>NC_069675.1:53277595-55800928 GCF_023699985.2 Odocoileus virginianus | reverse complement strand
TTCCTTATGCTTATGTGTTATGACCATGTGCCTACATCTCTACTTTTTCATAAAGGCTGCATATTATACTTTACCTTGCTGAATAATAATTTGTTTATTCACCTAAAGTTATGATTTTTCAGAAAGAATCTTAACATGCATTGCTTTGTAGTTTATTAATTAACAACATAAATCAGGTTCTGTGCCCTTTCGCATCCTGCAGCATCTGACATGTCACTCAACAATGACAACTTGCAGGGACAATAACCCACATCAGGATGGTTTGTAACCTCCTTGTAATAGCTCTATTGCAATTTGCCATAGCTTTCAGATTCTGCTGATGAGCCTCCTGTTGCCAAACCTTAAGATAGTTTCCATTAAGTTGCACCTGAGGCCTTGGGAGCAGACATGTCCCAAAATTATATGCAAATATGACAACACTAGTATTCAAATGACTATTCAGCTTTTGCAGTTGAAAATTCTTGCTATTTGTCGTCTCCTCCTCAAAACAGTTAACCGAAGGCCAATTAGAGATCATTTTAATGCAATTTTCTGTGATGCAGTTACCTATCCAGGTTGAGAATATGAGAAACAACTATATTTGGAGAATGGTTCAACACATGTGACCCACCTTCCAATTTTTTTGATTCTTCAATTAGGTTTTAAAATAATGAAATAGAAAAAAGTCAGATGCCAAGCAGTGAATTGCAACTGAGGAGATGAAAGCTCTAATATTCTTTAATCACTTAAAAAGGAAGATTAAAAATTATCTGTCATTTTATCTAGTTTCTAAAATAGTAGCTATATTCTGCTTTTACAAATTTTTGTAGTCTACTTTGGGTAGTAAAATTGTATAAAATAAAATATAAATGGGTTATAGGTCAGCCTGAAATTTTCTCTGAAATAAGAATTACCAGTTACTTTTTGCTTCTTAACTGTCCTTCTTGTTTTATCTAGCCACCAAGTATCTCAATCTCAGATTTCATTTATCAACAATGATACACTTTTTTTTTTCCCATATATACTGGTTATAATTTTCACTTATTTTTAAGATTTAATGATTCAATCATATACATATACACATATGCCACTTCTAAGACAAGTATACAAATACATACTTTAGCATGCTACTTGCTTCTGTATTGGAAAAAAGTTTAAAAAGCATGAATGCTTATAATGAAATACTTGATGTTAAATGGGAAGTTTCTTATATTATTAACAAAATGCAGTATGCATTTGAAATGGGCCCTTCCAGATACAATTCTTTCTGTGTCCCTCCTCACCTCTCCACCCATTTCTTATTTGTAGGAACTATGCTTCATTCACCCTACTTGACCTTCCTTGAGTTCCAAAGGGTAGATTTAATTAGTTACTTGTCAGGGAAGGGAAAGAATGAAGAAATGAAGGAGGAACAGTCAAGATACAATAGTGCAGTGATAAAGCACTCCCCCTTAAGGAATGTATATTATAATATCTTTGAGTTCTTCTGTAGGAAATAAGGTCCTTACCCAAGTGGCAGATGCTGCATATCAAAGGAATGATTTCAGTGGGCCCAGAACTTTGCATCTTGCCATGCATAAAAAGTAATAAATTCATTAACTTGAGATGCCTCATTTTCTTTAATTAAGAGTAGCTTTTTGATGTTCTGTGGTGATGGCTTAGTCGCTAAGTGGTGTCTGACTCTTTTGCAACCCCATGGACTGTAGGCTACCAGGCTCCTCTGTCCATGAGATTTCCCAGGCAAGAATACTGCTGTGTGCTGTGCTAAGTTGCTTCAGTCGTGTCTGACTCTGTGTGGCCCTATGGTCTATAATCCACCAGGCTCCTCTGTCCATGAGATTCTCCAACAAGAATACTGTAGTGAATTGCCATGCCCTCCTCCAGGGGGCTTTTCTGACCCAGGGATTGAAAACGCCATCTCTTATGCTTCCTACATTCATAGGTGGGTTCTTTACCACTACAGGAGATCTACAGGAGATCTCCCAACCCAGGGATCAAACCTGCATCTCCTGCATTGCAGGTGAATTCTTTACCAACTGTTATTGCAAAAACACATATGTATCCTTCCTTTCATCTTCAGTGAAGTCTTTCAGTTATCTGAGAGGCTATCTACCAGGCTTCGATTCTTAGAAAGTTCACTGAAAAGATTGTGCAGTTCTGTCAGTCAACAAGTCCAAATTATTACCTTCTGTAGTAGACTCTCAAATTATGCTTTATTTCAGAGTTTGGGATCTACGTCAAGCACATCCTAAAGCTAAGTAGAATGTACAGAATTTGACTTAAAAAATAAATAAATACCTAACAATAAATGTAAAATTACAAAAAGAATTTAACTAAATTCTGAATATTCTAGCATGAATAATGCAAATTGCAAAAACAAGCAAAAATATACATAAGGCACAAGAAAACAAAGGCCCAGATTTCAAAAATAATAGGGCAAAAATAAACCCATTAATGACTATTCTTTGTTGTTTCCAATTCAGAGAGGTAGAAACTGGAATACAGTTCAAATAACACACTTTTAAATGATATTACAATAGCAACATGTAACATGAAAAATCAATTAGATATACCTTCAAGGAAGCATGTAATGACAAAATCTGACTCCCTCTTTCCTTTCCTTTGGACTTAGTAAATGTGAAAACTTCACTGATCTTCCAAGTTATATAAAGAAAGCAAATGTTGAAAATTTTGCGTAACTTCTTAAGGTATAGGATACCCACTAAATGCTATCTTGTAATTAACCTTGCTGAGGACACACCTGAGACAATATAGTGGAGGAATTCCACAGTTCACAGAGGCCCTCTGGTTGGGAGGAAGCCCTGGAAGTTCTGTCAGGCTAGGGAGTTATTAACTGGTAGGAAACCTAGCCCTCAGGGATGCTAGTCACAACACTAATAGGCATAACTGCAGTGGAATCCTTGGCAGTACCGGAGCTTTATAAGAGAAAGCTGAAAGTTCAGACCCCTTGAGAGCAAAAGGCTTAAATAATCACACCACATCCATATCATGGAACCTTCTGCCAATGTTAAAATGGTAGTGTAGGTCACAGATGGGCAATTATGATCCACAAAACAATCATGGCACATGTCTTGTTTTTGTAAATAAAGTTTTTTTGTAAAAAAACACATATATATTTATGCAGTTATCTCCTATGGCTGCTTTTAAGCTACAATAGTAGAGTTGAAAAGTTGCATCAGAGATCACTTGGCTTTGCTGTTTACAGAAAGTTTTATTTTGTTTCTTGTAAAAAAAAAAAAAAAGGAGGTGAGAAATGAAGTATTTCCTTCCATATCAGTAAACAAGGACGTCACAGTCATCAGCAATTGTAGCCCTCCAATGTGAGTTGGTGGTTCCAAAGGGCATCATGCATGCTATGTCACTTCATTTGTGTCCAATTTATTTGCAACCCCATGGACTGTAGCCCACTAGGTTCCTCTGTCCATGGGATTCTTCAGGAAAGAATACTGGAGTGGGTTGCCATTTGCTTCTACAAGGGAATTCAGGGCACTCAGGAGGGAGAAAAATACTTGCAACCTAGCAACAATTAGACTGTAGCCCCTCCTCACTGTGGAGAAGGACATGGCAACCCACTCTGGTATTCTTGCCTGGAGAACTCCATGGACAGAGGAGCCTGGTGGGCTACAGTCCATGGGGTTGCAAAGAGTCAGACATGACTGAGTGACTAACACACATTCCTCACTGTGAGCCCAGGATGTGAAAAACACAGGATATTGGCCCTACATAGCAGGAATTCTCATGAAAGGAATGATTTCAGTAAACCCAAGGTCTTGCATTATCCCATATATAGAAAAGTATTAAATTCTTTAACTTGGGATATCTACTTTTCTTTAATTAAATATTTTTATGTTTAGACTACCTGCCCTTTGTTGCAAAACTTCCATATAACCTGGCTCCTCTCCTCACCTCCTCAGAGCAGTTTTCTCACGGTTACTTGAGATGCTGTCTCCTGAGCTCGAAGTCCTCCCTTCTCCAGGGGATCTTCTCAACTCAGGGGTTGAACTCAGGTCTCCCACATTGCAGGCAGATTCTCTACTGTTTGAGTCACCAGGATAGCCCACAAAACATAACTCTCAACTTTTAGGTTGTGAGTATTTTTTTAAGTCAACAGAGGTATATTTATGAACATGGAAACATTTTTGTTAGATAATATTAAGTGGAAAAGGAAATTATAAAACTACATATGCCAAGCTCATATTTTTTTAATACCTAAAAATGTGCACATGTGTATGTGTAAATGTGTGTATATTAATGTGTTTTTGTATGTGAGTGTTCATTTGTGAGCTTATAGGAAGGATAAATATCATCTAACCAATGGTTCTGGCTATTAGAAAGGATTATTAGTGACTTCCATTTTGTCATTATGTATTTTTAAAATTTTTCCATAAAGAAATTACATACATTAATACACACAAATTTTCTTTTTTTAAAAAAGAAAGAAAGCAAAACCTTTGAGACATTTTTTATCATTGGTTGTACAGTTGAATTTTAGAAAAGGAAAACAGACCCTTCTTGTGCTTCAGTAATGTGGAGCCTGCCAGCCTCAGGTAACATGTAGGTTTCATTCTAGTGCAGGGCAGTCTGCAAATTATGTCAAGGTTCTATGAGTTTGACAGCCGTTGTCTGGAAGGGGACAACTGCTTATTTTCAACTGTGGTCTCACAAGCATGGAGAGACTGTTATTTTCCTCTGTGCTCCTTCAATCAAACACAGAACATCTGTCACAAGACTAATGTCTGATGTGGCAGCAAAGGTTTCTCTTGATCTAAGAGTCCAGTAGCTGCTACAGGAAAGGAGATCAGATGTACAATCAATATGTCAATACTGTACCAAACGTCCATGATTAATTAATTTTTTAATGACAATAAACATTGGAACATTGGGAATAATGTTCATGGCAGTGTATGCATTATATATATATATATTTTTTATTTACATATATAAATATATCTATTTATTTAGATTGTGTTGAGCCTGTTTTTAACAATACTCCAGTTCTTAAGGGAATACAAGCTTTCGACTGTAAGCTGACATCACACACAGAATTTAACAAATTCCAAAAAGGACAAGACTATTGAGAATTCTGAATTTGATAGAAAATGTGATGACTAAAAAATTGAAACAGTCTATCAAAATATTGAGTTTCTCGAGAAATGTAAGCAAATTTTGTTCTACTCTTACCCAGGCCCTTCTGAATGAATATGAGGTAATCCATGCAAAGGACATGGACTCTGATTTTTTTTTTCTCTGTATATTCCACAAATGACCAGCAAGCACAGTACATTTTTCTTTTTTTATCATCCCTCACTGTGATAGTGTTTGTGAATTCTCATATCTCCACCCATACCTCAAATTTCCACCTTGGACACCCAAGCTATTGAAACATGTGATGCATCTTTTAAAGGTTGTTTGACTTCAATACATTTCATTGCCCACATATCCTTGCCATTAATATGAATTTCTCCCATTTATTTCTCACTAGTGTATTCTATTCCACAAAAGTACATAGTTCCTCAGAGTTAATTGGATATCACTTAAAACTTCCTAATGATGTGAAACTGACCTGCTTATTCACGTTGTATTTCAACCTCTTTTGGATTGTGATTGTTTCAATTAGTGAAAAAAATTGGTATTAAATTCCATCAACAAGTTATCAACACAATTATGTAGATGTGATTTTATTTTGTGGGCATTAACAGATAATTTTAAATTGCTATGCACAGCTTCAACTATTCACTTTGAATTTCAACTTAAAAATCTAAAATTTAAAGACAGAAATATTTCTCAATTTAAATATTTTTGCTGGACAATATGTGAGTATTTTTGTTTATTTCTCTATGATTTATAAAACCTATTATTTGATATTATATCCACTCTGCATAATTACCTATGTGGTTCTTAAAGCACACACATAGCTATACACACATAAACACACATATACACACATATATACGTTCAAAATATTGCTTAAACCTTAAGTCCTTTCTAAAATCTTACCTAAGTAAATGGAAATCCATCATCTGATAAGCTTGAAAACTGAAGTTAAACAGATACCAACTCAAATAACTCAAAGACTAAAATAAAAATCTAATGTGGCCCTTTTAACAGAACTATCCAATGTTAATTTTGAGATATTGAAGTCACAAGAATAAGGTCAAGTGAGCCAGTACCAAAGAATCGTCAATGATTAGGGTTCAAGAAATGAATGGGATAACTCTTGAGAAAGACAAAGATGCATAGGTAAAACTGGAAACTTAATTTTATAGAATAAGTAGGTGTCATCTCTGTACGTTGTTTCATTTATTTCCATTGTTAAGAAAATCTAATACAAATCATAAAGGTGGATTTTCAGACTTTTTAAGTCAAAATCCACCATCAGAGACTAAACAACTTCCTGGAAGCTGTTGCCATGATATCCTTCTATAACTTTTTGTTTCATCCTGGCATCCTTGACCATCCTTCCTGATGTTCTTTTGTCCCATATTACTTTTTATCCTCTTGAAAGACTTAGCATACAACATCTCTTTTGTTTATTTATTGCTATTCTGATCATCCATGTGGTATCATAATCCCCAGTCTCTCCTCCATTTTGGTTTATATCACATACTATTGACATTGTTCTTTCTGAAACAATGCCAACACACTTCTCTTTGAACACAAAAAAATACCCTTAAACTTCAATAATTCCCCAAAGATTACCCAGTAACATCCGAATTCCTTAGAGAGCTAGCTGTACACAAAATTAAGATATTTTATTAATAATGAATCATTATACTCCTCTTAGAACAAAAGTTTTTTACCTATTTTACAAAAGTCTAAGGTAAATTGAAAAAAAATTATTTCAGTGGAAATAGCTATTTTCAATTTTGAAACAAATTTCCTTTGCTATCTCTGAATGTTGGTAATGTAACATACTATCCTCTGGGGCTAAATAGATAATTTTTGGAAGACATGGGAATTTCAGATGATTGTAGGAAATAAAATTTCACATGCTTTAGATCAAGCTTATTTATAGTCAGTTCATGTAAATTTTGACTATAAATAAGTAAGCTTGATCTGAAGCATATGAAAATTTGCTTATAGTCAGATCATCTAAAATTTGGGGCTTCCCTGGTGACTTAGGTTCAATCTCTGGATGAGGTGGACCTGGGTTTAATCCCTGGATGAGGAAGATCCCCTGGAGAAGGGAATGGCAACCCACTTCAATATTCTTGCCTCAAGAATTCCATGGACAGAGGAGCCTGGTGGGTTACAGTCCATGGGGTTGCAGAGAGTCAGAAATGACTTAGTGATCAATTTCTAAATTTTTATTCATTTTGTTTTCTTGGGTAATCAAATACTGAAAAAAAAATTGTAATAACAGTTTCTACAATTATAGTATTTCTTATATTCTAGGTACATTTTGCTTGGATTTCCCTAGTGTCTCAGTAGTAAAGAATTCGCCTTCCAATGCAGGAGATGCAGGTTTGATCCCAGGGTTGGGACGGTCCCCTGGAGAAGAAAATGGCAACCCACTCTAATAATCTTGTCTGAGAAATCCCATGGGCAGAGGAGTCTGGCACATTACAGTCCATGGAGTCACAAAAGAGTCAGACACAGCTTAGTGAGTAAACAAAAGCAACACAGTATTATCAGTCCAGTGCATGCTTGAATATTAACTAACAAAAATAAGAAAATAAATTCATCCTATCAAATAGAGGTAAACACTGTTCAGATCTTGGTTTATAGCCTTATATAAATGTTTTATATATATATATATATAAATATATTCTAAATATAAAATATTCTAAATATAAAAAAGTATATATTCTAAAAATAAAATCATAACATTCTTTTCAATCAGATATTGTTCACTAAATGTTATATGTTCTATGTTTGGGAGGTTTACCAATTAAAAGTTATTCTGCAAGATCACTTAGTAGCTTTGTGACCATAGGGGAGTAAGTTAGCATCTCTTTGATTAAATTTTCTCGTCTGAAGTACAGAGATGAAAACTGTACCTTCCTCTTGGGCTCCTGAGAGGATTAAAAACAAAGTACTACAAAATACAGTATGCACTGCAAAATAAAAATAACAACTTTTTACTTCAGATCTTCCTCAACTTACCCACTGGGTTATGTCCAGTAATCCCACTCTAAATTGAAGGTAGCATAACTGAATATGCATTTAATACAGAAAGCTACAGAACAGCATAACCTAGCCTAGCTCATCGACGGTTCTCAAAATACTTAATGTTAATTTACAGTTGGACAAAATCCTTTAACACAAACCCTATCTTATAATAAACCATTGAATATCTCATATAATTTATTGATATACTCTACTGAAAGTGAAAAACAGAACGGTTGTCTGGGTCCAGAATGGTTATAAGTGTATCAGCTGCTCAATCTCAGGACCATGTGACTGACTCGGAGCTGCCTATAGGTCACTGCCCAGTACTGTGAGAGGGCCTTAGACTGCATATCACTAACTTGGGAAAAGATGAACATTCAAAATCCAAAATCCAGTTTCTACTGAATGCATATTACTTTTGCACTGTCATACAGTCAAAATATTGCAAGTCGGGGGCCATCTGTATTATTGTGTAAAGATAATTTTTTTTTTCCTGGAGTAGTGTATGGTTTGTACACATTTTTATTGTTTCATTGCAAACAATCTATATGAAATAGTAGAAGCTTGCTTAAACTGCGAAGTGTCAAATAGAAATTTAGAATGATATTCTAAAGTATTGTTACTTATTAAGAACAATTTTTAAAATACACTGTTGATTAGAAAAAGTAAGTAACAGATTTGCATAATACATGTAAATAGCTAGTCTAAATTTAGATTTCCTGCCACTCAGTTGTTTCTCATTTTTCCATAACAAATATAAATTGCTAGAGTTGCAAACTTTACTAAACTGTAAAGTGAAATACATTTGCTGAAAATTATTTGTGATAATTATGACTAATAGAGTTAATTTTTTTGAACATCAAAGATCATTTAAGTTATCAAGACAGCCTTAATGTTTATTTTAGCTTGGCTAAACTTTAGACTACCTTCTTTCTAACTCTAAACCTCTAATTTCCCATTTCTGAGAGTGATTTAACTGTGAGGGCAATGCAATAGTAAATCCTTTTTCTACCCAAAGCCTTCTGCCAGTTTCATAAGCCAAAACTGTCTTTCTCAAGGATCTGAGAAACTTCTTTTTGACACAAAACATCGAGAAATGCAGCTGAATGTTTTACTGCTTGATCTATAATTTGGGACAGGTTTGATAGCTCAGCCAGTAAAGAATCCACTGGCAATGCAGGAGACTCTTGTCTGATTCCTGGGTTGGGAAGATCCGCTGGAGAAGGGATAGGCTACCCACTCCAGTATTCTTGGGTTTCCGTTGTGGCTCAGCTGGTAAAGTATCCACCTCCAATGCAGGAGACCTGGATTTGATCCCTGGGTTGGGAAAATCCCCCAGAGAAGGGAAAGGCTACCCACTCCAGTATTCTGGCCTAGAGAATTCCATGGACTGTATAGTCCGTTGGGTTGCAAAGAGTCAGGCAGGACTGAACGACTTTCACCTTCACTTTAATGATTACGCTTCAACTTTTGATTCAGTTTGTAAATAGGTATTTACAGCATCTCTAAAGCAAGGTGGTTATTACAGGATTAAAGAAGATAACACAATATGTAAAGTGTTATTGGGGCTTCCCAGGTGGCTCAGTGGTAAAGAATCTGCCTGCCAATGTAGGAGACACAAGAGACATGGGTTTGATCCTTGGGTTGGGAAGATCCCCAGGAGGAGGAAATGGCAATTCACTCCAGTATTCTTGATGGAAACATCTTGTGGACAGAGAAGGGCAGCCATCCATGGGGTTGCAAAGTCAGACATAATTGAGCACACATGAAAGCATTGTGCAGAATGATACACAGGAAGTGCTCAGTAAAGATTAGATACAAGGCAGACTAAGGTTTTAAATAGGCAGTTGCAAAAATAATCTAAAAAATGTTTCATGTCAATTGTAAGTTTTCTTTTTAGTGGAAGTTGAAACAATAAAATGTTAGTTTCCAGTCATCCAAGTGCCATAAATTTTTTTTTTTTAATGTCTATATGGAGTTGGTAGACTTTTGGCAAAGCAAATATTCTTGTATATCAGGAGTGAAAATATAAATATCTGTTCTATTCCTGGAGTAATATGACATTAGAAATAAGAAATATATAAGTGTGCATACTTACAATTCTGCTTTTAAGGTTAAAATATAGTTCAACATTAGTGAATATTGAACAATACTGATGTTTATCTCACCTCTAATTCTAATATAATTATATTATTATTATTATTGGAGCCAACCTTAAGAAACCAAATTATTTGGTCATCCCTTTTATTTTATTTTATTTTTTTTAATGTTTTTTTCATTTATTTTTATTAGTTGGAGGCTAATTACTTTACAATATATTGTAGTGGTTTTTGTCATACATTGACATGAATCAGCCATGGATTTAAAATAAAAAAAAAAAGAAACCAAATTATAGGAGATAAATAAAGCATTGTACAACTATTCAAGGGAATGTATTATATAAATGTTTAGAATCACATTTAAGAACCTATCATAGGTTGAGAAAATTTTCATGGTAAATGTGAAGTGAAGAAAAAGTAAACCAGTTTATACATTGTGATCCACATGTTCTCAACAAAGAAAGCTAGTTAACAATCTAAAATACACACACACACACACACACACACACACACACCTTTTACTGTGATGGTCATCTTTGCCATTTCACAACTAATTAAATATGTAAAAATGATCAAAGTTATCAATTTTGGTATTCATTTGCTAGTTAAAAAGAAAGATTTTCTTCTAGGTCATTATTTTTCTAGAAGAAATTAAAATAAATATTTGTACACTATTTTATGTCTTCCGTTCAGGCATTGTTGACTGCTTTCTTTTAGCTTTTTGACTTTATTCCCATGTGCAGATGTGCACAGTTGTTTCACAGCTGTGCAGCTCTTCGCAATCCTGTGGACTGTAATCCACCAGGCTCCTCTGTCAG
This sequence comes from Odocoileus virginianus, assembly GCF_023699985.2. Classification (NCBI taxonomy): domain Eukaryota; kingdom Metazoa; phylum Chordata; class Mammalia; order Artiodactyla; family Cervidae; genus Odocoileus; species Odocoileus virginianus. The sequence continues at coordinate 55,789,899 of NC_069675.1, read as the reverse complement.
TGGGATTCTCCAGGCAAAAATACTGGAGTGGGCTGCCATGCCCTCCTCTGGGAGATTTTCCTGACCCAGAGATAGAACCTGGGTCTCCTGCGCTGCAGGGAACATTCTTGACCGCTGAGCCACCAGGGAAGCCCTTATTCTCGTGATTAACTCCTTTATACAAAAGCCTATAGTAAATTGTGTTATCTCACAATTAATGTAATATTTTCTATATTTTTATATTTGTAAGACAGTCCCACATCCCAAAGAGACAATCTTTCCTTACATATTTTCTTTTGGTTGTCAAATGGTATTCTCAAAGTTATATAATGCGATGTATCGTTTCCAGAGAGTCAGTAAGCCATAAGTCAGTTCAGACAGTCCACTGATGATATGAGGACTAGTAGGAAGCTAGAAGGCCATCTTTTTCTGCTTGACTTTTAATAAATACATGTGATTTATTTCTGTTCTCCACATAGATAAATGTAAAACCACTGCCTGCATGCAGTATATTGAAAAACAAAAAACAAAAAACAAAAAACAAAAACGGGACGACTTTATTTGTTTAGAATATGTAAAAACAGCTAATTGTAGTTTAACTGCAGTTATAATTATATAATTGTTTTCCTCTCCAAATCAACATTCTGATTTAAATTTCTAATACTCAATTTTATTCAAAGCATATTTATATGGTAAGTTATTTAGCATACATGATGTTGTTAAACTGTTACATGTGACTCGTGGAGATACTCAGGAAACACAAACTATACATTTATGAACTTAAAAACATCATAGGAAAGCAAATTCAGAACCAGAATTTCCATACACCTGCTGTAGATCACATTACCTTTAGCTTAAAATTAAAATGACACCTGGAAAATATAACTACCCTTTTCAAGGGCCAGATCTGAAATCTAATAAACTCCTTACTTAATATCATTTTGGCTTGAAACAGGATAGTTAATCGAATTTGGGTAAAGGAACAGGCAGTATCAATTTATTTATGTGGCATATATACTGTTTTCTTTGATATCATAATGATAATTATAATTTTATAATGGGTAATTTCTTAAGGTTGACAACACTCTTTTTACCAGGTTTCATTTAAAGCTACACTATTATAAAGATTTGTAAGAAAGGACATTTGAGAACTAAAGTAAAGCTGATAGACTTCTAAATTCTGAGCATTACAGATTATTTATACACCCATCTGCTCATTTATTTTTTATTTTGAAATAATGTCAAACTTAGAAGTTGCAAAAATAATACAGAGTGCCTTTATACTTTCACCCAGATTCCTCTATTGTTAACAGTTTATAAGACCACAGAACAATGATAGAAGCTAGGAAAATACATTAATACAATATTTTAAACTGACTGACTGATAGTCTTTGAAACTTGCCAGTTTTCCTGCGTATGTTAGTCCAGTCTAACCTCCTACATTGCCCATAGTTGTCACTTCTGATAATTCCTTCTTCTTTATGATTCAGACAATTTCGATGAATACTAGTAAATTGTTTTGTATAAAATCCCTCAATTTGGGTTTCTCTGATATTTTCTTAAGACTAGATTGCAATTGTGGATTTGGGGTAAGAGTAGTGCAGCATCTCATCATGTATATATGATGTTATTCTAACTTACTTTATCTTTGTTCTTCAGAGGCAGGTTACACCCTTGAAAATATCATAGAAGTAACTCTTCATCACTATCCCGAAATGTCCACACTGAATAATTCATATTTATGCCTATGATGCCTGATCAAAAATTATCATTAAGGAAGACTAACAGATCAAATTGCCAACATGGCATTGGATCATAGGAAAAGCAAGAGAGTTCCAGAAAAACATCTATTTTGGCTTTAATGACTGTGCCAAAGCCTTTGACTGTGTGGATGACAACAAACTGTGGAAAATTCTCAAAGAGATGGGAAAACCAAACAACCTTATCTACCTCTTGAAAAATCTGTATGCAGGCCAAGAAGCAACAATTAGAACTGGACATGGAACAATGGACTGGTTCAAAATTGAAAAAGGAGTACTTCCAGGCAGTATATTCTCACCCTGTTTATTTAACTTATATGGAGAGTACATCACGTGAAATGCCGGGCTGGATGAAGTATAAGCTGGAATCAAGATTGCTGAGAGAAATATCAATAATCTCAGATATTCAGAGGATACCACCTTTTGGCAGAAAGTGAAGACCTAAAGAGCCTCTTGATGAAAGTGAAAGAGGAGAGTGAAAAAGCTGGCTTGAAACTCAACATTCAAAAAACTAAGATCATGGCATCCAGTCCCATCACTTCATGGTAAATGAATGGGGAAACAATGGAAACAATGACAAACTTTATTTTCTTGGGCTCCAAAATCACTGCAGATGGTGACTGCAGCCATGAAATTAAAAGACACTTGCTCCTTGGAAGAAAAGCTATGACAAACCTAGACAACGTAAAAAAGCAGAGACATTACTTTGTCAACAAAGGTCTGTCTAGTCAAAGCTATGGTTTTTCCAGTAGTCATGTATGGATGTGAGAGTTGGACCATAAGGATAGCTGAGCACTGAAGAACTGATGCTTTTGAACTGTGGTGTTGGAGAAGACTCTTGAGAGTCCCTTGGACTGCAAGGAGATCCAACAAGTTAATTCTAAGGGAAATCAGTCCTGAATATTCATTGGAAGGACTAATGCTGAAGCTGAAGCTCCAATATTTTGGCCACCTGATGCAGAGAACTAACCCATTGGAAAAGACCTTGATGATGGGAAAGATTGAAGGCAGGAGGGGAGGGGGACAGCAGAGGATGAGATGTTGGGTGGCACCACTGACTCAATGGACATGAGCTTCCGCAAGCTCTGGGAGTTGGTAATAGACGGGGAAGCCTAGTTTGCTGCCATGGGGTTGCAAAGAGTTGGACACAATAGAGTGACTGAATTGAACTGAACTGAACTGTGCTTTTAGAAGTTAACTCCTCATTTTCCAAATTTCAAACTATAAGCAACAATATTTTTCTATTAAGCTGAAAGTGAGGCTAACAGATGACACCAATAAACAGCAAAAAAGCCATAGTACTGCATCTATCTTCCATAATGAAATCTCTGTATTGATATTTGAGACTTGGGGCTTGGCAGAAACCTACTAAGATATATACAGTTCAGTTTACTAAGAACTGTGTGAATTCAAGCACAGTTTAAATGGTGTTTTGATATTAATTTTTGGTGTTTTGACTGGTATTTTAATATTAATTTTTAGCAATGCCAAAAACTATATCATAATTATATATATTAAAGAAAAATACTCAATATTGAATTTAGAGATATGTCTAATTTGGTCAGTTGAATAGGGAATAATAGAAACTGATGCACAAACTGTCAGTTCTAAGTACTAGGGATGTAATACACAACATGATTAATGTAATTAACATTGCTGTATATTTTATATAAAAGTTGTTAAGAAATTATTTTCAAAACATTTTCTCCAAACTCAAATGAAATATAAAGAATAGGTATAAGAAAATGGAATGTTTTTAATATTTGAATATTTACTATTGCTCATTGTTGGAAGTCATCCTTATCCAGTTTAAGCTAAGACACTGAGTCCCTTGACATCGTTGAGATGTCATTTATTTCTTTGAAATGTGGTAGCCAATATTAGAAGAGCATAATATATTTAGGTTGATATAAGATAAATGAAGGCCACAACTAAAGAAAGAGGCCAAGTAAAACATGCCAAGAGTAAATGCTAATATAGTTTAACAAATCAAAAATCTTAGCTTTATGACAATTTTTCCTCTATGGGTTTTTAAAATTTTAATTTTTAATATTGAAAAACATTACATACACACAGAAAAATGTTACAAATTCAGCATGAGCTGAAACAGTATATGTGAGTTTATCTGTAATTGGAGTTATGCTGGAACTTAGATTACTTCAATTTTATAAGCATTCAGCATTTAAACAAGTTATTAGGCTATAAGACATATCAATTTTAGCTACTTTGATATTTCTTCTCTCACTTTTTGACAGAGACCTGATAGGAATACTGAGAAAACTGTGCTGAGCTTTGTAAGGATTTATGTCGGCAACAACAATAAATACAGACTGTTTCATGTCATGGCAAAATATTACTTTCTCTCATCTGCTTAGTTTTATTTTAAGAAATGTACAGAAAGGATATTCAAGTAATCTCATAAATTTATTACTAAAAGCACCATCTACTGGTTAGTAGAAACTGATGCATTTCAATCTGTCTGTCTTCAGTTCCTCTGATAAAAAAAAATAGAAACTCATTTCATTCTTGCATGCCTGCACAGTTTCTCCTCTGCGTACTGAAGCATAGAGAAACAGGAGGTAGATTTCATTGGTAAAATGTTTTAGTCTATGTGTGTGTGTGTGCAATGGAAATCAATTTTTCAGCTTGCCTTTCATAGGAAACCTTAGGTATATAAATGAGAGTATTTTTTTTCTTCTAAAAATCAGTCTTACACTATCAAACAGCAATTTTTAGTTCAGTAAGTGCAAAGGCCTGCCCCACAGGAGACATTATAGCATCTAAATTGAAGTTTTTAACTTGCCCAGCCTGTAGTCTGATTCTAGCCCACAGTAGGTTCTAAATAAGTATTAGGTGAATGAAGTAAGGAAAGATAAACTTCTGCTCTGACAAGGATGTGAGATAAGACAAGAGTGGGGAAACTTCATATTTTATATTCATTAGATAGATATTTTTAACCATGACAAAATTTGATGTGTGAATTTAACATTAGCAAGGGAAGAGTGAAGCATTTTATTTTTAAAGCAAGATCGTCATACAAAGAATAAATTTAGAATATTTTGATCTTTCAAAACTGTAGCAAGGTATTATTTCTGGGAAGTTTCAAAGACTTTTAGTATGAACATTTGACCTAATGGATTACAAACACAGAACAAAAAAATCTGTTGCTATGTAGCTTTGTTGTAAATCCAATAGAACTCATTTCCTACATTCTCTTGAGAGGATTACATTGATTATTTCAAGCTGAAGTTTAAGAAATGAAATTTCTAGTTTTAGGAGAGAAAATTTTATTTTAATATTAATTTCTTCTGATTACAGATGGACAATTTGAATTTCGAGGATAATCAAGGCAATGTCACATCACAAAAGTAGAATTGGTAGACATTTGAATTCAGGCCTTTTGCTTACAAAATAATTTTTCAAATTTGTGAAGAAGGAGATCAATTATACCAGTCAACCTGCTGGGAGGTGGGTAGCTGAGAGTGAATCCATGTTGTTGTTTTGTGACCCCATGAACTGCAGTACTCTAGGCTTGCCTATCCTTCACTATTACCTGGAGTTTGCTCAAATCCATTTCTATTGCTTCAGTGATGCTATCTAACCATCTCATTGTCTGCTCCCTTTGTCTCCTGCCCTCAATCTTTCCCAGCATCAGGGTCTTTTCCAATTAGTTGGCTCTTTGCATCAGGTAGCCAAAGGATTGGAGTTTAAGCATCAGTGTCAGTCCTTCCAATGATTATTCAGAATTGATCTCCTTTAGGATTCTTGGTGCTCAGCCTTCTTTATGGTCCAACTATCACATCCATACATGACTATCATATACTTACCATGTAAATAGGAAATTTCCTCTAACTTTTACTAGGATGCTATTTCACCAATCATCTTATATGATCCAAATATACCACATTAAGTAAAATAAACTGACATTAAGAATATTTCCTATGCATCTGGCTTATCTAAGCAATTTGAGAACAAACTCATTATTTCAAGATGTGATTTTATCTTAGTATAGTTAAAATAAAAATGATTGTGTGTTCACTAAATGATAGGCAAATTTAACAATTCATTCCACAGATAATTTCCCAAATATTGAAACATTTCTGAATTCAGTGAGGAAGGGAAAAATTCATTCATACAAACTCTGTAGATGACTATTAAAAAAAAAAAGAGAGAGAGAGAGTTTGGCATGGCTTTAGGGAGAACAAATGTCAGGAACACATACCTAGCTCTAGGGTAAAAATAACTTTCACAGATCACAATATAAATAAGAGATCTTCACCAAACAGGTATCAAACTTAGTTTAAAAAGTGAAACAACTAGATTCCACACAAATTTTTATAAACTCCATCTGATTTTGGTACGCCTGTGCCAAAGAAGGTAAAAGATTGAGAGGTAGGATTTTGAAACTAAATGACTCTACTCTCCCCCACCCTTAAATGGTTTGTTCCTTATATCCAGTTGTACAAAACAGAAACATCAGCAGCCAACATCTGTTACATAGATACTTATATTAAAACCAAACACTATAAAGGCATTATATAATATTTAGTGAAAACTCATTGCTTGTCTATCCAATGTCATTGTCTCCCAATAGCATCCAGAGGTTCCTTGGGAGAATCACCCCATTTTCCATTGTGTCTAAAACATAAGTTGTGGGTGGCATTGACTTCTGGGGAGAGCCATTATTATCTTACACCAGCTACTGCTCTACTCATCATCCCTTAATGGACAGTAGCCAAGATATTTCCAATTGTCTCATGGCAATCATTCAGGTATGACCTAAATCAAATCCCTTATGATTATACAGCAGAAGTGACAAATGGATTCACAGGATTAGATCTGATAGACAGAGTTCCTGAAGAACTATGGACAGAGGTTCATAGCATTGTACAGGAGGCAGTGATCAAAACCATCCTCAAGAAAAAGAAATGCAAAAAGGCAAAATGGTTGTTGAGGGAGACCTTACAAATAGCTGAGAAAAGAAGAGAAGCTAAAGGAAAAGGAGAAAAGGAAAGCTATATGCATCTGAATGTAGAGTTCAAAAGAAAAGCAAGGAGAGAAAAGAAAGCCTTCCTCAGTGATCACTGCAAAAAGATAGAGGAAAACAATAGAATGGGAAAGACTAGAGATCTCTTTAAGAAAATTAGAGATACCAAGGGAAGATTTCATGCAAAGATGGGCACAATAAAGGACAGAAATGGTATGGACCTAACAGAAGCAGAAGATATTAAGAAGAGGTGGCAAGAACACACAGTAGAACTGTACAAAACATCGTAATGACCCAGATAACTGTGATGGTGTGATCACTCACTTAGAGCCAGACATCCTGGAGGGAGGGTAAAGTCAAGTGAGTCTTAGAAAGAATTACTACAAACAAAGCTAGTGGAAGTGATGGAATTCCAGTTGAGCTATTTCAAATCCTAAACGATGATGCTGTGAAAGTGCTGCCCTCAATATGTCAGCAAATTTGTAAAACTCAGCAGTGGCTACAGGACTGGAAAAGGTCAGTTTTCATTCCAACCCCAAAGAAAGGCATTGCAAAGAATGTTCAATTTATCACACCATTGCACTCATTTCACATGCTAGCAAGGTAATGTACAAAATCCTTCTATCTAGGCTTCAAAAGTACAAGAAGCAAAACCTTCCAGATGTGCAAGCTGAATTTAGAAAAGGCAGAAGAACCAGAGATCAAATTGCCAATATCCACTGGATCATAGAAAAAGTAACAGAATTTCAGAAAACATGTACTTCTGCTTCATTGACTATGCTAAAGCCTTTACTGTGTGGATCATGACAAAGTGTGGAACAGCCTTAAAGAGATGGGAATACCAGACACTTGACCTGCCTCCTGAGAAATCTGTATGGAGGTCAAGAAGCAACAGTTAGAACTGGACATGGCACAGTGGACTAGTTCAAAATTAGGAAAGGAGGATGTCAAAGCTGTTTATTATCACCCTGCTTATTTAACTTATATGCAGAATACATCATGCATGTAAAATGCAGAGCCAAATGAATCACAACCTGGAATCAAGACTGCCGGGAGAAATATCAACAACCTCAAATATGCACAAGATACCACTATAATGGCTGAAAGTGAAGAGGAACTAAAGAGTTTCTTGATGAAGATGAAAGAGGAGAGTGAAAAAGATCACTTAAAACTCAACATTCAAAAACCTAAGATCATGATAGCCAGTCCCATCATATGTGCTGTGCTTAGTCACTCAGTTGTGTTTGATTCTTTGTGACCCCATGAACTGTAGCCTCAGGCTCCTCTGTCCATGGGGATTCTCCAGGCAAGACTAAGTGGGTTGTCATGTCCTCCTCCAGAGGATCTTCCCAATCCAGAGATCAAACCCAGGTCTCCCACATTGCATGTGGATTCTTTACTGCCTGAGCCATAGATGGGGAGAAAATGGAAACAGTGACATATTTTATTTTTCTGGGCTCCAAAATCACTGTGGACAGTGATTGTAGCAATGAAATTAAAAGACACTGCTCCTTGGAAGAAAGGTTATGACAAACTTAGAATATTAAAAAGCAGAGACATCACTTAACTGGCAAAAGTCCATCTAGTCAAAGCTATGATTCTTCCAGTAGCCATGTATGGATATGAGAACTGGACCAGAAAGAAAGCTGAGTGCCAAGGAATTGATGAGTTTGAACTGTGGTGCTGGAGAAGACTCTTCAGGGTCCCTTGGACTGCAAGGTATCAAACCAGTCAATCCTAAAGAAAATCAACCCTGAATATTCATCAGAAGGACTGATGCTGAAGCTGACGCTCCAATACTTTGGCCACCTGATGCAAAGAGCCAACCAATTAGAAAAGACCTTGATGCTGGAAAAGATTGCAGGCAGGAGGAGAAGGGAACGACAGAGGAAGAGATGGTTGGATGGCATCATTGACTCAATGGACATGCATTTGAGCAAACTCTTGGGAGAGAATGAAGGACAGGGAAGTCTGGCGTGCTGCATTCCATGATGTTGCAAAGAGTTGGACATGGCTGAGTGACTGAACAACAACAAATCTCCTGTTTCTTTGATTTCTGACCACAGTTATACTGAACAGAATAAATCCCAGAACTTCCTTCCCCAAAATTTGTTTGGTTACTAAAGGAAAAACACTTACTCTAAATCAGAAAGAAATGCAAAGTGCTTTCATTCTCTGCTACTATCAGAGAACATAAAGGAATCTAACCTTTAGATAAAACTGCTAGTCCAGAAGAGCAATACGTTGGAAAATCCTGCACCCTGGGTCACAATGATCTGACCCTTGCCTGGAGTCCACCTTACGTTGGATTTTCAGCTACATGAGCCAGTCATTTCCTTTTATTGTGTATGCCAGTTTGATTTAGGATTTCTGCTAGTTGCAAACAAATATACATAATCATAATACAGTGACAATGGCATTATTTATTATTATTTGATTATTTCCTAATTGAAAGGTATTGCACTAAATGCTGACCTTTGAGGCAAGTGCCTTTCTTGCCTCCATTTCATAAATAAGGAAACAAATTTGAATAAGTTAAATGACTAGCTTAGGATCTTACATCTACTAAATTGTTAGAGCTATCATTCAAATGACATCTTTCTGATTATAAAGTCTATATTCTTAAATCTTAAACCAAGGGAGCCCTGAATGAGAGCATGAGTGCTAAGAAAATTAATCTTGAACTTGATTACTAGCTTCACTATAACTAGCTGTGTGATCTTGGGCACATTATTTAGCTTCATTGTCTCTCAATCTCTTCAAACATAATTTTTGGAAAAACAATAGATACTAATTTATATGAGTATTAAAGTTGTTAATACATATGAAGTGCTTAGAAATGTACCTATATAATAGTAATCACTCAAAAGTACTGGCTTCTTTTATAATTACTAGTGATAAAGTTAATTTGTGTATTAGAACTCACAAAATAGAGGCTGCCCCCGGGGCCTGACATACATCACAAATATAAACCTAAGTCAACCTACACTTTCAGGGAACATATGTCAAGGAAGCCTAATATGCACCAATCACGATATTCCAACTAATCTTTCTTGAACTCTCCTTATCCTAGAAAGCAAGACCTGCTCACCCTCTATTCTTAGAGGCATTTTCTAATGACTGACCTCCTAGCTCATCCTGTTCTTCTAACCTCTGTAAAACTCACTCTTGCCCCAAATCCCTCAGGAATAGTGCTCCACTGCTTATGAGGCACTGAACTCCCCTAGTCCATGGATTGTTCTCCCTTGTATTCAAGAAAGACATCAAACTCAACATGAAATTGCTTTAGCCACTTGGCACTAGGCTTGTATTTGCTAGTTTTCATATTAGGTTTCATAAACAACAGAATACAGATTCTTTAGGTACATCATTCTTGCATGAAAGCAGATCTAGATAAATCTCAGCCAGAAACACAGAATTTTCATAAAGCTCAGATAAGAATGGCTGCAATATTTCTGTTTTTAGTCTTCTATTTGACCTTTTCCCAATATATATTTATTAGCATTTAGCTTGTGTTTCATAGTTTTGGAGAGGGGGAACAGAGTAGCAAATATAAAGCAGGTAAAAATCCTTACTTTCATGAAGAATAACAGTCTTGTGTGGTGTAGGAGAGAGACAATTAAATAGGGAAACTCATGCATAAAAGTGTATTTCTGACAAGTGTTACCAAAGTAAAGTGTAGTGTACTGTGAGACTAGATAAGTAAAGACTCACATCTAGTCCAGGAAGCTCAGGGAATTGTCCCTTGTGAATGAGATTTCTGTCTAGAACTTGCTTCTTCTGGAGCAAAGTGTTTAGAATAGAGGACAGCGTGAACAAAAGCCATTAAGTAGAAAACAACTTCTGCTTTTAGGAACTTTTGTGTCCTCTAGTAGCTAAAGGATGCATTTCCCAGGTAGTTCAGTGGTAGCAAGAACCTGCTTGCCAAGCAGGAGACGTGGGTTTGATCTTTAGGTCAGGAAGTTCCCCTGAAGAAGGAAATGGCAACCCACTCCAGTATGCTTGTCTGGAAAATCCCATGGACAAAGGATCCTGGTGAACTACAGTTCATGGGGTCTCAAAAGAGTCGAACATGACTTCATGACTAAATAACAACAAGTAGCTAAAGTAGTCAGGAGACAGGCAGTTGGGGAACTGACTGGAGAGGCTGACACAAAACAGATCATATGACATTTTGTAGACCGTTTTATAGATTTGTAAATTTATCCTATGAGTCTTAGTAAAGGCAGTGAGGTGGTTTCATTTTTTTTTTTTTTTTTCAAAGTCACTGACTGTTTTGTGGACAGATATAGAGAGGCATACCAATGGATTTGTGAGGAATAACTAGGAGAATATCATATATTAGAAGAACATAACTATTACCATGAACAGGGTAATGGTAGAATGATAGAGGAAAGTAGCTAAATCAATAATTATTTAAAATTTGAATTAATGAGACTTGGTGACCCACTAGATATAGTTGATGGAATAGACACTGTGGCTCTCTCTGGCTCTGCTTTCATGCTCAGTTGTGTCTGACTCCTTGCAACACCATGGACTGTAGTCCACGGAGTTGGTGGCCTACTCAAGCCTACTCTACTGGGCAGGGTACTGTTAAAATAGGTTGCTAGCTTACTCCTAATCCCTTTTACAGAGAAGTTCAACACTTGCTTGAGAGTTAGATACCACTCTTCATCCTTCATATTCACACCCTAAATTAATGACTGTCAATCTCCAAAGGGCTGTTCCCCTTGTCACAGAATATTGTGTATCCAAATCCCTATCTCAATCTTTGCATCTAGGGAACCTGAAATAAGATACTCAGACAGTTGTCAAAAGAAAAAATACTCCCAGGATGATTTTTGACTCTTCTGGCCAAAGCACCTTGGAAATACACTGGAGGCAGGGCTGAGTATGGGGGGTATATGCAAGTTCATCTGGAGATGTTGTGGGTTTGAGACCTGTAAGTACCAACCACGTAGAGATGTCAAGTTGTTTCTTAGCTAAAGCGGGGAACTGGTCCTTTATGGACCTCAGAAAGGAAAGGAAATAAAATTTTATTGTGTAGATATCATAAAAAGTAAATGCAACTTGAGAATGAGAAAGAATAGCATGAGAAAAAGGGCAGGCTTCCCCTCAAAGATTTGGAATTACAGGGAGCCATTTGCTAACAGAATTTTCTCCACTTCTCTGAGATTCCTTTCATGTTGAAGTATGGGGAATTTACCCTTGGGTTTGTTTTGGTGAGGGCACTATTTCTGAAGTGCTACCAACTATTTTTGCAGCTTTCAGCTCTTTGTACTTTGTACTGGTAAAAATTGTTGTGAAAGCTTTTTTCCTTAGGCAGTGCATCAGCTTTATCTGGGGTTGATTCTGCCAGTAGAAATATTATGTGTCATGTTCAAACCACTCATAGTTTACCTTTTTTATTGTCCAAATAGATCACTGCTCTGACCATCTCTATTTTAAACAGAATCTATAGAATCTAAACTTATTTCCAGCCAATGGAATGAAACATACTGCATTCCATCTTAGTGGAAAAGGACTAGCTTCCCTTTCTCTGTTACCATCTTATCACAAAAGTGCATGCTTACTTCATGCAGACTTGAAGCTATCATTTGACAAATGTTCACCTCAATTCTGCTTACAAGTTTCCATTTCCCTCTTCTGCCTGTATTAATTTCAGAATGCAAAACGTTTCCTAAACCTGGGTCTGAGCTGTCTATGCTGCAAGACTTGTCTTAGGTATAAGGAAGATTTGTTTCATTTGCTTTTTCACCTTGGTTCTCTTCTCTAAAGTGGATACAGTAAAGGAGTAGGGGAAAGAGTTTATTCCTAAGTTAAATGTAAAGAACATCTCATTACCTGAATGCAAGGACAGAGATCAACTAATTTATTATATTAAACAAATATATATGCTCTGGAACTAAAGAGTATCACCATATGAATCAAATGTGTGGGTCTAAGCACACTGTCCAAACTACAAATAAGTACATAAATAATAGATTAAAAGCCTGGGTAACTTGAGAATGTGATAGAAGTTGTTCTTTATATAATTTCAAATCTCTCAGCTCCTACATTTCCCCAGTATTATACACTACTTAGGTGAGTATAGAGTACTATTTTCCACACTAATTAGTAAAAATATCAACAACAATGAAGATTTATTTTACTATATATATATATATATAAGTTATAATGTAAAACTGCTCTTAAGTCATAGTACACTTTGCATTTGAAAAGTAACTTAAGTTCTCTATAGGTAACAGAGGTGATGAATAACAATAAGTGATAAGTTGGGCAGGTAGAGACAAAGGAGAGAGGAATTGAGGGATTCTTTATCTTCTACATAATTACAGTATTTTGGGCTGATATTGTCTCTCATTTGCTTTGCATTTTCACTTAGTTTAATTTTAGGCAAGCATACCCACTCCAGTATTCTTGTCAAAAGAATCCCATGGATAGAGGACCCTGGCAGGCTACAGTCCATGGGGTTGCAAGTTGGATACAACTTAGCAACTGAACAACAACAAATCTCTAGGTAGTGTGTTTTTGGGAGTATAGGGAGCCCAATAATATTCACATGGTTATCAGAAATGATTTCAATAGCTAAAGTGTAGAAGGAAAATGTTAAAAAGTACAGAATAGAATATTGTTAAATGGGGAAAAAACAGAAAGATGGAAAATAAAAATTCAACTGAGAATGGAAAGAATAAAAGGAGGGAAGAAGTGAGAAGGAGGGAAAAGAAAAGAGTGATTTAAAAGGGAGTGGGGAGAAAGACAGTCAGAGGAAAGAGACTGCTAGAAGGAGATCGAAGAAGAGAAGTGAAGACAAACAGGGGAGAAAGGCTACTTGGTGGATTTTTCATTTCAGATTTATATCCAGTGTCTGCCTTTTATTGAAATACATGTGTTAAAAGACACAGCATTGCATTTCTTAATACATACTGTGCTAAACCCTCAGTGACCTCTTATTTTTGGTTAACAAAAGATGATTTCAGGAAATAGGTTTCATCCTTTAACTCCATAGTCTACTTGATATAACCCGAGATTAAGCTAAATTTAAAGTCTAAGTAAGTTCAAAGGTGTAGATGAAGGTTGCCTCTACTAGGCCTAACTGAATAATAGATCTTTGCAAAATCCTAGCCTTGTGAAACCCCTGCTCTGGCAGTCATAGCAACCTCGTCACTTCAGATGTGATTGCTGCCAGAGATTTCGCTGATTTTTCCGTGGAGAATCCTGAAGCTTGCTGTGTGGGTTGACATTTTTATAACTGTGTGGTTGAAGAGGGAACTTTCCAGTAATGGGGAGTGGCATCATCTTTCTTTCTCCACCTCTCTCCCATTCTTCTTTTCTTCTTTCTTCCTGAATCTCTCATCCTCTTTCTTTCCTTGATCACAACTATTCCATTAGAACATATTCTGGTCACAGGTATAAGGATTGGAGCTGTACAATGATCATTTCCTAAACTGCAACTTTCCACATTCATGAGCAAAATGTGAAACCCTGGGGGAAAGTGAAGTGAGTTATGATCTATAGTTTACAAGTGCTGTCACTGGGAGAAGTTACACAGGAGTCTTCATGCAACTGGGAAGGTGATTTATTTCTATTTGGGGATTTCAGGAAGCACCATAGACACATAAATTGAAATAAACTGATGAATGGCTTCTATACTTCAGCACTGATGCTCACAAGAGGTGTTGCAAATGCTCTAGGTATAGAATCACTTCATTAGAGATCTCTTGAGAACTAGGTGAGACAGCAACAGCCAAAGGGTTCATCAGCTACCTGGGAATCTTGATCTTTGATGTTTCTGAACTGAGGTTTCTGACTTGTAACGTTTAGCCGGGATTTTGTGAAGCCCTGATGAGATGACCATTAAATGTTAACATCGACAGAGTGTCTTCTTTTGATGTTAGAGCACTAAGGTGGCTTGCCCCAGTGCAAGACTAATCTTAGTCCAGCCATCCACTCATCGCAGAAGTGGCTGTGGTACTCCACTCTCTGGTTAAAATGCATTCAGCTATGAGTAACTTTACTGAACTCAGTCTAGTTTACCAGAACATTCCTCATGTAAAATTGTGTCTTTACCTCTGTGTCCTCTTACTTTCTAATCAAATATAGGTTTTCATTCAATAGTTATTTAAGTGAGCAACTAATATGTGCTGGTCTAGGAATTCTTCCAGATAAGAAATACTGGCATGGACACATGGGAACAGAATTCTATCTTTGAGGAGTTTAAATTCTCCAGGTAAAAGGCAATTGGAAAGAAGAAAACAGAGATACACTAGTAAAAGCTATAGTATGTTTAACAGTGCTTAAATGTTAAAGAAAAAAATAAAACCAAGGAGGGCTCCCTGGATTGGATTTAGCTGATGTTCTAAAGCTGCCCACATCATTGTTGCTGGCCTGAAGCTGCTAAGTTTAATGAGGGGGTTAGGTAAATCAATAAATATGATGCTAAGGTCATAGATTCCCTCACAATAGGATGCACGTGGAAGCAGAGTGATGAGAATATTTACCTGTAATGTGTGTGAGGCAGATAAAAAAAATTGAGAAAAAATTCATAGAAAGAGTTAACATTTGTTTGCAGTCTTGAGAGTGTATAGAATTTTTCCAGATGACATTATTGGCCAGTATGAACATGTTATAGGGGTAAATAATAATTCCATTATTATTAGAATAACTGAATAATCCTGTTCAGCTAGAAGTCCTGAGTTTAATTAGGCAAGGAACAGTCAGGAAACTAAAAGAATGGACAACAACTTAGGCTTGACTGGAGGATGAGGAGGGATGGGAAGACAAAGAAAGTTAGAATCAGATCACCCAGATTTTTTCCCTCTCAGCAACAGATTTGATTTGCTTGGAACGTTGGATGATAGAGTGACTGACTCAGATTTGTATTTTAGAAATGCCTCTTGGATGATCTTGAGGGGCAGGGTTGTAGGTGGGGAGAACATTTGCTTATTACTGATTAGGCATTCATTAAAAGTTTTGGAGTTGTTTTGATACTTAATTGTTTGCTTTCCTAGAGTTGGTTACAATGTGCCCACATAGTTCAAATGACTTGCTAATTTTCCACAGAATGAGCTGACATACATCCAATTAATAATGTTTTATTCAGTAGAGCTGATTGCAATCTAAATTGTGATATTTAAAATATTATTAATTGTTTATGTTTTGTTGAGTGGGGAGAAATTAGTCCTTCAAAGAGTTTCATCCTACACTAAGTGAAGAATAATAAGTTGATAAGCTGCCATCCCAAACTATGTTTCAAAATTTTTAATAATATAAGGAAGTTCACATGTTGCACCATATGAAATAAAATGAAAAATTGTATTTATAATCTAGTTTCTATTTTATATATGTATCTGTGTGTATCATATATATACAAATAAAATATGACATTTCATAATTGATATCTTTAATACTTGCATATTGGATTTCTCTTTTTTTATACTTATGTATATAATAAAAAAAAAGCCTGTCCTAAACTTTTTTATCAATCAAATTACTTATCTGAAAAATAAAATTTAGGAAATTTCATGTATTTAGTTCTTCTCAATGATGGAATCAAATTCAAAGCCCAGTACTTCATAATGCTTTTTTATGTTATGGGAAAAGGAGGTGATTAAATTGTCAGAATATCACAGTGGTGCTTTACCCATTATAGAAACAAAGCAGGGTGACTCAATTAAAGGTTTATTTATTAATTTTTCATTAAAACTCTGTAAAGGGGCAATAATCTATTTGTTAAACACTGGTTTATGTAATTTGAAAGACAAAACATCCAACTTGGATGGATCTCAAAGTTCAAAGAAAATAGGGCTTTAGGGATCTAATTCAGTATACAGTATTTTTATCTTGTCTTCTCTTATTATCTTTCTCTACAGTTCTCTTTCCAATTTGCTTTTTTATTCTTACTGAGATTATTCTCTCTTACTTCAGGTATGTATTTCTTCCATGATACAAGTTTAGCCATTTCACTAGGAAAAAAAAATCTACCTTCTAAGAATTATATAGTGATTTCAAAGAAGATTCACTGACCTTGTTTGATATGCATTCCCTTCACTGTACTAGTTATTATAACTAGGGCAAAGTGATGAGGGGTGATGATTGCCCAGGCCTACTTGTAAAGTTTAGAGAGGGAAAAATACTATAATTAAAAGTGTATAGTCAATATTTAAATAGCAGATCTGCAAAATGTTCTCTATTTTTATTAGGTGCTGCCTTAGGAGAGAAAGGACACAAAGGTTATGAACCTATATGAGTGAAAATGGAGAGGTTGCATGGTCAAATTGACTTATAGTCTGCAAGTTATGTGATTGCATAGAATGAGTAAGAACCTCTCATGTTAATCTGGGCCTGAATGTGGCAATGGAACATCTGGGAAATGGTATTTGAGGTCTCAGAGTTTTCCCTGCATTGAGTCTACCTTGTGGTTACTCTAGAACACTCCTAGAAATTTTAAAACAATTGATACTGAGAAAGATCTTTAATTTTGGCAAATATAATCAACCACTCTGTTCTTTGTGTTAAAGCTTATCAAAGCCATATGGAAAGGAATTGGGATAGTTCCCTAAAGAAATACATAGGCTTACATAAGTAAATAAATTTTTATGAAAGATCTCTGAAGTGAAATATGTATTGAAAACCTTATGCAGACAGACATAAAGTATATTTTTACTAATTAAAATCAATTTTAGTTTCAGGGCAAAGTGACAGATATTGTCATAAATGCCAATTTGTTTCCTAAGAAAGGCTAGCATTCCTGGTTTTTTTAGGAAAAAAACTGCTAAATATTGTAAACTGGCTAAATTCCAGGACTGAATTTCTTCAAAATGCAAGGACTATCATAGATATTGCAACGTGATATGAGTAAAACATACAACAAAAATGTACCAACGGATCTTTTTAGATTTATTTGCACTCACTCTAAATTCCAACTTAGACACTTGGAATTTAACTTATAAATAAGCAAAACAATAAACATGGCAATCCACAAAGGACAATAGTTGGATGTTTGGGAACTTCTGGTGAGAGTCAAAAAAAAAAAAAAAAGAGAGAGAGAGAAAGAAAAGAATCAGGAGTTTCATAATAAGTAAATAATAACCCAAGGGCTCAGCTGGTAAAGAACCCAGTGCAGGAGACCCCAGAGATGCAGGTTTGATCCCTGAGTCAGGAAGATCCCTTGGAGAAGGAAATGACAATGCATTTTTTATTAAAAAGCAGAGACATTGCTTTGTTGACAAAAGTCTGTATACTCAATGCTATGGTATTTCTAGTAGTCATTTATGGATGTGAGAACTGGACCATAAGGAATGCTGAGCACCAAAGAACTGGCATCCAAATTGTGGTAGTGGAGAATACTCCTGAGAGTCCCTTGCAGAGCAAGGAGATCGAATCAGTCAGTCCTAAAGGAAATCAACCCAAATGTTCGTTGGAAGGACTGATGCTGAGGCTGAGACTCCAGTACTTTGGCCACCTGATGCAAAGAGCCAACTCACTGGAAAAGACCCTGATGCTGGGAAAGATTGAAGGTAAAAGGAGAAGGGGATGGCAGAGGATGAGATGGTTAGATAGCATCATTGACTGAATGGACATGAATTTGAGCAAACTCCTGGAGAGAGTGAAAGGGAGGGAAACCTGGTGTGCTGCAGTCCATGGGGGTATCAAAAGAGTGAGACATGACTTAGCAACTAAAAACAAGAACAAGTAGCTAAACATGCAATTGGGGAACTGATTGGAGAGGCTGACACAAAACAGATTATACTGCATTTTGTAGATCATTTTATAGATTTATGAATTCATTGTATGAATTAGGCATGACAGTGACTGAACAACTGTGATTATGAACTTGGTTTGTCTCTAAACCAAAGTACGTATTTATGCTCTAATAAAGTGATATGTGAATGATAATAATAAATCTGAGGGAGTTCTTCCCTTGGCCAAAGTGAAAATGAAAGTGAAAATCTCTCAGTTGTGTCCAGCTCTTTGCAACTCCATGGATTATACAGTCCGTGGAATTCTCCAGGCCAGAATACTGGAGTGGGTAGCCGTTCCTTTCTCCAGGGGTTCTTCCCAACCCAGGGTTCGAACCCAGGTCTCCCACATTGCAGGCAGAATGTTTAGTAGCTGAAACACCAGGGAAGCCCTTGGCCAAATCAAATATTAAATTCTACCTGACTTCTACCTTTAAATAGGCTTCAAGAAAACATTGTTAATCATATTCATTCTTAAAGTGCAATCACAGAAGGGTCAGATTAGAATTCCAAGCATCTTCCTCAGTAATCATATGATAGTGCTCCAATATCCCTAAATTTATTAATTACTTTTTGCATTTGCTTGGATATACAATTTGCATAGTGTAACATTTACTAGTCCTTGTGCTGCATTGAATCTCATACCTATACTGGACAATTGTGTACCTTTGATTATTTGCAATTCTATTTATACATATTTTAATGTTTGGAAGCCCTAAGCTTCCATTGAGTACAGTTACATTCTCCCTTAGTATAATTATCATTATTCTCTACTATCTATCCATCTTTCTTGTAGATGGTGTTCTATTTAGAGATAAACTATGTTTAGTCAAAGACAGGATAATTGTCTTTATCTTTTTGTTTAGTTTTGTCACTCACCCACCACAGGTACCATTACACATGGTAGTTTCTTAGGTACAAAACTGCAGTGAGCCTTATCTTCAAAATAGAAATAATAACTCTCTTGCATAAGTGTTTCTTACCAATAGTATATCTAAAATGCAATTATAGTATTTGGCATGAAATAAATGTTAAAATATGTTAGCTTCCAATGCTAATACTCTCCTTTCCCATTTAGATAGTCTTGTAAATTCTTTCCTTAATTTGTTTCTTTTACTTTTGTATCTTAATAGCTCTAAATTCTTATCAATAATATAAATGTTACCTTTTGTAATAGCTTATATTAACATGAGTATTTCGAGATACTCTGCTTTGTTATAGAATCTACCAATTTATTTAAAATGGAATTGGAGATTTAGGTGTATTTTTTCATGTTCAATCTGTTTATTTGATAAAAACCTTCAAATCACTTCTCACTTCAGATTAAAAACCATTGCCTTACAATGGCTAAATGCATAAAACAACCTGAATGAAACAGTGACCCCTACTCAACCTACTTGGTCCCTTGTTCAGCTGGTTTCAGTCAGGCTGGGTTCGTCCCTGCTGACCATTTAAAAGGTAGACACATCTGTTTCAGGGCCTTCGCACTGGCTTTTCTTTCTAGCGGGAATGCAGATACTTCACAATTCCCCTAGCTGCATTATCATCTTCTTCAGGTGTTTGCTCAGATTACTCCTGTTATGAAGGACTATCTTCATCACATTCCAGTCATTCCTCAGAATCTGATGGAGATATGTTGCAGGACCACCTCCTGCCTCCACTGGGATACCAAAATCTGTATATGTTCAAGTTCCTTTATAAAATGGCATAGTATTTGCATATAACCTATGAATATCCTCTCATATACTTAATTAACAGTAGATATTGCTTGTACTATTTACTACAATTTAAATGCTATATAAATAGTTGCAAATACAAAATGAGTGCTATGTAAATATTTGCCAGCGCATGGCAAATGCAAATTTTGCCTTTTGGAACTTTCTGGAACTTAAAAAAAATATATATTTCTGATTGAATTTGGTTGAATCTGTGAATGTGGAACATGTGAATTCCAAGAGCCAATTGTATTTAAAATTGCACCTTGTCCAAGTATCTTTACTTTCCTTTATCTTTTATAATCTGTTCTTATATTTAACACAAATAATTTGCCTATTTTATTTACTATATCTAAGCGATATTTTCTTCAGTGTTTCTCAGATGGTGCTAGTGAAAAAGAACCTGTCTGCCAATGCAGGAAACACAAGAGATGTGGGTTAAAACCCTGGGTAGGGAAGATCCTCTGGAGAAAGGCATAGCAGCAACTCCAGTATTATTGCCTGGAGAATCTAATGGACAGAGAAACCTGGCAGGCTTTGGTCTATAGGTTCATAGGGTCACAAAGAATCAGATACAACTGAAATGATTCAGTACACACGATATCAGTTCAGTTCAGTCACTCAGTCATGTTCAACTCTGTGATCGCATGGACTGAAGCACAACAGGCTTCCCTGTCCATCACCAACTCCCGGAGCTTGCTTAAACTCATGTCCAACGGGTCGGTGATGCCTTTCACCTACCTGATCCTCTGTTGTCCCCTGCTTCTCCTGCCTTCGATCTTGCCGAGTATTGGGTCTTTTCCAATGAGTCAGTTCTTCATATCAGGTGGCCAAAGTATTGGAGTTTCAGCTTCAGCATCAGCCCTTCCAATGAATATTCAGGATTGATTTCCTTTAGGATGGACTGGTTTGATCTCCTTGCAGTCCAAGGGACTCTCAAGAGTCTTCTCCAATGCCACAGTTCCAAAGCATTAGTTCTTTGGTACTCAGCTTTTTTTATAATCCAACTCTCACATCCCTACATGACTACTGGAAAAACCATAGCTTTGACTAGACAGGTGGGTTTCAGTCCATAGGTTCATAGGGTCACAAAAAATCACACACAACTGAAACAATTTAGCACACACAGTATATGTTTCATTTATTTATCATAATTCTTGTTCCTGTAGTTTAAACTCCAAGAGCATAGGAGTCTATGCCTGTTTTGAACAGTGATGAATACAAACTGCACAGACCATAGCAAGCACTAAACAATCATGTTTTGAATGAATGTATAAATTGACCCAAAATTAGGCTTATTTTCATAATGTGCCTTGATTATACTAAATTTTGGGGTTATCACATGTGTCTATCTAGTGCCGATAAGGTTGAGATTGATCTTGGTATTTCCTCAGATAGCTCAGAATTCCTTTAAAAGATGTTTCTGTGGAAATATCTCTTCTTAATATTGAAAGTAAACCATTCAAATATTTTTATCTCACTTTTTCATCTCTGAAATACTTACACATACCATCAATTGCTTATATGTGAGTCTATTAATTTATTTAATTACATTTTTTCAAAAATGTATAAATATATATTTCATTGTAGACAATATTGTTTAGTACTAGTACTATAAAGAGCATGGACTTTTTTCATCTTTTTACATTTATTTTTAATTGGAGGATAATTACTTTAGAATATTGCTTTGGTTTATGCCATATATCAGCATAAATCAGCCATCAATATAGATATGCCTCCTCCCATTTGAACCTCTTTCTACCTCCCACCCCAGAGGTCTGGCAAGCTTGGATATGAACACAAATTCTAACATTTCCTAGTTAGTTGGTCTTAAATACTCTAACTCCAGTTTTCTCATCTTTAAATAGGATTGATATAGTACTTTGTCCATGTGATTTGTGAGGTTGAGTGAGGTACTGCAATAAAACACTTAATGTGATGCCTCCTACACTGTAATGCTTAGTACATGCCCTTGCCATAAAGAGACATTTGCTGACCTAGCACTGCTGAATGTAGTGAACAGGTCCATATTTCCTTGGCATGCCCTTTAAAACCAAATTTGTCATCTCTACTTCAGTCAGGAGTTTTCAAATAGAAGTAACTTTTGAGTTTCTTGCAAAGTATCCCCCATTAATTTGTCATGTCTAATAGTCCTTGTACTCAACAGGTTAGGGGTTAGTGCAGGGGTCAGCAAACTTTTTCCATAAAGGAGCAGACAATAAATATTTTAGGCTTCCTGAACTATGTAGTCTCTATCACAGTAACTCAGTGCTGCTGGCGTAGCGCAATAGCAGCTGCAGACAACACATAAATGAATGGGGGTGGCTGAATTCCAATAAAATTTCTCTTAGAAAACACAGCCAGTTAACTGGATTTGGTCTGCAGGCCACAATGTGCAGATCCCTACTCCAGTGACAGTACAGTTCTTTTGTAAAGTTATTTCTGAATAAAATAAACAAGAGAGGGAGAGAGGGGGAAAAAGAATTAAATAAAAAAGAAACAAAAACACTACCTCAGAATACCTTATGAAAGCCTTGGACTTTCAGCTGTTAACTCATTAATGAATTTTTGACCAAAACTATAAACTGTTTCCTAAATTTCCTTTTAAGATACATCAAAATACTTTTAAGAGTCTCTTCAAATTACTTTTCATGTAATATTTTAAACAGTTTCATTATCTTTTCTAAAATGAATAGTCAGGATATATAGTTTTTTCTCTCTCTGCCATCAGGATTTTGGAGATCAATGAAGGTCACTGATTTTTGTAAAAATCTCTCAAAAATCAGTCCCTTATTGTAGCTATAGCCAAGTTTAGTACATCTGCTTCTTTGCTTTAAAAAGTAAAATGGTTTTCAAGCTTTAAACAGTTTAAAATAGCCTTAAATGTTTTTTGATTAAACTAAATAAATTCTCTCTTACAAAAACTTTACTTTTACATCTAGGCCAAAAAAGAATGTAATATCAATGTGGTCATAACTGAAGTTTATATTGTTTAAACATGGTCTAAATTTGTAGTCACCCATCTTTTTAAGGGAAAGACTTAGAATGCTTCTGTGACTGCAAGGACATTTTACCAATCAAATTCATATTCTTTTTAACTTGTAGCCACTTAAAAAAATAGTTGACATATATAACTAATAAGACACTGCCTTGAAATGGCTTTGTGAAATGATTTGACAAGCCCAAATTTAACTGTGCCACCAATTTATAAGTGACCAATTACTCACATAACTGAATAGATATTATGTAAGTGCCACAAGTATTTATGGCTTCCCAGGTGGTGCTAGTGAAAAAGAACCTGCCTGCCAATGAAGAAGATGTAAGAGACGTGGGTTCCCTGGGTTGGGAAAATCCCCTGGGGGAAGGCATGGCAACCCCCTTCAGTATTCTTGCCTGGAGAACCCCATGGGGAAACAGAGGAGCCTGGCAGCTTACAGTCCACAGAGTTACAGAGTCGGACACAACTGAAGTGACTTGAGACACAAGTATTTGTCAGCAGCAGAGGGCCCTGTGCGTATGCTTGGAGGAACTAGAGGTTTCTGATCGCTGTTGTTTACCCTAACATTGTTCTCTGCTTTACCTGGTCTCTCTATTCCAGAAAATTGGCCTATTTCCCTCCTCTGACACCCACACTCTGAATAAATTTGAAGTAAAATATACACATAATACTTCACAGTTCAGAAAGCTATGGCTTTTTCTATCACTTCATTGATGCCTCCTTCAAAACCTAGCTTCTCAGGAAAATCTTCCCTGTCAACCCTATCTAAAGCATCCTCTTCTGTTTCCCCATCAGTCTCCATTCCTCTCTTCCTTCCTTGCTTTATTTTATCAAGCAATTATTACTATTTGAGAGTATGTTTACATGTATAGGTCTTCCCTGATAGTTAGATAATCTTCTTTCAGTTAGTAAAGAATCCACCTGCAATGCGTGAGACCTAGGTTAGACCCCTGGGTTGGGACAATCCCCTGGAGAAGGGAAAGGCTACCCACTCCAGTATTCTGACCTGAAGAATTCCATGGGTTAGTCCATGGGGTCACAGACAGTCAGACACCACTGAGTGACTTTCACTTTCACTTTACATATTTATTTACTTGTTTACTATTTGTCTTCTAATTGAATTCCATAATGGTAGCATGGCCATGTAGCAGGTGTTAAATAAATATTGTTTAAATGAATAATTAGGTTGACTTTGTTTATTGGAGATGTTGGGTTTTTGGGCCCAAATTAGAAATGAAGAAAATGAGACTCTTGATGCCTAAGGGTTGTGGTTGAGACCGTATAGATCATTATTAAGGTTTCCAGACACTTCTTCCTTAAAAACTCTCACTTTATTATGCCACTTTATCATCTCCAATGTGAGATGGGTCAGAAGGAGATATATGGAGACTGGATAGAAGGAAGAAAGGGTTACAGCTATATCTCCTCTCTCAGAGGTTGGAAGTAGTGTGAAAACTGAAGAGAAGAATAGACTCAAGCCCTAAGTAGAACAAAGCTTTCTGTCAAGGAAACATGTACTTTTAACCCTCATCATTGGTTTTATTCCCTTCAGTGAATGTTGCTTTCTTTCTAACTAGAATGATACCCACTGATAATTGTGACCAAAGAAATGGGCAACACTGAAAGGCTATAAATCTGTAGTCTGTGAGTTTATATGGATTTAAAGGAATCCTAGTTTAAAATAGATTTCATAAGAAATGTGATGCACCATATTCTATTAGATTTTTATTAAATCAATTAACTTATACCCTCAAGAAGTGGATTTCATAGAGTAAACTTCATTCTTGTCAGGTAATTTAGTTTGTGTCTGTTTGGTTTTCAGTTCAGTTCAGTCATTCAGTGGTATACGACTCTTTGTGACCTCATAGACTGCAGCGCGCTAGGTCTCCCTGTCTATCACCAACTCCTGGAGTTTACCCAAACTCATGTCCATTGAATCAGTGATGCCATCCAACCATCTCATCCTCTGTTGTTCCCTTCTCCTCCTACCTTCAATCTTTCCCAGCATCAGGGACTTTCCAAATGAGTCAGCTCTTCCCATCAGGTGGCCAAAGTGTATTGGAGTTTCAGCTTCAACATCACTCCTTCCAATGAATATTCAGGACTGATTTCCTTTAGGATGGACTGGTTTGATATCCTTCCAGTCCAAGGGGCTCTCAAAAGTGTTCTCCAATACGACACTTCAAAAGTATCAGTTCTTCAGCACTCAGCTTTCTTTATAGCCCAACTCTCACATCCATACATGGATGTGTATGGTTTTTCCATACACTGGAAACTTCATACACTGGAAACTTTCCATACACTGGAAAAACCATAGCCTTGACTAGACGGACCTTTGTTGGCACAGTAATGTCTCTGCTTTTTAATATGCTAAGTTGGTCATAACTTTCCTACCAAGGAGTAAGTGTCTTTTAATTTCAGTGCAGTCACCATCTGCAGTGATTTTGGAGCCCAAGAAAATAAAGTCTGCCATTGTTTCTACTGTTTCCCCATTTATTTGCCATGAAGTGATGGGACTGGAGCCACGATCTTAGTTTTTTGAATGTTGAGTTTTAAGCCAAGTTTTTCACTCTCCTCTTTCACTTTCATCAAGAGGCTTTTTAGTTCCTCTTCACTTTCTGCCATAAGGGTGGTGTCATCTGCATAATGGAGGTTATTGATATTTCTCCCAGCAATCTTGATTCCAGCTTGTGTTTATTCAGCCCAGGCTTTGTCATGATGTACTTTGCATATATGTTAAATAAGCAGGGTGACAACATACAGCCTTGACGTACTCCTTTTCCTATTTGGAACCAGTCTGTTTTTCCATGTCCAGTTCTAACAGTTGCTTCCTGACCTGCATGCAGATATTTCAAGAGGCAGGTCAGGTGGACTGGTATTCCCATCTCTTTCAGAATTTTCCACAGTTTGTGGTGATCCACATAGTCAAAGGCTTTGGCATAGACAATAAAACAGAAATAGATGTTTTTCTGGAACTCTTGTTTTTTTGATGATCCAGCAGATGTTGGCAATTTGATCCCTGGTTCCTCTGCCTTTTCTAAAACCAGCTTGAACATATGGAAGTTCATGGTTCATGTATTATTGAAGCCTGGCTTGGAGAATTTTGAGCATTACTTTACTAGCATGTGAGATAAGTGCAATTGGGCGGTAGTTTGAGCATTCTTTGGCATTGCCTTTTACTAAAATATAAATGTTAAATATATACCCTCAGCCATACACTGTTAGAAGTGATAGCATACAGCAGTGTTAAAGAATGTGGCTTTGGAATCAGAAAGGAATATATCCATAATTTATGAAGTCACAGATATTGGGCAAAACAACTATTCTAAATAGGTGTCTTCAACTATAAAATTTGGTTTATTAAATAATCTACTATATAAGACTGCTGTGAGAATTATACAACTCAATACATGTAAGAGTTTTGTACACTACATGGAATATTGTAAATCTTTACTAAAGGCTAGGTATTTCTGTTAAAATAATCAAATGCATACTTAAATGCTGAAATAACACTAAATTAACCACACAAAATCTCTTCACAGATTGTTGACTTTTAAAATACTTTCATTGTCCTATGCAGAAAATGAGGAGTGCTTACACTTGGGGAAGAATTGGTAGGGATTGGATTGTGAGTCAAGAGTTCTAATTAATGGAAAAATAAAAGAATTTATGGTGCCACTGTGCTTTTAGTGCCTTGATTTATCATTTACTGAGACCAGAAGTTATTTTAATTTGGCCTCCATAATTCACGATTTCAATATTCTTTTAAGGCATTTGACTCTACAAGTTTCTTAATATAATAAAAATATGGACCTTGCTCAGGGAGCATGATCTACATTTCAAAGTTAAAGAAGTTCAAAGAAAAAAGTTATTTGGTGAGAGTATAGAGAGGAAATTTAACAGTGCATATCACATAACCTCATAAAATACCTCTGAGTCAGAGAACATTCATGCAGCATAAAATTCTGACATAAAGCATTTTGAAATTCTAATTTCAGGTATTCTGCCAATGAAATGAAATTCTTCATATTCACAATGATGTACATACAGATGATCTCTTACGATCATCAAGACTATAAATGGTTCATTTAATCAGAAATATCCTGTGAATAACTAACACTCTGCTAGCCACAGGGGCAGAGGTGAAGACTAAGGACACAGTCCTTAACCTCTGGCTAATGTTAAGGTGGAGGAATACATCATCTCCAGGTGGAGAAATACATCCATTCTTGTACTAAATTCCTCTTCACATGCTCAAAACCTAAGACAAATTCCTCCTAGAATTTTTGTTTGTTGTTCCAGTTCTATGAGCAAAACATGCTCCCTTTGGCCTCTGAGCATTTGTTCCTGTTTCTTCCTGTTTGTGATGCGCCTCTCCCCTGCCCTTCCTTTTGTTCTTCTTTTTAGAACCTCCTGAGCTCTGAGTTTAAAAGATTTCATGGAAAATAATACAAAATCATATTATTGAATTAAAATATTAGAGATTCCTTACCCTTGTTAGTTATGGGCTTTCATTCAAAGTATATTTAACTTTTTAAGACCAGTAGATCTCAAACTTGTAATAATAACCTTTTATTCTGTATCCTATTTCTAATTTTAATCCTATAGGACTAGTAATACTTCTGTAACTTGTACTGGTGTTCACAAGAAACGTCTGGTGAACCCAAAAATAAAAGTTGAAAAAGTTGAAAATATTATGATTGTAACCATTATGTACTCTAAATATAGAATAATAAAACAATTTTTAATTATGTATAGTAAATCTATTAGGTATGTGCCTACTATGCTCTGGTTATTATGCTGAAAAACTGTTTTTACCTTAATGGTGAAGACACATGATGAGATAAAACCCTTGTATTTTAGTACAATGAGGTAATAAAAATGTGACATAAATATATATATAGGCATACCTCAGAGTGATTATGTGTTAAGTTCCAGACCAAAACAATAAAGCAAAAATTGCAATAAAGACAGTCATTTTATTCATATATTTTAATAAAATTATATGAATATTTTTCATATATTTTAGTACAAATATATGAATATTTTTACTTCCCAGTGCATATAAAAGTTATATTAGCACTATATTTGAGGTCAATTAAGTGTGGAATAGAATTATGCCTAAAAAATTATACAGTCTTAATTTTTAAAAAATATTTAATTGCTAAAAAATTCTAGGCATCATCTGAGTCTTATGAGTTATAACTTTTTGTAATAGTAACAATGAATACTATTGACTGAAGAATTACTATAAAAACAAAATAATAATGAAAAAGTTAGAAATATTGGGAGAATTACCAAAATGTTACACACAGAGTCATAAAGTCAGCTTTTGGAAAATGGTGCTTTTGGAAAAATACCTCCCATAGACTTTCTTGATGCAGGGTTGCCACAGAAGGCGAGGGTGGGATGTTTCAAGAGAACAGCATCGAAACATATATATCTAGGGTGAAACAGATCACCAGCCCAGGTTGGATGCATGAGACAAGTGCTCAGGCCTGGTGCACTGGGAAGACCCAGAGGGATGGGGTGGAGAGGGAGGTGGGAGGGGGGACCGGGATGGGGAATACATGTAAATCCATGGCTAATTCATTTCAATGTGTGACAAAAACCACTGCAATGTTGTAAAGTAATTAGCCTCCAACTAATAAAAATAAATGGAAAAAAAAAAAAAACAAAACAAAACCAAAAAAAAAAAAAAAAAGAAACAAACAAACGAAAAATGTGGTATCTGTGAAGCACAATAAAATGAGATATGTCTGTATGCAAGATATCGAATAAGGCTTTTCTGAAGAAAGACTATTAAAACTGACACCTGAAATTAGAGAAGTTAGGCAGGTAAAATTGTGTGAAGATTGAATTGAGGAATTCAAATTCTTGATATACAGTTTCCTAGGGAATTAGATCGCTGTACTAGCAAAATACAAGGAGAGATGGAATGGCTAGAAAAAGGCATGGGAAAACTGGATACAAAATAAATAAGTGAATTTTAAAATTTGTGCCTTTCTGGCCATTAAGTGATTTTGACACAAGTATGCTAAAACAAGCAAGCGAAGAAGCAAACAAAAATATGCTCTATATCTTATAAACAGTATCTAGTGTTCCACAACATAATATTCAAACTATTCAGGATACAAACCAAAATTATTCTACATACTAAGCACATATATAATAATGAGTGTTTAGTCACTTAGTCATGTCTGATTCTTTGCAACCCACTCGAGTATAGCCTTCCAGGCTCCTCTGTCCATGGGATTTTTTAGGCAAGAAAACTGGAGTGGATATCATTTCCTTCTATAGAGGATCTTCCTGACCCAGATATCAAATCCAAGTCTCCTGTGTTTCCTGCTTCTCAGGCAGATTCTTTACCCACTGAGCTAGTGGGGAAACCCCCGTATATCATAATGTCTGCTCTGTCACTTAGTCCTGTCCAACTCTGCAGCCCCATGGACTGTATCCCACCAGGCTCCTCTGTACATGTGATTTTACAGGCAAGAATATTGGAATGGTTTGTCTTTTCCTTGTCCAGAGGATCTTCCTGAACCAGGGATTGAACCCATGTCTTCTGCACCTCCTGTACTGAAGGTGGATTCTTTACCACTGAGCCACCTGAAAAAACCCTATATATCATAATGAATTACATTAAATACATAGCATAGCATAGCATATTGATATTTCATAATAAAAATACAATGAACAGACACCAATTAATTCTGAGTTACTCAGATAATGAAATTATTTGACAGACTATAAAGAACCAATATAAGTAAGAATGAGTACCTCAAATGAATTGAAACACACCAAATCTTGGCAGGTAAGTAGAGGACAAGTAAAGTCAAGTTTTAGAATGAAAACTTATTGATTGAGTTTCATAGGAGAATGGGACTTACATAGCAAAGTGTCAGTGAACCTGAAAATATAGCAATAGAAATTACCTAATACTAATAACAGGGAAGAGAATAATTGACCATTAAAATGAGCATTAAACATTAGGAACTTGTGGGACAATGAATACTAAAAGTGTAATATTGATATTATTATACTACAAGAAGAAAAGAAGAATGTGGTGGAGAAAACCTCCAAACTCTGTAAAAATGATGAGTTTACAAATTTAAGAAGCTCAGAGACTCCCAAACAGTATTAACTCAAAGAAATCTGTGCTTTAGAGCAATTTCTAAAACATCATACAACTAGTAAAACATTCAATAAAAACTAAATAAAATAATAAAAACATGCTGACAATTCAAAGAAAAAAAGGAACAGAAAAGAGTTGTAAAATAGAGAAAAAGAAGAGAAAACAAAAAGTAAAATCCAAACATTCTAATAACTATATTAAATATAATTTGTGTAATCATATTAATTAAAAAGAAAAACAGGCAGTGCGAACATATTTTTAAACTGGTAAGTCAGCCTTTATGAAACTAATTGCATCTTCTCTGAGAAATTCATTGATAAAACAAGAAAAAGGCAATCCACAGGACAATGCAAATTCAAATATCAAAATATCATGAGATATCACCATATACCAGCTAGAATGAAACAATGATGGCAAAAAAGCTCTGACAATGCCATTTGTTGATGAGGATGAGCAGCAACCATAAACACAAACATTATTGATGAGAACGCTATGTGATAGAGCTACTATGGAAAAAAGTTTGGCATTTTCTTTTAAAGTTAGATATATATTTACATTATGATTTTGCAGTGTCATTACTAGCTATTTACCATAGAGATTAAAGCCTACACTCACAGAATAAATATACACTATGCTTATAGAAGTTACATTGATAGCCAAAAATGCAACTGCCCTTTCCTGAATGGATAAAATCTGGTGCTTTTGTACAATGAACTACTACTCAGCAATAAAAAGGAATGAACTACAGTTACACTCAACAGCCTATGCAAATCTCAACAGTATTATGCTGAGTAAAAGAAACCATTCTCAAAGGGTTATTTAATGACGATTCCTTTATAGTACATTGTGAAAATGGCAAATTAAGGAACAGAGAACAGATTAGTTCCTAGCTGCTAGGCACAGAGTAGTTTGAGTACGAAGGAATAGTACTAGGTGTGGTGATAGAGCTGTTTTATATCTCAATTATGACAGTAGTTACCTGGATCTAATCATATGTTAAAATTCACAGAGTGGTAAAACAGAAAAGGCGGCTTTACTAAAATTTTGAAAAAATTTTGAATATGAGAAAAAATTTTGTTTATATATTTTCAAGTTTATGTGCATCCATTCTAAGTGGCTTCAGTCATATCCAACTCTTTGCAAACCTATGGACTGTAGCCTACCAGGCTCCTCTGTCCATGGGATTCTCCAAGCAAAAATACTGGAGTGAGTTGCCACACCCTCCTCTAGGAGATCTTCCTGATGCAGAGATGAAACCCACACCACCTTTGTCTCCTGCATTGCAGGTGGATTCTTTAGTGTTGAGCCACTGGGAAAGCTCTTTCAAGTTTCAGACAGTTCAGTCCCTCAGTCGTGTCTGACTCTTTGAGATCCCATAAACTGCATCATGCCAGGCTTCCCTGTCCATCACCAACTCTGGGAGCTTGCTCAAACTCATGTCCATCCAGTCGGTGATGCCATCCAACCATCTCATCGTCTGTCATCTGCTCCTGCCTTCAATCTTTCTCAGCAGCATAATCTTTTCCAATGAATCAGATCTTCACATCAGGAGGCCAAAGTATTGGAGTTATAACTTCAGCATCAGTCCTCCCAATGAATGTTCAGGACTGATTTCCTTTAGGATTGGCTGGTTGGATCTCCTTGCTGTCCAAGGGACTGTCAAGAGTCTTCTCCAACACCACAGTTCAAAAGGATCAGTTCTTCAGTGCTTAACTTTCCTTATGGTCCAACTCTCACATCCATACGTGACGACTGGATAAACCATAGCTTTGACTAAATGGACCTTAACCGACAAAGTAATGTCTCTGCTTTAAATAGGCTGTCTAGGTTTGTCATAGTTTTTCTTCCAAGGAGCAAACATCTTTTAATTTCATGGCTGCAGTCACCAACTGCAGAGATTTTGGATCCCCAAAAATAGTCTATCTGTAAAAACTGTTCCCATTGTTTCCCCATCTATTTGCCATGATGTGATGGGACCGGATACCATGATCTTACATTTTTTTGAATGTTGAGTTTGAAGCCAGCTTTTTCATTCTCCTCTTTCACCTTCATCAAGAGGCTCTTTAGTTCCTCTACACTTTCTGCCATAAGGGTGGTGACCTCTGCATCTTACTAATATTTCTCCTGGCAATCTTATTTCCAGTTTGTGCTTCATCCAGCCCAGTATTTTGCATGATGTATTCTTCAAGTTATACACAGGCAAAAATTGTGTTAGAAAAAAATATAGATTTGAAAGAAAAAGTATTTTGTGGAAAATAAATGCAAAGAAAAAAAAGTGCAAGCAGATTATGCCTGAGGAGAAATTTTGAAAATCACATGGATTTGTAAGCTTTAATTAACCATAAGTTACAAAGAGTTCTTGCCAACTGATTTTTTTAAAAATTTATACTCAAATTAAAAAATGGTTAAATCATGTTAAGTCTAGTCACAGGAAATAACAACAGTTAATATGATATGAAAAATATTCCAATTTACTATCAAATGAATATAAATTTAAGAAGTATGAGAAGTATGCCTAACAAAATGACAGAGATAGACATGTACAAGTGTATGTAAGAGTATGCCTGTGTGGAGGAGTCTGTGTACTTACCTGTGGACATGAGCAATTGAATGTGTAAAACAGGTGCATTTATGTTGTAGTAGGAATTTTAAATTGGTACAATAGGCCTTTGAAAATTTATTATAAGCCTTAAACATTTTCAAAAATGTAGAGGAACTCTATTTCTGGAAATCAAATTACAAAACAATCATCAATGAAGATAAAAAATAGCTATGGAGTTTTCAACTCTGGATTTACTTATAATATTGAATAATTCAATGAGATTTAAACAAATTTAATTTAAATTGATTAATAATAATACAATTAGGGCAGTCTTAAGATGGTAGAGGAATAGGACAGGGAGACCACTTTCTCCCCCACAAATTTATAGAAATGTCATTTGAACGCTGAACAAATACCACAAAACAACTTCTGAATGCTGGCTGAGGACACCAGGCACCCAGAAAGGCAGCCCATTGTCTTTGGAAGGAGGTAGGACAAAATATAAAAGATAAAAAGAGAGACAAAAGAATTAGGGATGAAGATCTGTCCCAGAGAGAGTTGTAAAAGAGGTTTCCCAACACCAGGAAACCCTTTCACTGGCAGGTCTGTGGGGAGTTTTGGAATCTCAGAGGGCAACATAACTGGGAGGAAAAAAGTAAATAAATAAAGCCCAGAGATTATGCGCCTAACTGAAACTCGCAGCAGAGAAGTAGCCCAGACGTTCGCATCCACCACCAGCAAGTGGGGGATGAACAGGGAGGTGCGGGCTGCACTGTTCAGGTTAGGGACCAGGCCTGAATGCCCTGCGGGCAATCTTAGGGAGCTAATGTGAGATAGCAACCCAAACTGTGGGATAGCCAGAGAGAGGAAAAAAAGAGGAACGACAGAAAGAGAACTTTCCCACAAAAAAGCTCTAACCTAAGGCACTGCCAGCCTGCTCACAGAACAAGTGGAGTCGCTCAGTCATGTCCAACTCTTTGTGGCCCCATGGACTGTAGCCTAAAAGTCTCCTCTGTCCATGGGATTTTCCCTGGAGTGGGTTGCCATTTCCTTCTCCAGGATATCATCCTGACCCAGGGATTGAACCCAGGTCTCCCGCATTGTAGGCAGACGCCTTACCATCTGAGCCACCAGGGAAGCAGAACAACAGACTGAGCAAATAACAGAAGAGAGCTAGCTTGCAGCAGACTGGCCCATCCCCCACTGGAGGTAGGGAGGCAAGTGGGCGGCAGCCAGAGCCAGAGGGAGAGGGGCAAACTCGGCCCCAGAGACAGCATCCTCTACCAAACTGCGAGCAGGCTCCCAGTTGATAACCAAGTCTTCCTGGGATCCTGGACGGCTGACATTTGCCAGGAGGGTTGCAGCCAGAGATCCGCTCCCCAGAGGAGACACACGGTACACCCGAGATGGCACTTCCGCTGCGCACCCAGGAAACCAAGCGACTGGGACAGGGGAAATGATAAGATACACAGCCTCACCTGGGGAGAGTGCGCTCACCAAGCACCTGGTCACCTGAGCTGCTTGGACCTGGGAAGGGCACAAAACGCAGGCCCAACCGAGTTTGTGCCTTTGTGGAGTACCCAAGAACCTGAACCTGAGCGGCTTAGACCTGGGAAGTGCACGCAACTCAGATGCCCACCTTAGACAGTTCCCCTGCAGAGTAACCAGGAGCCTGAGCAGTGTAGACTGGGAAAGCACACACACTGTGAGTGAGGGCAAACCCAATGTGGCCCAGACACTGCGTGCACTCCCCACATATGCCAGCGATGTTTCTTTGCAGTGCTCCTCCCTCCCCACAGCACAACTGAACAAGTGAACTTAAATAAATGACCACCTTTGCCCCCTGTGTCAGGGTGGAAGTTAGATACTGAAGAAACTTGAGAACAGGGGAAGCGAAAATAACCAAGAGGGAACCGCTTTGGAAGTGACAGGCGCAACAGATTAAAACCCTGTAGCTAGCATTGGCTACATTGGAAGGGACCTATAGATTTGAGAAGAAATATAAGCTGGAACAAGGAATTATCTGAAACGGAACTGACCCCACACTGCCCTCAACAGCTCCAGAGAAATTTCTAGATATATTTTACTATTATTATTTTTTAAATTTAAATTTTATTTTTAAGTTCTTTATTACTTCTTTAATTTTTGTTATTAAAACCTACTATTACCTTGCAAAAAAGAAGACCCTATTTTTAAAGCAAATTTCATATATATACATATATATTTATAATTTTTGCAATTTTTTTTAATAGTAAATGAATTTATTATGAAAGAAGATCAGGAAGGCAAGATATTAGGGGCACAGATTAATGGAAAAATAACATGTTTGGTCCTTCAAGGACTAAAGATATGGAATCATCCATGTGAGCAAATAGTTATGTTCTTTACGAAGAGTGCAAGTGGAGTTGTTTACAGATGGCTTTTTTTAAGAGCCCCAGTGATCTGGTTTCTCAAATAAAGCTAGTTAACTAAAATCCAAAGAGGTAACAACCTACTGTGGGGAGGAGGGGGAGGAAGGGGGAGCAGTATACTTGGTTGTCTTACAGTCTTTTGGGTTCCTCTCAAAAGTCTTATATTTATTCTTAGCCTTAAGGATTTAAGATCATAGAGTCTCATATTTCATGTGGCTGTCTCCATTTCCCATCCCAATCATTTTCTTCCTACGCAATTTTTTTTAATATTGTATTTTTAAGAGTCTAACCTCTACTCTAGATTCTTAATCTTTGCATTCTGGTATTTGTTATCAATTCTGTACCTTTAAGAATCCAATCTTCAGGACCCATTTTTACTTAAGAGTGACATTACTGGCTTGACCGCTCTCTCCCCTTTGACTCTCCTTTTTTCCCCCACGTCACCTCTATCTCCTCCCTCCCCTTTCTCTTCTCTATTTAACTGTGAATCTCTTTGGGTGTTCCAGGCTGTGGAGAACACTTAGGGAACTGATCACAGGCTAGATTGGTCTCTCTCCTTTGGACTCCTCCTCCTTTCTTCCTGGTCACCTCTATCTCCTTCCTCCCTTTTCTCTTCTCTATGGAACTCTGTGAACCTCTCTGAGTGTTCCAGTCTGTGGAGAGCAAATAGGGAATTGATTACCAGCTAGATTGTGCTCTCCCCTTTTGATTCCTCCTCTTCTTCTCCTGGTCACCTCTATCTCCCTCCTCCCTTTTCTCTTCTCCATGTAACTCTGTGAACCTCTCTGGGTGTCCCCCACTGTGGAGAATCTTTTCACCACTAACCTAGATGTTTTATCATCAGTTCTGTATGGATGGAGAAGTCTTGAGGCTACTGTAGGAATAAGAATGAAAGCCAGGGGCAGGAGACTTAAGTCCAAAACTTGAGAACAACAGAAAACTCCTAACTCCAGGGAATATTAATCAACAAGAGCTCATCCAAAAGCCTCCATACCTTCACTGAAACCAAGCTCCACCCAAGAGCTAACAAGTTTCAGAGCAAGACATACCAAGTTAATAGGAACATAACCCTGAACACAAAAATACAGGTGGCCAAAAGTCACACCAAACCCACAGACACCTCAAAACTTGCTACTGGACACTTCATTGCACTCCAGAAAGAAGAGATCCAGCTCCACCCATCAGAACATAAACACAACCTTCCCTAACCAGGAAACCTTGACAAGCCACTAATCCAACCCCACCCACAGGGAGGAACCTCCACAATAAAGAGGAACCACAAACTTCCAGCATACAGAAAGGCCACCCCAAACACAGCAACCTAAACAAGATGGAAAGGCAGAGAAATATTCAGCAGGTAAAGGAACATGATAAATGCCCACCAAATCAAACAAAAGAGGAGGAGATAAGGAGTCTACCTGAAAAAGAATTCAGAATAATGATAGTAAAAATGAGCTAAAATCTTGAAAACAAAATGGAATTACAGATAAATAGTCTGGATAAAAGGATTGAGAAGATGCAAGAAAAGTTTAACAAGGACCTAGAAGAAATAAAAATGCATCAGTAAAAGCTGAGATCAAAAACACTCTGGAGGGAACCAACAGTAGAATAACTGAGGCAGAAAATAGATAAGTGAGGCAGAAAATAGAATGGTGGAAATAAATGAAGCAGAGAGGAAAAAAAAAAAGAATTAACTGAAATGAGGCCAACTTCAGAGACCTCTGGGACAATATTAAATGCCCAAACATTCGAATCATAGGAGTCCCAGGAGAAGAAGACGAAAAGAAAGGCCATGAGAAAATACTTGAGGAGATAATAGTTGCAACTTCCTTAAAATGGGGAAGGAAATAGCCACCCAAGCTCAAGAAACCCAGAGAGTTCAAAACAGGATAAACCCAAGGTGAAACACCCCAAGATACATATTAATCAAATTAATGAAGATCAAACACATGAAAAAAACAAATATTAAAAGCAGCAAGGGAGAAACAACAAATAACTCATAAGGGGATCCCCATAAGGATAACAGCTGATCTTTCAATAGAATCTCTTCAAGCCAGAATGGAATGGCAGGACACACTTGAAGTGATGAAAGAGAAAAACCTACAACCCAGATTACTGTACCCAGCAAGGATCTCATTTAAATATGGAGAAATCAAAAGCTTTATAGACAAGCAAAAGCTCAGAATTCAGAACCACCAAACCAGCTTGTCAACAAATGCTAAAGGATTTTCTCTAGACAGGAAACACACAAAAGATGTATAAACTCGAACCCAAAACAACAAAGTAAATGGCAATGGGATCATACTTATAAATAATTACCTTAAATGTAAATGGGTTGAATGCCCCAACCAAAAGACAAAGACTGGCTGAATGGATACAAAAACAAGACCCCTATATATGCTGTCTACAAGAGACCCACCTCAAACCTAGGGACACATACAGACTGAAAGTGAAGGGCTGGAAAAAGATATTTCATGCAAATTGAGACCAAAAGAAAGCAGGAGTAGCAAGACTCATATCAGATAAAACAGAATTTGAAATAAAGTCCATGAAAAGAGACAAAGAAGGACACTACATATGATCAAAGGATCAATCCAAGAAGAAGATATAACAATTACAAATATATATGCATCCAATATAGGAGCACTGCAATATGTAAGGCAAATGCTAACAAGTATGAAAGAGGAAATGAACAGTAACACAATAATATTGGGAGACTTTAATACCCCACTTATACCTATAGATAGATCAACTAAGCAGAAAATTAACAAGGAAACACAAATTTTAAATGATACAATGAACCAGTTAGACCTAACTGATATCTATAGGACATTTCACCCCAAAAAAATGAATTTCACCTTTTTCTCAAGTGCACATGGAAAGTTCTCCAGGATAGATCACATCCTGGGTCATAAATTTAGCCTTGGTTAATTCAAAAAAACGAGTATACTACCCAAAGCAACCTACAGATTCAATGCAATCCCTATCAAGCTATCAATGGTATTTTTCAGAGAACTAGAACAAATAATTTCACAATTTGTATAGAAATATAAAAAACCTCCAATAGCCAAAGCAATCTTGAGAAAGAAGAATGGAACTGGAGGAATCAACCTGCCTGACTTCAGGCTCTAGTACAAAGCTTCAGTCATCAAGACAGTATGGTACTGGTACAAAGACAGAAACATAGATCAATGGAACAAAATAGAAATCCCAGAGATATATCCACACACCTATGGACACCTTATCTTTGACAAAGGAGGCAATAATATGCAATGGAGAAAAGACAATCTCTTTAGCAAGTGGTGCTGGGAAAACTGGTCAACTACTTGTAACAGAATGAAACTAGAACACTTTCTAACACCATACACAAAAATAAACTCAAAATGGATTAAAGATCTAAATGGAAGACCAGAAATTATAAAACTCTTAGAGGAAAACATAGGCAAAACCCTCTCTGATGTAAGTCATAGCAGGATCCTCTATGACCCACCTCCCAGAGTGATGGAAATAAAAGCATAAATAAACAAATGAGACCTAATTAAACTTAAAAGCTTTTGCACAATGAAGGAAACTATAAAGGTGAAAAGACAACCTTCACAATAGGAGAAAATAATAGCAAATTAAGCAACTGACAAAGAATTAATCTCAAAAATATGAAAGCAACTCCTGCAGCTCAATTCCAGAAAAATAAGAGACTAAATTTAAAAATGGGCCAAAGAACTAAACAGACATTTCTTCAAAGAAGGCATACAGATGGTTAACAAACACATGAGAAGATGCTCAACATCACTCATTATCAGAGAAATGCAAATTAAAACCACCATGAGGTGTCATCTCACGCCGGTCAGAATGGCTGCTATCAAAAGTCTACAAAGAATCATTGCTGGAGAGGGTGTGGAGAAAAAGGGACCCTCTTACACTGTTGGTGGGAATGCAAACTAGTACAGCCACTATGGAGAACAGTATGGAGATTTCTTAAAAAAACTGGAAATAGAACTGCCATACGATCCAACAATCCCACTGCTGGGCTAAACACACCAAGGAAACCAGAACTGAAAAAGACACGTGTACCCCAGTGTTCATCACAGCACTGTTTATAATAGCCAGGACATGGAAGCAACCTAGATGTCCATCGGCAGACAAATGGATAAGAAAACTGTGGTACATATACACAGTGGAATATTACTCAGTTGTTAAAAAGAATGCATTTAAATCAGTTCTAATGAGGTGGATGAAAGTGGAGCCTATTATACAGAGCGAAGTAAGTCAGAAAGAAAAACACCAATACAGTATACTAATGCATATATATAGAATTTAGAAAGATGGTAACGATGACCCTATATGTGAGACAGCAAAATAGATACAGATGCAAATAACAGACTTTTGGACTCTGTGGGAGAAGGCAACAGTGGGATGATTTGAGATAATAACATTGAAACATGTATGTTATCATATGTGAAATAGATCTCTAGCTCAGGTTCAATGCATGAGACAGGGTGCTCAGGGCTAGTGCACTGGGATGACCCTGAGGGATGGGATGGGGAGGGAGATAGGAGGGAGTGTTAGGATGCGGAACACATGTACATCCATGGCTGATTCATGTGAATGTATGGCAAAACCCCCCACAATATTGTAATAATTAGTCTCCTATTAAAAAAAATTAAAAAATACAATCAGCTATCAAAATGATGCTGAAAAATATATTACTTAAAAGGAAATAATCACCATAACAGAAAAATTAGATACAGAATATGAAGACATTTTGATAATATATTCTAAACATTATTTATATATTTCTCTACTTGTATAGTACCCCAAATAATACAAATCATGTGCATTAGATGCTATATTTTTCACTCTCTTCTACAGATCCACTCTCCACCATCTTCTCCCTGCCCTAGAACTATATCAATGGGCTCTCCTGCACCCTGGCTTCCAATCAGTTGCACCAATGTAAGCTATTGACAAAGTGGGAAAAGAGGGAGAAGAATTGAAACTGGTTATTCCTCAGCTCTCTTCTTGAAGAGAAGAACCACTACCATTTGATAGTGGTTACATCCCCTGACCAAAGGCCATATGTAATTCCTGTCAAGTGGTTAAATCCCATACCAGAGTTCACAGACTTCAACCAACAGCTGTCTCCTGTTCACACTCAGGAGATATGATGGCTTCACACTAGTCCCAGTTCTGGAGTTTTTCAGCTTCTCTTGCCATTAACCTTAAGTTTCTATAACTAGTATATTTCTTAAATTATGTCAATAATGAGCTCATTTTAACACTAGGCATTTCCTGCCAGGATCTGGAACATTACTTTCATCAAAATATTAGCAGAAATTATTCCTTGCTATAGAAAGGTATTTATTTATTTACATGACTTTCATGTGGATTTACTTCTATGCATGTTTTGTGTATTATTTTTGTGTTGATTTTTGTAACTACAATAGGAAAAATATACAATTTACTGCAATATTGTTTCTTAAGCTACCTATTGTAAGAGATTAGTTGTTTTTAATCAATCATGAATATACAGTTTTATAAAATATAATGAAGATAATTATAAAAAATTAAATATATATATATATATAGGTCCACATCTCTTGTATTTAAATTCAAGAAACAAAATTTCTCTGTTAAATTGCTGGAAAATGTTCTAAATGTTTTATCTAAGTTTATGTTTGTGTACCCATAATTATTACAGGCCACAGTTTGGTAGCATTGATCTAAAATATGATCAAGATGGTACCCGCATCTGTACCGATGTCAGGTATGCTCAGGCACTCAAGTGTGTCTGATTCTTTGCTACCCCTTGGACTGTAGCCCACATAGTCCTCTGACCATGGTATTTTCCAGGCAAGAATACTTGAGTGGGGTGCCACTTCATTTTCCTGGTCATCTTCCCATTCCAGGGGTTGAACCCACGTCTCTTACATCTCTTGCAGTATTACTCACAAGACAAGAAAACTGGAAAAATCTAATAAAGGTCCAATCAAATGGAAGAGTTTAAAATGCTTTCATAAAATCATAATAGAACATAAATTCAAATGAAAAATAGACACATATGCAATGTCACAGAAAGAAATTCTTAGCTAAGTGAAATACAGTTTACAAGTATACAAAAGAGAATGTCAAAATTTAAAGAATATTTTCTGGAAAAATAGAAAAACATCATGTTAAAGTCTTTATTTCTGTTAGTGAGATTATGTATTTTTGATTGTATGCTTTTTTTTGTAGGCAATTTTAAAATATCTTCAATGAACATGTATTTTGAAATTAAAAAATAAATAATACAGATAAAACTTTATGAACATAGTTACAAAAAACTATACTAAAATAATGGCAAGTAGAAGACATTAATATAAAAAGATTATTCTAGAGTAGAATGCATTACACAAATGCAGAGGTGGTTAGTTAAAAAAAATCTATCAACACAATCTCACATTCATACATTAATGAAAAACATAAATGGAAAGGCATTTGATAAAGTAGAGCAGCCGCTTAAAATAAAAACTCTGAAAATGACAAAAATAGAAGACCATTAAAACCGACAGCAAACATGATTATAAATGTCAAACCACTTAAAAGCATTTTCAGTAATATTAGGAAGTGGACAGGGATACTAACTAACTCCATTTTTAAAATCAATAATATTTTAGAGGATCTAGTGAATGCAATAAGAAAATGAAATAACATCATGAAAGTAGAGACAATACCCTATTTATGTTTACAATATGAAAGACTAGTGAAAAGCCATTAAAATTAATAATTGACTTTTGTATGTTGGCTCCATACAAGGTAAAAACATTAAAAAATAAAACCTTAGCTCTTCTCTATCCCATCAGCAATTACCTGAAAAATCAGATAGAAATTTAAAAAAAAAAAAAGATTTTCTGTTCATAACTGCAATATCACCTAGAAAGTGCTCATGAGTGTATTTTGTAATAGTCCAGAAGGAAGGGTGAAGGAAACTCTAAACATAAAGGACATAAAGAAGATTTCAACAAATGAAAGTG
Source organism: Odocoileus virginianus (assembly GCF_023699985.2). NCBI lineage: Eukaryota > Metazoa > Chordata > Mammalia > Artiodactyla > Cervidae > Odocoileus > Odocoileus virginianus. The sequence goes on along the minus strand of NC_069675.1, from coordinate 55,747,621 downwards.
ATGCTTTGTTTTCAACCAGAGGCTTTTTTTCTCAAGATTTACTGTACATTTAAAATAATTATCGAAGCAGAAGACTTGTGACATTTTCATTGTTGATATTCTTTTTGTTGTTTTGGGGTGGGAGATGGTGTGGAGATAAGACCTTAAAGTTTAAAAGAAAGAATAAATGCATGAAAAAGAATGATATTTTTTGCTAAATAATAATGGCAAAAGGGGACATGCTTTACCAGATGTTAGAAAATATATAAATTTACTGCAAATGTATATGGAAAATATAAAAAAAGTCAATGGAGTAAAATAAGAAATTCACTAAAATAAAATTCCAATGTATATGATAGCATAGTATTCCAACTCAGTAGGTAAACAAGGTGTTTACTATCATCAAGAAAGCTGGATATCTAATAAAGTGTAAAACTATTCTCCTGTGTTACACCACATACAATAATAAATTGCCAATTATTCCCCTAGACCTAGATTCAGACTCTTCAAGAATAGAGACCTTAACTTCAGAAGCTTCAATTTTTTTTCCCCCTCATAAAATTTTCTCACAAAGAATTTGATAGTGCTAAGGTTTCAGAGAATGAATTTGAGAAAATAAAATAATTTGGACTAAATAAATATTTAAATGTAAAAAATTCTTTAAGATTTCTCTGAAATTATATGCATAATCCATCTTTAAGGGAAGACAAAGACTTGAAATCTACAACTATGAAAGAAATTGAGGTATATTTAATTACAAAAAGATTAAGATAGTTTGTGGAAATACCATAGATGAATTAAAGGTACAAAGGATAGAGTTGGAAAGATTTAATTCTACCAGCCAGCAGAGAATGACTACAAAATATCCAAAAGCATATGTGACAATGTTCAGATTCACCAGTACTCAAGAATATGCAGTGTGTAAACTTATTTCATTACAGTAAAATTTCATTTTGAGATTTTCACTAAAAAAGTAGAAGTTAACAAGCAAACAAAAATCTTTGCTGGTGAAAATATAAATTGTTACAGTGCTTTTTGATATCAAGTGGTCAAAATCTATAAAATTCAGAAATACATATTTTCTTTGACAAGATATTCCAAATCCAATATTCTATTTCTTGGATATATCAATTATATTTAATGATACAAGTGTAACTATATTTATTGAAGTATTTATTGCAGTATAATTAATTGTAAAAGAATTAAAACAAATTGAATTCTCCTCAGTAGTCAGATGGCTAAGGACCTTGTGCTACATCTGTACCATGGAATCTTTAAGGATAAGTAGAAATACACCAAATGACTTGCAAACATTTCTATGGCACTTATTTGAATGATAAAAGCAAGATACAAAAAAATATACTTTTATGAATGAATGACAAACTCATACATGTGCATTTATGTTATGGGTTTGCACTCACACACATATACACATGAAGACTATACAGAGGAAAATATAGAAAGATTTATATTGAGTTATCAACTCAGACTACAGTACTTGGTGTTTAATGTGAGCAATGAAGAGGCAGAAACAAATAAACAACAACAACAACAAAACTAGAACAAAAAGAGGATCATACTACCTCAAAACAGCAACAAGAAAGAAAATATGTGAAAAAGTATAAATAAAACAATAGAATTCCTTTATAAGTGTGTGTAGTTTACATTTGCAAAGATACAGAATAATAGTTACTATAAAGTGCATTTAGGAACAGTTGCTATTTCTTGCCTACATTCCTCTAAGTATCCTCTTTGTTTCATTTTGCATAATTTTATTAACAAAGTCACCTTTATTACATATTTAAAGTATGTGACAGTGTAAATTAAAATGAGAAATGAAGGATCGAGGTGCATGTCATAATTCTTAGTCAATCACATGAACATCATTTGGGAATGAGGGAAGATTCTATTATTACAGAACAACTTTTCTTGTGCTCTGTTTAACATTCATAAGAAGCTGTTCACTTTCCTCTTGTTGCTGAAACTGACCTTCCTTTATGAAATAACAGTTTAAAGCTATTCGTTTAGTTCTCTTTACCAATGTTTGAATAATAATTAAATTTTAAGAGTGAACTCATATTGCTGATCTGATGCACAGTTCACCAGATGGTCAGCAGAAAATGTGTCAGTTTCCTACCTTTGACTGCGATGAAGAGTAATTCAAGCTCTCTCTCAGTGACCTAACAGAGTGAAGACAATGTATTCTGATAATTATTAAGTGACCTGAGGCACCCTTGAATCATTTTGGAAACTCCAGGAATTGCAATTAATGTTATGCATGACCCACCTTATTTAGAATATCTTCCCAAGAAATTGCTTGAAACTAGATGTAATCAGAAGTTCTGATTGTTCTGTGAGTTTACATTTGAGAAGAGGACAGATTTTTCCCTGCTTAATAGAGTTATATTTTAACATGAGTTATTGATCTAAATGTGACAATACAGAGATCCCTTAAGCCTTGCAACTATTACATCTTCCAAACCAGGATAAGATTTTATAGCAACCTGGCTATAAAAGGAAACTTCAAGGAGTTAAGGAAAAGAAAACCAAACAAAAAACCCCAAGTTTTTTTTTGTTGTTGTTGTCGTTGTTATCATCATTCCTTAGTGCAAGATATTACAAATGCCTTTTCAGTGAAAGTTGATTGATGGAGAAATAAGAACATACAGATTAGGAGGCCAATTGCACACTTTTTAACAAAGAGGCTAATTGCTGGCATTAAGCACACAACGTAAATAGCTATAACTAATTTTTATACATATTCTTACTAATGAAAAAGTGAAAGTGAAAGTCACTCAGTCATCTCCGACTCTTTGTGACCCCATGGACTATACAGTCCATGGAATTCTCCAGGCCAGAATACTGGAGTAGGTAGCCATCCCCTTCTCCAGGGGATATTCCCAACCCAGGGATTGAACCCAAGTCTACTGCATTGCAGGCCAATTCTTTACCAGCTGAGATACCAGGGAAGCCCATTCTTTTTTTTTTTTTTTTCCATTTATTTTTATTAGTTGGAGGCTAATTACTTTACAACATTGCAGTGGTTTTTGTCATACATTGAAATGAATTAGCCATGGATTTACATGTATTCCCCATCCCGGTCCCCCCTCCCACCTCCCTCTCCACCCCATCCCTCTGGGTCTTCCCAGTGCACCAGGCCTGAGCACTTGTCTCATGCATCCAACCTGGGCTGGTGATCTGTTTCACCCTAGATATACATGTTTCGATGCTGTTCTCTTGAAACATCCCACCCTCGCCTTCTCCCACAGAGTCCACAAGTCTGTTCTATACATCTGAGTCTCTTTTTCTTTTTTTGCATATAGGGTTATCGTTACCATCTTTCTAAATTCCATATATATGTGTTAGTATACTGTAATGGTCTTTATCTTTCTGGCTTACTTCGCTCTGTATAATGGGCTCCAGTTTCACCCATCTCATTAGAACTGATTCAAATGAATTCTTTTTAATGGCTGAGTAATATTCCATGGTGTATATGTACCACAGCTTCCTCATCCATTCGTCTGCTGATGGGCATCTAGGTTGCTTCCATGTCCTGGCTATTATAAACAGTTCTGCAATGAACATTGGGGTGCACGTGTCTCTTTCAGATCTGGTTTCCTCAGTGTGTATGCCCAGGAGTGGGATTGCTGGGTCATAAGGCAGTTCTATTTCCAGCTTTTTAAGGAATCTCCACACTGTTTTCCATAGTGGCTGTACTAATTTGCATTCCCACCAAGAGTGTAAGAGGGTTCCCTTTTCTCCACACCCTCTCCAGCATTTATTGCTTGTAGACTTTTGGATAGCAGCCATCCTGACTGGCGTGTAATGGTACCTCATTGTGGTTTTGATTTGCATTTCTCTGATAATGAGTGATGTTGAGCATCTTTTCATGTGTTTTTTTGCCATCCGTATGGAAGCCCATTCTTATTAATAGATTTAAGTGATTAAATTTTACAACTAATTTTATTCTGTGAATTTGAATTTTACAACATTTAAGGTAAGCAATATAAAATGCTCTAAAAATTTTAAGTACTGGCTTTACACAGATGTTAAAAAAGGAATTAAAATCTTTTCTCTAAAATGCTTTTATTTATATTATAGTATATATATATATACATATTAGGTATAGTAACATTGTAAAAACATTGTAGTAACATTGTAAAAGTATAGAAAAAGCTTAAAGCATTGCTGTTTTTGTTGTTTAGTTATTAAATTATGTACAACTCTTTTGCAGCCCCATGGCCTGTAGACTGCCAGGCTCTTCTACCCATGGAATTTCCAAGTAAATAATTCTGGAATGTGTTGCCGCTTCCTTCTCCAGGGGATCTTCCCAACCCAGGGATGGAACCTTTGTCGCCTGCATTGCAGGCATATTCTTTACCACTGAGCCACAAGGGAAGCCGTGGTTAAGTTAGAAAATGCAAAAATTAAAACTAGAGAACTTAAAGATGAAAGAAGAAATGACTGTACCATCTTCAGTTAATAGATATTAACTTTTAATCCATATTTTTCAAAGATTTACTTTCTTTTTTCCTCTGAAAAAATAAAAATGTGTATATACTTTGTTGCTCACCGTATATTTTTAAACATTTTTTAATGTTTATAATTTCTAGATTGCTTAGTCTGAAGACTAAGTAGTTTTCTTCTGTATGGGTAAGTCATAATACATACAGTGCATTTCCTGTTCTTAGATATTCAAATTGTTTCAACTTTTTCATTATTTCATATGAGTGAGTGAGTGAAGTTGCTCACTTGTGTCCGACTCTTTGCGACCCCATGGACTGTAACCTACTAGGCTCCTCCGTCCATGGAATTTTCCAGGCAAGAGTACTGGAGTGGGTTGCCATTTCCTTCTCCAGGGGATCTTCCTGACCCAGGGATCGAACCCGGGTCTCCCGCATTGCGGGCAGACGCTTTACCATCTGAGCCACCAGGGAAGCCCCAAACTGTAATAATCATCCATATGTGTGCATGTATGCTGTCGCTTCAGCCGTGTTCAACTCTTTGTGACTCCATTGGCTGAAACCTGCCAGGCTCCTCCTTCAATGGGATTCTCCAGGCATGAATACGGGAATGGGTTGCCATGCCCTCCTCCATGGTATCTCTCCGACCCAGGGATTGAACCAGCGTCTCTTACACTGACAGGCTGGTTCTTTACCACTAGTGCTAACTGGGAAGCCTAGACATCCATACATGATATCCATCCATATATGATATCCACATATATCTTTTTTTAATTGTATACATAGAGATAATGACAGCTTGCAGGATTCCCAGGTGGCTCAGTGGATAGTGCAGAAGATGCAGGAAACATGGGTTAGATCCCTGGGTTGGGAAGATCCCCTGGAGGAGGAAAAGGTAACCCACTCCACTATTCTTGTTGTGGAAATTCCAGGGGGAGAGGGGACTGGTGGACTACAGTTCATGGGGTTGTGAAAAGTTGGACACAACTCAGCGTGCACACTTGCATGAGGTAGTAAAAATATTTATATTCTTATCCAAGTATTTTATTATTCTATTATTTATTTTTACCCTTTGAGGCTTATTTTGTTTCAAATAACTCAAGTTATCTGGAAGGCAAAATAATGGAAATCACCCAAACATAAGTGAAAAAAGAAAATAATTGAAAAAAAAATTAAGGTAGCTCAAGGTACCTTTGAAATAACATCTAGGCACACTAACATTTAAAGGGTCCTAAAATAAGAAGAGAGATTAAAGAAAAAAGGGTAGAAATATATTTGATGAATAATGGTGTAAAACTTCCCTAAACCATGCTCCTCTATCTATGGAATTCTCCAGGCAAGAATACTGAAGTGGGTTGGCATGTTCTCCTACAGGGTAACTTGGGAAAGATAACAGATATTCAGGTCCAGGAATCACAGTCCCAAACAAGATGAACTTAAAGAGATGCACACCAAAACATACAATGAAAAAATAGTAAAAATTGAAAATAATGAAATATTTTTAAAGGCAATCAAAGAAAAATAAAGCACTTACAAGGAAACCCCCATAAAACTATCAACTGATTTTTCAGCAGAAACTGTAAATCAGAAAGGATCACTATGATATATATTTGATATATATTCAATATACATATATTTGATATATCAAATTTATATATTTGATAATATTCAAATATATATGTATTTAAATATGCATTATATTTAAATTACTGATAGGAAAAACAAAAGCAAAAATCAAGAATATCTATTGCAGCAAGTTATCATTTAGAGTTGAAAGATAGATAGAGGTTTCCAGATAGGCAAAAGCTAAAAGTGTTCATCACTGCCAAACCAGCCTCATGAGACATTTAAAAATTTTTTATTTTGCAAAAAAGAAAAAACCCATAAGAACAAATTCAAAATATAAGTGAAGGAAATAATCCAATTGGTAAAATCAAATATATAGTGAAAGAAGTGGATATACCACTTAGAAAGATTTCGACAGAACATTCTATCCCAAAATAGTACTTATTTCAAGTGTACATTGAACTTTTTCAGGATATATAGCATACTAGGCCACAAAACAAGCCTCAGTGAATTTAGAAAGACTGTAATCATATCAAACATTTTTTTGAGACCACAAGGATATGAAGCTAGAAATTAATTAAAGAAAAAAAAACACAAATAAGTGTTTCCACTTAAACATCATACTACTTAAAAACAAAAACACTAAGTCAATGAAGAAACCAAAGAGAAAATTGAAAAATAGTTGAGGTGACTGAAATTGGACACACAACTTTCCAAATCTATGGGATGCAGCAAAAGCAGTTCTAAAAGAGAGTTTATAGAAATACCTTAAGGAACAAGAAAAAATACTCTAACTTTACACCTAGAGTTAGTGAAAGTGAAAGTTGCTCAGTTGTGTCCGACTTTTTGCAACCCCATGAACTTTACAGCCCATGGAATTCTCCAGGCCAAATACTGGAGTGGGTAGCCTTTCCCGTCTCCAGGGGATTGTCCCAATCCAGGGATTGAACCCAGGTCTCCCACATTGTAGGCAGATTCTTTACCAGCTGAGCCACAAGGGAAGCCCAAAAATTCTGGAGTGGGTAGCCTATCCCATCTCTAGCAGATCTTCCCAACCCAGGAATCAAACCGGGGTCTCGTGCATTGCAGGTGGATTCTTCACCAACTGAGCTATGAAGGAAGCCCTATAGGAATTAGAAATAGAAGAATAAACAAAACTCAAATATGATAAGGAAGGAAATAATATCAAGCTAAAAAAATAAAGACAAAAAAATTAAAAATCAATCAAACTAAAAGTTGTTTGTTTGAAAGGATCAAGAGGGACTCTCCTCATGATCCAGTGTTTAAGTTTCTGTACTCTCATGGCAGGGGGCCTGGGATTCAGTCCCTGATTCGAGAACTAGAGTTCACATGTGGCAACAGAGATCCTGCGGGGTACAACTAAAGCACAGTGTAGCCAAATACATTAAAAAAAAAGAAAGAAAGACAGATAAACAAACTTGATATATTGATAAAGCTTTCAGTTCAGTTCAGTCTCTTAGTCGTGTCCGACATTGGCGACTGCATGAATGCAGCATGCCAGGCCTCCCTGTCCATCACCAACTCCTGGAGTTTACTCAAACTCATGCCCATTGAGTTGGTAATGCCATCCAACCATCTCATCCTCTGTCCCCTTTTCCTCCTGACCCAAATTCTTCCCAGAATCAGGGTCTTTGCCAATGAGTCAGCTCTTCCCATAAGGTAGCCAAAGTATTGGAGTTTCAGCTTCAGCATTAGTCCTTCCAATGAACACCCAGGACGGATCTCCCTTTAGGATGGACTAGTTGGATCTCCCTGCAGTCCAAGGGACTCTCAAGAGTTTTCTCCAACACCACAGTTCAAAAGCACCAATTCTTTGGCGCTCAGCTTTCTTCATTGTCCAACTCTCACATCCATACATGACCACTGGAAAAACCATAGCCTTGACTAGACAGATCTTTGTTGGCAAAGTAATGTCTCTGTTTTTTAATATGCTATCTAGTTTGGTCATAACTTTCCTTCCAAGGAGTAAGTGTCTTTTAATTTCATGACTGTGATCACCATCTGTAGTATTTTGGAGCCTGCCCTCCCCCCAAAAAATAAAATAAAGTCTGACATGGTCTCCACTGTTTCCCCATTTATTTCCAATGAAGTGATGGGACCAGATGCCATGATCTTAGTTTTCTGAATGTTGAGCTTTAAGCCAAATTTTTCACTCTTTTCTTTCACTTTCATCAAGAGGCTTTTTAGTTCCTCTTCACTTTCTGCCATAAGAGTGGTGTCATCTGCATATCTGAGGTTATTGATATTTCTCCCGGCAATCTTCATTCCATCTTGTGCTTCCTCCAGCCCAGCGTTTTTCACGATGTGCTCTGTATATACGTTAAATAAGCAGGGTGACAACATACAACCTTGACATACTCCTTTTCCTATTTGGAACCAGTCTGTTGTTCCATGTCCAGTTCTAACTGCTGCTTCCTGACCTGCATACAGGTTTCTCAAGAGACAGGTCAGGTGGTCTGGTATTCTCATCTCTTTCAGAATTTTCCAGTTTATTGTGATCCACACAGTCAAAGGATTTGACAGAGTCAATAATGCAGAAATAGATGCTTTTCTGGAACTCTCTTGCTTTTTCAATGATCCAGCAGATGTTGGCAATTTGATCTCTGGTTCCTCTGCCTTTTCTAAAACCAGCTTGAATATCTGGAAGTTCACGGTTCACATATTGCTGAAGCCTGGCTTGGAGAATTTTAAACATCACTTTACTAGCGTGTATTAGATGAATGCAATTGTGTGGTAGTTTGAGCATTCTTTGGGATTGCCTTTCTTTGAAATTGGAGTGAAAACTGACCTTTCCAGTCCTGTGGCCACTGCTGAGTTTTCCACATTTGCTGGAGTATTCAGTGCAGCACTTTCACAGCATCATCTTTTAGGATTTGAAATAGCTCAACTGGAATTCCATCACCTCCACTAGTGTTGTTCATAGTGATGCTTCATAAGGCCCACTTGACTTCACATTCCAGGATGTCTGGCTCTAGGTGAGTGATCACACGATCGTGATTATCTGGGTCCTGAAGATCTTTTTTGTACAGTTCTTCTGTGTATTCTTGCCACCTCTTAATATCTTCTGCTTCTGTTAGGTCCATACCATTTCTGTCCTTTATTGAGCCCATCTTTGCATGAAATGTTTCCTTGTTTTCTCTACTTTTCTTGAAGAGATCTCTAGTCTTTCCTATTTTCCTCTATTTCTTTGCATTGATCACTGAGGAAGGCTTTCTTATCTCTCCTTGCTATTCTTTGGAACTCTGCATTCAAATGGGAATATCTTTCATGTTCTCCTTTGCTTTTCACTTCTCTTCTTTTCACGGCTATTTGTAAGGCCTCCTCAGACAACCATTTTGCTTTTTTGCATTTCTTTTCCATAGGGATGGTCTTAATCCCTGTCTCCTGTACAATGTCACAAACCTCTGTCCACAGTTTATCAGGCACTCTGTCTCTCAGATCTAGTCCCTTAAATCTATTTCTCATTTCTCCTGTATAGTCATAAGGGACTTGATTTAGGTCATACCTGAATGGTCTAGTTGTTTTCCCTAATTTCTTCAATTTAAGTCTGAATTTGGCAATAAGGAGTTCATGATCTGAGCCATAGTCAGTCCCCAGTCTTGTTTTTGCTGACTGTATAGAGCATCTCCATCTTTGGCTGCAAAGAATATAATCAATCTGATTTCGATGTTGACCATTTGGTGATGTCCATGTGTAGAGTCTTCTCTTGTGTTGTTGGAAGAGGGTGTTTGCTATGACCAGTGCGTTCTCTTGGCCTTTGCCCTGCCTCATTCTGTACTCCAAGGCCAAATTTGCATGTTACTCCAGGTGTTTCTTGACTTCCTACTTTTGCGTTCCATTCCCCTATAATGAGAAGGACATCTTTTTTGGGTGCTAGTTCTAAAAGGTCTTGTAGATCTTCATAGAACCATTCAATTTAAGCTTCTTCAGCATTACTGTTTGGGGCATATGCTTGGATTACCGTGATATTGAATGGTTTGCCTTGGAAATGAACAGAGATCATTCTGTCATTTTTGAGATTGCATCCAAGTACTGCATTTCGGACTCTTTTGTTGACCATGATGGCTACTCCATTTCTTCTACGGGATTCCTGCCCACAGTAGTAGATATAATGGTCATCTGAAGTAAATTCACCCATTCCAGTCCATTTTAGTTTGCTGATTCCTAGAATGTCGACATTCACTCTTGCCATCTCCTGTTTGACCACTTCCGATTTGCCTTGATTCATGGACCTAACATTCCAGGTTCCTATGCAATGTTGCTCTTTACAGCATCAGACCTTGCTTCTATCACCAGTCCCATCCACAGCTGGGTATTGTTTTTGCTTTGACTCCATCCCGTCATTCTTTCTTGAGTTATTTCTCCACTGGTCTCCAGTAGCATATTGGGCACCTACAAACCTGGGGAGTTCCTCTTTCAGTATCCTATCATTTTGCCTTTTCATACTGTTCATGGGTTTCTCAAGTCAAGAATACTTAAGTGATTTGCCATTCCCTTCTCTAGTGGACCATCTTCTGTCAGACCTCTCCACCATGACCCATCCGTATTTGGTGGCCCCACACGGCGTGCCTTAGTTTCACTGAGTTGGACAAGGCTGTGATCTGTTTGATCAGATTGGCTAGTTTTCTGTGATTGCAAAGCTTACTGCTAAGTCACTTCAGACGTGTCCAACTCTGTGCGACCCCATAGATGGCAGCCCACCAGGCTCCCCATCCCTGGGATCCTCAAGGCAAGAATACTGGAGTGGGTTGCCATTTCCTTCTCCAATGCATGAAATGAAAAATGAAAGTGAAGTCGCTCAGTCATGTCCGACTCTTAGCAACCCCATGGACTGCAGCCTACCAGGCTCCTCCACCCATGGGATTTTCCAGGCAAGAGTACTGGAGTGGGGTGCCATTGCCTTCTCCTTGTAAAGCTTAATTAGATGCAAAATCCTCTACAAAATATTAGCAAATCAAATTCAATAAGACATTACAAGTATCATTTCTTGTTCAGTCACTAAGTCATGTCTGACTGTTTGTGACCCTATGGACTATAGCATGCCAGGCTTTCCTGTCCTTCAGTATCTCCTGGACTTCGCTCAAATTCATGTCCATTGAATTGGTAATGCTATCTAACCATCTCATCCTCTGCCACCCCCTTCTCTTTTTGCCTTCAAACTTTCCCAGCATCAGGGTCTTTTCCAGTGAGTCAGTTCTTCACAACAGGTAGCCAAATATTGGCGCTTTAGCATCAGTTCTCCCAATGAATATCCAGTGTTGATTTCCTTTAGGGTTGACTGGTTTGACCTCCCTGCAGCCTAAGGGGCTCTCAAGAGTCTTCTTCAGCACCACAATTCAAAAGTATCAATTCTTTGGTGCTCAGCCTTCTTTATGGTCCAACTGTTGCATCTGTACATAGCTGCTGAAAAAGCCATAATTTTGACTATATGGACATCTGTTGCAAAGTGATGTCTCTACTTTTTAATACACTGTTTAGGTTCATCATAGCCTTTGTCTCAAGAAAAAAGCATCTTTTATTTTCATGACTGCAGTCACTGTCCACAGTGGTTTTGGAGCCCAAGAAAATAAAATAAAATAATAAAATCAAGAATCATGCATCATATGTATGATTCATATTCTTGTGTGAATTTTACAAGAATCATACAAAATGATAAAGTGGGTTTTTTTCAAGGAAGCAAGAATGGTTCAGTATCCACAGGGGAATCAATATGATACACCATATTAGCAACATGAAAGATAAGAATAATATCATGGCTTCAACAGATGTAAAAAAGGGTTTAACAAAAGTCAATATCCATTCACAAAAAAGTCTCAGAAAAGTTGGCATAAAGGGAACACAATAAAGGTCATTTATGACAAACTCATAGGTAATATCAGATTCAAAGGTGAAAAGTTGAAAGCATTTCTCCTTGAATCAGTACAAGACCATGTGGCCCACTAGGGCCACTTTTACTCAACACATTATTGACCAGGGGTTCTTACAGAAACTAATGCCTGTTGCTATTGATTTTTTATGTATATTTAAATGTCTCTGGTCAATAATTTTTGGGTAGCAAAAGATGTTTTCATATGTCTCTGGTGAATATTGAGTTAACATACTATTGGAAGTCCTAGACCAGTAGTCAGATCAAAAAAAGAAATAAAAGGCATCCACATTGGAACTAAGTTTGTAAAACTCTCAGTATTTGCAGATGACTTCAATTTTATACAGAAAACCCTAAAGACTCCACCACAAACCAATCAAACTAAGAAATAAATTCAGCAAAGTTGTAGGACATACAATTAATATAAAGAAAATCTGTTGCACTTTATACACTAATAACAAATTATCAAAGAAAAAACACTTAAAATAATCACATTTACAGTTGTACTAAAAAGAATCAAATACCAGGAACAAATTTAACTGAGGAAATGAAATACCTGTACTGTGAAAATGATAGAACATTAAAGAAATAAATTTAAATAATATATAGAAAGTTATGCTTTATTAATGGGTTGGAGGAAATAATATTTTTATTGTCCATACTGTCCAAAACAATCCAAAGTTCCAATGTAATCTCTATTAAAACACCAATGATACTTTTTACACAATTGAACAAAACATTCAAGAACTTGTATGGACCCACAAAAGATACAAGTAGCCAAGGCAATCTAGAGACAAAAGAACAAAATGGAGGTATCCTGCTCACTGATTTTAAACTATACTACACAAAGCTAGTAATCAAAACTGTATGGACTGGCACAAATAAACAGATGTATATGTCAATGGAAGTGAACAGAGAGCCCAGAAAGAAACTATGTGTATGTAAAATTAATTTATGAAAAAGAAACAGTAACATATAGTGAAGAAAAGATAGTCCCATCAATAAATAGTTTGAACAGCAACATGCAAAATAATTAAACTGGACCACTTTCTTATACAACACACAACCTCCCCCTCCCCCCAAAAAAGCCCTCAAACTCTTAAATAGAAGACCAGAAGCCATAAAACTTGTAGAAGAAAACAAAGTTAGGTGGTGTGCTCTCTGAGTAAGGTCTATGCAATATTAGCACATTTTTTAGATTTTTTAGGGCACCAAAAGCAAAAATCAGCAAAATGGAACCACATCAAAGTAAAGAGCTTTTGCACATCAAAAGAAACCATTGACCAAAGGAAATGCCAATGTTGAATGGGAGGAAAAGTTGGCAAATGATTGATAGTTAGTATCTAAAATATATAAAGGAACTCATACAACTCAATATCAATAAAACAAACTTTGATTTTAAAAAATGGACAGAGGATCTGACTAGCCATTTTTCCAATGAAGAAATACAGATGACCAATAGGCACATGAAATAGTCAAATCACTAATCATCAGAGAAATGCAAACCAAAACCACAGTGAGGTATTATCTTATATTGTGTCAGAATGGTTATCATAAAAATGGCAAGCAATAGCAACTGTTGGTGAAGATGTGGAGAGAAGGGAATCTTTGTGCACTGATCATGGGAATGTAAATTGGCACAACCACTATGGAATATGTTACAGAGGTTCCTCAAAAAACTAAAAATATAAGTACCAAATAGTCCAGGAATTCCACTTCTGAGTGGTGGAATTCTATACAGTAGCCAAGATATAGAAGCAACCAAAGAGGTGTTCATTGATAGATGAATGAATAAAGATATATATATATATACACACACACACACACACACACACACACACATATAGATGAAAGTTATCAAGAGGTACAAACTACCAGCTATAAAATAAATAAGTCACAAGGACATAATGTACAAAATAAATTTTGGCTCAGTTCAGGTCAGTCACTCAGTCATGTCCAACTCTGCAATTCCATGGACTGGAGCATGCCAGGCTTCCCTGTCCATCATCAACTCCCAGAGCTTGCTCTAACTCATGTCCATTGAGTTGGTGATACCAACCAGCAATTCCATCCTCTGTTGTCCCCTTCTCCTCCTGCCTTCAATCTTTCCCAGCATGGGGTCTTTTCTAAGGAGTCAGTACTTTGCATCAGGTGGCCAAAGTACTGGAGCTTCAGCTTCAGCTTCAGCATCAGTGCTTCCAATGAATATTCAGGACTGATTTCCTTCAGGATGGACTGGTTGGATCTCATTGAAGTCCAAGGGACTCTGAAGAGTCTTCTCCAACACCACAGTTCAAAAGCATCAATTTTTCAGTACTCAGCTTTCTTTATACTCCAACTCTCACATCCATAGTTGATGGCTTAAACAAAACAAAACAAAACAAAACGTAGCTTTGAATAGACAGACCTTTGTTGGCAGAGTAATGTCTCTGCTTTTTAATATGCTGTCTAGGTTGGTCATAGTTTTTCTTCCAAGGATCAAGCAGCTTTTAATTTCATGGCTGCAATCACCATCTGCAGTGATTTTGGAGTCCCCCAAAATAGCCTGTCACTGTTTCTATTATTTTACCATGTATTTGCCATGAAGTGATGGGACCAGATGCCATGATCTTAGTTTTCTGAATGTTGAGTATTAAGCCTAGTTTTTCACTCTTCTTTTCCACTTTCATCAAAAGGCTCTTTAGTTCTTCTTTGCTTTCTGTCATAAGTGATGTCATCTTCTTACGGAGGTTATTGATATTTCTCCTGGGAATCTTGATTCCAGCTTGTGCTTCATCCAGCCCAGCATTTCTCGTGATGTACTCTGCATAGAAGTTAACCAGACAGGGTGACAATATACACAGCCTTGATGTGCTCCTTTCCCAATTTGGAACTAGTCTGTTGTTTCATGTCTAGTTCTAACTGCTGCTTCTTAACCTTCACATAGATTTCTCAGAAAGCAAGTCAGGTGGTCTGGTATTCCCATTTCTTTCAGAATTTTCCAAGTCTGTTGTGATCCACACAGTCAAAGACTTTGGTGTAGTCAGTAAAGCAGAAGTAGATGTTTTTCTGGAATTCTCTTGCTTTTTTGACAATTCAATGCATGTTGGCAATTTGATCTCAGGTTCTTCTGCCTTTTTTAAATCCAGCTTGAACATCTGGAGGTTCACGGTTCATGTACTGTTGAAGCCTGGTTTGAAGAATTTTGAACATCACTTTGCTAGCGTGTGAGATGATTGTAACTATGAGGTACTTTAAACATTCTTTGTCATTGCCTTTCTTTGGAATTGGAATGAAAACTGACCTTTTCTAGTCCTGTTGCTACTGCTGAGTTTTACAAATTTGCTGGCATATTGATTACAACACTTTAACAACATTATCCTTTAGGATTTGAAATGGCTCAGCTGGAATTCCATTGGCTCCACTAGCTCTGTTTGTAGTGATGTTTCCTAAGGCCCACTTGACTTCACATTCCAGGATGTCTGGCTCTAGGTGAGTGATCATATCATCGTGTTTATCTGGGTCATGAAGACCTTATTTGTATAGTTCTTCTGTGTATTCTTGCCACCTCTTCTTAATATCATCTGCTTCTCTTAGGTCCCTACCATTTCTGTCCTTCATTGTGCCCATCTTTGCATGAAATAGCCCCTCGGTACCTTTAATTTTCTTGAAGAGATCTCTAGTCTTTCTCAATCTATTATTTTCCTCTATTTCTTTGCATTGATCACTGAGGAAGGTTTTCTTATCTCTCCTTGCTATTCTTTGGAACTCTGCATTCAAATGAGTATACCTTTTCTTTTCTCCTTCGCATTTAGCTTCTCTTCTTTTCATAGCTATTTTAAGGCCTCCTCAGACAACCATTTTGCCTTTTTGCATTTCTTTTTCTTGGGGATGGTCTTGATCACTGCCTCCTGTACAATGTCACGATCGTCTGTCCATAGTTCTTCAGGTACCCTGTCTATCAGATCTAGTCCTTTAAATCTATTTGTCACTTCCACGGTATAATCATAAGGGATTTGATATAGGTCCTACCTGTATTGTCTAGTGGTTTTCTCTACTTTCTTCAATTTAAGTTTGAATTTGGCAATAAGGAGTTCATGGTCTGAGCCAAGGTCAGCTCCCAGTCTTGCTTTTTCTGACTGTATAGAATTTCTCCATCTTTGGCCACAAAGGATATAGTCAATCTGATTTCAGATTGATCATCTGGTAATCTCCATGTTTAGAGTTTTCTCTCACACGAAATAAATTTAGATTATTCTTTTTATTATGAATTGTTTCTATTCTTAAAAGAATATCTGATATAATTGTTTTTATTCTTAAAAGAAAAAAGTGAGAGAAAGCAAGTAACTAACAGTTACTTATGATCTAAACTGCTCATCATTTGCTTAGGAGTACCAGAGTGAAAAATCTGATCAATCTTCTTTCCCTGGAAGAAGGTAAGAAAACTCTTTAAAGTTGTTGGCAATCCTATAACATGGGTAGAGGAAAAGGCAAACAAATAAATAAAACTGTCTTTATTTAAAGATACATTTATGTATTTGTTCTGTTAACAAGATGATGATAAATAATAGATGACAGGCAGATGAATAGGTAACAGGAAGGAGGGAACAGACAGAGAGAGAAGGAAGGAAGAAAGGAAGGATGGAAGAAAAGATAGGTTAAAAAAATGAGAGGAGAATGTCAGACAAACAGACAAGTTTGGAGGGAAGAAACAAAGATATTAAAAAGCTTTGGCCTGTGAGTTAGGAGATGAATTTCCAGACAAGTGGTTCTTAAACTTTAGCAAGCATAAAAACCATCTGGAGAACTTCTTAAAACACAAATTTCTCTGACATACCTCCTAGAAATTTTATTCACTACATCTGGGGTGAGGCCATGGAATTTGCATTTCTAATAGCCTTCCAGATGCTGCTACTGTTGTTGATTTGAGGACTACACTTTGGATAGCATGTTCCAAACTTTGTTTTTGCTAATCAACCATATAACTCAGTGAGTTTCCCAAAAATAAATTTGCAACCAGGAATCTTGGGCTAGTGTTTTAATAAAGGGAGTTCTTCCAAGAGACATTGGAAAGAAAATGGGGGAAAGAGGACAAGAAATGGGGTAAAAGACCTGCAAAGCTGTGATTTCAGGCAGAGTCTACAGTTTAGCCAGATATACTACAAGAGGTCTCCAAGGTACAAATGCTTTGTGAGAGAGCTCAGCACTTCTTAGCTCTAGGCAGCGGAATTGCGCTTTCAAGCTTTCATGAGTCAACCACTGGCTAAAGACCTCCTAGAAAGAGGCTCAACATACTCCCAGCCCTTCTATCTGTCTTTACCTATAAGCAAAATGACAGAGCTCAGAACAGAATCACTGATCCACAGCATGGGTCACAAAGCCCTGTTCTCTGTCTCTCTCGGTAGCCAGGAGTTGCCATTTCCTCAGTTAGGTTTTAGATATACTTACAATAATGATAAAAATAGAATGAATAGAAACCAAGTAAACAATTACATAATCTCCCCTGACTCCATAGAATGCCCTATTTTATTGAAATGTATTCTTGAACATGAAAAAGAATATGATCATCTCATGCATGAATTCTGTATTAAAAGCACTCAAATGCCCAATAACTTGCTTCTAATATTTGCTATGCTCTGATCTAATAACTATAAGTGCCATTTATTATATCATATGTATTTATAGGTAAAAAGTGTTGGATGACATATTTGGGAATTCTAAGTAATTCCTTTTTATGTGAAAATAACAACTGAGGTGGTGTTATTAAAATTAAGGATGAATGTTATAGAGTCAGGGTTCCTCCGGTGGCTCAGATGGTGAAGAATCTGCCCACAATGATGGATAACTGGGTTCGATCCATGGGTTGGGAAGTCCCTTGGAGAATGCATGGCAACCCACTCCGCTATTCTTGCCTGGAGAATCCCCACGGACTGAGGAGCCTGGCAGGCTATAATCCATGGGGTCATACAGAGCCGCACACAACTGAGAGACTATACACAGCATAACAATATAGAGTCAATCACCCCTTCCTATGCAATTTACACTGGTAAACAAAGAGTAAATTTGAATATCTTGCTTTCTGTTTCCAGAATCTTCTGAAGGATCTCTTTGAGAATTCTTACTACTCAGAATAAAGTATCAACGTTGAAAAAGTTGCTATGCCAAAATGATCTGTCTTAAGTTTTCCTGATCACTTGCATGGCCATAAGTTGTTGTAACAATAAGTATCAAAAAGATCAAACATAAATTAAAAACAAAAAATACCTCAGACACCTGTAAGGAGGAAAAGTGGTTGAAAGAGCAAAGATAAAAGGCCTGTAAGTTTCTGGTCTTACATTTAGATCTTTAATCAATTTTGAGTTTATTTTTGTGTATGGTGTTAGAAAGTGTTCTAGTTTCATTCTTTTACAAATGGTTAACCAGTTTTCCCAGCACCACTTGTTAAAGAGGTTGTCTTTTTTCCACTGTATATTCTTGCCTCCTTTGTCAAAGATAAGGTGTCCATAGGTTTGTGGATTTATCTCTGGGCTTTCTATTCTGTTCCATTGATCTATATTTCTCCAGAAACTATAAAACTCCTAGAGGAGAACATAGGCAAAACACTCTCTGACATAAATCACAGCAGGATCCCCTATGACCCACCTCCCAGAATATTGGAAATAAAAGCAAAAATAAGCAAATGGGACCTAATGAAACTTAAAAGCTTTTGCACAACAAAGGAAACTATAAGCAAGGTGAAAAGACAGTCCTCAGATTGGGAGAAAATAATAGCAAACGAAGCAACAGACAAAGGATTAATCACAAAAATATACAAGCAACTCCTGCAGCTCAACTCCCAAAAAATAAATGACCCAATCAAAAAATGGGCCAAAGAACTAAACAGGCATTTCTCCAAAGAAGACATACAGATGGCTAACAAACACATGAAAAGATGCTCAACATCACTCATTATCAGAGAAATGCAAATCAAAACCACAATGAGGTACCATTACACACCAGTCAGAATGGCTGCTATCCAAAAGTCTACAAGCAATAAATGCTGGAGAGGGTGTGGAGAAAAGGGAACCCTCTTACACTCTTGGTGGGAATGCAAACTAGTACAACTGCTATGGAGAACAATGTGGAGATTTCTTAAAAAACTGGAATTAGAACTGCCATATGACCCAGCAATCCCACTTCTGGGCATACACACTGAAGAAACCAGATCTGAAAGAGACATGTGCACCCCAATGTTCATTGCAGAACTGTTTATAATAGCCAGGACATGGAAGCAACCTAGATGCCCATCAGCAGACGAATGGATAAGGAAGCTGTGGTACATATATACCATGGAATATTACTCAGCCATTAAAAAGAATTCATTTGAATCAGTTCTAATGAGATGGATGAAACTGGAGCCCATTATACAGAGTGAAGTAAGCCAGAAAGATAAAGACCAATACAGTATACTAACACATATATATGGAATTTAGAAAGATGGTAATGATAACCCTATATGCAAAACAGAAAAAGAGACACAGATGTACAGAACAGACTTTTGGACTCTGTGGGAGAAGGCGAGGGTGGGATGTTTTGAGAGAACAGCATCGAAACATGTATATCATCTAGGGTGAAACAGATCACCAGCCCAGGCTGAATGCATGAGACAAGTGCTCAGTCCAGGTGCACTAACAAGACCCAGAGGGATGGGGTGGAGAGGGAGGTGGGAGAGGGGATCGGGATGGGGAATACATGTAAATCCATGGCTGATTCATGTCAGTGTATGGCAAAAACCACTACAATATTGTAAAGTAATTAGCCTCCAACTAATAAAAATAAATGAAAAAAAAAAAAAAAGCCCTGTAAGATGATGCCTGCTGAGGAATGACAGTTTGATTGCTTCTGGTCCAATGGAATGCACTAGAGTCAACCCTGTTGAAGTTTACGTTGGAATTAAATTATAGGTGGGCTTTGAATGCCAGGATGAAGTTGTTTTCCCTTTGTTTTAAAGGCAGATCATACACTAATTGAAAAATTAAATATTTCCCTCAGAAGAGTAACATAACATGACCATGGCAACATTTTAAGAGTAGATGTTAGCTTCTTTGATGGTGGTCTGAAAAATCTTCTAAAAGATATTAGACCAATTTTAAAGTTTCCTGAAGTATTTCAAGTTTGAAAAAATCTCTACTACTGTGATGACAGTAGGGTTTTATCTAAGTGTGAAAGCATTAGTCACTCAGTCATGTCTAATTCTTTGTGATCTCATGGACTATAGCCCACCTTCTCTGTCCATGGAATTTTCCAGGCAAAAAATGCTGGAGTGTGTTGCCATTCCCTTTTCCAGGGGATCTTCCCAACCCAGGGAACAAACCCAGGTTTCTTGCATTGCAGGTGGAGTCTTTATCATCTAAGCCTCCATAGAATCCCTTTTGTTTAAAGGCATTGATAACTCGAAGGAAAATAATAACAGAACACAGACAAAGACGAAAGAACTTAAGGAAAGGGAGCTTCACAATTCTAATATGCTGAAGCTCAGAAATTGGAAGAAATGGATTTCTATAAACTAGAACAGTATAAAAAATCACATCAAAGGCAAAAAGTGTCTTCAGCTTAGTTTATTAGAATGAGAATAAAGATCAATTTGTTTTGAGAAATGCCTATAAAAAGGAATCAGTAAGACAAGGCATCTATATGCTTGCCATGCCGTGGCACTCTACTATCATTTTAGAACAGTTACATAAACATGTATAAATTCCCCAGGGACTAGTAGGCAAGGCTAAATGCAAAAGCCTATGTCAAAATCCTATTTCAAAAGGCTACTTGAAATAATAATAAAGCCAAAAGCTTGAAATCCAATCTTACCGTTAGGGCTAATTGATTGTGGGATTTTAGATTGTTAACATTCCACCTTTTGATGTGTCAGTGTTTCTATGTGTAAAATGAGGATATGTGCTATATTCTAGGTATTATAATTGCTATGAAAGGTCAAATTACTTAACGCATTTGGATTTTTTAAATGAGTACTACATGGCATTTGACTATCATGATTATGAAACACCTAATTCGCCATGTCTTTTTCCTCTCATTTTGCAGAAGTTTACAGTGACATTCTTAGTTATTAGTGACAAATTATTATTTGGATACTGTACTTTATGATCTCTTCTGTTTCATGGCTATGAACTAGATCAGATTAAATTGTGTTTTACTTGACATATTTTATTATATAGTAGAATTATATTCACATTCCTTTTTCCTACCTTCAGAATGGTTACATTGATTTTATTATTTGTTTAGGTAATGTGTTTCCTTCATATTTTTTTCTCTGTTCATGACTAATACGAGGAATATATATTATTTCAGAAAAAGTTAAGATCACAAGAGCTTCCCTGGTGGCACAGTGGCAAAGAATCCCCTTGCTGATGCCAGAGAAGCAAGAGATGCAAGTTCGATCCCTGGCTCAGGAAGATCCCCTGAAGCCGGAAGTTCCAGTATTCTTGGACAGAATGAAATTCCACGGCAGTAGAGTTTGGAGGGCCACAGTCCATGGATGACAGAAAGTGACACAACTGAGCTACTGAGCACACACATACAAGCTCCTACTTTATATACTGCTTCGAAATCAGATATTTTCCCCACTTAATATATGCTGAATTAATATTCTTAACCTTTCCTCTAAAACATATGATTTTATGTCAGGAAAAAATTTCTATTTTGTGGTTACTTCCAGTTTTTAATAGTGTTCATTTTCTTACATATTTTTCCACATTTTGAAATTTTCAATGAGATAATTACTAAGATGTTGAATTACTCTGTTAAAAAATATGAAGCTCAAAGAAATGTACAGTAACACATTTTAGTCTTGAGAAATTTTTCTAATGTCTATATCCAACACCAGTAAATGAGATTGCCTTATGACTTAGGTAATATTTTTACAATGTTACAGTTTTTCCAACTTAATTTAAAAATGATGCTCATCATTATTAATAGGGTACAAATATTTAATATATACTTTAGCTAATTCAAAATCTTTTATTTTTGAACTTTCCCTCTTGATACTTTGTCCCATTCCCAATTAGGTGATTTAGCTTTTTCTTACTGATTGATGAAAAATATTTCATCAATTGTATTAATTATCATTTATTTTTCTTTTAATTACAGAATTTTCTTTTTTAATGCTTTAGATTAATACATTTTAAAATCTTATGTAATGTATCAAATTTCATTTTTTTGCATTTGAAATTAGTCGTAAACCTTTCTCAGCCTAAAATCAGATAACTACTCTAGTTTGTAATTATATTATATTCCTGCTTTTCAATTTTAATATTTTAATTAAATTAAATTGATTTTTGTTACTGTTAGATAAGGATCTTCTAGTTTTTTCCTCATATCCAATCAAATTATTTAAATTAGATTTTTTATATAATCAATTATCTCATGTAAAATCCTTGCAAGTTGTGGGCTCTCTTTGAGTTTTCCATTATATTTTTTACCAATAATAAATTATCTTAACTCCTATAGTTAAAAAAATTCCATCTTATATATCCCTTATTCTCTTCTTTCATTGCTTTATTGTTCTGAGAATTTTTCTAATTAGATAAAAATGTGAATATGTTTATGATATAGTATGTGCAAATCTTAAGAAATACATTGCTGTTAATTCTAAGAAGACTCTTCAATCTCTCTGTAAAGTAAGAGCAGTGTAAAAACTGGGAAAACTTAAGATTTTGCATCATGCATGACCTGGTTTTGAATTCTGGATCTGTCAGTATATACCATTGCATTAAGTCGAATTATTTTCAACTGTAAAATGTGAACAGTTGTGAGTGTGTGTGTATGTTGTGTGAAGTCAATTCAGTCATGTCTAACTCATGCCGCAGTCCCTGGGGCCACAAAGAGTTGGACAGAACTGAGTGACTGAACTAACTGACTGAACTCTGTGGCTATGGTCGCAGCCTGCCAGACTCCTCTGTCAATGGGATCCTACAGGCAAGAATACTGGTGGGTTGCCATGCCCTCCCCTCCAGGGAATCTTCTCAACCAAGGGTAAGAAGGCATGTCTCTAGCATCTCCTGCTTTGGTAGGTGGATTCTTAACCATTAGTGCTACCTGGGAAGCTGAGCAGTTAAACTTCCTTCAAATGATGCTTGCACAAATTGAGAGAGAAATCAGATCTTCAAGTTATCTAATACATAACATTTGCTTTATACTTTCTCCTGCACTTCTGCTCAACAGAGTAAATTAACTTTAAATACATTATGGCCAATTTAAGTTAGTTAAAGGAGACATTACTGGTAGTGACTTTTGAACTTGAAATTTTCTGCTTTATATTCGTTAAAAAACAAAAGGATATATGTTTATCTGAGAAATGCAAATTTAGTACTGTATAAATGTGTTATAATTACTAATATCAGCTTTTCTTTAAACTTCAGTGCTTTTATTTACTAATCTATTCACCTGATATAAATTGAATGTATACTAAAAATACATAATGCAATGATTTCTAGATAAAATAAATTAGCCCAGTGAATTTCAATGAGTTTAAAGCACTTTTGCTAGAGAGAAACAGAGAAGAACTGGGATTTGGGGTTCTAGAATATTTTCAGTAGTCCAAAGTACTGTGATACAACTTAATAGGTTTAAATGAAATTCAACAAATACATTGTGAATGTTAGCTTTTATTAGTTAGTGACCATTGATTCCTCCAGGATACTCTTATTTCATTATGTGTTTCTTCTTTATCACAGTTTAATTATGACAATCTTCTTTCTTATTCATTATTTTCTCCCAGTATTTCACTCAGAGGCTGTCACATCTGCCACCATTTCTATCAGTATCGTATCACTGGACTTACTTTCTTAGTTATTCACCTTTTGTCCCAGGCTGGGATAAATTCAATCATTTAGATTTTCTGTTCTGATTTTGGGCAGCTGACTAAATGCATGAGAAAATCTTGTTTCAGCTTCGTAAAATATCCAGTTTCATCCAGTAAACTCTGACAGATCCTCCTCAATGTGTTCCTAGTAAGTTATCTATGAACTCCTTCAAGAATTCTTCTAAATATTGCCTTATTTCCTGCAATCCTATATGCCTCACGCCCTTCCTCCTCTCAGTAAATGGTCTTCCCTCCTTAAAAAAAAAAAAGAAAGACAATCAGGCAAGAACTTTCTAAACTTTTTCCTTCTTTTGCCACTTACAGGTAAACGAAACTCTCCATTCTTCCATCCTTTCATCCCAGGTAGTTGAAGAGGTTTGTTTCTCTAAGCGAAAATGTATGCCTTTCTCCAGCTTTATTTTCCTGTGATATCCTGAGATATTGTGCTATTTTAAACACCTTCATCCTCTCCATCCTCACTCAAGCTTTTTGTGACTTATTACCTTAGCTAAATTATAACACTCAATTTCTTCTCATCTTAAATGAAAATGTTCCCTCAAATTCACATCTTCTGGTAACTATGGTTCTATATACAGTATTCTCTTCAAAGCTAAACTACTTGCAAATGTAGTCTAGAAGACATACCATTTATCTTTTCAGTACCTGATATACTTTTAAACAGTCCATGAAACTAAATTTACAAGATAAACACAAACAAAACTGGCAAAAGCTTTGTAAGCTCAATACTGATGACACAAGTTGAAATCTGGATGCCATTTTAGGATCATTCCTTGTCAATGTCAAATATTTTACCTCCTGTACTTCTTAAACCCACCCCTCTTTCTCCATTTCTATCACTATAGCCATTGATATTTCAGTGAAGAAAACTGAGGCCCAGAAAGTTTAGTTAAGTTGCTGAAAAGGGCATATTCCTAGATTTCATTCCAGGCAATCTGTCTTCAGAGGTCATCATCTTAACCATTAAACTTATCCATTTTATACCCAAGATCAGTATTTTCTGGTCAGACAAAGATTCTAGAATGTAATACTGGTGTCCCTAAGTAAGGTAAACATAAATAGAACTTAAGTTCATACCACTCTGTCTGGAAAAACCTAAAGCAGTTAGAGATCAAATCAATACTGCTAATGTAGATCAACTTTGAGGGAGAAGCTAAGTGGTTTGAAAGACAAGAGTTGAGGACAAGACACTATGATAATGCTGATCCTATTCTTCTCTGTGAAAGGCAGTATGAGGACCAGCCTAATTTAGCTATCTTTCTAGAGTAGCCCATTTTATGGCAAGTAAAATCTGACCAATGATGAGATGTTGAAAATCTGACTGATTCTGCCTTGCCACCTGGGCCATAAGATAGAAGGTATCATTACTATTCCTCTTTTTTAAAAAAAATTTTTCCTATAAAAATCATATAAATGATTCCTACATTTAAGTGTCTATACATTTCTTAAGACAAAACAAGTCAGTAGGAAAACTAGAACAGTCTGTAAACAAAAGGTACTTCAACATTAGCTCACTTCTTGATTTATAAAATAAGAAAATTTAATTCAATTTCAATGTATGATTTTATGTATTTAACAAAGGATTTTCATAAGAATCCATAAGAGTACTATTATTGTCCACAGAAGAGAAAGTGTGGGTTAGTCACTCAGTCATGTCTGACTCTTTGCGACCCCATGGACTGTAGCCTACCAGGCTCCTCCATCCATGGAATTCTCCAGGCAAGAACACTGCAGTTGTTTGCCATTTCCTCCTCCAGGGGATCTTCCTGACCTAGGGATTGAACCTGGGTCTCCTGTACTGCAGGCAGATTCTTTATGATCTGAGCCACCAGGAAAACCCAACAGATGAGAAGATTGAGGCAATAAGATGTTAAGCAACTTGTCCAAAATCAATAAGTAATACGTGCAAAGAGGACATTTGAAATTAAGCAGTATGTCGCCCAAATCCATGTTCTTAACCACAATGTTGTCTTGTCTGTTTATAACTTATACAATATCCGTCATTAAGATCTACAATAAATGTCACCAGGGTTCAGTTCAGTTCAGTTGCTCAGTCGTGTCCGACTCTTTGTGACCCCATGAATCGCAGCATGCCAGGCCTCCCTGTCCATCACCAACTCCCGGAGTTTACTCAAACTCATGCCCATCAAGTCGGTGATGCCATCCAGCCATCTCATCCTCTGTCGTTCCCTTCTCCTCCTGCCCCCAATCCCTCCCAGCATCAGGGTCTTTTCCAATGAGTCAACTCTTTACATGAGATGGCCAAAGTATTGGAGTTTCAGCTTCAGCATCAGTCCTTCCAATGAATACCCAGGACTGATCTCCTTTAGGATGGACTGGTTGGAGCTCCTTGCAGTCCAAGGGACTCTCAAGAGTCTTCTTCAACACCACAGTTCAAAAGCATCAATTTTTTGGCACTCAGCTTTCTTCACAGTCTAACTCTCACATCCATACATGACCACTGGAAAAACCGTAGCCTTGACTAGATGGACCTTTGTTGGCAAAGTAATGTCTCTGCTTTTTAATATGCTAGGTTGGTCATAACTTTCCTTCCAAGGAGTAAGTGTCTTTTAATTTCATGGGTGCAATCACCATCTGCAGTGATTTTGGAGCCCAAAATAATAGGCTGCACTGCTTCCACTGTTTCCCTATCTATTAACCAGGGTTAGTAAATAAAAAATTATGTCATGCCTCCACATTTCATGTTATGTGGTTCTCTTGGGTTATCACATAGCTTTAGTACTTTGCACTGAATATAGAAAAGAAAAAAAGGTGGGAGGCAAGGAAGAAAAATAATGAAACTGAAAAATATAGGAAATCAGAAGAAAAATGTGCACCTAAATATATAGCATGTAGTCCTAAACTGACATCAACTCCAGCATTGTCCCTAATGACAGTAGTGAGATGGAGACTAGCAAAGCCTGGTATCATTACTGTCATCCCACTAAATAGAAGTACTGGTGGTAATTTCCCTTATATCTTTAAAGGATCAGGGCCATGCATCATTTCTTGAATTCTATGTCCTGTCATCATGAAATGGTTTACCGAGTTTTGCATCCAGCCCAAAACTGTGACACAAATAGAAATTACTAATAAAAGTGCTCTTCAAAATTCTGTCTTATTAACACCAGGCCCTTAATAAAAGGGTGAGAATTTAACACAAATAATTGCATTCCCTATATAGACCACAGATCTAACTGAACACAGAGTATGTATATAAGATTTATCTCCTCCTTTACAAGAAGGGATTAAGAGGAATGCTTTGGAATTTTAACTAAACCTATTATATAACTCTTTGAATTCTCAAATGAAAAGAAACTCTTTAAAATAGTTGAACTAGAGTGCTTCTTGCTATAATGGAAAATTTCAATTGCAAGTGTATATATAATTCACATGTGATTGACACATTTACCACAGTTACAAAATTACTAAAGATAATGAGCTACATGTTCCCTCTAAACATACCTAAATTAGAGTCTCAAAAAGCAAATTTAGTAGGTAACATCGTTCTCATATATCGTTCATTTAGAAGCAGAGAAGGCCATGGACAACAAGCAGAAGAAAAAAAAAAAAATCTTATTTACTTCCCTGTGTTTGCACGAACACATTTGCATTCAGCATCAGCACACCTGCTACAGTGTAGCAGGATGAGCTGTTTCTGAGCACAGGAATGTGAACCTTCTGCTCCTAAGCACACATTCGTTTAAAATTCCACTATAAATTGAATCTTCTGACTAACCGCCATATACAGAGGATGTATTTGGAGAAAGCTACAACATTGATTTCATTTTAAAGGATTTAAAGAAAACTGTGGATTCAAGTCAAAAAAAACAAGAGGAGTTAACCAGCAGAGGACCAAGTGTTAACTTACAGACAAAAACCTCTACCAGGATATATTTTAAAGGGACAACCCTAAGAGTCTAGCAACCATAACAAAAATCGAAGACTGTTCTTTGAGCTTACAAAACCATTTGAATTTCTGTTGTGCCCTCTGCAATCCCCACCATGTCCTTTCTCGCTCTCCTTTCGCTACACCCTCCATCTCCTGGAAGTTTGACTCACCCTCAGTGAGTCAATAGCCTCTAATGCAGCCTCTAGTTCCTGAAGGTAAAGGACAGCAGTCCAACTAAATCCATTCCAATAAGTAGCTATCTTAACAGTAAGGCGGGCACATAAAATGAGCCTAGATATCATAGAATCATCATAGTAACCAGATTCATCTATATTATTTTTGCTGTCTTCATTGCTGCAGTAATTTTTATGTGGGAAAATCACTGCTTTTAGATTCACCAGGATAGAACAAATCCCCAGTAATCACATAATCCTACCTTTTAGCAGATAAACAAACAACATTTATTTAAATCAAACTTTGAAACCAACATTGATCCTTTCAGTGAGAAGGGGTTCACTTTTATGGATTCTATCAAGTCTTTCAGGGCCCAAACCTCTACTTGTATTTTCAGAGTAGAAATTGAATACTTATTGTAAGAGTATTGTCCTATAACAATATAGTATTGTTGTCAGAACTAATAATCTTTAAAAGAAAAAAAGAGAGTAATCTATTTTCCTTATGTAGGTACAGTCTAGATCTACATGTTTACTCTTACAGGTTAAAAATAGCCTTAAGTAGAATAACATTTATCAAGAACAGGTTTACTTAATATTTATGTTCTTAGAGAAATGATAAAAGCCATGTTATCACCTACTTAATTTACAAATACCACAAAGTTCATTTCAACCCCAGAACATAACACTTAATTATATCCTATCAACCTGTGTTCCAGCTCTGTGGAAACACTGTATTTAATACATGAAAAAATTATGAATAAACTAAGGAGGCATTCAGTGATTAAGCAATCAGAAAAGCTTTTATTTTTCTCTTGACCCAGGTTGTTTTTTTTTTTTTTTCATAGAGGTAGATAAGTTTTGGCATGTCTCTAAAATAAACTATTAGAACTTTGCTTAAGTAAAGGAGAGGTAAATAATAAGATTTGCTTGTTGCTTATTATTTTGCTTGAGTGACTTTATTAATACTTATTAATATAAATATCACCTATCAGTATATGCAAATAAAACATGTAAAAGTTTTACGATTGTGGATGTTTTTATTTGCAACTTTATCTTCTCTGCACACTATTTTTTGAAAATCTAAATAATAAACCCCTTCTTGTTGATGGAACAAATACATGGGTGCATGCATGTATGCTGAATTGCTTCAGCCATGTCTGACTCTTTGCGAACCCATGGACTGTAGTCTTCCAGGCTCCTCTGTCCATTAGATTCTCCAGGCAAGAATACTGGATTGGGTTGCCATGTCCTCCTCCGGGTCTAACTCATGTCTCTTACCTCTTACGTCTTCTGCATTGGAAGGCTGGTTCTTTACCACTAGTGCCACCTGGGAAACCCATCTATATGCATATACCATATATATACATATACCATGTATACATATAACATATATATGGAAGGAAATGTGTCAGATTGCTTCATGCACCACTTTGAAAGTTAAGTCAAAAAATAAATATAATGAACTTTCTCTTCAAAGACAACTTTGTTAGAAACATTGTCTATAATTTTTACATCCATTATTTCAACTCTTTCTCACACATTTCACCCAATCTAATCTGGCTTTTTATACTGTGTTCCTCCACAGCTTTTCTCACCAAGGTTCCAAGATCTAATGATCATTTGCCCAATGGTACTAACTTACTTAATTTCCTAGTTGAATTCATTTCACTTCACCATTTTCTCTTTCTTGAAAATGCTTTCCCTTGGTTTCTAATACATATCCTTTCCTCTTTCTTTAGTTACTTCTTCTCTACCTTTTAACTTTTATTGCCATTCATCCAATCTTCACTGTTCACAGTCATCTAGGCTTATTCTTAGATGGCTTCTTCTTTTTTTTTTTTTTTAGTTTATATTCTCATTTGAATTGTCTCATTTCCACCCGAAGCCAAATTTATATCTCTAGCCCTGGCCATTCCTAAAAGCTCCGAGCAACTTATTAACTTTTTATCTGACATCTCCATTGGGTGTCTCAAAGGCCAATCTCACAAAAAGTTGATCTATAATTCCTCTTACCTCTCTCAAACCCTGCCAACTTCCAGTCCCTTATCTCAGTGAAATGTACCATCATCCATGCAGCAATATAAGCAAAACACAGAAAGTCATCAGGGATGCTTATTTCATAGTCATACACTATACAATACTCTCTTCATTCTCAAGTATTGTACTTACTATTTTAATTTGTGTGCATTTTTATGTCTCTATATCTCAATCAACATCCTTGGTCAAGTTATTATCATCTCTTCCCCAGACACGGCATTATCCACTTAACTTCTTCTCCCATCTGTCTTTCCAAACTACAATCAAAGCAACACTTTTAAAAAATTACAATGCTAGTCATATCTCTATTTCTCACTCTTCCTCCTTCTTATTATTAATAGCTTTCAATTGATCTTATATAAAGACAAAATCTTTTGCAGCTCTCAGCTAAAAAGATACTTCCACAGAGAAGACTTTCTTTCCACCCAAACTAGGCTGATGCTCTTCCACACTCCCATATAGGCTTCCATTGGTATCATTATTATTATTAGTAGTATCATTTACTAGATAACAAACTACATGAAAGAAGGAGCCTATGTTTATCTTGGTTACAATTCCAGCTACTGTCATGAGAATATGTACATGAGACCATGATTGATTGTGAGTACATATCTCATTTTCTACTTCAGGTAGTAACCTGTATGGAATTGAATAACTTGGGTAAAGCACTTCTGAATAGGACATACTTCTTGTAAAATTTAAAACTAGCCAATCTGGTCACATGGACCACAGCTTTGTCTAACTCAGTGAAACTAAGCCATGCTGTGTGGGGCCACCCAAGACAGACGGGCCATGGTGGAGAGGTCTGACAGAATGTGGTCCACTGGAGAAGGGAATGGCAAACCACTTCAGCATTCTTGCCTTGAGAACCCCATGAACAGCATGAAAAGGCAAAAAGATAGGACACTGGAAGAGGAACTCACCAGGTCATTAGGTGCCCAGTATGCTACTGGAGATCAGTGGAGAAATAACTCCAGAAAGAATGAAGGGATGGAGCCAAAGCAAAAACAACACCCAATTGTGAAAGGGACTAGTGATAGAAGCAAGATTTGATGCTGTAAAGAGCAATATTGCATAGGAACCTGGAATGTTAGGTCCATGAATCAAGGCAAATTGGAAGTGGTCAAACAGGAGATGACAAGAGTCAACATTGATATTCTAGGAATCAGTGAACTAAGATGGGCAGGAATGGGTGAATTTAAATCAAATGACCATTATATTTACTACTGTGGGCATGAATCCCTTAGAAGAAATGGAGTATCCATCATAGTCAACAAAAGAGTCAAAAATGCAGTACTTGGATGCAATCTCAAAAATGACAGAATGATCTCTGTTCATTTCCAAGGCAAACCACTCATTATCATGGTAATCCAAGTCTATGCCCTGACTAGTAATGCTGAAGAAGCTGAAGTTGAATGGTTCTATGAAAACCTACAAGACCTTCTGGAACTAACACCCCCAAGATGTCCTTTTCATTATAGAGAACTGGAATGCAAAAGTAAGAAGTCAAGAAACACCTGGAGTAACATGCAGATTTGGCCTTGGAGTACAGAATGAAGCAGGGCAAAGGTTAATAGAGTTCCACCAAGAGAACACACTGGTCATAGCAAACACCCTCTCCCAACAACACAAGAGACAACTCTACACATGGACATCACCAGATGGTCAACACCAAAATCAGATTGATTATATTCTTTGCAGCCAAAGATGGAGATGCTCTATACAGTCAGCAAAAACAAAACTGGGAGCTGACTGTGGCTCGGCTCATGAACTCTTTATTGCAAAATTCAGACTGAAATTGAAGTGGAGAAAACCACTAGACCATTTAGGTATGACCTAAATCAAATCCCTTATGACTATACAGTGAAAGTGAGAAATAGTTTTAAGGGGCTAGATCTGAGAGACAAGAGTGCCTGATGAACTGGATGGAGGTTTGTGACATTGTACAGGAGACAAAAATCGAGGCCATCCCCAAGAAAAAGAAATGAAAAAAAGCAAAACAGCTGTCTGAGGAGGCCTTACAAATAGCTGTGAAAAGAAGGGAAGTGAAAAGCAAAGGAGAAAGGGAGATATACCCATTTGAATGCAGAGTTCCAAAGAAGAGCAAAGAAAAGAAAGACTTCCTCAGCGATCAGTGCAAGGAAATAGAGGAAAACAATAGAATGGGAAAGACTAGGGATCTCTTCAAGAAAATTAGAGATACCAAAGGAAAATTTCATGCAAAGATTGGCTCAATAAAGGACAGAAATGGTAGGGACCTAACAGAAGCAGAAGATATTAAGAGGTGGCAAGAATACACAGAAGAACTGTACAAAATAAGATCTTCAGGACCCAGATAATCACAATCATGTGATCACTCACTTAGAGCCAGACATCCTGGAATGTGAAGTCAAGTGGGACTTAGGAAGCATCACTATAAGCAAAGCTAGTGGAGGTGATGGAATTCCAGTTGAGCTCTTTCAAATCCTGAATGATGATGCTGTGAAAGTGCTGCATTGAATATGCCAGCAAATTTGGAAAACTCACCAGTGGCCACAGGACTGGAAAAGGTCAGTTTTTATCCCAATCCCAAAGAAAGGCA
Organism: Odocoileus virginianus; assembly: GCF_023699985.2. Taxonomy (NCBI): domain Eukaryota; kingdom Metazoa; phylum Chordata; class Mammalia; order Artiodactyla; family Cervidae; genus Odocoileus; species Odocoileus virginianus. The sequence goes on along the minus strand of NC_069675.1, from coordinate 55,715,189 downwards.
ATGCCAAAGAATGCTCAAACTACTGCACAATTGCATTCATCTCACATGCTAGTAAAGTGATGTTTAAAATTCTCCAAGCCAGGCTTCAGCAATACATGAACCGTGAACTTCCAGATATTCAAGCTGGTTTTAGAAAAGGCAGAGGAACCAGAGATCAAATTGCCAACATCTGCTGGATCATCGAAAAAGCAAGAGAGTTCCAGAAAAACATCTATTTCTGCATTATTGGCTCTGTCAAATCCTTTGACTGTGTGGATCACAATAAACTGTGGAAAATTCTGAAAGAGATGGAAATACCAGACCACCTGACCTGCCTCTTGAGAAACCTGCATGCAAGTCAGGAAGCAACAGTTAGAACTGGACATGGAACAACAGCCTGGTTCCAAATAGGAAAAGGAGTACGTCAAGGTTGTATATTGTCACCCTGCTTATTTAACTTATATGTATAGCACATCATGAGAAATTCTGGACTGGAAGAAGCACAAGCTAGATTCAAAATTGCCAGGAGAAATATCAGTAACCTCAGATATGCAGATGACACCACCCTTATGGCAGAAACTGAAGAAGAACTAAAGAGCCTCTTGATGAAAGTGAAGAAAAGAGTGAAAAAGTTGGCTTAAAGCTCAACATTCAGAAAACTAAGATCATGGCATCTGGTCCCATCACTTCATGGCAGACAGATGGGAAAACGGTGTATACGGTGGCTGACTTTATTTTTCTGGGCTCCAAAATCATTGCAGATGGTGATTGCAGCCATGATATTAAAAGATGCTTACTCCTTGGAAGGAAAGTTATGACCAACCTAGACAGCATATAAAAAAGCAGAGACATTACTTTGCCAACAAATGTCTGAGTAGTCAAGGCTATGGTTTTTCCAGTGGTCATGTATGGATGTGAGAATTGGACTATAAAGAAAGTTGAGCACTGAAGAATTGATGTTTTGAACTGTGGTGTTGGAGAACACTCTTGAGAGTCCCTTGGACTGCAAGGAGCTCCAACCAGTCCATCCTAAAGGAGATCAGTCCTGAGTGTTCATTGGAAGGACTGATGTTGAAGCTGAAACTCCAATACTTTGGCCACCTGATGTGAAGTGCTGACTCATTGGAAAAGACCCTGATGCTGGGAAAGATTGATGGCAGGGGGAGAAGTGGATGACAGAGGATGAGATGGTTGGATGGCATCATCGACACAATGAACATGGGTTTGGGTGAACTCCGGAATTGGTAATGGACAGGGAGGCCTGGCATGCTGCAGTTCATGGGGTCACAAAGAATCAGACATGACTGAGAGACTGAACTGAACTTGAAAAATTGTGGAGTAAGAAAAGACCATTGATACCTCTGTTCTCTTCTCCCTTTTTTCTGCTCCCTCCCAACTTCTGGCAATTCCTCATCTTTAGAAGCTCAGTGACCTCTATAGCAGGCTTCAGTTAAGTCTCCTTTTACTAAACAATTGTAACACACCTCTCCCAGAATACTTCTTTTTCCAAGTATCTAAAGAAATAGAAAAATTATGGAAAGTATAAAAACAACTCAGGGTTGAATAATAAGAAATAACTAGTAACTGTGCTCTCTCTAGGGGAAATATTCATTTAAACATCCATTAAACAAGAATCGATTACCTCATAGTAACAGCTTCCATTAGTTGATAGTAAAATTTTGTAGCTACTCTAGTCACTAACCACTTATGATTATTTAAATTTAACTTAGTTAAAATAAAATGTTATATCCTTGTTTGCAAGGGAACACTTTAGGTGACCTTGTCTATCATAATATAAAGCTCAATTAGAAAATACTGTTCTGTAATTTTTATTTTAAATAAAACAACATTCTCTAGTAGGAAAACATTGCTTCCTCTGTCAAAACCTAGACTTATCTTCTGATCCAAGCCACCAGAAGTGTCACCTGAACTAGCCAGAAGTGACTTAGAAGATCCAGCTTTCTACTATATGACCTTGCCAGTGTTCACTATCCTTTTCACCCGGGAACAGATTCCCAAACTAGGGCAACCTCTCTCTTCTTAAATAATTTGGAATTTGGGCTGAAGAAGAGAAAGATCATTTTATCTCCAAGTAACTCACCTGATTCTACCATGTATTTTTGGAGAGGAAGAGGAATTGAATTCAAGAAATAAAGAAGATAGCAGATTGCCATCAACCAGTTATGAGAAGGAAAATGAAAGTCATGGTTGTATTCACATACAGTCTTGTTCTGAATCCTTTCTTTATCCTTGCCCTCAGGGTATTATGAGCTACCTTTGAATCCTTAAACATAAGTTACCTTTTAACAAATGTAAGCTAGCTTGTATAACATTTATTTAATCCTCATAATAAATCATGAGGTATATCTTAATATTTCTATTTACAGATGAAGAGATTTTGGTTTAAAAAGTTCAATAAAAATAATAGAGCCCCAATTCAAATTTGTTTGATTTATGTGACTTGAAAACGTGTCTTATTTTTATGCTACTATACTTGCAAGTTACAAATCAGTGCTAGAAGTTGGGAATTAAAGAATAAATAATTCATTGTCCTTCATTAATTATATTTTTAATCAATTGTGAGTCAAAATGTATAGGAAAGAAGCAGGGAGTAATGATATTGATGCAGGATTGTGTGCATAATATAGGAAAATCTCAAGAAAAGACAAAGAATGAGGTCATCCTCAAACTTTTCTTATCAACATATGACAGTTACCAAGAACAGTTGAAAGTATTGGAGTTGAGATATCCACAAAGACTGTGGTCATGCATTAGATCCAACAATTATTTAAAAATGAACAGTGTGCATGGAATTTCTAGAGAGAGGCTCTCTTCACTAAAGCTGATCTAAGCTCAGGCCTGGAAAGAAACAAGGGAAACTATTGAGTTTGGCTTAAGAAAGCAAAGGGGGCAGAGGTCAGAAAATGGGGACAAATCTGACCTAAGACAGTCAATATATAAACCATCAAGTTTCTAAGAATAATAACTACCACCCAGAGCAATGATACTTTATGAAACATCAACCTTTGCATAAGGTTGATTTGACAGTAATCTGTATTTTCTAATTTTGGGAAAATAGCAGGAGATTTATTCATTTCCAAACTGTAAATGAGATAATGCTTCTATGACTGCTAAGCAAATATGAAAAAATACAAAGACTTTTTTTTTTAATTTACAAATATGCCTATGGATGACTAGTCAGAGATGGCAGAGTTTAGATATGATAAAATGTACTGATACAGCTATTTGTCAAACAGCATGATTAAAACCATTCAGACCCTGAAAATGGAGCAGAGAACATAGGCTTTATTTCTGTAAACTGAACTGTCACCATCAGACTTAAGTGCTCTTGTCTTGTCAGAGGATTTATTATTATTTAGAATTTTTCTGACATGCCTTTGCCAAGTGCTTTATTGAAGTTCCCCATCACTCACAGCTCCTTGGTGACATGGTCTGGCTAGACTTCAATAAAAAAGAGAACAGAGACACCAATGCAAATTAACTCTAGTTTTATGCCCAAGGCCCCTCATTAACACATGATTTCAACCCAAGTTGGATTTAATCTATAATATGATTAGTTGGGTGGGAGAGGACTATATCATAGAATGAAAAGGTTTTAGAATATGTATGTCAGTTTCCACTTTTACTGGAGAATCAAACAGTGAATGTTCTATTTAAAGGATGTTACTCCTCCTCCATCACCTCAGTGGTCAGCTACATCCGTAGATGTACAATTAACTAGGACATGGGATGGGCATATAACTTTAAGGCTCATCCCAGAATAATTGGCAACAGATATTATCCTCTGTCTTAACCAGGAAAGCTAAAATTCTAAGACGGGGCTTCTCTCCTACTTCAGAACAACTTGATTCTGCCAGGAACCATTACATGACAAAGCTTTAAGAACTCTACAGACATGCAAAACTCAACTGGGCCCTCAGCACCCCTATCAACCCCATTACCTGTCTTTCTTTAATCAGTTACCTCTTCCATTTTCTTACTGATAATTTCAGAACTATTCTTTTCCTCAGGCACTGAATTCTTACCCCCTCCTTCAGCAGATTGCCTGACAACCTAGAAAATTATGGCCAACAGGCTTGATATTTCTCATCTTTCCACCTCTTTACTAATCTGTTGCCACAGCCATTCTTTCTTTCTTTCTTTCCTCCATCCTCACAGGATGAAGTAGCCTTCCTCTTGCTCTAAACCATCTTTTACTCTTGAGCCTTAAAATTCTTTTGTCAATTTTGCTCTAGGAACTGACTACATCCGTCATATTTCTTTCACAATACATTCAATCTTTCCTTTTTCCTCCTCCCTCTGAGCCTAATCCTCGAAATCTGATAGACTGCCTTTTGGCCTCAGAGTCTCCTTAGCTACTCACAAAGTCATAAGGTGCTCCAAGCTAAATAATTATTCAAAGAAACTTGAAGGGAATGGGATTTTACTCCACTTGAAAACCAGCAACTCAGTCTGCCACAGTTGCAGGAGACACAAAACTTTTATGTTGAGATAAAAAGGGCTCTATTACTCATGGTACAGCAAGAACCATGGGCTTTATGTTTGCTTTGATCTCCCAGGCCCCCAGGGCCCACAGCAATGATCCATTTGGCCAAGGGGGTACTGTGTACACATTGGGCTTATCTTATAGCTAAGGAACCAAACATACTTCCATGTATTACAGCGAGCTGCTGGCAGATTCATACAACTTTATGCAAGAAGACTTTATCTTTGTTCTTCTGATCAGAAACAAACTTGCCCTCTGCCCAAGAAGGAGAATCTATCTCTACTTTTCAAGGATTTCTGTTGTACAAACATTCTTGGAAATATAATCTGGAACAAAAACTGTCCTGAACTATGTAGAAACGCCATGGAGAATTGATCTTCAAAAGGTTGCCTTTTAAATTTATATTCTTATGAATTAAAAAAAGCTACTGAATATTCTCTATATTGTAGCTATTTTGCTACATGGGGAGTTACAAAGATGCAGAACACAGGGCAGTACTAGATTTGAAGAACTGAATTCTTAATAGACACAATGAACCTCTGCACATTTTAAGAATAATGGTGATTTTTAAACATTCTTAATTATAAATCATAACTCACATATAGTCATTTCATTATAAGCTGCTGAAAGGTTACTAGGCATTGAGATCAATCTCCACATGTATTAGTATTGATTCAATAAAAAAGAATAAATTATAAATAATTTTTCAGCATTCACAGTGCTTTCTTCACTCAAGAAGGCACAAATTGTACTTCATGAAAAATTGTTATAGTTGCTATAAGCCTCCATGTTGTTTTAAGCTAACAGTTAAAATTACATTATATTAAATAACTGTATGTGCTTGGTCTTCTGGGGTAGGGATGAGAAAACACATTTTGCCGAGTTTAGCCATTGTGAGTTCAAAGTTCAGAAGCAAATGCAATTCTTTCTGGAAATAAGTGCAATAGAACAGCTGGTCAAACACAATTTACTCACTCACAGAAATAAACTTAATGATTTCTGGGGGACAAAAAGGCTTACTAAAAAGAGCCATAAGAAATATCAACCAAATTGAGGACACTTTTGACCTAAATGACGTTAAACCCTTATGCATCTTTTCCCAGTCCTGAAAGAAAAGATAAAAATAAAATAAAAAAAAGAGAAAAACTATGACAATATAACAATAAAAAACAGTCACTCAAAATTTCTAAAACGTATATTGATGGGTAACCTATAATGAGGATTTTTGAAAAGGGTAGAAAAGAGATTACGGAAGAAATAGCCAGTTAATATATTGAATGTCTTCAATATTATCAGCCAGGAAATAAAACTCATTTGGGGAAAAATGTTAGAAAAGAACTTGTCTTCAATTTCTGTCTGTCTCCAGACTCAGAAATCCAAGGCTTATACCACATATCAAGTGGAGGTGCTGTTCTTCAACAACATTGGTAATGTGGTTTGAAGTGTATAAAACATTCACTGCTTCCTGTCCCCCACCCCTTTCCTTTTTTAACTTTTTATTTTGAAAAATATTAGATTAATAGAAAGGTGTAACAACAGTACAGAGTTCCCAGGTACCTTGCACTTAACCTCCTTCAATGAAAACGTCTTAAAGTATATAACATCAAACCAGGAATTAGACTGTTACCATACTGGTAACTAAGCTATCAACATTTTTTTGATTTTTTTTGGATAATATTTCTTTTCCTCCCCTTCATTTTTAAAGATCATAGAAGACAACTCATGGAAGACAATGGACCAAGAGGTATATAGTGGGAATGGGGCAGAAGTGGAAGTGGAAGTGCCCCTTTCTGGGGACCTAGCTATTAACATAAAGTCAGAAAAGTTTAGGCAGGGATGGAAGCAACCTAGATCTCTATACAATGAAAAGTCCACTCTGTAGTAGAAAATGGAGCTCAGAGTGCTCAGAGTAAAAAAGTCAAAACCTCGACGGAAATGAGAAACTGGACAGGGAGCTTTCAACATGACCTCTTAATTTCTTACCTCTGAAACTAGAGGGCAAGTTCATGTTCACATCCTGTCTAGCCAAAGTGAACACTGCTGAATTAAAATATAAAACATTAGAAAGTTTGGCATGTTCAAAAGATTACATGAAGATGTGAGGCTGGAGGAAATAACTATAGGGAAGAAAAAATTGAAATTAAAAGCAAATGAGCCGCTATGAAATGTGAGATGGAGGAGCTAAGAAAGTATTTCAAATCAAATGGGAATAAATATAGTAAAGACAGAAGAAACTGACTTGCAAAGAATTAAGCAGTGTAATTCTTCTTTCCATAATTTTCAAAGGTATTTAAAAAGAATAATCCAAGTACTAAAGCTTAGTACACATTTCCCCTATGGTTTCCATATAAACAGACATGATTTTCTCAAATAAACATACAAACAACATCCCTCTCCCCCACTATTTCTCTTCTTAAAAGTGTTCGTTTAAATGTTAGTAAAACTAATAACTTTGCACAGATTTTGTCGTCTTTTCTAATGTGGAAGCGAAACTCACTAGATGGTAATTCTAAGGTGTATAGTGGGACTTTAGTTTTGGATGACAGTCAATTTTGGTTCCAATAGAGTGACTATTCTCAATGACTGTTTATTTTTACTATGAAACTTTAGTGCCAGTCTTAATTGCTTTCAAAACTCTTGACTAGAGACCATCTGGTCTCAAAGATTTATCTGTAACTAGTTTACAAATGCAATATCAAGCATTCTGTGGTTGTAGCACTACTTGATCTAGTTGCTTGCTATAAATTTTAAGTTCCAAAGTAATTTTGTAGAGACCTTCCTAGTTTTCTTTAGTGAAACAGAAGTATTATTTTTTTCCTAGTATAAGCTTTATTTTCTAGAACTCTTTTTCAGGGAGTATTGGATAATTCTAATATTTCAGTCATTTTCCTCAGTTTCTTCTAATTTCCTTAGCTTCCTGGATTCCTCACTTCCTAAATTTCTTATGAATATTAGTTAAAATATTTTTTTAGCAAGGTTTGCAAGCTGTTAATCCAGTCATTCTTTTTCTTTCCACTCTGTCTTTCTCTCTTTCTGTGAGCCCCATCACTGAATAAAAATTCAAATTTTACAAGTTTAAAATTACCACTTTACACAATCAAGAGGACTCTCTTAATTTGATTAAAAAAATAAATGTAGCTATTACTAGGAAACAGAATTTGCTTGCAATTTGCTGCAGTTATTTTCACTTTCTCTAGGGAAAAAGGACACAACAAAATTGGAGAAAAAACAAACAAACAAAAAACCTTAACAGAAAAGAAACAAACAGCACATCATAATTATTGCTAGACTTCCAGCCTCCAAACCCAGGAAGCTGGGCTGATCATTTCAATCAGTGCTTACAAATGTGTGAACACTAGAGGGAAGCAGCATGAGTTGGAATCTGTGCTCAACTGTTTGCTAGCTCTGCGATGTTGGGCAATAAAATACCTGACTGTGTGTCTCATTTCTTTTTCTGTGAAATGGGAAAATATGACTGTTTCTTCATGGAATGTTTGTGAGAGGAAAAAATTGAAACAAATGAAGTCCTTAGAAAATTGCCTGATAATTAATACTGCAATAATAGCAAGTTACTCACCTCTCATCTCATGGGGCAGTAAAAAAACAGGCCATGAGCTGGATTTCGCTGAAGAGTTATAGCTTTCTGACCCTATATCAAGATTAATTTGGTGTTAGTTGACATTTTACAATATGTATTCTTCTATATTTTTAGTCTTACTGATTTTGATAGTATCTCCAGAACAATGTAAAATTGTAGCAACTTTTGTCATGAACTCTAACTATAAATGAATGTTCTATTACTTCTGGGAAAGTGAAATGTTCTGTGCAAGTTTTTAATAACACTACTTACCAGGTCAAAGAAGTAATCTTCTACCTACAACTTGCTAAGAAAAATAAATATCTCTTAAATGGAGGGCTCAATATTATCACATGCTTTTCTGAATCAAAAGAGGATATCACTTCTTTTAAAAAAATCAGTTTATGTGGTGAATTACATGAATATATTTTGTAATAAGATTTCCTTCACTGTTTGAGATCAAATTCTTTTCAGTCAGGATATATTTATCCTTTCATTGCTTTGAAAGACATGCTAATACTTTATTATATATTTTTGCATCTATTATCTTAAGGTAAAATCAGTCTATTAACCCTTTAAAATTAATTTGATCTCTTTAATATCTGTTTTCCTATCAAACTTTTGTTGTTCAGTTTCTCAGTCGTGTCTGAGTCTTTGTGGCTCTATGGACTGCAGCACATAGGCTTCCCTGTCCTTCACCATCTGCTGGAGCTTGCTCAAACTCATGTCCATTGAGTCAGTGATGCCATCCAACCATATCATCCTCTGTTGTCCCCTTCTCCTCCTGTCCTCCACCCTCCATCTTCCCTAGCATCAGGATCTTTCCTAATGATTTGGCTCTTCACATTAGGTGGCCAAAGTATTGAAACTTCAGCTTCAGCATCAGTCCTTCCAAGAAGAATTCAAGGTTGATTTCCTTTAGGATTGACTGCTTTGATCTCCTTGCAGTCCAAGGGACTCTCAAGAGTCTTCTCCAACACTACAGTTCAAAAGCATCAATTCTTCAGTGCTCAGCTCTCTTTATGATCCAACTCTGACATCCATACATGACTACTGGAAAAAACATGGCTTTGACTAGATGAACCTTTGTTGGCAAAGTAATATCTCTGGTTTTTAATATGTTGTCAAATTTAATATAGATTTTCTTCCAAGGAGCAAGCGTCTTTTAATATCATGACTGCAGTCACTATTTGCAGTGATTTTGAAGCCCAAGAAAACAAAGTCTGTCATTGCTTCTATTGTTTCCAATCTAGTTGTGATGAAATGATGGGATTGGCTGCCATGATCTTAGTTTTATGAAAGTTGAGTTTTAAGCCAGCTTTTTCACTTTCTTCTTTCACCTTCATCAAGAGGCACTTTAGTTCCTCTTCGCTTTCTGCCATAAGCGTGGAGCTGTCTTTATATCTGAGGTTATTGATATTTCTCTCAGTAATCTTGATCCCAGCTTCTGCTTCATCCAGCTTGGCATTTAGCATGATGTACTCTGCATATAAGTTAAATAAACCTGATGAAAATTTACTGCCTTGACACACTACTTTCCCAATTTTGTGTCAATCCATTGTTCCACGTCCACGCCTTACTATTGCTTCTTGACCTGCATACAGGTTTTTCAGGAGGTAGGTAGGTTGGTCTGGTATTCTCATCACTTTAAGAGTTATCTTCAGTTTGTTGTGATCCACACACTCAAAACCTTTAGTGTAGTCAATGAAGCAGAAGTAGACATTTTTCTGGAATTCTCTTGTTTACTATGATCCAATGAATGTTGGTAATTTGATATCTGGTTCATCTGCCTTTTCTAAATCCAGCTTGAACATCTGGGAGTTCTCAGTTCACATACTGTTGAAGCCTAGCTTGGAGAATTTTGAGCATTACTTTGCTAGCGTGTGAAATGAGTGCACCTGTACAGTAGTTTGAATATTCTTTGGCACTGCCTTTTTTGGGGATTGGAATGAAAACTGATCTTTCCCAGTCCTGTGACCACTGCTGAGTTTTTCAAATTTGCTGATATATTGAGTGCATCACTTTCAAAACATCATCTTTTAGGATTTGAATTAGCTCAACTGGAATTCCATCACTCCCACTAGCTTTGTTTGTAGTGATGCTTTCTAAGTCCCACTTGAGTTCACACTCCAAGATGTCTGCCTCTAGGTGAGTGATCACACTGTTGTGGTTATCTGGGTCATTAATATCTCTTTTGTACAGCTCTTCTGTGTATTTGTGCCACTTCATCTTCTTATCTTCTGCTCTGTCAGGTCCATACAGTTTCTGTCCTTTACTGTGCCCATCTTTGCCTGAAATATTCCCTTGGTGTCTCTAATTTTCTTGAAGAGATCTTTAATTTTTCCCATTCTAATATTTTCCTCCATTTCTTTCCACTGATCACTTAGGAAGCCTCTCTTTGCTCTTCTCTGGAACACTGCATTCAGATTGATATATCTTTCTTTTTCTTCTTTGCCTTTCACTTCTCTTTTTTTCTCTGCTATTTTTAAGGGCTCCTCAGATAACCATTTTGTCTTTTCGCATTTCATTTTCTTGGCTATGGTTTTGATCACTGCCTCCTGTACAATGTTATGAACCTTCATCCATAGTCCATTAGTCACTCTTTCTATCAAATCTAATCCTTTGAATCTGTTTGTCACTTCCACTGGATAATCATAAATGATATGATTTAGGTCATATCTAAATGGCCTAGTTGTTTTTCCTCCCTCCTTAATTTCAAGTCTGTATTTGGAAATAAGGAGTTCATGATCTGAACCACAGTCAGCTCCTTTTTTGTTTTTGTTTGTTTGTTTGTTTGTTTGTTTTTGCTGACTGTGTAGAACTTCTCTCCATCTCTGGCTGCAAAGACTCTGATTTCAGAATTGACCATCTAGTGATGTCCATGTGTGTAGTCATCTCTTGTGTTTTTGTAAAAGAGTGCCCACTATGACCAGTGTGTTCTCTTGGCAAAACTGTATTAGCCTTTGCCCTGCTTCATGTTGTACTCCAGGGCCAAACTTGCCTGTTATCCCAGGTATCTCTTGACCTCCTACTTTTGCATTCCAGTCCCCTATAATGAAAAGAACATTTTTTTTTTTTTTTTTTTTTTGGTTGGTATTAGTTCTAGAAGGTCTTATAGGTCTTCAAAGAACCATTTAACTTCAGCTTCTTCAACATCAGTGATTGGGGTATAGACTTGGATTACGGTGATACTGAATGGTTTGCCTTGAAAATGAACAGAGATCCTTCTGTCATTTTTGAGATTGCACCCAAGTACTGCATTTCAGATTCTTTTGTTGACTGTGAGGGCTACTCAATTTCGTCTAAGTGATTTTTGCCCACAGTAGTAGATATAGTAATCATCTGAATTAAATTTGCCCATTCCAGTCCATTTTAGTTCACCGATTTCTTAAATGTAAATGCTCACTCTTGCCATCTCCTGTTTGACCACTTCCAATTCACCTAGATTCACGGAGCAGCATTCCAGTTCCTAAGTGATATTGTTCTTTACATCATCGGACTTTACTTTCACCACCAGACACATCCACACCTGGGCATCGTTTCCACTATGACTCAGCCTCATTCATTCCTTCTGGAACTATTTCTCTACTCTTCTCCAATAGCATATTGGGCACCTATCAACCTGGGAAGTTCAGCTTTCAGTGTCCTATCTTTTTGCCTTTTCATACTGTTCATGGATTTCTCAATGCAAGAATGTTGAGGTGGTTTGTCAATCCCTTCTCCAGTTGACCACGTTTGTCAGAACTCTCCACCATGACCCGTCCATCTTGGGTGCCCCTACACGGCATACCTCATAGTTTCATTGACTTAGACAAGGCTGTGATCAGTTTAATTAGCTTTCTGTAATTGTGATTTTCATTCTGTCTGCCCTTTGATGCAGAGAAGGCAATGGCACTCCACTCCAGTACTCTTGCCTGGAAAATCCCAGGGACAGAGGAGTCTGGTAGGCTGCAGTTCATGAGGTTGCTAAGAGTCGGACACGACTGAGCGACTTCACTTTCACTTTTCACTTTCATGCACTGGAGAAGGAAATGGCAACCCTCTCCAGTGTTCTTGCCTGGAGAATCCCAGGGACGGGGGAGCCTGGTGGGCTGCCGTCTATGGGGTCGCACAGAGTCAGACACGACTGAAGTGACTTAGCAGCAGCAGTAGCAGCCCTTTGATGAATGTGGATGACAGGCTTGTGGAAGCTTCCTGATGGGAGGGACTGGCTGTTTGGAAAATCTAGGGTAGGTAGTTGCAATACTTTGAATATCTAGCAAGTTTCCAGGTGATGTTATTGCTGCTACTCCAGAAATAAGTCTTGAGAACCACTGGTTAGTGATTCTAGAACTAGAAGGGTGGAGCTAGGTCCCTAATTCTGTCATGTTTAAGTTATGTGAAGTTGAGACAATGATTAATATCTCTGGGCCTCAGTTTCTTCATCTATGTAAAGGAGATGGTAGAATTTTTGTATAAGATAACATATGTAAATTGCTTAGAATAGTACCTGACACATATGTTAAGTGCTCAGTAATCATTAACTCTATTGATTTTTATATTCTCTGGTGGTTCGATGGTAAAGAATCTTCCTGCAATGCAGGAGACATAGGCTTGATCCCTGGGTTTGACAGATCCCCTGGAGAGGGAAATGGCAACCCACTTCAGTATTTTTGCCTGGGAAATCCCATGGACAGAGAAGCCTAGCTGGTTACAGTCCATGGGGTCACAAAGAGTCATACACAACTTAACGATTAAGCAAAAATAACAAATATTTAGTTACAAACATGAATACATTCAACTCTTTTTTAGACTATTTTTTGTGTGTATTGTGATACAGAGGGCAAAGCACTGAGAAATAGAATCTGGACTGTGATTCTCAGAATAGCTGAGAAGAAGCTCATGAGGTATAAGAAAATTATGAGCAAAGCCTTAGTAGAAGATTCAAACAATTGTACAATGAACACAAAGAGCTTCATAAAGAAAAAAAAAAAAGTTTTCTGTGAGAAGTTGAAGAACTCAAGGATGATTTTTAAAGTGGCAAGGTAGAGGTCAGAAAGTCTGGTAAGTTTTAATAAGCATGGCACTGGATCTGAAATGTACAAAATTCACAATGAATGTTTTTAAGCATAAAATTATCACTACTTTATTGGTAGTTAACATGATCCATAATTTTCTCAGTCATTTTACTTTAGTTTTTAGAATATTAAATTGCCATAATTTCCAGAATTTAATTTGAGGTACAAAACATATAAAATTATTTTCCTTGTTCTTTGAGAACATGATAACAATAAAATTGAAACTGAGGAAATTTTGATACTTATTATTCCACATGAAGAATCTGCTTTTTTTTTTTTTTTTTTGCTTTAATGAACAGGCTGTGCTGCACCAGAGTTTCTTTCAAATCAGGTTTTTAAACAGCAAAAGTAACCACATAACAAGGTAATATCTGAAAATACAAAGGAAGTGGTTTTGGTATGACTAGTACTCTACCAATTGGCCTATTTTCAGCCTAGATCCCCTGTATACTTAGATTTCAATGTAAAGAAAACAGTCCTTTCTGTTTTTAACAGCATCACTTTATTCTAATCTGAAATGACATGAGGAAAAAATACAGTAGTGATATGATTTCCAACATAAACAGTTTTACATAAAAGGTAATTCTGTGGCCCCTGTAGTAAGAATGTACTCCTGATTACTTTTGCATACCTCATGAGTCAAAGGGCAATGTAATAAAGTCAAATTAACATTGCTAGAGTCTACATAAAGGACAAATATCTTTGCTAGTGTTTTTCAAACTGTGGTCTGTGAGTGCCTGCTCCAGAATCACACAGGATGTTGGTGAAAAATTTAGGTCTCTAGGCATTTCCCAGGACCACTGACTCATAACCTCTGGGAGTTCAACTCATGAATCAATTATCTTAGAGACAGTTAGAGATATCACAAGCACTTTCTCCTGAACCTGTAACTCCCTGATGCTTAAAAGTGCAGACTTCCTGGGAGAAACTGTGTAGTTAAAAATAAAATGCATTTTCTTCCTGTAGGTTAGGAACTGTGCAAATAAATTAAGCTTGCCAATCAGTAATAAAATACTTGTAGAAAGAACAAAGCATGCATTAATAAATATTTATTTCATATTTAGCTTGAAAACACTGTCATTTTCATATATGCCAGATTTAACATAGAAAAATCTTCAAAGTATTAATAAATCTGAATACTTGAGTCTTAACCATGATTTGAAAAACAGTAGAAAATTTATACAAGATTATTCTTATACAAATATCCTTAACTCAAACATATCTAAAAAGGTATTCATATTGCATGATAACAATACAAGAAATATTATATGACTTGTTTATATATACTATTCTAGTTGAGAAACTGAACTACTTTATATATTTATTATATATTACATAGTACAAATTATATAAAATTTTCTCCTTCTCCTAAAGTTCATCATACTGTCATAAGAAAATAAAAGTGGTCTCAAACATTCTTTTTCTGTGCAAAAATGTGTATGTGGGACTATATAGTAAATACCTAGAAGTGAGTTTACTGGATATTCTTTTTCAAAATGGCACTAAATAACTAAAAAAGCTATTATAAATTGCATGCTCATCAAAACATTATAACAACCAACTCCTTTCCCAAATCCCACACATTGTCTGTATAATAAACTTTTCCATTTTTACCTTACATATGAATAGAAATGATATATTTTTATTATAATTTACAATTATTTGTACATTGGTATGCTTATTGGCTATTTATGCATTTATTGACTAATTTTCTACTGGTCTGTTTCACTTTCTCTTATTTGTTTCTAAGAGGTATTTTATGTAAAACACTTTGCCCCCTTACTGTCGTATCAGTTCATTTCAGTCACTTAGTCGTGTCTGACTCTTTGCAAACCCATGGACTGCAGCATGCCAGGCTTTCCTGTCCATCAGCAACTCCAGGGGTCTGCTCAAATTCTTGTCCATCTAGTCGGTGCTGCCATCCAACCATCTTATTCTCTGCTGTCCCCTTCTCTACCTGCCTTCAATCTTTCCCAGCATCAGGGTCTTTTCCAATGAGTCAGTTCTCCATATCAGGTGGCCAAAGTATTGGAGTTTCAGCTTCAGCATCAGTTCTTCCAATGAATGTTCAGGACTGATTTCCTTTAGGATTGACTGGTTTGATCTTCTTGTAGTCCAAGAGACTCTCAAGAGTCTTCAACACCACAGATGAAAAGCATAAATTCTTCGGAGTACAGCTTTCTTTATAATCTAATTCTCACATCCATACCTGACTACTGGAAAAACCTAGCTTTGAATACACAGACCTCTGTCAGCAAAATATTGTCTCTGCTTTTTAATGTCATATAGCTGCCAGTTTTTTTTTTTTTTTTCTGGTTTGTTATTTGTCTTCAGTTTGGTTTATTATATAATCAATACAGAACTTTAAAATTTTATGTAATCAAATTAATTGATATTTCCTTTTCTGCCTTTCATGTGTGTGTGACACTTAGAAATTATTCTATGATTTTCTAGGCCTGAAATCTCTAACTTTTCAATCTCCATTTTTCAGTGCTCTCATAAATTAATAACAATAGCTAATTATATGCTATATTACAAACATCTTATTTATATCTACTTTTACTAGGTTCATGAGGCTTCTCTGGTGGCTCAGACAGTGAAGACTCTGCTGGCAATGCAGAAGATCCAGGTTCAGTCCTTGGAACAAGAAGATCAAGATCAAGAACAAGAAGATCAAGATCAAGAACAAGAAGGGAATGGCTATCTCCTACAGTGCTCTTGCCTGGAGAATCCCATGAACAAGGGTCAGGAAGATCCCCTGGAGGAGGAAATGGCAACCCACCTCAGTATTCTTGCTTGGAAATTTCCTCGGACAGTGGAGCCTGTCAGGCTACAGTCCATGCGGTGTATTGTTTTATAAGCTATTTTTTTAATATGTGCTCAGTCACTTCAGTTGTGTCTGATTTTTTGAGAGTCAATGGACTGTAGCCTGCCAGGCTCCTCTGTGCATGGGGTTATCCTGGGATGATAAGAATACTGGAGTGGACTGCCATTTCCTCTTCTAGGGGATCTTCCTCACCCAGCAATTAAATCCATGTCTCCTGCTCGGCAGGCAGAGTGTTTACAACTTAGCCACAAGGCTTTTCCGCAAAGTTCCTCAGAAACTTACTTTAATAGCCAGATAAACACTTCAGTATCCAGACATACAGCAAGTTTTAAGCAGGCTAATTGCAGGACCTTTTTATTTCTTTTTTGCTATTTTATTTAAAATTGTGTTAAGTATCTTTTTCATAGTCCTCTGAATAAAATTATCATTATGAACAATTCTTAGAAGTTAAACTCCTGAGTCAATCTATATGAATACATTTTCAGCTTTTTTCATATGTTGATGTTTTGCTCCAGAGAGATATGTTACTGACTGTTACTCCCTGAGTTGTACATGACATTGTTTCTTTAACTGAAACCTTGGCAATGTTTGATAATGTTTCCTAAAGTCAATCTATAAAAATGAGTCTTTGAAAATTTGATATACAAAGGACTCTTTAAACTAATTATATGTTTTCATGAAATAATTGCCATTGTTTTGTCTTAACATAATCTGCTATATGTTTAAAGATCTATGCTGTTTGAGATGATTGCTAAGAATTCTAACTTCATAGTCTGAAAAAAATTTACCTAATGAGATCCACATATGCCTTTTTGTTGCTTGCCATTTGCATATAAATACACTACTATAAAACTGTAGACTATCAAATGCTAAATGAAAATTTAAAAGACTAGAGATAAAAATAGATTAACTAAAAATCAATAATAATGAGATTTAGAGCAGACTCCCCAACTTCAACATAACTGTCAGAAAACAATGACATCATATGTATAACTTTTGGAGAAAAATAACTGCCATTCAAATCACCAGATTAACTGACACTGATATAAGTTGGCAAAATAAAAGATAAAACTAGACAGAGTTTATTTATAAGCCTTTTCTAAAGAACTACCACAAAGGTATATTTCAAGAAGTTTAACTCCGGGGAAAACACAGGCAAATACCAATTATAAGCAAATAAATTGATAGTTATGTAGGGAAATCTATATATAATTAACAGTAAATATCAATATTAATAGTGGAAACTAGCAGAGCAGATTAAATTTAACATAGAGGTAAAATAAAGGGCAACAATAATATACCATGTGTAAGAAGAGACCCTGGAGTTAACTAATCTAAGTGACAGATGTAATTGGAAAGATAATGGGGTGTATAATTCTTTAGATGCTGCCATGCCAAATACTCATATTACAGATATACACACAAACATTAAAACTACAAAAATATACACAAACATTAAAACTACATAAATACAAGGTATTACTTCCATAACTATATGATATTGCTTCCAAGCCAGTGAAGATAAAGAAAGGAAATAAA
Organism: Odocoileus virginianus; assembly: GCF_023699985.2. Taxonomy (NCBI): domain Eukaryota; kingdom Metazoa; phylum Chordata; class Mammalia; order Artiodactyla; family Cervidae; genus Odocoileus; species Odocoileus virginianus. Next base: position 55,697,703 of record NC_069675.1, on the reverse strand, counting down.
CATTAATACAGAAAATCCTATCAATGAGTATATGTGCAGAAAGGAGATGAGGGAGAAAGAATAAACACTGAGAGTACAATCACAAAATATAGCAAAAAAAAAATTCAAAATATTAGTAATCAACAATACAAGTGAAATCTACTCTTAAAATACTGAAATAATATTCAATGCAAATATATACATCTTAAAAATAGAAACCTCTGAAAGCTATAAGATTAAAGGCAAAAAATGAGAAAGTACACTATGGAGTCACAAACAGTAGGAACATTAGACCAAAAGAGAAAAAAAAATGATCATTTTTCATCACAAAGAGTGTCATTATGCATAATGACAACAGGAAGATAAATTTCTGAGCTTTTGAAATGTGAAATGGCAAACATGTCGCATAATATATTCCAGCCCAGCCTCTTCAGTTTGCCCAGAATGTATCACAACCAAACAGGAGGGTCCATTGTACACACAAGGTCACTGAAGCAGGTAAGAGGTTAAGTGCCCAGTCTGAATTTATACGTCTAAACATGGATAAAGTCAAATGTACACCGTGAACTTGGTTGCAAAGCATAAGATGATGCAGGTCATAAGAAGCTACCACAATTACAGAAAGAGACCTTTACCTCACATGTAAAAGATGTAAAAGAATGCAAACTGATTCCAAGCATGTGTAGAACTTTTAACAAACCTGATCAGGTTGCAAAGAAAAGGTCTCAAAAATACCTAATAGATGAAAATATATGGAACATGTTCTCAAAACACTTAGTTACTTATTCAGATAAGGATATGATAGCTCCCAAAACATAATAAAGGGAGAAATTTTTTAAAAAATGTACACACTAGATAAAGAATTTCAATAAAAAGACAGAAAACAGCAAAATTCTGTAAAGCAATTATCCTTCAATAAAAAATAAATTAATAAAAAGAAAAATAAATCATAATAAAAATAATATATATTTAAACAATGAAGCACCAGATATCTAAACATGGGGAATGAATTTAAGGACACCTTTGAAATAAAAATTATACTCTTCAATGTATTGGAATATAGATATAATATCAATTAATTTTATTTATTACTAGGAAAGAAGGGCAAATAGTCCCCCAAAGTAAGAGAAAATGATACAAGCAGATTTGATAAAGTGGAAAATGAATTGAAATACAGGATAGAGAATAGTTAATGCCTTTAGATACTGTTGTTTGAAAAATAAAGGAAAATAGACATGACAAGGTTACAAATGGAGGGAAAAAAGATGATAATTTCAATAAAATAACATTTAAATGAAATAGATAATACAATTACAGAGACATCATTTCTTAAATTATAAATACATATCATGAATAATCATAAACAAATGAATCTGAAAATATCAACAAAATTAGCTTTTGTAGAACAAAGCTATTTTTGAAAGTGAAATTCTTAGTCACTCAGTCGTGTCCGACTCTTTGTGAAGCCATGGACTGTAGCCCTCCAGGCTCTTCTGTCCATGGAATTTTCCAGGGAAGAATATTGGAGTGAGTTGCCATTTCTTTATTTTTTAAAAGATGTAAAATCTTTATGGGGCTTCCCTGGTAGCTCATCTGGTAAAGAATCTGCCTGCAATGCAGGAGACCCCAGTCTGATTCCTGAGTCGAGAAGATCTCCTGGAGAAGGGATAGGCTACCCACTCCAGTATTCATGGGCTACCTAAGATGGTGGAGTAGAAAGACATGCACCCACCTTCTCCTGTGAGAACACCAAAATCACAACTAGTTGCTGAACAACCATCGACAGGAGAATATTGGATTCCACCAAGAAAAGATACTGCATATCCAAGGGCAAAGGATAAGCCCCAACAAGATGGTAGGAGAGGCACAATTCCCTTTAAAATCAAATCTTAGACTCTCCAGAGATGCTCAGAGGTTGCAAAAAAAACCTTGTGCACACCAAACCCAAGGAAGGGGGGCAGCGGCCTCCACAAGAGACTGAGCCAGACCTGCCTTTGAGTGAATGAGTGTCCCCCACGGAGGCAGAGATCAGCAGTAACCTGCCGCGGGTACAGGGGCTCTGGCTGCGGCAGAACTGGGAGGCATGGCATAAGGCATAAATCCGCCTGAAGGAGGCTGCCATTAGCTTCACTATAGAGTCACTGAGCAGAGGACCCACAAACTGGAGAACAATTATGACAAAGGTGTTCTTGCAGTATTGCAAAAGTTCTAGGCCCCACAACAGATTTCCCAACCTAGGAATCCTGCAAAGGACCTGAGAATTCCCAGGGAATTTGACTTTGAAGGCCAGCGAAATTTGGTTACAAAACTTCCACAGGAATGGGGAGAGACTCTTGGAGGGCACAAACAAAGCTTTGTGTGGACCAGGAGCCAGGTGAAATGGGCAGTGACCCCACAAGAGACTGAACCTGACTTGCCTGTGAGTTTTCAGAAGTCTCTAGTGAAGACATGGGTCAGCAGTGGCCTGCTGCGGGGTCAGGGACATCAACAACAACAGTCCAAGGAGCCATGGTGTGCTGGCATAAGTCCTTTTGAAGGAGGTCTACTTTACTGCCATTACTCCTAGCATAGTTTAGCTACAGGCCAAACTACAAGGAGGAAACACAGGCCCACTGATCAACAGAAAATTGGATTAAAGATTTACTGAGCATGGCCTTGCCCACCAAAGCAAGAATCATAAACTCTGAGGGTCCAGCAATCTGTGCTATGATAACCCCTTCAAGGAATTCAAATACAAGCTTAAATATGAGAACCACCACATTGTTCTGTTGTGTTTAATTTTATAAGTGGGTTAACAGATGGAGATACTGCAACGAATCAGGCTACTATTGGTGAACAATGCAAAAAAAGAGGAACACAATAGAATGTGAAAGAATAGAGATCTCTTCAAGAAAATTAGAGGTACTATGGGAAGATTTCATTCAAAGTTGGTGGCAAAAAAGGACAGAAATAGCATGGATTTTACAGAAACAGAAGATATTAAGAAGAGGTGGAAAGAATACACAGATCTGTACAAAAAGATCTTAATGACCAGGATAACCACAATGATGTGATCACTCTCCTAGAACCAGACATCCTGGAATGCAAAGTCAAATGGGCATTAGGAAGCATCACTATGATCAAAGCTAGTGGAGGTGATGGAATACCAGATGAGCTATTTCAAATCCTAAAATATGATGCTGTTAAAATACTGCACTCAGTATGCCAGCAAATTTGGAAACTTAATCAGTGGTCACAAGACTGGAAACAGTCAGTTTTCATTCCAATCCCAAAGAAGGGCAATGCCAAACAATGTTCAGACTATTGCATGATTGCACTCATTTCACACTCTAGTAGGTAATGCTCAAAATCCTCCAAGCTAGGCTTCAACAGAACGTGAACTTAAAACATTCAGATGCTCAAGCCAAATTTAGAAAAGGCAGAGGAACCAGAGATCAAATTGCCAACATCCGTGGGATCATAGAAAAAGCAAGAGAATTCCAGAAAAACATCTACCTCTGCTTCATTGACTACACTATAGCCTTTGACTGTGTGGATCACAACAAACTGTGGAAAATTCTTAAAGAGATGGAAACACCCTACCACCTGACCTGCCTCCTGAAAAACCTGTATGCAGCTCAAGAAGCAGCAGTTAGAACTGGACATGGTACAACAGATTGGTTCAAAATTGAGAAATGAGTATGACAAGGATGTAAATTGTCACCCTGCTCTTTAACTTCTATGCAGACTACATCATGTGAAATGCTGTACTAGATGAAGCTCAAGCAGGAATCAAGATCGCTGGGAAAAATATCAATAACCTCAAGTATTCAGATGACACCACTCTTAAGACAGAAAGTGAGGAGGAACTAATGAATCTCTTCAAGAAGGTGAAAAAGCTGGCTTAAAACTTAACATTCAGAAAACTAAGACCATGGCATCTGGTTCCATCACTTCATGGCAAATAGATAGGGAAACAATGGCAGACTTTATTTTCTTGGGCTCCAAAATCACTGCAGATGGTGACTGCAGCCATGAAATTAAAAGACACTTGCTCCTTGGAAGAAAATCTATGACCAAACTAGACAGCATATTAAAAAGCAGAGACATTACTTTGCCAACAAAGGCCTGTCTAGTCAAAGCTATGGTTCATCCAGCAGTCATGTACGGATGTGAAAGCTGGCCTTCCCATGTGGTGCTAGTGGTGAAGATCCCTTCTGCCAGACATAAGAGACGGGGGTTTGACCTCTGGGTAGGGAACATCCCCTGGAGGAGATGGCAACCCAGTGCAGTATTCTTGCCCAGACAACCCCATGGACAGAGGAACCTGGTGGGCTACATACAGTCCATGGAGTCTCAAAAAGTCAGACACGGCTGAGTACATCCTATTTTCCTGTATCTGCTTCAGATTTTCACTGTCTTTATTCTATTAAAAGGCACTTTCCCCTTGGAAGAAGAGCTATGGCAAACCTAGACAGTGTACTAAAAAGCAGAGACATCACTTTGCTGACAAAGTTCAATAAAGTCAAAACTATCGTTTTCCCAGTAGTCATGTGTGGATGTAAAAGTTGAATCTTAAAGAAGGCTGAGCATCAAAGAATTGATGCTTTCCTACTGTGGTGATGGAGAAGACTCTTGAAAGTCCCTTGGGTTGCAAGGAGATCAAACCAGTCAATCTTAATGGAAATCAACCCTGAATATTCATTGGAAGGACTCATGTTGAAGCTGTAGCTCCAATACTTTGGCCACCTGGTGCAAAGAACTGACTCAGTGGAAAAGACCCTGATGCTGGGAAAGACTGAAGACAGGAGGAGAAGGGATTGACAGATGAGATGGTTTGATGGTATCACTGACTCAATGGACAAGAGTTTGAATTAGGTTCTACAATGGAACAAGAAATATATAAGACATTGTCATTTTTCTCAAAGAGCTTTTACTATAATTAGGAAGATAAGAATTTAAAAAATATAGATCGTTAAAAATGCTATATATAGTTTGATGGTTTGATTTAGAGTATTAGGTCTTGCATTGGAAAAACTGGGTTTGAATCTTTATTTTAATATGATTAACTGTGTAACTTTATTTATGTTATTTGTGATTGTGTAACTTTATGTTATTTGTTCACATTCTTGGTTTTTAAATTTTTCTTAAAATATCTCAATATACTAGGTTATTAAGAACATTAGATGAGAATGTGTGCATTTTGGACAATGTCTAACATATTAAGTTTCCAATAAATGTTAATTGTTTATCACTTCCAACAATGATTAGTTACTTGTCACTACTTCTCTTGCTACTAGTACTACAAGTAATAGTACTACCAGCAGTTTGCAATCTGTACTAAAATGTTTAAAAGAGATTAATTATCAGTTGATGAAGTTGAAAATCTCTGAGGATTGGGATATTCAAGGAAGAGTTTAAAGAAAAGATGAGCATAAAGATGTCTTTATCTTTCTATAGTGAAAAGGAAAAGGATTTGGTAAAAAGAGAAATTCAAAAGAATATTTATGGAAAAATAATAAATAAATTTTGATACAATAGATTTACAAATGAAAGTAGGTGCAGATGGTAAGTTTAGATTTAAAGTTAGTATGTATGGGCACTTTCTTGCTGCAAATTAAAATTCATCTAAAAGAAATTTCACATGTTATATAAAAAATTTGTGCTATAGCAAAACTATGAAAATTATAACACTAAAACAGTAGCATTTACAAAAACATAATAATCTTCCAGGTATACCATTTTTTAATCCTTGAAATTACCAGTGGAACATGCTTAGGAAGAAAAACAAAGTAAAAAAATAACACCATAAGAAAAGGAAAAAATAACATTGATAGGTATAGCATTTTAAGAGGTAACAATCACAGTAGGATCTCTGAAGGCTGAAAAATAGAACAAGAGATAATGGAAAATGGAATTCTTCCAAAGGGATCAGAGTAGATTGCACTCTAATGACCCATTTGATTTTATAAATCCCATCAATAATTCTAACTGTACATTTCTCAACCTTTTATCCTTAGGGCTTAGCCAAAATTAAGTCAACTAGCAATAACATTAACAACAGACAAGAGAATAGAATTGTGTTTACTGTGGTTCCAAAGAGATTTCTGAAGATTCACTGGTTAAAAAAAAAAATCCCCTTAGCTATTGTTGGCTTTGAAAATGTTTGTGTAGTGGAAGTTCTTTGCCCCTCAGTTAACCCACTCACTGGCTATTTAGGCAGCTATCCTAAGATAACTGTAAGCTTTAAGATAGGAGTAGATTTCTAGCAAAAACTCAGATCAAATAAGCATAACTTATGATATTCTGAAGATAATTAAGTTAACTTTAAAACATGCTTTTGAAATTGTATGGACCTCAGAATTTCTCACTCCATCAATAATGCCAGATGTTCTAGGCCAATAAGTAGATGTTCTTATTTTTTTTTTCTTTTTGGACAAAGATCTAGATTATACATACTAATAAGGTATGTTACGTGGTACAGTTTTAGAAGTTCTGATGTAGAAGATAGATTGTTTCTAAGAGAAAGTATTTTTAGGGGCTTTCCTGGTGGCTTAGATGGTAAAGAGTCTGCCTGCAATGCAGGAGACCCAGATTCAATTCCTGGGTCAGGAAGATCCCCTGGAAAAGGGATACAGTGTTCCTGCCTGGAGAACTCCAGGGACACAGGAGCCTGGTGGACGATAGTCCAGGGGGTCACAAACAGTAAGACACGACTGAGTGACATTCACTTTATTGAGCCTAACTCCTGATCAAATTGTTCTAAAATAAATGAATTTGAAAGCTAAAAAAAAAAAAAGAAAAGAAAAAGGAAAGAAAGAAAGAGTAATGCTGGAGATGTTAGATCAATAAAGTTTCTAACATGAACAAAAGTGACAGATTTCATATATCTACAAATCTACTTGATCCTCTATTAGTACATCTATATAAGGATGTTGTTCCCTCTTAACAAGGTTAAATACATTTTGTGCATCTACTAAGTCAATAAAGCAAAGATAAAATTTTAAATCAAAAATTGGTTATTGGCCTCATTCCTCATCCTTATGAGACTCACACAAGTTATTTCTCAATGTATTATCAGTTCATTTCAATTGCTCAGTTGTATCTGACTCTTTGCAACCCCATGCAGCATGTCAGGCTCTCCTGTCCATCACCAACTCCCGGAATCTGCTCAAAATCATGTCCATCGAGTTGGTGATGCCATCAAACCATCTCATCCTCTGTCATCCCCTTATTCTCCTGCCTTCAATCTTTCCCAGCATCAAGGTCTTTTCTAAGGAGTCAGTTCTTCTCATCAGGTGGCCAAAGTATTGGAGCTTCAGCTTCAGCATCAGTCCTTCCAATGAATATTCAGGACTGATCTCCTTTAGGATGGACTGGTTGGATCTCCTTGCAGTCCAAGGGACCCTCAAGAGTCTTCTCCAACACCACAGTTCAAAAGCATCAATTTTGCATCCCTCAGTTTTTTTCCTGGTTCAATTCTCACATCCGTACATGACTACTGGAAAAACCATTGCTTTGACTAGATGGATCTTTGTTGGCAACGTAATGTCTCTGCTTTTTAATAGGCTGTCTAGATTTACCATAGTTTTTCTTTCAAGGAGCAAACATCTTTTAATTTTATGTCTTTAGTCACCATCTGTAGTGATTTCAGAGCCCAAGAAAATAAAGTCTGTCACTGTTTCTTTTGTTTCCTCATGTATTTGCCATAAAGTGATGGGACTGGATGCCATGATCTTAGTTTTTTGAATGTGGGTTTTAAGCCAGCTTTTTCACTCTCCTCTTTCACTTTCATCAATGTATTATACCAGATTTAGATCCCACTGCTCCTATGGAATGATTTTATGACCAAAAGTCAGGTAATATTTCTTGTGAGAATACTAATTTCTTTACCCTCTTAACTGAGAATTATATAATATTCTTCACAGACAAGGTTTAGAAATTAGAGTAAAAGTGTATATGAAAATGCCTAGAATATAAGCCATTTAATAGATATTAAATATAATCAGATTTTGTTGATTAGAATGTCTAGTTTCCTAATGTCCTTAGGAAAGAAGACATACAATATCAACACCACTTACATTATCTAGGACATGGAAGTAATTTAGATGTCCATCAGTAGATGAAAGGATAAAGAAGTTGTGGTACATATGTACAACAGAGTTTGAGTCAACTGTGGTGATGTGGATGAACCTAGAGCTTGTTACATAGAGTGAGGTAATTCAGAAAGAGAAAAACAAATACTGTATATTCAAGCAGGAACCTAGAAGAATAGTACTGATGAACCTATTTGTAGGGCAGGACTAGAGACATAGGTGTAGAGAACAAATCTGTGGACACAGAGGAGGGAAGAGGGGATCAAATTGAGAGTAAGTAGTACTGACATATGTACACTACAATGTGTAAAATAGATAGCTAGTGGGAAGCTGCTCACAGAGAGCTCATCTCAATCTTCTGTGATGACCTAGAGAGATGGGATGAGGGTGTGGGAGGGAGGCTCAAGAGCAAAGGGATATATATATGTGTGTGTGTGTGTGTGTGTGTGTGTGTGTACATATAGCTGATTCATAATGCTATATAGCAGAAGCCAATACAATATTTTAAATCAATTTTACCCCAATTAAAAATAAATTATGAAAATAAAAACACTCAGAAAAAGGATAAAGAAAAGGGGGACATTCTAATTTTTATGATCACTTTGAATTATATATAAAGGTGAATTTCCTACATTAATTTTTTCTTTGTTTATGAGCACTTTTGAAAGACAAGTTTTCATTGATCCTGCATGTTTCTGCATGTCTTCTAAGGAAAGGATATGTTTCTTTGCCCTCTGGGATATCACCATTTGGAACAAAGTTGAACACTTTTGGTTCTTTTTAAAAGGCTGGGGTTTCCTGAACTCAAAGTTGCTCACTATCAAGCTGGACAACTCCATGTCACCCAACAGCACTGGGGAAGCAAGAGAAGCCTGTTAAAAGGAAGCTTCTGCCTTATGCCTTGAGTTCTAATGCACCTTCTCCCAGCTTCTGTGAAAATGTGGCTGACTAACCTGTTAGCTTGCAAGCAGGGTAGCATCTTGAGCCCTTCACAGTTCTTGACAAGGACTAGCTTACCTAAATGGAAGTCATTCCACCTGATGAGAAAAATTATGTATAAACTAGGGACATGGCAATGAGTTGGAAAGCATACACCTAATAGCTAATAAAATTACATCACCATTACCTCTACTTGTCTGAATAGAGATTATATTAAAATGTCCTCACGCTATTATCATATACCGCTTCACTAATAGTGAAACAAAAACATGATCGAGGAAATTTAAATGGATTTTTCATTTCATATTTTCACAGAACCTAGGGTAAGATCAGTTTCTTGTTCTTTTTTTTGCTCACATCACCCTTTTGATGCAGATTTTTTTCCCTGACTGGATGAAGGTCTTTGTTGGGTCTTGTGGTGAATTGACTTACCTGACAATGCAATGGAAGACTGAGTCATGATTATCTTGACAAGAAAGGAAAAGACAAATTAGTGACTTCAGTCTTCAAAAATAGAAAATGTGAGGGTTTCTGAAATGAGCAATCATTCAAGCCCTCTGTGTAGAGAAGTATATGTCACTTCACAGAAAAGATTAGATTAGATATAGAATGTTAAAGCTGGATAAGACCATAAATATCATCTAGTCTCAGTCTAGAGAGGTTTGGTCACTTGTCCAAGGTCAAACTGTGTAGTTGGTGGCACACAGATCTCATAACTACAAGGCCAGAATATTATTTCTCTACATCAGACTGAAAATTGTGATAGCAATACAAAAGAAGGCAGAAGCCCCTGATTTGGAGGAGATAAATGTGAGAGAGTTTCTCTTTTCATTCATTGTTTCTCTCCTTCACTTTAGTATGGATGTTCTTTTTCTTTCATGCAATTGTGTTACAAGTACAAGTAAACTTTTTTGTTTTGTGAGATTTATATTGTTTATCACCTAGGCAAATTTATAAAATCTCTCTATTACAAAAATTTTGTATAAAAATGTATAGTATATATGAAAAAGTAATATTTATGAATAGCAGTGAATCTGTATGGTGTCAATTGTACTTCAAATTTTGTACTTAGCTGGATGTTTTCTTTAAGACTTTTTGTAAACATTTTCCAAGACAGGTATGTTAGTGAATGTGTTTTGTGTCATGAATTCTTATGTCACTAATTTATTTCAGTGAATTAATAAAACAATTAAAAATATAAATGTGTAAATGAATATGTAAAATAGCATATATGCTCAGTTGTGTTCAAATCTTTGTGACCCTATGGACTGTAGCCTGCCAAGCTCCTCTGTCCATGGGATTCTCCAGGCAAGAATACTGGAGTGGGTTGCCATTTCCTTCTCCAGGGGATCTTCCCAATCCAGGGACTGAACCCATATCTCTTGTGTCTCCTGCTTTGGCAGATGGCTTTTTTAAAACTAGCGCCACTTAATATAAATATATGTACTTTGTAATATATATTTTTATGTATTCCATTTTGTGCTTCTAGAGGTACTGACATATTAATACAATTTTCCTATAGGGTGCACATAGCATTTAAGAATAATTTTGCAACATGAAATAGTCATATCACCATTAGTATATATATAGGTTTAGACATCATTCATCTGAAGCACGATCCCTGTTCTTCACACTGGTAAACCGGAATGTTCTTTATAAACTCTATAGCTATAATTGCATATTACGTTACTACTATACTAATACATATGCATAAATTCAACTTTTTACAAAAAGCTAAATAAAATGACCTTAATATAAATTTAATTTAAAAAATTGAGTAACATTAAAATAGAGGCAAAACACTGTATATTTTAAATAATTTAGAGAAAATAAGTAAGTTGCCTTAAGAAGTTAATATTTTGATTGGTTTAGTTTATATTTTTATTAAACACATCTAATTCTATATTCCTTGAGAAAATCATGCTTTAATTTTTAATTTTTTGAGCATTGAGAATGAGTATAAAGATTCTTAGGGAAGTAGGAAATTTACAAATATAACAAGAAAAAAGTGAAAACAAAAGGAAATATGTAAACTTTAGAGATATTATCTGCTTAAATTTTTAAAAACTTGAGACAGTGAAATGGAGCATAATTTTGTAGCGCATGACCCACTTAAAATTTGCAATCAGGACTTGGTAAATTCTTTATTAATGAATATTTAATTACTCAATTACTGATTGAAACAGTGAAACCAAAAAAAAAAAAATTCTCATGAAATCCACAGCCTGAATAGGTCAGATGAAAGCTTTATAACTTTATATCATTTACTAGTTGAAGATATATTTACCCATAGAAACATTGAAAATGTGTGTGTTTCTATTTGCATGTATTTTCTTGTGCAAGCATAAAATGTCTCCGGAAGGACATTTGGGGAAACTCTGACTCTGGTTATCTCTGGGAAGGGAAGTATAGGCTGGGTGAAGCAAGATGCTTTCTTTACTCTTTGAACATTGTGCATATGTTACCTATTAAAAATTAAAAAAAAAATAGTTTTTAATTCAAACATCTTTAAAGAGATTTTGGTTAAAAGTAGGGAAATTCTTTCACAGCTCACATTAGTCAGTTCCCTTCTGTTTTCAATACAAAAACAAAAAAACAAAAAAAGAAGATATTATAGCCAATACTTCTATAGAGTATTGAACAAATAACTGAATATCATTTACCTAGCATAGGACAACATAAATTATAAGGCACAAATCAGACTGGCAAGTATGGAGTTCATTAAGAGAGGTGGAGGGAAATGTATGAGATCTTTTAAGGCAGAGGAATCAAGACAAAAGGAGGTTCACTGTAGCTGGAGTTTAGTTTAGAATGGATAAATTGGAAATGAACAAAAGTTCTAGATTACCTAGGGCTTTACCTTACACTACTTCAGTTCAGTTCAGTTCAGCTGCTCAGTTGTGTCTGACACTTTGAAACCCAATGGATTGCAGCACAACAGGCTTCCTGGTCCATCACCAACTCCCTGAGCTTGCTGAAATTCATGTCCATCGAGTTAATGATGTCATCCATTCATCTCATCCTCTGCCATCCCCTTCTCCTCCTTCTTTCAATCTTTCCCAGCATCAGGGTCTTTTCTATTGAATCAGCTCTTCACATCAGCTGGCCAAAGCATTGGAGCTTCAGTTTTGGCATCAGTCCTTCCAATGAATATTCAGGACTGATTTCTTTTAGGAGTGACTGGTTTGATCTCCTTGCAGTCCAAGGGACTCTCAAGAGTCTTCTACAACACCATAGTTCAAAAGCATCAATTCTTCTGCACTTGGCTTTCTTTATAGTCCAACTCTCACATCCATATAAGACTACTGGAAAAACCATAACTTTGACTAGATGGACTTTTGTTGGCAAAGTAACACCTTGTTTTTTAATATGCTGTCTAGGTTGGTCATAACTTTTCTTCCAGTAGCAAGTGTCTTTTAATTTCATGGCTGCAGTCACCTTCTGCAGTGATTTGGGGACCCCCCAAAATAAAGTCTCTCACTGTTTCCATTGTTTCCCCATCTATTTGCCATGAAGTGATGGGACTGGATTCCATGATCTTAGTTTTCTAAATGTTGAATTTCAAGCCAACTTTTTCACTCTCCTCTTTCACTTTCATTAAGAGGCTCTTTAGTTCTTTCTAGCATAAGGGTGGTGTCATCTGCATATATGAGGTTCTTGATGTTTCTCCCAGCACTCTTGATTCCAGCTTGTGCTTCATCCAGCCCAGTGTTTCTCATGATGTATTCTGCATGTAAGTTAAATAAGCAGGTTGACAATATACAGCCTTGACTTACTCCTTTCCTGATTTGGAACCAGTCTGTTGTTCCATGCCCAGTTCTAACTGTAGCTTCTTAACCTGCATACAACTTTCTCAGGAGGCAGGTCAGGTGATCTGGTATTCCCAACTCTTTAAGAATTTTCTAGTTTGTTGTGATCCACACAGTCAAAGGCTTTGGCATAGTCAGTAAAGCAGAAGAAGATATTTTTTTGGAACTCTTTTGCTTTTTTGATGGTTCAGTGATCAGGTATGACCTAAATCAAATCCCTTACCATTATACAGTGGAACTGACAAATATATCCAAGGGATTAGATCTGATAGAATGCCTGAAGAACTATGGATGGAGGTTCATGACATTGTACAGGAGGCAGTAATCAAGACCATCCCCAAGAAAAAGAAATGCAAAAAATTTGTCTGATGAGGCCTTACAAATAGTTGAGGAAAGAAAAGAAGCTAAACACAATGGAGAAAAGGAAAGATATACACATTTGAATGCAGAGTTCCAAAGAATAGCAAGGAGAGATAAGAAAGCCTTCCTCAGTGATCAGTGCAAAGAAATAGAAGAGAGTGATAGAATGGGAAAGACTAGAGATCATTTCAAGAAAATTAGAGATACCAAGGGGACATTTCATTCAAAGATGAGCACAATAAAGGACAGAAAAGGTATGGACCTAACAGAAGCAAAAGATATTAAGAAGAGGTGGCCAGAATACACAGAACTATACAAAAAAGATCTTCATGACCCAGATAATCACAATGGTGTGATCACTCACCTAGAGCCAGACATCCTGAAATGTGAAGTCAAGTGGGCCTTAGGAAGCATCACCACAAACGAAGCTAATGGAGGTGATGGAATTCCAGTTGAGCTATTTCAAATCCTGAAATATGATGCTGTGAAATTGCTGCACTAAATATTGCAGAAAATTTGGGAAACTCAACAATGGCCACAGGCCTGGAAATGGTCAGTTTTAATTCCAATCCCAAAGAAAGGCAACGTCAAAGAATGTTCAAACTACTGCACAATTACATTTACTAGAGTTTAAATTTTATCCAGAGGGTTTTGGGGAACCACTGACAAATTTTTAGCAGACAAGTTACTGAACCAGATTTGTGTTTTAGAACAATCACTTTGCTACAAGGTGGAGAATAAATTGGAAGAAAGATAGAATAAAGTCAGATACAATTAGGAGGATGCTGGAATTATTAGTGTCAAATGATTATGGCCTAAATCAGGGAGGTCTCAGTAGTGACCTAGTGTGCTTGCATAGTTGCCTCAGTAGTGTCTAACTCTTTGTGACCCTATGGACTATAGCCTGCCAGGCTCCTCTGTCTTGGCATTCTCCAGGCAAAAATACTGAAGTGGTCTGCCCTCCTCTGGTGGATCTTCCCCACCCAGGGATTGAACCTTCATCTCCTGTGACTCCTGCATTGCAGGCTGATTCTTTACCACCAGCCACCACTGGTCCCCCATAGGGATCTAGATGAATGTACGAATTTGCTTGTTGATTAATTTGCTTTTAGGTTGACACATTGGTAATTCATGGGCTTCCTACAGTCCAGGATTGCCAGATTCATCAAATAAAAATATAAAATGCTCAACTAAATGTGAATTTTAGATAAACACACAATTTATAATATAAATGTGCCCATGTAAATTTAGGACATTTCTCTAAAGAATTGCTCCACTTTTATCTGAGATTCAAATTTAAATAAGTGTCCTGCATTTAATCTGACAACTACATTGTGGAACAGTATTAAATATAAAGCATGCTTTTTTGCAATATTCAGGACTTCCTCTAATTTCTAATACATACACAGGTTTATATTTCATGTAATACAATTCATAGTTTTAAGTCAAGGATACCAGAAAAAACAAAGCTATGACCAGAAAAGATTGGAGAAAAGCCAACTGTGTAAAAATAAAATAGATTTTAATAAAAAATTCAAGGAACTTATTTCTATAGTTATAGATTTTCATGCAGGAAACCAAAGTATTGTCAACATATATGTGACAATAAATTTGCCAATTTCAGGGTTTTCTTTTACTCTTCTTCGCTGATTTTTGTTTTTGTGTTGTAGGGAAGAGTTGTTACTCAAAATTAATATCTGAGAAAATACTAGCCTAAAACTTGGCATGTGTAAACTCGTTTAATTTTTAAAACAATTGAGGTATATATTAATGTTATTCTAACTTTAAGATATCTACTTACTAAATAAGACTCAAAAAGTCAAGCATTTACCTGAAATTATATAACCAGACCCAAATTAGTCAGTGCTTGAATATAGAAAGTTTGATTATGACACAATACTAATTCCCTTGTAGAGACTCTCATCTACAACTTTCCTAATGTTGTTTTGGGTAACATAGGATTTTATAAGCTGGCAAGTCTTAATAATTTGCTCTGATGCTTCTATCCCAGTTGGGGCTTCCTTGGTGGCTCAGACGGTAAAGAATCTGCCTGCAATATAGGAGACCAAGGTTTAGTCTTTTGATCAGAAAGACCTCCTGGAGAAGGTAGCAACCCACTCCAGTATACTTGCCTGGATAATTCCATGGACAGAGGAAGCTAGCAAGCTACAGTCCATGGGATTGCAAAGAGTTAGACTTGACTGAGCAACTTTCACTTCTCACTTCTATCCTAGTTAGGTTGCTGTGTTTGAAAATTTAAAATATATACATATCTAACAGAAACATTGTCTTGGTAAAAATAAGATGTTTTACTCTTTATTTATGCTCAGAGACAAATGAGATTAGCTAATCAGTGATGTTCTCAAAACTTCATTTATATTTTTAGTCTACTGGGAAAGGACTTGTTTCAAATTATTTAGACACTCAAAAAGTATTTTGAAGCTTTAGTGTTCTCTTAATATCCATTTTTGGAGAAGGCAATGGCACCCCACTCCAGTACTCTCACCTGGAAAATCCCACGGACGGAGGAGCCTGGTAGGCTGCAGTCTATGGGGTCGCTAAGAGTCGGACACAACTGAGTGACTTCACTTTCACTTTTCACTTTCATGCTTTGGAGAAGGAAATGGCAACCCACTCCAGTGTTCTTGCCTGGAGAATCCCAGGGATGGGGTCACACAGAGTCAGACATGACTGAAGTGACTTAGCAATAGCAATATCCATTTTAGTACCACCTCAGTTGTTCTTCTTAGATTTTTTTCTTAAATGACCCAGGTTTCCTCCTAATTTTTCTACATTTAAAATAATTAGATACAAATGGCTATGCTTCTATGACATTAACCAAGAGACAAGGAGATACTTTTGTTTATTGTTAGTTACTCCATATCTTTCATGTCCTGCAACTGTTATTTTTACTGAAACATTTCTTTAAACATTATTAAAATCAGGTTTATATTTGTAATCACTTAGATTCTATTATCAAGGTATGGCTAATTTTGTTGATTTATTTATTACACCTACCACAATAATTTATCCATTTTAAAGATTGGTTAACATTTTAAAGGAAAATTAACACAGAAAAAAGTCCCCAAATTATGTATACATATGAGTGGATCTGTGTACATATGTACATGCATCTATTCACATGCATTCTACATTTACCTCTAGCACTTCAGCAGAGAAGTAATCTCCACAGCTGCTTGATTCAATAGACTTTGTTTATATTATTCTTATGGCTTTCATCATTTTTGGAGCTTGTATTCAAGCTATTCATGTATATTTCTTGTCTCCCCTGAGATTTTCATCTTTTAATTCATCTTTTTTTCTTCGAGTGTCTACATGCAGCTTTGCATACTGTGAGCACTTCTTAAGTGTTGAATGACAGAAAAAAGGAAAATTTAGTTTATTTGACTTCTCTGTCTAGAAATGTTTTATTAAAATGCAGTAAATCTAGTCCCTATAAAAGCTTTACCCCAGACCTTTCTTTTATTTCTTATTGATGTTTTTTATTTCTCAATCCTTACATTATTTTTCTCAATAAGTACCATCTTCTATTGCAGATGTGAGGTTAGAAAAGGGATTTAAGGTGAACATAGGATATAATTGAGATTTGTTATCTTGCTTTTCGATTATACAATCCTTCTATATGGTCCACTAAAGCAAAACAGTATAGTACCTGATATAGAGTCTTAACTGAATACCAAATACCAAAAGTTTATCCCAGTGGCCCAGATGATAAAGAATCTGCCTGCAACACAGGAGACCCAGGTTTGTTGCTGGGGTCAGGAAGATCCCCTGGAGAAGGAAATGGCTACCCACTTCAGTATTCTTGCCTGGAAAATTCCATGGAGAGAAAGGAGCCTGGCAGGCTACAGTCCATGGAGTCACAGAGTCATACATAACTAAGAGTCACCTTCACCAAAGACCAAAACTTATTCCATAGAGGGTCTTCAGAGAACAGTGATGACTTCAGAACTGGCAACCAAAACTCCCCTATTTGATATCAGAAGTTGATTGAACAAAGGTAGGGAGTTTGTCAGAATGATTGTGTGGATTTTTACATAACATTTTATGGAAAAATCCAAGTGAATTTTTGGTCAACCCAAAATATAAAAGTAGAGAAAATTTGTATCAGTGCTGTTAACAGAGAAAGAAGATATCCACATTTTGGAATCCTTAAGTGATTTCCTCTTAATTAAATTGGGTGGAACCTAATTGAAGGACAACCATTTACTTCCTTAAGTAGCAATACAAGCTGCTGCTAAATAAATCGGTGGAGGGGGCGGGGGCGGTGGGGTGGGTTGGGTTGTGAAGAATACCACAAACAAGTCTTAATTTAGAAAGGTAAAAACTGAAGGGAAACAATGGAATTATTCTGCTAGGAATTTCTTTGGCCATTGTGTATTAAAAAATATATATTTTCAAGCTAGTGGATATGGAGCAAAGTTCAGGAGCAAGTATCAGTGTGGGCACACTAAATTGAAGTCAGTTAAGTTTCTATTTGGTAAAGATTTCTCCCGATAAACACCTTTCTTATGATGAGTACTAACACAGGCGTCTGGGCACATCACTCTGTTTGCAAAGTACAGATGGGTAGAGTAAAAATCTGATCTCTATAAGGATAAACAATATACCCCTTGTGGGATCACCCATGTCAATCCTTAACTTTTTGGTTTCTGGATCGTTAATCCAACTAAATAAACTTGTATCAGTCACCTTTCCACCCTTTCCACACCTGAATTTCCAAAAGGAATATCCTATCAATAGGTGCATTAAGACTAAAGAGATCTAAAGGTTTATTTACATTATTTTGAAGCAAAAATAAAAATAAAATTATAAACATGATTTTCTTTCTTCAATAGTAATAAAAACACCAAGCCTCTAGAACTGTGAGAGGTATTAATAAACTTTTGTTGTTTAAGCCAAAAAAAAACAACAACTAAATGAAACCATGACCTTCCTTTAACAAAAAAGAAAGTCAAAATGCTTATGAGTTAAAATAATGGTACACAATATAAAGATATACTACAGAAACAATTGTTTAAAAAAGCTTGACTTTCATTAATATTTTTGAAATATGTGGTCTGTTTGCTTAAAAAAGAGTTTTACAAAGATTGTGGCATACAAAAGTGTAAATATAGCTGCTTCTCCTTGCACTGAAGCTAGAAAAAAATATATTAAAATTGATTTTCTTATCTTTTATTAACAGTCTTGGTTAGATTATACTTGTGTTCAGATTGTCAGCAAAACAAGGAAGACTCACAGTTGAACTTACTCCTTACTGGATAAAATATAGTATGGTTTCTGTCAAAAGTCATAGGAATGAGAGTCATCTGACTAGAAGGTTGGGATCAACCTGACCAGAATGACCTTTTAACACCTGAGTGTTTAAAATTCTCAAGACAGTTTGTCCTGACTATAAATGAAGAGAGTCACTTTGGTATCCAGGGCAAAAATATCATTGGTGATTTAAAATGTACCTTAAAGGGAAAGCATGACACAGAAAATCCCTTTCTTGCCAGTGAGAAAGTAAAAGTTTTATCTTCTGATGCTCCTTGAATATCATTAAATTATTACAAGATGAGGAAATTCTTACTACTGGATAATCTGTGTGGCAAACTCAATTTTTTGAAACATTCAAAAGCAGCTGAATTACCTGTTAACAGCAAATATTATTTTTCCTCTTTCTCAAAAAGATGTAAATAGCTAATGAACACCAAAATAGAGTGGATATTTCTTTCACAAATAACTACTCTAATTTTAGGAAATCAAGGCATTTCAAGCCAAACTTTAGCACATAGATTCATGGGAAAATTTAATAAAAGTTTAGAATTTCCTAAATTTAGAGGCACTTCCCATTCTGGGAAGTGACCTGGGGATATAGTTTCTTTATTCTTTTCAGCCACTTAATCAGATTAAAATTGAGCATGAATCCAGTCCTTTATAAGTAATTTAACTTCTTACTCTTTTAAAAACACACATGCTTCTTTGCAAGGGTGGGATAATGTTGAAGAGTACTGATACAATTGACCACTACTGGTTTAAAAAAAAAAAATCCTACTAATGACAGTTTATCCATAGTACATGCTTTTTTTACAAAAGCAAAAAACTTACTTTGGAGTTGTATATGTGTAAGTTTTTGGACTTCACCTCTCTCTGTGATCTCAGTCAGCTGAGATCTTGACTCTTTTGTATCCTGATTTTCACACTGACTGACTGAGATCTTGAGTAAGTTACTAAAATTATGTCTTAGCTTTCACTTCTGTACAATAGTCTTTTTTGTAATATATATAACAGACTTATTAAGGAAAATATCCACAATCATTTTTTTTTTCTTAAATAACATTGACCTATTGATGAAAATGTTGTAATAAAAATATTTTTGAAGTTAACATAAAAAATAAATAACATAGCATTTATTGAGCAGCTGTTATGTACTGAGGTCTTTGCATTTGTGACCTGATTTTAACTGGTAGTTTTATATTTGTTTCTTTTAAATATTAATTGCCTCTTTAGTCATGTCAATGTATGACAAAAACCACTACAATATTGTAATTAGCCTCCAACTAATAAAAATAAATGAAAAAAAAAATTAATTCCCTCTTTAACACTTTATTTTTTCAGTGTCATTTGCATAACAGAAAACTATTGCTTCAGAGAGCTTCACTTACTCAATATTCACTCAACTGTATAGATCCAGGGATTTTTATAAAGTATCTACAGTGAGTGACCTCTTGGGATATTCTAGACAAGGAGGCATTACCCTTGGTTCTTCTGCAGTTCTCTAAGGTTATTCAAAGGACACAGATCACCACAATGATAATGCAGGTCACACCACCATTGTTGCCTCTGTCAATGGAACAATGCTGCCATATCAGTAAGCAAAAGATGTTGCAGCCATCAAGTCATCACATTACAACTACCCCTCCAGTGAGCCCTGAAGGAACACAGGATGGAATAATCTAGCAGTCATCTAGATCTGCAACTATGCTCTATGGTGAGCCCTGAGGAATCTCAGGATGTGGAAACACAGGATACTGGTCCCAGATAGTTGAGGTGCAGATCAAAGGAATTATTTCAGTGAGCCCAGACTCTTGCATATTCCTATGCATACAAATATGCTATTCCTATGCATACAAATACACTAAATTCTTTACTTTGAGATATCTAGTTGTTTTTTTTTTTTTTTTTAAATAAATAGCAATCTTCTGATTTTTCTGACATCTGGTCTTCATTGCAAAAAATCCTATGGATCCTGGCTCCTCCCCTCTCTCTTTCTAGCAGTCCTTTAGAGTTTTCTGAGAAGCTGCCTCTTTAAGTACCCACTTTTGTCTACCATATAAAACATAATTCTCAATTTTAAGGTTGTGCATTGTTTTGAGTCAACACTATCTACCCTTCTTTTCAGTCAATAGTGGAAGAAGTATTCTGCAGAGCATACAAAATAAATATTCTTTATTTAGAAAGTGGTTATCAATATTACTCAAAAATCTACACTGTGCATCTCCCCTTTGTCTAATGTAGCATGTCTGAATTTCTGAGTCTAATTTTTCAAGCCCTACAAAACATAATTTATCAAAAATAAAATGATATAAAGAAAAATAAATGGAGAAAGGAGGTAGAATAGAGAAAAATGGATATGGATTGAAAGAGAAGAAAAGAAGAGAATTAGAGTGACAGAGAGAGAGAGACAGAGAAAGAGAACAACAAAACCGAATTTTTGGTTATCTCTAGGGTCTATATTTCA
The DNA here is from genome assembly GCF_023699985.2 of Odocoileus virginianus. NCBI lineage: Eukaryota > Metazoa > Chordata > Mammalia > Artiodactyla > Cervidae > Odocoileus > Odocoileus virginianus. The sequence goes on along the minus strand of NC_069675.1, from coordinate 55,676,797 downwards.
TTAAAGCTTTTCTGAATAAATCACACATACACATGATATAGTCTTTCCCTGGTTAATAAAGAATAATCTCAAATCCTCTTCAGTTCAGTCTGACTGAACTGAAGTAGTGTCTGACTCTTTGCAACCCCATGGACTGCAGCACGCCAGCCCTTAGTGTCCAGCACCAACTCTCAGAGTTTACTCAAACTCATGTCCATTGAGTCGGTGATGCCATCCAACCATCTCATCCTCTGTTGTCCTCTTCTCCTCCTGCCCTAAATCTTTCCCAGCATCAGGGTCTTTTCAAATGAGTCAGTTCTTCGCATCAGGAGGCCAAATTTTTGGTTTCAGCTTCAGCATCAGTTCAGTTCAGTTCAGTTCAGCCACTCAGTCGTGTCCGACTCTTTGCAACCCCAGGAATCACAGCACACCAGGCCTCCTTGTCCATCACCAACTCCCGGAGATTACTCAAACTCATGCCCATTGAGTCAGTCATGCCATCCAGCCATCTCATCCTCTGTCGTCCCCTTCTCCTGCCCCAAATTCCTCCCAGCATCAGGGTCTTTTCCAATGAGTCAACTCTTCTCATGAGGTGGTCAAAGTACTGGAGTTTCAGCTTTACCATCAGTCTTTCCAATGAACACCCAGGACTGATCTCCTTTAGGATGAACTGATTGGATCTCCTTGCAGTCCAAGGGACTCTCAAGAGTCTTCCAACACCACAGTTCAAAAGCATCACTTATTCGGCGCTCAGCTTTCTTCACAGTTCAACTCTCACATCCATATATGACCACTGGAAAAACCATAGCCTTGACCAGATGGACCTTTGTTGGTAAAGTAATGCCTCTATTTTTTAATATGCTATCTAGGTTGGTCATAACTTTCTTTCCAAGGAGTAAGCGCCTTTTAATTTCATGGCTGCAGTCACCATCCTCAGTGATTTTGGAGCCCCCCAAAATGAAGTCTGACACTGTTTCCACTGTTTCCCCATCTATTTCCCATGAGGTGATGGGACCAGAAGCCATGATCTTAGTTTTCTGAATGTTAAGCTTTAAGCCAACTTTTTCACTCTCCTCTTTCACTTTCATCAAGAGGCTTTTTAGTTCCTCTTCACTCTCTGCCATAAGGGTGGTGTCATCTGCATATCTGAGGTAACTGATATTTCTCCTGCCAATCTTGATACCAGCTTGTGCTTCTTCCAGCCCAGTGTTTCTTATGAGGTACCATGTATATAAGTTAAATAAGCAGGGTGACAACATAGAGCCTTGGCGTACTACTTTTCCTATTTGGAACCAGTCTGTTTTTCCATGTCCAGTTCTAACTGTTGCTTCATGACCTGCATATCAGTTTCTCAAGAGGCAGGTCAGGTGGTCTGGTTTTCCCATCTCCTTCAGAATTTTCCACAGTTTATTGTGAGCCACACAGTCAAAGGCTTTGTCATAGTCAATAAAGCAGAAATAGATGTTCTTCTGGAACTCTCTTGCTTTTTCGATGATCCAGAGAATATTGGCAATTTGATCTCTGGTTCCGTTGCCTTTTCCAAAACCAGTTTGAACATCTGGAAGTTCTTGGCTCACATGTTGTTCAAGCCTGGCTTGGAGAATTTTGAGCATTACTTTACTAGCGTGTGAGATGAGTACAATTGTGTGGTAGTTTGAGCATTCTTTGGGATTGTCTTTGTTAGGGATTGGAATGAAAACTGACCTTTTCCAGTCCTTTGGCCACTGCTGAGTTTTCCAAATTTGCTGGCATATTGAGTGCAGCACTTTCACAACATCGTCTTTCAGGATTTGAAATAGCTCAACTGGAATTCCAGTACATCCATTAGCTTTCTTCGTAGTGATGCTTTCTAAGACCCACTTGACTTCACATTCCAGGATGTCTGGCTCTAAGTCAGTGATCACACCATTGTGATTATCGGGGTAGTGAAGATCTTTTTTGCACAGTTCTTCTGTGTATTCTTGCCACCTCTTCTTAATATCTTCTCCTTCTGTTAGGTCCATACCATTTTGGTCCTTTATCAAACCCATCTTTGCCTGAAATGTTCCCTGATATCTCTAATTTTCTTGAAGAGATTGCTAGTCTTTCCCATTCTGTTGTTTTTTTCTATTTCTTTGCATTGATCCCTGAGGAAGGCTTTCTTATTTCTCCTGGCTCAGTCTTCAGCAAATCCTGTTAAAATCCAAGAAAAATTACTACAAATTTCTTTTTCATGATTGGCCCAAATGATTCATGCTATATTATGAGAGTTTAAGGAAAGGAAGTGTCAGTTTTATGTTTCAGCCCCATAGCTGATAGCAAGTTATTTATTAGTGAGGCAAAACAATCTGTACACTTTCCTGAACAACACATAGAAAAGAAAAGTGATTAAGTGGCATTGTTACTGCTGGAGGGTTGAACAGCAAGGTCAATTGAAATCAGTGTCTGAATATATGTTTCATAAGAGAAGGTTATTTATGCACAGAAGATAGTACATTGCTACTGTCTTTTATTTTTCATCTTCACTTTACCCATGGGAAAGTTGTACATAACAGGAACCTCTGACCTGTGGCTTCCAATGCAGCAATACACAAAGACTGACTGAATCTTTGATTTACTCATACATTCAACAAACTCTTGCTAAGTGTAGAGATTGTGCAATATATGCTGGGCACTGAACAAATGCAATTCAAAAAGATTTTTGTATTTATCAATTTCCTATTTATATGTGTTGTTTAATTGATTATCAAAATAGATATGTGAGGCTATACCAAAATATTTCCATTCATATAGTTAATGTGTAACAGGTGTAATAAGAACTCCTGTCTTTGAATAAGTTATACAATTAAGACTGGAGCTTAGATCCTCTGATTCTGTATTTCACAACTATGCTTATAACTTCCATCTTCCTTATTACAATGTGCTAAAGCTCAGTATCTTCCTTTATGGAAGGAAGACCTCTAAGACTGATTTTTGCTAATTAAATGCTGACATCAGCAGATAATGAATCAGAGAGAAGATAAGAAAAGGCATTTAAAAAGATTTGATAGCTCACAGGCCAGTAGGATGTGATTATTGCCTGATCAAATTAGTTATCATCTCTAAGAAATATTGCATCTCTCTAAAGATGTATGGCTGTGTGCAGGGCATAGACTACGAAGAAGAGGCCTAAAGAACCTTTTCAAAGCTCATCCCAGAGTTGTGCTAAGTCTTGAGGTACCTTGGGCCAAGAATTTTATTTACTTTTTCTGTTTCTACTAAAATTATTTGCATAAAACTATCTTCAGTTTATCTCATGCATATGCCATCAAACATTTAAACTCACTCTATTATCTCCTATTTTAAAAGACATGATTCTATGATAAGCAAACAGAGTGATGGATGCCCTTGTCTTCCTATACACTGGTCCTTATGTGCTATCCTCTTATCAGTAAATTTTTAAACTAACACCTTGAGTATAATTTGGTTTTCTCCACTACACCCTTTGCCTATAAGATCCCTTTGCATTATGTAGGTTGTTGCTTAGTGTCTATAGATCAATAAGGAGAAATCAAACACTTGCTGAAGACAAAACAAAAATCAGTGTCCTTGCCCTTAAATGTGGCACAAGCTTACAAAAAAAGGGAATTTGGAAAACATGTGACATTAAATCTTGTATTCCAACAAAAGTAACAGTGGTTTTGGACCATAAATTTAAAATCATTATAACTAGGCTCAAACATATCTTTATTAATCAAAATAGGAGCCATTATAGTCAAAACATTTTTTCCAATGAGAAATAAGTTTATTTCTGTAGCATGAAAGTCTGTGCTTCAGGATTCAATGAAATCTTGGAAAGCATTTTTTTGCCTCCTGCTGGTTGTAGAATCATTTTCCCTGCAAAAAGTTGTAGAGATGCTTGAAGAAGTGGTAGTTGGCTGGCGAGTTTTGTTGTTGTTGTTGTTGCTGCAAGTTTGCCTTTGGGAAGTGCTTTGGAGCTTCTTTGCAGTCCAACCTCTGAGCTGGTCATTGCCAGTCACATAAAATCCACTTTTTGTTTCATGTCACAATCTGACTGAGAAATGTTGTTTGTTGAGTAGAATAAGAGAAGACAATACTCCAAATTGATTTTTTTTTTTTTCAATTTTCAGGTACACACTTTCTGAACGTTTTCATCTTTCCAATTTGCTTCAGATGCTGAATGACTGTAGAATTCAGTTGATGCTGAATTCTTCAGCAAATTCTTACATAGTTTTAAGAGGATCAGCTTTGATGATCACTCTCAGTCATTGTCAGCTTCCCATGGTGGCCACTGTACTCCTCATCTCCAAGGATCTCATCTCCTTTCCAAAACTTCTTGAACCACCACTGCCCTTTACATTCATTAGCAGTTCCCGGGCCAAGTGTGTTGATGTTGCAAGTTGACCCTGTAGCTTTATGACCTATTTTTAACTCAAATAAAAAAAAAAATCACTTAATTTGCTTTTTGTCTAACACCAGTTCCCTAGTCTAAAATAAATATAAAATAAATAGCAAGTAATAAAGCATTAGCAAAAAATAATAAAGCAAGAAATGTGCATTAAAATGTGTAACATAACCACATTTAAGAATACATTCCAATATCAAACAGCAAAGTGTAGCAATGCAAAACCACAATTATTTTTCCACCAACCTAATAGTTCCTTTTTCATTTTATCTATTTTAAAGTGGCTAAAAATTATAGACCATAAATACGGACAACTTGGATTGAAAAATATCTCAGAAAACTTGTTAATTTATGAAATGGCCAACTCATGGTTCCAATAAAATAGTGTTGTTAAGATGATTAAATGAGATAACATCATCTGACATGGCATAATGTATTCACAAATGGCCATCAGTTTCTTCAGCACTGCCCTTGCAGGAATGAAGATGCCCACAAGACTCAGACAGCTCTTTGTCTTCCCTCTAGGCCTCATCATTGACCCCAAAAGACTAGATGTAGAGCTATGAAAGTCTTGTTTCTCCTGGAGAGAACATCATTCTTTCTCAGTATTCCCATATCATCAACTATGATACTACTCAGTTTCAACAAAATGCAATAACTTGAACACATACTCCTCCCATTATGAGCTAGGCTCAGTAGCCTCAGTCATGTCCAGCTCTTTGCGATGCTATGAGATGTTGGATATTGGATGTCCAACATCTATGTGATGTATCCCACCAGCTTTCTCTCTCTAGGGAATTTTCCAGGCGAGAATACTGGGGTGGGTTGCCAGGGGATCTTCCCAACTCAGGGACTGAACTCACATCTCCTGCATTGCAGGGGGATTCTTTACTGTTGAGCCACCAAGGAAGCCCCATTATATGCTATAAACAGCCCGATTTGAGTCCCACTCCTTTCTCTGCTCTTTAGCATATTTCCTCACCCACAGACCACCCAGTTATTTCTGTGCCTATCTGATTCATGAAATCAGGCTGCCCTTGAATAAAATAGATTCCTTGGAAATCTTTTCCTGATGCAGATGTCTTTCCTTTGTCTATTTTCTCTTATGCCAATTCATATAAATCCTGGAGGTAACCAGAGTTTTCCCTGTTATTCCCAGGCTACAAAAAATAGAAATAGTCAGATAGAAATAAGTATATCCTCTTTATACATATTCTATATTTTCACTTCATATATCAATATTGAGCTTCCCTGGTGGCTCAGTGGTAAAGAATACACCCGCCAATGCAGAAGATGTGGGTTTAATCATTGGGTTGGGAGAATCCCTGGAGAAGGAAATGGCAACTCACTCCAGTATTGTTGCCTGGGAAGTCCCATGGACAGAGGAGCCTGGTAGGCTAAAGTTCATGTAATCATAAAAAAGAGTCAGACATGACTAACCAATTAAACAACAAAAATATCGATATTAGTCTTACTTCTCTCTTGTGTCTATGATAACAATCCTCTAATCATGAACAAGATGCTATCTCTTCTAACAAACTCAAAAACCTAAACCAGCAATTTTTCCCAATCTTTTCTCTTTTATCAAAGTTTTCCTCTTAACTCTTAGCTGTATAATTCATGTGTATATTCTGTAATATTTCTAGTTTTTACCACAAAAGGGAGGGAAGCTACTTATTTCTATACCATTCCAGTCACTTCTTCATTCTCTGTTCCCTGCATTAGCACAGATTTTCAAGAACAATCTGTAAACACTGTCTCTACTACTTTTTTCCCATTCTCTCTTGAACTTCATACACAATTTTACAATTTAGTGTCACAATTAAAAGAAACTGTCAGTGTTATGCTTGTGGTCAATTCTTCAACTTCATTTTTACCTTTCCTCACTGTATTTGATCATTGTGAGCCCATTCTTCTTGAAACACTTTCTTTACTTGGTGACTAATGCTTTATTCTTTTTTCCTTCATCCTGTCTAATGCCTATTCTGCCTTTTCACAATTTTTATAATTTACTTTTCTCTACTGCCTACAGGTGAATAATTGACCCTTCAGTTTACTCTAAAGACTGCAGCTGAGGAATCAGCCCTACAATTCAGCTGGCTTCCCAGACTGAAGTGCTTTAAACTGTCATTGACTTCTTTATTTCTCTTTCATCTCACAGCTCATCCATCAGTATGTGTAGTTGCTTTATATCTCAAAAAAAAAAAAAAAAAAAAAAAGAAACCCCAAGAGGGACTTTGATAATGCCATTTCTCTGCTGAAAAGTGAAAGTGAAAGTCACTCAGTCATGTCCAACTCTTGGAGACCCCATGGATATACAGTCCATGGAATTCTCAAGGCCAGAATACTGGAGTGGGTAGCCTTTCCTTTAACCAGGGGATCATCCCAACCCAGGGATTGAACCCAGGTCTCCCATATTGCCAGAGGATTCTTTACCAGCTGAGCCAGTGGGGAATCCCAAGAATACTGGAGTGGGTAGCTTATGTCTTCTCCAGCGGATGTCCCAACCCAGGAATCGAACTAGGGTCTCATGGATTGCAGGTGGATTCTTTACAAACTGAGATATCAGGGAAGTCCGTACAATGGTGTTAGATTAAAAAAAAGAAAAATAGTCCTTTTGCTCATAAAAGATGCACACACTTTTCTATTTCTTAGTGGTCACTCTCCTAATATAGATCAACATTATTAATGGTTAGATTCCTGTGAGAACGTTTTCATGTTTCATTCTTTTTATACCACTCTCTACACTAAGCCTAATCTAGCTTAAGAACAAATCTCATCATACCAATCATACCATTTTTGTGCTGAAAACCTAATAGTGATTGTTTGCTAACCTCAGATAAGTTTTAAAATTCCTAATCTGATCAGTTCAAGCTCTTAATAATCAGTTTGCCTTTTTATCCTGAACTTTTAATACAATTTCTCCACAGTCTCCCCCCAAACAAACAAGCAAACCAAAAAAAAAAAAAAAAAAAAAAGGAAGAAGAAGAAAAAATGCCATCTTGATTTCAGGGCTCTAATCCTCCTTAACTAATTTCAGCCCTTTGGTTATTATTTCTGGTACTATAGACATATATTGATAATTGTGGTTTTCTCTATCCAAAATCTTTTCTACTCCCTTTTTTGCTTTTGTATCCTGATAAATCCTGTTTTAAAATCTCTTCTCAGAATTCCACAGCAACATAAAGGCTGCTGCAATCCCCATAAACTGACAGATTTACTCTCCTGTGTGTATTCATGGTACCTTGGTCACTCTCCCAGAAATCACTTACTGCCAATACTGTGCCCTGATTGTCATATTATTTCAAATCCCTTGAGGCCAGAAAGTATATGTTGCTTCAGATAGATTTCTAGTACTTAATACAGTACTTGGATTAGAGCAAGTATTTTATATTTATACAAAAAGGGAGGTAAGTAAATGAATGAGTGATGAATGAGAAATAATGGAAATTGGTAAGACTTTATGTACATACTAGAAATACATAAATAATATATTATATATAATATATATTAGCTATATATACCAATTAATTTGTACATTATATAAATATATATATTAAAAAACAATTTCACCATCAAATTTATTGAACTTTATTCCTTCTTTCAGAGAGGGCTACGGCAAACCACTCCAGTGCTCTTGCCTGGAAATTCCCATGGACAGAGGAGCCTGATAGGCTGCAGCCCATGGGGTCACACAGAGTTGGACACAACTGAAGTGACTTAGCAGCAGCAGCAACATTCCTTCTTTATCATTTTGCTTTACTTAATAAGTACTTAATTAATGATTTCTAACTGTTCAATAATGGGATTAGGACTTGCTAGGCCCTAGATAATTCTAAGACAGTTGTCAGTCCTTAGATAATTAGGATGGGTCTTAGATAATTTCTCCCTTTAATTCTCTGTCTACTGAGATTTATGTGTCATATTTCGACATTATCATCTTGAAGCTTCATCCTACCCTAACCCTGAGTATATCATGCAATTGCCAAAATTTAATAAAACTGATTTATTTTTTGATGTTGTTGAATGAGTAAGTATATCTTTTCTCCTGTTTATACAAGAAAGAGAAAGAGACAGATATTTTAGCAAAGGAAACTTGGTTGAGAGATCTTTTTTACTAAGAAGAAAAATGTTTATTATGCTTTAAAAATCATTTAATCAAATGTCTTATAGATAAATATAAGTAATTTATTGTTACAGTTCTAAAGGATCCATCTTTGCATTCAGCATAAGTTGGAATTATAAGTTGTCTTGCTTGGAAAAACGAGATAATACCACTTCTATTCTAATTTATTGTTTCATATAGAAATGTCCTTGGATCAGTTCTTATTACGGGAATTTTGCATGATGATATTCTGGTTTCTGATTTACCAATTCACTCTACTTTAAAATATTGCCATATAAATAATTTATAGAAATAAAAAGCAAATACAAGATTCATGTAATTGTGTGCTGGTGAAAAAGTATACTCTTCAGTTGTCACTGTTTTTAATTTCCCCATCATCTTTTTTCAGACGACTGCTACTTAATACTGGAAAACAATTTTATTCAATTTGATGTGTCAGCTTTTTATAATATAGGCACACCACCTTCTACTGTGCTTTAGTTTATCACATTTTGCAGATATTGTGTATTTTACAGATTGAAGGTTTATGGTAACTCTGCCTCAGGCAAGTCAGTTGGTGCCATTTTTCCAGCAGCATTTGCTCACTTTATATCTCTGTGTCACATTTTGGTAATTCTCACAGTATTTCACACTTTTTCATTATTATATTGTTAAGGTGGTCTGTTATCAATGATTTTTGATGTTACAATTGCAAAAAGATTACTCATTGAAGGCTCAGCTCACTGCACTTTTTAGAAATACATCTTAAAAAATTATTTAGATTATACATTATTTTTTAGATATAATGCTATTGTGCAGTTAATAGACTACAATATAGTGTAAGCACAACTTGTATATGCACTGGAAAACAAACAAAACATTATGTGACTCACTTTATTGTGATATTTACTTTATTCCAGTGGTCTGAAACTAAATATGGAGTATCTCTGAGGTATGCCTGTAATTATATTGTAATTAACAAAAATATTTGCTACTATTACCACTTTCTCTATTGGGCACTACATTTCAGAAAACAACCCAGTTATCTAATAAAAGCAAGAAAAACATTTTCCCTTAAGCAAACTTAAGGGCAAAAGAGGCCTTTAGAACAAGAGGAAATTCTGATAATACATATATAGTAGTTAAATACACTGTTTAACATACATATATATATTCAAAGAACAGTTTGAGCTCTGATTGTTTAAGCATAGTAAATTGTCAAATGGGCTAAAGAAATTTAGAGTTTTCTTTCAACACTACTGAAACCTCCAACTTTCTATAAAAAATAGTTAAGCCACAGCCAGATTCATCACTCTCACCCCCTTATGTTATCTGCCTATGTCACAGGAGTGGTGGGAAAGCTAATTAAAATGGCCACAGGAAACTTATAAATAAGTAGCTGAATGAAATATAAGTAAAAAAAAAAAAAAAAAACTTTTAGTTAAGCAACAGGAATTATTGTGTGTCTTGAATATTTAATATTTTTCATAAAACTCTCCCCTTCCTCCTTTTCAAATTATTGAACTCTCGTATTATTGGTAAAGGTGATGCCACTTTTTAAGGTAAATTTATAAACTTATTAAACACTCTGCAATCAATATTACTAAATAGCAGGTGTAAGCCATAGCTTAAATTACTCTTATAAAGTAATTTTAAAAGTCTAACATAAAAACTCAGCTTTCAGAGATGTTTGAGTTGAAAGCTTCCACTTATCAGTCTCACTTTAATTGCAACCAAATTAATACAATTTGACTTATGAGACCCATGCTCATTATGATTTGGCTGACCCTCTGGGAATGACAAAAATCTCACCAATATTTTTTTGTGTGTGTGCTCAGTTGCTCAGTTGTGCCAGACCCTGCAACCGCATGGACTACAGCCCACCAGCCTCCTCTATGGGATTTCCCAGCAGTAATACTGGAGTGGGTTGTCATTTCCTTCTCCAGGGATCAAACCCACATCTCATGCATTGACAGGTAGATTCTTTACCATTGAGCCACCTGGGAAGTATAGCATTTTTACTTCTTTATCTCAAAACTTCCCTGGTGGCTTAGAGGGCAAAGCGTCTGGCCACAATGTGGGAAACCCATGTTCGATCCCTGGGTCAGGAAGATACTCTGGAGAAGTAAATGGCAACCCTCTCCAGTACCCTTGCCTGGAAAATCCCATGAACGGAGCAGCCTGGTAGGCTACAGTCCATGGGGTCGCAGAGTCGGACACGACTGACTTCACTTTCACTTTCTTTCACCTCAAAACTGTAATGGGGGTGGAGGAAGATCCTGGACATGGTAGAAAGGTGATATTCATAAAGTGGGCTGCTGTTAACTGCCCTAAACCTTTAAAATCTTGTTTCTCTTCTGCTGAATAACATGCATGAACCAGAGTGTGATATATCTCTTAAGCTTTGAACATAGTTTCGTTTTACTGCTGAATCTTAAGCCATTAAATCATTATACTACTCTTCTTAACCAGTGACTTTTCTTTCACTACTTTTCAAACTTCACTTGTATGATACTGATTTTTGTGCAGTATTTCATTGAAAGATATACCCGTTCAGAAATTCTTTTTTAATCCCCTGAAATTAATTTAGCAACAGAGCTACTCCTGAAACAAAGGTGATATTGGCAATTATAATTGGTAAGTGACCTTGAAAGTGAAGAAATTTGAAAGCCAAGAAACAAAACTCCAAGTCCAGCTATCCTGCATCTACCCAGAGTAGATTTTTGTAGAGTCTTTTTGTATTGAATCTCTTGGATTATCTCTGTTTTGCCATGCTGAGGAAAAGGAAGCAGTTTCTTCTTATTCTCCTCAGTACAGTATGTCTCATCTACCAGTTTCCATAGCTTTTATTTCTATCATCTTTGACTTCCCTAGTGGTCCAGCGGTTAAGGCTCTGTGCTTCCACTGCTGGGAATGTGTGTTTTATCCCTGGTCATGGAGCTAAGATCACACATGTTATGTGATGTGGCCAAAACTTAAAAAAAAAAAAAAAAAAAATAGTGCTTCCCTGGTGGCTCAAATGGTAAAGAATCTGCCTTCAATGTGGGAGACCCAGGTTCAATCCCTGGGTCAGGAAGATCCCCTGGAGTAGGGAATGGCAGCCTACTCCAGTATTTTTGCTTGGAGAGCTCCATAGACAGAGGAGCCTGTCGGACTGCAGTCCGTAGGGGTCACAAAGAGTGACACATGACTGAACGGCTAACATTCTCATCTTCTTTGTGGGTACATCATCCGACTTTCACACTAGACAATGAGCTTCCTTTTCTTTATCCTTGTAACAAAGCCTAACACTATGTACATAATAAATAGATATAGTATAAGTAACCTAAAAAATAAATGAACAGAAATATTAACAAACTAATAGCATCGCTTGCAGTTTAATAGGATAATGTTGGGTTGTTCAAAAGGTTTGTCCCGTTTTTACTGTAGGATGGCTCTGGTAGTGCTTAGTTGTCTTTAACTTCATTTGAAGCAATTTTGTTAGATTGTATTGTGGCAGCTGTCATATCAGTATACATTTTTCAAAAACTTAACAAAATTTGTGAATTTTTGTGAAACCATTTTAATATTGAAAATGGAAGGAAAAAAGCAATAGCATGTTATACTTTATTGTTTCAAGAAAGGTAAAAATGCAACTGAAACACACAAAAGATTTGCACAGTGTATGGAAAATATGCTGTGACTGATTGAACATGTAAAAAGTGATTTGTGAAGTTTTGTGTGGGACATTTCTCACTGAAAAATGCTCCATGTTTTGATTGACCAGTTGAAGTTAACAGAGATTGACTTGAGACACTAATCGAGAATAAGCAATGTTTTACCATGTAGGAGATAACTGACATACTGCAAATATCCAAATCAAGTGTTGAAAATCATTTGCACCACTTGGTTCTATTCTTTTTTTGATGTTTGAGTTCTACGTGTGTTCAGTTGCTCAGTTGTGCCTGACTCTTGAGACCCCTTGGACTGTAGCTTGCCAGGATCCTCTGTCCATGGAATTTTCCAGGCAAGAATCCTGGAGTGGGTTGCCATTTCCTCTTCCATATAAATTAAGAGGAAAAAAAAAAACAAAACCCTTTTTGACAAATCAATTCTCTATTGAAATGTAATAAAAACATTCTGTTTTTAAAACAAATTGTGACAGGGGAAGAAAAGTGGATACTGTACAATAATGTAGAATGGAAGACATCATAGGACAAATGAAATGACCATCACTAATCACACCAAAGGCAGTTCTTCACCAAAGAAGGTGATGTCATGTATATGGTTGGATTGGAAGGGAGTCCTCTGTTATAAGATTCTTTTGAAAAGCCAAACAGTTAATTCCAACAAGTACTGCTTCCAATTAGATCAACTGAAAGCAACACTTGATGAAAACCATCTGGAATTAAGCAATGGAAAAATGCATAATCTTCTATCAGGATAACACAAGACTGCATGCATGTTTCTTTGATGACCAAGCAAAACTGTTATAGCTTGACTGGGAAGCTCTGATTCATTTGCCATATTCACCAGATATTGCATCTTCAAATTTCCATTTATTTTCATCTTTACAAAATTCTGTTCATGGAAAAAATTTCAATTCCCTGGAAGACTTAAAAGGCACTTGGAACAGTTTTTTGCTTAAAAAGATAAAAAGGAAAGACAGAATTATGTAGTTGCTTAAAAAAATGGCAGAAAGTTGTGGAACAAAATGGTAAATACGTTGTTCAATAAAGTTCTTAGTGAAAATGAAAAGTGTCTTTTATTTTTACTTAAATAAGGTGAAGGAACTTTCCTGCCAACCAAAAATATTTGGCCAAACAATATTTGCCAAAATTAACCTTTCTTTAGTAGTTGAAAGGAAGAAACAAAAGTGGGGAAGTAAGAAAAAAAGGTTATACCTGGAAACTGATCCTTAGAATTTGGACCAAAACTCAAATTGAGACTGCTAATCAATTGCTAAAATAAGCAACCAATTAATATGTATTAGGTTTTATGATAAGGACTTCTATTTTGCTAATATTAGTTTAGCCTAGTAAAAATAATTATTTTTACTTTAAAAAGATAATACAGATTTTACTCTGAAACCTCATGGCCATCAGACCACTTTGCATTGTCCATGAATTGAGATCAAACTTCTTCCTTCAGTGTGATAGATTATCTCCATTTCATACAAAGAAATATAGAAAAAGAAAACTCTTTTGCTCCAAATTCACAAATAACAAGGAAAGACTGGAACACAGTGATCTGATATCTTAAAAAATATATGACCAGGAAAAAAATAGGTATTTCCATTCTAATGGGCAGCAACTGAGGAAATATAGTACCCAATGCTCTGGGAGAAATAAATTTTCCTTCAGCAGGCTGGTGATGCATATCCTACAAAATTAACTACTGTAAAGTTGATCAATAAAGCCAATCTTTTAAATAGATAATTTCTAATTGTAGAGGAAGTATTTATTCCTTAGATCTGGATTATTGAACTCACTTGTAATTAAAAGTAAATCTTAGCAAGAAAACCTCACAAAGAATTGGTATCTTCTTGGTTGCTTTGTACTATTTATTAGGGCAGAGGAATTTATACATATACACCAATCTTACATGCCCCCATTTGAGAACAATTTGAGACAGTGAAAAGAAAATATTTGGTTAGAAGAAAACACAAATTGTATTAAAAAACAAACAAACAAAAAAAAACCACTTTGTATTCTGTTCAGAAAGTGCCTGGAGTTCCCTGAGTGCTCAGCTAGTAAAGAATCTGCCTGCAGCGCAGGAGACCTGAATTTGATCCCTGGGTTGGGAAGATCCCCTGGAGTAATGAATGGCTACCCACTTTAGTATTCTGGCCTGGAGAATTCCATGTCCATGGGGTAGCAAAGAGTTGAACACCACTGAGTGAATTTCACTTTGAAATGCTTTTATATATGTGAGATGTAATCACTGTGTGAAATTTTTGAGAGCTATAATCTTGATGTGTCTATTTCAGACTAACAAATACTCTGAAGAGTGAAACTACAGTTTTGGACAAAAACTACTTTTGTACTATTTTTGAGCTCATGTTTTAAGTTTGAGTTTATTGTTAGTTTGTGTTTTTGTTTGTTTTGGCAGTTAAAGGTCATTGATTTGACAACAACAGTCTTGGGAAAAATCACAGGTATACATTTAAAAGACTAAAAGTAGCTTCATATTACTCTCAGGGTTATTTCAATGCCTCCAAAGTTGTCTCTAAATACTAACTCAGGCCCTTTTCCAAATTGTTTGAAAGTCTTTGATCTGGGTATATATTTTTAAGATGTAATGATTGTGCTAAATAACTTGGCAACAGGAGAAAAAAAAATCACAAATGCTTAACTAATTGTTTCTTTGGTCAAACTTATAACTTGTCTTTTCACCCTTGGTGTGTTTCAGAAGGAAACTTGCGTTAATAAATCAAAGTCTGTAGGCTCACATATATAAGAGTGTCTATTTCTCCAACATTCAAAAAATTATCAACTCCTATTAGGAAATATATTTCCCATAAATCTTTCCATTTTAAAAATCAGTTTTCAGCATTGATGTTTTCTATTCTCATCCTTTAATCTCACTTCTTAGTGAAAATGATTTTTTCTTATCCATGTTTAATAAGAGTATGTCCTCTGCCATGCTCAAGATATCTCTTCATGATGGATTCTAATGCTATAATAGTAGAATATTTGCCCTTACATCTGCTACTGAAATTTATCTTTTAATTTAGTGTTTCTTTTTTAATAGCTCAATATCTATCATGATTTGAACTATTTTCCGGACATAATTTTTCACAGACCAAGTTATATCAGTCATAAATACCAATTTGAAATATGTTATTAAAAGATGCTGCTACTAATTAGGACTTTCTTTCATCTGCTAAGTTTAGAATTTAAATTCCTTAGCAATATAATATAAAATCAATATTCAATTTGCTGAAATTATGTTCACAAATATTTCTCATTGGGTGTTTTCTCATAAAAATAAGTAATTGCAGCAACTGAGCCACTGACTGCTTCGTTCATCAAATTACCTGTAAGCCCTGCATGTCTCCAGAAGCCTCCCAATCCTCTTGTCAGGGTTAGGTCTTCCCTTGCTGTCACTCTTATTCCCCGTGTGGTCCTTGTCACTCTAAATTATAATTGCGTTTTACTTCTCTGTCTCCCCCATTAGACTAACGCTCTTCAAAAGAAGAAATTATCCCTGTTAAATCCCAAGTGTCTGATACAAGTACTACAGTTTCTGTTTAATAAATGTTTGCATGAAAAAAATTAATATCAATTAAAGTCAACTAGGAAAATATGTAATGAATCACATGTGCATGTTCTGCTGTTTTCTGGTACTAATGATTCACACTTTATGAGAAAATATTACAATTTAACCAACTTTATGGGGAAAAATACAGCTGTTTTCATCTAATCATACAAATAACATTCTTCCATTGAGAGTGTGTTTGTGTGTGTGTGTGTGTGTGTGTGTGTTAATGAACATTGAATCCTGCCTTGTGGAATTTCTTCAAGTTAGTTAGTGGTAGAAAAAAATAAACACAATAATATTTTATCCTCATAGGATTACTTTGAAAATTAAATATAGTATATTTGCAAGAGAATCTGATACAAAGTAGTCTTTAACCATTTGGAGACTTCTTTGTTTCTTTGTCTTTTAGGTTGTATATTTGCCTGTGTGCATGTGTGTGAGCATGTGCATGCATGTTTTTTCTTCTTTTAGAAGAGGTGTAAAACAAAGAAGATAAATAATTGATAGATTTTCTTTAATAAGGAATGTCATTTCTCAGCCTTTGTTCTTTTAAAAAATAAAAACCAAACTTTTTTTTTAAGTAGAAGAGTTTTATCTTTAGTTTTAACTTATCTGCCCTAAATTGATATTAAAGTTGACTGAAAAGTTTAAGGAACAATGCTAATCAAACCCATAGAGAAAATGAAGGGTTGTAACCTCCTACTGTAGCACTTCTCTGGTGGCAGTCTTGCTCCTCTTTGTCCCATTTAAGTTTATGATAAGTAAAGAAGAAAATGTTCATTAACAAAGAAACCTTGACTTAGCTTTGAAAGAAAACTGCTTGGATTAATTTACCTGTCACTACTAAACTTGTCCCACAAATCATTATATATATATATATATATAAACAAACATCATAGATTTTAAAAGATACTATAAGACTAACACTTATAAAGAGCAATTTACAAATAAATGTTTTCTTAAATTCAGGACTATATTCAATAGAATAGAAATCACCAGAAACTTTTCATGTCAGATATAACTGATATTTGATGTTTGGAGAAATGGGGCCAACCTCATAAGTGGAAAACCCATTTTGTTGTGATTTTAGAGGTCTGTTTTAAAGACCTCCCTGTCCTGAAATAGCTCTCATGCTGGTACTTGAAACCCCTATTAGATATCTTAAGCCCTAAAGATTTTGGTCCTCGCATTTTCCTATTAAATTGAAATTGCTTTACAAGATGTAACACCATAGGAAGCATCAGCTAACACCTGATCAGGGATTGCTTTCCAATCTGGCAGACAGCTAATTAAGTGAGATAGTCCCTATGGGAAAGTATATTGAAAATTGGGTGCCATAAGGCGTAGAAGAATACTAACTGAGAAGAAGGAAGCTAAAGAAAATTTGGGCAAATTGAAATTTATTCTATTGGAAATCAACAGCATTTTCTTTCTCACTCACTAAAGTACTGATATTTAGTCAGGTACATATAACAGAATGATCTAGGGGTATTAAACCATGTTTTAAGTCTGCCAGTTAGTTGAATGCATCAGAATCTGTGGTGGATAGAACTGGTCTATCCAGGTTTGCATGTTTAAAATCACTCCAGATCATTCTGTTATATACACCATTGCCATAAGACGTCAGCAAGGTAACAACTTTGGGCACAGTTTCATTCAACAAACATTCATTGGAAATTTACTACATAGAAGAAACAATGTTGAGGTAATATGAATGTAACTGGTGAAAAAGATATGAGTTTTATTTTCAAGGAGATCATAATCTACCAGGAATAATAAATAATGAGCATTAGACATGCAAGGTATAGTCAGTTTAGCTCAGTTCACTTGCTCAGTCATGTCCGACTCTTTGCGATCCCATGGACTGCAGCATACCAGCCCTTCCTGTCCACCACCAACTCTTGGAATTTACTCAAACTTATGTCCATTGAGTGCGTGAAGCCATCCAACCATCTTATCCTCTGTTGTCCCCTTCTCCTCCCACCTTCAATCTTACCCAGCATCAGGGTCTTTTCAAATGAGTCAGAGAATTTGAAACTCAATGAGTATTGGAGTTTCAGCTTCAGCATCAGTCCTTCCAATGAATAGTCAGAACTGATTTCCTTTAGGATGGACTGGTTGTATCTCCTTGCAGTCCAAGGGACTCTCAAGAGTCTTCTCCAACACCACAGTTCAAAAGCATAAATTTTTCAGCCCTCTGCTTTCTTCATGGTCCAATTCTCACATCCATACATGACTACTGGAAAGACCATAGCCTTGACTAGACAGACTTTTGTTGACAAAGTAATGTTTCTGCTATTTAGTATGCTGTCTAGGTTGGTCATAACTTTTCTTCCAAGGAGCAAGTATATTTTAATTTCAAGGTTGAAGTCACCATCTGCAGTGGTTTTGGAGCCAAAAATAAAATAAATAAAATCTGTCACTGTTTTCACTGCTTCTCCATCTATTTGCCATGAAGTGATGAGGCCAGATGCCATGATCTTGGTTTACTGAATGTTGTTTTATGCCAACTTTTTCACTCTCCTCTTTCACTTTCATCAAGAGACTCTTTAATGCTTCTTCGCTTTCGGCCATAAGGGTAGTGTCACCCACATATCTGAGGTTATTGATATTTCTCCCGGCAATCTTGATTTCAAGTTGTGTTTCGTCCAGTCCAGCGTTTTTCATGATGCACTATGCACATAAGTTAAATAAGCAGAGTGACAGTATACAGCCTTGATGTACTCCTTTCCCTATTTGTAACCAGTCTGTTGTTCCATGTCCAGTTCTAACTGTTGCAGTTTGACCTGCACACAGATTTCTCAGGAGGCAGGTCAGGTGGTCTGGTATTCCCATCTCTTTCAGAATTTTCCACAGTTTGTTGTGATCCACACAGTCAAAGGCTTTGGCATAGTCAGTAAAGCAGAAGTAGATGTTTCCCTGGAACTCTCTTCCTTTTTTTAATAATCCAACTAATGTTGGCAATCTGATCTCTGGTTCCTCTGCCTTTTCTAAAACCAGTTTGAACATCTGGAAGTTCATGGTTCATATACGGTTGAAGCCTGGCTTGGAGAATTTTGAACACTACTTTGCTAACTTGTGAGATGAGTGCAATTGTGTGGTAGTTTGAGCATTCTTTGGCATTGCCTTTCTTTGAGATTGGAATGAAAACTGATGTTTTCCAGTCCTGTGGCCACTGCTGAGTTTTACAAATTTGCTGGCATATTGAGTGCAGCACTTTCACAGCATCATCTTTCAGGATTTGAAATAGCTCCACTGGAATTCCATCACCTCTACTAGCTTTGTTCATAGTGATGCTTCCTGAGGCCCACTTGACTTCACATTCCTGGATGTCTGGCTCTAGGTGAGTGATCACACCAGTGCGATTATATGGGTATGAACAGCTTTTTTGCATAGTTCTTCTGTGTATTCTTGCCACATCTTAATATCTTATGCTTCTGTTAAGTCCATACCATTTCTGTCCTTTATTGTGCCCATCTTTGCATGAAAAGTTCCCTTGGTATCTCTAATTTTCTTGAAGCGATCTCTTGTCTTTCCCATTCTATTGTTCTCCTCTATTTCGTTGCATTGATCATTGAGAAAGACTTTCTTGTCTCTCCTTGCTATTCTTTGGAACTCTGCATTCAAATGGGTATATCTTTCCTTTTCTCCTTTGCCTTTTGCTTCTCTTCTTTTCACAGCTATTTGTAAGGCCTCCTCAGATGACCATTTTGCCTTTTGCATTTCTTTTTCTTGGGTATGGTCTTGACCCCTGCCTCGTACAGTGTCAGGAAACTCTGTCCATAGTTCTTCAGGCACTCTATCAGATATAATTCCTTGAATCTATTTGTCACTTCCAATATATAATCATAAGAGATTTGATTTAGGTCTACCTGAATGATCTAGTGGTTTTCCCTACTTTCTTCAATTTAAACCTGAATTTGTCAATAAGGAGTTCATGTCTGTGACACAGTCAGCTCCCGGTCTTGTTTTAGTGGACTGTGTAGAGTGTCTCCATCTTTGGCAGCAAAGAATGTAATCAATCTGATTTCAGTATTGACCTTTTGGTGATGTCCATGTGTAGAGTCTTCTCTTGTGTTGTTGGAAGAGGATATTTGCTATGACCAGTATTTTCTCTTGTCAAAACTCTGTTAGCCTTTGCCCTTCTTCATTCTATACTCCTTGGCCAAATTTGCCTGTTACTCTAGATATTTCTTTACTTCCTACTTTTGCTTTCCATTCCCCATAATCTACTAAATATTATAAAATTTTTGCAATTTAAATGTGGAGGAAATGCATTACTTTTGTAGAGGACATTCAGAAAAAGCTTCCTGGAACATATGTGCAGCCCTCTTCCTGATTTCCCTTACCTTCCCCTGATCTCTCACAAAGGACTCTCACAGTGATCTAAACCTTAGCCTCAGTCTCCTTTGTGTCTCTAAACTGTTTGGCTTAACATAACAAGTATCCTCAGCAAAATATTGGGGTTGGATGTGACCCTAGATCCCAGTCACTCTCCTTTATACTTTTTCATGGGATAGGGTACACAAGCATTTGACCCCAGGATCTTGGGTTTCTTTCTTTTTTTTTCTTTTTTAAATCATTTTATTGTTTATACCATAGACACATTTGAATTGTCAGAATTGTCCCCATGACAGACCAGACAGAGACCTGTTATTCAAACAAAAATAGGTGAAGGTTTTCATAAAGCTTGAGGAGAGAAATTCCACAATAACTAACACAAGAATGGCTGTAGCAATCTCAGACAATGGTGCCAAGGGGTGTGAACAGATAGGAACAAAGGTTGCTCCAGCAACAGCTGGTCTACGTATTTTGGCCTGAGACCACTGCTGCTTCGTAAAAGGGATTTCTTAATATGTTTGGTAAGGGGATCACTTGTAAGAGACATATAAGTGAAGTAGGGTGACACTTGTGCAGAATAAATTCCACAAGTTCCTGGGCAGGTTTTACAGATTTCATTGGTGATTATTAGCTGTTTAATTATGACTCTGCAAAGGCAGATCCCATTAACAGACATTCAGGGAAATTTAACAACCTGTGAAATTCTTAAGCCAAAAAATAAATAGCCACTCACACCAAACCTACACACCATGAAGTAAAATGGTGCCATGTTAGGCCTTCTGAAAGAATCAGAGCAGGAGAGATTATTCAAGCAGAAGATCTTCAACTTTCTCTTGAACCAGGAGATTAGCAGGGCTCTGTCACTTCTCCAGCTGCCTTCCCTTGCTCCAAGTCCTTATCAGATTTTTCCTTGAATCTTTTTATTCTCCTGTATTTGCTTTATCCTGTAGAACTCTTCTCACTCTCTCTCATCCAGCTCTGTGATGATATAGGAGAGGGTAGGTTCAATCCAGGGAATGATGACATGTTCAACGGCATTTGCCCACCTGTTGATTATCTTAATAGCTTTATCCAAAGTAACAAAGGAAGTCTGCAGCAAATCCAGTTCCACAGCTTTGGCATAATTCCTCTTCGGTTTAGTCAAACCGTTCAACTGTCAGTTCCTTCATGGTAAGTTCAAACACTGGCAAAGGAACACCTGTTACATTATTTTTCTTTGCTCTAATCTTCATCTGGGGTCCATTTACATTTTGGATAACTGGGGTGCTTAAGTCTTTCACTGTGAACTTGGCCTCAGAAAATGAAAAGGCAGCTTCTCTCATCACTTCACCCATCTACATTTTAGTCTCTATTATTATCTTCCTTAGGATCTGTCGAAAGAGTTAGGCAACAGGTTTCTTTCTTCATGAAGTTTCCACCTATCTGTGCTCCTTTTAATGGAGCCTTCATGATGGTCTGTGCCACTCAAGAGGGAAAGATTTCAGTTCGGACTTTGCCCGACATTCTGGAGATGACTGGCTCAGGTCCCTGGCTGGGTAACCGTGGCTGCAACAACCCAACCACTGAGTCTTTCTAAACCTGATACGGCTGCTTGTGTCACGTGACTCTCTCACAACGCTAAGAGGCAGCCAGGATATGCCATCTTCACTTCTGTTTCCTGTTGGTACCTGTCATATCTTGAGTTCCTACTGAAGCACTTCCACCCTCCACCAGTGTATTTAGCCAACTCATAGAAGGCTCCCTATGGTGGAAAGCAGTATGCTGGGCTCTGAAAAGCAGGAATGTATAAGACCCCATCGTTTTCCTTGAGGAACACATGACCTACTGATAATGGGATGTAGATTTTCGGTTCTGAGTTCATACTGTCCCCTTGCTTGTCTCACTTTAAGAGTGAACTTCTGTGACATCAGCCCAGGCATCTGTCCCAATCTTAGTCTTCCCACAGGCATAACTGTGGGCCTTAGAGTAGATTTTGTAAGGACTAATCACTTGTTCCTAAATTTTACTGACTACAGTTCTGTTTCACTTTGGCATTATTCATAGAGACCTCTAAGTACTTCCCATGCAAATATAACCTCAGTGTGAATAATGACAGGTGGATCTATGGAGTAGACAAGGATCACAGACATCTAGAGTATCTGAAGGCAACATTTTAGTTTGTGGTATAGCCAAGATTCTAGCAGAATGTCATTTGGAAGAAATTAATTTATCTCTGAACAAAAGACTAGGAGACAGAGGAAGAAAACTATCACCCTTAATATGTTCACTCCTAAATTTCCCCCAAATCTCTGCAGTATACTACAGTTATATCTGTTTAGCCACCCTGCAAATGCTCTGTATTTGCAAGTATTTTGCAAGCAGCTATGAGTGTTTAATTTTGGGATAATGCCTTCTGGATGTGCTAACCCCAAGAGTATTTTGAACAGACTAAATGTGAATTACTGGTTGTAAAAAGAAAATTTGGCTGCTTCAAATCATGTCTGTCTGTAACTGAAGACATGACAGTGTTGAAACTCAAGGTCATGTCTGTGCAATGAAAGGGTATCTGTGGCAGCAGGACTATCAAGGGAGATGTGGGTAATAATTAATCAGAAACTGCCATCATTAATTAGATGCAATTTTGCAAATTGTTCTACATTTTATCAGCAGCATGGTATGGCAGAGATATATTTATATAAAAAGTTAAAATATCTTGATTTAACTTTTTACCATCTAATTTCTCTACCTCAATTTCATTGTCAGTAAGAATAAGTAATGCTCATTTTCAAGCTATGAAAGATATTCCCTTACATTTGTTTATTAATGTACTACTTAATAAGTATTTTAACATACATTGTGTCTATTGAGACACAAGTGTATTCTTTAACCAAACAGGGGAGATTTGTCCTTTTCTTTTTTTGGGTGGTCAGTTTCTCAACTGCAAAGGTAACTAGCCAACAAAGTGCAGTTGCTTTGTGGCAAGATTATTGACTCAAATACTGGTTTTATACTTCTTAGTTCATTATTTGCATCATTAATGATTATCTTGCTTGTAATTAGAGGAAATCTAATAGTTTATCTATAATAAACTAAAGTGAAATTGCTTGGTTAAATAGACCTGAAAAGAATATGGTTACTTCTGACTTTACCTGCAGTAGCTTAAACCAGGTAATGGAGATCCCTATCTTAAGACCCTTTCCTCTGTTTCATCATCAAGTTGATTTCCTTCAGGATAACCAGTTGACTTGAGCAGTTCCAGTCTCCTAAACTGGCACTACTCATTCCAAAAACAGTGAAAAGTTTTCCTTTTCAGAAATCCCAGCAAATGTATTCTTTGATCAACTCTGTTTTGTGTTACTGAACCCAATTACTGTAGAGTATGAAATGGATAATCCAATTGGTTTAAGCCAATACACCTGTTGGAGAAAATTCTCTTCACAGATGAGAACTAGAGGCATGATTTGTCACAGGAAGTTCAGGAAACTGTTTCCAGTGTGAGAGAATTGATGTAGAGAAGGAAAATCCTTCTGTAGGGTTCTCCCTCATCTAACCCCCCACCCACAGACAATGCCAACTATTACCTCCTGGAATGAAATCATGCATTTATGTGGATCCATGTTTCAAACACCAGGCAAACATCAATAATCTCTCTTGTCTAGTTATGCTGTTAGTTCCCTCAGAAACATCCCCAATTATGTGGATGGCTGGGAGGTCTTTACCCTAACTTTTTCACCAAAAGCAAGTGAGACTTTCCGCCAAGCAAGTTTACCAAGCAATGTTTAATTATATATGTTTAGTGTTCAATTATATGTTTATTAGAAAAGAAAAATGAGGAAATATTTGCAATACTTCTGAGTGACAAGGTTCTTAAATGTTGGGAGAAGATTAGATTACTATCTGAAATAAAATTTTTAAAAGTTTCTAATTCCATCTGACTATGTTTGTTTCTTTCTTTCACCTTCTTTCCTTTCTTCTCATCTTCTTTTCCATTTTTTTTAAGTCTTTTCCAATCATCCTTTCATCAAACAAACAGATATTAAAGGTTTTCGAAGTGTGAGGCACTGTACCATAGCACAGCTGTGAAAACAAAGATAAGGTCAGAACTTCACCTTTAAGGGCAAACAGACAAATGCACGGATAATTATAATTTAGTCAGATAAATACTATGAAAAGAGATGGTGAGTATTATGTGGACAGCCTCTATGCTATCTTCAATTGACCTACCCAAGGAAGGCTTCTCTTGCTTGTTTTCCTATCTTCGTCTGATCAGTGTTCTTTCTGTAACTTATATGCAGAGTACATCATGAGAAACACTGGGCTGGAGGAAGCACAAGCTGGAATCAAGATTGCCGGGAGAAATATCAATAACCTCAGATATGCAGATGGCACCACCCTTATGGCAGAAAGTGAAGAGGAACTAAAGAGCCTTTTGATGAAAGTGAAAGAGGAGAGTGAAAAAGTTGGCTTGAAGCTCAACATTCATAAAACTAAGATCATGGCATCTGGTCCCATCACTTCATGGCAAATAGAGGGGAAACACTGGACACAGTGGCTGAATTTATTTTTCTGGGCTCCAAAGTCACTGCAGATGGTGATTGCAGCCATGTGATTAAAAGACGCTTACCCCTTGGAAGGAAAGTTACGACCAACCTAGACAGCATATTAAAAAGCAGAGACATTACGTTGCCAACAAAGGTCTGTTTAGTCAAGGCTATGGTTTTTCCAGTGGTCATGTATGGATATGAGAGTTGGACTATAAAGAAAGCTGAGCACCAAAGAATTGATGCTTTTGAACTATGGTGTTGGAGAAGACTCTTGAGAGTCCTTTGGACTGCAAGGAGATCCAACCAGTCCATCCTAAAGGAGATCAGTCCTGGGTGTTCATTGGAAGGACTGATGCTGAAGCTGAAACTTCAATACTTTGGCCACCTGATGTGAAGAGCTGACTCATTTGAAAAGACTCTGATGCTGGAAAAGATTGAGGGCAGGAGAAGAAGGGGACGACAGAGGATGAGATGGTTGGATGTCATCACCGATTCAATGGACATGGGTTTGGGTAGACTCCGGGAGTTGGTGATGGACAGGGAGGCCTGGCATGCTGCAGTTCATGGGGCTGCAAAGAGTAGAACATGACTGAGTGACTGAACTGAACTAAACTCAAAGAGCCCTGATCATTCTTCACTTTATCTCAGTCAGTCAGTTCAGTTAAGTCTCTCAGTCGTGTCCGCTTTATCTCAGTGTGTTTTAATTTTCTCCATTTCTTGGCCAGTGGTAGCCCTATCAGGACTAAAACCAATTAAAGACCATGAACTCCATGAGGACAGATTCCCAAGCATAATTTGGCATCAGTAAAGGATGCATATTTTTCTAAAATTTCTCATAGTATTTAGGAATTGTTCTGATCCAATCATGCTTTCTCAGGAAGACAGACTATTAGTAGGGGAGGAGCGAGTGTGAAGTCAGCAGTCTAGCATTCATGCCCAGAAATTTATGCTCATTGATTGATAATTTGTGAACAAAACACTAGCCCTCTCTGCACATGCTTTATACACTTCTCCCCTTCACACATACACAGTACCAGTAATTCATTTCTAATACATGAGCTACCTGGTTAGAAAACCAAACATCAAAACATCAAACCTAAAATCAAAGATGAGAAAATTGCTGAGAGGGTAGCTATCAATTGTATCACCATAAAACAAACCAAGAGATAACTGTGTGAGATGATGGATATGTTAATTACATAATTGTGGTAATCTTTTCACAATGTATACATATATTAAATATCAAATTATATGCTTTAAGATAAGCAATTTTATTTGTCAGTTTTACTTCAAAAAAAGCTGAGGGAAACAAGATAGAGTTTGACTATTTTCAATGGCTTTTCTTTTTTCACATACAATAAGAAGTTAGATAAAATAATCTCTAAAGTTTTGTTGAAATATATATGAGGTTAGAAAGATTTAATGGTAGCAATTTAGGAAGGAGTGAATATTGATCATGGTTCTAAATTGTACTGACCTGTTTGCATTCCAGTATACTGCAAATCAAGAGTCACTGTAAAATCACTAAAGAAGACATAAGTTTGCCCACTTTACTCAAATGTTTGATACATGTTTTCTTTGTGAGGAAATACTTTTTTTCTCTAAAAAAGTATTGTATTTCCCAATCATACTCCTCTACACAATACTTATATTGGAATAATTTCCGTATTTTAGCTATAGTTAATAGGCTTTGCTTAGAGAAATGTATTTCTTCATGTGAATACTTATTCACTTTTACTGAATTAGAGATTACCCTCTTTAATGTACATGCCTGTTGAAAATTGTTTTCCTTTTTATGAGGTGCAAGATTACTAATGTATTCTTCCTTAAATTTACTCTTTCTCAGTTTTACAGTCATCAAGATTTTTTGATGGCTTGAGATTTATCCTTATGACCCTCTTAAATTCCAAGTGTCAACCATTTTGACTCACATTTACTTCTTCCAAAAACCACATACCCTGTCTCCTGATGAGAACAACTTTTGTGCATATTACTCTGCATGAAACATTCTATCTCCCCACTTATTTGTCTCTTAAATTTCTTTTCAACATTGAGAGTCATCATAAGTACTACTGCTACTGAAAAGTACTACTTCTTTGGGGTTCTCCCATAGAATCCCTTTTATTAATAGAGATCTGTCTTAGGAAATTTCCACAGTACCTTGCTTTTCTTTCAACATTTTGTATTGTGATTGTCTATTTATTTGTATGTACCTTCTTGGCCTGAAATCTGATTCCATATCAAACACAGTGTCTGTCTCACGGACTTCAGAACAGTGCTTGGTGCATCATAGGTACTCGCTGGGTATTTGTGATATGCATATATGAATGTCATTGACTAAATGCTAGTTAACCCAGAACATCGAAACATGATTGATTTTTTCTTGATTAGTAGATTATGGTTGAAATCCTCTATGTGTGTGTGCATGCTCAGTCATGTCAGACTTTTTGTGACCCTATGAGCTGTAGCCAGTGAGGTGCCTCAGTCACCTTGATTTTCCAGGCAAGAATACTGGAATGGGTTTCCATTTTCTCCTCCAGGGGATCTTCCTGATCTGGGGATTTAACCTGTGTATTCTGAGTCTTTTGCATTGGCAGGCAGATTTTCTTCCACAAAGACACCTGGGAAGCTTGAAATCCTCTATAGGAAAAATATATAATTGGCTAATATTTCCTTTAATTTATACTTTAGAATCAAGGTGTATTATGAGAATATACAAATATTTTCTCTACATAGTCCATATCACATCTATTTTTTCTTTAAAATAAAACATGGTTTGTGCTTTTCCCTTTGTGTATTGAGTCCATTTTTCCAACATGCTTTATTACAGAAGGATAATATTTCCTTCATTTTGTCCTCTAAATCTTGAGAACTTTCAAATCATGACTGCAAAATTCATGATGAGTAGTTAACAGCTAATAAATAATTCACCTCCATAAAATTTGTAAGCCTATGATGGTCCTACAAATGAGAAAATCTGATGTTATCATACTTTTGGGATTTAAGTAACCAATATTATCCTGTGGTCACTTACAGATTTATTCAGCCATCTAGATTTTTTTTTTCTGAAATAAATATATTCAGGGTATGCACACAAACATTTGTTTTTATGGGTTGCTACTGAATGAATGCCTTTGTTTTGTTCACAAATATAGCTCACATTTTACAAAGGCTTATCATTGTAAAAACATTCAAATGGCTACAATTTGATTCTCAAAAATAAAAAATTCATACTTTTCTGAACGTCTGTTAAAATGAACACATGAAAAATTACTACCATCAAAAGATTTTTCTTACTATGGAAATTTATTAATGGAATTTTAGTAAAAACATACCACTTCCAAATAAAACTATAGCTTAGAACTAGACTCCCCAGGTTTAGTAAAAAGAACTCCTTTCTGGAATGAAAACTAAAGGAACTGAGTTAAAAAAAGAGAGAGAGATATATGTTTCACCCTAGATAATATACATGTTTCGATGCTGTTCTCTTGAAACATCCCACCCTCGCCTTCTCCCAGATCACCAGCCCAGGTTGGGTGCATGAGACAAGTGCTCGGGCCTGGTGCACTGGGAAGACCCAGAGGGATCGGGTGGAGAGGGAGGTGGGAGGGGGGACCGGGATGGGGAATACATGTAAATCCATGGCTAATTCATTTCAATGTATGACAAAAACCACTGCAATGATGTAAAGTAATTAGCCTCCAACTAATAAAAATAAATGAAAAAAAAAAAAAAGAGAGAGAGAGAGATAAAGATAACTAAATAAATTAAACTCTGAAATAATGAGATATTAAAACACTATAATATTTCATTTTTCATTAGATCTAGTTATTTAAAAACATCAAAAGCCTTAACATATATGTTTTTTAAACTATTAGACCTCTT
The DNA here is from genome assembly GCF_023699985.2 of Odocoileus virginianus. NCBI lineage: Eukaryota > Metazoa > Chordata > Mammalia > Artiodactyla > Cervidae > Odocoileus > Odocoileus virginianus. The sequence goes on along the minus strand of NC_069675.1, from coordinate 55,648,338 downwards.
TATTTAATAATTTAATAATAAACAGAAATGATCATGGTATTCTCAGTCATGTGTTCATTCAGCAAGTAATTTTTGAGTACCTTCTCTGGTAATGTAGATGCTAGAGATAGATCAGTGAACAAAAATAGCAAACCTACAATATCTACTTTTTCCGTTTAGTCATAACTTTTATTAGTCAGACATTTATTTTGTGTATAGATTTTCCTACACTTTTACATTCAAAACAGCTTTTTCTTTTTAAAGGATGCAATATGTTTGTAAGACATATGTTAAATTAAACTTAACCTTAAAATTGCTTTCCAATATCCATTAGGTGCAACAAATACTGTTTGATTTCACTTGTATGAGTCACCTAGAATCGTTGGATTCATAGACTCAGAAAGTACATTGGTAGATGCCAGGGGCCTAAGAATGGAGGGGTTGGGGAGAAGGAGTGGCAAGTTGGTGTTTAGTGGGAACAGAGTTTCTGTTTAGGAAGGTGGAAAATTCAGTATATGAATGATAGTGAGAGTAGCACAACAATATGAATATACTTAGTGGCACTGAACTGCACAGTTAAATATGTTAAAATAGTATGTTTCATATTATGTGATTTTGCCACAATAAAATAAATCTTAAAAGTGAGAAAACTGTAGTATTTATTTTACATGTAGTCAACACAATGCAAACACAATGAAAATGCATTCCTGATAATTTTTACTCTATGGTAATGTTTTATGAGGACAAGTGGAGCATCACACACGAAAACAGAATTCAGAGCTTTCAGGAAAGCATGATAGTAACTAACATCAGATGTGCTTTCTTTTGGATAATAAATTATTTTAAATGTGTGGTTATAAAAAAAAAGTCCTTCCCTCCCAAACTAAATGTTTTACATTTCTTGAAAGGCAGAATCAAAAATATTTTCTAAAATCAATGCAAATTAATTTTTAAATCTCAGTATTTGATAAAATTTTACTTTTCTTAAAAAAAGTATTTATATTAAATTTCCTTTTGGAGATAGCCTGCTAAATATGTTTTTGCTCTCTAAGATGTCTCTATAAACAGATGTCTTTTAATCAGTGGGCAAAGCATTTGAAAACATGTTAAGAAATTAACTATTTTGAGAAATCACATAGCAATAACTTAATCTTGCAATACATGCTTTTGCATTTACTTTACATTTTTAATTGAATTGTATCTGATTTATAATATTATATTAATTTCAGGTATCAGTTCAGTTCAGTTCAGTTCAGTCCCTCAGTCGTGTCCGACTCTTTGTGACCCCATGAATCGCAGCATGCCAGGCCTCTCTGTCCATCACCAACTCCCGGAGATTACTCAAACTCATGCCCATAGAGTCAGTAATGCCATCCAGCCATCTCATCCTCTGTCGTCCCCTTCTCCTCCTGCCCCCAATCCCTCTCAGCATCAGGGTCTTTTCCAATGAGTCAACTCTTCGCATAAGACGGCCAAAGTATTGGAGTTTCAGCTTCAGCATCAGTCCTTCCAATGAACACCCAGGACTGATCTCCTTTAGGATGGACTGATTGGATCTCCTTGCAGTCCAAGGGACTCTCAAGAGTCTTCTCCAACACCACAGTTCAAAAGCATAAATTTTTCAGCGCTCAGATTTCTTCACAGTGCAGCTCTCACATCCATACATGACCACTGGAAAAACCATAGCCTTGACTAGATGAACCTTTATTGGCAAAGTAACGTCTCTGCTTTTTAATATGCTATCTAGGTTGGTCATACCTTTCCTTCCAAGGAGTAAGCATCTTTTAATTTCATGGCTGCAATCACCATCTGCAGTGATTTTGGAGCCCCCAAAAATAAAGTCTGACACTGCTTCCACTGTTCCCCCATCTATTTGCCATGAAGTGGTGGGACCAGATGCCATGATCTTAGTTTTCTGAATGTTAATCTTTAAGCCAACTTTTTCACTCTCCTCTTTCACTTTCATCAAGAGGCTTTTTGGTTCCTCTTCACTTTTGCCATAAGGGTGGTATCATCTGCACATCTGAGGTTATTGATGTTTCTCCTGCCAATCTTGATACCAGCTTGTGTTTCTTCCAGCCCAGCATTTCTCATGATGTACTCTGCATATAAGTTAAATAAGCAAGGTGACAATATGCAGCCTTGACGTACTCCTTTTCCTATTTGAAACTAGTCTGTTGGTCCATCTCCAGTTCTAACTGTTGCTTCCTGACCTGTGCATAAGTTCTCAAGAGGTGGGTCAGGTATACAATGTAGTAGTTCAATTTTTGTAGATTATACTTTATTTAAAATTACTGTAAAATATAAGCTACATTCCCTGTGCTATACAATGTATTCTTGTGCATACTTGTGTGCCAAGTCACTTCAGTTGTGTCCGACTCTTTGCAACCCCATGAACTATAGCTCACCAGGATCCTCTTTCCATGGGATTCTCCAGACAAGAATACTGGTGGGTTGCCATGCCCTCCTCTAGGGGATCTTCCCAACCCAGGAATTGAACCCATGTCTCTTATGTCTTCGGCACTGACAGACATGTTCTTTACCACTAGCACCATCTGGAAATCTTGCAGATTATTTCTTTTATACATAGTATAAATTATTTATTTTATGCACAGTACCTACGTAGTAGTTTGTCCTTTTACTCCCCTACCTCTACTTTGCCCTTCCTCCTTCCCTGTTCTCAACGGTAACTACTAGTTTATTCTCTAAATCTATGAGTCTGTTTCTGTTTTGTTGTATATGTTTTTTTTATTCCAAATATAAGCAATAATATACAATATTTGTCTTTCTGTAATTTATTTCTGGCATATTTTAATTAAAAAAAATTTGCCTTATAAACATTTGAGTGCCAGAATTGCTATACTGTTGTTTGTTTAACTGAGAAATAAGTATTTTAAAGTATTTTCTTAAGTTTTCACTTTAGAGTGAAACACAAATAATAGGACTCTTTGAAACAATATGATTGAAGTTTGGAATGTTCTTACTCAGAATTCTTTATGTGCATTTCACAGGCTCACTCTGTGGCTCATATCTTATTAAAAGTAGATGAGAGACTCAAGTAAGAAGTCTATATCCTAAATAAAACCAGCTTCAGACCTCAGTTTTTAAAACTGCATTTCTATGGCTTACTCAGTTTTTTTTTTTTTTAAATTTCACAACTTTGAGGGACAATAAATGCTAAGAACACACAGAGTTTCCAAGTCAGCAGCAATGAGGATCATGGAAATCCATCGTACTTATCATTGGGTTTTTCCCTGGTCATGATTTACTGGAAAAAGTCATCAACAGTCCAAACGTATTAGACAAAACTAATATCCATCAACTGATCCTAAAGGAAATCAACCCTGAACATTCATTGGAAGGACTGTTGCTGAGGCTGAAGCTCTAATACTTTGGCCACTTGATGTGAAGAGCCAAATCATTGGAAAACACCCTGTTGTTGAGAAAGATTAAAAGCAAAAGGACAAAGGAAAAGCAGAGGATGAGATGGTTAGGTAGCCTCATTGACTTAAAGGACATTTGAGGAAACTCTAGAAGATGGGGGGCTTCCTAGGTGGCACAATGGAAAAGAATCTACCTGCCAACACAGGAGAAGCAAGAGTCACACGTTTTCCTGAGTTGGAAAGATCCCTTGGAGCAGGAAATGGCAACCCACTCCAGTATTCTTGCCTGGAAAATTCCATGGAGAGAGGAGCCTAGTGGACTAAAGTTCAAGGGGTAACAAAGAGTTGGACATGAGTGAACACACACACACAAACTAGGAGACAGTATCCAAGATGGCAGAGTAGCAGAATGTGCACTCATCCCCTGTGGGAACACAAATTTGCAACTAACTGCTGAACAACCATCAACAGGAGAATGTTGGATCCCACCAAAAAACGATACCCTGAATCCAAGGGTAAAGGAGAAGCCCCAGCAAGATGGTAGGATGGGTGAAATCCTGTTTAGAATAAAACCTTATACCTGTCAAAAATGCACAGAGGGCCCCCCAAAACTCTGTGGGCACCAGGACCCAGGGAAAGGAGAAGTGACTCCCACAAGAGACAGAGCCAGACCTGCCTTTGAGTGTTTGAGTGTCCCCTGCAGAGGCATGGGTCATCAGTCACCTGCCATGGGAACAGGGGCTCTGGATGCAGCAGACCTGGGAGGTGCAATGTGTGGTATAAGTCCTCTTGGAGGACGATGCCATTAATGCGACCATAGGCCGAGCAGATGCCCCACAAATGGGAGAACAATTACAGCAAAGACGTACTTGTAATTTTGCAAAAGTTCTAGGCCCACAACAGATTTCCCAACCTGAGGACCTGGCAAAGGAACTGAGAACCCCCAGGGAATTTGAAGGCCAAAGGACTTGATTATAGGACTTCCACAGGACTGAGGAAACTGACTCTTGGCGGGCACAGACAAAAACTTGTGCTCACCAGGACCCAGGAGAAAGGAGAAGTGACCCCAAAAGTGCCTAAGCCAGACTTCCCCAGAGTGTTCAGGAGTCTCCAGTGGAGCCATGGGTCTATAGTCAGGACGTTGAATACAACAGTCCTGGGAGCAGTGGTGTGCTGGGATTACTCCTACCACAGATTGGCCTCAGGCCAAACAACAGGGAGGGAACACAGCCCCACCCATCAGCAGATAACTGAAGTAAAGATTTAGTGAACACGGTCCTGCTCACCGGACCAAGACCTTGTTTATGCCACAGCCAATCCCTCCCTTCAGGAAGCTTCCACAAACCTCTTATCCTCATCCATCAGAAGGAAGACAGAATGAAAACTACAATCATAAGAAACTAGCCAAACTTCTCATGTAGATCACAGCTCTGTCTGACTCAATGAAACTATGAGCCATGCCCCGTTCAGTTCAGTTCAGTTCAGTCACTCAGTCGTGTCTGACTATTTGTGACCCAATGGACTGCAGCATGCCAGGCCTCCCTGCAGAGATTACTCAAACTCATGTCCATTGAGACGGTGATGCCATCCAACTCTGTTGTCCCCTTCTCGTCTTGCCTTCAATCTTTCCCAGCCTTAGGGTCTTTTCAAATGTGTCAGCTCTTCCCATCAGGTGGCCAAAGTATGGGAGTTTCAGCTTCAACATCAGTCCTTCCAATAAACATTCAGAACTGATTTCCTTTAGGATGGATGTGTTGGATCTCTTGCAGTCCAAAGGACTCTCAAGAGTCTTCTCCAACACCACAATTCAAAAATATCAATTCTTCAGTGCTCAGCTTTCTTTATAGTCCAACTCTCACATTCTCTGTAGGGCCACCCAAGACAGGTGGGTCATGGTGGAGAGTTCTGAAAAAACATGGTCCATTGGAGAAGGAAATGGAAAACCACTTCAGCATTATTGCCTTGAGAAGCCCATGAATAGTATGAAAAGGCAAGAAGATATGACATCGGAAGAAGAAGTACCCAGGTCAATAGGTGCCCAATATGCTACTGGAAAGAAGAGAAATAGCACCAGAAGGAATGAAGAGGCTGAGCCAAAGTAGAAACAACTCCTAGGTGTGGATGTGTCTGGTGGTGAAAGTAAAGTCCAGTGCTGTAGAGAACAATGTTGTATAGGAACCTGGAATATTAGGTCCACGAATCAAGGTAAATTGAAAGTGGTCAAGAAGGAGAGGGCAAGAGTGAACATTGACATTTCAGGTAATGGACAGGAATGGGTGAATTTAATTCAGGAACCACTGTATCTGAGTTGCTGCATCCAAAATGCAGTACTTGCATGCAATCTTAATAATGAAGAGTGATCTTGGTTAGTTTCCAAGGCAAACCATTCAGTATCATAGTAATCTAAGTTTATGCCCCAACCACTAATGCCAAAGAAGCTGAAGCTGAACAGTTCTATGAAGATCTATAAGACCTTTTTGCACTAACACCAAAAAAAAAAAAAAAGATGTCTTTTTCATCATACGGGACTGGAATGGAAAAGTAGGAAGTCAAGAGATACCTGGAGTACCAGGTACAAAATGAAGCAGAGCCAAGGCTAACAGATATTGCCCTAGAGAAAGCCCTGGTCATAGCAAACACCCTCTTCCAACAACACAAAAGATGACTCTACACGTGGCCATCACAAGATGGTCAATACTGAAACCAGATTGATTATATTCTTTGCAGCCAAAGATGGAGAAACTCTATACAGTCAGCAAAAACAAGACTGGGAGCTGACTGTGACTCAGATCATGAACTCCTTATTGCACAATTCTGATGTAAATTGATTAAAGTAAGGGAAAAAACTAGGCTATTCAGGTATGACCTAAATCAAATCCCTTACAATTATACAGTGGAAGTGACAAATAGATACAAGGGATTAGATCTGATATACAGGTGCCTGAAGAACTATGGGCAGAGGTTCACAACATTGTATAGGAGGTGGTAATCAAAATCATCCACAAGAAAAAGAAATGCAAAAAGGCAAAATGGTTGTCTGAGGAGGACTTACAAATAGCTGATTAAAGAGAAACAGAAGGCCAAGGAGAGGAAAGATAAACCCATCTGAATACAGAGTTCCAGAGAATAGTGAGGAGAGATAAGAAAGCCTTCCTCAGTGATCAATGCAAAGAAATAGAGGAAAAGTATAGAATGGGAAAGGCTAGAGAAATCTTCAAGAAAATCAAAGATGCCAAGGGAACATTTCACACAAAGATGAGCACAATAAAGGACAGAAACAGTACGGACAAAACAGAAGCAGAAGATATTAAGAGGTGATGAGAAAACACAAAAGAACTCTGCACAAGAGATTTTAATGACCCAGATAACCATGATGGTGTGATCACTCACCTAGAGTTAGACATCCTGGAATGGGAAGTCAAGAGGGCCTTAGGAAGCATTATTGGGATCAAAGCTAGTAGAGGTGATGGAATTCCAGCTGAGCTATTTCATATCCTAAAATGTGATGCTTTGAAAGTGAAAGTACTCAATATGCCTGAAAATTTGGAAAACTCAGCAGAAGCCACAGGACTGGAAAGGGTCAGTTTTCATCCCAACCCCAAAGAAGGACAATAGCAAACAATGTTCAAACAAACTCACGATTGCACTCATTTCATGCACTAGCATAATAGTACTCAAAATTCTCCAAGTTAGGCTTCAATAGTACATGAACTGAGAACTTCCAGATATTCAAGCTGCATTTAGAAAAGGCAGAGGAACCAGAGCTCAAATTTCCAACATCCATTGGATCATAGAAAAAGCAAGAGAATTCCATAAAAAAGCATCTACTTCTGCTTCATTGCCTACACTACCACTTTTGAGTGTGGATCACAACAAATATGGAAAATTCTTCTCAAGATGGGATACCAGACCACCTTACCTGGCTCCAACCACAACTGTATGCAGGTCAAGAAGCAACAGCTGGAGCTGGACATGGAACAACAAACTAGTTCCAAATTGGGAAAGAAATATATCAAGGCTGTATACTGTCACCCTGCTTATTTAACTTATATGCAGAGTAAATCATGACAAATGCCAGGCTTGATGAAGCACAAATTGGGATCAAGAGTGAAGGGAGAAATATCAATAACATCAGATATGCAGAAGACACCACTGTTATTGCAGAAAGTGAAGAGGAACTAAAGAGCCTCTTGAAGAAGGTGAAAGAGGAGAGTGAAAAAGCTGGTTTAAAATTCAACATTCAAAGAAACATAGATAATGGCATCTGGTCTCATCACTTCATTGAAAGAAGATGGGGAAACAATGGAAACAGTGACAGACTTTTATTTTGGGGGCTCCAAAATCACTGCAGATGGTGACTGCAGTCATGAAATTAAAAGACACTTGCTCCTTGGAAGAAAAGCTATGACAAACCTTGACATATTAAAAAGCATATTAAAAAGCAGGGTCATTATTTTGCCAACAAAGGTCCATATAGTCAAAGCTATGATTTTTCCAGTAGTCATTTATGAATGTGAGAGTTGGAGCACACAGATGGCTGAGCTGCAAAGAACTGATGCTTTTGAACTGTGTTGGAGAAGATTCCTGAGAGCCCCTTGACTGCAAGAAATTCAAACCAGTCAATCCTAAAGGAAATCAGTCCTGTATATTCATTGGAAGGACTGGTGCTGAAGCTGAAGCTCCAATACTTTGACCACCTGATGTGAGGAGCCGACTCATTGGAAAAGACCCTGATGCTGAGAAAGATTGCAGGCAAGTGGAGAAGGGACAACAGAGGATGGATGACATCTCCAATTCATTAGACGTAAGTGTGAGCAAGCTCTGGGAGATGGCAAAGGATGGGGAAGCCTGGCGAACTGCAGTCCATCTGGTTGAGAAGTCAGACACAAATTATCCACTGAACAGTAACAGTAGTAATTGCTATCAAGCATCCACTAAAACCCTTGGCTGCCATTCTCTCAAAAGATGTCCTTTGCATGACTTCTTGTTTTAGAGTATTTCCTGTCATGATTCTATGGTAAATTGCTAAGGAATCCTTCTTCCTAAGACTCATTCAGGTTTTATCTGAATTCAGACCAGAGGAAGAGGTAAAAATTCTTATTCTTATACCTTATCTCTTCTGACAACTGGTGAAATCAGAGAAAAAGATGCATGGATATACCATTTTCCCATAATACTAATTATATTAGAGATACCTGATGATTATCACTAAGTCAATCATTTAACAGTTATGAAGTTTGAAATGTATTTTGTTAAAAGAAAATTGTGTTTACTAAATGAAAAAAATATACACTAAAACAAATTGAACATTTTTTCAATCATATAAACCAAGCTATATGTGAATTTGGTTCTTGAAAATGTTCTAATCATCCTTGCCCTTTCATTTATTTTCACTTTTGCCTATTCTTGACATAAGCTACATAGCAATTTCCACCCACTCACACCCCTGACTTCCTTTAAAACTGCTTCAAGGCATCTTTTCCAATAAATCTCCTGTTGAAATCTAAATTCATTCTGACCACTGCTATTTTGTATTTCCACAGAACTTTATATCAAAGTCAGAAAGAGGTTATCCCAGGCTTATTTTAATTATCTCTGTTTATATAATCATGCCTGAACTTCTAAGTATATAATAGACTCATGAAGGTCAGGAAGTCTCTTTCAATTCCATTATTTATCCAATTATACCTTGAACAGAATTGTATAAACACCAACAAGACAGCAAATAACTACTCAATTAACATGCATTAAATTGTTAAACTCTCTCTTTTTAAGATAATGAAACAAGAACACAAGATATGTGAAACATATTTTTAAAAATTGAGTTAGACTCTGACCCTCAGAACAGAATCAGAGAAGTAAAGTCAAAGAGGGGGAAAGGGCTCTGACTTCCGCAGAGAAAAACAGGGCTAAGAGGACATACTATCTACTCTGCTATATCCTGCTAAGCTGACTTTACTAATACAAATAGCAGATGCTGGTAGGAGGGATCAGAGATGTGGCAGAATCAGGTCTGATGGATTACTATACACATGAGTTCTTGACCTTGAGGTGTCCTTGTGTGTGTGAGCCAGTAGAGTGTTATCTGCTGAGCACAAACTGGCCCAGGTTGGAGGGCCAAATGTCCCTTCAACATTAGGGGGTGAATTGCATCTACCCAGATGTTGTGCTAATATATGGGGAACTATTGCTGATCTTGCCTTCCTGGATATCCTTTAAGTGAAAGTCACTCAGTCATGTCCGACTCTTTGTGGACCCCATGGGTTGTCCATGGAATTCTCTAGACCGGAATATTGGAGCGGGTATTCTTTCCACTGGGATCAAACCCAGGTCTCCCAAGTTGCAGGCACATTCTTTACCAGCCGACCCACAAGAGAAGCCCAAGAATACTGAAGTGGGTAGCCTATCCCTTCTCCAGTGGATCTTCCCAACCCAGGAATGGAACCAGGGTCTCCAGCATTGCAGGTGAATTTTTTATCAACTGAGCTATCAGGGAAACCTGATAGGGCTCTACATAAAAAGTAGAATTATTTCTCTATCATGCGTCTGAAAAAGATCTACTTTTTCTTGGCAAGTCTAAGAACCAGGAGCCTCCCCTTATTTCTCAAGAGAAGACAGTTCTGAAGCCCATTTACTTTCATCCCACAGAAAGGCTTCTGTGTACTTCGGCACGAATTACAACTTCTTAGTTGTCATTAACTACTCTCAGAAGTTAAAAATAAACATCCACTCATGCTGAGCAATGGTCTATTGTGAAGGTATGCGTGTGTGCGTGCATACACTCCGTTCTGTCTGACTCTTTGCAACCCCATGAAATGTAGCCTGCAAGGCTCCTTTGTCCATTGGATTCTCCAGGCAAGAATACTGGAGTGGGTTGCCATTTCCTACGTCATGGGGATCTTCTTGACCCAGGGATTGAACTGGCATCTCTTACGTCTCCTGCACTGGCAGATAGATATTTTACCACTGAGTCACCTGGGAAGCCCCCCGCTCTAATATGAATGGGATAGTATAAATAGAAAAAAGGAATTAAGTCCTTATTTAAGGGATTCATTTATTTGAAAAATAGAGATCTACCTGACAAAATTTCCATAGGTTATTTTCTCTGAAGGAGGTTTAACAGGAGAGAATTTTAGCCCCAAAGGGGAAAAAAAAAAATCTATATTTCAAAATTTTAAGAGAATGCAAGAAGTGTATTACAAAAGAACTATCTGGGAAATATGCACACATGTCTATATATATATATATATATATATATATACATGTAGATATATTGTGCACAATTGTTTAGTTGCTGTCATGCCTGTGTATACACATACATATATTTTCTACAATATACACATATGTACTATGTACAGTTGGAGAAGGAAATGGCAACCCATTCCAGTACTCTTGCTATGAGATTTCCCATATACATCATCTGTACACACATATATAACACAATATATAATTTGAAAAGCCAAAGGAGAATGATAGCAGAATAGATAATTTTGAAATAAAATTAATGGTCTAGAATACCAATAAGGATAATTATTTAACATTACTGCTATGGACTGAACTGTGCTGACCCCAAATTGGTATGTTTATGTTTTAACCCTCACTGAGACTAAATTCAGAAATAGAGCTTTTCAAAGTGGTCACTAAGGTTAAATGGGCTCCAAATACAATAATTAGTAGCTGTACAAGAAGAATAAAAGATCTTTCTTTCCATCATGATTGCCATCTATAATACAAGAAGAGAACCCTCACCTGATATTGATCCCTGATGGAACTGAATCATGTTGGTATCCTGATCTTGGATGTCTATTCTCCAGAACTGTAAGAATATTAAGTTCTGTTGTTTAAGCCACCCAGTGTATGGTATTTTGTTATGGAGGCTTAATCTAAGGCAACTGAGCAAGTTTTTTTAAAAAACTGTAAAGTAAAACTGAAAGCTTATAAAAGAAGGAAAATATATCACTCTACTTTTTGGATTATAAAACTTCCAGAAAGAGAGAGAGGACCAAATGAAGAACACGATCTCAGTTAGATCGCTCACCCCTACAAATTAGTTTAATGGCATAGGATGGAATCTAAAGGAAGCAAACATGGACTTGCAGTGGAAAAGCCCTTAGGCATTAAGAAGAGGTACATAGCACCCCCATTCCAGCTATTCCTGTGTCAAAATAGCCTTAGTTTAGGCTCTAAGAATATTTGGCTGTTTATTAAAAATGTAAGCAATGTGGGTTTATGGAGTTCTCCAAACTGCTTTTGTGAGGTAGGGACAATAGCATTGTTGGATATAGTATACCTAATGATTTTTGTTTTAAATAATTTAAATCACACTGAAATATGTGACTTAATCCGGTTGATTGACATATTTTTGTTCAAACTTTTGATGATTTTTTACATTAAGAAAAATGCTATGCTTAAATATTAAAACACACAAAGTTTTGATCAGGTTAGACAATGATTATTGTTCATATCTAAGACAATTTCTGTTTGATCACTGTAGCATGTTTTTAGCTTATTTTGATAAAAAGAAGTAAGACCCTTGTTATCCTAACATTCCTAAGTATTGTCTGCTCAAAAGTTTCCAATAATTGCCAGTGATGTGCAAAGAAAGATACAAAGTCCTCCTATGACTCTTTGGCCTTGCACAAGCCAGTGCCCCACTCAAGGTCTCTTTGACTTTATTTTTTTCTTGCATCTATCTCAACCACATGATTCCTATCCCATGACAGGTATGTGCCTACCTCAAGCCTTTGATCTGGCTCTTCCAGAACACAGATGTCCTTCTCTAAGTCATACACATGACTTTGCACACAATCAGATTGTTAGATATGTCTGCACTATCCTGTTTCAGTTTAGACACATCTTCACAGATGTACTCTTTTTCTCCTGCCCTGCTTTATTTGTACCAGCTTCCATTATGCCATTTAATTTACTTACTAGGCCAAAAGACTCTTAAAGTGGCTCCTAGGATCCCAGGATTCTGATGTTCACTTACTTTTCATTGTTTATTATTTATCTCTTCCAGTTACATAGTAAGTTCCATGAAAGCATGACATATTTTCTGTTTTCAGTCTGCTTTATTTACTGAGTACTTAGCATACTTTGTGTAGAGGAAACAAAAAGATGTTTGTTCCATGAACTTATTTAGTTGTTTGTTCTGTATGACTGTCTATGCTGTGATTAGAAACATCTCAGCCCAAATTAATAATGTCTAGTTGAAAAAAAAAATAATGCCTAGTTGACAAAAAATCCTAGTTTACATATGTTATATTTTGTTTGAGATCTATTACTAATTTTTATGAATATACAAATTTTCCCCAATGTCCATTATGAACTTTATAGAACAAATACTGGTGAGCTTAAAAATAAAAAACATGTAAATTTAAAGTGAAGTCGCTCAGTCATGTCCGACTCTTTGCGACCCCATGGACTGTACCCTACCAGGCTCCTCCTTCCACGGGATTCTCCAGGCAAGAATACTGGAGTGGGTTGCCATTTCCTTCTCCGGGGGATCTTCCCAACTCAGGGATCAAACCCGGGTCTTCCGCATTCCAGGCAGACGCTTTTTAACCTCTGAGCCACCAGGGAGGTGTAAATGCCAGTAACACCTCTCCCTCATTTGTGAATTTAAATGTAAATTAAATTTAAATTAAATTAAATTTAAATTTAAATGTATATTTAAAACATGAAATTAAAAACCAAAACAGGAAACCAAGGATGAATCACACTTTTCCAGGTTTTTTCTCCCACACATAAAATAAGAGGAAATAAATAAATAAAATAAAGAGGAAAATATGATCAGTCACAGAAGGAATGTGGTCAGTAAACTATCATGCAGTAGTTTGTGCTGTTGCCCTGTCTCCTATAAGGGAACATTTGGTAACGTCTGGAAACATTGTTGGTTGTCACAAATGAGGGAGAGGTGTTACTGGCATTGAATATGCCTGCAATGCAGAAGACCCAGGTTTGATCCGTGGGTTGGGAAGATCCCCTGGAGAAGGGAATGGCAGCCCCTTCCAATATTCTTGCCTGGAGAATTCCATGGATAGAGGAGCCTGGCAGGCTACAGTCTATGCAGTCACAAAGAGTCGGACATGACTTAGAGATTAACACATGACAACAGTGGTAGATGCTATGGCTGCTGTTAAATAGCATTCAACGCACAAAACACACCGAAGAATTCCATGAGCCTAAAAGTCAATCGTACTTGGATTGAGATGTCCTTGCATGACAGAATGAAGCTAATTCCATAGTTATAGGACAGCCGTGCATATGAATTTTACAGTAGAGCCTAAATCAGCAATTCTTCAACCAGCATCAAGCATTAGCAGAGACACCTTCAAATGAACTGGGCCGCTGGGGGAAGATGCACGGCGACATCAGAGGTGTCTGGGGCTCCGCATGCACTGTTCCTCTCACTTGTACGTTCCTCCTCAAGTTTGGGTTCCCGGCATTGTTACGCACTTTTCTTGGCTTCCAAAATGTTAGTCCACAGTGGGTTTGCTTCAAATTTTGATTAACCTTTAAAATAATTATATTAAATTGTTACTTTCCACATGTATGTGCCTGAGGGTAAAGAGATGGATTCTCTGCTTTCACTTAAGGTTTATTTCAAAAATGGTAAAAGCAGTTTGCCCCACTCAGCAGCTCTCTTCTTAGCTATAGGGACAGCTGGCTGCCTTTGTGTATAGCGCGGGTTCTTGAATGAAGTTGCTCGTGACAAGTTTGCTCTTTTTCACTGTTAATGCCTAGAGCCAAGGCTGGGACTTCTACCAGGGACACGGAAGCAGTGATGGGGATTGTCCAGGGATTATGTTCGGAATTTAGAGATTTCTAAAACATAATTCTTTCACTTCCATTTATGAATGCTACACAGAAAGTAACAGAACTCCTGGGTTGATTTTTTATTTATTTCTTTTTTTTTTTTAATTAGTTGGAGGCTAATTTCTTTACAATATTGTAGTGGGTTTTGTCATACATTGACATCAATCAGCCATGAATTTACATGTGTTCCCCATCCCGATCCCTCCTCCCACCTCCCTCTCCGCCCGATCCCTCTGGGTCTTCCCAGTGCACCAGGTCCGAGCACTTGTCTCATGCATTCAACCTGGGCTGGTGATCTGTTTCACCCTAGATAATATACATGTTTCAATGCTGTTCTCTCGAAACATCCCACCCTCGCCTTCTCCCACAGAGTCCAAAAGTCTGTTCTATACATCTGTGTCTCTTTTTCTGTTTTGCATATAGGGTTATTGTTACCATCTTTCTAAATTCCATATATATGTGTTAAGTATACTGTAATGGTCTTTATCTTTCTGGCTTACTTCACTCTGTATAATGGGCTCCAGTTTCATCCATCTCATTAGAACTGATTCAAATGAATTCTTTTTAATGGCTGAGTAATATTCCATGGTGTATATGTACCACAGCTTCCTTATCCATTCATCTGCTGATGGGCATCTAGGTTGCTTCCGTGTCCTGGCTATGATAAACAGTGCTGCGATGAACATTGGGGTGCACGTGTCTCTTTCAGATCTGGTTTCCTTGGTGTGTATGCCCAGAAGTGAGAAGAAGTGAAACTCACTGTTTCCAGATGACATGATCATCTACATAGAAAACCCTAAAGACTCTACCAGAAAATTATTAGAGCTAATCAATGAATATAGTAAAGTTGCAGGATATAAAATTAACACACAGAAATCTCTTGCATTCCTATACACTAACAATGAGAAAACAGAAAGAGAAATTAAGGAAACAATACCATTCACCATTGCAACTGGGTTGATTTTTTAAAAGCATATCTTTTCAAGGTGAATTTAGCAAAAACTAACCAAGTACATTAGGCATCTAGGACTTTCACCTTTGAAATACTCTAACATTCATATTTAAATGGAACGAGAACTGATTAATTTTAGTCTTAAGCAACACATGTGGCAAGGGCTCATACTGTTTCCTATTAATAATTTGCCTTTAATACAGTCAAGATTTGAAGTTCCCTTGACTTACATCTCAGGTCCTGTAATTCTGCTGGTCTCCTCTCTTATAGAATCACTGTGAATATAATTCTTTAGTATTTTGTGTGCTTTGTGAATTTATCTGTAAATATATTGCAGTGGCAAAATACAGTATAATAAAACAGTAAAAGTAATAAATAAAGCCATTTTTTAAAATAATAAAAATAAGCAACACTTTAATGGAGAAAATAAAGAAAAAAAGGTATGTTAATTTTTGGGTGAAGAAGGCTCAAACAGAGTTTTTGTTTTTGTTTTTTTTTAATTGACCATGGTAAAGTAACCATTGAATAATTAGGGATAAAAAATAAATTACTTGGAAAATCAATATGAAATGCATACATTTTTAGAAAAATTAGAGCAACTAGACAAAATTATCCCCAATAAAGAGAGAAGTCTAAAAAGGCCAGTTACCGAAGAAATAAAGTTGTTAAAGAACACAAAACAAAACTTAACAAAAACCTAGGTTCAGTTAGTTCTATAGAAATTTGCTCCTCATGACAAAAATACTGATGGATAGCTCGTCTCCAAAACACAGTCTTCTGGAATGGAGAATTATAGAGGCTTTCTAGATAATGCCACACACACACACACACACACACACACACATGCACACACACATACCCCAAAGCAAGGATACTCACTATCTATACTATGTGTGCATGCTAGGTTACTTTGGTTGTGTCTGTCTCTGTGCAACTCTATGGACTACAGCCTGCCAGGCTTTTCTGTTCAAGGGATTCTCCAGGCAAGAATGCTGGAATGTGTGTTGCCTTGCCCTCCTCCCGGACATCTTCCTGATCCAGGGATCAAAACTGCATTTCTTACATCTCCTGCAGTGGCAGGACAGTTCTTAATTGCTGAGCCACCAGGGAAGCCCCAACTACACTACTATCTAGATATTCTTGGAGGTATTATCAAATCCAATTAGAAAGCAATGAGAGCCATAAGAACTGGAAAGACAGATATAAATAAACCTATTTTTTTCAGAAATATTATTGTGGATCAAGAAAACTGAAGAGTCAATAAAAAATGTACTTCAATGAGATAATTGAGCAAAGTAGAAATTTATAAAATCAACAAAAAATTAATAGCTTTCATAATAAAATAGCTTGTCACAAGATGTAATGGAAGAAAAGAAACTACATTTAGTATAATTCTCAAAACAGAAGACATTCAGGCAAAGGTTAAAAAAGAAGTCTAAACCCGTTATTTCAAAGAAATGAGAAATTAACTTGGTACAAGTTTAATTCCAATACTTGGCGTAAATGGAAAGATGTACTTTACTCCTGAATACAAGACATTAACATCATAAAAATGAATGACCTCCCCACTTTATAAATTTAATATGTTACTTAATTAAGTTACTGATTTAAAAACTGAAATTAAACATAACAAATAGAGTTAGAATAGTCAGGAAATACCTTATTGAAGGGGAGGGATCAAGTCTTTTGGATATTAAAATATGTATTTTCTAAATTAAATTACTGTGACTTGGACACATAGACCAAAGTTAAAGAATACAAAATGTGGGAAAAATTGTCAGTGTCTTAAAAAGTTAAACACAGATTTACCATGTGATTTAGCAATTCTGCCACTAGATATATACTCAAGAGAAATAAACATATATATTGTTCCCATCAATACACATGTGTGGATGTTCATAGCAGCATTATTTTCAGTAGGCAAAAAGTGAATACAATTCAGATGTCTGTAATCTAATAATACCCTTCTCCAGGGGTTCTTCTCAATCCAGGGATTGAACCCAAGTCGCAGCAGGAGTATTCTTTACCAGCTGAGCCACAAGGGAAGCCCTTGTAATCTAATAATAAGATTAAAAAATGTCATGTATCCATACAATGGAATATCATTTGGCAATACAAAAGAATGAAGTACTGATACATGCTACAAAATGTATAAATCTGAAAACATTATGTTTAGTGAAAGGAGTCAGGTTTATTTATATAAAATTTCCTGAAGTGGCAAATTTCTAAAGACAGAAGGTTGATTAGTGATTTCCTGGGGCTGGAAATGGGAATGGAGAGTGTTGGTGAATGGTAACAAGAGATCTTTTTGGAGTGACAAAAATTTTTAAACTTAGGTTTTTATAATGGTTGTGCAACTGTATGATTTTACTACAACATTTCATTGTCTATGCACACAAATATTTTTGTATTTAAGATAGTGATGCTCAAAATGGATTGATATTGTTTTCCTGGGAAACGTTGATAATTTTAGGAACATGTTTGGTTGTCAAAACTGGGTGGGGAGGTGCTTCTGGCATCTATTGGGTAGAGAGGAGGAAAATTGCTAAACATTCACTCAAATTGTACTCTTTAAATTCTATTTTCTTAAAAACAAAAACAAAAACAAAAACAAAACCAGAACTCCTTGGAGAAATAGTGAATTCCAGGCCTGATCAGGAAATGCAGAAAATTAGTTTGGATTAACTTGTTACAGTAGAAGGCAAGGCCACTAGATATATCAAAAGAATTTAGGAAACAACTGTGAAGAGGCTCAAACCGACCAAAAATAGGAAAACATGAGCAGAAGTTGGAAAAGTACATTATATGAAACATAAAAAGCATTTTAAATCATAATTTATAATGATCCTGGAAAAATCTCATATATCTTCTCAAAAAAAGCTTGAGAACTAACCATTTTGAAAACTGAGTTAGTGAAGTCTTTCAGTTGTGTTCGACTCTTTGCGACCCCATGGACTGTAGCCTACCAGGCTTCTCCGTCCATGGGATTTTCCAGGCAAGACTACTGGAGTGAGTCGCCATGTCTTTCTCCAGAGTATCTTCCCGACGTTGGGATCGAACCCAGGTCTCCCACATTGTAAGGAAGACGCTTTACCGTCTGAGCCACCAGGGAAGCCCTTGAACACTCAGAAGTAAAACATCCTGTTCATGTGTAACCTTTAGGATAACCTGCTAGCTCTCAGCTGGGGACAATTTTGCCTCCAGGATAATTTGACAATGATGTGGAGGCAGTTTTTTCTAGTGACAGAGGGAAGGGTGCTAACAGCATCTAGTAAGAATAGGCCAGGGATGCTACTAAGCCTTCTATAGTGCATAGAACAACCTCTTAGACAGAATCATCCAGGTTAAACATATCACCTGGGTTGAGAAAGCTTAACTTAATTCAAATAGCTGAAGAAATAGAAATGTTCTTTTTAGAAGTATTCTTGTTGATGTTTAAAATAAAATACTTTCTGCAAACTCTAATAAAGGTGGTGTTGAGCATTGATCATCAGTGACTGATAATATCACTAAAACATGAAAAAGCAGGACCATTCACAGTGTTATCGACAGTGAACTAAATTCATGTTTGACAGGGAAACATTATAAATTGCACCACCTGATGTAATTAGCTAAATCTATACTTTGAGAAATTCTACTAACTGAACTGATGTCTCAATTTCTTTATCAAGTAAATTGCAAAGAAACAGCAGGCGGAAGTAGACCCATCAACCATTTCAGGTAATGGAAGCTTTTTGGATTCTAAAAAGCAGAAAATGTTTATAAGACCATTATGAAGTTTTGAAAAGAAATTGAATAGCTGATTATAATGTTAAGAACTTATTTAAATTTTTTATAAGGGTGTGACAAAGATATGGTGGTCATATTTTTAAAAAGCATTCTTAACTTTTCAAGATATTGTTTGAAAGACATTATTTCAAGATATGGTTACAGAAAAATTATACGATGCTAGTTGGTAGTTAACTCAAAATAATCAAGGATGGGAACAGTTTGAAGTTATGAGTTCATACCATTTTGTATACTTTTACATTTTTCTGAAATTTTGCATCATTTTTTAAGAGTCACATGGAAGTTTTATATTACTGTAGCCATAATTAAGGGGAAAAATCAGGTGATAAAATTGCAATTTAATGCATATTAACTTGAAAGAAAACATTATATATTCTTTAATAAAGCATTTAATCATATTGTATACAACTTTGAATATTAATTTTAACTTTCTATTTATATTAAATTATCTCTAAGCTCTATTCATTTTCAAGAGTCATTTTATTGTTAGATAATGGTTCATTAAATAAACATCACTTGTTTAATTTGCTTTCCAACCCCTAGTTACTATTTAATTTTTTTCTACTTTTCAGTATTATAAATAGTGATGAAATAAACAGTTTTGCATATAATATAATTTCTTATTAAAACTCATTCATTTTGGGGCATGCAGGCCTTGTATAAATCAATCTCTTTGGAATAATTCCCAGAATTTAAATAACATAATATAAATTCTCATCATTCTAAAGATTATTGAGACATAAAGACAAATCACTCTCTGCAGAGATTAAGAGAGCATTTGGCAGCCAGTAATTGAACGTCCTATAATAATTACTTCAATAAGTGTGTTGTTTGTCTCACATAATATAAAGTTCAGGGCTAACACAGTGGCACAATGATGTCATCAGTAACACAAGTTCTTTCTGTTCTTCTGTTATGCAGTCTTTAGCGCTACCTCATGGTCATGAGTCCTTTTCTGTTGCAAAGTATCTAGGCACCAGACTGTAATAAGGTTGAAGGTACAAAATTTCCTTGCAAAGGTTTGTCTTAGCATGCAGACAGGCAAATAATTCTTTGTGGACTTCTGACTTCTCATCAGTAAGAACTATGTTGCAAGTTCATGCCTGACTAGAAGTTGTGTAGGAAAAGAGTATTTATTTTTATAGCTTCAATGAAAAGGACAAGGTAGTTAGGAATGGCTGCTGAGTAAGTCAACTCATGGTAGATGAGCCCCGCATGGTTCAATAATACCAAAGTGCTAAATGACATCCAATTTCTGGTACAGTCATTTGCATTTCATTTCTTAATAATTTTACCTATAAGATGCTGTCTTTAAATTGCATTTATTGAACTGTTAATGAGGTCAAATTTGTTTTATATTTTATTAGTTTTATTATATCTTTCCTAAGCTACCTAAATAGATATCTGTATATTTATTAAACAGCACATGTCAACAATTTTTGGATAGGCAGACATTATAGTGACGGAGGGAATTGAAAAATTAGAATCCAAAGTTAAATAGCCTAGTTTAGTATAATACCCCAGCCCTTAGTAACCATGCGAACTTGGCATATTTCTAGGCTCAGAGCAAGCATTCTAAATTTTAGTTTGTTGTTGTTACTAAAATAAGAGACCAGTGGAAAGTTGAATTCAAGGAAAATATCTTTGAAACAATGTTTTTTCATTCACCCTCTATTAATAGTGCTTTAGTTCTGGGACATTTTATTTTGCTCCTGTGCTTTCAAAAGTACTTCATAATACATCTCACAGTCTAATAAACTGATATCAACTCACTGTCACTTTAGAAAATATTAGATAAGCTTCTTAGTACTAAAGTATTAATAATAGACATGAAGTCATCATTCTCTTATAGAATATTTTAATCTTAAGGACCAGTCCTTATTCCAATAGAACATATATTTCACCATGTGTGATGTCTCTGTTAGCAACTTCCTGATGAATAAAATATTATAGCAAAGGCAAATTTCCAGAAACTATCAAATAACACCTTAAAGATGATTGTATAAATTACCATCACTGTTAAAATGAATTTCTTGAGATTGTTTAACAAGAAAATACATCAGAACAAAAGATTTGGGGGGATAAGGGGCATTTAGCTATAAACTTGAGGAAATTCCAGCCTTAATCATATATACCCTCTTAAAAGTTATACTATATTTAGCTATAGACTTAGGAATGACTATGATGACAGAGGTAAGTGTTAATGAGTCCATTATTAGTGTTGTTTTTATTAAAATACCATAAAGCTCCAGGAGGTGAACTAATATATTCCTTTTAATTTTAGATGCCTGATATTTTAAATGGAATATGAAGCATCTTTGAATCACAGTGGCAGATTCTTGAGGATGATTAAGCATGGTGTCTATTAAAAAACTATGTGAATTACAAAAAGATCTGTGCTAAATAAAACTGCACTCATACAGTGAGAAATTTAGCATTTAATAATCTTCAAATATTTTTATTTCTTGAAATATCATCCTGCTTTTACTTGTTCAAAGTAACACAATGTTTGAGAGTTAGGGACTAAGTTAAAAATCTTTCAGTTTCATAGACCAATTACTTACAAGAGCTGTCCATAATGAGTCTTTTAATTTCCTGTCTTTTTATACAATTCTCAGCTTAGTCATTAGTTAAACATATCACTCTAAGTTGTTCATGATAGTCACCAATCAAACTCATCTCTTTAAAATACATTGGCTATTTATCAACCATCATACTACTTGTCTTCTAAGCAGCATTCAGTCTTGTTGACATATTTTCCCTTGGCTTCCTGGTCATTTCTTATTTGTTTTTCTTTTCTTATGTTAGGTTACCATTCTGTGCCTCTTTCTGGAAATGTAACTTCTCTATTGATTGGAATTTCTCGAGACTCTGTCTAAAGTCTTTCTTCTTTGTACTCTATAATATTTCCTTAGGTAATCACAGTAATCATTGACCTACCAATTGATACCTATAAACAGGGACATATAGGTCTATATGTTTAGACCAGATCTCACTGTTAACTCTAGACATCTAGTACATTATCTCCTTAACAAATTCTCTTGGATGTTTCAAAGGTATTGGGATCCCTCGGCATTCTATATCTCTTGTCATTGTAGTTTAGTAGCTAAGTCATGTCCAACTCTTTTGGGACCCCTTGGATAGTAGCCCACCAGGCTCCATTTTCCATGAAATTTCTCAGGCAAGAATACTGGAGTGGGTTGTCACTTCCCAACCAGGAATGGAACCTGCTTCTCCTGCATTAGCAGATGAATTCTTCACCACTTGATAGCTTACGGTGAACGACGTCAGATTCTCTGAAGATTCTCCGATCTCCAAAGAAGAAAATTTAGATTTGGGACCAGGGACTAGGCTTAATCACTCAAGAGCTTTTGTGTAGCAGAGTTTTATTAAAGTGAAAAGGGACAGAGAAATCTTCTACATAGACATCAGAAGGGGGATGGAGAGTGCCCCGTCGCTAGTCTTAGCAAAAGAATTATATACTTTTTAAATTGGTTATTACAATAAATCAAAAGAATGTCTCAAGCTTATAAAAATTTTGCCAGACCCACTCCACTCCCACAAGTTACATTTTAAGATAACAGGATTAGTTCAGTTCAGTTCAGTTCAGTTCAGTCGCTCAGTCTTGTCCGACTTTTTGTGACCCCATGAATCGCAGCGCGCCAGGCCTTCCTGTCCATCACCAACTCCCAGAGTTTACCCAAACCCATGTCCATCCAGTCAGTGATGCCATCCAGCCATCTCATCCTCTGTCGTCCCCTTCTCCTCCTGCCCCCAATCCCTCCCAGCATCAGGGTCTTTTCCAATGAGTCAACTCTTCACATGAGGTGGCCAAAGTATTGGAGTTTCAGCTTCAGCATCAGTCCTTCCAATGAACACCCAGGACTGATCTCCCTTAGGATGGACTGGTTGGATCTCCTTGCAGTCCAAGGGACTCTCAAGAGTCTTCTCTAACACCACAGTTCAAAAGCAACAATTTTTGGGGGCTCAGCTTTCTTCACAGTCCAGCTCTCACATCCATACATGACCACTGCAAAAACCATAGCCTTGACTAGATGGACCTTTGTTGGCAAAATAATGTTTATGCTTTTTAATATGCTATCTAGGTTGGTCATAACTTTCCTTCCAAGGAGTAAGCGTCTTTTAATTTCATGGCTGCAATCACCATCTGCAGTGATCTGGGAGCCCCCAAAAATAAAGTCTGACACTGCTTCCACTGTTTCCCCATCTATTTCCCATGAAGTGATGGGACCAGATGCCATGATCTTAGTTTTCTGAATGTTGAGCTTTAAGCCGATTTTCCACTCTCTTCTTTCACTTTCATTAAGAGGCTTTTTAGTTCCTCTTCACTTTCTGCCATAAGGGTGGTGTCATCTGCACATCTGAGGTTACTGATATTTCTCCTGCCAATCTTGATTCCAGCTTGTGCAATAAGTGAAAAGAATATGTCAAGCTTATAAAAATTTTGACAGACCCACTCCCACAAGTTACATTTTAAGATAACAGGATTAGAACTTAACAAAAATTTTATCAGACCCTCTCTCATAATATACATTTTAAGATAACAGGATTAGTCAAAAGGTTTTTAAGAAGGAGAAACTGTCCTCAAGCAGGATACATTGTTATTGTTACATTACAATGTATTGATACGTTGTTATAATCCTTATTAAAGAATGTAGGGGAAAAAACATTTGTCCTTTCCTCATCCTTGAGAATTCCAGACCTCTTTCTCCTCCTTGAGAGCCCCAGACCCCTTTCTCCTTCTCAGGGACCCTGGGACTTCTTATCAACCTTCCTAGGAATTTACTCTCTTACACTGAGCCAGCATGGTGGTAGAGGTTTAGTCGCTAAGTCATGTCTGACTCTTGCGACCCCATGGACTGTGGCCTGACAGTCTCCTCTGTCTGTGGGATTCTCCAGGCAAGAATACTGGAGTGGGTTGCCATTTCTTTCTTCAGGGGATCTTCCTGACCCAGGAATCGAATCCAGGTCTCCTGCATTGCAAGCAGATTCTTTACCGATTGAGCTAAGAGAAAAGCCCCCACCATACCACCTTTCAAATTCTGTCTTCTAGTATAATAAAATCCCTATGCATCTAGTTACTCAAATCAGTAATTAAGCCAACCATGGCATCCATTCCCTGATCTCTATCAAATTCATCAAAAATCTCAAATATACATTAAACGTTATCCAAACTCATTTACCTCTGAATATATCTTTTGCCAATACCATTTTTTCCCCAAGCTACCATTATCTCTATTTCATGTCTACAGTGGAGACCGAATTTATCTACCCACATGTATCCCTTCACCCCCACTGCCCTACACTCAGCATTCTGCCAGAGCAATGTTTTCATCACAGTAACCTGATAATAGTTTTCAAGTGAAATGCTTGTCAGTTTCCCTTTTCTCCTAGAAAGGCTGGTTGAAGTACTCCTGTGTGTGGCCTAAGTCGCTTTAGTTGTGTCCAGCTCTTTGACACCCCATGGACTGTGTAGCCCATTAGACTCCTTTGTCTGTGGGATTCTCCAGGCATGAATACAGGAGTGGCTTGCAGTTCCTCCTCCAGGGAGGAGGATCGCCCTGAGCTAGGGATCAAACCTATTTCTCTGCAGCTCCAGCATTGCAGGCAGATTCTTTACCACTTGAGCCGCCAGGAAGCCCCTACCAATCCTTCACTGGGATTATCTCCCAGCCTTTCATAGTTACCTGTTTCTCTGCAGTCTTGGGGCCTCTACTTTGAATTATCCTATTTATTAATTTTTATTTATTCTTCTGACCTGATTAATGTATCTACTCTCTTTTCAAAGTTATAATTCTGTATTTTGTCAAAACTACTGAACTCTTGTGTTCCCCATTATTCTTTAAGCTCCATAAGAGCAGGAACCACGTCTTGTTTAATTTACTCTTATCACCTAACAAACAGCTTGGAACCTTGTTATAATGTAAGAGGGACTTGTTGAAAAGTAATACATAAATACTTTCATGTCATATATCCCTCTCAATGCTCATCAACTTATAATATAGAGAAAATTCTGTTTTATTGGTTATGTGAAGCTAAAATTCTTACAGGATCATGAGATAATCAAGCTAGTTATGTAGTTGATTTGTTGATTTAGAATATATTTCACCTTAGATTATATGATATGGTCTGCTACAGGGGTGAACACTCTGTATTTTTGGATATGCAATTTTTGCTTAGATCCTAAAACAAAAACTTAGCTGAGTGGATGGAGTTCTTTGACTATTGGCATATAAAATGATGTTACTAATGTTTAGCATCTTATATGCCATACAATATTTTAACAAGTGTTGAAGACCAACATAATATATATATATACCAAAATAAAAAGAAAAAGAGGACAAACTTTACAATTAAATAAAAATAATATTTTGCTAAATCCTGTGTTCATGCTCAGTCACTCGGTCATGTTTGACTCTTTGTCACCCCATGGACTGTAGCCCACTAGGTTCCTATGTCCATGGAATTTTGCAAGGATACTGTGGTGGGTTGCAATTTCCTACTCCAGGGGATCTTCCAGACCCAGGGATTAAACTTGTGTCTCCTGCATTGGCAGGTGGATTCTTTACCACTGAGCCTCCTGAGAAACTATGGTGTGTCTTTATTTTTATCATTTCACTTTGACCTTTTAAAATTGCCAACAGTAGCTTGGCCCCAGCTCATACTTTGATGTATGGAAATCATTCACATAATGTAAGTGAGTAAAACATTTTTTTTCTCATTCTTATGAAAAATTCTAAGAAATGTTCTTCATTTTTGAGAAATAGATTCAAAATATCTTCGCTTATATACTGAATAAGTGATAAAAACTGAGAAAAAAATGTTGAAGTCGGCCTGTGTATTATCAACAGGTGAAGTCTTTTATGGGCTTCCCTGATAGCTCAGTTGGAAAAGAATCCGCCTGTAATGCAGGAGATCCCAGTTTGATTCCTGGGTCAGGAAGATCTCCTGGAGAAGGGAAAGGCTACCCACTCCAGTATTCTGGCCTAGAGAATTCCTTGGACTGTATAGTGCATGGGTCACAAAGAGTCAGATACTACTGAGTGACTTTCACTTACACTTTCAAAGTATTTTATTAATTATATAAAGAGGCCAGTAAACAGTGGACAGAACTAAGCCATGGTTTTAAGCAAAGTTTCTTCACTGAGACGCTTAAGTAAGCAAATAAAGCTGAATTGCCCTATGATTAATAGAATCCTTTGAATGTCTTCAAACTCAACATTGTGCCTCAAGACTCTGATGTCTTTTTAAGCACATAGTGTGATGCTTAACAAATACATTTTGATTGTCATGGGTAAGGAGTAAACACAGTTAGGGGAGAGGGAACAAAGCTAAATTCGTGCTCTGCTGGGTGGTGAAAGCTAACAATGTCATTCCCCAGATTTGACAGTAATTTTATTTAAAGATTTTTATAAATAACCTAAAAGTGGGAGTACACAGAAAATTATCCAAGCAAAGGAATGCTGAGTCAGTGGGAGTAAAGTGCTCATGAAGCTGTGTGGGATAATGCAAATGGCAACTGAGCTTCAATGTGGGTAAGTGTGAAGTAAAGCATTTAAGGAACTGTTCCAGATATGGAATAATAGATTATGAGATACCATTTATGATCCAGGAAGATGATATAAGAATTGCAATATGCTATTTCATTCAAAAATGTTTTGCAAAATATTCACTCACTGTGGACTTCATGAAGATGAAGGTGAAAGTCCCTGAATTGTGTCCAACTCTCTGAGACCCCATGGACTGGGGCCAGCTGGGCTCCTCTGTCAATGGAATTCTCCAAGCAAGAATACTGGAGTGGGTAGATGTTCCCTTCTCCAGTGTATCTTCCCATCCTAGGGGTCAAACCCAGGTTTCGGGCATTGCAGGTGCATTCTTTACCAGCTAAGCTACCAGGGAAGCTACCAGTGGACTCCTTAAAATGTTGGGAATTCTTTAGAATACCAGAAGTCTACATCTTTACCTTCCTATCCAAGGCAATCTGCTTCCAAATCTTGTTTTGATCCAGAATACATAATGAATATTTCTCAATCTTTTTTTTCCCCCACTTTTGTGTTCTTGTTTTGCCTAGCTATCTTCCTATTTCCCTTCTTGGGAAGATAATCCAACTTCTCTGTGTTCTTTAACTAAATGTTTTCAGATGATCTGAAGCTACATATGTCTCCTAAGATGCAAGATCAGTACATTATCATCCTGTACCTTGTCCATGCCTATTGGTTCAGGGAAGAGAAGTAACCTTGTTTCAGTAAAGGAGATATGAGATGTTTGGTGGAGCTTTGGGAGAAGAAAAGCATGCTACATTTTCTAGGTTGTGGTCACATGAAAATATGGATTCTAGCTAGTAATTGTTGAGAAAAAACTGAGGTCGATAGCAGTCTTCAAATGTACCCTGAAAATGATACTAAGCCAAAAGAAATACAGAAAATTCGTGTCTTTGGACCCCATATAGATTTTTGGCAGAAAATAACTGTATATTGTATCAGTGAAAAATTATACTTTTCTCTGTTTTTGAATTGGTTTTCTGTCACTTTCAGTGTAAATAAATGTTGATCAATATAGTACATATGCTTATAGTGCTTCTACTGTTGTACAGTCAGTCAGTTCAGTCGCTCAGTTGTGTCTGACTCTTTGCAACCCCATGGACTGCAGCATGCCAGGCCTCCCTGTCCATCACCAACTCCTGGAGTTTACTCAAACTCATTTTCCATTGAGTCAGTGATGTCACCCAACGATCTCATCCTTTGTTATCTCCTTTTCCTCCTGCTTTCATTTTTTCCCAGCATCAGGGTCTTTTCAAATAAGTCAGTTCTTCACATCAGGTGGCTAAAGTACTGGTGTTTCAGATTCAGCATCATTCCTTCCAAGGAATATTCAGGACCGATCTCCTTTAGTATGGACTGGTTGGATCTCCTTGCAGTCCAAGGGACTCTCAAGAATCTCCTCCAGCACCACAGTTCAAAAGCATCAGGTCTTCAGTACTCAGCTTTCTTCATAGTCCAACTCTCACATCCATACATGACTACTGAAAAAACCATAGCTTTGACTAGACAGAACTATGCTGCAAAGCAATGTCTCTGCTTTTTAATAAACTGTCTATGGTCAGTAGAGAAGGAAATGGTGACCCACTCCAGTACTCTTGCCTGGAAAATTCGATGGATGGAGGAGCCTGATAGGCTACAGTCCATGGGGTCGCAAAGAGTCAGACACGACTGAGCGACTTCACTTCACTTTATGTCGGTCATAGCTTTTCTTCCAAGGAGCAAGCGTCTTTTAATTTTATGGCTGCAGTCACCATCTGCAGTGATTTTGGAGCCCAAGAAAATAAAGTCTGTCACTGTTTCCACTGTTTCCCCACCTATTTGCCATGAAGTGATGGGACCAGATGCCATGATCTTAGTTTTCTGAATGTTGAGTTTTAAGCCAACCTTTTCACTCTCCGTTTTCAGTTTCTTCAAGGGGCTCTTTAGTTCTTTGCTTTCCACCATAAGGGTGATGTCATCTGCATATTTGAGGTTATTGATATTTCTCCTGGCAACCTTGATTCCAGCTTGTACTTCATCCAGCCCAGCGATTCTCATGAAGTACACTGAATATAAGTTAAATAAATACTGTTGTACACTGGTAGGTTATTTGAAGTGCAAACTGCACCTTCTGAAATCCAGCCATAATTCCAATTGAATGTCTATGTTTATTTGAATGCATATGTGTATGCTCTGTCACTTCAGTCATGTTCAACTCTGGTTTATTTGAGTGTTTCATAACAATGTTATAAATCACACTTTCAAAATTGGTCTCTCTATTTTGTCCTCCAAAGTGTGTCATTTTTCTTATATTCTGTATTTCTGGAAGGTAAAATTAAGATATTAATGTTCAAACTTAATGACATTAAGATAAATGCAAAGAAATAGAGGAAAACAATAGAATGGGAAAGATTAGAGATATCTTTAAGAACACCAAGTGAACATTTCAAGAAAAGATGGGCACAGCAAAGAACAGAAACAGTATGGACCTAACAGAAGCAGAAGATATTAAGAAGAGGTGGCAAGAATACTAAGAACTATACCAAAAAGATCTTAATGATCCAGATAACAAAGATAGTGTGATCAATCTCCTAGAGCCATACATCCTGGAGTGTGAAGACAAGTGGGCCTTAGAAAGCACCACTATGAACAAAGCTAGGGGAGGTGAAAGAATTTCAGCTGAGCTATTTCAAATCCTCAAAGGTGATGCTGTGAAAGTGCTGCACTTAATATGCCAGCAAATTTGGAAAGCTCAGTAGCAGCCACAGGACTGGAAAAGGTCAGTTTTCATTCCAGTCCCTAAGAAAGGCAATGTCAAAGAATATTCCAACTACTGCACAATTGCACTCATCTTACATGCTAGCAAAGTTATTCTCAAAATTCTCCAAGCTAGGCTTCAACAGGATGTGAACCAAGAACTTCCAGATGTTCAAGCTGGATTTAGAAAATTAGAGGAACCAGAGATCAGTTGTCAATATCTGCTGGATCATAGAAAAAAATAATAAAATTGCAGAAAAACTTCTAATTCATTGACTTACACTAAAGTTTTTGACTGTGTGGATCACAGCAAACTGTGGAAAGGTCTTAAAGAGATGGACATTCCAGACCACCTGATCTATCTCCTGAGAAATCCATATGCAGGTCAAGAAGCAACAGTTAGAACCGGGCATGGAACAGCAGACTGGTTCCAAATTGGGAAAGGAGTATGTCAAGGCTGTATATTGTCAACTTGCTTATTTAACTAATATGCAGAGTACATCATGAGAAATGCTGAAGATGAAGCACAAGTTGGAATCAAGATTGTTGGGAGAAATATCAATAAACTGAGATAGGCAGATGACTCCACTCTTATGGCAGAAAGCAAAGAGGAATTACAGAACCTATTTATGAAAGTGAAATAGGAGAGTGAAAATCTGGCTTAAAACTGAACATTTGAAAAACTTAGACCATGTCATCCAGTCTCATGACTTCATGGCAAATAGATGGGGAAACAATGGAAACAGTGACAGACTTTGTTTTCTTGGAGTCCAAAATCACTGCAGGCATGAAATTAAAAGATGCTTGCTCCTTGGAGGAAAAGCTATGATCAGCCTAGACAGCATATTAAAAATCAGAAACATTACTTTGCTGACAAAAGTCCATCTAGTCACATCTATGGTTTATCCAGTAGTAATGTATGAATGTGATAGTTGGAGCATACATTTGGCTGAGTTCCAAAGAATTGATGCCTTTGAACTGTGGTGTTGGATAAGACTCTTGAGAGTCCCTTAGACTGCAAGGAGATCCAACCAGTCTATCCTAAGTGAAATCAGACT
Source organism: Odocoileus virginianus (assembly GCF_023699985.2). Lineage (NCBI taxonomy): Eukaryota > Metazoa > Chordata > Mammalia > Artiodactyla > Cervidae > Odocoileus > Odocoileus virginianus. Next base: position 55,618,061 of record NC_069675.1, on the reverse strand, counting down.
GAATATTCATTGGAAGGACTGATGTTGAAGCTGAAGCTCCAATATTTTGGCCACCTGATGTGAAGAACTGACTCAGTGGAAAAGACCCTGACCTGGGAAAGATTGAAGGTAGGAGGAGAAAGCCTTGACAGGGGATACGATGGTTGGATAGCATCACCAACTTGATGGACATGAGTTTGAGTAACCTTGCAAGTTGGTAATGCACTGGAACCTGGCGTGCTGTAGTCCATGCGGTCACGAAGAGTTGGACACAAGTGAGCAACTGAACTGAACTGATGTTTCATTAAGATAAACTTATACCTAATTGCCAAAACTTTGGTAGTGTTTTTAACTTTGTCTTTACTTAATCCTGACATTTAATGGATTATCAAATTAGAAGAATTTAATAATTACAACTTGTATAGCTTTCATCCCTTCCTATTATCACTACTTTATTTCAGCTATTAATATTTCTTACCTCTCCCAATTGATCATGCTTTACATAAAGCAGACCCATCCCTTTCTATATTAATTATTGTCATTTTGATAATAAAATGGTCTATTACCACTTCCCTATTTGAAATATTTTGATGGTTTTCCTGGATTTTTGAAATTAAGTTTAACTGTTTTATCTAAATCCTTGGGAACTTTATCTTGAATCCTTCCTTATTCTGTTCAAGTCTTTGGCCACATTCCTATGCACCATGCTCCCTGGGGACACTGAACTGCCTGGAGTTACTCAAACAAATCAAGCTTTCCAGCACAATGTAATTTTGCATTTAAAATTTTTGTTTTTCCTACCTGCATTCCCACTATTTGTAAGCATTTCATCAAGCAGAATCAGATTTACCGGAGTTTCGCATAGAATCCTTCTTTGGATTTGTGATGCTCTTAGATGCTCCTATTTTATAAAACCCCTCTGGTTTTACAATACTATGGGGCAATGATTGAGGTTTTATTTGTTTATTTGTTTTTGTATAATTTCAGTAATACATAAGCCATATTGCCTTCATTTTATTTATTGTCATCCTGTTTATTTAACTTATATGCAAAATACATCATTCTAAATGCCAAGCTGGATGAATCATCAACTGGAATTAAGATTGCCAGGAGAAATATCAACAGCCTCAGAAATACAGATGATACCATGCTAATGGCCGAAAGTGAAGAGAAACTAAAGATTCTGTTGATGAGGGTGAAAGAAGAGAGTGAAAAAGCTGGCTTAAAACTCAGCATTCAAAAAAACTAAGTTCATGATGTCTAGTCCCACCACTTCATGGCAGATAGAAGGGGAAAAGTGACATATTTTATTTTCTTGGGTTCCAAAATCACCGCGGACAGTGACTGCAGCCATGAAATTGAAAGACACCACTTGGAAGGAAAGCTATGACAAACACAGACAGCATATTAAAAAGCAGAGACAGTACTTTGCAAACAAAAGTCCATCTAGTCAAAGCTACGGTTTTTCCAATAGTCTTGTATGGATGTGAGAATTCGACCATAAAGAAAACTGAGTGCTGAAAAATTGATACTTCTGAACTGTGGTGTTGGAGAAGACTCTTGAGGGTCCTTTGGACTACAAGGAAATCCAACCAGTCAATTCTTAAGTAATTCAGGAGTTCTGAATATCCATTGAAAGGAGAGATGCTGAAGCTGAAGTTTCAATATCTTCATCTCCTGATGCAAAGAGCAGACTCATTGGAAAAGACCCTGATGCTAGGAAAGATTGAAGGTAAAAGGAGAAGTGGCAGGCAAAGAATGAGATGGTTAAATAGCATCACCAACTCAATGGACATGGATTTGAGGAAACTCCAAGAGATAGTGAAGGACAAGGAAGGCTGCCTTGCTGCAGTCCATTGGGTTGCAAAAAGTCAGACACAATTTAGCAAGTGAACAACAACAACCATATAGGGTGTATGCAATGGCACAAGATTAACACATGGATGAATAAATGAATGTACCTTGCCCTTTTCAGCTACTCTTATCACTTTTATATTAAACATTTCAACTATAATTTTTATTTTAACTTGAAATATAGGATCGCATGAGAAACCAAATACCCAAATTCTGGATCCAGAATCCTTGCTTTTTCAGCTATACAGTACCCATTTGGCTCTGAAAATAGAGACAATGAAGACTAATGAAGCTATGTACAAAATACTAAGTATTCTAGAATTCCAAAGAAAATATTATTAGATAATCATTAAATTTGTATTTGATGCAGATAAGGAATTATTCATTCTATTTTTAAAAAAATATACTTAATAATTTTTATCTAGAATTCAAAGCAGTTCTGATGTTTTGAAATATTTGGTTAATGTTCTGCTTTTTCCTAGTTCATATTCTCTATTTACTATTTATATATATATGTATGTATGTATGTATATTTACTATGTATGTACATATGTATATGTATGTATCTATCTATCTGTATATTTACTTATGTTTTCAATTTTAAACCAAACATTATTTTTGGAAGTTATATTAAATAAAATGTAATTTAATTAGCAATGCAACATACTCATTTCTGAGCTACCTTGGTTTCTCGGACGGTAAAGCATCTGCTTGCAATGCAGTAGACCTGGGTTCCATCCCTGGGTTGAAAAGATCCTTTGGAGAAAACAATGTCCACCAACTCCAGTATTCTTGCCTGGAGAATTCCATGGACAGGGGAGCTTGGGGACCTACAGTCCATGGGGTCATAAAGAGTTAGATGCAATGGACTGACTAACAGTTAAATACTCATTTTTATTTTTAAAAATTTTGCCATGTTATCTCTTTTAATTAATTAATTTCTTTTAGTTGGTAGACATATTATCTTTTGCATACCTCTCTTCAGACTACCACTACAAAATTCCAGGTGCAGATGAATTTTTCAATTTGCCAGTGAAAATTCCAAATATATTCAATGATGATAAGTTACCTCAGGGCAAGGCTTTTTGTTTAATTGTTACAAGGTAAGGTCAACTTGCAATTTGTCATGAAAAGAATGCCTTGCAAAAACTACTTTAACCATTTAATAATTTCATTTCATTCTAATGATATTTTCAAGCTCTGTAAAGCATTGGACTTCAAACATTTTAGTCATATGCTCCATGTAAGGCTTTGAAAATCAGGGAGCTTATTGTACCTTATAAATTTATGTCTAGGATTATTTTATATTAAAATCATTGTGAAAGATTTTTTTTTTTGAAAATTGCATTTGGCATATCCTTTGAAAATATTTTTATTAAACTTTCAAGGGACAGATTTATCTCATTCAATATGGGGAAAATGCCTACATTGGTAAAATCCAATCATTGTCAGGTCATTCATCCAAATTAGACAAATATTAAAAATAAAAACAAAAATATGACTCAGGTCCTTATAATAACCTTCTTACTATGAATTCTAACTCTTACATAGGTAGAGAAATTAAGAGATACATACACATTTCATATATATTTGTGTATATATGTGTTTACACACATACGTATACAAAGACAGTATTGAAAGTATTGGTATGAAGTATTGAAAAAAGTCGATACTTATTTCATTCTAGAGATAAGCAAGAAGCACATGACTAGGATGAAATCAGACTCTGTTCCTTTCAATACTAATTAACATTTCCTTTGCTTTGCTTCTGGGATTGTCCTTCAGAAACAAAGCATTCTCCAATTGTTTCTGTGCTTGGTGCCCTGGAGATTTTTAACAGCTCTTTTCAGTGGAAAGATGGTAGCTGAATGAAAGTTGTTTTTTTTCCTCTGTAAAATGGGTAAGTCCTAATTGAGATGAGGGAGGTGAGAAAAGAAAATCTGCAGTCAGTAGATAGTTCTCAGGTAAGGCAACTTTAGGAAATAGTGTATATGGATCATGAAATTAAATTCCTAAACCTACTCATTCCTGTGGAAAATTGAGCCTTCTTGTCCCAGGAGAAAAATCATTCAGTCATTTGAAGATGGCTGCCCTGTAGAAGGACTCAGGCAGGCCTCCCCATCTACCGCCTTAAGAAAGGACATTATGACTGCAGTATGAGAAAAAACAGATGTGCTGGAAGTTAGGATGTCAAATTCTAAGAAAATAAGAAAGATCAAACAGAATCAGTAATGACATCATGAAATAAAAACAGATTGGGGAGCCAAGAGGATGATTACCTTAATTTCAAACTTACACTACTGTTAACAAGTCTAAGAAAGCCTAAATTTCTAAAATTCAAACACTATGCATATAAAGTATTTTCGCACTGTAGTATGTCTGTGTAGTAATGGAAGATTATACATATTGCATATGACTTTGATAAGTTTTGTTGGCATTTAGTTTCTAAGTTGTATCTGAAATTCTTTTGTGACCCTGTGGACTGTAGCCCACCAAGTCCCTCTGTCCATGGGATTTTCCAGGTAAAAATACTGAAGTAAGTCACCATTTTCTCTTCCAGGGAAACTTCCTGACTCAGGGATAAAACTCAGGTCTTCTGCATTGGCAGGCAGATGCTTTACCACTGAGCCACCTAGGAAACCATTATCTATCCTAGGAAACTATCTATCCATTAAAATTTTCTTTTCCCTTATAGATTACTACAAAACATCAAGTACTATACTTCATGCTATACAGTAGGTCCCTGCTGGTTACCTGTTTTATATATAGTAAGCTTATTTATCCATTTTTATTTCCCTGTTGCCATAGGATCTTCAGTCATATTTCCATAAATTAGTGAAATATATAGCAGACTAAAAAAAGGAGAATCCTTGGCTGCTAGATTTTCAAGGGCTAAAGTCCCAACAAAAACAATAGGAATGGAAGGAAATTTTTCAAGCCATTGTGATTCCTAAAGAATGAATAGATAAACCCCTCTTTACCCAATTTGAACTAAAATGTGGGAAGCATCAGAAAAAAAGAACAAATTAATTGAGTGAACTTTGAGAAATCTTCCTGAGAAATAGACTTCTTTAATGAAACAGTGAAAAACTTTATTTTCTTGGGCTCCAAAATCACTGCACATGGTGACTGCAGCCACAAAATTAAAAGATGCTTGCTCCTTGGAAGAAAACCTATGAGAAACCTAGAGAGCATATTAAAAAGCAGAGACATTACTTTGCCAACAAATGTCCATATGGTCAAAGCTATGGTTTTTCCAGTAGTCATGCATGGATGTGAGAGTTGGACCATAAAGAAGGCTGAGTGCCAAAGAATTGGTGCTTTTGAACTGTGCTGTTGGAGAAGACTCTTGAGAGCCCTGTGGACTGCAAGGAGATCCAACCATTCAATCCTAAAGGAAATCAGTCCTGAATATTCATTGGAAGGACTGACGCTGAAACTGAAGCTCCGATGCTTTGGCCACTGATGAGAAGAGCTGACTCAATAGAAAAGACCCTGATGCTGGGAAAGATTGAAGGAAGGAGGAGAAGGGGATGGCAGAGGATGAGATGACTGGATGGCATCATTAACTTGACAGACATGAGTTTGATCAAGCTCCAGGAGTTGGTGATGGACAGGGAAGCCTGGCATACTGCAGTCCATGGGGTTACAAAGAGTCAGACATGACTGAGCGACTGAACTGAACTTGTTTTTCCACCCTTGTCTGAGCTTCATGAGAAGTAAAACAGTAGAATCTTTAGGCCAAATTTGGAATTCTAAGGCAGAGAATACCTTTAAGGCTGGTTTCACGGGCCTGCATGGGCATCAGGTTCCAGATTTCCCTTGACATGAATATATTGCTGTATCAATAAAATTGCATATAATTATCTACTGTGTTTGGATGTGAGATTGCCCTACTGAGCTTCCCACTGGAGTCAAAATGACATAGGGTAACATCCAAAAGTTCTCTAAAGAGAACATGGAATTACACCCTGGTCAGGATGTTGAACAAGCTATGTGTGTGAACACATTATCAGAGCTGAGTTTTTTAAAAATGACTTCTAAATGCCAGAGAGATATTTTGCTTGCTGAATAAGGATAAGGAAAACAAAAAGCTGCAAATGATACCAAAATGGGTCAGTAGTCACCAAGAACTCAGACACCTTTCATGGGCTCAGAAACTTACATGCAACTTTAGAAATAAAGGGAGAACACAGTAAGCCATTTTTTTACTTAAAAACTAATGAATTATTTGAGTTTATTGATAGTTGCTTAATTTTGTTTCACCACCAGGCTAAAAATATCTGGTAACAGAAATAAGTCATGAAAAAAGTTAAATTATTTGCACACCAAAACTGATATATCTTCACAACCATCCTTACACTAAATTAACTTAATAGTTGCCATTTATCAAGTGCTTACTTTTTGCCTGCATTATTTTACCTTCACAAAACCCTCAAAACTTAGAAATCATTGCTATAGCATTGCTATTTTAAAGGTAAACAAGGTTTAATGAGTTGACCAAGGTTAGGAAGCAAATAAATAGCAGAATCAGGAATTAAACCCAAGTATGTATACTAATAATAATTCTGCTTCTAAAAATCATACCATATATTCATAAGCAAGTAGGATGACACTGGTGAGTGAGTATATACATTGAAACTGAATTGAAGGTTTTGTGTTTATTTCTTATCTCAGCACGGACTTCCCTGGTGGCTGAGATGGTAAAGAATCTGCCTTCAAATCAGGAGACCTGGGTTCCATCCCTGTATTGGGAAGATCCCCTGGAGAAGGGAGTGGCAATCCACCCCAATATTCCTGCCTGGGGAATTTCATGGACAGGGGAGCCTGGTGGGCTGCAGTCCATGGGGTTGCAAAGAGGTGGACACAACTGAGCAACTGATACTTCCACACTTCTTCCTTCAAGGGACTTGGTAGTTTTAAGGATTCTTAGCCTTGGTGTTATTGAACTTTTGAGTCAAATGATTATTTATTCTGATGGGCTGCCTGTGCTTCGTTGGGTGTCCAGCAGTATCCCTGACCTAGATACTAACAGAGTTTCCACTTGTGGTTGTTACAAACCAAATTTCTCCAAATATCATTGCCTAACTGAGAACAACTGATTTATATTAAAGTCGCTGAGGAACCACTCAAATGACCTTTCCCTTTATTATCTGTTCTGATTTTAGTTTTGAGATTTCTTATGATATCAAGCCTTGAATATTAATAATTAGAGTAGTTGGAAACATTTCTACAGTTCATGGAAAGAAACTGTATCATAAGGCATGTTTTCAAGTTTTATTATTCAACTATTCTTTAATTGTATTGCTTTATTGCTCAGCTGAAAATTCTTAAACAGAGAATTATTCAATTATCTCTATATAGCCTCTCATTTCTAAAATAAAAATCATAATATCAACTTTGCATATATTGTTAAGGAATAAAATGAAACAACAAACACAAAACTTGTTTAACTATAATCCCGGGAGATTAAAACCATGTTCACCTTGACCATGAGCACAAGGGGAAAGTAAATCAAGGATCAGTGGAACTCTCAGAGAGACACTTGACTCATGCCCTTACTCAGTTCTAATTATTTTATGTCTTCCACAAGTACATCTTTCCTTAGAGAGTTTTGACTCTTCATGTGTGTGCTTATTTCAAATAAGATAAAGTGTTATAAGAAAGTTATTAAAAGGAGTACTAAAATTATTGAACTGTTCTTGACAGTGAAGGAAACATGACTATATTTTAATGGGCTACTACGAGAAAGAATGACCAGAGCAGGAACAAAAATTTTAATAGTCTATAAACAATTTTATAAAGTCAAATATGTTGCAAAGTGCTAAAGTTATACTGATCATATACCCTGGCCTCCAGGTGATGTCACTAATTCTAGTGCAATGATAACTAGATTACTAAAAATAAGAGGATCATCTGTCTTTGAGGATCAATACTAAGGTGGTTAGATAATTATATAAAATCAATTATATAATGTCACTTATGGCATTTTATACTTAATATAATTGATTTTACATAATTATATAATTCCCTAGAAAGTAAAATTAAACTTAGGAGTCATATTTTTATGTTAGGAAGAAGTAAATTTAGGACTAACGAAAAAAAGTTTCATTTACTGTAGAAATCGTCACTTCCAGAAATGACATGCACATAGCAAATTAAAGATTCTAGAAAGTTTTAGATAGATTAAAATGGGCAAGTCACAATAAACAATCCTTAGATTATGAAATATAGTGAAAAAGAAAAAAGCAAAAAATGTTACATCTTTGATCTTTACAATGATTTTATTTCCTGCTGCTAGTTCTATAATCACAGTAGTCAACTATTTTCTGTATGTAACATACTAGTTATCAAGATAATATTTTATATGCACAGACATAGAATTCTGCCAACTTTTTCTCTAAATTCTTGAAATAGCAATTGAACTAAGCTTAAGGACTTTTACTTAAAAAGTAATTTGCAATCTGTTCTTGGTACAATACCAAAACAGGTATATTTTTATCAGCTGAGAATACACACGAAGTATAACAACTTCACCATTGATATTAATAATTGAGCTATAACTCTTATGGGTCTTGTTGTCTGATTACAAAGACAGTTGTGTTTAACTGTTTCAACAATGATCTGGTCAGAAACAACCCAGAGTGTAATAAATTTGCTAAGAAAATACCTTTTAATTGTGATCTTTCAACAATATTGGCTTATTACATTTCTACTTGGCTAAATATGATGATTTTTATGAATTTTTGACCAAGAAGATGGTCAGGAGAAAGAAGTAGGTATATTGACAGTATTTTTAAACATGAAAAATAAAGCTTATTAAATATGCCCTTCTGAGCAGGCAAATGTGAGAAATTTAAAATGTGCTTTGCCTTTCCCAGCAACTTCATATTATACAGACTCAACCCTCTAATGAACTGCATTTGTTGACTCATGCAAGAAAACAAGGTAATTGTATTTTCTCAACCCTTCTGACTTCTGAGCCGTGGTGTTAGAGTTATTACATTCAGTACTTGCAAATAAAAAAACATATTAAAAAATAACCAAGTTGTTTTGTGGAAATTGGGGCACAACCTTTTCATATATAAAAATTAAAACTCATTGAAAAGAGTTTTTCTCTTTTCTCTGAAAAGAATATTTCTATTAGGGACATTTAACTCACTAGATACATATGAAACATCATCATTGCTCTTGTAAAGTTATCAAAGTGATTAAAAATAACACATTACAAAAATTGATAGAAAATACATTAAATATTTAATGAATATCTATTTTAGATTTTTTTTGTTTCTGTAGATGATTTAACATTATCTCATTCCTTCTCTGAATATTTTTCTTCTGAATGTAATAATGAAATAAGCACATATTTACTGAACATTTATACTATATCAATTACCTCTAAATAACAAAATAGAAACTATGTTGAGATTATTAATGAATTAGGAAAAATTGGAGTATTATTTTGAATTTTACACCTAACACAAAATGAATCAGGGTGGAGGATTTCAGAAATAATGTTTTAAAAAAGTTCACTGTGCATGCATCTAAATACAAAATGTTGTATCTATACCATCAAATAATAAAGCATTCTGAAATATAGTAATTAAAAGATGTCGCACTGGAAAAGGTGAGAGGGATTAAACTGCATATTCTACATATAAGCTTGAGAATGTATTAAAAATTATGTTGGCATGAGATAACATTGCTTGGGAGTACGAAGTTTACTGGGGACAAAAATCTATATTCTTTTCTAGTATTTACTAAGGAATTAAATAGTTGCCATAAAAATAATTTTATTTTAGAATGTTAATGCCATATAAAGTAAAACTCATCAGTTCCTGTCTTTAAGTTTGCAAATCAGTAGCAATTCAGCAATTATTAATTAAGTAACTGATACAGAATTAATTCTTTCTTACAAAAATACAATACTTTTCTAATGGGTGTGGTGATTGTATTATATATTATTTTTAGAACACCAAACTATGCTCAGGAAAGACATTTCCCTTTAGTTAAGTATAGATAAAATGCCTGAGGGAAATTTAGATACTTTTTCCTTCCTTATTCACATAGATTTATTTTTGTAGAAATGAAAGTAATATTTAATTGGAATAATCCTGATTGACCATTTCATATATAAATTAAGAGGCACTCTCTCCAAATCAATGAAGAGGTCTTGTCATTGTGTATTTGTACATGTTGGAATTGCCTACAGTATTTACTCTCAAAAAGATATTCACAATGAACTGGATATGTTAGCATAATCTGCCCTAAGAATTTGACATAGTTAATAATCTGAATACATTAATAACTTTGTGGAAAGTCTATTTAAGATCTAAACATCCCTATCTCACTTTGAACTGATGGTGATCTATTATAATTTATTTAAACTAAGTCCTTAGACTCGGAAAAGAGGTATACCTTTTTTAACAGTCCCCTAGTATAACTGTTCAAGAGGGCAAAAACTGTTATTTCTTATTTTAAATAATACTTTCAAAATTATACCCAATGCCTAAAATAGTAACTTATCCATTATAGATGCTCAAAAATACTTGTTGAGCAAATTAATGATATAAATATTCATAGTTAACACACTTGGGTACTTACTATTTTCCAAGCATTGTGCTAATAACTTTAAGAGCACTGTTTTTAGTGGTAACAATCATCAATTAGTTAACACTTTTCTATTCCACATTTACAAATGAATGTATACATTTTCAGCTTTTTTACTATTTTAGGGAGTGGGGAATGGGGAAAGCAAAGGAATTTATTTCTCTCCCTGAGGCTTCCCAGGTAGCACTAGACGTAAAGAACCTACCTGCCAATGCAGGAGACATAAGAAAAAGGGATTTGATCCCTGGGTCAAGAAGACCCTCTGGAGGAGGGCATGGCTACACTCTCCAGTATTCCCTGGAGAAGGAAATAGCAATCTACTCCAGTATTCTTGCCTGAAGAATCCCATGGACAGAGGATCCTGACGGGCCATGGTCCATGGGATTGCAAAAGTTGGATATGACTTAGCGACTAAATCATCATCATCATCACCAGTAATCTTGTCTGGAGAATCCCGTGGACAGAGGAACCTGGCAGGCTACAGTCCATGCAGCCCAAAGAGTTGGATACTACTGCAGTGACTTTTAGCACACCTAGCCTTTCTCTCCTCATCTGTAAAATAGAAATAATAAGCTTATCTGGGCTAGATTGTTTGAAAAAATGACTAAAATACAAGACACTTATCATAGTGCTAGACTAAGTGTTGACAGAATAAAACCACTAAATATATGGCAATGGGTTTTCAAATTACACTCTTTTTTTTTTTTTTTGCATTTTTTGATGATGGTCAAACTAAATAGAAGTTAAACATTCATATTATAGTTTTACTTGCTTGAGTCAGAATAAACTTGTTATTTCTGGATGCCTAGCTAGATAATGTGACTGCTCATTGTTTTTAGCCAATAAACCCTTAAAAGTCCATTTGAGGTAAGGATAGGAGTTCTGAGTATTGTCTAGATATTTTCTTTCACTTAAAATCAACACAAAATAAAATTTAGAAAAAAAATTTTTAAAGAAAACATTAGGAAATCTTCAGAACAGAAGTCATTGCCTTGGATAAACAAAACAAGGTAACAAGTCAATGATGCAGAGCCAGTTGTTGTTGTTCAGTTGCTTAGTCATGTCAACTCTTTGTGACCCCATGGACTGCAGTGCACTAGGCTTCCCTTCCTTCACCAGCTCCCAGACCCTGCTCAAAGTAATGTTCATTGAGTTGGTGCTGCCATCCAACCATTTCATTCTCTGTTGTCCTCTTCTCCATCTTTTCCAGTGAGTCAGTGCTTCACATCAGGTGGCCAAAGTATTGGAACTTCAGCTTCAGCATCAGTCCTTCCAATGAATATTCAGGACTGATTTCCTTTAGGATGGACTGGTTTGATCTCCTTGCAGCCCAAAGGTCTCTCAGGATACTTCTCTAACACAGACAGTAGTGGATGTTATTTTCAGAAATTTTGCCGTGCCAACATCCTCAATGTTTCCGAGAGCAATGTAATATGGAAAAACATGGGCACAGAGAAGTGAAGTGGAGTGAAGTGCTCAGTTGTGTCCAACTCTTTGTGACCGCATAGGCTATAGCCTACCAGTTTCCTCAGTCCATGGAATTTCCAGGCAAGAATACTGGAGTGGGTTGCCATTTCCTTCTCCAGGGGATCTTCCTGACCCAGGAATCAAACGTGGGTCTCCCATATTGCAGGCAGATGCTTTACCTTCTGAGCCACAAACACAGAGAACTCTGGGTTAAAATTGGATACAGAAGAACAAATGTGAAGAGGTTTTTTAAATACCATAACATTTTATTTCACATATATTTCCCTTTTATCAATGTACATACCATTGTCTAAATAGTCTATAGCATTATTTCTGTAATTAAAATATACAACATTCTAACTGACAGGAAAGCATCATGTCATATTTTTATTTTCTTTCTAAGAAGACTATAAAATCATGACTCTTACAACTGATGGTGTTTCAGGTTTCCTGACTCAGTAGTTCATGCATTTCGATGGAAGTAAGAAGAAATTTTATACTCCACAAGTCAAAACTGTTCTTCCTTCCAGACACAAAAATTTGACTGATACCACCCACAAAGCAGCATGCTGATTACATTAGTGCCATCAGCATAACTCCTCTCAAAGGTGAATGTGTGTCAAGCTCTTTTGTTATCAATATCGCTTAAAGACATAAAAATGTTTAAGTATCTGTTAAAGTTCTTAGAATTCCACATATCAAATATGCATTATTGATAGAGCAAATGTTTGTGAATATTATGCATATTCGAAGCCCTGTGAGAAACTATAAGAACTCAGTGTTGAGCAACAAAAGACAGTTTGCTCCCTCATTTCATTTGGTACTCAATGCTATGTGGAGAACAAAGTATATAGAGATGCACGTTCAGTTCAGTTCAATTCAGTTCAGTTCAGTTTCTCAGTTGTGTCCAACTCTCTGTGACCCCATGGATTGCAGCACTCCAGGCCTCCCTGTCCATCACCAACTCCCAGAGTTTACTAAATTCATGTCCATTGAATCAGTGATGCATCCAACGATTTCATCCTGTAGTTCCCTTCTCTTCCTGCCTTCAATCTTCCCCAGCATCAGGGTCTTTTCAGATGAGTCAGTTCTTCCCATCAGGTGGCCAAAGTATTGGAGTTTCAGCTGCAGCATCAGTCCTTCCAATGAATATTCAGGACTGATTTCCTTTAGGATGGACTGGTTGGGTCTCTTTCCAGTCCAAGGGACTCTCAAGAGTCTTCTCCAATGCCACAGTTCAAAAGCATCAATTCTTTGGCACTCAGCTTTCTTTATACTCCAACTCTCACATCCATACATGACTACTGGAAAAACCATAGTTTTGACTAGATGGAACTTTCTTGGCAAATAATATCTCTGCTTTTTAATAAGCTGTCTAGATTGGTCATAACTTTTCTTCCAAGGAGCAAGCATCTTTCAATTTCATGGCTGCAATCACTATCTGCAGTGATTTTGGAGCCCCCCCAAAATAAAGTCTGTCACTGTTTGCACTGCTTCCCCATCTATTCCCATGAAGTGATGGGACTAGAAGCCATGATTTTAGTTTTCTGAATGCTGAGTTTTAAGCCAACTTTTTCACTCTTCTCTTTCACCTGCATGAAGAGGCTCTATAGTTCTTCTTCATTTTCTGCCATAAAAGTGGTGTCATCTGCATATCTGAGGTTATTGATATTTTTCCTGGCAATCTTAATTCCAGCTTGTGCTTCCTCCAGCCAGCATTTCTCATGATGTACCCTGCATATAAGTTAAATAAGCAGGGTGACAATATACAGCCTTGATGTACTCCTTTCCCTGTTTGGAAACAGTCTGTTGTTCCATGTCCAGTTCTAACTGTTGCATCTTGACCTGCATACAGATTTCCCAAGAAGCAGGTCGGCTAGTCTGGTAGTCCCATCTCTTTCAGAATTTTCCAGAGTTTGTTGTGGTCCACACAGTCAAAGCCACATATCCAAGGCAAACCATTCAATATGACAATAATCCAAGCCTATACCCCAACCAGTAATGGTGAAGAAGTTGAAGTTGAACAGTTCTATGAAGACCTACAAAACCTTCTATAACTAACATCCAAAAAAGATGTCCTTTTCTAACACCCCCAAAAGATGTCCCTTTCATTATAGTGGACTGGAATGCAAAAGTAAAGAGTCAAGAAATACCTGGAGTAACAGGCAAATTTGGCTTTGGTGTATAGAATGAAGCAAGACAAAAGCTAATAGAGTTTTGCCAAGAGAGTGCATTGGTCATAGCAAACACCTTCCAACAACACAAGAGACGACTCTATATATGGACATCACCAGGTGGTCAATATCAAAATTAGATTGATTATATTCTTTTCAGCCAAGGAGATGTATGTTAGATGAATTTAGCTGAGTAAAGGAGGTCAAAGAGTATATTCCTAAAGAAGTGAGTCTTTGATAAAGGTCTCATTGAGCCAAAGATTTTAATTTCATGGAGATGATATGGGAAATTATTCTGGGTGTTCACATTGATAGGTTCTTATTCTTATCACCATTTGTGTGAATTTAATTACATATACATTTATATATATGCATATATATACATATATATCAATATATTTATCAATCTATATGTGATCAATTTTGATCAGCTCCTGGAACATAGTAAGAGCTCACTTAGTATACTAGCTACATGCATTCTCTTTATTCTTTTTCTTTCTGTTCCCAAGTCCCCCTTCTTCTTCTAATTATCATTATAAGCATAAAGAATAATATACTCTGAAGCCTTGTGTCATGAGACAGTATAGCTATTAAAAATGGTCTCCAGAAAAGACAGTGTGGTTCCAATGGAAAGAGAAAAATAATTTTGTAAGATGGGCTAGAGAGGGAGAGAGTCAACATAGTCAGAGCTTTGTACACTGAGAGTGAAAGTGTTAGTTGTGCAGTCCTGTCCAACTCTTTGTGAATCCATGAATTATATAGCCCACCAGGCTCCTCTGTCCATGAAATTCTCCAGTCAGGAATACTGGAGTGTGTTGCCATTTTCTTCTTCAGGGGAACTGCCAGACCCAGGAATCGATCCCCGGCTTCCTGCATTATAGGCAGATTCTTTACCATCTGAGCCACCAGGGAAGCCATTGTATGCTGAGCTGCTTTTATTAGGTTCTAATTAAGATTTCAAAAGGGAAGAGGGAAGAGTGGATATAAACTGATTATATTTGAGCTTATCCAAAATGATTCTTCCTCTGTTGAGTCACAGAGATTGGCAAGGGTCAGACTGGATGCACGTCCATCAGTTAGATGTCTTGGTAGTTGTCTAGAATAAAAAGTTGTGCCATGGAGGATATAACATTTATTTTGTACTCAATAAGTATTTTGTTATTTGCATATCTTGAAAATACAGATAGGTAGAAGAGCAGCACATATAGTTATTTTGTTAAAGTGGGGTACTGTAGCTAGTTATTATTATTGTAATATCTACTATCATTATTGAAATGAAATCCTGGGATGATAGAATATATAACATGTGAAGCATTCTGAGTTCCATGGAAGAAAAATAAGTAATATAAATATAAGCATTTTTCATAACCATATCAGTGTCTCATAACATTTTGTTAATAACATACCATGTAATTGTATTCCTAACATAGACATTCAATACAAAATTGTTAACTGACTCATTTCTGAATTAAATACCTTCACCAATAGCTACAGTAGTATCAGACAATCACCATTAACAGCAATAATACTCTTACTTGGGTTGAATATTATGAAAAATGTTTTTAAATAGTAATTAGTAGAGAGAAAGATGGAGAAGGCAATGGCACCCCACTCCAGTACTCTTGCCTGGAGAATCCCATGGACAGAGGAGCCTGGTGGGCTGCAGTCCATGGGGTCACTAAGAGTCGGATATGACTGAGCAACTTCACTTTCATTTTTCACTTTCACACATTGGAGAAGGAAATGGCAACCCACTCCAGTGTTCTTGCCTGGAGAATCCCAGGGAAGGGGGAGCCTGGTGGGCTGCTGTCTATGGGGTCGCATAGAGTCGGACACGACTGAAGTGACTTAGCAGCAGCAGCAACAGAGAGAAAGAAGATGAACAAAGACACATGGGCAAGATGATCAGATCTTAGTCACACTATAAGCGTTTAAAGAAATTAAATTAACTTGGGGGATTTTAGTCAAAGAGGTAAATAAGAACTAATTAGATACATCTACAAACAATCAGTGTAACAAAATTCAGGGACTCTTAGTAAGATGGTAATTAAGAAATTAAGGTTACTTCTTTTTACAGGAAAAAAACAAGGATGCTCACTTATACCACTTTTATTCAACATAGTGTTGGATCCACTTTGCAGTCTAATGTCAGACTTGAGAACAGAGATATCTCTTCAGATAATGACAAGTAACTTGGGAGAATATTATGAATGATTCATGATCCAATACAATACATGCCACCAATGAGAGACAGGTCACCTGAGTGTGTTAGAGATAAAAAGTACTTTGAAAATATCTGAAATACTAGAACTGGGTTTAAAAACAATAAAAACTACTCAAGATATCATCTGTTGTTAACTGAAGTTCTTGGTTGCCCAGTAACCAAAAACCCTGACTGATATCTCAGATATCACCTGCTGCCCACCTACAAATGACACTACGTGTTTCTTAACTTCTCTTTCAGTTACACTCAAACCAGTTAAATAAATGCAGGTCAATTGTATTTCACTATGCTACAGAGCTATAGTCATTGAAACAGAATACTATTGCCAGAAAAAGACACAGATTAATGCAACAGAATAGACAAACCAGAATTAAACCCACACATGTATGGTCAATTAATTTATGACAAAGGAATGAAGAGCTTGTGATGAGAATAGTCTCTTTAATAAATAATTCTGGGAAAACTGGACAGTTGCATGTAAAAGAATAAACCTGGAGCACAGTCTTACATCACAAGCAAAAATAAAGTCAAAATGGAGTAAAACTTAAAAAGATCTGAAACCATAAAACTCCTAGAATAAAACATAGCAGTGCATGCTGACTTACTGATCTTTTTTGATCTCTCCTCAAGCAAGGGCAGCAAAAGTAAAAATGAGTAAATGGGACAACAATAAACTAAAAAGCTTTTGCACAGTGAAGAAAACTATTGACACATGAAAATGCTACTTACTGAATGGAGAAGACATTTACAAAAAATACAATAATAATTGTTTAATATCTGAAATATATTAAGACTTCAAATAGCTCAGTATCAATAAAAACAATCTGATTAAAAAATTAGCAGTTCTGAATAGTTTTTCCAATGAAAAAAATTGCCAACAGATACATGGAAAGTGCAAATCAAAACCACTATAACATATCACCTCTAAGCTGTCAGAATGGCTATTATCAAGTTTTGGTGAGAATGTGGAGAAAAAGGAGCCCTCTTGCCTCACTGGTGGGAAAATAAATTTGTTCAGCTACCATGGAAAAGAATATGGAGTTTCATCAAAAAATTGAGTAAAACAACCATCCAGCAATTTCAGTCCTGGGTATTTATCAGAAGAAAACAAAAATATTAATTTTAAAAGATATATGCCCTGCATAATTATTTACAATAGCTAAGATATGGAAGCATCTTAAGTGTTTATTTGTAGATGAATAGATAAAGATGTGATTTATATCACAGGAATATTTTTCAGCCATAAAAAAAAAAATGAAGTCTTGCAGATTGCTGCAACGTGGATGGATCTAGAGGATATGCTAAGTGAAATAAGTCAGACAGAAAAAGACAAATATCATATGATTTCACTTACATGTAGAGTCTAAAAAATAAATGAACAAGGCATAAACTTCCAGTTGTAGAATAAATAGGTCATAGGAATGTAATGTATAGCTTAAGAAATATAGTCCATAATATTGTAATAACATTGCATGGAGATGGATGGTCACTAGACTTATTATAGTGATCAATTTATAATACATAAATATTTTGAATCACTATGTTATAAACCTGAAACTAATATAATATTGTATGTGGACCATACTTCAATAAAAATAAAAGAGAAAACATACTAAGGGAAAACTATTAATGTCTTTTCTATTACTATAACACCCAATCATTTGACTACATTTATGCCTTGGGTAGGTGCTCATGGATAGACACTTGTTGTCTATGAATAAGAGATGTGGATCCTTGTATACACATGAAATAAGTCACAGTCACAATGTTTCCAGAAGTATATTTACTCATCAATAGTAACCTTTACCTTTCCAGGATAAATTCATGTTTTCTGAAGTTAAATCTTTCAGAGCAGTGATACAAGTGCTTACTCTTAAGATTGTGTTTCCTTTAATTATATTATTTTTAATAAAGAACTATGTTAAAGGACAGATTAAAGGCTGGTAAACTTTATTATTTTAGGGTTGCTAGCAGGTAGGAGGAGATATAATGAAAGCACATGATATTCTTTGCATAATTATCTCTTTGTATTTACTATTTCACTTATTACAATGACCATATATTGCTGATTTGACATACAAAATATCAAATTAAAAATTACAGTTTATTAATGTAAAACTCTTTTAACATTGATTCCAGCCATCATGATAATCACTAGACTCAAAATAGCAGTTTCTATTAAATTCACAGGTTATTGAATGACATTTTTCAATATGTTACATCAACCTCCAGCTTTCTATCTGTTGGAAAGTATCAGGAAAAAATGTCTCACACACTTTCATGTCATTTTCCTTTAAAACCCTTTGAAACATGGTAGGCATTCAGCAAAGGTAAATTATTGCTGTTACCAGTATTATTATTCATTTTATTTTACCAAATCAGATTTTAACATCAAGCAAAAAATATGTGACATGTTCTAAATTCCTATAGGATGAGTTGAGGACTGATGTACAGCAAAATGTAAATACTTTCAAAATAGCATCATCATCATACAATTTTTATAAACAAAATAGATCATCACTTTCCTAAATGTGATACTCTGCAAGTAACAATCCATCTATTCATTTATTTAATAAAATGTTATATTTCTTCTACAAAATGTCTTCTCCACCTTGGTATTTATATTTATATGTGTGTGTGTGTGTGTGTGTGTGTGTGTGTGTGTGTGTGGAGGACATGACAACTCAATCCAGTATTCTTGCCTGGATAATCCCGTGGACAGAGGAGCCTGACAGGCTACAGTCAACAGGGTCACAAAGAGTTGGACATGACTGAAGTAACTTAGCATATATACTTATATAATATACATATATATAAGATTGAAAGTTGAAGGGGAAAGATTGAAGGTGGGAGGAGAAGAGGATGAGATGATGAGATGGTTGGATGGCATCACCAACACCATGGACATGAGTTTGAGTAAGCTCCGGGAGTTAGTGATGGACAGGGAAGCCTGGCCTGCTGCAGTCCATGGGGTCACAGAGTCAGACAAGACTGAGCGACTGAACTGACTAATATATATATATACATATATATACACATACATATATATATATACACATATACATACATATATATATAGTCTTAGTTCATAGATTCAAAAACTACATTGATTTGATTGTATAATACTTCTTTTGTGGGAAGTAGTCCTGTGTATTGTAAGCTGTTTAGCATCATCTCTAGTCTCTTCCCTAGAAACCAGTTAAACACCCCATGCCCCAGTTGCAACAATATCTCTGGACATTGCCAAACAGCTCCTGGCCGGCAAAAATATCTTCCTGGTTGAGAATTACTGCACTACTTTGATCTGCAGAGATGACAGTAGTGTCCGTTGCTCATCCTCAACCACAAAATATAACTTATGGGGGCAAAAATAAGAGAATAAAAAGATGAGATTGTTGGTGTCCATCACCGATTCAATGGACATGAACTTGGGCGAACTCCGGGAGATGATGAGGAACAAGGAGGCCTGGTGCACTGCAGCCCATGGGGTCTCAAAGAGTCAGATAATTTAGCAACTGAATAGCAACAACAGCAACAACAGCATAGATTGTTTTTACAACTAACTTAGTACCATTAACAACCTTCAATAATTAGCTCTTTGTGGGGCCAAATTTTGGTCTAGTTCCAATGTAAACTCACACCTCTCTGTGCTTCATTAAGGTTTAACGTCAGTCACATTATCTTCTTTCATGTTATTGGTGAGCCAGAGTTTGAATTCATAGCTACAACAAGATAACAATTTAAATATGTAAACCTGAGGCCCTTGTTTTTTGAACTTTCCTGAACAAATGCAATTTTTCTCTGCAAAAATACCCTGGCAATCTCTGTAACCCAGATTTGATGAAATATGCTACTCCCTTTTATCAGTACAGAACACAATGGAAATAAAAAGTCAGGCTTTGAAGGTTCACAAAAGTACCTAAAATTATGAAAGTATATTTGGAAATGAACTCAAAACTCCCTTGTTGAATGAGAGTTTCCAAAGTATGAAGCCAAGCCAATACAAAATCAAGGTGAAGAAAGTATATAATCTTGTGAAGTAGAAGAACTTTTTAAACATGGTACCAACAATAGAAATCAAAAGGAATTGGAGTCTTATTATATATGTGTTGTTTATTAATTTATATTTATGGAAGAAGATTAATAATTTTGATTAGATTCTGCAATATTTTAATAACTCCAAATGCTATATGCTACACTGTATCACTTAATTTTGTTATAGATAATTTTACTAAAATACTTGATTTAAAAGTGCAAATTTGTTTCAAGGAAATTGATATGTGCATAGATGTAATATGTCATATAGTTGTATATTATATATAGTTAAATATACAATGTATATATAGTCAAATATATCATATACATGCTATAGCACATATATGTATATAGGATAAGTTTATTTGCCTCTATGTAGATAAAAATATATTTTTTATTCGAAATTGCATCTTTAGGAATACTAGATGAATGCTAAAAACTGCACCCAGCTGAAGGCAGCGAGGGAGGAAACACACTTCAAAGTCTACCACCTACCTTAATTCACTGTGCTATTAACTAGGACCACCTACATCTGGTGTCCAAATTCAAGAACTCTCCTTCTATCACTATATTATAATTCAGGAGCTCCAATCACTCTAAATGGAGTAGTAAATGGCAACCTACTCCAGTATTCTTGCCTGGAGAATCCCATGGATAGAGGAACTTAGTGCATGGGGTCATAAAGAGTCAGACATGACTGAGCACACACATGAATCACCCTAAAGCCTACTTCCACCATCAAAGTTTAGGTATTTTTCAAGGTAATGTGCCATAATCATTGTACTATTTCTATATATCTTATCAAATCAACATATATAAAGCTGCCACACTTTCATTAGGGTCTTATAATTTTTAATAAATGTCATATTTAAACTTGTGAGTGTTGTACTCCTAACTCCATTTTCCCATAAGTGCTTTGGTTTCCATTGCTCAATTTTGTATATCACAGTGGTTTCCAGGAACACGTATGTCAAATTAAAGCAGATCAGCTTTAGTTTAATGATAGTGTTGTTGGAATTAGCTGTTTTACAATGGCTTTTTTAACTAATGTTGAATGTGGGAATGTCAGCATTGAGTTAGTACAATATATTTCTTAAACATTTTCCTTATTATCTAAGAAGCAGAGAAGGCATTGTTTATTTATAGAGCAGATTAGATGAGTGAACCATGGAGAAGCAGGAGCAAACGGCAAAAGATAGAAAACACATTATTAAAATGTTCCCATTCCTTAATCATCTTATAATAAACTTCTCAGGCCCCCTCAAGGGGAAAGAAAGAAGGGTGTGTGTCATATCACACAGAAGGTAGCATTATCTACTGTATTACCACCATGAAGATTTTGCATAAGAATTAGCTGTTGTGGTGTAGATGGCCCAAATATTCTGACCTCCTATCCTGCACTATGATTGAACCACAGACTCCCTCAGATGACTGGCAAGGCCTAAGCATACCTGGCTTCTGGTTGAAGTCAGTCTTTTACTTCACTGGTGAATTATTATTCATTTTTCACATAGCACCTTCAATAGCCTCATCTTTAAATTGCTCTTTAGCCTTCAAAAATAACTACACTCCTAGGGGAAAGCAGTTTATAATTTGTGTCTGTATCATTCTAATTGTGTTATCAAAAACATAAAAAATTTTTTCAAGTAACTTCATTCACCACTGCAGCTTGGATTCTAAAGTTAACCATTATCTCATGTGTTCTAATAAAAAAAGAACTAGAGAAGGATTTCATAAATATGATTCTTACTCTTCTCTTTACTTCTTAAGGATTTTTCCCAACAAAAAACTGGAACTAAAATATTTTCTTACACACAAACATACATGCTCACATATTAAAAAGTAAATGCTCACATATTAAAAAGTAAATGTTATCAATTGGATATGTTATGACTAATTGCACTGCCTTTGTACTAACAATAGAAAATCATGGGATTTAAAATAAATGATATTACATGTGTGGAGAGAGAATTTTCACTCTCTTACAAAGCTGGGCTTTTGTCCTTCTTTGTTCTCCTTTGGTACCTCAAAGGGCAGAAAAATTGCAGTATCTGTTAATCTGATTGTTTACAACTAGGAACTATACTAGCAAACACTTAAAAAATACTAAGCACTGTTCTAAGCACCTCACATGTATTAGGTCATTATATCCTCATTTACAGTGTTATTCTTGTGTTACAAGGTGAAGAACATTAGCACAGAATGCTTGGAAAATTTGTTAAAGAGACCCCTTACAATTCCCCATGCTGCCGTTCTGTGTCATATAGAAATGGAGTGATGCTGAGTTTCTTATAATCACAACTTAGGTACTTTCATTTTGACAACTTGCTATATAAGAGAGAGAAAAAGAAAAGTTTCTTTGTCTGAATTTCATATCTGTCTGAGTTGTTGAATTGTGCTGGACTCCTTAGTGCTCAACTGTTATGCGTACCCTCAGTAGCTCAGTCATGTCCAACTGTTTGCCACTCCATGGACTGTAGCCCACCAGGCTCCTCTGTCCATGGAGTCTCCAAGCAAGAACACTGGGGTGGGTTGCCATGCCCTTTTCCAGGACTGTGATGCATGATTCATTGTTATTTGAATGATGTTTTCCGTATAGGGCTCACCATATAATCTTTAGAGAGTAAATTGGACAGTTATGCCTATGCATGAGTTGAGATGGTAAATACAATCAAGGTGAATTTTTTGACCTGCAGGATATGGGGACAGAGATCTGGCTTTCTCAGGGGTTTCAGAAGGCTACAAAGAAACTGTATTAAGTATTTAAGTAACAGTTCCGTATAGAAGAAATAGGGCTTCCCTAGTGGCTCAGATAGTAAAGAATTTGCCAGCAATGCAGGAGATTGAGTTTTGATCCCTGGGTTGGGAAGATACTCTGGATAAGAGAATGGCTACCCACTGTAGTATTCTTGCCTGGAAATTCCATAGACAGAGGAACATGGTGGGCTGTCCATGGGGTTGCAAAGAGTCAGGCACAAATGAATGAATGACACTTTCACTTCATATAAGAAAGCCAGATTCGCCCTATAGCTTTTGTTCTCTTTCTTAGTAGGGGAGAACCTTATTTACCTTGCCTATAGCCCTGAACACTGAATCCAAAAAATAAAGACAAAAAAAAAAAAATCAAATAATCAGAGAAGGAAGAGGGTATATTGGTTTAGGGGGAGTTATGAGTTCATTGGGATTCCCTGGTAGCTCAGATGGTAAAATGTCTGCCTACAATGTGGGAGACCTGGGTTCGATCCCTGGGTCAGAAAAGATTCCCTGGAGAAGGAAATGGCAACCCACTCCAGTATTCTTGCCTGGAAAATCCCATGGACTGAAGATCCTGGTAGGCTACAGTCCGTGAGGTCGCAAAAAGTCAGACACGACTGAGTTCCATTTCTTATTCTATGGGTACCTCAGCCTTTGTTTATTCTTCCTTAAGACAGGAGAAGATGCTAAAATACAGTTAAAAGTATTAGGCATTGGTTGAGCTATGATTATGACTGAGTGCCTTAAAATACCAGAAGCCATGCCTGCCTTCTATTTCCACTCATCCTGCCTTCTCCCCTTCCCATCCTCCAGCATGGGACTCACTAGCCTTCCTTTCTGTCTATCTGTAAAGATTTACATGGCTGGACACATAGAAATGATAACTTGATTCAGCCTCCCAACACCACCTATCCATACCCACAAGAAATAATCATTTTCTCTCTTCCTAGGTCCATTTTGTTGGGACATGAGTGTGTCTGTGCTAAGTTGCTTCAGTTGTTTCTGTCTCTGTGCAACCCTAGGGACCAGCCCTCCAGACTCCTCTGTCCATGGGATTCTCCAGGCGAGAATCCTGGAGTGGGTTGCCATCTCCTTCTCCAGAGGATCTTCCTGACCCAGAGATTAAAACTGTGTCTCTCACAATTCCTGCATTGGTAGGTAAGTTCTTTATCACTAGTGTCACCTGGGAAGCCCCATAACTTGGGACATGGTACCTCTAACTCATTACAGATGCAACAGAGTATATGTATTCTAAAATTAGTAAAGAATAATATAGATTACTCACAAAAGACTTGCGGCTTCAACTTTAAATGTTCTGCTCCAACTTTAAATGTTCTGCTCCAACTTTAAATGTTCTGCTCCAACTTAACATTTTCTAGAGCTCAGCATCTTAGTCAAAGCTTGTCAATGGCATCTCTGACTCCCACCCTATTCCCTATTGCATGAGGACCAGAGATTAGTCATTTCTACATATCTAATCACAATCTACTTTAACAGGATTGAAAACACATCCTTAAGGATTATGAAAACTTTTACTATAGTAAGTAAAGCTTTCAATTTTTCACCATTAAGAAATATCTTGAATTTCAAACATAAAGTTATACTACAGCACTATGAAAATTATTTGATATATATTTGAGGGGGATGGGAGAATAGGTAGGAATGATTAGAAGATGCTGAAATGTGTAGTTCACTTTTCAATTGACACAAATAGCTTCATTTCACTTTATACTTTTCTTAAGGATTCTGAGAAAATAAATGCAGCATAATGACCCTATTATGTTACAGAAGGGACTGATGCAGGCCCCATTCCATGTAACTAAAGTGCTTGCAGTTAATTCAAAGCTGTTTAAATGAGGTCCTGCACAAAACTGATCACACATGTGCTACTTTCTTGGCACTAAGTAACCCAAAATAAATTCAAGAAATCTTCAAGGAATTATTGTAGGTATTTAGATTTTATTTTTCAGGGCTATTCATGAAATCAGCTCCTTAAGAAGCTATCAGCCTTACTTTTTCAATTATAACCTTCCTTTTCAGGTAGTGCTCCCTCTAATTCCCACTTTGAGCCCATTGATATATGTCTAATATTTAGGTTGAGAGAAATTTTATTTTCAAGAAAATGTTTGTGGAGTGAAGCAGATGGAAAAATCTATGATAATATTAAGTTGAACCAGAATCAAATAAGTTGAAGTGTACTTCTACATGTGCTGGAACAAATACATTCATTCAACAAATATTCCTGTATGGCAATGATTTTTCAGTCTCAATGGGTATAAAAATTACCTGAGATATTTTTTAAAATATGAAGAATTCAGGGCTCCACCTCCAGAGATTTATATTAAGTAGGTTTGGAGTAGGACCAAATCCCTAGTGTTTTTAATGCAATGAACCCACTGAATCCTTTGGAAAGAAATAAACATGATTTAAGAGGCACTTGTCTCTAAATTTACTAAAGATTGAAAAGATGTCAATAAAATTTCTTTTCAAATTGAGCATTTCATGAAGGAAGCAAGACTTTGATGTAGATAGACTAATAAACAAATACAACAACGATCCATGTGATTAAAGAAGTGTGTACACAGGACTAAAGGACCGCAGAGGAAGGGGGTGCACAGCAGCACAGGCTTCAGGCTAGAGATACAGGGACTGGAAATCCTGTAAGAAGTAACTAGGAAAAGACAGAAGTAAGAGTGGTGGAGCCTGGTGGGCTACAGTCCATGGGATTGCAAAAAGTTGGATATGACTTAGTGATTAAACAACGACAAAAACAAAATGGTAGTACAGATGGAGAAATTCAGCAACATTCCAAGGATACCCACAGCAAGACTTTCTCTCAAGATCAGGAATTACAAATTGCTTAGCTCAAGAATGAGGTTGCATGAGGGAAAATAACATCGCAGAAGTAGTTCTGGAATCAAGTAGGTCCCACAATGAGTGTCACTGTTCCTCTGTGCTCTGATCTAGCATTTGTTCTAAATCTAATAAAGAGCAATTTTTAAATACGTGTTGTGTGAAGGGATGCAATCCTTTTATTTGAATGATCAGAGACTGAGGGCAGAAAAATTAATAGGAATATATTGCTATAATGTAGGCAAGTGATAATGAGGGCAAGGGGAGTGAGGATGTTTTGGGAGTGAAGGAGGTGGGGGAATTGTTGCCTAGAGATGTATTCAGAAGGTAGTGTTGATGGTCTTTGGCCAATGGCTGGATTTGGAGGTTGTGCGGAGGAAGGCATCTGTGTCTTCTGACTTAGGAAGGAACACACACATCAAGTTCAAAAAGATCCCCAGAGATGCATAGGACATTGGATAGCCTGATATTTGAGTGAAGAACTCCAAGCTTTAAATGCTGACAACTAACACAAAGAATTAAAAGACACCATAACTAACCAAATAAAAGATATCTGTTGGGCGTATATAGCCCATACTCTGCAGTATTCACCTTCTGATTCAGTTGGAGGGAAAACAGGCCCCAAGAGATAAACTGTTCAAAATTATGCAGCTAATTAGAGGTAGAGTAGGACAAGAATGATAATTTTGTTTTCTACTAATGATGGTAACACTTTGAAACATTTTAATGAAAATATTTGCATATGCAGAAATTGTGTGCTGCTATATATGCACTATTGGGTTGCTTATTGAGGAAGAAGAAAGGAGTGGTTGCGGGGAAGAGGCAAAGAGCACCATCTCTGTGGGGGTGGCTAATGCTGATTCAGTTGTGTAAAAAGTTTTGCAGGGTAAGGGTCTACAACTAATTTATTGTGTATTTAGAAGTTTAATACCTCTACTGTTTGTTTTTGTCAACCACTATCATAGTTTTGGAATCCTAGCTAACATAACAATGTAAAGTGAAAGTGAAAGTGACTCAGTCATGTCCAACTCTTTGCAACCCATGGGCTATAGTCCGTGGTATTCGAATCTTCAGGCTAGAATACTGGAGAGGGTAGCCTATCCCTTCTCTGGCTGACCTTCCCAACCCAGGTATTGAACCCAGGTCTCCTGCATTGCAGGCAGATTCTTTACCAACTGAGCTATCAGGGAAGCCATAATAATGTAAAGGTAGAGTTAATTATCTTATGTTATCATGTTTTTGTAATCTTAATTAACATAATAATGTGAAAGTAGAGCTAATTATCTTCCTTTAGTTGTTGGTGCTGTATTACGTTTATTTTCAATGATCATCTACAGAGTCAATCAGTTGTAACTGTCACTCTAAGTCTTTTCTGAATTGAAGTCAGCTGACTTATGTCTGAATGTAACTATATGATGAACATGAAGAATAATATCAAGATAGGTAATTATGGGGATACTAATATAATATTCCTAGAGTCAAATTAAAATCACTTTAACCTAATTGTCAAAAATGAATAATGTATTTTGTTTCCAGAAATAATTATGTCACTACAATAAACTGCTTTTGTCACTGTTAAAAAAAATGCCTATAAATAACTATCCAACTACTAATGTAATAATTACACTTTTAGTTAATTATAATATATTGCTAATATGCACAAATGTGTGTTCTACCTGAGTTAACCTACTTATATCCTATAAGAGAGCAAGACATAAGTACAAGATCTTGTGGGAAATAGAAAAAGAAAGAAAGATAAAAAAAATAGGCAATGGTTTGATATCAGCACTCTGGAAA
The DNA here is from genome assembly GCF_023699985.2 of Odocoileus virginianus. Taxonomy (NCBI): domain Eukaryota; kingdom Metazoa; phylum Chordata; class Mammalia; order Artiodactyla; family Cervidae; genus Odocoileus; species Odocoileus virginianus. Next base: position 55,590,314 of record NC_069675.1, on the reverse strand, counting down.
CAAATGTATACCTCTGCAGACTGGAAGAGAGGTAAAAATCTTTGGATGTTGCAGATCCTTTAAGGGCAGGAAAGAATGGTGGAAAGGTTGAATGTGGAAAAGGGAGTTGTGCAGAATTTAAAGATCATTCTCAACTGCTCAGCATATAGCATTAGCTCTATTTGTATTCATGTTTTTAAAGGACTTCAACAAAATCAGTCACTTCAAATCAAAGTTTTAAGATTGTCAATTCTGACACAAAGTAAGGTCTCATGGTCCTTTAGAGCTGGATTGTAAAGAAGGCAGGACACTGAAAAATTGATCCCTTCAAACTATGGTGCTGGAAAACACACCTGAGAGTCCCTTGGACAGTAAGGAGATCAAACCAGTCAAACTTAAGAGAAATTAACTCTGAATATTCTTTGGAAGGACTGATGCTGAAACTCCAGTATTTTGGTCATCTGAGTGAACATCTGACTCATTGAAAAAGTTCCTGATGCTGGGAAAGACTGAGTAGAAGGAGAAGAGGGTATCAGAGGGTGAGATGGCTGGATTGCATCACCAATGCAATGGACATGAACTTGGGAAAACTTCAGGAGATGGTGAGGGACAGAGAGGCCTGGTGTGCTGGTCCATGGGGTCACAAAGAATTGGACATGACTGGGTGACTGAACAACGACTCATGTGGGTTTCCATGGTGGCTCAATGGTTAAAAAAAAACCTGCCTGACAACACAGGCTTGATCCCTGGGTCAGGAAGATGCCCTGGAGAAGGAAATAGCAACTCACTCCAGTATTCTTGCCTAGAAAATCCCATGGACAGAGGAGCCTGGCAGGCTACAGTCCATAGGGTTGCAAAAGAGTCCAATACAACTTATTAACTAAACAACAGCACGAATTCATATATGTTACATCTCTGCCTCTTTTTCTTGAAATGTGATTATATTACATAATCAGTAGTGTATAAAATATACACACAGTATAAAAAGGATTAATAAAACAAAACACACTATCAAGATTTAAAAAATTGAACATTTTCAATACCTTAGAGACTTCTCCTGTACCAATTTCTGATCACATCTTTTTACTTCCAAAGGCAGTGATGCACTTAATCTTGTGTGCATATGGTTTTCCCTTGTTTTACTTTTAATGCCACTTATTAAAACATTACAAAATAAGATTATTTTATGACTTCATTGTATCATAATATTATATTATTTTACTATTTATAATATATTAAATAGGTTTCTCCTGGTATTAAACTTTCTACAAATCAATTTATAATGTATATGTATCTTTGGGACTTACTCCTTTCATTTAAAATTATGCTCTTGAGACTCTTTCATTTTGATGTGTGTAGTTGTACTTACTCTATTTTCACTTCTGTATAGCCTTCTATTATATAAAGCAAATTTTTATTTTCAATTCTCCTGCTAATACTGTTCCCGTACATTTCTAATTCAGGCTATTATGAACAGTGCTACCATAAATATTTGTCTGAGCATGAACAAGAATCTCTTGGAGTAGTTCTAGGAGTAAAAATGTCAGGTTTTATAGTGATCCCTCTTTAAGAGCTTACTATAAGTGGACTTTATTTATCGAGACTCAAAAGAGTGTATTATTTCTGAATGTACCTAGCAAAGTTACTGTTTCTAGTAACTTTGTTTCCTGTGGAAACAGTGATAGATTTTATTTTCTTGAGCTCCAAAATTAATGCAGTTGGTGACTGCATCCATGAAATTAAAAAACACTTGTTCCTTAGAAGGAAAGCTATGACATACCAGGATAGTGTATTAAAAACCAGAGAGATCACTTTACCAAAAAAGGTCCATCTAGTCAAGGCTCTGGTTTTCAAACAGTCATGAGTTGGGCCATAAAGAAGGTTGAGCAACAAAGAATTGATGCTTTTGAATTGTGGTATTGGAGAACACTCTTGAGAGTCCCTTGGACAGTGAGGATATCAAACTAGTCAATCCTAAAGGAAATCAACATTGAATATTCATTGGAAGGACTGATACTGAAGATGAAGCTCCAATACTTTGGTCATCTGATGTGAAAAGCCAACTCATTGCAAAAGACGCTGATGCTGGGAATGATTGAGGGCAGGAGGAGAAGGGGCTGACAGAAGATAAGATGTTTGGTTGGCATCATTGACATAACTGACACGAGTTTGAGCAAAATCCAGGACAAGAAAGCCTGGAAAACTGTGATTCATATGTTTGGAAAGAGTCGGACATGACTTAACAACTGAAGAAAAACAGCAATCTAGCAAAGTTAAAAATGTGCTTTTATTTTTAGTAATTTTTTTAAGTTGACCATATTAATAGGAAATGATCCTCATATATTTTTGGAAAGTGGCAAGTTTAAGTCATTTTAGTATATTTGCAACTGACATTGGAATCTTTGAAATTCCATGATCATAAATATGGATAAAGAAGTAATTCTTTGACAGTTTCTTCTGCATCTCTGTGAGTCCTAATATAAGAAATGACAGAACATTGAGTCTAAAACCAAACGTTATTCTTTAAGTTTACATATTGCTTTTTCTGTCATTGGCTATCAATTTCAGATTATTAAGTGATCTAAAATCTAATGGAAACTATTTCAAGCACATGAATATATGTTTAAGACAATTATATTTTGTTAGTACGTTGAAATATCCCAGCAGGTTTTGGAACACAGAGGAGTTGACTTGGATTTTAGAATTTGACATGGTTTGGTTAAAATGTTGACTGTTCAGTGGGTTAATTAGAATCTCTGCATGTCAATTATTTCATGTTCTAAATGATTATAATAATGTCAGAATTGTAGCAAGTCTTAAATTTGATAATATACAGTGGAGTGAATATTTGTCATCTTGTTTCTTGGCTTTTCTGAATTTTGAACCAGTTTCTTTTCTTCAGAGAATATTACACTTCATAAGATAAAGTACTCTGGTGTCGATGGAAGCTAAAAGTGTCAGGCTCATTCCCCAGCCTCCGTTATTACTAGGGTGCAATCAGGTGGCTCAGACTGCCAATTAAACATACCCTCCAGAAACTTTGAATCAGAAGTTAGTGATGGAAGGCAGTAGAAACTACACAGAATCCGCTATGGAAAGAAGTAGGCTCTGGCAGCAACTGCATCTATTTCCCAGAATCAGCAGTTCTGTGGTCCAGTGTGCTGCTGATGGGGTCAGTGTTGCCAACTGCAGTTTCTGGTGCCTGGTGTGACCACTGTCTAATTTCACTGCCTCATTTCCTTTGGCATAAATTTGGACACTGTTACTGGCTGTCACCTCAAATCCTGTTGTCCAGCTCCACTATTAATGAATTCTGCTGAAACTTAAATCAGCCAGTTTCTCTTGACTGATACACTATATTAAGCACTTAACCAGTACCAAATCTGTGGCAAATAAATGAACATAAGCTCCAAGAGTAATTATGTTTAATTTGTTAAGTGTTATATTTCCAGCACCCAGCTGAGGTTAGCAGATAGTGGGCACTAAATAAATATTTACTGGATTAAAAGCTTGCTGTTATTATCTCAGGATTAAATGTCAGATTAAAAAAATAGTCAAGAAAAAACATCATTGAAGCATTAAAATGATTATTTAAAACAATTTTGATATATTTTGATGATACAACACTACTTTATAATCACTTTAGAGACATTATTTAAGAGTTTAGGAGTTACATGTTATTAATTCTGTCCTTCCCACTGAGGCTTCACGTAGATACACAAACACATCTCATCAGGTACAAAGTTACAAGGCACATAATAAAAACTATCTTATTTCATTCTTTTTAACCAAAAAAATACACTCCTCAATGAAAATCTATCAGACTAGGACTTAAATCCAAATTTTAACTTAAACAAACACCATAGAAAGAGAAATCATTTTTTTCTGTTTTAACAAAATAATTTCTGATGATAAGGTTAAATGAAGATAGATAAATGTATTTTGTTCCACCTCCGTGCCAGTAATCATCATTGTGACTGTACTGGATTTTTAGGGCTGGAAAAACAGAACCTATCAGTCCATAAACAGAAATCATCCACATAGTCAAAGCTATGGTTTTATCAGTAATGATGTATGGATATGAGAGTTGGACCAACAGGACTTGCTGATGGATTGGAAGTGGAGAGGAAAAAAATAAAAAGTAAAACAAAACAGAGGTCCTCTTACTTAGTAAGAACTTTGGATATTATTCTAAGAGATATAAGAAAACTTGGAAGGTTTTGAAAACAAATGCGTTATTAACTCATTTTAATGACCTTTGTAACAAAAGCAGATACAATAGCAAGAGCTAAAATGCAGCAATGGACACTGAGTAAAACTGTTTTAGCAGATTTGGTTAGGAGGCAGAGGAATGTGCTATCAAAGGATTTCAGATGCACAACCAGGGCAGTGACATAGGCTCCCAAGCTCAGAGAGCACTTGGCTTAAGGTTCTGGTGTCCTTGTCTTAATAATTTTTTAACAAAAGGCTCTGAGTTTTCCTTTTGCACTGGAGTCCTGAAAATTATGGGTGTAGTTGGTCCAGCTAAAAAGTCACACTCAAAAGTGGAAAATGACATTGAAGAAGAGTTAACAGTACCTGAAATGATGGCTTTTTTTAGTCAAAAAAAAGTTTTTATTAAATTCAGTATACCATAGGTCACTGGAAGAACTAGGAGTTACATTCCCACCTTCCAAGTCTTTATTCAATGTACTTTTTTTTTTCCATTTATTTTTATTAGTTGGAGGCTAATTACTTTACAACATTGCAGTGGTTTTTGTCATACATTGAAATGAATTAGCCGTGGATTTACATGTATTCCCCATCCCGGTCCCCCCTCCCACCTCCCTCTCCACCCCATCCCTCTGGGTCTTCCCAGTGCACCAGGCCCGAGCACTTGTCTCATGCATCCAACCTGGGCTGGTGATCTGTTTCACCCTAGATACACATGTTTCGATGCTGTTCTCTTGAAACATCCCACCCTCGCCTTCTCCCACAGAGTCCACAAGTCTGTTCAATGTACTTTTGCACAACTGCCTCAACTGCCTAACTGCCTCCTACTGCCTCAACCACACTTGTGTAGTTACTGATAATGTAAGTGATCTTTTATACAAATATTCTTTGCATATTTGGAAATAATTTATGATAATATGGGAGAAAGTTTAATATAGAACTACTTTCTTCTCTAATTGCCTATAACATCATATTTATTTTACTCTCATCATCCCCTATACCCCCTTATTATTTGCTGACTCTTTTTTTTCCATTTATTTTTATTAATTGGAGGCTAATTACTTTACAATATTGTAGTGGTTTTTGTCATACATTGGCATGAATTAGCCATGGATTTACATGTATTCCCCATCCCAGTCCCCCCTCCCACCTCCCTCTCCCACCCGATCCCTCTGGGTCTTCCCAGTGCATCAGCCCCAAGCACTTGTCTCATGCATCCAACCTGGGCTGGTGATCTGTTTCACCCTAGATAATATACATGTTTCGATGCTGTTCTCTTGAAACATCCCACCCTCGCCTTCTCCCACAGAGTCCAAAAGTCTGTTCTATACATCTGTGTCTCTTTTTCTGTTTTGCATATAGGGTTATCATTACCATCTTTCTAAATTCCATATACTGTATATGGAATTAGTATACTGTAATGGTCTTTATCTTTCTGGCTTACTTCACTCTGTTTGCTGACTCTTTATTCTCTATCCACTCTAATAATTTTCCATGGAGTATTTTGGTAAGACTTCTTTGTTTCTCTTCCCTTGATACTTTATTTTTAATGAGTGTTTTTAAAATACTATCTATGTGCTAGTTGAAACTCCAATATTTTGGTCACCTGATGCAAAGAGCCAACCCATTGGAAAAGACCCTGATGCTAGGAAAGATTGAAAGCAGGAGGAGAAGGGGACAACAGATGATGAGATGGTTGGATGGCATCACCGATTCAATGGACAAGAGTTTGAGTAGACTCCGGGAGATAGAGAAGGACAGGGAAACTGGCATGCTGCAATCTATGGGTTGCAAAGAGTCAGACACAATTGAGTGACTAAACAACAATAATACACTAGTTAACTTTAAACTCTATTTCTGACTCTGAAGATTCCTCAGAGTTGGATATTTCAAAGTCTACCTGTTTAGTGATAGATCACACTTAACAAAGCCATATAAGTATATTTTATTTCCCTTTCTCTCACCACAAAATTTTTCCGTCCTCAGATTTTCATATCTCAGTGAGTATGGTATAGTTAGGAAAGCTAATGATTGATTTCTTCCTTTCCTTCATACTTCAATCCTTTTTGCACACAATCTAAAAACTCTTTAAGTTCTGTTATATCTTAACACAGGATCCACTTCTAATCCAATCACCTTCATTTCTCAGCACCTTGCCTGAGTTGGTTCATTTTTCTTTAAAAAAGCCAAAATGGTATTTTAAAATGGAAATCATACATATATCTTTCCTACTTAAAGTCACTTAAACAGCTTTCAATTTCTTTTTAAAAAGTTTCTAAAGCTGTATCATGTACCAAAAGACCTGTGATCTTTCTACTGTTCATTTTCTTATGCTCTGATGTCTCTTTCGTCTTTCTTATCTTCCATCAGTGCATGGAAGCCAGTGCAATGGACCTGTTTTTGTCCCTCCAGAAAGCCCATTTTATTCCTGAATGAATTCCTTGATCTTTTTTGTTCCATAGTATAAAAAAGTCTCTCCATATATCATTACCTGGCACCTTCTTCTCTTCATCATGCTTCAGCCCAAAGGTCAATTTCTAAGAGATACCTTCCTACACTCTTGACACAGTTTTATTTTAGAGTTCACTCTTGCTACAGTACAGACATGGATTTAGAGAAAGGAAGTCAGGCTAGAAACAGCAAGTCCAACTTGATGAAAGTTAAAATTACCCAGGTGAGAGAAATGCCAAATCTGTCTCATAGGTAGCGTTGGTTTAAATCCTTAGATTAACTCTCTGTTTAAAACCTAGTCCTTGCATATGTCCAATATATTTTCCCACCATTGCAGAGTGCATACAGTCAATAATTCTTTTCCAGATTTGGGATTTAAAATGGAATATATAAGAGATTATGTTGATCTCTGTTCAAATATTTCCAGACCAGACAAACAAATAAAGGGAAAGGTTTAGAGTTGCTCTATTTTCACTTGCCAGGATGGAGCAGCAAGAGAGCCATAACCAGAAAAAGCAGAGATATAGTGCTTCATCTTTCTGCCAAATAGTTTCTTTCTGTATTTCTCAGAGCAGCAGGCTTTAGCTGGGTCAGTGGCACTCTTTAGAGCTGGCATCACTTCCTTCTTTTGGAGCCAGCTGTAGCACTGCCTTGCTTTACTTGAAATGCCATGCATGCCAAATGTAACCTGGGAAGAAGCACCACTGCAGGCTTGTCTCATGGACTTTATTTCAGATTTGATAGAAATCTGGGGGAATAATGGGATCAATTTGTTCTTCTCATCAAAGGCGCAGAGGTTGCCTTTAGCTCCAGCTTCCACTGGTGCACATGAAAGAATGTTAGTGGGATTCAACAGTGTAGCTACTACCCCTTATATCCTGATGGGCATTTCCATCTTGGCAGAAACTCACTGGATGGTTGACTGTCCTATTTATTAAGTGTTCATTCTTGCTATTTATTTTACAGAAATTCTTCAGTGTTTTTCACATCTGAATAGCTTCCTGGATTTAAACATTAATAGGAGTTTTTGTTTTAATTGCATTAACTTTTTTCTCATTTCAGTGTAAATGTATATTCAAGTCTTTTATTCATTTTGAGTTAATTGCTGTGCTTGATGTAACATACTAATCATATTTCATTCTTTTGCATGTGGCAGTCCAATTATCCCAACACCACTTATTAAAGAGACAATCCTTTCTTCACTGTATGTTCTTTGTTCCTTTGTTGTAAATTAGTTGTCCACATATGTTTGGGTTTATTTCTGGGCTTCAGTTCTGTTGTTTGGACTAGTGTATATGTTTTTGTGCCAGTACCACTCTTTCGATGACTGTAGCTTTATAGTACAGTTTCGAGTCTGGGAGCATGATACCTCCAGTTTTGTTCTTTCTCAAGGTTCAGTTCAGTTCAGTTCAGTTGTTCAGTTCAGTTCAGTCACTCAGTCGTGTCCAACTCTTTGTGATCCCATGGACTGCAGCATGCCAGGCCTCCCTGTGCATCACAAACTCCCAGAACTTGCTTAAACTCATGTCCATTGAGTTGGTGATGCCATCCAACCATCTCATCCTCTGTCATCCCCTTCTTCTCCTACCTTCAATCTTTCTGAGTATCAGAGTCTTTTCAAATAAGTCAGTTCTTCACATCAGGTGGCCAAATTATTGGAGCTTCAGCTTCAGCATCAGTCCTTCCAATGAAAGGACTGATTTCCTTTAGGATGGACTGGTTGGATCTCCTTGCAGTCCAAGGGACTCTCAAGAGTCTTCTCCAACACCACAGTTCAAAAGCATCAATTCTTCAGCACTCACCTTTCTTTATAGCTCATCTCTCACATCTATACATGACTCCTGGTAAAACTACAGCTTTGACTAGACGGACCTTTGTTGGCAAAGTAATGTCTCTGCTTTTTAATATGATGTCTAAGGTTGTCATTGGAAAAGGAAATGGCAACCCACTCCAGTATTCTTGCCTAGAGAATCCCATGGACAGAGGAGCCTGGTGGACTGCTGTCCATAGGGTCACACAGAGCTGGGCATGACTGAATCGACTTAGCAGAAGCAAGTTTGTCATAGACTTTCTTCCAAGGAGCAAGCTTTTCTTCTCAACATTGCTTTGGCCAAATGGGGTCTTTTGGTTCCATAACTTTAAGATTGTTCTAGTTCTGTGAAATGTCATTGAAGTCTTTTTTTTCACTTTACAAATACATTATATTTTATTCTTTTTTAAAGTTTTAACTTATGTTGGATTTAGTTGATTAACAATGTTGTGTTACTTTCACTACAGCAAAATGATTCAATTATACCTATACATGTATCTATTCTTTTCCAAATTCTTTAACCATTTTGGTTACTATGGAATATTGAGCAAAGTTCCCTGTGCTACACAGTCTGTCCTTGTTGGTTATCTATTTTCAATATAGCAGTGTGTACATGTCAATCTCAGACTCCCAATCTATCCCTCAAACCCCCTTCCCCTCTGGTAACCATAAGGGCATTCTCTAAGTGTGTGAGTCTTTTCCTGTTTCATTAATGAGTTTATTTGCATAATTTTTAAGAGTCTGCATATAAGTGATATCATTTGATATTTGTCTTTCTCTGACTTACTTCACTTGGTATGATAACCTCAGGTCCATCCATGTTGCTGCAAGTGGCAATATTTCATTATTTTAAATAAATATGCCTGAGTAAAATTCAATTGTACATATGTATCACAACTTTATTCATATCCCTGTTGATGGACATTTAGGGTTCTCTCATGTATTGACTACTGTAAACATTTCTGCAATGAACTTTGGGGTGAATGTATCCTTTCACACCATGTTTTTCCTCCAGGTATATGTCCAGGAGTGGGATTGCAGGATCGTATGTTAGTTCTATTTTTAATTTTTAAAGGAACCTCCATACCGTTCTCCATGGTGGTTGTACCAATTTACATTCCCATCAGCAGTGTAGGAGGGTTCCCTTTGCTCCACACCCTCTCCAGCACTTATTGTTTGTAGATATTTTTATGACAGTCATTCTGACTGCTATGAGATGATGTGAGATGATACCTCATTTTAGTTTTGATTTTCATTTTTCTAATAATTAGCAATATTGAACATTTTTTTTTTAATGTGGCTCTTGTCATCTGTATTTCTTCCTTGGAGTACCAAGGGACACTTTGGATCTTTGGTTTAATGGCATGAGCTGTTAGTATATTTTAGAGACAGACCTTTTCCTGGTCACATTATTTGCAAATATTTTCTCCCATTCTGTGCTTTGGCACTTTTTTAAATTATTTGACTGTGCAGAAGCTAGGGCGGGAATATATGTATACCTATGGCTGATTGATGCTGAGTTTTGACAGAAAACAACAAAATTCTGTAAAATGATTATTCAAAAATAAATTTAAGAGAAAAGCTTTTAAGGTTAATTAGGTTTCATTTGTTTATTTCTGTTTTTATTCCCATTACTCTGGGGGATGGATCAAAAAGGATGTTTCTGGGAATTATGTGAGAGAATGTGCTGCCTATGTTTTCTTCTAAGGGTTTTATGGTATCCAGTTTTACATTTAGGTCTTTAATAAAAGCAGTAAGGTAAAAAAACAACAAATAGCATACAAGGGAACTCCCAAAAGGTCATCAGCTGATTTCTCAGCAGAAACAAGGGAGGAAGTGGCATGGTATATTTAAAGTGGTTAAAGGGAAGAAACTACAACCAAGAACAGCCTACCCTGCAAGGTTCTCATTCAGGTTCAATGGAGAAATCAAAAGCTTTACACAAGTAAAAGCTAAAATAATTCAGCACCACAAGACTAGTTTTGGAACAAATGCTAAAGGAACCTCTCAAAGCACAAAAGGCCACAACTAGAAACAAGAAAATTGCAAACGGAAAAGCTTACCACTAAAGGAAGGAAATCATCGACAGAAATATGATATCAAAACCAGTTGTGAGAAGGGGAGAACCCAAATACAAGATATTGGAACTGTATTTGAAATTAAAAGAGAAACAACTTTAAACAATCTTTATATATAGGCTTCTGTATGAAAACCTCATGGTAATTGCAAACTGAAAATCTACCATAGATACACACACACAAAGAGAAAGGAGTCAAAATGCAACACTAAAAATCAAACCACAAAAGAAGTGAACAACAGAGGAAGGGAAGAAAAGAAAAAAGACCTACAAAAGCAAATCCAAAACAATCAATAAAATGGCAATAGGAACATATATATTGATAATTACCTTAAACTTAAATGATTAAATGCTCCAACCAAAAGACATAAACTGGCTAAATGGATGCAGAAACAAGACCTGTATATATGCTATCTAGAAGAAACCCTGTATGTATACTATCTAGGATAGATGGGGAAACAATGGAAACAGTGAGAGAATTTATTTTGGTGGCTTCAAAATCACTGCAGATGATGACTTCAGTAATTAAAAGACACTTGCTCCTTGTAAGAAAAGCTATGACCATCCTAGACAGCATATTAAAAAGCAATGACATTACTTTGTCAACAAAGGTCTGTCTAGTCAAGGCTATGGTTTTTCTAGTGGTCATGTATGGAAGTGAGAGTTGGACTATAAAGAAAGCTGAGCACCTGAAGAATTGATGCTTTTGAACTGTGGTGTTGGAGAAGACTCTTGAGAGTCCCTTGGACTGAAAGGAGATCCAACCAGTCCATCCTAAAGGAAATCAGTCCTGAATATTCATTGGAAGGAATGATGCTGAAGCTGAAACTTCAATACTTTGGCCACCTGATGCGAAGAGCTGACTCATTTGAAAAGATCCTGATGCTGGGAAAGATTGAAGACTGGAGCAGAAGGGGATGACAGAGGATGAGATCATTGGATGGCATCACTGACTCAGTGGACATGAGTTTGAGTAAACTCACAGAGTTGGCGATGGACAGGGAGGCCTGGCATGTGGCAGTCCATGGGGTCACTAAGAGTCATACATGACTGAGCGACTGAAGTGAACTAAACTGAACTGAACATCATGCCTGTTGATGCTTCAGTGAAATAACTTTCAATAAAATATAATCAGTAAAACAAGGGACTTAGAAATAAATTCTTTTTTGTGACACACTTAAACCTTTATACTCTTTGTATAAATTGGTTTTGATTTAAAAAAAAAAAGTTTGCCACGAAACTGTGTGACTCTTGAATAATCATTTATGATAATGGAATTTCAAATGCTTATGAATTAATCTTGCCTTTTAGCAACAGCCCTTTTCTTGTGTTAAGTTTAGTTCATAATTCTTCTTATTGCAATGACCAGTTCATCAAGTCCCCATCTATCCTATGATCATGATGAAAAATGATGATATTCAAATTACTACATTTCTCTTTCCACTTGAGTGAACTAATTGCAATAATTCCACATCTGCATCCTCCATGGATACAGAGAGGAGTACAAGAAAACATAAGGAGAACTGGTTGAATACTTAAACATCTATGTAGCTGCTGAACAATATGACATTTTTATACATTAAATACTGTGACTATTCCACCCATAATTTACCTAATCTAAGCTGCTGCACAAAATTAGGGTTTTCTTTTCTTTCTTTTTGTTTTCAAATCTATTCTTAACTATATTTAATTCTGCATATTGGAAGTTGAATGGTTTTATGGAGACCCACAAGACCTTTTAGAACTAATACCCCAAAAAGATGTCCTTTTCATTATAGAGGACTGGAATGCAAAAGTAGGAAGTCAAGAGAAACTTGCAGGAACAGGCAAATTTGGCCTTGGAGTACAAAACAAAGCAGGTCAAAGGCTAATAGAGTTTCACCAAAAACACACATTGGTCATAGCAAACATCCTCTTCCAACAACACAAGAGAAGACTCTACACATGGACATCACCAGATGGTCAATACCAAAATCAGATTGATTATATTCTTTGCAGCCAAAGATGGAGAAACTCTATACAGTCAGCAAAAACAAGACCAGGAGCTGACTGTGGCTCAGACCATGAACTTGTTTCCAACTTCAGATGTACATTGAAGAAAGCAGGGAAAACCACTAGACCATTCAGGTATGATCCTAAATCAAATCCTTTATGACTATACAGTGGGAATGGACAATAGATTCAAGAGATGAGATCTGATAGAGTGCCTGAGGAACTATGGATGGAGGTTCCTGACATTGTATAGGAGGCAGCGATCAAGTCCATCCCCCAAAAAGAGAAATGCAAAAATGCAAAATGGTTGTCTGAGGAGACCTTACAAATACCCGAAAAAGGAAAAGACGCAAAAGACAAAGAAGAAAAAGAGAGATATACCCATTTGAGTGCAGAGATCCAAAGAATAGCAAGGAGAGATAAGAAAGCCTTCCTCAGAGATCAGTGCAAAGAAATAGAGGAAAACAATAAATGGGAAAGACCAGAGCTCTCTTCAAGAAAATTAGAGATACCAAGGGAACATTTCATGCAAAAATGGGCACAATAAAGGACAGAAATGGTATGGACCTAACAGAAAAAGAAGATATTGAGAAGAGGTAGCAGGAATACACAGAAGATCTGTACAAAAAGATCTTCATTATGCAGATAACCATGATGATGTGGTCACTCATCTAGAGCAAGGCATCCTTGAATTTAAAGTCAAGTTGGTCTTAGGAAGCACAACTACAAACAAAACTAGTGGAGATGATGGAATTCCAGTTGAGCTATTTCAAATCCTAAATGATGATGCTGTGAAAGTGCTGCACTCAATATGCCAGCAAATTTGGAAAGCTCAGCAGTGGCCACAGGATTCGAAAAGGTCAGTTTTCATTCCAATCCCAAAGAAAGGCAATGCTCAAACTACCACACAATTGCACTCATCTCACACACCAGTAAAGTAATGCTCAAAATTCTCCAACCAGGCTCCAACAATACATGAACCATGAACTTCTAGATGTTCAAGCTGGAATAAGAAAAGGCAGAGAAACCAGAGATCAAATTGCCAACATCTGCTGGATCATTGAAAAAGCAAGAGAGTTCCAGAAAAACATCTACTTCTGCTTTACTGACTATGCCAATGCCTTTGACACTGTGGGTCACAACAAACTGTGGAAAATTCTGAAAGAGATGGGAATACCGGACCACCCGACCTGCCTCCTGAGAAATCTATGTGCAGGTCAAGAAGAAACAGTTAGAACTAGACATGGATCAACAGCCTGGTTCCAAATAGGAAAAGGAGTATGTCAAGACTGTATATTGTCACCCTGTTTATTTAACTTACATGCAGAGTACATCATGAGAAATGCTGGACTGGATGAAGCATAAGCTGGAATCAAGATTCCAGGGAGAAATATCAGTAACCTCAATTTTGCAGATGACACCACCCTTATGGCAGAAAGTGAAAAACTAAAGAGCCTCTTGATGAAAGTGAAAGAGGAAAGTGAAAAGGTTGGCTTAAAGCTCAACATTCAATAAACTGAGATCATTGCATCTGGTCCCATCACTTCATGGTAAGTATATGAGGAAACAATGGAAACAGTGAGAAACTAATTTTAGGGGCTCTAAAATCACTGTAGATGGAAACTGTAGCCATGAAAATAAGACACATTTGCTCCTTGGAAGGAAAGCTATGGCCAACCTAGAAAGTGAAAGTGAAGTCGCTCAGTCTTGTCCAGCTCTTTGTGACGCCATAGACTGTAGCCTACCAGGCCCCTCCATCCATGGGATATTCCAGGCAAGAGTACTGGGAATGGGTTGCCATTTCCTTCTCCTGGAGATCTTCCTGACCCAGGGGTTGAACTTGGGTCTCCCGCATTGTATGCAGACACTTTACTGTCTGAGCCACCAGGGAAGTCAACCTAGACAGCGTATTAAAAAGCAGAGGCATTACTTTGCCAACAGAGGTCCGTCTGGTCAAAGCTATGTTTGTCCAGTAGTCATGTCGGATGTGAGAGTTGGACTATCAAGAAAGTTAAGTGCCAAAGAATTGATGCTTTTGATCTGTGGTGTTGGAGAAGACTCTTGAGAGTCCCTTAGACTGCAAGGAGATCCAACCAGTCAATCCTAAAGGAAATCAGTCTTGAATATTCATTGGAAGGACTGATGGTGAAGTTGAAACTCCAATACTTTGGCCACCTGATGGGAAGAATGGACTTATTGGAAAAGACCCTGATGCCAGGAAAGATTGAAGGCAGGAGGAGAAGGAGATGCCAGAGGATGAGATGGTTGGATGTCATCACTGAGTCTATGGATGTGAATTTGAGTAGGCTCCAGGAGTTGGCGATGGCTAGGGAAGCTTAGAGTGCTGCAGTCCATGGGGTCGCAAAGAGCTGGACATGACTGAGACTAAACTGAACTGATCTGAAGTAGTTGGTGTGTGTGTTAACTGTTCAGTCATTTCCAACTCTTTGCAACCCCATGGACTATAGCCAGCCAGGCTCCTCTGTCTTTGGAATTCACCAGGTAAGAATACTGGAGTGGGTTGCCATTACCTTCTCCAGGGGAAACAGTATGAGTACTGAACATAAACAAAGCTGAATGTGCACTTTTGGTAACATTATAAACTTTGGTTACACTACTTAACAACTTTGAGCTTTCTTTTATTGGTAAGAGAGAAGACATCATAACCACTAGTCTGAAAATGGTGATGAGAAATCTCTTCCTCATGCCTGTTTATTGCAGGCAAGGTGAAAAAAAAAGGTAGTTTATCTCTTGATATCATTTTTGTAACTCCACACAAATAAAATTTTAAGTGATGTTATTCACATGTAATAGAATAATTGATCAAGAAAAACTTTCCTTTTGAAATAATGTATGGTAGTCAGAAAGACAGAAAACAGTTTAAGTATTTGATTTGGTCATTAGAAAGCAAATTTTGCATTTCCTAGAGTGACTGACAGTCTTTACCCAAATTTTGAGCACCAGGAAAGGAGCAGTATAAAAGCCCCCAGGAAGTAGTTACTTTGACCTAACTATTTTGGGGCAGCACTTCCAAAAATTAACTGTATTCTGGTAATCTATTGTGACATTGGGAATTTCAATTCATTTCCCTGACCCTCTAGGAAACCTGACATTTGTAAAAGTATTGTTTTCCCCATTTAACATTAAAATGGAATATAGGCTAAATTTTAAAGAATTTGACAATTACAAAGGAGTAATTGATAGAAAAAAAAATTCAACTCAGAGTCAATTAGTTTGAATTCACAGGCTAATTCACTTTAGTGCACTTTAATTTTCTTATTTTTTAAAGCATCAAAGTATATTCATACATATACATACAAAGACATATAATTTAGTTATATATATGTATGTGTATACATATATGGACACAAACAAGTTGTGTATGCTAATTTTGATGTTTCTTTTCTCTGACTTAAAATTCACACTCATTTCAGGAAACATGGAAATACACGAGAATATGTTATAAATCACCCAGAGGTATCCATTGTTACCATGATTTTTGTTTTTTGGTTATTGTGTACGTGTGCATGCTAAATTGCGTCAGTCATGTCTGACTCTTTGCAGTCCTACGGACTATAGCCCACCAGGGGTTCTCCAGGCAAGAATACTGGAGAGTGTTGCCATGCCCTCCTCCAGGGGATCTTTCCAACCCAGAAATCCAACTGAAGCCTCCTGCACTGCAGGTGGATTCTTTACTACTAAGCCACCATGGAAGTTCTTTGGTTATTGCCATTGTTCAGTCACTCAGTTGTGTCCAACTCTTTGCGACCCCATGGACTACAGCACACCAGGCTTCCCTGTTCTTCACCATCTCCCAGAGCTTGCTCAAACTCATGTCTGTTGAGTTGGTGATGCCATCCAATCATCTCATTCTCTGTCATCCTCTTCTCCTGCCTTTAATCTTTCCCAGCATCAGGGTCTTTTCCAATGAGTTGACTCTTTGCATCAGGTGGCCAAAGTACTGGAGCTTCAGCTTCAGCATCAGCCCTTCCAATGAATATTCAAGGTAGATTTCCTTTAGGATTGACTGGTTTGATCTTGCAGTCCAAGAGACTCTTTAGAGTATTCTACAACACCACAGCTGGAAAGGATGAAATTTTCAGTGCTCAGCATCTTTTGGTTATTGTATGCATCTTCAAATGCAAAGAAATTTATTCAGATTCAGTACTTGCCAGCAGCCTTGGTATTTGGATTTCCTTGGCTCTGCTCATTTGAGTACTGTCTAAATATCTCTAGAATTGTAACTGAAGGCAAATACCTTCCTGCCATGGTGTGGTGCTTGGTCTCTTCAGCTGTGTCCAACTCTAGGTGACCCCATGTACTGCACCTGCCAGGTTCTTATGTCCATGTGATTCTCCAGGCAAGAATACTGGAGCAGGTTGCCATTTCCTTCCTGACCCAGAGATCCAACCTGAATCTCTTATGTCTCCTGCATTGGCAGGTGGGTTCTTTACCACTATGCCACCTGGAAAGCCCTCCTGCCATGGCAGGGATTATGAATTTCAGAGGCCACATAAACTGAAAATGTCAAAATATTCCATTCCTTAATTACCTTTATACAATGAAAAGTAAGAATAGCACAACATTTTAAAGCAATCATAAAGGGTATTATTTTACTAATAAGGACTGCTTTTATGATTATTTTGAAATAATAAACATAAACCTATTTTGCTAAAAAAGTACATACTTCATTGGAGACCTGAGTAATCTCTCTACAGTTAATCCAATTTATTCTGAAGATTTAAGAGCATTATTGCTTTTTCACTCAGCATCCTCTGATCTGTGGCTGATTTTGTTCTCTCACCCTGGGAGTATTGAATTGTACTGAGCAACCAATAAAATGACTTTTCAGTCAGTTGCCTCAAAATGGCTGTTTGAACTGCTATTCCTTTATCTGATTATTTGTTTTGCTTATCTGCCTGCCTTTAGCAAAAACTTAATGCTTGCTTTCATCTTTCTGTATGTGTTAATTAATATCAGTCAGATCATAATCCATAAAAAAAAATAAATAAAATAGTACCTTGAATTCACTTTTCTCTGAGAACAAACTGGGAGCAACTGAAAGCATTCTTTCTCTTTTTCCCCTTGCTGTCAACTCATTAAACGTGGCTCAATTGACACTTTCTTTGGGAAATCTGACCGGAACACCCCACATGCTCTGTCCCAATATCCCATGTATAACTAAAGCTCTTACACTCTCTGCAAAGGTCAGTTTGTTTGCCCTGTTTCACACAGCATTGTGAAAGTCATCCCTAGTACACAGCAAAATATTTGACAGAGAGAAGTCATTATCAAAACCAAATCTCTCAAGGGAATGATTATCATTTCAGAGAGAAGCAATCAGTCCAGGCGTTTGGAAAGTCTCCCTTTGTATAGGAATTACTGTGGCGAAGTAATTGGAGTGAGCTGGGAGGAGAACAGGAGCGAGTGTTGTTCGAGTCCAGCCTTCTCCTTCTTCCTGGCCCAGCCCCAGCCTCACTTCTGCCCACTGCCAATCAGAAAATAAGCTGCCTTTCTTGACACCAGAAAACCTTACAGGGAAAGTGGTCTAGCATGTGGAAAAGTATAACTGGCTCACCAGGAAAAAAATTTTTAAAAGAAAAACAGGTGGCAGGAAGATCGACCAACAGCACTCTTTGATATTCATGCTGCTGCTGGATTCACAGATAGTGAAATACTCACAAGAAAAAGCTTTTAAGTGGAAACAAAGTGGGTCTTGCATCCATCCTAATTAACAATCAGCATAAGAAAAAATAAAATAAATTGCCTACCTGTGCAGAAATCAAATCACATATGATTTTTGAAATTTTGACTCTAGAGCAGTATTTCTTGTTTAAACAGAGCTTTCTATCTTTCTGGCTTACTTCCCTCTGTATAATGGGCTCCAACTTGGGGTTGGTGCACTGGGAAGACCCAGAGGGATGGGGTGGGGAGGGAGGGGGGATCGGGATGGGGAACACATGTAAATCCATGGGTGATTCATGTCAATGTATGTTAAAAACCACTACAATATTGTAAAGTAATTAGCCTCCAACTAATAAAGATAAATGGGAAAAAATACAAAAAAAAAAAAATAAACAGAGCTTTCTAGAAGAGTTCATTTGTATACATTTGTGTATGTGAACCTGTACATGTGTTTTGGAGTTGAACAGTGAATTAACAGAGTAGGATCTAGGCAAAGGTTATGAAAGTCTCAAAGAAGAAATGAATAGGAAGCAAGAGAGATGAATTGTTTGAATTGTCAGTGCTAAATTTAATTATTATTCTATTAGATCATCTTGGTAAATAAGTGAGAATTCCTCTTCCCTTTATGTTAAAGTATGTTCATGAATAACCTATATATTGCAAATCTGAAATATTATGTATGAATACAAATAATATTTTAATCAATAAACCAAAATTGTTCACATGTTTATAATTATGAAGTTCACAATGACTTATAGATATCTATATTGCAACACAACACTGGAAAATGTTTATGGTTTTTAAGTGCATTTTGTGATAGTAATTGACCTCCAAGAAAATCACTATTATCTACCAGAGAAGAGTGATTATATTTTGTATAAATGGAAGGTCAGTATATATTTTACAGTTTTGACAATGATGCTGAGATTTTCTCATTCACAGACCTTGTTGTCTTCCTCCTACTTCAATCTCTATTAACACGTGCAATAATGAATAATGAAGTAAACTTACATATTTTATTACTGCACTGCAGTACCATTTCTAGTAATACATTTTGTAATATAAGTGCAGTCAGTGATTGCACATCCTCTCTTTACACCTTATCATTGATTGCTCTAAAGTACACAATAATCAGAAATGTTACCATTGCAACATTTTAATAACTTCTAGAGTGAGTCAATGAATTGATGAATACAGAGTTACACAAGAAATTTTATAGGTACATCTTTTTTAAAGATGGGGTTTGAAATGATTTTGATGAAATAGTAGGACTGTATGATGTAGGGTTGTATAGTGTTGTTTGGAAGGACAGACAAGGCGAATAACCTGGATGCAGGCTGGTGCAGAACACAGCAAAGAGAGTACATGGGATCAATGTGGCATTGCACGTGATAAGACTAGGGAACAGCAGAAAGATCCACATGTGCCAGAGTAACGTGACCCTGGTGTTAAGTATAGGATGACAGTGCAATTATTTTCATAGATTTTTAAATGAACAATGGCTCAAACTTTGTCTGACAGTAGTCCAATAGAACTATAATGTGAGCTTCATATATCATTTTTTAAAAATCTTTTTTAGACATTTCTTTTTTTTTTCATTTATTTTTATTAGTTGGAGGCTAATTACTTTACAATATTGTAGTGGTTTTTGTCATACATTGACATGAATCAGCCATGGATTTACATGTATTCCCCACCCCGATCCCCTCTCCCACCTCCCTCTCTACCCAATCCCTCTGGGTCTTCCCAGTCCATTACAGTATACTAACACATATATATGGAATTTAGAAAGATGGTAATGATAACCCTATATGCAAAACAGAAAAAGAGACACAGATGTATAGAACAGACTTTTGGATTCTGCGGGAGAAGGCGAGGGTGGGATGGTTCGAGAGAACAGCATCGAAACATGTATATTATCTAGGGTGAAACAGATCACCAGCCCAGGTTGGATGCATAAATCATTTTAAATTTTCTAGTAGCCATATTAAACATGTTTAAGATGGTTAAATTAATATAACAATATTTATTGTTTATCTTAATATGGGCTTCCCTGGTGGCTCAGATGGCAAAGAGTCTGCCTGCAACGTGGGAGACATGGATTTGTTCCCTGGGCTCGGAAAATCCCCTGGAAAAGAGAATGGTTACCCACTCCAGTATTCTTGCCTGGAGTATTCCATCCAATATATCATTTCAGCATGTAATCTGTATAAAAATTATTTATGCATCACATTAAATTAATTTTTAAATCAAGTCTTCAAAATCCAGTGTGAATTTTGTATTTTCATCCCATCTCAATTTGGGCCATGTACCCTTCAAAAACTTAAGAGTCATATGTATTGACAATGCAGCTCTCAGGCAATAATTGGTCTTGAGTAAGTCTGTTTTTCTGAAACCTCAATTTAGGACCTGATATTACAGTGGATAACCATGTTAACTACCTTTTGTCTCAAAAGGTGACCAGTGAGGGACGTGCATTAGAATCATCTCAGAAACTTATTAAAATAATCTTCTACCAAGTTTGCTAAATTAGGACCTCTGGGTTAGGTGATAAGAATTAGCATTTTTCATACACTTGACTAAATATTTCTTATGTAGGTATATACCTACATAAACACAGATTTAAAAAATATTTCCCCAATAAGCAATGACTACAAGGAGTGATGCTACATGAAACATTAACATTTTAGAACCAAATCAATTTTATTCACCTTTTACCTTGAGAGGCTGCATGGTAGAGAATTTAAAAAAAAATTGTGAAATGCATAATCACTGTATTCTCAGAAGCTCAAACCCCTAATGATTCATCATAGCATTTATCATTGCCCCTCACTGTAATATAGCTTATTGATTGTCTTTCTGTCACCACCAGTATATAATCTTCATGAAGTTTGGGACCAGTGTATGTTATCCACATTATATATAGTATATTTCTATTAAAACATGCCCTGGCAAAATAGTGGGTTTCCAACAAATAGTTGATTAATGAATGAATGAAATCTTTACTTCCTTTAGCCATTACTTAACTAGTTGAGCTAAAAATATGCCCATCCACAAACTGAAGATAATATATATCTTTAAGTATTGTATGAAATGAAAATTGATTATATGTATGGAGTTTTCAATCAACACAACTTTTCCCAAACAGCTTTCCTCTGAAGGAGAAGAATAAATTCATAAACTCACAGTTGTTAATAACCTGCATTCTGTCTCCAAGAACATCTGCATTTTAAAAGCACATATCTGAAGAGATTCACTTCAATTCATACAGATTGTTCTAATAGTTGTTATTCTGCCTAGTGATCACACTGGGGGACAAAGAAAATCTCTTATAATTTTATTATATAGAGAGGCACTTAAGATTCGCCCACTGTTTAAATCCTAGTTCAACTCAACAACTATAATAGGGAAAAGCATTTGTTTCTGCCAAAGATTTTACCTACTAGCTGTGCTGGAAAGCATTTTCTTTTAGAATACAACAGTTTCAATATTATGATTTCCCTTTTGATTTATTGTTTTTAGCCAGATTTCTCTAGTTTTCTCAGATATTGTCTTCCCGGTCTGTGCACTGATTAGACTGGCATTACAGAACAATGCATACAGGCAGCTGGCATCTAAGGTAATGAAAAAAAGAGCAGGCTTCTCAAATGCAATATGGACTATTTTTTCTTGCACCATTATTTTGCTTAGAGATTATATAATCCATTCATAGAACATAAAAGGTGTCTAAGGCAGTCCATAAGCAGCCATTGCTCTTTTTATGTAAGGAGGAGATTTTTGTTTTAGAGAGAAACAGCAAGACTTTAACTATGGGATACATTTCTTAGAAACAATAGAATTAAATTCAGATCAGTTCTCCACAGACCTTCCATTCTGAACAAGATTATCAGAAGGGGGAATGTGGGGACAGGAAAGGCTTGTGAATTTAATTGGATGGAAGTGAAAAGAACCCTGCTTCTGCAGAATTCTGATTTTTAAAAAACACCCCAAGTTAATTACTTCAGAGAAGTCAGAATTAAATTGGTCTTGGTTTCCACTGAGCAGGAAAAGAAAAATAATGAGACTACCTGGCAGTTAAATGTAAGTATTTTGAGTTTTATAACCTCAAAGGTGAGGTTAATGGCCTGGGAGAGACACCTTAATGCAAGGAACTGAGGTGCTGATGCAATGCCCTAGAGTTACTAACTAAACAATCCAATTTTTCAACCATTTCAGGTTTTAAAACATCTTTTCCTTTTATATCAAATGATAATATCATGTTTCTTAGTCACTATTTTCTTTGTGAATAATCAATTCAGATCTGTAAAACACCAACACAAGAAAGTTCCTTTTCCAGTTCTTTGTTTCTGAAATCATCTTTCTCTAGTAAAATATTTGGTGCTGTGATAAAAGCTTCCAAACTACATAAAGCAACTTTCACTTCCTGCTCACTACTGAAACTAAATATCACATTTTACATGCTATATTTTTATTTATAATGAGACTTTCTTTTTACTGAGGGCCTATTTGTGGAGTTGGGGAGAGGGGATGGAGTTTGTGGGGCTGAAAGATGGAAGCTCATGGAAGCTCTTGAGTTCTGGGTTTTTCAAATGGTCTGGTGGCCAGCACACTGTTTCCTTACTTATTTATGTTTTCCCTGTTTAGAATATCCATCCTGACACGTAGCAGAAAAGCTCAGCCCCCTCCACGGACAATTACATGACCTTTCCATATCTTGGGCTACTCTGGATTCTTATTCACCTGGGATTACATGATAGCCATCAGTTATTTTAAATTTCCCTTTAAAGAGTCTGAGTGTGTGGATAAAATTACACTTCAGATGGCCCAAGAATGTACACACAGTCATAGACGTGTTCGTAACTATGCATGTGTACCTGTAGGCTTTTATGCTTGCATTCTTAACCACTGGGAAAGCAAAAGGGATCTTTTGAAGATATCCTAACAATAATACATGTCAAATAAATCAGGCCAAAAGCACAGTAATTTGGTTTTGAGCTAGGCTGAGGTTGAGTATATAAATAATGTAACAGTGGTTTTAAAGACAATGGAAATTGACATTTCATTCCAAAAACTGTATATTTTTAAGAAAAAAAAGTAGCAAAGTGATGTTAAGTTTGGACAGTAGAAAAAAATGACAAGACCTTCAGAAAAGAAGCACACTCTGTGATCTTTAAAATCAATGGCCCTCAATGCTGAAAAAATATTTTGGATAAATCAGAGGTTATTTGTTGATTTGTCTTTTTCTTCTAACTATTTACATTTGAATAAGAATCAAAGCACTTATGAGTTCTCTATGTTAGCCAGAACATGCAAAACGTCATGCTGTATGGGTATTTATTTATTTACTTTTGTGTTTTACATTTATTTCATTGGCTTCTCCCTTTTCTTTCCAAAATGTCTATGATATCTATTATAGTATTTCCAGCCAGCATCTGTGCAATTTTTTATAACACTCCTCTGCTTCTTCTCCAGAGAATAAAAAACCAAAGGAACAGACAATATCAAAGAAAAAAGTCATTATAACCTCATTAAATAATTATATGTTTGCCTATCACTGATTTTTTTTTTTTTAATTCTTCTGTTCATTGCCTCATTTGACAAATATTTAGTTCTTACTATGGTGATGGTGAAAGTGAAAGTGTTAATCACTCAGTCGTTTCTGACTCTTTGACACCCCACGGACTGTAGCCCACAGGTTCCTCATTCCATGGAATTCTCCAGGCAAGCATACTGTGGTGGGTCGTTATTCCCCTTCTCCAAGGAATCTTTCTGACCCAGGAATCCAACCCAGGTATCCTGTATTGCAGGCAGGTTCTTTACCATCTCAGCCACCAGGGAAGCCAGCATAAAAATTAAGAATCATTATTGATTGAGAATGAAAAGATGCTTATTACACACTCTGCATCCACAGGAAGCCCAGAGTCAGGCAAATTGATAATTCTGTTAGAGCATGCTATAATATAAAATCAAAGTATGCTTAATGTATTTTTGGAGCCATCTGTATTTATTCTTCAAATATGGAAAAGCTATTTTATTCAGAAGCACTAAGTTATCATTGGGCTTAGAGTCCATAAGGAAGACAGACACATCCCAAGTCAATTGCCACACAGAGGTGAGAGCAGCACAATGCTCTGGGGCCATCTTTGCCCAGATTTGGGGGCATGGATTCTCATGGAAGGACTCTGAGAGTCTTCACACACTCTCCTAGCTCTCTCCTAGCTCTTCTTCTGGTTCTACATCTTGTGTCCTCAGTGATCTCTTCACGGCCAACCTCCAATGATGTGATGTCCACCACACATGTGATATCCCTAAAGGCCCAAACTGATCCTCTTTCCTTTGCTCATCAGAGCACCACAAGATATCTACTCTCAGTCTCCAAGGACATGATAGAAAATGTCTACTAAGTGGACATATTCTGAAATTTTAATCCCTTAGAAGTACCTAGTATAGTGTGTTGCCTGTTTTTGCTATATTTGTTCTGAAATTGAAAACTAATCCAGATTTTTACTTAGGATGGCAAGACTGTACCCCATTAGTACATAAGGTGCCTTGATTAAGGAACACAGAAACCACTTCCACACCCAGCTTTAGGTGCTTTATTTAAAAGGAAGAGCAGAGAAAGGAAGTGAGGAGGGAAACACAAGAGGGGAAGAGGTTAGTGTGATTCCTGGCTGGACATTTACATTTGAGGAAAGTAGTGTGACTGCAAGGGTGATCTCTAAAAACTACAGACTCTGCCTGGGCAAAGGAAGCAGCAAGGGCTTGCCTCTGAAAGCTGGGGCAGCAGGGAAATCACAACCCACACAGAAGCGTCTTTATTTCACAGGAGGCTAGTAATAAACTACTCAAACAGAAGCCTATTTGATGGAGAAAGAGAGAATCTGTCAGAGGGCAGAGAAAGAATCCTACAAAGAATTCAAACTGAAATTTAGTAATAGAGAGCTAATGTACTGCAAAAATAAGCTTGCTGCTAACAGTAAAGACACTGCCAAGAAATAGATGGGAATTAGTGCCAGGTTAACACATAAATCAAAATTTTGCAATTATGCAAATGCTAAAGCTAGAGACTTTATTTCATTTCCATATGATTCCAGAATAAAGGCCCTAATTTTGATGAATATATAAAAAGTTTTTAAGAAAGTGAGATGATGAATTGCAGCAAACTAAAGATATCAATCTCACTCTGGAAAAGGAAGATGATTAAATTTTTCTATATATGTATATCACACATATATTTTAAACATGTATATGAATTCATACATTGCTATAAATGTTCAGTATTATAATTTTTACATATTCAAGGGCAACTTTCTTTTTTTATAGCACTTTATACATCTTCTGACATTTTTGCACAACTCTTGATATAATTGTCTTCATTTCTTTATGTGAATTATTTTAATATCACAATAGAGTTAAAGTTTCCTTATTTATAAGACAGATAAGAAGACAGAGATTAGCTCAGTTGTGTCTGACTCTTTGGGACTCCACAGACTGTAGCCTGCTAGGCTCCTCTGTCCATGGAATTCTCCAGGTAAGAATACTGGAGTGGGTTGCCATTCCCTTCTCCAGGGGACCTTCTTGACCCAGGGATCGAACTTGGGTCTCTCACATTGCAAGCAGATTCTTTACTCTTTGAGCCACCAGGGGAGTCCCCCATTATTTATAAAGGTAGAGTTAATCACAATAAACACATTCCTGGCCTATTACTACTACACACCACTGTGAAAGGCATGGATGGGTCAGATAAGGTAAGAAATGAGTCACTGAGGATAAATATACTGTAGCTCTAATAAGTATAGTTCCTTACGATTGACTAGAACTGTTACTGAAAAGCAAGGGCATATGTTCAGCTTGTAGACAAATGCATTTCAAAGGTCAGGAGCGGTGGCCATGAGGAGATACCCCACATCCAAGGTCAGTAGCAGCTGCACTTTGCTGGAGC
This sequence comes from Odocoileus virginianus, assembly GCF_023699985.2. Lineage (NCBI taxonomy): Eukaryota > Metazoa > Chordata > Mammalia > Artiodactyla > Cervidae > Odocoileus > Odocoileus virginianus. The sequence goes on along the minus strand of NC_069675.1, from coordinate 55,564,166 downwards.
AGCTGTGAAGAGAGACCCCACGTCCAAGGTAAGAGAAACCCAAGTAAGATGGTAGATGTTGCGAGAGGGCATCAGAGGGCAGACAGACTGAAACCATAATCACAGAAAACTAGCCAATCTGGTCACACGGACCACAGCCTTGTCTAACTCAATGAAACTAAACCGTGCCGTGTGGGGCCACACAAGATGGACAGGTCATGATGGAGAGGTCTGACAAAATGTGGTCCACTGGAGAAGGGAATGGCAAACCACTTCAGTATTCTTGCCTTGAGAACCCCATGAACAGTATGAGAAGGCAAAAAGATAGGACACTGAAAGATTAACTCCCCAGGTCAGTAGGTGCCCCATATGCTACTGGAGATCAGTGGAGAAATAACTCCAGAAAGAATGAAGGGATGGAGCCAAAGTAAAAACAACACCCAACTGTGGATATGACTGGTGATAGAAGCAAAGTCTGACACTGTAAAGAGCAATAATGCATAGGAACCTGGAATGTTAGATCCACGAATCAAGCCAAAATGGAAGTGGTCAAACAGGAGATGGTAAGAGTGAAAGTTGACATTCTAGGAAGCTAACTAAGATGGACTGGAATGGGTGAATTTAACTCAGATGACCATTATATCTACTACTGTGGGCAAGAATCCTTTAAAAGAAATAAAGAATCCATCAGAGTCAACAAAAATCCTAAATGCAGTACTTGCATGCAATCTCTAAAAGGATAGAATGATCTCTGTTCAACTTCAAGGAAAACCATGGTAATCCAAGTCTATGCCCCGACCAGTAACGCTGAAGAAGCTGAAGTTAACGGTTCTATGAAGACTTACAAGATCTTTTAGAACTAACACCCAAAAAGTAGGAAGTCAAGAAACACCTGGAGTAACAGGAAAATTTGGTTTTGGTGTACAGAATGAAGCAGAGCAAAGGCTAGTAGAGTTTTATCAAGAGAATGCACTGGTCATAGTAAACACCCTCTTCCAACAACACAAGAGAAGAGTCTACACATGGACATCACCAGATGGCCAACACCAAAATCAGATTGATTATATTCTTTGCAGCCAAAGATGGAGAAGCTGTATCCAGTCAGCAAAAACAAGACCAGGAGCTGACTGTGGCTCAGATCATGAACTCCTTATTTCAAACTTCAGATGTAATTGAAGAAAGCAGGGAAAACCACTAGACTATTCAGGTATGACCTAAATCAAATCCCTTATGACTATACAGTGAAAGTGAGAAATAGATTTAAGGGACTAGATCTGATAGAGTGCCTGATGAACTATGGACAGAGGTTCATGACATTGTACAGGAGATAGGGATCAAGACCATCCCCAAGAAAGAGAAGTGCAAAAATACAAAATGGCTATCTGAGGAGGCCTTACAAATAGCTGTGAAAAGAAGAGAAATGAAAAGCAAAGAAGAAAAGGAGAGATATACCCATTTAAATGAAGAGATCAAAAGAATAACAAGGAGGGATAAGAAAGCCTCTCTCAGCAATAAATTCAAAGAAATATAGAAAACAATAAAATGGGAAAAACTAGAGATCTCTTCAATAAAATTAGAGATACCAAGGGAACATTTCATGCAAAGATGAGCTCAATAAAGGACAGAAATGGTATGGGCCTAATAGAAGCAGAAGATATTAAGAAGAGGTGGCAAGAATACACAGAAAACCTGTACAAAAAAGACCTTCATGATCCAGATGATCACGATGGTGTGATCACTCACCTAGAGCCAGATATCCTGGAATATGAAGTCAAGTGCACCTTAGGAAGCATCACAATGAGCAAAGCTAGTGGAAGTGATGGAATTCCAGTTGAGCTATTTCAAATCCTAAAAGATAATGCTGTGAAAGTTCTGCCCTCAATATATCAGCAAATTTGGAAAACTCAGCAGGGGCCACAAGACTGGAAGACAGGGCCCTGCTGATGGGAAGAGCTAACTCATTTGAAAAGACCCTGATTCTGGGAAAGATTGAGGGCAGGAGGAGAAGGGGACAATAGAGGATGAGATCGTTGGATGGCAATACCGACTCAATGGATGAGTTTGGGTAAACCCCAGGAGTTGGTGATGGATAGGGAAACTTGGTCTACTGCCTTTTATCAAGTCACAAAGAGTCGGGCATGACTGTGGGGCTGAACTGAACTGAACTGAATATTGTAGAAGCAAGTATGTATCATTTGCAATTACATATCATATATCAAGGTAGAATATTTCATGTTGTCCAACTATTTCCTTAGGAACTAAGGATTAATATATTTGTTTTTGGCATGTGAAGAAACAGATGGGTGGATGTAAGTATTTTGGAAGGCATACCAAATTGATGCTGAATATGTTGAAAATTATATAAAACAGACTAAGTGATACAAAGCAAGTATTTGAAAGAATGACATATATTTGAAAAGGAAGATGGAAAAGATGTGCTTTCAGAGTAACTAAAATACTAATCCACCAAAAGACATTCGTTTTTCTGTCCAATGAAGCTGTGAACAGCATAAAGGTGAGTCAGCTGACAAGCACTAGGTAAATATAAAGACTTCTGTGTCAAGTAAGTTTACAGTGTTTATGGCACAATCACAACCTTTGGTTGTTGCAAGTCCATAAAAATGTACCTCAGCATAATAATGATTTATCAATTGATCAACAATTCATTTGATATTTTATGATAGATACACTTAATGTATTAAGACTTTGCCTTTACACATATAGAACACAAAATTAAATTCTGGTGTCTTTAAGATATAACAGTATTTTTCAATGTACAGCTTTTATTTTTTGCTTATATTGTATGGATAAGGGCACAGCAAGAGCATGCCAGTTGTTTTTGAAGTCATGGGAAACTTTGTGGATTTAAATGTACCAATAAATCAGACAAAAACATTTGTTAAGAACATAAATCACTTGTTATTTTAATGTACAGGACTCCGTTTCAGCGCCTTGTCTCCTTGCTCAGGGATCCCTTCCAGTCTTTTGCCTTTAAATGCAATCGTAATTGTCTGATTCCCAATGTACTAGTTATATGCACACAGTAAGTCACACAACTCATAACTCACACAACAACTGAGGACTTGATGCTTCCACTTGTGTTTGGCACATCTGTGCCTGAAACTTGGCATACAAAACCAGGTGCCCAATTGTCCCTTTCCCCTAAGCCACACTTCATATAGATTTTTCCCACACTTGCCCAAAGCAATTCCATTCTCCCAGGTGCTCAGACAGTCATCATGGAGTTACCACAGACTCTTTTTTTTTTTTTTTCCCATACCTTACACACAATTAGAAAATCCTATCAAGTCTATTTTTCTAATGGATACAAAGTTCAACCATGCCTGACTGTCTCAGTATAAAGTATCATTATCTCTCAGTCAAATTACTGTAATAAGCTCTGGAATTGTAGTAGTTTCCAAAATTAATTCCTGCTTCACTCCCATTCACTCTCTACAAAAGTCAGAATGATCCACTTTAAATACGTCAGATTGTACTGCTCATCTGAAATCCTCCCTGACTTCCCTTTGCCTTCTCTAACACCTCCTGTGCCCTATCCCGTTACAGTCTCCATGATCTCATCTCCTCCCCAGTCTCCGCCTCTCTTCATTTTCCCCAGGCTTTTGTGTTGATTCTCAAACAAAAGGATAGTGATGCTGCCTCAAGTCTTTGCACTTGTTCTTCTTTCCCTAGAAGATATTTGTGATAGATATCCACATGGCATCATCCCTAACTTTCTTAAGATCTTTGTGCAAATGCCAGCTTGTCATAGAGGACTTTGCAGGCAGCTTTAGACATATACACACACTCACCACTACCAGCAGCAGCATTCTCTGCACCCTTTACCTTGATTTTTCTCCAACACATTTTTTACCATATGGTATGTTTTAGACACTTACATACATATAGTCTTCATTTTTCACAAATTCTATATTTGCAAATTTACCCACTCACTAAAATATAGTTGTAACCTCAAGCCTTGTACTTGTGGTGTTGTTTTCAAAGTCATTTACAGGCATGTGCAGAGTTGTGAAAAATTTGGCACCCAGAGGCACATTCTCATCTGAGGCTGAACTCTCTCCTTCTTGTTCATCTCTCATATTGTAAACAAGTGTCCTTTTTGCAGTATATATTGTGCCATGTTTTCCCCATTTTTCATGTTTTTGGTAGTGATTTATCTGTTTAAAACGGTCCCAAGTGTAGTGCTAAAGTGCTTTCTAGTGTTCCTAAATGCAAGAAAACTATGCTGTGCCTTGCAGAGAAAATGTGTGTTAGACGAGCCTTGTTCAGGCATGAGTTACTATGCTTTTGGCTGTAAGCTCAATGTCAGTGAATCAACAGAATCTATTAAACAAGGTGTCTTTAAGCAGAAACACATATAAAACAAGGTTATATATTGTTCAGTCTACAAATTCTTGTGGCCAGAGGCTCACAGGAACCTACACTGTATATCCCCTAAGAGCAATGGTATAGAATGTGTTAATGCAGTGTTCCTGGTAACATTATAATACATAACTACTGTAAATAATGTGATTTGACTGTATGTGTTCTTTATTATTGTCATGCTCTTCCCTATAATGTAGAAGATTCTGAAAAAGTAGGGCTTTGTTTATTTTCCTAACTCTTCAGTGTTTAAATCTGTGCCAGGAATATAGCTGGCCCTCAGTAGTAAAGATACATTATTACAGCATATAATCCTCTCAGCAGTTTAAAGTCATAGGGGCTATCACAATGTTTGACAAATAAAAAAGCTTATAACAAGGAGGTCAATCACTTACTCAAAGTAACTCAGTGTAAAGATGTGAAGCAGAAAGTGTGTTCAGATTTCTAACCACCTCAATATTACTTAAGGTGACATTAGTGGAAAATTGTGAATTTGATGAATGAAATGAATGAAGGAATAAATGAATGAATTAAAAACACATGCATTTCAGATGTGTCTAATCCTAAACCGAATTTACCTTGTTTTGATCACAAACAAGCCCATATCACTTGTTATCAAACTAATTGTGATATTAAAATTTATTATCTCTAATTTAAAATACCAAATAGACATAGGCAGTGATTAATTTGAAACAGGAAACTGTCTAGAGTAGATAACAAATTAATCATATATTAATAGTAATGTGGACTCTACTACCATATCAGGCTTTTTTTTCCCCCCTTAGACACACACAAATACATACATACAGACACATTTCCATACACCTACCATCTATCCTCTTTATCAAGTCAAAACTGATTTTGCAATGATATTTACATATAAACTTACTTCCTTCCACACTTTTCTGAATTGCTAAAGGAATCAAGGGATGATGAATGTAAATGCAATTTTAAAATGGCTCAATGTTATGGAATATTAAAATACTAGATAACCATTTTATAATATGAATTATTCTTCTAAGATTGGAAACAAATATTTATCCAGGGATTCATAAAGAGGAAGTTTAGAGTAAATATGGTCATTGTTATCATAAGAAAACATGTAAAATCAAACACATATACACAAATTAACATCACTCAGACAATAAGAGTTTTGCTTTCCCTTCAGGCTAATGGTATTGATTTTATGCACAGTGCTCACCTGATAACTCTATTAGTCTTTTCTTGTTTTTCTTTCTAGAAATGAGTGGGACTGATGCACAAGTAAAATCAAATAAAGAAAGGACTACTGACCCTATTGCAGCTTGAAAACTGTGACAGAGAGCACCTTCCCCTCATAGACTTTGAGCTTTGGCTTTTGCCTCATGAGGCCTTCTGAGCTGTCACTTTGACTTAATTGTTTCTTTGGGGAGTAAAAACTGAAGTTGACCATGATTTGTGTTTATTTTCAATAAAGTCACTGCCAGGGGTATTTAAGCCAAAACATCTGCCTGACAGCTTTTTTGGAGCCGGAGTATGTGACACTAATAAAGAAATGAAAAAGAGATTTCCTTCTATTGTGCACTTTCTCCTCTTTCTTTGGCAGGTAGAATTCTAAGTACTGCAACAGTCAGAAGTCTGCTTTATGTCATTATTACAAATAACTACTTACTAAATTATTCCTGGTAATTTAAAGTATTCATGGTCACTTCCTTTGCTTAAAATGTAAACCAAGTGAATTTATCTGTTTTGTTCTGGTTTTATCATTCCTTGTGGGTGTTACATTGTAACAAATATTGTTGTGTGTGATTTCTGGATCAGTGATGTAGAAAAAATATAAATCATGGAATTCACACTTAAAGTGTTTGTATGTGTGTGTGTGTGTGTTTTAATTTTCAGAGAAAAAATATTTTGTTAAATTGTTTCAAATAGTTAACATGTGTGGACAGATAGGCTGACAGAGGAAGGGATGGAAAGAGAAGAGAGAGGGAAAGAATGAGGGAGCACCTGAGAAACAGAGACGTAAGATGCTGAGTAGATCTGAGTTATCTGCCTGGGGTTGCAGCTGGGTTTTTTTTGTTTTTTTTTTTTACATAAGTTGAAACTCCAATACTTTGGATGCCTGGTGTGAAGAATTAACTCATTGGAAAAGACCCTGATGCTGGGAAAGATTGAAGGCGGGAGGAGAAGGGACCAACGTGGATGAGATGGTTGGATGGCATCACCGACTCGATGGATATGTGTTTGAGCAAGCTCCAGAAGTTGGTGATAGACAAGGAAGCCTGGCATGCTGCAGTCCATGGGGTCACAAGGAGTCGGCCACGACTGAGCGACCAAACTGAAATGAAATACTTTTTTACAAATTGATAGTCTCATCTCCTGCTTTGTTGACTTAATCATATTTATGCCTTTCTGACAGAACCTAACTGCCAACCCTTATATGATTCATGGTTTATGTAATAGTCACAGAAGCCGATATCAGTGGAAACTTCTCAGTAGGGGTGAACTTCTATGATGATGTCAAAACTAAGATTGAAACAGAATTAATATGGAAGTTAGACTTGGTTTAAACGCCCCCCTAAAAAAGTCAAAATTAAATCAAGACAGTAAATATTTAAAATGGTGGAAATTAAAGAGGAACTAAAAAGCCTCCTAATGAGTGTGAAGGAGGAGAGTGAAAGAGCCAGCTTAAAACTAAAAAACAAAAACAAAAACAAAAATCTAAGATCATGTCATCTGGCCCCATTACTTCATGGCAAATAGAGAGGGAAAAAGGTGGAAATAGTGATAGACTTTCTCTTCTTGGGCTCTAAAATCACTGTGGATGGTGGCTGCAGCCATGAAATCAGAAAATGTTTGCCTCTTGGTGGGAAAGCTATGACAAACCTAGACAGTGTGTCGAAAAGCAGAGACATTACTCTGCCAACAAAGGCCCATATTGTCAAGGCTGTGGTTTTCCCAGTGGTCACACATGGTAGGGAGAGTGAGAGCTGGACCAGAAAGAAGGTGGAGTGCTGAAGAACTGATGCCTTCGAAATGTGGTGCTGGAGAAGGCTCCCGTGAGTCCCTTGGACAGCAAGGAGAACAAGCCAGTCAATTTTAAGGGAAATCCACCCTGAATAGTCAATGGAAGGACTGATGCTCAAACTCCAGTGTATTGGTCATCTGATGCAAACAGCTGACTCATTGGTCAAGTCCCTGATCCTGGGAAAGGTTGAAGGCAAAAGGAGAAGAGGGCATCAGAGGATGAGATGACTGATGGCATCACCAATGCAAAGGGCATGAACTTGGGCGAACTTTGGGAGTTGGTGAGGGACAGAGAGGCCTGGCGTGCTGCAGTCCATGAGGTTGCAAAGAGTAGCATACAACTGGGCAACTGAACAACAACAACAACAAACATTTAAAAGTCAAATGATTATAGTAAATGGGTAACCAAATTTGTAAAAAGCAGATCATAAACTACTAGTTTTCATATTTATGCTTGATATTTGAGCCATATTGACTTATTTAAATCCAATATATTTATGATTAAGGGTCAAAAGCATCTGTTTTTTTGCAGTTGTAGGGATGATCACCTTTCATTCAATTATGTTACTTGTAATGATCAGTAGTTCTTTTATATTGTACTTTTTGTAAAATAATAAGGTTATAACATGAAAAAGGCTTCAAATAATCAACATAAATCTTTGTAATATGAATGTAGTTAAGGCTTTTAAAACATCATTGTTGACTGGCAGGCAGCATCGCTACATGATAAACTAAAACTTTGCTCATCTGCTGGTATCCGAAAGCCTAAATTCCATTCTGTGTTCAGAGTAAGCTGAGGAAAGGAAGAGGTCACTATGCTGCAAACAGCTGGTTGTATGAAAGACAGACATATAAACAGTAAGAAAAATTTATGACCGAGAGAGATGTATTTGATGAGAAAACATTTTCTTCTAAAATATGTAAAAGAAGAAAAAATATTGTTTCCCTAAAACACCAGTTGTATGTTGTAGAGGAAGTAACTCCATTCCATGCATATGAAGAAGCACAGATAGCACTGGTTTGATAATTCAGTTCATTCATAAGTAATTAATTTAGCTTAATTTGGGGGAAACAGTAATCCCCTTAAAAATTCAAGCTTTAAAGTGATAGCCTGCATTATTTTAATAGCTCTTTGCATATTGCTAGATATCATATGTTAGTGTCATGGTGAACAATTCCTAAATTGCTTTTCACAAATATATTTTCTATTTTGAACCAACAATACATTGTATTTTATTTAAGGAATATACAGTAAATTATAAAGAATTTTTTCTTACTTTCTAGATTTATTTTTTTTTTCTGTAGACAAGGCAAAGATGACTGTCTGTTTCTTTAGACAAGTTTCTCAAGTATATGCTTTATAGGTTAACTAATATGCATTTTTAAAGCCTTTTGATATATATTTCTGAATTATCTTCTAGAAAGGTCTTGAGTATCTGTTTCTTTAGACAAATTTCACAAGTAAATGCTTTATAGGTTAACTGATCCACATTTTTTAAAGCTCTTTGATACATATTTCTAAATTATCTTCTTTAAAGTTTTACCCATTCTTCATCAACACTAGCATCTAGTAATTTTTTAAATATACTGACAATATTGTCAATCTGATGAGCAAAGGAGGATAATTACTTTTAGTGTAATTTGCATATATTTTATTTATGTGTAAATTGGGGATATTTCATTGTGGTTCATCTGTCTGCAGTGCAGGAGACCTGGGTTCAACCCCTGTTTGGGAAGATCCCCTGGAGAAGGGAAAGGCTACCCACTGCAGTATTCTAGCCTGGAGAATTCCATGGACTACAGTCCTTGGGGTTGCAAAGAGTCAGACACGACTGAGCAACTTTCACTTTTCTCGTGTATTGGACATTTTATATTTTTTTCTTTATTAGGTTTCCTTTTCATATTCTTTTCCCTTTTTTAATTTAAAGTTTATGATATTTTATCTTTGATGAATTGATTTGTAGACCTACTCTTCCTATTTAATGAAATAACATTTTCCATCATAGCAATCTATATGTTATCTTTCTTTTCTATTTTATTTTAGGTTTTATTACACACAAAAAATAATCTTTTGTGTTTCCTTGTAAATCAATACTGACTTTTACTAACACAGACACACTAAAAAATTTAATGAAAACAATGGAGACTTTTCTCAGGATAAAAAATTCAACTGAGTCTTTTCTCATGAGAAAAAATTACATAGAAATCTTTGATCAAACATGTAAAAAGAATCATGAACTATCTGAGCCCTTTAGTGCCAAAAGAAGCACCCTCTTTCTTGTTGCCCTTTTTGTGCCATATCTGCAATGCCCATCTCCCAGTCATCTTTGTCTAGACATACACCTTTACATCACTGTTTTTTTAATATCCCCATTTATTCACATATGTCAGTTTATTGTTATGCTTGTTATCGTTATTGCTGTTATAGTCCCTCTTTTTTTTTTTCTAAAATAGTTAATAAATTATCCCAGCTCCATCAAACTAAATTTCCATTTTCTCACTGATAAATACTTAATGGATATATGTGAGACTCATAAATGTACTACTTTTCATACACAAAGTTTTTTTTTTTAAACTTTTCCATTTTAGAGGAAATTTTTAATACATTTTACTCAGTCCTTGACATAGCAAACATATGAAAATATAAATAAGGGTTTCAAGTAACGGGATAGCATAATTGATAGGATTTATTTTAGACATAGGTATCAAACTATCAATACATATTGAGTGCTCCTGGAGAAGGACATGGCAACCCACTCCAGTATTCTTGCGAAGGAAATCCAATGAACAGAGGAATCTGCAAACTGTAGTCCATGGGTTGCAGAGTCAAACATGACTTAGCAAGCAAGCAACAACAATTGAACTATCAAACAGAGTATTCAATTATTATGTGCTTGTAGGACATTTTCAAAATTCAACCATATTCTAAATGAAAATTAAATACAAAAATTCAAAACCAGTAAATATATTGAACTGATTATTTGATTATAATGAAACAAAAGCTACAAATTAGTTCAGTAGTAAAATATTTTAGAAATTAAAGTCAGCACAAATTATTCTTTTTAATAACTCTTATAGCAATAAGAAAACCAAAGCATCACATAGAAAATGTTTACAATATAATCAAAAGAGTAGAAATGATGAATTGTAGTCAAGGCTATATTCAAAGAAAAATTTATTCTGGAAAATCTTTATAATGATAAATAGTGCAACTTAAAAATAATGTTGCAGTAGCATAAAGAGCAGTATGGAATGATTGTCATACTAAAGCCAGTTACAAACATTATTTAAATCAATAATTTGATCTTTAAAAAAGTATTAGTCTAAGGAAACAATTTACAGTAGTGTATTTTACCAGAAAAATAAGGGAATAAATGTTTTCTCACAAGTTGGCATCAAGATTGCTGGAAGAAATATCAATAACCTCAGATATGCAGATGACACCACCCTTATGGCAGAAAGTGAAGAGGAACTAAAAAGTCTCTTGATGAAAGTGAAAGAGGAGAGTGAAAAAGTTCGCTTAAAGCTCAACATTCAGAAAACTAAGATCATGGCATCTGGTCCCATTACTTCATGGCAAATAGAAGGGGAGACAGTAGAAACAGTGTCAGACTTTATTTTTGGGGGGCTCCAAAATCACTGCAGATGGTGACTGCAGCAATGAAATTAAAAGACGCTTACTCTTTGGGAGGAAATTTATGACCAACCTAGATAGAATATTAAAAAACAGAGACATTACTTTGCCAACAAAGGTCCATCTGGTCAGGGCTATGTTTTTCCAGTGGTCAAGTATGGATGTGAGAGTTGGACTGTGAAGAACAGCTGAGCGCCGAAAAATAGATGCTTTTGAATTATGGTGTTGGAGAAGACTCTTGAGAGTCCCTTGGACTGCAAGGAGATCCAACCAGTCCATCCTGAAGGAGATAAGTCCTGGGTGTTCATTGGAAGGACCAATGCTGAAGCTAAAACTCCAATACTTTGGCCACCTCGTGCAAAGAATTGACTCATTGGAAAAGACCCTGATGCTGGGAGGGATTGAGGGCAGGAGGAGAAGGGGACAACAGAGGATGAGATGGCTGGATGTCATCACTGACTCAACGGGCATGAGTTTGAGTAAACTCCAGGAGTTGGTGATGGACAGGGAGGCCTGGCGTGCTGTGATTCATGGGGTCGCAAAGAGTCAGACACGGCTGAGCGACTGAACTGAACTGAAGAGGTAAGACTGCAGATTTTTTTTTTTCCCAAAATAATCCAAATCATGTACAATTCAAGACTATTGAGAATTCAGGGAAACAGTCTTTAGGAAATCAACAGGCACTAAAGAAAATAAAACTATTCAGCCAGGTACCTCTGAAATATTCTTGTGATATAATAGATGGCAATTCTGTGCAAAAACAATTTCTAAACACACACACACACATGCACAAAAGTACTAAGAAAAGAAAAAAAGAAAAAGAAAAAAAAAAACCCTTTCAACTTGAGTAAAGGAAGCCCTGAAAGGGAATTTGACAGGGTAATGGCCCTATTTTGCAGAGTTAAAACTTTATTTCAAACTTTTCCATAAGTGCAAATGGGATATTATGTTCCCTTTATCATCCTTTTAAAAAATGATTTAGAGATGCATATCAATGCCATATAGTGTTTTAAATGTATTGTTTTCATGCTTGTTCAATAACCACATGAAGCAGATATTGTTACTTTAACCCTAAGAATGAGGGAATTAGGCTCACAGATGTTCATTTTCTTCTTCAAGGAAACATGGATTCTAAACTTCAAGATAAATTACGTTAACATCTATTTTGAGCAGACTTATAAAACACTGGTATCCCCACTAGTACTTGCTTCTCTAAAGCTGTATCTTCTTTTCAATCTTATATTTTAACAAAATTGATCAGGACTTGTGTAAAGGTAATAGAAGCATACAACTACAAATGTTGCTCATGGAAAGGAATCCCTTTGTTTGTCATTGTTAGTTCAAAATGTAATTAAAAATGAAAGTATTATTCTTAAGTGAAACTTTATCTTTACATCTATGTGAATATTATTTATCATTCAACACAGCTCAGTTTTCAAATTTTCAAGATGAACTGTTATGGCCTTTATCCACGCTTTACTCTTCAGTCTTTTTTAAATTACTACGTTTCTTATAGGTTATTTAGAAAACTTTATGTGTGGAAATACAAAGTGTCCTATGTAAGTGGTTAGTATTTTAAATATTTTACTTTTTTCCTGGATCCCTTAAGGAGAAAATTTTGCTTCTGCCAGCAAAATTCAATACTGAGAAACTTTCACATTTTCCAAACCCCATTGATCGATAGATATTTATCTCTACATAAACACTGGCCACTACCTAGCTATTTTACACATAGTAAAGTATATTGTCAGACTTTACTTTCATCATTCAGTCACATCCACAACTGAATGTTGTTCTTTCTTTGACTCCATCTCTTCATTCTTTCTGGAGTTATTTCTCCACTGATCTCCAGTAGCATATTGGGCACCTACTGACTTGGGAAGTTCATCTTTCAGTGCCCCACCTTTCTGCCTTTTCATACTGTTCATGGGGTTCTCAAGGCAAGAATACTGAAGTGGTTTGCCATTCCCTTCTTCAGTGGATTATGTTTTGTCAGAACTCTCCACCATGACCCATCCATCTTGGGTGGTGCTACACTGCATGGCTCATAGTTTCATTGAGTTAGACAAGGCTGTGGTCCATGTGATCAGATTGGTTAGTTTTCTATGATTATTGTTTTCATTCTGTCTGTCCTCTGATGGAGAAGGATAAGAGGTTTATGGAAGTCTTCCTGATGGGAGAGATTGACTGAGGGGGAAACTGAGTCTTGTTCTGATAGGTGGGGCATTGCTTAGTAAAACTCTAATCTAATTTTCAGTAATCCAATTTTCTGTTGAAGGGTGGGGCTGTGTTCCCTCCCCATTATTTGACCTGAGGCCAAACTATGGTGGAGGTAAGGAAGATAAAGGCAACCTCCTTCAAAAGGTCCCATGTATGCGCTGCTACACTCAGTACCCCTAGTTTGCAGCAGGATACCACTGACCCACACCTCTGGCTGAGACTCCTAGACACTCAAGGTCAAGTCTGGGTCAGTCTCTTGATGTGACTGGTGATGGAAGTAAAATCCAATGCTGTAAAGAGCAATACTGCATAGGAACCTGGAATGTTAGGTCCATGAATCAAGGCAAATTGGAAGTGGTCAAACAGGAGATGGCAAGAGTGAACGTTGACATTCTAGAAATCAGCAAACTAAAATGGACTGGAATGGGTGAATTTAACTCAGATGACCATTGTATCTACTAATGTGGGCAAGGATTCCTTAGAAGAAATGGAGTAGCCATCATATTCAACAAAAGAGTCCAAAATGCAGTACTTGGATGCAATCTCAAAAATGACAGAATGACCTCTGTTTAGTTGCAGGGCAAACCATTCAATATCACAATAATCCAAGTCTACGCCCCCACCAATAATGCAAAAGAAGCTGAAGTTGAACCGTTCTATGAAGACCTACAAAACTGTCTAGAACTAACACCCAAAAGAGATGTCCTTTTCATCATAGGGGACTGGAATGCAAAAGTGGGAAGTCAAGAAATACCTGGAATAACACGCAAATTTGGCTTTGGAGTACAGAATGAATCAGGGCAAAAGCTAACAGAGTTTTCCCAAGAGAACGCACTGATCATAGCAAACACCCTCTTCCCACAAAACAAGAGAAGCCTTGCACATGGACATCACCAGGTGGTCAATACTGAAATCAGACTGATTATATTCTTTGCAGCCACAGATGGAGAAGCTCTATACAGTCAGCAAAAACAAGACCAGGACCTGACTGGTCATGAACTCCTTATTGCCAAATTCAGACTTAAATTGAAGTAGGGAAAGCCACTAGGCCATTCAGGTATGACCTAAATCAAATCCCTTAGGACTATACAGTGGAGGAGACATATAGATTTAAGGGATTAGATCTGATAGACAGAGTGCCTAAAGAACTATGGACAGAGGTTTGTGACATTGTAGAGAAGGCAGTGATAAAGACCATCCCAAGAAAAAGTAATGCAAAATAGCAAAATGGTTGTTTGAGGACACCTTACAAACAGCTATGAAAAGAAGAGAAGGAAAAACAAAGAAGATAAGGAAAGATGTACCCATCTGAATGCAGAGTTCCAAAGAAGAGCAAGGAGAGATAAGAAAACCTTCCTCAGTGATCAATACAAAGAAATAGAGGAATATAATAGAATGGGAAAGACTAGAGATCTCTTCAAGAAAATTAGAGCTACCAAGGGAACATTTCATGCAAAAAAATGTTACAGTAAAGCACAGAAATTGTATGGACATAACAGAAGCAGAAGATATTAAGAAAAGGTGGCAAGAATACACAGAAGAACTATGCAAAAAAGACTTTCACAAACCAGATAATCATGATGGTGTGATCATTCACCTAGAGCCAGACATCCTGGAATGTGAAGTCAAGTGGGCCTTAAGAAACATCACTACAAACAAGTAGTTTTGTTAGTAGAGGTGATGGAATTCCAGTTGAGCTATTTCATATCCTAAAAGATGATGCTGTGGAAGTGCTGCACTCAATATGCCAGAAAATTTGTAAAACTCAGCAGTGGCCACACAACTGGAAAAGGTCAGTTTTCATTCCACTCCCAAAGAAAGGTAATGCCAAAGAATGCCAACTACAGCACAATTGAACTCATCTCACATGGTGGCAAAGTAATGCTCAACATTCTCCAAGCCAGGCTTCAACAGAACATGAACTGTGAACTTCCAGATGTTTAAGCTGGAATTAGAAAAAGCCAGAAGAACCAGAGATCAAATTGCCAACACCCTTTGGATCATCAAAAAAGCAAGAGAGTTCCAGAAAAACATCTACTTTTGCTTTATTGACTATGCCAAAGGATTTGACTGTGTGGGTCACAACAAACTGGAAAATTCTTCAAGAGATGGGAATAACAGATCCCCTGACCTGCCCCCTGAGAAATATGTGTGCAGGTCAGGAAGCAACAGTTAGAACTGGACATGGAACAACAGACTGCTTCCAAATTGGGAAAGGAGTATGTCAAAGGTGTATATTGTCACCCTGCTTATTTAACTTATTTGCAGAGTACATCATGAGAAATGCTGGACTGGATGAAGCACAAGCTAGAATCAAGATTGCCGGGAAAAGTATCAATAACCTCAGATATGCAGATGACATCACCCTTATGGCAGAAAGTGAAGAAGAACTAAAGAGCCTCTTGATGAAAGTGGAAGAGGAGAGTGAAAAGGTTGGCTTAAAACACAACATTCAGAAAATTAAGATCATGGCATTTGGTCCCATTATTTCTTGGCGAATAGATGGGGAAATGGTAGAAACAGTGACAGACTTTATTTTGGGGGGCTTCAAAATGACTGCAGATGGTGACTGAACACATCAAATTAAAAGACTTATGCTCCTTGGAAGAAAAGCTATGACCATCATAGACAGTTTTTTGACATTACTTTGCCAACAATGATCCTTTCAGCAAAAGTTATGGTTTTTCCAGTAGTCATGTATGGATGTCAAATTTGGACTACAAAGAAAGCTGTGCACTGAAGAATTGATGCTTTTGTACTGTGGTGTTGGAAAAGACTCTTGAGAGTCCCTTGGACTGCAAGGAGATCCAACCAGTCCATCCTAAATGAAATCAGTCCTGCATATTAATTGGAAGGACTGATACTAAAGCTGGAACTCCAATACTTTTGCCACCTGATGCTAAGTACTGACTCATTTGAGAAGACCCTGATTCTGGGAAAGATTGAAGGTATGAGGAGAAGGGGACAACAGAGGATAAGATGGTTGGATAGCATCACTGACTCAGTGGACATGAGTTTGAGTAAACTTAGGAAGTTGGTGATGGACAGGGAGGTCTCGCATTGCAGTCCACCAGGTTGCAAAGAGTCGGACACGACTGAGCAACTGAACTGAACTGATAGTATATTGTCAAAACAACTCTCTCAATTCACCCCACCCTCCTCTTTACCACTTCCCTGTTCATATGTCCATCCTCTACATCTGTGTCTCTATTTCTGCCTTGCAAATAGGTTCATCTGTACAGCTTGTTTTTCTAGATTCCACAGAAATGTGTTAATATACAATATTCATTTTATTCTTTCTGACTTACTTCACTCTGCATGAAAGACTGTAAGTCTATCCACATCTCTGCAAATGACTTAATTTTGTTCCTTTTTTATTGGCAAGCAATATTCCATTGGGTATATGTACCACATCTTTTTTATCCATTCATCTGTCAAAAGACATTTAAGTTTTTCCATGTCCTGGTGCTGTACATAGTGTTCTAAAGAACATTGGGGTACATGTGTCTTTTTGAGTTGTGTTTTTTTCTGGATATATGCCCAGGAGTAGGATTTCTGAATCATAAATGTAGGTTTCCTTGTAGTTTTTTAAGGAACTTCCATACTCTTCTCCACATTGGCTATAGCAATTTACATCCCCACCAACAGTGTAGGAGGGTTCCCTTTTCTCCACAGCTTCTCTAGCATTTAGTTTTTGTGGATATTTTAATTATGGCCATTTTGACAGATGTGAGGTGATACTTCATTGCATATACTAATTATTTTCCTGGAAAGCAATCTGAGTTTCAAAATATTCAATTAGAGAAAATGCACTTGTATTTGTTTATGTCATTTCAGAAGCACTTACTTCTAAAGGCCTGTAAATAATCTCTGATGTGAAGACATTGTCTGCTATAATCGCCATATATGAGTTTACAGTTTTTATCTTTTCTTAAGGGAAAAAAAAGCTAGTCTTGATTGGTCCTCTATGATGAAAGATTTTTATGTAATTCAGCCTTTATTTTTCCATAAGGAGTTTTCTGTCTCTTAAGCTATTTTGTTTCCTTGTTGATCTTTTCATTAATGTGAATGTCTGATTTTTAAAAATATGAAAGTGTGAGAAACTTTTAATGGGCTTGCTATCACCCATCATAAAACTGTAGAGGAAGTGAAGTACTCCTGAAATGAATATTTTTCTGATGACAAAATATATCTGACAAAAAGAAAAGATCAAACAGGCAGTATACTTTGTAAAAGCACTGAAGGTTTCAAAAAGCAAGTCCTCAGAGTTGAGGGAGAGTGCCACCTTAGCAGGATACTAATCTCTGCAGACTTATAAACAAAGATGGGTAACAGGAGGTGACTTTGATTGTGAAAGTGACGTGACCTGCAGGAAGTACACAGCGCAGTACTGCCCTGTAAGTCATTTGGAGGCACAGTGGGTCTCAGGGTTAGAGGAGGGATCTTGCCATTCCTTCATGCCATTTCCTGACCCCTCTCTTTCATGCCCATAGATTCTCAGACCCTTTAGAGTCAGTGTACACTTCATCTTCTCACAAAGACTGTAAGCTACCTGTTACTCAAATAATACAGAAAGAGAAAAAAGCTAAATGTTTAGGGGGGAAAAAAAGTATTTCAAATAATACCTTGCTTATGACACAAAGTTTTCCTGTCTAGGATCTCATTGTACCCTTTACTCTCAGCTTAATTTGTCCTGTAATGTTGACTTACCACCATCCAGATAAGAAGAGTGAACTTCCCAGAGTTAGAGCACATGCAGACAATGTTGGAATTTGGTATAAAGGGTAGATGGGGTCTGCTTGGGCCCATGCTCTTTCGTTTACACTGCATCACCTGATTATCAACCTTAGCAAATTTTACCTGATTAATGAAGTTCGTGTTAGTGGATTTCTACTTTCAAGAGGAAATTATCAAGTGAAAAGAACCACACAAGACAAGAGAAGCAGAATATTTGCAAAAGATCACACTATTTCCTAGCAGTAGATAATTCAGAAGGTGCTCACTCTTCCTTACAGGAGCTTTGTGCTAATTCTTGCCCTATTTTTCCAACAGATAGTGTGTTCTTTATATTTAAATATGTTAGCAACTGCAGATGCAAAGAAATAAGAACACAGGCCATGAAAAATGAGTAGTCACCTCACCCAGGGTTAATGTCTGACTGCTCACTGGACACTTGTACAATTCACCATCTTGAAGGCAAACAGGCCCAAGCAAATCAACTCGTGCATCATTTCAATTCTTGTATAGGTCCTTTTCTGCCTACTCCATACAGCTATTATTAATAAAGCAGGCAAATTAAACACTGCCAGGAGCAGGGGGTAAAAAGGAAGTGCAGGCATAAAAGCTCACAACTTACAAAAATAATAACCCATATGAGTGATTCAAAATCACTCTCCAACATCCTGAAGCTCAAAACTTGCTGTTTTTGGGGTGTGTGAGGGGGGGGAGGGGGTGAGGAGACAAAGCAGAGCCAGAGACAGAAAGACAGAGATGTAGGGAAAGAGAGAGAGCCAGAGACAGACAGACAGGCTGCAAGAGTTCTTTGTGCAGGTTTTCGGCTCATTTTTTTCTTCCCAGTTCAAGTCCACATCCAAATGCAACACAGAGTCACTGAATAACTAAACACATCCCAAGCTGTCACATCTGAAAGGGCCTTGAGTTGATGTTTGATATTTCAGAGATGATCTATATGAAAGCACAAGATTAGCCATCTATCTATTCAGTCTCTGCCTAGAGAATGTCAACTCTTACCACTAAGACTATTAATTCACCGCCTACTTACTGGCACCCTTCAGGAAAAAGCAATATGAATGTTAATTAACATTGTTGAGCACATTCTCTGTGACAAGCCCTGTTCTAAACTAATATGTATGTGAGCTCACTTAGTTCTCTTTACATCTCTGTAATACATGGGTCTAGTATTCTCTCCATTTTACAGAAGGAAAAATGAGGCTCAGAGAAGCAAAGTAACCTGCCTAGGATACAGCAGAGTCGAGATTTAAATGTAGAAATCTGGGTCCTGAACCTGCCTACTTAATTATGAACAATACCTGGCTTTAGCAAGGCAATCCATTAGGGTTCCTCCTCTTTACACACTAGGCAACTAGGCAGACGAGAGTAGGTGGACTCCACTTTTGCCTAGATGACCCGGTATAGAAGCTTGATGAAATTAAACTAGAGTCGTGGTTCTCTAACTAGTTCTCTAACTAGTTCAAGATGAAGGGAGAGACAAATGTCAAGGTCAGAGATCCCACCACCCAGCTTCTCATGCAATAGGAGTCACCCTTAGTTTCTCCTTCCATGTTCTTTCCTTTTTAATTGAAGATTGTAAGGTTGCTTTTTGTTTGTTTTGGAAGTATGTAGTATTTGTCTCAGACATTGCATCTAGGAAATTCTTCAAATGTGTTCATAAATTTGAAAGTTCCTTTTCCAAAACAGTATGATTATTCAAAGGATAAGGGCAACTGCTCCAGGTTAACCTGTTTCACATAGCAAGCTTACAGTGTAACACAACAAGAGAGTGGAGGTTGGTTTATTTCTTCTATTTATTTTGGGACCTGACAATAAGCATGAAATACTACTGTTTCTCTCAAAATTCCTGGATTGGATGTTTGGTTGCAATTTTTAGGTCATAAAACTAGAGTATAACCCTAATTTTTAAGCAGGTGTATGAAAATAATGAACAAATGTTCTAAAATACCAAATGAAATATTATGTTTCAAAGCAATAGGTAGGTGAATTTTTCCTGAGTTTGAATTAGTGACTTCAATAAAAAGATGATAAAGGATGGGGGAAGCATGCTATGAACTATGATAGCTGATTTTCACAAATTTGAAGTTGCTGGTGCTTTTTTCCAATACAATTTGGCCAATCTTTATTCCAACTGTGAGAGAAGAGAGGTACTTTTATTTCTCATTTGATTTCCTACAAGACATTGGATTTTAAATCAAATACCCTACATGAGGTTTTTGAGACTTTATGAAGTAAATGAAAAGGCAAAAAAAAAAAAAAAAAATGAAATATAAATTACTGGAAAACAATGTAGTTTTGAATATAAAAATCCTATCAAAATATTTCTGAAAGACAAAATAGGACATATCATTAACTTTTCATTCTATTTGAAAATATTAGAGGACAAAACTTGACAAAGATTTCAGAGAGGTATTGCTCCACAGAAGAAAATAATAATTATATGACAAATTCAAAAGAAATTTAAAATCATTTTATAATATGTTGCCTGGTGTATTTTTAGATGTAAGATGACATGAGAAAATATCTTTCATCCTTCTGTAATTTCATGCTAGTAACTATATGTATCACTTTCAAAATCAGGTTTTAAAAATTTACTACTCATTTATTTATTTGGAATGTATTTCATTTAATAGAATGAATTAGTATTAACTCATGAACAATAAATCTGTTTGTTCTACCTCTCAAGATATATTTTATCTAATCTAAATTTTCAAGTTATTGGGTTAAATGCCATGAGATTCTAAGTTATAATGCATATCTGCACATTTATCTATCATCTAATCATTTGTATTTGATAAGTGAATTCTGTGTCTTGGGTGAAGCCTGGAAGACTCCATAAGGACATTTTTTTAATTCAAATGGGTGATAGATGAGTAGATAACAGAGGATGTCAAAGTCTGAGAAAGACTTGAGTGAAATTACCTCTTTGGTGAGAAGCTCTATGTAGCTAGAGAACAAAAATTACCTTGAGTGTGAATTGAAATCTAAATGAGTGAACTGAAAAAACTTTGGGGTAGATTTCTGGGACAGCTCTTCTCATGAAAGTTATTGGTGTGAAAAAAAATTATCTACTAAAAAAATTTTAGTAGCATTATTTTTGGTTGATGAAGCAAGCTGACCATCTGTATAGATGAGATGGCATCTTTAACAATAGCTTGAATGTATTGATTGTTATAAGTCAGAGATTTTATCTATTTTATATAGAATTTTTAAAAATACTTCAAAGTAAGGTTTTCCTTTGTTTTTACATCATTGTAAGTCAGTCTTAGGAGGCTTGTCTAATACTAATAGAAACAATATGTGTTGTGTTACTGTTAAACCATAGCATAGTGAAATACAGTTGGGTTGCATTTATTTGACTGGTTTGAGTGTAACTGAAAAGTGCCTAGGCACAAACATTTTAAGAAGCAAGTAGTAGCATCCATAAGTAGGCAGTAGGCAATGTTTGAGAGACCAAGTTAGGTGTTTTGGCTACTGGGCAACTCAGCACTTCAGTTAGCAGCAGGAGATTCCTTGGGTAGAAAGATTGAGTTATTTTTTTATAGCCCAATGACAATTTTTTGGGACATTTTCAATATATATTATTTTCTCTAGCACATAAGCAACCTGTCCCTTTGTGATGGCTTGTACTGTATTAGATCATGAATCATTCATATATTTTGTCCAGGTTAGTTTTCTGTGTCTGAATGGATGTCTCTGTTCTCAAGTCTGACATGAAATGGCAAAGGGGCCATGGATTCAAGATTGGTCTAGAACATGAGGGCTTTTTCTTAAATTTACAGTTGTCTTTTAAGACTCTTTCTCAAGGTCAAGAACACTGCACAGAGACTTAAGAATTTTAATAAAGTTTTCTTAAAATTATATATTTTAATATTTTAAGTAGAAACACATCTGAGACATCCTCAAAATAATCTTGATGCTAGAAAGTATAACTCTAACTTTAAAATTAGTTTATTTGACTAAATGCAAATGCTAAAAAGTTAAATGGTGGGCCTCCCTAGTGGCTCAGATGGTAAAGAAACTGCCTTCAGTACAGAAGCCGCAGGTTTGATCCCTGGGTTGGGAAGATCCCCTGGAGAAGGGAATGGCAACCCACTCCAGTATTCTTGCCTGGAGAATTCCATGGATAGAGGAGCCTGGCTAGCTATAGTCCATGGGGCTGCAATGAGTTGGACACACACACACAGTAAAAAAACATTTTCTCAGGTTTTTTTCTTTGTATCAGTAAACTCACTCTTCCTTTAATGTTTTAATAGTTAATTAAGATCAATCCTGAAATTACTGGTTTAAATTATTATAACTTGAATTTACCTAAGAACAAATGGATATCAATGACATGTTTATCAACAGAGAATGCTGAGGAATATCTAGGCATAGAATTGTTACAGAAAGATGAGGAAAACTCAGGTTAAAAACAAAATTTCTCAATGAATCAGAATCTCAAGTAGGATTATAATAAGTTACACAATTGGTTTCTGCTCTTTCAGTTATTTACAATATTTAATGTGCTCTTCAGACTATGCTTACTTTTAAAATTTATTTTTGAGAATATTTTATGTGTCAGACAATTTACAAGACTCCTAGATAGTAAAGATAAATACAATATAGAAGCTCAAATTCATAAGTGGAGTATGATATGTAAACAAGGAGTTTTGCTTTGTTTTTCTTAAAGTGGGTCACATAATCTAAATTTGGGAGAAAGAGTATGCAAAGCTTGAGAGTGTACCATTAAGCCACTTGGAGAACTGAAGAGAAAATTTGAACTGGATCTTAAATAGGGGTGATTTTCCAAGTAGATAAAATAGTGCAAATAACAATTGACATCAAGAGAAAAAATGTGGTGCTTCTTTATAGTTGTGAACCAAAGGGTTCCTGCTGGGGGGAAAAAAAAAGAAAACAAAAACAGAAACTGTATAATGGGAATTAACAGTTTTAATTCAAATAGAAGGTTTGAAATCAGGTTATAAATATTATAAAGAGGTTAAGAATTTGGATGTTATCAGGAAGAGAAAAGAAGTCAAGGAGATTTTCATATCAGGATTATGACCCAAGATTTGTTGAGAAGACAGCCCTGGAGGCACTCAACAAAAATGAGGATTGTCAACTTCATCCTTGTACTTCCTCAAAGAAAAGACTGAATTTTTAAAATAAATTTTAAACTTTTATTACACTTTATCAGAGCACAATAAATATTCTGAGATTGTTACAAAGTTAC
Source organism: Odocoileus virginianus (assembly GCF_023699985.2). Taxonomy (NCBI): domain Eukaryota; kingdom Metazoa; phylum Chordata; class Mammalia; order Artiodactyla; family Cervidae; genus Odocoileus; species Odocoileus virginianus. The sequence continues at coordinate 55,540,977 of NC_069675.1, read as the reverse complement.
CACTTCCAAAATTAAGTCATGAAGACTATTTTAATTAGCTATTGCTTCACATTGATTGGAATGTACATTTCCTTATAACTCAGAACAGGTTCATCAGAAAAAAATAGTAATAGCAGTTATTCTCATAGAAATTAAAAATACATAAACTAATGGATGTTGGAAACAAGTGAAAAATTGATTATTGTGTCCTTCCTTTCTCTTCCTCTTTAGCGAAAGAGAGGTGAACAGGAGGGGAGATATTTCTTGTCTTAAAAAAAATAATAATAAAATCTTCTCACAATAAAATTATCCTTTAGAGATATTTGTGTAAGAAACTGTATCTATTTTGTGTTTAACCTTAAAAAAGGATATGGTATAGTACTTTGGATTATAGGTTACCAGGACAAAATCACTATAATCACATTTAATTGCATATTTCTTGTGAAAAAAGATATTATTTAGCAAGCTAAAAGATATTTTAAAGTTTACATATATGGCATGATTACTCACTAACCTATGTATACTTTTAAATTAGTCCACTGAGATGAAGAAATAAATAACACCAAAGAGATGATAATGCCCATTTCCATCTCTTGTGATAAACCTCTAAAAATGACATATTTATATTCTGAAAGTACTGATCTCATCTGAATGGAAAGAGACATCAGATAACATAGCATGCAGTAAGGATGCAAAATTAAATGGCTAAATATTTCTGTTCTCACAAATAATTTATAACACATCGAAGCACTGTGTGAATACCATTTAAATAATGAAAATTTAAAAATCAAGTGGAAAGAGCAGAATGTTGAAAATTTAAAGGAATCTTACAATGACATTTTCAGATCTATCAAGGAAAATAACAAGTTGCTCTTTAGTACAAGTACAAAACAAATATGAATCAATTTATGGAATTAATAAACTTATTTGCAACCTCTCTTCTTATTCATCACTTATTGTCTTTGCCATGTTTGAACCTGGTACTGGAATGAGTTTTACACAATACACTTATATGTTTGATACATGTACAAAGGGCTTTAATAATCCATACCTATTTGTGACTCCAAAAAATGTTACAAAATATTACCCAAAGTATACTAGTATATCTAACAGGTATACATATTAGTAATATTAATACATGTGAAGTGAAGTGAAAAATCACTCAGCTGTGTTCGACTCTTTTTTGAGTCCCTATGGACTATAGCCCACCAAGTTCCTCTGTCCATGGAATTCTCCAGGCAAGACTATTGGAGCGGGTTGCCATTTCCTTCTCCAGCGGGTATTCCCAACCCAAGGACTGAACTTGAGTCTCCTGCATCACAGGCAGATTCATTACCCTTTGAGCCACCAGGGCATGTAATGATGGTCAAATGGTCTCCATATATCTTGATTTTTCAATACTGCTATATGATGTTTACTTCTGATTTCTTCAAATTGCCTCTAGTGCAGAAGACTATAATCTGTCTGAATCTGTGCAAAATCACCCTTTGCAGAGAACACGTGAGTTATATCCACAGGTGATCCCTCAGGTTTACATTTACACAGAACTGCGATTTATCTACAATTTACCAGTCTTTCTTATAAGTCTGCTTTTACTGTGATTTGGAGAACTGGGGAATGGTACTCAAAATATTTAAGCAACTATCTATAACATAAGCTCTGATTTATGATTGCACAAATCAACTAGTCAAAGAACCAAGAATAGCTAGTTCACAGAAATAAACTATTTTAAACAATCCTGTTATAAGAAACATTCAACATTTAGAACAGCATGCATCTTTACAAGTTTTCATTACTTTGAAATCATAATCTACAGATTCTGAAGAATAATTTTCATAGTCTTGGAAGATATCTAAGCAATTTAGTATTAAAACAGAACAAAACAAAAACAATAATTACCACTTATAGCATGTAGAGTTGTAGCTGTACTACACTAGATATCAAAACCTATACTAGATTTCTAACTGCTAATGACTCTCATGTATGCTTCTCATCATTTACCTTCCTTAGTATTATCAGTATAATACTCCAAGCAAATTTAAAGTATGATAGGAGATAGACTTTTGTATAGTGGAAGTAACAAGCCTCTTGCAAGAGGACATACTACCTTGAGTGTTAAATGTGTTCATATTTTGAGAAATGCAATTGATATTATTCAAATGCTATATAAAGGTATATTATATTTTGTCTCTATTATAGCTAGTCCTTCAGTCATGTCCAATTCTCTGGGACCCCATGGACTGTAGCCCACTAGGCTCCTCTGTCCTTGGAATTCTCCAAGCAAGAATGTTGGAGTGGGTAGTCATTCCCTTCTCCAGAAGATCTTCCCAACCAAGGGGTTGAACCTGCATCTCCTGTATCTCCTGCACTGCAGGTAGATTCTTTACCATCTAAGCCACCAAGGAAACCCATATTAGAATAGATGTATTTAATCAATTTCTTTTAAAATTTGGTCAGTTAAACCTACTCAGTTTAACGGAACTAATAATAATTAACTATTATATTTTCAGATATGAAAATCACATGCTTTTTTTTCTTAAATATAAAATGACATACAGGCAGTAGATTCTCATTCATATTTTCTGACCTCAATATATGGTCCCAGTATGCTCCCACGGTGCCACTCTGTCTCCCAACTCATCATTACTTTGTATACAGATAAAACATGAGGACTATTAAAATAGGACTGAAACCTAAGACAGAAAGCTAATCATTTTGCAGATACTGAATGAGACCCTTCCAAATAACTAGAAAAATATATCCCAACTGAGACATTGCTATAAGGAACAGATACACATACTATGGTGAAATAATGGTCCCTGAAAATAGGCAAAAGTTTAATCCCTTTCTTGTTGTCCACCATTATTTTCAAAGATATAGACACTGCATGCACCACAGAGAACTGACCACCCAAGTTTCATTTATAGTTCTCAAATATATTTCTTATATTCAATCCTAAATGTTAGAATATAGCAGCATGTGCTCCATAATAACTTTAGGCTCAGTCTAGCTAGATTATAAGTATGGAGAAAACAGAGAGACACATTCATATATGGAAAGACCCAGAATATATACCACTTTTACCTGTTTATCCTCTAAGCAATTGTTTGAAGACTGAGTCTATTTGACGAGACATAAAGCAAAATAGGGCTTCCCAGGTGGCGCTAGGTAAAGAACCCAACTACCATTGCAGGAGACAGAAGAGATGGGGTTTCGATCCCTGGGCCAGGAAGATCCCCTGGAGGAGGGCTTGGCAACCCTCTCCAGTATTCTTGCCTGGAGAATCCGATAGACAGTGGAGCCTGGTGGGCTACAGCCTGTAGGTAGCAGAATCGGCCATGACTGAAGTGACTTGGCACACATGCACAGCAAAGCAAAATAAACTGAAAAAAACTGAGAAATTATCTTATAAAGATGTCTGGGAATATTGACAATACAGTACATATTTTACTACAGTCTATTTTTTCATAAATTTGGAATAAAGTTGAAACTCAGTGTAAAAAAGTAATATGGGAAAATACAATATCTCCACAGAGATTCATATTCCTCTATTATAAGGGTATATCTAGTAGTAAGAAAAGCAGAAGTACATTATGGGAGGTGTAGTCCACAGAAGAAAAGTCCTTACAAGAAGAGGCTATTTTTGTCAGTATAACTTTTTCTTTTACTATCCTGTCTTGCTGCAAAGTATTAACACAAGCATACCTAGTGACATCAGGGATTCAGTTCCAGATCACTCTAATATGATGAGATATATTCTAAGTGAATATGGCAATAAAGTGAGACACAAATTCTTCGGTTTTCCAGCACATATAAAGGATGTGTTTACACTATACTGTAGCCTATTATGTGCAATAGCTTTACATCTAAAGAAAAACAAGGTACAACTATAACTTAAAAAAAAAATTTTTTTCTTGCTAAACAAAGCTGTCAGCTGAACCTTCAGCAATTGTTTTTTTCTTATTTTTAAAAATTTATTTATTTTCAATTGGAGGATGATTGTTTTACAAATTTTTTTGCTCGTGGAGATCTTCCCTGATGTTGATATCTGCTGACTGAACAGAGTGGGTAAATGACTACCCATTAAAGATTGCATGACTGCAGTAATTTCTTAAAATAAGAAATGAGTTTGCTACATGATGGCAATTTCTTAAAACAAGGAATAAGTTTGCTACATGACTGACCATTCTTTACACTAATGATTTTTCTGAGCACGCAATGCCCTTAGGTAGCATTTTTTACCTAACGTTTTTTCTTTTCAAAATAAAAGATAATTGTTGTTGTTTTACTGACTATGCTATTATTATATTCTAAGTCCTTTCTTGCCATTTAACTAATCCTTAAAGCATTTTCACCAGGAGTAGTTTCTGTCTTAAGAGTCTACTTTCTTTACTCATCTATAAGAAACAAATTCTCATCCTTTCATGTTTTATCACAAGACTGCATCAATTCAGTTATGTTTTTAGGTTCTATTTCTAATTTTAATTCTCTTACTATTTCTATCACATCCGCAGTTACTTTCTCCACTGAAAATTTGAACACTTCGACGTCATTCATGAGGGTTGGAATAAAGTACTTTCAAACTCCACTTAATGTTGATATATTAGCCTCTATCCATGAATCATAAATGGTCTCCATGGCATCTAGAATACTGAATCCTTTCAAAAAGCTTGTAGACTGACTTTGCACAAATGTAAGCCAAGCTCCTAGGAGGTGGTGATGGACAGGGAAGCCTGACGTGCTGCAATCCATGGGGTCGCAAAGAGTCGGACGCGACTAAGTGACTGACTGAACTGAAGTCAAGCTGTTTATCTATGGCAGCTAATAAATGTATAATTATTTAACAAAAAGACTTGAAAGTCAAAATTACTCCTTGATCGATGATGAACTACATAATGAATGTTATGTTAGCAGACATAAAAACAGCATCATTCTCATTGCACATAGCCATCAGAGGTCTTAGGTGACCAGATGTTTGACAAATCAGTAGTCACATTTTGACAGGAGGAATCTTTTTCTAAGTAGCAGATCTCAAGAGTGGGTTTAGAATATTTGTATACTGTGTTTTAAATAAATGTGCTATCATCCAGAGTTAGTTGTTTAACTTACAGAGTATAGGCTGAGTAAATTTAGCATATTTTGTAAAGGCTCTATAAGTTTTGAAATGATAAGTGAATATTGGATTCAATTTAAAGTCACCAGCTGCATTAGACCCTGACAAGAGAATCAACCTATACTTTGAAGCTTTCAAGTCAGGCAATAACTTCTACTCTAGCTTGAAAGACCTAGATGGCATGCTCTTTCAATGTAAGTTGTCTAATCCATGCTGGAAAATCTGTTGTCTAGACAAGGGAATTTTATTATTTCATTTTGGCTAGATCTTCTGTATAAACTTGCCGCAGTTTCTGCATCAGCCTTTACTGCTTCCCCTTGCACTATCATGTTATAGAGATGGCTTTTTTCCTTAAACCTCATGAATCAACTTCTGCTAACTTCATACCTTCCACTATAGCTTTCTTACCTCCCTAAGCCTTCATAGAATGGAATAAATTAGGGCCTTTTTCTGGAACAGATAGGCTCTAGCTTAAAGGGTTATTGTTGCTGATTTGATCTTCTCTGCAGACTACTTTCTCCATATAAGCAATAAGGTTGTTTCACGTTCTTTTCTTATCATTTGTGTGTTTATAGGAGTAGCACTTTTAATTCCTTCAAGAACTTTGTATTTAAAGAGGCCTGTGTTTTGTTCCAACTTGGCCTTCAAGATGCTTTCCTCACTAACCTTTGATTTAAAGGTAGAGACATGGAACATTTTTTAAATTTGGGTAATTAGAGCCCCTGGAGAGGTTACTAATTGCCATAAATTTCAGCATTATTGTGTACTAGGGCACAGGAAGAGAGATAGGGGAACAGTCAGTGAAGGAGTCAGAACACACTGCATTTATTAAGTATGCCTTCTTATATGAACATATTTCCATACAAGTAAAAGATAAAACATTTTCTAAAATATATGCAACTAATATAATAGCAATTAAATATATAAAGCAAATGTTAGCATACATAAAGGGAAAAATAGACAATAACACAATAATAGCAGGTGACTTTAACAACCTGCTTACCTCAAAGAAAAGTCATTCAGACAGAAAATCAGTGAGAAATATATCCTTATATGACAGGATAGATCAGTTGGATTTAACAGATGTGATAGTTTGGGCTTCCCTGGTGGCTCAGATTGTAAAGAATATGCCTGGAATGTGGGAGACCTGAGTTTGATCTTTGGGTTGGGAAGATCCCCTGGAGGAGGGCATGGCAATCCACTCCAGTATTCTTGTCTGGAGAATTCCCATGAATAGAGGAGCCTAGCAGGTTATAATACATAGGGTCCCAAAGAGTCAGACATGACTGAGTGACTTAAAAAAAAAAGTGGTATATCACTGATTTTGGAAGCACAGCACAGTCCATCCAAAACCAGTGATATACCTTTTTTTTTTTTTCAAGTGCACATGAAATGTTCTCCACACTAGGCCACAAAACAAGTTTCAAAAATTTAGAAGGATAAAAATTCTATCAAGCATATTTTGCAATCACAACAGCATGAAACTAGAATTCAACTATAAGAAGAAAGATGGGACAAATGCAAACACTTGTAGACCAAACAGCATGCCACTGAAACACAAAAGATCATGAAGAAACCAAAAAGAAAATCGTAAATTACCTTGAGGCAAGTGAAAACAGAAACACAGTTTTCCAAAAATCTATGGGATGCTGCAATTGCACCAAAAGGAAAGCTTCCAAGAGGGAATACAGGCAATACAAGGCTACCCTAAGAAGCAAGAAAAATATCAACTGAACAACTTAAACTCCTATCTAAAGAAATTTGAAAAGAAGAATAAACAGTCCAAAGTCATCAGAAGAAAGAAAATCATAAGTATCAGGAAAGGAATAAAAGAGACAGAAAAAAAGAAAGTAATAGTAATACTTTACACACAAAGTAATAGATCAATAAAACCAAGAACTGGTGTTTTGAAAGGATACACAAAATTAATAAACCTTAACCAGGATTATTAAGAAAGAGAGAGCATAAATAAATAAAATGAAAGAAGAGCATCTGATATCAGAGATAGAAAAAATCATAAAAGAATATTATGAAGTTAAATGCCAACATATTGGACAACCTACAGAAAATTTCTAGATTCATCCAATCTTCCAAGACTGAATTACAAGGGAATAGGAATATGAACAGGCCTATCACTACTAGGGAAATAAAAGGAAACAAAAGGAAGAATAAAGATCACATGATCATCTCAATAGATGCAGAAAAAGTACTTGACAAAATTCAACATTCATTCATGTTAAAAACCCTCATCGAAGTGAGTATAGAGGGAACATATCTTCTTATTAAAAATGTCATTTATGACAAACCCATAGCCTACATTACACTCAACAATGGAAAGCTGAAAGCTTTTTCTCTAAAATCAGGAATAGAACAAGAATCCCTACTCTTGCCAATTCTATACCATAGTATTGGAAGTCCTAGCCACATGAGTCAGACCTGACAAAAATAAAAGGCATCCAAATTGGAAGGAAAGAATGAAAACAATTACTATTTTCATGCCATGATACTATATTAAGGAAACCCTAGTCATCACAAAAAATCTATGAAAACTAATAAATGAATTCAGTAAGTAGAAAGATATAAGATTGATATGCAGAAATCAATTGCTTTTATATAAACTAATATTGAGCTATCAGAAAGAGAAAATAATCCTGTTTAAAATCACATCAGAAAGAATAAAATATCTTGGAATAAACAACCAAGTATGTGAATGGTCTATACACTGAAAAATATAAAACAGTAATGAAGGAAATTGAAGATAGTACAAAGAAATAATAAATATAATTTAAAGATAGCTAGCATTCATTGACTGGATAAATTAATATTGTTAAAATGCCCATAATACACAAAGCAATATGAAGATTTATTTCAATCCCTATCAAAATGCCCATTTTTTCCCTGAACTAGAACAAATAATCCTAAAATATATATTGAAACACAAAATATCTCAAATATCCAAAGTGATCTTGGAAAAAAACAAAAAAACAAAAACTGGAGGTATCACACTCCCTGACTTTAAACTGCACTACAAAGCTACAGTCATCAAAATAGTATTGCACAAAAACAGAAACATAGATCAATGGAACAGAATAGAGCCCAGAAATAAGCTCACACACTTATGGCTTATTATTCTATGACAAAGAAGACAAGAATATACAATGGAGAAAAGACACTCTCTTTAATAAGTGGTGCTGGGAAAACTGGACTGCTACATGCAAGAGAATGAAGATAGAATATATTCTCATATCACACAGAAAAATAAACTCAAAGTGGGTTAAAGACCTAAATATAAGACCATAAGCCATAAGACTCCTACAAGAAAACATAGAGATAATACTTTGACATATAGTGCAGCAATATTTTTCTTTGTTATTGTCTCCTAATGTAAAGGAAATGAAAGCAAGAATAAATGCATGGTACCTAGTTAAACTTATAAACTTTTACATAGCAAAGGAGACAACTAGTAAAATAAAAAGACCACTCACTGAATGGGAGAAAATATCTGCAAATAATATGACACAAACAGGTTAAGATCCAAAATATATAAATAGCACATACAAATCAATATCAAAAAACAAACAACTTGACTAAAATATATAGAAGATTGGGTAGACATTTTGCAAAGAAGACATACAGATGGCCAACAGGCACATAAAAGGAATTTCAATGTTGCTAACAATTAGATAATTGCAAATCAAAATAACAATGACATGTCACCTTACACCTATCAAAATTACAATTATTAAAAAGACCACAAACAAAAAATTTTGCTGAATATGTGGAGAAAATGGAATGTTTTGGGTAGGAATGCACATTGGAGCAGTCACTGCACTGGAAGACACTGTGAAGATTCCTTGGAAAACAAATGATAGAACTATGATATGATCCAGCAATTCCACCCCCGAGTATGTAATCAAAGAAAATGAAAATTCTAGTTTGAAAAGATACACTCACCCCAATGTTCATAGCAACATTATTTACAATAGCCAATACATGGAAGCAACTTAAGTGTTCATCGACAGACTAAAGGATAAAGAAGCAGCAGTATATATTTAATGGGATGTTACTTAGCCACAAAAAGAGTGAAATATTGACATTTGCATCAATATCATAGATGAACCTGGAGGGTATTATTTCTAGTAAAATAAGTCAGATGGGAAAGACAAATATTGTATGCTATCACTTATTTGTGGAATCTATAAACATTAAGATGAACGAATATAACAAAACATAAATAGCCTCACAGATACAGAGAAAAAACTAGTGATTACTAGGGGTGACAGCATGAGGGAAGGGGCAAGATATGAATAGGTGATTAAGAGGTATAGCGTGCTATATAAAATAAGTACGCTGCAAGTATATACTGCACTGCACAAGGAATACAATCAATATTTTATAATAACTTTAAATGGAGCCTAATTTATAAAAATATTGATGTACTATGCTGTATACTCAAAACTAAAATGATAGTAAATCAACTATACTTCAATTTAAACACACACACACACACACACAATCTGTAAAGCTCAATAAAACATACTGTACCTACATACTAAAGTCAGGCAGCCTAGAGAAAGATAGTAACTCATTACAGTAAAAAATTGGGTAAAAACTTGCTAGACTTTGAAATTAAGCTTTTAAGCATCTCAGGTTGACTTCTAGTGTTGCTGTATATTTGAGAAGGACTTTCCACAACGTCACCTTTGGACACTATTATAGTCAGTCCTGCCCCATTGTGTCTTTGCAATACTATATCTGAACCAATATTTCTTTCATTCATGAAGAAAACATGAGACTGGTAACAATACATGACAGAACAAAAGGAAATGAAAGAAAAATCAATATCATTAAAAACTTTGAAAAAGATTAGAGAAACAGTTCACAAAACGGTTCTTTTTCTTTGACATGATAAGTTACAGTGATATTTGACAGTCATCAAAGAGGATAGAGTATCAAAACTGGAAAGAAAGTTGGTATGAAAAAGCAACAGAATGAGAAAACAGAAGAGAGAATGTAAGAAAGGGAAAAAAAGTTAAAAAAAAAAAGCGGATGAGTAAATTTCAAAGAAAGTGCAAATTTCAGAGAAAAACTGGATTACAGGACATAAAGATCTAAATAGCTTGATGAAAATTAAAGGTACAGAAGAAATATTTGAAAATAATACTCTGAATGTGAAAGTAAATTAAAAAGCTAGGAAATGCTGAGAGATTACAGAATAGATGAAGAGGGAAGTGAAACAGAAGCAAAATGTTGACAAATACAGAAGTAAACAAGAGATAAAGCAAGTAAAACAGAAAAATGATTGGATGGAAATTAGCAATGTTGCTGAGGTGAAAAATGCCATCTACATATTTAAATGGCTCATCACATCTCAAACAATATCATTCCAACAGCTTAGCACATTCTAGATAAATGCAAGAATCATTGCATTCTTACTGCAATTGTTGCATTAATTATTGCCAGGTTCAGCAACGTTCCACTTTGCCAAGCAGGTTTTAATGGTGCAACAAAAGGATTCAATGATATAAAACAGAAGTCGAGAAAACCTAAAATACCATTGCTCAATCCATACAAACTAAACTTTAAAATATTAAGTATTTATGTAAATATATATGTGTAAATTATATAATGGATTATAATTGTGTAATATCTAATTATATATTATGCAATAGTAATAAAGTTAGTTCTAAAATAATAAGAATATATTGTTAAAAAACAGAATATATTGTTGAAGAAAGGTGAAAGAGAACAAGAATACTAAATTCTTTGTCTCAGAGAGTGTGCATAAAATTTTATACATTTCTTCATTTTTCAGATAATTAGTGGAACCAGAAATTAAAAAAATTTAAAGAATGAAAAAATGAAGACACCTATTTGAATTATGAAGAAAGGTACATACCTTTTGAAGATAAGAAAGATAAGAAAGTATAAAGTTAAAAGGCATTCAATCGTATTGCAAAATGTGAAGAATGTATCAATTACACATAAGAATTATTTCAAGTGGACCTAAGGAAAACTTTAAATTTCATCTAAAACTATTTTCCAAGAGTCATCTCTAAAATTGAAAAAAAAAATTCATACTTAAAAATAACATATGACATGTATAGAACCTATATGTTAATATGTAGAAAAGTATATCTGAAAAAATTTTTAAATCCAAGATTACAAAATTTTAGAAAACTTAGGTGAAAATAAGTTTTCTGAACAAAAGCATTGGTATATATTTCTAATTATACTATTCCTAAAGGATATAAAAACTCCTGAAACATTCTATGTGGAAATAATACAGAATAACAATATATAAACACCAACCTATTTATACTAAAAAATAAAATAATCAAGATTTAAGGAGCCACTATAAAACTAAGCTCTCAGTTCTGAGAGATTAATAGATAGGCAAGAAATTAAGCATTAAGATAGTTTATATATTTACTGTTATGCCACAGAAAGAAAAAATGTATTTTCAAACCCAAGTACTAAAATACTTAAAATGTTGTATTCATTGGTCAACATAGAAACATCTCAATTTGTTTTACAAAGAAAAAGTAATGCAATAAAATAAAAAAAATATAGAATTATTTCAAATGTCTCAAAAAAAAAAAAAAAGCAATTCAGAAACCAAAATGTAGCATTCTTTTTAACTAAACTAGGCTGAAAATAGACAACAAAACAGTAATTAACATATGTTTAAAAATTATGTACAATCAGGACCATACCCATCAGGGCTCTTGGAAGGAAGCCAAAACTCTACTCTGATCAAATGTCATGGGTTGAATTCTTTAATTATGAAATAAAAAACAAAATTAAAAAAGCTAAACCACAGTAATGCAAATGATAAAAATATATTTAAGGAAAGGTATAAATTAGTAACAATTGAACAGAAAAATGTTCAATGTATCAATAATAAAAGTCAGAGGACCATTAAGAATAATAAATGATATATATGCAAATATCTTGAAATCAGGATCAGAGATATATGCATTCAATATGTGTATTTAAGAAAGAGGTGAAGACCAAAACAATAAGTTACTTATAAAACTACAAATTAACAGCCTTTTTAAATTTAATATTTGAAGTATCTATTTCTACTACTTTGCAAACAAACTTGAGTATCTCTTAGAAATTACTTTCTAAAAAGTATAAATTTTTGAAACTATTTCATGAACACTTTAAATAAATTCTTAAAAATAAAGATATACAAAAATGAGTTAAGAAATATATGTTCTGTAAAAGACCCAGAATCCAGGATCCCAATAATTTAAAATATAACATAAATGAAATACACATCCATTTTTATGTACTTTAAACTACTGCAGAATGATGAAACTACAGAAAGCGTCACAATTTTTTAAGAGAGTTTAATTCTGCTAAAAAAAAAGGCAAATTTTAAAAAGTACTAATTAATTTTTATAGGTATAGATACCTAATCCTTAATATTTTATGATGAATTTATTTCAGCCATATATTACCATGCTATTCTATGATAAAATAGAGTTTCAAGTAGTAAAGTGATGATGGTTGAAAATTAGGAAGTCTCACAAAATAAGTCAACTTTAGTAATAAGTTAATAGCAATTATTTCCATAGACATGGCTTACTTCTATATTAAACTTCGATATGCATTTCCTAGAAGCCCATTATAAACTGAAAGCACAACATTTTACTAACATGTTAAAGAATTTCGAACTAAAAGTAAGTGTCACTACAAAAGACCTGCCAAGTTTTGTCTATAAGTGTAGATAATCTATAAAAGGAAAAATAAACAATAAATCTGGGGACAGAAGTTCATTTAACAAACGCATTTGTTTGGATGTGGTTTGGTTTTGATTCTTTGGTCACCAGGCAATCCCTCCCTAAATCTCTCTTACCAAATCTTTCTCGATCTTTCTCAGGGCTCTCAGTTGTTCCTCCACCCAGTGGGAGGCCAGGGACAATGACTTGTGCCACTGTTCCTAGAGCCCCAGTTTCCCAACATTCAGATATTTATAGTCACGCTCTTGGCCGAGTTCTGGGATACATCAGGGAAGGAGATCAGCAGATAATTAAAGTGAAGCTTCCTTTTCCCATTACTGCTTCTCTACTCTTAAGAATTTTTCACAGAAAAATCCCCAGATCTGTGTACTGTTTTTTCCCACTTCTTATTTTGCATGGTCCAGGCTATTCTCCTTCAAGACAGGGTTTGCATTGCTTTTTTAACAGCTTTACAGAGTAAAATTAACTTGTGATATATATATATATATATATATATATATATATATACATGTATATGTATATATATATAATATATAGAATGCACGTATATAGAATACACAATTTAATGAGTTTTGGAATTAGTATGCATTGGTGAGACCATCAGCACAATCAAGAGCATGAGCGTATCCACCACTTCCAGAAATTTCTGTGTGCCCTCTTTTAGCCTTCCTACCAATAATTCTCACAATCTCCAGGAAACCACTGATCTTTTCTTTATCACTATTCATTAGTTTGTGTTCTCTGGAGAGCTACACAAATGGAATCATGTAGAGCATTCTGTCTTGCCTGGCTTGTAGCACTCAGCATAAATACTGAGATTCTTTTATGGTGCATGTCATTGCTGTGTCCATTTTTATTTCTGAGTAGTGTCGCTTTGTATGGATAAAACACAATCTGCTCACCTGTTATTCTGTTGATGAGCATTGGGGTGATTTCTAGTTATTGGATATTACAAATATAGCTGCTATGTTCATTCATGTACAAGTCTTTGAATAAGCATGAGCTTTCATATCTCTGATTAAATATGCAGAAATTTTGTAGTAGAGGTATTAGGTCACATGGTTATGATCATGTTTAACATTTTAAGAATCTGCTAAAATGGTTTTCCAAAATGATTTTACCATTTTACATTCTCACTAGAATTGAATGAACGTTCTAGTTCTTCCCAATCTTTGTCACCATTTGGTATGACCTATCATCTGTATTTTAGTCATTTCTCTCAGTCTGTGGCTCATATTTTTATCCCTTTAGCCGGTTTTCCAAGAGCAAATTTTTAAAGTTTATTTTGTTCTTTTATGGATCATAGTTTTGTTACCATATCATAAAAAAACATAAAAATTTTATCTTACATATTACTCTAGGAATTTTATAGTTTTAGGTTTCATACATAGCTCTATGATCCATATTGTTAAATTGATATGAGGTATTATGCGTTTTGTTATTTTATTTTCTGCATATGGATATTAAACACCATTTGTTGAAAAGACAATGCTTTCTCCCTTGTACTGCCTTTTCATCTTTACCAAAACTCAGTTGTCCATATAAGTATGGGTTTACCTTCTGAACTTTACCCTGTCTCATTGACTGTCTATCTTCATGTCAGTTCTACACTGTATTGAATACTAATGCTTTATAAGTCCTAAAATAAAGTAATTTTCCCTCCAACTTGCTCTTCCTTTACAAATTTGATCTGATTATTCTAGGTCTCTCACATTTTAGTATGAAATTTGTTAGTTGCTCAGTCATATCTGACTCTGAAACTCCATGGACTATGGCCCACCAGTCTCTTCTGTCCATGGGATTCTCCAGGCTTCAATGTTAAAGTGGCATTTTCCACAAAAATAAGTCTGCTGTTATATTGTTTGTAATTATATTGAATCTTTAGATCAATCTGGGGACAACTGACATTATAGTAATATATAGTCTTCTGATTCATGAAGAAGATCTACCTCACTGATTATTTATGTATTCTTTAATTTCTCTCAGCAATATTTTGTAGTTTACAGAGTACAGATTAAATCTTGGGTGTTTTATTTCAGATTTATTTTCTAAGTAATTCACATATTGATATTATCATGAATAGCATTGTTTTTATTTAAATATTTATTTATTATTAATATGGAAGCAAATTGATCTCATATAATAATATGGCTCACTGTAATTCATGATAAATTTACTTATTCTGGGAGCTGTGTGTTGCTGTTTCATAGATCCCCTTTGATCTTCTATTTAGATGATCTGTTTTCTGAATATAGTTTTATATCTTTCTTTCCCATCTGGATGGATTTAGTCTCTAATTTCTGCCTATTGGCTAAAATTTTCACATCATGAACATAGAAGGTGAAAGCAAACACTTTTGTCTTGTTCCTGGTATTATGGTGAAAGCCATATTATTATTTTCTAATGATCCTTATCTAGTTGAGCAAGTTCCCTTCTATTCCTAGTTTGCTGAGTTTTTACTAGCAATGTATGTTGCATATTGTCAAATGCTTTATCCATATGTACTAAGACAATTATATGCTAATTATACCACATCAAAAATTATATTGACTGATATTAGAATACTATACCAGGTGGCACAGTGGTAAATATTCACCTGCCAAAGCAGGATACACAGGAGGCCTGTGTTCGATCTCTGAGTCAGGAAGATCCCCTAGAGAAGGAAATGTCAACCCACTGTAGCATTCTTGCCTGAAAAATTCCATGGACAGAGAAGCCTAGAAAGTTGGAGTTGATGGGATCACAAAGAATCAGACATGATTGAGCAACTGAGCATGCATGCAATATACCAAAAGTGTTCCTGAATTCCTGGGATAGGCTCTGCTTGGTCACAATTATAAATTTTGAGGATGTGTAGAACTTTTACACATATATTTATTAAGTATATCTGCCTGTAGTTTTCTTTTCTTATAATTTGTCTGCTTCTGGTACCAGTGTAGTGATAATTTTACTGAATAAGTTGGAATGTTTTCTCCTCTTTAATTTTCTCTTCAATCCTCTTCAGTTTGTATATTTCTTTTTTCAATGAATGATACAATTTATCAGTAATGCCACTGACACCTGGAGTTTCATTTGTGGTGCTTATTTTATTTAGTTAATAGACATAAGGATATTCAGGTTATCTTCTTCAGTAAACCTTGGTATCTTTTGTCTTTTGATGAATTTTTTAGTTATGTCTAAGATATCAAGCTAATTTACAAAAAGAAGTTTGTAATGTTTTCTTACTTTGCTTTTAATATATTTGGAAACTGGTATGATCCAATCTCTCTCATTCCTGATACTGATATTCATGTTTGTTGTTGTTGCTGTTGTTGTTTTTTGCAGATCAGTTAGAGTTTAATCAACTGTATTGTTTTTCTTGAAGAATAATTTCCCTTGTTATTTTATACTTTTTTATTTGATAGATTTCAACTTCTACCTTTGCTAATTATTACTTCTGCTTACTTTAGGTTTGATTTGCTCTTTTTTCTAGTTCATTAAAGTAGAAGGTGAGGACATTCACATGAGACCTTCCTTCTTTTATAATATAGGCATTTATCACAGCAGATTTCCCATAAGTAATGACAGAAGGACAGAAGTTTTGAAAAATTTTTTCAGAACCTATACTGAGAATCTTCCTTCAAATATCCTTTATGTCACACTTTCATACAGCTTCAAAAAGTCAGGAAGACAAACTATTTTAATCCCAGAACTATATCCTCATTCATATACTCACACACACACACAAACACACACTCTCTAATCCTCTCTCTGTCCACTTCTCTCCCTGTGTATACATATGTATATATATATGTGTGTGTGTGTATGTATATATGCATGCATATGTGTATAAATATGGGTTTATATGGAATTATATATATGAATATAGAGAAATTATATATATATATAATCATTTTGTTTTATGTAATGGCTTATTCCAAAGTGCCATCACATATTCCTTAATATGCTTAAATAGTTTATAATGGTAATAAACATAACCAAAAATTAATGCCATTTTAATAAAGAGGGAGGATATTGCATGCATAATACTAATATCACAACAATAGCTACCATTTGTTAAGGACACTCACTTTGTATCGGAGACTATGTTATGTCTTTTACTATATGACATCTTTATATAAGCTTATAAGGTACAAATGGCATCAGCATTTTATAGATAAGGAAAAGGGTTGGTATGGGCTTCAAAGTCTGCCCATGATCCCAGAGCTAAAAACATGGCTGGGTTAGTGTTAGATCCTAGGTACTTTTGACTCCAAAGTGATCCTATGGGAGAAAAAAGCAGTCTTTTTAATTTTAGCCTCTCCATGGTACCAATAAGTCTGTGACATGTGTTCAGATTTCATAACTTGTGATCCTCAAACTCAATTGGAAGAAATCTTTCATCAAGAGTTTAACCATACCCCTCCCATTTAATAGGGGGAAATTCTACCATCCGTGAAAATTGCTTCCTCTAATAGAGCAAGTCTTCTGAAAAACTATCTTCTTAGAGATTGTAGAAAATTACAAAAATGCCTCTGCCAGCCCCAGGTTTTTCCTGAGGCTAGTTTCTTCTGCACATTTTCATTTGGTGTTTCCAAAACCTTTTATTTGCTTTTCAGTTCCCCCCTTGATTCTTCCTTTGCAGGTCTTCCAACTTTGAAGTGAGAATAGAAAGCCTTTTATTATGGTATTTCCCCTTTCCATATATATAATAGTCAAAGTCATAGTTTTAAATTCACGTATTTATGCATTAAATATTGTTAGGCCTGATTGGTGCTATTCATGTTTCCCAAACCCAGTTACTCAGGAGCTTTGTGGAAAGATGTATTTGAACTACCACGTACATAATTTTGCCATCATTGCCTCTTCATGCAAAATTCTCTAGACCTACACTACTACCATGGGGCAGCAAAATCATTCACTTCTTCTTATTCTTTCCTGGAACAGGACTGACCATTTTATCTGTAGGCACTTGTTAGTCCTTTAACCTTGGATAACAGTTATAGTAAAACAAAGCATCTCATTCCTGTCATCAACAATAGCCTGATGTTAGTTAAAAGCTTGACATAGAAGTCTCTAAATTTTGATATGAGTCTGAGTTTAGAGTTACCTATTCATCTCTGCTTCAAAAGCCCCTTGTTCCATACATATGACATCAAGATTTTGAAGTCTGAGAGTCACTAGTGACCTTTTCTTGGCTATAGAAATGTATTCTTATCTCTTCAGGATCAAATTCTATGTGCTACCTCAGTGGTTTTCAATCACGGCCAATATTACTTCCATTTTCCCAGGGGGTCATTTAGCAATATCTTGAAACACAGTTGTCACATGGAAGGGTGGGTGTTGCTGCTGGTTTCTAACGGATCAGGTCAGGCATATTTTCCATGATGCTCAAGGCAGATGGGCCACATCCCCCACCACCAAATATGTGACCCCAAATGTCAATGGTGCTGAGGTTGGAAAATCTTCTACTAGACCATTTCCTACTTTAGGAGTTTTTTACGAGTTGGAGTATGAAAAATCCATACTTCAGCAAGTACAAGGCCTTGAGGAAAGCTTTTCTATTCCTAGTTGTCTACACACTTACCTGAACTTGCCCGGTTGTTAATTGCATCTCATTATTTTATAGATAAGAAAACAAGTTGACATATGCTGCATGGTCTGCTCATGTCACTGTAAGTTTCCAAATTTGAAGCAATTCTTAATTCTTATATTTATACTATTGCTTCATATCATCTCTCTTGCTGTGGAAGACATTGGAGTTTGCCTAGGTTTCATTAAATGCAACTCATTTAATGAAAATTTAAACAAAGAAGACTCCTAATATTTTGGCCTAAACTTAAAGGCTTATTTTGGCTCCCATGGTAGCTGCAATCAAATCAAAAGACTACAAGTCCTAGAAGAAGCCTAATAGAAGATACTAAGGAAGAAAGTGGTATCACTCAGTAACCTGTCTAAGTCTACTTCATCCGAGGGGAAACATTCCCATTCAAGAATTGCCCCCAGGCCACCTAGTGCATCCTTTTCATGCGGAAGAGTTTTAAGATCTACTATAAACACTGCTCTATCACTTTGAACATGGTAGGTTTTGGCCCAAATCATACACAGTAATGATTTTCCTCCTCAGAACTATTGTGAATATGAGAGAGGGAAGTTGTTGACCAACCTAATTGGTCAGTATCATTTCAGACATTTAACTAAAATAAATGATGCAAATTTTAACAGTTGGGAGAGTTAAGAGATAATGGATACATGAAGACTGTCCTATTTATTAAATCAAAGAAAATATACTAAACACAATTAGAATTAACATTTCAAATAGTGTTGCTTTTAGTTGCAATAAGCACATAAAAAATAAAACTTCCCCACTCCCACATACACACACAAATAAAGATTAAGTGGATGATAGCAAAAAAACAGGTAGAAAATACCAAAAAAAGAAAAATTCATCATGTACATATTAGGAACAAAGGTAAAATACAGTTGACTTTGAACAATGCAGAGATTAATCTGTTTATAATTTAGTTGGCTTTCTGTATTTGCAGTTCCTCAGCATCCTTAGATCCAACCAAAGATGGACCATGTAATACTGTATTATTTACTATTGAAAAACATTCATGTATAACTGGACCCAAGCAGTTCAAATTTGCCTTCAGAGGTCAACTGTAATTGTAACATATGTAATATAAATTTTTCTCACATGCAGAATATTTTAGTGTTTAAAAAGTAGAGCTTTGTCTTATCTAAGATGAAAGATTTAGAATTTGTTATTAATTCAATACAAATTATTCTTTAAAAATAACACAATTCCAATAAAAGTATCAAAATATTTTATTAGAGTATTGATGTAATAATTCTAAAGTTTGTCTCTATATTTTCAAACATCTCACTTGTCTACCACTAGAGAGTCATTTTAGTAAACTAAAAACAAAGAGGTAGATCTTTATTTTCCATCATGGATATATGTCCAAAATATATTACAAGATGCAAAGCCAAAAGCATACAAATAGAATTTAGATCAGTACAGGTAGTATAATATTGTATGAGAAGAAAACATATTCATTTATAAATGCACAGAAAATATTCAGAAAAATACAGAGTAAAGTGTTAACAGTGATTTATTCCTAGAATATGATTTTAGAGAGGTTAAAGGCAATAGGAAGCAAGATAGTTGAAAGAACTACATACACACTTAGTATAATGTATATTATAAATGATATATATGCATATATAAGGTATATTATATATGTAAATGTATGCTCTACTATATATAGTGCCTTTTATAATTAAGTACAGAAAATCAAAATTAAACCCAAAATATTGTAAAAATATGAATAATGAAATGTAATTCTACTGATTATATTAAATAAAAAGTAGGAGGAAATTAAAAGTTTAATAGAAGGACATGCATATTCATATATATTTATATAATGTAGAAACATATATGTGAAAACATAATCCATACATATAACACATAAACATATGCATACAACTTTAATATATGTATCTGTAAGTATTTAACACTTTGAGGTTAACAAATCAAATATTAATAACTGTGAGTAAATAACTAATAAGATTGTGGAACTAGGCAAAATTTTGACAACAAAAGTTAGTTGAATTAATGATTTGCATGCAAAAAATAAAACCATGAAACTATTAGAGGATCACAAATGAATATTTATTTAATATTTCTGGAGATAATTTTGTACCATATAATAAAGGCAGAAACCATAAAATAAAACATACAATAACATAATTATGTGAAATTAATTTTCTAATTATATAATCAAAATCCCACAAAAAATAACTAAACGATGAATAAAAATTGCTGAGGAAAACATCTGTGATATTTACAAAAGTTGAAAGATGAATAAATTAATTTAAAACCTAGGGAAGTCAATAAAAATTGGCAAAGCAAGTGAACATAAAATACAGAAAGTAAAATATAGAAATGTCAAACAAATGTAAGGTATTACAGTATATCATTAGTAATGAAAATGATGAGTCTTAAAAAAACAACAAAATGTCTTTGATCTAAATTGCAACAGATCACCATCAATTTTTTTTAAATTTTGGATAAGATGGATGGGAATATTAATATAAAATTATACATATTAAGTATATTTAGAAAGATATAAGTTCAAAAGTGGTCATCTTAAGGTTGTTTATTCTAAACATTTTGCAAAAGTCACTGGAATAAAACTATAACCCACATATATAGAAAATCAATATCTAGTACTATGCACTAACTATAACTATGCTGCAGGTGGATGCTTAATATGCTCACAATAGAGTAAATAAAACTGGCAGATTATAAACAGTTTGCTTTTATTAACTTTATGTTTGTTACAAAAATACACAAAAATGCTAGGAAAATAGTGAACCAAGTTACACACGGGTATTTTTCTTGTTTTTGTCCTTATGTATTTTGTCATTTTGAACATAGACATAATAAGATGATATATTAATAAAAAGTCAATTAGAAAAATTATTACAAATGAGCTACATCAAATCTATATTATATAGTTTGAACTTTAAATAATGAAAGAAACTTGCTAATTTTTCAAGACAAAAATTTATAGAGACTTTTCAAAGAAGAGATCCAATTTTTGAAGGCGGAAAGTAGAAGTAAAATTTGGGAATGCACTTATTTATTCTTCCAGTAAACTTTTATGACATTCCTCTTCTATACAAAGTATGGAATAAGGCATCGAGATATAAGGTCAAACAGAAACAGTCGTATGGTACCTTTGCACGGATATGGGAGATTCAAATAGAACTTGACGATGTTAATCAAATCACAATTAAAAAGAAGTGGTAGTGATGAAGAATTAAATCTTGTGGCTTGACAATATAAGAATTTTAACTATGGCTTCCTGAGGAGATGATAAGTTGGAATAAATTGAGTGAGTAGCATTCTAGGGCTGCTTTACACAGTAATGTTATCAAAGGATAGAGCATGACAAGTAAAAGGAAAAGAAAAGGAAGTCAGTATAATATGTGGCAGTTTCCTTGGATGGAGATTTGAAAGCAAGAGGAGTATGGGTGAAAAGGATCTGTGAAGAAAGGATCAGATTATTCAAGGTTTTTAAGGTTATACTAAGGGTCTTAGCTTTTATCCAAAAACAACAGGACTCCTCTAAATTCTCTAAATAAAGGAGAATGGTATCATGATCAGCCCTTGTGTTGAAAGATCCACCTTGTATGCAGTGTAAATACAGAGAATAAATCCAATGCAGCAAGATCTAAGCCTGGGAGAACTAAATAGGACAAAAGGTGACAATAGTAAAGATAGAGAAGAATGGATGAGTTTGAGATGTACTCAAAAAGTAATTTGTTTACGGGATGTGAGAGAGTGTACAGAGTCAAGGATGATTCCTGATTCTGACTCACAGAAATGGATAACTTCATTGACAAGACATGAACGCCCAGAAGGAAAATAGGCTTAAAAAGAAAGGCTATGATTTGGTTTGGAAATGGGCTTGAGCTACTCTTGGATATTTGCATGTAGATGTCAAATAGGAAATTGGTATACATATGGAGAACTCAGGGAAGAGTGCAAGCAATAGAGAAGTAACATTTACTGTTAGTAAATAAATGATAATGCATGTTGTGTATGTAAATGCTATCATTGAGAGAGAGGGAGGGAGAATATAGTGATATAGGGGGAAGTGCAAGGTAAGAGCCTTAAGGAAAACATAATATTCAAGTAAAGAAAGTTGAACTTATAAAGGATATGAAAAAGAAACATGTTGTAATGAAGAGGAAATAGTTTGACTACGGAATTCTGGAAAGGAAAACATTTAAAGAAGGAGGAAAAGACTCAGTTTTGAATATTACAGAGATGTCACAGTGACGCAAAGAATTTGAAATAAGGGCATAGCATTTAGTGACAATGAAGTCAGGGGCAAATGAAGCAAGACCTCTTTCGATAGTTTAATAGGCTCTAATTACAGATTGTCGTGGATTGAAGAATTCTGCAGTAGAATCTTATGACCAGACTCTCTATTAAGGGGAAGCCTAAGATAGGGCAGTAGTAGAAGAAAGTATCAGGTTAGGAGAAAATTCTATGTTGTTCACTCTTGAGTGGTAAGACTCACGCATGTTTAAAATGATCTAGGTTAGGAGTCAGCAAACTGTAAAACCTTAACCAAATCCACCCACTGCCTGCTTTTGCAAATAAGGTTTTATTGGGACACAGATGCGCTCTTCTACATATTTTCTATGGTTGCTTTCATGCTATAATGGCAGGGTTAGGTAGTTGTAACAGACCATATAGCTCATAAAGTCTAAAATATTTACTATCTGGTCCTTTCCAGAAATATTTTGCCAATCTGTTATAGATCAAAGAAATAATTTGGCTGTATAAGGCAGTGAAATGTAAGTAACGATAAGATAAAATAACTTAGAATGTCTGAGAGTATTTGTGGAGGAATTCATTCAGACATAGACGATATTATGCCGTGGGAAGTAGCACATTGATATAATTTCCTGTAGTTTGAGGGTAATTCTCCTCAAGTTCTTTTAAAAAATAATAAATCTGCAAACTTTCAAGAATTATGAATAAGAATTAACAAAACTAAAATACAAAAAAAGTACAACTAGAGAAATTTTATACATCATTAAGGAATTTTAAACCTTAAGAAAAAAGTACATCTAATACTTTAATGACTTTTGTTCTGGATTATCAGAATATAGATTGAAGAAATTCACCTGCCTGATTTACAATTTCTAGTATAGTGGTCCACAGAGATTGAATGAACAACTATATGGCTGGAGAAGATGTTTAAGAAAATGTATTATCACATAAATCATGATATATGCTACATTTTCAATGAAATGGGTGTTTTTCTAGGAACATTCTGATTCAAGGACACAAAAAGGAAAAAAAAAAAATCTGGATAAAATTTACACCATTTTCTCAATACTATACCCAAAAAGACACAACAAAGGTAGTCTATGATAAATATTTTGTAAATTTAAAGGAAAAGATCATGTCCATATTATTTAACCATTTAAGAGACAGAAAAAGATAAAGAATAAATGTAAAAACTGATAAAGAGAGTATAATTTTGAGTTCCCTTACTAAGAGAGGTTTAAACAATTGCAGACAAAATAAAAGTAAACACAATGAGGGCTGATCTAGGAAAAATATTGTGAAAAACAATCATAATATATTCCAGAAAGGCAAATAAATTTTAACATTAGGAAATAAAAATATATAATTCATATAATCAATAACTAAAAGGTGGGAAAAATACAGGACTCACAAAAAGAGAAAAATGAAGTGCCCAAATGTCATTAAGTAATAATGTCTATCCTAATAATTGTGTATTTTATAAATGGAACTTAAGGTGTACAAATGTGATAAATAAAATTTTACCTAAAACAAAGTATATTATCCACTATTGTAAACACAGCACTGAACCCAGTGTTAACAGACACAGTGAAAGTATATAATACATTTTTGTTGAATAAATAAGTAAATGAATAAATAGAATGATAAAATGTATAAAAATACAGGAGACAATTTGTGTTAAAATTAGAAACAAAAGAACTTTGTTACAGATCACCATAATCATGTAACATTATTCTAGATGGTTTAAGAAATACAATATAGAAATATAAGTCAGAAGAAATGTAACTATTATAAAGCTAACATGTTTTTTTCTTTACAAAATTATTTTTGAACTAGAAATTTCAAAAAAAATTAACAAATTAAGAATTTGGTCAAAATATAATCATATCATATATATACATATATGTTTCAATATACATACTAGAATCATAATAAAAAGCAAGTCAGCTCATGTTTACTAAGAATATAAGAAATAAAAAACATAAATGGAGCTCTCTGCCATTTTTATTCCATAACATTTCTTTGTGACAGCTTTAGATATTTCAATTATTTGCAAATGAATTAAATGACCCACAAATTCCCAGTCAAAATAGTGTGTGTGTGTTCTAGAATAAAAAAAGAAACAGAGAGAGAAAGATGCAAAATTTTATTTCAAATGAAGATACTGATGAAAAAACAAAGCAAAAATGTATGTGGAATTTAGTATTAGAAATAAGGACACATTTATTAAAGAAATATTTAAAAACTGTAAAAATATGATTTTGATATAAAATAGAGAATAAACCAATAGGAAAAGTATAGAAAACAAAAGCTTGTGTGGATATATGAAAATTCTACATTAGAATGGTTAAATACACTGAAAAAAATATAATTCTTTAGTGAAAAAGTAAAAATTAAGTCCATATTTCACATGATACACTAAAGAATATTTTAGCTATACTAAAGAAAAAATATAAAAATTAAATTATTGAGAAATGATCAAAACATAGCAAATGTTTCCTTATAAGATGGAAAGGCCTTTATAAAAATACAAGCAATGTACAAAAGGTAACAAAAACTAGTATTACTGTCAATACCATGGACTATTTATATGCCATATTTCAAAATAAGAAATCCAATAACACAAAATACACAGAAAAAAAAATTCTATAGCCTAAAGCCAAAAACATGTTTATTAAACACTAAAAAACTGTCAACTTTCTGGGAAAAAAAAAAAGATAAATAACGGTGGTATATATGTGGGAAAATAGTTCATGCAATTCATGTGGTAATACAAATAAGTATATATTTTTGA
Source organism: Odocoileus virginianus (assembly GCF_023699985.2). Lineage (NCBI taxonomy): Eukaryota > Metazoa > Chordata > Mammalia > Artiodactyla > Cervidae > Odocoileus > Odocoileus virginianus. The sequence goes on along the minus strand of NC_069675.1, from coordinate 55,515,502 downwards.
GAGTAATTTGGTGACATAAGCTAAGTTTAACATTTTCATTCTTTTGGCTATGTGTTTTATCTTCTAAGAATCTATCTAGATAATGAAGTCTTGAAGAAATATTAGTAACAGTAAAACAAAGCATCATAAATGTTCAACTAAAAGGAAGGAGCAAATAGAATATGACATGTTATTAATGTGACTTCAAAAACTAGCATTTTAAAAAGTGACTCTATTCATCACAGAAAATTAACTTTAAGGTAACAGTATGTATATAAATCTATACAACAGTTTTCAGTGCTAAATTAATTTTATAAACACATACACATATTTGTGTATATTATTAGATGTAAATATAGCAGAATCTCTGCATACTGGTATTTTTTTATTATCTTTTTGTTTATTTTTATAGCTAATATCATATTTTCAACATTTTCTAAACAAATAATTCATTTATAATCAGAAAATAAAAAATAAAAATATTTCAGGTTAAAAAAAATAAAAAAAATATTTCAGGTTAATCTACAGAATTATACTGGTTCATATTTCAGAATAGGATTATCTTTATTCACTATCAATAGAATAGCAACAGTTGGACAACATTAATAAAAATGTATATTTGTTTACACAGTTGATCATCATATTGCAATAAACTTTCACTAAGAAATGCAATGAGAAAGAGAGTAGATGCTATCTTCTTTCTTGGCCAATAATCCTTGCCAATCTTCATGTTTTGAGCAAACCTATGCACATTCTCAAGGAAGGTGTTATGCCAAAATTAAAGGGAAAATAATTGGAATCTTGATTTAAAGTCATCAGTTATCCTCTAATCATTTGAGAAAAGGTACACTATGAGGAGATAGAAAGCTCAGATAATTATGAACTGCAAAAAGCTAGAATTTTATATTTATATTTTATATCATCTTTTCTTTTAAACTTATCTAGATTAGAATTTAAGCAGTAATTCTTCAAAGAAAATCTGGTTAGAATACTGTGGACCATATTCCAAGATGATAAAACTGATTGACAGCCTGGTGACTGTAGTGGGGAAAGAGACTGAGAAAGGAATTCAAGATTAATGTCTCTGTTGTCACTCTACACTCCAGGACAGAAATTGCAGTGGGGACAGCTACCACTGAACTGATATTCTTAAATGTTACATGAAAAATGAGATCTGTATTTGGCACAGGCCTAGTGCCAAAGATATGATGGGCAGTGGTACCATATGGAACTGTAGAGTCAAAGAAGTAATCAATATAGTCTGATTCAAAATAGACTTATGATATTGTCAATTTAATCATGATGTCCTCAGAAAAAAAAGTACACTGGCAGTTTACTAAATTCTTCCTTTATCTGTATAAGTAGAAAAGTACTAGGTCAAGTGAACAGAAGTCTAATGTGAATCAACACATGTGTACATACAGCTGTTTACCAAGGTGATGGTACATTTGGGAGAGTGAAGTAATCAGACTTTTGGGAATTAGTGGGGATGTCAACTCTAAAGGACACTAACCTGGAGATCCCAAACATCACTGTGGTCCTCCAGTCAAAGTAGGGGTCATGAAAGCAATGGAATTATAGCTCAGGGACATTTCAGAGCTGGATCAGTGGGTCTGTGACCCCATTATGTAGTTACTTCCCTTATTCTAGAATATATAATTGGAAGAAACAATAATTGACTGGAAGAATCTCCAACTTGTAATAATTCCACCTTCCCAATTACAGAGAAGACAACTTACTGTCTTTTCTAATAATGCTAGCATTTTTCTTTTGTCTGCAGGTTTCCAGTTTTTGCTAAGTGGTACCCTTTATTTTACAGCACACATAATATTTCATGTGAAAACTTAAAACTTTTTCATTTTAAAATATATCATAAATAATGGGAAATATGTAACCATATATTTATGCAAAAATAAGAGCTCATACTTTATTCAACCAAAATAAAGGCTTACTATTCACATCAAAGCATTAAGCGTTTGTGTGTATATGTACATACATGTATACAACTAGAGAAATATAGGGTTCATAAAATCACATATTAACTTATTCAAAAGGAATACACTACATATTATTTGAAGAGTCCTACTTGTCATTGATAAAAACTTTGGGGAAATTAAAATTACCTCTATTTGTTATGAAAATGAATTGATGGGCAACACCTGATTATATTGGAAATTTACAAATTGTTTCTATAACCCATTTCTTCTTTAGAGAAATACTAAAAAACAAATTGTGAATGCTGCTTTCTTTGAAAGGTGAAAAATATTCAGTCAAGAGAGTATTTACTAATCCTGAGAATCATTCAAATATTAGCATATTTGGTACCCAAACTAAATTACAGCTCAGACAAGGGACTGAAAACTCAGGTTTATTATTCACTTTATTAAAATATAACCATAACACTTGTTTCTACATAAGGCTATATTATAGCCATCATTATAACTAATAATAACAATGAAAATAATATAGCCACATTATATTTAAAATTTTTCAGTAGACACTAGGGTTTATGGCTAATAATCATTTATATTTACACTGAAAATTTTTTTATGGAATAGTTCAGAGTGGTTTTAGAATGGAAGCTCATTAATCACTTCAACAAGTTAGTTGGAAAGTTATCATCCCAATTCAATAGATGGAAAAATTATATCACAGAAAGGTCAGATATATATTTGCTTGTCCAGTATTATAGAAGTAAACCAAATTTCTGAGACCTCTTTTTCACCCCTTGATCTAACCACTGGATCAATATAATTTTGGTCCATGTTGTGGTTTGACCATCAGCCTAAAGTATTTTAAGGCTGACCTCCCTGCTATTACTTTTATAGAACTATAAACACAGAAGAAAATAACAATTTTTCATCTACAGGTACCGTACCAAAAAAGAACATAATTACTTTATATTTCTAGAATTTTCTTATTTTAGTCTTATTAGGAATATTTAACAATGGTTGGCATTAATTTAAAATAACAAATATCCAATACTTAATAACAGTGAAATGCATCATGATCAAATTTATGCTGAAATAAACAAGCAATATTTTCAGGGCTTCTTTTGCACGTATATGTATTTAATAGGCGTCAGTTAAAGGAAATAAGAAATCAACTTTTAATAATTCCCAGCACAGCAAATTAGATAGCCAGCAGAAAATGAAAAAAGAAATGTTTCAGTAAACGTGACTTAAGGGAGGAAGGAGAAATTGAAAACCAAGCATATAATTTATATCCAAAGACATTTTCTTGTTTATTTTAATAAAATCAATATAATTTCAAAGATTTATCTGATGGTATTTAACTTTAAAAGGCAGAAAACAGAAATTGTCATCTTTTCAAATGAAAACATACTGGGAATATGAATTAAGCAAACTCCAGGAGATGGTGAAGGATCAGGAAACCTGGCGTGCTGCAGTCCATGGGGTCGCAAGGAGTTGGACACACCTGGGCCACTGAACAATAAATTAAGTACCACTGATTTTCCAAAATAAAACAATTTCAGGACTTTTCCCTCTTTGTCTGGTATCATTTGGCGTGCCAAGATTAGGGTCTATATGGTTTTGCTCTAACTGTAAAGGTGATCTCAAAAATGGCATCAATTCATAATACTATATATTTCTATTTTGGAATACATTTGGTTACTGAAAGCGACTCTTTGCAACCCCATGGACTTTATAGTCCATAGAACTCTCCAGATCAGAATACTGGAGTGGGTAGCTGTTCCCTTCTCCAGGGGATCTCCCCAACCCAGGGATTGGACCTTCTAGGTCTCCCACATTGCAGGCTGATTCTTTACCAGCTGAGCCACCAAGGAAGCCCTGCTTGGTTACCGAGATTCTAAAAAAGAGTGAGTTTTCTTAAATCCATCTCTACTCATTTTAGTTTGTCTGTTTTAAATATTCAAATATATTGTAAAAACTAATACAATTTTTAGTTTTTATAATTCAATGAAATTTGAAGATGTTAATCACTAAAATAGTAGGTAAAATGGTAATTATAAATTTGTTTAGGAAGTTTCATTTTGAAGTTATATTTTATTTATCTTAAAATGCTCTTTTAAAATCAAAGTGTCAAACATGTTTACTGTACCTTACTTTTTGTATACTAGATGACTTTAAAAAAAGAAAAGAAAAACCAAAGAAATTACCCTTCTCGCTAAGTTCAGTTATTACACCTTTACCCCTAACTCTAAAGTCTGAGAATTCAGTGAATATATAAATGACTGAGGCAAAGGAAAGACATGTTCTGTGGATGTCCAAAAATTCAGAAAACCATCATGATGCATTAAGGCACTGAGAGAAGAAATATGAAATTATTTTGATGCCATTATATTTTTTTAATATCTCCTCCAAATAACTATTTTTGAGGCAATTCAGGTGTTAGTCACTTGACATGTTAGTAAAGAACAGGGCTCATTCAAAAGTATAATATAAATTAATCTGCAATCTATTTGCAATATACATTCCAGTATTTTAGAAATATATGTATATATGGGATATATGGGTATTTAATGTCATATGGTTGTTTAAAAGCAATTATACTTCAAGTTATTTTTCTTTATGTTTAAGAACATTATTTATATAATATTAAAATATTATTTTCATATACAAACAATAATGCTTAATGTCATAATCTTATTTAATTATACACATGTTCATTATCTGATATCCAGGCATCAGTTTTGTTTAGTTTTTGCCTTTTTGTCAAGCTTGTTCATAATTTTTGGAGATGGATTTTTTCAGAATTTTTTATATTCTCACTCTTACTTAAACTTTTTATCAATGTTTATTATTTTTGCCATCATTTCATTTTCAAACCTTACAAGTGTTAAAATATGGAAGACCTGTCTTAAGGTCAAACATCTTACTTTTAAAGGACCTTAATTTCTCTGGTGGTTTAAGCATTATTTTTAAACTACTCAGAAGTAGTATACTCAGAAGGAGTATAAATCATATCCTTTGTACATATCGAGCAGTTTCATGTATATTAAAGCAGTTTATTAAAAAGTCAATGATTCTGATATCGAGGAAATACTGTGCTTTTTATCAACCTTCCTTAACTGTTAAAAATTTAATTGGCTTATGGAGTGCATGAGAAAAATACCCTCACAATTTCTCTTTCATTTTAAGAATATTGAGATTTTATTAAACTGACCCAATGAATAATGGTTCTTTTGGTATTATAAAAAGCACTTTTAATTTTTAAAACATATTCAACATCTCTTTTATGCTTTCCACTGATCAAAAGACAGAGTAATTTTTCAAAACTTTCAAAAATGTCTATCAGCGTCTGGTGATATATACTGGTGTGTCTGGTCTCATTTTGATTTAGTGATTCATGAAACTCTAGAGACATGAAAGTTCTGATGAGTCACCACGTACCCAATGCTAATATTTCTGAACAATTTCCAAAACATAAAGCTATCTATAAATGTAATTCTTGAGAACTAGGATGACTAGATTTTGCTGAATATAGGAAAGTCACAAGAAGAAAAATTCTGGAGTCATCTAAAAAATACTGGGGTGTATCAAAAGCTATACATTCCTAAGACCAGAGTCAGACTTCTCAACTTGGATTCTTAAAGAGAAACCATTTATCAAAACCTTGTTCATGAGATGATAATACAAGCTAATTCTAGAAAAAAGAATTGAACCTTTTATTATCAGCTTAAAAACCATTCCTAAATTAGCCATGTCAGGCCTTCCTGGCAGCTGTCATTCTTCACCAATACTTTGCAGACTTTAATAAAAAATGTATTCATGAATGAAATTTAGTTGGATCAAATTTAGAGAGTATATTTTTTTAAAGTCATATTTAAATGCTTTCAAAATAACTGGTTACTTGGAAGAAATTAAAATACATATAAATTTGTGTGTGCGTGCTCACATGTGTGCACATGTGTTATATATGCTCCCTTAAAGCATAAAGAAATTGTATGGCTGCTCACCTAAGCAAGCCACTTTTTAGTTAACTCAAGATGTTCTCTCTTTTCTCATTGACGATGATTATAAATGGTTCAGTTTTTCTTCCACATCCCTTCTTGCTCTTGTAAGCCTGGGAATGATCACAAAGATTTTACAAAGTTGACTATTCTGAGGAATAATCTGAATTGAGAAATACTGGACTAGGTGAATACACTCGTTCAGTGATGGTTCACAGAGAAATGAAATGACTAGCCCAAAGTCACAGCAAAATTGATAATGTATAGTTTAAATTCTGCTTTCTCAAAAAAGAACATTAGAATATCTGGACATAAGACACGTGTAATTTTAGAGAGGATGAAACATTTATCTTAAGAAGTGTTTTCCTAACTAACAAATTCCAGGAATTATGACCCAAATTTTTGTTAGTATTTCACGGGTTCAGAATGGACACGATATACTTATATATCCTGCTCTCTACTTCTGTCTCTGAGCACATATACTTAATTACATAATACAAACACACACACACACACACACACACACACACACACGCAGATTCTCTAAATATACAAAGTACAGCTTCAATTGCGACTTTTTAATATGACACAGTAGTAGTCAGCCAACAAAACTTTTTTATAGCTTCATAGAAAGGGTATTAAACTCAGTGATTCTGAGCCTGCTTCACTTAGAATCCGCTTTGAATATATTATGAATTTTAGCTCCTGGAAATTCATTCAATATACTTCAAAATGTCAATTTCTACAGTGCAGAAAGAAGTTAATTTCCCCTTTAAATCAGTAGTTTGGACCTGACAATACAGTCAATAAATAAAAATTATTAGAAATGGTCTACACTACCCACTGCAGTGAAAGAAATAATATAAGCCCAAATGACAATCAATACAGTTTTATTTTAAAGAATATAACCAAAATACTAAATATTTGGAAAATATATACCTAATGTCACCTATACTGCCATTTTTCTAATGGCAGCACTGTTAGCATTACGGGATCATTAAATTTTATATTTCAATTACTTCTCTTTTAAAACATTCTGAAATGCAGGATCTCTTTAGAGACCACTTTTATTCATGTTAAAGTTTTACTAATTTCAGCTATTTTAATTCAAAAGACAAACTCTCTTGGCTTATATTCATGAAGATTAATTGTATAAAAGTCTTTGCTATTTTCTGTTGATAAAACATGTCCTACAAGAACCAGGTATTCAAAAATTTGTTTTGTATAATCTTTAAGTAAAATTTTAGTATGTGGAATGAAGTAACTTTATAATTTGGTAATGTTTTTGTGCAATAAAGTTATCCAAAGTTTCACAAGCTATTTTCAAAAGTAAGTATTTGCAATTTTCTCTGTCAAAGACACTAAGCTTTAGACAAAACTGTATCTTTTTGGTTTTAAGTTCCCTTCTTTGAACACATGTTGAGAACAAATTAAATGATTCAGTTCAACCAAGCACACTGATCCACTCAAGGCATGATTGAGATGAATCTATCAGAGTTTTTCCATATATCTTTAATTATTCATTTCTATCTACTCTATTCTTTTAGAGATATAAGAAAACTTAACTGTTTAAGTTCTTATAATATTCTCCTTCAGATTCTTATCATATAATGTGCACTTGGACCTTTAAAATTCATAAAGAACAGAACAAAAATTATTTAATTATTTACTTTATAGATCACATGCCATATATGTGTGGTGGGTCACAGATATTATTCTAAGGAGGAATGTTAATATTTTTATTTTCTTCTTAAAGAGAATAGACAAAATGAATATTTTAACCATATTTAGACTATGATAGACGGTAGCATCAACTATGTAAGTAAAATTTTCAATTTAATGCAATTTTTTCAAGGCACTATCTTAGAAATTAGCATTTAGTGCTAAGTTTTCTAGTTTAATATTTATGGCTTTATTAAGTAATTCAATGTTTTGAATAACAAAGCCTACCTCAAAAAAATATACCATAAATGTTAAGGGTTCTCTATTTTTCAAAGCTATTGATATGTGAGGTTTGTCAAAACACCACCAGACCTAAACTCAAGGTACATCACTGTCCTAAAATGCCATAAACTTGTGCAAATCACATCTCTCTCTTGGCTTCATTTTGTAGAGAAGTTTTCTCAACAACAGAAATTTTACTCTGGGTTGACATAGAAGTACATTGAAAATTATTGTTTTCATAACACTTTCTGAGAATCTACTTGTCCTCGTTTCTTACGTCCATCTGTAACTATAATAAACTGGAAAAGGAGGAGTGGCAGGTGCTCTGTTTGTTTCTGTGTGTTTGTGTTTCAAAATAAGTTAATGTTCATTTCAGTGTAGCTTTATTGAACCCCACGCACTCAAAAGTGCAGTTAATGATCTCGGATGTATAGCTTACCATTTTCTACTTTGAGAACTTGATCTATTTCAGTAGGGCTACCATTTCAATTGAACATCTTCATTACATGTTTAGTTAAATTTTTCATTACTTACTGCTGTTTAACACCACACCCATCCCCAACAATGTCACCGCGATTTCACGACCATAAACACAACTCTACGGGACACATATAGTATCAAAATGCGTTTTGAAACACATTTCTACGTAGTGAAATAACGTTTTTATTTCGTTTCAATCATGGTAATGCCTGTGGTCTTTTAAAGGATGGTCTCTGGGATTTAAGACCTCTGGAAAAGTTTTAGAACCACTGTTTTGAAATGCTAGCTCTTTAAGAATCTTTCCTGGTGATTCTTTTAAATAAAAATCACCATGCTAATACAAACTCAAAGACAAAATGAAAGAATGGAACTGGATTTTAATTTTCTTTTTACATTACTAGCCTTTAGGAGGGTCTCAAAATAGAAGCCAAATCTAGAATAAAACAGAATGAATTTTCTTTACTAATATTCACAAATATTGTATAAACACTACCTTGCAATAAAAACATCAAGACTTGCTAGATTTTTATATAAAATTTTGTATTCTCTTCAACTTTTAAGGACAATTTCTTATACAGGTTTCTCTTAGGGATTCATTATCAGGGAGTGCTTTTCTTATTTACAATCATATATAAGAGGAGAAAATAAACTTGGTGAAGAATAGCTCAATATTTCAAATTACACTGAGTTGTAGATAATTTCAAACTCAGTGCTTTGTCTGAAAACATTTTCATTGCTCTTAATTTTGGGTTATGGAAAGATTTAGAATATATATCATAAAAGAGCAAATTATATTTTTCAACACTCATGCTGCTGCTGCTGCTAAGTCACTTCATAACTAGCATTAAAAAGGGCAAAGTCTTCAAATGCTTGTTAAAACTTTCTTTTGAGAAAATAATCATGTAAAATTGGATATTAAGACGACACAGAGCCAGAACTTTACCTCTCTTAACTAATTTATTCTAGTAACAAGGCCTTGGCAGTCTCACAATCTTTGCACTTTTTAATTAATTTTACCAAATAAAGGATAATTGGCATCCACCATTACTTATTAACAAGTTGGAAATTTGTGACTATTTTTCTTCTCATAAATGCATTCCTATCTGTGATCTTTCAAATACACTGACTCCGAACTTATTCTCATGAAAATAGTATAACACGAAACACCTTCATTTGAGATGATTGTTACAGAAAGGGAAAATACTCAGAACCCAAATCTCTCTCTTTTTATTTATAAATATTTGCATCACTTAGTTTTGGATTAGTGTAACAAGAATACACATTATGTCTTTGGGGATGACAACAACACTGACAAACAGTCCCTGTTATGCTTGTCATTATGTTATTGCTAAATCACCCACAACATCATGACCTGATTTTAGTTACCAGGGAAAAGCCAAAACATGGAATTTAAATTTCATTCTGATTACATACATACAGCCAGCACTTAAAAAAGCCTTTGAAAATGGTCTATGTCCAGTAATTAAAAAAAAAAAAAAAAAGGAAAGGAAAGGAAGAAGTAAGGAAGCAAAGAAAGGAAGGAAAGGAGAAAGGAGGGAAGAAAGGCAGGAAGGAAGGAAAAGAGGGAAAAAAGACATCTTTAAATGCCTTAATACAATTACACAATAGGCCTGACATTCTCTATGCTGGTATAATAACCAAGTGGCAAGTAACATAGAAACAGTTATCCCTGTGAGATCCCTGTTGCATGCTTTAATTAAAAGTTAAAAATATACAACAAAATCAACCCTTGGGTAAATTGCTCTTTGGTTTAAATCTTCATTACCTCCTGGAATTTTGGTAAAATCCCTTTGTTTTTAAATTAAGCCAGCCCCTCCTTTACAAAAAGTCAAACAACAAAAACCAGACATAAATTTTTAGGATGAAAAGAGTTTTGTTTGTGTGTATGTGTGTCTGTAAGTCCAACCCCTATACACAACCTGTTAAAAAAAAAAAAAAAAAAAAACAGATGCTTTAACATAGTGCTTTATTCCAACTTAATCTCATCCTTGAATGAACTTCCTTCAAGTTTCAACCATTTAAGGAAAAATAAAAAGAGCAGTCAATTTCCTTGTGGTTGTAATTTAATTAAGTAACCTTTCACACTGAGCAAAACCCAAAAGCAAAAGGGTCATTAATCTTTCTAGTGATTAGAGACACCTCTAGAGCTTCAAACATTTACCTCTCCTTCCCCGCAGTGGAAATGCTTTTAGGAGGATCATGGTTCATACCTCACATTCCCTGGAGCCAGAGATGGTATATGTGCAGGGCCCAGATCCATTAACCGATATATCCATGGTCTCAGAGTTTGTAGGCTTGTAGTCCACATAATACTCCTGTAAAGGGGAATTCATTTGTCTCTCAGACTCTCTGGTCTTTTTCCGCCGCCTCTTCATAAGAGAGTGTTGCTGAAGTTGTTTCATGCTGGCTGGGTAGCGTTTCCAAGACACATAGATCACCAAGAGGATCATAGCCACCGAAAGAAAGAGAGCCACGCTCCCTGCAATAATTTTGTGGAATGAAACATGCTCATACTCTTGCTCTGTGCCAGGAATCTGAAACCCCGGGGAAGGGCTTGGTGTTTCAAGGGTGGACCGGCTAGGGTCAGATTTCAAGGTTGTAGGTTTAGGGATAATCAGAGGCTTCTGGGGAGTTTGGGGGACCAAGTGTGATTTTTCTGTGTTGACCACCTGGACTTCAGAGCAGATATTATATGTTTCCACTGCATCACTAACCTTTTCACCTTGGATGTGCTTAGGTCCTGCACATATCATGGTGCTTTCTTTATTTCCTTTGAAATTCTTCAGCCAATAAAATAGAGGACAAATGCTCCGACTGCATTCCCACATATTCCCAGACAAAGTGATGGATATTAATGATATCCATGCATTGACAGTTTCCTGTGAGATGTTGGTAAGCTTGTTGGAATCCAAATTCAATTTTTGCAAATTGGGCAAACATTTAAATGTGCCCGGCTCAATTCCTTGGATATCATTCCCTGATAAATCCAAGTTGTGTAAGGAACTCCAAGTCCATGTCAAGCCTTGGCTAATGGAGCGAATTCTGTTCCATTGTAAGTAAATTGAACGGAGGTTGAAGAGACGTGGAAAATGAGCAAAGTTGATCTTGGAAAACTGATTGTGCTCCAAGTGGAGCTCTTTTAACTTCAAAAGGCCAGCAAAAGCATTTCGCGACAAACTTCGAAGACGATTATAACCCAAATCCAGAAAGTCAAGATTTCGACAGTCTTGAAAAACTCTGATTGGTACAGTCTTTAATGAGTTAGATCTCAAGTGCAAAATGATGAGTTTCCGAAGGCCTTTAAATTGCTCAGATTGCAATGTCTGAAGCTTATTGTAAGAGAGGTCCAGACTGCGGAGATTGGGAACCGGGTGAAATGTTTTATTGTGCAGATAGGTAATTTTGTTGGAGCTTAGAATTAATTCTTTCAGTCTACGGATGCCTTGAAATGCATCTTCATCCACTGAGCTAATGTAATTATGGTCAAGATAAAGCCATATAAGCTGGTTAAGGCTGGCAAACTGATTGGATTTGAGTTTCTGAATGCTGTTGAACCTTAACGATAAGCCTTGTGACCCTCCAGAAATGTTCTCAGGAATATCTGCAAAAGCATGAGACTCACAGTACACAATTTTGCCATCACATCTGCAGTTCTTTGGGCAAGCTCTCTGAGCCCCCGTGAGCATAACAAGCAGCAGTGTAGGAAGTAGCACTAGCACCACACGCATGCTTCTCAGCTGCGTAATTAAATGGAAACCTACAATATTAAAAAGAAGACAAATGCACATTGTAAAGCTATTAATGTAAATCACCACCAGCTTACCGATATCAGGGGCATCTCATCTAGTGTAGTAATGGAACAGTTGATTTAAGAACAATGTATTTGACACTTAAAGCCTTATTTTCTTCAGTATTGCATGCTTACTATTTAGGTTTCATGCTTTCTTTCTTGATTTCCAAATTGCCACAGTGTCATAGAACTAAGAACAGCTTCCTGAGTTTCAGGAATTCATATGCATATCAACACTGGAAAACATCCACCCTATCTTATCACATAATGACAACATTTAATAGCATCTATGTTTGGCTAGTCACTCTGTTGGAAACCAGTACCAAAAGGAAGAATATTAAGTCTTCTGGTAATGGGGAAATTGTGACTTCCTAAGCCCTATGCTTGTACATCTTTCTTAGTTGAGCAAAAAGGCTGTGTTTTGGCAAAGGAGCTTCAGTAAACTGTCAAGGTAACCCAAGTATGCCCAGCTTGAAATTGCACCCCTATTGCATAATGAGGCAACCATATAGGAGCTCTGATGAAACAGCACTGGGACCAGTATACACAATCAATGAAGCATGGTATGCAGACTAGTAACAGTGGGGAGTACTGTCAATGTATTAATAAGCATATAAGCTCTCAACATTCAGGAAGAGATTCCTACTAAGGTTCTCCTACCCAGTGATCACCAGCTGAGAGTCCTAACTACTGATAGCACAGAACGCTCCAAAGTTATGATTATTAGATTTCTATTAAATATTTGCACAAAATACAAAATAATCTTGTGAAGTATTAGTTTTTTTTCTTATATATTTAACATAGTTGCTTTTCCAAAGTTGGGGGATAAACAAAGAGAGAAACAGCAGACTACTGACCTCTCCCATCCCAAACTGCTCAAATTTCTCACTGACTTTTTTTCTCCCCTACCTCCATTAACTTCAGAAAATCTGCAAAGTTGCAATCTATTGGCACTGATGCTGCATTTCCAAGTCATAGCATGTTAAGGGACTTCTTTCCTCTGTCAACAGTAGATTTATTATTTTTTAGTGGTGAGAAGAAAAAAAAAAGTACCTTGTGCTGCAGTATTAAGCTTAAATATTCATGTTTTTAAACAACAGGCAATCAGCCAAATTCTTAATTTAAGAAAAGAAACTCTCCTTTTACTCAAAGAATTAATTTTTTTTTTTTAATCTGAAACCCCGTCTTTCTCTCTGTCCTCTTGCCAGCTACAGACTCATTGAAATACATTCCAGCTCTCCCAGACAGGAGAAAGGGGTGGAGGGGGGGAAGCCAGTCACACTTGAAAAAATAAGACTGGCAAATGACTGCTGGATATTTGGAAGCTGTGTTGAGTATTCATCATCAAAGATGAAACAAGCCCTTGTGCGACCTCTGATAAAGTAATGACCCCACCCCTACACACACGCAGTAAAGTGTTGACAATCTTCCTGACAGCAACCAGAAATACAAGCATGGTTAATATTATCAAGAAATAGAAGCAAATATATCATTTATCTCATGCTCAATTCCCAAGCAAGGATATGCATACGGAAGAGACAGTCATAAAGATATTTCTCCAGAGTCTGTTTAAGTCCGTGTTATGCATTTACAGTTTACAAAAAAATAAAGGAAAATGATCTAAAAATATAATAGCAACTATAGTGAGTCAACTGGCAAACTCCAAGGCTGCCGCTTTTTGCCTGTTTTGATGTTTTTTACCAGCTAATGCCACGACTGAGAATGGGAAGCCGAGAGGATCAGCTTTGCTAAGAAGGAAACAACAAAAGTTCACTTACCCATCCTTTGTCATCCAAAACGGTTCCCCCCTCTCTCAGCGTTCTTCTTATTTGGTCTCTCGTGCTGAAACCACCACCACCTTCATGACACAGTGCGGCTGTCATTCACACAATTCTGATCCCGCATGTGAGCTAGGAGCCCCACACAAACTTCCCCGGAGAGGACAGACGAAAATATATATGTATATATATATATATGTACATGAAAAAAAAATTCAGCATGGGGTGGGATGGGGGGCAGGGAGGTGGAAGCAGTAGGGGGGTGGGGGAGGGCCTCTAGGCTCTGAGCATCATTGTGTAATTCACCAGAGATCCATCAGCAGTAATTGGCAATCTGTGCAAAAGAGCTACAGCCCATCTCGAAGGTAACCAACTTCTCTCTAAAAAGAGAGGAGAGGAAAAAAAAAAGAAAATCTTCAGAATACCTGGCATTCCTTATTGTGCTGGCTTTTGCCATTCCCAGATAAAGCAATTCATCCTCTGGATTTTCAGTTCTTCCAGCAAGGAGGCCTCCTGTGCTGTGTGAGACCCCAGTTTAAAAGCTATGCAGGCTAGGTTTATCCATTTAGCTGGTCAGGTTTAAAGTGTTTTGTAGCTGTGCTGAGAGGCAGCCCTTGTCTAATTCAGAAGGCTTTCCAGAGACTGATGATGCTCAGAGCTTGTTGGTGCTAATGCTTGAGTTTGTGATACACTGAGTGCCCTCCGCTGGAGAAAACAGATTGCACATTAAAGACGGGAACAAGTGAGCCTGTCAGTGGTGTGCAGCCTTGCCTCTCTCGGAAAGGGAAATTAAAGGCACAGGATCACTTTTTTTTTTCCCTCTGATAATATATATTATGAAAGGTTTATGCCAAAGAGCTTTATTCAGTGATATCAAATATTAAGTAAAATACTGCCTCTCTAAATATTAAGCAATTAGTAGTTTTTAAAGTTACTTTGACCTGATTTTCTTCCTATATGTATCACAGGGGATATATATTTTTTAACAGTAGATATAATTTCTTTTTTATTTTTGTTGATGTTGCTTTGTTTTATTTACACATTTTTTGAGCTAACCACAAAAAGAAATAGTCTTTTTTTTTTTAGTTGAATTACATTTATTTTTATTCAATAACTTCATTCAGCCTGTTGTTCAGTATCCATATTTCCATTACTTTTTTGGTTTGTCATATGGACAGAGAGATCAACAGAAATAAACAGCCTAAACTGAATCTCATTAGCCATATATGCAGAATTCTAATGCATAAGGCCTGAAATTAATAGAGACCTTTCCCTTAAGAATCATTCATACTCAAGGAAAAATATCACTTTCAAAGACAGTTACATTAAAGAAATTAGATCTAACTTTTAAATTTCCAATTTTTGGTAATAAAATATATTCTTAATTTTGCACATTTATTAAAGAGGCTAGATCATTACTTTCAAAAGTGTAAATTTTTAGTCTTAAAACAGTCTTTTTAAAAAACTATATTACCAAATGTGCAGATAACTAAGAGAGACTAAATTTTAGAAAAGAGAAGAATTCCAGCTTGACATTGTTATTGCAATCACTTTCTTTAAAACTTATCTGCATCTATAATGCAAGTTTCCCTAAGAATGAGTTATAATGGACAACACCAGAAAAACCAAACTATGTGAGTTCATTGCTGTAGTTCCCTAAAATTTGCACAATATTCTCAGAATTATGGGGATAAATGATATAATACATGAAATATGTATTTTTTAAACTACACACTTTCCTTAACTTGTACTAAACTTTGAAAAAAATAGCATAACTCATCACTTCCATTTTGTTTCTGTTCTTGTTTATTCCATAATCTTCTGGCAGGTAATAATTTCAAGAAGAATCTAGAATATTGACCCAACACAAAATAGAGAGAGACTGCTAGACAACATTGCTAAAATAATTTAGCAGATATGGGAAGTTTAAATGAATTTTATATAAGTATCTAGAATTGCTATAGATCATTGAAAATGGAGAGCTTTAGAACTAGTCTTTGATTTTAAGTTGTCTGCCAAAATATTAATGAGGGATGCTTATTATATGAATAATATATATTATTTAATCCAGATTTATGAGCAAGCAATATCAGGCCATTGCCTAATTACAAAGATTTCTCAAGGAACAAGAAAATCGTTTTTTCATTAACTAAAACTTAAATTTCTATTTTAGAAATGTATACCTTTGGTTTAAGGCTTAATACTTATTAAAATGCAAATGAACACTGAAAGAGAGATTAATGAAAATATATACCTTTCTAAGAAAATCAACATAGATGATACACATATAATTTGTTTATAGTAGTGTGGTTTACATAGGAATACAAACTTCACCTAAATACTCAGTGATAGAGGATTAGTTCAGGAAAGTTAACATATTCATGAATTAGAACACATGCTGCCATTGAAATTGAAACAGTTTGTATCTGATAAGAGGAAATGATGATCGCAATGTATGAAATAAGAAGAGGAGGGGCAGAGAACACAAGCACTGAAGGATAATGTTAGGGATTTTATTTCTGTACCCATTTTTATTCGTATAGGCACAAAATAAAGCAGGTTTTCCTGGAAACTAATTTTTTACTTTGTTTTATTGTTTATGATTTTTCATCTATTTGTATTCTCTATATTTTTAATATAATGAATATGTTGTACCTGAGATGTGTAGATATGTGTATGTGTGCATAAATTTTTCTTTGTTTGAAAGATATGAGAACAGTTTTGATAGTAGACCGGAAAAAAATCTCATGATGTTACCCACATTTATGATGTAATAATCAGCAAAAATGTAAGTTTTGTTTGAAGTACTAAGATCTAATATGTGTATATTCCAAAGGAGATACTAGACTATAGGCAGAATTTATAAACAACGTTGTCAAATTCAGTTATAGTTCTCTTGAACACACTGTGAGGACATTAAAGGGCAGAGAGAGATGAGAGTAAAAAAAGGATATTACATAGAAGATTTCTTTGGAAAGAGCTTCCCTGTATTACCACCTCTACATGTTCAAAGACACACACACACACACACACACACATCCCCTCACCCAAAAGAAGGTGGGAGAGCTTGCCCTCAGCTTAACTGTAGGGCAAGGGGCTTCTCCAGGCTACTTGAGGAGCTGATATGTCTTTCAGTGAATCCAGCACTATAAAATGGAATCTGACTCTGGTCTGAGAAGTCCAGAAGATAAGAAGTGGGTTTTCCAAAGCAAAGAAGAGCTAAATTAGTGTTGGAATTGACTTTCCCCTTCAGAGTTTGTCTAGAGAAAAATATGCACAAATACTTTCCATAGAAGAGAGGTGGGTTGTGAGAGAGAGGAGAAAGACTATTACAAGCCATTTAAAATCCTGGTAATAGCCCCAACAGAATGAAACTATGTAAGTACATTATCCAAAAGTGAAAGTGAAAGTCACTCAGTCATATGCGACTCCTTGCGACCCCAGGGACTGTGTAGTCCATGGAATTCTTCAGGCTGGAATACAGAGTGGGTAGTTGTTCCCTTCTCCAGGGAATCTTTCTAACCCAGGGATTGAACCTAAGTCTCCTGAACTACAGGCAGATTCTTAACCAGCTGAACCACCAGGGATTCTTTATCAGCTGAACTACCAGGGAAGCCCACATTATCCAAACAATGGGCAAATAAAAAAGAAAAAATCAATCAAGTTTGAAAAAGCACCAAAGACATGAAGAAAAAAATGTCATCCTTATCATGGGAAATTTTACCCATTATTCTTAATGAAGCTATTAAAGATCTATCAATGTTATCCACGAAAAAGATTAGTATTTTTGACCTCTTATAGGCCCAAAGATCAAACAACTTTTTCACAAACGTACCAGCCAACTAGAAAGTTTCCTGGGAAGATTAGAAACAGCAGTAAGTAAGAGAGAAGTGGGACGAGGTAAGCAAGAGTGAGCAAAGCTGACTTCACTTCCTCTTTTTTTGGGTAGCAGATGGCTCATCTGCAAGTGGTCCTCCAGGAGAAGAGGAAAAAAATGCTTAAGCTTTATGTGAAATATGAGGTATTAATTAGTATGATGGACAATATTTTAATTTGCTTAATTGAGACATTATGAACTCAGCATATAATAGGAAATTTTGCTACCATGCAGAGAATTCAGTCACTTCATTTTGATAACTTGAAATTGACATTTGCACAAAGGAAATCAGCAAAAACTAAAATTTAAGGCACGATCTTTTGCTTTATTGAATGTCTAGAAAATAATGGAAAAAAATTAATATTACAGATTAAACTTAGAAGCACACTGTATCTATAGTCATTTAATTACAAATAGCACACAAATTGAGACACATTTTTCCAGTACTTGAAAAGTTGATTGAGCAAAGAAATTGCTTATGCTACTGACAAGCAAAATTTCAATATATGTCCAATAAATCCAATATGTGTTATTTCACTTTTGTCTTACTGATTAGTGTATCAGACAGTATACATGTTGAACACATTTCTTACACACACAATGCGCACACATATTGAAAATGTTTAGAAATAATTTATTCATCAAGTCAAATTTTTATTATGTATATAATTCAATTTCAACCTGAAGAAGAATCTTGAGTCATCTTTTTCAAATTGAATACCTTTTCTCCTTTTTCTATTTACTCATTCGAATTTGGAGAAGGAAATAGCAACCCACTCCAGTACTCTTGCCTGGAAAATCCCGTGGACGGAGGAGCCTGGTGAGCTGCAGTCCATGGGGTCGCGAAGAGTCCGATACGACTGAGCGACTTCACTTTCACTTTTCACTTTCATGCATTGGAGAAGGAAATGGCAACCCACTCCAGTGTTCTTGCCTGGAGAATCCCAGGGACGGGGAAGCCTGGTGGGCTGCCGTCTATGGGGTCGCACAGAGTCGGACACGGCTGAAGTGACTTAGCAGCAGCAGCATCCTAATTTAATAGTCTCTCTTTCTTTATAGTAGTGATAATTATTTACTTGTTAAAAATTTTAAGAAAAATGACATCTTATTACATGTGTTTAGCTGAATTTGGGAATCTTAATGTCCATACTCAAAGTCTTTCATCTCAATGTGTAAATTAAGATAATGTTCACATTGTTAATATAGTCACAGTAAAAATTGTACTAAAATATAGACACATAAAATGGACTACTTTCTATGTCTTATTTTATTAACCAGTAAGCTAACTGATCAAAAGAGAAAAATAAGTTGATAATCTATGATAGGATATTAGCTAGATAATGATAAACAATAAAATAAGGTTTGAGGTGCATGGAAATTGGATTTGAAGTCAATAAAAGCTAAAGTGAGTATATAATTTATGGGCTTCCCTGGTGGCTCAGCTGGTAAAGAATCTGCATGCAATGCAGGAGACCTGGGTTCAATCCCTGGGTTGGGAGGATCCCCTGGAGAAGAGAATGACAATCCATTCCAGTATCCTTGCCTGGAGAACTCAATGGACAGAAAAGTCTGGTGATTATAGATTATGATACACATTAGTAAATGAAAAAAACGGTAAAGGATCTGCTTGCAATGCAGGAGAAGCTGGTTCAATCCCCAGGTAGGGAAGATCCCCTGGAGAAGGAAATGGCAACCATTCCAATATTCTTGCCTGGGAAATCTGATGGACAGGAAAGCCACTACAGTCCATGGGGTCACAAAAGAGTCAGACACGACTTAGCAATTAAACAACAAATGAAAAAAGAAGTTATGATGCATAATAGTGGACAAACTGGGAAAGGAATCTTTATAAAATTTATTTTAATGGACTTTCAAGTAAAATACTCTCATATATTTTACAGGATAAATAGATTTGTAGGACTAAATGAATGAGAGGGCTGAACTAGGCAAAAATTAAGGATAGCAGAGAAAACAATAAGAAAATAGTTTGGGGAGAGGTAAATGCTTGGCATTATTTGAATAAATAATAATAATAAAAAAACAAGCAAACAACAGAAACCGACTCAGAGATAATTCAATAATAGAGTTATCAGACACAGACTTAAAAATAATTGTTGCTACAATCTGAAAAAATAAATAACAAGATGGAGGATTTCAGCAGCTAAATGAAATTTGTGAATAAGACTCAAATCAAAAATTTTAAAACTAAAAATAGAATATCTGAAAATAATTAAAATTAATAACTATATATTTAAATGGAAATTATGCAGAGAAGAATGGAAGATTATGTAGACAACTAGTTTAAACAATAGAATGGGATATTTATTTTAGGGAGTTTCAAATATATACGAATTTTTTTTTCTCCATCACCCATAGAAAATGATATATTTTACTGAATTAGAAACACCTTTTATAAAACAATTTTTCTGACTTTTAAAAATTTTGTTCTACAATATAATGATAGCATACTTAATTGACTTCTCTGTTTATAGTTTAAACAACACTGATTTGAACCTATTGATATATAAACTAAAGTTAAGCTTTGTAGCCTTTTCAAAATTTCACAAATAGTTAACATTAGAGCTCTGAATAGAGCTCAATGCAAGCGAAATAACTTTTTTTTTTCAACCTAACATGAGCATTTTATCAATTACAGAAGTAGTGTTACAGGATTAGTGGCAAAATTCATTGGAAGTTGCACCTCAAAGGTATAACTATGGCTCAATTTGCCTCCAAGTTCTGTTTTTTTAATAAAATTTAAGGTGGTAAAAGAAATCACACAAAAATTGCTGACAGATTCTTATGTAAAAACTCACAATTTTTAGCTTCAGCGAAAATTTTAAGAAAAAAATATAAACAATACATCAAAACTTTTCCCATAAGATATTTAAAGCTATTTATATTATAAATGATATAACAAGATATCAGAAATTCAGAAAATCAGGTAGGAAAAAAATGTAAAATTTATAGCCCTACTAGGAAAAGAAATTTAAATTAAGCCACACATCAAATGTATTCTGATCAGATATTATATTTTAAATTATACTTGTACATATTTTAAATTTATTGTCAAACCTGTATCTATAGTTGTTGTTTATTCATTGTGTCACATCTGAATTTTTTGTGACCCCATTTTTTGTGACCCCATGGATTATAGGCTCCTCTGTCTATGGTATTATCAGGCAAGAATACTGGAGTGGGTTGCCATTTCTTTCTGCAGGGGGTCTTCCCCATCTAGAGGTCAAATACATGTCTCCTTGCATTAGCAGGTGAATTTTTTACCACTGAACCACCAGTGAAGTCCATATAGTAGATCTATAAATTAGAATAATTTTTCATGTACTTAGCAGTAAGTATCAAGATATATAGAAACAAATGTTCCAAGCCTTTAACTATTATTTCCATTCTAAGATGTCTTAAGATAATAGAACACAGTAGTCAAGCATATATATTGTAATATTATTAGAAAGAAAAGGGGAAAAAATCACAAAGTAAACTTTATAAAAGAGGTAATTTTTACTGAATATGTCACATTAATCAATAAAATATTTGCACTCAATAAGTATGAAAAAAATTTTATCATTAAAGTGATACTGTATTCATCTTATTGATAACAGTCATGCAGAAAACTACACTAATGCTCAAAAAAAGAATGAAGGTAATACAGAAAAGAATGAACTGATGAATATAAAACTTTTTGATAATTTCTTTATGGCTATATTTCTCTTTTTGCAATACATATGAGTCAAAAGATAAAAGATGATTCCAAACATGTGATGAATTCATCCTAAACTATGCCAAATTAATTTCAGGTATCAGTCAAGTTTCTGAATTTATTACTGAAAGACCTGGGATACTTTGTAAATTATTTTGCTCTATGTTTCCTGTCTACAAAAACACATCCAATCAGACATCCATTACAGGATATTGACTGGAGTAGGTATTTTGCACCCTAATAACCTTTCTATCTGAACCTTGCTGATAAATCTGTTCCCCCTTTGCATTTTGTGTTTATCTTCTGTAAGGAAGAGGATGATAACACAAATTTGGAAAGCAGAGGTATTTTGAAAGTTAAGTAATTGATGATAGAAAACACTGAAAGACCTATAAAATGTTTAGTTCTGCTATAGTGTTGCTGGTAAAATTCATTCCTATATGCCTGGTAAAAATTATATTTACATTAGCCCCACCATAGAGCCGCCGAGTTGTTGGATCATAGAAAAAGCAAGAAAGTTCCAGAAACATCTACTTCTGCTTTATTGACTATGCAAAACCCTTTGACTGTATGGATCACCACAAATTACAGAAAATTTTTAAAGAGATAGAAATACCAGACTACCTTACCTGCCTCCTGAGAAATCAGGAAGCAACAGTTAGAACCAGGCATGAAACAATGGACTGATTCCAAACTGGGAAAGGAGTACATAAAGGATATGTATTATCACCCTGCTTATTTAACTTATATGCAGAGTACATCATGTGAAATGCTGGACTGGATGAAGAACAGCTGGAATCAAGATTGTTGGGAGAAATAGCAATAACCTCAGACACACAGAGGACAACACCCTTATAGCAGAGAGTGAAGAGGAACTAAAGAGCCTCTTGATACAATGAAAGAGGAGAGTGAAAAACTAGGCTTAAAACTCAACATTCAAGAAACTAAGATCATGGCATCTGGTCCTATCACTTCATGGCAAATAGATGGGGAAACAATGGAAACAGTGACAGACTTTATTTTCTTGGGCTCCAAAATCATTGCAGATGGTGACTGAAGCCATGAAATTAAAAGATGCTTGCTTCTTAGAAGAAATGCTATGACAACCTAGACAGCATTTTAAAAAGCAGAGACATTACTTTTCCAACAAAGGTCTGTCTAGTCAAAGCTATGGTTTTTTCAGTAGTTATGTATGAATGTGAGAGTTGGACCATAAAGAAAGCTGAGTGTCAAAGAATAGATGCTTTTGAACTGTGGTGCTGGAGAAGACTCTCGAGAGTCCCTTGGACAGCAAGGAGATCAAACCAGTCAGTCCTAAAGGAATTCAGTCCTGAATATTCATTAAGAACCAATGCTGAAGCTGAAGCTTCAATCAGGTGGCTTTGGCCACCTGATACGAAGAACTGACTCATTGGTAAAGACAATGATGCTGGGGAAGATTGAGGGCAGGAGAGGGAGATGACAGAGGATGAGATGGTTGGATGGCATCACTGACCCAATGTGCATGAGTTTGAGCAAGTTCCGGGAGTTGGTGATGGACAGGGAAGCCTGGCAGGGTGCAGCCCATGGGGTCACAAAGAGTCGGACAAAACTGAGCAACTGACTTGAACTATATTTTATATCGGGCTTTTCAGGTGGTGTTAGTAGTAAAGAACCTGTCTGCCAATGCAGAAGACGTAAGAGACGCGGTTTGATTCCTGGGTTGGGAAGATCCCCTGGGGGAGGGTATGCAATCCACTCCAGTACTGTTGCCTGGAGAATCCCATGGATAGAGGAGCCTGGTGGACTACAGTGCATAAAGTTGCAAAGAGTCAAACACAACTGAAGTGACTGAACATGCATGCACATATTTTGTATCAATTATTTCATGAAGCTTTAAATGATACCACCAGTCAACATTATTTCTCTTTCTGCCACACTGGGACATTTTTTTTTTTTCAATTGAAAGCAAACACTGTATTAGGAAGAACATGATTATTGAAGTAAAAATGATTTGCATTCCAATGTGGCACTCTTAACTGTTTATCCATTTATCAAGTAGAGCATGCACTATATCAGTGAGCAAAAAGAGAGCTCTGTCTCTATGTACTGGATTAAAGAGAAAAAGTAAGTTAATAAATTAACCAGTCCTACTCTAGCTACTTATCTGTAAAATGGAAATAATAGGATAATAGTATATAACTGCTAAGGATATTTTGGGCAGTAAGTATATACATATCTATATCAATCTCCATATATTGATAGGCATAGCAATACATTTGTATTTAATTGATGCATGCTTGGTGTTTTCGTGGATAGATTTAAAAATATTCAGCTTAGCCTATCTATGCATTTCGTGTTTTTTGCTACCAACTTTTCTCTTGAAAGAGAAAATAGGCTTTATACTATTTTTTTATACTAGTTGTCATTGTCAGTACATTAACAGACTGCTCGTCTTCATTCAAACATATCTGATTGCACTGCACTAACACCAAGGGGGCTTGGCATAGATTCAACTACAAAAGAGCAAAATAACCTTAGCACTATTACAATCTGGCTAGATATTCCCCCCATAATCTCTAAAGAAAAGTATCAGAGTGCTTTAGGTGCTAACAGTCTCTGATTAATTTCATACTAACTGAATTAAAGCAAACAAACAAACAGTAAATTATAAATATGAAGAAAATACAAGAGACTATTTGATCATCTTGCTTGTTTGTAAACCCTAATATTAGAGCTATTCTTGACTATTCTATAGTCACTAACATTCCCTTCATCCATATCATGTATTATATAAAATAAAAAGAAAATGCCCCAGAATTGGATGAGAAGACATTAAACTGCCACCTGCCCAGATTAAAGTTTTCTATAAATCAATTTATGACTTCACAAGTAAGCCCTTCATTTCTAAACAGGAAATTTTGCAACTGAAAACAATGTCTGAAGTATATCCCAAACATAAACTCTCCTTATCTGTAGTAGCTGTAGAGAGCCCAATTGGGGGAAAAATGCAAAAAATTGAGTTTATATGTAACAGTTTATAGCAAGAGTTAGTATTACATTTATACAGGAGAGTGAGATACACGTTTATGCTCAAGGACCCCAAATGACCCTGAGTCACTCATATCTGAAGCAGGCAGCTTGAAGAATAGTGACAATATCAATTGAACAGAATGAACATGCTTCAGAAACAGAATAGATTTCACTCCATTCTGTAGGAGCCTAAGTAAGGAGACAACAGGAACTTAGATGTTCATCACTGCAATTCCTATACCCTCTGAGTATAATTAGAATGTAAGTAAAAAGTATCTAAACAGTACTCTAAAATACACATCCCTCAGAAAACACTCTGTAGTAGGAGCATTGATTTCTTATATACATATATACAGGAGCCTCTGATGGCTCAGACCATAAAGAGTCTGCCTGCAGTGTGGGAGACTCGGGTTCAATCCCTGGGTCAGGAAGATCCCCTGGAGAAGGAAATGGCAACCCACTTCAAAATTCTTGCCTGGAGAATCCCATGGGTGGAGGAGCCTGGCAGGCTACAGTCCACAGGGTCACAAAGAATCAGACATGACTGAGCAACTTCACATACATATATATGTGAGTATGTACACACACATTGTTCTATGCATGACTTTCCCTTCAAATTACCTCTGATGAAGATATAGTTGTATTTCAAACAATTTTCCAATAGAAAATTCTCATGTCTAATTTATAACTGGCCATTGCAGTAATGAAAAACCCCAAAGAAAACTGAATGTCACTAGAAATTAACAGAGGAAAATGCAAGGGTCTGCAGTTTGGCAGGACTCTGGATTATAGTGTGTTCCAGATACCAGTTATGAAAATATGACTTGGTCTAGTTATTTCAGAATTCAGGACCTTAATCTTCACATCTGTATATAGTCTTATAAAATTGAATATATTTAATACAGATAATGGCAATAATAAATAGGTATTCATAGGTTAAAAATGTAGACCTAAAAACATCCACAGGATAACTAAAGCATATTTCTAGGGGATCATACACTGAATTTAAATTTAGAAGAGAGGTTTTGTTTCATGGGATGGTGTTTCTTAATTATAGTGGAAACAAAATAGACTGCCCACTGTAAGGAGACATGTACCGAACTTCAGCATGAGACAAGAGAAATGAGACATGTAAGATATAAGAGCTTGTTTCAAAGGACAAATGGACTGGGGAGACATAACATGCTCTATACCTCAATACAGATGCTGGAACCCCAAAGATGCCTTGCTCCATCCATTCAGATATGTGACCCTAGGCCTCAGCTGAAGCGCAGCTGCCAGAGGAAGGATGTAGAAGGGCAGCCTTCAACTCCCTGTGATAAACTCCATAGTCATATATCAGAGCTGATAGCAATCATCATAAAGATAACAATAATTAACATCTCTTGAACGCTTGGAGTTGTACCCACACCCTCAGCTTCTGGGCTGGCCCACTGCAAGCTGTTATAGACAATTGCTCCTGAGAATGTCAGGAAAACAGTCAACACCTATAAATCCCCATAGTACTGGTGGTAGTCTTAGTCCTAACCAGATCTGAGTTTTACTCTAAATTTGTATGGACAATGACTAATCTGCAGAGCTAACTTGGGCAACAAACTCACTCTAAGTCAAGAAAAGTATGAGAGCTGTAATCTCTGGGCATCTCCCCTGTGATAACACGTGTGTGTGGGCTAAGATCTCCTGCAAGTGGATGATGGAGAACACAGAACTGCTTCAAAGAATGGCTGACTGCATTTCCAGGTCATTCAGAGAATGGTATTGTTCACATACCAAACTGAACTGAGTGATGGAGGTCATACTAATGGAGAGCTGATGGGTAAGGACAACTGGAATCTTACAATCATTTTTAATCAACCAATTAGGCTAAAGGAAAAATTAGAACATCTGGAAGAAATTGCTTTTTTTTTGTTGTTCTCAAGTTTTATAATTCCCTCTCCAGCCACATATTTTACAAATGCAATTCACTGATTACAATATGTTATTCCATAATGAATTATTTAGTATGACATGCTTAGCCTGGTGGTATTAGAAATTAGGGTACAAATAAATATGATGTATATCCAATTTAAAGGCATTTTCTGACTTTCTAAAGGAAATAATGCCCATATTTTAAAAGATAGGTTAAAATAATACTTAAATAATGCTTAAAGTTTACAGATATTAAGGCAATTAGACAAAGAGGTGGCTTTGTTGCCTTGGCAGCAAACTGAAACTAAGCCAGAATCAATGCAGTCAAATTCAAGAATATGAAACTTAAGAAGAACCAATCACAAACAGCCAGCCAGCTTTCCCAAGTAAGGTGGCCTTAAACTGCAGTCAGTCAAATAATTTCCTTGTTTCTTCTTCCATGTCTTCTCTGTAAAAATCTCTCCCCTAGCTCCAACCAGTAGAGTACCTCAGTGAGTCAAAGTTGCTCAATCATGTCTGACTCTTTGTGACCACACGGACTATACTGTCTATGGAATTCTCCAAGTCAGAATACTGGAGTGGGTAGCCTTTCTCTTTTCCAGGGAATCTTCCCAACCCAGGGATCTAACCCAGGTTTCCCGCATTGCAGGTAGATTCTTTACCAGCTGAGCCACAAAGGAAGCTCAGAGTACCGCTAACCACTCCTGGTTTGCTGTTGCTTGATTTGAATTGACATATGTTCAAATAAACTCTTGAAAATGTTAATGTGCCTCAGTTTATTTTTTAACACAGTGCATGACAAAGAAGTATGAAAAAACTAAGCACTGAAAGTGTAGAAAATGAATGTGGTGAATTACTCCTGTGACCCTTGCAGCTTTTGACAGAGAACAATTTTGTAAGGCTGGAAGTCATTTGTCCGTTAACAGGAGTGTCAGCAAAAACTCATGTAATTCAAGTCTTCTTAGGCTGTATAACAATTCAGTCCTTACTTATACTATCCTTTTAGGTCAAACTGTCTGTGAGTTAATCATGGCACTGAGAACATCTATGAGCTTTGTTAAATTTTCATCCAATATTAACTTGTAATTTGAGTTATGAGGTTATTGCATCATACTGATTTTCATTTCAGTATAGACATATATAGTCATATGTGACTGCTTACTGCATGATACATAAAGAGATGTATACCATTATGACTCTACAAAAACATGAGTATTATTTAAAAATTCATACTATGCACTGACTGTAATTTTCAAAACCCCACAGCTATGAGAAGCTTGCTGAATTAAGCAATATTTGGTGTCTTAATGTCATAGCTGTTTTTCATAGATGTAACCAATATGTAAAACCCATGCATAAATTTTCGACTAAAGGAGTTCTTAATAATAAAGGAACACTGTGTTCGATATGTCCATTACATCACAAAATTGCATATTATCAGGATTCAATTTTTACTTTTTAATACTTGCACATACATGGATTATTTCTACTTTCACATACATGCATTATTTCTACTTGCAAACCTTACCAAACCGTTCCTTGGAGAAAATGTTGGCACTAATGAAGCTTATTTTGTTATTGATTTGTGAGTTGTGGTTGATTGACTTCTTAACTTAATAAGTGACTTGACTAAATACAACACTTAAACACTCTCTCTTGAAATAGTCTTTACCAATGATGTCAAAAGTGCTGGAGTTACTTTCTAAGGAAATGCTTGGTACAGTGTTTAAGGGTATGCTTTTTGCATGGTGATTAATATTTTGGTACAAGACTTTTCAAGGACAGCTTTTTTGGTGTTTTGGATGGGATAATTCTTTTTCTGGGAGCCGTTCTGTGCATTGTATGGTAGTTAGCAACATCCTTGCTCTCTACTCATTGGATTTCAGTAACAAATTCCCACCTTTAGTTGTTATGGTCTCAAATGTCATCAGATATTACTAAATGGCCCCTGGACCAAAATATGCTCTCTCTGCCTTTGAGAAATACTTTTTAAGTAGAAGAGAAAGGCGAAAGAAATCCAGGGATCACAAATTAAGGGCAGAATCTAAGCAGAGGAATTTTTCTAGAAAGGTCTTTGAGGTATAGAAAACACGATTTAGTATAAGTTTAATTGAATAATTAAAATCAATATATTTTATGTTAAAATTATTACAGACAAATTGATTATTAATGCACATATTTTTGAAAGTCAATTAGCTTCAGGACCGAAATAATATATAATCCACTACATTTAATATCACCTGAATTTCCAAATTAAGAAAATATAGTATTTGAAGGCACTGCTCTCTTTTTTTTATTTTTTTTGACTGCACTCTGAGGCATGTGGGATTTTAGATCCCCAACCAGGGATCAACCCAGGCCCCCTGCTGTGGAAGTGCAGAGTCTTGACCACTGGACCATGAAAGTCCCAAGGCACTGCAGTCTTTGACAGATTCTTTTGGCCTGAAAATATTAGCCCTTAAAAGTCTAACTTCCAGAATCTTCAAAGTGGAAGACCAATACTTTTGCTTCTGAAAATGACATTTTCAAAATGAGGTATTTCTTACATGAACTTCCCAACCTAGGGACTTAACCTGGGTCTCAAACATCCAGGCAGATTCTTTATCATCTAAGTCACTAGGGAAACCCTGAGCAATGATAAAATTTTCCAATTATTAATAATTTTAAACATAAGAATTAGGAAAAAATGTATCTTAAGAGAGACATTATTTGACTATCTCAAATATGTGTAAATACAATTTAAAAGATGGGTGGACACTAAGTTATTTATTAGAACAATCTATCCTTTTTTTTCTGATATTTGGAAAACATAATTATGACAAATAAATTATAATTAGAGTAGTTTCATTAATATACCTTTTAATTAACATTATCCTCAAATAATAATGATATTAATAAGACTTGAATTTACTAGCACCAGTTCCAAATCTTTCCTTAGACAGTAAAAATTATCATTTATATTAAAGATCAGCCTAGAGTTAGTTAATTGTGCTGGAGTGCCATAAAAATAATTCAAACTTGGCAATTCTTAATAAATTTAGAGTCTATAATTTGTGTCAGCCTCAGAACAATTCAACAGACTAAGAAGTCACTGTCCTCATTCTTAATGCTATTAAGAAAGAAACTTACCAGATATGCAATATTCAATGACTACATTAACATGTGTTCATTTATACTTTGGATTAGAAAATTAAACTTCTGGCATTCTTGCAAGCCAAGACGTCTCAGTTTTTAAATCAAGACAAGGTTAATAAACATGTCTGTAATGTATCACAGACCCTCTTGCAAGCTTCACACTGTTTTTCTGTGGTGGTGATGCCTTAATTTCTATAAATAAAACTACTTTGAAAAACAATGGATATTACAACCACATGAAGCAATTCAAGGGATTTTAGAGACAAAACTATTCACACACAGCTGGTGAGTTTTCTTTTGTCAAAGTGTTAGTCACTTGGCCATGTCCAGCTCTTTGTGACCCTATGGACTGTATGTAGCCTGCCAGACTCCTTTGTCCATGGGATTCTCTAGGTAAGAATACTAATGTGGGTAGCCATTCCCTTCTCCAGGGGATCTTCCTGCCCCAGGGATCAAACTCAGGTCTCTTGCATTACATGCAGATTCTTTTACCTTCTGAGCCACCAGGGAAGTTGTGAGGCTCTGACAAATGGTCTCATTCACTCTGTGTGAAGCTAACCTTAAGGCTGCCTGTAGATAGACAAACCCAAGTTGACATTGGCAGGTGGAAAATAATTAATATAATATGGTGGCTAGATTTCTACAGGAAAATGTTGCCTGCTAAAACTTTTTGTATACATGTTTTCTACGTTCTTGAAAGCTTTGTTCTATACTTCTACGTAAGAGTGAGTTAAAGACAAGTTATTTCTAGGAAAATGGAAAACTCCAATGTATCTAATAGTACTACTGTTGAGGCTCTATCAGGCACTTCTTTGTGAATATTATGGTTGTAGTTATGGCTAAAATATATACATATACTGCTTCTTTCACCAATATTGGATTTAGACTGCTCTACATCTGAAACTTACTGCTTGTTTTGGGAGGAACTCTTTCCACGTGGTTAACCAGAGGGAATTTGATCCAGAGTCTAGAGGTTCTAGGAAGAATATCTTAATTTCACATTGACAGAGCAACTCTAAATGGTAAAATGTTGAGAGAGGCAGAGATCAACCTGGATCATTTTGCAAATACTTCCCATGCAGTATTTGAAACTGAATAACTGAGTATTTGGACCCGGCCTGATAGAGATTGTCATTTTCTGACAATGATTTTTGTCAGACTTTCAGATTGTCCTCAATGTCTCAGGCTCAAGACATTCAGCAACTGTTGCAGATCATGGAAAACAAAGGCAAGGACTCTAGGGGAGTAGCTGGCTGGACTTGGACAGTGGACAGCTACTGTGCTGGCAGTTACTCTCAGTTACTGAGGTGAGCTGATTTCTGTATGGTGGTGGTTTTTATGTTTAAAGCTTATTTACAAAGTTTTGCCAATATTATATATTAAATCTTATTAAATCAGACACATTTCTCTACAGTGATTATCAATTCTCTTTGCATTTTTTAATGGAACTGCTTCTTTTATTTTTACAGCATTTAAATTTATTTCAAGTAATAGATAATAAATACGGCTTAAAATTTTTTAAATATATATTTTGTATAATGCTTTCTCCTAGAAATAACTACTGTTCATATCTTTAGTAGAAATCCAAATCATATTATGATTCAGTTCAGTCACTCAGTCGTGTCTGACACTTTGCGACCCCATGAATCACAGCACACCAGGTCTCCCTGTCCATCACCAACTCCCGGAGTTTACTCAGACCCATGTTCATCAAGTCAGTGATGCCATCCAACCATCTCACCCTCTGTCGTCCCCTTCTCCTTCCAATCCCTTCCAGCATCAGGGTCTTTTCCAATGAGTCAACTCTTCGCGTGAGGTGGCCAAAGTATTGGAGTTTCAATTTCAGCATCAGTCCTTCCAATGAACACCAAGGACTGATCTTCTTTAGGATGGACTGGTTGGATCTCCTTGCAGTCCAAACCTAAGTAATACACATGCCTATATAATTTCCAAAAACACAAAATTATAAGTTTTCCTCAATGACATAATTTTACTTAGAAATTTATACACATAAATGTCAACAAGTATTTTTCTGAAGTGTTTCTTTAGCAGAAAACAGCAAAATCTATATAAATGTATTAAATCATCTAGCTTTAAATTTTTGTGTTTCAGGAAAGCATCATGCTTTCCAATACCTCTATTCTACCTCTGATTTTTTTCACTTTACTAATCAAAAATTACAGAATGATAAGAACAATTGTGAGTAAGTGTCAGGAAGCATTTAACAGGAGGCTTCCTGTGTGCTGTTTTGGATCTGTCAGGAATCCTCTGGTCCTTATTAATTCCTGAATATTCAGGAATTAAGAGGAGAGGCATGCCTTTCTGGGGGCTGAGGAATCCAGGCATTTCCTTCGGTAGTTTTTCAATACAGTGATAAGTACTCTTTTCCTTTTTATGAACCATAGGGTAAAAAGTGATTGTTTACAACTCACTCTCTTTAATAGGGATCACCTTATGTTTTGTAAGTCTGGAATACTAATCTTTACCTTTGAGAATAACTGAGAATAACTACCTTGTAAGACAGTATTTAAGTCCACAGCATGTTGATTAAAACACCTTTGCTCCATCAGAGCTTCGGTCCCTGTGTCTTCCTTCCTCACTTCCTTCCTTCCTCCCTCCCTCCCTCCCTCTCTCTTTCTGGCTGATTCCCTGGAGCACAAAAGCCGGCTGCATAACCCAGGGAATACTAGCCTTTTTCCTTCTTCCACTCTCTCACTGTTGACTCCGGACCACCAGGTTCCAGTCTAATAAAGGACCAACAAGTAAACATACAAAAACCACATCTATCTTTCTGCATGAATTTTTATATTTGTTGTGTGCTCAGTCGCTTCATCGTGTCTGACTCTTTGCAACCCTATGGACTGTAGCCCACCAGGCTCCTCTGTCCATGGGAATTTTCAAGCAAGAAGACTGGAGTGGGTTGCCATTTCATTCTCCAGGGGCTCTTTATGACCCAGGGATCAAACCAGCGTATCCTGTGACTCCTGCATTACAGGTGGATTCTTTACTTTCGGAGCCTTAATAGCTTTAGTTAACATGTTTAGTGATTATACTGTTTATGCATTGCTAAAGAATTTCTGAGAATTGGTGTTTTTAAATTATCTTTTGCTTCAATAGAGATGGTCAAATGATGTTTTTCTTGTATGAAATTTTACATAGTGGATTATATTTATAGGTATGAAATATTAAACTATATTCGCACCAGTGGAATGAGCTATACTATTGATTGTTGTGTTGTCTCTAGATCAATTCAATCGTGCCATATATTATTAAAATTGCTTATCTGTTATTTTCTTTCTTGTACTTTTTTGAAGTTTTTTTTTTCTATTAAATAAAAATTTAAAAGAATCAATTTTCCTCATAACATAAGCTTAAAACATCCTAATTATTTGAAATTAAATATTTTTGTATTTTACCTTTTTAGTTTTAGTTATATCAATATAAAGTCTTCCTTGGTGGCTCAGATGATAAAGAATCCACCTGCAATGCAAGAGACCTGAATTCGATCCCTGAGTTGGGAAGATCTCCTGGAGAAGGGAATGGCACCCAACTTCAGTGTTCTTGCCTGGAGAATTCCATGAACAGAGATGATCCTGGCCAGCTACAGTCCATGGTTTTGCAAGGAGTCAGACAGGACTGAGTGACTGACACACACATCAATATAGCTTAAATTGCCTCCTTGCTAAGGCATTACTTGTGATATTTCAATTTTCCCCAAGAAATTTAATAAAATTTTCTTTTATTATTATTTGATAGTTTTCCTTGATTATGATGAAAACCTGTGTGCACATTTAACTTCATGAAAGAGTTTAGAGATTTCTTTGGCCTCTAATATATAAAATATAAGACATACTATTTTAGCATAAAATATAAAAATATATATAAACATATATACATAATATATGTGTATATCACATTAACATTTTATAATATGTTGTCCTTTAGCATGTCTGTCTCTCTGCAATGCATGTATACCCTGTTGTATCTGACTCTTTGAGACCCCATGGACTGTAGACTGCCAGAGTCCTCTGTGTATGCAATTCTTCAGGTAAAACTACTGGAGTGGGTTGCTATTTCCTCCTCCAGGTGATCTGCCCCACCCAGGGATTGAACCCACATCTCCTGTTTGGCAGGCAGGTTCTTTACCACTGAGCCACCTGTGAAGCCCTGTCCTTTATTATATTTACAAACTGACTTAATGGACATGAGTTGAAGCAAGGTTTGGGAAATAGTGAAGGACAGGGAAGGCTGGTGTGATGCAGTCCATGGGGTTGCAAAAAGTTGGATATGACTGAGCAACTGAACAACAATGACTTGCTAATTTTTGCTGTCAAAAGTGATAGTGATATTTTTAAAATCTCTCACTTGACTAAAAAAAAAAATCACATAATGAAAGAGCATCGAGTTTCAGTTTTACTCATGCACTTTACTGATGACTGTAGTATAGGAGACAGCCTCTCTGTAGCTCACAGGAACTGCTCCAAAGAGGTAGGGGAGGAACTTGCACGTATATGAATTATTTTGCAGGGAAATATATATAGGTAAGCATATGTCTTAGTAAAAGATGATTGCTAATCACAGAAAACAGATATCTCAATTTTATGATTTTAGTGTTTTCTAATTCTGGGGTTTAATTGTGAAAGCTGGACTGTAAAGAAAGCTGAGCACTGAAAAATTGTTGCTTTTGAACTGTGGTGTTTGAGAAGATTCTTGAGAGTTCCTTGGACTGGAAGGAGATCCAACCAGTCCATCCTAAAGGAAATCAATCCTGAAGATTCACTGTAAGGACTGATGCTGAAGCTGAAACTCCAATACTTTGGCCACCTCATGTGAAGAACTGACTCCTTGGAAAAGGACTCCGATGCTGGGAAAGATTGAAGGCAGGAGGAGAAGGGGATGACAGAGGATGAGATGGTTGGATGGCATTACCTACTCAATGGACATGAATTTGAGTAAACTCCAGGAGCTGGCAATGGACAGGGAGTCCTGCTGTGTTTCAGTCCATGGGGTCGCAAAGAGTTGGATACGACTGAGCGACTGAACTGAATTGACTGAACTGAACTGAATTCTGGGGTCACTGAAATTCTTCCTTAGATCTGTGTCTTGACTATCTAGGGAAATTTATCCAAAGTACAGAATGCTTCATCTTATTATTCACCATCCTGAATTTCCCTCAAGGTGTGTTGTGTGTGGCTGCTACAGGTTGCTACGTGACTCTTTCTATAACTGGATGATGTGAAATCTTTTGTTCTTTCATTTACACACTATTATATTTTAATTTACTGTAATATTTATAAAGTTGTGTTTTTAATAAAATAATTATGCTAATAAAACTTGAAAGTTTATCTTAAATTACACAATATTCCATACAATTTGAGATGGAGAAAAGCACCTTGATTTTTCTGACTTTGAGACTTTGATTATCTTACTTTATGTTTTCCATACTTATTCTATTTTTTGACTGTTAGTTAGACTAGGAAACAGGAGTCTAGAATGGCGGTGGCTAAAAGACAAGGGAAAGCCTGTGAAAATAGAACAAAGGAAGGTGCGAGGACCAGAATGAGGACTTCAGGTAGAACAAACAGCACTCCTGGCTAGCCCAATTTACATAGGGCAGGCCCAGGAGGAGGGAAAAACATAAAAAGAGGAGCCAAAGGGCCGGGGCTCACTCTCTCCCCCGCGGGCTCTCGGTTTCTCTCTCTTTCTCTCTCTTTCTCTTCTCTTCCCATCTTTTGGGTCAGCATGCCCTCGCGCCTCAAGGATGTATTTTCCTGTTATTTTCTAGATAAAACTGAGGGAGCTATAACACTGTCCAAGAGCTGTATTGCGCTGAGGGCTTTAATGTCCATCGCTTCAAATTTTTGTTGAGACAAGACAGAACCGAGGAGATTACACTCCCCTGACACGATTAATCACATATTTCAAATCTTCACTTGGGTTCAAATCATTTAGCGGTTATGTATTCTTTTTGCTGTCTGTCATTCTTGAAGACATGAGGTAACTTGTGTAAACTCTGCTTAAACAAAATTTCAAATATTTATCATGATAATATGATTTTCCACAGGCAGAGGTTACTTTCTGCGAAATATTTCATCTCATTATAATTTTAATTTTTTTCCATACCTTAATATGTGATTAAGCAACAGCATGCTTTATTAACACCATTGTTTATAGTCCTTTCTTTTTTTTTTAATCAGTTATCCTTTTTACTGTTTAATTTCACATTCATAAATAATTTTCCAGAATTTCTATGTAGGTGGCATATTAAATGAGTCTTTGCATGGCAATGCATCTGTGAGGTGATGGTAAAAGAATCATGGTTTAACTGATTCAAATTTCTTTAGTCACAATCTTTTAACATTAAATTCTAAAATCTGCTTTCATAACTTTCCTTCATTTACAGAAATTTGAGTCCAACTAGATTTTATTTTTCACTTAATAGCTAGTATGTCTTTTTTGCATTAATGCTTGTATGATTTTTTTCCATCATTAATTTTCATGAATATTTCTTATAAGAACATTTTAAATACATGTTCCATATCTCAAACATAAAGAAATATTTAAATGTAATAAGATTAATATATGATATTTATAGCCACACACTTATTAGGCAAAAGGGAAAGAGCATAGCTACTTGACAAAGATTAAAAAGTTGGATAGTCAATATCTACTGACAACAGGAGTTTAGAAAAAAAAAAAAAAACGTTAAATCCTGAGTGTAATTATTTCAGAATATCTGAAAATATGTATAGACATACATTCTTTCCCATGCAGCATTTCCATTCTAGGTATTTATTGCAAGAAAATAATTAACTATCACAGCAAAGTTACATAGAGTCTATGAATCTTAAGGTTTTAACAATAATTATCAAATAATTATTCTATATATTTCCATAGAAAATATGCTATATAAACCAATGAAATAAAATGTTGAAAGCAGAAATGAAACCACACATATATGGTCAAGTTATCTTTGACAAGGATACCAAAACTGTTTCATGTGAAAAAGACAGATGAGTTTCCAGGAATTTTTGTTGAGAAACTTAATGGCCACATGCAAAAGAAAGAATTTGGAACCTTATCTAATATATACAAACTTAACTCCAAATGAATCAAGACCTAAACATAAGACCCAAAATTATAAGACTTTTAAGGAGAAACATAGGGGAAAATATTCATGGCACTGGATTATATGAAGATTTTTAAAATATGACATTGAAAGGACAGGAGGGAAAAAATAAAAGGAAAGGCAGGTAATTGAATTACATCAAAGTTTAAAACTTCTGTAAATCAAAGAACATAATTAACATGGTCAGAAAGCATCCTGTGGAATGAGAAAATATTTGCAAATCATATATTTGATGACAGATTAATAAACAGAATGTATAAAGAATACTCCCAAAGTACCAGAGCAGAATAAAAGTCATCTATGAGAAACTCAGAGGTAAAAAATTAAAACTTTTCTTCTAAGATCAGAAACAAGATAAAGATGTCCACTCAATACCACTTTTTTCCAACATAGTACTGAAAGTCCAAGCAACAACACTAGGGTAAAAATAAATAAAAGGCATCTAAATCAGAAAGAAAAAGTAAAATTATCTCTATTTGTGAGTGTGATCTGATATATATAAAACCTGAAAGACTCTACCTAAAAATTGTTAGACTAAAAAATGTCTTCTGTAAAGTTGCAGGATACAAAAATTAATATATAATAAATTATTTTTTTAGCTATTGGAATATAATTGTTTTACAATATTGTCTTAATTCCTGCTGTACAACATCATGAATCAGGCATATCTGTACATATATCCCCTCCCATTTCACCCATCTAGGTCATCACAGAGCAGTGAGCCGAGCACCCTGTGGTATACACCAGCTTCTGGCTAAGTATTTATTTTACTCATGGTAATGTATATATGTCAATATTATTCTCTTGTCATGCAGAATGAAGTAAGTTAGAGAAAGAAAAACAAATATCCATGTTAACACACACATATAGAATCTAGAAAAAATGGTACTGATGAAGTTATTTGTAAGGTAGGAAATCAGTGGATTTTCCATACATTAACAACAAACTATCTGAAAGAAATAATAAGCATGGAATCCCATTCATAATAGCATTAAAATCAGAGATAAAGACCTGTAAACTAGAAGATACTGATAAAAGAAAGTGAGAAGACACAAATAGATGAAAAGATATCCAATGTTTGTGGTTAAGAGAATTGACCGTTTTAAATAACCATACTATTCAAAGAGTTCTACAGACTCAATGCAATCCTTATCACAATTTAAGTGATATTTCTAATATAAATAAAAGAAACAACCCACCCTGAATTTTTTTTTATAGAACCACAACATGCCCCAAATATCCAAAGCAATCTTCAGAAAGAACAAATTGGAAGCGTCACACTCCCTGATTTCAAATTACATTTCAAAGCACTAGTAATCAAAAAGTATGGTACCATAATAATAACAGGCACATACAACAGGGAACTAGACTACTCCAGAAAGAAAACTGTATATATAAAGCCAACACATTTTTGACAAGAGCACTAAGAACACATAATGATTAAATGATAGTCTTTTCAATAAATCTTGTTGGGAAAACTGAATGTCTATCAGCAAAAGAATGAAGTTGGCCTTCTATCTTACACCACTCTCAAAATCAACTTAAAATTGGTTAAAGATTTAAAGTCTGTGACCAAAAATTAAAATAAAATAAAATAAAGTCTGTGACCATAAAACATTTAGAAGAAAACATAGAGTCAAAACTTTTTGACATTGGTCTTATCAATGATATCTTGGATAAGATACCAACCAAAGAACAGGAATCATAAGCTAAAATAAGCACAAGGGACTACATCAAACAAGACAACTTTGCATAATGAAGGTAATGACGATAAATTGAAAAAGTACTCTACATAATTGAAATAAATGTTTGCAAACCATATATCTGATAAAAGGGTAATAGACAAAATATATAAAGAACTCAAAACCCAATAGCTAAAAACCTCAAATAATCAGTTAAAAATGAGCAAAGGACTTGAAAACACATTATTTTCAAAAAAAGATTTACAAGTGCTTAACATGAAAAGTGCTCAACATCATTAATCATCAGTGAAAAGCAAATAAAAAAATACAATAAGATATTGCCTCACATCTTCCAGGATGGTTATTATCAGGAAGACAAAAGAATCAAGTGTTGGCAAGAATATAAGGGAACCATTGTACACTGTTGGCAAGAATTTTAATTGGTATAGCTATTATGGAAAAGAGTATGGTGGTTCCTCAAAAATTAAAAATACACCTAGCAATTAATAGAGGACTTAGAGGGAAACAATAGAATGGGAAAGATTAGAGATCTCTTCAAGAAAATGGGAGATACCATGGGAACATTTCATGAAAAGATGGGTAAAACAAAGTACCCATCAGAAGCAGAAGATATTAAGAAGAGGTGGCAAGAACACACAGAAAAACCATATAAAAAAGATATTAATGACCCAGAAAGCCATGATGGTGTGATCACTCACCTAGAGCCAGATATCTTGCAATGTGAAGTCAAGTGGGCCTTAGTAAATATTACAACAACAAAGCTGGTGGAGGTGGTGGAATTCCAGCTAAGCTATTTCAAATTCTAAAAGATGATGCTGTTAAAGTGCTGCAGTCAATATGCCAGCAAATTTTGAAAACTCAGCAGGGGCCACAAGGAAGGAAAATATCAGTTTTCATTCCAATCCTAAAGAACAGCAATACCAAAGAATGTTCAAACTACTGCACATTTGCACTAATTTCACATGCTAGCAAAGTAATCCTCAAAATCCTCCAAGGCAACAGTACATGAACTGAGAACTTCCAGATGTACAAACTGTAATTCGCAAAGGTGGAAGAAACAGAGATCAAATTGCCAACATCTGATAGATTGTAAAAAAAGCAAATAGAATTTCAAAAAAAATATCTACTTCTGATTCACAGACTACACGAAAGTCTTTGACTGTGTGGATCACAGCAAACTGTGGAAAATTCTTAAAGAGATGGGAATAACAGACCACTTTACCTGCCTCCTGAGAAACCTGTATACAATCAAGAAACACTTAGAACCAGATATGGA
Organism: Odocoileus virginianus; assembly: GCF_023699985.2. Lineage (NCBI taxonomy): Eukaryota > Metazoa > Chordata > Mammalia > Artiodactyla > Cervidae > Odocoileus > Odocoileus virginianus. Next base: position 55,475,820 of record NC_069675.1, on the reverse strand, counting down.
ACAACAGACTGGTGAAACATGAGTAAGGAGGACATCAAGTCTGTTTATTGTCACCCTGATTATTTAACTTCTATGCAGAGTACTTCATCCAAAATTCCAGGCTGCATGAGTCACAAGCTAGAATCAAGATTGTCGGGAATAACATCAATAACCTCAGATATGCAGATGACATAACCTTTATGGCAGAAAAAGAAGAGGAACTTAAGTGACTCTTGATGAAAGTCAATGAGGAGAGTGAAAGAACTGCTTAAAAGTCAACATTCAAAAAAAGAAGATCACAGCATCTGGTCCTATCATTTCATGGCAAATAGGGAAACAATTGAAACATTGAAAGATTTAATTTTCTTGGGCTCCAAAATCACTGTGGACAGAGACTGCAGCCATGAAGTTAAAAGATGCTTGTTCCTTAGAAGAAAAGCTATGACAAACCTAGACAGTGTATTAAAAAGCAGAGACATTATGTGACCAACATAGGTCAGTATAGTCAAAACTATGTTTTTTTTCAGTAGTCATGTATGGATGTGAGAGTTGGACCATAAAGAAGACTGAGCACTGAAGAACCGATGCTTTTGAACTGTGGTTTGGAGAAGACTCTTGAGTGTCCCTTGGACCACGGGGATATCCAACCTGTCAAGCCTAAATGAAATCAGTCCTGAATATTCATTGGAAGGACTGATGCTGAAGCTGAGACTCCAATATTTTGGCCACTGATGTGAAGAGCAGAATTATTGGCAGATACTCTCATGCTGGGAAAGATAGAAGGCAGAAGGAGAAGGGGATAACAGAGGATGAGATGGCAGATTTTTCATTTGTTATCTTCAATTTTGTATATTTAAAGGTTTTAATTTTGACAAAGGAAGCAAGAATATACAAGCTGGATGGCATCACCAGCTCAATGGACATGAGTTTGAGCAAACTTTGGGAGATGGTGAAGGACAGGGAAGCCTGGTGTTCTGCAGTCCATGGGGTTGCAAAGAGTTGGACATGGCTGAGGGACTGAAAAACAGCAACAAAGTAATTAATAGGCAGCAAAATATCTTTTTTTAATTTTTAAATTTTTTTTCATTGAATTGTTGTTGATTTACAACATTGTGTTAGTTTCTGGTGTACATAAAGTGATTCAGTAATGTATATATGTATATACATTATATGCAGTGACAAAGTCAGACTTGACTGAGACATGTTGGGCTGTGCTTAGTTGTTCAGTCATGTTGCCATGTCTGACTCTTTGTCATATATACATACAACATATATACAGAGAGTGACTCAGCTGGTAAAGAATCTGCTGCAATGTGAGAGACCTGGGTTCGACCCCTGGGTTGGGAAGATCCCCTGTCAATGGAAAGGCTACCCACTCCAGTATTCTGGCTTGGAGAATTCCTTGGATGGCATAGTCCATGGGTTTGCAAAGAGTTGGACATGACTGAGTGACTCTCACTTTCATCTATACCATATTTTCTTTATCCATATATGTTGAGTGACATTTAGAGTTTTTCTGTGTCTCAACTATTGTAAACGATACTTTATGAAATTTGGAGAGCATATATATTTTCAAATTATGGTTTTCTGTAAATATATGCCCAGGAGTGGGATTGCTGGATCATATGTTAACTCTTAGATTTTTAAGGAACTTTCATACTGTTAAGTGTAGTGGCTAAACCATGTTACATTCTAACCAACATTATAGGAGCATTCTCTTTCTTCACATCTTTTCCAGAATTTATTAATTGTAGTCTTTTTATTGATGGTCATTCTGACTCATGTGAGCTGAAACTTCATTGTAGTTTTGATTTGCATTTCTCTAATAATGATGTTCTTGCCTGGAGAATCCCATGGATGGAGGAGCCTGGTGGGCTACAGTCCACGGGGTAGCAAAGAGTCAGACACAACTGAGCAACTTAACTAACTAACTAATTAATAATGATGTTGACCATCTTTTCATGCATCTGCTGGCCATCCATGTCTTATCTGGAGAAATGTCTATTTAAGTCTTCTGTCATTTTTTGATTGAGTTATTTGCTTCTTTGTTGTTGTTGTTATTGAGTTGTATGAATTTTTTGTATATTTTGGAAATTAAGACCATGTTGGCCACATCATTTGCATTATTTTCTCCTAGTCTGTAGGTTATCTTTTATTTTATCTATGTTTTCTTTGCTGTGCAAAAGTTTATACATTTGAGTTGTTCAATTTGTTTATTTTTGCTTTTATTTCTATTGCCTTGGGAAATTGATCAAAGAAAACATTGGTGTGATTTATATTAGATAATGTTTTGCCTATGTTCTCTTCTAAGAATTTTATGGTGTCATGACTTGTACTTAAGTCTTTAAAATGTTTTGAATTTATTTTTGTGCATGGTGTGAGGGACACCAACTTCACTGTGGTACATGTGACTATCAAACTTTCCCAATACCACTAGCTGATAAGACTGTCTTTTCTCCATTGTCTATTCTTGCTTCCTTTGTCAAAATTGAAATCCCTAAATATATAAAATTGAGGATAACAAAAGAAAAATCTGCCTACCTATTAAGCCAAATACAGGTCCTGGTTTTTATACCAGTGGTTCTCAGAATTAGTGTACATCAAAAGCACCTCAAGTGCCTATTAAAACACAGATTAATGAGTTTTGTCTGAGTTTCTAATTCAGCAGGTCTAGAATAGAGTCCAATAATTTGTATTTACAGTGATTCCCATGTGATGCTGATGCTGCTGGTCATCGATCTACACTTTGGAAACAACCAATGAATACTGATTTGAAAATGCACATTCTCAACATTTTTACTTTCAGAAAGAAAAAGTATAATTCCATTCACAATGCTACTGTCCGCTGAACCAAAACCTGTGTAGCAGGTTCTTGTGTATCTTATACATGATAGCCTGCTTCAATGACAGCCATAAAAGTGTGATTCCCTCTGTGATGAAATGGGCCAGTATAAGCTACTACAAGTTAGTTTTTTAAAGAGAGACTTACAGATTTTTCTCCTTAGCTATGTCATATCTGTGGTTTGTGATTATATGAATTTTCTCATTGGATAGGTGAATTCCTAAAATTTTGTATACACATATTTTATATTACAAACAACAGAAAATCTCAGATGGACATGAAACTGAAAGTAAACATTCAGAGTATAGAAAAATGGTTCAAAATAGAAAGTTTATCAAATGTAGAAAAATAGAAATTATGAAACATGGAGGTAAAAGGAAAGATAAAAAATGATGATCCCATTGACTGCATTCACCAAAGATTGCATGAATTTCTGCCATAAAATAAAATTATATTCTTCTAGGCCTAACTGCCAATATCTGTGGTCCCTATAATTTTTTAATTGACCACATGTTTTGAATAGCCAAATGACATTTATTAATAGTTAATTAGCAAAATTTGAATAATTAAATATTTATATAACTGTCAGTTAAAAAATTATCAGCATGATATTCATTTATATTAAATACGTCCTTTGAGAGATCCATGGGCCAGTCACTGAGTTAGAAGTTACTCTGGGAAGGCAAAAATCACTCAGAAATGTGCAGGCAAATATGGAGTATTGGGTGGCCCCTCAGTATAGACAGCAGTCTTTGATGATTCAGTATTTTTGAAGTTGATAATGCCTCTGTAGATATGAGTTGATCCTTCTCCATATCTTTCGTGTATGAATGAAATTAAAGAAGAATCATTTATATTTACTGTATTTTCCTTTATCCATTTAGAGATACACAGAATAAAGAATCGTAGAGAGAAGACAGAATCTGACACTGCTTAACAAATGTTGATCATGCAGTCTTGTTGTTTTGGGGGGTAGGGAAAGCAAAAACATATTGCTTCTGAGCAATTCAGTCTTTTGATGGGGCAAATAATTATTGGGAAAACAGAAATCAAGTTTTCTTTAAGTAAAGCCTATATATACTCTGAAATAGTATTTTCTATCTATTTGTTTTAAATATTTTAACTTTTGAGGAAGATAGAGAATGTAATTATTTCATTTGGTCTACATTGGTGTTTGTTTCCTGAGTTTTAGATTAGAAATTTAAAACCATGTTTGTGTGCTCAGTTGCTTAGTCATGTCCAACTCTTTGTGACACTGTGGACTGTAGCCCACCAGGCTCCTCTGCCATGGGAATTTTCCCTGTAAGAATACTGGAGTAGGTTGTCATTCCCTTCTGCAGGGGATCTTCTCAACTCAGGGATCGAATCTGAGTCTTCTGTATTGCAGGCAGATTCTTTACATCTGAGCCACCAGGGAAGCCCATTAAGTTCAGTTCAGTTCAGTCGCTCAGTCGTGTCCGACTCTTTGCGATCACATGAATCGCAACATACCAGGCCTCCCTGTCCATCACCAACTCCCATAATTTATTAAAACTCATGCCCATCAAGTCGGTGATGCCATCCAACCATCTCATCCTCTGTCCTCCCCTTCTCCTCCTGCCCCCAATCCCTCCCAGCATCAGGGTCTTTTCCAATGAGTCAGCTCTTCGCATGAGGTAACCAAAGTACTGGAGTTTCAGCTTCAGCATCAGTCCTTCCAATGAACACCCAGGACTGATCTCCTTTAGGATGGACTGGTTGGATCTCCTTGCAGTCCAAGGGACTCTCAAGAGTCTTCTCCAACACCACAGTTCAAAAGCATCAATTTTTCGGCACTCAGCTTTCTTCACAGTCCAACTCTCACATCCATACATGACCACTGGTAAAACAATAGCCTTGACCAGACGGACCATTGTTGGCAATGTAATGTCTCTGCTTTTTAATATGCTGTCTAGGTTGGTCATAACTTTCCTTCCAAGGAGTAAGCATCTTTTAATTTCATGGCTGCAGTCACCATCTGCAGTGATTTTGGAGCCCAAAAAAATAAAGTCTGATTAAGTTAGTCATCATTAAAAAAAGGTAAACTTATTAACAATAAGAAAATTAAAGATATAAGTGATTAAGACCCATACACCAAGATTCAGATAACAAATACAAAAAGGAGCTCACTCTGATAACAAAATAAATACAAATTAAATAAAGAAAAGTCACTCTCTACAACCTTCACCACAGATTCAATCCATCAACTCTTCTCATAGTTTGCTTCAATATAAAGTGAGATTCTGTCCCCTATGACCTCCCTAGTCTAAGGCACTATCATCACTCACTTTAACTACTGCAAGAAATCCTTGCAATTCTACTGTTATGTAATTTGTCCCATACTGAAGAGCCAAGATAATATTTTAAAAACATATATAAACCATACCATCCCTGATAAGATATATCCTTGGCAGATGCATGAGAGCACCCAACCAATAGGCTCAGAGAGTCCTACTTCTTAGGTTTTAGACTTATGTCTTGAGTCGGGACCCCCACTTCTTCTCAGAGAAACACACCTTGAGTTACTAGACCCTTGTAGTTAGGGTGTGTTAAGTTTCTAAGAATGTAGGCCAAAGCAAAGCAAGTTGGAGACAGTATTCTTCTCTGTGTCAACACCTAATGTATATTCAGAAACAGTAAGATCAAAATTTTCTTCTCTCAAGGTCCAGCACAAGCATCTCATACCCACTGTCTTCTCATTTATAACTTCTGCCTGCTACTCTAATGTAGACAGTGTAACGGCCATTTATCTTGGAATCCCCTTCATTTATAAGTGAATGCTTGGGTTAATTTGCCCTTCCCTCAACCAGCTTGCAGTGCAGCTTAGAAACATTTCTCAAAGTATTCTTCAGGCAGTTTATATTTGTTAAAGTTGCTACTGTGGTGTAACTAATTAATCAAAATTAGCAGCTTAAAACACCTAATTTGTTCTGCTCACTGTTTCTGGGGACAGAAATTTAGACAGAGCATGCAGGGGGTGGCTTTTCTCTACTTCACAGTGACCAGAACCTCACTGGGAACATTGCTGAATGCTTGTTCACTCCCATGTCTGGCACCTGAGCTTGAATGATGGGAACACTAAGGAGGCTGATTCGAGTTATGTGTCCCTTCTCCATCTTTTGCTTGGCTTCCTAGCAGCTCAGCAGACTCAGGCTGATCTTCCTTTAATGCTCAGAGCTCTAATCACAAATGTTACAATCAAACAAGGCAGAAACTACATCCCTTTTTATGACTCAGACTTGGGAGTCATCATTTAGTCCATGGTGGCTCAAGTAGTCACAAGCTTGGCCAAGATGTCCGAAAGGAAGGGAGCGTGTCATTGAATTGGGAATCATGCTTTAAAACCTCCTCAACACTGATCCTTGTACTGATACAGTCATCCCTCCTCAACTCTATATTCTTTTGATCAGTATTGGGGAACTTGAGAGAAAAGAGTGATTAGGGTGTGGAGGCAGCTACCAAAGAATAGGTGGGGGTTCATTTGGAAACCTTATTTACCCAACTCCATTTGTCAAAAGAAGTAGAAATGAACAAGGACCTATGAAAATAAACCTACTGATTAGAGCTTTATTGATGGTGAAGATGGTGTTGATGTTTTACTTACTAACATTACCAGACATTTTTAAATTACTTGAAACTTATGAATATGAGAAATAGGAAAGTCAAAGAACAAAAGCAGTCTTTAGAAAGAAAAGTCAGGGCAAGAATTTATGGAAAAAATGAATACACAAGAAATTTGAAATCTTTTTACCTGTTTTCTTTAGGATTACAAGAAGTAGCAAAACGTTGTATATGTGTTATGCATATATGCGAGTGTGTGTGTGTGTGTGTGCAATTTTGTTTGATTCACTAAAAGTTACCATAGAGAAAGTTTGTATAGAAGATATGTTAAGAAAGCAAAGGCTGAAGTTCCTGTTTTTATTTTCCATTGTACTTAACTTTTAATTTGTCGATTTGTTTTAGTAGAAATAAGATTCTGCAACTAATTTTTAAAAATTAGAATGTGTGTGTGTGTGTGTGTGTGATTGAATATCTCAAGTAGTCAACAAATTTATGGGTCTGGTGAATGTGTATTCAGTCGTGTCTGACTCTTTGCAACACTATGGACTGTAACCTGCCAGGCTCCTCTGTCCATTGGGATTCGCCAGGCAGGAATACTGGGGTGGGTTGCCTTACCCTCCTCCAGAGGATCATTCTGACCCAGGGACTGAGGCCACATTGCTTTTGTCTCCTGTATTGACAGGTGGGTTCTTTGCCATTAGCACTATCTGGGAAGCCCATGGGTCTGTTACTTTTTTTTTTAAATTAAAAAGCTTTAATATGCATGCTATGCAATATATTGGGTATATTTTGTTTAAATGTTTATAGCTACATATAGTTAGTAATTTAAATTGTGCTAAATACATTTTGATGTTTTTTATTCTTATAGTATCTTAAAACATGAATTTCAGGACTTTTATTTTAACCATCAGCTTTTTACAAGGCAGATCTTTTAAAAATATCAGTTCACAGAGAATTCTGGAAAATTAAATAATGGCTATTTAGGTGGTTAGTCTACACACCTTTCTTAGAATTAAGATGTTTTATAGTAGAAATACTCTGCTGCTAACACACAAATGTCCTTTAAAAACAGATGGAATTCTTGTACTCAAGAGTCCAATTAGTGCTTCTTAGTGAATTTTTATTCTAGTTTCTGTTTTGGGATTGGGGAATATTATCCCTTGAAGAAACATATTTGTAAAATATTAGTGATGCAAATATCTTTTAGCCTCAAGTGAAAATGCTAAAAATGATCATGCAACATTATTAAACATTATAGCTATGTCATATCCTTTTTCCCTCAGAGGAGCTCTTTTAATTTTTAAGTTGTTATCTCTTAAATCATCCTGAATTTCCCAATTTACTCCATTATTTAAATCATGAGCAAATTATAAATAATATATTATGTACAATGCAGTGCTATATTTAGAAAAAAACAAAAACAATAGCAAGAAAAATATACAATGTATATTCTATAAATTATCATAAACTAGTTGTATCATGTAAAATAATAGTCTTTATGAAAGATATAATCTTCCTTTTTGCAGTCAGTGGGATGATAGAGAATATACATATAAATTCAATTTTCTGTGTAATGTTTCTGATAATATTTTGTCAAAAATTGTTTGGTTAGTTTATGCCATCTATTATTTAATAAATAATTTAGAATCACTTCAAATGACAGAAAAAAACATATTTTCATCAAAAGAACCAAAAGAACAGAAAACTAAAGCATATTTGAGTTTCTAGAAAACAGGGTGATATAATTCTATAAACTGAAGAACCTCAGACTGCAAAATTTTCATAGAAATAAGCAAAAGAATTAAAAAACAAGAAAATATGTTTCTATGCTGAATACCAAGATAAAATATGCCTTATACCTCACTAATTTCTAGGTGTCTCACTGAGATATAAAGTTAGCCAACCTGACTGACTATATGAGAATGACCATTTCTTTCTTGTTTATGGTGAGGAGGGCTTTTGAAAATGAAATACTTAACAATTGAGAGCTGAAGTCACAGCAATTGGATCTAAATCCTGGTGGCATGTCAATGGGGGGCAGACATTGATCCTTGACACTAACTCTCCTTCAAAATGAATTGTGCATCAATTCTACAATCAGAACTGCAGAGAAAAAAGCTCTTGTAAAATTTTTGGATTGCAAGAAAAATTGATATGATTACAAAATACTTTTGAATTATGTCTTAAGCGATGTCTTAATGGGTTATCAAAAATGTAACTTTAAAATATTCAGGGGTATAACATATAGATAATAATATGAATATATGTATAAACTCTATAATAATTAATATTAGTAATGCAATTGACTAAATTTTTTAATATACAAACATGGTCAAAAACACAGTATTAAACCAGCTGAAACATAAATGTGATGGAAGATAAAATCTGAAAAGCTAAAATGGACCAATTGTCTTTTATTCCATAAAAACTTGCAAAGATAATTTTATTTGATTGTATATATTTTTAAAAGCATGTTTCATCTCATTTAAAATTTATGTCTAAATTGATTCTATTTAAAATACACTTAAATGAGTTTTTTAAAAAATTAAAGATAAATTAAAAGCTAAACTAAGTTGATCATTTTTCTAAATTATCAGTGAATTTTTGAAGAAAAAAAAAACTAAACATTGCAAAAATCATCATAGCTGAAGATAGAAAACAATTTAAAAATTATGAAAAGCAGGTAGCCATCTGAAAAAGCTATATAATTTATATTTCTATTTATACAACATTCTGGAAAAAGTGAAATTATAGAGATGGGAAATCAGTGGTTCCAGGGAATTTGGGAAAGAGAACGTGTTTGTTGAAGAGGTAAAACAGATTTTCAGAGTCATAAAACTATTCTATGTAATATTTTAATGGGTTGTTACATAATATTATGCATTTGTCAAAACACACAGAACACAGAGGGAACTTTAATACATGCAAATTAAAAAAAAAAACACTCATGATGTCACGCTGTTCCAGTGTGAAATACAGACTGTGACAAAAGACTCTCAGTGTATTACAAATGAATATAATGGTCGCACTCAGGGACCCTAGAAAATACATGCTGAAAAAGTATTTTGAGAATGCAAATTGACTGTAAAATTAAAAGGAACTATATGGAAGCATTATAACCTGGTTATTTTCATATACTGTCATCATATATATTTTTTTGCTGCTGTTATTTTAAGTACTTTCTTAATTTCTAGCTTGGAAAGATGATCAGGATCAATCTTCATATCCTCTACTCCAGCCTTAGAATCAGCCATTGTTCCAAGGAGCTGTGGTTCTACATTGTTTGAAGAATGGTGTTAACAATCAGTATATGGGTGTTATGTTCCCTGATACTCCTAAGATGTCACTATTCTATGTCATCTCTGGTGACAGAATATGGAAACATATGTATGCATGCTAATCTAAATATATAGATATCTATAAATGTGTTCCTCTATGTCATACTGATGACTAGTTCATACTGATGTCATGAATGCTAACCCATTATCACACATTATTCTACCTTTCTCCTCTTGGATGAGGGTATATGAAAATGACAGAGAAAAATCAACTCCAAGAGCACTTAATAATCAAACTTGGAACAATTTAAGCAACAATGTAAATAGCATATTATTGTTATTTACCCAATATAACCCAAAGTATAAGATAAATATCCTTATGTCACATGAATATAAATAATTAAGTAAATAAAAAAGGAGGAACAGAGACCAATTTCCTACATGGAACAAGTCCAGATAATTTATGTATATACATCGTCTTCAAAAAGGAGAGGGCACAACAGTCCATTTTCAAAGTTTGTGCTTCACACTGACTTTCTTCATAAAAGTACAATATGGGAAGGAGGAAAAATTAACTTTAAAGTAAAGATATCTTACAAATACTACCTACAGGCAGATGACCAAGTTTAGTATTAAATATAATTACTTATACTGACACTCTTTATTCCTGATAATTATTTAAAGAAAATGGCACTTTACCTCTGTTGGCATCCTCTCCAGGAAAAAAAAAAAAAAAAACCTTCTGTCTAATCATGATAAAAAATTAAAAATCTCAATTACCAAATATTCTACAAAACATATGGCTAATATTTCTCAAAACCATCATGATCATCAAAACAAAGAAAGTCTGAGAAATCCACAGTCTAGTTGATCTTAGAGGGAGGTGGGAGGGGGGATCGGGATGGGGAATACATGTAAATCCATGGCTAATTCATTTCAATGTATGACAAAAACCACTGTAATGATGTAAAGTAATTAGCCTCCAACTAATAAAAATAAATGGAAAAAAAAAAAAAGAAAATAGAACTTATGGATGAAATGTGTCTTGGATAAGATCCTAGAAAAGAAGAAGGAAATCAAAACCTAAGAAAATTTGAATAATGTATGGATTTTAGTTAACGAAAACATATTAATATTAGCTTGTGACTGAATCCAAGCTTGACCTGCTTGCCAGACAACAGGACAGTAATCAATTCGGAGATGAAGTGTTAGAGCAAGAAATAGTGGACTTTATTTAGAAAGTTGAGCATCTAAGAAGGTGACAGATTAGCATTCTAGAGTACCATCTTATGGGGTTTGGATTAGTTTCTTTTATAGAACAGAGAAGCAAGGGAGGTGAGAGAGTAAAGCAAAAAGGCCGTGCCTGCTCAATTGCTTCAGTCATGTCCAACTCTTTGCTACCCCATGGACTACGGTCCTCCAGGCTTCTTTGCCCGTAGGATTCTCCAGACAAGAGTACTAGAGTGGGTTGCCATGCCTTCTTCAGGGGATCTTCCCTACCCAGGGATCAAATCCATGTCTCTTAAGTTTCCTGCACTGGCAGGTGGGTTCTTTACCACAAGCACTACCTGGGAAGCCCATAAAAAAGCCAGAAGTCTTGCTAAATATTTCCTGACTTGGCAAGCATTGGGGAAAGAATGTGCTAATTTCTTCTTTTCTGCAGCAATTCACAGGTGGTCAGGATCAGAATGTCTTCCTGTATGCTGAACAAAGGCATTTTATTTTAATATTCAGACAAAGGGACAGCTTCCTTATGACAGGCCATTGCATGTGCTTACATCTATAGACAGCATCTTTTCAGTGATTATAGTAGCAACAGCAACAGAGAGCCAACATTAAAGAAACAGGTCAAACATGCTGGCAGATTCTGTTCTTCCCTATTATAGGTTCTTTAATTATGACAAATTTATCATATTGGTGTAAAATGTTAATAGTAGCAACATTTGATGTGATGTTAAGAGAAGCACACCGACTGAAACCACCCACCCTGGCCAGGCACCATACTAACCATTTGCATGAGTTGTTTTATGACAGGAGGTCCTGGTAAGGAACAGGGAACTAATAAGCCACCTCCAACCAGAAGAGTTAAGGAGAGGTCAAAAGGTGACACCACATGCCCAACCACCTCCCAGAATCCTTCTCACTGGTATCTATCATTCCTGAGCAAATCATTTGCCACCAGAAAGGACTCTGAGTCAGAATGATTGGCCAAGGACAACCCAGAAACTAATCCCATCATCATAAAACCCAAGACTGGGAGCCACATGGTAGAGGAATTCTTCTGGGTTCCCTTACCCTACTGCTCTCCACCTGGGTGACCCTTCCCAATACAATCTCTTGCTTTGTCAGCACATATATCTTCAGACAATTCATTTCTGAGTGTTAGACAAGAGCCCACTTTTGGGCCCTGGAAGGGGTCCCCCTTTCTGAAACAGTGTGACATATGAAATTCCTTTGTACTATCTTTACAACTTTTCTATAAATTTGAACTTTTTCAAAAATGAAAATTTATTTTTAAAAATCCTTTTAGTCATCTGTTCCATGTAGTTCTAACTGTTGCTTCCTGGCCTGCATACAGGTTTCTCAAGAGGCAGGTCAGGTGGTCTGGTATTCCCATCTCTTTCAGAATTTTCCACAGTTTATTGGGGTTGCTGTTCTTAGGGATTGGAATGAAAACTGACTTTTTCCAGTCCTGTGGCCACTGCTGAGTTTTCCAAATTTGCTGGCATATTGAGTGCAGCACTTTCACAGCATCATCTTTCAGGATTTGAAATAGCTCAACTGGAATTCCATCACATCCACTAGCTTTGTTCATAGTAATGTTTTATAAGGTTCCAAATAGGAAAAGGAGTAGGTCAAGGCTGTATATTGTCACCTTGCTTATTTAACTTATATGCAGAGTACATCATGAGAAACACTGGGCTGGATGAAGCACAAGCTGAAATCAAGATAGCTGAGAGAAATACCAATAACCTCAGATATGCAGATGATACCACTCTTATGGCAGAAAGTGAAGAGGAACTAAAAAGCCTCTTGATGAAAGTGAAAGAGGAGAGTGAAAAAGTTGGCTTAAAGCTTAACATTCAGAAAACTAAGATCATGGCATCTGGTCCCATCACCTCATGGGAAATAGCTGGGGAGACAGTGGAAACAGTGTGAGACTTTATTTTGGGGGGCTCCAAAATCATTGTGGATGGTGACTGAAGTCATTTAACTAAAAGACGCTTATTCCTTGGAAGGAAAGTTCTGACCAACCTAGATAGCATGTTAAAAAGCAGAGACATTACCTTGCTGACAAAGGTCCATCTGGTCAAGGCTATGGTTTTTCCAGTGGTCATGTATGGATGTGAGAGTTGGACTCTGAAGAAAGCTGAGTGCCGAAAAATTGATGCTTTTGAACTGTGGTGTTGGAGAAGACTCTTGAGAGTCCCTTGGACTGCAAGGAGATCCAACCAGTCCATCCTAAAGGAGATCAGTCCTGGGTGTTCATTGGAAGGACTGATGTTGAAGCTGAAACTCCAGTACTTTGGCCACCTCATACGAAGAGTTGACTCACTGGAAAAGACCCTGATGCTGGGAAAGAATGAGGGCAGGAGAAGGGGATGACAGAGGATGAGATGGTTGGATGGCATCACTGACTCAATGGACATGAGTTTGGGTAGACTCCGGGAGTTGGTGATGGACAGGGAGGCCTGGCGTGCTGCGGTTCATGGGGTTGCAAAGAGTCGGACACGACTGAGCAACTGAACTGAACTGAACTAATTTAGTCATGTGTGGTGATGTCATCTCAAATTGATTATCTGTCCTATAAAATAGTACAAACCTTTTTTAAAAAGGGAATAAGTAGCAGAATTAGAGAGTAGCTTTGATATACATACACTAACATGTGCAAAATAGATAGCTAGTGAGAAGCTGGTTTATAGCTGCTATGTAGCTCAACTCAGTGCTCTGTGATGACCTAGAAACATGGGATGAGGCATGGGAGGGAGGCTCTAGAGGGAAGGCATATATGTGTGTGTGTATATATATATATATATATATGCTTACAGCTGATATATGTTGTTGTATAGCAGAAACCAACTCAATATTGCAAAGCAATTGTCCTCCAATTTTAAAGAAAGAACACACTGTAAAAGAAGCAATTGGTTTAAAAAACAACAATGAAGCAAACGCAAATACACTTATTATCAAAATTAAAATATAGAGCCTCTAAGATTTGGGCATCCAAAACTAAAAACAAACAAACGAACAAACAAAAAACAAAACAGCAACTCAAAAGGAATAAAGTAAATAACACGTTAGTTTAAAAAAAGAAAAAAAAAAAAAAACAAAAAACCCAGCAGTCATCTTCAAGCAAAAATGCAATGTTTGTTCTACAGCAATACTGCAGTATATAGGGCTAAATAATACCAAGAGTGTTCTTTTAAAAAGTAATCATCTGTCTTATTCAGAAGTTCAGCACACATCCCAAAGGTTCAACTCGACTGATATTTCCAAGTGCTTAATCTTGTTTACCACTGGATAATGAAGGTAACTATCAAGATACATTTTTAAAGTTTAAAAATATCACCAACAGTTACAAAGACTAACATTATGGAAGAAGTTCCCTTCTCCTGTTGCTACTGTCAACTCTTGAGTGTTGCAGAAAAGCCAATTATTAGTCCATGTTGGAAACTCTTTCTTTGATTTTCATTGCTTTTGTTATTATATCTACATAATGGCCTGCCTCAGAGGACCCTGCCCCTCTGCCTGAAAGTGAAAATATTATTTGCTCAGTTATGTCTGACTCTTTGTGACCCCATGGACTAGTAGTCCGCCAGGCTCCTCTGTCTATAGAATTCTCCAGGCAAGAATACTGGAGTGTGTTGCCATTTTCTTCTCCAGGGAATCTTCCTTACCCAGGGCTTGAACCTGTATCTCCTGCATCAAAGACAGATTTTTTTTACCTTCTAACCACCAGGGAAGCCCTGCCCCTCTGCCTAAATGCAAACTAGAGTGCCTTTGTTCAGCTCATAGAGAAATAATATGACCCTTCCTATCTATGAATACCTACAGCCAAAAGAAGAGATTAACACACCCCTTCCAAAGGTTGGCCATTCCCAGAGATATTTTGGACGACTGAAGGCCCTTTCACTTCACTTCCCCATCACCTCTCCCTCCCTTTCACTACCTCTCCCTCTCTATTCTGCCTTTTAACTTCAGTTCCTCATTGACTCTGTCTCCCTGACTATGTAAAAGAACCTGGCATCCAGACCATGACAAGATGATTACTCTGAGACTCCAGTCTGCCATCTTTTCAGTTAGCCAGCTTTCTGAATACAGTTTATTCCTTGCCTCAACCCTTCATCTCTTGGATTCATTGGCCTGTCATGTGGTGAGCAGGGTGAGCTTGGACTCAGCTGTATGAGCACTGGAGGCAATCCCTGAGCCTGGTCAGCCCAAACACGAATGTAGTCTCCATTCTTTGCCACGACTGATTCAGTATGCGCTTCTCATTCCCTGCCCTTTTCCCTACCCTTGTCCTTGTCACATCCATTTTAAAGCCAGTGACAATAAGTCTTTTACACATTTCATAGAAATGTCTTAGAAAATATTTGATAAGTCCTTAAAGGTTGGTTTGAATGTACAATGACTAGAAATACCACGAAAATTGAAAGTAAAATGGAAATTCATAAAAAATATAAAAAAGGAGATATTACCAAGTAAAAAGAAAATTTTAAAAATCCCAGTAGGAGAGTGTTTAAAATGTGACTATGATACATTTAAAATGAGCCTCTTGATGAAAGTGAAAGAGGAGAATGAAAAAGTTGGCTTAAAACTCAGCATTCAGAAAACTAAGATCATGGATCTGGTCCCATCAGTTCATGACAAATAGATGGGGAAACAAGGGAAACAATGACAGACTATTTTCTTGGGCTCCTAAATCACTGAAGATGGTGACTGCAGCCATGAAATTAAAAGATGCTTGCCCCTTGGAAGAAAAGTTATGACCAACTTAGACAGCATATTAAAAAGCAGAGACATTACTTTGCCAACAAAGGTATATCTAGTCAAAGCTATGGTTTTTTCAGTAGTCATGTATGGATGTGAAAGTTGGACTATAAAGAAAGCTGAACACCAAAGAGTTGATGTTTTTGAACTGTGGTGTTGGAGAAGACCCTTGAGAGTCCCTTGGACAGCAAGGAAATCTAGCTAGTCTATCCTAAAGGAAATCATACCTGAATATTCATTGGAAGGACTGATGCTGAAGCCGAAACTCCAATACTTTGGCCACCTGATGGGAAGAACTGACCCATTTGAAAAGACCCTGATGCTGGGAAAGATTGAAGGCAGGGAAGAGAACTGAACAGCAGAGGATGAGATGGTTGGATGGCATGACTGACTCAATGGACATGAGTTTGAGTAGGCTCTGGGATTTGGTGATGGACAGGCAAGCCTGGTGTGTTGCAGTCCATGGGGTCACAAAGAGTCAGACAGGACAGAACTACTGAACTGAACTGAAACAAGTGGAAACATACCTAGTATTACTCACAGTTAAAATTTTTAGCTTTTAATTTTAACTTAATGATTTGAATATATATTTTTTAATGAGTGAAGTTGCAATGAAATGGACAGTTTCAAATATATCTGAGTGTATATTGTTATAAGCTTTCAGAAGGAATATGTGTTGAAGAAATAATCCTAAGTAGTTGCAAAACCATTGGCTATCATAATAACCTACATTGCCAGGATGACCATAATTAAGACAGTTCAAATTCTCTGTAAATTAAAAAAGTAGATTAGATAAACTTGTAATTTATACAGTGAAATAATAAAAGGGGCTTCCCTGGTGGCTCAATGGTAAAGAATCAACCTGCTAATGCAGAAGACACAGGTTCAATCTGTTAGGTAGTTAGAATAGGAAAAGGGAGTCCAAAATGGAGGTGGCTAAAAGACAAAGAAGGGAAAAGCCTGCAAAAATGGAACAAAAATAAATGCATAGACTGGTGTGGGAATCTTGGGTGAAACAAACAGCCTTCCAAGCTAGACCAATTTGCATAGGACAGGCTCAGGAGGGAGGAGAGGAAATGTATACAAAGAGGAAGCCAAGAGGGATTGAGGCCTTTGGGGTTGGCCCACCCTCACACCTGAAGGGTGTACTATCCTTTGTTTTTCGAATAAAACTCTTGACTGTAACCGAGCTGTAACACGGGTCCCCCGTTTCAAATCTTTGCTGCAGTGAGACAGAACTGAGGAAACTACACACTCCCCTGACATATCCTTGGGTCAGGAAGATCCCCTGGAGAAGGAAATGACAACCCACTCCAATATTCTTGCCTTAGAAATCCCATGGACAGGGAAGCCTGGTGGGCTATAGTCCATGGGGTCACAAAGTCAGATACGACTTAATGACTAAACAGCAACAGTATTATATAATCATTTGACTAACTTCTTAGGCAACATGTAATGATACAGAAGGTTGTTCATAACACTGTATAATTCAAGTTTCATAATTGTTGCAAGTAGTACATAGGTATGATATCACTTTAAATATAATATATGCTTATGAAATTACTAGAAGAATATCCAATGAAGAGATTTTTATCTAAATAATGGGATACTATGTAATTATTATCAACTTCATTTAGTGTGTAATGACTGTATTTAGGAAATATTGATTTATGTGCAGTTAAATATTGTTATAGTTCGTCAGTTTTTCTATGAATTTTTTTTCACATTTTTCCTTTAAAATCTGATATCACACATCAACTTACGTGAATAAATAGTGATTTAATAATTATTTTCACAATGAGAGTATAACTTTGCCATTTAAATGATGAAAATAAAAGCATTCTATTGTAAAGTTTGACAGTTCTAAAATATAGACTAATTTCAGACTTTCAAGTGACCTTTCACAAACCATGGGTCATACTGACTCCATTTTGACATTAAAATTTTTTACACGCTGACAAAATGTTGATGACATTCTGATGGACCCTTCCATTAATAATGCTTGAATCTTCTATAGAAGAATTTTCCAAAGCATTAGGTTACTGAATAAGTTATCTTCTACAGCTTTCTATTTAGTTTGCTACTCCTGCTGCTAAGTCGCTTCAGACGTGTCTGACTCTGTGTGACCCCATAAACGGCAGCCCACCAAGTTCCCCCATCCCTGGGATTCTCCCGGCAAGAATACTGGAGTGGATTACCATTTCCTTCTCCAATGCAAAAAATTGAAAAGTGAAAGTGAAGTCGCTCAGTCGTGTCCGACTAGTAGCGACCCCATGGACTGTAGCCTACCAGGCTCCTCTGTCCATGGGATTTTCCAGGCAAGAGTACTGGAGTGGGGTGCCATTGCCTTCTCTGTTCTAGTTAGTTTATCTCAGTGTAAACAACATAGAAAAAAACAAAAGTTTATTAACTTGCTTTTCAGTCCATTTGTCTCCTTTTTATATCTTTTATGAAGTTATGCTTTATTTTTTGTCCATACTTCTGACTTGAGACAGTAAAAAATTACATACTAATTAAAGTAGACAAACATTACTCAGTAATGCATTTTTGAAACAGAATTGTTTCCTAAGTATCACAACACTGGAAACAATATTCATTCTTACTACATTTTTGTGTCTTTTTTTTTTTTGCACCAACTTATTCTAACTTTTAAGAAAAGTAATATTCATCCATTGATCAAGATAATTTGCAATTGGCCATTTAATCAAGTGATAATAATATTTCATTGCAGATTAAACATTTCAATGGAGTTACTTGTATATCATTTTCATCTTCATGATCTACAGGTCAAATTAAACTAACCTTGTTTGACTCACATATGATTTTCCTTTGTTTTAGCAATATCAATGATTAGAATATTACTTAACATTTACTGAGTATTTACAATGTGTCAGGTGTGGTTCTATAGGTTTTAAATGCATTAAGTTGATGTTTGTAATAACTTAAGGAGATAGGTGACTTAAGTTGAGTTTCCTAGCAGTAGGACCAGAGAAAAAGATTTATGAGTATGTGATTTATTGAAGCAGTGCTCTCTGAGTTAACCGTAAGGACATGAGAAAAGCAGGATGGAGACAAAAGTTAGGCATGTAAAAGAATGTGGATTCAGGAGTGGTCTAACTGAATATCATATCAAGGGGCACTCTGGAGGGTAAAATACTCCAAAAACTCTATTCTACTTTGAGTGAAAAGAGAAGAGCTCTGGTTTCTCTCTAAATGTCTGTGACCTTAAGGGAGGGAGTTTCAAGATAGGAGCCATGGGAGAGGGACAGGTATAATGCCCAGCACCTCCAGTGAGGTAACCTCAGTTTCAGGAGGATATTCCTTAAGAATACAACTGTGTGCTGTTTAAGAAAGTACCTAGTACCTCAAGAATGGGAGATAGGTACAACCACAAAACTGAATAATACGCTCCAGACGATCTAGGCAGGGCATCACAGGCATCTGATGTGATTATTTCACTCTTTTTACAACTTAGGACGCAGGGGTCCAGTAAGAATGTGTGATTTACCCAATGGCACACCAGTAGAAAGTTACAGATTTTGATGTAACTCTTGTCAATCTGGATGTAGAGCCATATTCTTACGTCCATATATTAAATTGACTCAGGTGTTCAAGTTAGCATTGTATCTGTAGATATTTTTAAAAGCTTGTTTGGGTAATTAAAATTTCATATGCTGTCTAGGGCACTAAATGAAATCAAAAGTCCTATAGGTGTTAGAAAGCACATAAGAAAATTTTCTTATTAACATGGGCCATTATTTTTTTAAAATCAACATTAACTTCAAGCATAGGAAGTGTGTGTGTGTTAGTCACTCAGGCATGTGTGACTCTTTGCAACTCCATGGACTGGAGCCTGCCAGGACCCTCTGTCTGTGGAAGCCTCCACAAGAATACTGAAGTGGGTAGCCATTCCCTTCTCCAGGGAATCTTTCCAACCCAGAGATGGAATCAGGTCTCCCGCACTGTGGGCAGTTCTTTACCGTCTGGGCCACTGAGCCACCAAGGAAGTGTAACTGCTCCACATTTCTTCTCACACAGAAGTTCCTTCATTTAAAAGCTCATTGGAGTTTGACAGAAAACAGCAAAATTCTGTAAAGTAATTATCTTTCAATAAAAAAATAAATTAAAAAAAAGCTCATTTTACCTTCTCAGGGCACTTCCTATTTTATTATTTGAGTCATTTTTTCAGAAAGATGAAAATTAATCTATTTAGTCAAAACCTTCTCTCTCTAAAACCAAGACTTTTCCCAGAAAACATGTTTAATAAGGAATCCAAAATCAATATGTAATTAAGGACATGCACATGCAAGATTTAAAAACTACCATAATAGGTAATATGCAATGGGAAATAAACACTTTAAGTTGAGTTATATGTGGTCTTGCCAATAGCAAATAGGATGTAACATGCTGCAGACCCAGATATTCCATGACTACAATAATAAATATTCAAGAATATAATATAAGCACACAATTATGAGTTTTAATAAGGATATGCTATGGCTAAAGTTGGAAATTCTTTGGGGGGTAATGGACCTACATAATTTAAAGATCGGCAGTAAACTACAGGCGGCAAAATTCAATTACACTGACTATAAGATGCATTCAAACATTCTCCCATGAAGCACACTATTCCCAGCATCATTTTGCTGATAATGTTTCCTATGGTTATGGCTGACCACACTTTTATTCTGATCATTTAATGTATGAACACAAAAGAGAAACTGAATAATTGGTTTGGGATCAGGAAAAGAAAAACCCTTATAGTTTCTCACAAATCCTATCCTCCAAAAGCATATGCGGGCTTTGTAAAAGCAACTACATAGTTTAACAAAAAAGAGTAGTTGTTAATCAGGGTCCCAAGTTTATGAGGAAATGAAAAAAATTATATTGGAGAAATAATGTTCATGAGAGGAAGTTGGAAGAAAAACGTGAAGATAGATAATGCTAGCACGTCATTCTAAGAATAAGATAATCACTTCATATATTCATTTTCAAGGTGATCAGATGAATTCAAGAAGGAGGGTAAAATTACTTCAACTATTTTCTCTAAGGAGGACATAGCAACTTAGTAGAATTTTTATTTTATTACCTCAATAACTGTGTCTATATTATGTTTCTTAGAAAGAGTCATTGTCTGCTATATGATGGTTTTAAAGTCCTATATTACAAAATGCTAGTATAATGTATCTTTTGCAAACACAGTAATTGTGTTTAAAAGTACTTCTGCAAGGAAAATAAAATTGTCCACAATATATGCTAATTACAAGGAAACTTTTGATCTGAATGAAATGTTTGTACCCTTAACTGACAGATTATTAGATACTAGGAAGAGAATATATGACATTACTCTTAGCAAATGTACAGATCATAAAAGGAAAGCATACATTAAAGTTGTTTGTATCGTACATAACAGGCTACCAAAAACTCACATATTAAGTTGAGCTATGCATTTTATTTTGTTAGCAAGAGCAATCCAAATAAATGTAAGTATATTCATATTGTGTACAACTGTGTATGCTAGTTTCAAAAATTAGTCATTATTGGAAAAAGTAACAAAATGTTAATCTTGCATTTTTCTTCATTATATCCACTATCTCAATTCACAAAAATGATAATGTCATATCAATAATATCTTTGTTAGAGTCATCTTCTTCCTAGAAGTAGTAATAAATGCCAGTAACTTAGAAGTAGTTACTAAGAAGTAACTATTTCTTAGAAGTAGTAACATCTGTCTTCTTAGTAGTAACATCTATGTAGTAACATAGTAAATGGTGGAGAAGCCAAAGATAAGGCTTTCATAATCTTGGAAAACATACTGTAAAATGTTAGTTTTCATTCCAATACCAAAGAAGAGTAATGCCAAATAATTTTCAAACTACTGTACAGTTGTGCTCATTTCATATGCTAGTAAAGTTATGTTCAAAATCCTTCAAACTAGGCTTCAGCAGTACATGAACTGAAAACTTAAAGATGTACAAGCTGGATTTAGAAAAGACAGAGGAATCAGAGATCAAATTGCCAACATTTGTTGGGTTATAGAGAAAGCAAGGGAATTTCAAAAAAACATCTACTTCTGCTTCATTGACTATGAGACAGCCTTTGACTGTGCACTACAACAAACTGGAAAAATCTTAAAGATATGGGAATACCAAACCACCTTACCTGCTTCCCAATAATCCTGTATATAGGTCAAGAATCAACTGTTAGAAACAGACATGGAGTAATGGACTGGTTCAAAATTGGGAAAGGAGCTGCTCTGGGAGATAGCGAAGGAGAGGAAAGTGTGGTGTGCTGTAGCCCATGGGGTCACAAAAGTTGGACACAGCTAAGCAACTAAATAACAGGTTAGTAAACAAGACATTGCATAGGAATTATCATTAGCATTCATGAAAGAAGAAGACCATTTGAAGACAGCAAAACTCAAATTTAAATAATGTCAGAAATCACCACAAAAGCATATTAAGTGAAATTATTCTCCAGATTTATACTGTGTAGTAAAAAATACAGAGTTGAGAGTTAGATTAGGTCAGAGATTTTTACTCTTAATGCCAGGGTGGTCCTGTCCAACCTGCCTTTCTAAGCCAAAATACCTACTCTGGTAAGCAGATGGAATTTAAACTATTAAACACTATGAAAATTTGAAAAATCTCAATTTATGGGATAGAATTGAGTTTTACTGATGAGAATATATTTCAGCAAATATTCATTCTGTACAATTACTGACGTCATTGTTTTTTTTTAAATATCACCATAGGTTTGCTTATTTCATCTTTGAAATATTTGATAATCATGCCAATCATGGTCCACAGGACCAAACTTCACCAGGGACCACGTATTTTCTTAGTGGGAGAAGCATGCAACTAATGTAGTATAAACATGTGACATGCCTGAATTTCAAACAGATTGTCTTCGGTAAATTAAGTTTCATTACTGTTTTTCTATTTATACTCTCTCATCATCATACTCCTATGACCTTTTATAATATTATAGTTAAAACATTTACAAGAAAATAATTATTTTTCTATTATAATTCAATTTCTCCCTAGGATATAAGACTGGTCCATAATATACAATAAATTATTCCATATAATTTCTTAAGAATTTGTTTCATTTTAATATATATTTTATATTTATCTATTATATAATATATATTATATATTTATATTTACATGTTATAATTCCAAATTATATTAAAATTTAAAATATATTTTGATGCCTTGATAAAATTAAATTATAGTAAAATCCTTCTGTACAGCTTCCACAAATTTAGAAAGAGTTTAACCAAAGGCATTTCTTTCTTTGCAGTGCATGTATTATTTGCAGAACAGGACCTTGAGGAGAGTTGCTATTAGTTGGCTTTCCAAGCTTTGTGATTGAAACTCAAAAATCTTTGATTTAACAAAACTACATAAATTAAATAAATAACAGTAAAAAACTCATTTTTTTACCTAAATCTAATTCTTAAAAAGTTTAAACTAATAGAACACTTCAGGTTACTTCTTTTATAGTTCTTTTGAGTGATACAAAGACTTTGCACAAAGTTTTTATCTCTGTAATTTGATGCTAAAGGTATTTAAATTTTCATGTACACATATGAACTTTTATGATAAATACTCTAATATTTCATAAAAACTGAACAGAGTCATCCAATAAAGTGGAACATATAATTTAAAATAATTCTTCCTTCCTTGTACAAATGCTATTCTAAGGACTTCCCTGGTGGTCCAGTGGCTAACACTACATGCTCCCAATGCAGGGGATCTGGGTTTTGTCCCTAGCCATGGAATCGATCCCACATGCAGCAATTAAGAAATAGCAGTCAAATAAATAAATATTTTTTTAAAATGCTATTATAAACTTTAGATGACAAACATATTTGCATTCCATTTACTCGCATTGTCTCTGGAAGTGGAGTAATACAAAGTTTGAAAAATAGTGCTTTCAATAATCAAATATGCTCTGTGAGTAATTTTTTAGACATTAAGGAATTTGTTTATCTCACATAATTAAATAATGTGTTGACAAAATCTTCCTCAGTTGCTTGTAATCCTCAAAAAATAGAAATTTGTCATTATCATTCCATGTTTCTGTTGGTTTTCCATTTCTTGTATCGGCTTTCAGATGATTTCATTAAATACCTATACACTAGAACTTTGATTCAGAAGCTAGGCAGGTCCTGTCATTTGTGGATAAATAAGAACTTATATTAAGGCAGACTACACAAACTTTACATATTTGTCAATATTCATTAAATCAGTTTGTCCTCACAATAACCCTGTGAGATTCATGCTAATTTATGGCATGGATGAGTAACAGAAATATAATTTACATGACCTTTTATACCATGACAAGGAGGTTGGATTTTAAGAGTGACAGTATCGATTTTCAAGTTTAAAGAAGAGAAGTGAAATAATATGAGGCAGATTTAAATAATAATATGATGCTGGAGAAAGATTAGAGCTAACAAAAGTAGAAATATGGCCATTGTAACTGTCTAGATGAGTGGTAGCAGTGGTCTGAAATAGAGCCTGGAAAATGGAAAGAGGTAGAACAAGTCTAGATTTCTGTTTGGAGCAAGACCAGCAGGACTTAATAGTAAATAAATATGAAAGGGAAGAAAAAGAATATACTTTAGTGTTGGAGCTTAAACAAATGGGATGGTCACGGTTTGTAGAATCAAGGAACCTTGAGAAAATCAAATTTATGGAAAAAAAAAATCAAGGGCTCTGCTTTGGACACCTGGCATTCCAAATGACTAGACCTGTGTTGTCTAATACAGTACCACTAAACGTGAGGGCTCAGTTGTTCAGTTGTGTCCAACTCTTTGCATCCTCAGGGACTGTAGCCCACCAGGTTCCTCTGTCCATGATGTTTTCTAGGCAAGAATACTAAAAGTGGGTTACCATTTCCTCCTCCAGGGGATCTTCTCGACCCAGGGATCAAGCAGGTGTCTCCTGTGGCTCCTGCATTGGCAAGTGAATTCTTTATATCTGAGCCACATGAGAAACCCAACCACTGATCACATGTAGCTATTAATACTCAATATATGAATAGCCAAAATTAAAACAACAGTAGTGAAAAATACACATTGGATTATGAAAGTATAGTGTAAAAATAAAAGAAAGTAAAATGTATCAATAATTTTATGTTGATTACAATTTATTGATATTTTGTATACATTTAATTAAATAAAATGTTAAAATGAGGCTCTATAAGTTTAAAGTTAATCTGTGGTTTACATTATATTTCTATTTGAAAAAAGCAGATTAGGCCAGGTGTCACAAACTATGACCTCTTTTAATAAGACCTGTGAGCTAAAAGTGGCTAATGGGTAAAAAAAATTAAATTATTGTTTTTATTTTATTAAAGTAACATAATTTCCTTGCATTTTTCATGTTCCTAAAAACACATATAGACTATGCAAGGAGATCTGCTCCCTGCCAGCCCTGTGACATCTATTCTTAAGTAAAACATTTTCCAAGCTATAAAATACATGACCTGTATAAAATGCAAGACCTAAAATCTTTCACATGAAATCCAAAAGCATGGTGATGTCTTCTCATTAAAAAATGAATAAAGTAAAAATTCCCTGACTAACTTTAAAAATAATTATGTTGTTAAATATTTTTCTTTGTTACTTAAATCTGTCTTTTTTTCTAATTTCCTCTACTTTGGCTAGGAAAAAAGGAGTCATTTTTAGGAGTTAGTGATTAGTATGTAGAACAAAATTTTATACCCTTTATAATCATACACTTAAAATACTACTTAAAACATGAAACTATTATGTACATATGAACCCCCATGGTAGTAAGTGACTACAGAGAACAAATCAGTGACCTGGGAAAAGAAAATATTTGTGCTTTTTAATTCAATCTAATATTTATGCATAGGTACGGTCAAACTTCTGTGCTGGTGATATGTTTAAACAATAAAAGACATATCTGATTTTTTGTTTCCTATTTTGCAGGAAAGACATAGGGGATGTCATTCAGAAATAAAGGAAGATTACCTTGAGTATAATTTTAAGGAGAGTGAGTTGGGAGACCACAGTTCTAGCCCTGATTCAGTTATGACAGGCCAAGAGACACTGGATAAATCATTTAACTTATTTCTTTCTTATTATTCTCTCTTACAAATATGGTGCTGTGGATGATAAGCTTCTTTCTCACTCCATCCCGATTTGGAAATTACACATTCCATTGCAAAATAGTTCTACACATAACAAGCCACAAGTTCACAGCTTTAGCTAACAGGTATTAAGACTATATAACATTTCCACATTAATTCTAAAACATATTCACTAAGAAAAATGGCTATTTGATCCTTGCTGTGTTAGTCTTTATCATCTGATAATATGTAAGCAAACTAAATATAGTTTTCCTTAGTAAGGCATTTATCATTTCTGAAATACAATGAACTTAGCAGATACATAGAAAACTAAAATATTGGCTTTTCTCATCAGGTTCATTTTTTTTTTTCTATTTTATCACTTTAAACAAAGATGCAGAACACATAATTGATCATGTTTCATATGCAGACCCTGCCACCAAGTTTATTGCTTCCTTTGATCTGTAGTAGCTTTTAAATTTCTAAAAGTAGGGCAGGTGTATAATCCATAGCAAAAAAGGAACATAGTTTTCAACAAAAATTATTTTCTAATTACTTGAGCTTCAAAAAATAATTTCAAAGGGAGGTCAGAAAAATTCACTTTTAAAGGTTTATCAAAACATAGATTCATGTTCACAGGACTGAAAAGCTGGAAAATTCAAGAAACTGCAGAGATACAGGGGCAAATTGAATTCTTGGAAACAGTTGTTAAGAAATGAGCACTTCTTTAAAAAACAGAGCTGTAAAGTAGAAACAAATTAATTATAAAATTATAAGGATATTCAATATCATTTTTAAATTGAGTAGATTTTTTTTTAATGCACTACGTTTGAGTATTCAGCATGACTTTTCAAAAAAGAGAAGGAAAAATCCCATCTTCATGATACCACTTGGCTATTGACCACACTTCCATATGATGCTGTCTCCTATCTGGGTTCTGTCTTTTCAGCATTATATTTTTAAAATTATTCTTGTATTTTCTTTTTTTTTTTTTTATTAAATTGAACTTTACTACTTTCAACACTTCACTACTCTAATAACAAAGACTTCCATAAACTCTTTTGATGACATATATTTTGTCAATAAACGTCTTCAATATCAGGCCTTTACCTTCTTTTCTATACCAATGTACCAGGAAAAAAGCTGTTACTTTGCATTACCTTGTCTCATTTTGATTTTCTTTCCATTTTGTTTTTCGCCATATTCCCTTCTTTACAGGGAATGAAGGAGATTAGGGCGTCCCAGGTAGCACTAGCGGCAAAGAACTCACCTCCTAAAGCAGGAGACATAAAAGATTACAGGGTTGATCCCTGGGTTGAGAAGATCCCCTGGAGGAGGACATGGCAATCCACTCCAATATTCTTCCCTGGAGAATCTGATGGACAGAGGAACCTGGTGGCCTACAGTCCATAGTGTCACAAAGAGTCGGACATAACTGAAGCAACTTAGTATGCGCACACACACACACACACACACACACACACGGCCATGGTCCATAGTGTCACAAAGAGTCGGACATAACTGAAGCAACTTAGTATGCGCACACACACACACACACACACACACACACACACGGCCATGGTCCATAGTGTCACAAAGAGTCGGACATAACTGAAGCAACTTAGTATGCACACACACACACACACACACACACACACACACACACACAAGACCAGTGCTAGAGAAGGACAGGCTTCAGACTGTGAAACCAAAATTATCCTACAGGGGGTGGGGGGAAAATCTAGGATTGAAGCAAAAACCAGATTCTGATAGAAGATGCAACCAAGCCTAAGTATGAAGAGGCACACCCCAAGGTTGAGGAGCAATCCTCCTAAGAGGAGAGAGGAAAGACATGATGAAATGAAGAGTCAAGAGAAGTTCCCTGAGCCGTCAGAACTCTGCATGTAGAAAGTATATGGAAGCATAGTGCATGTGGAGAATTTTCTTTTAAGGTACCAAGGGGATTTAAATCTTTAGTTGTGAAAGAGTGTGAAAGTGTTAGCTGCTCAGTCTTGTCCGACTCTTTGCGACCCCACAGACTGTAGCCTGCCAGGCTCCTCTGTCCGTTGTGCTCTCCAAGGAGGAATACTGGAATGAGCAGCCATTCCCTTCTCCAGGGGATCTTCCTGACCCAGGGACTGAACCCAAGTCTCCTGCATTGCAGACAGATTCATTGCTGTCTGAGCTACCAGTTAATTGTGATAAGCGAAGTTTAAAAAAAAACAAAAACAAAAAGAAGGGTAGAAGGGAAAGATAGGAAGTACAAAGGGAGAGAGGGTGGAAAGAAGACAGAGCAAGCTCAAGGGTGGAATAGAGATAGCAAACAACTAAAAAGAGAGGAAGAAAACATACTGTAGAACTTGAGTGGCCCTATTCCTCAGAATGGACTATTTCTGTCTATCTCAGAAATGGTTATGAAGCAGATTTTAGGCTTAGGTATTTAAATATAATTTTTAAATGTTCAGTTCTTCAGAATTATAAGGGCATTACAACTAGATGAAATATAATTTTTCATCATCTAAAAAGATGTCAAATTCCTTTGAGCAATTTGAAACATTCAAAAAGAATATTGACAGACCAGCAAAAATTAAAGGGTATTTTCATCACCTTGAGAAATGGTGATCAAAGGAAATGTACCAACCAATTAAAACATGATCAACGCTTCCATTTCCTTTCTTTTCTGTCATAAACTGTGCCTAGAAAAAAAATGTTATTGTTTTTTCAAAGCTGGCCTCGTCTTGATACGCTCATGCTCAGTCTGTCAGTCGTGTCTGACCCTCAGCAACCCTTTGGACCATAACGCACCAGGCTCCTCTGTCCCTGGGTTTTTTAGGCAAGAATACTGGAGTGGGTTGCCATTTCCTCCTCCAGGGGATTTTCTCAATGCAAGAATTGAAGTCCTGTCTCCTGTGTCTCCTAATGTTATATAGAAAAGCAATTTGGATCACTAGAGTTGAAATATACCATGTGGTGAATTGTATTGATACAATTTTATGAAGGCAGTATTAATCATATTTGAAATAAGTGGCAGTCTCTCCAGTAGATAAAGCAAAGCAGTTGACACTGGTAGGCTTAAAATGCTTTTATGGTTTTGTTCAAACATATATGAAAACAAAATTAGGATAAATTACCAACTTAGGAAATCATGATATTAATTAATTAAAGCCAGTTATAATAAAGCATATTTTATTCCTTAATGTACCTATTTCTTTTTCCCAGAAGAAAGCCAGCTTGGTAATTTGGATATATAAAAACAAGAAGTGCATTTTCTCTGTCTGCTACGCACCATTCTAATTATGGTCCTGGACAACTTAGGAAGACACATATGCCTCAGAACATGCTAAAATGTCAACTATTAGGAACCTGGAAACATCTGGTATTCTACAGTTCCAGGGCCAATGATTAAAAACTGTCAAAACCTCACTGAGATTAAAAGGATCACAATGAGGTTCTCAAGGACAAATGTCTTAAAGTGACAGTCTGTATGCTTGCTTCTTCCCTCTCACCCTAGGGGCATCTGCTATCCTGTCTCTCTTTTTTACATTTGCCTTTAATTGAAGGATAATTGCATTACAGTGCTGTGTTGGTTTCTGCCAAGCATCAACATGAGTCAGCCATGGGTATACATATTCTCTTCTTGTTGGTAGTGTCTAGTCCACCCTTCTTGTACCTTTTGGGAGAAAGAATCACGATGTTAGCCACAATACCAATAGCACTTATTATTGTTTAGTCACAGAACTGAAGCTCCAAGTGAGTCATGCCCTCCTGATTTTTTTTTTTTTTTGATATAGAAATTGAGTTAGACCCTCTTCCTTTAGCATATCAGCTGGTATACTTAAAGTAAACCATGTCTCACCTGTAAGCCATTTGCCAACTCTAGAAGGCAAGGCCAAAGAGCTAGGAGGTAGGAAGACCTTTGCAGGAAAGTCCTTAAAAAGAGACTAGCTGGTCCATGTGACAGACAGTCAATAGCAAAGGGTCTCATTCCTCTTAGACTAAATGCAGCTATGTTTCAAGTGAAATAGAAAGTAAGGACCATTAACAGAGAAAAACATTGGAAGAGAAGATACTGAACTGAAGGATAAAGTCAAAGGAGGAGAAACAGAAGTCTATAAAAAGGAAGAACACAAAGTGTGAGTGGCTTAAGGATTTAAAATTCAACTGCTGGAGTCACTGAGGGAAGCACATGGTTCATGATCATAAACTTGAATTTGGTTTAATCATTATGAGTTTCCTCAGTCATTTCAGCAGCAGAGGATTAAATTGTTTACAATCAGAAAAACAGAGTATGTGGGTGTGGGAATGTTCTTTATAAGGAGCACAATGGGTAAAATAAAATAAACAATTTCAAATTATTCTCCAACTTTTCTTTTTACTGCAGTACCATCATTTTCCTATAGCATTAATAATTTATTGCCTTTGACTAAGGTATACATTTTATTATGATTTGTAGCTAGCTAATTCATGTGATTTTATAATTAAAGTAGTAATTATATAAATTATTTGGAAGGCATCTTCACTATAAAAATAGTATATTTAAAAAATAAAGTAAAAAAGTCAGAAAGCATTACATTTGCCCTATAAACATACAAAAATATATTTATATTTTATACAGTTTTGATCTTGATGAGTTTTTGTCAAAAATATTCATGAACATACTTAAAAGGAAAAAAATACTGTCAAGAGGATTGTAAGGAAGGATTTGCCTTATGCAAAAATTCTCTAATACCTTATTTTAATAGAACATAATTTTTCTATTAAAATTTTTTAGAGTGATAAACACAGCCTTGGATTGACTCCATATATTTTATGCCCTAAAGCAGACTAGCACTGTGAGTTCCAGGGAAGGAAGAGTCTGCAATTTTCTGAATGCAAAGTAGCAGGATGCAGGGGCAACTACTTAGAAATTTTAATAACACAAAACATTGCATATTTGTTGTGTGGTGCTTCTATTTTTGTATCTGTACTAACATAGACTTAAGTTTCTCATATTAAGACAACTTTTTGCTCCATGTATTAATTTCTTCTTAGTCTTTTTATTTGATATTTTTAAATGCTGTTTATTACTAACAGTATTTTCTTGAATATTGATTCATAAAAAAGATTGTTTTCCAGTACTCTTTTACTGTAGTTGCCTTTTTTTTAAGGTATAATTTGGGGTAAAAATATGTCTTAAGTTGTACCATGCAAATTTTGAATAGTTGTTTTTGTAATAATCTGTCTTAATCTAAATAATCTGAAGGAAATAGTGAGACACCATCTAACTGGAGTTTTATTATTTTATAATGTTCTTGTAGTTATTTTCAATTCCTTCCAATCTTATTTAAAATGTTCTATGTATTTCATATCATTTATTTATATTCTAGTTGATAAAGTTATTGCACAGACACTGCAGAGATTTTGGAAAATATATTAAAACAAACAAACAAAAAATAAGCCTAACATCAAATAGCCACCATGAACATTTTGGAGTATAGAAAATTATCCATACTTCCTAATTTTCCATTTGTAAATCCTTGGTCTTGATAAGTTATCTTTCTTCTTTTCCATTTCAAACTTTTCCCCTGGCAGCCTTCTAAGTGACTTTTATGGAGTTGATCTCCACTTGGTAACTAGAGAGTCCATTAATTATCCCAGAAATTTCCTTTATAAGCTTAAATGGATCATTTAAAACCATTTAAGTTTTCTTGATGTTGATTGTCCCCAACCCAGATTTCTTTAGATACTTTAGTATAACACCTTTTAAAGTCTGTGGTTTCTCATGTTTGAAGAAAGCAAAATAAATCTGAGTCAAATATGTCAAAAGAAGTTTGCGACTTAAGCTTTCATTTGCTTCTGTCTGTATGAGTGACAGTCTTGCTATACTCACAAGACATTTTCTATTATGGAAGCAAAGCAATTTGTAAAAGTCTGTGACTTCATCTTGGAGAATAACGAAATGATCAAATCATTGTGTTGTTAACAACTTGTTTTTATTAACTACTGTGGAATTATAAAATTTTGTATTTGGGGTAATCCAATATTTTAAGTAGATTTACTGCATGTTATAATCCAGATTGCTCTATCTTTCACACTTCTGCTGAACTCAAGTCTTGCTTTTTCAGTAGTTAAGAAAGAGACTCTGGCAGAGTGCCGGGGATTGTATGAGGAGGAAGGTTCACACACTTGTAACATTAGTGCATGCACATGCACATATTTTTATTTATCACAGGGTATAAAAAGATGAGGTGGTGTCTGTGGCCCTAACAAAGTCTCTCTAACCTTTAAGAAGATACTGTCTAATTTATTTCTATTTCTTTTTTTACCATAAAGTGAAGTTGCTCAGCTGTGTCCGACTCTTTGCGTCCCCATGGACTGTAGCCTACCAGGCTCCTCAGTCCACATAGTCAAATCTCTCTCACTAGAGCACTTCATTGCACTTGAAATTCAGAGTTGCCGAGTCACATGGCCCATTGTATTTCATTGTCTCCTGTGTGTGTCTTTTCCTCAGATATCTGAATGGTATGAGAACATTAGTACATTTCAAGATATCTTAGTCCCAACTTTATTATATTTATATAAATCCCTATTTTTCACACAACTTGCCTTTACAAAGATTTTTACATACATTTAGGCAAAGACATGTGTACAAAGATGATTATTAAGCTTGTATGTAATGCAGAATATGAGCAAGAACTTTTAACAAATAAAAAATTTAATCCAATTTGCTAAATTTTACAAAAGAGTGCTGTATGGCTATTAAGCAAGATCTTTATTTTTGATTCATGTTTCAGATGTTCAAACTGCCTGCATTCTTCATCATCCTTCACATCTGAGATTGTAATGTAAAATTACCTTAACTTTTTATATTGATTTCATATAATTAATGTATATATTACATATCACAAGTTTATTGCATATATTGAAATTATAGTACTATAGGTATGTTGCATTAAATACATGAATTATTAAATTATCATCTTTAATTTTTAGTTTTAAATGTGATCACTAAAATTTTAACTTGTATATACACCTTTTACTTATATAGATGATAAAATACATAGATATAGATTTTCCAGGCAAGAATAATGGAGGGGTTGCCACTTCTTTCTCCAGAGGATTTTTCTGACCCAGGGATCAAATCCAGATCTCCTGCATGGCAGGCAGACTTTACAGTCTAAGCCACCAGGAAAGCCCTTAAGTATGGATATACATGTAAATACATGCATTTACATAGAACAAAGATCTGCAAAACTTGCCTTTCAAATAATGACTATTTCTGAGTGATATAGTTTTTTACAATTATCTTGAACAATAAAGCCTTTTAGAGATGTGCTGAGATCTCTACCTAGCTTATTTTTCTCTTTTGTTGACAAACTTCTTCTTAGAAATAAGAGCGATAATCATTGCTCCTTGAAAAATTGTCTTCTTCAATTTCCAATGGTATATTTTAACATCATTTGACCTGGACTTTAATGGAATTAATTTCATTCTCCACATTCATTCTGAGCTTGAATTTGTGAAGTTTCTTACATTCCCCAAATGCCCTGATTTCCATTCCAAACCTTGCTGCACAAAACAAAATTGTAACCTTCAACACTAGGTTTTCTGTTTTTTTCACCAGTTTCTAACTTGTGAAGCAAATCCTTCCTGAATCTGTGAAAGACTTAGAATCTTAAGAGATATGCAAGAGTTAAACCTTAGGATATACAAAAATTCATTTTCAAAGAAAAGGCATTTTAATAAAATTATACTCACTCTTTAATATATAAAATTCTTGGGTAACTGGTTGAAATATTTTCTAATAATTAAAAGTTTATAATAAATGTGAAATGTTTTCTTCATAATACTGGCACTCCTCTTCATAAAAATGCTTTGCTTATTACCTTATAAATATTCTGTATGTATCACAGAGGCATTAGTTTAAAGAAGGCAACTTCTCTTAGCAATATTAAGATATTGACTCTGGAATCAGTCAGGGAATGAAAAATGAAGTTATGCATATTTAATCTACTCAGTGAGGATTCCAGGCTGCCTCTGAGAATAAGAGAGAAAATTAATAACTTCCCACCCTCCTTCACAAGGATATTTATGAGGACAAAATTATATCAAAACATATGGGAAAGCATTTAGAAAGTATAACAAGATATAAAATGTAGGACAGTTTATGATTATTTTTATGATAGATAATTAGAATATTTAAACTTTAGAAGAAACATTCATTTGACTTTTGTGAGTTTAACACTTCCTTTAAGCCCTAAGGGCCAATTCCCTTCTTTCTTCAAATAAAAAAGTCTATTTCACATCAATAATAGGATATATGTTTTCTTACCTTTTTTTAACCTTATAAGAATAATAATTTATGAGGAACAATGTTTATCCTTGGACACCTTTTCAAAACAGACTGAGCCAAGAAGACTTATATGCTATTCCTCTCAGAAAATTAATGTATTGAATACTGTTTCAATCAGAGGTAAAGAAAAAAAGGGTTAAAGAGAATGAAATATTTTTTTCATTTTCCCTTATTGGCTAATATATATAACCTTTTAGTATTATAGTATTGTATTCATTAAGTTAATTATACTAAAAATCATTAAACCAATTGTTATTTTTCACAGTAAGTTGTACAGTATAAAAGAAAGGAAGGAAGGAAGGAAGAAAGAAAATCAAGAAAGTGGGGAAAAGGAAGAAAATGTTAGACATGCAGGAGACCTGGGTTCCATCCCTGGATTGGGGAGATCACCTGGAGGAGGACATGGCAACCCACTCCAGTATCTTGCCTGGAGAATCCCCATGGACAGAGGAGCCTGGCAGGCTACACCCATGGGTTGCAAAGAGTCAGACACGACTGAGCGACTAAGCCCAGCACAGGAAGTTAGGAAGGGATGAAGAAGGACAGAGAAAGAGGAAATTAGGCACTAGATTGAAGGAATGCCTGGTAGGCATTAACTTTTAACTGTACTTTCAGCTATAAAACTGACTAGTATTAAACAAATTTCTGGTCCCTAATTTGGAGATTAGAACTTATTTTTAGGAAACATTCCTAACTATGATCTGGGACAGAAAGTGTTAGGTTGGACTTTTTTAGGCATGAGGGTATGTGGCAAGACCTACACTGTCCTTGTTGCACCTGTGAATAGTGGGCTAACCAGAAACTTCAGACTAAGATGCTACCTTTATTTCTAATAAGAAAATGTATAATTTGGTATAGAGTATTGTGCTTCCTTAGAATATATTTTTTCTTCAGAAGTGTGCCAGATGAATTACATACATTGTTAATTTTGTACTATGTTACTCCATAGGTGAGATGTAAGGATTTAAAACATCTCAGGAAGGGGTAATAGACTCAAACTAGAGCTGACATCCCTTAGAAACTATTTTCAATATTGTGGCCACCTAGCATCGGTATTGAATTTCTCTTTGTGCTATGACTTCAGAGAAATCATAAGATTCTAGTAGGACTATGGAGATTTTTGTCTTTGTTTTTGTCAATAGTGTGCCCAGTTGAGTAATAGTACAAGGTCACCTGTAGCTGCGTGCCTGTATGCCCAGTTGCTCGGTTGTGTATGACTCTCTGCAACGCCATGGACTCTAGCCAGCCGGACTCCTGCCCATGAAAGAGTACGGGACATCCTGTCTAGGCAAGAGTACTGGAGTGGGTTGTCATTTCCTCCTCCAGGGGATCTTCCTGACCTGGGGATGTAACCCATGTCTCTTGCATCTCCTGCATTGGTAGTTTACTAAGAAGGAGTACAGAGGAAAGGATCTTAAGAAGGAGTTCTGTAGCAATATATAATGTGATTAAATGTTTGTGTAAAATGTAACTTTTTTGTTACTTCTCTGTCATTCTTTTGGCTCCCATCCTGTTGGGTAACAGACACACTTAGATTTGTCAATGAACAATACTTCATCTACTTCTATGATAATGTCTTATTTCAGCTTAAATGCTAATTCTATTTTAAGTCAACCTTTTCATAATTAATTAGATAGTCCCTTTTGATGACGTCAATGTACACGTTTTTCATAGTTGAGTTCTCCCCTCTTGCTGTCCATCCTCTCCAGACATTTTGCTATTTTGAATAATGGCCATGTGAGTGAGGATCTTATTGAGTTTTCATTATAATAGCAAAAAGGAATAGTAGGCTGGGACCTGCAAATGTCAACTTGTCTCTACAGTGGGGAGCACCTAGACTGTCCCCTAGATCACTGATTGCTTTAATGCAGCTGACCCATTTTGCCATTGAGTGTCAAGTTTTGACACCTGACACTGGAATCCATTTTGCCATAATATGACTCAGGGCAAACCCAACAGTACCTAAGTGGGATAGAAAGATCATAGGAATGTCAAGCACTCTTTTCACTGTTTTTAACCTGTTATGTTTGTTAAAGAAAGGCTTAAGCTTGTATACAGAAGGCATGATGTCAGTTGGAACAAATCTTCATTTTCGTATCCAAACTTTTATTCATTTTGGTGTATTATTTGTAAATGGGCATTTGTATATTATAATGAAAACTGGATATACTTGCTACTAAAATGAAAAGGGAAATTGAAGTAATGATTCCCAGAGAAAGATACTCTTTGTTTAGATACTAGTTTATATTTGTAATTGTTTGATTTCTGACATTCTGCTCCTCTCCTGACCTCTTCATTTCCCTCCCTTAAATTCATACGCACACGCACAAACACGCACATGCTCACATACAGACAGGTATATAAGCCCCGTGAGAACAGGGACTTGTTTTATTCATGGCTGTATTTCTAAACTTAGGAAGTTGCCAGGTATATAGTGAAGTGTCAATAACAATTTCTGCATGCACACATAAATACAAGCCAAAAACAGAGTGAGAAATTGTCGGGTTGATTAATAAACATTTATATCCTTTATACCCAAAGTGCAGTCTGTGGAAGAGCAGACTCCACATCACTTGATAGGTTGTTAAAATACAAAATCTGTGTCCCACCCCAGACCATAAGAAACAGAACCTGCATTTCATCATTTCCTAGATGCTTCATATCACACATGAGGTGCTAGTCTTTTTTAAGCAACCACATATTGCTACATGCTCAAAAACAACATTTCCCACTGAATCTCACTTAATCAAGACTCAAAAATCTCCTTATCCAACTTCACATAGCTTTGACTGATCAACTGATATTAAAATATGAAGGGTTATAGATATGTGGGTGTTTATTTAATAAAGTAACTTTATTAACCTTTTAATCTGAAGAATTAATAAAACTACAGCAGTTGAAAAATTTAATGAAGCTATTAATAAAGAAGCACATGTGGAAAGGTAAATAAATTATTAGCACTGAATTACGCTTTCTAGAAGATAAAATCTTAGTAAGTGATCTCTTAATAAGTCTATTATTTTATACGTAGGCCAAAAAGGGAGAAAGGAAATAAAACTACAAGGATTAGTAACCAAATAAATCATTCTGTGTCCACCTGGTAGCTCAGTGATGAAGAACCCCCCTGCCAATGCAGGAGATTTGGATTTGATCCCTGGGATGCCTGAGGTACGAAGGTACCCCAGAGAAGGAAATGGCAACCCTTCCAGAAATCCCAGGGACAGAGAAGTCTGGCCGGGTACAGCCCATAAGGTCGCAGAGTAGGACACTACTTAGAGACCAAACAGCAACAACCAATCAATTTGTAAGGCTCATTAATTTTATAAATATGAAAACTAATATTTCTAAGTCCAAAAATATAACTGACATGTTAGATATTTTCTGATGTAAACATATAAAGGAATTTACAAGAAGTAACATTCTAAATCAAAATAATAAAATTGATACTCAAAGCAAGTAAAAGTTTACCCAAGAGAACAGAGTATAAAATGGTGTTTTGAAAAAGTTGTGACTTGCCTCCTCATAGAAGTTAGTAAAATACTCAAATACATAGAAAATTAAAAGTGGCTGTATCTTCAGAGGAAGAGAGAAGGCATCTCTAATGTTTGCTGCTCTTCATCCCTCTAGCCTACTCAGCTCCAATCCTGCCCTTTCTTTTCTTTCTTGACACACACCCCAGGAAAAGAGGGATGAAACTGTGGCCAAAGTTACTCAACCAGACTTTCTTATCTGGGCATTTGAATCATGAGGGAAGGTTCAGGGACTGAAGGCTGTTGGAGTTGAGTCATTGTTGACAGCCCTTGACAAAGTTTCAGGAATTCATGCTGGTGAAATCTTGGGCACATCCTGCTTTTTACCTTGTCCTTTGATAACAGTGAGACATCAATATTCTTTCATTATCATCCTTTATTTATTTTTTTTTCACTTAGCCAGATTTGGAATCTATTTCTTACAAAGAAACCCATTTGATAAAGAAAGAGGAATGCAAGCAAATGACTCAAGTGAAATAGCATATTCACAATTAATTGTTGGAAATATGGGGTTAAATAGAGGGTTACAGAATATATATAAATCTTGAGTAGCACAGCATTATACAGTATACATTGAGGAACCAGATATTCAAGTAATCACCAACATACTTACTGATAATAAAACCTGTGATTACTGTGTCATAATTTCCAGTAGTCATACATGGATGTGAGAGTTGGACCATAAAGTAAGCTGAGTGCCAAAGAATTGATCCTTTTGAACTGTGGTGTTGGAGAAGACTCTTGAGAGTCCCTTGGACTGCAAAGAGATCCAACCAGTCCATCCTAAAGGAAATCAGTCCTGAATACTCATTGGAAGGACTGATGCTGAAACTGAAACTCCAGTACTTTGGCCTCTTGATGCAAAGAACTGACTCACTGGAAAAGACCCAGATGCTGGGAAAGATTGAAGGCAGGAGGAGAAGGGGACAACAGAGGATGAAATGGTTGGATGGCACCACTGACTCAATGGACATGAGTTAGAGCAAGCCCCAGGAGTTGGTGATGGATAGGGAAGCCTGTCCTGCTGCAGTTCATGGAGTCGTAAAGAGTCAAACATGATTGAGTGACTGAACTGAACCGAACTGTGTCATATGGAGAGAGGTTAGTTTAAAGATGAATACTGTCAATTTTAATAAACACAACACGTTGCTTACCTTTATGTTGCTCTTATTTCTTTAGAGTGAAAATGACAAGATTTTTCTGGAATAGGGCCACTAGTCAAAGATTGAGGCTTACCTGCAGCTAGGTATGGCCCTTGCCTGAGTTCCAGTCAATGGGGTGAAATCAAAAGCATTTGTGAAATTTCTGGGTCATACTAAGGAAGTGAAGGGGTAAAGTCTTCATTTCTTCCAACTTTCCACTGGCTAGAAAATAGTCTTGTTAAAGGGCGGTAGAAACAAATTTACAGCACAGTATCGAATCCATGAATTTAAGATGTCCGAGCTTCACTAAGAAACATTTACAGAGCCCTTGGTTCTTTATATTTGGACTATAAGCTGAGAATATTTTAAAAGTCTATCTTGTTCAACTGCTGCTATTTTGACTGTCCTTAGGAAACCTGATCATTATCTTCCCTACTACACAAATGGAGGTTGCTCATAGCAACATTAAAAATGAGAAAGTGATAAACACAAATTTGAAATTCTTGCCTCAAGGTATGGGATAAAATGCAAGGAGTTTTAGCACCAAAGTTTAGTGCTTAAACCTGTATAGAGAGTACTACTTGTGTTAATCTCAGCAACTAACTTCACACAGTTGGGGATAAACAACAATTGATTACACTGTCTTTTGAAGTGTTTTCTTCTCCCTGAAACCTAGGATATGAACAGAGAAAAATAGCATCTGAACAATAAGAACGATGATATAACTGAGAATTCAGAGATTTTGGATAATCTTAAGCCACCAAAACTTACAGAAAATTATTTATGCTCCTCATCTCCTTTGCATAATGAAAATTTTCTTTAAAAGGAAAGTAGAAAAATAACTCTTTACGGTCTCCCCTCATTTGCTTCTTCAGTAAAAAGTGATTTTGAACTCAGCATGCACTAGTGGTAAAATGCAAAGAATAGCCAAGGTGAATATTATGTCCTAAAATTGTTCAAATAAATTAAGAAAAGATATTGTAAAAATTCTAAAATTATCAGTGGGAAAGAGGATGGGCATGAAAAAGAGCATATTAAAGTCTGTTTGTTTGTTTTTTTCTTTTTTTTAATGTTGTTCAGTTTATTGACATCAATCCTAGAGATGTTGCACTGAACAATGTATGCCAGGGTATATTTTTCTTGGTATGTTAAACTCTACTGCATAACAAAATGGACAGAAATTCCTCTAAGGTAAAAACAAAACATCAAAACAAACAAAATATATTCTAGAATTTTTTAAGAAATTAAACTTATGCTTGTACTACCCTGAGTGAGATTTTTAGGAGTATAGTGTGTAAAATACTTTTCCAGGTGTTTAGTTTCACTTATATTGCAACTCCCTAATTAATCTGATTTTGATGTATAATAGTCTTAGGAAACTAAACAAGTTCCAAACAGATTTAACTGATTTCTACATCCATCCCTTTATCCACAAATTTCTTCCACAGGCATTCTCATTTGTAGAATTGGTACCAATTTTCATTAAGTTGCCAACATACAAAACCATGATGTCATTATTTATTTCTGCGCTTCCCTTTTATTCACATCCAGCCCTTTATCAAAAAGACTAATTTTCAAACTATGTTCAGAGTCTGACCACATAGTGACTGCTACTTTGATTTTTTCAAGTCCAGGTGCCTCTATTTCTTGCCTGGAAGATCACGGTAGCCTCTTAATGTGTCTCATTTTTCTTTCAATGCCCCTCATGCAAAATTTTGCTATTCGAGGCCAAGACAGAAAACATAGATTGTTATGTTCTTCAAAAAATTTTCCTGATAGAGAAAGAAAAGAGTCAAGGAAAGAAAGGAATACATTTGAAAAGAGTTCATTAAAATAGTGACAATTTTTATAATAAAAGAAAAAAAGAAATTGTAACAAAAGAGATGGGTGAAATTGAAGTGTTCATTTATAATGTGGGTTTATAATCAACATTTATTTTCATTTGATGAAGTCTATGCAAGGAAGAAAACATTATAAATATATTTCCTAACTCCAGGTAATCTCTTATTTTTTAATATTTTGTCATTGAAGTAATTTCTAGTGGTTAGTGTAAGAAGTTTGATATCTAGTTTTCATTTGTGTCCACCAATTCCATCTCTAACATTTTTGAGTGGCCATATGATCTCTTAAGACTGTGAGTCAGGCCCTCTTAGCTAGAAGTTAAGAGCATTGGTTTGAGACTTGGTTAATGGTGCTGTTAGTTTTTCTCTAAACAAGCCTTCATCCAGAGCTCATCATTTTTTTATACACTCTGTTCCAGCTTTAATTCACATCAAAATATTTTCAAATTTCATTGTGATTTACTATTTGAGTCGAGAGAGTTTACGATTATAATGCTTTGCTTTCAACTGTCTGGACATTACCTTTTCTTAATTTTTAGTCTAATTCTTTCTATAGAGAAAATGATTCTATTATTTTAATTGTTTAAGTTTGCTGATGGTTTTTCTATGGTGCATAACGGGGTTTATCTGGGTAAAGGTTCTATGTGTACTTAAAAAGAATATGCAGTCTATGTTATTTAATAGAGTATTGCATAAATAGAAGTTGAATCGTGTCACCTGACAGTTTTCTTTAGGCATTTCATATGTTTCCCTGATATTATCTCTATTTGTCTCATTTATTATACAGAGAAGAGTGTGGAAATCTTCAAATATAACTTATATTAGTCTATTTCTATCATTTTCTCCTTTAAATCTCTGATGAAGTGATACATTTATATGTTTGTTTTTAATCCCTGATCATATTATTTTCTTTAAATTACTTTACCTAATAATAATATATAAATTCTAGTTTGCATTCCCACCAAAAGTGTAAGAGGGTTCCCTTTTCTCCACACCTTCTCCAGCATTCATTGCTTGTAGACTTTTGGATAGCAGCCCTCCTGACTGGTGTGTAATGGTACCTCATTGTGGTTTTGATTTGCATTTCTCTGATAATGAGTGATGTTGAGCATCTTTTCATGTGTTTGTTAGCCATCTGTATGTCTTCTTTGGAGAAATGTCTGTTTAATTCTTTGGCCCAGTTTTTGATTGGGTCATTTATTTTTCTGGAGTTGAGCTGGAGGAGTTGCTTGTATATTTTTGAGATTAATCCTTTGTCTGTTGCTTCATTTGCTATTATTTTCTCCCAATCTGAGGGCTGTCTTTTCACCTTGCTTATAGTTTCCTTTGTTGTGCAAAAGCTTTTAAGTTTCATTAGGTCCCATTTGTTTACTTTTGCTTTTATTTCCAGTATTCTGGGAGGTGGGTTATAGAGGATCCTGCTGTGATTTATGTCGGAGA
Organism: Odocoileus virginianus; assembly: GCF_023699985.2. Taxonomy (NCBI): domain Eukaryota; kingdom Metazoa; phylum Chordata; class Mammalia; order Artiodactyla; family Cervidae; genus Odocoileus; species Odocoileus virginianus. Next base: position 55,433,759 of record NC_069675.1, on the reverse strand, counting down.
GTGTTTTGCCTATGTTCTCCTCTAGGAGTTTGATAGTTTCTGGTCTTACATTTAGATCTTTAACCCATTTTGAGTTTATTTTTGTGTATGGTGTTAGAAAGTGTTCTAGTTTCAGTCTTTTACAAGAGGTTGACCAGTTTTCCCAGCACCACTTGTTAAAGAGGTTGTCTTTTTTCCATTGTATATCCTTGCCTCCTTTGTCGAAGATAAGGTGTCCATAGGTTCGTGGGTTTATCTCTGGGCTTTCTATTCTGTTCCATTGATCTATATTTCTGTCTTTGTGCCAGTACCATACTGTCTTGATGACTGTGTACTAATACAGTCACTATGGAGAACAGTGTGGAGATTTCTTAAAAACTGGAAATAGAACTGCCATGTGACCCAGCAATCCCACTTCTGGGCATATACACCAAGGAAACCAGATCTGAAAGAGACACGTGCACCCCAATGTTCATCACAGCACTGTTTATAATAGCCAGGACATGGAAGCAACCTAGATGCCCATCAGCAAACGAATGGATAAGGAAGCTGTGGTACATATACACCATGGAATATTACTCAGCCATTAAAAATAATTCATTTTAATCAGTTCTAATGAGATGGATGAAACTGGAGCCCATTATACAGAGTGAAGTAAGCCAGAAAGATAAAGACCAATACAGTATACTAACACATATATATGGAATTTAGAAAGATGGTAATGATAACCCTATATGCAAAACAGAAAAAGAGACACAGATGTATAGAACAGACTTTTGGACTCTGTGGGAGAAGGCGAGGGTCGGATGTTTCGAGAGAACAGCATCGAAACATGCATATTATCAAGGGTGAAACAGATCACCAGCCCAGGTTGGGTGCATGAGACAAGTGCTCGGGGCTGATGCACTGGGAAGACCCAAAGGGATCGGGTGGAGAGGGAGGTGGGTGGGGGAATCGGGATGGGGAATACATGTAAATCCATGGCTGATTCATGTCAATGTATGGCAAAAACCACTACAATATTCTTAAGTAATTAGCCTCCAACTAATAAAAATAAATGGAAAAAAAATATATATATATAAATTCATCTTTTTAACTTAGTGATAGAATGATCGAGTGAATGGAAGTTATTCAGTTGTGTCTGACCATTTGTGACTGTGGATTATATAATCCATGGAATTCTCTAGGCCAGAATACTGGAATGGGTAGATTTTTAAACAGTTAGTCTTGCTATTTAAAAAATTTTGTAATATCTTCACTTTAATTGGGGAGGTTTGGTATCTGCTTTACTGCAACAATATGTATAATCATATTTGTATCAACCATGATATTTAGTTGTTTTCTATTTGTTCCCTCTGACAATGTTTATTTGCTATATGATTATGTTCATTTTATTCCATCTTATCTTCTCCTTTGACTTACTTGTTATAATCTATTTTATAATTTGAAGTGCTCTAGGGTTAATAATTTATATCTTTAATTTATCATAACCTGCCTTAAATAATATTAGACCAGTTCACATATAGTACCAAAACCTTACAATTTTTATATATGTTATAAACCCAAATTGTCACTAATTTTTGCTTTAAACATTAAGTTACATTTCTAGGAATTAAGATGAATAGAAAAACATTTTATATATTCACCTCCATTTTTACCATTACCACAGATTTTCAGTTATTTATATAGATTCAAGTTTTCTCTGGTATCATATAGCTTGCTTTAAGAACATCCTTTTATCATTTTTTGTAGCACAAGTCTGCTGGAAGTGAATTCACTAAACTTTTGTGTCTTTAGAAATGTCCTTACCCACTTTGTTTTCAAAAGATAGTCTTACTGTGCATAGACGTTTATTTTGACAGGGTTCTATTTATTTATTTATTTTCTTTCTGTACTTCAAAGATATCACACTATCATCTTCTTACTTTCAGAGCTCTGACAAGAAATATGCAATGATCTTCATTATTGTCCTCTCCAGATAAGGTATCTTATTCTCTGGCTCCCTTCAAGAATTTCTTTTATTTTTCATTTACATTACTTTAAATATGACATATATAGCTATGTTTTAGTTTATATTTATCCTGCTTGAAGTGATCTGAGATTCTTGAATATGTGCTTTGCCATCATTTATTATTTGAGGTAAATTATCAACAAATATCTTGTCAAATAATTCCTTTGCTTCTCCTTTGTTCTTAACTGAGACTCCAATTGCACATAGGTTGAACCATTGAATCTTCAGCATTGTTGAGTCTACTAACGTGTCCACTGAGGACTTTTTTGCCTAACATCATTAAAAAAAGTATTTCTTGCATTTCCTTTCTTAAATTTTGCATCATTTTCAGAAATTCCTAACTTTCTCATATAAGTTGTTCACTTTAGCCATTATATTTCTCACTAAATTAATCATAATTTACATGTCCTAGTGTGATTATTCTAACATGTAAGAAATTTGAGGGGGTGGTCCCAAGATGGTGGAAGATTAGGATGGGGACACCATTTTCTCCCCCCACAAATTCATCAAAAGATCATATGAATGTGGAGAAACATCCACAAAACAACTTCTGAACACTGGTGGAGGACACCAGACACCCAGAAAGACAACCCAATGTCTTCAAAAGGAGGTAGAACAAAATATACAAGATGAAAAGAGAGATAAAGGATTTAGGGATGGACCCATTCTGGGAAGGGAGTAGTGAAGGAGGAGAACTTTTCATACAATAGAAGACCCTCTCATGATGGGTCAGTGGGGAGTTTTGGAATCTCAGAGAGCAACATAACCTAACAGAAAGCACACACACACCCACACACACACACTGACACCCCCCCCCCCCCCACACACACAGAATATGCACCTAACCGCAATTACCAGTGGAGAAGCAACTCAGATGCTCGCACCTACCAGGAGGGAGTGGGGGCTGGGCACAGAGGGGCAGGCTGAATTATTGGTCCTTAGGGTAAGGACTTGGCTTGAATGCCCTGAGGACAATCTGTGGGGGCTAAAGTGACATAGCAAAACAAACCATGGGAATGCCAGAGAGACAAAGAAAAAAAAAAAGTGTGTGTGTTTGTGGGGCAGGGTGGCTTTCAAGCTGAACTTAGAAGAGGCAGAGGATCCAGACACCAAGTTGCCAACATCTGTTGGATCATAGAAAAAGCAAGAGTTCCAGAAAAACATCTACTTCTGCTTTATTGACCATGTCAAAGCATTTGACTGTGTGGATCAAAACAAACTGAAAAATTCTTAAAAAGATGGGAATTCCAGGCCACCTTACTGCCTCCTGAGAAATCTGCATGCAAGTCAAGAAGCAACAGTTAGAACAAGACATGGAATAACAGACTGGTTCCACAATGGGAAAGGAGTATGTCAAGGCTGCATATCGTCATGCTGCTTATTTATTTAACTTATGTGCAGAGTACATCATGAGAAATGCTGAGCTGGACGAAGCACATGCTGGAATCAAGATTGCCAGGAGAAATGTCATATATGCAGAGGACACCACCCTTAAGGTATAAAGTGAAGAAAAACCAAAAAAACCCCTGATGAAAGTAAACGAGGAGAATAAAAAAGCTAGCTTAAAACTCACATTCAAAAACTAAGATCGTGGCATCCAGTCCCATCATTTCATGATAAGTAGATGGGAAAACAATGGAAACAGTGACAGACTTTATTTTCTCGGGCTCCAGAATCACTGGAAATGGTGTCTGCTGCCATGAAATTAAAAGACACTTTCCCCTTGGAAGAAATGGTATGACAAACCTAGACAGCATATTAAAAAACAGAGACATTATTTTGCTGACAAAGGTCCATCCAGTAAAAGATATGGTTTTTCCAGTAGTCATGTATGGATGTGAGAGTTGGACCATAAAGAAAGCTAAGCACCAAAGAATTGATGTTTTTGAATTGTGGTTTTGGAGAAGACTCTTGGGAGTCCCTTAGACTGCAAGGAGATCAAACCAGTCAATCCTAAAGGAAACCAGTCCTGAACATTAATTGGAAAGACTGATGTTGAAGCTGAAACTCTAATACTTTGACCACTTGATGCAAAGAACTGACTCATTGGAAAAGACCCTGATCCTGGGAAAGACTGAAGGTGTGAGGAGAAGGAAACAACAGAGGATGAGATGGTTGGATAGCATCACAGATTTGATGGACATGAGTTTGAGCAACTCCAGGAGTTGGTGAAAGACAGGGAAGCATGGCATGCTGCAGACCATGGGATCATAAAGAGTTGGACATGACTGAGTGACTGAACTGAGCTGAACTGAACACAAAACAATCTATGGGTTCAGTGAAATCCCTATCAAACTACCAACATGTTTTTCACAGAACTGGAACAAATACTTTCACAATTTGTATGGAAACACAAAAAGCTTCAAATAGCCAAAACAATCTTGAGAAAGAAAAATGGAACTGGAGGAATCACATTTTCTGACTTCAGACTATATTGCAAAGCTACAGTCATCCAGACAGTATGGTACTGGCACAAAGACAGAAATATAGATCAATGGTACACAATAGAAAGTCCAGAGATAAATCTACATACCTATGGACACCTTATCTTTGAGAAAGGAGGCAAAAATATACAATAGAGGAAAGACATTCTCTTCAACAAATGGTGCTGGGAAATCTGGTCAACCACATGTAAAAGAATGACATTTTAAAGTTTTCATTGTATAATAAAGCAATAATAATACAATAAATATACTATTATTAATCATATATATTTATATAATTGGTTTTCCAGGTGGCACAGTGGTAAAGAATCTGTCTGCCAAAGCAGGAGATGCAAGAGATGCTGGTTTGATCTCTGTGTCAGGAAGAGCCCCTGGAATAGGAAATGGCACCCCACTCCAGTATTCTTGCCTAGAGAATCCCATGGACAGAGGAGCCTGGCAGGCTACTGTTTAAGGGTTTGCAAAGATTTGGAAATGACTGAGCAACTAAGCACACACAAATAGCACATAATAATATAATATATAAAATATGTTATTATACTATATAATAACATTTTATATATATATTTAGCCTGTTGTATTTTGTTCTTAAGGAGCCTGTGTATTCAGCTTCAATATAATCTACATTTTTTAGAGTACTTACTGTACACAAGGTGTTGTAGTGAATATGATATGGTTCCTACTATTTAGGAATAGTAGTAGTTCCTATTACTATAGTAGGAACTATAGAAATAGTTCCTACTAGTAGGAACCATATATTTAGAACCATATTCTCACTATAATCTAGTGAGAAAAGTCATGCAGATACAGGTGGAAGTCATATGAAAACAAATAAACACTTTTAAAAAAATCATTTTTCATTAAGTGTCATTGAAATATGTGGCTCCTTCAGTTACAATTTTAATCAAGTATGAGTTAAAGGCTGTGGAGATTATGATAGTTTATTGCTGTATGAATAAGTAAAATAATTGTGTTAGTAAAATATTTAAACTGGAGGAATACAAATTGGAGACTAATGATCAGTCTAAACTCTTTTTAATTGATGAAAAACTATATAGTCTTTTGAAAATAGGTGGCTGAATTGGAGAACAAATGCCTCTTAGAAATATCTCTTAGAAATGACATAAAAATAATTGGCCATAATGTAACATATCAAAATCTCAGAAAAACACACTTAAGGAGTAAGTTAGATAGGGTAAAATATTAGGTAAAGCAGTGGGAGAGAGCCAGTTTGAAAGAACATAACCCAAGAATCAAACTAGTATAGTCATATAGTTTATACAACAAAGGTGTACACACACATACACACAAATATTCATTTATAGATATACATATATATATATGCTTTTATATATGTAAATACATGTATTGCTTAACTGCATTTATATGTGTATATTTAAACATATATAAATTTGATTCAGATTATTATAAGTAATAAATTATATGCAAATACATCTTTTTCCAGAAAAAGTTTGAGTAGTGGTCTGGAATGAGCAAGAAGAGCCTTTTTTTTTTTTTTTCTCAAATGTAATAGATTTGAGAGAAAACAAATAAATGGCCCAATTTTATAGTTCTAGGATTTCTATAGGGTAACTTGCCAAGATTATGTTTTCTGTTCCATATGTACCTTACTTGAAATAAGACATTAAAATGCATAACCAAATAGTTAAGTTTAATCTACTATTAAGTTTATTTAATCTACATTTAAGATACTATTAAGTTTCTGGGAAAAAAGAAAACCCCCGAAAGTCAAAAGGGAAATAGCACCTATGGCAGCCCACTCCAGTACTCTTGCCTGGAGAATCCCAGGGATGGAGGAGCCTGGTGGGCTGCTGTCTATGGGGTCGCAAGGAGTCGGACGCGACTGAAGCGACTTAGCAGCAGCAGCAGCATAGGCACAATGCAGAATACTCATACCATTAAATAATGGTGACAATACAAAGCAATGAGGATTTTCATTCACTATCAGTGACAATGAAAAATGGTACAGCTACTGTGGAAAACACTGGGCAATTTTTTTAATAAAACTAAGCACACTCTTACAAAATAATCAAGCAATTACAATCCTTGGTATTTACCCAAAGGAGTTAAAAACTTGCATACAGATATTTTATAGCAATTTTACTCAAGATTGTCAAAACTTAGAAATGAGTTGTCCTTCAGGATAGGAATGGATAAACACATTAATATATATTTAGACAGTAGACTATTCAATACTAACAAGAAATGTGCTATCAAGTCATGAAAAGACATGGAGGAAACTCAAATGCACATTCCTAAGTGAAAGAAACAAATCCTAAAAACTAAATGCTATATAATTCCAACTATATGATATTTTGGAAAAGGCAAAACTATGGAAATGTAAAAAATTATTGGTTGCTAGAGGTTGAGAGTGAAATAGAGATGAACAGATGCAGCACAGAAACTACTCTGTTTGAAACTACAAATTACATTTGCTCAAAGCCATGGAATTACAACACCAAGAGGGATTCTTAATATAAACTATGGACTATGGGTGATTATGATCATGTAAGTTCATTGGTTGTAACAAATGTACCACTCTGGTGAGGGATTTTGATAATGGTGGAGGTGATACTTGAGTTGGGGCAGAACATATGAGAGACATCTTTGTATCATATACCAAATTTTTGTTGTGAATTTAAAACTGCCCTATAAAATAAAGTTGATTTAATACAACAAAAATATCACATTAATTAGGTAGGATATGGATTTAAAATCATTTAACAAATCATATATAGAGCTGGAATAAAATAATCAATGTCAATGCTTCTTTTTGAAAGAGAAACTAAAATCTGCTAGTATAGAATGACAATAAGAAGTAACTTTTTATTTGTTGGAATTTTATTATATGCCAGAAACTCTTCAAAGAAATTTACATGCATTAAATCATTCATTCCACACACAAAAACATACATGTGCTTATATTATTTCTGACTTATTTAGATCAAGTAACTGAAGGTCCATGGAATTTAAACAATTTTCCTAATGTCACATAGCTCATAAAGGGTAGATCATCAGATTTTAATCCAAACATTAGAATTCTTGAGTTATAAGCACTCTCCTACTACTTATCGCATAGTTATCACTTGAATGTTCCTTATGATATTATTATGAGTTTAGATTACTACATCTAGACAAGTAGAATAGCATGAAAACCAAGTCTCAAAATGTGTTTGTTTCTGTAACGTCGGTTGGAAACCACTCATTCAAGAAGACTAATTTCTTTCATTACTGCAGGAAGAAAGAAATGAGGACTGGACCCCATCAGATTCTAAACTGGGTAATATAGTTTACTTGATTATTCATCATGAAGGTTATAGATTTCTGTGCTTTGGTTTCCAACAAGTGGGAAAACTGAATGCATGAGTTTGTATCTTTTTTTTTTAAATAAGATAATATTGATCCTTATTTCCTATTTTTAAACTACTCTCTATAGAAAATAGTATTCCATGAAATATGAAAGATTATTTTAAGAGCTGGCTGACTGAACTTGTTTAGCAAAATTTTATGCAGACGAGGTTAAATAACTTATTCAATTTTCCCTAACACTTAACTCAATAATAAGGGGGAGAAAGTATGAAGTGTTTCCCAAACTCAACACATCATTACAAATCTTGGTGTATTTTCAGGATCATTTTTAAAAATTTTGCTGCCCTTGAAAACCATCATGATATTAATATAATTCAGGGGTCTATACTTAATGTGACTTTACTTTTATGAAAATTATGGTTGAAAAATTTTTGGTGAATAAAGCTAAAGGTTAATATTTCAGTGTTGTTAAAATGTAATAACAAGCCTCACCATATGGTTTACCCATCAAAGCCTGAGACTAAAGGTATAAGCAGATAAGCAGACTAAAATGGCAATTAAATACTTAGTTTTCCCCAGGACAATGGTCTATTTTCTTTTATCTATATAAATTGAAAACTGATCCATTTAGCTATAGGAATTTATTAGGGAATATTAACAGTGAAAATTGACACAACTCAGGAAAAGATGGAGGATCTAACACATTGCATGTATTATTAAATCATTCATTTGGGGAAAGAAATAAAGAATCCTTACCTCAAACTTGGAGAAGGAAATGACAGCCCACTCCAGTATTCTTGCCTGGAGAATCCCAGGGACAGCGGAGCTTGACGGGCTACAGTCCATGGGCTCGCAGAGCGGCACAGGCCTGAGCGACTTCACTTTCACTTTCTTTCTTTCCCTCATACTACATTAAAGAATCGATTCTAAATGACTTACAGAAGTATTTTAGAATACAAAGAAATTATTTTTCTTTGTGAATATATTTATAATCTTAAGTGCACATAAGGCCATATTAAATAAACAACCCCCCCAAAAAAAAATAAAGAAAGAAACTAAAAGTAATAATAATAAATACTTCAGGGGTTAATAGTCAGCCGCCTGTTGCTCTGGCTAAGCCATGAGAAAATCACCATGGGAAAAGAGTAAAAGCAAAATATAGCAATACAGCATAATCCAAACAAAAGTACATCGGGTTGATTAGTTGGGTCGGCATACCCTGCTAAGCTAAGGAAAAACAGTGTGGACCTTAAAACGCCGGGTCAGCGTAAGTTCAGAACACTGCTTGCGCAGTAAGATGTTTTCCCAAAGCATGTGTGGGTCTATGACTTCCAGCTAGGTGATAGCCCTTGTACAAGAAAATAACAAAGACAGTTTAAAGTAATCAGTAAAATGGGAGAGGTGACCGGGGACACAGAAGGCTGATTTCGTTGTAGCACAACAGATACTTTCTGCTTTCCAAGACACTAAATAAAAGTGATGTGGCTCTGAGCAACAGGGCTCTTGATCCAAGAGATCTTGAGTGTCCCAGTCCCATCTTCACAACTTTAATTCTGTCTCTAGTTTCTTTTTCCCAAACTGTGCGTCAACCACTTTCAATCCCTACCTGCTGCGCTGCTGTGGCGAAATACCGCAGATACTCCCTGTCAAATACTATATTAAGTGAATTATCTAATCAGTTCTCATAATCGCCTCTTTACATATTTATTAACCTAGCCAAGAGAGGTTTTTGTCTAATATTGTAATTGCTTAATATCACAGCAATAAAGTGATAAAGTTAGAATTTTAAGTAATTGAATTTGGCTCTAAAAATCCAATAGCAAAAAATAGATACTACATTCATATTGTCATAACTTTTAAAAAATGCTATATTTCAGTGATACCAAAGATAAGAGGGCGAGGTTGTTTTCATATAATATACCTACTATGGCTTGATGCATACAATTTGAGAATGATTTGGCACTAAAATTTAATTTAAAATATGCCTACCTCCTGATTCAATGTTTGCACTTTTAGGAACTTAGTGATCCTTTTTAGAGTTTTAAACTATTTTTCACTCCCCATGAAAAAAATATGACTGAAAATTTTAGGAGGTTGTCAAGTGTCTAACTTGGCTTTTAGAAAAAAGAATTTAACAAATATAAAACAAGGGCTGAATAGAATGTAGGTATTGCATAGTCCTTCCTTTTATTAGATAATTACCAAGTGGAGACCTGGAGAGGTTAGATCTTCATTTCTAGTCATATAGCTAATTTTTATCGAGATAAGAGTAGAAAATAATATTCTGTTTCCTGTTCCAGTAGTGGATCTTTTATCCCATAGACATTTTATTTGCATTATTCTGCAGACATTAGTCATGTTATTCTGCAGATGTTTTGTTATTCATGGAAAATAATCATGCAATTTGTACCACAGTTTAAGAAATCTTTTGTTCTCTCAAAATTCTAGTTCGTCAAAATACACACATGCCAAGTTATTCCACTGTGATGAGCATGAAGAAATAAAGACTGCATTGGGCAACTAAACAGATTCTATGTGAATATATTATTTTACAGTTATTTATAGAAAAATATTAAATATCATTCGTAATACATCCTAGTGCATATTAAAACTCAAAATAAGTAATGTCATAATCCAGTAATACCTAAATCCACAAAAGGAAGAATGTTTTTGAAAAATTAATATATGATTATTACTGTTAAAATGTACAAATAGTACCAAAATTTAAGGATGCCAAAGTTAAAGTGACTCAGCCAGCTTCTCAACTAATACCATGACACACCTCAGAGAGCACTATTCAAGTGTGCAATACTCTTGCTAGATAGTTCTCTATATACCACATGTTTGCATTTTTTCTCTGCATTTCAATTTCACCTAAGTGGAATTATGCTTTGAAAATCTTTTCCTATTTAAAAAATAGATCTATCATTTTCCTATCAAGTAAAGTAGAATATTCTTTAAAATTTTCTCTAATGCTGGTTATTATTCTGTTCCAAATTTTCTCTATAACATAAAATATCACAATAGATGTCCTTGAGCAAATAACTTTGTATTCTGGTGCCAATGTTTCTAATAAATAGAAGAAATGTAATTTGCAGGTCAAATAGTATTAATTTTATATTTATTAGTAAAAAATCATCTCAAAGAGCTATTCCAGTTTAAATTTCCAACAATTGTGTAGGGAATAAGTGCTTCCCCATAGTCTTGCCAATTAACAATTACATATGTATTTTTAATTGACTTAGCTCAATGGTATCACACAAGTATTTTAATTTGAATTTTAGATATTACTTGAGATGCTTAATGCATTTAATGTGCTCATTTAGTTTATGGACAGTTTGTCTTACTCTTATGTTAACTGACTCAAGTCCATAGTAATGACAGTTCATAATTTTTCTCCCTGTGTTTTTTTTTTTTTTTCCCTGTGTTACTGACTCTTTCCTTATAGAAAGTGAAGTTACTCAGTTTCATATCTGACTCTTTGCAACCCCATGGACTGTAGCCTATCAGGCTCCTCCACCCATGGGATTTTCCAGGCAAGAGTACTGGAGTGGGTTGCCATTTCCTTCTCTAGGAGATCTTCCAGACCCAGGAATTGAACCCCAGTCTCCCTCATTATAGGCAGATGCTTTACCATCTCAGCCACAAAGGAAGTTACCTCTTTCCTCACAGCTTTGACACTAATATTTGTATTATTATGTTCTAGTCTATTATTTACTCAGATAAATGCATCTAGTCTTTCTTATTTTCCAGAACATCGTATTTTCAAAATGCTCATATTGCCTTTGCCACCTAAAATTGATTTAATTTCCATATGGTTAATTCAATTGATGATTTGCTTTATGGCTACAGTTCATAGGGTTGCAAAGAGTCCAACACAGCTGAAGTGATTTAGCATGCAAATATATACATGTTTATACATCTGTGTGTATACATGTATATGTATTCTTCTGTCAAAATCTTTATCTTAATTTTTTTATATATATGAGAAAACATAGATAAAAACTTAACTATTTTCCAAACTGATGGACATTGTTTCAATATCATTTTAAACATTGTTTAATAATCATCTGTAATATATATATATATTCCATATATACATGGGATCTCTTACTTTTTAGTTTTGTGTTTGTTTTTTATATTTTATATATTTTTTATATGTTTTATATATTTTTTCTAAATCTGTGAAGTGCCAAATAATTGGACACTTTTTAAGGTATAGTAAATTCTCCACAATTTTTTTCCAGTTTTATTGAGATATAAATCACTTATAACATTACATCAGTTTAAGTTGTATATCATAATAATGTAATATATAACCCATACGAAAGAATTTCTGTTTGCAGAACTGTATACATTTCCATTTTTCCACAGTTGGCTAAGTCTACTCTGATATTTTATCTGTTTTACTAGCAGCAGCATATAGTCATCAAATTTCAATATTCTATTTGGTTAGATAACTTGATCAACTTAAGCTATTGCTTAAGTATTATTTAGTTTTATTTACAAATCAAAATGAATTTTTCCAAGGCATGACTAAGAGCCTTTATTTTCCAGCATGCATAACTTTTTCTGTCACTGTCATATAGCTAATTAGTTACTCTTTTCTTTGTTGCTGATTTTTAAATTAATAATTGTAAAGTAGCATTGTAAAAACAAACATTTCATTAGAACAATGAGACAAGCAAGCGTACATTATTGTCCAACATTGCTATGTGCATGTGGAATAATTATATCATTTACAAAGACAATATATATTTTTACTGGATAAGAAAATCTTTAGGCTACAAAGTCCTTTAAGATCATCACTTCAAACCCTCCTATTTAGATATGATGATCTTGAGACCTTCACATATTAACTAGTGAAGTCCTAAATCATGGAGTAACTTTGCATATCTGCCTAGATCAGATATTTATATCCTTAAGGAAGTTTGTGTTTCACCTTATGTTTTATGTCTTACACTTTTAATTTTCATACGTGCAGGTAGTTTGAACTCTGAGAGTTAGTATTTTCTCTTCAGCCCAACAAGAGAACCAAAACACAAGAGTGAGCCCTAAATCATATGTATAAAATATGAAATGCTATTTAAAATGAAACAAACTATTCCCATAAGAAGTCAAGTCTCTAAGGAGTCTGTGTTATTTTCAGGATAAAAAATGTTGATTCTTGATTTCACAGAACTCCTCATTAACTGTGGTGTCAACCAACACCTAAAACCACTTCATGTTAAATCAGCTTATGAAAATATTAAATACTACAAAGAAAATTTAAAAAAAAATTACATTACGAAGGATGATAAACAAAAAGTACAGCTGCATTTAAGAAATATTTGAAGTTCAAAAAGATTGGCTGCAGAATGCTGAAATCTGTAGCATAAAAGAAAGACTTTGTTAGCACACAATTTATTTTACTTCCTTTGCAATCCACGTTGGATTATACCCTGTCACTGTGTTCTTTTGCACAATTTTTAAAGGATTTACATAATAGGGAAAAAAAGGCTTTAATTACTGTCTCTCAGATGAAAGATGTCTACTCTGTTAAAATAAATAATTTGTGGTCAAAATACATAATATAGTCTGTTTTAACTCCATTCCTATAAATAGCACTATTCCTATATTTCACAGAATTATACATGAATAAAATTTCTTCCCTTTTTCATTAGAGTAAGGTAGCAGAGGTAAACAAAAAAGAGAGAGAGATAGAAAGAGTGTGCATTGTAACTTGGGATCTTCCAATTTCAAACACAGATGTTACATGTCCCCTCAATAGAAAATCACAGTTATACTAACTCCCCAAAATTAGCAGTAACTGGTTTACTTGTAACTTTTATAACATAATCAGTTAGGGAGCAAACTTAAAATATATTCTGTAGATAGTTTCTTAATGTGCATGCATGCTTATTTTCTTCAGTCATGTCCAACTCACTGTGACCCCATGGACTGTAGCCTGCCAGGCTCCTCTGCCCATGGGATTTTCCTGGCAACAATACTGGAGTGGATTGCCATGCCCTCCTCCAGGGGGTATCTTCCTGACCCAGGGATTGAACCCACATCTCCTGTGTCTACTGCATTGCAGGTGTATTCTTTACTGCTGAGCCACTGGGAAAGCCCATATTTCTTAATATTGCTAGTTATCAAAGGGAATGCAAATCACAATAGAGGCAAGATTCCTATATTGATAAACAAAAATATAAACAAGTACATAGTTAAAAGCTGTGCTAATAAATGCTGCAATAGGCATGCCTTACTATCAGATTTGTACTTATAGAATGCATTTTCAAAGGATTAAATAAGGAATAAACTTACTAAAATATTTGACTAGCATTTCAGCGTAGTGATTTTCAGGCATTAGAGAATCACAGCTGAAAATGTAGTATTTAGATCTTGTTCTGTAAGGTTTAGGAAATAGTCACAGCTTTATAGAAATCTAGTGCAGTTCTTCAAACACTGCCAGTTCATGATTTACCTGTCAATCAACTGGAGTCAGAGATAAAGAAATTTTAAAATCCCTGTTGAAAACTGCTGGCAGACACAAACACAGAACTAAAAAGAGCATTAGAGACAGTTCTGTTTACTAGCAATTAACTGGACCCAAAGCCCTGTCAGCAGTTCTGGAAGTGCAGTTCTGCTTTGTGTCTGTTCCTTAGCATTCAAATAGTGTGAAAAACTGAATGCATTCTATTGCAACTGATACATATGAGAAAATCCAGACCTAAAGTAACAGTGATGTATCCAGGAATTATCACTAAATGGAAAGTGTGAAAGAAAGAAGTAGTTTGTGAACATTTTGTGCTAGTAAATTTTTATCCAGGTAAAACACACAAATTTTAATAAAAATCCTCCAATCATCAACTAACCAGCTATCCCTCTGGCAACGTTTAACAGAACTGAATTCATTCTCTTATTAATACAAAGGACTCTAGCTCAAAGCTTTAACCTTAGATATTCACATGATTGCATACATGGTTTTTCTTTTTTAAAAGTAAATCACAATGGAAGGGAGTAGGGCAGGTTTTATTTATGTGGTCACATATTGGCAGAGCACTTCAGGGCTGCCTTTGGATAATATGAATTAGTGGGCATTCTTCCTCATTTTTTTTTAAGATAACTAGAAAATAAATAAATGAAATGAGTCTTCCAAATTAAGATATTATAACTTTTCACTCTACTTATGAGTTTTTAATGAACCCTTAAGACCCTCTACTCAATTGGCATTTCAGAATACAAATTCTGATAATTATCTTGAAGAAAATAGTTGAAAATGAACTTACAAATCATTATAATATTGACAAAACAGTTATGCAGTTATTAACAAACTATATAAAAATTGAGTTTTCTGTGTGTCAAAGTACTTACATAAGTAATCATTATGGAAAAAATCCAATGACTATAAAGAAGTTTATGTAAAGACCTCTCTGAGGTATGGCACAAAGGAAAGACTTAATACTCAGAATAGAACTAGTAAGATATGTTTGCTTTTTTTTTTAACTTTTTATTTTATATTGGAGGACAACCGATGAACAATGTTGCATTAATTTCAGATGTACAACAACGTGATTCAGTTATACATATACTGTATCTATTCTTTTCAAATTCTTTTCCAAATTAGGTTGTTGCAGAATATTGATCAGAGTTCCTGAGGTTGTCCTACTGAGTGAAGTAATTCAGACAGAGAACGAGAAATATCATATGGTATCATGTACATGAAGAATCTTAAAAAAAATATTGATAAGGTCTGTTAAATCATACAAATTCTCTCTATAGGAATTTGACTGTTACACCTAGAAGACAGTGCAACAACAAACTACAAGCTTGCTCAGGTCCCCAGTGTCTTCCAACTGTATCCTATTACTTGTAATTTGGGGTTTCTAGTGACTGAACTGATGCAGCATAGTCTTTATAATATCTGAGCGCCAGATACAACCACAATTGGATGTTTCCACTTTGGCTTATCTTCATTTTTTCTGTAGCTTTTTCTCCACTTCTCCCCAGTAATATTTCATTTCACAGTGTAGTAGATTTTCTTAAGGTTAGCTTTTGTTCTTGTTATAACCTTCTGAATTAGGACCTTAGAAATAAATGCTTTGAACTTAGTCCAGGGGTATCTGTCACATCTGGGGCTCCATGTTGCTCTGAAGTAAATGTCCATCTTAGACTCTATATTCAGAGGTGGGTGGGGATATGAACTCATATCAGTTATATTTTTAAATTCTGTCAGTGATCTGAGCCAAGAAATGAGTAAAGACATCTCATTAAAGGTAAATTCAGAAGATAAAGCTAAAAATAAGACTAGTAACTCATGGCATATTTTAGTTTGTCTAACTTTATACTTCATTGATAGTGGGACCCTTTTTATGTTTCTTTTAGAACCTAGACAAATGAAGATCAACAAAACTAACCTAGAAGTTGTGTTATTAAGATAATTAAGGGAAGAGATCAAATAGAAGAAGAAATTGAACCGATAAAATTCAGGTATCATTGCCTATTACTCTCATTGGATATTGCCATTGAATGAAATTGTTGGGGGGAGGGATTTCTAAATAGTGAGAGACTCAGGATGAAACTGAAGGAGGAAAGCAAGGACATACTGTCTGTAGTTTCCAAAAGGGAAATCATTTGAAGCATGTTAAGTGTTAGTCTTTTTAAAAAACCTGCTTTTGACTTGAGAAGAATAAAAATCTATAGTGCTTTAATACAGGAGCAGCAAATTCTGATCTCTATTTGTGGAAACAGGTGGAACTTGATATTGAGCACAGAAGTGTCCTAAGGTTGAGGAGGAAAAGTAATACAGATGAAGATAGGAACATTGAGATTTCTTATCTTTTTCAGTCCCGAGAATTCTGAGTTTTTGAAGACCACGAGGTAATCCTGGTGACAGAAGTTCTCCGTCCCTCCTCGTCCACTTGGTTCACCTCCCGTCTCACAGGCTGCTTCTCTTTGGATTGTTGTCTGATTTATAAGTCAGCTTGACCATCTACTTGAGTGCCCAGCAGGTCTCTCAGACTTCAATGTACACGATTCCACTTCTTGGTCTGCTCCTTGCGATCTTCCCCATGTCAGGAAATTCCCTTGCCAAAAACCTGAAGTAGCTCTCAGCTACTCCCTGTCTCACACCAGAAAATGCACAGGCTCTACCTTCAGAATCTCAAATGAATGACCACTGCTTCTTAAATCACTTCCTCCCCTACTGTCTGCAGATGAGAGTGACTATTTCCCTTTAGCTGAGACATCTCAAACTGAGGAATTCATGCTAATCCACTAGGTGAAAAGCCATTTTATTGTGACTTTAACTTGGATGTTCTTGGTGGAGGTCAAATGTCTTTCTTACTTTTTTTTTTTTTTTGTTGCACAAACCATGCTTCTTGTGAATCTTAGTTCTCTGACCAGGAATCTAACCCAGGGCCCCAGCAATGAGCTTGCCAAATCGTAACCACTGGACCACCAGGGAATTCCCAGGGGTATGATGTCTTTTAATGTGTTTAAGAACTGTTGGCTTTCCTTCTCTAGTGTGAACCACTTGTTCACATGATTTACTCATTTTCTGCTGGGAACGTTGGGCATTTGTTAACAATTTTTTAGGAGTTCTTTTCTTTTTGTATAAGAGCTAGCCCTCACTGTGTGATGTGAGGTGCAAATATTCCTCCTCTTACTAACCAGAACTGAGTCAAAAGATGCAGTATTTAACTTGTTAACACATGCAGGCAGACTGCCTTTCATACTTTTATCAGTTTATATTTCTCCATATCTTATGTGCTTATTTCTCCCCCATTTTTACCCACTTTTTTTTAATTAATTGAATATTTTTTGCTGATCCGATAATCAGCACAAACTTGTTAATTTTTGTGTCCTAAGTTCCTGAGGTTGAGTATAATTTCAGATACATAATGGTGTATTTATTGAAGATAACTATTTATTCGTTTTTTAAAAATTAAATTTTAAATTGAAGTATAGTTGACTTAAGTGAAGTAAAGTCACTCAGTCGTGTCTGACTCTTCGCGACCCCATGGACTGTAGCCTACCAGGCTCCTCCGTCCATGGGATTTTCCAGGCCAGAGTGCTGGAGTGGGCTGCCACTGCCTTCTCCAATAGTTGACTTAGTGTTGTGTTAATGACTGGGGTATAGCAGAGTGATACAGTTATACATACATACATTCTTTTTCATTCTTTTCCATTATGATTTATGACAAGATAGATAGACTATAGTTCCCTGTACTATACAGTAAGACCTTGTTGCTTATCCATTCTATATATACTGGTTTGGGCTTCCCATGTGGCTCAGTGGTAAAGAATCTGCCTGCCAAGCAGGTGGTGCAGGTTCGATCCCTAGGTCCGGAACATCCCCTGGAGAAGGAAATGACAGCCCACTCTAGTATTCATGCCTGGGAAGTCCCATGGACAGAGGAGACTGGGGGGCTACAGTCCATGGGGTCACAAAGACACGACATAGTGTCTAAACAACAGCACAGCATATACTGGTTCCTGTCTCTAATCTCAAACTTCCCAAACCAGCCCTTTCCCACCCCCCTCCCCCTTGGCAGCCACCAGTCTGCTCTCTATGTCCGTGACTCTTTCTGTTTCATAGCTAGGTTCTGTTGTATTTTAGATGTCACACATAAGTGACATCATGTGGTATTTGTCATTCTACTTCTGATTTAGGTCACTTAATATGGTAGCCTCTGTTTGTATCCATGTTGCTCTAAGTGGCATTATGTGGCTCTTCTTTTTTTAACCACTTCCTAGTACTCCATTGTATATTTACCACATTTCTTTATCCATTCATCTGTCAGGGGACATTTAGGTTGTCTCCATGTCTGCATTATTAGGAATAGTGCTCCTGTGAGCATAGGGATGGAGTTATCTTTTTCAGTTATAGTTTTGTCTGAATATATATGCAGGCATGAGATTGCTGGATCATATGGTAACTCTAGTTTTCTGAGGAAGCTCTATACTGTTTTCCATAGTGGTTGCATCAACTTAGATTCCCACCAGTAGTGTAGGAGGGTTCCCTTTTCTTCACTCCCTCTCCAGCATTTGTTATTTGTAGACTTTTTGATGACGGCCATTCTGACCTATGTGAGGTAGTACCTCATTGTACTTCAGATTTGCATTTCTCTAATAATTAGTGACATTGAGCATCCTTTTATGTCCTATTGCCCATCTATATTTCTTCTTCAGAGAAATCTCTTTAGGTTTCCTGCCGATTTTTCAACTGGGTTGTTTGTTTTTTTTTATTGTCCAGTTTTATGAACTGTTTGTGTATTTAGGAAATTAATCCCATTTATGTTTGCAGATATTTTCTCCCATTCTGTAGGTGGTCTTTTTTATTTTTATTTTTTTATGGTTTCCTTGGCTGTGCAAAGGACTCCCCTGGTGGCTCAGACAATAAAGCATCTGCCTACAATGTGGGACACCAGGGTTCAATCCCTGGGCCAGGAAGATCCTCTGGAGAAGGAAATGGAGACCCACTCCAGTACTCTTGCCTGGAGAATCCCATGGATGGAGGAGCCTCCATGGGGTCACAAAGAGTCAGTTGGACATGACTGAGCAACTAAACTTTCTTTTCTTTCTTTTGTTGTGGAAAAACTTTGATTAGATCTCATTTGTGTATTTTTTTTTCTATTGCCTTGGGAGACTAAGAATATATTTGGCATGATCTATGTCAGAGAATGTCTTGTCTGTGTTCTCATCCAGGAGTCTTCGGGTGTCATGTCTTAAACTTACATCTTTAAGCCATTTTGAGTTTATTTTGTGCATGGTGGTATGATATGAATTCTAGCTTCATTGATTTACATGTAACTGTCCACTTTCCCTGGAGAAGGAAATAGCAACCCACTCCAGTGTTCTTGCCTGGAGAATCCCAGGGACGGGGGAAGCCTGGTGGGCTGCCGTCTATGGGGTTGCACAGAGTTGGACACGACTGAAGCGACTTAGCAGCAGTAACTTGATGGTAGAATATGGGCTTTGCTATCTGATTAAGGGTAAGCTTTAGGCAAGGTATTCTCCCTGAGTGTTAGTGAGTGTGAATTTTTAGGTTCTATTCAGCCTCCTGCACTTAGGCTAGCCCTGTTTTGCCCTCTTTGCTTTCTTCTTTGGGTTCAGTAAGTGTTTGCCTTTCAGCAGCTTCTTTGGTGCACTCTTAACCCATTTGTTCTGATGGACATGAATTAGTTGAACATGTTTCCACTTTGCTCATTTTTTCCTATTTTACATTTTTACATGTAGCAAAAGTTTAGTATCTTTAAAAAGGGAAAGATAACAAGATGAAAGTCCTGAGTGTTGCCTTTACCATCATAGATTAAAGATTTTATTCCATTGGAGAAAAAGGCTAAAAGGATCAGGTGGTTTCCTGGACCTCCTGCATAGCTGATATTCCCATACCTAGATGTGCTCCATAATGGACACTTCTTAGGGCTATTGTACAATATTTTATGAATGATGTTGCAATGAATAGCATTGTACATTTACAAGATTAGATAGATAAATAGATAAATGATAGATAAAATGTCCTACTATATACTTTAAATCAATTCTAGAGAAGAATACACTTTGTCATAGAAATTTGATTTTGGAAAGAAGTAAATATTGGTGTAAGAAAAACAAAAATTAACCACAAAGAAAAGTTATTGTTTTATATATAAATAAGTGAAACATCTAAAACACACTAACTCTACACCAAGGTTAACACACACAAAAACACGCATACAGGAACATATATATTCATTGGCTACCTCTTTCATATTGAAAGTGTATTATGTAGGGGATAGCCAGGAACATTGTAAAGTAGATGAGCATGGGGGAGCACCTGTTAAATTATTTGGTGGTGGTGGTTTAGTTGCTAAGTAGTGTTCGACTCTTGAGACCTCATGGACTATAGCCTGCCAGGCTTCCTGTCCATGGGATTCTCCAGGAAAGAATACTGGAGGTGGGTTGCCATTTCCTTCTCATGGGTTATTTAAAGATGTTATTAAACTTTAATAATGAAAACCTTCTGGTACTTAGTTTGAAAGTGAATTTTGTGAAAGAAAAAAATAATTTTGGAAATAAAAAAACAGGAAATCCTTTAAACGAGGTCTGTGATAATGTCAACTTTTAAAAATAAGCAGTAGATATTAGGCTATTCGTTAAGTGGCTTTGCTTCAATTGTCTAACCTTTCACACAAATGATTGCTGGATACTTTGCAAAAATAGAATTTCAGAACGTATGAAATGTGTAGATGAGAAATAAAAATTGAGAACTAACTGCTTGATGATATTTTCATGGGTATTTTTTAAGTTGCATTTTTAATTTCTTTAATTATTAGTGAAAGCTATGTTGTTGTGGTTCTGCCAAGTGGTTTGTAGCTCTGCGACCCTGTGGATACAGCGCTCCAGCCTTCCCTATCCTTCACTATCTCCCAGAGTTTGCTCAAACTCATGTCCATCGAGTCACTTTTGCCATCCTCTGTTGCTCTCTTCAACTCCTGCCCTCAATCTTTTCCAGCATCAGGGTCTTTTCCAGGGAATTGACCCTTTAGATAAGATTGCCAAAGTACTGGAACTTCAGTTTCAGCATCGGTCCTTGACTATTCAGGGTTGATTTGCTTTAGGATTGACTGATTTGATCTCTTTGTAGCCAAGGGACTCTCAAGAGTCTTATCCAACACCACAGTTCAAGAGCATCAATACTTTGGCCCTCAGCCTTCTTTCTGGTCCAACTTTCACATCAGTTCATGTCTACTGGGAAAAACCATAGTTTTGACTACATGGGCCTTTGTTGGCAAAGTGATGTTTTTGCTTTTTAATATGCTCTCTAGGTTGGTCATAGCTCCCCTTCCAAGGAGCAAGTGTCTTTTAATATAATGGCTGCAGTCACAATCCACAATGATTTTGGAGCCCAAGAAAAAATCTGTCCCTGTTTCCTAGTTACTATAAAATGATTTTTAAAACATTTAACACTAATAAATCTAGGTGTAGCATAAGAATATTGGGAATGTTTGGTGTTGATTCTATTGGAGCTGCATTAAGAAAAATAAAGTTATCTAAATAAGTGGGAAAATTAAATTTAGTGAGATAATTAGTGTGTAAGCATTTTATTTACTATTAGGCTGTGTACAAATGTTAATTATTAATCTCACTAGCATAGTAAGTGCAATTAATAGGGTTGGGTGGAGAAGAATAGAAGGAGCTAGTTTCATTCAGAAGGGTATTAGAACAGTCTAGGTAAATGCAAACCAAATATGAGGCAGAAGGTATCAATAGTACTGTAAAATGACAGGGAACTTTATTATATTTGGATTAGATGCATGAAAAACCATCAGAAGTAATATCAACTGATACACCTAGTATTACATTTCTAGCCCCATATTGCCTTCCCTTACATACCATACCAAAATACTGATTCACTTATAATGTTGCCTTCCCTTACACACCATACCCCAGTACTGATTCACTTCTAATGTGAATAAAGTCTTGTGTGGTGTGTTTGCCTGATTTTAGATAACATGGATAGGAATAGTCCTATTGTTTAATAGACACTGGGGTTCTTGCTGTTAAACTAGACTTATAGGAGTTCACATAATATTGATAACGATAGCAGTAGTCAATGCAACTCATATCTAAGTGCTTCATATGCCCTAACATTTTTCTTACATAACTTTATAACCTAGTACATATTTTCCTGTATAGTATAGATATCAGGTATAAGGCACCAAACTATGGATGGAAGTTTGTGATATTGTAAAGGAAGCAATGATCAAGACAATCTCCAAGAAAAATAAATGCAAAATGGCTGTCTGAGCAGGCCTTACAAATAGCTGTGAAAAGAAGAGAAGTGAAAGGCAAAGGAGAAATGGAAAGATATACTCATTTGAATGCAGAGTTCCAAAGAATAGCAAGGAGAGATAAAAAAGCTTTCCTCAGTGATCAATAGAAAGATGTAGAGGAAAACAACAGAATGGGAAAGACCAGAGATCTCTTCAAGAAAATTAGATACACGAAGGGAACATTTCATGCAAAGATGGGCTCAATAAAGGACAGAAATGGTATAGACCTAACAGGAGCAGAAGATATTAAGAAGAGATGGCAAGAATACACAGAAGAACTGTACAAAAAAGAACTTCATGACCCAGATAATCATTCTGGTGTAATCATTCACCTAGAGCCAGACATCCTGGAATGTGAAGTCAAGTGGGCCTTAGAAAGCATCACTACGAACAAAGCTAGTGGAGGTGATGGAATTCTAGTTGAGCTATTTCAAATCCTAAAAGATGATACTATGAAAATGCTGCATTCAATATGCCAGCAAATTTGGAAAACTCAGCAGTGCCCACAGGACTGGAAAAGGTCAGCTTTCATTCCAATCCCAAAGAAAAGCAATCCCAAAAATTGCTCAAACTGCTGCACAATTGCACTCATCTCACACGCTAACAAAATAATTCTCAAAATTCTGCAAGCCATGTTTCAACAGTACATGAACCATGAAGTTCCAGATGTTCAAGCTGGATTTAGAAAAGGCAAAGGAACCAGAGATCAAATTGCCAACATCCTCTTGATCATTGAAAAAGCAAGAGAGTTCCAGAAAAATATCTATTTCTGCTTTATTGACTATGCCGAAGCCTTTGACTGTGTGGATCACAATAAACTGTGGAAAATTCTTGAAGAGATGGGAATACCAGACCACCTGACCTGCCTCCAGAGAAATTTGTATGCAGGTCAAGAAGCAACAGTTGGGACTGGACATGGAACAACAGACTGGTTCCAAATAGGAAAAGGAATACGTCAAGGCTGTTTATTGTCACCTTGCTTATTTAACTTATATGCAGAATACATCATGAGAAATGCTGGGCTGGAAGAAGCACAAGCTGGAATCAAGATTGCTGAGAGAAATATCAATAACCTCAGATAGGCAGATGACACCACCCTTACGGTAGAAAGTGAAGAAGAACTAAAGAGCCTCTTAATGAAAGTGAAAGAGGAGAGTGAAAAAGTTGGCTTAGGTTCGATGCATAATACAGGGTGTTTGGAGCTGGTGCACTGGGATGACCCAAAGGGAGGGGATGGGGAGGGAGGTGGGAGGGGGTTTCAGAATGGGGAACACATGTACACGCATGGCAGATTCATGTTAATGTGTGGCAAAACCAATACAATATGCTATAGTTTAAACAAATAAAAACTCAACATTTGGAAAACTAATATAATGACATCTGGTCCCATCACAACTTCATGTCAAATAGATGGGGAAACAGTGGAAACAGTGACAGACTTTATTTTGCAGGGCTCCAAAATCACTGCAGATGATGACTGAAGCCATGAAATTAAAAGATGTTTGTTCTTTGGAAGAAAAGTTATGACCAACCTAGACAGGTTATTAAAAAGCAGAGACATTACTTTGCCAACAAAGGTCCATCTAATCAAGGCTATGGTTTTTCCAGTAGTCATGTATGGATGTGAGAGTTGGGCTATAAAGAAAGCTGAACGCTGAAGAATTGATGCTTTTGAATTGTACTGTTGGAGAAGACTCTTGAGAGTCCCTTGAACTACAAGGAGATCCAATCAGTCCTTCATAAAAGAAATCAGTCCTGAATATTCACTGGAAGGACTGATGCTAATGCTGAAATTCTAATACTTTGGCCACCTGATGCAAAGAGCTGACTCATTGTAAAAGACCCTGAAAGATTGAAGGCAAGAGGAGAAGTGGATGACAGAGGATGAGATTGTTGGATGGCATCACCAATTCACTGTACACGAGTTCAAATAAACTCCAGGGGTTGGTGATGGACAGGAAGGCCTGGGCTGCTGCAGTCCATGGGGTTGCAAAGAGTCAGACACTTTGCAACTGAGCGACTGAACTGACCTGATAAGGTACCGAAGATTCATATAAATTACTCAAGATATTATAAGTTTTATAAGAGAAGTTCAGGCTGGCTGTCTCCAGCAGACTGAGCTGTTGTTCCTGAGGAGATTAATGTTTGTTGTTTTTGGCATAATTTTTTCTTACATCTCTCAAAGTGATTGAACCCACATGCAGGTATTCTCCAAATTCCTTTTTACTTTAACTCAGTGAATTTCCTGCTCCTTTCTTCTCTCACTCCTTCCTGCCTCATAATCCAACTTTGCACAATATCCTTAAGTACTGAATACTGACATTTGGCAGTGTTCTTGAGTATCTGAGTAATAAATTATTTCTCAAATATTTTATTTTCTTGTCTCAAACACAGATAACTAAAGAAAGAAAATATAACCAAAGCAGCCTTAATAGCATCAACATGATTAACTCCAAGTCTAACATGATGCAAAATTGACTATTGATGCTAGAATATTAAATGAGAAATCTATTATGAGGTTTATAAAAATCACCTCATCCCAGTCTAACCAATGTTTGTTATTATAGCAACTATCATCTTATTTCTTCATTAAGTAGTATGACTAAGAGTTAGGCTAAACTTCAACAGTACATGAACCAACAACTTCCAGATATACAAGCTGAATTTAGAAAAGGCAGAGGAACCAGAGATCAAATTGCCAACATCTGCTGGATCATAGAAAAAGTAATAGAGTTACAGAAAAACATCTACTTTTTCTTCATTGACTAACCTAATGCCTTTGACTGCATGAATCACAGCAAATAGTAGAAATTTCTTAAAGGGATGGGAATACCTGACCACCATACCTGCCTCCTGAGAAATTTGTATGCCAAACATGAAGCAACAGTTAGTACTGGACATGGATCAATAGACTGGTTCCAAATTGGGAAAGGAGTACATCAAGGCTGTATATTGTCATACAATTGTCACTTATATGCAGGGTATGTCATGCAAAATGCCAGTCTGAATGAAGCTTAAGGTGGAATCAAGATTGCTGGGAGAAAAAACAACAACCTTAGATATGCAGATGATACCACCCTAATGGCAGAAAGCAAGGAGGAAATAAAGAGCCTCTTGATGAAGGTGAAAGAGGAGAGTGAAAAACTGACTTAAAACTCATCACTCAAAAAATGAAGATCATGGCATTGGGTCCCATCCCTTCATGGCAAATAGGTGGGGGAAACAATGGAAACAGTGACAGATTTTTATTTTCTTATCATCCAAAATCACTGCAGTTGGTGACTGCAGCCATGGAATTAAAAGATGCTTGCTCCTTGGACGAAAAGCTGTGACACACCTAGCCAGTGTATTAAACAGCAGAGACATCACTTTGCTGACAAAGTTCCAAATAGTTAAAGCTATGATTTTTCTAGTTGTGAATTTTATAGTTGGACCATAAAGAAGGTTTAGGGCTGAAGAACTGATGCCTTTGAAATGTGGTGCTGGAGAAGACTCTTTAGAGACTCTTGGACAAACCAAGTCAAGATCCAACCAGTCAGTCCTAAAGGAAATCAACTCTGAATATTCATTGGGAGAACCGATGCTGAATCTAAAGCTCCAGTGCTTTGGCTACCTGATGTGAAGAACTGATTCACTGGAAAAGATCCTGATGCTGAAAAAGGTTGAGGGCAGGAGGAAAAGTGGGTGGCAGATGATGAGATGGTTGGCTGGCATCACCAACTCAAAGGACATGAGCTTGAGCAAACTCTATGGGATGGTGAAGGACAGGGAAGATTGGTTTGCTGCAGTCTGTAGGGTTGCAAACACTTGGGCACAACTTAGCGACTGAACAACAAAAAGAGCAAAAGTCAACATATAGCCTGTTGGCTCCATTGACTTGAAATCATATGGTTGTGATATTGAGTCACCCACAATAAGTGCATTCTGCTCCAACGAAAGATGGGAAGATGACTGTATCAGCATGCAGTAATAATAGCTTAGAGAAGTATCAATAAGTATGTGAATATATGTTTAAATCATAAGACATTTTAGCAGTTTTTATATTTATGTCTAGATTAATGCTCATGATACTCAACTGGAAATGGATTGACAAAGATGTAGGAAGAAAAACTAGAAGGAAAATTAATAGATAAGATATGTAATACTATTTTTTAACAACTGATAAAGCTTTATCTAAGAGCCTATATCATTAATGTATAATATATTTTCTTTTGAATCACTTCACATGATTTTAATTTTATACTTTAAAACTAATAATTTAGTAAGATATATTATTTTAAATTGCTTATACTTTTAAACTTATCATTAAATATGAATATTTTATGTACTGTAAACCACTTGAAGAGAGCTCTCAAACCTTGTATATGAACTTTAATATACAAAGTACAGAAATGCATTTTCACAATGTAGGTCAAGGAAGCTATAAATTAAAACAGAAAATTACCAAAATTGGAAAAAAAAAATTATTTAGGAAACAAAAGTTTGTATTGTAAGCACTGTACATTTATATACAATTTTAATGAATATATAGTTAAATATGTTAAAGTTTAAACATTTTGAAGAGATGAGGTTACTAACATTTAAGTTGATGCATATGAAGAATACACCAGTGTAATCTTTTAAGAAAAATTTTATAATTTTTCACTGATATTTTTGTAATAATAATGATGATACTGATGAGTTTAACAAAACTAATGTCCAAGATTTAAACAAGGATACACTTATTTTATGTAAATGTTAATGCTCTTTTTCAGTGGAAAAAGTCTCTATTTTACATCCTGAATTTCTGCTTGTATCTAGTTTCTTTAGTGAATTGTTAATAAAATCACCTAGAGCTGAAATCATGTTAAAGAAGTTAATATGCAAATGAAATTCTCTGTAAGAGCCACAATTCATCTTCTCTATAAATAAATATTTTCACATACAATGAATCATGAATAAAGTGTCAAAATGCAGAGGAGTAAATATTACTAATTTCTTAAAATTATAGGAAGAGTGAATAACATGACTTTTCCTGGACTATACCTGCTTTATTTATTTATTTATTCATTTTTTCCATTTATTTTTATTAGTTGGAGGCTAATTACTTTACAGCACTGCAGTGGTTTTTGTCATACATTGAATTAACCATGGATTTACATGTATTCCCCATCCCGTATACCTGCTTTAAAAACTTCTCCTTCTGATTAGTTTACTATCACGTTGAGAAGAGAAACCTATGTTCTCATCGACATTGAAAAATATTGTTAATTAGTTAATTTCTTAATTGCAAAATTAACATCTTAACAAAAGTAGATAATTTCCAAGTAAAGTAATTAAAGAAGAAAAATATTACCAATAAAGAAGTTCAAAGGATAATTGATGCATAATATTTTATTTCTATTTGTACATGCCTCAGTATTTAGAAGCAATTTCTTAAGGAAAACTGGGTTCAAAGAAATCTATCACATGGAGAGTTTGTGGACAAGAACTGTGTGTTGTTAGTTTTAGGGGAAAAAATCCAGCTTATTTTGACTGTCTTCTTTTCTCTGTTTTGTCAGGGGATTATTTTCAGAAGGCTTTCTCTTATAATTTTTTTTTTTTTAATTCACAACTGGTAACAGGCATGAGAAGATGCTACTTTAAAAAATATGGTGTAAAATTTCCCATCTCTTCTGACAGGTGGTTGCTTTTCCTGTCTCTGGGTCCCCATTCTAGCTTGACTGGCTTGCTTAGCTACAGATCACCAAACCAATTTAAGTGCAAATCAGCA
The DNA here is from genome assembly GCF_023699985.2 of Odocoileus virginianus. NCBI lineage: Eukaryota > Metazoa > Chordata > Mammalia > Artiodactyla > Cervidae > Odocoileus > Odocoileus virginianus. The sequence goes on along the minus strand of NC_069675.1, from coordinate 55,405,442 downwards.
CCATTTCTAGGCTATGTTACCACAGTGGTTTTCCAATTGTCCTATCTTTAAACATTCTCTTCACACTGACTATGTGCTAGACACTTTTTCAAGTTTCAAATATTAACTCATTTTGGCCTCCAAATGAGTCTGTAAGTTAGGTATTCTATGCTATTTTTAAAAATGAGTAAATGGAAGCAGTCAGTGGTTACCTGCCATAAATTCATGAATCCTAGTGGCAGAACTGAGATTGGAATCTAGGCAGAATCATAATGTCAGGAGATGAGTTTAACAATAAAATTATCTCTGATTTGGACTGTTCAATGCTGCTGAACCTCATTTTGGATAGCATCCAAAACCTTACTGTGACTTACAAGGATGCTTCTCCACTAAAACATCTTGACATAATACTACACTGTGGATATACAGTAATATTTTTATTTTCATGATGGTTCTTGATCTTGGTTTATTTTCATTTTTATATAGTTGCTTTTATTTTACTTTATATCTTAGCTTAAGTGGCTTATTTGAAGAGGTCACACACCTTAGATACATGATATAAACTCTAAGTTATTAAAACATCTGATATATCTCTGATCGTAGCTCTCACCAAGCTCTTCTGTAAGTTCATGCTTATCTTTTCATGAGACAATATGATTTGTAAATATATGTCATATTTTATGCCTATAATTTAGTAAAAAAAACCTTTATATACAGAGTATAATCAATATACATTAGCCAAATACAGCAATGAAAAAAAAAAGGCTGAATGGATAAATGGAAGAATTTATCAGAATTATTTACTACCACATTATATATAAAATACTATTATATATAGCATATAATATATTACATATAAAGTATCATATTTTATAGAAATATAATTGTATATATCTATTATATTTTTGCAGATATATAGCAGTGACTTTTATAAATATAACTTCTTGTCTGTAGCAGTAAATGTATCAGAAGTTATAAAGTAAGTCAAACTCGGGCAACATGGTTAAGGAGAAAACCTAGTTTTAAATGATACTGATGTACTTTTCAATATTTTGTCTTAATATCTTATAGGCTTTGTATGTATAAAGAACTGTGCTAGGTATCATGATTGAGTGAAAGCAAAAATCATAGTATTTTTTTGTAAGATTTGCCTGGGAAGCCATAATTCGGTGAAAATACAAAATAGGGAGCTGCATGAATTTCATCTAATAAGGGTGGTAGAAGATAAATGCAATTAAATGTCTGATAACTAAAAGAAATACCTTCAAGGAACAAAAAATCTTCACAGAGAGAGAAATTTGGCTAGAACTGAGTAATTGTAATATTGTATATAGGTCACGAAGAAGGAATAAGACAAAAAATACAGAAAAAGTAGTTTGTCAATGCTTGTAAATATTATGCAGATGATGAAATATTTTAGGCCAGAAACAAACACAGGTATGCATGACATAGATTAGACAGGAAAAGGAAGTGCTGTCTGTGTGGTGATGGAGTCATGTACTAGCCTTTCAAAAACTTCCTGGTTTTCTCACTTCCAAGAACACTGGGACATCCCCCAATAAATAGGACCAATCACATTATTGCATCATATTTGTCATTATTTATTAGAAACAGCCAAAAGTCACTTAAGACAGCTAAACAATGCTTTTTCTTTAGCAAGGAATTATGGCTGCTTTTGTTCTATCATGGACAAACACAAAAGGGCTTATTGAGATAATTCTTTCAAATAAGTATGATATTATAACATTAAGAAAGGATAATTTAATATTATATGTCCAGAAATAAGTAAATTTCATAAGACATCACTAAACTAGAGACAATTTTCATGTACAGGAGAATTAACTAATTAGATCATTTGCTGTTCCTAGCTTAGGAGGATACAAAGCAGCTCAGCCCTGGAATCTCAGCTTTGACAATTGCATTGTTTGTCTTCTAGTAAACCCTCAAGTTTTTCTTATCACAGGCTCATAGAATGGGATAGCGATGAATTATTTGGAGAATTTTAGTGAGAGTGATTCATTTTGCATCCTTTGCAAGATTGTCCAGCTAGTGGTTTTTATGTTTTCTCTTTTTCTGACACTCCTTTCCAACAATGTTTAAATTAAATGCTACGTGGGGAAGGAGGTGAGACATTTACTTAAGTGAAACTATTCTCTTTTCCTTTTACTGAACAATAAAATATTCTTAGGAAGCTTTCCTTAATAAGAAAGCTCAAAGTGATGCACGAATATAGAATTAAAATTAAAGTATTTTTGATCATTTGGTCAATTACGATAAGCTTTTCCAGGCAAATGTTTGCCTTTCTCAGAGAAAAGTACATTTTATTTTTTTATCATCACTCTTGGTAATATCTGATAGAAAGGATAATTTAAAGTCAGATCATTAGTTTTTATATGTGTCTCAAGTCACATGATTTAAATTAAAACCAGTAGATGAAATGAAATGCAAAACACTATTTTTTTAATTTAGTAACTAGTCATGATCCTACTTGCTATTCAAAACACATATACCCAAACAAAAAATAAATTATTTTAGTAAGCTTGCTGGCCTTACATTCCTATCAGGAAGATTCCCACAGCTGATTTCTTAAGGCAAGATACAAACCAAAACTCTTAGTGGTTTTTAATTCAAGATGGGGAACTAAACTAATGCTTCAAATCATTTGATGGCCACATTTAATTTTCTGTAAAGGAATACAAAGGGAAGCAACTCATAGAAACAGGAAGCAGTGGAATTGAGCAATAATGGGCAAGAGGTTTCAGTGCATTTCTAGGAAAGAACAGGCAGATGATAGAAAGTTAACAAAAGACACAAGGAAGAAGCTTCAGGCTGCAGTCCAGATGGAAATAGCTCCGTAATATAGGAGAAAACCAAGAAACAAATTATGAAGTTCAGTGGGAGGCAGAAAATAAGTCATATCTGATCTACTTACCAATTCAGAAAGGAGTTTATTTAATATCCCCATTGAGATTATCCATTGTCCTTTTATATCAAATGTTTCATCATTATGGTTCAAGGTTATCAATTTAAGGTACATAGAGTTTTTTGTTAACTTTGTCAGATTGCTTAATACAATTATGTGCAGTTTTATTTTATATATTAATATTATAGATCTTGCTTTTGTTGATATATTAAAATCTTCTTGGCCATTTTTTTTTCTTTTGTTTCTATATTTCAGTGGGGAAAGTTTATTCATTCAAACATTTTGATTCTTCTATTTTTAGAATTCTTGCTTAACATTACTAAGTTTCACTATTGAAATATCTGCAATTATTGCTCATATTAAGTCATTTAGTCATGTCTGACTCACTGTGACCCCCATGAACGATAGCCCACCAGGTTCCTCTGTCTGTGGGATTTAGACTAATTATATGCTTCTGTGCTTACTTGGCTTCTCATGTTTCTTACACCCATGTCTTCTCCTTTTTCATATGCATATAAGTTTTCTTTTCAGAAAGACTATGTGATGTTTTGAATCCTTACCTGGCAAGATCTTGCTTACTTCTTGATCAAAAGTTTGACCAAGAATGCGATGCTAAGTTAAAATATTTATTCTTAAATTTGAGGTAAGTGTTACACTATTTTCAGTACTCTATATTTCTGAAAAACAGTCTGAAAAGAGCCATAACATAATTATTTTGTAAATATATTCCTTCTCTTCAAGTTGTAAGCCACTTACTCCTTCCTCTTTATCTTTACAGTCACTCTTTCTTTTGTATATATTATGTTTTCTCACATTTATGATACTACCTTTGAAAGACACTTTGATCTCTTTCCATGATTATTTTTTCCATAAGTTTTGGCATATTTTTTTCAATTATGCTTTTGTGTTTCTGCACGTGTATTTTATCTTGTATCTTCCTTTGGATAAAATCTTAATAAGTGAATATGAATATTGGAAACCCCGGATCAATTGTTGATCTTAAATTTTCTTTATTACTTTATAACGGTTTTGTAGGAGTATTTTATGGGAGAGTTCATCAACTTTTCATGTGACGAATATGGTAACTATTTCTTCCTGTTTATTTATCAACAGCTAGCCTAAATACATGGTAATTACTTAAAGAGCTTAAGGTTTCAAAGACAGGGCTCCTTTCTCTCTGGCTTCTTCTAGCTCGGTCTCTGACTCCTGTTTTTTTTTTTTTTTTCAAATAAACCAAATGTCTTATTTTTCCGAAGGATAGTAACTCAAACCTGATTATTTTTTTCCAAAAATATACTCTCTTTCTGAGTTTTTGGCTTGATAATACCTATTTTCTTCTTAATTAACTATCCCAGTGCTGTTGGTGATCATTAAAAGCTTTCTAATTCTTGTTACATGGATACATACACACATACAACTGTAACTGAGTAGACAGAGGCTTTTCATGAGTGAAATGACAGTGATGGATTCCTCATGCTAATTATGGAAGCCCTGGCTCTCATAGTGAGTGAAGATTTGGATTCAGACTGTTTAAAAATCTTCTTTTTAAAAATATTTCATATCAAATTTTTAAAATCTTATGACTATGTCTATATCATAAGACAGCCATATTTTTAAAAAGTCCACAAATTAAATTGTACAGCTTGATGATTTACCACAAGCTGAATATCTGTGTATCTACTATGTATGTTAAGAAAGAGAACAAATATCATATACTGACACATATACGAAATCTAGAAAAATATTTATGAACCTACTTGCAGGACAGATATAGAGATGCAGACAGAGAACAGACTTGGGATACAGTGGGGGAAGGCGAGGGTGGGACGGATTGAGAGTAGCATTGACATGTATATACTACCATGTGTAAAATATATAGCTGGTGGGAAGCAGCTATATAGCACACGGAGTTCAATGCAGTGCTCTGTGATGGCCTACAGGGGTGGGAGGGAGGGTGGTGTGCAGGAGGCTTAAGATGGAGGGGATATATGTATACTTGGAGCTGATTCATTTTGTTGTACAGCAAGAAACAACACATTGAAAAGCAATTATCCTCCAATTAAAACTTAAAAATAAAAAAGCTCTTTCAAAAAAAAGAAAAAGAAGAAGGAGGAGGTTTAAAAGAGAATGTGTTACAGAGCTGAGAGCCAAACTCTGTAAGTGAATCTGGGAGAAGGGGCCTTCATATCCAGCAGGCAAATGTTTCTCACACCCTCTCAAAAACGTATCACTAAACATGTAAACACCATCATTTAGGTTTGATCTTTGAAATTAATATAACCCTTATCATGTAATATGCATTAATATGTATATGCACTCTTTGACTAAATATTATATTTCTGAGATTCATCCATGTCATTCCATATAGCATCAGTTAGTTCATTTTCATTGCTGCATAACAATCCTTTTTATGAATATTCCATAATGTAGTTCTGCATTAACTCTATGGTTCATGGGCATTGTTTTCAGCTTGGGCCACCAACAAATTATACTGAGATAAACATTACTGTATATGCCTCCAGAGAAAGCTTTATATTCATTCATGAAGCTGGAAATATCCTGCAAATATTGACATGTTTTTCCTCTCATATATAGGGCTAGCTAGCAATGAAAGTTTCTGATAGTTTATCTTCATTATAAAAAGAGAAAAATTTCTATATATTATCTGGGGCAAAAAGTCAAAATATGTGGGAGTATGAGGCAATTTTCCCAAAAGTTACAAATTAATTCCTCCTAGATACTTCAATACCTTCCTTACTTTCTGTTTCTTATGAAACACAGAAACTGAACTTTTATGTTGGAAGAACTTACTGTGATGTGAATGTTATACTGAATGTGGTTTTATCAGTTGCTAGTTTAATGGCATTTCTTTTATATCATGAAATTTCTGAAATGTCCTTCTTCAATAGCATCCTTCCAAGAGTTACAGGATTTATTTTGGTTTCAATAGTCATTTATTAGGTCCTAGAAGAGGTAAATTAATTACAGTCCTTTTGAAACAGAATTAAGGGATTTAATGAGTGAGTGAAAGGGTAGGAAAGCAGTAATAGCAGCAGAAATTTTTTGAACTGCTAAATAATTTATATGATCATCTCTAAAGAGCTCACTGAGTTGAAGTAACAAATTATGTCATATGCCCACCTAGAAATATCTAAAATGAAATATGGTTGAATGGCTCAGCATCTGTTCCACCCTCCTACAGTGTCCACCTGCACTGAAGAGGCAAGTCAGCTAAAACGCAGTTTTTCCAGACAATTTTACAACTAGGACTTGTATATGATTTTAAAAGGAGACTTTGCTCTTTGCTTCCAATGTTTCTCTTCTCTAACATAATTGAGGAAGCCCTGAGTTTTTCTGGGTGTCAAAAGTAAGGTGCAAACATCTTCCATGGGTCAAAACAGTGGTTCAGCCACTTGTGATAATATCAGATTCCTGATGGCTGGATCATATATAAAGATTCCTTATTTCTCATCTTTGTAATTATACAGGGATAATGTCATCTTTGATAAGCCCAGATTGGCAATGTTACTCTGAAAGTCATTCCTGGAGTTCCGTAAAGTCATTACGGAATATTTGTTCAACTATTCTAAACACTGTGTAAAAATTGATGTTCTGCATTATAGCATGTTTTGATTTAAAACACTACCATTCTTTCTGTTTTCTTCAATCTAATTCTGACTTTAAAAGTGTTTGATTTAGGAAATGAATTCAGACAATGAAACCTCAAGAGTAAAAATCCATGATTAGCTGTCTCATGTGATACGGTTTGTAGCCAGTGATTATTTGTTTCAATAAGAAAATAATATTATTATAAAAATTAGAAAGGATAAATATAAAGATTTAGGAGTACAGAAATGTTGAAGTGGATTTACCTATTATATTTATTCATTTGACTATGTTTGCTGTAACCTGTAAAGAGAAAAGAATCAGTTACAAAATTTCTTCTAATGGCCTAGAATAAAGTGCCTATCAACAACAAGGCAATGAGAATGAAGAATACAGAATACAAGAGGGAATTGATTATACCAATCTATGTAGTAAAACCTAACTAAGTAAAATTACACTAATAAAGCTTAGATCTTTGTATGATTAAAAGACCAATATTCATTCATATCTTCCTTAAAACAACTTCTTTTGCTATTTATCTTAAAAGTAAGGAACCAAATACAGACAAAATTAAACCCTTCAGGTTGTTCAATTATTACAATGAATTTGCAGTCATTTGAATATCCCATGTAAAAGTTAAGATATTTTTAAGTACTTGAATCCAAAATTATGAGTCTCTTTGTCTGGATAGTAGTCCCTTTTCCACTATATGATGAAGATTAAACTTTCTTTTTAGAAATAATTTAAACATCTCAAAAAGGATGCCTATTTCCTCTTACATAACCTCTACTATCATCAGACATATAAAAGCAAGCAAAATGACTCACTAATTATATACAACATTTAACCAAAGAAAGTAATGCTTATAGACTAAGACTTACTATTTTGATTAATTTTACCAAGTATTCAAAGAAATGTAATGCCAAATTGTTTTCAAACATGCTATAGTAGAGCTGAAGAAATAGTTTTTCATCAGGACAAGGTTGTGAACATGATACATGTATCAAATATATTGCATATGTTATCATCCACTAGCTAGACAATTCTATTTCCTTGCTCAGTTAGGAGAGTACAACCTAGATTTAATAGTAGCCAACAGTAAAATAAGTTGAAATGCCAGGAATCAAAGTCTAACATTGAGGAAGAAACACAAAACCTTATGGGAATAGAGAAGTTGGTTTGATTTAACCTTTCGACCCATGAACTCAATCTCTACTAAGCACCACAAAAGAGTGTAGATGAAAAATTGTTTACAAAGCTTTGTCAGCTATGTGTGAAACTGGATATTATTCCACTGAAGTAGTCTTCTCCATTTCTCCATGGAAGATGCGAGCTTACAGTTTCATTTAAGGACCAGGACTTTAACAGTTTTCATAAAGGTAGCAGGTCCTTTGGGTCAGACAGCTTTGACCCAAGCAGTAAAAGATGGTTGTTAGTGGATCTTTGTGCTCATAGGAAATTAAATATATGGGAAAATCTTAAGATCTATTATCAACACTGTAACTGGAGAAAAAACCTTTTGTGACAATAACAACAGCAACAACAAAAAACTAGACCTGACAATAGCTTCCTAATCTGATCGGGAAAGAGATGCCTTCATGATTTTTCATTAAGTTCCCAGAATGATTCAGTTCACAGGCCTAGATACTGTCAAATAAAGACACTGATAGTAATAAGGAAAGGCTCTGCAGTACTACACACACAATTACTGTAAATCTTCTTAGCATGCTTCAAGGTGACCAGAAGTTGTTTGCAAGGTAAATGGGCTCAAGGGGAAAATAAAATTTCCAGATCTTTTGAGAATTACTGAACATTTGCTCTCTGTTAATATTATTCTTGAGAAACTCAGAACACCTATTTGGTCCTTCAGTTAGAGTAGAAAGTTAAGGGTATTGAATAATAAATGGAATTTTAGCTTGGGTTCATCTCATAGTGATCCCAGTGAGTCCATGAACAACCTGTAGTCATTTTCTCCATCATGCAAGCAAAACATAAACATTCAGCCATCATGCAAACAAAAACTGCTACATTTGCACTTCAAAATATTTTTTGAAGACTTGGTAAATATATTGTGCTTCATGTCCTTTTATGAGGCATAGTTGGATCAACTGATTCAATGGGTCTTTGATTAAATCAAATCTAACATTCCTCTCATTGATGCTTTTGAACTTGGTGTTGGAGAAGACTCTTGAGAGTCCCTTGGGCTGCAAGGAGATCTGACCGGTCAATCCTAAAGGAAATCAGTCCTGAATATGCATTGGAAGGACTGACGCTGAAGCTGAAACTGCAATACTTTGGCTACCTGAGGCAAAGAACTGTCTCATTGGGAAAGGCCCTGCCTGATGCTAGGAAAGATTGAAGGCAGGAGGAGATGGGGATGACAGAGAATGAGATGGTTGAATGGCATCACTGATTTAATGGACAAGTTTGAGCAAGATTTGAGAGTTGGTGATGGACAGGTAAGCCTAGCATGCTGCAGTCCATGGGGTTGCAAAGAGTCAGACATGACTGAGCTACCTAGCTGAACATTCTTGTCTCCTTAAATCTTTGGATTTCTTTCTTTTTTTGAATTACAAGTAGAAATTTTTGGTATTTCAACTTCATTAAATGTTGGTCACTTGACTGTCCGGAATAATATTCAGAATTGTGTGTTGTCTTCTATAATAAGAGTTATTTATGGTAGGCAGTGACAACTTGAGCAATAAGAACTAATCTTCCCATAGTTAATTCCAAACAATACTTCAGCCCATAGGAAATTTAAGCAGTTAATAAAAGTTCTTAAAATTTGAAACTGTGAAGAGTCTTATCACATCTTCATTTTATTCTGCTGTTTTGACTCTACAAAGATTAACACTTTTTGGAGAATGGTTTGGGATCATTGACATCTTACTTATGTGAAGATTCCAAGTGCCTTACAAAATTTCAGCTAAACCATCAGTTCAAAGGAAACAACTCTGAAAGTATATGGTACTGAACACCAAAATCGGTGTATTTATTAAATCAGAGACTATTAGAACATGTTCTGTCTCCAAATAAGAATATGATCCCACATACCATCACTCCCAATGACCGATAAGGGAATTTTGTGGTTTTCACCCCCCTAACCAAGGTCTCTACAAATGATGGCCATGATCTTGAAAGAGTAAAGTGGATAAAGACTGAATATTTATGCTTAGGCTTGGGGAAAGGATAAGGATATCCAAGTGCAGTTTTTTGATACTTCTTTCATTATAGTACAGAAAATCTGAACAGTACAAAAGGACAAAAATCAATATTAAATATACAGGTATTAGAAAAGAAATAAATCTATATTCACAAATTGCATCATCATATGTGTAGAAAGATCTCAGAAATATACCAAAGAAGCTAGCAGAACTAAACAATTTAGAGAGTTTTAAGGCTATAAGTTATTTTTAGAAAGATCCTTTGCATTTATACATGTTAACAGGAAAACTTTAAGAACGGGACTTACAGAGAGCACGAAGTCAGCAAGCTGGAGGAATAGGAAGCTCCAGACTGTCCTTGCCCCAAAGATGACACTAATTCAACAATACAAAGACCAACTCTCTCTGTGAGAAATATTTTGGCCACTTCATGTGAACAGCTGACTAATTGGAAAAGATCCTGATGCTGGAAAAGACTGAGGGCAAGAAGATAAGGGGATGATAGAGGATGAGATGGTTGGATGGTATCATCAACTTAATGGACATGAGTTTGAGCCAACTCAGGGAGATAGTGAAGGACAGAGGAGCCTTGTGCACTGCAGTTCATGGGGTCATTAAGAGTTGGACACAACTTAGCGACTGAACAATGAAGACTAAGTAATATTCTCTAAATGAATTGAAGTGCAAGCATTAAAGGGGGGTAGTAAATCAGAATGATATTATCCCATTATGCATATGTAAGTGTGTGCATGTTCTTGTATGCATGGGTATGCAAAATTGATATTACATGTTAATATAGAAAATTTGGATGACATTAAAAAACATTAACTGTAGCTTTATCTTACTTATTGTATCAGTTTTGTTTTACTTTCTGTTTGAGTTTTCTATAATGGACTTCATATAAGAGGAAAGAATAGAAAAACAGAGTATGTTTGTTACGGATTAAGTTTACAGCGGCCAATTTGCTCCTGTTTTTAAAAGGGGATTGCGTGGGCAGCTGACATTTTTAACGTTAGCTATTTGTGTTTGAGTACAGCGCATGGGGTCAGGGGTCAAACAGCTGCCAGTCTCACGTGTCACACTTCCAGGCTGTATAATCTTCAGAAGCCAGCCGTTTTTTCTTCATGTGTATGTTTGTACCTGTGTCTTGCTGGTCTGTAGTGTGAAAGTGGGGCAGACAACACAGGCTTTTGCGACCTAAGTGGGCAACATGTGGAATTACCTTTTCATTGAACCTCCTGCACTGACCCTGGCATGAGATGGGTATTCAGTCGTATCTGAGGAGTTAATGAAACCTGGGTTCCTTGTGGCTCAGACGGTAAAGAATCTGTGTATAATGCCGGAGACGCGGGTTCAGTTCAGTCTCTGTTTGGGTTGGGAAGCCCCCGTGGAGGAGGGAGAGCAAGGCAACCCACTCTAGCATTCTTGCCCGGAGAATCTCAAGGACAGAGGAGCCTGGTGGGTTGCAGTCCATGGAGTCGCAGAGTCGGACACGACTGAGACATTAACACACACAATCAATGGAAAATACAGGCAATGCCTTGAGCACAGTGCCAAGCACGGATTAAGTGCCCTATGAGTCACTACTGTTAATCTTTTCTAAGTCCTGCCAGTGGAGTTAGTTACTCTTGACAGAGCACCACAACACAATAAAAAATCCGGCATCGGAAGGTCACTAAATTTAAAAAAAAAAAACAAAAAAAAAAAACAGAAACTATATTAAAACTTAAGTATCTACAGATATCTAAAGAAGTGTGCATTAAGGAAAGCTACAGAAGTGGAATCTTGATTCTTGAAATGAATTCTAGTAGTAATACCCACTGCACTCCAAATTGAAGAATTTCTCACTTTTGTCCAATTCCTCACCCTGCCTTTTTTTTTTTTTTTTTTTGGTGCTCTTCTGAAGCATATGTCTTTAATTTTGTTGGATTAACTGAGCTAAAATAAGTGCGTCTGTATCTATCCCATTTAAGTCCTCTAGTCCTAGTAGTACTCCTCCTTCCCCCTAGTCATTGGTAAAGAATCCACCTGCAATGAAGTAAACACAGGGACTCAGGTTCAGGTCAGATCTCTGGGTCTGGAGTGTGGTTCCCTGGAGGAGGAAATGGCAACCCAGTCTAATATTCTTACCTAGAGTATCCCATGAACAGAGGAGTCTGGTGGCATACAGTCCATAGGGTAACAAAGAGTGCCACAACTGAGTGACTGGGCACACACACACATGGTAGTGAATAAGACTAAAAGAAAATCCTCAGAATGGGAGAAAACATTTGTAAACAGAGCAATTGACAAAGGATCAATCTCAAAAATATACAAAAAGTTCTTGCAACTCAATATCAAAAATTAAAAAAAATTAAAATGAGAAGATAAAAATAAACATTTCTCCAAAGAAAATATAAAATTGGCCAACTAACACATGAAAAATTGATCAGTGAGAGGACATGAAGAAAAGGGAAGCTTCTGGCACTGTTGATGGGAATGTAAATTGTACAGCCACTATAGAGAACAGTATGGAAGGTCCTTAAAAATCTACAAACAGAACTACAAATATTCTTATCCAGTCTTTTAAAATCACAGAAGTAGTATTTAAATCCAGGGTGAATATACCTAGATGTGCTACTTATAGAAAATACTGAATACAGTAATACCTAAGCTTAATATTCACTAATATTGTTAGTTTTATTTTCTATGCAATTATATATTTTGTTAACTTATAAAAATGTTATGCTTAAGAGAACTAAATTTGTGAAAATGCAAACTGACTTTTTTGCAAGGCATTAAGATTTAACTTGATTTATTTTTCTATTGTCAAATATATCTAAGTTACTGTTAATAATATTAGATGAGAGAAACTCCAAGAAAGTAAAGAAGCTCAGCTACTTTTTCCTCTTCAAGATTACAGTGCCAGTTTTTTCATAGAAATCTCTCTGGATTGAGGCTTTATTCCCATTAAAATGGTAATGCTTTGAAGTAATTGTATTTTTTAAAATTTATTTATTTTTAAATAACTGTATTAACTTCTATTAATCAGTAAACTGATAACATCTTCTATACTCAGCACAGACAAAATATGTAAAGATATTAAATGTGTTTTACATAAAATCTTCTATTTTGGCAATGTTGGCAAGATATAGCAATATTCCTTGTGAAATCTCAAGCTATCTATTAGGATTGACTAGAGAAAGCAGTCTTAATACCAAACCTAAAATAACAAGCTTATTTTATTTTCTTTTTTTGTAATTAATTTATTTATTTTAATTGGAGGCTAATTATTTTACAATATCGTAAGGGTTTGTGCCATACATTGACATGAATCAGCCATGTCTATACATGTGTTCCCCATCCTGAAACCCCCTCCCACCTCCCTTCCCATCACATCCCTCAGGGTCATCCCAGTGCACCAGCTCTGAGTACCTTGTCTCATGCATCCAATCTGGACTGGCAATATATTTCACATATGGTAATATACATGTTTCAATGCTATTCTCTCAAATCATCCCACCCTCACCTTCTCCCACAGAGTCCAAAAGTCTGTTCTTTACATCTGTGTCTTTTCTGTTATCTTGCATATAGGGTCATTGTTACCACCTTACTAAATTCCCTATATATGCATTAATATACTGTTTTGGTGTTTTTCTTTCTGACTTACTTCACTCTGTATAATAGGCTCCCTTTCAACCACCTCATTAGAACTGATTCAAATTATTCTTTTTAATAGCTCAGTAATATTCCATTGTGTATATGTACCACAGCTTTCTTATCCTTTCATCTGCCAATGGACATCTAGGTTGCTTCCATGTCCTGGCTATTATAAACAGTGCTGTGATGAACATTAGGGTACACTGGTCTCTTCCAGTTCTGGTTTCCTCGGTGTGTATGCCCAGCAGTGGGATTGCTGGGTCATGGCCGTTCTACTTGCAGTTTTTTAAGGAATCTCCACACTGTTCTCCATAGTGGCTGTACTAGTTTGCATTCCCACCAACAGTGTAAGAGAGTTCCCTTTTCTCCACAGCTGCTCCAGCATTTATTCTTTGTGGACTTTTTGATGACAGCCATTCTAACTGGCATGAGATAGTATCTCATTGTGGTTTTGATTTACATTTCTCTGATAATGAGTGATGTTGAGCATCTTTTCATGTGATTTATTAGCCATCAGTATGTGTTCTTTGGAGAAATATCTGTTTAGTTCTTTGGCCCGTTTTTTGGTTGGGTCATTTATTTTTCTGGTATTGAGCTGAATAAGCTTCTTATATTTTTTTGAGATTAATTCTTTGTCAGTTGCTTCATTTTCTATTATTTTTTCTCATTCTGTCTTTTCATCTTGCTTTTAGTTTCCTTTGTTGTGAAAAAGCCTTGAGTTTAATTAGGTCCCATTTGTTTATATTTGCTTTTATTTTCACTTTTATTTTCATTACTCAGGAAGGTAGGTCATAGAGGATCCTGCTGTGATTTATGTCAGAGAGTATTTTGACTATCCTTTCCTCTAGGAGTTTTATAGTTTCTGGTCTTACATTTAAATCTTTGATCCATTTTGATTTTATTTTTGTGTGTGGTCTTAGAAAGAGTTCCAGTTTCATTCTTTTACAAGTGATTGACCAATTTTCCCAGCACCACTCATTAAAGTGATTGTCTTTTCTCCATTGTGTATTCTTGCCTCCTTTGTCCAAGATAAGGTGTCCATAGGTGTGTGGATTTATCTCTGGATTTTCTATTTTGTTCCATTGATCTATATTTCTGTCTTTGTGCCGGCACCATACTGTCTTGATGATTGTAGCTTTGTAGTATAGTCTGAAGTCAGGAAGGTTGATCCCTCCAGTTCCATTCTTCTTTCTCAAGAATGCTTTGGCTATTTGAGGTTTCTTTTGTATTTCAATACAAATTGTGACATTGTTCTAGTTCTCTGAAAAATATCTTTGGTAGCTTGATAGGGATTGCATTGAATCTATAGATTACTTTGGGTAGTATACTCATTTATACTATATCAATTCTTCCAATCCATGAACAAGGTATATTTCTCCATCTATTTGTGTCATCATTGATTTCTTTCATCATTGTTTTATAGTTTTCTTCATATAGTTCTTTTGTTCCTTTAAGTAGATTTATTCCTAAGTATTTTATTCTTTTCATTGCAGTGGTGAATGGAATTGTTTCCTTAATTTCTCTTTCTGTTTTCTCATTATAAGTGTATAGGAAAGCAAGGGATTTCGGTGTGTTAATTTTATATCCTGCAACTTTACTATATCCATTGATTAGCTCTAGTAATTTTCTGGTGTATCTTTAGGGTTTTCTATGTAGAGGATCATCTGCAAACAGTGAGAGTTTTACTTCTTCTTTTCCAATCTGGATTCTTTTTATTTCTTTTTCTTCTCTGATTGCTGTGGCTAAAATTTCCAAAACTATGTTGAATAGTAGTGGTGAGAGTGGGCACCCTCGTATTGTTCCTGACTTTAGGGGAAGTCCTTTCAAATTTTCACCATTGAGGATAATGTTTGCTATGGGTTTATCATATATGGCTTTTTTTAGGTTGGCATATGTTCCTTCTATGCCTGCTTTCTGGAGGGTTTTTATCAAAAATGGATGCTGAATTTTGTCAAAGGCTTTCTCTGCATCTATTGAGATAATCATATTGTTTTATCTTTCAATTTGTTACTGTGGTGTATCCCATTGATTGATTGTGAATATTGAAGAATACTTGCATCCCTGGGATAAAGCCCACTTGGTCATGATGTATGATCTTTTTAATATGTTGTTGGATTCTGTTTGCTAGACTTTTGTTGAGGAATTTTTCATCTATGTTCATCAGTAATATTGGCCTGTAGTTTTCTTTTTTTGTGTGACATCTTTGTCTGGTTTTGGTATTAGGGTGATGGTAGTCTCAATATGAGACTAATACTAGGCTAATGGTAGACTAATATGAGACTAATGGTAGTTTCACTCCAGATGAAATAGAATGAGTTTGGAAGTTTACCTTCCTCTGCAATTTTCTAGAAGAGTTTGAGTAGGGTAGGTGTTAGCTCTTCTCTAAATTTTTGGTAGAATTCACCTGTGAAGCCATATGATCCTGGGCTTTTGTTTGTTGGAAGAATTTTTATTTCAGTTTTGATTTCTGTGCTTGTGATGGGTCTGTTAAGATTTTCTATTTCTTCTTGGTTCAGTTTTTGAAGGTTATACTTTCTAAGAATTCGTCCATTTCTTTCAAGTTGTTCATTTTATTGTCAAATAGTTGCTGATAGTAGTCTCTTACGATCCTTTGTATTTCTGTGTTGTCTGTTGTGATTTCTCTATTTTCATTTCTAATTTTGTTGACTTGATTCTTCTCCCTTTGTTTCTTGATGAGTCTGGCTAATGGTTTGTCTATTTTATTTATGTTCTCAAAGTACCAGCTTTTAATTTTGCTGATTTTTGCTATAGACTCCTTTGATTCTTTTTCATTTAATTCTGCTCTAATTTTTATGATTTCTTTCCTTCTATTAATCCTGGGTTCTTCCTTTCTTCCTTTTCTAGATGCTTTAGGTGAAAATTCGGTTATTTGTTTGACTTTCCTCTTGTTTCTTGAGGTAAGCTTGTATTGCTATGAACCTTCCCCTTAGCACTGCTTTTACTGAATCCCATGGGTTTTGGGTTGTCATGTTATCATTCTCATTTGTTTCAATGCATATTTTGATTTCTTTTTTGATTTCTTCTGTGATTTGTTGGTTATTCAGAGCATGTTGTTTAGCCTCCATATGTTTGTATTTTTAACAGTTTTTTTTTTCCTGTAATTGACATCTAATCTTAATGCATTGTTTCAGAAAAATGCTTAAAATGATTTCAATCTTTTTTAATTTACCAAGGCTAGTTTTCTGGCCCAGGATGTGATCTATCCTGGAGGAGCTTCGGTATGCACTTAAGAAGGTGAAATTCATTGTTTTGGATATGGGTTAGGTCTAACTGGTCCATTGTATCATTTAAAGTTTGTGTTTTCCTACTAATTTTTTGTTTGGTTGATCTGTCCATAGATGTGAGTGGGGTATTAAAGTATCCCACTATTGTTGTGTTACTGTTAATTTCCCCTTTAATACTTGTTAGCATTTGTTTTACATATTGTGGTGCTCCTATGTTGTGTGTATATATATTTATAATTGCTATATCTTCTTGGATTGATACCTTGATCATTATGTAGTGTCCTTTGTCTCTTTTCACAGCCTTTATTTCAAAGTCTAATTTATCTGATATGAATATTGCTACTCCTGCTTTCTTTTTGTCTCCATTTGCATGAAATATCTTTTTCCAGTCCTCCACTTTCAGTCTGTATGTGTCCCTTGTTTTGAGGTGGGTCTCACGTAGACAGCATATATAGGGATCTTGTTTTTGTATCCATTCAGCCAGTCTTTGTCTTTTGGTTGGGGTATTCAACCCATTTACATTTAAGATAATTATTGATAAGTATGACCCCATTGCCATTTACTTTGTTGTTTTGGGTTTGAGTTTATAAACCTTTTCTGTGGTTCCTGTGTAGAGAAGATCCTTTAGCATTTGTTAAGCTGGTTTGGTGGTGCTGAATTCTTTCAGCTGTTGCTTGTCTGTTAAGCTTTTGATTTCTCCTTCATATTCGAATGAGATCCTTGCTGGGTACAGTAGTCTGGGCTGTAGGTTATTTTCTTTCATCACTTTAAGTATGTCCTGCCATTCCCTTCTGGCCTCAAGAGTTTCTGTTGAAAGATCAGCTGTTATCCTTATGGGAATCCCCTTGTGTGTTATTTGTTGCTTTTTCCTTGCTGCTTTTAATGTTTGCTCTTTGTGTTTGATCTTTGTTAATTTGATTAGTATGTGTCTTGGGGTGTTTCACCTTGGGTTTATCCTGTTTAGGACTCTCTGGGTTTCTTGGACTTGGGTGGCTATTCCCTTCCCCATTTTAGGGAAGTTTTCAACTATCATCTCCTCAAGTACTGTCTCACACCCTTTCTTTTTGTCTTTTCTTCTGGGATTCCTATGATTCAAATGTTGGGTCATTTAACATTGTCCCAGAGATCTCTGAGGTTGTCCTCATTTAATTCTTTTTTCTTTTTTCCTCTCTGCTTCATTTACTTTCCACCATTCTATCTTCCACCTCACTTACCCTATCTTCTGCCTCAGTTATTTTACTGTTGGTTTTCTCCAGAGTGTTTTTGATCTCAGTTATTGCATTATTCATTATTGATTGACTGTTTTTTATTTCTTCTAGATCCTTGTTAAGCATTTCTTGCATCTTCTCGATCCTTGTCTCTAGTCTATGTATCTGTAACTCCATTTTGTTTTCAAGATTTGGGACCATCTTTGCTATCATTATTCTGAATTCTTTTTCAGTTAGACTCCCTATCTCCTCCTCTTTTGTTTGGTTTAGTGGACATTTATCATGTTCTTTTACCTGCTAAATATTTTTCACCTTTTCATTTATTTAGATTGCTGTGTTTGGGGTGGCCTTTTTTGCAGGCTGGAGGTTTGTGATTTCTCTTTGTTGTGGAGGTTCCTCCCTGTGGGTGGGTTTGGACTAGTGGCTTGTCAACGTTTCCTGGTTAGGGAAGCTTGCATCTGTGTTCTGGTGTGTGGAGCTGGATCTCTTCTCTCTGGGATGCATGAGTTTTAGTGAGTTTTGGGGTGCCTATGGGTCTGGTGTGACTTTGGGCATCCTGTATTTTAATGCTCAGGGCCATGTTCCTGTGTTGCTTGAGAAGTAGTGTGGTATATCTTGCTCTGGAACTTGTTGGCTTTTGGGTGAAGCTTGGTTTCAGTGTAGGTATGGAGGCTTTTGGATGAGCTTTTGTCAATTAATGTTCCCTGGAGTGTGGAGTTTTCTGATGTTCACAAGTTTTGGATTTAACCCTCTTGCCTCTGACTTCCAGTCTTTTTCTTACGCTAGCCTCAAGACTTCTTTATCCATACAGCACATATAATAAAGCATCTAGGTTAATGGTGAAAAGATTCTCCACAGTGAGGGACACCCAGAGAGGTTCACAGAGTTACATGGAGAAGAGAAGAGGGAGGAGGGAGATAGAGGTGAACAGGAGCAGAAGAGTGGGAGTCAAAAGAGGGGAGGGAAATCTAGCCAGTAATCAATTCCCTATGTGCTCTCCACAGCCCAGAACACCCAGACAGATTCACAGATTTAAGTAGAGAATAGAAAGGGGAAGGGGAGATAGAGGTGACCTGGGGGAGAAAAGGGAGAGTAAAAAGGGGAGAGAGAAATATAGCCAGTAATCATACCCCTGAGTAAAAATGAGTACTGAGGATTAGATTCTTAAAGGTGCAAAATTGACAGAAAATACCAAAAAGCAAAGATTAAAAATCTAGAGTAGAGGTTAGACTCTCAAAAATACAATATTAAAAATACAAAAACAAAATCAATCACAAAAACTATAAAATATATATACACATATATATATGAAATTTGCTTTAAAAATAGGGTCTTTTTTGCAAGATAATAGTAGGCTATAAAAATGAAAATTAAAGGTGTAATAAAGAACTTAAAAATAAAAATAAAATTAAAATAATAATAGTAAAAATATATCTAGGAATTTCTCTGGAGCTGTTGGGGTCAGTTTGGTTTCAGATAGCTCCTTGTTCCAGCTTGTACTTCTTCTCAAGGTCTATAGACCCCTTCCAAAGCTTAGTCAATGTTAACTACAGAGTTTTAATCTGTTGCACCTGTTGCTTCCAGAGTGGTTCCCTCTTCTTTGTTTATTTTGGCTTCCTCTTTTTGCAAGTCTCTTCAGTGTCTAATTTCTGACCTGACACCAGGGGAAGAAGGTGGTCACTTATTTAGGCTCACTTGTTCAGTTATGTTGTAGGGAGGGAGGAATTCTGCAAACAAATATCATTGGCGTGTGTGGGGAGCGCTTGCAGTGTATGGACCATGCTGGGTTTGCAAACTTATTATTTTTTGAAAGTACTCATAATATCCATAATTGATATAACTTTTTCCTAGTGGCTTAGATTATTATAAAAATGAGATATATTCATTTGATAAAGTGACATAAGAAGGGAAGAAGTTTCAGACCTCATCAATTAGATACTAATGGATTTGAACAGATAGATTTCTATCAAGAAATACATCCCAGCTATTTTCTTCTATAAAAACGTTTAACTTCCCCAAAGATACACAAAGTAGTCCCTGTAATTTATGACTCAGGAAACTGAGGCATAGAGAGAGAGATGCCTAGTTGGTATCCGTGCTACAATAAAAACAAAATCTGATCCTCAAAGACATGGTTCTTCCTACTCTTTTGAATGCACCTATGAATGTATTTGCCTAAATATAGCTCTGCAAAATGACATGCAAATAGGTAATATTATATATGAAACATATATATTACATACATGGTTTCTTATAGCTTTATAATGATATAATCCAAAAATGTAAATCACCTTCACTAAAATATTTGATTTATAAATAAATTTTTGATATTTAACAGCAAAGCAAGTAAAAAGAATTTGCCTACTAAGATGGATACTGAGATTGGATTTGAACAATGTTTCTCAAACTTCCTATACAGATTACATGGGCATCTTGTTAAAATGTAGATTCTGTTTTGGTAGGTCTGGAGGGGGGCCTAAGAAGCTACATTTCTAACAAGCTCTAGGTGATGTTGATGCTGTTTAGCCATAAACTAAACTTTAAGTAACAATGGGTTATAGGGTCTAATCATTTACAATTCAAAAAGCTAACCTTTCTTTATAGGAGGAGCTATTAAAATGCTTATAGAAATCTACATAAATAATTTTAAACTATATTAAAAATAGCAAGCAGTAAAATGCATTTTGCTGTATGACCTTTTTAATCTTCATTGATGAGACTGGCTAACATTGGTACAAAGTCCACAGTGTCTGTTGTTTCCATATATCTACATAAAATGTTCAGCTTCTGTTACTCTCAGCAGGTAAGGTCTCATTAGCACCTGTGATTTAAAAAGCCTGAGCTTCTCCCAGCAAGATGCAGTTTTATTAATACATGCTATATTTATATATCTCTCACTTTATGATGTTATTATGTGCAACCAAATGTATAGTTATTTCTCTAGGACCTGTTTACTTCATAAATATTGACTGCTAAAGGTGTGAATCTTACTAGAGCCTTTTGCATAACTTTGTGAGAGTAAACATTAAACAAAAATGACTTAAGAATAAATGAAAATAGTAACTTGGATTAAGTGGAAAGTAAGATGACAAGAGTAACAAAATAATAGTTTTGAAATGAATATGTTTGCTAGCTGCTATTAAATATGAATGCTATTATTTTTGAAGTAATAAATATATAGATTTCTATCTATCACTTTCATGAGAATTTTTTTTTTTTTTTTACTAAATCTATAGTGAATGAAATACCTTTATTTGGCTTTTCTTAGTGCTGTGGTGTGACAGTAAATGTTTAACAATTAGCATTCTCTAATAAAAAATTCAAATATGCAGCATTTTAAGGTTTCCTTAGTGTAGAAGTTCACCAATATCAATTTCTAGCAACCAACACACCATTGCTGAGCATAGAGTAAATAAAGATGCCCAAGTGGGCTCTTCCAAGCCAGTAGAAGCTGTTTGTAACACACCACTGACGCTGACTCAACAACAATGTATGCCATTTTGCTTTAACAATATTGTATTGCAATAATTGTCAATGTGCATTCTTTGTGATACCTATTATACATTTTTAATAATAAAATGTGGAAAATGCAAGCAAGATAAAGACAAAATTAATAATAAACCTATCATTGGAAATATAATAAAATAGGAAAGCCAGGAAAAAAATGGACAAGTTTTTAGGAGCATACACTTGCCAAGACTAAATCAAGAAGAAAAAAAAGAAAGAAGCAATTTCAGTAAACCAAGGAAGATATACAGATGGCTAGCAAGCACATGAAGAGGTACTCAGTATGATTAATCATTAGAGGAATGCAAAACAAAAACACGCTGAGATATTTCCTCACACCTGTCAGAATGGCTGTCATCAAAAGCCTAGAAATAACAAATATTGGAGAGAATATGGAGAAAAAGGAACCTTGTAGACTGTTAGTGGGAATGTAAATTGATATAGACACCATGGAAAACAGTATGGAATAGCTTAAAAAAATTAAAAGAGAAGTAACATATCCATGAATTCCACTCCTGGGTATGTATCTGGAAATGAAACATTATTTCCAAAAGGTGTATACATTCCAATGTTCATAGCAGTACTATGTACAATAGCTAAGATTTGGAAGCAACCTAAGTGTCCATCAACAAATGAATGGATAAAGAAGATATGGTATATGTGTGTGTATATAAATGCAGTGGAACATCACTCAGCAGTTAAAAATAATGAAATTCTGCAATTTGCATAAACATGAATGGACCTGAAGAACATTATGTTTAGTGAAATAAATCAGATAAAAAATAATGTATGATAAAATATATTTTGAATCTAAAAAATAAGACAGAAAAAGGTATGTAGCAAAACAAACTCACAGATATAGAAAAGCTACTAATCACAAATGACTATAATCTGTAAAAAAACATCACTTGAAATTTAAGTTCATTTTCAGACACAGTGAAGTATTTTTTCATACAGCAGGCTTTGGAGTTAATCAGTTCATTTCAGTCGCTCAGTCCTGTCTGACTCTTTGTGACCCCATGGACTGCAGCATGCCAGGCTTCCCTGTGCATCAACAACTCTCAGAGCTTGCTCAAATTCATGTCCATCAAGTTGGTGATGACATCCAACCATCTCATCCTCTGTCGTCCCCTTCTCCTCCTGCCTTCAATTCTTCCCAGCATTAGGGTCATTTCCGATGAGTAAGTTCTTCACATCAGGTGGCCAAAGTATTGAAGCTTCAGCTTCAACATCAGTCCTTCCAATGAATGTTCAGGACTGATTTCCTTTAGGATTGACTGATTGGATCACCTTGCTGTCCTAGGGACTATCAAGAGTTTCTCCAACATAACAGTTCAAAAGCATCAATTCTTCTGTGTTCAGTTTTCTTTATAGTCCAACTGTCATATCCATACATAACTACTGGAAAAACCATAGCTTTGACTAGATGGACCTTTGTTGGCAAAGTAATGTCTCTGCTTTTTAATATGCTGTCTATGTTGGTCATAGCTCTTCTTCCAAGAAGCAAGCATCTTTTAATTTCATGGTTACAGTCACAATCTGCAGTGATTTTGGAGCCTCAAAATAAAAATGTCTGTCACTGTTTCCATTGTTTCCCCAGCTACTTGTCATGAAGTGATGAGAACAGATGCCAAGAGTTAATAAAATGTTCAGTGAAGTTAACATACATGAGTTATGTTAATGTATCATGACAACAAATAGTATATCATTCATAGTAAAAATATGCTCGCAAAAAATTGTGTTTCCTGGATTTTAAAAACAAAAAAAATATACAATGATGCTTTTAAAAAATTAAATAATGTAAAGTAGGAAGACCAGAAGAGAATCAATGTTATAGGATCTCTCTTCAGATCCAGGTGTTTTTAAACTAGTTTCATATTTGGTTTATTGTTTGCCTGTGAAAAATATAATTAGTTACTTAGTTGGAGCATTTAAGACAACATATTTAACTTGGGGGTCAGAAATATTTATATACTTGTCTTAACTTCCTAGTAGAAAGAAAGAAGATGCTTTAGCTAAAGGCAAAGTATAAAGTTTACTTGCTTCCTAGATTAAAAAGTGGAGGAGGAATTTGAAAAGTGTCAAGGAAACTGACAAAAGCTGAAATGGAGTGTATTTCCAAAGTTTAATCCTGTGGGATCTTTTAGGATATAGAAAACTTCAGTGTGAACTGGTTAAATCTCCCCCTGAGTAGAGAGCTTATTAGACAATGATTATCACTTGCTCTCCGTATCCATGGAAAAGATTTAAATAAATGTGGAATACATTTATATTAGACACATTTGTGAAGTTCTTAACTGCCTGTGTTTATAGAATAAATATAAGAGCCTCTCCAGGAAGAGAATAGTCTATATACTCTCCTAGGAAAAATTTCAATCTATAAGCACATTATTCAATTGAAAACGATGGATTCTCAGATCTCTTTCTTTCACCCCAATATTATAAATTTTTTTCACAGACATTATAAAAGAATAAACTGCATTAAATATGCACCCACAAAAAAGTATGTCTGATCCTTTGTGACCCTATGGACTGTAGCCCACCAGGCTCCTCTGTCCATGGAATTCTCCAGGCAAGAATACTGGAGTGGGTTGCTATTTCCTTCTCCAGGGGATCTTCCCCACCCAGGGATTGAACCTGGGTCTCCTGCATTGCAAGCAGACTGTTTACCATCTGAACCACCAGGGAGACCCATGCATCCACAGAGGACACAGCAAGTAGTTTGACTCAATTTCACAGGTTGTTACTTCTACTCTTTCTTTGACTTTCTAGTTTGAAAAAAAACAAAAACAAAACCTTTTCATTATATTACAGTAGTACAGTTTTTACATTCATTTCAATAAAAGAAAATCCTTGTATCTGAACTCTCTTTCATCACAAGAGTAGAATTCTAGCCACCTTAAAAAAAAAAATCAGTATGTTCTGTACTCTGTTTTGAAGGTGTTAACAGAGTTCTAATTGTCTCATGATTTTTTTTTTCCACTTTGTTATATATTGGTATTTTCACTAAACTTCAGGATTAGGACAAAGCTATTGTTTTTAGGAAAACTTTTCAAGTGAAGAAAGAGTAAAAGGAACATGTTCATGGATCAGTCATGACTTAGAGGCAATCTTATGGAAATCTCCCTTGTGAAACATGTTAATCTGAGTCTCAGATAAAACTGTGCAAGAGTAGATTATTCAACTTGAGGAAAAGTAATTTCATTTTGATAGAAGAAAAAAACTAAAATGGACAGAATCTAAGTTTATGTCTCAAGAACTATTCATGTTGCCACTTAGATATTGGTTATTCTTTTTTATCTAAAAAATACAGCATTTTTTGCTGCTGTTCTCAGGAAGCAGAATCAGATAGGGGCATATACTATGGCCTTCAGGTCCCCTAGAACAGTAGTCTTCTGAACTTCCCTCTAAAGGGGCCATTATCCACTGATCTGATAATAGGCAGGGTAGCATATTAATGAAATTCAAATAGGTAGAAATTTCTGGTCTGGACTTGTCTAGACAAATGCATGCCACTGATATTTTGTGAAATCAGTCAACAAAAACTCATTGGTATGATGACAATTATATAACAAACGACTCAAAAAAAAAATGACCTAATTTGCCATTTCTGTGATTTAACTATTCCCATCTATGTTTGCTTAAAGCTAAGAGTATATTTCTGGACATTGGGGGAAAATAGGCAATAGCATGTCATTGTATTTTATTTATAACATATTGAAACAATGGAATATATAATCTCAAGGGTATGGATAACAGTAAAATATAGTAATTAGGAAGTAAGTCTGAGTATTTAAAGGATTTGCATCTTTAAAAATAATGTATTAAAATGTACATTTTTGCAATTTAATTTTAATAATCAGTTTGAAAACTTCCTGAAAATTGAAAATTTTTTTCTTATGAGTCAGTTTAAGCCAGCTACAGGAGATTATCAAATACAATCACATATACATATATGGTGTGAATGTATGTACATCTTAATTCAAGCTGCTCTGTTACAAACAAATTGTAGTAGTTAGCCTTATATCTAAGGTCTGTAACTCTCCTTGTAAAATACTATTTCCTTTGCGAGCCTTGCTTTATAGCTTAGAGGACTGTTTTTAAGTCTCCTTATAAAACACAGAGTGTTAAATTTCTAAACCTCCACTACTTAGCGCCATCTGAAACTAAATACAGAATATCTGAGGACACACAACATACTTGTCATTAGCCAAAATAATACTCAATTCTTACATGATACTTCTGTCTGAATATAATAGCTAGGGTCCTATCTTGATGTGCTGTAATAAAATTCTTGTCAAAAATACCATCAATTTTTTCTATCAGAAAAAATTCTCTCTGCTTGTTTTCCTCCTTCCTAACATTATTCTGTCTTCAAATGCCCATGTTAAGAAAAGTATTTCACAAATAGATTGGAATAATCTCCTCAACAGCAGATAGTATAATCCTATACAGTACACAAAGGAACAGAATTTGACTTCATTTGTTTTCTTTTATTCCTTCTTTCTTTTCTTCCTTCTTTTCTTTTTAAAATTTTTACTGAAAGTTCCACTAAAAGGAGAAAATGTACTGGTGTTCTCTGTGACCTAAATGCCACTAATGAAGTTAGTTAGCAGTGGAGGAACATGACCTAGAAATTGAACTTTATGAAAACATACACACATACATGTATATATACAGGAGAAGAAAAGTGAAGTAATTTGTCCAGGGTTAAGTAAAATCTGGTAAGTGTTAATATTTGAACCCAGGTATGCCTTGTTCTAAAGCTCATTCTCTCACTAACTCATCTCAACTTGGTTCTGATTAAAACTCAAAATTATATGAGCATTTAACCCAGGGAGTTAACTATAGCTGCATGAAATTTATTCCACAAGCACTCCTATGTTTCAAAGGGTATCAATCAAGTCTCAAAAACATTGGAGTTACTTTCAAGGGGGGAACACTATGAGAGAAGACTACTAATATAAAATGATGCAGAGAGTAAATAAAATAAGATAATTCAAATTAATTCATTGACAAAAAATGAGGTAATTTACCACTTGTTCACAAGAATGTTCCTATTGCATCATTATCCAATTTAATCAAATTTGTGCAAGTTACATATAGAGACATGATCCAAAAAAGTGATTTTCAAAAGTTCTTGAACGTGATCCGCAGTAGAAAATAGACTTTATGTCATTACAGAGTACACACACACACACACACACACACACACACACACACCCTCCCCCCCACACACACATTGTCCTAAGCAATATTTATCTTTTTTAGGTGAAATTTCCCATATTTTACCTATTCCATTTTATTCACCTGACTCCCTAAATTGGCTTCAAGCCTAGTAATAGTAATCTATTTCAACCCACAATTTGAAAATCATTTCTGTGGCTATCTGGCACAGCATTTTTGGTAAAATTTTCTGCCCCATCTTTTTATTGTTGTTATTCAGTAGCTAAATCATGTCTGACTCTTTGTGACCCCACAGATTGCAGCATCCCAGGCTTTCCTGTCCTTCACTGTCTCCCAGAGTTTGCTTGGATTCATAAACATTGAGTCAGTGATGCTTTGTAACCATCTCATCCTCTACTGCCCACTTTTTCAAGCTTTATAAGCATCCAGGTCTTTTCCAGTGAGTTGGCTATTCACATTAAGTAGTCAAAGCATTGGCGCTTCAACTTTAGCATCCATCCTTCCAATGAATAGTCAGTGTTGATTTCCTTTAGGATTGACTGGTTTAATCTCCTTGCTGTCTTAGGGACTCTCATAAGTCTTTTCCAGTACCACAATTCAAAGGCATCAGTTCTTTGGCACTCAACCTTCTTTATGGTCCAACTCTCACATCCATACATGACCACTGGAAAAACCATAGCTTGACTATTGGACCTTTGTTGGCAAAGTGAAGTCTCTGCCTCTCAGTACACTGCATAGATTTGTCATAGTTTTCTTTCAAGGAGCAAGCATCTTTTAATTGTGTGGCTGCAGTCACCATCTGCAGTGATTTTGGAGCCCAAGAATATACAGTCTGTCACTGCTTGCACCTTTCCTCCATCTACTTGCCAGGAAGTGATGGGACTGGATGCCAGGATCTTTGTTTTTTGAATGTTGAGTTTTAAGTCAGCTTTTTCACCCTCTTCTTTTACCCTCATCAAGAGACTCTTTAGTTCCTCTTCACTTTCTGACATTAGAATGGTATTCTCTGCATATCTGAGGTTGTTGATATTTCTCCTGGAAATCTTAATCCCAGCCTGTGATTCATCTAGCCTGCATTTCACAAAATGTACTCTGCATGTAATATACAGCCTTGCCATACTGCCTTCCCAATTTTGAACCAGTCCATTTTTCCGAGTCTGATTCTAGCTGTTGCTTTTCAGGGGATAGACAAGGTGGTGTGGTATTCTACCTCTTTAGGAATTTCCCACAGTTTGTTGTGATCCACACAGTCAAAGACTTTAGTATAGTCAGTTAATCTTATATATAAAAAAAGTCAGTATCTTTGGTTATGTCATTTCACCATATCATAGAAACTGAGATGAAGAAATTCTACAAACTGCCTAGTTTTAGTTATTATCTTTTGCTTTATTCACATTCAAGTATAGTATTATTTGTTTATATTCATTCTATGCAATTAATAAAATTCATTATAATTTTTCTTAGCTTTTGTTGAGATACAGGGCTTCCCTCTTGCTATTGAGCAACAATTCTACTCTGAAACTCTTATCATTGATGTGAAATCTGGCATCCATATGTTCTTTCCTACAGAACATCTCAAATATTTGAAGAACTATTTCCTGCGCCACCTTATTTATTTATTCTAGAATATATATGGCCTGGTTATTTAGTAACTTGCATATGACGTGATCTTGAGTATCTTTTTTTCTCCCATTTACTCTCTGGAATTCACGCTGTCATTACACTGTCATTATAGTACTTTGTACAGAACTTAACACAATTCTTAAAGGTTGTCTCTCACTAACTCATTTTAACTCTAACTCTCCTAAGATTAAAAACTTTTATTCTCAGACTTTTCATATCCCCTTTACCTGGGCTCATTGTCACTTGTCAAAAATTTATTATGGGACATAAAATGCAGATTTAAACTATGAATTTCATCTTTGAGATGACTTTCAAATAGTGCTTACAAAAAAAAAAAAATCACTAAGTTGCTCAAAGTTGATAGATTATGTCAGCCAACATGCTTTCTCCAAAGCATATGCCACCAAATGATCTATTATAGGTCACTTAGACTGTCTTTGGTATTTTTGTTTTTTAAGTTGAAAATGGAAATGTGTGGTGTAAAGAATATTTTCTTTAAATGAAATTTTCATTGGAAGTGAAAATCTAGAATAGTGATCTAAAATTTTCTCTTCTCCTTAAAAAAAATCAATTGAAACAAAGTAAAATAATTAAACAAAAAGCTCTCATCTATGTAGTGACTCCAGGTTTGAATGAGAAGGGATTTGGACACAGCGGCACAGCGGGTCTGTTGTGGTTGGTGGCACAGTCCAGTGAAATGAATTGATGGCTTATTATAATAATTAAAAGAATGAAATTAGCTTAGAACAACTATAAAATCTTTAATAACAGTGAAAAGTATACCTGTATTATATCACATATATTTTTTATTTATTTAACACCTTTTTTTGGAGTACCTAATTGTGTTGTTTTTTTGTTCATCTTACCCAACACTTTTGTGTTATAAATAAATTACTGTTGGAAGACTGATGGGTCACCATTTTAATGGAACTTCCTGCTGTTTTGATGCCTTTCTTTTATGAATTTATACTGATCTGAAGTTGCCATTATAACTGTTTTTCTACATGTAAAGTTTAACTGGGGATAACTTGAAACAGAGTTTCTTTTTTCTTCTAGGTAAAATTATTTTTGTATCATTCCAATGCCCTTTCCAAACTCATTTTTTCCAACTCTCAATTTCACATGCCATAATTTAAATGCCATGCATCACTGGGTCCAAACAGATCAATTAAATAAGCATTGGAGTGGAAATTGGCTTATGGTAACATCCTAGACATTCAGAGAACAACTTTGAAAAGCACAATGCTAGCCTTCCCTAGTGGATGAAGACTCCATGACTCTATCAGTAGGTTTCAGGAGAGAAGATTATTATTGAACAGAAAGATCTGAATGCTGTATGTACAAAGAAATAAAGTATTAGTTTCTATGTTCTTATTTGAAGAGAGAATGACAAATTCTTTAGCATAAAATATATTAGAATAAATATTGATTTACTACAATGGACTAAAATGTATTTTGCAGTTTCCAAATACTATAAAAACAGAGTGGAGATGGAAGTGTATCCTCTGGCATGGCCTTAGTTACACACATAAAACACAAGTAATAAACAATAGGTGGTAGTGCCTTTCTTTTCTTTCACTTTAACACTTTCTTGATGTGAAAAGAGAGTAACTTCTTTAATCAATACAATTAATATAACTTCAGACATAGCCTTTCATTTTAGATTCTTGGCCTCTTTCAAAGTCCCCCTTCCTTCCTTGCCAGCACATCAATATCATGGTCCTATTCTGGCTTTATCTGGTATTAGTACCCCAGATTTTAGCTTTGGATAGTCTTCTCATTTTATTTTTAGTAGTTTATCACATTCCAATCCTAGTCTGTGAGCTTATTTAGCCCCTCTCCTTTTCTCTCTCTCCCTTTCCTTGTTATTGTCATAGTTTTTTAGGAAGATAGTTGAATGTGAACCAGAGGCTATAACTTCTTGATATCCTATGTGGAATTGCCAATCATCCACTGATGAACTGCTGATTAAGTTTTCAAATTACAGCTAACTGACCAAACCAGCTTTTAGCTACATGGTTATCTCCTAAAGATGCAGCAATTTATAGAGCAAAAAAAAAAAAAAAAAAAAAAAATCCTTGTCTGTTTATACAAAGTAGAAATGGAATTTAAACAAGCAAGATCAACAGGTTATCCAAAACACTATTTAAAGAATTTCTGCACATAAAACTTAAATTCTAGCAAGTGAATACTTATTACACAAGAACTACAATTCTTAGATTGTATACAGTATATACCCTTTTCTGTGCCCATTGCTGTCACATCTACTTACTGTACTTCCTCTATTCTTCACCATCAGTTCAGTCACTCAGTCATATCTGACTGTTTGTAACCCTGTGGACTGCAGCACACCAGGCTTCTCTATCCATCACCAACTCCCAGACCTTGCTCAAACTCATGTCCATCGAGTTGTTGATGCCATCAACCATCTCATCCTCTGTTATCCCCTTCTGCTCCTGCCTTCAATCTTTCCCAGCATCAGAATCTTTTCCAATGAGTAAGTTCTTCACAACAGGTGGCCACAGTGTTTCATCTTCAACATTAGTCCTTCCAATGAACATTTAAGATTGATTTCCTTTAGGATTGACTATGGTTGGATCCCCTTTCTGTCCAAGGGACTCTCAAGAGTCTTCTCCAACACTACAGTTCAAAGGCATCAATTCTTCTGTGTTTAGCTTTGTTTGTAGCCCAACTCTCATATCCACACATGACTACTGGAAAAACCATAACTTTTACTAGATGGACCTTTGTTGGCAAAGTTGTCTCTGCTTTTTTAATATGCTGTCTATTATGCTTCACCATATTATTGCAAATGACATTTACCTGACACCTTTCCATATATATGTATTTTTTAATTAGGTGATACATGAGAGACTGAAGACAGGGGTTTCAAGACCCCACTCTCTCTATTTTGGGCCAAATCTATGTCATTGTCTACATTTTTGCTGGATTTTAGCCTCCACCCTCTCCCACCCGCACTCCCACCCAAGAATAGCTCTTCTATCCATGGACACAGCTTCCACTTGAAGCCCTCATTGTTGTTTTAACTTGGAGGTTTTAGTAAGTTAAATTGGAGGTTTTAGTAAGACCCTTTCCTCTTATTCTTCCATTCCCAGAAAGGTAGGAACTACTATAGTCAATTTGAATTACATTACCTTTTGTTGCTATTGTTGCATATTGATCTCTTAAAAGATTTTTAGTTACTAGTTTCATTTATTGTGTGCATGCGGGCTTGCAAGCTTAGTCATTCAACCATTTCTGACTCCTTACAACCCTTTGGGCTGTAGCACATCAAGCTCCTTAGTTCATAGGGTTCTCTAGGCAAGAATACTAAAGTGAGTTGCCATGCTCTCATCCAGGATCTTCCAGACCCAGAGATGGAACCCATGTCATCTGCACTGCAGGTGGATTCTGTACCTACTGAGTCATCGGGGAAGCCCCTGTTTATTGCATGTGTTGGACTAATTAGAGTGGGCTCTTTATTCTGACCTGAGCTAGACGGATATGTTTTGAAGTGTATCTGTGTATCTGAATGAATCTGTATGAGTGGCTGGGTTTCAACTTCAATTAGATTCTCAGGCATCCAGAATGAATGTTCATTCTGGAATGTAAGAAAGGTTTTCTCCTCGACTCAGTTTCTGCTCTCCTGCTGGACATGTACAATGTCCATTTATCTAAATAAGTGACAGAATGAATAGATCTATTATGTTAACAGCTAAATGCAAACTCTTGAATAACTATCAGAGAGTGAGCTCATAAGGTCCTATACCTGACTGAAGTAGATCTGACTTAATCTATGTAATATAGTCTGGAGTCGGGGAGCCTGATTCTTCCAGGTCCTTTTCTTCTTCTTTTTTAAGAACGCTTTGGTTATTCACTGTTTTTTGTGTTTCTACACAAATTGTAAAAAAAAAAAAAAAAAAAAAAAAAAATTGTTCTAATTCTGTGAAAACTACCATCTATAGATTGCTTTAGATATAATAGTCATTTTCACAATATTGATTTTTCCAATCCAAGAACATGGAATATCTCTCCATTTGTTTGAGCCATTTTTTATTTCTTTTATCAATATCTTATGGCTTTCTGAGTACAGATTTTTAGCCTGTTATGTAGGTTTATTCCAAGGTGTTTTATTCTTTGTTGAAATGGTAAATGAAAATAGGAAAAAAAATATTTACAAATGAAGCAGCCAACAAGGGACTAATCTCCAAAACACATAAACAGTTCATTCAGCTTAGATATATAAGCCTGATCAAAAACTAGGCAGAAAATCTAAATAGAAATTTCTCCAAAGGAGAAATACAGATGGCCAAGAAGCACATGAATATATGCTCAACATCACTGATTTTTAGAGAAACCCAAATCAAAACTACAGTGAGATTTCACCTCCCACCAGAATGACCATCAAAAAAAAAAAATTAATACTGGAGAGGACATGGAGAAAAGTGAACCCTATTATATTGGTGGGGATGCTGATACACTATGAAAATCAGTATAGAGCTGTTTTTGTAAAGTCACTCAGTCATGTCCGACTCTTTGCAAACCCATGGACTACAATACGCCAGGCTTCCCTGTCCTTCACTACCTTCCAGAGCTTGCTCAAACCCATGTCCATTGAGTCAGTGATGCCATTAAACCATTTCATCCTATGTGGTCCCCTTTCCCTTCTGCCTTCAATCTTTCCCAGCATCAGGGTCTTTTTTAACTAGCCGGCGCTTCCCATCAGGTGGCCAAAGTGTTGGAGAATCAGTTTCAGCATCAGTCCTTCTAATGAATATTCAGGATTGATTTCTTTCAAGATTGATGGTTTGACTTCCTTGCAGTTCAAGGGACTCTCAAGAGTCTTATTAAATACCACAGTTCAAAAGCATCACTTATTTTGCTCTCACATCCATACATTATTCCTGGAAAAACCATAGCTTGACTATACAGACCTTCATAGGCAAAGTAATGTCTCTGCTTTGTGGCTTAGCTGGTAAAGAATCTGCCTGCAAGGCCGGAGACCTGGGTTTGATCCCTGGGTTAGGATGATCACCTGGGGAAGGGAAAGGCTACTCACTCCGGTATTCTGGCCTAGAGAATTCCGTGGACTGTATAGTCCCATGGGGTCACAAAGAGTCGGACATGACTGAGTGACTTTCACTTTTCACTAGGTTTGTCATAGCTCTTTTTTCCAGGGATAAAACATCTTTTAATTTTGTGGCTGTTGTCACTATCTGCAGTGATTTTCGGGACCAAGAAAATAAAGTCTGTCACTGTTTCCATTGCTTCCCATCAATTTGCCATGAAGAGATGGGGCCAGATGCCATGATATTAGTTTTTTAAATGTTTAGTTTTAAGCCAACTTTTTAATTCTCCTGTTTCACTTTCCAAGAGGCTCTTTAGTTCTTCACTTTCTGCCATAAGTGTGGTGTCATCTGCATACATGAAGTTATTGATATTTCTCCTGACAATCTTGATTCCAGCTTGGACTTCATCCAGCCCAGCATTTCTCATGATGTAATCTGCATATAAGTTAAATAAGCAGGGTAACAGTATACAACCTTGACATACTCCCTTCCCAATTTGGAACAAGTCCATTGTTCCATGTCCAGTTCTAACTGTTGCTTCTTGACCTGCATACAAGTTACTCAGGAAGCAAGTAAGGTGGTCTGAGATTCATATCCTTTCAGAATTTTCCAGTTTGTTGTCATCCATCCAGTCAAAGGCTTTAGTGTAGTCAGTGAAGTAGAAGTAGAAGTTTTTTGGAATTCTCTTGCTTTTTCTATGATCCAACAGATGTTGGCAATTTGAATTCTGGTTCCCCTGCCTTTTCTAAATACATCTAGAAATTCTCGGTTCATGTACTGTTTTGAAAAATGGCTTGGAGAATATTGAGCATTACCTTGCTAGCATGTGAAAATTGTGCAATTGTGTGGTAGTTAGAACATTCTTTGGCATTTTGCTTCTTTGGGACTGGAATGAAGATTGATCTTTCCTAGTCCTGTGACCACTGCTGAGTTTTCCAAATTTGCTGGATATTGACTGCAGCACTTTCATAGCATTATCTTTTAAGATTTGAAGTAACACTGCTGGAATTCCATCACCTCCATTTGCTTTGTTTGCAGTGATGCTTTCTAAGGCCCACTTGACTTCCCACTCCAAGATGTTTGACTCTACATGAGTGAGCACACCATCATGGTTAACTGGGTCATTAGTAACTTTTTTGCATAGTTCTGTGTACTCTTGCCACCTCTTCTTAATACCTCCTGCTTCTGTTAGGTCCATAGCATTTCTGTCCTTTATTGTGCCCATCTTTGTTTGAAATGTTCCCTTGGTATCTCTGATTTTCTTGAAGAGATCTTTAGTCTTTCCCATTCTATTGTTTTCCTCTATTTCTTTGGATTGTTCACTTAGGAAGGCTTTCTTTTTCTCCTTGCTATTCTTTGGAACTCTGCAT
Source organism: Odocoileus virginianus (assembly GCF_023699985.2). Lineage (NCBI taxonomy): Eukaryota > Metazoa > Chordata > Mammalia > Artiodactyla > Cervidae > Odocoileus > Odocoileus virginianus. The sequence goes on along the minus strand of NC_069675.1, from coordinate 55,370,922 downwards.
TCAGACGGGTATATCTTTTGTTCTCATCTTTGCCTTTTACTTCTCTTATTTTCTCAGCTATTTGTATGACCTCCTCAGACAGTCATTTTGCCCTTTTGCATTTCATTTTCTTGGGGATGGTTTTGATCACCATATATGTATAACTGATTCATTTTGCCATACACATGAAATTAACACAACATTGTACATTAACTGTATTTCCAAAATTTTTTAAAATACTGTTTTGAACATAATTAAGTAAGGACTATGTAGGTACTTGGAAAATAGTAAAATGCTAAAGAAATTTAAGACAGTTATATGATCAAATATCCATAATAAAAGCAACTTCTTGACAACTATTCCTATCCTACTTAATCTTTCTAAAAGAAGAAAAATAAGGGATTGTATAGTCTACAAAGAAAATTTTCATATAATTTTATTAAACAGATACTTTGTCAAATCTTTAGGTTTGTAATCTGTCTTGTCTGCATGATGGTTTTTGACCTTCTTAAACTTTAAAAAACCTTCTTAAAAATATCTATATTATTCAATGCTATTTTTCAAGCCTCATCAAAATTCAAGTTACTCAATATTTTACTGCATTTAATTAAACACTGAAGACTCTGTCTCTTAGATTAAAGTAAGTTTAAAGTAGATAGACCCAATGAAGTGAAGTCAGTTTTCCTTAAGAACAATCTCATTGACAGATGCAAAAAGAAATGTCCACTAGAATTTATGTGAAGTAAATCCAGTGCATTGAACTTCATATGGTACTTGACACAAAGTAGATGTTTCAGTTAAATATTAAGATTTTGTACAGAAACATTCTACACAAATTAATAATTTATAAGAGATAGGTGTAAACCTCTGACACAATCTCTTAATCATTCCAGCTGAGTGGACACATATATTTAGAAATGTGGACCATTTCAGTGTCTCCAATTACATCTCCTTCAACAAAGGTGTTTCACAGTATGCCCTGGTGAATTGAAAGGTATTTCAGGTGTCAAGTCAATATGCTCAGTTGCATCCAACTCTTTATGACCCCATGAACAGTAGCCCATCAGTCTCATTTATCCATGTACTCAAAGCAAAACAAAAAGCAGCATCAGTGATGGCCTCAAGATGTGACAGGAAATTCAGCTGAGGTCCTTCTGCTCTTGATCTGGAATAGTCTTGATCATGTGCTGTACCTCTAGGCCAACAAGTGGAAGTTTCTGGGTCATTTTTGTTTCACCTCTATGATCTGTATGGATAAACAGGGAACTAGTAGTTTGGGGTTGTAAAGTAGAATGTCTAATTAAGGACACTGATGACCTTAAGAGGTTACATGAACTTTCATTTTATTCTCTTCTTTTGACTTTAATATCACTTATAGACAAATAGCCAAGGAAGTCATGTAAAGTTTTTTCTGCCTGATAACATCTTATTTCCTGGACACTGTTAGCTTTCAGTGATCCTTGTTTTTTGACTCATATATGTACTTTGTTCTGACTTGTATATCATGACATTATATACAATGACCAAATTCTGTCTTGATGCTGGGGCCACATTGGACCTGGAAACAGCAATCTGCATTGTGCTCTATCAGAGTCTCTGGCCATAATCTAATTTTGCTAGTATTAAAACACTATGAATTGTAATTAAAATATACTAAGCCTTGAAGTAAAATTTTAGGCTTTACTTAAATGCTTTAGTAAAACAATGTAAAATAAAATTTACATTAGTATTAACAAATAGATGAAGTATAGAGTCAAACTGTTACCAACTTCTATAACTGTGGGTCTCACTTGGAAAATCAATTTCTACTTTAAAAAATGAATTGGCTATAGTTTCCAAACAGCAGATGAGTAGGTTTGGATCTAATTTTCTGCTATTGCCAATCTAAATCTCATGATGTCCTAATTTGCCTCTTCACTCTGTTCTTCCATTGGTCTTCAGATTTGCCATACCAACTGCTTTTCTATTCATTTTTTCTGTATCTTCCTCTATCTCATAATTTAGAATCCTCTTTGTTTTGCCTAATAATGCTCTCAACCTCAGAGAAAATGTTGCATATTTAATTTTATGTATACTTTAATTCCTAGAAGTGCCACCAGAATGTAATTTTCCAGGAAACATCAGTGATTGTTTTTTAAAGAACTTACATGTTAGAAACAAAAATTACTGATTCATTTCTGCAGGATGTCTTGGAGTTAAGCATGAGGTATCTAACACAGTTGTAGACTATTAAAGATGACTTCAAATTTATTGTCACTCCTCCAACTGAGAGGTGAGGTCTAATTCCCCTGGCCTTGAATGTGGATTGATCTCAGAGACTTGCTTGACCAATGTAACGTGGCTAGAATTATTTTTACTCTGTGACTTCTGAGGCTGAGTCATAAAAATGTATTGGGATCCTGCCCAGGTTTCTGGGAACTCATGTTCATAGAGCTCTCTGCCATCATGTAAAAAGTCTAGCTACACTCTTTCAGAGACCAAATGAGAGGTCTGAGACTATTTGGGGAAGTAAAGGGCCCAGCTATGCCCAGTGTTCAAGCCATCTCTGCTAAAGTGAAAGACATCTCAATGAAGCCATCTTGGCCATCTGAACCACAAGCTAAATACCACTGAGTGATTCTTGTCAATGCTGTGTTGGAGCTAAAAGATCCCACTGTAGAACTTTCCCCATTATTTCAAAGACACACAATAATGAAATATATTTGTATGACTATTGCTTCGGTCCACTAACTTTTAAAGATTGCTGGGTATAGAGCAAAAGATCATTGAAACACAGTTAAACATCAATTGGTCAGATAGATGACCAGTGACAATGGTAAGATTCCTTTCAGAACACTTATTACCTATAATCAAGATGCAGGTTATACTTGGTATCAGATAATCCAAAATTTTGTGGAAACTACAGGAATAATATTGATGTACTTCAGCTACTAGTTAAATATTTAAGTCATAAGACACCTTGTATTAAGTTTATTCTATCATAATCATTATGAATTTCTTTAATAATCCTTTCTTGAAATCAGTAAGTGTGGTAGATTAGGAATGGGAACAACTATGTTTAGAATGAAAGTAATATAATTTAAAACAGCTCTGTTCCAAATCTCCCTAAAGAACAAATATGGCATATGTATGTGTATGTGAGGGTGTGCACAATGTACATCTGCATTTATTTATTTATTGTCTTTGTTATTAAGTTAAAGACAAAACACAGTCTCAGTCTGACTAGTCTTAGGTTATCTAGAAATGCAATTTTTTCATTTTTAATTTTTATAACTGTGTCTGCCAGTTAAACAGAGTCTGCTGGCATAAACTCTGAGCCTCTGTTAAGAAACAGAAAAGACGACAGAACAGAAATCAGTACCTAGGCAACATTCTCACATTCTGAGGACATCACTGATGCTTCTGTTTTCTTTTGTTTTGTTTTCAGTACATATATACCTACAGAAACATAAGACTGCCATTGTATTCTACTGCTAGGAAGAACTTGATTTAATAGAACTTTCATGGAAACAGGAACGGGAAATAAAGAAAGGTTATTTATACTAACTGTTTTTAGTAAAATTCAAAATTAAATTGTAGATGAGGTTTACAGCAACTAACACTTTTCGTTTCACCATCTATATCTTACTCTCCCTGCTCCACCATTTTTATCACTTATACTCTTGAAAATAACAAACCAACCAAACAATCTTGTTTTAAAATTGAGCACTGTGGCACTTATTTTAGATATTTCCCTTTAACTTTGTGAAATAAGAAAAGTAAATGAAATATGGAACACTATATAATTTTACCTTAGCATTAAAAATATCTGATCATAATTTCTATGAAATTAGCAAATATCTCTAAGATCCAAATATCCCATGAAAATGTACTTAGTCCTTATTGTTATTAATTTCTTTCAAAATCAATCTATTTAGCTTCTGAATATGAAAATGTAGGAGCTTTTAAAACATGGGCCTTTAAAAAGTTCAAATTTCACTCTAATAGAAGGGGCATTTAAAAGCTACAAGTTGAAATATGATAAAAACAAGTTTACAGTTTTCAATTCCTGGATGAAGCAATTATGTTCTAAAGCCAATAATAGGTATGTCTGCATGAAAACATAAAATCATAAAATCCTTAAAAGGAGAATCTGAACGGTGGTCCCTAGTGCAGTCTCTCCAAATTGTCATTGAAAATAACTATGAAGATACTAGAAACATAAAAGAAACTTTCAAAATAAAATACATCAAGCTCAACTCATCATCCAAATGACAGATTTAATAGCAAGACCTTGAAGAAATTCTATACTCACAATATGCTAATTAAGAAAAAGTTATTCAATTACCACCTCATAAAACAGACCACTTACAAAATATGAAGGATTATTTATATCTCCCACTCTACATTTACATATATTGAAGATTTCAGGGAGCCTGCTCCAACATTATCAAGGAAACTGAATTTCCATGACTTGTAAATATAGGCCAGAATTTGGTTTACTTTTGTCTATTCCATACCTAACCTCCTTTATCACTCTTATAAGGTGTTCTCTTGTTTTACTAAATAGCACTGCTCTCAAATCTATTGATATACAGGAAGCAAAGTGCTGTTTTGGAAGTTCTTTGGGAGGAACAAACATAGTAAGGTACTCAATTTTGATGATCACTTAAAAAAAAATGTTTGTATTAGAACAAAATAAAACAGTGAAACAGTCAGGACATGGAAGTGAGAGAAGCTTTCATTTCTGGAGAATAGATCTCCAGCAGAGAATATTTAACAAGTAGAAGGTTACCTGTGGTTGTAATCATCAACTCGCTGCTTTGCAATGTAAGACCAAGAAAAAATGGAAAATTAAAGAAGTAAAGTAATAATCATAACAAATCAGAAGTCAGGCCTCTGGGAATAAAAATAGAAAGGAAAACTGTTCTGTGAAGATTCAGAAGAAGGGTATGTCTCAGAAAATTATCTTCTAAAAGATGGCATGCACATTTCACAAGTGGAGGCAGTGAGACAATAGATAATGGTTAGAGGACATTCCTTACACTAAAGACCAAATAATTTAAATGGGAATATTGATCTAAAAGATATGAGAGCCACAAGTGAGTTGTTACTGAAGAAAATGATTGAATAGAAGAGAAGAAATAAAAAATATTATACAAAATAAAAAGCTATTCTTGAAGAAATATTAATAATAAAGAAGATATAAATAATAGAATAAACTCTCCAACATGACAAACTTAGGCTTTTAGATTAAAAAAAGTTTGAATGTTCTACACATCTGAGTCTCTTTCTGTTACGAAGGCGAGGGTGGGATGTTTCAAGAGAACAGCATCAAAACATGTATATCTAGGGTGAAACAGATCACTAGCCCAGGTTGGATGCATGAGACAAGTGCTCGGGCCTGGTGCACTGGGAAGACCCAGAGGGATGGGGTGGAGAGGGAGGTGGGAGGGGGGACCGGGATGGGGAATACATGTAAATCCATGGCTAATTCATTTCAATGTATGACAAAAACCACTGCAATGTTGTAAAGTAATTAGCCTCCAACTAATAAAAATAAATGGAAAAAAAAAAGTTTGAATGTCAGATATACTAACTTTAAAAATATCCCCTTGTACCTTGGTGGAATTAATGAGCTCATATGATAAAGAGAAATGTATATAACCTATACAGAGAGAAGAGTTTATGTATAAAAGAAAAAAATATTAGCATAAGGATCAACTTCTCATCCACAATACTGAAAACTAGATGTCCCTGGAATTTACAGACTTCAGAAAAATAGCAGACTATGTATTCTGAAAAAAAATTTCCAGCTACTGAATTCCTAAACATGCTGGATAAAATAGTGCAGTCTCTCCACACAAAAACAAGAACACAGGCTTGGGTATTAATATGGTAAGGGATAACCAGCCAGTGCAAACTTTGCATGAATTAAAAGCTGCCTAGAAGATATTTGCTGACAAAAATTCATGGGCCAACAATAATGTGGAAGGTAAAATTGACATTCTTGAAGACACTGCAGTGCTTTCATTGTAGGATGGAGCTTGCTAGAAAAATATCTTCTTTCTTGACAAATTGTATTTCTTGATTATACATCTGGCTGGAGAATAAAGGCAATTTCCCACAAGAATTTAAAACCCAGACTTGTTCAACGTATACTTAGGATTTGAATGTACATTATCTCTGAATTGAAGACCTCAAGCCCAGAAAATATTTTTAAGTGTTCTCTAGTTAGCAGCCTCCTAGTCCACTAGAGACAAGCAATTGAAAATATTCCCTGGAGGAATATAACTTAAACTCAGACTCATCAGGTCACCCAACAGTTCTCTGAAAAAATAATACACATGAAAACCTCAGAGAATAAACAGAAGTAAACCAAAAAATTAGACCTATGAGTATCTCAGATATAGATACTGTCAGGAAGGGATATGAAATAGATCTATGTAAAATTTAATAAAATTAAAGGGTATTAGACTATATGCAAATAATTAGAAACTATAAAAATGGCATTCAACTCTACAATTCTTTTAAAAATATATGCTTTGTACCAAATTCCAAATGCCTGAGATATTGGAGGCCATTGCACTCCTTGCATCACTAATCTAGTATTTAACCTTGGAAAAGTTTCAATAATTATACAAAAGAGCACCTCAGGGGTTACCAATATTCTACCTACTACCAATGTAGGGGGCTCTAACTGCAACCAGTCAATGCATAAATGTGATTTTTATGATCACTTTTTTTAAAATGACCTTTATTTTTAGAAAAGCTTTAGATTTACATAAAAATAAGATAATACACAGAATATCCGTACACACTGATATCCAATTCCCCTTGTTATTAAAACAGGATCCTAATCTTGTTATAATGAATCAATGTTAATTACCATTATAATCTAAAGATCACAGCTTATGCAAATGTTCTTTATTTTTAGGTAGTATTTCTGAACCAGGATCCCATCCAAAATACCACATTATATTTCACTGTCATGTCTCCTTTGGCTCCTCTTGGCTGTGACATTTTTTCAGACTACCAGTTTCTGATGACTTTGTCAGTTGACAGGAGTACTGATCAGGTATACTACTATAGGATGTTTCTCAACTGAAATCCATTTGATGTTTTCTTAGTTAATTAGATATGGGCTATGAGTTTTGAGGAGGACAATCACAATAGTAAAGTATTTTCATAAAATTTTATTAAATTTTTTTAAAGGAAAATACCTGCCCGGCTGCCTGAAATACACCCAACAAGCCCAAAGCGAGAAGCTGCAATGTGTGCGCAAGACTGATGCCCCCATAGTTTTCAACCATCATATTTTATAAAGTGGTCTTTTATATCAACCAGTCTCAAGTACATATTGCTTTGTCATACCCTACAATTTTTCTTTTCAAATAACTGAAATCATTCCTCAAATTTCATTTGGCACATCTTACACATGATCACAAACTCATATATATCCATCTCTTTCCCTCTCCCACCTAATCTCCACAATTCCTTATCCACTAAACACTTGTGATCTATTACCTGTTCACCCTCCTGACTCTGATCTACTTCCTCAGCTTGAATTATATGATCATCATAATCACTTTCTTGCAAATATCCTATTTTCCCTACTGTAGATTGCTATCATCATGCTCACTTGATAAAATCATCCTGATTAAATATAATCCAGCCTACCTCACACCCACCCCAGAAACTAAATAGTGCTGTGGGGGTGGGGGGGAACTGCATTGACAAATCCCACTTTAAACAATGACTGTTATCATGAAATAGTCTCCAAATGATGCACAAAATTTACAATGTTATACAGATGCTGTACAAAAATTCCATTGTATTTTTCTAACCATATATTCCACCATTTCCCTAGATAACTATCACTTTTCTTCTCTTGAAACCTACAACAGAGCTTCCCTTGTGCTCACTCTTAGCTAATGAACTTTTCCTATTTCACTGAGAAAATTAAGCAATCAGAAGCAAACTTCCACAAACTCCCACAACTTCATTTTCCAACCCTCTACCATCTGCACCCATAATATCTACCTTCCCACCTGTTACTATAGTGAACCATCTGTGCTCTATATGTAGCCAAAACTCTCCACTTGTGTATAGATTCCATCCCCTCTCAGTTACTTAAGCAAGTGGTTCCAAGGATTCTTCTCTCTCTCCGGCTTTGTTAATTTTCCCTGTTTATCATTTCTTTCAAAATGGAAATACACTGTTAACTCTTCAATATTATATAAAAAATAATATGCCATAATTTCCTGAATTTTCTACCAGACTTATCTCACTTCTTTGCTCCATTTGCAGAAAATTCCTTGAAAGAAATATATTTATTCATTGTATCTTTTTCTCTAATTTCTCTATACTAAATTTACTCAAATCATGCTTTTGTTTCCACCATTCCTTGATCATGTGTAGGTCATCAATAACTTCCTAACTGCTACATCAATATAACATGCCTATTTTTAAATACCATATTACTTGAAACCTTGGACAGAGTTTATCTCTCTTTCCCTTCTACTCTTGATTTCTGATATACCACACTCACCTGGCTCTGTTCCTACCACACTGATTCTTTCTTTGTGTGCGTGTGCTATTTTTTTTTTATTGGAGTACAAATTTTTTGCAGTGTGTGTTAGTTTCTGCTATAATTATCTTTTATTCATTGTCTTTTTATCTCAAAGACCTTAACATTGAAGAATGCCATGATTCAATTCTTGGTTTTCTTCTCTGCTTTAACTACACTAACTCCCTTTGTGATGTCTTTAAAAACCTTCTAAACTCTAGTGACACATTTAGGTTTATGGCTCAGATTTTCTTCTCTAAATCCAAATTCATATACACTGTTTCCTCAATTTCTCCATTTGGTCTAATAAATATCAACATTTCATATCGAAAGTGAACTTTGGTTTTTGTCTCTCATACATATCACATACATAAACCACCCTTCCGAGTTAATAACAGCTCTTAATCTAATTGCTCAAGCTTAACATTTCTTCATTTTTCTCTAACAAACCAAATATAATATTACAGGAAATCCTTGATTGTCTTCACAATATATCTATATGACTGTTAGAAACTCGTGATAAGTGTAATGGTACTTTCCAGCAATCATCATCTTTTAGGTAGTTTTTTGCAATAAATTTCTGTTTACCTGTTTTCAACATTGCCCTCGTCAGTCTGTACCTGGATGAACAAAAAGTGATCATCAAAAAGTGATCTTTTTAGTGTACAATAATGCTTTCCTTTCCCTTAAAGCCACCTGATGGCTCTGCACCTCACCCAAGGTAAAAGCCACATCCATGCAATAACACACAGAAACCAGTGCAAGAATTCTCTCTTTTCTGTTAATTCTTCTCTGTCCCTCACACCCTTTGCCACTACCACAATTTATGCATTTCCTCAAACATGCTAAGCATCTTATCATTATTATATGTTAGTGCCAAATAATTCTCCTGTGTGGCACACTTTCATCACAGTATCTTCATGGAAAATTCCTTTTTTGAATTCAAATTATTGCTATAATTCTACCTTTTTCAATGAGCTTACCTTAACTAGCCTACTTAAAATGGCAATTCATGATCCCTAACCTGATTTTCCATAAATTTATTGCTTCTTAATAGTTTATGATTCAAACAAAGCAGTTATGTCTGGAATTTGGTATGCTCTCAATAAATATTTATTTTATGAATGAAGGGTGAAACTAGGTTTGAAAACTAGGGTGAAAAAAGTTGTCTCAGTTAGAAAAGAGCTGGAGTTCAATCTGAGAAATAATAAAGAACAAAACAAAATATTATACATTAGTAAGAAAAATTAGAACAAGAAGATAAAAATAATATGTATTAATATACCATATTTTATTGGTTATTATTTTAAAGTACAGATACTTTTATGATAAAAACATCATTTTATTCATATTTTACCAATGTTCTTTGTATTTGAGATAGGTATATCATTTTCCAAATGTTTTTTCAGTATTTGTCATATTTTCTGAAACTTGAACTATCAACATTCATGTTTTATTCTCATGAAATTTATTAATGTGAATAATTCTAGCTCTTCTTATCTCTGGCATCTTTTGAAAATACTTTCCCTTCCTAACTTACTATATATATTAATTATTATTCTTTACATCACTTGCTCTCTCCTTATCCAAAATGCAGGTCCTATGAGGAAAGGTAACTTTGTACTTATTGTATCACATGGTCATTAGTACATACTTAATAAAAATATACTGAATAAATGAATTGTTATAATTTCTATGACTGAACTACCCTTGAAATTCTAAGATACTTAATTCTTTAGATATATTACTTTATTCAGTTAAAATTGCTCAATAAAATTTACTTAAATATATTAGTATTTTAAAAATCCATATCTTATAAATTATGGGACTGTAGATTTCTTTACTGCAAGGTCATTATTATGGTTTTGTATCAAAGCTATTGGTATTACAAAATAACTTGCAATGTTTTTTTTTTTTTCTATGTCCTGCTTCAGTTTTGAGCTTGGAAAATTTTTTCTATGAATAAAACCCTTAGTGGTTTATAAATTTAATTTAGGACATTGCATCACTAACATCCTAGTACTAATTTGCCAATGGCTTTGTAACATAAAATCTAGACAAAGTTATTTGCATTGGTTTAAAATTAAGATCTAAATTTAATTTATCAAATATTATTTAGCTAATTATATAACCTTAACTTATATGATGTTGACAAACATTATTTATGCAATCAAATAATAAGAAAGTGACCCCCCCTACCCCCGACACAAGAGACTGAACCAGACCTGCCTGGGCGTGTTTGAGGGTATTCTGGGGAGACATAAATCATCAGTGGCCTGGTGTGGGGACAGGGGCTCTGCCAGCAGCAGTCCTGGGAGGCATGGCATGTGGCATAAGTCCTCCTAAATGAGGTCACTGTTAGCCCCTCCATAGAACCGCCAGGTGGGTGATTCACAAACTGGAGAAAAATTATACCAAAGAAGTTCTAGCACTGTTGCAAAAGTTCTAGGCCACACAACAGACTTGCCAACCTAGGCATCTGACAAAGGGACTGAGAATACCCTGAGAATCTGACTTTGAAGATCAGTGGGGTTTGATTTTATAACTTCCATAGGACTGGGGAAACAGAGACTCTTAGAGGACATAAACAAAACCTTGTGTACACAGGACCCAGGAAAAAGGAGCAGTGATCCCACAAGAGACTGAGCCAGAATTGCCTGTGAGTATTTGGGATTCCTCAGCAGAGCCGTGGGTTCACAGAGGCCTGCCACGGGCTCAGAGGCCCTGAGAGCAGCAGTGCTGTAAGGCACTGTTTGCTGGTACAAGTCCTTTTGGAAGAGTTTGTTGTTAGTCCACTCTACTTTTGGCCACCCACCCATCAGCTGAAAGTGAATGAAAGTGAAGTCACTCAGTTGTGTCCTACTCTTGGCGACCCCGTGGACTGTAGCCCACCAGGCTTCTCCATCCATGGGATTCTCCAGGCAAGAATATTGGAGTGGGTTGCCATTTCCTTCTCCAGGGGATCTTCCCAACCCAGGCATTGAACCCTAGTCTCCAGCATTGCAGGCAGATGCTTTAACCTCTGAGCCACCAGGAAAATTGAGCTAAATACTTACTGAATATGGCCTTACCCATGATAGCAAGACCCAGTTTTCCCCATAGCCAGTCCCTTTCATCAGGAAGCTTCCACAAGCCTCCTATCCCAATCCATTAGAGGCAGACAGAATACAAATCACAAACACAGAAAACTAACCAAAATGATCACATGGATGAAAACTGTGTGCAACTTAATGAAACTGTGAACCATGCCATATAGAGCCAGAAAAGACAGATGGGCCATGGTGGAAAGTTCTGACAAAACGCCCAGTGGAGAAGGGAATGGAAAGCCACTACAGCATTCTTGCCTTGCAAACCCCATGAGCAGCTGAAAAGACAAACACATGACACTGAAAGGTGAGCCTCTCAGGTCAGAGCATGTCTAAATGACACTGGAGAAGGGAAAAGAAATAGCTCCGGAAGGAATGAAGAGGTGGAGCCAAAGCAGAAATGACACACAGTTGTGGATCTGTATAGTGTTGAAAGTCAAGTTTGATGCTGTAAAGAACAATGTTGCATAGGAACCTGGAATGTTAGGTCAGTGAATCAAGGTAAATTGGAAGTGGAAAACAGGAGATGGCAAGATTGACCACCAAGATTTTAGGAATCAGTGACCTAAACTGGACTGGAATGGACAAATTTAATTCAGATGACCACTGTATCTACTACTGTGAGCAAGAAGCCCCTAGAAGAAACTGAGGAGCCTTCATTGTCAACAAGAGTTCAAAATGCAATACTTGCCTGCAATCTCAAAAACAATAGAGTGATTTCTGTTCATTTCCAAGGCAAACCATTCAATATCCCAGTAACCCAATCCTATGTCCCAACCACTAAAGCTGAATTTGAATGGTTCTATGAAGACCGACAAAGTCTTCTAGAACTAACACCAAGAGGATATCCTTTTTGTCGTAGGGTACTGGAAGGCAAAGTGGAAGTCAAGAGATACCTGGAGTACAAGGAAAGTTTTGCCTTGTCATACAAAATGAAGCAGGTCAAAGACTAACAGAAATTTGCCAAGAAAAGACACTGGTCATAGCAAATACCTTCTTCCAACAACAAAAGAGACAACTCTACACATGGATATCAACCAGATGGTCAATACTGAAATCAGATTGATTTTATTCTTCACAGCCAGAGATGGAGAAGCTCTATGCAGTCAGAAAAAAACAAGACTGGATGCTGATTATGGCTCAGATCTTGAACTCTTTATTGAAAAATTTAGACTCAAATTGAATAAAGTAGGGAAAACCACTAGGCTTTGTAGGTATGACCTAAATCAAATCCCTTATTATTATCCACCAGAAGTAACAAATAGATTCAAGGGATTAGATATGATAGAGTGTCAGGAGAATATAGATGGAGGATCATATCATTGCACCAGAGGCAGTGATCAAGACCGTCCCCAAGAAAAAGAAATGTAAAAAGCAAAATGGTTGTCTGAGGAGGCTTTACAAATAGCTATGAAAAGAAGAAAAGTGAAAGGCAAAGGAAAGATAGACCCATCTGAATGCAGATTTCCAATGAACAGCAAGGAGAGATAAGAAAGACTTCCTAGTGAATGATGCAAAGAAACAGAGGAAAACAATAGAGATCACTTCAAGAAAATTAGAGATACCAAAGGAACATTTCATACAAAGAAGGCACAATAAATGATAGAGAAGATATGGACCTAACAGATGCAGAAAATATTAAGAAGAGTGGCAAGAATACACAGAAGGACTGTACAGAAATGTGTTAATGACTCAGATAACCATGATGCTATGATCATTTCACCTAGAGCCAGACATCCTGGAATGTGAAATCAAGTGGGTTTAGAGTGCATTTGTAGGAACAACACTAGTGAAGGCAATGGAATTCCAGCTCAGCTATTTCAAATCCTAAATGATGATGCTGTAAAAGTGTTGCACTTAATATGCCATCAAATTTGGAAAAGTCAGCCATGACCACAGGATTGGAAAAGCCCAATTTTTGTTCTAATACCAAAGAAGGGCAGTCTCAAAGAATATTCAAACTACCACACAATTGAGTCATTTCACATGCTAGCAAGGTAATGGTCAGATTCCTTCAAGCTAGTCTTCAACAGTATGCAATGGAGAACTTCAAGATGTACAAGTCGGATGAGAAGGCAGAGGAACTGAAGATCAAATTGCCAACATTTGCTGGATCATAGAAAAAGCAAGAGAATTCCAGAAAAACATATATTTCTACTTCATTGACCATGCCAGAGCCATTGATTGTATGGATAACAACAAGTTGGAAAATTTTTAAAGAGATGGGAATCCCAGACCACCTACATGCAGGTCAAGAAGCAAGAGTTAGAACTGGATGTGGCACAACAAACTGGCTCCAAATTGGGAAAGGAATATATCAAGGCTGTATATTATTAACCAGATTATTTAACTTCTAGGCAGAATACATTATGCAAAATACAAGCCAGATGAAGCTCAAGCTGGAATCAAGATTTCTGGGAGAAGTATAAAAAACCTCAGATATGCAGGTAACACCACCCTTATGATAGAAAGCGAAGAGTAACTAAAGAGGTTCTTGATCAAGGTGAAAGAGGAGAGTGAGAAACCTGGCTTAAAATGCAACATTCAAAAAACTAAGATGATGGCATCTGGTCCCATCACTTCATGAAAAATACATGGGGAATAAAACTGACAGATTGTATTTCCTTGGGATCCAAAATCACTGTGGACAGTGACTGCAGCCATGAACTTAAAAGACACTTGTTCCTTGGAAGAAAATCTATGACAAATCTAGACAGCATATTAAAGAGTAGAGATATCAATTTACTGACAAATGTCCATGTAGTCAAACCTATGATTTTTCCAGTAGTCATGTATGGATGTGAGAGTTGGACCATAAAGAAGGCTGTTCAGTTCAGTTCAGTTCAGTCACTCAGTCATGTCCAACTCTTTGTAACCCCATGAACTGCAGCACACCAGGCCTCCCTGTCCATCACCAACTCCTGGAGTCCACCCAAACCCATGACCATTGAGTCGGTGATGCCATCCAACCATCTCATTGTCTGTAGTCCCCTTCTCCTCCTGCCCTTAATCTTTCCCAGCATCAGGGTCTTTTCAAATGTCAGCTCTCCACATCAGGTGGCCAAAGTATTGGAGTTTCAGCTTCAACATCAGTCCCTCCAATGAACACCCAGGACTGATCTCCTTTAGGATGGACTGGTTAGGTCTGCTTGCCACCCAAGGGATTCTCAAGAGTCTTCCCCAACACCAAAGAAGGCTGAGCACCTAAGAATTGATGCTTTCGAACCGTGGTACTAGAAAGGACTCTTGTGAGTCCCTTGGATGGCAAGGAGATCAAACCAGTGAATCCTAAAGGAAATCAACCCTGACTATTCATTAGAAGGACTGTTCCTGAATCCAAAGTTCTAATACTTTGGCCACCTGATGCAAAGAGCCAACTCATTGGTAAAGACCCTGATGCTGGAAATGTTGAGTGAAAGAGGAAAACTGGGCGACAGAGTATGAGATGGTTGGATAGTGTCAGGTACGTGAGTTTGATCAAACTCTGGGTCATAGTGAAGGACAGGGAAGCCTGGGGTGCTGCAATCCATGGGGTTGAAAAGAGTTGGACATGTCTGAGTGACTGGACAAGAACAATAAAATAGATTAGATATACAATTGCTATTTTTATACTTGATCAGTAATTTGTCTGTGAACTCCTTAATAACATTTTTAATGAAGAAACTAGATAGATAATTTAGTTTTATTACAAATTTTTGCATGAGGATTTGAGAAATAATTTAATCTAAAGTGTTCATGCATATTTTTGTGTTTGTTGATATATATAACTATGTTTGAAAACTATGAGGAAATCTTTATAGCTCATTTTAAGGAAATAAACTCAGACTAGATTAACAGACTACATTAATAAACTAGGTTAAGAGAGAAAGTAAAAAGTCATCTGTTACATAACATGCAATAAATTTGGACCTGGTGGTGGGAATGAACCTGGCATGTTGAAAGAACATGAGAAAGCCATAGAGTCTGGAGCAGTGTGAGTTAAAGCAAGAGTTGCTGAAGAGGGTTTTACAGAGAGGATGGAATCAGGGCATTGTAGATCATGGGAATGCCTTCTGAGGTTATTGAAAATGCTTTCATTTCATTACAGATCATTTTTTTTTCATATAATTAACACACAATAACTCTACAGCAATAACTTTAAGATATATAGACACTCTTGTTTTTACACTTGAAATCTCTTAGGTAAATTAAGTACATATTAAAATCATATGGTATATTGACTTATACCACTCCTCTTCAGTTCAGTTCAGTTCAGTGACTCAATCATATCTGACTCTTTGCAAGCCCATGGATTGCAGCACACTAGGCTTCCTGTCCATCACCAACTCATGGAACTTACTCAAACTCATGTCCATTGAGTCAGTGATGCCATCCAACCACCTCATCCTCTGACATCCCCTTTTCCTGCCTTCAATCTTTCCCAGCATAAGGGTCTTTTCCAATGAATCAGATCTTCTCATCAAGTGGTCAAAGTATTGGAGCTTCAGATTCAACATTAGTCCTTCCAATGAATATTCAGGATTTATTTCCTTTAGGATTGACTGGTTTTATCTCCTTGCAGTCCAAGGGACTCTCAAGAGTCTTTTCCAATACCACAGTTCAAAAGCATAAATTCTCTGGTGCTCAGTTTTCTTTATGGCCCAGGTCTCACTTCAGTACGTAACTGCTGGAAAATGCATACCTTATAACTTTGACTAGACCAACCTTTTTTGGCAAAGTAATGTCTCTGCTTTTTAATATCCTATCTACGTTTGTCATAGCTTTTCTTTCAAGGAGCAAGCATCATTTAATTTCATGGATGCAGTCACAATCTGCAGTGATTTTAGAGCTCCCAAAAATAAAGTCTTTCACTGTTTCCATTGTTTCCCCATCCATTTGCCATGAAGTGATGGGACCAGATGCACATGTATATTATTAAGGGTCAAACAGATCACCAGCTCAGGTTGGATGCATGAGACATGGTCTTAGTTTTTTTTTTTTTTTTTTGTATGTATCATTTTTAATTAGTGTTTTCATTTTCACCAAATAAATACCCAGATACCCAGGAGTGGAATTGCTGGGTAATGTTCTATTTTTTTCTTTTTTCTTTTTAATTAGTTGGAGGCTAATTACTTTACATCATTACAGTCATAGTTTTTTGAATGTTGAGTTTAAAAAAGGTTTTCACTCTCTTTTTCACTTTCATCAAGAGGCTTTTCAGTTCCTCTCCATTTTCTGCCATAGAGGTGGTGTCATCTGCATATCTGAAGTTATTGATATTTCTTCCTGAAATCTTATTTCAGCTTGTGGTTCATCCAACCTGACATTTCGCATGATGTACTCCACATAGAAGTTAAATAAGCAGAGTGATAATATATGGCCTTGTCATACTCCTTTCCCAATTTGGAACCAGTCCATTTTTCCATGGCTGGGTCCAACTGTTGCTTCTTGGCCTGCATACAGATTTCTCAGGAGGCAGGTAAAGTGGTCTGGTATTCCCCTCTCTTTCAGAAATTTCTACAGCTTCTTGTGAGCCACACAGTCAAAGCCTCTAGCGTAGTCAGTGAAGCTAAAGTAGATGTTTTTCTGGAATTCTCTTGCTTTTTCTGTGATCCAGCAGATGTTGGCAATTTGATCTCTGGTTCCTCTGCCTTTTCTAAATCCTGCTTGAACATCTGGAAGTTCTTGGTTCACATACTGTTAAAACTTACCTTGGAGAATTTTGAGCATTACTTTAGCTTGTGTTGTGAGTGCAGTTATGTGGTACTTGAACATTCTTTGACATTGCCTTTCTTTGTGATTGGAATGAAAGCTGACCTTTTCCAGTCCTGTGGTCACTGCTGAGTTTTCCAAATTTGCTGGCATATGGCGTGCAGCACTTTCACAGCATCGTCTTTTAGGATTTGAAATAGCTCAACTGGAATTCCATCACCTCCACTAGCTTTGTTCATGGTGATTCTTCCAAAGGTCTGCTTGACTTGCACTCCAGGATGTCTGGCTCTAGATGAGTGACCACATCATCATAGTTATCTAGGTCATTAAGATCTTTTTTGTATAGTTCTTCTGTGTATTCTTGCCATCTCTTCTTAGTATCTTCTGCTTCTGTTAGGTCCATACTTTTTCTTTCCTTTATTGTGCCCATCTATGCATGGAATGTTCCCTTGGTATGTCTAATATTATTGAAGACATCTCTAGTCTTTCCCATCTTAGGGAGGATTAAGTACATATTAAAATCATATGATATGTTGACATAATATCTCTCTTAGATGAAAGCAAAATCAAGTAATTTTCTACAACTTAATTTTTTTTCAATAGTAGGCTTATCTGGCTCATGTCAAAAGGAGCAGTTATTTCAAGAAATTACTTTTATTCAAAGATGGTTCAAAGTTAGTTTCCACTTTGGAAGTACTATGCATTTTATAATTTTAGATAAATTTTAAGCTAAATACTTAATAATGTATGACTTATAAGTTGTGTTTTCCTTAGCATAAACCACTGGAATATGGAAATAAAATTTTATAATGTCAGATCTTTTTGTTGCCTAGTCTGTTTTAAAACTTGCATTGTTTAAGGGGAAAAAAAAAAAGCTTAGGAAAAGTGGCACGTGTTATGTATGAAAGAAATGTAGATTTGTTCAGATCTATGACACAAGAATATCTATTAAACATCTATGGAATTTCATTCTTTATATGTGCTGAAATTCATATTGCTCCAGAAAAAAATTTAATTAATTTAAAAAATTGAATCCAAATATATGCCCCTGAACAAGTATTTTCCCTGGGTAAGGATGCAATGTAAAATAATGAAATGTATTGATTTTTTGTATTTTTAAAGCATCAGAACGATAAACTTCTATCTCATTTCTGACATGGTAAATATAGATTTGTAATATCAGAATGATGAGACAGTAGTCAACCTCTTCCCTCCTCAAATATTTATAGGCTAAACCCTCAAACAATATAGAGGATTATAAAACTACATGTCAATTTTTAATTTATGTTTCAAAATTGAGTATACTTAAGAAGTTACATTCTCTAAAAAAAAAATGTAATGGCAATTTTAATGTTTTACCAATTAATTATCTATTTGTTCAGATACAGTTTTTTGGTCATAATTACAAACAAAAATCCTCCTGCTTCTGTTTTTACCAAGAAAGAAGAAAAACAAATTTTTGTGTCTATAAGGAAGCAAATTTGCATATTTGTCACGCAGTATACATTAAGTAGCAAAGTTCAAACGTACAATATACGAGCTATTCTCAAAATTTTTTTTTAGTTACAATGGTAATGATGCAAAAACATTCCATTAACTCCTTTTAAAATGAAGAACATTTAAGTGTGCTGAAGCAAATGAAAGTCTAATTTATTTTTAACAACAATCAAAATTCTGAGTTATTTCACAGTCCCTATGACATCTTAGAATCAAGTCTCACTTTTATAGATTTAAAATGTAATCAAGTTCTGTAGCTCCATTTTCAAAAATACACATTCACATGTGCATATCTTGTTAAAATAATAAAAACTTGAAGTGTCAAAACATGAGCATGTTATCTTATTTCCCCTTCTCCAGTCTTGCCCAGTCTTGCTACAGTGTCAAATAGACAGCAGTCTCAGGACTGAAAATCTTCTACCTTATGAAGATTTTCAATAGAAAATTTTAAAGATTAAAAAACAAAAACAAAAACAAAAAAACCTCTGAATTGCAGGAAGGAAGGAAAAAAAATTTATATATCAGGGTCTGGTGTCAACCCCGCCGATACATCGAACTCCAGATATGTTGTGTCCAGAGCACCACCTAAAACACTTTCTGAGAAAGGCTTTGTGTGAATCAGATGAAGAAGACCTCTTCACACTCAGGATGGGAGGAGTTCACAGCATGAGACTGGTATGAGATACAGGTTGTGATCTTCTACAGAGAAGATGACACAATAACTGATGAAACTTTAAAAAATTGTATTTGAAAGACATGTTTATAACAAATATTTGGGGAGTGTTGCCTTGTCTCTATAAAAACTTTTCATCGAAAAACATTTCTTCTCATAAAAGGGTTTTGATTTCTTCAACATGCCTGTCTTGCATCAGGAACAGAGTTGTAGATCACTTTAAGCATTTCTATGGTTACCTCCATTTGATCTTTCTTTTTGACTTTTCACAACTGAACTCCTGGTTTTGTCCTTAATCAAGCCATGTAGCAATGAAAACATTTTCACCTTCTCTTTGTTCACCCTCTCCTTGTTCACTCTCCCCTTGTTTCTCTGTCTTCAATCAAATAGGAATAAACTTTTTATAGCACAATTTTAAGTCCTTTTTTAAAGATATATGTACACTTTATCTCTAAAAAATCCAATTATAGTGTCTTCTAAGTTCTGCATAAACAAAATTGCTTAATTCAAGTGAAAAAAAATGTGGCATCTAGTATTTATGTTTGGATATGTTAAATTAATACATCTCTTAAAGTTGTGAAGGCAATTTTTTTCTTGTCTTCACTAAAAACATAAAGTTAAGTAATTACACTATATGTGTGCTGAGGGCAAAATGTCTACATCTCAGACCATTTAAACAAGTTCTTTATAATCATCCACACACAACAAAACCAAACCATATGTGTTAAATATGTGCCTGCTAACTTATTTTCCTGTTTTGTTTTGTGTTATAAGAGAAAGAGCCTGTGTATAATGAATGATAATGTGGTTTTTAAAAATAAAAATTAAAACATTTGAATCATAGTTTTAAAAATATGCTTCCTTATGGATTTTTCATGCATCTTGAATATGTTTACAAGTTCTAATACAAAATATTCCATGAACGTGTATTATCTGTTCCATCATATTGCTTTGCAATAATTGTTGACATAAGATTAATAATAATTGTTTCTAATTTGTTAGTTCTCATCCTGTTAGCTCTCTGAATCATTTCAACCCTGTTGTCTGTATCTCAGGAGAGAGACTCCTGCAACTTATGTGTGGGGAGCCCTATGTCAGTTGATTTCTGCTGGATGGATCAATGGAACTTTGAAAGGCAAGAGAAACAGAGACAGAAAACTTCTTTTCTCTCTGCATTGGGTAGTACCTCTGGCATCATGTATCATAGGGCTTCCCTGGTGACTTAGTGGTTAAGAACCCACCAGCCAAATGCAAGAGATGCAAGTTCAATCCTTGGACCAGGGAAATCCCCTGGAGTGGGAAATGGCAACCCACCCCCCATATTCTTGCCTGGGAAATCCCATGGACAGAGGGACTTGACGGGCTACAGTCCATGGGGTTGCAAGAGTCAGACACCGCTTAGCAACTAAATAATGACAGCAACATGTGTCATAGTTATATTATGGATACATTCTCTCATATTTGAAGTTAATATTGTCTTCTAAGTCTGCTCATGTGATTTTAGTGCACTAATACTTAGTGGTGTCAAAGATGCTTCAAATCTCTGATTGGTTTCTCAGGATGGTAGACATATGCACTTGTAGCTGATTCATGTCTATGTATGGCAAAATTCTCCACAATATTGTAAAGTAAGTATCCTCCAATTAAAGGAAATTAATTAAAAATATATGACTGAAGAATACAACCTCATTAAATATAATACATTTAATGAAGGAGAAGTAGTAATTTGATAGAATATTATAGTGGACAGATTAAGGTAAATAGCAGTTTGAAATTTTATTTTTTATTATAGAAGTTACATGATTATTTTAACCTCTTTACAAACAAGCAAAAATGAACCAAATCAGACATAATTGTTTTCTAAAAAGGAGAAATCCATTGTTAGCATTGTTGCCATTTCAGTTTATGAGATCTCTCCTACCTGTTATATAAAAAAGAAGTTTAAAAAAAATTTATCTATGCACATTTATATACATAAAATATATGTATAACATATGCTATGTAGTATATGAGTGCTTAGTAGTTCAGTCGTGTCTGACTCTTTCAGACTTCATGGACTGTAGCCCACCAAGCTCCTTTGTTCATGGAGATTCTCCAGGCAAGAATATTGGAATGGGTTGCCATGCCCTCTTCCAGGGGATCTTCCCAACCTAGGGATCAAACCCAGGTCTCCTGTTGAAGGTGGATTCTTTATTGTCTGAGCCACCAGAGAAGCCCATGTATTATATACCAGTAAATAATTTGTTGCTTATTTTTTATATATATTCCAACATTTATTCTTGCCTCAAATCTGAGTAGCAAAGAGCTGGGCTCCCATTAAAAACATTATTTTGTTAAAAACAAACAAATTAATAGAATAAATATATTTCATTGTATGACCTCTTCAGTTTAGAATGAGATTCTATAGTTTCTTTTTTTAGCTATTGCGTGGAGGAGGCTTGCAATAACTCAGGGTCCTCTTTATGAGGCCTCTTGAGAAAATTCCTTCCTGGTTATGAAGTACATAAGGATGTTTGTATTTCTTTTGAGTAATATACCTCTGTTTAGCTTATGAACAAAGTACTTTGTTTCTAAGCAAATCTCCCTTTCCACTTTGTCTATGAGAAATCTTAATTGATTTTGTGGCCCATCTGTAAGCATTGTAGGTCATGAATAAAATATTGAGCATTTTTCCTGATTCTATTTCATTTTCCACCTTTGTTACCATCTGCCTTGGGTGGATATCTCTGTTAAATATCTGTGTAATCTTTTGTTGTGTTGCTTAATCACATATTATATAATCATATTATTAAATTATACAAAAACTGAAGTTCAACAACTTTCCTCATAAAATATGGGCACACAAAATATAAAATTTTTGGATTATTCATTTACTTTTAAATTATCTATAGACTTTTCTCCTTTTTTTAACTTTTTTTAAACAAGTAACTCAAATATGCATTCAGTTTCCCGAGTTCTGGGATCCCATCTGTTTTTTATTCAGAAAAGACTTCAAAAGAAAGGCCAGAATATGAAAGTATCATAACAGACAGACACAGAGCTTATTTAAGCTTGAATTGTAATAAAAATATTTTTAACTAAATACAAATTACTGTTGAAATAGCTTACAAAAATATAGCAGCAGTCAAAATTTTGCATCTGTTGACATATTCTTCCACCTGTGAATTTAAACTGGCTGTGTAACAACTTAATTCTAAGAAACAGCCTTGTTCCTTGTAAAGTGAGATTATGCTTTTAAGAAAGTGTTGGCCTATAAATTTTTCTCTAGACTATCCTATCTAGGTTGAGAAATAATTGATGATATAAAGCAGGAATAGTCAAACTTTTTGTAAAAAGGCTTAGATAATAAACATTTTAAGATCTGCTAGGTATGTGGTCTCTTTAACAACTACTCAAAGTTGTTATTATGAAAGCAGCCACAGACAGTAAATAATTATATAGGCATAAATGAACATGCCTGTGTTCTAATAAAATTTTATTTAAAAAAATATGTTTGGCTACCAGGTCATAGTTTGTTGACCTGTGAAATAAAAAGTCTATAGTTATTCCTATTAAATGTTTGTCTTGAGTTTTTGGTAGATGCTGTGTATTGCAAAAAATAAAAAAAATAAAGATATCACTATTAAGAAATAATTGCCATTTTTGATATCTTTATGTTTTTGGTTTATGCAATTTTAGTTTTTTTTAACATATATAAAATGTAATTATATAATGAATATATAATTTGTTGATAAAATCTGCACATATGTTCATTCTGTTACCTTTCTTTTTTCATGTAACATTATGTTAATATTCAGAGAAAAAAACTGAATCATGCTTGTGCCTGAAAATGTCTATTTTGTAGTATCTTTATCTCTTATTCTTTTTAAATTCTGTGATAGATTCTTATAGGACCCTATAGTTTCACTTCATTTTATTCATTATTATTATAACAATGACCAAATTGCTTACCAAATGTTTATGCTAACATTCTGCAAGACAGTTTACGAGCATGGGTTTTTAGTAAGGTAACAGACAAACTATCAGGGAAGAGATTTTAGGGAGTCATCATAAACATAGCTATGAAACAATCTATTTTTTCATCTCTAGGTTCTCAGAGGTATGGGACCTGGAATTCACAATGCTCAGTTACTATAAGAGATTAGACATAGAATTCTCAAACACTTACACAGCTACCAGAAGTATTTTAAATAATAGTAAGAACTTTTTTTAGCTCAGAACTCTATATAGCAGTTACAATATTGTTGTATATTAGTTATTAAGTTTTTATTTTCATCCTTTTTCTCTATCTCTGTCAGAATGGTTTCTATTCTATTCACTTGTACAAACACAGCCAAATCTGCTATGTTTAAGGGGCCTGGAGAGCTGACGAGTACTGGGTGATGATAAAGCAAGTAGTCCTAAAGATTAACATGGATTCTATTGCCATGGATTTCCATGAAAGTGTTATTCAAGACTTAGTATATATACACAGTGGAATATTATTCAGCCATAGAAAAGAATGAAACAATGCCATTTGTAGCAATATGGATGGACTTAGAAATTATCATCCTAAGAGAAGTAAGCTAGGCAAAGGACCAGGGAATCAGCTCAGGGAAAAGGACCATGGGGCCAGCTCAGGAAACCATACTTCATATCTTGTGATAACCTGTAATGGAAGAGAATGTAAAAAGAGAATATATATGTATAAATTTTATGTTTCTCTGAAACTAACACAACATTATAAATCTACTATATTTCAGTACATTTTAAAAAGATAAAAAAGAAATGTAATTTTTAAGACTTAACAATGATAACATTAGAAAGTAAATGCAAAGATGTGATTAAGTCAGAAATATATCTTAAAGTACTAGAAATAAAATGATGCTTGAGGAAGTTCTGGAAAGTTCTTTACAACTTTGCTTTAGAAGGTAAACTTTTATTTCATGCCTTATCATTATTTGAGAAATGCCTTCCACAGCATTCACTCAAAGGTACAGTTGTAACTCTTACCTATGTAGTTCTAACTTCCCAGAGAAAGCATACGCATTCTATGGGGGAAATGCCACAAACCTTTCAATTTGTAGACTTGCAGTTGGTTACTTCATGGCTGTCTGGAAGAAGGGAACCAGTGCAGCATATTTACAGAGAGAGGATTGGGATGTTCTTGTCACCTAAATTTCTGAACGGCCATAGCTTAGTGGCAAATTCTCCTGATTCCTTTCTCAATCAGAAATTTTCTCTAATACAGTCAATCTCACAAGGATAATTTAGGCTTAAGAATTTTCTTAGCTGAGTTATAAGCATTTTAACATCCTTTCTAAAAAGTTCATTATAGTATATTATTCTAAATCATCTCTCAATTTTATTCAGTTAAAAGTGTTAATTGTTAATCTTTGGGAAACGAGCTTTGTAGACAATGTAGAAACACGTAAATGTAGATTCTGGCTCCAAAGAACTTACAAGAATGTGGGGAAAAGATAAACCCAGAGATGAAGTCATAGTCCTAATATATGACAGAGTATGAGCAGTGCCTTAAGAGAAATGCAAAGTCCTAGAGATGTGAGGAGAAAGAGATCACATTTGATAAAGTAGATCAGTAATAATTATGACAGTGGTGAAGGCCTTTGGGCATGTCATGATATTAACATGATGAAAGTTACATTGAACAAATTTGATGAGATGGGGAAGGCTAAGCTCTATCTGTAGCATATGAAAAATTCAGTTTGATTGGAAGCAATTGACTCCTGTAATGTGTGAAGAATGTGGTGGAAATAATGTGGGAAGATAGTCTAATGAAAGGCATCAAGAATGGAAATAATTTGTTCCATCGATTTTAAGCCTGGGGTCTGTTTTCATGCTAATTTCTTCACCACTTTTGATACCAACCATGGTTATTGGCCTTCCCCAATTGATAAGAGGCGAGACAACAAACTCAGGCATTATCGGGGCCCTTGCTACCGCAGGGAGGAGAGTGAAAACAAGTAACAGGTTTCCTTGCTTGCTTACTCCCTAATGGAGGGTTTGTTCCTTATATAGGATAAGGAGGGGCTTCCCTGGTGGCTAAAACATTAAAGAATTTGCCAGCAATGCAGGAAACCTGGATTCAGTCTGTGGGTCAGGAAGATCCCCTGGAGAAGGGAATGGCTGCCCACTCCAGTATTCTTGCCTGGGAAATCCCAAGGACAGAGAAGCCTGGCAGGCTAGAGTCCATTGGGTTGTGAAAGTTAAACATGACAGGAATTAAAACTTTCACTCTTTTCATGGGATAATTGTAAGGCTGTGTCCAGGGATCAGGCCAGTGAGGTGGCGGAGGCGGTTTGTCCACTCCTGTTGTGGTGTGGAGTGCAGCGGACATGCGCAGTCCCTTGCTTTTGCTCCCCATACCCTGTTTTTGCTCCAGGCTCATTAGAAGCGGCTATTGAGTTTCTCGTTTTTTGCATCTTTTTATCAATACCTTGCCCCAACTGCACATACATGCACATAGTTATTTTTAGTTCCTTATAGTTTCTTTGTATTTTGTTGTTTCAGGAGAGGTCTGTCCAGATGCAAGCATTGCAGCAAAGGGTTTCAGGTCCCAGTCTGTTTCACTTTTAGCCCAAGTCAATGTTTTTCCTTTATTCCTTTGTGCAATAGAGGTACAGAAAAGCTAAATTAATGACAGAGTAGGATCTAGGAATGACACAGCAAGAAAAAATTCAAGAAATACCTGTAAATATGTTTTTAAAAACCACATTACTCTAAAATTGTGCAGCATAGTTCAAGAGTATTAATTTAAACTGCTTCCATTTTTGTGTGTTTTTAGGGATAAAAAAACACTTTCACAGATATTATGTGTATATTTATTTAGTCCTCAACTATATTGTAAAATAAGAAGAGGATGCACAATCACTTCATGGGTGAGGAAATCAAGCATCAGAATATAAGAAAGGGTGATAAAATGAAGAGATAATACTATCTAAAAAGCCTAAATTTCCAAAAAGGATGAATAAAAAAACAATAGCATTGCTTGACAAAAAGAAATGGGTTGAGATTTTTCTGGGTTGGTACAGCTAAAAGAAATTATTTTGAAACTTAGTATCAGAGGTAAAGAACCAAGAGCAAGACTATTGTTAGAAAGAAAGAAATGTCACTTCAGTTTTGAATTAGGAAAACTAGTTCAGTTGAGGGACATCAGAGAGAGGATTGATGTAAAGTTTATTCCGAACAGAAACTAGAAACAGAAGCTAGAAACCAGCAAAAATTAAATCACTGCAAGCATTTGTAATGAAAGAAAAGCACACTGTGACCACACTTAATTTCCCCTGTGTGGCAAGTGAGAGATCTGTAGTGTAGGGTCATCAAAAGAATGTGACCAGCGCAAAGCAATTTAGAAGACTGACAGTGGTAGAAAGCAACTAAACACTTGATAATGCAATACATTCCTACTATCTGCCATCTCAATGTTCCTTTTTGTAGAAGAATATTATTATAAAGGGCTCTTGTCTGATTTCTCCATTTGGGAGGAAGACTATCTTGGTGGGAGAGTCTTTAGAAAGGTGTCTGGGAAATAAAAGAGCTAGGAATCCTTAGAGAGCTCTTCTAGAGGCCCAAGATTACGTTACAACTTTTACCCACATTTGTAATACCAGCTGCATCCCAAAGCCAACTCTTACTGTTGGGATTCAAGTGAAGTATTTGTTTAACTGATGTAATAGTTTTTACATCTCTTATAAAATTACCTTCATAGACTGCTCCAAAATTTTTGCTTTATATTTCAGCTGTTGCTGAAAAAAAGAATCTATAGACCAAACTCTTTCAGGAAATAGTCCCAGCTAACTAAGCCTTTGACATTTAAATTCCATTCATTGCTCTCGATCTTGAGTCTTTCTATCCTCCTTGAAATCAAGGACAGTATGTTGATTATCAGCTGTACAGAACAGTCATTGAAGTGCTGGTAAGAATTATAGAGCTCACACCTATAATGTGTTACCCAGCAGATTGCTAAGGATGTCTTCTGCATCATTTTGGGTCACACTGTTGGTTGTAACAAATGATTAACAGCACAATGTTTCCCAAAACTTTGGCCTTCTATGTCTTAAATTGTAACATAATTAATTGGCATTTGAAAATTCATGTGCTGAGAACAGCCACTAAGATACTTCTTTGGAATTAGATATTTAAATAAATACTAACATAATTACTCTAGCCCAATATAGAGTAGTTGAATTATTTTTGCTTTATTTTGCTTTTAATATGCATTGTTGTTGTTTAGTCGCTCAGTCATGTCCGACTCTTCGTTACTGCATGGACTGCAGCACATCAGACTTTCCTCTCCTTCACTATCTGCCAGTTTGCTCAGGCTCATGTTCACTGTGGTGATGATGCCATCCAACCACCTCATCCTCTGTTGCTGCCACCTCCTCCTGCCCTCAAACTTTCCAGGATCAGGATCTTTTCTAATGAGTCAGCCTACACATCAGGTGGCGAAAGTATTGGAGCTTCAGCTTCACAATCAGTCCTTACATTGAATAGGCAGGTTTGATTTCTTTTAGGATTGACTGGCTTGATTTCCTTGCTGTCAAGGGACTTTCAATAGTTTTTTTTTCAGCACCACAGTTTGAAAGCATCAATTCTTTAGCACTCAGCCATATTTATGGTCCAGATCTCACATCCATACATGACTACTGGAGAATACATAGCATTGACTAGACAGATCTTTGTCAGCAAAGTGATGTCTTTGTTTTCAATATGCTGTCTAGTTTTCTTCCATGGAGCAAGCGTCTTTTAATTTCATGGCTGCAGTCACCATCTGCAGTGATGTTGGAGCTCAAGAAAATAGTCTGTCACTGTTTCCATTGTTTTCCCATCTATTTGCCATGAAGCGATAGGACCAGATGCCATGATTTTAGTTTACTGAATGTTGAATTTTAATCCAGCTTTGTCAGTCTCCTCTTTCACTTTCATCAAGAGGCTCTACAGTTCTTCTTCACTTTCTGCCATAAGAGTGGTGTCACCTGCATATCTAAGGTTATTGATATTTCTCCTGGCAATCTTGATTCCAGCTTGTGCTTCATAGAGTCCAGCATTTCATATGATGCACTTTGCATAAAAATTAAATAAGCAAAGTGACAATATACATCCTTGGCATACTCTTTCTCAATTTGAAACAAGTCCATTGCTCCATGTCCAGGTCTAACCATTGCTTCTTGACCTGCATACAGATTTCTCAGGAGGCAGGTAAGGTGGCCTGGTATTCCCATTACTTTAAGAATTTCCCACAGTTTGTTGTGATCTACACAGTCAAAGGCTTTATCATAGTCAATGAGGCAGAAGTAGATGTTTTCTGGAATTCTCTTGCTTTTTCTATGATCTAACGGATGTTGCAATTTGACCGCTGGCTTCTCTGCCTTTTCTAAATCCAGCATGTACATCTGGAAGTTCTTCAGTTCACATACTACTGAAGCCTAGTTTGAAGACTTTTGACATTACCTTGCTAGCGTGTGAAATGAATGCAATTAGACAGTAGTTTGAATATTCTTTTGCATTGCTCTTTGTTGGGAATAGAATGAAAACATCTTTTCCTGTCCTGTGGCCACTGCTGAGTTTTCCAAATTTGCTGGCATATTGAGTGTAGCACTTTCACAGCATCATCTTTTAAGATTTGAAATAGCTCAACTGGAATTCCATCACCTCCACTAGCTTTGTTCATAGTTACACTTCCTAACGCTGACCTGACTTCACACTTCAGGGTGTCTGGCTTTAGGTGAGTGATCACACCTTCAAGGTTATCTGGATCATTAAGACCTTTTTTGTATAGTTCTTCTGTGTATTCTTGCCACCTCTTCTTAATATCTTCTGCTTCTGTTAGGTCCATACCATTTCTTTCCTTTATTGTGCCCACCTTGGCGTAAAATGTTCCTTTGGACACTCTAATTTTCTTGAAGAGATCTCTAGTCTTTCCCATTCTGTTGTTGTCCTCTATTTCTTTGCATTGCTTGCTTGAGAAGCCTTTCTTATCTCTCCTTGCTATTCTCTGGAACTCTGCATTCAGTTGGGCATATCTTTCCCTTTCTCCTTTACCTTTCACTTCTCTTCTTTTTTCAACTATTTGTTAGACCTTCTGAGACAACCATTTTGCCATTTTGCATTTCTCTTTCTTGGGTATGGTTTCAATCACTGCCTCTTGTACAGTGTTACAAACTTCTGTCCATAGTTCTTCAGGCACTCTCTCTGTCACTTCTAATCCTTTGAATATATTTGTCACTTCCACTGTATAATTGTAAGGAATTTGATTTAGGTCATACCTGTATGGCCTAGGAGTTTTCCCTACTTTTTTCAATTTATGTGTGAATTTCACAATAAGGAGTTCATGATCTGAGCGAAAGTCAGCTCCCAGACATTTCCCCCTGACTTTTTCTCAAAATCTTAAATGCATGATTTTCCTTCCAATTATAAGACCTTCAAATATAACATACAGAGTTTTTCATAATCAGCTTCCAGAGAGAATTTCTAGTTATAATCAATCTCCATCCATATTAACTAAACCTCTGTTCCTTCACCATATCACAAAGGTTTGTAATCTGTGTCTCTGCAAATGTTACTCACTTTGCTTGAAATAAATTAAGCCTCTCATTATTGTACTCAAACTGTTTCATGATCCACACTAAATTTGTCTCAAATCTTACAGCTCCAGAAAACAATTAACTTGTAAGTTCCCAATTATATTTTTTGCCTCATATGCCACTCTTTGCTTAGATATAGACTTTCCCTTGTGGACTATGCTATATTAGATCATCCATCTTAAATTCACAGGACCTGACAGTGTAAATGGCAGTAGACACTTTCTGTTACATAAACTATCCTTGTGTTAAGATTCCTAAAATTTTTTGGATTCAATATATATTAGATAAAGTAATCATTTATATCCAGAGAAGCTAAGAAGGTCGTTATATTGCCTCTTCACCATGTATACCATTACCTTTTACCTTCAATATTTAAAAGTGAGACAGTATTCATTTTGACATATTTCCAGAGCAACTGCTTCCTGCAGGGCAGGAGGTCATCCTATAAAGCTCACCGTAATTTGGCAATTAATTCTTGGTATGGCTCATTACTACAGCATTTAGGAAGGTAGGACTTAAGGATATATTCAAAAGTTTATTATGGTTTAGGTCAAAATGTTGTATAGAGTACTTGGATGTAATTTTACACATTTTTATTTATCCATCCCCACTACACCCCCTCACTGCCACACTTTGATCTTGTTATATCATCATACATTTACTTCTTTCATACTTCTATCTTGTTTTCACTCTTTTTGAATGAATCTGTGGGTGACTTGGCACCTAACTACAACCTACAGTGCATATTATTTTAATATTAAAGGCCTTTCGCATACACTATGATTCATAACTCCAATCATACCGTTGACATTTTTGGAAGTTGATCCACCATGACAAGTGTGTGTTCAGGCATGTGGGTGTTTATATTTGTGAGTTATGTACTTGAGTGATGAATCATGAGTATAGGAGAGTGCTTGATTAGAATTTTTAAAATAGGAATCAAAAAGTAAAATTGCAGTCATTTTATTTAAATATATATTCTTATTTCTTAGATTAAGATTTTTGGAGTATCACAGGAGAGTTTCAGATTTGTAGAAAGAGACCACAGATATATTTGGCAAAATTTAACTTAATTTCTTAATTTATACAGCAGAGCATATAGAAACTTAGCTGAAGTTCTTTGGGAATGTGGAGAAAGAGACGTAAAAGTAACACTTAATAAACTTTCTCTTGTTGTTCAGTCACAGTCTTGTCTGACTCTTTGCAACCCCATGGACTGCACCAGACCAGTCTCCACTATCTCTTGGAATTTGCTCAAACTCATGTCCATTGACTCAATGATACCATCCAACCATCTCATACATTTTGGCCCCCTTCTCCTCCTGTCCTCAGTCTCTCACAGCATCTCTACTTCTGACAAATTAAAGATTTATAGAGGGATCTCAAGATGAAGACAAGGATTTCCTTCTATATATTATGTGCCCAGAATCCTTTGTTGTGCAAATCTCAGATCATCCACAACTCAAGAAGGGAAGTTTCAATGAATAAGAGGTATAAGAATGTTCAGTTCACAGAAGAAATCCAAGAGACCAATAATCAAATAAATAATGGCTCAGTCCTACTACTAAGTATTAAAGAGTGTAGTTCAGTTCAGTTCAGTCCCTCAGTCATGTCCAACACTTTGCAATACAATGGACTGCAGTACACCAGGCCTCCCTGTCCATCATCAACTCCTAGAGTTGAGTAAAACTCATGTCCATCGAGTTGGTGATGCCATCCAACCATCTCACCCTCTGTCATCCCTTTCTCCTCCTGCCTTCAATAATTCCCAGCATCAGGGTCTTTTTAAATGAGTCACTTCTTCGAATTAGGTGGCCAAAGTATTGGAGTTTCAGCTTCAGCATCAGTCCTTCCAATAAATATTCAGATCTGATTTCCTTTAGGATGGACTGGTTGGATCTCCTTGCAGTCCAAGGGACTCTCAAGAGTCTTCTCCAATACCACAGTTCAAAAGCATCAGTTCTTCAGCACTCAGCTTTCTTTATAGTCCAACTCTCTCATCCATACATACTACTGGAAAAACAATAGCTTTGACTAAATGGACCTTTTGGCAAAGTAATGTCTCTGCTTTTCAATATGCTATCTAGGTTGGTCATAATTTCCTTCCAAGGAGTAAGCATCTTTTAATTTCATGGCTGCAATCACCATCTGCAGTGATTTTGGAGCCCCCCAAAATAAAGTCTCTCACTGTTTCCATTGTTTCCCCATCTATTTACCATGACATGATGGAACTGGATGCCATGCTCTTATTTTTCTTAATGTTGAGCTTTAAGCCAAATTTTTCACTCTCCTTTTTCACTTTCATCAAGGCTCTTTAGTTCTTCTTCACTTTCTGACATAAGAGTGCTGTCATCTGCACATGACAGATGAAAATAACCTCATCTGAGGTTATTGATATTTCTCCCAAAAATCTTGATTCTAGCTTGTGCCTCATCCAGGCCAGCATTTCTCATGGTATACTCTGCATATTTGTTAAATAAACAGGGTGACAATATTCAGCCTTGATGTACTCCTTTCCCAATGTGGAACCAGTCTGTTGTTCCATATCCAGTTCTAACTGTTACCTCCTGACCTACATACAGATTTCTCAGGAGGCAGGTCACGAGGTCTGGTATTCCCATCTCTTGAAAAACTTTCCACAGTTTGTTGTGATCCACACACTCAAAGGCTTTGCCATAGTCAATAAAGCAGAAGTAGATGTTTTTCTGGAACTCTCTCTTTTTCAATGATCCAACGGGTGTTTCCAGTTTGATCTCTGGTTCCTCTGCCTTTTCTAAATCCAGCATGAACATCTGAAAGTTCATGGTTCATGTACTGTTGAAGGCTGGCTTGGAGAATTTTGAGCATTAATTTGCTGGTATGAGATGAGTGCAATTGTGTGGTAATTTGAGCATTCTATGTCTTTGCTTTCTTTGGGATTGGAATGAAAACTGACCATTTCTAGTCATGTGAGCTGCTGAGTTTTTCAATTTTGCTGTCATACTAAGTGCAGCACATCCACAGTATCAACTTCAGGATTTGAAATAGCTCAACTGGAATTCCATCAGTTCCACTAGCTTTGTTCATGGTAATGCTTCCTAAGGCCCACTTGACTTCACATTCCAGAATGTTTGGCTCTAGGTGAGTGATCACACCATCATGATTATCTTTTTTGTATAATTCTTCTGTGTATTCTTGACACTTCTTCTTAATATATTCTGCCTCCATTAGGTCTATATCATTTCTGTCTTTTTTTGTGCTCAACTTTCAATGAAATGCTCCCTTGGTATCTCTAATTTTCTTGAAGAGATCTCTTGTCTTTCCCATTTTATTGTTTTCCTATATTTTTTTTTGCATTGATCACTGAAGAAGGCTTTCTCATTTCTTGCTATTCTTTGGAACTCTGCATTCAAATGGATATATCTTTCCTTTTCTCCTTTGCCTTTTGCTTCTCTTCTTTTCTCAGCCATTTGTAAGGTCTCCTCAGACAACCATTTTCCCTTTTTTCATATTTTTCTTGGGGGTAGTCTTGATTACTGTCTGCTATACAATATCACAAACCTCAATCCATCATTCTTCAGGCACTCTGTCTATCAGATCTAGTCCCTTGTATCTGTTTGTCACTTCCACTGTACAACCATAAGGGATTTGATATAGGTCATATGTGACTGGTCTAGTGGTTTGCCCTACTTTCTTCAATATAAGTCTGAATTTTGTAATAAGGAGTTCATGATCTGAGCCACAGTCAATTCCTGGTCTTGTTTTTGCTGACTGTATAGAGCTTCTCCATATTTGGCTGCAAAGAATATAATCAATCTGATTTCAGTGTTAACCATCTGGTGATGTCCATGTGTAGAGTCTTCTTTTGTGTTGTTGGAAGAGGGTGTTTGCTATGACCAGTACATTCTCTTGGCAAAACTCTTGTTAGCCTTTTCCCTGCTTCATTTTGTACTCCAAGGCCAAATTTGCCTGTTACTCCAGGTATTTCTTGTCTTCCCACTTTTGCATTCCAGTCCCCCATAATGAAAAGGGCATCTTTTCTGGGTAATAGTCCTAGAAGGCCTTGTAGGTCTTCATAGAACTGTTCAACTTCAGCTTCTTCAGCATTACTGGTCGGGGCACAGACTCGGATTCCTGTGATATTGAATGGTTTGCCTTGGAAATGAACAGAGATCATTCTGTCATTTTTGAGATTGCATCCAAGTACTGCATTTGGGGCTCTTTTGTTGAATATGATGCCTACTCCATTTATTCTAAGGGATTCTTGCCCAGTAGTAGATATAATGGTCGTCTAAGTTAAATTCACCCATTCCAGTCCATTTTAGTTCGCCGATTTCTAAAATGTCGATATTCATACTTGCCATCTTCTTTTGACCACTTCCAATTTGCCTTGATTCATGCACCTAACATTCCAGGTTCCTATGCAATATTGCTCTTTACAGCATCAGACTTTACTTGCATCACCAGTCACATCCACAACCCATGTTATTTTTGCTTTGGCTCCATTTCTTCATTCTTTCTGCAGTTATTTCTCTACTGATCTCCAGTAGCATATTTGGCACCTACCAATCTGGGGAATTCATGGTTCAGTTTCCTGTCTTTTTACCTTTTCATACGGTTCATGAGGTTCACAAGACAAGAATAATGAAGTGGTTTGCCATTCCCTTTTCCAGTGGACCACATTTTGTCAGAGCTCTCCACCATGACCCATCCGTCTTGGGTGGCCCTACATGGCATGGCTAATAATTTCACTGAGTTAGGCAAGGCTGGGTCCATGTGATCAGATTGGTTAGTTTTCTGTGATTGTGGTTTTCAGTCTGTTTGCTGTCTAATGGAGAACGATAGGGCTTCTCTGGTGGCGAAGGATAAGAGGCTTATGGAAGCTTCCTGATGGGAGAGACTGACTGAGGGAGAAGCTGGTCTTGTTCTGATGGGTGAGGCCATGCTCAGTAAATCTTTAATCCAGTTTTCTGTTAATGGGCAGGGATGTGTTCCTTCCCTGTTACTTGACCTGAGGCCAAACTATAGTGGAGGTCATGAAGACAATGGTGACCTCCTTTAAAAGGTCCCATGCACTCAGAGCCCCCAACCCTGCAGCAGGCCACTACTGGCCCACACCTCTGCCAGAGACTCCTGGACACTCACAGGCAAGTCTGGGCCAGTCTCTTGTGGGGTCACTGCTCCTTTCTCCTGGTGCACACAAGGTTTTGTTTGTGCCCTCCAAGAGTCTGTTTCCCCAGCCCTATGTAAGTGCTGGTGGTTCTGTGGTGGCTCATATTTCATTGGATCATAGGTAAAATAGCTAAAATAAAGGCCAAAAAGAATTGGTTGAAGGTAATTTCTTCTTGCTATCAATACTCATTTCTAACTCATTTTCCCTTTTCTCATCCCTCTTCATGCACCCTAGTCCTCTGTCAGTTCCTAGAGCAAACACTGCCCCATCATTCACAGACATTTACTCACATGGTCCCTATTACTGGAATCTTTGCTTTTACCCCTAAAGCAAACTGAACCTTACTCTTATGTCACACTCCAATTCTAGTGACATTGTCCATTGAAAGATTAGCTGGCGACTCTTTGTTCTATTATTAAATAAAACAAGTATTAAAGCCGAAGTACCCTATTTTTTCCTTTATAACATGTATTGCAATTTATAGCCATTTTTATTTTCAGTGTATAGTAACTTTTGTCACATATTATTGCCACAAGATCATACAAGTGTCATTGGTGTTATAAAAACAGAGTTGTAAGCAGAATTTATAATTTTTCTCAATGAAATGGGGATAGCATGAAACTCTTTCTTCACCCTGCAGAGACATCTTCCGGCTATGTCATAGGTAAAAGCTACCAAGTATAAATTGGTTACTGATATTTTTACTTGTAGGTTTAGTTCCTGAGCCTCTCATATGTTGCTAATCTATTTATTTGTAACATTTCAAAAGATACTCTTGGTTCTTTTGAATCTCATATCTGGATTCTTCCATTATCTTTTTATCCATTATCCATTATGCATTATTCTTCCAATCTTCCATTGGAACATTTTTTAATGTTGAGATTTTTTTCTTACAGATACTAATGATTAATCATATACCATTGTGTTGAAAAATTAAATAAATTAATACATGTAAAGAATATAGAATAGTTACCCACCCTTAGTCAGGATTCAGTAACTAATAAATCCATGTCTGTTCATCCACTATATCTATCTATAATAGTTCCTTCCAAAGAACCTGCACATAATAAAAAATAAAAGATCAGTAATAAAGATAAATGTGAATACTTATTAATATATGTTACACAAATACTTGTTGAGTTTGTAATTAAATTTAGAGTAAGATTCTATTTAAAATGGATTCATGTTAGAATGATCTAACATAGTCATGAGAGTAAGCACATTGCATGGCAAAATGCATATTAGTTGGCATACTATTTTCATTAGATTATTTTTAAACTATTTTTCTATGTTTTATGTTCAATTTCAAAAGCAGAAGTGTGTGTAAGAGCTCAGGAAACCTAAGAGTAGTAATACATTGACTTTTAAGATATTAACCTTTAACAATGTGAGGTATTGTTCTCCTATAATAATTTTTCTCCAAATTGAGTAGATGTAGAGTTTTTAACAGTGTGACATCCTCATGGATGTTTGCATTTGTGAAAATCATGAAGATACCAGTTCACATTGCAAGTTGATGTAAATGAACATGAACAGAGAGCCTGCTCTAAGGGTCACTTCTTGTATACAAGAAAATATAGAGCTACAGTAGGTGTTTAAAGATAAACTGAGGCATGCTAAATATGTCAAAATTTTATTTGAGCTTACATCAGTTTGAATCAAGCAATGCTAAACTTCCTGGTTAGGAGAGCTCCAAGACAGGGGCCAAAGAGGTTTTAACAGAAGACACAGAATTCAAGCGAGAGAATTGTGTGTGTGTGTGTTCAAGTTTAGGTTCCCTATTTTTTTCCAGTTCAATTGAGTTGTAATTGACATAACTGTAAGCTTAAGGTTAGCATGCTTCTCCAGGGAATCTTCCCACCCCAGGAATTGAACCCAGATCTCCCACATAGCAGGAGGATTCTTTACCTTCTGCGCCATCAGGAAAGCCCAGGCATACTGGAGTGGGTAGTCTATCCCTTCTCAAGGGGATCTTCCTGACCCAGGAATTGAACCAGAGTCTCCTGCATTGCAGGCAGATTCTTTACCAGGTGGGCTCTTTGATAACCATATATTATAAGATGATTACCACCATAGCATTAGCTAACATCACAGTTACATTATAACTATCTATATTTTGAGGTGAGAATATTTAAGAGCTATTCTCTTAGTAGCTTTCAAGTATATAATTGACTATAGCTTAAGTGTATGCCTGGTTTGGATAAGCCTAGTTGGCTGCTTTTGATTAGTTGTTTTTAGATTTCATTGTCTCTGATTGAAGTATGTTGACTATGGCTTAGGTTTTGGTTTGCTTACTGGGCTACTAAGGCAATAGAGTCACCCTAGTCTAATGATCCCCTCATTTAGTTACTTTTAAAAAGATTATTACACTGCTCTAAAGATTGTTGTTCAAGTGTTGAACTTTAAAGAAACACAGAATTTTTAAACAGGTTAAGAAATGTTTTTGGTGTGTGTGTGTGTGTACGCATGTGTGTGCTTGTAAAGAAATATACAATTTTGGAAGAACTTTATTTTCTTATCCACTTTGTACATATTTATTTTTGTTTTGCTCAAGTTGTTCTGACATACTCAAATTTATTCCAATTCAATTAGATTAAATTTTTATTGAGAGCCTATGATTTGTATTAACACTGACTAGGATAAGAATAATTAAGATCACTGACTTAAGCAAAGCTTAAATTCATTTACTTATTTTTATGAGGTAAATTTTCTCTCCAACTTCAAGCTGAAATTTTTTTTTGTCCTATAAATTTCTGTGCACTTAACAGCAATAGCAACAATAAAACCTCCTAAGTACACAAGGTGTTTTAATATTCAATAGCAATTCCCTTTATACTCAAAGGTAACATGAATATCCAATTCCATAGATGTCAAAAAGTATTATGAGAAAATTGATATCTGTTTTTAATTATAAGTGGAATCAAAATTGGGCTTCCCAAGTGGTGCTAGTGGTAAAAATCCACCTGCCAATGGAGGAGATATAAGAGATGCGGGCTGGATTCTTGGGTTGTGAAACTTCCTTGGAAGGAGGCCTAGAAACCTACTTCCAGTGTTCTTGTCTGTAGTATCCCCTGGACAGAGGAGCCTGGTGGGCTACAGTCCACAGGGTCGCAAAGAGTCAGACACGAATGAAACGACTTAGCATGCATGCACATAGAATCAAAATTAGGTCGTTTTGAAAACCTCTGTGTATCGCTGATTTACCCTGTGTACTGTGCCAATTGTCTCACTGCTCACACTGTCCACACTGTTTATTGAACCCATGGTAGACAGGTGCAAACGGGAAAGCTGGATGAAGACTCCAGGAGCTGTAGGAGCTGCAGACGTATTTATTCTCTGCTGGCTGCTGCAACAACCGTAGGAGCAGTCACAGCATAACCTACACACACAACCTCTCTCCTGGCTGACGCAGCAGCTGCAGCAAGCAGACCTTCTCTACAGTACACAGCAGTGTATTCTCTCCTCTCCTGGCTAACGCAATGGACACAGCCGTGGCACAGACGTAATTGTCGCCACTTCTTTAGGTGGAGCTTACATGTGCATACAGCATAAAGTAACCCATGATCAAGCAGGTACCTCGTGACTCACATGTGCAGTGCTATAAGTGATCTCAAGCTGTTACATAATTGTTATTTACCAAGCATAGACCGAGAGAGTCTGAAGAGGCCATCTTGGCTAATTTGCTCCCTCCACACACTCTCAGCCTAGAATCCAAAAGCTAATGACAATTATAGTTATTATTATTATTATTTATTAACTCTCTGTTATCTAAATGCATTATAAGTATAGTGCTAGCAATCTCAAGAATGTATATCAATCAATTTTGCTTTTGATTGTATGTTTTGTTGCTCCTATTGTTCATTTCAATCATATACTTAGGTAAAATTTTATCTGCTCTTTTTTTAACTTCAAAATATCTTTATTGGTGGATGATTGTTAATTCTATGCTTAACCACTTGTTGGAATTCTTGTTAATGTTGGATGATCATGTTAGCTATAACTTCATGATAAGAACAATTTACTGGAGGACAGTATAATCTTACTTTCTTTTCATCAATCTTACAAATTTAGGGTTATTCTATGTACTGTGTAATAGGCTCCCACAGTGATGTTTGAGAATGAAAAAAAATTCACAAGGTCATTAAATATTAATTTAATAAGACATCTATATTGTAAATGTCATATGGGATGTAAGAAATTATCAAATAGTAAGAATAGAAAAACGTGCATGCATGGAGTGTCAAGTCCTCTTCAGTCATCAAGATGACTGTGCTGTGTGAATATAAAGTATTTGTTTTGACTTGAAGCTAAAATCATAGGCCTTAAAATTCTTCAAGTCTATAAATCATTCACAAATTGACATGGTATGGTGTAGATTTCAGAAATCAATTTGGAGAAAAATATAGTAATCTACAAATATAATCTATACACAGTATATATTGAATAGGTTTGATGCTGACTTTAATCATCATATGCTGATTTAGCATTATGTAAATTGTTCCTAAAAATGATAAAAACATCAGAAATCTAGTTTATTAGATAATTTGGGAATCATCCTTCAGCTCCATAAGGCTATTCTTCAATTACAGGTTAATATTTATCTACCACCAAAGGAAAATTTTAGAAAAATAAGTAAATCTTAGTTTTATTATAAGACTGCCCCCTTCAAACCAGTCAGTCACTCATTTTAACTACTTCCTTCAGGCAAAAACAATCCCCAGGCAATTATAACTCTGCTGAGATAGAATAACAGGTATAGATTTACCCTACTGCCTGAAATAAGCAAAATAAGGTAGAATTTATGAAACAATGCCTCTTAAATACTTCAAGCAATGAAGGTCCCTTATCCCTGAGAGCTGGAAAACAAATAAGAGTTTGTGATTGACCTAGCTTGATATAGTTTAGAGTCTAGAAAATAGGGTAAGCAGATGGAGACTGGTGCTCTCCCTGAATCAGAGATATCTGAAAGTCCAGAAAATTTGAGTAGTTAAAATTCGTAGGACAGAGTTTTGGACAGAAGAAGAGCTGCATGCAACAAGAGAGAACTCTGGAGATCTCTAGATGGTACCCTTTGAATTTAGCTGAAATTACTCAATGCTGAGAAAATAAGTGCCAGACATTATTAGAGATAACTATGTGCAGTGTTCATGCATATCTAAGAATAGTGCTTCTTCTCCCAGTAGATGTGAAACCTTATGATTCACATGGATTTATGTTCAAAGCAAGCTGTATCTCAACGATGGGGAATAATAGCCCTAGAGTGACACTGACTCTGGATCTAACATACCTTAAAAGCAAACCCCCTGAATAAAACTCTTATCAAGTAACTTAATATCATATCTAAGTTCCAAAAGTAAGAATAAAAGATTATTATCAGAAAGATAAGTATAAATAGCCAAGAAAACTGCATTACATAAAATGGTAAAGGAAGACTAAGACAGAACAAAAAATGACAACAGAGTATTGACCTGCACAAAGAATGAAGAATAATGGAGGCAGTAGCTACACAAGTAAATTTTTAAGATCTTATTATTATTTAAATATCAGTAAAAGATACTTAGTTGCTTAGCACAATAATAATGTGGTATAGAGTTTATAACATGCAAAAGTAAAGTGTATAACAAATTAGCACAGAAAAGGAGACCGGAGAACTGATAGCATATTGTAAGTCTCTTATATTGTATGAGACATGTCACGTGTGTATGTGCTCAGTTGTGTCTGACTTTTTGTGACCCCATGGACGTAGCCTGCCAGACTCCTCTGTTCATGGGATTCTCCAGGCAAGAAAACTGGAGTGGGTTTCCATTTCCTTCTCCAGGGGATCTTCCCGACCCAGGGATCAAATTTGTGTCTCCAACGTCTCTTGCATTACAAGTGGCTTCTTTACCACTGAACCACTAAAAGCCCCTATGAGACATGGTATAATATCATATAAGGGCTGAATCTAAAAAATTACAAATATATATTATAAATGCAAAATCATTCACTAATTAACAAAACAAAGAGTTATAACAAGTAAAGGAGTTGAAATACAATCTTAACAAAATTTTATTCTAAAAGAAGACTGATAAAGAGAAGAGAGCTAAGTATAGGTGAGACAAATTTACAGTAAATAGATGATCGTGATAAACCTAACAGTATCAGTAATAGCATTTATAAATGTTCTAAAAACCATAAATAAAACAGGGATTTTGAGAATAAATTTTTAAAAAGCAGAAGATCATTATAATCTTCCCTCATATAATCACACTTTTAGGTAAACAGACACCAAGCTAAAACACGATTTAAAAATTAGAGTGGCATATAATTATCAAAGTAACTTTCAGAGAAAGGTAGATTATTGAAGATTAAGAAATTTATAGTATAATTATAAAGTATTAATCCAAGACATTATACCAGTCTTAAATGTTTATGCACCACGTTTCCAAATCAGTTTTCAGTCACGAGTTATGTCCAACTCTTTGCGACCCCACGGACATCAGCATGTCAGGCTTCCCTTTCCATCACCAACTCCCAGAGTCTACTCAAACTCATGTCTATCATGGCAGTCATGCCATCCAACCATCTCATCCTCTGTTGTCCCCTTTTCCTCCTGCCTTCAATCTTTCCCAGCATCAGTGTCTTTTCAAATGAGTCATTTCTTCTCATGAGGTGGCCAAAGTATTGGAGTTTTAGCTTCAGCATAAGCCCTTCAAATGAATATTCAGGACTGATATCCTTTAGGATTGACTGGTTGGATCTCCTTGCAGTCTAAGGGACTCCCAAGAGTCTTCTCCCAAACCACAATTCAAAAGCATCAATTCTTTGGCGCTCAGCTTTCTTTATGGTTCAACTCTCCCATCCATACTTGACTACCGGAAAAACCATAGCTTTGACTAGACGGACCTTTATTGGTATTGTAATGTCTCTGCTTTTTAAGTCTAGGTTGGTCATAGCTTTTCTTCCAAGGGGAAAGTGTCTTTTAATTTCATGGCTGCAGTCTCATCTGCAGTGATTTTGGAGCCCCCCAAAATAGTCTGTCACTGTTCCCATTGTTTTCCCAGCTATTTGCCAAGAGGTGATGGGACTGGATGCCATGATCTCAGTTTTCTGAATGTTGAGCTTTAAGCCAACTTTTTCACTCTCCTCTTTCACTTTCATCAAGAGGATTTTTAGTTCTTCTTCACTTTCTGCTATGTGGTGTTATCTGCCTATCTGAGGTTATTGATATTTCTCCTGGCAGTCTTGATTCCAGCTTGTGCTTTATCCAGCCCAGCATTTCTCAAGATGTACTCTGCATATAAGTTAAATAAGCAGGGTGACAATATACAGCCTTGATATACTCCTTCCCAATTTGGAACCAGTCCGTTTTTTCATGTCCAGTTCTAACTGTTGCTTCTTGACCTGCATATGAATTTCTCCGTAGGCAGGTCAGGTGGTCTTGTATTCCCATCTCTTGAAGAATCTTCCACAATTTGTTGTGATCCACACAGTTTCCAAACACATGAGGTAAAATGTCAGAAGTACAAGGAGAAATAGAGAATTCCATAATTATAGTTAGATTATGTTATAATTCTCTTTCATGATATATCAAAAGTTGTGAAATGCCGATAAAACAATACTTAGTGGAATTTATAGCACCGAACACTAATATTATAATATAAGAGCAAAGATTTCAAATCAATGAGTCAGCATTCATTTAAGAAACCTTAAAAGAAAAACAAAAGAAAAATAACATAAATAGATGAAGTATAATAACAAGATCACAGGAAAAAAAAAAAAACAAAAAATAAACAGGGAAATACAAAACAAATGAACAAGCAAAATTCCTAAAGTTATACCTCAAGTTGGTTCTTGAGAAAAGCAACATGTATACAAAAATGAATTTTATTTCTACAATTAGCAATAAAAATTGGGATTAAAAATAATATTAACATAACATCAAACTATGAAATAGAGGTAAGTCTGACAGAAGATATGGAATCACCTGTAGAGTAAAAACTACAAAACAGTGATGAAACTGGTGTCAAGTTTGATAAAATACAAAATGAAACATAACATTTCCAGAAAAAT
The DNA here is from genome assembly GCF_023699985.2 of Odocoileus virginianus. Lineage (NCBI taxonomy): Eukaryota > Metazoa > Chordata > Mammalia > Artiodactyla > Cervidae > Odocoileus > Odocoileus virginianus. The sequence continues at coordinate 55,327,661 of NC_069675.1, read as the reverse complement.
ATTCAATGTATGTGTGAATATTTGATTATTGAAAAAGGTACTCCTGTTGATCATTCCTGTTAAATAAACAAAAGGAAGGGTGTTTTTAAATCTTTTACTTCTACCGGCTCTGTTATGACTTTCAAACTTTATTTCCGCTGGTTAACTGTATTCTATTGTAAGGATGAAATGAATGCATTAATTACCTTTTTAAAATGTTGAATTAGACATACTCATAAAAATTACTGTAACAAAAAATGGTAATATTGTAATATTCAGTGGTTATAACATAATAACCTTTGATGTTCAAGCTGGTTTTATTTTATTTTTTTTCAAGCTGGTTTTAAAAAAGGCAGAGGAACAAGAGATCAAATTGACAACATCCGCTGGATCATTGAAAAAGCAAGCGAGTTCCAGAAAAACATCTATTTCTGCTTTATTGAATATGCCAAAGCCTTTGACTGTGTGGATCACCCCAAACTGTGGAAAGTTCTTCAAGAGATGGGAATACCAGACTCCCTGACCTATCTCTTGACAAACCTATATGCAGGTCAGGAAGCAACAGTTAGAACTGGACATGGAACAACAGACTACTTCCATATAGGAAAAGGAGTACCTCAAGGCTGTATATTGTCATCCTGCTTATTTAACTTATATGTATATCAAGATTCCTGGGAGAAATATCAATAACCTCAGATATGCAGATGACACCACCCTTATGGCAGAAAGTGAAGAAGAACTAAAAAGCCTCTTGATGAAAGTGAAAGAGGAGAGTGAAAAAGTTGGCTTAAAGCTCAACATTCAGAAAACTAAGATCAAAGCATCTGGTCCTATCACTTCATGGGAAATAGATGGGGAAACAGCGGAAAGAGTGTCAAACTTTATTTTTTTAGGCTCCAAAATCACTGCAGATGGTGACTGCAGCCATGAAATTAAAAGACCCTTAGTCCTTGGAAGAAAAGTTATGACCAACTGAGGTAGCATATTAAAAAATCGAGACAATACTTTGCTAACAAGGGTCCATCTACTCAAGGCTATGGTTTTTCTAGTGGTCATGTCTGGATGTGAGAGTTGGACTGTGAAGAAAGTTAAACGTCAAAGAATTGATGCTTTTGAACTGTGGTGTTGGAGAAGACTCTTGAGAGTCTCTTGGACTGCAAGGAGAGCCAACCAGTCCATCCTAAAGGAGATCAGTCCTGGGTGTTCATTGGAAGGACTGATGCTGAAGCTGAAACTCCAATACTTTGGCCCCCTCATGCGAAGAGTTGACTCATTGGAAAAAACCCTGATGCTGGGAGGGTTTGGGGGCAGGAGGAGAAGGGGGCAACAGAGGATGAGATGGTTGGATGGCATCACTGACTCGATGGGTATGAGTCTGAGTAAGCTCTGGGAGTTGGTGGTGGACAGGGAGGTCTGGCGTGCTGTGATTCATGGGGTCGCAAAGAGTTGGACAGGACTGAGTAACTGAACTGAACTGATTGTTTTTTTGTTTCTCTTTTATTTAGCTCAAAATTCTGTTTGTGAGTTCCATGCGTGTTTTGTGGGTTTAGTAGATAAATTTTAAGTACTTCAAAATAGCATGTTAGTATGAGCAAACCAATTGGAGAAGGCAATGGCAACCTACTCCAGCACTCTTGCCTGGAATATCCCATGGACGGAGGAGCCTAGTGAGCTGCAGTCCATGGAGTCGGGAAGAGTCGGACACGACTGAGCGACTTCACTTTCCCTTTTCCCTTTCATGCATTGGAAAAGGACCTGGTAAACCACTCCAGTGTTCTTGGCTGGAGAATCCCAGGAATGGCGGAACCTGGTGGGCTGCCGTCTATGAGGTCGCACAGAGTCGGACATGACTGAAGTGACTTAGCAGCAGCAGCAGCATGAGTAAACCATATATAACTATCCATTAGTGTACCCAATGGACATTTAATTTCTTTCTTTAATAAGCTATTGCTGCAATGAACATGTACAAAACATGTTCATGTGTGTGTGTATTTCTGTTAAATTTTACCCAGGATTAGAATTGGAATCATAGAGTATGGAAATATTTTAGCTGGTTAGCCAATGCCAACCTCTTCACTAAGTTATTTTATAAAACAATACTCCCGTAAGCAATGTATAAGAATTCCAGTTGCAATATGTCCTGTTAGCATATGGTTTTATCCTTGTTTTTTGTCTCTTGGTGATGTTAACTTTATTAGATTTTTATTTGAATATCTTTTTCAATAACCTGACAATTTGTGACACTATTTACCACATTTTATTACATAATAGGGGCTTCCCTGGGGGTTTAGCAGTAAAAAATCTGCAGGAGATAATCAAGACATGTGGATTCAATCCCTGGATCAAGAGGATCCCCTGGAGTCGAAAATGGCTTCCTGCTCCAGTTTTCTTTCCTGGCAAATTTCATGGACACAGGAGCCTGTTGGGCTACAGTCCATGGGGTTGCAAGGAGTTAGACAGTATTGAGCGACTGAACACACATATTACATAATAAGCTACCTAAAGTTTACTGGTTTAAAACAGCAATTTTTTTGCTTACAGCCTGTGAATGAATTGTTAGTACTAATCTCAACTGGACTCAATGATGCCATTGCAATCACTCATCATGCTTAACAGTGAAGCTTTGGTTCTGGGGATGGCTAGCATAAGTTGGATAATAGGGATGACAAAACCACATGTTCCTTATCATCCAACAGGTTAGCTTGAGCCTGTTAACTTAACCAGCTGGGCAGGACCAAGAGCCAGAACAGAAGCATGAAAGACTTCTTGAAGTCTTCTTGAAGTGGTCCAACATTGCTTCGGCCATATTTCCTTGGCAAAGAGACACGCAAGTCATTCCTGATTTGAGAGTTAGGAGACATTGCTTTAATATTCCATGTAACAAGATATTTCTAACTTTGAGGTTATATATATTCATCTGTACTATCTTTTAAATGCTATTGGATTAGCTGCCTAAACTTGGGTATACAATCTATTTGAAACTGATTTTTATGTTGGTAAGTCAATACTTTCTTCACATTTATAGTCAATATCTCAATAAAAGGTTAAAAAGCCAACCTTTCTCTTTACTCTGATGTGATACCATGATATGAGATTAATAAATTAATGAGTTTAGTGTCTTTACAGGCAATGGTCAGTCCACTTCTTATTTTCTATTTGGTCTATTTGCCTGTCTTTGCACCAAATATATTGCTGTAGTTCAGACATCATTTTAATGTTCCTTGTTATCAATTATAGTGACTATGTCCATTTATATTTCTTCTACAATAGTTCCTTGGTTATTCTTGTCCTTTTACCTTCAACTGTGGTGTTGGAGAAGACTCTTGAGAGTCCCTTGGACTGCAAGAAGATCCAACAAGTCCATCCTAAAGGAGATCAGTCCTGGGTGTTCATTGGAAGGATTGATGCTGAAGCTGAAACTCCAATACTTTGGCCACCTCATGTGAAGAGTTGACTCATTGGAAAATAGCCTGATGCTGGGAGGGATTGGTGTCAGGAGGAGAAGGGGATGACAGAAGATGAGATGGGTGGATGGCATCACCGACTCGATGGACATGAGTTTGAGTAAGCTCTGGGAGTTGGTGATGGACAGAGAGGTCTGGTGTGCTGCAATTCATGGGGTCGCAAAGAGTCAGATACAACTGAGTGACTGAACTGAACTGAACTGATAAATTTAAGAATAATTATACGTTAAAAGAAATTTTCCAAAAGAGTCTTTTGGAAGATTGATTGAGATGTTATCGATTATACAAATCCTTTTATTTCTAAATGATATGTTGCCATACCAGTTAATTAATAATCTCTTGTCTATGTAAAATTATAACAATTCATTGGATTCTTTTTATTAAGTTGTGCACATGGCTTGTTGGATTTAATCCTAGGCTTTTGGTGTTTTTCATACTATTTTAAGTGGTATCATTTGAAAATTTTATATTTTGTATGTTGCACGTATGGAGGAATTTATATAATCTTTATGTCATTTTCATATCCTGCAACTTTGCTAAATTCACTTATTTATTCTGATTGTTAAGCCTTAAAATTTTTTGTGTATTGGTCATACAATAATGTGGGAATAATCTTGTTTTGTTTCTTCCTTTACAGTTGTATATAGTTTCTTTCTTTTTCTTATCTTACCAGACTGACTAGACAGGGGTGGTGGATATGCTTATGTGATTACTAGTCTCAAATGAAAACATTCAACATATTGTTAAGTACAATACTTTCATTAGAGTTTTTAAAGGCCCTATCACTTTATCTAACTTCCCTTCTTTTCTTATTTTGCTATGTGTTTTGTCATTAATGAATTCTGAATTTCATCAAATCATTTTTATATCAATATTGATAATTTACTTTCCCAATCATTCTCTAATTTGCTAAATTACATTGATTATCTTTAAATGTTAGATCAACTTTCATTATTGAGAATAAATCCAAATTGGTCATATTTAATTTTTTATATAAAGAGATGGATAACTTTTGATGGAATTTAAAAACAGTTTTTAATTATGTTAGTGGTTAAGATTAAATTGTAATTTCCTTTTTCTTATTATTCTTGTTATGATTGAATATCACACTGGCTTCACAAAATAAGCTAGTGTAGTCCATTTTATTTTGTAACCTGTGGAAATGTTCCACTTAGAATAGTGGCCATCTCTGTGTTGGATAAAGTTTACTAACAAGGCTTGAGATACTATTTAAGTGAAAATATTTAATATCTTTTTAATTCTAGAACTTAAAGTTTTTGTTCTTTAAGTTTCTGTTCTTTATTGTCATTATTTATGAAATATTTTTCTAGGACATAGCCATATACATATACAGAGAAGCCTGGTAGGCTACAGTGCATGGAGTCACAAAGAGTCAGACAGGACTGAGTGACTAAACTAAACTAAACTAAAGTATTTGTATGATATGCCTTTTCATCTCTTTATGTATGAACTGGATATATATTCATTACTTTATTTTATTAATTATTTGTGCCTTTTCTTTTTGTGGTCATTGTAGCCACTTGTCTTATTAAGTTGTGGAAATTTTGGAGCTAATTTTAACTTTGTTAATACTCTCTGTCTTGTCCTTGTTTTATGGTTAGTTGATTACATCACTCACTATATTTTTTGCTTCTTCAAACTTCTGTGGAGTTTTCTTGGCTATTCTATGTTGAGAGGATATGGCACTACTTTTTTAAAAAACTTTTTATTTTTAACAAAATTTAATTTTAAAATTTGTATGCATTGTTAATTCTAAATTATTTTTAAACTTAAGTACTGTTGTGGTAGTTATCTTTGACCTAATGTCACCACAAGTTGAAGAGATGCTGAACTGTGTTTTCCGAGGATCAGAACTTAAGGCTTGAAGTGAAAGACCTCAGATTTCCTTCTCTTCTGCAAGGCACTGGTTTTTCTCCAGCTCTAGCTCTCAGGTACAGAGCACCAGCTCTGGTAGGAGGGTCACAGATCCTCTAGTTAAACCTATAGTAAACTCACTTCACATATATAAATACCCAAAGCAGGAGAATTGATGGTGGATCATGAATTCCCAAGTAAGGGAGTTCAGTTCAGTTCAAAGTAAGGGAGTAGGAACCCAAATTAAAAAAAAAAAAAAAAAAGGAGCATGAGTCTGGAGAACAAAGAGGTTAAGGTAACTCAATCTTCCCAGGTGGCGCTAATGGTAAAGAACCCGCCTGCCCATATGGGTTTGATCCCTGGGTTTGGAAGATCCCCTGGAGAAGGGCATGGCAAATCACTCCGGTATTCTTGCCTGGAGAACTCCTGGGTAGAGGAGCCTGGCAGACTGCAGTTCACGGGGTTGCCAAGAGTCAGACATGATTGACATGACTTTTCACCCATGCACACAGGGGCACTGCTACTAGTCTTTTTGACGTGTTTCTTGCGGTGAAGAACATCATCTCTATGCATTGAATGAGAAAGAAAAATGACCTAGTATCTTTTAGTAAATGGAAGGAGCTCCAACCTCTAGAACATGATTCACCTGGTGAAACACCTCTTGATTCACCTGGTGTTTAGCTTCTATAACATGCAGCCTGTAGGAATGAGAAATATTGGTGGTTTTTACCTCTTCAGGGAAACATCACTGTCCTTGACTGCAGGCTAGGGGATGAGAACACTTAATGTTAAGCATATCCACTCAGCATAGAGCTGTAGTCACATTGAACTGAGGGTATAGGAGGGAAGTAGATATGGCTTAGGTAATACATACTCACACTTTTTATGGAGATTTAATGTAATTTCTTGGATAAATATATATTTTTTATTTGATGTATGCCCTTAGAAAATTTCTCAAGAATTTTATTTTATATACAACTTTTAGCAGTTACAGTTGGTTCACTGGGAGTATACCCATGGAGCTCCGCATACTGGTATTCATGAAGTGCTCCCTATTTTTTTCTTCCTTCTCATTTATATTTTAGTATTTTCATTGGCCTATCTGCTCATCACCATCAAAAAAATTCTTTTAAAACAGAGGTTATTAAACTATTGCCCATAAGCCAAATCAACCTCACTGCTTAAGTTTACAAAATTGTGTTGGAATACGATTATTCCCACATGTGTATGTGTTGTCTATGCCTGCCTTTTCTGACTTTGAGTTAGGATGGTAGAAATGAGCAGCTGTTTTGAAGAGCACACAGGCTTGAGAGTCTAAAATATTTGTTACCCTGATCTTTACAGAAAGACACTGGTGATGTTAGTGGTCCTAATGGTTCCTTGATGAATGCTTTGATAGCATTGGTGATAGATGATAGTAGGCCAGGAAGACTGACCGTGTTTGGTACTTTTTAGGTTTGTCTACAAAGTCTTTTTGCTGTATTAATGTGAGGAATTCTATGGAAAGTAGGATGGGAATAAACATGCAATTAAGAAGAATTGAACATCTGCAAAAAGGTTTAAATTTTACACAATTACCAAGCTCTCTCAACTTAAGAAGTCCTGTTCTTGGTCAGTTCAGTTCAGTTCAGTTCAGTTCAGTTTAGTTGCTCAGTTGTGTCAGACTCTTTGTGATCCCAAAGAGCATGCTAGGCCTCCCTGTCCATCACCAACTCCCGGAGTTTACCCAAACTCATATCCATTGAGTCGGTGATGCCATCTAACCATCTCATTCTCTGTCGTCCCCTTTTCCTCCTGCCTTCAATCTTTCCAAACATCAGCAGGGCTATAAATAAATTGAATTCAGATTATATCATCTATTAGCTTGAAGGGAATTTTATAAAGTAGCTCTTATTTCTCTTATTCTTTTGTAATGCAAGAAATATACAATATACAGAAACAAATCTAGATTAGTCTGAATTCAGATTATGTAGGACTTTAATCATGGAACAAATGAAACATTGATATCACACCATTGATATATTAGACTATTGGGATATCCTGATCCAACATTGATGTCATAAACTATATTGTCCATATGAACTCTAGAGTAGGACTAACCTGTTTTCCCTAGGGTAACTTGTTCCATTGATCAATATATTGGGTCAGTAAGTGATAAAGTACTTTAACAAATTGGTCTAGAATTTAATCACTCGGGGGTTATTTTGTCTTCTGGGGTCACCCATAACAAAGTTTTTAGCCCATTTAAAATTTTGTTGTGTCTTGAACTCATTTCTTGTTTTGATGTTTTTAGACAAGATAGATAAACCTCTGTAAGGTTTTCTCATCTTATTATGCTATTCCAGCCTTTTTGTGGGAAGGTCAATTTAACATTAAAACTTTATTTTAAATTCTGTATTAATGCATTCCTATTTTCTCTACTTTACTATTTTTTTCCCAAATACTGAGTTTAGATTATATACCATTAAACTTTTGCATTCTTATAATATTAATATTTTAAAGAAATGTTCCTATTTGTTTTCCCATAATATTACTTTTTTAAAAAAAGTATGCCTTTTTTATTTGTTGATTAGATCATTACCTAAAATATATCCTTCATCCTTCATATTAATTAAGTGTATGCTAACTTTTTTTAAATACTAGTATAATTACAATGTCTTTTCCTGACATATAAGTGATATTTTAACTGGGAATAGGGTTCTTGGCTCTCTGTCCTTTAATTTCTATTCTATATGCTGCTGTTGACTTACATAGTCTCTTGCAAAGGAGAAGTCTGTTAATTTGTGTGTGTGTGTGTGTTAAGATATTTGTTGTTCACTTGTAAGATCATTCTCTTTAATCTTGGGATTTGGAATTTCTACTGTTGATAACCATTCATATTGATATTTAATTTTAATTTTTTAAAAAAAGTAATCCTTTCCAGGCCTGGTGAAAACTTTCCATTCTTCAGAGTCAATTTCCTAGTTACAAAATGAATATTTTTCTGTACTAATTGAGTCCAACTGTATTTTCCCCTCATACTTTTCTTTTTAAGGAAGGCTTATATGTCCCGTGTTGTTGTTCCTATATGAGCATACCAAGGTACTTACATTTTCACACATTTTTCTACCTTTTTACACTTTAATTACATATTTTAAGATATGTCTTCAGCTGGAAATGTGAGAAAATTTGATTATTTCTTAGTAGTAATAGTATTATTTTTATTTTGCCTATTACATTTCCAAATTCAAAATTCTTGAATTTGGCGTATAAAATTTTTTGTCTAAAAATATTTTATCTATTAACTTATTTTCCTTAAAAATTCTTAATGTTTTCTTGCATTTAAATTCCTCATATGAATTTTCCATGAGTTCTATTTCAGTGGAAACTACTTATTACTATTATTTTTTTTATTCAGATTCACTTTTCTTTTAGTGATCTGAGTTCACTAAGTTCAGTAATACTAAGCCTTGCCTGTACATTGCAATCACCTGTGGGGCTCTGGAAAACTACTTTTTAGTTGTTCCCTACAGACTCTGATTGAATTGTCCTGTGAAGGTCACTGGTGATTTTGAGTTCTTGTTGATTTTTCTTGATTATGTCTCTTCTTCCCACCATTAGGGGAAAAACAATTTTGATAGTGGAAACAGGAGCAGAAATATTGGATCAAATGTTTGATTTGAAGAGTTATGCAGAAATTACAAAGCCACAAATGAAAATAACTAAGACTCCTCAAAATATCATTACCTCTGGGTTATATACTGAAAAAGTGGATTTTCAATTAAAAAATAAACTTCAGGTTACAAATCCACAATAATTTTTGTCCTCATTTTATGGCTGCTTTATACCTCATCTTTAACAGTAAAACCTTATAGTTGCTAACCACTTATGCCAATACAACAATCATTGGGGGGAGATGGAGAGTTGAAAGACAATTACATTTTTTGTCTTCATATGCCTATCATATTTTCTGGGGCAAGAACAACTTTTCCTCTATATGCTTCTTTTCAGTGTAAATAAACATTTGACATGATGCTAACACTGTCTTTTCATAAATCTAAATATTTTCAACTTATGAGTACTGGATGTTAAAATGACTTGCTAATATTAACTTCTCACTTAAATACTTGGACTTTTCTTGCCTGAATAACCCCTGCTTTAACACACTCTAGAACTCTAGTTGAGTTATACAAATAGAATTCTTCTATCAGTATGTATTTCAGGTTCAATCATTTCCCTATTCTATCCTACTTGGAAATGTTAGCTCATTGAACTAAAACAGAATCACTAATTTAGACAATTATTCATACTTATATAATTATGTGATTTACGTCTATATATCTTGCCTTGGTATTACAAGTTACATGAAGTTAGACTTAGTACCTTATTTTTCTTTACAAGAACTTTGATTCCTGTCATCATGCTGGGCAAATGACAAGTATGCAATAAATATGACATAATTATTTTTTCATAGTTAAACTAATTACATCACATGGTGGAAGAAAATGGGAACATTATACAGGCATAAAATTGAGGACTACTGTATTCCTATTATTCAAAGTAATCCTCTATGAGCAATTGAATATATTACTTTTCAGAAGTTTTCTGCTGATATGCTATTATCTGTTGAATTTACCATTTGCTTTTCAGAAGTAAGATCATTTTATAAATAATCTTTAGTGACTTACTGGTTTTCATTAAGTAAATGAATTTATTGGCCATTTTTAATGATAGACCTAGTTCAATCTCTGGGTCAAGAAGATTCCCTGGAGAAGGAAGTGGATAGCCACTCCAGTATTCTTGCCTGAAGAATTTCACGGACAGAAGAGCCTGGTGGGCTAACATTTATGGGGTCACAAAGAGTTGGACATAACTATGTGACTAACACTTTCACTTTCATGTGTATTTCTAACTATTGTAAAGCCTGAATGATTCCATTAATATTTCTGACCAAATGAAAATGTGTGTGTGTGTATATTCAGTTGTGTCTGACTCTTTGCAACCCATGGACTATAGCTTTCCAGTCTCTGTCCATGGAATTCTTCAGGCATGGAGTGAATAGTAATCCTTCTTCAGGGGATCTTCCTGACCCAGGGATCAAAGCCATGTCTTCTGCATTGGCAGACAGATTCTTTACCACTGTGCCACCTGGGAAACCTTGCAAATGAAAATATCCTCATATTATCAGGCTTAAGTGGAATTTACAATTTTGTATACAAACCAAGGGTTTTTAAAGTCACCCATTTACTAAAAATGATATTGAGAAAAGTTCAGTATCATCTTTTAGGGTTACAGTCCAGAGTACAAAGATCGTTTCCTTCTGAACAACTCTTTACTTCTTTGTCCTTGCAACGTTTCTTTTTCTCTCTTTCCAAACTTGAATTGGCAAAAGAGAGTTATATTTGCCTTCCTTATTGGCGTATGCTCCTCCCACGATATACAGGGTTAAGTGAAGACAAGACAATTCTGAGGACTAGAAAAAGTGGAATATTATGTGTCTGGCTTAGGTCTAGGCCTAAGAACTAAAAGTAATTTTTGATATTTCTAAACTAATTAGCTTAGCTATCTAGAGAATTAAAACAGATTTCAGGATTAAATAGCCCCCCCCCAAAAAAAAGTCAACAGCTTAGGCACATATAATATTCTCTCTAAATTTTAATTAGAAAAGAATTAAATGAATGATTGAAGCTTGATTATACATATATTTTCTTTTCATTTATTTTTATTAGTTGGAGGCTAATTACTTTACAACATTTCAGTGGGTTTTGAGAAGAAACAACAGTATATCTGATATTTCAACAAAACTTGAAGACAAAAGGGAAATTAGAGAAGTGCTAACTGCCTTAGGAAGCAATTACTGGGTGCTTGTAGTGTGAAAAACAATGAGCTAAAAGCAAAAGTGCTTCACAGAATCCTTAAAGTTTTCTTATGTGGAAGAACCAAGTACCACAGAAAGCTGGGATTGGGAAGAAAGAATTGCTCCAAAGCAAAGTGCAAAGGAGTTGGACACTCTCAAGATCTTCATTAAGAAGATTAATACTCCATTAAGGGAGTATTGAAAGTCATCCAGGAAAATGCCATTTCTTGCATTCACAGGGCACATAGATCCATTCTGTGTTAAACTGAGTGCAAGATACTCCGGACTCAAGGGGCATAAGCCACTTCAGAAGGAAGCTACCTATTCTCAGGTGGAGATTTAAGTAAAAACCTACATATTGACTGTGGCAATACACCTCTTTTGGACCTGGCTTCTGCAAAACAAGTGGGCAAATTTATACCCTAAATAGAGGTTTATACTCTAGGAAGAGGCTAAAAGAATTCCCTCTTTACAACTGGGCAATGAACCAAGAAAAGACTGCCAAGTTTAAGATGATACTTGAAGACATTGTGAGGTGATCTCCTTGTGAGATGATCTCGGGTAGGTGGGAGAGTGACGGGGAAGACTGAAACACTAGATGTTCAGTAAATTTAATTTGGAAAAAAATTGTAATATGTATACAAAAGATCGATTTGAGCTTTTGTAATAGAATAACAATAGAAACTGTTTGGAAAAATTAAGGAGAAAGTAACTGCATGGAGAAACAGTTGAACAATATAGAGAGGTTAACTGAAAACTGGGACTTAGAGTAGAAATGGGGCTTGGGTTTACAATTGTGTTTTCAGTTGAAAGTGTTTTTAGGCTTATTTCATGTTTTATAAATGATGAGCTTATAGTACTTTGATAAATAACGAAGGCAATTTGAAAATAAGTGACATTGAAGGATTCAGATATATACTGTGAGATTAAAAGAGAAAACATTAATTTCCCAGTTGTTCACTTCTTTTATAGCTAGTCCTTATTGATCATGTATAAAAGATGGAATTCTTTCAGAACATATATATGTTTATGTGTGGGATTATTATTTGGATAAGACATATTGTTTAGTAAGCATTAAACCTTTTATAGAGCTTATTCACATATAAAAGAAAAAAATCAAAAGATAAACAGATATGAAGTGAAATACTTTTGGCTAGAGTGAAACAAATTGAGAAGCAATGGATAAAATAAGGTTGCTTTTTAAAAAATGAATATCTGTTACAGAGCAGAGGCAAAATAAAGCCAAATAAAAAATAGAAAACTTTAAATCAAGAATGAATAATATGAACTTTTAGGTTTGGAAATGAGTGATATCAATATTTTGTGATGGGTGTGACATTATTGCTGTTGTTATTCAGTCACTAAATTGTGTACAACTTTTTGTTACCCTATTAACTGCAGTGTGTTCAGGCTTCTCTCTCCATCACTGTCTCCCTGAGTTTGATGAAACTCACATCCACTGAGTCAGTGATGCCAGCAGCCATCTCACCCTCTGTTACCACCTCTCTTCTTGCCCTCAGGTTTTCACAACATCAGGAGCTTTGCCAGAGTCAGCTCTTCATATCATGTGGCCAAAGTTTTGAAGTGGCCTCAGTCCTTCCAATGAATATTCAGGACTGATTTCCTTTAGGATGACTGGTTAGATCTCCCGCTGTCAAAGGGACTCTCAAGAGTCTTCTCAAAGTTCAGAAGCATCAATTCTTTGGCGCTCAAACTTCTTTATGGTCCAACTCTCACATCCATACATGACTACTGGAGAAACCATAGCTTTGAAGAGACGGACCTTTGTCAGCAATGTCTCTTTTTTTTAATATGATTTTTAGGTTTGACATAGCTATTTTTCCAAGAAGCAAGTGTCTTTTAACTTTATGGCTGTAGTCAACATTCGCAGAGATTTTGGAGTCCAAGAAAATGAAATCTGACAGTTTCCACATTTTTCCCATCAATTTGCCGTGAAGTGATAGGACCGGATGGCATAGTTTTCTGAATGTTGTGTTTTAAGCCAGCTTTTTTCTCTCTCCTCTTTCACTTTCATCAAGAGACTCTTTAGTTCTTCAGTTTCTCCCATAAGGGTGGTGTCATTTGCATATCTCAGGTTATTGCTATTTCTCCCAGCAATCTTGATTTCAGCTTGTGATTCATCTAGCCCAACATTCCGCATGATGTACTCTGCATATAACTTAAATAAGCAGGGTGAAAATATAGTCTTAATATATTCCTTTCCCAATTTTGAACCAGTCCGTCATTCCATGTGCTCACAAAAATGTGGTCCACTGAAGCAGGGAATGGCAAAACTTTTCAGTATTCTTGCCTTGAGAACCCCATGAAAAGCATGAAAAAGGATAATATAGTAATGTCAAAATAGGAAAATAACTCTACAACTGAGATCAATAAGAAAGCAAGCAAAATTGGAAAAGAGGAGAAATTGAAGTTTCCAAAAATAATCCAACAAATTACTAAGAGACAATGATTTGATGAAACATGATGATTAAACATGATGCACTTTTAAAAAACACAACAGCAAATAGTACTCCAGAATTGGTATAGCATTGCAAATTTCCTACTTGGAATTATAAGTCTTTTCTCTCCTTAACTTTGCCAGGTCATTCATGGTTCTTTCTGTTTTGGTACTTATATTTTTCTCAGTAATGCAAGGGATCTTTATGCCATAAGAAATCTTATTTAAAAATGGTATGTATCTTTTACTTATAGATATTTTTTTAGTATGCCAATGACATTTTATTACTTGTGCCTCTTTAATATTATCACTAAAGCAATAAACATTCACTGAAGAAAATCTAGAATTAATGAAAATAAGATAGTCACTAAAATCACTTCCCACAAAAATGAGATGACAAAAAGCTATGTTACAGATGAGGGAGCAAGGTAAAAACCTACAAGACCAAATAAATAAGGAGGAAATAAGCAATCTACATGAAAAATAATTCAGAATAACACTAAAGATGATCTCACATCTTGGAAATAGAATGAAGGCACAAATTGAGAAAATACAAGAAAAGTTTAACAAGGACCTAAAAGAACAAATAAACAGTGATGAAAAACATAAAAACAGAAATTAAAAGTTCACTAGAAGGAATCAATAGCAGAATAACTGAGGGATAAGAATAAATAACTGAGCTGGAAGACATAACTGCCATGGAGCAGAGTAAAGAAAAAAAAAAATAAATAAAAGGAAATGAGTAGTCTTAGAGACCACTGGCACAACATTAAATGCACCCAGATTTAAATTATAGGGCCTAAGAAGAAGAGAAAGAGAAAGTATCCGAGAAAATATTTGAAGAGATTATAGTCAAGACATCCTTCAACATGAGAAAGAAAATAGCCATCTAAGTTCAGGAAGGGAAGAAAATACATAAAGGGTAAACCCAAGTATGCTGTGACACACACTATTCAAACTAACAAAAATTAAATTTAAAGAGAAAGCATTAAAAGTAGCAAAAGAAAGGTAACAAATAACTTTCTTACCAAGTGCACATGGAACGTTCTCCAGGATAGATCATATCTTGATGATCATATCATCATTCAAGATGCTACATTTAAGAAAGTTGATATTGTATCAAGCATCTTTTCTGAACACAATGCTGTGAGATAAGAAATCAATTATGGGGGAAAAAAAACTGTAAAAAGCAAAAACACATGTTTTTTGACGCTACTAAATAACCAAGGGACTGAGTAACTTAAGGAAAAAAAAAAAACACCTAGAAACAATGACAACAAAAGCTCGATAATCAAAACTCTATGGAATGCTGAAACAACAGTTCTAAGAGAGACGTTTATAACAATGCAGTCCTACCTCAAGAGGGGGAAAAAAAAAAAAAAAAAAACTCAAATAAACAACTTAGCATTACACCTAAAGCAACTAGAGAATGAAGAGCAAACAAAATCTAAACTTAGCAGAAGGAAAGAAGTCTTATAAATCAGAGCAGAAATAAATGAAATAGAAATGAAGAAAACAATAGGAAGGAATAATGCAACTAAAAGCTTGTTTTTTGAGAAGATGAACAAAATCAATAAACCTTTTGCCAGACTCATCACAAAACAGGGAGAGGACTAAGATCAATACAATTAAAATGAAAAATGAGAAATCGCAACTGACACCACAGAAACACAAAGATCATAAGATCCTTTTGTACTATGTACTAATAAAAGAGACAGTCTAGAAGAAGTGGACAAACTCTTAGAAAGATACAAACTTCAAAATTGAACCATGAAGAAATAGAAAACATAAATGGATCAAACATAAGTACTGAAATTGAAACTGTGATTTAAAATCTTCCAGCAAACAAAAGTCCAGGACCAGACTGTTCTTCAGATGAGTATTATCAAACATTTAGAGAAGACTTAACACTTATTCTTCCCAAATGCTTCCAAAAAATTTGCGGAGGAAGGAACCGTACCCACCTAATTCTGAGGCTACTACAATAAGGTTTCACCTCCCACCAGTCAGCCTGGCTATCATTAAAACAACAACAACAACAGAACTACAAACAATAAATACTGGAGAGGATGTGGAGAAAATTGAACCCTCTTCTACTGTTGATGGGACTGTAAATTGATACAGCCATGGTGGAGAACAGTATGGATAGTCCTTAAAAAAAAAAAAAAGAATAAAACTACCATATGACACAGTAATCCTACCACTGGACATGTGCCCTGAGAAAACCACAACTGAAAAAGACACATGTACCCTGTGCTCATCACAGCACTATTTATAACATCTAGAACACTGATGCAACCAGGATTTCTGTCAACAGATGAATGAATAAAGAAGATGTGGTATGTATTTTTGTATATGTGTGTGTGTGTGTGTGTGTGTGTGTGCTGTGCTTAGTCACTCAGTTGTGTCCTACTCTTTGTGACCCCATGGACTGTAGCTCACCAGACTCCTTTGTCCATGGGGACTCTCCAAGCAAGAATATTAGAGTGGGTTGTCATGCCCTTCTTCACGGGATCTTCCCAACCCAGCAATCGAACCCAGGTATCCCACATTGCAGGCTGATTCTTTAGCATCTGAGCCACCAGGGCCCAAGAATACTGGAGTGGGTAGCCTATCCCGTCTCCAGAATGATCAATGCTATGAAGAAAAATAAAAGAGAACCATAAGGCAGAGTGAAGTAAATGAAGAAGCTTGCATGTGAACACCAGGAGAAAATCACTAGGAGTAAGTATAGAAAATACAGATGTCTTGAACATTTACAATTTTGAATTCATTTTTATACATGATTTCAAGCATTTTACACATTTTAATTCAACATTTTTCATACTAAACCTGTTTTTGGTTTACTTACACACATTGATTAGACTTTAGCCCTACAGAACAAAGAACATACCTTAATGACATAATTATCCTTTATTTTTGAGGAGGATGATTACAAGTGGAAGATTGCTTTAGCGTTCAGACTTCCCTGTGAAAACCAGCCTTGAATTAAATACATAGTGATGTCCTCTCTTCAAATACATTTGAAAGGTAACACATAAAATGAAATTATGTATATACAAATATATATATATATCTGCTTAATAACATCTGTAAGAATAAATTCTTATGAATTACTAAAATAAATTTTGCTTGCTGATTATCTTTATTCTTCTATTAGAAATTTGCTGACATTTATCAGTTCAGTTCAGTTCAGTTCTGTACAGTTCAGTCCTGTCTGTCCGACTGTTTGCAACCCATGGACTGCAGCATGCCAGGCTTCCCTGTCCATCACCAACTCCCAAAGCTTGCTCAAACTCATGCCCATTGAGTCAGTGATGCCATCCAACCATCTCTTCCTCTGTCATCCCCGTCTTCTCCTGCCTTCAATCTTTACCAGTATCACAATCTTTTCTAATGAATCAGTTCTTTGCATCAGGTGTCCAAAGCCTTGGAGCTTCAGTACCAATCCTCTCAGTAATGTTCAGGACTGATTTCCTTTAGGATGGACTGGTTGGATCTCCTTGCTGTCCAAGGGATTTTCAAGAGTCTTCTCCAACATCACAGTTCTAAAGCATCAATTCTTAAGCACTCTTCTTTATGGTCCAACTCTCACATCCATTCATGACTACTGGAAAAACCAGGGCTTTAGCTAGATGGATGTTTGTCAGCAAAGTAACGTCTTTGCTTTTTAATATTCTGTGTAAGTTTGTCATAGCGTTTCTTCCAAGGAGTAAGCGTCTTTTAATTTCATGGCTGCAGTCATTGTCTGCTGTGATTTTGGAACGCAAGAAAATAAAGTCTGTTACTGTTTTCACCATTTACCCATCTATTTGGCATGAAGTAATGGGACCAGATGTCATGATCTTTGTTTTTTTGAATGTTGAGTTTTAAGCTAGCTTTTTCACTCTCCTCTTTCACTTTCATCAAAAGGCTCTTAACTTCCTCTTCGCTTTCTGCCATAAGGGTAGTGTTATCTGCATATCTGAGGTTATTGATATTTCTCCCAGCAATTTTAATTCCAGCATGTGGTTCACCAGCCTGGCATTTCACAAGATGTACCTTACATACAACTTAAATAAGAAGGGGTCAATATAAAGTCTTGATGTACTTCTTTCCCAGTTTGGAACCAGTACATTGTTCCATGTCTGGTTCTGTTGCTTCTTGACCTGCATACAAATTTCTCAGGAGGCAGGTAAGGTGGTTCAGTATTCCCAACTCTTTAAGAGTTTTCCACAATTTGTCATGATCCACACAGTCACAGGCTTTGGCATCACCTTTAATGCAGAAGTAGATGCTTTTTCTGGAGCTCTCTTGCTTTTTTTGTGATCCAATGGATGTTGACAGTTTGATCTCTGGTTCTGCTGCCTTTTCTAAATCCAGCTTCAACATCTGGAAGTTCTCAGTTCACATACTGTTGAAGCCTCACTTGAAGAATTTTGAGCACTACTTTGCTAGCATGTGAGATGAGTGAAATTGTGTGGTAGTTCAAACATTCTTTGGCATTGCCTTTCTTTGGGATTGGAATGAAAACTCACTTTTTCTAGTCCTATAGCAACCGTTGAGTTTTTCAAATTTGCTGACATACTGAGTGCAGCGCTTTAACAGTATCATCTTTTAGGATTTGCAGTAGCTCAACTAGAATTCCATCATCTCTATTAGCTTTGCTCATAGTGATTCTTCCTAAGGCCCACTTCTCTTCACATTCCAGAATGATAACTCTAATGAGTGATTAGAGTCACCATTGTGATTATCTCTGTCTTTAAGATTTTTTTTTTTTTTTTTTGGTATAGATCTTCTGTGTATTCTTGTCACCTCTTCTTAATATTTTCTGCTTTGGTTAGGTGCATACTGTTTTTGCCTGTTATTGACCCCATTTTTGCATGAAATGTTCCCTGATGTCTATAATTTTCTTGAAGAGCTCTCTAGTCTTTCTCTTCCTATAGTTTTCCTCTCTTTCTTTGCATTGATCTCTTAAGAAAGCTTTCTTGTCTCTCCTTGCTATTCTTTGGAACTCTGCATTCAGATAGGTTTATCTTTCCTTTTCTTCTCTGACATTAGCTTCTCAGTTCTTTGTAAAGCTTCTTCAGATAACCATCTTTCCTTTTTGCATTTCTTTTTCTTGGGAATGGTCTTGATCACTGCCTCCTGTACAGTATCAGGAACCCCCATCCATAGTTCTTCAGGCTCTCAGATCTAATCATTTAAATCTTTCTGTCAGTTTCACTGTATAATCTCAAGGGATTTGGTTTAGGTCCTACATGAATGGTCTAGCGGTTTTCCCTATTATATTCAATTTAAGTCTGCATTTTGCAGTAAGGAGTTCATGATCTGAGCCACAGTCAGCTCCTGGTCTTGTTTTTGCTGACTGTATAGAGTTTTGCCATCTTCAGTTGCAAAGGATATAATCAATCTGATTTTCGTTTTGACCATCTGGTGAGGTCCATGTGTAGAGTCATCTCTTGTGTTGTTGGAAGACAGTGTTTGCTATAACCAGTGCTTTCTCTTGGCAAAACTCTGTTAACCTTTGCCCTGCTTGATTCTGTACTCCAAAGGACAAACTTGCCTGTTATTCCAGGTATCTCTTAACTTCCCACTTTTTCATTCTAGTCCCCTATGATGAAAAAGATATCTTTTTTTGGTGCTAGTTCTAGGAGGTCTTGTAGTTCATGATAGAACCATTCAGCTTCTTTGGCATTAGTGGTTGGGGCATAGACATGAATTACTGTGATATTCAATGGTTTACCTTGGAAATAAACACATATCATTCATGCTGTCATTTTTGAGGCTGCATCCAAGTACTACATTTTGGACTCCTTTGTTGACTATGAGGGCTGCTCCATTTCTTCTAAGGGATTCTTGCCTACAGTAGTAGGTATAATGGTCAAACTTTGACTCACTAATTTCAGTTCTATGAAAGTGCAGTTGATAGTGGAATTCTGTAGACACTATATATTGTGTCATATATATATTTATATTATTAAAGCATGTATGTATTATAAGTGAGGGAATGCAGCAAAGGTAGCTAATAACACTAAAATATCATGGATGATTCTTTGTTGAATATTAATTTAAAAAGGCTAACAATAGTATTTTATATCTAAAAATATACATATGAAAACTATGAGAAAATATATAATGAAATAGTAAGAAGACTTAAATGTAATCTAAGGATTAGAGGTAATTATTTTTATCCTTGAAAAAGTCATAGTGCACTTAAAAAATTAGTTGACATATAGGTTATCATTACCATCTTTCTAAGTTCCATATATATGCATTAGTATACTGTATTGGTCTTTATCTTTCTGGCTTACTTTAAAAAAATTTAGTTGACATATATTCAAACACTGAATGAGTTTTTGATGATTATTGACAAGTATACACACTAGAGTAACCCAGATCTCAATGATCTCCCTTTCTATACCTTTCAGTGATTCATTGTCCTCCCCAAAGTGAAATCAACTTTTGATTTATGTTCCTATAGATGTCCCCAAAACATGAAATTACTGGGTCACTTACCAGTTCAAAGTTGAACTACTATGAAACTATCAATCAATTTTTTACCAGCAATATAAAAGTTCCAGTTGTTAAGTATCTTCTCCAACATTGTTCTTTTAATTTTACCCATTCCAATAGGTGTCTAGTAATATTTCATTTTTGTTAATTGCATTTCACGTGCCAATAATAATATTGGGCATCTGTTCATATCATTATTGTCCAATTAGAAATTTTCTTTTCTGGAGTGTCTTCACTAATTCGCCCATCTAAAAATATTGGACTAAGAGTTATTTTATATGTTCTAGATATGAGATTATGGTCAGCTATGTATATTATTAATATTTTCTCTAAATCCGAAGCTAAACAACTCTTTGGAATTTAGAAAGATGGTAACGATAACCCTATATGCAAAACAGAAAAAGAGACTCAGATGTATAGAACAGAATTGTGGACTCTGGGAGAAGGCGAGGGTGGGATGTTTCAAGAGAATAGCATTGAAACATGTATATTATCTAGGGTGAAACAGATCACCAGCCCAGGTTGGGTGCATGAGACAAGTGCTCGGGCCTGGTGCACTGGGAAGACCCAGAGGGATCGGGTGGAGAGGGAGGTGGGAGGAGGGACCAGGATGGGGAATACATGTAAATCCATGGCTAATTCATTTCAATGTATAACAAAATCTACTGTAATGATGTAAAGTAATTAGCCTCCAACTAATAAAAATAAATGGAAAAAAAAGAAACTTTTAATTTTGATAATATCAATAAATGAGTTTATCTTAGTAGTTCTGAAGTCTGTCTAAAATATATATATATATTTTTTTACATGAGGGCATGGATACTTTCTAGATATATCCAGAATTAATTTATGGTGGGTTATAAATTTATATTTTCTTCTAGATATTTCACTTTTATATTTAGATCTACTTTCATTCCTATCAAATTGTATATAGTGTTAGGAATAGCTTTAGGTCCTTTCCTCTGATATAAATACCAATGTTCTAGTGATATTTATGAATATATATTCTTTTTGCTTTTATTTGCATCCTTTCCAAAGATGTTCTCCTGCATATATGTAAGGATAATTCTGACATCTCTTTAATTGACTATTGTCTAATATTTTTGGAATCAATTTGATAGTCAAGGATTTTGTTGACTATGCTTGTGGTATTGCATGTTGTCTACAATTAATTTATTTTTTATTAAATGCTGATATTATTCACCATCAAACTTTGGCAAGAATATTTCCATATTGTTTTAAAAAGCTTACTATATGCTATAAATAGGGCTTGTGAAGTTGTTTATTCATCTAGTGTCAATTTTGCAAATTTTTCTTTTCTTAAGTATGAATCCTTTTCATTTGTTGTTCACTTCCTCAGTAAATTTTTTTCACATCTTCTCTTAATATCTTTTAAAATATGTGGATATGTGATAACATCTTTCAAACAATCCCTGTCAATAATCTGATTTTCCTTCTCTTTCTCTTTTCTTTTTATCAACTTTCTTAATCATTCAGACAAACTAACATTTAACTTCAGTGATTCTTAGTGGGAGAAGAAAAATTGTCAGACTGGATGAATGATTGTTGAATTTAGGAGTCTTCCAGAATCTATTAGGTTTCACTTGCCACCCCTACCACTCTTGCTAATAGCTCAGCCAGGCAATCCTCAACATAGATGATTTAACAGACCACAACATCTTCTGGAGTAAACTCCAGACAGGGAGGCCCGGCATGCTGCAGTCCATGGGATTGCAAAGAGTCGGACACGACTGAGCGATTTAACTGAACTGAACTGAACATCTGCCTGTTTGCATTGATGCCATGTATTTGCCCCAGGATACTACTACAAGTTTCTTGCACTCTCCAAAAGTGGACCTATGAAACCTTTCATAAGTCAAAATGATGTATGGAAAAGAGGCAATTACTTTAAGACACATCTTGCTAATGGATGAGCAGAATAAACAGAGACAAAGCACAGATGCTTACAGACAGTTTGAAGTTGTGGCAATTTGATACTGAGATGTCAAGCATAGTTTCAGGGGAAGGAGCTTGTGGCTAGTGGCACTCTAGCTGCTCAGGGTGCATATTGCCTTCGTAAAGACTCACTTTTGATCTTCTTTTGTAAAAGCAAAGATTCTCCTAAAATTTATTTTGGTTATCAAAAACAGGTACCTATGTGGGTCTTTTGTAAAAGAGAAGTAGCATAATGCAAACTTTAAAAAAGTGGAAGATACATGTACCACTCTTTGTTCATCCAAGAAAGACAAAGAGTCCTATTCATCTGTGCATCTTTGCAAACAATGACATCTGGGAAATCTTTTATGAAGATTTGTGGAGTGTTTCTATGGAAGGAAATATCTTACAATCTTTCATATATATATATATATGATAACAGAAATAACAGTAGAGGTGATTTTAATTTTTCTAGCCATTTCTAATTTTCAAATTTTCTCTGATAAGTATAAATTGTTTTTATATCTTAAATAAAGTGTACTTCTTTAAAAAAATAAAATAAATACTTCATTGACTTCCAAATTTGTCCTTCTACTTTCTTTCAGAGAGAATTACTTTTTGTTTTCTTTACAGGTAGAACAATGCCTATGAGTCTACATTTGTTTTTGTTCCTTTGTCAGACAGTGAGATATGAGAAAATTGTAGGCTTTTCTTTTAAGGTTTGTATTTGTCAAAAAAAAACACATCTTCTATATTGTATACTAAATGTGTTGTTAGAATAAACTGAAGAGGGCATGCTTTCATTTGCCACTCTAATATGCTAAATTGTGCATTCATCATGTTACTGATGGATTCCCACCCAAACAGGTAAGTCTAGTAAAGTAAAATGCAATTTTGTAATTTAGCCAAAAAAATATCTGAAAGTTTTCTCATATGCTTTTCCTTGCAGGATTGTTCTCATACACTATTCTGTAGATTTCCTCTTATAAAGATCTGTATTTTGATAGAAAAAACAACAACAACAACAAAAATTGTAAGACTTGGGCTTGAATTTCAATTCTGTATTGAAATATTATATGTGAAAAATAATGTTGCATTAGAATCAATGAACTAAAATGGGCTAGAAGGGTGAATTTAATTCAGAAGACCATTGTATCTACTTCTGTGGGCAAGACTATCTTAGAAGAAATGGAGTAGCTGTTACAGACAACAAAATAATCCAAAGCACTATCAGTTCAGTTCGGTTCAGTTGCTCAGTCATGCACAACTCTTTGTGACCCCATGAACTGCAGCACCCCAGGCCTCTCTGTCCATCACCAATTCCTGGAACCTACCCAAACTCATGTCCATGGAGTCAGCGATGCCATCCAACCATCTCATCCTCTGTCGTCTGCTTCTCCTCTTGCCCTCAATCTTTCCTAGCATCAGAGTCTTTTCGAATGAGTCTGCTCTTCGCATCAGGTGGCAAAAGTATTGCAGTTTCAGCATCAGCATCTGTCCTTTAAATAAACACTCAGGACTGATTTCCTTTAGGATGGACTGATTGGATCTCCTTGCAGTCCAAGGGACTCTCAAGAGTCTCCTCCAGCACCACAGTTCAAAAAGCATCAATTCTTTGGTGCTCGGCTTTCTATATAGTCCAACTCTCACATGCATACATGACTGGAAAACTATAGCATTGACTAGACAGAACTTTGTTGGCAAAGTAATGTCTCTGCTTTTTAATATGCTGTCTAGGTTGGTCATAACTTTCCTTCCAAGAAGTAAGTATCTTTTAATTTCATGGCTGAAATCACCATCTGCAATGATTTTGGAGCCCCCCACCTCCCAAAAAAATAAAGTTAGCCACTGTTTCCACTGTTTCCCCATCTATTTGCCATGAAGTGATGGGACTAGATGCCGTGATCTTAGTTTTCTGAATGCTGAGCTTTAAGCCAACTTTTTCACTCTCCTCTTTCACTTTCATCAAGAGGCTCTTTGGTTCTTCTTCACTTTCTGCCATAAGAGTGGTGTCATCTGCATATCTGAGGTTATCGATATTTCTCCTGGCAATCTTGATTCCAGCTTGGGTTTCATCCAGTCCAGCGTTTCTCGTGATGTACTCTGCATATAAGTTAAATAAGCAGGGTGACAATATACAGCCTTGACATATTCCTTTTCCTATTTGGAACCAGTCTGTTGATCCATGTCCAGTTCTAACTGTTGCTTCCTGACATGCATGCAGGTTTCTCAAGAGGCAGGTCAGGTGGTCTGGTATTCCCATCTCTTTCAGAATTTTCCACAGTTTGTAGTTATCCACACAGTCAAAGGCTTTGGCATAATCAATAAAGCAGAAATGTATGTTTTTCTGGAACTCTCTTGCTTTTTTGATGATCCAGAGGATGTTGGAAATTTGATCTTTGGTTCCTCTGCTTTTTCTAAAACCATGCCATACCTGGGTGCAGTTTCAAAAACAACAGAATGATCTCTGTTCATTTCCAAGGCAAACCATTCAATTTCACAGTAATACAAGTCTATGGCTCAACCATTGTTGCTGAAGAAGCTGAAGTTGAAGGTTCTATGAAGACTTACATGACCTTCTAAAAACATGAAAATACAAACAAATGAAAAAACTCCTTTTTGTTATAAGGGACTGGAACACAAATGGAAGTGAAGAGATATTGGAGTAACAGGAAAGTTTGGGCTTGCAGTACAAAATGAAGCAGGGCAAAGGTTAACAGAGTTTTGCCAAGAGAATGCACTGACCAGAGGAAACTTGCTCTTCCAACCACACAAGAGATGACTTTACACATGGGCATCATCAGGTGGTCAATAAAAAATCAGATTGGTTACACTTTTTGAAGCCAAAAATGGAGAAGCTCTATACAGTCAGCAGAAACAAGATTGGAAGCTGACGGTGGCTCAGATCATAAGCTCCTTAATGCAAAATTCAAATTTATATTAAAGATAGTAGAAAAAAACCACTACACCATTTAGGTATGACCTAAATTAAATCACTCATGATGATGCAGTAGAAGTGACAAATAGATTCAAGGGATTAGATCTTGTTGACAGAGGGCCTGAAGAACTATGGATGTAGGTTCATGACATTGTATGGGAGGCAGTGATCAAGACCATACCTGAGAAAAAGAAATGCAAAGAGGCAAGATGGTTGTCTGAGGAGGCCTTTCAAATAGCTGAAAAAAGAAGAGAAGTGAAAGGCAAAGGAAAAAGGAAATATATACCCATCTGAATGCAGAGTGCCAAACAAAGGCAAGGAGAGGTTAAAAAAACCTTCCTAAGTGAACAATGCAAAGAAATAGAGGAAAATCATAAAATGGGGAAGATTGGAGATCTCTTCAAGAAAATTAGAGATACCAAGGGAACATTTCATGTAAGGATGTGTACAATTAAGGACAGAGATGGTATGGACCTAAGAGAAGAAGAATATATTAAGAAGAGGAGGCAAGAATATACAGAAAAGCTATATAAAAGAGATTTTAATGACCCAGATAACCACGACAGTGTCACTTATCTAGAACTACACAGCCTGGAGTGCAAAGTCAAGTGGGCCTTAGGAAAATCCCTACGAACAAAGCTAGTAGAAGTGATGGAATTCCAGTTGAGCTGTTTCAAATACTAAAAGAATGATGCTGTGAAAGTGCTGTACCCAATATGCCAGCAAATTTGGAAAATTCAGCAGTGGAATAGGATTGGAAAAGGTGAGTTTTCATTCCAATCCCTAAAAAAGGCAATTCCAAAGAATGTTTGAACTACTGAACAATTGCACTCATTTCACATGCTAACAAAAGAATGCTCAAAATTCTCCAATCAACAGTATGTGAACCAAGAGCTTCCAGATGTTCATGTTGGATTTAGAAAAGGCAAAGGAACCAGAGATAAAATTGCCAACATCTGTAGGATCATAAAAAAAGGCACAAAAATTCCAGAAAAAAACACCTACTTCTGCTTTATTGACTAAGATAAAGCCTTTGACTGTGTGGGTATCAATAAACTGGGGAAGATGTTTAAAGAGCTGGAAATACCAGACCACCTGACCTGCCTTCTGAGAAATCTGTATGTAGATCAAGGAGCAACAGTTAAGAGTCAGACATGGAACAATGGACTGTTTCCAAATTGGGAAAGGAATACATCAAGGCTGTATATTGTCACCTTGCTTATTTAACTTATATGCACAGTACATCATGCAAAATGCCAGACTGGATGAAACACAAGCTGGAATCAGGATTGCCAGGAGAAATATCAGTAACCTCAAATATGCAGATGATACCACCCTTATGGCAGAAAGAGAAGAGGAACATTCATCATTTCACTTGATGAATGTTAAAGAGGACAGTGAAAAAGTTGGCTTAAAACTCAACATTCAAAGACCTAAGATCATGGCATCCAGTCCCATCATTTCATGGCAAATAGATGGGGAAACAGTGAAAACAAGGACATACTTTACTTTCTTGGGTTCCAAAATCACTGTAGATGGTGACTGCAGCCATGAAACTAAAATACTCTTGCTCCATGGAAGAAAAACTATGACAAACATAGATAGCATATTAAAAAATAGAGACATTGCTTTGCTGAGAAATGTCCATATAGTCAAAACTGTGGTTTCTCCATTAGTCATGTATGGATGTGATAGTTAGATCATAGAGAAAGCTGAGTGCAGAAGAATTAATGTTTTTGAAGTGTAGTATTGGAGAAGACTCTTGATAGTCACTTGGACTACAATATCAAACCAGTCAATCCTAAAGAAAATCAGTCCTGAATATTCATTGGAAAGACAGATGCTAAAGCTGAAGCTCCAATATTTTGGCAATCTAATGGGAAAAGCTGGATCAATGGAAAAGACCCTGATGCTGGGACAGATTGAAGACACGAAGGGAATAGGATTACAGAGGATGATATGGTTGAATGGCATCATTGACTCAATGGGCATGAGTTTGAGCCGACTCTATGAGAGGGTAAAAGACAGGGAAGCCTAGCATTCTGCATCCATGAGGTCACAAAGAGTAGGACATAACTGAGCCACGAAACAACAATAGGTAGTGTGCTGAGCAAAGTAGGTGGGATAATGAATGCAAAGTGCTTTTATAATCAGAGAAACTTATTACTTAATTTTTGGTCCATTACACTTCTAAAATGTATGCAGAGCTGAATAAGAAACAACAGCTACAATGACATAAAAACTTGCAATGTAAATGTCTGTCACCTGAAGGTGAATCATAAAAAAGCTGAATGTTACTTGTTCAAAGCCAGCTGGCAAAAAGCTTATGTTGAGTTAGTGTTTCAATTTCATTACAGATATTTAAAGAGCACACACATTCATATACACTCACACTCTTGGGTCCTACTTTGTAAATTCTATTATGCCAATTGCAGCCTTGGCACGATCACTAACTAGAGCTGCTATCAAAAGGTCACTTTTACTCATTCCTTTAGAGCCACTAAAGAATAAGCATCAATTACATAGCTTGCCTGACTATTTGAAAGGTCAAAAGTTGTAAAAAGGCATACCTTTTACTTAAAAATGTGACTATGCTTCATGAAAATCACTACCCAAGTTCATCTGAAAAAGATAACAATATTTTTGTCAAAGGGCAAAGCAATCCAAAACCATGAAATGTTTCTGAATACTTTTGTGCTTTTTATCTGATATACAAAATATCCATGGGTTTGGGGAATACTGTTGGACAAAGCAAACAATACAGTGATTTAATTTTAAAAGAATTTGCTCTTTTCATGTAAAAGTGAAATATATTTATTGTAAATACAAACCAATTGCTTTTTTTAAGATGCTTACTTAAATCCAAATAATTAAATATATCCACTTTCAATTTTAATAGGATTGACAAAAATAATGAATAATTAAAGCACCAGAATTTCTCCCAGTGAAATTCCAAAATAAAATTATATATTTCTAAAAATCAGAGCATTGTGTCATTATAGACTGAAATTATAGAGTTTTCTGAATTATATACTACAGAAAGTTTGCATCTTATAAAGGAAGTACTTAAATTATTGATAACAAACATGTGAATAATAGAACCACCTCAAATGTAACTGGCTTGCTTTCTTGTTAAAATACCAATGCATACTGCAAATTCCCAGATGTAAGGAAGAGATATTGATTAATCCTAACCTGTTTATCAATTGAGTTGCATTTGTAACTAATATATGATGCTAAATTATCAATAGCAGGAACAAAAGGCAAAGTTCATGTGATGAAGACCTTTGCCAGGAAACTAAAAGATTTTGTCCAAACAGTAACTAACATTTTCTTTTTCCTTTGCAGATGCCTTTGAAACACATGCCAAATAAAATAGTGGCATGATTGAAGTAGGTTACTTACCAGGATTGTCCCAAAATAAAAGAAAGCAGGGGAGTTTACTGAAGCTTGTCTTGGGTGGTCACAAGACAAGTAGATGCAGTAAGAGGGACATATGTACCAGGGATAGGGGAAGCAATAAGGAGCCTTTAATTGCCCAGGTCCAGCTCTTAAGATCAATTGGCACTCGGCGTCTCAATGATCTCCCCTGACATGCTACTCCTCCTAACCAGCACATACACACTTCTCTTTTCCTTTTTTGAAATGTGATCTGAGCTGTCTGCAAGGGGTGTCACAAGGATGGATGTAGCCCACTTGAAGGCTCTCTGTCTGCATTGGAGGCAGAAACAGAGCAATAACACAGGTACATGCAAGAGAAGCACAGATTCAGATAATGTTTCCCAAAATATGTGACAATTTTTTCCACCAAAAACCTCATAATCTGAAATACTGATTTAAGACACCTAGGCTGGGACTCAGAATACTCGGGGCATTCATATGTATCCTCATGTGATTTAACAATGATGATACATTAGCAGACTCATCAGGTCTGAACACAGAAGATTCTGTTTGGATAATGGCACAGTTGCTTCCTTGAGAGGCAGTAATAGTGAAGCCTGACTTGCTGCAGTTCATGGGTTTGCAAAGAATCAGACATGACTTAGTGACTGAACAACAACAACTAAATGTCCAAGCTCCTCCTATTTTGGTGGACAGCTTTTCTTACTAGAGAGACTTTAGTGTTGAATAGACAGACTTCATTACATGAGGCTTGTTCCGTGACTTCTATGTTTGCAACATTATTCTCCAGACCAATAGAGGGGCCAAATGAAAATGCAGGTGGAGAATAGAAAACACCCATCTGGCCCTGAAGAGAGAGAGGTTGGCAGCTTTAGGTTCTTGATCTAGTGTACATACCATACATGTCAACCAGGCCAGCAGCACTGTCAGGCCTGAAGAGTTGGACTGGGGGTGAGATATGCAGACCAGGACACCCGCCTTCTGCCCTCTTTCAACAGTGTAACAGTAACAGTGTTACAAATGCGGTACACTTCAACAAGTCTAGCATGTAGCAGGACAACAGGATCCCAGTGAAGGCTGAATAGCTCCACCTCACCCAGATGTGGCAAGGTCCCACCTTACTCATCACAGTGGGGCCTTCCACTACAAATTCCAGCAAATAATGCCTTTCCCGGGTGAGATGGGACTCGATGTTCTCAGGAGCGTAGCATGTCGATTCAAGGTGAGAGTCAGCTGATGGCTATCTCCTGAGACTTTCATATCTTTAAGATGATGGGTACCTCATCAGTGGCCCCCAGTCTTGCATGTGAAACAACAGGCCCCACTGACTGATCATACGGATGTATTAGTTCTATACTTTAGTTCACTCAGCCAAGGTATTAATAGTTTTACCTGTTCATAATTTAATCTGAGGCTTTAATATTCCATTCTTCCTTCCTACCAACCTTGCTGCTTATCTGTTATAGAGAAGATGGAAATTCATTCAATGTCATGCTTTTTTACCCAGTCTTAAATATCATGACCTTTGAAATGTGACCTTCAATCATTGTCTGTTTGACAGTGGTCCTCAGCTTCTCTAATCCCCAGCCTGATTTGCTTTACATCAGGGGAAACCTTGGGTTAGACCAGAAATGGTATCCAAACCAAGGCATATTTAAGGGTTTCATTTTTAAAATATTTATCTATTTTTAATTCATTGATGATTGCTTTACAATATTGGTTTAATTTCTTTCATACATCAGCATAAATTAGCCATAGGTAACAGGGAGTTGGTGATGGACAGGAAGGCCTGGTGTGCTGCAATTCATGGGGTCGCAAAAAGTCAGACACGACTGAGCGACTGAACTGAACTGAACTGATACATATGTTAGGCTTCCCAGGCAGTGCTAATGGTAGATTCCACCTGTCTATGCAGAAGACATGACAGATGGGTTGAATCCCTGGAGAAAGGCATGGAAACCCACTCCAGTATTCTTGCCTGGAGAATTCCATGGACCGAGGGGCATGTCGGGCTAGAGTCCATAGGGTCACAAAGAATCAGACATGACTGAAGTGATTTGACACGTATACATGTACATATGTCCTCTCCCTCTGGATTCTCCCTCCCACCTCCCAAGGTGAGATGAATGGAAAGAGTAGCATGAAGTATATACACTAATATATGTAAATAAATAGCCAATGGGAATTTGCCGTATGGCTCAGGGAACTCAAACTGGGCTTCTGTAATAACCTAGACTGGTGGGAATGGGCAGGTGGTAGGAGGGAGACTCAAGAGGGAGGGACGTATGTACACTTATGGTTTACTCATGTTGATGTATGACAGAAATAAAACCGATATTGTAAAGCAATCTCCAATCAATTAAAAATAAGCAAATTTATTTTTTATTTTTTTCCATTTATATTTATTAGTTGGAGGCTAATTACTTTACAATATTGTAGTGGTTTTTGCCATACATTGACATGAATCAGCCATGGATTTACATGTGTTCCTCATCCCAATCCCCCCTCCCACCTCCCTCCCCATCCCATCCCTCTGGGTCTTCCCAATGCACCAGCCCTGAGCACTTGTCTCGTGCATCCAACCTGGGCTGGTGACCTGTGTAACCCTTGATAGTATACTTGTTTCTAAATACAACAAAATAACAACAACAACAAAAAATCTCAGTGAGAAGGATCCAACAAAATCAATTTGCCAATCCTTCACTGGTTGGAAACCCTGGTGAGTAGTCCCAGACTCCTTCGCTGGTTGCCTTGGGCCTTGTTTAAGACACAAAGCATGTACTTTTACTGTATTAACCAAGTCACTGTGTTCCAAGGGTGATCCATCTGGTGGTGGATCACTCGCCTCATGTACCGGTCATCTACTGTATCATTTGAAGGGTCAGTTGCAAGGGCTTTTACCTAAGTTTAGGCATCAAATTTCTAGTTCCAAGAGAGTATAAGTGCCTTATGACTTGGGACATGGAAGGCAATAAAGACTATTTCAGGCTTTTTGGCTTGGAGAATTCCCATGAACAGAATTGGCTCTCTTGAGTGATCACCAGCCTACTGGCTGATCAGTAGCCTACTGGCTACTCAGTTTAGCTCAGTTCAGTCACTCAGTCATGTCCTACTCTTTGTGACCCCATGGTTTGCAGCATGCCAGGCTTCCCTGTCCTTTACCATCTCCCAGAGATTTCTCAAACTCATGTCCATTAAGTCGGTGATGCCATCCAACCATCTCATCCTTTGTTGTCCCCTTCTCCTCCTGCTTTCAATCTTTCCCAGCATCTGGGTCTTTTCCAATGAGTCAGTTCTTTGCATCAAGAGGTCAAAGTACTGGAGTTTCAGTTTCAGCATCAGTCCTTCCAATGAATATTCAGGACTGATTTTCTTTAGGATTGACTGGTTTAATCTCCTTGCAGTCCAAGGGACTCTCAAGAATCTTCTCCAATACCACAGTTCAAAAGCATCAATTCTTTGGCGCTAAGCTTTCTTTACTGTCCAACTCTCACATCCCTATTTGACTACTGGAAAAAACATAGCTTTGAACTAGATGGACTGGCTACTATGATATGATTAATCCAGTATTCTGCCTGGAGAATCCCTATAGACAGAGTTTGGTAAGTTACAGTCCACAGTGTTGCAAAGAGTTGGGCAGAACTGAAGTGACTTAGCACACATGCATGCAGGCTTTTTCAGGGCAGCACAATGTCTTTAAGATCCAGCTCCCTTGAGTGATCACCAGCCTAACCTACAGGCTACTATGATTTCTTCCTGTTTTCATCCAGATGGTGTCAGTGTTGAGCTGATAAGTGACTGCAGTCCATATGAATGGGTTGACCCAACCTGACTTATCAGTATATCAGGCTTCAGTGGTGAGAGCGCTGAAACCTAACCACTAGACCACCAGGGAGTGTGCCCTCCATTTCCTCTCTATAAGCTACTTGGAGCCACCACAGGAATGGGAGTGGGGGCATTTGGAGGATGCATACTATACAAAGTCTAGTAGCACCCACATTTCTAGAGACAGTAGATCGGCAGACAGGTGCTCCTCTGCTCCAAGTAGGTGTGCTGATTAGTCAAAGTGAAAATTTAAGTAACTGCAGAGATGGGCCAATGAATCATAATCTTAAACCACACCTTCACAGAATAGGAAGTTCTTAACATAACGTGTTATTTCTTTGTGAGATGCCCTACCTGGAGATTTGCCATGTACACTGCTAGTAGCTGCCACTTTGGGGAGGTATATTAGGTTTTTGTTCCCTTTCAGATCAAAATACATGGGATACTATATCTTTCTGTTGTCTCTGCCACAGTACTCACTCCATATATCTAGGAGTCATGGATACAGTTAACTCAAGTGGGAGATACTCAGAGCTTTAATCTGCTTCACTAGGATGTTTTTTCCTTCTTAAAGGCACCTTGTTACTCTGATCCCCACGTTCACAAGTGTCTTTTCTTTGTGGTAATAAAAAGGATATCCTCCCCACTGTGCCAGGAGGAGAAAAAAGTCTTCTAAATCTTCCAAATTCCTATAGAGACTCAGGTCTCTTTTATGTTCTTAGCTGGTAGACAGGTTTGCATCACCTTATCAATCACAGTTTCTGGGACAATATGTGTCTAACCCAGCCTTATGATTCTCAGAAACTTTACAATTGTGCCTTGGAATTAAATAAATTAATTTTTATTTGAGTTCACTACGTATCCTCTTCTGCAGAATTTTTCCAGGAAAGTCTGCTGAACGTCCTGCATCAGAGGCAAGTCTTCACACGTTAACATATCGTCAGTGTAATGGCCCCATTTTTACTGGTGGGAAATGGGAACAAGGACAGGTCTTGGGCTACCATGCCCATGACATGTTGTGGGGCTGTGCAAGTAGCCTTGGGAAAGTGCTTAAATGGGTCATTGTTGTCCTCCCAGGTGAAGGCAATTTGATCTTGGGACTCAGCAACCAGGGTATACTGAAAAAACACTTGCTAAATCAGTTAAGATGGTGGCAAAGTTGGGCACAGGACAGGGATGAGGTGGCACTAGCTTGCTTATTTCTTAGTAGTCCATGGTCCTCCTCCATGAGTCTTCTGGCTTTTTTTTAACCTGCCATACCACCTGTTTGAAGCACTAAGGATGATGAGTACAACACCTATGATGCACAGTTCTTGTATAGTTTCCCCTTCTTCCTATGCTCAACAGGCAATTTATATTGTTTCACAGTTACTTTCTTTTTGAGAGGGGAGGCATGGTAGACTTACTGGTTATCAGTTGGTGATTCCACTTAGCACTTTGGTTATTCTAACCTGAAGGCAGAATTCATCTCTAGACATTTGTAGACTGTGACCTTGTAGGATATCAACGCCCAATATGTTCTCTGATATTGGTGAGACAGAAACATCATATTGTTGTGCAGGTGAATGTCTAATTTGCAGAGTCAGAGTGACTTTCCTGACTAACCATCTTCCCTCCATACTCATCCATAGCCCTGAGTGGGACAGAGAAATCCTGAGGGTGACCATGCATTAGAGGACATTCAGCTCCAGTAACCACTACAGCTGTCAGCTTTTGTTTTTCCTTGGGGACCAGTGAATAGCAAGCACAGTGCCTCCAAAGGCCATGCACTAGAGCTGATTTTAACAAGAATCCTATACCAGGGGCATAGGAAAAACTCAACTAGAGTAAGACTAGAGAGGCCTTGAGGCCGCTGCTGGAGCAGGTGAGGCATCAGTGATGGTAGGGACAGGAGGCAGGCCTGAACTGCTATTCCAGTTTAAAGTTTTCCACAGCCACACCAACACAGTGCTGGGTTGCTATTCTATCTTTGCAGGTGGGATCCTGGGAGCTATGAAGTAAAACCACATTTGATTCTGGGTTAGCTTTATTTGGTGCTTTGTAGTGGATTGGCATAGGTTTTGAGCTCCCTCTTTGCTTATGGTCTTTCCCACCTGTGTGCAATTTGGTCCTGGGCTTGTTAGTTTCCCCTGATCAGCAATGGGTTGCCCAACATCACAAATGTCTTGTCCCATGACTAGGCTCAGCATGGATATCAGCATCCTGTATCAGGTGCTAGGGGCAAACTGAAGTATAATGACTTTCATTCTAACAGTCAGTGTGGCCCAGTCAGGATCTTCAAAGACAAGTGTGTAGATGGCCTGGTTCATCCCCAATTTCCTGAGACTATGTTGTCTCCTCTACAGATTTCCAAGGCTGCAGGTGTTTAGAATGAACCTTCTCATTGAGCCAACCTCCATTCAGGCTTGTATAATTCAGTCTACAAAGTGGGGGGAATACCTTAAATTCTCCAGTGTCCGCTGCTGTAGCTGAAGAGCAGAGCATGTGGTGATGCTGCTCATGTTCTCTGCCTCCTGTCTAATCAGAGAAAGCTAGCACTTCTCATATCCTATTGCCATATTAACCACGCCTGGATACTTTCTGTGACTTTTTGTTGGAACTTGGCAGTTACATCAATAAGCTCTCCAGGAGTATATTTTCTCTTCATGAACATTTCCTGAACTGGGGTCTGCCTCGCTGGCTGTGCTTTTGTTTTCTTTTGTACTAGGATGGCAAAGGACACTTCATTTGTTCCACCTTCAATCATCACACATCCTCCTCTTTGCCCTCCTCACTTTCCTCCAGATTCTATCTATTAGTGTTTCCCACAAGTACCTATGGCTGATTCATGTTGAAGTTTGACAGAAAACAGCAAAATTCTATAAAGCAATTATCCTTCAATAAAAAATTAACTAATTAAAAATAAAGTCCTTTATTTGCTGAAGCCTGCACCCTCCTGGCTTTTCAAAAACCTCAGGCTAAGGTCTCCAGCTTATTATTCTTGTCTGCAGTCCCCAAAGGGAACAGAGCAGTGGACACCATAAGTCCTTCTCTAACCCGAGCTTCTGCCTCAAGCTGGGCCATCAACCTGCCCATGGTAGGGACCACCCCACTCCACAGCCTTACATTTTCCTCTCTGCTGACAGTCCTCAAACAAATCCTTAGACCAGGCATTTTTGAGGTATCCCTCTACTCACACAACAGTCCACCAGCAGTTGACATACATGCCATCCCTTCCAGAAGTCAATGTCTGATGGATTTCCCCTGTGGTTACCTTTTCCTCAAGACCTATTTGGTCACCTGGCTGGGTTGTCAACTGATGGTGAGAAATCTCAGGAGTTCCCTGGGTGAAAGCGCATGACTTCAGTACATGGAAGTCAGGGAGAAGTCAAAACCAAAGATAGATTACTCCAGATTAGTAGGTGGCAGATTTAACATGCAGAGAAACTTACATACAAGTAGATACCTGTGCCCACCTGCCGGAATCTTAAAAGTTTATATAGAGGATTTAATGGGGTTCAGTCATATAATCAGTTCAACTGTCTCAATATCACATTGCTCTCTCAAGGCTAGTGTGGGAATAGTAGGAAGGATATACATTTCAAGGACAGGGGAGGGGGTAACAAGCCTCCAGTTGCATGGGTCTAGCTCTCAGGTCAATCAGCACTCATATTCTCTCGATTACCTCTGCCAAAACACACATGTGAAAATGGCCTTGACCTGGCATTTTAAGTGAGATACGAGAAATTACTGTTATTGCTAATAATAGCTTCCATGTGTTTAAAACATATTATTTGCAAGTAATTTAACTGCTCTAAAGTGGCACCTTTTTGAAGCTTTACAAAATCTTAAATTAAACAGATATTTTCCTTATTTTATACGGAAAGAAACTGAGTTGGGACAGAGATTGTTGGAAAGAGAAAGAAGCAATTTAAAAAAAGCAATTATTTTTTTAATTAAAGAAAAAATATTTTATTTTGTACCCTAAATACCACATACAACACAAAATATTCAGAAATACCCTGTCTGTTAGTTTTTTAAACATGAGTTTTATTTCCAAAAATATTTTATTAAATGTCTTCAATCTCAAAAATAATTACACAAGTGAAAATATAGGCAAAGAGCTAAACTAACAATCAATACCTAGAAAACACTATTTTAACATTTTCAGAATTTTTATAAGGAAAAAATATATGTAAAATGTGCTGTGCTATAAACAAAATTTTAAGAAATGTTATTAACATATTAAGACATTTTCCATGTACATGTTTGTTTTCTGTGTCGACCATTATTTTTAATGGCTGGACATTATTGGTTAGCTGTATTTATTATTCATAATTGAAAATGTGTTTTCAGTTTTGTTACTATATTAAAAAAACCCTTCATATATAAAGTAATACATATCATAGTAATATATATTATATATATGTAAATATATATACCGGTACAGTATGTGTGTGTGTGTGTGTGTGTGTGTGTGTGTGTGTGTTCTGAATATATCTTTGGAATAAATGACAGTAGTGGAATCACTAAATCAAAGAATAAGGAAAGTTTTAGGAATTTTGGGTCTATTAATACCTCTATGTTTTTTAAGGCAATGTCACTTTGTTTTCTTTACAAATATATTGAATATATCTCAAGATTACTATTTTGTTACTACCCTTTGTGAACTTCCTTGTCTAATTTTCTTGTTCTATCAGGTAAAATTTATTATTTAATAATGTTGCCCAAAATTGTAAATGAACTTAGCAATTACAGAAATATTTTATTGAAACAATTTCCTCCAGCAAGATAGTGAATAAATTTTTAGTAGACAGGTCATCTCTATTCCATTACCTGATCAATTTAAATCCACAAAAAATCAAGGGTTTATATAACTTAATTTAAGAATCATTTTACTATTAAATCTCAAAATAGGGTGTTCTTAGACATCTGCACAACATTATATTGTAAGGTAACTGAATAATACACACAATTTTTAACTCATAGTTTGTCAACTGTGACTTCTACTTCCAGCAAAGTCGCTCTTGATCTCTGTAGTCGACATTCATGCATGTATTTCCAAGAACTGAGGGCATACAAAATTATTATATCCAGTTCAAATATTGTAGCCAGTTTTACTTTTTCTTTGCCTTTCATTTTCTTTCTTTTTTTTTAAGATTGTTATTTAAGACTTCATAAGATAAAAAGGATGGAGGCCAATTCAAGAAATCTAAGAGACATGACAAAATGGAGGAAAGAAAAACTGTATATCATTTGTGATCAGATACATGAATTAAGTAATCACTGCTGTGTCCTTACAGTTGATTACTAGAAAAATATATGCTTTTATAAATGTGTACAATGAAAATTGAGCATAAATAACAGATTATAAATTTCCTAATTCACTAAAAGAAAATAAGTACACACACATATAAAATAAAGGAAAAATTGGTTCATACATGAAAATATAGAAAACAAACCATAGATAAACACAAACATAAAATATAAACTATGAATCAAAATAAGAAAATGCTTTGAGCACTAATGGTGTATAGAAATTGCCTTGGAGTTTTACATGTACTAACTCTTTTAATCCTCCCATCTACTTTATGACGTAGATGTTTTCACAAAGCTCAGGCTCTAAAGCCAGACTACCAGGTTCTTCTTTTTCAGATCTACCACTCATTAATAGTTTGACCTTATTCAAATTAATTAAAATTTCAGGGCCTCAGTTTACTCCCTTGAAAACTGGGCATAATAACTGCAATGTCCTGAGGACTAAATATGTTAAAATTCATAAAGCTTTCAGTCAAGTGCCTGATATAGTAAACCCTGATAGGAAGTTTTATTTGTTTTGTGTTTCAAAGTCCACTTCACATTTTCTTTCTACCTCACTTGTCTGATTTTTATAGCACTATGTATGCTGTAAAGTCACTGCGAATGTTGTGACTACAGCCATGAAATCAGAAGATCTTTGCTTCTTGGCAGGAAAGCTATGACAAACCTAGATAGTGTGTTGAAAAGCAGAGATATTACTCTGCTGACAAAGGTTCGTATAGTCAAGGCTATGGTCTTCCCAGTGGTCATGTATGGTTCTGAGAGCTGGACCATAAAGAAGGCAGAGCACCGAAAAATCGATGCCTTTGAATTGGAGTGCTGAGCAACACTCCTGAGAATCCCCTGGAAAGCAGAGGTCAAACCAGTCTGTTGTAAGGGAAATCAACCCTAAATACATATTGGAAGGACTGATGCTGAAGCTGAAACTCCAGTATTTCGGTCATCTGATGAGAATAGCTGATTCATTGGAAAAGTCTCTGATGGTGGGAAAGATTGAAGGCAGAGGAGAAGAGGGCATCAGAGGAGGAGGTGGGTGGCTGTCATTGTTGATGCAACGGGCATGAATTTGGGCTAACTTTGGGAAATGGTGAGGGGCAGAGAGACTTGGTGTGCTGCAATCCATCAGGTCACAAAAAGTTGGACACTACTGGGTGACTAAACCATAACAATGCTGTATGTTGTCTTTAAACAACTTTTTCACTTTGCCCAGGTACAATTTTTCTGAGTACTTGATATTATTATTTTAACTCTTTAACTTAACAGATATAAAATAATCTCCAGATTGAGACTGGGCAGCCAGCAAGATAGAGGGAAAACTAAGTAAATTTGATAACCCAGAAACTAATAGATGAAGATAGAAAAGATGTCACAGAAACTTAAAAAAAAAAAAAAAAAAAAATGACAAAGTAAGAATGAGGGCAGTAGATACTGACAAAGTGGTTTCCTTTAATGAGGAAAAGGAAGAGGAACTAAGGATACATGTCATAGCAGTCGGAACATGGGTTGGAAAAGAATTTCCCGACATAGAGCATCACATAAAGGCGTGAGCTTATTAAGAACACAGAGCAGAGCACAATATGCCAACCTCCTGGCAGGCCAGTGAGACTTGTTGTGGGTTGGTAGCCAATGTCTATAGTTTCTAAACAAAGAAAATTCTTAATGGGAGGGAGGCATTAGATGATTGCTAGGGCACTATACAATGAGTATGGGGTAAGGATTTTTGCCAAGTATGAGATCGAGAACCCTGCTGGTGATGATTAGGGGGGCTATTGGCAATGGTTACAAAGGGATTCAGTCTGTTCTGGAGTTGAAGCTGATTCTGGGCTCCTCTAAAATGACCTTGGTGCAAGGACTTTGACCTGTGGCCTTGGGGCAGGATTCCACAGTACAGAGTAGGGGTGACCTTCTACAGCTGGTGGAAGCCTAGCTAACATTTTCTTTTTAGTAGGAGAGAATGTCAGCTGTAAACACACAAAGGTATATATGTGAATATGCACATTCTAATGTGATAAACCCATTAATAAAAGGTTCAAAATAAAACTAGCATCAACTGCCATTCTACCAGGCTTCCCCTTAATTCCTCTCTACTGAGGTGAGTGTTTGCTGCTTGTCTAGGCTTCTAAACAGTATGTGAGAAAATTATCTAACCTAAAAAATAATTTTATCGCCAGTTTTAACTAACAGTAATTTATTCATGTAAACTCATACTGTATTCAGCTAACAATAACTAGATACTTACTATATACTTGAAAGCCTTCCCCAGTGATCAGTGCAAAGAAATAGAGGAAAACAATGGAATGGGAAAGACTAGAGATCTCTTCAAGAAAATTAGAGCTACCAAGGGAACATTTCATGCAAAGATGGATACAGAAAAGGACAGAAATGGTATGAACCGAACAGAAGCAGAAGATAATAAGAAGAGGTGACAAGAATACATGGAAGAGCTGTAAAATAAAGATCTTCATGACCCAGATGATCATGATGGTGTGATCATTCACCTAGAATCAGACATCCTGGAATTCAAAGTGAAGTGGGCCTTAGGAAGCTCACTATGAGCAAAGCTAGTGGAGGTGATGGATTTCCAGTTGAACTATTTTAAATCCTAAAACATGATGCTGTGAAAGTGCTGCACTTAATATACCAACAAATTTGGAAAAGTCAGCAGTGGCCACAGGACTGGAAAAGGTCAGTTTTCATTCCAATCTCTAAGAAAGGCAATGCCAAAGAATGCTCAAAATACCACACAATTGCACTCATCTCACATGCTAGCAAAGTAATGCTCAAAATTTTCCAAGCCAGGTTTCAATAGTACATGAACTGTGAACCTCCAAATGTTCAAGTTGGATTTAGAAAAGACAGAGGAACCAGAGATCAAATTGCCAACATCTGTTGAATCATTGAAGAAGCAAGAGTGTTCCAGAAAAACATCTACATCTGCTTTATTGACTATGCCAAAGTCTTTGACTGTGTGAAACACACAAAAAAAAGTGTGGAAAAGTCTTCAAGAGATGGGAAGACCAGACCACCTGACCTGCCTCCTGAGCAATCTCTATGCAGGTCAGGAAGCAACAGTTAGAAATGGACATGGAACAACAGACTGGTTCCAAATCAGAAATGAGTATGTCAAGGCTGTATATTGTCACCCTACTTATTTAACTTATATGCAGAGTATATCACAAGAAATGCTGGGCTAGATGAAGCACAAGCTGGAAACAAGACTGCTGGGAGAAATATCAAGAACCTCAGATATGCAGATGACACCACCCTTATGGCAGAAAGTAAAGAACTAAAGAGCCTCTTGATGAAAGTGAAAGAGGAGAGTGAAAAAGTTGGCTTAAAATTCAACATTCAGAAAACTAAGATCATGGCATCTTGTCCCATCACTTCATGTCAAATAGATGGGGAAACAATGGAAACAGTGTCAGACTTTTTTTTTTTTTTGGTCTCCAAAATCATTGCGGATGGTGATTGCAGCCATGAAATTAAAAGACCCTTGCTCCTTGGAAGAAAATTATGACTGACCAAGACAGCATACTGAAAAGCAGAGACATTACTTTGCCAACAAAGATCCATCTAGTCAAAGTTATGGTGATTCTAGTAGTCATATATGGATGTGAGAGTTGGACTATAAGGAAAACTGAGTGCCAAAGAATGAATGCTTTTGACCTGTGGTGTTGGAGAAGACTCTTGAGAGTCCCTTGGACAGCAAGGAGATCCAGCCAGTCCATTTTAAGGAAATCAATCCTGAATATTCATTGGAAGGATGGATGCTGAAGCTAAAACTCCAATACTCAGGCCACCTAATGTGAAGAACTGACTCATTTGAAAAGACCCTAATTCTGGGAAAGATTGAGGGCAGGAAGAGAAGGGGATGACAGAGGTTGAGAAGGTTGGATGGCATCACCGACTCAATGGACATGAGTTTGAGTAAACTTTGGCAGTTGGTGATGGATAGGAGGCCTGATGTGCTGCAGTCCATGGGGTTGCAAAGAGTTGGACATGACTGAGCGACTTAACTGATGTACTTGATAAATTTAAATTTATTTACCTCCTTTTATTCCTTCCCCCATTTAATGTTCATACTAATTCTACTAGACACTCTTTTTAAGAAAAGCTATGAAAAACCTAGACAGCGTATTATAAAGCAGAGTCATCACTAGGCTGACAAAGGTCCATACAGACCAAGCTTTGGTTTTTCCAGTGATCACGTGTGGATGTGAGAGTTGGACCTTAAGGAAAGCTGAATACCATAGAATCAATGCTTTCAAAATGTAATGCTGAAGAAGACTATTGAGAGTCCCTTGGACAGCAAGGTCAAATCAGTCGATTCTAAAGGGAGTCAACCTTGAATATTCATTGGAAGGACTGATGCTGAAGCTGAAACTACAATACTTTGGCCACCTGATGCAAAGAGGCAACTCTTTGGAAAAGATTCTGATGCTGGGAAAGATCGAGGGCAAGAGAAGAAGGGGTTGACAGAGGATGAGATGGTTGGATGACATCACTGACTCAATGGACTTGAGTTCGAGCAAACTCCGGGAGATGGTGAAGATTAGAGAAGTTTGGTGTGCTGCAGTTCTTGGTGTCACAAAAGAGTCTGACATGACTTAGACACTGAACAACAGCAAAAAAGTAACAATCCTATGTTTTATAGATTAAATATAATATCTTGTCCAAGACAGCATCTCAATTTTTTTTTTTTTTCTACTCAGTGCTATTTGCCTTTCAGTGAATGGTGACTCCAAAACTACAGATTAAATTCAAGTGGCCTTTTTTTGGTCTTAATTTTCAAAGTCTTTTGCCTTTTTATAATTTCTGTTTCTTTGTGGGCATTTCAGCTTGCTTTGGGACAGACTGCATCGGCTTATTGCTAGTGGCTCTATTTTTGCTGAAATTCACTGTGAAGTTTTAAGAACTCTCTGTGTTCATTAAATAAAATAGTGCAGAAAGTCAACTATTATTTTTCCTTTACTAACCTAAGATCAGCTTTCAAAGGGTAGGCTCTGCCAGAGCCTTGAACACTCCTTGGGCACCATTATTTAGTAATTAACTATTGTGTGGACCACAATAAACTGTGGAAAATTCTGAAAGAGATGAGAATACCAGACTACCTGACCTGCCTCTTGAGAAACCTGTATGCAGGTCAGGAAGCAACAGTTAGAAGTGGACATGCAACAACAGACTGGTTCCAAATAGGAAAAGGAGTATGTCAAGGCTGTATATTGTCACCCTGCTTATTTAACTTATATGCAGAGTATATCATGAGAAATGCTGGGCTGGAAGAAGCACAAGCTGGAATCAAGATTGCTGGGAGAAATATCAATAACCTCAGATATGCAGATGACACCACCCTTATGGCAGAAAGTGAAGAACTACAGAGCCTCTTGATAAAAGTGAAAGAGGAGAGTGAGAAAGTTGACATAAAATTAAACATTCAGAAAACTAAGATCATGGCATCTGGTCACATCACTTCATGGCAAATAGATGGGGAAACAGTGGCTAACTTTATTTTTGGGGGCTTCAAAATCACTGCAGATGGTGGCTGCAGCCATTAAATTAAAAGAGGCTTACTCCTTGGAAGGAAAGTTATGACCGACCTAGACAGCATATTAAAAAGCAGAGACCTTACTTTGCCAACAAAGGTCCTTCTAGTCAAGGCTATGGTTTTTCCAGTAGTCATGAATGTGAGAGTTGGACTATAAAGAAAGCTAAGTGCTGAAGAATTGATACATTTGAACTGTGGTGTTGGAGAAGACTCTTGAGAGTCCCTTGGACTGCAGAGATCCAACCAGTCAATCTTAAGGGAAATAAGTCCTGGGTGTTCATTGGAAGGCCTGTTATTGACCCTAAAGCTCCAATACTTTGGCCACCTGATGCAAAGATCTGACTCATTTGAAAAGACCCTGATGCTGGGAAAGATTGAGGGCAGGAGGAGAAGGGGATGACAGAGGATGAGATGGTTGGATGGCTTCACTGACTCAATGGACCTGAGTTTGGGTAAACTCTGGGAATTGGTGATGGACAGGGAGGCCTGGCATCCTGCAGTCATAGGGTCGCAAACAGTCAGACATGACTGAGCGACTGAACTGAACTGAACTGAACTGATTGTTGTTGTTTAGCCACTAAGTTGTGTCAGACTCTGTGACCCCACCAGGCTCTTATATCCAAGGAATTTCATAAGCAAGAATACTGGACTACGTTGTCATTTCCTTCCCCAGGTGATCTCAACTTAGGGAATGGACCTATGTCTCCTGCATTGAAAGGCAGATTATTTTCCTCTAAACCACCAGGGAAGCCCTTATTTAGTAATAGTTGTGGCTTATTTCTGTTAGCAAGCCTTTGACTTTTCCATTTTATAAATTCATGAAGACCTCAGTTTCAACAGAAAATACACACTTTCAGTTATTTTTAAAATGCCATTGGGAACTTAAACTACTGTTTTAACATCCACAATAACATTCAGAAAAGTTATTTAATTCCTTTTCTCCAAGAAAAGCTGAAATTTTTTAAAAGTTCTCTTATCATTCATTATCAGCAAACAGCCAACTCATTGGAAAAGACCCTGAAACTGGGAAAGACTGAGTTCTGGAGGAGAAGTGGGCAACAGAGGATGAGATTGTTGGATGGCATTACTGATTCAATGCACACGAACTAACTGCGGGACATGGTGAGGGATAGGGAAGCCTAGTGTGCTATAGTCCATATGGTCACAAACAGCTGGATATGACTTGGTGACTGAACAACAAGAAAATTATTCAGTTGGCTTGTGACATATGTGTATTTTGTATCCAGATCTGTGTGACTAAGAAAATTTCTATTTTTCTAAAATACATCAGTATCTCTCTCCACACCCTACCTATCGACTTGAACTCAGAAAATGAGTATGATAGGAAGAAAACAAAGTGAATGAAGATTTTACATTGAGATAGTATGCATTTGTCAGCACATAATTTATAAATTTAATTTTTTAAATAGACTTCCATGAGGCATTAGGAAAATGGACAGCTAGTTTTCATTCATTTATGA
This sequence comes from Odocoileus virginianus, assembly GCF_023699985.2. NCBI lineage: Eukaryota > Metazoa > Chordata > Mammalia > Artiodactyla > Cervidae > Odocoileus > Odocoileus virginianus. Next base: position 55,283,130 of record NC_069675.1, on the reverse strand, counting down.
ACTTTTTATATTAAAACAAGGGTACCCCAATGATCACAATCTAAAGATTAAAAGCAGGCACAGAAATCTGAGTCGTTTTTATGACTTCAATAGAAAAAGAATTAGAAAGCTGTATTTAAAGACAAAATAACCCCTAAGTTTTATTGCTCTGCTTCTTTCTAGGTACATGATACTTGGACAAATTATTGCACTTTCTAAGTCTGGTTGTCTCCAGCAATATAAAAATCTGGCTGATAATTTTAACTCCAGTAATGAATGTTAGGCTTACATAGCAGCAATATGTAAACAGCTAGCATTTATTTCATATTTTCTGCATACCAGGTGTGATTCTAAGAACATTCTATGCGTTCATTCATTTAATTTCCACCTGTGCTCATGAACTGAGTCCTATCTTTATTGACTTTTGACAGACAGAATAAAGAAGTACAGAAGAAAGTATTTACTTGGCAATCAGATGCCAGGGCTTGTGCTCAGCTATTTCCTATCAAACAAAAGCATGGTTTGAAGGTACTTTGTAAGCTGTTACTCAACTATTAGTTTTTATTAATTATTTATAATATTGTTTTATTTCATTATATAAGCTTACTTAGGCACATACTGAATATTATTTAAATCTGTCTTTACTATTGACATGTTAAAAGTTTTCACTTTATAGCTATTTTAAAGGGCTCTGAATAAGGTATAAAATATACCCCATATATTCACAAGTTCAAATAAGTGGTCTTGCTTTACAATATTTCTTTGAGTTGCTTATGCAAGCATTTTGTTCAATTTGAAGATATTGACAAGGATACAAAAGTTAAACTCATTGTCTCCAAATATTGGCCTTCCTGAGAAGTTTGGGTGACCTTCTTCTCCTATTCTGGGCTGCTAGGAACACTAAAGGTGATTCAAATATTATTCTGCTCCTCCTGGTCAGATATTTTTTGCTTTCCTTTATTTCTCATGTAGAAACAGCATAGCCATATAACCATTTGGCAGAGAGCAGAAGTGATGAGTTTCTTTTCCTGTTCTGTTTTCCTTTCAGAGAAGATGGGTTGAGAAGCCAGAACCACAGAACCATAGCAACTCACTACTGAGCAGCTACACAAAGATCAGCTGCTTTCCCATTAGATTTATCAAACCAACAAAGGATGGGGTGTGAGTAGGAAACAAACTCTGTGTGTGTGTGTATGTGTGTGCAAGTTCACCTGATGTAACATGAAATTATTCTATCCTAATTTAGAGAGTATTTCACATAAGTTCTAGACCATTTAAGCAGTAAATGAATTGGCTGTTATTATTATTGCTAATATGAACACAATCATCATTGAAAATACACCTTGACATTCTGTTGTTGCTGACATCCATTTTGTTGTCCACTTATGGGGCTGCGGTTGACTTAGTGAAAATTCGGATTATTTACCTTTCTCAAAATCTAAATTGGAATACACAATCATATTTATTGGTACCAAATATTGGGAAGTTCCCCAGAAATTTTGACTACTGTTCCTGTCACCCAGATTTTGAAAAACGTTCTGACCCAAATAAGTTTCAAATATTAATCAGACAAAACTCATTGGTAAACTACAGACACTAAAATGATTGCTGAATCACAGATGTCTTGAACTTGAAGCAGTAGATTTTTCTAAGTGTTCTTACTCTACAGTTTGGTGTTTATGTTTTATCTTGATCTAAAACATGTTTAATTGTATCTTGTGGAAGTGTAATCATGATAGTGACTAATTTTTAATGAATAACATAACTGATTCTATGTACTGATCAAATTTGTGACAAACACATATGTGTTGCCATTTGCTTTTTATCTGAAACAACTGGTGAAGGGACATTCATTCTTCATGTTCTGCCCACAGACTTTTTGCTGACAACTCATATTAACTGGGTCATTCATGTGAGACCACTGAACATCAGTACCTCTATACTGGGGTAAATGTTGCATTTCAGACTTGTATCTGCCATTGCCCTTGACTGTACCTATTTACTTATCATTGGGATGCACTTTTATTCTTAAAAGCAGGGTAATTGTCAAACATATGGTAATAGGAAGGAAAACTTAACCAATAAAAAACATAAAAATTAACCCCTCTAAGCTTGTCAGAAGCACAGGGTAGATTAATATTCTCCTTTAATAACCTATTTCACCGATCTATTGGAGCCCATTACTACTAACGTTGTTGGGTCTTAAGGTACAAGGTTTCAGCATTTTACAATTAACTCACATTCTCAGAAAAAAAATTACTTCAAGGTATTTCAGCAAATTAAGTATAACTACAGGTATAAATGAAATATAACTGTATCATGTGAAATGCTAGGTTAGATGAAGCACAAACATCAAGATTGCTGGGAGAAGTATCAGTAACCTCAGGTATGCAGATGGCACCACGATTATGGAAGAAAGTGAAGAGAAACTAAAGAGCCTCTTGATGAAAGTGAAAGAAAAAAGTGGAAAAAAATGGCTTAAAACTCAACATTCAAGAAGTGAAGATCATGGCGTCTGGTCCCATCACTTCATGGCAAATAGATGGGGAAACAATGGAAATAGTGACAAACATTTTCTTGGGCTCCAAGATCACTGCAGATGGTGACTGCAGCCATGAAATCAAGACACTTGCCCCTTGGAAGAAAAGTTATGACCAACTTAGACAGCATATTAAAAAGCAGAAACATTATTTTGCTGACAAAGGTTTGTCTAGTCAAAGCTATGATTTTTTCAGTAGTCATGTATGGATGTGAGAGTTGGACCATAAAGAAAACTGAGCAGCAAAGAATTGATGCTGTTGAACTGTGGTCTTGGAGAAGACTCTTGAGAGTGCCTTGGACTGCAAGGAGTTCCAATCAGTCCATCCTAAGGGAAATCAGTTCTGAATATCCATTGGAAGGACTGATACTGAAGCCGAAGCTCCAATACTTTGGCCACCTGATGTGCAGAACTGACTCATTGGAAAAAACCCTGATGCTGGGAGAGATTGAGGGCAGGAGGAGAAGGGGACAACAGAGAATGAGATCATTGGATGGCTTCACTGACTCGAAGGATATGAGTTTGAACAACTCCCAGAGATGGTGAAGGACAGAGAAGTCTGGCGTGCTTCGTCCATGGGTTCACAAAGAGTCGGACTGAACTGAGTGAGTGAGTGAGTGACTGAACTGAACTTCAAATGTAACTTCAAATTATATAAAGAAAATTAATAAGCAAATTATTATTAATGTACAAATTAATGGAATAGTTAACCTTGATTCCCTTAGATCCTTCTCAAAATATTTTCTAGAACCCCTCATACCTATCAACAGCAATTAGTATTTTTATATTATAACATTCATCAAAGTTTTAAAAGTTAGCTTCCCCTGGATTTTACATTCCAGGTCTATTTTTTTATTAATTAATTAATTAATTTTAATTTACAATATTGTATTGTATTGTATTGTATTGTATTGTATTGTATTGTATTGTATTGACTTGAATCCTCCATGGGTGCACATGTGTTCCCCATCCTGAACCCGCCTCCCATATCCCTCCCCATCCCATCCCTCTGGGTCATCCCAGCGCACCAGCCCTGAGCACCCTGTATCATGCGATGATCCTGGACTGCTGATTTGTCTCACATGTGATAATTTACATGTTTCAATGCCATTCTCCCATATCATCCTGCCCTCGCCCTCTCCCACAGAGTGCAACAGACTGTTTTATACATCTGTGTCTCTTTGGCTGTCTCCCATACAGGGTGTGTCTATTTTAAAGGCTAGTTCATGATTGGAATCTGACAAGATGCCTCACAAAGTAATGAATCTATATGTGTATATATAGATTCATATGTATATATGAATAAATTTATTTCAATACCAAAATATTGAAACCACTAACCACTGACAGTAAATAATGTTATTAATTGTTTCAATCTTTTCGAAGGTTAACATTTCTAATGTTATAAGGATTCCAACAAATGCTTATTTTCTCAATATGACTTAATAGTTTGCCTATAAAGATAACTTCCTTATGTCAAGAAAGTATGTATGTAAACAATGTGTTTACAAAATTTTGTAAAGAAAATTGGCTTGATGTTGCATGTTTATTCATGTGATATGTGCCATATTATATATATACATACATACATATATATGTATGTATGTATATATAAACATTTTGAATATATGTCAAGCAGATATTTTTTAAGTAACTAATTCATCCATTGCTTTAATAATATGTAACCATTTAAGGCTGGGGTAAATACTTACATGCTAATGCAAAAATATGTGTGATATACAATTTAGAAAAATATTAGTGCAAACATTCCCCATAAAACAAAGACTTAGAATATTTGTATGTGTTCACCTATGAATATTCTTGACATATGGATGATTTTCAAAAATATATTTAATAGAACTTTTTTTTTGGAAGGGTGTGAAAGAGGTTTCAATTACATATTATCTTAAAATTGAGTACATATATTTTAAAGGTGTTTATTATATTGGCACTATTTTATGTATAAGCTACTGTAAGGGAAATGAAAACAGGAAGGATATGGCAACACTGAAGTGGCAAAGCAAAATGATGACCTATAGTGGTAATGTATGTATATATTATTCTGTATAGCATTGTATTAATAATGCCAGGTAATCTTAGTTTTCAGCATTTTACTGTAAAAGTTAACTAATTTTTTTAAAAAAGTCTTGCTTCTAATTGCAAAGAGCTCATGAGCCAATATGAAGTCTTCATATGCATAGCACCCATTCTCTTACTGTACTTTATTGAAGTTTTAAAGCTGCCAAAACTTTAAAGATTTTGAATAATGCTCTATTTAGAAAAGTTCTGATTAATTCAGTATACACTTTTTAAATGTCTTTTTCTATCAAGCAGTTTTGCATGATAATAGTGTATTTATTTCTTAACACTTCAAGTTCTCCAGCTTTTTTATCCTTTCACACCAAAAGTCATAAGTATTTCCATAGCAACCAAGCTCATTGTCAGAGGTAGAAATTTTGACTTCTGGTTTTTTTTTTGTAAGGAACATAGAACATTTAAACAACAAAATGTTCTATTTTTATCAAGAGTTGAAAGAAAAATGTATTGAATGTTTCCTTTAATAATTATTCTGATAACTTTTATGTGTATGTTATTGCCAAAGCTCAACACTATTGTTTCCTTAGTAATCTCAAGCTATAAGTATTATCTCCTTTTTCACAGTCATAATTTCTCTCTGTGCCAAGTGACAAGTTTTAAGATAAGTAAAATTGAGAGTGTATATAAATATATGTATATATTATATTCAGTTAGAGAATCTGCTACAAATGCCCAATTTTTTAACCTTGAGTTCTTTAATTAATGGAAAATTTCAGTCTAGAAGTACAATTAATTCAATAAATTCCATCCAAAAGTGAACAATTCTTTTTCTCCTCAACCACTTCCAAAATATTATCAGCATCTTATTTAGTATGGTAATATATCATGACTTAGAAACTAAAATTTATCTGATTATGTTGTTTCATGAGCAATAGATAATAAGTATTTGCCGTAATACATCCCTGAACACAAGAATGATTAATGCTGAAACAAAATTTATATTTTCATTTGCTTAAAGTTACTACTTGGCACAACTGTATGGAAATACTATGTTAGTAAAATAGAAGACAATTTTATTTTATAACATTTATAGATTTGTTTACAGATGGCTGGTAATTTTGGCTGAATCTTCTTGAAAATCGTTATCATCACCACCAATAGAACACACTTTATAAGAAGAAAATCAGGATATAAAATATCAGACCTATTTTATCCAGTGCCACTAAATCCCAAGCTATTGGTTCCCATTCTCCTGGTTTACTCTTTATTGACTTAGAAAGTAAAAGCAAAAGGCAAACATGTTAATTTAGCAACACGTTAATTGTAAATGCTTTCCTTGTGCCACCATACAAGTTTGTTGATGAAATTTTTGACTTTGAAAAATCACTTATTTATATATAGTGTTATATAAAAATATAACTAGCATGTGAAAAGTGAAAGTTGTAGCATTTTCAATAATGCATACAATATTTTGTCACAATTTAGTGAAAATGACAAATTATAAAAGAATTGCTAAAAGTGGGCAAATTCTGAAATGAACACTCTCAGGTTTCCAAGTTAGTTTATGAGGATTAAGTTGTGAAGTATATCACAAAGTCCCTTTTATGAGAAAGGGTGCTCAGAGTGAGAATAATTACCTCACTGAGAGGGCAGATTGAGCTTTCTCTGAGCTTTCAAAAAGGTCTCATGTTCAGGCTAATTACGCTACTCTTTTTTTTTTTTTTTTTTTCTTTTTCTTCAATTGCCTGGTCGAAATCTCCTCCTGATTTTCACGTCTGTTTAACCATATTAGGGCTTTCTCGGTGGCTCAGTTGATAAAGAATCTTCCCGCAATGCAGGAGAGCGGGTTCAATCACTGGGTTGGGAAGATATCCTGAAGAGGGAAATGGCAACCCACTCCAATATTCTTGCCTGGAGAATCTCATGGGCTGAGGAGTCTGGCAGGCTAAAGCCCATGGGGTCACAAGAGTCGGACATGACTTAGTAAATAAACCACCACTATAATCATATTAAAACATTTTCTTATTTCTGTTTTCATCTACCCCATATGTAAGCCTCTCCAAGACAGGAACATGACTAGTTTTCTTCTGAACTGCAGAGTCATATTTGGCAAATAGTAAAAATTCAATATGTGTTTTGATCTATATTGATATGTTTTGATGGACTAATAAATGAAACAAAAATTGCCATGCTTCTCCCATTTGTCAATTATTGTCTCAGAATTGTCTAGCTTTTAATGTCATTAAAATGTATTTCCACCAGAATTGTTAAGTTTTACAATTGACTATTTTATGGCTTTGGGCAGTTTACAAAATAGTTCAGCATATGCAGTGTCATTCTATCTTTAGGTAGACGTTAAGGAATTTTCAATGATATTTTATGGAAATCTATTATACATCACACATTTTTAGTGAGATTACATCCTATTTTCAGGCAAGGAAATCAAGCTTTGAATGTTTAAACGAATTGCTCAAAAAGGCAGTACTCAAGTTAAAAGTCAAAAGCATTTAAACTGCTGTTTCCTTAATCCAGGGATTTCATTCATTCTATGCCACTAAATTATGATTCAAGAAGTGAGCTAAACTTAAGTGAAAATGACATATTACATTATAATTAACCATGTACAATTTAGGGAATAAATCTTAAGTATTTTGTTTATATTTTACTTATTTTTAATAGACCTATAAGCCATGAGTAATACAACATGCAAAAGTTAAATTTAGTTAAAGTGGAAGAGAAATAAAAGTTTTAAAATCAGTAAAAAGTAAAATCTAAAATGCAGACACTTCCTCCCCACACTTTAAAATAAATTATATGTTATATTTTCCTAATTGTAAGACTATCATGTGAACTACAGTTAAAAAAGAAGAATTAAAATGTATTTATGATTCTACTCTATAGCATTGTAGTTAGATATTTGTATATAATATAAAATATATAAATAACTATGAACTATATTTGTGGTGTGCTAACATCCACATTGGAGAAGGAAATGGCAATTTACTCCAGCATTCTTGTCTGGGAAATTACAGGGACAGAGCAACCTGCAGGCTACAGCCCATGGGGTCTCAAAGAGTCAGGCACAACTTAGTGACTGAACCTGCATGCAATATGCATGTAGTATAATATTTTTCCTGCTAGAGACAAAAATTTCCAAAAGTCAGTGGTCCAAAATTTTTTAAAACCCATCATTGTATTTCTAATGACAATCTTCTTTAAAAGTACTAATTTCAGATTTAAAAAAAAAGAATATTTGATATTAGTTCTTTGTTCTAAATAAATGTTAACAAAACATTTTCAGAATTAGGAGAAGTTATATCAAGTGAAAGTCAAATCTTTAGGAAAGATTGAAGTACGCTTTAATGTTGCTTCTATGGCTAAAAATAAGACCGCCTTTTCTTCCCTCTTAATTTCTTTACAACACATATAATTGTTAATGAAAGGATATAATAGGCTTGCAATTAATATATGATGGCACAGATTATCTTTCTTACTTCCTAATAATCACAACATCAACTCTGGAAATGCAAACACAAGCAAAGGACAACTCTGAAAAATGTCAAGAAGTAAGACTGGTAAAAAAATTGAAAAAACATATGATGTCCATTGACTAAAAGACTCAAAACAGTAAAAATGCTACTTCTCTTCAAATTGATCTATAGCTTTACTGCAATTTGTAACAAAGCACTTACAAGTTTTTATATACATAAACAAACTTTAATTCTGAAAAATATATGGGAAAAAATACCTAAAACAAAATTGACAAATAACAATGAAGGGAAAATTCCTTCTAGTGTATATGAAGGCTTATTTTAGCTATATTATTTATTACAGTATGATATTGGGTCTTTTCTATCAAGTCAGCTCTTTGCATCAGGCGGCCAAATATTGGAGTTTCAGCTTCAACATCAGTCCCTCCAATGAATATAATTGATTTCTTTTTTTTTTTTACCTGTAAATATTGGTTTTATTTCTTTTTTTTTATTCTTATATCTTTTATTTTTTTTCCATTTATTTTTATTAGTTGGAGGCTAATTACTTTACATCATTACAGTAATTTTTGTCATACATTGAAATGAATTAACCATGGATTTACATGTATTCCCCATCCCGGTCCCCCCTCCCACCTCCCTCTCTACCCGATCACTCTGGGTCTTCCCAGTGCACCAGGCCCGAGCACTTGTCTCATGCACCCAACCTGGGCTGGTGATCTGTTTCACCCTAGATAATATACATGTTTCAATGCTGTTCTCTTGAAACATCCCACCCTCACCTTCTCCCAGAGTCCACAAGTCTGTTCTATACATCTGAGTCTCTTTTTCTGTTTTACATATAGGGTTATCGTTACCATCTTTCTAGATTCCATATATATGTGTTAGTATACTGTAATGGTCTTTATCTTTCTGGCTTACTTCACTCTGTATAATGGGCTCCAGTTTCATCCATCTCATTAGAACTGATTCAAATGAATTCTTTTTAATGGCTGAGTAATATTCCATGGTGTATATGTACCACAGCTTCCTCATCCATTCATCTGCTGATGGGCATCTGGGTTGCTTCCATGTCCTGGCTATAACCAACAAATCATAGAAGAAATCAAAGAAGAAATCAAAATATGCATAGAAATGAATGAAAATGAAAACACAACAACCCAAAACCTATGGGACACTGTAAAAGCAGTGCTAAGGGGAAGATTCATAGCATTACAGGCCTACCTCAAGAAACAAGAAAAAAGTCAAATAAATAACCTAACTCTACACCTAAAGCAACTAGAGGAGGAAGAAATGAAGAACCCCAGGGTTAGTAGAAGGAAAGAAATGTTAAAAATTAGGGCAGAAATAAATGCAAAAGAAACTAAAGAGATCATAGCAAAAATTAACAAAGCTAAAAGCTGTTTTTTTGAAAAAATAAACAAAATTGACAAACCATTAGCAAGACTCATTAAGAAACAAAGGGAGAAGAACCAAATTAACAAAATTAGAAATGATTTCTTTTAGGATTGATGGGCTTGATTTCCTTCAAGTCCAAGAGACTGTCAAGAGTCTTGTCCAGTAGCACAGTTCAAAAGCATCATTTCTTCAGTACTCAGCCTTCTTTATGGTCCAACGCTCACATATGACTACTGGGAAAACTATAGCTTTGACTATACGGAACTTTGTTGGCAAAGTAATGGCTCTACTTTTTAATATGCTGTCTAGGTTTGTCAAAACTTTTCTTCCAAGAAGCAAGTGTCTTTTAATTTTGTGGCTGCATTCACCACCTGCAGTGATTTTGGAGCCTAAGAAAATAAAGTCTGTCACTGTTTCTACTGTTTCCCCATCTATTTGCCATGAAATGATGGGACCAGATGCCATGATCTCTGTCCTTTGAATGTTGAGTTTTAAGCTAGCATTTTCGCTCTCCTCTTTAGCAACTTTATCAAGAGGTTCTTAAGTTCCTCTTCACTTTCTACCATAAGGGTGGTATCATCTGCATACCTAAGGTTATTGATATTTCTCCCAGAAATTTTAATTCCAGCTTCTGTTTCATCCAGCCCAACATTTAGCCTGATGTACTCTGCATACGAATTTAAAAAACAGGGTGACAATATACAGCCTTGACATACTCCTTTCCCAATCTGGAACCACTCCATTGTTATATGTCCTGTTCTAACTGTTGCTTCTTGTCCTGCATACAGATTTCTCCGGAGGTTGGTAATATGGTCTGATATTTCCATCTCTTTAAGAATTTTCCTTCGTTGTTATTCACACAGTCAAAGGCTTTAGCATAGTCAATGAAACAGAAGCAGATGCTTTTGTGAAATTCTCTTGCTTTTTCTCTGATTTAACTGATGTTGACAATTTGATCTCTGGTTCCTCTGCCTTTTCTAAATACAGTGTGAACATCTAGGAGTTCTCAGTTCACATACTGTTGAACATACTGTTGAAGCCTAGCTTGGAGACTTTTGAGTATTACCTTGCTAGTATGTGAAATGAGTGCAATTGTGTGGTAGTTTACATATTTTTGGCTTTGCCTTTCTTTGGGATTGGAAGAAAACTGACCTTTTCCAGCCCTGTGGCCACTGCTCCATTTTCCAAATTTGCTAGCATATTGAGTGCAGCACTTTCACAGCATCATCTTTTAGGATTTGAAATAGCTTAACTAGAATTTCATCATGTCCACTAGGTTTGTTTGTAGTGATGCTTCCTAAGTCTCACTTGATTTTGTATCCAGGATGTCAAGCTCTAAGTGATAACACCATCATGGCTATCTGGGTCATTAAGATCTTTTTTGTATAGTTCTTCCATGTATTCTTGCCACTTAATATCTTCTGCTCCTGTTAGGCCCTTACAATTTCTGCCCTTTATTGTGCCTATTTTTTGCATGACATTTTCCCTTGGTATGTCTGATTTCCTTGAAGAAATCTCTTGTCTTTCCCATTCTAATGTTTTCCTCTAATTCTTAACTTAGGAAGGCTTATTTATCTCTCCTTGCTATTGTTTGGAGCTCCCCATTCAGATAGGTAGATCTTTCCTTTTCTTCTTTGCCTTTCAACTTCTCTTCTTTTCTCAGCTAGTTATAAGGCCTTGTCAGACAACCATATTGCCTTTTTGCATTTCTTTTTCCTGTTTATGGATTTGATCACCACCTCCTGTACAGTGAGTGTTTTGAACCTCTTTCCATAGTTCCTCAGGCACTCTGTCTATCAGATCTAGTCCCTTGTATCTATTTGTCACTTCTGCTGTATAATCATAAGGGATTTGATTTTAGTCATACTGGAATGGCCTAGTGGTTTTTTCTACTTTCTTCAATTTAAGTCTGAAGTTTGCAATAAGAAGTTCCTTATCTGAACCATAGTCAGCTCATGGTCTTATTTTTGCTCACTGTATAGAGTTTCTCCATGTTTGGCTGCAAAGCATATAATCAATCTGATTTCAGTATTGACCATATGGTGATGCCCATGTATAGAGTCATCTCTTGTATTGTTAGAAGAGGGTGTTAACTATGATCAATGCATTGTCTTGACCAAACTCTGTTAGCCTTTGCCCTGCTTCATTTTGTACTCCAAGGCCAAACTTGCCTGTTACTCCAGGTATCTCTTGACTTTCTACTTTTGCATTCTAGTCCCCTATGATGTAAAGGAAATATTTTTTGGTTGTTAGTTCTATAAGTTCTTGTAGATCTTCATAGAACCATTCAATTTCAGCTTCTTCAGCGTTAGTGGTTGGGGCATAGACTTGGATTACTGTGATATTGAATGGTTTGCTTTGGAAGTGAACTGAGATCTTTCTGTCATTTTTGAGATTGCATCTGAGCATTGCATTTCAGACTCCTTTGTTGACTATGAGGACTACTCCATTTCTCCAACGTGATTCTTGCCCACAGTAGTAAGCATAATGGTCATCTGAATTAAATTCACCTATTCTGGTTAAAGATTCTTTTTTTTTTTTTTCTACCTATGAACAACTATCTGTAGCAAAAATGAATCTTGATCTAGACTTCTTGTTTTTATACCAAAACTAACTTAAAATTCACCATGGGCTTTAATAGCAAACAGGAAAATATTGAACTTATGGAAAAAATAACACAATAATATTTATGCTGATATTTATAACATTCCTGGATACCATACATATGACAATAGTAGCAAATATTCTTCTAAGATGGAAATAAACCTATTTGAAATCCAATAAAATGGCATTTCTCTGTAAAACTATTTTGTATATTCCAGACAATGTATTCCACAGGTCTTCTAAGTATTCAGATCTTCCATGCTTGACATTATACCAGCAAATTTGGAAAACTCAGCACTGGCCACAGGACTGGAAAACATCAGCTTCCATTCCATTCCCAAGAAGTCAATGCTAAAGAATAATCATACTACCACACAATCACATTCATTTCATATGTTAGCAAGATTAGGCTCAATATCCTTATAGTTAGGCTTCTACAGTACTTGATCTGAGAACTTCCAGATGTACAACATGGACTTAGAAAGGGCAGAGGAGCCAGAAATCAAATTGCCAACATCCACTGGATCATAGAATAAGCAAGGGAATTTCATAAAACATCTACTTCTGCTTCATTGACTACAGGAAAGCATTTGATTGTGTGGATCACAACAAACTGTGAAGTATTCTTAAAGATATGGGGATACCAGACTCTCTTACCTGCCTCCTAAGAAACCTGTTTGTTGGTCAAGAAGCAACAGTTAGTGCTTAACATGGAACCAGTCCACTGACTGTTTTAAAATTGGAAAATGAGTATGTAAAGGCTATATATTGTCACCCTGCTTATTTAACTTATATGCATAGTATATCAAGTGAAATGCTGGGCTGGATGCACAAGCTGGAATGAAGATTGCTGGGAGAAATATCAACAACCTCAGACTGCAGATGATACCACTTTAAATGGCAGAAAGTGAAGAGGAACTAGAGTCCCATGATGAAGGTGAAAGAGGAGAATGAATAAGCTGGATTAAAATTCAACATTCATAAAACAAAGATCATGGCATCTGGTCCCATCACTTCATGGCAAATAGATTGGAAAAAAATTGAAACTGTGCCAGATCTCATTTTCTTGGGCTCCAAAATCACTCTGGACTGTGAATGCATCCACAAAATTAAAAGATGCTTGTTCTTTGGAAGAAAACCTGTGACAAACCTACACAACATATTAAAAAGCAGAGACAACATTTTGCCAATAATAGTCCATATAGTCAAAGCTATGGTTTTTCCAGCAGTCATGTATGGATGTGAAAGTAGGACCATAAATAAGTCAGATCACCAAAGAATTGATGCTTTCAAACTGTGGTGCTGGAGAAGACTCTTGAGAGCCCTTGGACAGCAAGGAGTTCAAACCTGTCATACCTAAAGGAAATCAACTCTGAATGTTCAATGGAAGAACTGATGCTGAACTGAAGCTCCAATACTTTGGCCACTGGATTTAAAAAGCCAGCTCATTGGAAAAAGCCCTGATGCTGGGAAAGATTGAGGGCAAAATGTTAAGGGAGCAGCAGATTATGAAATGGTTGGATGGTACTACTGACTTAATGAACATGAGTTTGAGCAAGCTCATGGCATTAATGAAGGACAGGGGAACATGTTTGCTTCAGTTCATGGGATGGCAAAGAGTCAGACATGACTTTGCGGCTGGACAAAAACATTCATGGGCTTCTCTGGTGGTTCAAACAGTAAAGAATCTGCCTGCTTATATTTATATATATTCCTGTATATACAGATGCAATGTTTGTTCTAGGAAGTTTATTGCAAAAAGTAAGATCAAAATAAATTAAAAATGCTTTGAAATTCTGGCAGTTTTAAAAATATTTGTCTTATAGATGTTATGCAGTAAAACATGTAATTTCTACATCATTGTACTAATTTCTATTTCTATTGCTAAACCATGCCCTAAAATGACGGATATATTGAAAGTAGATTGAATCATGTGCTCAAGTGAATTTCTGTAACTGTAAACTCTGAAGGCCAAGGAAACTAGTCAGGAATCACCCCTGTGTGATGACAAGTGCTTTTCCATTAATATGGCCTGGTTTATCCTGAGTAGTTTAAAGTTAGAAAATTAAGAAAGATGCTTCAAAATTTATGTAATTATATCCTATCAGGGTGTATTTTGTGGGAAAGCAGATTCTTAAGAGTTTGCAAAAGTTAATAATATTGTGTATCATTTCACAGTCACTCAGTCATGTCCAACTCTGTGACACCATGGACTACAGCACACCAGGCTTCCCTGTGCATCACCAACTCCCAGAGCTTACTCAAACTCATGTCTATTGAGTCGCTGATGCCATCCAACCATCTCATCCTCTGTCATCCCCTTTTCCTCCCACCTTTAATCATTCCCAGCAAGAGGATCTTTTCAAATGAGTCAGTTCTTTGCATCAGGTGCAAAGTATTGGAGATTGGAGTTTCAGCTTCAGCATCAGTCCTTCCAAAGAATATACAGGACTGATTTCCTTTAGGATTGACTAGTTGAATCTCCTTGCAGACCAAGGGACTCTCAAGAGTCTTCTCCAACACTACAGTTCAAAAGCATCAATTCTTCGAGGCTCAGCCTTCTTTATAGTCCAGCTCTCACAGCCATGCATGACTACTGGAAAAACCATAGCCTTGACTAGACAGACCTTTGTTGGCAAAGTAATATGCTTTTTAATTACTTTAACTGCTTTTTAATATGCTGTCTAGGTTTGTCATAACTTTTCTTCCAAGGAGCAAGCATCTTTTTATTTCATGTCTGCAGTCATCACCTGCAGTGATTTTGGAGGCCAAAAAAATAAAAAAAATAAAATCTGTCACTGTTTTTATTGTTTCCCCATCTATTTGCCATGAAGTGATGGGACCGGATGCCATGATCTTAATGTTCTGAATGTTGAGCTTTAAGCCAACTTTTTCACTCTCCTCTTTCACTTTCATCAAGAAGCTCTTTAGTTCTTCTTTACTTTCTTCCATAAGGGTGGTGTCATCTGCATATCTGAGGTTATTGATATTTCTCCCAACAATCTTGATTCCAGCTTGTGCTTCTTCCAGCCCAGCGTTTCTCATGATGTGCTCTGCATATAAGTTAAATAAGCAGGGTGACAATATACAGCCTTGATGTACTCTTCCGGTTTGGAACTAGTCTGTTGTTCTATGTCCAGTTCTAACTGTTGCTTCCTGACCTGCATACAGATTTCTCAGGAGGCAGCTCAGATGGTTTGGTGTTCCCATCTCCTGAAGAACTTTCCACAGTTTGTTGTGATCCACACAGTCAAAATCTTTGGCATAGTCAATAAAGCAGAAGTAGATGTTTTTCTGGAACTTTTTTGCTTTTTCAATGAACCAACAGATGTTGGCAATTTGATCTCTGGTTCTTCTGCTTTTTCTAAATCTAGCTTGAAGTTGGATTCACAGTTCATGTGAATGCCTGGCTTGCTGATGCCTGGCTTGAAGAATTTTGAGCATTACTTTGATTGTATGTGAGATGAGTGCAATTGTGTGGTAGTTTGAGCTTTCTTTGGGATTGTCTTTCTTTGGGATTGGAATGAAAACTGACCTTTCCCAGTCCTGTGGATAATATACATACATGTAGCTAAATATTGTTTATATTATTCATATACCTTTCATGCTATATTTAGACATGTTTCATTGTACAGGTACAGTATTTTACAGTAAAGAGATATATTTTATAATATTACACATGTGTGTACTTTTTTTTTTAAATTTCAGCAAGAGTCTTCTTTACTTTGACAGTGGCACCTATAAGTTTGTCTTTAGGTTCAACATTTGCAAATGAACATAGAAAACTGCCAGCCACTTCTGTTTCCCATGGTCGTGTCTCTCCAGCTGAATTTCCGTATCCTTAAACAATTTGAGACAGCAAAATAGTTACAGAATTATTTGGAGAGAAAAATCTTCAATTTCCTTTTGATAACACTCTTTTTTGTTTTGCTTTTAGTTGTAAAGGGTACTTTTTATTTCATGGCATTTGTATAGCTATTCGGCTCTTGGTTTTTACTGTAAGACAGATGCATACACACTCTTGTAAAGAACATTCCAAGCAAATATTAAATACTGACTTGTATAATGCAAGTGAATTTTATGGACCAGGTAAGTTCTTTTAGTGTTTCCCTTGTAGCTCAGTCGGTAAAGGATCTGCCTGCAGTGCAGGACACCCAGGTTCGATCCCGAGAGAAGGAAATGGCAACCCACTTCAGTAGCCTTGCCTGGAAAATCTCATGGACAGAAGAGTCTGGTGGGCTGCAGTCCATGGGGTTGCTTAGAGTTGGGCACAACTGAGTGACCTTAAGTTCTTTTAAGGGGCCTCCCAGGTGCTGGTCGTGGTGAAGAATCTTCCTGACAATTCAGGAGACACAGGAGACGCGAGTTTGATCCCTGGTTCAGAAGGATCCCCTGGAATAGGAAATGGCAACCCACGTGAATATTCTTGCCTGGAAAATTCCACTGACAGAGGAGCATAGTGGCCTACAGTCCACGGGATCACAAAGAGTTTACATAATGTAGTGACTGATCATGCGCAAGTTCTCTTAATCCTTTCATATAAAAAAAAAAAAAATTCTTTAACCAGCTCATATTATTCCATGGCCTAACTCTATTATATACTTAAAATAATTAATGTGATGCTTTTAAACTGAGACAATTCATTCCAGGTAATACTACAGAATATGTTTTGTTGAGTGAAAGGTATTTTCATCCATGCTGGTGGGAATGTGAAATATTTCTGGAAGACAAATTTGAGAATAAAGAGTAAAACTTTAGAATGTTCACATCATTGAATAGAACAATACTTCTTTGAAGAGTACAAAATATTTAATAAGAATTGCCCTCAGATCAAGTCTCTAGAATATTTTTTACACAATTATATATTATAGCTAAGTATTTATAATGATATGAATAATTTAAAACATGTTCTTGAATAATTTGTCCCCTTGAAATGAATGCTATGCAATAATTATAAGAAACATTACAGAAAGAAATATTTAGTGATAGGAAGAGTATTCAAGATGCACATATGAATGCAAAAGAAACTTTCAATTACATTATATATAGAGATAAAGAGATATGTATACATTTACACATAAGCATAACCATTTACAGAGAAAAAAACTACTAAAAGCATATTCCTAAAAACATTAGTGGCAGTTTATATTAGAGCATTTTGTTTTCACTTTAATTTTCCAAATTATCCAAATAATGTACATAATGTTTACATTTAGATAAAATCAGCATTTTTTAAAACAATAAATTTAAGAAATAAAAACTCTATTGTGAAACATGTCCTGAAATGACTAATACACTATTTTCACTTATTGCTTGAAAACACACACAGAACATCTGCTTTGTGCCAGGCATTGTGCTAAGTTAGGAGCTCATGACTAAGTGCAGAGAGAGAATAAGTACAGCAATAACAATACAAGAAATTAGAGTTATCATCGATGTTTGAATAGAATCCAAATGAAATCTAGAGAAAAGTTTAACTTATTTTGAATATTTCTTTTTATTGTAATAATTAGTCTAAGATTTCATGATTTTGCTGCTCATGCACTCCAAATTCTTGAGTTTGTTCTCCAGTGCCCTTGATGCATTTGATATTCCCTAAATTAACCCTAGAGCTTTGTGATGCATTTCTTACCCACGGTTGCAAAACTGATACAGATTTCACAAGTTTTTTCTTCTCCTCTACCTCCTGGTAATATCCTTTTGTTTTTAATTCTCCTTCTTAGAGGATTAATTTAAACAATGGTTGCTTTGGAAGGTTAATATCCTTTTTAATGTAGTTTCCACATTCTTGTAGGGTTACATGATTTTCATCTTGGAACCTCCTAGGTTGAGCAGGTACATTTACATGTCTACAAAGCAAGAATGACTTCTCTTACATATATCAAATTGTTCCCATATCAATCCTATTGTGCCATTTCTAAAATTAAAAGAAAATAGAGAGAAATAAAGAAATCAAAAAGTGAATATTTATTCAAATCTATGGGAACCTAGAATTGCACAATAAATATGTAGAAACTGTCTCAGTAATCAAAATTAACAGACTACTGAAATAGCATTCTTAGATTATTTATTATCTACATATGATTAATGTAAGTTGAGCAGAATTTTCTAAAAGGCCAAAAAAATCTTTTGAGAGAAAGTCATAACTGTGGTATATTTTAGACAAGAACATATCAAGATTATATTTTGGGTTATTTTTTTTTCCATATTTGATTCCAGGGCATGGCATCCTTTTGTTCCAGAAATTTTTTCTCCTCCAGAAACTTATACTTTACAATTGGTACCATATTTATGACACAATCTGGACTGTACTTCATCTGAGGCAGTCTCCAGCTTTTCTATTCTAGGAGAGCTATATTTGTGAGTTTGCATCTCTGGGTCTCATACAAACAAAAGGAATACAGAGTAGAAAAGAATTACTTTTCTATCCATTAGAAGTAGGTTAGTATATTTTTTGATTTTTCAAAAAACTTTAAAACACTTTTGGGGGAATTAATTTTAGACATACAGAAAAATTGCAGAAATAGAATTTCTGTATATCTCCTCACTTAATATTAGCATCTTACTGATGCATAACCATTGCATAAATAACACAGCTAGGAAATTAAAACTTGCACTAATAAATAAAGAGTTTGTTCGAATTTGCTACTTTCTTCACTAGTGTAATTTTTATATCTACTCTGGCATCCCATTTAAGGTCCCACGTTGTTTATGTTTACTTATTCTCCTTAGTTTCCTACATCTTCATACATTTCCTCATTCGTCCCTTGTTTTCATGACCTTGATACTTTGAAGAGCATTGATTAGGTTTTTTGGGTTTTATTTCTCCATATGTCCCTTAGTTTGCATTTTTGTCTCATATTTTCTCATGAAAGGGCTAAGATTATGCTTTCCAGACAAAAATGCCACAGAAGTGACCACATATCCTTCTCAGTGCATTGCATCCCACACTTTGTGATGCTGATACAGGGCATTTTTGGTAATGTTGACTTTGATGGCCTGTGCAAGCTGGTTCTGCATGGTTCTCTGCCGCAAAGTTACTGTCATTCCCTTTGTAGTTAGGAAATAACTTGTGTATATGCCTTGAAATTATACTATTTTTTACCCTCATACTTTTCCCACTTATTTTAACGTTCATCAATGGATGCTGTACTTATTAATTATTATGGTGATTTTTACCAAATAATGATTTTCTGTTTCACTCTTGCACATTTTTTAAGGAAGACAAGTTCCTCTGCTTGATCCACTTAATTTAATCAATTATTGATTCAGCTCAGGATGGAATATACATATTCATATATTTATGAATATATAAACATTTGTGTTTACAAAAATACAAATATACAGATGCTTATTTTATTTTACTTAATAACATCATTTATTCTAGTTTGTCATTTGGAGAATTTTGAGGTTGACTATTTTGTTTTTCCAATGAGATCCCACATCTATTTATCATGTATCTACCTATTTATCCACCTATCTATCCAATTACCTATCTACCTAACTACCTATTTATCTGGACTTATCACCATCCAAGTTATACTGATACACTGATTTGAATTCAATATAACAAGGTTCACTTCAGCCAATTCTCTTTCTATAACCTTAACAGTTATTTAAGTTTAAATCTGGACTTTCTGTTCTACTTGACTGTCTCTTTTGTCCTTTACTGAACTCTTTAGCTTATTTTTATTATTTGTATTTATTATAATTTAACTTACTTATCACTTTAGTTTTATTGGAAGCTTTAACATCTAGTAGAGTTTTACCCCCTTTGTAGATACTTTTAGGGGGTTTCCTGGCCATTTTTGGATATTTTATTTCTGCATATGACATTTTGTACAAACTTATCTGGCCATGTAAAGTGTTAGTTTGTTGGTATTTGTAACAAATAGGGCGATTCACAATTGTCCAAGTGGTAAAAAATCCAATTACCAAGGCAGGTGGAACAAGAGATGTGGGTGTGATCCCTGGGTGAGGAAGATCCCCTTGAAATAGGAAATGGCAACCCAGTCCAGTATTCTTGCCTGGAAAATTCCATGGACAGAAGCCTGGCAGGCTACAATCCAAGAGTCACAAACAACTGAGCATGAACACAAAAGCACACGTATTTATAATGAAGCTATTTAATTCTTAAATATCTTAAGGAGAATGTCTTAAGAAGTCCTTTTTGGTATAGGGGAGTGGAATGCAAAAATAGGAAGTCAAGAAACACCTGGAGTAACAGGCAAAATTGGCCTTGGAGTACAGAATGAAGCAGGGCAAAGGATAATAGAGTCTTGACAAGAGAATGCACTGGTCATAGCAAACACCCTCTTCCAACAACACAAGAGAAGACTCTTCTCATGGACATCACCAAATGGTCAACACCAAAAACAGATTGATTATATTCTTTGCAGTCAAAGGTGGAGAAGCTCTATACTGTCAGCAAAAACAAGACAGGGAGCAGACTGTGGCTCAGATCATCAAATCCTTATATCAAACTTCAGATGTAAATTGAAGAAAGCAGGGGAAACCACTAGAACATTCAGGTATGACCTAAATCAAATCCTTTACAGTTATGCAGTGGAAGTGAGATACAGGTTTAAGGGATTACATCTGATAGACACAGTGTTTGATGAATTATGAACGGAGGTTCATGACATTGTACAGGAGACAGGGATCAAGACCTTCTCCAAGAAAAAGAAATGCAAAAAGGCCAAATGACTGTCTGAGGAGGTCTTACAAATAGTTGTGAAACAAAGAGAAATGAAAAACAACGGAGAAAAGGAAAGATATATCCATTTGAATGCAGAGTTCCAAAGAATAGCAAGCCTTCCTCAGTGATAAGAAAGCCATCCTTAGTGATCAGTGCAAAGAAATAGAGGAAAACAATGGAATGGGAAAGAATACAGAACTCTTCGAGAAAATTAGAGATACCAATGGAACATTTCATGCAAAGATGGGTTCGATAAAGGACAGAAATGGTATGGACCTAACAGAAGCAGAAGATATTAAGAAGAGGTGGCAAGAATACACAGAAGTATATAAAAAATATCTTCATGACCCAGATAATCATGATGCTGTGATCACTCACCTAGAGCCAGACATCCTGGAATGTGAAGTCAAGTGGGCCTTAGGAAGTATCACTATGAACAAAGCTAGTGGAGGTGATGGAATTCCAGTTGAGCTATTTCAAATCCTAAAAGATGATGCTGTGAAAGTGCTGCACTCAATATGCCAGCAAATTTGGAAAACGTAACAGTAGCCACAGGACTGGAAAAGGTCAGTTTTCATTCCAATCCCAAAGAAAATCCATGCCAAAGAATGCTCAAATGACCACACAATTCTGCTCATCTCACATGCTAGCAAAATAATGCTCAAAATTCTCAAAGCCAGGTTTCAATAATACGTGAACCATGAACTTCCAGATGTTAAAGCTGGTTTTAGAAAAAGCAGAGTAACAGGAGATCAAATTGCCAACATCCGCTGGATCATTGACAAAGGAAGAGCATTCCAAGAAAATATCTATTTCTGCTTTATGGACTATGCCAAAACCTTTGACTGTGTGGATCATTACAAACTGTGGAAAATTCTGAAAATGTTGGGAATGCCAGACCACCTGACCTGCCTCTTGAGAAATCTGTATGCAGGTCAAGAAGCAACAACTAGAACTGGACATGGAAAAACAGAATGGTTCCAAATAGAAGGAGTATGTCAAGGCTGCATATTGTCACCCAGCTTATTTAACTTGTTTTTTCTTTTTGGAACTTTTATTTTTTATTTTTTTATTTTTTTTTAAATTAGCAATAACTCTTTAATATTATTAAAGATAAAATCAGTATTTACATTTCTTTTGATTTTCTTGCAGGATTTTTTTCTTCATTTATTTTAATTAGTTGGAGGCTAATTACTTAACAATATTGTAGTGGTTTTTGCCATACATTGACATGAATTAGCCATGGATTTACATGTGCTCCCATCCTGAACTCCCCCCCCACCTCCTTCCCCATCCCATCCCTCTGGGTCATCCCAGTGCATCCAACCTGGACTGGCTATCTGTTTCACACTTGATAATATACATGTTTCGATGCTTTTCTCTCAGATCATCCCACCCTCGCCTTCTCCCATAGAGTCCAAAAGTCTGTTCTATACATCTGTGTCTCTTTTTCTGTCTTGCATATAGGGTTACTGCTATCAGCTTTCTAAATTCCATATATATGCATTAGTATACTGTATTGGTATTTATCTTTCTGGCTTACTTCACTCTGTATAATGGGCTCCAGTTTTATCCATCTCATTAGAACTGCTTCAACTGTATTCTTTTTAATGGCTGAGTAATATTCCATGTGTATATGTATGATAGCTTTCTTATCCATTCATCTGCTGATGGGCATCTAGGTTGCTTCCATGTCCTGGCTATTATAAATAGTGCTGCGATGAACATTGGGGTACACGTGTCTCTTTCAGATCTGGTTTCCTCGGTGTGTATGCCCAGGAGTGGGATTGCTGGGTCATATGGCAGTTCTATTTCAAGTTTTTTAAGGAATCTCCACACTGTTCTCCATAGTGGCTGTACTAGTTTGCATTCCCACCAACAGTGAAAGAGGGTTCCCTTTTCTCCACACCCTCTCCAGCATTTATTGCTTATAGACTTTTGGATAGCAGCCATTCTGACTGGTGTGTAATGGTACCTCATTGTGGTTTTGATTTGCATTTCTCTGATAATGAGTGATATTGAGCATTTTTCATGTGTTTGTTTGCCATCTGTATGTCTTCTTTGGAAAAATGTTTAGATCTTTGGCCCATTTTTTTGATTGGGTCATTTATTTTTCTGGAATTGAGCTGCAGGAGTTGCTTATATATTTTTGAGATTAATCCTTTGTCTGTTTCTTCATTTGCTATTATTTTCTCCCATTCTGAAGGCTGTCATTTCACCTTGCTTATAGTTTCCTTTGTTGTGCAAAAGTTTTTTAAGTTTCATTAGGTCCCATTTGTTTATTTTTGCTTTTATTTCCAATATTCTGGGAGGTGGGTCATAGAGGATCTTGCTGTGATTTATGTCGGAGAGTGTTTTGCCTATGTTCTCCTCTAGGAGTTTTAGAGTTTCTGGTCTTACATTTAGAACTTTAATCCATTTTGAGTTTATTTTTGTGTTAGAAAGTGTTAGAGAGTGTTCTACTTCCATTCTTTTACAAGTGGTTGACCAGAGTTCCCAGCACCACTTGTTAAAGAGGTTTTTTTTTTTTTCCCATTGTATATTCTTGCCTCCTTTGTTGAAGATAAGGTGTCCATAGGTACTGGGCTTTCTATTTTGTTTCATTGATCTCTATTTTGGTCTTTGTGCCAGTACCATACTGTCTTGATGATTGTGGTTTTGTAGTAGAGCCTGAAGTCAGGCAGATTGATTCCTCCAGTTCCATTCTTCTTTCTCAAGATTGCTTTGGCTATTTGAGGTTTTTTGTATTTCCATACAAATTGTGAAATTAATTCAATGCAATCCCTATCAAGCTACCAATGGTATGTTTATTTAACTGATATACAGAGTACATCATGAGAAAACCTGGGCTGGAAGAAGCACAAGCTGGAATCAAGATTGCTGGGAGAAATATCAATAACCTCAGATATGCAGATGACACCACCCTTATGGCAGAAAGTGAAGAAGAACTAAAAAGCCTCTTGATGAAAGTGAAAGAGGAAAGTGAAAAAGTTGGCTTAAAGCTCAACATTCAGCAAACTAAGATCATGGCATCTAGTTCCATCACTTCATTGCAGATAGATGGGGAAACAGTGGCTGACTTTATTTTTCTGGGATCCGAAATCACTGCAGATGATGATTGCAGACATGAAATTAAAAGACATTTATTCCTTTGAAGAAAGTTATGAACAACTTAGGTAGCATGTTAAAAAGCAGAGACATTACTTTGCTAACAAATGTCCATCTATTCAAGGCAATGGTTTTCCAGTGGTCATGTATGGATATGAGTGTTGGACTGTGAAGAAAGCTGAGTGCTGAAGAATTCATGCCTTTAACTGTGGTGTTGGAGAAGACTCTTGAGAGTCCCTTGGACTGCAAGGAGATCCAACCAGTCCATCCTAAAGGAGATCAGTCCTGGGTGTTCATATGAAGGACTGATGATGAAGCTGAAACTCCAATACTTTGGCCACCTCATGTGAAGAGTTGACTCATTGGAAAAGACCCTGATGCTGGGAGGGATTGGGGACAGAAGGAGAAGGGATGACAGAGGATTAGATGGCTGGATGGCATCACCGACTCGATGGACACTAGTTTGGGTAAACTCTGGGAGTTGGTGATGGACAGGGAGGCCTGGTGTGCTGCGATTCATGGGGTCGCAAAGAGTTGGACACGACTGAGCAACTGAACTGAACTGAACTGATCATTCAAGTATAGTAATATCTTTCGTTTTCTTCAAATATATTTTTATGTCTTTCAAGAGTGTTTTAAAACTTCATAAGTATCAGTTTTGCATTTTTCATGTTAAATTTATTCCTAAGTATTTTTTGAATAAATGAAATAATTTTTACTATTATCTTTTCTGTTTATTTGCATATATAAATATGTGTATGCTAATTTTATATCTTGATAATTTACTGAATGTTTTTGTTTTTTAAGTTTGTCTTGCCATTATTTTTCTGGGGTTTTCCAGATATGCTTTCTTAACCCCTGGAATTAGAGATAGTTTTGCTAATTTCTACCGACCCTAAGGCATCTATTTCTTTTATTTTCTTTCTTTTTTTTTTTGACAAATTTCATTGAGAAATGACTTTAGTGCTATGTTGAATACAATAGAAAGTAGCTATTCTGGGTTTACTTCTAATATTATTGTACATGCCTCTAGGATTTTCTCATGAAAGAATATGCTGGCTTTAAAACTAAAACAATATCATCTCAGAAATGCAACACTCAGTTACTATTTTCTTGAATATTTTTGCCGACAATACATGCTGAATTTTGTTGCAGGTTTCCTCTGGATGTATGAAGATAATGATATTTTTTCCTTAGATATATTCATAAGTTTTGTGATGTTAATGGACTCTCTAATATTGAAGAAACTTTGCATTTCTGATATAAATCCCACTTGAGAATCATGTATTTCTTAATTGAATTGTGTTTCTATTTTGTTTTCCATTTATGTATTAATACATATTGTTATGCAGTTTTCTTTATTGTATTATATTTATCATTGCATGTTAAGAATAATTAGAAAAATTTCTTTCTTTTTCCAATGGCCTGGAGTAAATAATAGAGTATTAGGGCAACCTGATCTTTGAAGAACTGGTAGAATTACTCTGTAAAACTATCTAAGCCTGGTGCATTTTTTGTGAGGGTATTCCTTAGTATCTTTATTTCTTCTTGTGAATATTAATATGCTTAAACATTTTAGCATTAATTTTGGATTTCTTTGAATTTTTCCTTCTGCAATAGTTATTTTCTGCTTGTTATTTCTTATGGTGCATATTCTTGGTCATCCATTTTCTACCTGATAAAGTTAGCCAATGGTTTGTATATTTTCTTAAAAGTTTTTGATAAACCAGGGATTTGATCTATTCTTTTTTTTCCTATTCTGTACTTTATTAATTTATATTTCTTCATTACTTATTTCTTTGTGTTCTCTCTTTTTTGGTTGATATATTCTAGTTTTTTTGAGCTGGAACTTTAGTTATTTACATTTTTTTTTAAGAGGCTGGAAAGTTTTTTTCAATGTTTCAATACAGAATTTCATTCTTTGATTTTTATCAAAGTGTTTCATGAAAATAATTTACCTTCCTCACCAGTTTACCTGAATTTACAGATACAGTTATATACATTATTTTGTTTAAAAAACTTCTGTAATTTTATTTTATATTACATTTTTTCAGCTAAAATTTTTTTCAACTAGAAGACTTTTTTTCCATATAAATGGACCCATGTTTTTGGCTTTATTAGTTAATTCAAATTTAATTACATTATGATCAGAATTTTTAAATAATATTTCTACTTTAGAAAGTGCATATTATCTTTGAAATCTAATATATGAATACTTTTAGTGAATGCATAAGGGCAAGTAGAAGAATATGTATTCTTTATGGTCAGGCTGTGAATTTCAATAGATATATTAAAAATGGACTCTATTTATTCTATTGCTTATATTTTTTATGCTGACTTATTTTTGTCCACTCAATCTGTTTTGTATTGAAGTAGCATAAATTATCATTTTTTCTAGTTACTGTTGTTCAGTCGTGTCCAACTCTTTGGGACCCATGGACTGCAGCATGACAGGCTTCCCTGTCCAGTATCTCTTACAGATTGTTCAAACTCATGTCCACTGAGTCAGTGATACTATCCAACCATCTTGTCCTCTGTCGCCCCATCTCCTCTTGCTTTCTATTTTTCCCCAAATCAGGTCCTTTTCCAATGAGTCAGCTCTTCGCGTCAGGTGGCCAAATCATTGAGGCTTCAACTTCAGCATCAGTCCTTCAAATAAATATTCAGGAATGATTTCCTTTATGATGACTGGTTTGATCTCCTTGCCGTCCACGGGACTCTCAAGAATCTTCTCCAACACCACAGTTCAACAGTATCAATTTTTCTGCAACCCTCACATCCATACATGACTACTGGAAAAACTGTAGGTTTGACTACACAGACCTTTGTCAGAAAAGTAATGTCTCTGCTTTTTAATATGTTGTGTAATTTTATCATAGATTTTTTCTTTTTTCAATGAGCATTTCTGTTCAGTTCAGTCACTCAGTCGTGTCTGACTCTTTGCGACCCTGGGAACCACAGCACTCTAGGCCTCCCTGTCCATCACCAGCTCCCAGAATCCACCCAAACCCATTTCCACTGAGTTGGTGATGCCATCCAACCATCTCATCCTCTGTCGTCCCCTTCTCCTCCTGCCCCCAATCTTTCCCAGCATCCGGGTCTTTTCAAATGAGCAAGCTCTTCACATCATGTGGCCAAAGTATTGGAGTTTCAGCTTCAACATCAGTCCTTCCAATGAACACCCAGGACTGATCTCCTTTAGGATGGACCGGTTGGATCTTCTTGCAGTCCAAGGGACTCTCAAGAGTCTTCTCCAACACCACAGTTCAAAAGCATCAATTCTTCAGTGCTCAGCTTTCTTTATAGTCAACTCTCACATCCATACATGACTACTGGAAAAATCACAGCCTTGACTAAACAGACTTTATTGACAGAGTAATGGCTCAGCTTTTTAATATGCTGTCTAGGTTGGTCATAACTTTCCTTCCAAGTAGTAAGTGACTTTTAATTTCATGGCTGCAGTCACCAACTCTTTCCACTGTTTCCCATCTATTTCCCATGAAGTGATGGGACCAGATGCCATGATCTTAGTTTTCTGAATGTTGAACTTTAGTCAACTTTTTCACTCTCCACTTTCACTTTCATCAAGAGGCTTTTTAGTTCTTCACTTTCTGACATAAGGATGGTGTCATATGCATATCTGAAGTTATTGATATTTCTCCCAGCAATCTTGATTCCAGCTTGTGCTTCCTCCAGCCCAGTGTTTCTCATGATATACTCTGCATATAAGTTAAATAAGCAGGGTGACAATATACAGTGTTGATGTACTCCTTTTCCTATTTGGAACCAGTCTGTTGTTCCATGTCCAGTTCTGTTTCTTCCTGACCTGCATACAGGTTTCCCAAGAGGCAATGAACAAGCATCTCTTAATTTCACAGCTGCAGTCACTGTCCCTAATGATTTTGGAGACCAAGAAAATAAAACTTTTCCCGGTTTCCATTGTTTCCTCATCTATTTGCCATGAAGTGATGGAACCAGATACCATGATCTTAATTTTTTGAATGATGCATTTTAGACCAGTTTATTCATTTTCCTCTTTCACCTTCATCAAAATGCTTCCTTTCTGTCATGAAGCTGGTATCTTCTGCATATCTGAGG
The DNA here is from genome assembly GCF_023699985.2 of Odocoileus virginianus. Classification (NCBI taxonomy): domain Eukaryota; kingdom Metazoa; phylum Chordata; class Mammalia; order Artiodactyla; family Cervidae; genus Odocoileus; species Odocoileus virginianus. The sequence continues at coordinate 55,255,178 of NC_069675.1, read as the reverse complement.
TTGTTGATGTTTCTCCTGGAAATGTTGATTCCATCTTGTGATCCATCTAACTGAGCATTTCAAAAGATGTACTTTGCATATAAGTTAAATAAGCAAGGTGACTATATACAGCCTTGGCATACTCCTTTCCCAGTTTTGAACCAGTTTGTGTTTCATGTCCGGTACTAACTGTTGCTTCATGACCTGCACACAAGTTTCTCAGGAGGTAGGTAAGGTGGTTTCATATTCCCATCTCCTAAGAATTTCCCACAGTTTGTTGTGATCCACACAGTTGAAAGATATAGCATAGTCAATGAAGCAGAAGTAGATGTTTTTCTGAAATTCCTTTGCTTTTTCTATGATCCAATAGATGTTGGCAATTTGATCTCTGGTTCCTCTGCCTTTTCTAAATCCAGTTTGTTCATTTGGAAGTTTTTGATTCACAATCTGTTGAAACCTAGCTTGAAGGAGTTTGAACATCACCTTGGTAGCAAGTGAGATGATTGTAATTGTTTGGTAGTTTGAACATTCTTTGGCATTGCCCTTCTTTGGGATTGGAATGAAAACTGATCTTTTCAAGTTCTGTGGCCATTGCTGAGTTTTCCAAATTTGCCAGCATATCGAGTGCAGCACTTTAACAGTATCATCTTTTAGGATTTGAAATAGCTCAATTGGAATTCCATCATGTCCACTAGCTTTGTTCATAGTGACACTTCCTAAAACTGACTTGACTTTGCTCTCCAGGATATCTGGTTCTAGGTGAGTTATAACACCATCGTGGCTATCTGTGCCATTAAGATCTTTTTTGTATAGTTCTTCTGAGTATTCTTGCCACCTCTTCTTAATACCTTCTGCTTCTGTTAGGTCCATACCATTTCTGCCGTTTATTGTGCCCATTTTTCCATGAAATGCTCCCTGGGTATGTCTAATTTTCTTGAAGAGATCTCTAGTCTTTCTCATGCTTTGCCTATTCGGTGTCTTTTTTATCCCATCCAGGTTGTGAAATTATTCGTTCTATTTCTGTCAAAAATACCGTTGGTAGTTTGATAAGGATTGCATTGAATCTGTAAATCACTTTGGGTAGTATATTCATTTTCACAATAATAATCCTTCCAATCCAAGAGATGGTATAACTTGCCATCTTTTTGTGTCATCTTTGATTTTTTATCAGTGCTTCATAATTTTCTGCATACATGCCTTTTGTCTCTTCAGAGAAATTTGTTGCTATTTTGTTCTTTGTTTTGCAATTGTGCATGTTTTTGTTTCCTTAATTTCTCTTTCTGATTTTTCATCATTAGTGTATAAGAATGGAAGGGATTTCTGTGTACTAATTTTATATTCTGCAACTTTGCCATATTCATTGATTAGCTCTAGTAATTTTCTGGTGATATCTTCATGTCATCTGGCAACAGGTGAGTTTTACTTCTTCTTTCCAGTCTGGATTCCTTTTATATATATATATATTTTTTCCCTCTGATTTCTGTGGCTGGACCACCAATACTATGGTGCTCCAATAGTTCCCTTGGCATGTTACTACTTATATATTATTGCATTTCTTGTACTGTTTATTTAAAAAAAATAGCTCCTATGTCATATTTGATGCATACATAATCATTAGTGTTTCATCTTTATTGTGAATTGTAACTTTTAGTATTAATTGTTTCCCTTTTCTATATGAAGTATCACACCATCTGCAGACAGTGAGTTTTACTTCTTTTCCAATTTGGATTGCATTTATTTCTTTTTCTTCTTTGATTACTATAGTTAAGGCTTCCAAAACTATGTTAAATAATAGTTCTTTTTGTATGTTGCTACTTATATATCCTTGCACTTTCCTGTATTATTTTGTTTTTAAAAGTAGCTGTGAGTCATTTGATGCATACCTAATCATTTATGTTATATCTTTATTGTGAATTGCAGCTTTTAGTATTAAATTTTTCCCTTTGCTTTGGGAATTTGAATTATTCATTAATTACATTATCAGTTTTGCTATGCTTGCTCTCTTTTGCTTTCATTTGCCAGGTATGTATTTATACATTCATGCAATTTTAGATTCTGTAAGCATTTTGTTTTAGGTGTATTTTCTATAAATGAAACATATTTTAATGTGTTTAATGGCAAATTGTTATCATTTCTTTAATATAATTTAAGCCTATTTAAATTTGCTATTATGACTGATGTTTTGGTTTCAAATTAATCATAGGATTTTATATTTTATGCATATTGGTTTGTTTGCTGTGTTTCTTTCTTTAAAATAAGTCATTTTTTTTTGCTACTTTTGTTTTTTAGAAAGACACATTTGTTTTAGTGGGTAACTCTGTGTTTATGTCCTTTTTAGACCTATCATTATGTGGTTTTTAGCTATCTATTACCTTGTTTAAGGCTTTTAAAAAGTATGCATGCATCTATACTAAGTCACTTCAGTTGTGAGTGACTCTTTGCGACCCCATGGCCTGCAATCTTCCAGGTTCCTCTGTTCATGGGATTCTCCAGGCAAGACTACTAGGATAAGCTGCCATGCCCTCCTCTAGGGGATCTTCCTGACCCAGAGATCAAACACACTGGGTCTCCTGTGGCTCCTGCATTGCAGGCAGTTTCTTTGCCACCGGGGAAGCCCCTTTAAAAAGTATACTTGAGGTTTTTATTTTTATTTTTTTATTCTCTCCTCCTAACTCTGGTTGCATTATTTCTACTTAATCTCATATATAACATTTGAAAAATACTTTTCCACTCTCATCCCTAATTTTGCTTTAGTCTACTATGTCTATTTATGTATTTTTAAAAGTATTTGATACTATTTTTGAAAACTAGTCATTTTGATGAAATATCAACTCATTAGTTGGCTGGATAAATCTCATGCTCTTGTGCAGGGTTAAGAATCTATGACCACAAATGAGATGTGGCCCTCTGACTTTTTTGTACATAAAGCTTTATTGAAACATAAGTATAATTATTTATTTGTGTATTACATGTGTCTATTTTTGCATACCTAGTAGATATTTGGTCCTATCTAAAATGCCTTTTGAGACATTTGACCTATGCCAGAAGATTCTTGATATTCAGCCTTGTTTAAGATGCCCACTGAGACATTTGTTTCATACCAAATGGTCTTAGAAATTTGGTCTTATTAAAAGCATCCATGAACATATTTCTCTATGTCGAATGGTCCTTGATGTTTGAACTGTCAAAAACGTCCATTTTTAGAAAATGTCCCTGCATTCACATAGCCCATAATATTGACATTTTCAATTTAACGTATTAAGACTTAAAAACATGTTATTGATCCAATGTGAAAGTGTGTTATTGACCATGTTTTAATGGTCCAGTCATCCAATCATTGCCAAAGATAACTGTACATTCTCCTGCCAATTTACATGGACCACTTATCCATCCCGTAGTTGATGCCTATCAACTTGCTAACACAGTTTAGACAAATTAGGTGCTAAGTTCATAAGATATTAGTAAAGTTTTCCCTACCAATAAACCAGTGACCTTTGGTCAGACAGCTACAGAAAAATAAATAAATAAATAAATAAATAAATAACCTTTTTTTCTGTTATTTAACAGTATGACATCATCATTTGAAAATTCTCAGTGGAATATGGCAGAAATAGCACATTCACAAAAACAAAAGTCAATGGCATAAATAGTTTTTATTTATGTTCCTTTAACAGAGATAGGAGTAAAACATATTAGTTCTGAGAAGAGAAGCCTATCAACATTGACTGATGTACAATTAATCAGGATTTGGATAACATTGATATCAATCAAGAAGGGGCAGGAAACACATGCACAATATTGGTGTTGATGGGAACATAATAAATAGAGTAAAATATCATACATAGGAAATTAAATGCAACATGGCAGGTGTTCAAAGAACTCTTCATGATATTGATGATGATTCTAATAATGGTAACAGCAACCAAAGAGACAAGCAGAATTCAAAATAAACATTGACAGATTAATTAAGCTTAAATGCACGGAATCAAAATTCTAGAGGAGTATAAAGTAACCAGATGCAAACAGCCATTTCTTATGCACAATTACAGTGTTCAAGATGACAAAAGAATTATTATTTGTAAAATTTATGGTAATATTTGTTATTTAAGTACGAGTATCACATTATTGCTTATTTAACTTATATGCAGAGTACATCATGAGAAATGCTGGACTGGAAGAAGCACAAACTGGAATTAAGATTGATGGGAGAAATATCAATAACCTCAGATATGCAGATGACACCACCCTTATGGCAGAAAGTGAAGAGGATCTAAAAAGCCTCTTGATGAAGGTAAAAGAGGAGAGTGAAAAAGCTGGCTTAAAGCTCAACATTCAGAAAACTAAGATCATGGCATCTGGTCCCATCGCTTCATGGGAAATAGATGGGGAGACAGTGGAAACATTGTCAGACTTTATTTTGGGGGGCTCCAAAATCACTGCGGATGGTGACTGCAGCCATGAAATTAAAAGACGCATACTCCATGAAGGAAAGTTATGACCAATGTCAATAGCATATTAAAAAGCAGAGACGTTACTTTGCCAACAATGGTCCGTCTAGTCAAGGCTTTGGTTTTTCCAGTGGTCATGTATGGATGTGAGAGTTAGACTGTGAAGAAAGGTGAGTACCGAAAAATTGGTGGTTTTGAACTGTGGTGTTGGAGAAGACTCTTGAGAGCTCCTTAGACTGCAAGGAGATCCAACCAGTCCATCCTGAAGGAGATCAGTCCTGGGTGTTCATTGGAAGAACTGATGCTGAAGCTGAAACTCCAATAATTTGGCCACCTCATACAAAGAGTTGACTCATTGGGAAAGACCCTGATGCTGGGAGGGATTGGGGGCAGGAGGAGAAGGGGACGACAGAGGATGAGATGGCTGGATGGTATCACCGATTCGATGGGCATGAGTTTGAGTAAACTCCGGGAATTTGTGATGGACAGGGAGGCCTGGCGTGCTGTGATTCATGGGCTTGCAAAGAGTCGGACACGACTGAGTGACTGAGCTAACTAAATAACTAACCACATTATTCAGTAATGGCACCTTCAGAATAGCATGGACACTGTTCATTCTGTGCATGGTGTAGTGTTGGGTTATACTATATTGTTGAGTTATAAGTTAACAGTGAATAAGTAAGAATATATATATATATGTGTGCGTTAGAGTGTGTGTGTGTGTTTGCATCTTCACAGAAGAAAAACAGGCCTTGACATTAACCCACTGACTCTTCATTGTGAATGATAGATTTTGAATTTGCAAATACGAATGTGATTCAACTACTCCTACCAAATACACATGTATAATGATGCTTGTTTCACTTTTCACAATCACTGTGGTGAAAAATGTCTTCTTTGGGTCTGACATGTGAGAATATGACAACAGAAATTAATACTCATAAGTGCACATCCATTTGCACTTATTTGGACTCTTATTTGTGCCTCTGGAAGATATAAATGAAACTTTTGAGTACATTTTGGAGAATGCAGGAGAATATTTATATTATTCAATGGATTATGTTAAGAAAACATATGTCTGTAGAAGATATGGTAAGGCAGAAGACCAAAAATTACAAGATTTTCACCATAAAGTTGGAATGATAGTAAACATTAGTACTAAATGGTGGAACAAACAATAGTGGAAACCTGGAAGAGCAAATTTCAAATACTGATGGTGTATCATTCTTGATTTGTAGATTTATTGAAGTTAAATAAAAAACAAAACAACAAAACAACAGTAAATTGTTTGAACAAGTTGTCACCTAGGTTCTTAATGATCACACTTCAACATGGCCATAAACTTCCTAACAATACTGCTGCTGCTGCTAAGTCACTGATTCAGTCGTGTCCGACTCTGTGCGATCCCCTGGATGGCAGCCCACCAGGTTCCCCCGTCCCTGTGATTCTCCAGGCAAGAACACTGAAGTGGGTTGCCATTTCCTTCTCCAGTGCATGAAAGTGAAAAGTGAAAGTGAAGTCGCTCAGTCTTGTCCGACTCTTAGCAACCCCATGGACCGTAGCCTACCAGGCTCCTCCGTCCATGGGATTTTCCAGGCAAGAGTATTGAAGCGGGGTGCCATTGCCTTCTCCGCCTAACAAAACTGACAAAAATCAAATTGCTATTACCACAATTGTTAACAGATATAGTGAATATAAAGCCAGTGCTTAAATTGTTACGTACTTGCGAATAGTTACTCACCAACTAAAGAGTAACCCTATTGAATTTCATGACAGAGAAAAATAAGAATAAATGTGAAATTCAGAATTTGTCTCAGTTCAGTTCGGTTGCTCAGTCATATCTAACTCTTTGCGGCCCCATGGACTGCAATATGCCAGGCTTCCCTGCCCATCACCAAATCACAGAGCTCACTCAAACTCATGTCCATTGAGTCGGTGATGCCATCCAAACTTATCACTCTACATCATCCCCTTCTTCTCCTGACTTCAATCTTTTCCAGTATCAGGGTCTTTTCCAAGGAGTCAGTTCTTCACATCAGGTGGCCAAAGTATTGGAGTTTCAGCTTCAGCATCAGTCCATCCAATGAATATTCAGGACTGATTTCCTTTAGGATGGACTGGTTGGATCTTCTTGCAGTCCAAGGGACTCTTAAGAGTCTTCTCCAACACCACACTTCAAAAGCATCAGTTCTTCAGCATTCAGCTTTCTTTATAGTTCAACTCTCACATCCACACATGACTACTTGAAAAATCATAGCTTTGACTAGATGGATCATTGTCAGTAAGGTAATGTGTCTGTTTTTTAATATGCTGTCTAGGTTGGTCATAACTTTTCTTCCACGGAGCAAGCATCTTTTAATTTCATGGCTGCGGTCACCATCTGCAGTGATTCTGGAGCCCAAGAAAATTAAATCTGTTTCTGTTTCCATTGTTTCCCCATCTATTTGCCATGGTGAAGTGACGGAATTTGTTGCTGTGATCTTCGTTTTTTGAATGCTGAGTTTTAAACCAGCTTTTTCACTCTGCTCTTTCACTTTCATCAAGAGGTTCTTTAGTTCTTCATTTTCTGCCATGCAAATAAAGTTTTAAATAAGTTAAATGTTTGTATAATCTAATGAGAACTTCCCTGGTAGCTCAGTCAGTAAAGAATGTGCCTGAAATGCAGGGGACCCAGGTTTGATCCCTGGGTTGGAAAGATTCCCTAGAGAAGGAAATGGCAAACCACTCCAATATCCTTGCCTGGAAAATCCCATGCACAGGGGAACCTGGTGGGCTCCAGTCCATGAGACTGCAAAGAGTTGGACACTACTGAGTGAACTGTGGACCAAAGGTCTCAATAAGCATTTTAGATAAGCCCAAATATCCTGCAAAACATTTGCACTACAATGGTTGAGTAGAGTAATTTTAAAAGAGACTCACAAATCCTAAACTATCGATACTATCTGGCCCTTCATATGTAATGTTTTCTGACTACCAGTTTAGTGTATTCCTCAAGATGTTGATGGGTGTATAATTCTCTCAGTTCCTATATGCTGAAAACAAGTTCTGGCATTTAAAGAACATTCAGTTCAATTCAGTTCAGTTGCTCAGTTGTATTTGACTCTGCTACTCCATGAATCACAGCACGCCAGGCCTCCCTGTCAATCATCAACTCCCAGAGTTTACTCAAACTCATGCCCATCGAGTCATTGATACCATCCAGCCATCTCATCCTCTGTCATCCCCTTCTCCTCCTGCCCCCAATCCCTCCCAGCATCAGGGTCTTTCCCAATGAGTCAACTCCTCGCATGAGGTGGCCAAAGTATTGGAGTTTCAGCTTCAGCATCAGTCCTTCCAATGAACACCCAGGACTGATCTCCTTCAGGATAGATGGGTTGTATCTCCTTGCAGTCCAAGGGACTCTCAAGAGTCTTTTCTAACACTTGGATATAAAAGTATTTGGATCTCATTTGGATCACATTTCCCATTTTATTTTTTAAAGAAACACTGTCCCATTTTTGTGCACACTAATGTTTGGAAAATAATTTTGCCACTCTAACTTTTCATTACTGTCAAATATTTGGTTTTCTTGGTTCAAGTTCATGAGGAATTTAATCTTTGAAAACTCGGATATGTCTTAGAATTTATCATTCTTGGTGATTTTCCCAAATACACAGTGAGCCCTTTTACTTTTTTATATTCTCTTTTTCAATCTCTACTATGTTTACTTGGGTTAATGATTTAAGTATTAACTCTGTCCCATTTTTCTCTTTTTCTTCTTAAATGATGCCAATAATTCAGGTATTATTCTGCCTTTGCCTGATGTTTTCATTGTTTTCTCTGCTGTTCCATTTTTTCTTCTGTTTCTATGACATTTTTCATTCCACTGATTGCCTTTCATGTTCATTAATGAAAATTTATTTGAATATATTTTCTCTTGAATTTCTCAAGTGGCTTAGTGGTAAAGAACCCATCTGCCAACACAGGAGATGTGGGAGATGCAGGTTTTATCCCTTGGTCAGGAAGATACCCTGGAGGAGGAAATGGCAACCTGCTGCAGTATTGTTGGCTGGAGAGAGGAACCTGGTGGGCTACCAGGTGGCCTACCATTTTTACCCTTTACTGTGCCCATCTTTGAGCAGAATGATCTCTTGATGCTTACAGTTTTCCTGAAGAGATCCCTAGTCTTTCTCCTTTTGTTGTTTTCTTCTATTATTAAGTACTGTTCATTGAAGAAGGCCTTCTTGGGTTTTCTAGTATTCTTTGGAACTATGCATTTAATTAGATGTATCTCTCTCTCCCTTGCTTTTTGCTTCTCTTCATTCTTCTGTTTGTCATGGCTCCTCAGATAACCACTTTGCCTTCTTGCTTTTCTTTTTCTTTGGGAAGGTTTTGTCACTTCCTGTATAATACTTTGGACCTCTGTCCATAGTTCTTCAGCACACTGTTAACTAGATCTAGTTCCTTGAATCTATTCTTTACCTCTACTCTGAATTCGCATGAGATTTGATTTAAATCATAATTAGCTGGCCTAGGGTTTTTCTTGGTTTTCTTTAATTTAAGCCTGAATTTTGCTATAAGAAGCTGATGATCTAAGCCACAGTTAGCTCCAGGTCTTGTTCTTGCTGACTGCATACAGCTTTCCATCTTCAGCTACAAAGAATGTAATCAATATGATTTTTGACCATTTTATGATGTCCATGTGTGAAGTCGGTCCCACCAGTTCATGGCAAGTAGACAGGAAAACAATGGAAATAGTGAAAGACTTTATTATATTGGCTCCAAAATCACTGCAAATGGTGACTGCAGCCATGAAATTAAAAGACATTTGCTCCTTGAAAGAAAAGCTATGACTTTCTGGACAATGCATTACAAAGCAGAGACATTACTTTGCTGACAAAGATCTGTATAATCAAAGCTTTGGTTTTTCCAGTAGTCATGTATGGATGTGAGAGTTGGACCATAAAAAAGGCTGAGCACTGAAGAATTGATGATTTCAAACTGTGGTTTTGGAGAAGACTCTTGAGAATCCCTTGGACTGCAAGGAGATCAGACCAGTCAAAGCTAAAGGAAATCAGTCCTGAATTTTCATTGGAAGCACTGATGCTGAAGTTGAAGCTCCAGTAATTTGGCCACCTGATGCAAACAGCAGGCTCACTGGACAAGACACTGATGCTGGGAAAGATTTAAGGCAGGAGGAGAAGTGGACAACAGAGGACAAAATGGCTGAATTGCATCACCGACTTGATGGACATGAGTTTGAACTTACCCTAGGAGTTGGTGATGGATAAGGAATCCTGGTGTGCTGCAGTCCATTGGGTCACAAAGCTTTGGACATCACTGAGCTGCTGACCAATATCTTGTGTACTTTAAAAAATTTCTTCTACAAGGCCAGTTTTCACATTAAAATATTTGAGTATGTTCAACTCTATATACAAATTACATTTTTCCCTATTTCATTTTTATTTTTCCTTATTTTAACTTAGTTTTCTAGATTTTCTGCAATATTTCTCTACTGTTTCTACTTTGGTTCATTTATATTTATATTATTGCATTTATGTGGTTCCTAATTTGGGAATGAACTTTTTTGTCATTTAAGTCCCAGTGGCTTTAGCAAGACACTTGTTCGCTTATTTTTTTAGTCTGGTGGCATGAATTGTGATTTTGTTTTATATTGGAATATTCTGAATCTACCTATTCTTTCTTCAATATTTAATTACCAAAGGACACTTCTTCCTTCCCTTTGAATTTTTTCTCTTTTCCAGATTTATAGAATCAGATGATCACTTTGTACTTTACATGTCCTTTTTAATTAGCTCACTTCATTTGGTCTCTTTACACCAAATGATTGGAATGTTTTATGATGTTTGTCCCTTTAAGGATTGCATACTTTGAGCTTGTTCTGTGTAGTTTTCATAGTCTGATATGCCTTATTCATTTTGTTTTTTAGGACTTTTTTATAGGTAGTGTGGTGTTCATCTTTCAGCACCTCATTTTCAAGATTCTTCTGTAGTGTCCCATATATATCTATTTCTCACATTTATTCGTCGTTTGCTAATAAGTTCAATGGCAGGGTGGGAATGGTTAGGAGAATGTTAGAACTATGCACTTGTATTTTTTCCTAGTAACTTTTTGGTAGTTTCTTTATTTTCTGTTTGTAGATAATGCTGAATATGTGGAATTGCAAAATATTTTTGCTAATGTGAGATCATTTCAGACCATATGGGGAAATGGTTTGGAGTAGTACTTTATGCCAACATTACCTACAAAGAGAAGTTTCTTAATGAATATCTTCCACCATGTTTTTATATCAGAATTAGGAGTTATTGTTTACTGCCTTATCTTCTTATAAAATCACTAAAATACTTAGAAGTTTAAAAGTCCTTGCTTTAATCATTTTTCCTAAAAGATAAGAGCCTAAACAATAACTGGTTTTTAAAATATTCCTGTGATATGTTAACACTTAACAGTACAAGGCCATCACTGATTCATTTTATATTAAAAAGATACCTTTTCTGAATACTATTTACTTAATATTTTCAAGGAGAAATAATCATAATAGCATTCTTTAGAAAATTCCACATTCACAAATGACATTTGCTTATCTTTCTTTCTTAAAACTGACATGAATAAAGGTGCCAAAATCACAAAAATCATAATTTAGTAGGAAAAAGTAATAAATCACTTTATAGAAATCTTAAACTGTTCATCAAGAGGATATTCAAGAAAAGAAAAATAATTTTTTTCAAGAGGCAGATCAGAAAGCACATTTTCAAACTATCACTATTTTAGAAGATGCTAATCCAGAGAGGGCAGATTGAGAGAAAGGGGGAAATGGTACAAGGTTGAGGAGAGTGAAGAAGCAAAATAAACACAAGGAGATGCACTATAGGTTGAATATAATTCTTAAGAAAACAGCTGATTTATAGTTCATGATAGAAGCCTGCAATAAAATCATTGTTTCTCATAACAGTCATGAAAAAGGACAAGCAACTTTTCTGTTGGATTCTTCCTCTCTCCTGCTTTTCTTTGGTACCTCTGTTTGTATCCCCTGGCTCCTCCAGGAGGCCTTGGAAAAGCCAAAGCTTTGGAAGTACTAATTTCACTGGTCATGAGTACAAGACCTGTTTCTCTTGCTGCTCCTCTTGCTTCTTTGTCAGATGAATGGGGTGGTTTGCTTACTAATGACACCTTTATGCTCAGTCATACCAGCAGAAACAAGAACTTTATTACCTTGGAATGGCATAAGCCATCACTGAGACAACTATAACCCAGAAGCATTCCAAGTGTCCTAAACCCAGAGAACATATGAGACTGAGGTCTTCGAGAGGAAAGCATAATTGAGCTCTGTCTATAGAGCCTAATATAAGACCTTAACATTTGTCATTTTTTATATGTCAACCTAAGAATAATTTAATGAAATATGCCATATATAATATTCCTCTTTTAATAATCTCTTGCTTTGGACTCTACAATGTGTAATTGATTTTGTTTTTCAGTTAAGATATAAAATGCAATTCTTTCTTAATCAGAAATGGAGAAATGCAACGGAACAGTAATTGCATTTTCTTTCATTGCAATATGCTAGTTAGAAAAACACAGATAACCAAATATTGCTATTTTGCTTTTATAGACCAAGATCATGGATTTTTAAAATCTTTTATTACAATTAAAAATATATTGATTATTTTCTTTCAATGTGTAAAGAAAGAAGAATTTTATTTTTACTTTAATGATAATTTCCCTTTGAAAGCCAGAATGAGATGCTGAGCAGATTGTTATTTCCCTTTATAGAGTCATTGAGCAATTTTACTTAGTTTCTTCTCTAATAGGAAACACATTAACTCAATGCAGATGATAACTTTGGTGCTGTTTTGTTTTCTCTTTTATTTGCATTTTCATCTTTAAACGTGGGGTAAATTGACCTTTCCCCCTGCATAATACAGTGTTATTGAATTAAAATTGAGCACAGGGATAATAAAATGAATTCTATAACCATTCATTTTTTGATCCTGGATAATTCCACTCATGCAGTACTCTAGATATTATGGAAATTAAAAACATCCTCTCCACAAGCCCTCAATATTGAAACCAAAATTTGTTCTAGCGTTAAGTGGCACTGATTAATGAATAAGAAACATATGAGATGATATAGTTTGTTTAAAAGACTAAGAAAGTAGGAGGGACTTTGTAGTTGGTTTTTATAATAGACACAATAGGAAAATTTTAGGGTGAATATATTTTTTAAAGTAAATAATATTCTAACACCATACACAAAAATAAACTCAAAATGGATTAAAGATCTGAATGTAAGACCAGAAACTATAAAACTCCTAGAGGAGAACATAGGCAAAACACTCTCCAACATAAATCACAGCAGGATCCTCTATAACCCACATCCCAGAATTTTAGAAATAAAAGCAAAAAGAAACAAATGGGACCTAATGAAACTTAAAAGCTTTTGCACAACAAAGGAAACTATAAGCAAGGTGAAAAGACAGCCTTCAGATTGGGAGAAAAAAATAGCAAACGAAGCAACAGACAAAGGATTAATCTCAAAAATATACAAGCAACTCCTCCAGCTCAACTCCAGAAAAATAAATGACCCAATCAAAAAATGGGCCAAAGAACTAAACAGACATTTCTCCAAAGAAGACATACAAATGGCTAACAAACACATGAAAAGATGCTCAACATCACTCATTATCAGAGAAATGCAAATCAAAACCACAAAGAGGTATCATTATACGCCAGTCAGGATGGCTGCTATCCAAAAGTCTACAAGCAATAAATGCTGGAGAGGGTGTGGAGAAAAGGGAACCCTCTTACACTGTTGGTGGGAATGCAAATTAGTACAGCCACTATGGAAAACAGTGTGGAGATTTCTTAAAAAGCTGGAAATAGAACTGCCATATGACCCAGCAATCCCACATCTGGGCATACACACCGAGGAAACCAGATCTGAAAGAGACACGTGCACCCCAATGTTCATCGCAGCACTGTTTATAATAGCCAGGACATGGAAGCAACCTAGATGCCCATCAGCAGATGAATGGATGAGGAAGCTGTGGTACATATACACCATGGAATATTACTCAGCCATTAAAAAGAATTCATTTGAATCAGTTCTAATGAGATGGATGAAACTGGAGCCCATTATACAGAGCGAAGTAAGCCAGAAAGATAAAGACCATTACAGTATACTAACACATATATATGGAATTTAGAAAGATGGTAACGATAACCCTATATGCAAAACAGAAAAAGAGACTCAGATGTATAGAACAGACTTGTGGACTCTGTGGGAGAAGGCGAGGGTGGGATGTTTCAAGAGAACAGCATCGAAACATGTATATTATCTAGGGTGAAACAGATCACCAGCCCAGGTTGGGTGCATGAGACAAGTGCTCTGGCCTGGTGCACTGGGAAGACCCAGAGGGATCGGGTGGAGAGGGAGGTGGGAGGGGGGACTGGGATGGGGAATACATGTAAATCCATGGCTAATTCATTTCAATGTATGACAAAAACCACTGCAGTGATGTAAAGTAATTAGCCTCTAACTAATAAAAATAAATGGAAAAAAAAATAAAGTAAATAATAGCAGTATAAAGCTCAGCACAAAAGAGCAATAAGCTTAGAAAAAAATGAATCTCAGGAGATTTTTGAAAGATAGAAAAATGTGATAAAGTCTAATATCAAGTAGTTTAAAAAAATCTGAATAGGTAATGTGTAATGAAAATAATCTTGGAACTACCATTCTGTATATATACTTTATAGAAAAGCAGAGAGAATTGTAAGTAATCATACCCTGAGTGAATTTTCATGGACAAATAAAATGAATGATCTCTAGTTTTCTAAGTCCCTTCTTCATCCTATTAGTACAGGTGGAGAAAGAAACATAAAAATTGTTAGGATCTGTACCAACAGTTTAAAGATATAATCAACTTTCTTTTAGTGATGTCTTACCAGTTTTAGATTTCCTTCATATAGGCTATAGCAGCTAAATTATAAGAGAGTCTTATCTTTGCTGCTAAATTTAGTTTGTTTCTGGAGTTTATGTAAGTTAATTCTAGCAAAATTAATTTTATGAGTTGAACAGAAATTTTTAGTTGTGATGGCCTGAAGTTTCTTCTCATTATCTTGATGTGTGGTATTAGAACCTAATGTTCACTAATTACTGCATATATTGTAGAGTTCTCAGTAACAAACTTTCTGTTTTAGATAACTGTTCTCTTTTTCCTTTTCTAATTTCTAGGATTACTGTAATTAAGACATGAAAATACACTTCATATTTAAATCTCTGAATTGAATTAGTTGAATAATTCCCACTAGTAATTTATTAATAGTGGATATAGCTACATCTTTTTACCATTAACAGAGAATTTTATAAGTGCAATTCACACCTCTTCATAAACATCAAAGCTTTTCCTCTTCTACAAAATAAATGGTAAGAAAAACCCCTTCAACAACCCTTTGACTCTTGACATTTCTGAACTTTTATACATGTTTTCTCAACATTTTGGCTGTGGTTTAAAATCCATTAATTTTAGACAGAAAAGTGTTCTCTATGGAAAGGGTTCTTTAAATCAACATTGCTTCACTTTTTAACCAGAAATATTACTACCTTGAAGTTTTTCAAGAATGTTCTTAAGCACTATTTAAAAGCTTCTAATTACATACAGATAGAGAAGTGTTTGTGCATATGCCTCCAAGCCACCTCTCTTAACATCACTAAAGTTTCTCAATGCAAAGAGCACACAATATGCAAATATTAAAAAAGAAATGCCTGCAGCAGAAAATGAAACTAAAGAAAGGTGATGTTTACTAAAAATAAATCTTATATGCCTGCTAGACATAATGCAGACAAGAGAAGTTGTGAACTTTAATCAAAATAAATAATACCTTTAATATTTAAAAGGCACAAAGATAGGACACTGAATGATGAACTCCTTAGATCAGTAAATGCCCGATATGTTACATAGATCAGTGGAGAAATAACTCCAGAAAGAATGAAGGGATGGAGCCAAAGCAAAAACAACACCCAGTTGTGGATGTGACTGGTGATAGAAGCAAGGCCCAATGCTGTAAAGAGCAATATTGCATAGAAACCTGGAATGTTAGGTCCATGAATCAAGGCAAATTGGAAGTGGTCAAACAGGAGATGGCAAGAGTGAACGTTGACATTCTAGAAATCAGCGAACTAAAATGGACTGGAATGGGTGAATTTAACTCAGATGACCATTGTATCTATTACTGTGGGCATGAATTCCTTAGAAGAAATGGAGTAGCCATCATAGTCAACAAAAGAGTCTGAAATGCAGTACTTGGATGCAATCTCAAAAAGGACAAAAAGATCTCTGTTCATTTCCAAGGCAAACCATTCAATATCACGGTAATCCAAGTCTATGTCCCGACCAGTAACACTGAAGAAGCTGAAGTTGAAAGGTTCTGTGAAGACCTACAAGACCTTTTAGAACAAACAACCCAAAAAGATGTCCTTTCATTATAGGGGACTGGAATGTAAAAGTAAGAAGCCAAGAAAACCTGGACTAAGAGGCAAATTTGCCCTTGGAGTACAGAATGAAGCAGGGCAAAAGATAATAGAGTTTTGCCAAGAGAATGCACTGGTCATAGCAAACACTCACTCCAAAAACACAAGAGAAGACTACATGGACATCACCAGATGGCCAAAAACGAAATCAGATTGATTATATTCTTTACAGCCAAAGGTGGAGAAGCTCTATACAGTAAGCAAAAACAAGACCGGGAACTGACTGTGGCTCAGATCATGAACTCCTTATTGCCAAGATCAGACTTAAATTGAAGAACGTGGGGAAAACCAATAGACTGTCCAGATATGACGTAAGTCGAATCCCTTATGATTACACAGTAGAAGTGAGAAATAGGTTTAAAGGACTAGACCTGATAGACAGAGTGCCTGATGAACTGTGGACAGAGGTTCCTGACACTGTACTGGAGGCAGTGATCAAGACCATCCCCAAGAAAAAGAAATGCAAAAAGGCAAAATAGCTGTCTGAGGAGGCCTTACAAATAGCTGTGAAAAGAAGAGAAGTAAAAAGCAAAGGAGAAAGGAAAGATATAAGCATCTGAATGCAGAGCTCCAAAGAATAGCAAGGAGAAATAAGAAAGTCTTCCTCAGTGATCAATGCAATGAAATAGAGGAAAAGAACAGAATGTGAAAGACTAGAGGTCACTTCAAGAAAATTAGAGATACCAAGGGAATATGCCATGCAAAGATGGGCTCAATAAAGGACAGAAATAGTATGCACCTAACAGAAGAAGAAGATATTAAGAAGAGGTGGCAAGAATACACAGAAGAACTATACAAAGAAGATCTTCATGACCCAGATGATCACAATGGTGTGATCACTTACCTAGAGCCAGACATCCTGGAATTTAAAGTCAAGTGGGGCTTAGGAAGCATCACTGTGGACAAAGCTAGGGGAGGTGATGAAATTTCAGTTGAGCTATTTTGAATCCTAAAAGATGATGCTGTGGAAGTGCTGCACTCAATATATCAGCAAGTTTGGAAAGTTCAGCAGTGGCCACAGGACTGGAAAATGTCAGTTTTCATTCCAATCCCAAAGAAAAGCAATGCCTTAGAATGCTCAAACTACTGTACAATTGCACTCATCTCACACTCTAGTAAAGTAATACTCAAAATTCTCAAAGCCACGCTTCAGCAATACATAAGTCCTGAACTTCCAGATGTTCAATCTGATTTTTAAAAAAGCAGAGGAACCAGAGATCAAATTGTCAACATCTGCTGGATAATCAAAAGAGCAAGAGAGTTTCAGAAAAACATCTACTTCTGCTTTATTGACTATGCCAAAGCCTTTGACTGTGTGGATCACAATAATCTGTGGAAAATTCTTAAAGAGATGGGAATACCAGACCACCTGACCTGCCTCTTGAGAAACCTGTATGCAGGTCAGGAAGCAACAGTTAGAACTGGACATGGAACAACAGACTGGTTCCAAATAGGAAAAGGAGTACATCAAGGCTGTATATTGTCACCCTGCTTATTTAACTTGTATGCAGAGTACATCATGCAAAATGGATGAAACACAAGCTGAAAACAAAATTGCTGGGAGAAATATCAATAACCTTGGATATGCAGATGACACCACCTTTATGGCAGAACGTGAAGAAGAACTAAAAAGCCTCTTGATGAAAGTGAAAGAGGAGACTGGAAAATTGGCTTAAAGCTCAACATTCAGAAAACTAAGATCATGGCATCTGGTCCCATCACTTCCTGGAAAATAGATGGAGAAACAAAGGAAACTGTGGCTGACTTTATATTTCTGGGCTCCAAAATCACTGCAGATGGTGACTGCAGCCATGAAACTAAAAGACACTTACTCCTTGGAAGGAAAGTTATGACCAACCTAGACAGCATATTAAAAAGCAGAGACATTACTTTACCAACAATGGTCCAACTAGTAAAGGCTATTGTATTTCCAGTGGTCATGTATGGATGTGAGAGTTTGTCTATAAAGAAAGCTGAGGGCCAAAGAATTGATGCTTTTGAACTATGGTGTTGGAGAAGATTCTTGAGAGTCCCTTGGAGTGCAAGGAGATCCAAACAGTCCATCCTAAAGGAGGTCAGTCCTGGGTGTTCATTTGAAGGACTGATGCTAAGGCTGAAACTCCAATACTTTGGCCACCTGATGCAAAGAGTTGACTCATTGGAGAAGATCCTGATAGTGGGAAAGATTGAGGGCAGGAGGAGAAGGGGATGACAGAGGATGAGATAGTTGGATGGCACCACCGACTCAATGGACATGGATTTGGGTGAACACCAGGAGCTGGTAATGGACAGGAGGCCTGGCGTGCTGTGGTTCATGGGCTCGTAAAGAGTTGGACACGACTGAGTGACTGAACTGAAAGCTTATTGAAAAGGACCCAGAAGACCTCACCATAAAATCATATCTATTTTCAGGTGTCTTTTTTTTTTTTTTTCTAAGTCTAGGAATCAGCCCATTTCCTGGCTGGAGATTGGAAAATGAAGAAGATGGGGAAGGAAAAGTCTAGAACCCTAGCTTCTTCTCTCATTAAGTTGCTCCATATGGCTCATCCATCCCCAGAAATAACTCATGACATCCAGATTCTGTTTCCAAATTCTCGCCAAGTTCTGAAGTAAGAATTGCTGTTTAAAGACTTTACTTACAAAAATGTAGTTGTAAATAAAGTTAGTTTTTATGTTTTGGAGCCTGATATGACTTTCAGGTCCCTTGCCTCACTGCATATTCTTACGTCAATCTGAGGAAATATATATGCATTTATTTCTATGGTGAAATGAGGCAAGCCATGATGAATCTAAGGGAGACAGATAGAAAAGAAAAGAGATCTATTTCTAATGTCCTTAGAAGCGTTAAACTAAATTGCTAATCCTCAAGGAATACCAAATGGAGAAATATAGCCAATACAATACTACTGTACTTTACAAGGTACTGTACTGTAGGATTAAAAATGTATTCCTCATCCTGATTGGGATGGGAAATACCTGTAAATCCATGGCTGATTCATGTCAATGTATGACAAAAACCACTACAATATTGTAAAGTACTTAGCCTCCTACTAATAAAAATAAATGGACAAAAAAGTGTTCTTTATTTTTTGTGTTTGTTTTTTATATATTGTTTGAGAATTATTATAAACTTATTATCAGTCAGTTCAGTCCCTCAGTCGTGTCCGACTCTTTGTGACCCCATGAATCACAGCACGCCAGGCCTCCCTGTCCATCACCAACTCCCGGAGTTTACTCAAACTCATGCCCATCGAGTTGGTGATGCCATCCAGCCATCTCATCCTCTGTCGTCCCCTTCTCCTCCTGCCCCCAATCCCTCCCAGCATCACGGTCTTTTCCAATGAGTCAACTCTTCACATGAGGTGGCCAAAGTATTGGAGTTTCAGCTTCAGCATCAGTCCTTCCAATGAACACCCAGGACTGATCTCCTTTAGGATGGACTGGTTGGAGCTCCTTGCAGTACAGTACAATATAGCCTATTGTGTTAGTTGAGTACGTAGGCTAACTTTATTGGATTTATGAACAAGTTCAATTTATGGACGCAACCTTGGAATGGAACTCGTTCATATATAGGGGATTTACTGTAATATCATGGGCTTCCCTGGCAGCTCAGCTGGTTAAGAATCTGCCTGCAGTGCAGGAGATCCTGATTTGATTCCTGGGTCAGGAAGATCCCCTAGAGAAGGGATAGGCTACCCACTCCAGTATACTGTCTTCCCTGGTGGCTAAGTAAAGAATCTGCCTGCAATGTGGGAGACCTCGGTTTGATCCCTGGAATGGAAAGATGTCCTGGAGGAGGCCATGGCACCCCACTCCAGTATCTTGCCTGGAGAGTCCCCATGGACAGAGGAGCCTGGCAGGTGCAGTCCATGGGGTCACAATGAGTTGGACATGACCGAGCAACTAAGCACAGCAGCACTGTCATATCACAGCTCTAATATTATATTTAAAACAGGGAGATTGTGCCTCTAATCCATTTTCCTGCTCACTTAGTATCATTGCAGAAATTTGAAGTATTTGAAAATGTGAGGACTGTGTTCTCAGTGGACTGAAAGTAGAAAAAGCAAAACAGGGACTGACCGTCCCTCAAATTGACTATCATGGTGCCTTGTGAATATGGAGCCTTCAATAACATTTCTTCAATACATTTTCAACACTAGTCATTTAAAAAATGTACGCCATTAAGAAAAATAAAAGAAATACACAATTTAAAACTTGCACTCACAAATCCAGCTGTATTTCTTTACACTGCAATAAGATTTATAGAACTTCAAATTTTTCCCCTACAGATTTCTGCAGTCACTAAGATTTTATTTTATACTTTGTTGTAAAATAGAATTAGGTTTCCTAAGAGAGACCGTTTTCAAAATTACTCTTTAAAAACTTTTCAGTATTGTATTAGCAAATTCCTCCATCAAAGATTTATGCATTTTTTTCCTGTACATCTATCTTTTTTATCCCCTCCCAAAGACAAACCTCCTGTGCTTGGATATTAATGCCAAGTCATGGAATGAGATAAACAGGCCATTAGCGTTAAAAAAATACATACCTCTTTTTATTGAAAAATTCATTTTATGACAGAAGGAACCTAACATTTGCATTTAAATAGGGACTATTCAAGTAAGATACTGCACTAGATTTTTAAAGTATGCGATTTTTATAAGGTTGATAAATACTGCCAACATCACAATTACTTGAGAAGAAGCCAAGGAGTGGAAAATTATTTCCCATAGCAGCAAACTCAAACATGTATAATCCCTTTATTCAAGATTTTTTACTTGCATCATGTTCTCTATAAATAACAAGAGTCACTTTTCAACATAGCATGTGTTTTAGAGTTTAAAACATTAGGTGGTGTGGTTAGATTCTTCTTCATGCAAAATCAGTTAAATCCTAGATGTAACTATCTTGTGTTAAATCATTAACTGTCAGTCACCTCCTGGGGTATAAAGATATGTGAATTGCCCTCTCTGCAGTATCTGAAAGAGAAAATTTCTGATAAAAACTGTTTTAAGTGAAACTATTACTACCTAATAGAAGTCAATAAAAATACAGACTTTGATAACACTTTTAACATTTTGTGAAGCTTAAAAATAGTATGAGACCTCACACATATACAGAAATAATCTAAATCTAGAGAATTTGATTACATTTTGACTGGAGGCATTGAAAGAGCGTCTCATATTGTTCACAGGAAACTGGATAGTTGATGGTAATAGGTGATGCTAAAATAACAAAGATGTTGTCTTTGTTGTAAGCAGGCTCATGTAATAGTTCTTAACTGACAAAAAGTTGATTAGTAATTTAAAGGACTCAAACAAGAATCAAGCACATATATAGGATTTCATTCTGAAAGGGTAGGTAAAAATCAATTACAATTCCAAAGAATTTTCTTTCTTTTGCATTAAAACTATATTTGGTATTGTATTAACAGATGAATTATGAATAATATATGCAAAAAACATGACTCCCAAAAGAAATTGTTTGAAGTTGGGGTATTTTCAGTTTTGTATTCTCTCAGTTACATGAAAAGTGTAAAGCGTACACTTTACACTTGCATGTAAAGTGTCTGTTACCTCCCATTCTCCAGACATGCATGCTCTTTAAATATTAAGGTTAAATCTTTTACTTCCCACCTCTGTCTTTACCCTGATCATAGAAAACCCTCATTTTAGTTTTAAAAAAAGGAAAGAAAGAAAAAGAAAACTTCCTTATGCTCTTCTATCTTTGCAGATATCATACTAATTCCATATTTATTCCATGAATATATTCTTGAAACAGTAATTCATGTAATGTCTGACATAGACTTTGCTTTTTCTGCTTATTTATTTATCCATCATCTATCACCTGTCCATAGATAGAAATTCTTTCCTTTAAAGTTAGTGGCTAGTAGAAACTTACAAGAATATGAATTTGCATCCCTTTCATTATACCTGAATACACTTTCCCTGCTTTTCCAATATTTATTCATTGGATGATAATGTCAATAGCTTATTTACATTATGAACTCTAATACTTTTTTCCAGTCACAATATCTTTGAATAAGAAGGAACCTGACATTAATTAACCTTGAACAGTATTTTCTGTACAATATTCTTCAAGTTCTGTCTGAATATATCCAGTGAATAAATACTTAGCAAAGTGGACCCACTCTATCTTAATATACTCTAGGCACTCCTATTCCCCCAATAACCTTCTGCACAGTGAATGATGTCCAGTAGAATACACAGAATGACAGAAAATAAAGTGCCAGGGAAATGCATAGATTTAGTGACAAATTTATGAGTAAGGAAGAGCAAAGAAATTAAAATGACTTTTTCGAATACTCTTTAAAGTTTACTGTGTTTCTGAATCTATATATTCTTTTAATCCTTACAATAAGTTTCTATGGTGATTATCAACCTTATTTTAGAGATGAGAAACTGAATCTTCCAGGCATTTTAATTAATTTCTCTAAGCTCACACAGTTAGCAAACAATGGAAGCAGAATTAATTTGCGGTCTCTTAATGCTAAATCAGCCTTCTTTTCATTATGACAACATTTTCCAGTGCATGGCCTGTGGAAGAGTATAATGGTCATGGGAAGGGAGAGAGGTCTTGTAAATTAAGTTTAACAATTATTGAAATAAACAAAGTTTCCTATATTTCTTAAGTACAAGATTCCTCATATTTTTTAATATACTATTGCATCATTTGAATCTTACAAATGAGACACAGAATGTAACATTTACTAACTTTGTTTAACCTAAGTTTTGCTCTATGACAGATTTAACTCTGAAGCTAGGGTTACTTAGAATTTTCTCTGAGTTTCTGCATTCCATATTCAGATCTAAGAATCAGGGAAAGTATCACTGAGTCTGCACTGGAATGCTAGTTAGCAAAGCCACTTCTACTTGAGAGAAATCATCTGGAGCCTATGATGGACCAATATAGATGATATTTTTCATTAATGTTAGCTTCAGGAATCAACAGGTTAATGGTGCATCTGCCCCTTTGCCTTTTGTAGTTGCAAATGGAATAAGTGAAATATTTGTCAAAATAGTAAAAGTGATACTGAAATAACCTGAAACTTCAGACTCAGTGTAAGAACCCAAAATGCCAGGGTGGTTTGGGATACCATAGACTGATTTCCAACACTGGCATGTACAATTATTCTTCTCCAAGTTAGTTTCACTATAATTTTTTTTTAAATGAAATTGCTCTCTTTTCTCAAACTGCTCTCATATTCCTGATTTCCAAAGTCCTCCTTTTTTTATTTAAAAAGAAAACAATCATGGCAGTGTATTGTGCTGAATTACATCTAAAAATCCAAATGATTCCTCTGGCAAATTCTATTTAGCTGCCCTAATATCCTGTTCTAATAAGGGTTTCACCAGCAAGTTAAAAATTAAATGTTTGCCAGAGTGATGCATTAATAACTCAAAACCTTTAATTATAGCAGTGCCCAATTTAATTAAACCCTACATTACAAACTGTCGGCCTTCATATCATGGACCCCTGTGTTGAATGGTTTATAGCTGAGCTATTAAAAAAAAAAAAGTTATTCCATGTTTCAGAATATGATACAAGTTCACCACTTATGAGAGAATTATCTTTATTTTCAGTCAGGGGAACAAAAACATCCACAATTCTGATGTTGAAAATGAGGGCACAATTTTTATTTTATTAAAGCTATTTTTGTACAATTCCATGATGGTTACAACTAACCTAAATTAACAGTTATTTTTAAAAACAGTTAAATCAGAAACCAAGGGAAGTGTCATGTGAATTTCCCTTGATGCAAGATGGATAATTTGATTCACATTTCAAGAAACTAATGAATAGCCATCTGTCTATTCAAATACTACTTAGTTTTCTAGTGATATCACACTTCCAAAAAGGCTCTTGAATACTCTCCCATTTTCTTCCTTATTCCATGACAAATAAGAATCTCAGGATTAGAATAGTGGATTAAAATTTAAGCATGAATGAGAATCACCTGGAGGACTTGTTAAATGCAGAGAGCTGTGACTCAGGATTTCTGGTTCATTTGGTCTGGGTGAGGCTCAAGAATAGCATTTCCAAAAAAAATTTCCAAGTGCTGGTGCAGCAGCCATATTTTGAAAAACATTCATATAATGATCAGACTTACTTACAGTATATTAATGGAAACATATATGGTTCAATACAGAGGAAAAACAGAGAGAGACACAGAGACAAAGACATAAAATATTGAATATTTGATCTTGCCCAAATAGAGGCTTTTTGGTATTTGTACTGGGTTCCTATTTAATAACCTCTAAATCCTTGGAATTTCTGAGTGATGAGTGCTTTTTTTTTTTTTTTTAATTGATGGTGGGGATTTCTGACCACAACTAATAGTTTGCTTTAATGAGGTAACCCAGAGTCTGAACATCCATACCTGACAGTCTTAGGGTGGAGGTTGGCCATGCCAGAAAGATTAACCAGGTGATTTAGAGCAGGGCATAAAAGTCAGAGGTGTCAATTGACAGTGTTCAACCATGTGGACAATAAATTAATCAGGCCAACCTAACAACATCTCAAAATTCTGAACTGTGAAGCTTGGGTGAACTTCTCCAGTAGGCAATACCTCATGCATATCACATGTGAATGTTGGGAGGGTAACACATTCTGAGGAGGATGAAAACTCTGTATTTGGAATCTTCCTACATTCTGTCTTTGGCTGGTTCTAATTTGAAACTGTTCCCTATAATAAACTTTATTCATAAACACAACAGCTTTCAGTACATCCTGTGAATCTTTTCTCCAATTATTGAACCCAAATCTGACGGTTATTTTAAAAAACACCAATCTTGCAGT
Source organism: Odocoileus virginianus (assembly GCF_023699985.2). Taxonomy (NCBI): domain Eukaryota; kingdom Metazoa; phylum Chordata; class Mammalia; order Artiodactyla; family Cervidae; genus Odocoileus; species Odocoileus virginianus. The sequence continues at coordinate 55,230,401 of NC_069675.1, read as the reverse complement.
TGACTTCAGAAATGAGAGTAATCTTCTGTAGAACATTCCCTGTAATTATGTAACTGGATCCTAAATCTTTATAGTTGGGATCGGAAGTCCTGGAAAGACATGGTATTCTATAACACTGTGTCTTATGCTTCAAAGTTTGGCTAACTCTGGGAAGGAAGATGGGTAAATGAGGGTGCAAAAATTAATAAACAGAAACCTCAACTAAAATAGAGTCAGGAGATCAGAAGAAGGAGTTTCGTTGTCCTACAACAATAGCAAAGCCAAACAGAAAGGAGAAAGACTTCCTCTTCTGTCCCCTTCAGAGCTCAACCAGTGGAGATTATGAGGTCTGTCAAATAAAAAGCCAACAGACTTCAAACTGTCACTGCTTCCAATGAACATTTCATTTCCTTAGCCCTCCCAACTTCCTTTTCCCCTCTATAAGGAATTTTCCTCTTCTTGCTGTTCAGGGAATTGTGTGTGTCTCAACATGGTTGCAGACTCTGAATTGTAATTCTTTTTGATCCCAAATAAATCATTTTTGCTGGAGAAATAATTTAGCATGTTATTTATTTTAGTTAAACATTTTGGTAGCCAGTACCAGGATACAGACAAAACCACCAGCCTCACAAACCTTGGAGTTTGGAGGTTAAGTCTTTCACCTAGATCTGGTATTTTAAAATTCTCCAGATTTTATTTGAAATCATTTTAAGGCTTCCTCTTTTATTGTTAAGAGCTTGTTATCATTTGGTACTTTAGCCTTGTCTTTGAAGTCAGGTTGTTCCAACTGGAACTGGTTAGCCTTTGGCATTCTCCTTTAGGAACAGAGGCTGTTTTATTGAATATGTGCCAAGTTCGGCCTTCCTCTTTATTCATTTTGGAATACAAGCTGTCCTGTTGGAGCTTTCCTGTTAAGATTGACCCCCTAAGCATTAGGCTGTTTCATTACAACTGTGCTGATCAACCTTAAGTTTTCTAGACTGTTCCCTAAGAACTGGATAATATTAAGCCTGCAATTAAGCCTTCTCTGAGATGTTTAATCTGTTTGAGTTCTTTGAGCTATTTGAAAACTATTCTTCACTTTAGAGAAAATCCTTTGAGAACTAGAATCCAAGGTATCTAAATAATTTGAGGGCACCCTCTCTCTGTGGGGACCCAAGCTGATTTTATATTTAAAAACATAACAGAAAGGGATAAGCTTGTTTCTAAATAAATAAATGGAAGAATCTGACTGAAGGTGATTTAGAATACCCATGGCTGTTGTGGGAAACTTTTGAAATCCCAAAATTTTTATTTGCATATTCTGCTAATTTTCATCTGCATATTCTATTCATTTAATTTTAAAAATTAAGCTACAAAAATAAAAAAAGGCCAACATCAATTAATTTCTGAATTGAATACATGGGTATATGCTATTACCTATAATTTACTGTGGTTTGAAATTTATAAATTACTTTCTCGGTAATTTTAATATTATTAAAATGTACTTACAGTTTGTTAATTATATTTTTTAAAAATAACACTATTCAAAATTGTTAAGTTTAGACTTTAAACATTTATTCAAAAGCATTATTAATCTGTGTACATCAATTTCCTCTTATAAACATAAAATACAGTTTTATTTTAGCTTTATCCCAGTAAGTCACAAAGATATCCAGAAATTATAGAATATTTACCATCAGGCACATTGATGACACAAATGTGTTAAAACACATGAAAGTTTTTGATGGCTATTTAGTGAGAAATAAATTTAAGGGACTGGATCTGATAGACAGAGTGCCTGATGAACTATGGTGGAGGTTGATGACATTGTACAGGAGACAGGTATCAAGATCATCCCCATGGAAAAGAAATGCAAAAAGACAAAATGGTTGTCTGAGGAGGCCTTACAAACAGCTGTGAAAAGAAGAGAAGTGAAAAGCAAAGGAGAAAAGAAAAGATAGTCCCATTTGAATGTAGAGTTCAAAAGAATAGCCAGGAGAGATAAGAAAGCCTTCCTCAGTGATCAATGCAAAGAAATAGAGGAAAACAACAGAATGTGAAAGACTAGAGATCTCTTCAAGAAAATTAGAGATATCAAGGGAACATTCTATGCAAAGATGGGTTCGATAAAGGACAGAAATGGTATGGACCTAACAGAACCAGAAGATACTTAGAAGAGGTGCCAAGAACAGACAGAAGAACTATACAAAGAAGGTCTTCATGACCCAGATAATCATGATGGTGTGATCACTCACCTAAAGCCAGACATCCTGCAGTGTGAAGTCAGGTGGGCCTTAGAAAGCATCATGACCAATAAAGCTAGTGGAGATGACAGAATTCCAGTTGAGGTATTTCAAATCCTGAAAGATGATGCTGTGAAAGTGCTGCACTAAATATGCCAGCAAATTTGGAAAACTCAGCAGTGGCCACAGGACTGGAAAAGGTCAGTTTTCATTCCAATCCCTAAGAAAAGCAATACCTTAGAATGCTCAAACTACTGCACAATTGCACTCATCTCACAAACTAGTAAAGTAATGCTCAAAATTCTCCAAGCCAGGCTTCAGCAATATGTGAACCGTGAACTTCCAGATGTTCAAACTGGCTTTCAAAAAGGCAGAGGAACCAGATATCAAATTGCCAACATCCGCTGGCTCATCAAAAAAACAAGAAAGTTCCAGAGAAACATCTATTTCTGCTTTATTGACTATGCCAAAGCCTTTGACTGTGTGGATCACAATAAACTGTGGAAAATTTTGAAAGAGATGGGAATACCAGACCACCAAACCTGCCTCTTGAGAAACCTATATGCAGGTCAGGAAGCAACAGTTAGAACTGGACTTGGAACAACAGACTGGTTCCAAATAGGAAAAGGAGTACGTCAAGGTTGTATATTGTCACCCTGCTTATTTAACTTATATGCAGAGTGCATCATGAGAAATGCTGGGCTGGAAGAAGCACAAACTGGAATCAAGATTGCCAGGAGAAATATCAATAACCTCGGATATGCAGATGACACCACCCTTATGGCAGAAAGCGAAGAGGAACTAAAAAGCTTTTTGATGAAAGTGAAAGAGGAGAGTGAAAAAGTTGGCTTAAAGCTCAACATTCAGAAAACTAAGACCATGGCATCTGGTCCCATCACTTCATGGGAAATAGATGGGGAAACAGTGGAAACAGTGTCAGACTTTATTTTGGGGGGCTCCAGAATTACTGCAGATGGTGATTGCAGCCATGAGATTTAAAGATGCTTATTCCTTGGAAGTAAAGTTATGACCAACCTAGATAGCATATTAAAAAGCAGAGACATTACTTTGCTAACAAAGGTTCATCTAGTCAAGGCTATGGTTTTTCCAGTAGTCATGTATGGATGTGAGAGTTGGGCTATAAAAAAAGCTGAGCACTGAAGTATTGATGCTTTTGAACTGTGGTATTGGAGAAGTCTCTTGAGAGTCCCTTGGACTGCAAGGAGATCCAACCAGTCCACCCTAAAGGAGATCAGTCCTGAGTGTTCATTGGAAGGACTGATGTTGAAGCTGAAATTGCAATACTTTGGCCACCTAATGCAAAGAGTTGACTCATTTGAAAAGACCCTGACACTGGAAAAGATTGAGGGCAGTAGGAGAAGGGGATGACAGAAGTGAGATGGTTGGATGGCATCACTGACTCGATGGACAACAGCCAGACATGACTGACTGAACTGAACTGAACTGAAGAAGAAAAACAGTTTGCCTCAACAGTGGTGCCTCAGGATTTTACTGAGAGTCCATTGATAATTTAAAGTTCTCTAGGAGTACTACTTTCTTGTAATATGTGAAAAATTTGCTTTTTTGCTCTTCATTTCAAGACTCTTTACAGAAAGAGAGCATCTACTTGCTAAACTTCTTAGCTTTCAAGGGACATACGATTGCCAAGATAAAATTTGCAGCTTTCCCAACCCAGTTTTGATATTTGGAACATCTGATATCAAGACAAGGACTACAGCTAGATCCAAGTAGGTGTCATGGTGTTCAAAGTTCCCCAAAATTTTCCTAAAATCAAAAACTAGTATCAATTTTGAGGTTTTCTGGTATAGCTGGTTATTGTACTCCAAATCTTATGGCGAAATCCAAATTGTTAAAGAGCAAAAACTTTAACTCAGTTTTAAGGGAAGAACTAGGTGATAAAACTTTTGAGACCTTAATGAAGAGTTTGATAAACCCTCCTGCCCTTGGGCATTCGAATTATCAGATTCTCTTTTTCCAGTTGTATATAAAAGAGAAGGGATGTCCTTGGGCTACTCACCAAAAAGCATGGGAACCAGCATTGACCCATTGTGTATTGTATCCAGCTGCTAGATCCTGTGGCACAAGGAATTCCCCTTGCCTCAGAGAAATGATTGCCACTGCCCTTTGGTTAATTCCACTGAGTAAACTGTTATGGATTCCTCCTTAATCATTTTTATAACTCATGCAATAGAAACTATCCTGAATTCTCATCTTATTCAACGTTCCTCAATAAACACCTCAACACCTATAAAGTCCTTTTGTTAACTTCTCCTTATATAACTCTTTTACATTACAATAATCTTATGCTATTCTCTTCCCCTCTGTCAAAGGCTGTCCCTCACAACTGCTTATCACTGATAGATCGTCTGCTTAACTCTTTCCGATGATTTGCTAGAAATTTACTTGGGTAATGCTGACTTTTCATGGTTTACTGATGGTTGTTATTTAAAGGTGACAGTGGCAAATATTGTGCTGCTGCTGCTGCTGCTAAGTCACTTCAGTCGTGTCAGACTCTTAGCAACCCCATGGACTGCAGCCTACCAGGCTCCTCCATCCATGGGATTTTCCAGGCAAGAGCACTGGAGTGGGGTGCCATTGCCTTCTCCGAAATATTGTGCTAGGCATGCTTAACTCCCTTTGAGGTAACATCTTTACTGATAGATACTTCAGCCCAGCAAGCTGAATTATATGTTCTTACACGGGCTTGTACTTTAGCCAAGGGCAAAATACCAGTATTTATTTATACCTATAGTAAATATAGGCTTCCCTGGTAGCTCAGACGGTAAAGCATCTGCCTATAATTCAGGAGACCCGGGTTCAATACCTAGGTAGGGAAGATCCCCTGGAGAAGGAAATGGCAATCCACTCCAGAATTCTTGCCTGGAAAATCCCAAGGACTGAGGATCCTGGTAGGCTACAGTCTGTGGGGTCACAAAGAGTCGGATATGACTGAGCGACTTCACTTCACTTCACTTCATAGTCAATATACTTTTGGAGTAGCTCACAATTTTGGAATATTATAGAAGCAACATGGCTCTCATACATCTAGTAGAAATAAGATTGTAAATTGTCCTTATATTCAGAAATTATTGGATGCAATATTTTTACCTTCTGCTTCCAGATCATTTTTAACTTGACCCCCTGGAATCTAGGGGAAACCACCTTGCTGATGTTTCCACAAAACGAAAAAAAAAACAAAAAACTGACCTTAAAGGAACCAATAGCAGCCAAACTACTGTCATGGTTCAGAGAGATATTTCCCCAAATGATACCTTGGGAAAAATCTTGCTAGAGAACCCAACAATTTAGCCTCAGTAAAGGAAAAGCAAGATTGGATATTCAACAATCATTAGTTTGATAAAAAGAGAAAGCTCTTATTTATACCAAATAGCAACCCAGTATTACAAGAGTGACTAAAATTCCAACTCTTAACCACTGTGCATGCATTAAACCAATGGTCTAATGACAAAATAATAGCATTCATAAGTCAATATTGCTGGAGAAAGATTAACAAGTTTGTGAAAAGTGCCTACTTCACTGTCCCATTGGTCCAAAGCACAAAGCAAGAAAGCCTGTTCATACTGCTCACAAATGCTTTCAACTACCTAATAGACCATTTGAATTTTGGCAATGGGATTTTTTTCGACATTCTCAGTCTTATGGATATATGTTTAGTCATGTTCTGTATGTTTTCACTCTAGACTAATGTTTTCCTTTGCAGGCAGGTTACTGCTTCTTCTGTGGGCAAAATTCTTTAGGAATGTATTGTCTTTACTATGGAAGTGCTCTAGAAATTTACACTAATTGAGGACTCCATTTTGTCACTCAGGCACTTAAGAAAGGGTGTGCAATTGGACGGTTTTAGAAGAGTCTGATTGTACTAGCCACCATAAATTCTCTGTTTAGTCTACCACACTCTTAAGACTCAATTGGCAAAAGTCCAAATTCTTTTGCCAAAAGCATTCTTTGGTCTTTCTAAACGTCAGATCCACTCCTTTTGGAACTCATTAACTCTCATTCTTTGAGACAGTTACAGCACATCGATTCATTTGGTTCTTTTAATACACAAGTAATAAAAATAGAAATGCTCCAACTCCAATATTATTTATTTTGCCAAAAAGTTCATTCAACTTTTCCCATTGCATCTTATGGGAAAACCTGAACAAATGTTTTGGCTGAAATAATACAAAAGTCATATTATTTCTATTAAAAGTAACCATATTTTGATATAGTAATTATTCACATTGTTTTCTCAGGAGAAAAAGACCCTGAACATCACAGCTTTCACCCTAGAGATTTCATATATTGGAAAAGACACCTCCAGAAGTACTCTCTTTAACTTCATTGGAAAGGTTCCTATCAGGTACTGCTAACCAACCCTTGTGCCACTGAATTCCAGGAAACAGACTCTAGATTTTCCAGGACAAAGATAAAGAAAGCATCAAATTCTTACTGGATCTGCACATCATCTGGTAAACTTAAAGTAAATGTTTCTGGGAATTGAAACTGATGACAACTTATGATAGAGCTTTCTTAAGACATTTGAATCAGGCCTGTTGGAAGTTTGTCCACCAAAAATTTGGTTATAATATAATGCTTCATATTACTCCAATGTCTATGATTTTTATAACACTGAATTTTGATAAACTATACCTAAGAGTTTTCCTTCCTAACAATTCTTATTAACTGACTGTGACATCAGTAAGTTTTCAATTTGTGCACTTTCCTTCTAATGTGGGACATTAAGCCCAGGGAAAGTCCTTTCTTGCATGTGGGGGGAGAAGCTGTTGAAAGCAAAAAATTAAGTCTTGATTACTGGTGCTTTGAAAGAAATAGCTTGATCAAAAGGGGAAAATATAAAAATTAATGAACAAAAACTCAAAAAAGTAGCCAGGAGGCCAGTAAAGGGAGAGCTCATTTCCTATGAAAATCAGTTCAGTTCAGTTCAGTTCATTTTAATCACTCAGTCATGTCCAACTCTTTGCGACCCCAAGGACTGCGGCATGCCAGGCTTCTCTGTCCATCACCAACTCCCGGAGCTTCCTTAAACACATGTCCATCAAGTCAGTGATGCCATCCAGCCATATCATTCTTTGTTTTCCCCTTTTCCTCCTGCCTTCAGTATTTCCAAGCATCAGGGTTTTCCATTGTCAGTTCTTCACAGCCAGGTGGCCAAAGTACTGGAACTTAAGCTTTAGCATCAGTCCTTCCAGTGAATATTCAGGACTGACTTCCTTTAGGATTGACTAGTTTGATATTTTTGCAGTCCAAGGGACTCTCAAGAATCTTCTCCAACACTACAGTTCAAAAGTATCAATTCTTTGGTGCTCAGCTTTCTTTATGGTTTAATTCTCACATATGTACATGACTACTGGAAAAACCATAGCTTTGACTAGATGGACCTTTGTCGGGAAGTGTTGTCTCTGCTCTCCCAAAAAGAAGAAGAAAAACTTTCTCATCTTTTCTAGCAAGAGGTCAGCGAATGAGATACTCTTAGCATTCATTCTTTGAAAAGCCAGTACATGATGAACTGTCAACTCTTCCATTGTGCAGAGTACTTGCAAGTGACTCACCATGGTTGCAGATCTCTAATTGTAATTCAATGTTGATTCTGAATAAGCCAATGTTTTGATAGAGAAATAACAGGAAGCCATTTGTTTTAGGTCAGCAAGGGAAAGAGATACTGAGAAAGGCTGACTATATTAAGCTAACTGAAACCAGGAATGATCCAATTTTGTATCTCTCCAAGAAGGATAATTTTACTAGCAATTCTATATTTTTTCCATACATTGTTAATCTCCTTTCACTATAAAAACATTACCTAAGTGACAGAGAAAACACCAGTGTAAACTTTCAAAGTTGTCATTTTTAATATGTTAATGGAGTCCCTCTCCTAAATTTCTATGTATCTCAGTTGCTACTTCAGTATGCCACACAAATTTGAATATCTATTGTTTAACCATCCCAAGGTTTGGGAAACATTTGAAGTTTTAGAGGATCCAAAAACATTACATCAAAACCTTAGCTCTCATTTCATGTTGAAAAGGAAAAGAAAGCATTTTTATTCTCTCTTGTATTCTAATCATGAGGCTTCAGTTGTAAAGAAAATATGAAAATACCTACAGAATATGTTTCCTTTGAGGCTAAATGGCCTTATAAGAAAAAAAAAAAAAAAGCTACTGAATTTTCTTCAGTTTTTTAAAGACTGTGTTAAGAGCTGGCAAGCATGGGAGAAGGCCCACTACCTTAGAATATAGAGAGGAAAAAATAGTGTTCATTTATTTTTTTTTCTTTCTCCTTCTTAGAGTTTACTCCAATATGCTTAATCTTTGTTTCTGCAGGGTACTATTAAGTGTCATAAAAAAAAAGAAAAAAGTTAGGTTCAACAAATAATTGCCATTGAAAGCAATTGTTTTGTGATTTAAGGCATATGACTTTTGCATGTTCTTTTTGTTTCTTTTTTCTGAACATTTTGTATACCCATTCTTTATTTAATTTAAATTGTATATATATAGATTTTTTCTTTAACCACAGTTTTTCAACCAGGTTAGCAATCCATGTATAAATTAATTATAGAATTTAACTGCTTCCTATCTGCAAGATTATGATCAGGCTTTGGGTTTGAAAATATAAAGGACAAGTGACAAAAGATTTCTGCACTGGAAAAGCACAACTACTGCTGTAGCAGTTTCTACTTAGTATGGTAATAGCCAACATAAAACACCTCCACCACCATTGCATTCTCTATTCTTCTTTACATACTTGGCACTCAAAAGTATTGATTACCTGCTTGAACTTTCTATAGTTTTAAAGCTTATAAACATATTTATAGACATTCCTCTCAAGCAGTGGATTTTTAAGGGGAACGTAAGGAAAGCTTACGTTACATACTCTAACATTAGCTCAAATAAGAAAATTTCTCTGTGATTTTAATGAAAATATTACTTAATTTCCTAAAATCTAAAAAAAAAAAAAAAAAAAAAAAAGAAAAGTAATGGTTTTTCCAGTAGTCATGTACAGATGGGATAGTTGGATCATAAAGAGTTTGAGTGCTAAAGTATTGAAGCTTTTGAATTGTGGTGTTGAAAAAAATTCTTAAGAGTTCTTTGGGCAGTAAGGAGATTAAACCAGCCATTCTAAAGGAAATAAATTCTGAATATTCATTGGAAGAACTGATGCTGAAGCTGAAGCTCCAATACCTTGGCTACCTGATACTAAGAACCAACTCTTTGGGAAAGGTTCTGATGCTAGGAAAGATTGAGGATGGGAGAAGCGGGTAACAAAGGATGAGATGGTGGACTGGCATCACTGACTCAGTGGAGATCAGTTTGAGCAAACTCCAGGAGATAGTGAAGGACAGGAAAGCCTATTGTGTTGCAGTCCATGGGTTTGCAAAGGGTTGGACACGAGTTAGTGACTAAACAACAATGCAATTTTGTCTAAAAGAAAAACTTATATAAATAGAGAATTTATACACATGCAAAAATAAATACATATTCCTTAGTTTATCATGTTTTCTGAAACTATTTGATGGTAATACACTTATTTCCACAAAAATTCATTGTAATTTCTAATTTTGTTTTACACATGTGTAATCATTTAAATCAGTATGAATATTTACTGATATTTTGAAATTAAATCTGCTTTTACTTGTATGTATCTCAAAAGTCTTACTGCAATTAAAATATGGGAAAATATAAGGCAAAGAAAAAACATTTCCATGCTCAGAATCTACTTAAGATTAGACTAGAGAGACATGGTGATTACATGTAATGTGGCATGGAAGGAGGAAAAAGACCATTAAAGACTTATACATCTTAAGAAATGTGAATATGAATTTTTAGACAATATTGTTTTATTTATGCTACATTTCCTAATTTTGAAAACTTCCCTGTGGTTATGAAATTTTTTGTTTACCCTTGGGATATAAACATTAAATTATCTATGAGTGTCAGAAAGACCCCCTGGATGAGGAAATGACAACCCACTCCATTATTCTTGTTGGGAAAATTCCATGGGCAGAGGGACCTGGCAGGCTACTATCCATGAATTCTCAAAGACTCAGACACCACTAAGTACAAAATATTTTATTCACTCATTTGTTCAAAGGGGCATAAAGTGTTCAAGGTACTTAAAAAATAATCAGGAAAAATTATTTATAATATATTCACAGACATAATGGTATATGCAAATATATATTTCTGGTGTATTTATAGAGAGAGAATGAAAAAGGGGGAAATGGAGCAAAATGTAAAGAAGAAAAATGGGCCATAGTTGGGGAATCTGTGTAAAAGGTATATGTGATTTTCTTGTTATACTTCTTGCTTTTTGTTTCAAATTATGTCAAAACAAAGCCACTCTCCCCAAAAAAGGGAAAATAAGTTATGGATGATTGCAAGAAAAATGATAAAGCAACATTTTAATTCCATTAAGAGGATAATTTCCTACAGGCGAGGCTTCCCTTATAGTTGGTTGGTAAAGAACCCACCTGCAATGCAGGAGACCCCGATTTGATTCCTGGGTCAGGAAGGTCTGCTGGAGAAGGGATAGGATACCCACTCCAGTATTCTTGGGCTTCCCTTGTGGCTCAGTTGGTAAAGAATCCACCTGCAACACGGGAGACCTGGGTTTGATTCCTAGGTTGGAAAAATCACCTGAAGAAGGGAAAGGCTACGCACTCCAGTAATCTGGCCTGGAGAATTCCATAGATTACAGTGGCCATTGCTGACCAATACTTTGGCCACCTGATGTGAAGATCCATCTCATTGGAAAAGACCCTGATGCTGGTAAATACTGAAGGCAGGAGGAAAAGGGAACAACAGAGGATAAGATGGTTAGATGGCATCATGTACTGGATGGACATGAGTTTGAGCATGTCCATCTGGGAGTTGGACTTGGTTATGGGAGTTGGTGATGGACAGGGAAGCCTGGCATGCAGAGTGCCTAGGGTCTCAGAGTCGGAGATGACTGAGGAACTAAAATGAACTGAACTGAACAGTCCAGTCCATCAGTTCACTCGGCCAGTGATGTCTGACATTTTGTGACCCCATGGACTGCAGCTTGCCAGGCTTCCCTCTCTGTCACCAACTCCTGGAGCTTGCTCAAACTCATATCCACTGAGTCAGTGATGCCATCTAACCATCTCATCCTCTGTTGTCCCCTTCTCCTCCTGCCTTCAATCTTTCCCAGTATCAGGGTCTTTTCCCATGAGTCAATTTTTCATATCAGGTGGCCAAAGTATTGGAGTTTCAGCTTCATCAGTCCTTCCAGTGAATATTCAGGACTGATTTTCTTTAGGATTGATTAGTTGGATCTCCTGGCAGTCCCAGGGACTCTCAAGAGTCAACAACACAGTTCAAAAACATCAATTCTTTGGTTCTCAGCTTTCTCTACAGTCCAACTCTCACTATAGTCCAACTCTGGAAAAACAATAACTTTGACTAGACAGGCCTTTGATGGCAGAGTCATGTCTCTACTTTTTAATATGCTGTCTAGGTTGGTCATAGCTTTTCTTCCAAGAGCAAACATCTTTTAATTTCATGGCGGCAGTCACCTTCTGTGTGGTTATGGGGCCCAAGAAAATAAAGTCTCTCACTGTTTCTGTTGTTTCCCCATCTATTTGACATGAAGTGATGGGACCAGATGCCATGATGTTAGTTTTCTGAATGTTGAGTTTTAAGCCAACTTTTTCACTCTCCTCTTTCATTTTCATGAAGAGGCTCTTTAGTTCTTCTTTGCTTTCTGCCATAAGGGTGGTGTCATCTGCGTATCTGAGGTTACTGATATTTCTCCCAATAATCTTGATTCCAGCTTGTGCTTCTTCCAGCCCAGCGTTTCTCATGATGTACTCTGCATATAAGTTAAATAAGCACAGTGACAATATACAGCCTTGATGTACTCCTTTCCCTATTTGAAACCAGTCTGTTTTTCCATGTACAGTTCTAAGTGTTGCTTCTTGACCTGCATACAGATTTCTCAGGAGGCAAGTCAGGTGGTCTGGTATTCCCATCTCTTGAGGAATTGTCCACAGTTTATTGTGATCCACACAGTCAAAGGCTTTGGTGTAGTCAATAATGCAGAAGTAGATGTTTTTCTGGAACTCTCTTGCTTTTTCAGTGATCCAATGGGTGTTGGCAATTTGATCTCTGGTTCCTCTGCCTTTTCTAAATCCAGCTTGTTGGATCTAGAATTTCCGGCAAAACTTGTGTGTTGCCAAAGTGGGGGTGGGGGCAGGGGTAGAGAGATTCATTCCGTGGAGCCTCAGCCAGAACCAGGACCAGGAGTCAAATTCATCCCTACCTGGTGCATCTTTGGCTGAGTGTAAGGAAGACAACACCTTGATTAGTCATACGGTCCCATCCCTCACATGACACGGGGCAGCTAAGCCCAAGCACCACAACTACCGAGCCTGTGCTCCTCAACAGAAGCAGCCACGGCTTTGAGAAGCCCGCACAATGCTGTTAGCGAGTAGCCTCTGCTCACCGCAACTAGAGGAAGCCGGAATGCAGTAAGGAAGACCCAGCACAGTCAAAAATAAAGAGAAATGGAGGCTCTGGCCGCCTGAGAGGTGGGTGAACTGCTGCTGTTTCTACGGACGCTGCTGGTGCCGCAGGAGCCCGGAGAGCTGTGCGTTGGTGCCTGCTGCCCAGGCGGGATCGCCACTCTGTCCAGCCATTCTCCCAGCCCCAGCTCCTGGCCAGGTCATCAATTCACAAGAGCAGTGATTCCCAGCCTTTCTGAACAATGTACCCTACTTTGGGGTACACTTACCACTGAGGGTAAGTTCTTTTTACAAGAAGAAGATTTGGGAGGAGAGCTATCTACAAGGAAAGGATGTGTAGCTGTTCACAGAGATGTCTTAGAGTGCCTGGGACTCCTGGAACAAAGATCCTTTGGAAGCAGGTATCACTATTGTCAGAGTAAATGGTCTCTTGGCCTGATAACTGCCTCATCTTCCCCTCTCCCATCACCTAGATTTCCTTCTCAGGAGAAAGGAGCAGTAACACCCCACAAGAGACAGACCCAGACTTGCCTGAGAGTGTTCAGGAGTCTCCTGTAGAGGCGAGATCATGGGGGCCTGTTGCAGGGTCGGAGGCAATGAGTGCAGCAGTGCATGGACAGAACCTTTGAGGGAGGTCACCATTATTTTCATTACCTCCACCACAGTTTGGCCTCAGGTCAAACAACAGAAAAACAGTCCCCGCTACCCATCAACAGAAAATTGGATTAAAGATTTACTCAGGATGGCCCTGCCCATCCAAACAAGACCCAGTTTCCCCTCAGTCAGTCTCTCCCATTCAGAAGCTTCCTGAAGCTTCTTAGCCTTCTCCATCAGAGGGCAGACAGACTAAAAACCACAGTCACGGAAAACTAACCAAACTGATCACATAGATCACAGCTTGACCTAACTCAATGAAACTATGAGCTATGCCATGTAGGACCACCCAAGATGGACAGGTCATGGTAGAAAGTTCTGACAAAATGTGGTCCACTGGACAAAGGAATGGCAAACCATTTTGGTATGCTTGCCTTGAGGACCCATATATAGCATGAAAAGGCAAAAAGATGGGACACTGAAAGATGAACTCCCCCAGTTAATAGGTGCCCAATATGCTACTGGAGATAGTTGGAGAAATAACTCCAGAAAGAATGAAGAGATGGAGCCAAAGGAAAAACAACACCCAGCTGTGGATGTGACTGGTTATAGAGGCAAGGCCTGATGCTGTAAAGAGCAATACTGCATAGGAACCTGGAATGTTAGGTCCATGAATCAAGTCAAATTGAAAGTGGTCAAACAGGAGATGGCAAGAGTGAACATTAACATCTTAGGAATCAACAAACTCAAATGGACTGGAATGGGTGAATTTAACTCAGATGTCCATTATACCTACTACTGTGGGCAAGAATCCTTTAGAAGAAATGGAGTAGCCATCGTAGTCAACAGAAGAGTCCAAAATGCAATACTTGGAACCAATCTCAAAAATGACAGAATGATGTCTGTTCATTTCCAAAACCAATCATTCAACATCATAGTAATCCAAGTCTATGCCCCGACCAATAACACTGAAGAAAGTGAAGTTGAACGGTTCTATGAAGACCTACAAGACCTTCTAGAACTAACACTCAAAAAAGATGAACAAATTTATAAGAGATTTAAATAGTATTATAAAGAATCATGGTCTATCTTTAGAACATTGTACCTGCCTCTTTTTTTATTTGTTATTTAATAATACTCTTTCAAGATGCTTTCTGTAGGGAAGGTGTTATGCTATTGAAAATCATCAACATTTCTGTAGATAGATAAGTTGATCTTGATTTCTCTCTGTCTCTCTCATACACACATACACATGCACTCACATAAAAAGATGTTGTTCATGTGGTGTTAAATAAGATAAACTTTCTCATAATTAATTTCTAAAAGCATGGATTTTGTTGTTGCTGTTGTTGTTAAGGAATGGAGTGAAAGTGTTAGTTGCTCAGTTGTGTCCAACTCTTTCCATCGAGTCGGTGATGCCATCCAGCCATCTCATCCTCTGTCGTCCCCTTCTCCTCCTGCCCCCAATCCCTCTAAGCATCAGGGTGTTTTCCAATGAGTCAACTCCTCACATGAGGTGGCCAAAGTATTGGACTTTCAGCTTCAACATCAGTCCTTCCAATGAACACCTAGGACTGATCTCCTTTAGGATGGACTGGTTAATTCTTCTTACAGTCCAAGGGACTCTCAAGAGTCTCTCCAACACCACAGTTCAAAAGCATCAATTTTTGGTGCCCCACTTTCTTCACCGTTCAACTCTCACATCCATACATGACCACTGGAAAAACCATAGCCTTGACTAGGCAGACCTTTGTTGGCAAAGTAATGTCTCTGCTTTTTAATATGCTATCTAGGTTGGTGATAACTTTCTTTCCAAGGAACAAGTGTCTTTTAATTTCATGGCTGCAATCACCATCTGCAGTGATTTTCAAGCCTAAAAAAATAAAGTCTAACACTCTTTCTACTATTTCCCCATCTATTTCTCAAGAAGTGATGGGACCAGATGCCATGATCTTAGTTTCTGAATGTTGAGTTTTAAGCCAACTTTTTCACTCTCCTCTTTCACCTTCATCAAACTTTTTATTTCTTCTTTGCTTTCTGCCATAAGGGTGGTGTCATCTGCATATCTGAGGTTACTGATATTTCTCCCAGAAATCTTGATTCCAGCATGTGCTTCTTCCAGTCCAGTGTTTCTCATGATGTACTCTGCACATATGTTAAATAAGCATGGTGACAATATACAGCCTTGAAGTACTCCTCCTTTTCCTATTTGGAGCCAGTCTGTTGTTCCATGTCCAGTTCTAACTGTTGCCTCCTGACCTGCATATAGGTTTCTCAAAAGGTGGGTCAGGTGGTCTGGTATTCCCATCTCTTTCAGAATTTTCCACAGATTATTGTGATCCACACAGTCAAAGGCTTTGGCATAGTTAGTAAAGCAGAAATAGATGTTTTTCTATAACTCTCTTGCTTTTTTGATGATCCAGCGGATGTTGGCAATTTGATCTCTGGTTCCTCTGCCTTTTCTAAAACCAGCTTGAACATCTGGAAGTTCACAGTTCATGTATTGCTGAAGCCTGTCTTGGAGAATTTTGAGCATTACTTTACTAGCGTGTGAGATGACTGTAATTGTGCGGTTGTTTGAGCATTCTTTGGGATTGCCTTTCTTTGGTATTGGAATGAAAACTGACCTTTTCCAGTCTTGTGGCCACTGCTGAGTTTTCTAAAGTTGCTGGCATATTGAGTGCAGCACTTTCACAACATCATCTTTCAGGATTTGAAATAGCTCAACTGGAATTCCATCACCCTCACTAGCTTTGTTGGTAATGATGCTTTCTAAGGACCACTTGACTTCACATTCCTGGATAGTGGCTCTAGGTGAGTGATCACACCATCGTGATTATTTGGGTCATGAAGATCTTTTTGTATAGTTTTCTCTGTGGGATATTATTCAGTAAGAAAGAAGAAAACCTTGCCATTTATAACAACATGAGTAGAGGAGGGTACTATATTATGTTCTACAATCCATGGCGTCGCAAAGAGTTGGACATGAGTGAAATGACTGAGCATGCACACAGTGACAGACAGTGAAGTTGCTTGATCATGTCTGACTCTTTGCAACCCCATGGATTGTAGCCCACATGCCTCCTCATCCATGGGATTCTCCAGGCAAGAATACTGGAGTGGGTTGTCATTTCCTTCTCCAGGGGATCTTCTTGACCCAGGAACTGAACCCAGGTCTCCCGCATTGCAGGCAGATGATTTGACCTCTCAGCCACACACACATACTAAGTGAAATAACTTAGACAAACACTATATGTTATTTCTTATCATGGAAAAAAAAAAAAAAAAGGAATTCCTAGAAACAAAGAAATGAAATAGTGGTTACCAGGGGCTGGGAATGGAGAAAAAGGGGAAATATTGCTCAAGGTGTACAAACTTCCAGTTATAAAATAAATAAGTTCTGGGGAATGAACATACAGAATAGTGACTACAATTAAAATCAATGTGCAACATACTTAAAAAGGGATAAAAATTTAATATTAAATATTCTTATTCCAAAAAATACTTATAAATATGTGATGTGATACAGCTGTTAACTAGTAACACTCTGTTAATAATATTGCAATATATAAATGTATAAAATCATCTCATTATGCACCTTAACCTTACACAAATGTTATATGTTAATTATATTTCAAATCTTGAAAGAAAAGCAAACGATAAATGTTTTGAATTGCAAAAAGAAAAAAAAAAGAAAGAAAAAATAAATCAAATTATGGTACGTTCAAAAAGGAGCTACTTAATTACACACGTACCTTCCAAAAATATAAATAATAATGTTGAAGAAATAATGACAAATTCACTCAATATTTTCTTTAGTGTTAAACATATTTGTTGCTATTTTTTTCTTTAGATAGCATAGCTTTTAATCAAAATAAAATGCAGCTTTATTATGGATAGTTTAACAATAAAAGGTAAGCCTAAAGAAGAAAATTTAAATCATCATTGTAAAACAACTGTAAGAAATAAATAAGTAGAAGAGTGTGTGTATATATGTATGTATATACACATATACATTCAACTCACAGAGAAAAATGTTAAAGTATTAAGATGTAGTTTCTTTCTTTTGTTCAATTATTCAACCATAAACAAAAATATCAATATATGCTGCATTTTAGAAACCAGAAATACATGTTCAAAATAAATCATAAGGCTTATTATTTGTGATTACACTAAATATTAGTACGATTATTGGGACAGAGGATAAAAAACATTTTTATGTTGATTTTTTTGAGGACTGTAAAAGCATAAGCTCCAGTTACTTGAAAAAAAATAATTGCTCTAATTTTATCCAATTATATGCCAACATAATTGTCAGTACTTCTTCCTAGGAAACAAAACTTTTTTGATGTATACATTTTGATTAATTAGTAACACAACAGGAAATCCTGCTAAGACATGTATATATTATTCAGTTTCATAAGAGGGAAAAAATGTGTCAGATATGAAATGCCCTGGTGTGGGACGGGAGTGAGGTAGTGATGCCTGGAACTGAGAGTCAGGAGCTTTATTGGTGAATCAGTGTGTTCTGAGAACTAATAGTGAAACTCCAATTAATTATATTATCTTTCCCCATTTTATTTTTTATTGCTTTTTAAATCAATTTATTTATCTTAATTGGAGGCTAATTACTTTATATTGTTGTGGAAGTATTTGCCATAAATTGACATGAATCAGCCACAGGTGTACATATGTCCCCCCATCCTGAACCCCCTCCCACCTCCCTCCCCAACCCATCCCTATGAATTGTCCCAGTGCACTGGCTTTGAGTGCCCTGTTTGGGCACCATCAAACTTGGACTGGTCGTCTATTCCACATATGGTAATATACATGTTTTAATGCTAGTCTCTCAAATCATCCCAACCTCATTTTAGTATCTTATCTACAGGACTGCTGAATTGTATTAGATACTCTGTGATATACTTTCCTTTTCTATAGTTCTGTTATTCAATTTTACATTCCAGTTTATTTAATATCAAATAGTTTAATTCATCCCACTTTTTTCAATACATATAAATTTTACTTTAATTTTTTCAAAAATCCAAAGCAAGATTTAGCCTGGTCTGAGTTTCTGAATGTTTAGTGATATGTGCATATATCTATAACTATCTATATATATGTGTGTGTGTATATGTCTATGCACAACAAAGGAGAGAAATGGTATGGACCTAACAGAAGCAAAATATATTAAGAAGAGGTGGCAAGAATACACAAAAGAACTATACAAAAAAGATCTATGTGACCCAGATAATCACAGTGTTGTGATCACTCACCTAGAGCCAGACATCCTGGAGTGTGAAGTCGAGTGGGCATTAGGAAGCATGACAATGAATAAAGCTAGTGGAGGTGATGGAGTTCCAGTTGAGCTATTTCAAACCCTAAAAGATGATGCTGTGAAAGTGCTGCACTCAATATGCCAGAAAATTTGGAAAGCTCAGCAGTGACCACAGGACTGGAAAAGGTCAGTTTTCATTACAATCCTAAAGAAAGGCAATGCCAAAGAATGCTCAAACTAACACAAATTGCACTCATCTCACAAGCTAGCAAAGTAATACTCAAAATTCTCCAAGCCAGGCTTCAGCAGTATATGAACCATGAACTTCCAGATGTTCAAGCTGGATCTAGAAAAGGCAGAGGAACCAGAGACCAAATTGCCAACATCTGTTGGATCATTGAAAAAACAATAGAGTTCCAGAAAAACATATATTTATGCTTTATTGATTATGCCAAAGCCTTTGATTATGTAGATCACAAAAACTGGAAAATTCTTGAAGAGATGGGAATACCAGACCACCTGACCTGCCTCTTGAGAAATCTATATTCAGGTCAGGAAGCAACAGTTTGAACTGGACATGGAACAACAGACTGGTTCCAAATTGGGAAAGTAGCATGTCAAGGCTGTATATTGTCACTGTGCTTATTTAACTTATATGCAGAGTACATAATACAAAATACTGGACTGGATGAAGCACAAGCTGGAATCAAGATTCCTGGGAGAAATATCAGTAACCTCAGATATGCAGATAGCACCACACTTATGGCAGAAAGCAAAGAAGAATTAAAGAGCCTCTTCATGAAAATGAAAGAGGAGAGTGAAAAGTTGGCTTAAAGCTCAACATTCAGAAAACTAACATCATGGCATCTAGTCTCATCACTTCATGGCAAATAGATGAGGAAACAGTGGAAATAGTGGCAGACTTTATTTTGTTGGGCTCCAAAATCACTGCAGATGGTGATTGCAGCCATGAAATTAAAAGACACTTGCTTCTTGGAAGAAAAGTTATGACCAACCTAGACAGCATATTGAAAAGCAGAGACATTGCTTTGCCAACAAAGCCTGTCTAGTCAAACTTATGGTTTTTCCAGTAGTCATGTATGGATGTGAGAGTTGGACTAGAAACAAAACTGAATGCCAAATAATTGATGCTTTTGAACTGTGGTGTTGGAGAAGGCTCTTGAGAGTCCCTTGGACTGAAAGGAGATCTGGTCAGTCCATCCTAAAGGAAATTGGTCCTGAATATTCATTGGAAGGACTGATGCTGAAGCTGAAACTCCAATACTTTGGCCACCTTATATGAAGAATTAACTCACTGGAAAAGACCCTGATGCTGGGAGAGATTGAAGGCAGCAGGAGAAGAGGACAACAGAGGATGAGGTGATTGGATGGATCACCAACTCAATGGACCTGAGTTTGAGTAAGCTGTGGGAGTTGTTGATGGACAGGGAGGCCTGGCGTTCTGCAGTCCATGGGCTGACAAAGAGTCATACTCTACTGAGTGACTGAACTGAACTGAACTGAACTATGTGTGTGTAAAAAAAAAAAAAAGAAAGAAAAGGCAAAGTAGGAATGCCCTCGGATTACATCTTTCCATTGGCACACCAAAATTACAGCTATTTACAAGGCAACTGTTGACAAAAATACTTGAAGTCTAGCAGAAATTATCTTCTAAAACTAAATATATAAAAAAAGAATCCATAAGGAGTCAAGGAAGGAAGGGAAGAGATGCGGTAAAATCAAGACCCATATCCCAAGTAGGGAACCACAGTGGGAAAAGAGCCACAAAGTTTCCACAAGGAATAAGAAGTTGGTTCCTTGGAGGGGGGACCGGGATGGGGAATACATGTAAATCCATGGCTAATTCATTTCAATGTATGACAAAAACCACTGCAATGATGTAAAGTAATTAGCCTCCAACTAATAAAAATAAATGGGAAAAAAAAAAAGAAGTTGGGTCCCTCAAGTCTAGGGTTCCTGCACTGGCTGGTGAGTTCCTAGAATGTCTGGCTTTGAAAGCCAGCAGGGTTTGCTTTCTGAAAATTCAGAGAGCTCTCCATTCCCAAAATGTTCACAGAAATTTTCACATGAACTGAGACCCAGGGTATAGACAGTAATTTGAAAGAAACCTGAGTCATATCCACTTGCTGAACTTGGAGAGCTTCCTAGAGAGGCAGGAGGGAACTGAAACTCACCCTGGGGACATAGATGCTTGCAAAAGCAATCTTCAGTAAGTCATTCTATCAAGAAGATGTTGGTACTAGCAAGCATGATTTTGGAATCACACTAGGTTATTAGCTTCAGGACAGGCACCACCAACCAGCCAGACTGCACCAGCCCACACCAGTCCCAGGACTTTCAGGGCCATGGCCTCACCCTCCAACAAGCTGATGTCAATTACAAGTAACCTTGGATGCCTCAGCCAGCTACACTGGAATCCAGTTTCACTCATCAGTGTACAAATACCAGCTTTGGGACAACCAGAACCTATAACCAGTCATGTCAGGAGTCAACATCTTCCAGCAGTGGGTAGACACCAGTTTTAGGAACTGTAACCCAATAGTCACCTACACCAGAACCCACCCAACCCACTTGTGGTCCTGCACTAGCCTGGGACTCTCTAGGGCTCAGACCAATAACCTCTTATCATGGACACCCTCAACAAGAGTCAGTAGCCTCCATATAATGCAGAACCTGGCAACCAAATAAATCTGAGTCATTACCATCACTAGAGTTCCCACAGTAGTTGTTCAGTCACTCAGTCGTGTCTGACTCTTTCTGACTCCATGGACTGTAGCATACCAGGCTTCCCTATCCTTCACCATCTCCCAGAATCTGCTCAAACTCATGCCTATTGAGCTGGTGATGCCATCCAACCATCTTGTCCTCTGTTGTCCCCTTCTCCTCTTGCCTTCAATCTATCCCAGCATCAGAGTCTTTTTCAGTGAGTCAATTCTTTGCATCAGGTAGCCAAAGTATTGGAGCTTCAGCCTCAGCATCAGTCCCTCCAATGACTATCAGGATTGATTTCCATTAAGATTGACCGATTTGATATCCTTGCAATCCAAGGGACTCTCAAGAGTTTTCTCCAACACCACAGTTTAAAACCATCAATTCTTTGATGTTCAGCCTTCTTTACAGTCCAACTCTCACATCCACACAAGATTACTGGAAAAAACATAGCTTTGACTATGCAAATTTTGTCAGCAAAGCAATGTCTGTGCTTTTTAATGTGCTGTTTAAGTTTGTCATAATTTTTCTTCCAAGGAGCAGGCATCTTTTAATTTCATGCCTGCAGTCACCATCTGCAGTGATTTTGGAGCCCTAGAAAATAAAGTCTCTCAATGTTTCCATTGTTTCCCCATGTATTTGCCATGAAGTGATGGGACCAAATGCCATGATCTTCATTTTTTGAATGCTGAGTTTTAAGGCAAACTTTTCACTCTCCTTTTTCAATTTCAAAAGGCTTTTTAGTTCCTTTCTACCATAAGGGTGGTGTCATCTGCATATATGAGATTATTGAAATTTCTCCCAGCAATGTTGATTCCAGCTTGTGCTTCTTCCAGTCCAGCATTTTGCATGATGCATATAAGTTAAATAAGCGCAGTGACAATATACAGCCTTGATATGCTCCTTTCCCAATTTGGAACCAGTCCATCATTTCATGTTGGGTTCTAACTGTTGCTTCCTGATTTAATTTCTGACTATATGATTTAACCTGATTATTACCTTCTTCTTCTTCTTCTTTTTTTGTCTATTTTTGTCTAATAGTCTAAATTATTCTATACTGATAGAAAAATGATTTATAAATTCATGTGAAAAGGTTAAGTAACATGTTAAGTAAATAATATCAATTTATAAGTAAACTTACTAAAATCAGAAAATGCAATCATTAAATCACACTCCTTGCCAAAAACATCATGTCAAAAAATATGTCAGTGTAATCTACATTTTAATTTTATTTTTTGCATCAAAAAGATTGTATACATATATTTATTTCCAATTTTTAAGAATGCCTTTTATTCATGCTATTTTGGATGCTAAGGAAGTGAATTTTTTGGTGAGAAATGCCAATATTGTCAATAGAAAGATAATTTGAATCTTTCGGTGTGTAGAAAATGTTTGTTGTTTTTTAAAACATTTTCTTGTGAACTTTCCTATACAAAAATGGACTCCCCCCCCCCCACCTTAGGTTATATTTCACAAGGATTAGGAGTACTATGTTTCTTTTTATATCTGCCATGAAAACTCTGCCTGCATAAAATGGGCCGAATTGGCTAATTTTCTACAGCTATTTCTGATAGTCACTATGAACAAGAATAATAAGTGAGATATGTAACCCAAGTCCTCCCATTGGGAAGAGACTTCATCATCATCTGTCTAACACTGATGCAGCTCCTTAAATGAAGGATTCAACATTGAGCTCATTTTGGAAATATACCAGAGCCATCTTTGCTCACTAATGCCTGCTGGCAGTTGAAATGCTACAGTGGAAATATTTCAAAAGTGACTCATAAGATAAACCATGTGTTTGAACCTTAAGATACTTAATATTCAACACCTTTCTTTCACTTAATATTTATTAGAAGACTAATAATTGGTTTGCATGTTCACATTACTTTGCCAACAAAGATCTGTATAGTCAAAGGCATATAGTCAAATGTTCTTTCCGGCAGTCATGTATGGATATGAGAGTTGTACTATAAAGAAAACTGAGGACCAAAGAATTGATGCTTTAGAACTGTGGTATCAGAGAAGAATCTTGAGTCCTTTGGATTGCAAGGAGATCCAACCAGTCAATCCTAAAGAAAATCAGTCCTGAATATTCATTGGCAGGACTGATGCTGAAACTGAAGCTCTGATACTTTGGCCACCTGATGTAAAGAACTGACTCATTTGAAAAGACCTTGACGGTAGGAAAGACTGAAGGCAGAAGGAGAAAGTGATGAGAGGATGAGATGTTTGGATGGCATCACTGACTCAATGGACATGAGTTTGAGCAAGCTCTGGGAGTTTGTGTTGGATAGGGAAGCCTGGGGTGCTGCAGTCATGGTGTCTCAAAGAGTCAGATACAACTGAGTGACTGAAATGAACTGATTCATATTTTTAATAATTCTATATATCAACTAATTAGTAATCAACTATTGTTTACTTTTTACTTTATAAAAGTATAGAATTATATTAAAAATAAGACATGCATCACAAATCAGAGGTGATTACATAAGATTAGCAATAAGCAATCTTTTAGATAATCATACTTTGTCTGCATGCTTAGTCATTCAATTGTGTTTTACTCTTTGTGACCCCATGGACTGGAACCCACCAAGCTCAGCTGTCCATGGAATTTTCCAGGCAAGAATACTGGTGTAGGTTGCCATTTTCTACTTCAGGGGATCTTCCCAACCCAGGGGTTGAAGCCACATCTTCTTCACAACACCTTCATTGCAAGCAGATTCCTTACCACTGAACCACTGGGAAAGCCTCAATCATACTTTAAATCCACATAAAAATATAATCAGCAACAATAGTAAAAATTCAAAGAGTAAATACAGAAAAGCATTAGTTGACATGAATTTCACTGAGTAATTTAACAGTATATTTTGAGGATTGAAATCAGTTTGATTACCTGTACCTGTATTGACTAATACTAGACTATATCCATGTCCTTATTTTAAAATACTGAGACAAGCAAGTATCTGATTCTGGAAGATGTAACAATGAGCCAACTAAAATAGTTTTCTTACTAGGACTAATAGCTTGCTTAGAGTTTACTTTAAGACCCTTGCTTCACATTGTGCATCAATTCAAAGCCAAAATATCACAAACTCTGCCTAATCTCAACCAGTTTCATACATTGCAATTTTCACCTTAATATCACATAACTCCAGTTTTCAAAGTCTATAAGTATACTCTCCTCACTTCCCTTTCATGGAACACTCTCTCAAGCTGATGTTTCCTCTTATTTAGTAAGACTAACAAACAGCTTTGCTTACTCAACAGCTTTTCAGGTGGTCTTTTGCGAGGGAGCAGTCAATGGTACCAATGCATTTGAAATATCACATGAAACTAAAGATTCTTTTTCACAAATTTATTCTTAGAAAGAATCCAAGTTTAGTCCATACACAAATTTAATTATAAGAATGTTAATTACAATACTATGCTCAGTTCAGTTCAGTCACTCAGTCGTGTCCCACTCTTTGCAATCCCATGGACCGCAGCATGTCAGGCCTTTCTGCCCATGATCAACTCCCAGAGTTTACTCAAACTCATCTCCACTGAGTCGGTGGTGCCATCCAACCATCTCATCCTCTGTCGTCCCCTTCTCCCCCTACCCTCAATCTTGCCCAGCATGAGTCTTTTCAAATGAGTTAGCTCTTCGTATCAGATGGCCAAAGTATTGGAGTTTCAGCTTCAACAACAGTCCTTCCAATGAACACCCAGGACTGATCTGCTCTAGGATGGACTTGTTGGATCTCCTTGCAGTCCAAGATATAAGAATGCTAATTACACACACACACACACACACACACACACACACATAATGTTAATCACAATACTGTATATAATAGAAGGAAAATAATTCAACATTAGAGGCTTTTTTATTTGAATTAACATACATATTCATAGGATGGAATACTATAAAATCATTAAAAAGCAAGTATATAAAATAGGCTTATTATTCTCTTAAAGGGAGTAAAATGATAATCAGAATAATTATTGCCTTCTCTGTGTTAACTAAAAAAAATAGTCACAACCTAATAGTTGAGAGTAGTGTTTTATTCAATGGGACTTTTTAGGACTTCAAGCCCAGGAGACAGCTTCTCAAGGGACCCTGAGAAAACTCCTCTGATGAAGCAAGGTGAGGAGTTAGGTTATATAGAGGTTTGTAACAAGCATCAGGTAATCTGAATGTCAAAAAAAATGTTGTTGATTAAGGGAAATCAAATATCTCAAATTAAGGAATTTAGGCTTTTCTATGTATAGGACGATGCAACAGTCTGGGCTTACTGAACTCATTCCTTTCCTATGCATCTCAGTTACTGGGGCCAGTAGATTTTGAGCAAGCTCTGGGAGTTGGTGATGGACAGAGAAGCCTGGTGTGCTTCAGTCCATGGGGTTGCACATGAATGAGCTACTGAACTGAACTGATTCTATATTCTTATATCCCCCACCCCCACCCACCCCCAAACTTCTCAGTACTCACCTTAGGGAGTGGCAGCAATTTGATAGCTGCCAGATAGCAGGAATTGTTCTTCCTGGGTGCCCTCTGGGCTCTGAAATTCACATTTGGAGGGCCAGAACCATGATGACTGTGACATCTTGTTTATTGATATTGCAGGAAATACTCCATTTCTCAGTTCATCCCCATGGTAAGAAATTCAATCAATATTTGGAAGACATTTCATGACTTTTTTTTTGTCCCATGATGCTGGGAGGCTCACCCTAGATCATGCAAATGTTCTTGTTTATATGTCTCTCCAGGTGTTAAGTTCCAGATTAGACCCATTGATAGCTAATAAAAAATTCTCTGGATCCTCTGTCCTCTAACCTATTAGGATCCAGGAGATATTTCCTTTTTTGCATTTTCTCATACATAGAAAAGTGCTAAATTCATTAATTTGAGATATCTGGTTTTCCTTAATTAACAATAATCTTTTGATGTTCATACTACCTGCTACTTGTTGCTATCTTCTATATAACCTGACTCTGCTCTCTGCCTTCCTGAAACAGTTTTCTCAGGGTTGCTTGAGAAGCTGTTTCCCTGGCTTGAAGTCGTAAAAATTCCCACTGAATAAAGCACAACTCTCAGCTTAGGTTGTGACTCTTTTCTTTAGTTGACATCTGCCTGATCTAAGAATAATTGAGAAGATTATGAGTATGAATTTATAATTTTCCATTTAATTTTATCAATTTATCTTTTTATAATTGAGCTATTTTACTTGTAGCATATGGATTTAAATAATTATACCTTCTAGGTAAAAAGTGTCTTATAATGTAGTGATCTTATTTGTCCCTAATAAAGATTTTTTTTAAAATTCTTGCCTTCCACTCTACCAATCTTTCTCCAATTTTATCTATCTCTGTAAAGCAGTATCTATTTTGTTGCACCAGCCAAAAATATATGGCTCATTTTTATTCCTTCTTGTTTTCTACATCTTGTTCAAACTTTTTTCACCCTCTGTGCTTTAATGACAAAATATATTTGTCTGCTTTTTTATATCTGTACTTCCTATTCTTAAAGTCATTGCATCTCTCTTTTTAAGGATACTGTAACACTAATTGTCTCTTTTCATTATTTTTTCCTTCCATTCTTAATTCTTAAATTAATTCTGAATGTAACAACTGGTTTGATCATTTGCAAAAGTAAATTATATGCACTAGAATCATCTCAACATCCAGTCATTGACATTTAATACATTTAAAATCCTGATTACAGTATATTCTTATGCAATATAGTTTAACATAACTCTTTTCTCTCCAGTTTCATCTCTTACTATTCTCTCACAGCAAGCAACTTCACTGATTGTTTTAACTGCAATCAGTGGAGCTCTTTATTCACTTTATACCTTTATATATGGTTTTCAATTAGAATGCAATTCTCCAGTAGTCTACTCTTTTGGATATTGCTGAAGATATGTAAACTCTTCTCCCAACCCAGAAATTCTTTCCACAAAGGTGGTACAGAAAAATAACATATTATTAAGTTTAGCATTAAACCAGAATGTGATGCATATGACAGGCAATGCTCTAAGAGTTTTCAAAGGCAAAAAAGTAAGATGACTCTCATATAGGTGAGCAAATATGACCTATTACATATGTGTCCTCAAACTAAACAATAACTAGCCTTCCAGTAAGAGGAAATGACTGCATCCTGCTCACATATATTTCATCCAGACTTTATCAGGTAAATGAGGTGAGCATCTATGTTAGTTAATTAATTTTATTATTTTTAACATAACAGCAACAAAGAAACATCCTTTTATATACGACTGCAGAGAATTTTACACCTTGGGGCAAGGTAAACACTAAAGTTTGACTCCTAGCTTCCCAAAGAGACTGGGAGATAGGGAGAAATTTGCTTTTTATAGAGATGGTTCCCAGGTCCTTGAGGAAGCTATACCAAAAGTTCTGAAATGGCAAAAAAAAAAAAAAAAAAAAAATTACTATTTTTTCAAAATATATATTTCAAAGAGATAGAGAAGGTAGTTACATTTACATGTTTATAGGGAAATGTTCTGATAAAAGAGGAAGTATACATCTTCCCTTATTTTTAAAGAGATAATAATTCCTGTTGAAATTTGTATTAGATATATAAATTTGAAGCTTGTTTTTGTCCTTAACAATGTCATCTTGGTTGGACTGTTATTCTAAATATGCATGATCTTGGGCAGCCTCAGCCTGTAGCAGCTTGAAACAGGATTTCAGTTCCTGGCGAGAGACTGAATTCAGATCATGAAGTGAGAGCACCAAATACTAGACACTAGATCAGTGGACAGTGACAAGGCCCTAGTCCTTCAACTTTGCAGAAAGTAATTCTTACAAAGACAGAAAGTAGTGAGACAAGTAAAGTGTTTATTAGGAGAAAGAAAGAGTACATGAGGATAGACACAGGGAGACTCAGAGTCACACACACCCCTGAGGGAGACTAATCGCTTACATGGGGAATTTCTCCTGGGTGTCCTCTGGTCAATCACCTTGCTTTGCTGGGCTCTGAGTCCATATTTGGTATATCTCAGGGTCCTCCCATGTCCACACATGCTCTCTTAGCCAAGATGATTCCTAGCGAACAGTTCTATGGTAAATTGACCTCACTGCCTTTTGATCCATTGTCTTTCTCAGCATGTGTAGTCTGCAAATTCTTTGACCTCAGGAATGAGAAATACGTGGTCTCTTTTCTAGGCAGGACTTAGATCCTCCTCTTTGTCTTGGAGTATCTGTCCACAGGGTACAAACTCTAGCTGTTCATCCTGGGGCTCATCTACCTCTTGCCTCACAGATACTATCTCAGAGTACCTACTTGTCTTTATACATGCTTCTTTATTGCCTTTCAAAACTTCTAGTTTTTTCTTTGCTTGTTTATTATTTATATATCCAGAGAGCATGAGTACCATTAAGTCAGTCTACCTTGTTCAGTCTCTAGAAGTTATTAAATTGCAATTGCATCAAAATTAGCAAATGCATAAGGGCAAATATGAAATCTAATAAGAAGCCTCTAAAAGCTGAAAGCTACAAAACTATGCTAAAAGAAATTAAAGAAGACCTAAGTAAGTGTAGATATGTATCTTTTTCATGTATGAGAAGATTCACTATTAAGACAGCAATTCTTTCCAAATTGATTTATGAAATAGATTCAATTAAATTCTAGTAAAATTCCCAATACTTATTGGCAGAAATTGACAATCATATTCTAAAATTCATGTAGAAATTCAAAGAACAAGGAATACTCTCAACAATTGTGGAAAAGAGTAAGGTTGAGTGGCTAATAAATACAGCTGAGTAAACTATACCACACTCAAAGGGAATCTGGATTACTTTTTGTGAACTTAAAGTCCAGCCTCAACTCTAAATTACAGAACTAAATGGCCCACAGAAAATGTTTTTGCTTCCTTTTACCTCTGTATGTTCCATTTTAATTAATAGTTTTGAATTCAGCATTCTATTTCCTATTCCCTGGAAATGTCTTCCCAGTGTTATGCCTGCATTGACCACACCACTAGAAAAAACAAAAATTTACTTTCATTGTAGAACCAACTCTGATCCCATCTCCTTATAAAGTGTATCTCTCAGTTCTCATTGCATATAAGTAAGTGTACAATCTCTCCTCTTTTCTATTCACTTTTGGCTATGAATTTTTAGGGTAACTGTTTCAAAATAGCCTATAATCAGTACTATGTGATTTTACTTTTCATGAAGGATGTATTATACTCTCTATAATTTTTGTATTTGGACTCCCCAGATGTCACTAGAAGTAAAGAATCCACCTGCCAGTGTACCAGATAGAAGAGATGCAGGTTCGATCGCTGGGTCCAGAAGACACCCTGGAAGAGGAAATGACAACTTCCTCCAGTATCCTTGTCTGGAGAATCCCATGGACAGAAGAGCCTAGAGGGCTACAGTCCATGGGATCACAGAGAGTTGACACAGCTGAGGTGACTTCGCATGCATAACTTATGTTTGGGCTTCCCAGATGGCACTAGTGGTAAGAAACTCACAGGCCAATGCATGAGACATGAGAGACATGGGTTCAATTCCTGGGTCAGGAAGACCCCTGGAGGAGGGCATGGCAACCCATTCCAGTGTTGTTGCCTGGAGAATCCTATGGACAGAGGAGCCTGGCAGGTTACAGTGCACAGGTTTGCAAAAAGTAGGATGCAACTGAAGCAATTCAGCATGCACACACTGTTTTTAATAAAATTATACTCATCTACCTGGAATATCCTAATTAAAAATCAATCATGACATTGCTAAATCATACGCAATAGATGTTGTTTTGTGTCTTTTAGTATCAATCATTTCTACAATTTCAAACAAGAAAAGTCAACCTCAAACACTCACTCACACTCACACACACACACACACACACACACACACACACACACTTCCTGCAAAGGTTCACAGAACCCTCTCTGAACCCTTCACAAATCGCTCAGGTTAGGGAGGAGGAGATAATGTCACTTTTTCTTTATAGAACACTATTGCTGCTGGGCAGCTTTTCAGGAAAGAAATGATCTCTTTAAAAACAGACTCATGAGTTTAATACCTTTCTTTTCAAGTCCTTAAGAGTAACACCTTTCTCTCACAAAAGATGGGCCAATCTTTTGTGATGTGTTGAAAAGAGAGTATTTAACATGTAGATGATCTGATCCTGAAAGAGTCTGTTCAGACCACAATTAGGCTGTGGGCCATGTCCTCTAACACAGTGTGGCAGAGTTATTGCAAATTATGGTAGAGCAGGGATCAAGACAGGGCACATTCTGAAAACTGACCTGGCTCAGTATGTTGCTTTTAGGTTGCAATTCCCCTAGGAAAACTTCCTTCCTGCCCTCCCTATCACCTTCTAATAAATACTCATGTTAAATAAATTACAGAATCTTAAATGTTCTATAAAATCCCCAGGAGCAAAATAGAAGCTTACCTGGACTTTATTCTGGTAGCTCCTCTCTGAACCACATAATATCACATTTATTACATAGCTACTTTTTTTTCCCTATTTTTCATAAGTTATTTATGTATGTTTGGGAAGTTTATAATGCATTAGAAAACAATGCCTTAAATTCTTGAAGACATAAATTCTATTACTGTAGTATATCTCACCGTATTTATCCACAAGTTGAGAACATCTGAATTACTTACCAAAATTATAATTTTAAAAGAATTCCATATAGGCTTCTATTTTCACCCTGAAGATTCTATAGAACATTTAAGATCCTGTGATTTATTTAATATGAGCATTTATTAGAGGAACAGGAAGTCTACCTGATAACATTTTATTCAGTCCTTTGTTCTGGGAATGGGCGGGTAGTGCCTTAGTTCAGGGCTTTTTGCAGGTTAATTCTCTCTCTCTCTCTCTCTCTCTCTCTTCTCTCTCTCTCTCTCTCTCTATCCCACAGTTTAGGTTGCTATCTTCACATTAGCTCCCTCAGATTGTCCTCAGGGCATTCGGGCCGGTCCTTTCCCTAAGCAGTGCCGCCCACTCCTCTCCGTTCAGCGCCCACTTGCTGGTGGCGGATTCGAGCATCTGGGGTACTTTTCTGCTGGGAGTTGCTTTTAGGCTTGTAATCTGTGGGTTTTATTTATTTTTCCTCCCAGTTAAGTTGCCCTCTGAGATTCAAAAACTTCCCCCAGACCCGCCAGTGAGAGGATTTCCTGGTGTTTGGAAACTTCCTTTACTATGACTTCCTTCCTGGGACGGGTCTCCGTCCCTAGCTCTTTTGTCTCTCTTTTTCTCTTTTATATTTTGTCCTACCTCCTTTAGAAGACAATGGGCTGCTTTTCTGGGCACCTGATGTCCTCTGCTAGTGATCAGAAGTTGTTTTGTGGAGTTTGCTCAGCGTTCAAGCTATCTTTTGATGAATTTACGAGGGAGAAAGTGGTCTCCCCATCCTATCCCTCTGCCATCTTAGCTCCTCCCTCTCTGATGGCATTTTATTAGGCAAAGATACCCAAAGATGCCCCTTTAGCTGTGAGGAACTTCTCTTAGAATAGCTCATCATGGAGATTTCTTTCGGTTAGCCCTACTCACATATTATTTAGCAAGTGCCAGTTAAGGAATGTTGCTCTCCATTCAGCCCTATAAAGATCGAGTCATTAGCCACTGTAGTCTCTGGCCTTTAACATGCCCTGAAAGGAGCTCAGGGTAGAGATCAGAAATAAGACATTCTGTGCTCTGCAAAAACAGGTAGAACAGGCCTTTAGATAGATATTTTTAGGAGAAAAATTTATAAATCCAACACTTAGAAAAGACCATTAACTAAGATGCCTGTTCCTTGAGA
This sequence comes from Odocoileus virginianus, assembly GCF_023699985.2. Taxonomy (NCBI): domain Eukaryota; kingdom Metazoa; phylum Chordata; class Mammalia; order Artiodactyla; family Cervidae; genus Odocoileus; species Odocoileus virginianus. The sequence continues at coordinate 55,198,313 of NC_069675.1, read as the reverse complement.
CTAGCAGCAACATTTTACCAGATGTGTGCTTGATGGCACATACCTCTTTTGTCAAAATCACATATATATAGACCTCCCCAACCCCTTGTCTCTTTGGAAGTTTCTCAGAGCTATCTGAGAGGCTCTTTCTGGTGTTACACTCCTCAGTAAAATACCAAATAAACTCATTCACAGCATTTTTGCTACTCATTGTTTTGTTTTTCAGTTGTCACATCTATCAACCCAAACATTTGTTTTGCTTCTCTCTGAGCCCTTCTATGCCTGAACAGGCAGATTTCACAATAGAAAATAAATTTTTTCCCAAACACTTTTTACACTTTCCTTTGCCATTAAATACTTATTCAATATACATAAGTGTTAGCTCAAAATCAAAAGCATTAAACATAGAATAAAATTGTCTTTTAGTATTGGTTATCAAAAATTTTATATTGAAACTATTTTTTTAACAACTTGATATTTGAAGGGGAAGCATATTTCTGCTTGCATGAGCTAGATACATGATTCTCAATGAACTATTAAGGTTGAGAGAAAGCGCCTTCACAATTTTAAGACACTTTTGAGTTCTGCACAGTTTACTCACTTATAAGGATAGACTCTGCTTTTGTTTATCACATTGGAGTTTTGTGTAGTGGGTGGGCTAAAGCTCAGGATCCCTATCAATCAGATATTTATAAAATATATTTGTATATGTATTTCTTGAGACTGAGAAAACAAGTTTTTTAATGAAAGAAAAATGTTTGTCTACTTTTTATTCTCCTTTAAAGAGCTTTATTTTATATGCTAAAAATAGAAAGTCTTTACTTCTGTGAAATAAACTTTTAAAGTATTATTTAAAATTTCAGTTTTGCTACTACTTCAGACTTAAGATGTCAGTAAGCTGACTATTCTCAGCTTTGGTGGTATTTACTGTTCTTGTATTTGCTCTTGGCTAATGTACTTATAAGAGACACATCTTTGCTAGTGAAAAGTGTTTTTCTCTATTTTCTATAAAAAGTCTCCTTTTCCACCTAAGGTGGAAAAAGACCCATGAAATATCACTAGTAAACAATTAACTTGGGAATTTTTCATAAAAAGACCTCTTTTTCAAAGTTTTTCTCTTTGATGACCATGTAGAACTGTTGTGACACTATCTTTCACTTTGTGAAGGAGGTAGACTATTGGGAAAAATAGAACATAAATAGAATGGAACAATCAAACCTTTGTCAAGATAAAAGTGAGTCCTACTTGATAAATTCTGCCAAGAAATGATATGGAAGATCTCTTGATGGGCTTAATGGAAAATAAGGTTAGGGTAAGAATGGCAGAGTAAATACTGTTCCTTCCATTGTACAATTTTGCCCCTTCAGTTGAGTTCAGTTCAGTTGCTCAGTCGAGTCCGACTCTTTGCGACCCCATGAATCGCAGCACGCCAGGCCTCCCTGTCCATCACCAACTCCCAGAGTTTACTCAAATTCATGTCCATCTAGTCGATGATGTCATCCAGCCATCTCATCCTCTGTCATCCCCTTCTCCTCCTGCCCCCAATCCCTCCCAGCATCAGGATCTTTTCCAATGAGTCAACTCTTTGCATGAGGTGGCCAAAGTATTGGAGTTTCAGCTTCAGCATCAGTCCTTCCAATGAACACCCAGGACTGATGTCCTTTAGGATGGACTGCCTGGATCTCCTTGCAGTCCAAGGGACTCTCAAGAGTCTTCTACTCTAAAATAAATACACACATAAAACAAATTAAAATTCTAAAAGTAGAACAGTAATTATAAAACCAGTGGGTAAGGCTTTGTTGCTTGCTAACATTTATACATAATCTCATAGGATAAATGTTAGGTTAAAGAAGTTGAAAATCAAATTTGTCTTGAATTTTTCCCAAAGTTTTGAAGTATGGTTTCCAGTTAAAGGAAACAATAACATTATTCATTAAATGAAATAAATTGAAATATTTAAAATGGTAAAATAGGTAAAATAAATGAAATAGTAGAACAAGAGAAATATTTGGTTTTATTTTCACTTAACTCTAAACATGGTTATAAAATTATATTTTGACTAAAAATAATACTCTCATGTCTGTATATTAATAACTCATTATTACCACCCCTGGTGGCTCAGAGTTTTGTCAGGAGAGCATACTGGTCACAGCAAACACCCTCTTCCAACAACAAAAGAGAAAACTCTACACATGGATATCACCAGATGGCCAATACTGAAATAATATTGATTATATTCTTTGCAGCCAAAGATAGAGAAGCTCTATACAGTCAGAAAAAACAAGACCTGGAGATGACTGTGGCTTAGATCATGTGCTCCTTATTGTAAAACTGACTTAAATTGAAAAAAGAAAGACTGGTGAAGTGAAGACCATTTGGGTATGATCTAAATCAAATCCCTTATGTTTATACAGTGGAGGTGACAGATTCAAGGGGTTAAAACTGGTAGACAGAGTATCTGAAGAACTATGGCCAGATTCATAACATTGTACAGGAGCCAGTGACAAAATCCAGCCCAAAGAAAAAGAAATGCAAGAAGGCAAAATAGTTGTTTGAGGAAGATTTACATAGCTGAGGAAAGAAGAAAAGCAAAAGGAAAGGGAGAAAGGGAAATGTATACCCAACTGAATGCAGAGTTACAAAGAATAGCAAGGAGAGATAAGAAGGTCTTCTTAAAAGAACAAGACAAAGAAATAGAGGAACATATTAGAATGGGAAAGAATAATGATCTCTTCAAGAAAATGGGAGCTATCAAGGAAACATTTCATGCAAAGATGGGCATGTTAAAGGACAGAAATTGTAAGGACCTAAAGGAAGAAGAAGAGATTAAGAAGAGGTGGCAAGAATAAACAGAACTATAGAAAAAAGGTTTTAATTCCCCAGATAACCATGATGGTGTGATCACTCATCTAGAGCCAGACATCCTGGAGTGTGACATCAAGTGGGCCTTAGGAAGCATTATGGTGAACAAAGCTAGTGGAACTGATGAAATTTCAGCTGAGCTATTTAAAATCCTGAAAGATGATTCTGTTAAATTGCTGCACTCAGTGTATCAGCAAAATTGGAAATCTCAGCAGCCACAGGACTGGGAAAGATCAGTTTACATTCAAATCCCAAAGAAAGACAATGCCAAAGAATTGCAAACTACCATACAATTGCTCTCATTTCACATGCTAGTAAGGTTATGCTCAAAATCCTTTAAGCTAAGCTTTAGCAGTACATAAACTTACAGATGTACAAGCATGGTCTATAAGAGTTAGGGGAACCAGAGGTCAAATTGTCAACATTCATTGAATTGTGAAGAAAGCAAAGGGTGCAAGAAAGCAAAAGAGACACGGATGTAAAGAATAGAATTTTGGACTCTGTGAGAGAAGGTGAGGGTGGGATGATTTGAGAAAATTGCACTGAAACATGTATATTACCATATGTAAAATGATGACCAGTGCAAGTTTGAGGTAAGAAGCAAAGCACTCAAGTTGGTGCTCTGGGACAACTCAGAGGGATGGGGTGGGGATGAAAGTTGGAAAGAGGTCCAGGGTGGGGAGATACATGTACACTCATGAATGATTCATGTCCATGGATGGCAAAAGCCACCACAATGTTGTAAAGTAATTAGCTTCCAATTAAAATAAACAAGTTAATTTTAAAAAGAGAAAGAAAGGGAGTTCTAGAAAAACATCTACTTCTAGTTCATTGACTACACTAAAGCCTTTGACTGTGTGGATCATAACAAACTGTGGAAAATTCTTAAAGTGATGAGAATACCAGACCACCTACCTTACTTGTCTCCTGATAAACCTGTATGCCAGTCAAGAAACAACAGTTAAATGGGACACAGAAAAACCAACTGGTTCCCAGTTGGGAAAGGAATATGCCAAGGCTGTGTATTGTCATCCTGCATCTTTAACTTACATACAGAGTTAAATGCTGGGCTGGGTGAATCATAAGCTGAAATCAAGATTGCCAAGAGAAATATCAACAACCTCAGATATTTAGATGATACCACTCTAATGGCAGAAAGTGAAGAAGAATGTAAGAGCCTCTTGATAATGATGAAAAAGAGTGAAACAGATGACTTAAAACTCAACATTCTAAAAACTAAGATCAGGGCAGCTGGTCCCATCACTTCATGAAGAATAGAAGGGGAAAAAGTGGAAACAGTGCCAGAATTCACTTTCTCGTGCTCCAAAATCACCGCTGACATTGACTACACCCATGAAATTAAAAGACACTTGCTCCTTGAAAGGAAAGCTGTGAGAAATCTAGAGAACATATTAAAAAGCAGAGATCTCACTTTGCTTACTAAGTTGGTATACTCAAAGCTATGGTTCTTTTGGTAGTCATTTACAGCTGTGAGAGTTGGACCATAAAGAAGGCTTAGTGCAAAATAATTGATACTCTCTACTTGTGATGCTGGAGAAGACTCTTGAGAGTCCCTTGGGCAGCAAGGAGATCAAACCAGTCAATCCTAAAGGTGATCAACCCTGAATATACATTGGAAGGACTGATGTTGACACTGAAGCTCCAATACTTTGGCCACCTGATGCGAAGAGCTGACTCATTAGAAAAGACCCTGATGCTGTGAAAGATTGAAGGCAAAAAGATAAGTGGGTGTCAGAGGATGAGATAGTTAGACAACATCACCAACTTAATAGAAATGAATATGAGCAAACACTGGAAGATAGTGAAGGACAGGAGAACCTAACCTGCTGCAGTCCTTGGTGTTGCAAGGAGTTGGACATGACTTAACAACTCAACAATGAAAAATGACTAATATGTGTTGAGTACTTTCTCAGTTTCTGATGTTTGGAAGATGATGTCACAATATGCTTCAGGATTGTCTTGTATATTTCTTCTCAAATATTAGAACAATGAACAGTTCTTTTTATTAAAGAATTTATTAGATTTTGAAGAATTTATTCATTTTGGATGCAATCTGTGCTCATTGATACTGATATATTGTCTCATCTAGAGCAGCTGGCAGAACAAGAAAATACAAGTATATATACTAACCTGTGTATATAAATATCCATAAATATTTCTATATGCAACCATCTATACAGATATTAAACTAAATATGAGTTTATATCAATGCTCCAAGTCTAATCCATTATCTCATGGATTATTTTAAGCTCCACCTCTTATTTATCTTTAATCTTCTATATCAGCATTAATAAACATAGTTCCCACCATCTGACACTATTTGCTTAATTGTTCAACTCATACATGTAGAGTAATTTCAGAATTTTCAATTCATAACTTCAGCAGAATACAACCTTGAAGTAGATATTACACTTAGATAAATTCCCTTTGCTTTAGTCTTAACTATTTCATTGATTTCCAACATTGTTTAGATCTACATCTTATTCCTCCAATTCCTTTATTGATGTCAGTTACTATATTTCTAACACATTTTGTTTTTCTGGTCACATTTTGCCTTCCCTCCTAGGATCATCAGAATTCTGTAATTATGCATACAATATGTTTATATTTCATGTGGTAACATTATGTGAGTTTTGACAAATGCTTTATTATGCTTTAATACAAAATACAAAAAAAAAAAACAAAAAAAATACAGTCATCACCCTAAAACATCCTCTGTGCTTTACCTATTCATTTTACCCCATATAAAACTAGTAACCATTAATCTGTTTACCATCTTTTGATTTTAGTATTTAAAAAAACATCCTTAAAAAAGATAACATGCTTGTGCTCAGTCATGTCTGACTCTTTGTGACCCTATGGACTGTAGCCCACCTGGCTCTTCTATCCATGGCATGTTCCAGTTTTCCAGATGAGAATACTGGGATGGGTTTTCATGCCCTCCTCCAGGGGATCTTCCTGATCTAAGGATCAAACTTGCCTCTCTTATGTCTCCTGCATTGGCAGGTGAGCTCTTTACCACTAGTGCCACCTGGGAAGCCCTAGTATTTAAAATCTCTTCCTCAAATCTAGGCTATGCATTTTATTCTATGCTGTTGTTGAGTTTTACAGTTTAGGTCTACAATCCAATTAGAGTTAATTTTTTAAGATGTAAGGTCTGTGACTTTGTTCATTTTTTAATGTATGTATATCCCAGTGTTCAGCATTATTAGTTGAAAGAAACCATCCTTTCTCTATTATATTGACATCCGTTCATTGTTTAAGGATCAATTGACTATACTTGTGTAGGTCTATCTCTGTGTTTTCTATTATGTTCCATTGATCTATGTGTATAATCTTTCACCAGCACTACACTGTTTTAGGTCTTTAAATTGAACACTGTCAGTCATCAAACTTTGTTCTGCCTTTACAGTATTGGCTATTCAACTTATCTTGCTTTTTCAAACAAACTTCAGAATCAGTATTGATATGAATGAATAACCTGTTGCAATTTTACTTGGCTTTGCTGTAAATCAAATAATTAACTTCTTAATGTTTGGTATTTTATTCATGACTACAGAACATCCATTTATTTGAAATTTCCTTGATTTTTTATCTGTATTTTGTCATCTCACATGCATATTTTATAAATTTGCATATAAGTACTTGTTTTGTTTTGGTACTAGTGCAAATGGTGCTGTGCTTTTGATTTCATTTTCCAGTTGTTCATTAAAGGTATATGAAAAAGCAATTGACTTTCATATGCTTTCAAACTTTCATGTTTATATCCAATGAACCTGCTTTAAGTGCATATTATTTTCATGAGTTTTTATTGTTCTTAATGATGATTCTTTGGACTTTCCTACATTGGTCACAATGTCATCTGTGAATATCTATTGTTTTATTTCTTCCTTTCCATTCTTTATACCTTCTATTATTTATTTTCAGTTTTTGTCACATTGCACTAACTAGAACTTCTAATATATATTGAATATTGAATGAGAGTAGTGGAGAAGAAGGAAATCCTTGCTTTCTTCCAAGTGTTAAGAACAAAATAATCAGGTTCTCACTATTAAGTGTGATATGAAATATACATATATTTGTAGATTTTAAAATAAAATCCCTGATATTTTCTTCTATTTTTCCCCTGAGTTTTTTTTTTCTTTTTGTCATGAATGATGAGTTTTGTCAAATGATATTATATAATTTAAAAAATCTATTGATATAATAATTTTTATCAATTGATTTGGTAAGTTGTGGGCCCTAAATTTGCTGAAAAGTGCTGTCTCATGTGTTATCTTTTATCTCACACAAATCTGTTTCCTTAATTTACAAATTAAATTACAAATCTCAAGAAAGTTTGATCCAACTCAAAAGTCAAGTTGCATTTGTTGAAGGGAAATAGAAATAATTTTAGAAAATTTATTAATAACAGTGATCAAATGTCATGATTTCTGCCAAATCATGTTGTCACATGCTATGTTTTCAGAAATGAAGGTAGCATGGAAATATTTGAGTGTTAATCACACAAAGCTGGCTCCCATTCAAAAATTAATGTAACAAAATTCTAGAATTTTCTACAAAGAACTCCTTCATTTAATAATGATTCTTCTTCCTAAGTGCTGAAGGAAAATGAGAGATTCACTGCCAGAGAGCTGGGAGGCAGACATATACAGCCTAACTAGATTAAAAAAAAAAAAAAATCAGGACCACCAAGAAAAGAGTTACTAGGCAGCCAAAGGTTTATTTCCCTAAGGACTGAGAATTTAGGTACCTCTAGAATAGTTCTAAAGAAATTTCATGTTGATCTCTCTGGATAAGAGATCCTCATGCTTTCCTCTCCACTGTCCTGCCCCCTATCCCTCCTAACTGTGAGGCTCCTATGTACTATCTTAATTTGTTTTTTCTGTTATTATCAATCTTAATTTTTATCTAAGGTACTTTTAAGAGCATGTAAGTAATTATGAAATCCTCCTTCTCCAATAACTTTCAGTCGGCTTCCAAGGTGTCACATAACTCTATTCTTCTTTACTAGTCAGGGATATGTGTTGATTTCTTTTCCTGTTACCAGCTTCTTCATATTGTGCATTTTAGAAGTCAGTCTTTGGTCTTCTCTTTTCCATATTAAGTAGAACATCATTTTATTCAGTTGAGTCAAATATCTGTGAAATATTTATAAGCATTTATAATCAAATACATACCAGTAATCTCAACATTTTATCTTTAGGCCAGTTCTCTCTCCTTTAATCCAGATTCTTATGTCTGACTGCCTACTTATATCTCCACTAAGATATCTTATGAAAGTGAAAGTGAAAGCCATTCAGTCGAGTCCGACTCTTTGCCACCCCATGGACTATACAGCCCATGGAATTCTCCAGGCCAGAATACTGGAGTGGGTAGCCTTTCTCTTCTCCAGGTGATCTTCCCAACCCAGGAATTGAAACAGGGTCTCTTGCATTGCAGGTGGATTCTTTACCAACTGAGTTATCAGGAAAGCCCAAGATATCTTACAGATATCTTAAATACATAAATACATATCCACACCCACCCACCTTCCCACACACACACCCTGCACACAATAGTGTTTTCCACTCCAACTGATGACAACTTAAGAATGGAGTGTTTCAGTCATCTTTGGCTCTTCTATTTCTCTTATATCTAATCTGCCAAAAAATCATGTTGGATTTACTTTAAAAATATGTTATAGTATGGCTATTAGCTACATCAGTAGAACTCTGATCAAAGCCATTTTTCTCTCAGTATCAATTTATACAATAGCTACCAAACTCACTTTTTGCTTCAACCATTGCCCCAAACAGTCTACTATCAGAGCAGAAGTCAGTGATCTATTTTAACATGAGTCAGACTATGCTAGTTTCTTATTCAAACTATTCAATCTTTAATTTCTTTTTTATTCAGAACACCTGAAAAATCTTTAAAATAGCTTGTTGTGTTAATTAGTTGTGTCTGACTCTTTGTGACCTTATGAACTGTAGCCCACCTGGTTCTTCAGTCTACGGAATTCTCTGGACAAGAATACTGGAGTGGGTAGGCATTCCCTTCTCTGGAATATCCCTGGAAATTTCCAAGGGATATTTCCAACCCAGGGATTGAACCTACTCCTGCATTGCAGGCAGATTCTTTGCTGTCTGATTCACAAAGGAAGCCCTAAAAATACTTCATACATGCTCTAAATTATTTGTCCTCTATTACCTCTCTGACTTTATTTCTTTTTGTCTTACTGATGCAGCTTCTGCCAAAATGACTTCTCTGTTATTCCTTAAGCACATAGGTCATATCCCAACTCAGTCATTGTGCAGTGCTTGTTCCCTTTGCCTGTTTGCTCTTTCTCCCACTATTTGCATGCATATCACCTGATTAGTGAGTTCTTCCCCACAGCTAACCCACTTTTTATCTCCAAACTCATTCTCTTCAATACACTGTACTTTTCCATAATGTTTTCACATTCTAACATACCACTGGATTTAGTTTTGCATTTATTTTATATTTATTTTCTATCTTTCCCCCATTTCACCTTATCTCACCCATTTCAATATAAAGTACATACTTAGCAAGAATTATAAACTGCATTATTTCCTGTTATATTCCAGACACTGAAAACTCTCAACACATAACATAAACAGAATACATAATTGATGCATTGATGAATAAATTATACTTTTTAACAAGGAGACGCATGTCTAGCATAAGCATAACCTTTTTTTTTTAATATTTGTTTACCGAATAAAGTGCTTGTCAACCTAATATTTCTCAATTTGATGTCTCAAAGCAAGAATGAAGTCCAGAGGAAACTTTACCTCCATAAAGGTGAAAAATTGGAGAAAAATTCCCTGGCATTAAAAATCATAAACAAAAATGCTTTCCCTCTGAAGACTTTGTAAGTGTATCCAAATATTCTATGAGAAAATAAGAGTTTGATTATGCTCAACTCCAAATGTAACTTTCATACCCACAGAAAATTAAGATATGTAAGCAATAGATCAGTTACAACAATGGAAGACAAAAACAAACAAACAAACAAAAAAGAAAGATGACAAATTATTCTTTATAAGGACTGAGTACACAGAAGTATTTCAATAGGGATGCTAAAACATTAGTGGTTTCTCTGAGATTTTAATTCCACATATTCATGAGGTACAAATCTACAGACCATTCGGCTTCAGCAATTGCATTCAAATTGTTAATAAACATAAGCTCAGCAAAGTTAAAAGGTATGTGGAAGAAAACACAAGGGATAAATTGGACATTTTCTAATAAAAGAAAGGAGAAAGAGGTTTTCAGTACATCACTTTTGGAATCTAACGAAACAGAAACAGTACAAATCTGTATATATTTTCACCCATGCACAGGCACATATATATATATATAGGTCCAACTTAACTATCAATAACAGGAAGAGTTTTATATATGTGATTGATGTAACACCTAGCTTCTCCAGAATTCCACAACTCATCAAGATAATGCATGCATGCCTGGAATAAGACCATTCATATTTCACTCAGCAGATTGCCCACTGCAAAGTCTCTTCAGCCATTTCCAACTCCTTGCAACCCTGCTGACTGCAGCCTGCCAGGCTCCTCTGTGCATGGGATTCTCCAGGCAAGATACTGGGATGGATTGCCATGCCCTGCTCCAGAGGAATCTTCCCAACCCAGGGATCAAAACTGCACCTGGGAAGCCCCTAGATTTCAACCAGGAGTGAGCATGAAATAGCACATGGAATCAAAGAACATTTCTTGCTGAATTCAACCCTGTCATTGTAACAAAGCGAGAGATCTAGGTGTCCACTTCTTCTTACACATTTACCCACATTTACCCACAGCAACCTCCTGAGCATAAAATGGCTAATTGTTTTAATAAAATTTATCCTGCCATGTCAGTCTCAAGAAAGCTCCCTCACTCCTAGTAACATCTTAGATTCTTCACATTAATCCTTGTATATCACTTTACATCTACCAAAGCAAAGAGGAATTAAGAACCTCTTGATAATGGTGAAAAAGGAGAGTGAAAAAAGCTGGCTTAAAACTCAACATTCAAAAAACCAAGATCATAGAATTTGGTCCCATCACTTCATGGCAAATAGATAAAGAAACAATGGAAACAGTGACAGACATTATTTTCTTGGGCTCCACAATCACTGTGGGTGGTGACTGCAGCCATGACATTAAAAGATGCTTGCTCTTTGGGAGAAAAGCTGTGAAAAACCTAGACAGCATATTAAAAAGCAGAGATATTACTTTGCCTACAAAAGTCTGTCTAGTCAAAACTATGGCTTTGCCAGTAGTCATGTATGGATGTGAGATTTGGACAATAAAAAAGCTGAGTGCTGCAGAATTCATGGCTTTGAACTATGGTGCTGGAGAAGACTCTTGAGAGTCCCTTGGACAGCAAAGAGATCAAACCAGTCCATCCTAAAGGAAATCAACCCTGAATATTCATTAGAAGGGCTGATGCTGAAGTTGAAAGTCTAATAATTTGGCCAACTGATGTGAAGAACCAACTCGCTGGAAAAGACCCTGAAGCTGGGAAAGATTGAGGGCAGGAGGAGAAGGGAATAAGAGAGGATGAGATCATTGGATGGCATCACTGACTCAGTGGACATGAATTAGAACAACTCCCGGAGATGGTGAAGGACAGGGAAGTCTGGCATGCTATAGTCCATGGGGGTCACAAAAAGTAGGGCATAGCTGAAACAATAAATGATTAAAAGGTAGTACCCTCAAGGTTTGGCTTCCCTTGTGGCTCAGACAGTAGAGAATCTGCCTGCAAATGTGGGAGACCTGAATTCAGTCTCTGGGTTGGCAAATCCCCTGAAGGAGGGCATGGCAACCCACTCCAGTATTCTTGTCTGGAGAATCCCCATGAACAGAGGAGCCTGGCAGGCTATAGTCCATGGGGTCGCAAAGAGTCTGGCATGACTGAGTGACTAAGCACAGCACATCATATTGTCTTCTCTATCCTTTCTCAAATCCTGAAAACAGTCTCATGTCTTCAGAAATGCATGTCCTATTCAGCTACTTACCTTATGTATTCATCATCTACTCTTTCTATATTGTTTCAAATTTTGTGATAATGGAGAGTTACTGCTACTGCTGTTAAATCGCTTCAGTCCTGTTTGACTTGTGTGACCCCATAGATGGCAGCCCATCAGGCTCCTCCATCCCTGGGATTCTCCAGGCAAGAAAACTGGAGTGGGTTGCCATTTCCTTCTTCAATGCATACATGCATGCTAAGTCGCTTCAGTTGTGTCCGACTCTGTGTGACCCTATGGATAGCAGCCCACCAGGCTCCTCTGTCCACAGGATTCTCGACGCAAGAATACTGGAGTGGGTTGCCATTTCCTTCTCCAATGGAGAGCTGAACCTTCCCCTAAGAATCTTGGTTAACTCTACTTATCATAGATCTCATTTCAGTGGATTCAGGATAAGATCTTTGTGTCAGTGTCTTCCTGATTTCTTTATCATTGATAAATTCAAATCATTCTCCTTTCCTCCATCAATAATGAAAAATAGAAGGAAGAGGTGGAGGAGAAGAGGAAGAAAGAAGAGACAAAGAACCACATTTCATTTCCCGAAATTATATTGCACTGTATTCTTATACAGTTGCTATCATGTACTGTTCTCAAATCAAAATTTCAGTTAGTGTGACTAAATTTGTTACCTATACTCTGGGGAATTATGAAGAAAAGCAAGAAGCATTGTTTTTAAACATACTTTGTGTACTCTTTCAACCTGCTTTCTCACTTAATACAATTCATAGTAACGTTCTTTATACCATGAATTTTAATGGCTGTGTATTTTTCTATTATTGTTATTATTTAGTTGCTCAGTCATAGTCTGACTCTTTGCTATCCCATGGACTGCAGCACACCAGGCTTCCCTGTCCTTCACTATCTACTGGAGTTTGCTATTATATGTATAGTATATTCTATTGCATGGAATTGCATTTATATATTCAACAATTTCCTATTTTTACCACTTTATTATTGAAATAATGCTATTAAGATAAAAAAGAAACATATTGCTGATTATATTGTTTGATTTCAGAGAACTTAATAAATCCAGAATAAATTTTTTTCTATATTTGTTTAAAGAATAAAGTCAAAAGAATAAATACTTACATATTAAATTGTACTCTACAACTTGCCTTTCTAATTTCCATGGCCTACTAGTTAAAAAAGTAATTATACTTTAGACCATAAAGAAAAACTCAATACATTTTTAAAAAGAGACGTATCAGAGACTATATTAAATTTTCACTATGTATCCAAATTAAAATATGGTTAGAAAAACAGAGTAATGGTGAAAGATAGTTAAATCAAAAGTTAAGAAAACATTCAGTTAAAAGATTCTTGATTCTAAGGGTCAATAAAAACCATAATTACAGAAGCCTTAGAAAATAATAAAAATGAGAATGTTGTATATCAATATCTATAATATTGAACAAGATTGAAGAAAGAAAGAAAATTCTGAACTAGGCATTTCATTCAAGGTGTTAGAATGAAAAGCATAAAATAAACTAAAGGAAAGCAGAAATTTCCCAGGGCCCAGGCTCCAGACTTACTTGAGCTCTGCAGTTTTTAACCTATAATTAAAACAAAGTTAAAAGGATTTTTTTCATTTATAGTCATTTGGCTTATTTCAAAGGCTTTAATAAGTATGCTTTTCATAGCCTCCACCAAGTGGCCTAGATAGACCATCACAATTTTTAACTACAAAATGTTAAAATGTTTCAGGAAACATACTGTAGAAGTTATTATATCAGAATATCTTAGTTCTATATAACAAGGTTTTAGGATAACTTGTAAATGTATAAACAAGCACCAAATGAAGGACAAATTGAACATTCAATGAAACATTTTGCAGCACCTTGTAAACTATAATCATCCAATCCCTTTTGGATTCCTGCCTCTGTTTTGGTGATTTGGAAGCAAGATGAAAGTAGATCAAGTGTTTACTATGGAAGAGGGTGCCTCTGAGATCCTCAAGGGAAATTGTAAACTTAGCCCTATGATCTTGCCATTAGTCTTTTTTAATGATTCTGAGCCACAATCTCTCTGAGATAGCATCTTTTTAAAATTTTTTTTCCCTCTATGCTTGAGCTTTGAGAAACCTAATGGAATCTTGATTTTTCTAGCCTTTTGTTAAACTTAAGCCTGGAAATAAGGTAACACTAAAGGAAAAGGATTAGAGAGGTTTATTCAACATACTGGAGAAAGAAAATCTCTGCCTTACTGCCAGATACATTAAACTCTTGATCTTGAAATTGCATAAAATTATCACTGGCATTATATCTATGTCAATTAAATCTAGTGCAGGAGAAAATGATTTAACCAACTCCCTTTTTCAATGTCATTCAAGAACTCTAATTAGTTTTAAGAGACGTGTTTCTTTTCTAAATAATGTTGTAGTCATCTAGGTATTATTTAAGTATCTCATTGAAACTCATTAATATGAGAGTATTTCAGAGTCATTTATGGGCTTGGGGGAGAGTACTATTCAGACATACTGGTTAATGAAAAAAAAATTGGTATTAAAATGTTAGAGTGCAGTGTTTTCTGTCACTAATAATTATTTTTCAGTGTTATAAGCACATGGGTAACATTTCTGCTTTATAACCCAAAGGCCCCTAATTTTTATAACTTAGAGATTTCTGTTTCTTATTTCATTAGTAACATTCACAGATGGATATTATTTTATGCAATACTCTTTTTTTTGTAAAGGAGAAAAATTTTGTGCAAAAAAGCTTTAAGTTTTCTATGTTTCTATAAAACACTTTTTTTCTTCTCTCCTGCTTCATTCTTGTGTTATATTAACGGTGGACTTCCCTGGTGGCTCCGCTGTTAAAGAATCCACCTGCAATGTGGGAGACCTGGGTTCGATCCATGGATTGGGGAGATCTCCTGGAGAAGAGAATGGCTACCCACCCCAGTATTCTGGCCTGGAGAATTCCATGGACTGTGTAGTCCACGGAGTCACAAAGAGTCAGACATGACTGAGCAACTTTCACTTCACTTCATTAACTATGAAAAAACTGGCAAAATCTATCTAAAATGAGAGATTAGTATACCTAGAAATGGATTGCATATCATATTTTGGAAAGCATTGTTCCTAGACTCACATTTTATTTTCTTTCATTATTAATGCAAAAGGCTCATTGACTCACCTCTCCATTAGAATTCAGTTGGTGTTTGGAGAATCTATGCTATTTTGTGATGCGAGCATACTTTAGAAAATAAATTATGATCTACCGTAAAATATGAAGTTGGTCTTACACATTTTCGACTCTTCCCAATTGAGTACTGAGCATATGATCAAGAAATTCTTTCCAACTTATTGATGAACCACTTTACTTTTAAAGAGAGCAGCTAAAATTAATGGTAAAAGTGATCTTTATTTATATATTTTCACTATGAAGAAGCACATGTGAGTTATTTTAATGTGCTCATAGAATGAGAACTTAAGTGCATTCTACATGTGAGGATAATGGTAATTGATCACATGATCCAGTAATTGCACTTTGAAGAATTTAGCCTAGAGAAATAAAAATCAATGTTCATACAAAAACCTGTAACTGAATGTTCAGAGTAGCTTTATTTGTAGCATTTCAAAACTGGAAACAATTGTGTCCTTCAATCATGAATGGTTAAATAAATCTTATACATACATAGCATGGAAATAATTAGTGCATGCATGTATTGACAAATATAGGTATGTATGTATGCATGACCCTTATATATACACACATATACATACTCAGTAATAAAAAGAAACAAGCTAATTAATCATCTAACAACTTGGATGGGTCTCAGATATACTATATTTAATGAAAAAGTCAGTCTCAAAAGGGGATATACAGCATGGCTGCATTTATTTAACAGACCCTAAATGACAAAATTTTATTTATAATAGCCCCAAATTGGAAGCAAACCAGATGCCCTTTAACAGTTGCATAATAAAATAAACTGTAAAATGTTCCTACTATGGAATGTCACTAGGCAATAAGCAAAAAGTAAAGAAAAATATATATATATATGACAATTGGATAAAATGTCATAAATCTACCCTGAATGCAAAAATCCAGTGACAAATTTTCTTGTGTCAGTACCACACTCCTTTGATGACTGCCACTTTGTGGTATAATTTTAAAATCATACTTCTGCCTTTGATTTTTTCCAAGATTGTTTTGGCTATCTGGCATCTTTTATGTTTCCTTACAAATTTTAGAATTATTTTCCTAGTTCTTCTACAAAAAAAAAAAAAATGCTATTGTCATTTTGAAAGGGATTGTGTAGACCTGTAGATTGTCTTGAGTAAAATGGTAATTTCAACAATATTAATTCTTCCAATCTATGAGCACAGTGTATCTTTCCATCTGTTTCTGTTGTGTTCAATTTATTTCATCAGAATCTTATAAAACAGTATTGAGTTATAGAGTTATATATTAAACAGAGTCAAAGAATTGATAGACATTTTTATATTTTTAAATGATGGTGAATAATCTTGATTCTGACAAATAAAATCAATATATATCCATCTGCAGACAACAGGAAGCTTGTATGCATGTTTTAGATTTATTTTAAATATTTGTGTATCAATAGTTATATTTATAGATTCAATGTTGTCATGAAGGTCCATCCATATATTTTAAAATTATTTCATTAAGGTTGAACATTTGTATATGCTTTTGCTTCATAGAAGTGAAAATGCTTTATTAAAGAACATGAACTATAAATAGGCCTTTGATTATATCATTATTTTGTTCTTTCCTCTGTAAAATATGAAAGTTGCTTCTTTTCAAGTCTATGTTATAGGTGAAGCTCTGAAGGTTTTTCTTTCCTTTCATTCTTTCTTTTAATCCCTCCCTCTCTTCTCCCTTCTTTCCCTCCCTCCCTCCAGGGTTTGTCTTCCTCCCTTCCTCTCTCTTTTTCTCTCTCTCTTTACTTTTATCTCTCATTCTTTTTTGTTAGTGTCATCAGAACATGTTTTACATTTTAAATTACTATTTCTTTGATTGCTCTTCTGAATGAATTTTCATAAAACATTTGTTCATTCATAATTCATTTGTTTTGTTATTATTGCTTAATATGCAAGCCTCTTCTTTCTTATCATTATCCATATATTTTTGTAATTATAGATTTAAACTTTTGTGCTTATGCTACAAAGAAACCAAGAGAAATCTCCAGGTGGAACCCGGAGGGTCTTTTAAAATGTATTTATTTATTTTTGGCTCACTGGATCTAGAGTGTTGGATCAGTAGTTGTGGTTCCCAGACTCAGTTGCTCCGTGGCAGGTGGAATCTGCCCAGACCAGGGATCGAACCCATGTCCCCTGCATTGGCAGGTGAATTCTTATCCACTGTGACACCAGGGAAATCTCAGAGGGTCTTTTTTGACTTAAGTTGCTATTATAACTTGTATTGCCAGTGTAACGTCAATGTGATTGTTGTCAAGTTTCCATGGAAGCATCTCCGAACTGAAGAAGCAGTGAGTGAGGTGCACACGCTTGAGCAAATCTATCTTGAAACTTCTCAGAGAACATCAACCAGAAATCTACTTTTTTATGATTTTATAGTACTGCATTTATGTCATAACATTCATTTCTTATGATAGAAATTAAGAGCAGACTGTATGTTAGATTATTTGAATTGAATTCACGTTTAGCACAGTTATGCTCATGACACGGAAAACTTTGTCTTCTAGCCTTAGTTGATAGTGTTATCTCATAATGTTAGTGAAGGATTAAAAGTACTGAACTATAGAAATTTTCAGAACTTGACCAGAAAATAGTGAGCACAAACCATATGAAGCAACTTTAAGCACATTTACTTATATTAGACCTGGGTGCAGGTGTCAGATATCTGCTGCTATATTACAAGTTCCTAGAGGGAAGAGACTATATTTCTTAAAAATTTGTAACTCCAGGGTAACACACATATTTTATGCTCCACAGATACTTGATTTATATACATAAAATATATATTTTTCCAAGTAGAGTATCTGCTAAGTAGACCATAGCTCAACTGTTTATTTCTCAGAAAATCCCTTCCTAAAGTAAAGCAAACATTCTGCTACATTACTGCATATTTTATCATATATATATATATATATGTCTATGCATATTTATATGTATATTTTATCACAGGTATATGATAAAAATACATGCATATGTTATCTCACATGCACAAAGATATATGTATATTTTTATCATATATGTATATATATCACAATTGCTTTCATTCCTTTACATGAATATTAGTCTTGTTCACTCTATGAGATCTGCACTTTAATAGTTTCATATCATTTAGAAGAATACCTGAAACAAAGTAGTACAATGAAAATGTATTGAATAAGTAAAAGTGAGATTAATTTTACCTTTGTTGTTCAGAAACATGCATTTACAGGATAACTTACTATTATTCTTCATGTATTAAAAAGTAGCTTATCAATCCCATTGAATATTTGACTAAATATATTTTAATTTTTCAATTAAATTTTAAATGAAATGTCTATAATTTTTACATTTCATCTTGTAAGAACATTCTTCATTGATTTCTCCTGTGCATTGATGTCTAATACAGAACATGATAATGACTGAAACATTAACCACTTATTTTAGTTCCTGACTTTCAAACTTTTGATGATTAAGAACATGTTAATAGAAAATATTGTGATTCAGTGTACTAGATTATGACACCAACAGACCATGTTACAAAAACTACTGAAATTTTAAACATCAGTGCCACAACAAATATATTTTTCAAAAGTCCTTAGTATTTTTCTAAGTAACATTCTCTCACATGCATAAAGCTTTTTAACAATTTAATTCCAAAATATCTCAGATGTATGGTATCATGTTGCTTAATTTTATGCTTATTTTGATGAAAAGATACTGCACACTATGGAATAAACATATATTTGAAAAAAAAGAGAGGTTATTTCCCTCAATAGAAAGATCAGTTATTTTCATTAGAAAGTCATTCTGTTTGTAACAAGTTAGGTCTAAGATAAACTTCTGTTTCTTATACATCATATAAAGAGAAATAAGCAAAATGAAATTGGGGGCAAAACTGGGAATACAGGGAACATCCTGCATATGTCTGCTAACTGTGTTGGTTTTTAGAAAGAAGCAGTTATTAGGATGACAACTACTGCTCACTGAGGTCCTGAAAGATGTACTCACTAACCCACAACAGGGATGGAGCCAAACTTGATTAGCTCTGGCCCAGAGCACTGTGGACTACGTCATAGCCCTTCTTAAATCCAAATTGAGGAACTGCATTTTTGCCTTTATACTGTGATGGGAGAAATAGATCATACATGGAATTGAATATAGTGAAATAGTAGGACTAAAATAGCTTCTGTAGAAAATGGAAAACCCAGTTCAGAGTCCCCATGAGATCTCTGAGTGGCAAACTTTCAAAACAACCTTTGTGTCTCAATGTAATTTTTCCATAGTGTGCATATGTATAATTAGGTCTCATGGTGGAAATATAAATAATAATACAAAATATGAGTGTATTAAATTTGCCTGAGGCAAATATAGTTTGCATAGTTTTTGCCTGTCTATTTTCTTTGTGCATTTAGTCTTACTTCACTTGACAGAAGTGTCTAAGAATAATATTAACTTACTGACTGTTCTTAGTATATTTATGATTTCTGATTAGTGCCATACTATGGTAACTCAGTGCAGGGTTCTTGCCTGAGAAATCCCGTGGACAGAGAAGGCTGGCAGGGTTGCAAAGAGTTGGTCATGACTTAGCAATTAAAAATTAACAACAAAACAGTGATTTATATAATCCCAGAACCACAGTATTGAAGAAATTATGAAAGATCTTTTAATCATGCAATGACTTGAATAGGATTAGACAAGGCATGAGGTCTTCTCTGGTGGTTCAGTGGTAAAGAATCTGCCCGCCAATGCAAGCAGACATGGGTTCAATCCCTGGGTTAGGAATATCCTCTGGAGAAGGAAATGGCAACCCACTCTATTATTCTTGCTTGGGACATCAAATTGACAGAGGAGCCTGGTGGGCTACACAACAATTAATAACCATAATACTTACCTACCCATTGATGCCTTCAGTCATTCAAGAATAATCATCTGAGTGAGTAATCTGTGAGACACTGTGCTGAGCCAGAAAAAAAGTAGTTAAAATGAAGAATCTTGCTCTCATTCAATTTAGAGTATCACTATTATGAACATTTTCTGTTGATGTCAATCTTTAATCCAATTTTCTGTTAATGGGCAGGGCTGCATTGCCACCTTGTTGTTTGACCGGAAGCCAAACTATGGTGGAGGTAATGAAAATAATGGTGACCTCCTTCAAAAGGTCTGATGCATGCACTGCTACACTTAGTGCCCCCAACCCTGCAGCAGGCCACTGCCAACACATGCCTCCACCAGAGACTCCTGGACACTCACGGGCAAGTCTGGTCAGTCTTTTGTGGGGTAACTGCTCCTTTCTCCTAGGTCCTGGTGTGCACAATCTTTTGTTTGTGCCCTCCAAGAGTCTGTTAGAAAGTACTGCACTCAATATGCCAGAAAATTTGGAAAACCCAGCAGTGGCTACAGGACTGGAAATGGTCAGTTTTCATTTCAGTCCCAAAGAAAGGCAATGCCAAAGAATGCTCAAAATATTGCACAATTGCACTCATCTCACACGCTAGTAAAGTAATACTCAAAATTCTCTAAGCCAGGCTTTGACAGTATGTGAACCGTGAATTTCCAGATTCTCAAGCTGGATTTAGAAAAGGCAGCGGAACCAGAGATCAAATTGCCAACATCTGCTGGATCATTGAGAAAGCAAGAAAGTTCAAGAAAAACATCTACTTTTGCTTTATTGACTATGCCAAAGCATTTGATTATGTAGATCACAACAAACTGTGGAATATTCTTAAAGAGAAGGGAACACCAAACCACCTGATCTGCCTCCTGAGAAATATGTATGCAGGTCAGGAAGCAACAGTTAGAACTGGACATGGAACAACAGACTGATTCCAAATAGGAAAAGGAGTACGTCAAGGCTGTATATTGTCACCCTGCTTATTTAACTTATATGCAGAGTACATCATGAGAAACGCTGGGCTGGATGAAGCACAAGCTAGAATCAAGATTGCCAGGAGAAATATCAATAACCTCAGATATGCAGATGATACCACCCTTATGGCAGAAAGTGAAGAAGAACTAAAGAGCCTCTTGATGAAAGTGAAAGAGAGTGAAAAAGTTGGCTTAAAGCTCAACATTCAGAAAAGTAAGATAATGGCATCTGGTCCCATCTCTTCATGGTAAATAGATGGGGAAACAATGGAAACAGTGAGAGACTTTATATTTTGGGGCTCCAAAATCACTGCAGATGGTGACTTCATCCTTGAAATAAAAAAGATGCTTTCTCCTGGGAAGAAAAAGTTATGACCAACCTAGACAGCATACTTCAAAGCATAGACATTACTTTCATTACTTTTTCAACAAAGGTCCATCTAGTCAAAGGTTTGGTTTTTCCAGCAATCATGTATGGATGTGAGTATTGAGCCATAAAGAAAGCTGAGAAGCAAAGCATGATGCTTTTGAACTGTGGTGTTGGAGAAGACTCTTGAGAGTCCCTTGGACAGCAAGGAGATCCAACCAGTCCACCCTAAAGGTAATCAGTTCTGAATATTCATTGGAAGGACTGATGCTGAAGCTGAAACTCCAATACTTAGCCACCTGATGCAAAGAACTGACTGATTGGAAAAGACCCTGATGCTGGGAAAGACTGAGGGCAGGAAGAGAAGGGGATGACAGAGGATGAGATGGTTGGAAGGCATCACCAACTCAACAGACATGAGTTTGAGTAAATTCTTGGAGTTGGTGATGGACAGGGAGGCCTGGAGTGCTGCAGTTACTAGGGTCACAGAATTGGACACGACTGAGCGACTCAACTGAACTGAACTGATTATGAAAATTTTAATTTAAAATAATGTGACTATAAAGAAGCAATACATTAATTATTTACTCACTTTTGACTATGATCTTAGTATATGCATTACATATTCTGTTTTGCATGTTAACTGCTTATTTTATAGTAAATTAAACTCAAGAGTCCTGCTGCTTTTTATAATCAAAATATTTAAAAAAAAACTAAAAATATGAATTAGCTTACACATATAAACAAGTAATTTAGAAAGATATAATATGGCCAATTTTAATTAATTTAAGAAATAAAGGACTGAGGTCCCTGCTTACTTGTTTACTGTTACTTTCCAGCAGCTTCTCCTCCGTTCTTTTGTAAAGTCCCTATGTCTCAGAACCAACAGCTGGATACCAAATCCTTACATTCTTGGACTCCATCTCTGCTTCCAGTGATTAAAATTTCTATGTGTTTAAGGACTTCATGTGAATAGGAAAAGGTGGAGACAAGATGGAGAAGGACTTGAGGTTACCTCCTCTTATGAAAACACCAAATCAAAACTGACTGCTGAACAATCATCAAGAAAAAAGACTGTAATCCACCAAAAAACACACATATATTCTGCAGCAAAAGACAAAGAAGAAGACAAAATAAAAGGGTAGGAAGGGTATATCTGCAGCATGATCAAATCCCATTCCTAGCAGGTGGGTGGTGCACAAAATAGAAAATTATTATATTGCAGAGTTGCTCCAAAAGGATTGAAAAAACTGAGGCCCTTGTCAGTCTCCAAACCTAGGCGTCTGGAATTGGAAGCAAAGTATTTAGTTTTAAAGCTCAGTGGGGCTTGATTTTAGGAATGCCACAGGGCTGGGGGAAGCAGTGACTACACTTTTGGAGGGCACACACGGTCTCAGGCAGAGGGACCCAGGGAAAAAGCAGTGACTTCATAGGTGCCTGGCCAGACCTACCTGCAGGTCTCAGAGGGCCTCCTGAGGAGGGAGGGGTTGGCTATGGCTCACTGTGGAGACAAGGGCCCTGGCAGAACTATCAGAGGGTACCCATTGTTATGAACTCTCCTGGAAACTCATTTTGATACCAAGATCTGGCTCTACCCAACAGCTTGTAGGCTCAGTGTTAGAACACCTCATGCAAAACAATCAACAGGGCAGGAACACAGCCCCATACATCAACAGAGAGGCAGCTTAGAGTCTTCTTGAATCCACAACCACATAAAGCACACCCATTGACACAACTATGCCCATCAAAGGGACAAGAAAAGCTCCACACACCAAAAGACAGGCAAATGTCCCTCTTACCAGGAAACCTGCTCAAGCCTCTAGACCAGCTGTATCCATCAGGGACAGACACCAGTAGCAAAAGGAACAATGACCCTGTAGCCAGCAGAATAGAGATCACAAATACAGAAAGTTAAATGAAGTGAGAAAGAAGAATGTGTTCCAAATGAAAAAAAAAAAAAAAAAAATGAAACCCCAGAAGAGCAACTATGTGAAATGATGATAGGCAATGTACTCAAAAATAATTCAGAGAAATGATAGCAAAGATGATTCATGATCTCAGAAAAAGAATGGAAGCACTCAAGCAGAAGACAAAAGAAATATTTAACAAAAAGTTAGCTGATATAAAAAGCAAACATTGTTGAACAGGACAATAATTGAAATGAAAAATACACTAGAAGAAACCAATAGAAGAATAAATGAGGTAAAAGAATGGATAAGTGAGCTGGTGGACAAAATGGTGGTGTTGGAAAGACTCTTAAAGTTTCCATGGACTGCAATTAGATTAAGCCATCCAATCGTAAAGTAAATCAGTCCTGAATATTCATCGGAAGGACTGACTGATGTGGAAGCTGAAGCTCCAATACTTTGGCCACGTGATGTGAAGAACTGACTCAGTGGAAAAGACCCTGATGCTGGGAAAGACGGAAGGCAGGAGGAGAAGGGGACAGCAGAGGACGAGATGGTTGGATGGCATCACCAACTCAATGGGCATGAGTTTGAGCAAACTCTGGGAGATGGTGAAAGACAGGGAAACCTGGCCTACTCTGATCCATGCAGTAGCGAAGATTCAAATATGACTTGAGCATTTTAACAACAAGCATTGAAGGTAATCACTGGAATATATGTAAGAAACAACTAAAAGTAAAACTTACTTGTTCACCTCGACCTTGCCCTGCTAAAATCAAGTGTGGCAGAGAGTTCTGGAAATTGTTAAAGTAGCAATGAGACTAAATGTATATATCTTACTATAAAATTGAATACAAGCATGGCTATGAACTGAATATCTCTTTCTCTACTCCTCTTATTTATATGTTGAAGCTATAACACGTTATGTGATGGCATTTGGGGATGAGCTTTGGGACTTAAGATTAGATGAGGTCATGAGGATTGGGCTGTCATCATAGGATTAATCTTAACAGAAGAGAAAGCAGAATGTTCTCTCCATCCTCCCTCCCTTCCAGGTGAATATTCAGTGAGAAGGTGGCCATCTATGAGACAGAACAAGAGCTCTCACCAGGAATCAAATTTGCCAGTATATTGATCTTGAACTTCCAGCTTCCAGGCTGTGGGAGAATAAGTTCTGTTGTTTAGTAACCCTGTGTATAGCATTTAGTAACCCTGGGTATGATATTTTGTTAAAGTAGTCCAAGCTGATGAAGACAAGTATCAATTTCATTATTTATATAAAAATATTACTTTGGAACATCATATGTATAGAAATCACCTGAAAATAAAAGAACCATAAGTCTTCTGATATATGCAAAAAAGTTGATGATGAACAGAGCACAGAATTAAATTCATGAAAATGAAGTGATAGGAGGGTTGGAGTGCTTAGTAAGCATTATTAGTATATATATCATTGTCAGCTAACCTGGAAAGTAAAGTCATTCTTCATTTTTAAAAGGGACCATTAAATGCTGAGTTATGTACTCAACTTATGAGGCAATATGGTAAGTAAATTCAAATATTAAACAATTTTAATACTTAAATACTTGTAAAGGCCTGTGTTTCAGCATAGTTGATTAACAAACTTAACTACAAATCAAAGTTATTTCAAGTTCAAGGGAATTGGATGGAAATTAGACCCATGGAAAACATGATTTAAAACAGGGAATGGAAACCTATTTAGCTGATCAGCAGATTTAGTGCCGAGTATGCTGAGATCAGGAATACCAATATCAGTTTCTCTCTCATGTTTGAAATCAACCACACAAAAATGGTGTTCAGATTCTCCAATCAAAGTACATACATGAATGAGTGCCCACCTGCTCTTCATACTATAAGCCCCCAAGTGACTTGATGACAACATATCTTGTGGTAATGTAACCATAATTTTAGATTTCTTATATCTGGATGTTTTTGAGAGTTAAGTTTGTATTAGGTCTCAAGCAGGAAGAATGTATCTTAAGCAGGTTGGTCAGTGTCCCAGAGGAGTCCTGGGCTGTAGAGAGGGATGCCATGGCAGCAACTCAGAGAGGGAGTGATGGTTACATGGTCTACGTGCTGCTGATGGTGGAGGAAGTGATGCTGGGAGAACTCGAGCTTAATGGCATTTTTCTAGAATGATACTAGAGAAAGAGGATTAAGACAAGCAGAACTTACAGAGGGAATAAGCATAAGGGCATAATTGAATAGATTTATTAACCTAACACTATGTGGAAAACTATTTATCCTTTTGAACTGAACCAGAATGATTAAATTAAACTCTAAGAGAAAACAAATGAACTATCAATGGTACATGGCTAAATTCAAGCCAAAGGGTCATTATTTGTTGCAGCCTGAAAAGATTATGGAAAGTAAGCAGGATCTGAATCAAAGTTTGTGTGTCAAAAAACAAACACTGTTTATTTAGAAGCACACTTAAGTGGGGAGTTGTGCAGGAGGGGTGGGAAATAGAATGGTATAAAAAATCAGATACAGTTAGACTCTCAAGAGAAGCAAAGAGTTGAAATGTCATTTTTTACACTATCAATGTTCTTCTCTTTTACACATCCCTTTGAGATGACATGACATACATTTAGATTTCTCCTTTTCTATTTATTCTTCTCTTCTGAAACCAGGAGAGGGTCAAAGCAAAGTTACCACTATTTGGAGAGTTAACCTTTTAAGTTTTTTCTAAAAATTATCCTCTTTCTCATCAGTATTGAGTTGGGCCTTTATTTTTTATTTAGAATTACTTCTATTTTTCACTTTTCTGATATTGGCAAGCAATGACAACTCTATAACCAATTGCTGGATAAATGCTGGCCCCTAGTAGAACAAATAGCAAACAGTTTTGCTTCTTTCTCTTCCTGACCTCTGAAGAATTAGGTCTTGAGGGAAACCACTTCTGGTAAACTCACTGTGGAATATTATCTACATATTTTAATACAGAAACCACTTTTCCACATTATAATCTAGGGAAAAAAGTACTTGCCGTTTGATTCAAATTGGTCATGAGAATTAAAATCTTCAACAGGGGGGATTTGGATGGGGAACACATGTAAATCCATGGCTGATTCATGTCAATGTATGACAAAACCCTCTACAATATTGTAAAGTAATTAGCCTCCAACTAATAAAAAAAAAGAAATAAATAAATTAAAATATAAAATCTTCAACAAATTTAAACTATCTAAAAATGCACATTCATAAGCTATTAAAACTAGAAAAGTCCTCCTATTTCTGATCTGTAACTTCTACCTGACTGCAAGCATTCCTATAGCTTCTGTTGGCATTTAAACTGTAATGACTTTGGAATTTTTCTTCATCATTTCTTTGCACTCTTTCAGTTGCTTATGAGATATTTACACTTACATATTTTACAAGTAACTAAAACATAAAAAAAAAAAAAAAATCCACAAATGGTGTACCTCCTTGATCTTGTAAAATCTCCAGCTTGCACCTTCTAAGTGTACTGGCAATACGAAATTTTGAGTGATGCTTTCCAGCTTTAACACTGAAATCAAGGCTATAAAAACAAAATCATTTTTCACATTTTTCATCTTTTTTCCCCCTCTGATCTTCTTCACTTTACATCTATTAATTTGCCAGGCTTTATCAACTGTATTGCAAATATATCTCTAAAATCCAGATTCTGTTTCTGAGAATGAATGTAAGTCTCACTGACTTTAACTGCCTACCACCAATTTCCTCTCCTACATTCCATCCTTAACAACTGTTGAAAATGAAGTCAACCCTACCATTCTTCTTCTTAAAAGTTACCATTTACAATTGTAACAGAATAAATCCAAACTTGGTAAAGTCATTAGCTCAAGATTCACCCATAGTGCCTACCACATTGACTGTCCCCACATGGTAGAGCAAGTCATTGCTCATTCACACCTCTGACATTGTGGGCACTGTTTCCTGAACTTCCAAAACCAGGCCCAATGTCTTTTCCAGCTACTTATTTCAATATTCCTATATGAACATCTCAAAACACATTGTATTTAAAGTAACTCATTTCTCTAACATGTACAAAAGTGTATATACCCCCAAATAGCTGGTAACATTATCCTTTTCTCCTGCAAGTTCCCTGAAAATAGTAGCACTTACTAATTGTAGGCTTGAACTCAAGTGAATAGAATTTACAAAATTCCATGCTCCTTTTACAACCCAGAAAACTCTTTTAGAGTATCTGAGATTCTGTCAAACATAGGTTAATTTATCCAGCTTTTGCACCTAATTATATTTTTTTCATGTGTCTATAATGTTTGAACTTTGTATTTTAATTTATATATTTATATATTTACTTTTCAATTAAATTGGAGCAAAGAGAGGTATTTTGTATATATGGCCTTCTTTCAATAAATACTACATGCTAGGCATTGAATAAAAATTTTTCACATCACTGGAATTATACCCTGAAGCCTGTTAATAGAGTGGGTTTGCTATAAGTTAGCGTGAATATTAGAAATGTTAGAATCTTCTTTAAATTCTTTATGCTGATACTACTACTTTGACTTTTTTTTCCATTACCTCATGGATGGTGTTACCTAATCTACCTGTCTTGCAAATTACAGGTGTTGATGAAGCATATCCATTTTAATTGAACTATTAACCCATGGGAGAATTTCACTTACTCTCTCTTAATGACATTTATGTTTTTAGATTATTTAGCAGCTTTGATTATTTAGAAGAACCCCTTATGATTTATCAAGTAAAGTGACATGATTGATGTTTAACATTATACTTTCTTTAATATGATTTTACAAGTGGAAAGAAGCATCTGGATTTAATCACAAAATTACATTGAGCATCACTGGTGCATGTAAGACATCTCATATTGGTGCTGAATATATCAATTCTCCTGTGGCTATTCTAATTTTACAAAGACTGTCATCTCTATCAGCAGTTTGCAAAAATGAACAGAGGTAGAAAAGAACACAGATAAATATGGTTCAAGAAACTGGGGAACTCTTGTAAGTGTCTATGGTTTTATTTTAATTATTGCTGACACATAGTCTTCGGTTTTATTAGTTGTAAATTTTTTTGAAACTTAACAAAGGGAATTCCATGAAGAGTCTCTACAGAGCAGAAACCTTAAGTGGGTCAAATATCAAGGGCTGAGTTATCTATGCAAAGAACATTCCCCCCTTCAATCCTGGTTACACAGAATTTGCTTTACAATTATTAGAATCAAGTTACTTTGCTACCATTCTGGCAATCTTTCCACTAAAGAAATCATTTTAACTTAAAATATAAAAACACTTTCAATTTCAAATGAAATTCAAAGCAAGAGTTTTTGCATTCTTCCTTATCTAAGATCTTTTAAAAATTGCCATAAATGGGAATAAACTAACAATAACTTAAAAAACCCAGGTAACTTAAATAGGAGGCATCAATAATCCAAATATATTTCTACATTGAAAATGTGATTTATTATTATAACAGGTAAATCCTTTAAAGGTAAAACAATTTAGAGTCTACCAATAGAAGGGAGTAGTAATATTGGGAGCTAGTCTTAACAAGGGTACCCTTGCAATTGACAACTCAATGGAAACAAGTTTGAGCAAGCTCTGGGAGTTGGTGATGGACAGGGAAGCATGGCATGCTACAGTCCATGGGGTTGCAAAGAGTCAGACATGACTGAGTGACTGAACTGGACTGAACTGGAAAAATGAAGATCAAAATAGAAAAGAGTTTCATATATATGTATGAATATGGATACATGTGTGTGTAAAGCAGTCATGGAAATAATTGAAGACAGTTCAGGAAATTCCAGGTTATAAATTTGGAAGCTTGAACTATTCATAAACTTGAATAAACTTGAATATTCATAAACTTTAAATATCTCTCAATTTATATAGGATGTTTCAAGCAGTTTTCTGTAAAGTTTTATAATTTTCTCTGTGGAAGCCTTATAGATATTTCATTGTTCAGACAGTAAAGAACCTGCTTGCAATGCATGATACCTGGGTTCAATCCCTGGGTCTGGAAAGTCCTCTGGAGAAGGGAATGGCTACCCCCTCCAGTATCCTTCCCTGGCAAATTCCATGGACAGGGGAATTTGGAGGGCTATAGTCCATGGGATCACAAAGAGTCAGACACGACTGAGCCACTGACACTAATATATTTATCTCCACAAACAGGACAAGTGTAAGAAACATTCTTTCTTTTTTCCTATACTTAAAATTACTTGGACTGCAAGGAGATCCAACCAGTCCATCCTAAAGGAGATCAGTACTGGATGTTCATTGGAAGGGCTGATGCTGAAACTGAAACTCCAGTACTTTGGCCACCTCATGCGAAGAGTTGACTCATTGGAAAAGACCCTGATGCTGGGAGGGATTGGGGGCAGGAGGAGAAGGTAACGATAGAAGATGAGATGGCTGGATGGCATCACTGACTCGATGGACATGAGTTTGAGTAAACTCCGTGAGTTGGTGATGGACAGGGAGGCCTGGTGTGCTGCGATTCATAGAGTCGCAAAGAGTCAGACACGACTGGGCAACTGGACTGAACTGAACTGAATGTTTTACTGATGTTAAATGTATATACTTTTATATATTTGTTTATTAAATCTAGTTAAGGATATATAGATTGGTAAGAAATTTTTAAAATTATTAAAATCTACTGCTATACATATAACATATACTATACTAGTATATTTAGTAGAATTACTTTACATCTCTTGGTATATTTTCACTTCTAGTTTATTAATGTAGAATATTGTGATATTTTAATGTACAAGTAATTGCTAGTGTTCTGAGAAAAACTTTTATCCCTGAATTTCAGTTTTGAAACAAATATGTATTTATTTTAGCTTAATTTATTTTTGGTTTATGCCTCTCAGTTCATGACCAAGAGTGCTAAGGTGTTCTGTTTTTTTATGCCCTGAAAGATTTGGGTTTCTAAAGAATATCCTAGTCTTATAACAGAGTTGGCCACATTGCCTCTGAAACTAACCTATGTAACATTGATGGAAGATAGTTTATTTCCATTTCTCAAAGTTTATGTAACTAGCCTCTTAACTGTCTGCCATAGATGCCTTTATGCTACTAAAAATTTAAGACAGCTTCTACTATTTTAATAAGCAGAAAGTATCAAAGTGTATACTTATATTATTTTAATCTACATAATTTATATTTATGTAAACATCTCCACACTGAAAATATAGAACTATTCTTTCAGCACAAAGAAATGCTCTATTTCACATGTAAAAATGAAGTCTTTCAATAGTTTTCACATGTATTGGGCATGATTTTCTCCAAAATATGCTTCTTATAATTTAGAAAACATCCTGTATTTAGTTGTCTTCTTTGGGCTTCCCTGGTAGCTCAGTTGGTAAAGAATCTGCCAGCAATGCAGAAGACCCCAGTTCAATTCCTGGGTTGGGAAGATCCGCTGGAGAAGGGATAGGCTACCCACTCCAGTATTCTTGGGCTTCCCTCGTGGCTCAGTTGGTAAAGAATGCACCTGCAATGTGGGAGGCTTGGGTTAGATCCCAGATGCCCTGGAGAAGAGAACAGCTACCCATTGCAGTATTCTGGCCTGAAGAATTCCATGGACTGTCAGACAGAATTCCATGAAGAGGTGGACTTGACTGAGCAACTTTTGCTTCATTTCACTTCACTTATTTTCATAGCATTATCTACCTAATACTTCTTTCTTACTTGTCAGGTAAGTGGTAATTTTACTTCTTACTTCAAATTAAAAAGCATATTGTATCATTTTCTTCTTCTTTAGTGAATCAGTGTTCAAATTAATTCATTTATGCTCATATTTTTATTATTCCCTTTATTCTACTTCTTTGATATTTTAATTTGTGTGATTCCAAATAACTGTCATTTAAAGGATGTTGCAAAATATTGCAGATGTTGTGCAGCCTTACTAAAGTTTCCCTGATGGAACATTTTATCTGTAATATAATATCAAAACCAGAAAACTGGCATTGATCTATTACTAACTAGGATATAGATGTTATTCAGTTTTCACCCTGTTTTATATGTTCTTGTGTGTGCATATCTGTGTAATTTGATGCAGTTTTATTCTCTGTGTAGTTGTTTATGTAATCATCTCCACACTGAAAATGCAGAACTGTTCTTTCAACACAAAGAAACGCTCTTTCCGACTCTTTACAGATGTACCTTCCCTACTCACCACATCTATTGGAAATTAATAATCTCTTCTTGCTCTGTATAGTATCTTACTTAAAGACTGTGAGGAGGGTAGAACAGATTTAGAAAGTAGCACTGACATATATACACTATCATACGTAAAACAAATAGCTAATGTAGGCTGCTGTATAACACAGGGAGCCCAGCCTGGTGTCTGTGATGACCTAGAGGGGTAGGATGGGAGGAAGGAGGGAGGTTTAAAAAGGAAGGGATATATGTATACATATGCGTGTGTGATGAGTCGCTTCAGTTGTTTCTGATTCTTTGCAACTCTATGAACTATCATCCACCAGGCTCCTCTGTCCATGGGATTCTCCAGGGAAGAATACTGGAATAGGTTGCCATGCCCCATGCCCTTCTCCAGGGGATTGTCCCAAACAAGGGATCAAGCCCACATCTCTTAGATATCCCTCACTGGTAGGCACATTCTTCACCATTAGTGTCACTTGAGAAGCCCATGTGTATATGTATATATATGTATATAAAATTATTACTGATTTGCATTGTTGTAGGGCAAAACCAGTGCAACATTTAAAGCAATTATCCTCCAATTAAAAATAAATTTAAAAAAATGACTGTTGCATGTACAGAATCATAAAGCATATAATCTCTGGAGACTGACTTCTTCACCTTTAAAGATAGTGTCTTGAAATTTCATTTTATGGTCTCAGAAGCACATAAACACACACTTGCCCCAGACGTTTGTTTCCCATACCTAAATTTGATGCTTGATTTTACTTACCAGGTTTCTTTTCAAAAGTGTGTTTAGGAGACAAAGGGAAGATGGCAGAGAAGTAAGACATGGAGATCATCTTCTTCCCCACAAGTACATCAGATATACATTTGCATATGTAATGACTCCTATAGGACACCTACTGAAGGCTGGCAGAAGACCTCAGACTTCCAAAAAGGCAAGCTAGTCTCCACATAACAGGTTGGGGCAGAAGAAATAAGGAAAAGAAGATAGAGATATTGGGGTAGGACCTGTGCATCTGGGAGGGAGCTGTGAAGGAAGAAAAGTTCCCCATACTTGGAAACTCCTTCATGGGTGAAGATAGGGTGGAGCTCAGGGAACCTCAGTGAGGAGCACAGCAACAGATGCTCAGAAGATAAAACAGAATTCAGCCCAAAGATTGATGCCACCAGGTACTTCCCAGCCTGGGGCACTTGTTTGCATGCCTGACACACCTGCACACCAGCACACCTGGAGCTCTTGGAGGTCTGACCCCAGGGAGAGGATTAGGGTTGATTGCCACGAAGACAGGCTGAGAGGGTTCATATGACAAAGCTCAGTGAGTCCACGGGGAAGCCTGGGAGTACCAGAGAAGCAAGAGTTCATTGTTGCAGGGATGCTCTAGCCCGCCGATTGCCTCCATGAATTAGGTGGGAGAAGCTGCACGTGTGGTAGGAATCCACACTGGGAAAGAAGAAATAAAACTCTCACTGCTCGCAGATGCCATGAAACTATACACAGAAAACCCTAAGATGTCCCCAGAAGTTTACTCGAGCTAATCCATGAATTTAGTAAAGTTGCAGGATACAAAATTAATACACAGAAATCTCTTGCATTCTGATACACTAACAATGAAAAATTAGAAAGAGCAATTAAGGAAACATTCCATTTGTTGTTGTTTAGTCACTAAGTCATGTCTGACTTTTTGCAGTCCCATGGACTGTAGCCCACCAGGCCCCTCTTTCCATGAGAATTCTCCAGGCAAGAACCCTGGAATGGGTTGCCATTTTCTTCTCCAAGCATCCCATTTACTACTACTACTACTACAAAAAAAAAAAAAAAAAAAACGGAATGAAATACCTAGGAATAAACTTAACAAAAGAAACAAAAGACTTGTATGCACAAAGCTATAAGATACTGATGAAAGAAATAAAATATGACTCAAACAGATGGAAGTATATGCCATGTTCATGGATTGGAAAAATCAGTATTGTTGAAATGATCATACTTCCCAAAGCAATCTAAAGATTCAATGCAATCCCTGTGAAATTACCAATGGTATTTTTCACAGAAATAGAAAAATAAATTTCACAATTTGTATAGGAACATGAAAAACTCCACATGGCCAATGCAATCTTGAGAAAGAAGAATGGAGCTGGAGAAATGAACCTTCCTGACTTCAAACTATATTAAGAAGCTATAGTCCTCAAGACAACATGCTACTGACACAAAAACAAAAATATAGACCAATGAAAGAAGACACAAAGCCCAGATGTAAACTCAGGAACTTGTGGGCACCTTATCTTTGACAAAGGTTGCAAGAATATACAGTGGATAAATACAGCCTTTTCAATAATTTTATTACAAAAAATAGACAGCTACATGTGGAGGAATGAAATTAGAACACTTCCTAACACCATACACAAAGATAAACTCAAAATGGATTAAAGATTTAAATATAAGGTCAGAAACTACTAAGGTCTTAGAGAAAATCATAGGCAGTATACACCTTGACAAAAGTCAAAAAAAGATCCTGTCTGAACCACCTCCTAGAGTAATGGAAACAAAAATAAAAATAAACAAATGGGACCTAATTAAACTTAGGCTACACAGCTATTAGGATATACCCCATGCCCAAAGGCAAAGGAGAAGCCCCAGTCAGACAGTAGAAGGGGCGAATTCAAGTTTAGAATCAAACCCCATTTCCATCAGAGATGCTTAGAGGGCTCAAACAAACCTTGTGTGCACCAGGACCCAGGGAGCCCACAGAGACTGAGATAGAACTGAGTTTGAGTGTCTCCAGTGGAGGCAGATCCACCATAGAGCTTCCAGAACTTACACAAGACTGGGAAATAGACTCTTGGAGGGCACAAATAGAACCTTGTGTTCACCAGGACCCAGGAGAAAGGAGCAGGGACCCTACAAAAGACTGACCCAGACTCGCCCATAAGTGTCCAGGAGTCTCTGGCAGAGGCCTGGGTTGGTGGTGGTCTGTGCAGGGTTGGGGGCAGTAAGTGTAGCAGTGGGTGCATAGGATCTTTTGAAGGAGGTCACCATTATGTTCATTACCTCCAACATAGTTTGGCCCCAGGTAAATAGCAGGGAGGCAACACAGCTCTACACATCAACAAAAAGTCGGATTAAAGATTTACTGAGTATGACCCCGCCCATCAGAACAAGACCCAGTTTCCCCCTAAGTCAGTCTCTCCCATCAGGAAACTTCCATAAGCCTCTTATCCTTCTTCACCAAAGAAAAGAAAGGCTGTAAACCACAATCACAGAAAACTAACCAATCTGATCACATAGGCCACAGCCTTGTCTAACTCATTGACGATATGAGCAATGCCATGTAGGGCCACCCAAAATGGAGGGGTCATGGTGGAGAGTTCTGACAAGATGTGGCCCACTGGAGAAGGTAATGGCAAACCACTTCAGTATTCTTGCCTTGAAAGCCCCATGAAAAGTATGAAAAGGCAAAAAGATAGAACACTAAAAGATGAACTCCCCAGGTCAGTAGGTGCCCAATATGCTACTGGAGATCGGTGGAGAAATAACTCCAGAAAGAATGAAGAGATGGGGCTGAAGTAAAAACAAAACCCAGTTGTGGATGTGACTGGTGATAGAAGAAAAGTCTGATGCTGTAAAGAATAATATTTCATAGGAAGGCGGAATGATAGGTTCATGAACTAAGGCAAAATGGAAGTGGTCAAACAGGAGATGGCAAGAGTGAATGTTAACATTTTGCGAGTCAGGACACTAAAATGGACTGGAATGGGTGAATTTAACTGAGGTGATCATTATATCTACTACTGGGGGCAAGAATCCCTTAGAAGTAATGGAGTAGCCATCAAGGTCAACACAAGAGTCTGAAATGTAGTACTTGGTGCAGTCTCAAAAACAACAGAAATGACCTCTGTTTGTTTCCAAGGCAAACCAGTCAATATCACAGTAATGCAAGTCTATGCCCCGACCAGTAATGATGAAGAAAGTGAAGTTGAACGGTTCTCTGAAGACCTACAAGATCTTCTAGAACTAAAACCCAAAAAAGATGTCCTTTCCATTATAGGGGACTGGAATGCAAAAGTAGGAAGTCAAGAAACTCCTGAAGTAACAGGAAAATTTTGTCTTGGAGTACAGAATAAAGCAGGGCAAAGGCTAAGAGAGTTTTGCCAAGAGAACGCACTGGTCATAGCAAACACCCTCTTCCAACAACACAAGAGAAGACTCTACACATGGATATCACCAGGTGGTCAATACAGAAATCTGATTATATCCTTTGCATCCAAAGGTGGAGAAGTTCTACACAGTCAGAAAAAGACAAGATTGAAAGCTGACTGTGTCTCAGATGATGAACTCCTTATTGCCAAATTCAGACTTAAAATGAAGAAAGTAGGGAAAACCACTAGACCATTCACATATGATCTAAATCCCTTATGAGTATACAATGGAAGTGAGAAATAGATTCAAGGGATTAGACCGGATAGAGTGCCTGATGAATTATTAACAGAGGTTAATAACATTGTACAGGGGACAAGGATCAAGACCACCCCCAAGAAAAAGAAATGCAAAAAAACAAAATGGCTGTCTGAGGAGCCTTAAAAATAGCTGAGGAAAGAAGAGAACCAAAAGACAAAGGACAAAAGGAAAGATATGTCAATTTGAAAACAGAGTTGCAAAGAATAGCAAGGAGAGATGAAAGCCTCCTCAGTGATCAGTGCAAAGAAATAAAGAAAAACAATAGAATGGGAAAGCCTAGAGATCTCTTCAAGAAAATCAGAAATACCAAAGGAACATTTCATGCAAAGATGGGCACAATAAAGGACATAAACTGTATGGACATTACAGAAGGAGAAGATCTTAAGAGGTGGCAAGAATACACAGAAGAACTAAACAAAAGATATCTTCATGACCCAGATATTCATGATGGTGTGATCACTCACCTCGAGCCAAACATCCTGGATGTGAAGTCAAGTGGGTCTTAGAAAGCATTATCATGAACAAAGCTAGGGGAGGTGATGGAATTCCAGTTGAGCTATTTCAAATCCTAAAAGATGATTCCTAAAAGATGATGCTGTGAAAGTACTGCACTCTATGTGCCAACAAATTTGGAAAACTCAGCAGCGGCCACAGGACTGGAAAAGGTCAGTTTCCATTCCAATCCCAAAGAAAGGCAATGCCAAAGAATGCTCAGACTACCACACAGTGCATTCATCTCACATGCTCAAAATTCTCCAAGGCAGGCTTCAACAGTGCATGAACCTTGAACTTCCAGATGTTGAAGCTGGATTTACAAAAGGCATAGGAACCAGAGATCAAATTGCCATCATCCACTGGATCATTGAAAAATCAAGGGAGTTCCAGGAAAACATCAACATTTGTTTTACTGACTACTCCAAAGTCTTTGACTGGGTAGATCACCTCAAATTGTGGGAAATTCTTAAAGAGATGGGAATAACAGAACACTTGATCTGCCTCTTGAGAAATGTGTATGCAGGTCAAGAAGCAACAGTTAGAACTGGACATGGAACAACAGACTGGTTCCAAATAGGGAAAGGAGTAAGTCAAGGCTGTATATTGAAACCCTGCTTATTTAACTTATATGCAGAGTACATCATGGGAAATGCTGGGCTGGATGAAGCACAGATTGGACTCAAGATTGCCGGGAGAAATATCAGTAACCTAAGATATGCAGATAACATCACCCTTATGTCAGAAAGTGAAGAACAACTAAAGAGCCTTTTGATGAAATTGAAAAAGTGAAAAGTTGGCTTAAAACTCAACATTCAGAAAACTAAGATCATGGCATCTGGTCCCATCACTTCATGTCAAATAGATGGGGAAACAATGGAAACAGTTACAGACTTTATTTGGGGGGATTCAAAATCACTGCAGATGATGACTGCAGCCATGAAATTAAAATATGTTTACTCCTTGGAAGAAAAGCTTTGACCAACCTAGGCAGCATATTATAAAGCAGAGACATTAATTTGCCAACAAAGGTCTGACTAGTCAAGGCTATGGTTTTTCCAGTAGTCATGTATGGATGTAAGAGTTGGTCTATAAAGAAAGCTGAGCACTGAAAAATTGACGCTTTTGAACTGCAGTGTTGAAGAAGACCTTTGAGAGTCCCTTGGACTGCAAGAAGATCCAACCAGTCCATCCTAAAGGAGATCAGTCCTGAATATTCATTGGAAAGACTGGTGTTGAAGCTGAAACTCCAATACTTTGGCCACCTGATATGAATATCTAACTCATTGGAAAAGACCCTGAAGCTGGGAAAGATTGAAGGCAGGAGAAGAAGGCGACTACAGAGGATGAGATGGCTGGATGGCATCACCAACTCAATGAACATGAGTTTAAGTAAACTGTGGGAGTTGGTGATGGACGGGGAGGCCTGGCATGCTGTGGTCCATGGGTTCGCAAACAGTTGGACACAACTGTGGTAATGAACTGAACTGAATTAAACTTAAGAGCTTTTGCACAGCAAAGGAAACTGTAAAGAATATGAAAATACCAATCAGAATAGGTATCGTCAAAAATCTGCAAACAATAAATACTCAAAAGAGTGTGGAGAAAAGGGAATCCTCTTTCATTTGGGGCATATATAAATTGATACAGCCATTATGGATAGCAATATGGAAATTCCTTTCAAAACTAGGAATAAATCTAAGATCGTGGTAAAACATACGACCCAGCCAGCTGACTGCTACACATTACCTTGAAAAAACCACAATTCAAAAGGACACAGGTACCCCAATGTTCACTGTAGCACTATTGGCAATAGCCAGGACATGGAAGCAACCCAGATATTCATCGACAGAAGAATGGATAAAGAAATCGTGGTGTGTGTATACAGTGGACTATTACTCAATCATAAAAAGGAACAAACCTGAATCAATTGTAGTAAGGTGGACAGCCCTAGAACCTGCTATACAGAATGAAGTAAATCAGAAAGAGAAAAACAAATATCATATATTAACACATATATGTATGGAATCTAAAAATGGTGCGGAGGAACCTATTTGCAAGCAAGGAATGGAGATGCAGAGGTAGGAAATGAACTTGTGTACAGTGGAGAAGGAGAGAGTGGGATAAATTAAGAAAATAGCATAGATATATGTACAGTATCATGTGTAAAACAGACAGTGTGCGAACTGTTGTGTAACACAGGGACTCCAGCATAGCACTCTGAGCGTCTCTCAAGAGTCATGGGCTGGGCTAGAGGAGGGAGGCTCAAGAGGGAGGGGATATATATATATATATATATATATATATATATATATATATATATAATTATGATTGATAAACATTGTTGTACAGGAGAAACCAATACAACATTATAAACAACTTTCATCTAGTTAAAAAATGAATAAAAAAACAGCACCTTTGAGATACATACAAGTTGTTATATATTATCAATAGTGATTGGGGTTTTATTTTGTTTTGACTTGTTTTTTGTTGTTGTTGTTGCTGTTTTTTTTTTTTTTTTTAGTTCAGTTCAGTTCAGTCGCTCACTTGTGTCTGATTCTTGTGACCCCATTAACCACAGCATGCCAGGCCTCCCTGTCCATCACCAACTTCCAGAGATTACCCAAACTCATG
The DNA here is from genome assembly GCF_023699985.2 of Odocoileus virginianus. NCBI lineage: Eukaryota > Metazoa > Chordata > Mammalia > Artiodactyla > Cervidae > Odocoileus > Odocoileus virginianus. Next base: position 55,159,389 of record NC_069675.1, on the reverse strand, counting down.
TCCATTGAGTAGGTGATTACATCTAACCATTTCATAATCTGTCATCCCATTCTCCTCCTGCCTTTAATCTTTCCCAACATCAGGGTCTTTTCAAATGAGTCAGCTCTTCCCATCAGGTGGCCAAAATATTGGAGTTTCAGCTTCAACATCAGTCCTGCCAATGAACACCCTGGACTGATTTCCTTTAGGATGGACTGGTTGGATCTCCTTGCAGTCCAAGGGACTCTCAAGACTCTTTTCCAATACCACAGTTCAAAAGCATCAATTTTTCAGTGCTCAGCTTTCTTTATAGTCCAAATCTGACACCCACACATGGCTACTGGAAAAACCATAGCCTTGACTAGAAGGACATCTTTTGACAAAGTAATGTCTTTGCTTTTTAATATGCTGTCTAGATCATTCATAACTTTCCTTCCAAGGAGTAACTGTCTTTTAATTTCATGACTGCAGTCACCATCTGCAATGATTTTGGAGCCCCAAAACATAAAGTCAGCCACAGTTTCCACTGTTTCCCCATCTATTTGCCATGAAGTGATGGGAGCAGATACCATGATATTAATTTTCTAAATGTTGAGCTTTAAGCCAGCTTTTTTACTCTTCTCTTTCATTTTCATCAAGAGGCTCTTTAGTTCTTCTTTGCTTTCTGCCATAAGGGTGGTGTCATCTGCATATCTGAGGTGATTGATATTTCTCCCAGCAATCTTGATTCCAGCTTGTGCTTCTTCCAGTGTAGCATTTCTCATGATGTACTCTGCATATAGGTTAAACAAGCAAGGTGACAATAAACCGCTTTGACATACTCCTTTTCCTATTTGGAACCAGTCTGTTGTTCCATGTCCAATTCTAACTGTTGCTTCCTGGCCTGCATATAGGTTTCTCAAGAGGCAGGTCAGATGGTCTGGTATTCCCATCTCTTTCAGAATTTTCCACCGTTTATTGTGATCCATATAGTCAAAGGCTTTGGCATAGTCAATAAAATAGAAATATATGTTTTTTCTGGAACTCTCTTGCTTTTTCAATGATCCAGCAAATGTTGGCAATTTGATCTCTGATTCCTCTGCCTTTTCTGAAACCAGCTTGAACATCTGAAAGTTCACGGTTCACGTATTGTTGAAGCCTGGCTTGGAGAATTTTGAGCATTACTTTACTAGCCTGTGAGATGAGTGCAATTCTGCAGTAGTTTGAGCATTCTTTGCTATTGCCTTTCTTTGGGATTGGAATGAAAACTGACCTTTTCCAGTCCTGTGGCCACTGCTGAATTTTCCAAATTTGTTGGCATATTGAGTGCAGCACTTTCACAGCATCATCTTTTAGGAATCATCTTTTAGGATTTGAAATAGCTCAACTGGAATTCCATCACCTCCCCTAGCTTTCTTCATAGACATACTTCCTAAAGCCCGCTTAACTTCACATTCCTGGAAGTCTGGCTCTAAGTGAGTGATCACACCATCGTGATTATCTGGGTCGTGAAGATCCTTTTTGTATAGTTCTTCTGTGTATTCTTTTCACCTCTTCTTAATATCTTCTGCTGCTGTTAAGTCAATGCCATTTCTGTCCTTTATTGAGCCCATCTTTGCATGAAATATTCCCTTAGTATCTCTAAATTTCTTGAAGAGATCTCAAGTCTTTCCCATTCTATTGTTTTCCTCTATTTCTTTCATTGATCACTGAGGAATGCTTTCTTATCTCTCCTTGCTATTCTTTGGAACTCTGCATCCAAATGGGTATATCTTTCCTTTTCTCCTTTGCTTTTTGCTTCTCTTCTTTTCACAGCTATTTATAAGGCCTCTCAGACAGCCATGTTTCTTTTTTGCATTTCTTTTTCTTGGGGATGGTCTTGATCCCTGTCTCCTGTACAATGTCACTGCCTCCATCCATAGTTGATCAGGCACTCTATCAGATCTATTCTCTTAAATCTATTTCTCACTTCCACTGTGTAATCACAAGGGATTTGATTTAGGTCATACCTGAGTGGTCTAGTGGTTTTCCCCACTTTTTCAGTTTAAGTCTGAGTTTGGCAGTAAGGAGTTCATGATCTGAGCCACAGTCAGCTCCCAGTTTTGTTTTTGCTGACTGTATAGAGCTTTTCCATCTTTGGCTGCAAAAAAATATAGTCAATCTGATTTTGGTGTTGGCCATCTGGTGATGTCCATGTGTAGAGTCTTCTCTTGTGTTGTTGGAAGAGGGTGTTTACTATGATCATTTTCTTGGCAAAACTCTATTATCATTTGCCCTGCTTCATTCTGCACTCCAAGGCCAAATTTGCCTGTTAGTCCAGGTGTTTCATGACATCCTACTTTTGCATTTCAGTCCCCTATAATGAAAAGACATCTTTTTTGGGTCTTAGTTCTGAAACGTCTTGTAGGTCTTCACAGAACCATTCAACTTCACCTTCTTCAGCATTACTGGTCAGGGCATAGACTTGGATTACTGTGATATTTAAAGGTTTGCCTGGGAAATGAACAAAGATCATTCTGTCATTTTTGAGATTGCATCCAAATAGTGCATTTTGGACTCTTTTGTTGACTATGATGGCTACTCTATTTCTTCTAAGGGATTCCTGCCCACAGTAGTAGATATAATAATCATCTGAGTTAAATTTACTCATTCCAGTTTTCTTTATTTATTTTTTTAATTCCTCACTAAATAGCCATGGTATTGCTGTATCACATTTTATTTGGCCATTCACCCATTGAAGATTAACATTGTTTCCAATTTTTGGCTGCTACAGAAAAGCTGCTCTGAGCATTCATATAAGTTTTGGTGTGAAATGAGTTTTCATTTCTCTAGGATAAATGTATGAAGATACAACTCCTGGATCACATTGCAAGTGTAGCATAGTTTTGTAAGTGCTGTGCTTCTGTGTGCTAAGTTGCTTCAGTCGTTTGTGACTCTTTGAGACCCTAAGGACTGTAGCCTGTCAGGCTCCTCTGTCCAGGATTCTTCAGGCAAGAGTGCTGGAGTAGGTTGCCATGCCCTCCACCAGGGCATCTTCCTGACCCAAAGATCAAGCTCAGGTTTCCCACATTGCAGGCAGATTCTTTACTGCCTAAGCCAATACCTTCAAATAAATTATTAGAGTGGTTAAGCCATTTTATATTCTTACCAGAAATATATGATAGAACTAGTATCTCCAAATTGTTGCCAGTATTTGTCATATTTTTCTCACCTCTAATAGGCATGTAATGATATTTCATTGTGGTTTTAATCTATAGTTCTCTAATGGTTATTTATATTCAGTGTATTTTCTTGTGCTTATTTGCCTTCCATACATCGTCTTTACTGAAAAGGTTATTTATATCTTTTGACTTTTTTTTCCCTATTGAGCTTTTCTTTTTTCCTTTTTTAGATACATGATATGAATATCTTTATCTTTTCTCTTTAACTATCTTTAGGCTTTCAGTTTTTCACAAAGTAGCATTTATTTTATTGCTTTCATTAGTATTTGCATTGTCATTTTTCTTTTATAGTTTATACGTTTTTGGCCATGTCTGAGTTTTTGTATACTCCAGGTCCCAATTATTTTAATTAGTGGTTTCCTTTAAATGTTTTAAAGCTTTATATTTAAACCTATAATTCTTTTTTGGTTAATTTTTATGATGTGTGAGGTGAGAAGAATGTTGTGGGTCTATGCATGTGTGTGTGTTTATTTTTGGTTGGTTTTTGCCTATGGAAGTTTAAATGTTCCAGCACTACTAATCAAAAAGGTCATTTTTCCTTCAGTCAATTGTTTGATTAATAATGAGGGAGCTTTTCCTATCAAATATAAATAAAGAAATTTATACTTGTGGTAGGTTGATGAGACTGATAATTTATGTGTTTACTATTTTGACTCTCCAAATTTAATTTACTATTCTGTAATTACTTTTGTAGTGAAGAAAAAATATAAAAAATTAAAAGGGAGTGTGTGTGGGAGATGCTATGAAGACACTATCCATTAACTAAATTCCAGATTTTTGGTATGATCCCATCACTGACTATTATAATTTTAATTCTGAATGTTGTGCTGTACAAGCGGTTTTGATCCCCAAAAGTTTTAGACTGAGCATTTGTAAAGCTTAATATTTAAAATCAATATGATTCTCTTCACTGTTCATAAATTTATAAATTTTTAATTAACGTAGAACATTAGTGTTTTTTGCAACCTCCTTCATAAATACTCTAAACTTTTCCCTAGTTGGTTCCATCGACAAAAAAGAAGCAGCTTATGAAATTTTGAGGTTACTGTCTGAAATCTAAACAGAATCCATTAAATCAGACAAAAGTCATATAAAGATTGAAAATCAATTGTATCATTAGGGTGTTGGTAACACTGAGGAGCTAAAAAATTAGGTAAGACTACATATCCATTATTTTTTCTTTCCTGTTAATTAAACATACTTAGGTTTACCTTGCCTTCTTTAAAGTCCAATTAATGTAACACAAAAACCTCTCCACAATTGTTCCCTTTATTGTTCCCTTCCCACAATAAAAGCAACTGATCACATGAAACTTCAGATGAATAAGGAGAGACTATTACTTCATAAATACCTTTTAAGATGGCAATTCCTCCTCAAGTTAGCTTCATTACGCTGGTTTCATTATTCCCTAAATGACTCTGCTTATCTTAAAACTATATATATAAACAGAGCTTCTGGTTCCATGCCCAACTCCCTCCCTGACTAAGATGGTAAAGGATCTGCTTGCAATGCAGAAGACCCAGGTTCATCCCTGAGTTAGGAAGACCCCCTGGAGAAGGGAATGGCAATCCACTCCAGTATTCTTGCCTGGAGAATTCCATGGACAAAGGAGCCTGGCAGGTGATAGTCCATGGGGTCACAAAGAATCGGAAACAACTGAGTGACAAAGATACACATGGGGTTCTGAAATCTGGTAGTATGCTAATTTAAATGAGTTCTGTCTATTAACATTTACTACTTTTATTTACTTCAGACTAGGTAATATTGAAGAAAAGTCCATTTAATTTTTACATATTTATTTTATTTTTAAAATTCATTTTATTGAATTATAGTTAACTTTGCTTTAAATTCTGCTGTACAGTAAAGTGATTCAGTTTTATATATATATAGTGTGTATACACACACACACACACACACACACACACATCTTGTTATGGTTTATCACATAATATTCAGTATAGTTCCCTGTGCTGTACAGTAAGACTTTGTTGTTTTTCCATTCTATATATAATAGTTTGCAACTATTAATCTCAAACTCCCAATTCATCCCTCCTCATAATTTTTGCATATTTTGTAGTAAAAATGCCAGCATTTACTTGTCTTCTGAACTCTAGTGAGGCTAAGAGTTTTACATAGGTTAATTTATGTGTGGGTTACTGCATTTTTTCAAGAGTTGCATGAATTCAAAATTGTATCAGTAAGACACTGAGGCAGAGTATTTGTGGATCATCCCATGTTAAACATCTAGTATTTATACCAAAATGTGATACTAAAAAGGAAGGTTAATTGAATACAGGGCCTGAAAATGTGGAAGCCTTTGGTCTGATTTTTTCAATCTGTTGTATCATCTCACTGTATCATTAAATTAAGACCAAGGAGACTTTTAATAAACACCATTCTGGCGAAGTCTACTGCTGACATTTGAACAACACATCACATTGTGAATCCATAGAATTTGTCCAGTTCCCTCTGCATCCTCTCACTGCTCTTTCCCAACTGCTGGATACCTCATGTCTGCTGACATGTCCGTTTTCCCTATCTCTTGTCTCTGCACTGGATTTATTGTTTTCCTACTTATTTTAAACTCCATAAGCTTCCCTGATGGCTCAGTTGGTGAAGAGTCTGTTTGCAACGTGGGAGACCCAGGTTCAGCCCCTGGGTGGGGAAGATCCCCTGGAAAAGGAAATGACCACCCACTCCAGTATTTTTGCCTGGAGAACTCCTGGACAGAGGAGCCATGTGGACTGCAGTCCGCGGAGTCACAGAGAGTTGGACACGACTGAGCGACTTTCACTTTAAACTCCGTAATTCTTTCTGTGACCCCCAGCTCTTTCCCAAGTCCTTAAATCCAGTAAGCCCTTGTCCTCTCTCTTGGCCTCCTATGACACTCCACTTTATATTCCCTCTGTAAAGCCTGCCTGTGCAAATCATTTACCCCCATGGCAGTGAAGGAATTTCAGAAACATGTAAATTCGATCCAATAAAAAAGGAATAATTAACAGTATTAACTTAGTCCTCCTTATGACCTGCAAGCTTTCCATGTGTTCACTCTCATTTTTTTAAACTTCCTTTCCAGATATTTAGCACTGCCTTCAAGATCCATACCTGAACTCCCCTGATACTCTCAGCAGAGGACCACATTATTTCACAGAAAGTCATTAAATGTAAACTTCTTCAAAGCTTTGTCCTCATTCCAGTTCCACCAATATCTGCTTCTTCATCCAAATTTATGCCTTATTACCAAAAGATGGTTTGATATTGTGCAAGAATACCATGTGTCAAGTCAGTAATAACCATGATCTGCTAATAATTGTGGTCAACAATTCAACTTTATCTTGCATATCACAACTTCTTACTCATTAAAAGCCTTCCCCCTCAATTTTTCTATGTTAAAAATAATAAAATTCATTCAGGTACTTTCTATGTAACTTCAAATGCATTCCCTAATTTGTAGCTAAACTTCCTAAAAACTTAGTAGGTTATCCTGTATAATGTTTCCCTTATTTTTCAATCACTTCACCTATCTCAGGATGCCCAGGCATTCATTTCAGTTTTTAGTTTGTCTTACTTTCACTGAGGTACAGAACTTATTAATAAACATTTCTATTTTTGAATTATGCCTCCTCTTGGTCTCCAGAGCTAGCAATGGAGTTGATTTATCACCATTATTTCCAAATAATGGAGTTTATTTTATCTTTCCTTAATATCTAAACACTTCTGTTTTTTTTTCTCATATACCTTCTGCTTCCTTTTATTCACCATTTAAAAGTTCAGTTCTCTTCAAGTTTCCCCTTGTTCTTTTCAGTTTTAATTCTCAGCATTTCCTCAGGGTATTCTGACTCACAGACGTACTTCACATGCCACTATACATCTGAGGAATGACAAAATCAACACTTTCACCATGAAATGTTCTCTTGAGCTTTGATATATATGGCTGGTTTCCCATTACACATTTTGATAAATATGAGTAACTCCTATGCATAAATTATTCAGTGTGGAATACAAGAAAACAACTCATATCCTTCTCACAGTCCATGCTTTGGAAAACATATGACCCCTTCTCTTCCTACCTTCTACATTCAGCCAGTAACTTTAACTACAATCTGTCAATAATGCAGAAATCAAGGCTCATACCTGATTTTTCCTTTCTCTCCACTTCCTCACATCCAATCACCCAATCCAATTTGCTCAGTAACTTAACTTGCATTTTTCTCCTACTATTAGTCTAAACATCTCAGATTAGTTAGTCATATTTGTATTTTCAAGACCTGGAATACTTCCTTAAAATCTATTCCTGTTTCCAGTCAAACAATTATCTCCCATAGCAAGAATATTGCTTTTATTAAAGAGCAAATATGATTATATTTTGCTGTTGATTTAGAAATAATTTTCCCTTACTTTCAAGATAAAATTCATTTGTTTCGCTATGATATTTTAATATGAATTGACCAGTATGAATTGGTCTTTATGTATAATTCAGAATAGTAGCTAACTCTTCATCATAAGATATCCCATTTTCTTCTTATATGAAATATCTGTCCTTTAAATGTGTTATTAAATAAACAACATTTCTAACCTTTGATATATAACATGCTATTATTCTTGCTAAGGATATTATTGCCAATAACTGTTCAATTGCTTATGGCTTTACCTACATTTAGAGTGGACTTCCCTGGAGCCTCAGATAGTAAGGGAATGGCTACCCACTCCAGTATTCTTTCCTGGAGAATTTCATTGACAGAGAAGCCTGGCAGGCTGCAGTCCATAGGATGGCAAAGAGCCAGACATGACTTGATGACTAGCATTGTCACTGTCACCACCTCAACAGAGAAGCCTTCCTTGACCATTCCAAGTCAGATGTTTCCTGTCTCTATACCCTCTATCATGGCATTTCATATCCTTTATGGGATACTTCATTTTACTGTCTTTTATTCCCAGAAGATTGTGAACAGTTTACAGACAGGGCTTGTGTCCTATTCATCTTTGAATGCCTCATGCAGAGCACAGGGGCTCAATTATTGTAAGCATTCAAGTATTGACTAAATGAATAAATATACCTTTTGATCTAAAGTAGATTACTCTTTTCTTGTGACAGGAATTCTCATATCTGCTAGACAACCAAGTATCGACAAGACCAGTTTTTTATTTTAGGTTCTTCTACTCAGGATTCCAAACAGCTCACCTTCCTGACACATTAATTCTTCAAAGATATTTGCAATATTGCATGACTTTCTTTTGCATTCATTTTTACTTTTCTGCAATTTTGCCTTAGATTTATTGAGATCCACAAGATCATTCTCTTTCTCACTTTAAAACTGATAGATAGTTGTGTGTTCTAATTAGTATGGCTCTCAGCTGATGTGCTTATTTATTTTTATTTATTTATTTATTTTTTAAAATTTTGATGGTCATCATATGCTAGCTACCAGGAGTAAATTAAAGAACGACAGGATTTTCAAAGAGGTCCCTGAATTTAAGTCAGCCTACCTGTACTTGTGCATAATGAATTCACTCCAACTACTCATGCCATTCAAAATACAACATTTTTTTGTCCTGTAAGTGGATGGTCACTCCCACTGTCCTCTCCTACTTGGGGAGCTGGAAAAAGTAAGTTGACAATTAATGATCTCACCATGTGCTCCAGTTTGAGCAGTCACTTAAATTTACAGTCAATTCAGATTCATAGCTCTTTTTTGAGTTGCTTTAATAGTCAGCTTTTGATGACTCAGTCTTTTCCAGGTGAGTGCACAGATTCCCTGTACTGTCTGCTTACCTCTGTTATGACTTTGTGAGTGCTTGAGATAGGGGAGTGGGCTTCAAGATTCTGTCTGGAGAGTGATTTTATGGTCTGGCTTGGTTTATGCTGATCTAGTTACTGAATTTATGATGACTCATTTGCAACTTGTCCAAGCTGTGGGCATTAAAACTTTACCCACAGCCACGGTGTGTGGACTTGGAAATTTGCATCAAAGTAAAATTATGTACACTCTCCACCTGTCTATTCTACCCCAGGCTGTTTCCTATTATTCAACACTCTCAGCTCTTTGATGCTTCCTCATTGTGGTTTATTGGAATATTTGGAATGCCTGCATGCCTCTACAGAACTTGCTGAACAAGTAATGTTCTATGAAATCATCAATTTGTCCACATTTCACAGCAAATGATGCTCTATATTACCCGCGACATACTGGAAGTAGCTTAGAGGTGTGGAATCTCCCAAGCTATACCTTTCAACCCACGCATGCCATACTCAATTCTTGGATGTCTGATTTATTGGAATTTTCTAGCATTTTTTTCTCTTCTGAGAATTCCATGGAAAATGAGAAAAATGGAAAAGGAGAAAAAGCATAGAGACAGGCACTTCTGTCTCTTGACATAACTTCAGTCCTGTGACATGGAAATCCTCTGCTTTTTCCATTTTCTCACCTTCTCGGAGAAGACCTACGTTCCATGAACACTGCAGTTCTGGTTGCCGTTATGTCTATGGCGCACTAAAGAGCTTAGAAATTCCTTTCAAAGAATGATTCAAAGTAATAGTATCATCATGATCATTAAAAAATACTTGAGACATTATATATATACATATATATATATATATATATATAACACATTGATTTTAGGTGTTGACAAGTATTTTTTGATACAGTCAGTGTGAAGGTCTAAGTCAAATTGTGTGTAGGAGCCTGGAATAAATGAGAATCCCTCCAAATTTATCACACATTTTCAAGTTCAATTCAGTTCAGTCTCTCAGTCGTGTCTAACTCTTTACAATGCTATGGACAGCAGGGCCAGGCCTCCCTGCCCATCACCATTTCCCGGAGTTTACACAAACTCAAATCCATTGAGGCCGTGATGCCATCCAACCATCTCATCCTCTGTCATCCCCTTCTGCTCCTGCCTTCAATCTTTCCCAGCATCAGGGTTTTTTCAAATGAGTTAGCTCTTTGCCTCAGGCTGCCTAAGTATTGGAGTTTCAGCTTCAACATCAGTCCTTCCAACGAACATTCAGGACGATCTCCTTTAGGATGAACTGGTTGGATCTCCTTGCAGTCCAAGGGACTCTCAAGAGTCTTCTCCAACACCACAGGTCAAAAGTATGAATTCTTTGGTGCTGAGCTTTGTTTACAGTACAACTCTCACATCCATACATGACTACTGGAAAAACCGTAGCTTTGATTAGACGTATCTTTGTTGGCAAAGTAATGTCTGCTTTCTAATAGGATGTCTAGGTTGGTCATAACTTTTCTTCCAAGGAGTAAGCATCTTTTAATTTCATGGCTGCAGTCACCATCTGCAGTGATTTTGGAGCCCCCCAAAATAAAGTCTGTAACTGATTCCATTGTTTCTCCATCTATCTACCATGAAGTGATGGGACCAGATGCCATGATCTTAGTTTTCTGAATGTTGAGCTTTAAGCCAAATTTTTCAATCTCCTCTTCCACTTTCATCAAGAGGCTTAGTTTTTCTTTGCTTTCTGCCATAAGGGTGGTGTCATCTGGATACCCAAAGTGATTGATATTTCTCCTGGCAATCTTGATTCCAGCTTGTACTTCATCCAGCCCAGCGTTTCTCATGATGTACTCTGCATATAAGTTAAATAAGCAGGGTGACAATATACATCCTTGACGTACACCTTTTCCTTTTTGAAACCAATCTATTGTTTCATGACCAGCTCTAACTGTTGCTTCTTGACCTGCATACAGGTTTCTCAAGAGGCAGGTCAGGTGGTCTGGTATTCCCATCTCTTTCAGAATTTTCCACCGTTTATTGTCATCCACATAGTCAAAGGCTTTGGCATAGTCAATAAAACAGAAATATATGTTTTTCTGGAACTCTCTTGCTTTTTCAATGATCCAGTGGATGTTGGCAATTTGATGCAAGGTTCCTCTGCCATTTGTAAATCCAGCTTGAGCATCTGGAAATTCATGGTTCAAGTATTGCTGAAGTTTGTCTTAGAGAATTTTTATCATTACTTTACTAATGTGCAAGATGGGTGCAATTGTACAGTAGTTTGAGCATTCTAAGGCATTGCCTTTCTTATGGATTGAAATGAGAACTGACCTTTTCCAGTCCTGTGGCCACTGCTTAGTTTTCCAAATTTGCTGGCATATTGAGTGCAGCACTTTCACAGCATCATCTTTCAGGATTTGAAATAGCTCAACCGGAATTCCAGCACATCCACTAGCTTTGTTCATAGTGGTGCTTTCTAAGGCCCCCTTGACTTCACATTCCAGGATGTCTGTCTCTAGGTGAATGATCACACCATCGTGATTATCTAGGTCATGAGGATCTTTTCTGTGTAGTTCTTCTGTGTATTTTTGCCACTTCTTCTTAATATCTTCTGCTTCTGTTAGGTCCATCCTGTTTCTGTCCTTTACTGAGCCCATCTTTGCATGAAATGTTCCTTTGGTATTCCTGATTTTCTTGAGGAGATCTCCAGTCTTTCCCATTCTATTGTTTTCCTCTATTCTTTGCACTGATCACTGAGGAAACTTTTTATATCTCTCCTGGCTATTCTTTGGAACTCTACATTCAAGTGGGAATATCTTTCCTTTTCTCCTTTGCTTTTCACTTCTTTTCACAGCTATCTGTAAGGCCTCCTCAGACAGCCAATTTGCTTTTTTGCATTTCTTTTTCTTGGGAATTGTCTTGATCCTTGTCTCCTATACAATGTCATGAACCTCCGTCCATAGTTCATCAGGCACTCTGTCTATCAGATCTAGCCCCTTAAATCTATTTCTCACTTCCACTGTGTAATCATAAGGGATTTGATTTAGGTCATACCTGAATGGTTTAGTGGTGTTCCCCACTTTCTTCAGTTTAAGCCTGAATTTGGCAATAAGGAATTCATGATATGAGCCACAATCAGCTCCTGGTCTTGCTTTTGCTGACTCTATAGAGCTTCTCCATCTTTGGCTGCAAAGAATATAATCAATCTGATTTTGTCTTTGAGCACCTGATGATGTCCATGTGTAGAGTTTTCTATTGTGATATTGGAGGAGCATGTTTGCTATGACCTTTGTGTTCTCTTGGCAAAACACTGTTACCCTTTGCGTTTCTTCATTTTGTACTCCAAGGCCAAGTTTGCCTGTTACTCTAGGTATCTCTTGACTTCCTACTTTTGCATTCCAACACCCTATGATGAAAAGGACATCTTTTTCTGTTTGTTTGTTTTGGTGTTAGTTCTAGAAGATCTTGCAGTTTTTCATAGAACCATTCAACTTCAGCTTCTTTGGCATTACTGTTTGGGGTATAGACTTGGATTAAACGATACTGAGTGGTTTGCCTTGGAAATGAACAGAGATCATTCAGTCATTTTTCAGGGGCTTATTTTCTTAGAGTTTGCCTCTCTCTCCCTTTTGTTTCTAATAGTGACTAATGATATTGTTTTCCAAGGCCCGTAGGTTTATTCTTGACCAATTAGAATAGAACCTTAAATGTCTGTATTGTCTTATTTTGTCTCTTATTGCTTCAGTGTGTCCTATGAACAGATGATGGAATCAAATTTTCTAAGCAAGATATCCATCTATCACTCTGTCCTTTGTTCTACCATCTCTCCTACTTGGCATTCAAGGCTGTGATCTATTGCTCTCCTGTTTCAATTTATCAATTATTTTTCATGCTAGGTCTAAGCATGGAAGTGATGACATATAATGGAAACTACATGCACTCTGAAGGTAGACACTCTAAAGTTAGAATTCAGATTTACCAGCTGTTTGACAGAAAGTCATTTCAGTGACTTTTTTTTTTAATGGATATTATACTTATATTGTAATTTTTGTGTGATGACTAAGCTGTATACCTTAGTGAAACTAATCATCCTTTTGTGGAGGTTAAATAAATGCTAACTTCCAAACTGAATGGATATTTTTATAGTAAAATGTGTGCTATTAAAGTATTGTGTGTAAAAAAAAAAAGTATTGTGTGAGTGTGCTTATTCTCAACTTGGGAAGTAGGTATCTAAAGCATTTCAGAAATCATAAGCAATAAGTAAAAAAGATTTATTAAATTTTGACTTTTGTATTAATTATTGTGTGTTAATTATATAATGGTAGAGTATTCAACATACAAAGTATGACTTTTGATGTTTTATGCTGTCATTTTATCTCAACAGTATGGGTGATGTTAAATAAGTAAATAAATACCTAATTAACTATTAAAATGAAATACTCTCTGCATTTTTGTTGTTGCTATTGCTTTAGCTTTTGACTTGTGTTACTATTAGGAAATAAAAAATGGGCCACTCAATGTAGCCCATTTATTTAAAGAAACAAATGCATATTTTTTTGCAGTTGTTGAAATCTCTGGGTCAGAACACAGTTTTATTCTAAAGTTGTCATTTCAGAATACTAAAAGTACATAACAAAAGCTGACAGTTCATAGTATTATTGACTATTCAAGAAGGATTCTATTATTATCCACTACTGATATCATGTTGAAAGATACTAAAATTTTGAAATCTAAATTTTGTATGAAAATGGAAACATTTCCCATTGTGTATGAGATAATAAACAGCAATCTTTAAGGGAAAAATGGGCATAGGGACAAATTATTCAATAAACTTTCTCTCTCATTCTGCTTTAAAGAATGTAAAAACAGTTTAATATTTTTTATTGTACTAATAATAACAGGTCCAGGAACACTCAATATTATGCAGAAATAAGTTTGTATGTGAAAATACTAATGTGTGCACTTGAAGAAGTTTGTATGACATATAGATAGGTAGGTAGCAAAACAAATCAATAGTAAATAGATAGATGATATACATTTCTTGTGGGTTTCCACCACTCAGGTCATATGCTTCCTAATGTAAATAGGACCAGAGAGAAGGAAACCACAAAGATAAGCCTGATATTTTATGTGAATTTACACCATGATTTATTGCCAAATTCTAAGAGGGAAAAATACGTAGCAACTACCCATAAAGCTGATTCACAAAGTTGAGGAGGAAAAACAATGGGGTGTGTGGATTAACAAGGAAATGTGCACTTGGTCAATATAGTGTACTTGGTCCTAGTATTCCTATTAGATGCCTGATGAGCTGAAACCTAGGAATAAGTGTGGAATGAGGACTAAAGATGACTCATCATCTCCCCTCCAACTTAAAGGACTTCAAGCAGATGCATTTTTCAAGGGATCAATTGCTTATCACCTTATTCTCACTGTCATCCATATAAGCCATAATCCTTCTTGGGAGACATGTGGTATCATTCTGAGGCTTTATAATTTACAATGCTGCTGCCGCCGCTGCTAAATCACTTCAGTTGTGTACGACTCTGTGCGACCCTATGGACAGCAGCCCACCAGGCTCCTCTGTTCACGGTATTCTTTAGGCAAGAATACTGGAGTGGGTTGCCATTTCCTTCTCTGACAATTTGCAATATATGGTATCCAAAGTTAAAGTTTTTATTAACAGCTGGCATTTCATGTAGTAGAATCTAATGCCCTGAAAATTAGAAAGAAAAAAAAAAAAAAGGACAATGTAAATATACCTGAAATAGACTCAGATTTCTTATAAACAGAAATGGAACAGTGGCTATATTTGTTTATTGGCTAGTGAACATGGAGATACATTTTTGCCCTCCTAAGCTAGTGTTTCTGTTAGTAAAACAGACTAAAAGGATTTGCGAGAAGCAAAGAGAATAAAATAGCTTCCTAGGAGGCTCAGTGGCAATGAATTTGCTGCCAATGCAGGAGGTATCGGAGAAGGCAATGGCACCCCACTCCAGTACTCTTGCCTGGAAAATCCCATGGATGGAGGAGCTTGGTAGGCTGCAGTCCATGGGGTCGCTAATAGTCAGAAAAGACTGAACGACTTCACTTTCACTTTTCACTTTCATGCATTAGAGAAGGAAATGGCAACCCACTCCAGTATTTTTGCCTGGAGAATCCCAGGGACAGGGGAGCCTGGTGGGCTGCCGTCTATGGGGTTGCACAGAGTCGGACACAACTGAAGAGACTTAGCAGGAGCAGCAGCAGCAGAAGGTACAGGAGACCCAGGTTTGATCCCTGAGTCAGGAAGATTCCCTGGATAAGGAAATGACAACCCACTCCAGTATTGTTGCTTAGAAAATTCCATGGACAGGGGGTCGTGGTGGGCTGCAATCCATTGGGTCACAAAGAGTCAGAGATGATTGAATATACACATGAAGAAACGAGTTTATATAACTATGCTTAATATGTTTAAGGACTAGATGAAAGTTGGAACATCTTACCTGAGAATCTCTGTCCATTAAAAAAAAAAATCAGATGCAAATTCTAAAATAAACATGTAATAAATAAAGTTAAAAACTTAGGTGGATATTATGAAATTGACATAGTAGATCAGGATATTTTCTGGATCAGTAGAAAATATTCAGAATAAAAAATAAAAGGGGAAAAAGTTGAAAACTAGCAAAAATGATGAAAAATAATTATGGAATACAATGAAGAGCTTTAATATACAGGTGATTGGAATCCTAAACATAGATGTAGAAAAATCTGTCACATGCAATATTTGAAGAGACACTGGAAAAGAACCTAGCAAAATTGATGAAAACCCTCTACATACAAATTCAAGAAACCATACACACCCCAAGAAGAACACCTGCTTCTCAACATCACACACACAAACTATATTAAATACACTGCTGAAAAACAAAGACAAGAATTATTTTCAGCTAGATAAAAAATATGTATATCTGCCAAAGAATTATAGCTTAACTCTCTAAGAAATTCTATAACTTAGAAAATGACAGAATAGTAAAGTCATGAAGAAGCTACTACCTGGAACTTGATACCCAGTAAGAATATTTCTTCACTTAAAACACAGAATTCAAAATTTCTACTTAATGGATTCTCCAGTTCAAGATGGCTGAATAGGACTTGGCTCATCTCCTCCTATGAGAGCACCAAAATTGCAACTAGCTATTGAACAACCATTGACAGGAGGATACTGGAACCATCAAATAAAGATATCTCATGCCCAACAACAAAGAAGTAGCTGCAGCAAGATGGTAGGAAGGACACAATCATGATAAAATCAAGTATCATATCCACTCGATGAGTGACCCACAAACTGAAGGACAATAATAGCAAAGAAATTTGCCCACCATTATGAAGGTTCTGAACTCATGTCAGGCTTCCTACCCTGGAGATCCCACAAAGGGATTCAGAATCTCCAGGGAATCTGACCTTGAAGGCCAGCAGGATTTGGTTGTAGGACTTCCACAGGATTGGGGAAAACAAAAACTACAGTCTTGGAGGACACAAACAAAATCTTGCATACACCAAGACACAGAGGAAAGGAGCAATGACCCTACAGAAGACTGATTTAAAAGTACCTGCTAGTGTTGGAGGGTCTCCTATTGGAAATGTGGGCCCACAGGGTTTCACTATAGGGATGGAATACTGACAGCAAGTAATCCTGGAAGCCCCCCCTTGGTGTAAGCTCTCTTAAAGGTAAACCTGTTAGAAGTTAACCTTACCATGGAGCCTAGAGACTCCATAGCTGGGTAGCCTCGGGACAAACAGCTAGCAGGGAGGTAGTGAACCCCACCCATCAACAGATAATTGGATTAAAGCTGTACTGAGCAAGGCTCTGCCCACCAGAACAAGATACCTTTCGTTCCACTGCCAGTCCTTCCCATCAGGAAGCTTACACAAGCCTCTTAGCCTCCTTCAACAAAAGATAAAAAGAAGAAGCAAGAAGAACCACAATCCCACTGAGAATAAACTCACATTAAAGAAAGTTAATCAGCATGAAAAAGCAGAAAGTTAATCCCAGATGAAGGGATGAGTTAAAACCCCCGAAAAACAACTAAACGAAGTGGAGATAGGCAACCTTCTACAAAAAGAATTTGAAATAATGATAATGAATATGATCCAGGATATCTGGAAAACAATGGAGAAGATGCAAAAAAAAAAAAAATGTTTACCAAAGGCCTAAAAGAATGAAAGAACAAACAGAGATGAATAATACACTAGAAGGAATCAATAGCAGAATAACTGAGATAGAATGAATAAATGACCTAAAGAACAGAATGGTGGAAATCACTGCCACAGAACAGAATATAGAAGAAAAGAATGGAAAAACACACACACACACACACACACACACACACACACACACACAAAATGAAGACAGCCTAAGAGACCTCTGGGACATTAAATGCACCAACATTTGCATTATAGAGGTCACAGAAGGAGAAGAGAGAGGAAGAACCTGGGAAAACATTTGAAAAGATAACAGGTGAAAACTTCCCTAACATGGGAAAGGAAAGCCAAATCCAGAAAGCACAGAGTCCCAGGTTTATAAACACAAGAAGGAACACACTGAGACACAGTAATCAAACTGACAAAATTGCAGACAAAAGTAAAATATTAAAAGCAACAAGGCAAAAACAACAAATAATATACAAAGGAAGATACATAAGGCTATTACTGATTTCTCAACAGAAACTCTACAAGTCAGAAGGCAATGGCAAGATACATTCCAAGTGATGAAATGGAAGAAGCTACAATGAACAATATTCTACCCAGCAAAACTCTTGCTCAGAGTTGATGGAGAAATCAAAAGCTTTCCAGACAAGGAAAAGTTAACAGAATTCAGTGCCCCCAAAACAGCTTTACAACAAATGCTAAAGGAATTTCTCTAGACAGGAAGCACAAAACAAGGAAAAGACCTATAGAAAATTAACCCCCCAAAATTGAGAAAATGGTAATAGGATCATATATATCAATAATTACCTTTGAAGCAAACAGATTAAATGCACCAACCAAGGGACATAGACTGACTGAGTAGATAAAATGTATGTATGTATTTCCATTTATCACATCACTCTTCTTGACCCTTCAAATTATCTGTAATTATTTGATATTGTTAGGTTACTCATGTTCCCATTATGGCTTGCAATTGCAATTACCTTTCATTTTTTGTCTGGCTATTGACTGTGAAAACTGATAAACATATTTTACTATTGTGATTATGTAACTGTTATTCACTTAATATCATTGTATCTTGCTTGATTGGTCAACAGAAAAATAATAAAATTTTGCATCACCAAAACTACCATAATAGGAAGACCTATAATCACCTTTTAAAATCTAGATGCATATCAGAATTATCTTGGAAGTTTTTGAAAAATACAAATGTCTAGATATTGTTTTTTTCTTCTCCAAACTCTAGGTATGTTTCTAATAAGCAGCTATGTTTAAAAACAATCCACTATAAGATGATCTAGTGTGTTTCACTTTTCCTCTTTCATATACAGAACACAAACATTTCATATTCAAAACATAAGTCATTTTAGTTTAAGTTTTCCAACTCTTTCTTTTTGTTGATATTCTTTCTGAAGTTTTTATCAAATGTAGTAGAAGAACTTTTGTACACATATATGTAAATATTATATGTAATATATATCTTAGAAAAATGAATTCTTGCCTAATTAAAAAAATTGTGACATTTTGACTCCACTTGTTTTACAGTATGAATAGAACACTAGATTTCTAATTTAAAAATATAGATACGCGACAAGCAATAAATACTTACTGCATAACACAGGGAACTGCAGTGAATATCTTGTAATAACCTATAATGGAAAATAATCCCCAAAGTAATATATTTGTATATGTGTAACTGAATCACATTGCTACACACCTGAGACACTGTAGGTCAAAGATACTTCAATAATATATATATATAGAGAAAGAAAAACAAAATTTCTGCTTAATGGATCCATATCAGTAAAATTCCAACTAAGCATTTTCACACCTATGTAAATTTAATTCTACACATATTCCCTAGATTTACATTTATATGAATCTGAAAAACCATGGAGTTCATTTGGTGTTTATGTGAGCTTTCAATGGGTCACACTTTGTACTTCATTCTTTGAGGCCTGCTGGAACATGAGGAAAGTTACAGATAGCAGAAAGAGGTGAATTATATGATTAAATATTTAAATAAGGTGCAAACTATCTTATGTAGGATCTAGTACATGAACTTCCTTATAAATTGATTTTTAAATTAAGAAATATCCACTTTACAGTTGCTTACAAGGAACATATGTTGAGAAAGATTGAACACAGAAGGAGAAGGTGATGACAGACGACAAGATGATTGAATGGCATCACTGACTCAATGCACATGAGTTTGAGAAATTTCCTGGAGACGGTTAAGGACAGGGAAGCCTGGCATTCTTCAGTGCATGCATTTACAAAGAGTTGGACACAATTGAGTGACTGAGCAACAACAGTGACCATAATTTCTGAGATCTACAATATCAACACATAGAAGGAGACTTAGAGACAAAAGAGTGGGTCTTTACAGACACAGGAATTTAATAATTAGTAATATTTTCTTTATTTACTAATTTTCCAACTTCAGTTGTCCCAGAATGGAAAGCTTACCTTAGGCAAAGTGTGCTTCATCACTCAGAGTACTGAAGTCAAAGCTAACATAAATGTTCTTATGAATGCCACTGTGTAGAGCATGCATCCAGCTGAACTAATTTACACAAGTGAGATTTGATCTTTTTCCCTCTGGTTTTGGTGGAAAGGATTGTTTGTTTCAGGTCTTTCTGAGTTGGGTAGGGCCATACTTTTTAGAATTATAGGAATGTGGAGTACGTTTTGTGGATTGAATTCAATCTTGGCAAAAGAAAGAAGATGATATAAATATTTTGAAATATTTAATCAGCAGTTTCTGAGGAGAGGACAAATGAAAATGGGTTTAAATTAAATTAGGCTATATCAAAATTTAAAAAAAGTTTAAAAAAATTGGATAACAGCATCATTAGATCTAGATTTTCTTTCATTAAGTTGCTGCAAAATGGTTTTATATATTAGCGAGAGCAATAGTATAGCTGAACTGCATTTTTGTGTTCTTTATGTAAAATTGCAACTTGAGATCACTGCAGAGAAATGATCATTCCTTTTATAATAGGTCACATAATATATTTTGTGCAATCTCAATTTCAGGAAAGAGTTTATCTTTACAGATAAATTTTCATATGTTCTAGAGTCATACAAAATAGCAAAAAAAGCAAAAACAAAACAATACTTCTTGGAATAAAGAGAAGAGGACATATATCAAACATATTATAAAAATATATAGATTTCTTCTTTGTTACAGTCAGTATAGTAAAGGAAATTTTCCAGCTTATTTACCAGCCTTTTGCAACCCCTGTAGAAAACCCACAAGGCATATTTATACCTACACTAATGCTTTCTTTGTGTTCAGTCCTATTGCTTCTTTTTTCTACATTTCAGTGAAGTTAAGACTGAAGCTGTTATAGGCCACAATGACATGTCTCATGGCGAATGTTGGTGTTTTTCAATATTAAGAATTTCCATAGCTTTATTTCATCGTTAAACCCCCTGGAAGAATATGACTTTGGAATACTTTCCAATATTTCAAAGAATAAATAAATAAATAATAAATTTGGCCCTTTACCTAAGGAAAAAGTCACCCCCAGAACAGAGTTAGATATGTCAGTGTCGTTGCACTTTACTATTGCTGTGCATCACGTTTATGAAGGCATAATAAATAGTCATAATAGAAAAAGAGCAGTTAGAATAAAATAAAGTGGTCCATCAAGTACTCAACTTAAGTTTATTACTGCAATGGACTTGGGTTATAATTACTAACAAAGGAGAGAATAACTATAAGTTATTTTTATGTCTAAAGCATATTATACTAAGCCAACATAATAACACAGTTTTTATGAACCACAATAATTATGCTGAAGAATCACACAAGTACATTTCCCTAAAAGAAGGTATGTGTTGATAAGCTACAGAATTTTACAGTTGCTATGAACAAAAATAATTGTCATTGCAAAACAATAAAAATACATTAACTTTTGTTGCAATGCTTGAGAAAGATTAAACAATAAAAAATTCTAAATACTTATTAAATAATAGAAAGTTTATTTCATTTTAATGTCTTTATTTTGAAATGACTTTTTTCATAAAAATTCTGTGTATACAAAGTTGTTTATTATCCTTCACAAGTGGTATGTGGGAGATTTCATTGCTAAGAATGCTCTGTAATATACTTCAGTTAATTAATATAGGAAAGATGACTTTTAGGTGAATGTAGATTTAAATATCTTCTTTATAAAACTCTAATTAAGATTTTATCTCAAGCCACTATGATTTTATCACTATATTTGATTTTGCATTTAGATGTTTATAGAAAAGTCAAATGTTATCACCAGTTATATAATGTCTGGTAACAAGTTAAAACATATTATATTAATTCACATTTGAAGGCAAATGACAGACTATTAAAAGAATACATTGTCAAGCATATATCTTATAGAAGCAAACCATAAAATAAGAACAATATGGAGAGATGACTTCAAGTAAATGTTATCTATATAAATTCAGGGCTATACATTTATGGCTCATATTGATTATGAAGAAAATCACTGATTAAAGTAGTTACACATTTTGAGTTAAAAACATGGGAATTTCCTAAATATAAGTAGGAATGAAAAATTCTCTATTTGACTTTTACAGTCAGTAATTTAGCAATCTGCTTCCTCTCAAGCAGAAAGGTGATGGAAGACCCAGGCAAGATAATTAGATAAATGTCTGTGATTTTTCGACATTCTTGACATTACCAAACTGAGGAAAGTCCAGGAATGTAATCTGGAAAAATGTGAAAAATACTAAAAATTTTTACAGACCAGGACTGAGGAGAATGCATTGACTTTGAAAATTCAAGAACATAGGGTGAAGTATTTATTTATTTTCTAAGAGAACATCATGGCATATAGGACAGGACCTCCTGGGAGATGATGAAATGTATTCTTCCACCGAACTTTGGGAGCTGGGTTCTATCTTTTTGTGTACTTACTAGCTAATATCTATGGGTGTCGGCTTTGTTGGTTGTGCCTACTGGTCTTTGCCTATGATAAGGCCCTGTCATAAATATGCAGGATGGGGACAGCAGCCATAACTGAGACATCCAGTATAATGAGAGGCAAAACATTCCTTGACAATATTTTCATGTAAATTTCTTTGTATATTTAAAATATAATCAACATGATATACTTTTACTTACATTGCATGCATGCTAAGTGGCTTAAGTCACCACTAGATTAACAGAAATAATATTATATAAATAGCAAAATAGTAACATGTCAAGGAAATGTAAACACTGTCATGATATTTTAAGGTATTAATATCTATATGCACTGTGTGCATGGCCCCTCAATTCAGTTACTCACTCGAGTCTGATTCTGAGACCCCATGAACTGCAGTACACTAGGCTTCCTGATCAATCACCAACTCCTGGAGTTCACCCAAACTCATGTCCATTGAGTTGGTGATGCCATCTAACCATCTCATCCTCTGTCATCCCCTTCTCCTCCTGCCCTCAATCTTTCCCAGCATCAGGGTCTTTTCAAATGAGTCAGCTCTTTGCATCAGGTGGCCAAAGTATTGGAGTTTCAGCTTCAACATCAGTCCTTCTGATGAAAACCCAGGACTGATATCCTTTAGGATGGACTGGTTGGAACTCCTTGCCATGCAAGGGACTCTCAAGTGTCATCTCCAACATCACAGTTCAAAAATATCAACTCTTTGGTGCTCAGCTTTCTTTATAGTCCAAATCTCACATCCATACATGACTAGTGGAAAAATTATAGCCTTGACTAGACAGATCTTTGTTGACAAAGTAATATACTCTGATTTTTAATATGCTGTCTAGTTTGGTTAAAACTTTCTTTCTAAAGAGTAAGCATCTTTTAATTTCATGGCTGCAATCACCATCTCCAGTGATTTTGGAACCCCGAAAATTAAAGTCAGCCACTGTTTCCCCATCTAAATGCAACGAAGTGGTGGGACCAGATGCCATGATCTTAGTTTTCTGAATGTTGAGCTTTAAGCCAGCTTTTTCACTCCTCTTTCATCAAGAGGCTCTTTAGTTCTTCTTCACTTTCTGCCATAAGGGTGGTGTCATCTGTATATCTGAGTTTACTGATATTTCTCCCAGAAATCTTGATTCCAGCTTGTGCTTCTTCCAGTCCAGTGTTTCTCATGATGTACTCTGCATATAAATTAAATAAGCAGGGTGACAATATACAGCCTTGATGTACTCCTTTTCCTATTTGGAACAAATCTGTTTTTCCATGTCCAGTTCTAACTGTTGCTTTCTGACCTGCATACAGGTTTCTCAAGAGGCAGGTCAGGTGGTCTGGTATTCCCATCTCTTTCAGAATTTTCCATAATTTATTGTGATCTACACAGTCAAAGGCTTTGGCATAGTCAATAAACCAGAAATAGATATTTTTTCTGGAATTCTCTTGCTTTATCAATGATATAGCAGATGTTGGCAATTTGACCTCTGGTTTCTCTGCCTTTTCTAAAACCAGCTTGAACATCTGGCAGTTCATGGTTCATGTATTGATGAAGCTTGGCTTGGAGAATTTTGAGCATTACTTTACTAGCGTGTGAGATGAGTGCAATTGTGTGGTAGTTTGAGCATTCTTTGGCATTGCTTTTCTTTGGTGTTGGAATGAAAATGGACCTTTTCCAGTCCTGTGGACACTGCTGAGTTTTCCAAATCCGTTGGCATATTGAGTGCAGCACTTTCACAGCATCATGTTTCAGGATTTGAAATAGCTCAACTGGAATTCTGTCACCTCCACTAGGTTTGTTTGTAGTGATGCTTTCTAAGGCCCACTTGACTTTACATTCCAGGATGTCTGGCTCTAGGTGAGTGATCACACCATTGTGATTATGTGGGTTGTGAAGATCTTTTTGTACAGTTCTTCTGTGTGTTCTTGCCACCTCTTCTTAAGACCTTCTGCTTCTGCTACATCCATACCATTTCTGTCCTTTACTGAGCCCATCTTTGCCTGAAATGTTCCCTTGATATCTTTAATTTTCTTGAAGAGATCTCTAGTCTTTCCCATTCTATTGTTTTCCTATTTCGTTGCATTGATCGCTGAGGAAGGCTTTCTTATCTCTCCTTGCTATTCTTTGGAACTCTGCATTCAAATGGATATATCTTTCCTTTTCTCCTCTGCTTTTTGCCTCTGGTCTTTCACAGCTATATGTAAGGCCTCCTCAGACAGCCATTTTGCTTTTTTGCATGTGTTTTTCTTGGGGATGGTTTTGATCCCTGTCTCCTGTACCATGTCATGAACCTCCATCCATAGTTCATCAGGCGCTCTGTCTATCAGATCTAGTCCCTTAAATCTGTTTCTCACTTCCACTGTATAGTCATAAGGGATTTGATTTAGGTCATACCTGAATGGTTTAGTGGTTTTCCCCACTTTCTTCAATTTAAGTCTGAATTTGGCAATAAGGATTTCATGATCCGAGCCACAGTCAGCTCCCAGCCTTGTTTTTGCTGACTGTATAGAGTTTTTCCATCTTAGGCTGCAAAAAATATAATCAATCTGATTTTAGTGTCAACCATCTAGTGATGTCCATGTGTAGTGTCTTCTCTTGTGTTGTTGGAAGAGGGTGTTTCCTATGATCAATGCGTTCTCTTGGCAGAAGTCTATTAGCCTTTGCCCTGTTTAATTCTGTACTCCAAGGCCAAATATGCCTGTTACTCCAGGTGTTTACTGACTTCCTACTTTTGCATTTGAGTCCCCTATAATGAAAAGGACTTTTTTGGGGGTGTTACTTCTAGAAGGTTGTATGATATCAAAACTTATAGTGTTCCTTGCATAGACAGTAATTATGTATCTTTCTTCTTCCAGCATTGACCCTAGAATACATTTTCTGACTTCCTCTTTGCTTACATTTATTATTTGATCTACATAGCTGTACTCTCATAGATTGTAGAGAATCCATATTTGTGTATAAAGAACCATAGCAAAATGTAATAACAAAACCAAGAAAAAACACCTATACTTCAGTGTTACTTTATACTAAGATAGTTTATGGCTCCTGGGATCCTCTTGTTTGTAGCACTATATCTGACCTCCTTATTTTTATTTATATCAGTAACAAATAATGGATGTTTTTATTTTAAACTGTGGCAATAATCACATAATACTTTATTATTTTGTTGCACTATTTGTCCCAGATATAGTTAATGGCAAATCTTTCAGTTGACTTCTGCATCTATTTGTTGTATTCCTATAATATTCTGTGTGTGTGTTTGTATATGGTGTGTGTGTGTGTGTGTGTGTGTGTGTGTGTGTGTATGTGTTTAGCACTTCTTAATTTCTGGCACTAAAAGATGCTTCCAACTTACCTTGTATATTTCCTACACTAGCCCAGCCTTAAACCATTTTATAAGGTCCTAGAACTCATTATTTAGTTTGCATTTATTGTCTAAATAGTTATACTTACTTTACACTAGTATAAATAGTTATACTTTACACTATAGTTACTAATAAGATGATGTTTCTTAACAGTAGAAGAGTCTCTTGATGAGGTTGAAGAGGATAGTGAAAATGCTCAAACTCAGCATTCAAAATACTAAGATCAAGGCATCTGGTACCATCACCTTAGGGCAAATAAAGAGGGAAAAAGAGGAACCAGTGACAGATTTTATTTTGGGGGCTCAAAAATCACTGTGGATGGTAACTGCAACCATGCAATTAAAAGACTCATGCTCCTTAGGAGAAAATTGTGACAAAGCTAGACAGCATATTAAAAAGCAAAGGCATCACTTAAATGACATAGGTTCATATAGTCACAGCTTTGGTCTTTTCAGTAGTCACGTACAGATGTGAGAGTTGGACCATAATGAAGGCTGAGTGCAGAAGTATGGATGCTTTCAAGTTGTGTTGTTGAAAAAGACTCTTGAGTGTCCCTTGGACTGCGAGTTAATCAAGAGAGTCAGTCCTAAAGGAAATCAAACCTGAATATTGATTGGAAATACTGATGCTAAAACTGAAGTTCTAACACTTTGGCCACCTGTTGCAAAGAGTCAGCTCATTGGAAAAGACTGCTGGGAAGGATTAAGGCAAATGAAGAAAGGAGCAGCAGAAGATGAGATGGTTAGATAATAGCATCACTAATTCAGTGGACATGTATTTGGCCAAACTCAGGGAGATGGTGGGCTTCCCTGCTGGCTCAGACGGTAAAGAATCTGCTTGTAATGCAGGGGGCCTGGGTTCAATCCCTGGGTTGGGAAGATTCCCTGGAGAAGGGAATGGTTACCCATTCCAGTATTCTTGTTAGGAGAATTCCATGGACAGAGGAGCCTGGCAGTCTCGTCTATGGGATTGCAAGAGCCAGACATGACTGAGGAATTAACACTTTCACACTTTCCAGGAGATAGTAGAGGACAGGGTAGTCTGGTGTTCTGCAATCTATGGGGTTGCAAAGACTCCGACATGACTTAGCAACTGAACAGCAACAGTAGAAGAGGATTAAACTTTATAGAAACACATGGATTAGTATTTCAAGATCAATGTTTCTTTATAAATAAATATGGATCAAAGTAAAGTAATTTATCCTTTATTCTTATCTTAGTGGTACATTGTTTAGTCACTAAGTCATGTCTGATTCTTTGTGACCCCATGGACTGCAGAAGAGTCCCCATGGACAGTCCTTCTCTATGGTCCAACTCTCACATCTGTACAAAACTATTTCTTGGGGGCAGACTGAAGGAGATTTTAAAGATATGGTCCTTGCCTTAGTTACAGACTATATAATCATATATTTAAAATATTTGCCAGCACACTTACAGTTTAAATATTCAGTTTACTGAGAAGCTTTATATATTTTGATGTATATGCAAAGACAAAGGAAAAGATAAGAAAATGGAAATATTTAATGAGAAAATAAACATCTAATTATCTGCCAAAGTTACCATTTAAAATTTTTAAAAATATGAATAATGAATGCAAATTAGAGAAATGCAAGCAACAACTCAGTATTTTGTTTCATTATATTATATATATTTATAAGGAGATGGGCAAAAAATAAGGACAATAGTATTTGCAGTAATGAAGTAAACATATTAAATAAGAGTGCTAGCTTTTACCACTTTTAGAACAGAATGAAAATTCTCACAATCCTATTGTTAGATTTCTTAATACAGCCAAAGTGAAAATTTGTAAGAAACATTTTTTTGTTGAAGTGACAGAATTTAGACATAGACCAAAATTAGAAATGCCAGGCTGGATGAAGGACAAGCTAAAATCAAGATTGCCAGGAGAAATGTCAATAACCTCAGATGTGCAAATGACACCACCCTTATGGCAGAAAATGAAGAGGAACTAAAGAACCTCTTGATGAAAGTGAAAGAGGAGAGTGAAAAGTTGGCTTAAAACTGAACATTCAAAACACTAAGATCATGGCATCTGGCCTCATCCCTTCTTGGCAAATAGATGGGGAAACAGTGGAAACAGTGAGAGCCTTTATATTCTTGGACTCCAAAATCACTGCAGATGGTGACTGCAGTCATGAAATTAAAAGACACTTGCTCCTTGAAAGAAATAGCTATGACCAACCTAGACAGCATATTAAAAAAGCAGACTTTGCCGACAAAGGTCCGTCTAGTCAAAGCTATGTAGTCATGTATGGATGTGAGAGTTAGATCATAAAGAAAGCTGAGTGCCAAAGAACTGATGCTTTTGAACTGTGATGTTGGAGAAGACTCTTGAGAGTCCCTTGGACTGAAAGGAGATCCAACGAGTCAATCTCAAAGGAAATCAGTCCTAAATATTCATTGGAAGGGCTTATGCTGAAGTTAAAGCTCCAATATTTTGGCCACCTGATGGGAAGAACTGACTCACTGGAAAACACCCTCATGTTGGGAAAGACTGAAGGCAGGAAGAAGGGTACAATAGAGGATGAGACGGTTGGATGGCATTACTGACTTGGTGGATATGAGTTTGAGCAAACTCCGGTAGTTGATGATGGACAGGGAAGCCTGGCATGCTGCAGTCCATGGGGCTGCAAAGAGTCAGACATGACTGAGTGACTGAATGTAACTGAACTGAGTATTTAAAAATTTCAAATTACTGTTTTATTTCACTTGGAAATTTAATACATCAAGTGTTTTCTTTCACTGAAAAGGGTGAGGAACCGTATCATGTTCTCCACATTTGCAAAGGCACAATCAGATATTATATATTTATAGTGTTAATTATACTTTTTAAAATTACTTTTTGTCAGGGATTAAGGGATGCAATAGTTTTTTTCAATAATTATCTGAATTTTACAAATAATATTGATGAAGCAAAAGAATTTTCAAATGAAGTATGTTCTTTATTGACTTACTACTGTAGTGGAGGAAATATTTTCTCAATTTTGATGATTTAAATTATTTATGTGTGCTTTTATATTTTTCTGTGTGTCAAGGAAGAAAAAGAGGGAGGGAGACAGAATTTATATATGCAGTATATATATTGTTTTTATATGTAATTTTGATTATGAGTACCACAGAGTGCCTTAGGAAGAATCACTACAAACAAACCTATTGGAAGAGATGGAATTCCAGTTGAGCTATTTCAAATCCTAAAAGAAGATGCTGTTAAAGCATTGCACTCAATATGCCAGCAGATTTGGAAAACTCAACAGTGGCCACAGGACTGGAGAAGGTCAGTTTTCATTCCAATCCCAAAGAAACACAACATCAAAGAATGTTCAAACTACCACACAATTGCAGTTATCTCACAGGCTAGCATCTCACACACTAGCTCAAAATTCTCCAAACCAGGCTTCAACAGTAAGAGAACTGAGAACTTCCACGTGTTTAAGCTGGATTTAGAAAAGGCAGAGTAATGAGAGATCAAATTGCCAACATCCATTGGATCTTAGAAAAAGCAAGAGTGTTCCAGAAAACATCTAGTTCTACTTTGTTGACTACGCCAAAGCCTTGGACTGTGTGGATGACAACAAACTGTGTAAAATTCTTAAAGAGATGAGAATACCAAACCACCTTATCTGCCTCCTGAGATATCTGTATGCAGGTCAAAAAGCAAGAGGTTCTCTTCCAATGAGTCAGTTCTTAGCATCAGGTGGCCAAAGTATTGGAGATTCAGCTTCAGCATCAGTCCTTCCAATGAATATTTAGGATGGATTTCCTTTAGGATGGACTGGTTGAATCTCTTTTTAGTCCAAGGGACTCTCAAGAGTCTTCTCCAACACCACAGTTCAAAAGCATCGCTTGTTTTGTGCTCAGCTTTCTTTATAGTGCAACTCTTACATCCATACATGACCACTGGAAAAATCATAGCTTTGTCTAGATGGACCTTTGTCAGCAAAGTAATGTCTCTGCTTTCAAATATGCTGTCTAGGTTGATCATAGCTTTTCTTCCAAGGAGCAAACATCTTTTAATTTCATGGCTTCAGTCACCATCTGCTTTGATTTTGAGGCGAAGAAAATAAAGTCTCTCACTGTTTCCATTATTTCCCCATCTATTTGCCATGAAGTGATGGGACCAGATGCCGCGATCCTAGTGTTTTGAACGTTGAGTTTTAAGCCAACTTTTTCACTCTCCTCTTTCACTTTCATCAATAGGCTCTTTAGTTCTTCTTTGTTTTCTGCCATTACGGTGGTGTCATCTGTGTGTCTGAGATTATTAATATTTCTCCTGTCAATCTTGATTCCATCTTGTTCTTCATCCAACCAAGCATTTCACACGATGTACTCTGCATACAAGTTAAATGAACAGGGTGACAGTATACAGCCTTGATGTACTCCTTTCCCAATTTGGACGCATATATATGGAATCTATAAAGATGGTATTGATTAATTTATTTTCAGGGCAGCAGTGAAGAAGCAGACATAGAGAACAGACCTATGGGCATTTGGGGAGGGAGGGAGGAGAGGGTAAGATATATGGAGAGAGTAATATGGAAACTTACAATACCATATGCAAAATAGATAGCCAATAGGAATTTTCTGTATGACTCAGGGAACTCAAACAGGGGCTCTTTGACAGTCTAGAAGGGTGAGAAGGGGAGGGAGATGGGAAGGAAGCTTGGGAGGGTGGGGACAGGGGTGTACCTATGGATGATTCTTGTTGATGTATCAGAAAACCACTAAATTCTGTAAAGCAATTATCCTTTGGTTAAAAAAAATTAAGTGGCAAAAAAAAAAGTTCTGTGTACTTTTTAATCATTTGTTGTTGTTTAGGTGCTAAGTCATGTCTGATTCTTTATGACCCCATGGACTGTAGCCCACTAGGCTCCTCTGTCCATGTGATTTCCCAGGCAAGAATACTGGGGTAGGTTGCCATTTCTTCTCCAGGGGATCTTCCCAACCCAGAGATCAAACTCACATCTTCTGCATTGCAGGTTGATTCTTTACCACTGAATTAGAAAGATTTGCTTTTAATTCTTTATCTTTCCCTGAATTGACATGCAGTTTTTATTTAATGTCCTGCTTGCTTAGTCTTACTATATTGTTAACAGACCTGATAGAATACAAATACAGTAGTATCTTGGTTGCTGCATGCAGGATTGGCTTACAAATTTTGAGAGGCTTGAAAATTCTTTTATCCCACAGATTCTGGGGGTCAGCAACAATAAACACATTTCATTTTATGTATTTAGAGTTAACCAAAATTACCTGATTGTATTTGAAGTTCCCAAAGCAGAAAAATACTTCTTTAGTCATTTATGGAATCCATCCTCTACTGACAGTGATGGCTAGTGCCATATCTAAGATGATATCTAATTATTCTTATCTGTGTTGTAACTGATATTGTGAAATTGGTTGGTTAAAGTGATGTTAGATAGCTTAACTGATGGGACTGTTGAGACATATTAGAGGGATGTTGCCTCATTTTTCCATAAATGTACTTATAGCTTAGGATTGTCTAGTTCTATAGTCTTTTCCTTCCCATTTATAGTCAAGAAAATCCCCAAAATATGCACAAAATATAGCATCTGATTTAATAAGTTTTGAGATTCTTAGGGTATAACCACAGATTTTCAAAAATAACAGAAAAACATTTAGCTAAAGTGTACATATAATGTGTGTTTCCATGTTAGATTCATAATGTTGAAGACTTCTAATTTCCCTCCAGTTTGGAGAAAGTTCAATCAAGTAAAATATTCTTGAATTTAAACTCATGAAGTGGAAGTTCATTTATTTGGATGTTGAAATAAAAAGCAACATTGATTTGCTTTTCTTCTTTTCTCTTTTCAATATTATTAATAATTGTGGAGAGGAGTAAATCCAACATAATCTCATCAAGGACCCATTTCCATAAGATGACTAATAATCTTTTTGCAACATGGAAGATCTAGCTACATGCCTCAGAATGATCAAAATCCCTCTGCAGGAAGTATCTAGTGTGGTGTTAAAGGGATCTATTTTTGCTTGTTTGTTTTAGCCATGCAGTATTGCGCCTTTGTGCAGTGGAAACTTGGAATCTTAACCACTGGACTGCCAGGAAGGTCCTAAAGGAATATTTTAATGCTTCTTGCTATTGGAGGTGGAATGAGTGTTTACAACTACTCAGTTCCTTGCATAGACTGATTGTATGGTTCGGGTCACATTCAGCTATTTTCCATCACTTTTATCACATCTATTTAGAATTCTTGTTCATTTTATCTTCAGAAAATATTTGTTTCTTGTGATACTCTAGCAAAGCCCTTAATTTTGCCAACCCTAAGATGTCAACTGCTTCTTTATTCTCACATCATCATACTAACTAAACTTATATGGGATCCCTTAAACTCTATTTTGTTTTGTCATTACAGGATCTTCGAGGCACCTTGTGCGATGGCTGGATGGCATCACTGACTCGATGGACGTGAGTTTGAGCAAACTCCAGGAGTTGGTGATGGACAGGGAGGCCTGGCATGCTGCAATTCATGGGGTTGCAAAGAGTCGGACATGACTGAACGACTGAACTGAACTGTACTTCTCTAACCACATTTGTATGACATAAATGCCATTCTCTAATTACATTTTAAAAATCTAATATAATCCCAAGGAGTGGAACACAGAAGCACAGGACATACATAGTGCAAGCAACTAAGGCTTATATGGAAAGCAACTACAATGGTTAGCACAGTTATCTGAAAGCTAGACCTATATCAGAATTGATAACACTTTATGGTTCAGTAGAACATTTGCTCAGGTGCAAATAGTTTCTGAGTCCTGACAATGAAAGAGAAGCTTTTTCTCCCCAGGTTGTATGTAGATGAGCTTTTATACACATATTACTTTTTTAAGAAGCATTGTAGCTCTTAGAAAAACTTGCTATTTTAATGAAATATGTGAATTCAGCTTCCAAAGATGCAAGAGAAAGGCGGACTAGAGCCAAGAGCTATAATTAACCACATGCTTATTTGCTAAAATAAATGTGCAGTTCTCACTTTTTCCCTGAATGGAGTCACTGAGACTACCATCATTAGACTGCCATTACAGTCCTATCATTAAAGAAATAATAAGAAACAAGCTGTGGAATCTGCTTTTCTCTTCAATTTAGGGGCAATTTGGTGGTAGAAACAGAAGCAGAAGTTATTTTTAAATGTGCTCCATAATTCTTACACAGTGATACCTACATCCATTTGTAAATAAACATGATCATATGGTCATTTTAAATAGTGGCTTAATGTAAAAATATTAATTTTCTTGTGGTTAACCTAGTTTATCAGAGCACATAAAATTTTTGATTGCAAAGTCAATTATGATACAGAAAATATGTATTGACTGTTTCTGTTTTTATAATTTACTGATTTTCTGTAATGGTGAATGCTGAATATTTAAACATTTCTTATAGCCTAATGGTTTTTCTACAATGTACCCCATATGCATCCTGCTGATTCTCAGGCCTCTTTCCTTTGTCATGCTCCCTTATGGTTCTACAGATTGTCTTACATCCTATGACACTATCACCTGTTTTGTATGATGATAAACTACAATACCAGTCCAGGCTTTTCTGCTGTATGACGGCTCTTGGGTGATACAGAGGCACAGAAAATGTACAAACCTTGATCATATGCTTGCTATTTACTTGAAGTCAGTGGATCAAGGGTACACTCTCAGAAACATGCAAGAAGGGCTCTAGAATAAAGCTTATAAAGAGATAAGTATTTATACACACATATTTTTAAACACAAAATATCCTAAAGTAAAATTACTATCATTGTCCCTATTTGTTTCACATATTTGAAAGACAGAGGATGACTATCTTTTTCAAATATTAAGCAGAGGCAACTAAAATGAAAATTAAAGATGAGATATGTCAGCTGGCAAGTTTATTGGTCATCAAAAGGATCACAAAGACATTGGTGAAATCTAGACTGATTAGACCAGAGTGATTTTAAAAATAAAGTGAATAAAAGCAGAGTGGGAGATAAAGAAGTGGAAATAACAAAAACATTTAACAATTTGAGTAATTATCATGAAAATTTTATGTAAAAAGGGGACAAATGACAAAGAATCCAGATTGAAGGGTTTTCCTTTAAAACTGAGAAATAAGGAAGCAGTAAGAAAATTAAATAATAATACTTATGTTATTAATAGAGGTATGTTAATTAGAGAGGGAAGGGATTAGCTTTAAACAAGATTTAGACAATGTTTTTTAAGAGGATGGAAAGCTGTGAACATCAGTTTAGACAAAATAATTTTATATTCCACATATGCATGAAATCATATAGCATTTGTCTTTCTCCATCTGACTTATTTCATTTAGCATAATATCAGTGCTCATCCATTTTGCCTCAAATAGAAAGATATCATCTTTGTTTTGTCACTGAGTAGTATTCTATTATTTATATGTATGTACACACACACACACACACCCCACATCTTCTTATCCATTTATCCTTGATGGGCATGTAGGTTGTTTCTGTATTTTGGCCATTGTGGATTATATCTCAGTGAACATAGAGATACATATATCTCTTCAAATTAGTGTTTTCATATTCTTTGGCTAGGGCTTCCCAGGTGGCAAAGTAGTAAAGAATCTGCCTGCCAATGAAGGAGATGCAAGAGACACAGATTTAATCCCTGGGTTGGGAAGATCTCCTGAAGGAGGAAATGGCAACCCACTCCAGTATCCTTGCCTGGAAAACCCATGGACAGAGGAGCCTGGTGGGCTTCTGTCCATGGGGTCACAAAAAGTTGGACACGATTGTGATACAGAGCATTAAGCACATTCTTTGGATAAATACCCAGAAGTGGGAGAGCTGGATCATATGATATGATAATTATATTCTTAATTTTTTGAGAAATATTCATACTGTCTTCCAGATTAACTGCACCAAATGGAAAAAAAAAAAAAATTAACAAACCAAACACACAGATACAGAGAAAAAAGTAGCAGATACAAGAGGAGAAGATATGTTGGCAAAGGAATCTGAAAGAGGTAGACGGATCAACTGTGCAGTGATGGATGATAACTAAATTTTTGGACGTGAGCATATTGCAGGGCATACAGAAGTAGAAATACAATGTTGCATACAGAAAACTTACATAACACTATAAAACAAAGTTACCTCAATAAAAATCATCCCTACATTTTTTAATGAAAAAAAAGGATTTTTAGAAGATTTTTGGAGGAAAATGAAGATAAGGAGGGAAGGAAATGAAAGGGCAATGGACTGTGAAAAAGCTGGTAGATGGATGGA
This sequence comes from Odocoileus virginianus, assembly GCF_023699985.2. Taxonomy (NCBI): domain Eukaryota; kingdom Metazoa; phylum Chordata; class Mammalia; order Artiodactyla; family Cervidae; genus Odocoileus; species Odocoileus virginianus. The sequence goes on along the minus strand of NC_069675.1, from coordinate 55,124,707 downwards.
TTCAAAACTCTGACATGTTGATGTGATGGAGTTACTAAAGAAAAGTAGAAGATAGTTATCAGAAAGAGGATTCATAAGATTTTGGAGTGATCTTATATTGAAAATACTTAGGAAAAATGATATGTGGCTAGAGGAGAGGTCACATCATTAAAAAGTGAGTAACTCAGGAAACTTTCAGGCGAGGCTGATGATAGATTGTGCAAAAGGATGTTAAGAGAAATAAAGGAGAGAGAAATAATGTTTTGATACTAATAATCATTTATCATAGAGAGTTACCTAGTTGATAACTGCATCATAAAAGTAGATGATTCTTAGGAATAGGAAGGAAGATGCTATTTGGAATGAGGAGAGCAACTGCTCTACTTCTAGACTAAGTTTTAGACCTTAGTCACATTCAGGGTATGGGTGAAAAAGTTATTATTTTCTTGTGTGTGTCTTAACAAACACTGTAATAAAAGGAAAGCAAACTTTAAGACATGGTGTTAAACATATAGGTTACTTTGATTATGAATTACAAATTGTAATATTTGGGGGATTCTTGGGGGCTGACACTAGTAGGATGAACACCCACAGAGGAGGGGCTGAAACCACTGCTGGGTCCCAGGGGCTGTGCCACTAAGGAAGAAGAGCTTAAATCTCTCCTCATGGCTACAGGAACTGTGGATTTATACACCACCACCATCACCACCCCATGCCCAATACAGGCACCCACAGAATGTCTGAATGGATGAGTGTTCCCACAGCTGAGACAGTTCGAACTTTAGCAGCTGTGGGCATTATGGGCACTTACATGTGGGCATCTGACCAGGCTAGAATCTGAGATGTCTCCATAGGTTCCAGAGCAGGTCCATGTGCTCAATTACTGCAGTCCTGGGACCTGACTTCGGTAGATCTGCGCTAGTGGCCTGGTGAAAACAATAACTAGGAGATGCCAGGACCAACTGTGGGCTTACTCATGGTTAAGGTGGGGCTGAGAGCAGGACCAGCAAAAGTGTACTTTATGAACCTACCCAATGGGTAAAATAGTGATACAACAGAGTACACTCATGGGTGAACAGCTCCAGATAAGGAAAACTCAGTGGCTTTTCTCCCCATAGGAGTGCTACAATCCCTCCTACTTCACATCTCACACAGCTCAGAAATAGATCTGGGGCTTCTACATTAACAACTAGGAAGCAGACCCTGCCTCTTAGCACAGTAACAACCACAGAGCAAAGGGGAGGCCCTTCTCAACATCCAGTGACAGTTCTGCTCGACCACAATATCAGTCACATCTCCTATCAAGGGGATAGTGACCTGCATACACTGAGAAAACAAGTATTAGACATCTATACTAAAAACAGCTCTTACACTAAAATTGTGAGACACTAAGAGACAACACAGGGATGTCTCCACATAAAAATAATCCTCTAAGATGGTCTGAGTGTCAGGCATCAGGAGGCAAAAAACCAGAGCATTTGGCTTTCAAGACTAGCAGGTTCTGAGTACAGGAGCTCTACAGAACTGGGCAAAACAGAAATTCCACTCTTCCAAGAGTTCACGTAAGGGTTCACATAAGACCTTACCTACACTAGGACACATCACAAGACAATACTTCTATAGGAACAAGGGTTAGACCTAACTAGGGGTCTGGGAGTGTTGCCTGGAAAGGTAGGGGTTGGTGGTAGCTCATTATAGGAGCAAGGACACTGGTGGTGGAGGCCACAGAGAATATTTATCAGCATGAGCTCTCCTGGAGATCCCCACTTCAGTACTAAAACCTGACTCTATCCAACAGTCTATGGGCTCCAGAGCAGGAAATCTCAGGACAAACAACCAGCAAGACAGGAACACAACCCCACCTATCAACAGACTGGCTGCTCAAAGTCATTCTGAACTCACAACTACCTCAAACCATACCACTTGACAGTTCTGTCCATCAGAGGGATGAGATACAGCTCCACCCACCAGAAGACAGGCATGAGTCTCTCACACCAAGAAGCCTACGCAGGCCCCTGGATCAACCTCACCCACCAGGGAGCAGACATCAGAAACAAGCGAAACTAAAACCCTGCAGCAATGGGAAGGAGATCACAAACACAGAAAGACAAAAATGAGATAAGAGAGAAATATGCTACAAACAAAGGAATAAGACAAAACCCCCAAGAACAAGTAAATGAAGAGGAAATAGGTAATCTACCTGAAAAATAATTCGAGATAATGATATTAAAAATTATCCAAAATACTGGATAAAGAATGGAGGCACAGATCAAGAGAACACAAGAAATATTTAGTAATGAGCTAGAAAGTTTAAAGAATAAGCAAAGAGAGATGGATAATAGAGTAACTGAAATGAAAAAAAAAAATACACTAGAAGGTATCAGTAGCAGAATAACTGAGACTGAAGAACAAATAGGTAAGCTGGAGGACAACATGGTTGAAATTACTGCCACAGAATAGAATAAGAAAAAAAAAAAAAAAGAATTACAAAAAAAAAGTGAGGAGTCTCAGAGACAACATTAAATGTACCAACATTCACATTATATGGCTTCCAGAAGGAGAAGAGAAAGAGGAAGTTCCTGATAAAACATTTGAAGAAATTATACATAAACACTTCCTTAACATGATAAAGGAAACAATCACTCAAGTCCAGGAAGTGCAAGAAGCCCCATACAGGATGAATCCAAGGCATAAACCTCCAAGACACATATTATTTAAACTGAAAAAATTTAAAGACAAAGAAAAAAATTTTAAATCAATAAGGGAAAAAGAATGAACCCCATAAAGTTATTAGTTTATTCTTCAGCAGAAACTCAGCAAGCCAGAAGAGGTTGTCAGGATATAGTTAAAATGATGAATGGGAAAAACTGCAACCAAGAATACTCCACCCAGCAAAGCTCTCATTCAGATTTGAAAGAGAAATAAAAATCTTTAAGATGAGCAAAACTAAAAGAATTCAGCACCACCATATCAGCATTTAACAAATGCTAACAGAACTTCTCTAGACAAGAAAGAGATAAAGAGTTTAAAACAACCTTGTACATATATAGACTACCATATCAAAACATCATGGGAAAAGCAAACCAAAAACTATAGTAGATAAACACACAAAAATGAAAAAGCAACCCAAATGAAATGCCAGTCATCAAACCATAACAGAAGTGAACAAAATTGGAATGGAAGAAAAAAAACTTACAAAAATAAATCCAAAACAATTAAGAAATATCAAAGGAACATATATATTAAAAATTGCATTAAATGTAAGTAGAGTAAATGTTCCAACAAAAAGGCATAGACTGAATATGTGGATACAAAAACAAAACTCATATATATGCTGTAGAAGAAATTACAGACTGCAAGTACTGGGATGGATAAGAATATTACATGCAAATAGAAACCAAAAGAAATCTAGAGTAGCAATACTCATATCAGAAAATATATATCTATCTATCTATATCTATCTATCTATATATATAGACTTTAAAATAAACACCGCTACAATATTGAGGGCAAGAGGAGAAGGGGGCGACAGAGGATGGCGTGGTTGGATGGCATCACTGACTCGATGGACATGGGTTTGGGTGGACTTTGGGAGTTGGTGATGGACAGGGAGGCTTGGCGTGCTGTGGTTCATGGGGTTGCAAAGAGTCAGACACAACTGAGTGACTGAACTGAGCTGAACTGAACAAGAGACAAAGGAGTACACACATAATGATCAAGGGATTAATCCAAGAAGAAGATATAACAATTATAAATATACACGCACCTCAGTAGGAGCAACTCAGTATATAAGTCAAATGCTAACAGCCATTAAAGGGGAAATGGACACTAACACAATAATGCTGGGGAACTTTAACATCCTGCTTACACCAATGGACAGACAATCTAGACAGAAAATCAATAAGAAAGCATAAGCTTTAAAAGATACACCAGACTAGATGGATTTAATTGATTTGTAGAGACTCATTCCATCCAAAAGCAGCAGAATACATTTCCTTCTCAAGTGACATGGAAGATTCTCTAGGATTAACTGCATAGATAACATATTCAACCACAAACCAAGTCTCGGTAAACTTAAGGAAATTGAAATTATATCAAACATCTTTTCCAACCACAATGTTATGAGATTCGAAATAAATTATCAGGAAAACAAAAAAACTCCAAACATGTAGACACTAAAAAAAATATGTTACTAAATAACTTCTTGATCACTGAAGAAATTTGAGGCAAAACAAACAAACAAAAAACCTATGCTCAAATGACAATGAAAACATTGCAATCTAAAACCTATGGAATGCAGCAAAAGCAGTTCTAAGACAGAAATTATTAGCAATAAACTACCTCAGGAAACAAGAAAAGTCTCAAACAACCTAAACTTACACCTAAAGAAACTAGAGAAAGAAGAATGAACAAAATCCAAGGTCAATTGTTATTGTTCAGTCACTGAATCATGTCTGATTCTTTGAGACTCCCTTGACTGCAATGCTTTAGGATCCTCTGTCCTTCACTGTCTCCCAGAGTTTGCTCAAATTCATGTTGAGCTGGTGATGCTATTTAACCAATCTTATCCCCTGCTACCCCCTTCTCCTTTTGCCTTCAATCTTTCCCAGCATCAGGGTCTTTTCCAAGGAATCAACTCTGCAACAGGTGGCCGAAGCATGGGAGCTTCAGCTTTAGCATTTGTCTTTCCAAAGAGTATTCAGGGTTGATTTCCTTTAGGATTCATTAGTTTGAGTTCACTGTAGTCCAAGGGACTTTCAATAGCCTTCTCCAGCACAATTCAAAGGCATGGATTCTTCATCTCTCAGCCTTCTTTATGGCCCAACTCTCCCATCTATACATGACTACTGGGAAAACCATAGATTTGACTATACAGACCTTTGTCAGCAAAGTGATGTCTCTGATTTTTAACATGCTGTCTAGGTTTGTCACAGCTTTTCTTCCAAGGAGAAAGTGTCTTTTAATTTCTAGTTTAACCAAGGTTAGTAGGAAGGAAAACATGAAGATTAGAGTTGAAATAAATGAAATAGAGACAAAAACAGAAAAGATCAATGAAACTAAAAGCTGGTTCTTTGGAAAGATATATAAGATTGATAAAACTTCAGCCAGACTCATCAAGGAAAAAAAAAAGGATGACAGGACTCAAATCAATACAATTATAATAAGGAGATGTTACAATGGACACCATAGAAATGCAAAGTATTGTAAGAAACTACTACAAATAACTATATTCCAATAAAATTGATGACATTGAAGGAATGGATAAATTCTTAGAAAGGTGCAACCTTCCAAGGCTGTGTCAGGAGTAAATAGAAAATATGAACATACCAATCACCAGTACTGAAATTGAAAATGTGATTAAGAAAGTTTCCAAATATCAAAATTCCAAGACCAGATGACTTCGCAGGGAAATTCTTTCAAACATTTAAAGAAGAGTTAGAATCCACCCTTCTGAAACTCTTCCAAAATTTGCAGAGGAAGGAGCACTCACAGCTTTGTTTTATTAATAAAAGTCCACTATTATGCTGATAACAAAACCAGACAACAATACTGCAAAAAAAAAAAAAAAGAAAGAAAGAAAGAAAAGAAAATTGCAGACCAATATCACTGATGAACATAGACGTGAAAATCTTAAACAACACACTAACTGAATCCAACAACACATTGAAATGACCATACATCATGATTAAGTCAGGTTTACCCCAGGGGGGATGCAAGAATTCTTTACTATTCACAAATCAATCAGTGTGAAACAGCACAACTACAAATTGAAGAATAAAAGCCACATGATCATCTCAATAGATGCAGCAAAAGCTTTTGACAAAATTCAACATCCATTTGTGATAAACACTCTTCAGAAAGTGGACAGAGAGGAAACATACCTCAGCATAATAAGGGTCATATATGACAAATCCATAGCAAACATTTTTCTCAGGGGTGAAAAACTGAGAACATTTTCTCTAAGGATATCTTTCTCACAGGACAAGGATGTTCTATTCTCACCACTTTTATTCAACATACAGTGAGGTATCATCTTACCCCAGTCACAATGGCCATCATCAAAAAATTCACAAACAATAGATGATGGAGAGGGTGTGGAGAAAAAGAAACCCTCTTATAGTGTTGATGGGGATGTAAATTGGTACAGCCACTATGGAAAGCACTATGGAGGTCCCTTTAAAAACAGCACTACCATATCCCATTCATGAGCATACATCCAGAGAAAATAATAGTTCCAAAATATACATGTACCCCAATGTTCACTGAAGCACTATTTACAATAGCCAGGACAAGGAAGCAACATAAATGCCCATCAACTGAGAATTAACAATGAGTGTATATGCAATGTAATATTATTCAGCCTTATAAAAGAACAAATTAATACCATGTGCAGTAATATGGATGAACCTAGACATTTTCATACTGAATGAAGTAAGTCAGAGAAGGACAGATATTCTACGATATCACTTATATGTGAAATCAAAAAAAAAGTACAAATTAACTTATATACAAAAGAATAAATAGAGTCCAAGATTTAGAAAACAATTTACAGTTACTGGAGAGAAAAGTGAAAGTGAAAGAAAGTCAAGTCACTCAGTCTGACTCTATGCAACCCCATGGACTGTAGCCTACCAAGCTCCTCCATCCATGGGATTTTCCAGGCAAGAGTACTGGAGTGGGCTGCCATTTCCTTCTCCAAGGGATCTTCCCAACCCAGGGATCAGACCCAAATCTCCTGCATTGCAGACAGGTCCTTTACTGTCTTAGTCACCAGGGAAGCCTAAAGAGAAAGGTGAGGAGGGATAAATTGGGAGATTGGGGTTAACATATACTAACAACTGTCTATAAAATAGATAACTAATAAAGACCTACTGCATACACAGTGTATATTTATATGTATATAAATAAATATATATAAATCATATCATATATATATCATACCATATATATTTATATATATTTCTATCCTTTATCAAACCCATCTGTGCATGAAATGTTCCCTTGGTATCTCTAATTTTCTTGAAGAGATCCCTAATCTTCCCCATTCTGTTGTTTTCCTCTATTTCTTGGCATTCATGGCTGAGGAAGGCTTTGTTATCTCTCCTTGCTATTCTTTGTAACTATGCATTCAAATGGGAATATCTTTCCTTTTCTGTTTTAGTTTTTACTTCTCTCTTTTTCACAGCTATTTGCAAAGCCTCCTCAGACAGCCATTTTGGTTTTTTTTGCATTTCTTTTCCATGTGGATGGTCTTGATCCCTATCTCCTGCACAATGTCACAAACCTTTGTCCATAGTTCATCAGGTACTCTGTCTATCAGATCTAGTCCCTTAAATCTATTTCTAACTTCCACTGTATAATAAGGGATTTGATTTAGGTCATACCTGAATGGTCTAGTGGTTTTCCCTACTTTCTTCAATTTAAGTCTGAATTTGGCAATAAGGAGTTCGTGATCTGAGCCACAGTCAGCTCCCGGTGTTGTTTTTCTAACTGTATAGAGCTTCTCCATCTTTGGCTGCAAAGAATATAATCAATCTGATTTCAGTGTTGACTATCTAGTGATGCCCATGTGTAGTGTCTTCTCTTGTGTTGTTGGAAGAGGGTGTTTGCTATAACCAGTGCATTCTCTTGGCAGAATTCTATTAGCCTTTGCCCTGTTTCATTCTGTACTCCAAGGTCAAATTTGCCTGTTACTGCAGGTGTTTCTTGACTTCCTACTTTTGTATTTCAGTTCCCTATAATGAAAAGGGCATTGTTTTTGGGTGTTAATTCTAAAAGGTCTTGTAGATCTTCATAGAACCATCACAATGGTGTGATCACTCACCTAGAGCCAGACATCCTGGAATGTGAAGTCAAGTGGGTCTTAGAAAGCATTACTACGAGCAAAGCTAGTGGAGGTGATGGAATTCCAGTTGAGCTATTTCAAATAGTGAAAGATGATGCTGTGAAAGTGCTGCACTCAATATGCCAGCAGATTTGGAAATCTAAGCAGTGGCCACAAGACTGGAAAAGGTCAGTTTTCATTCCAATCCAGAGTGCTCAAACTACCACACAATTGCACTCATCTCACAAGCTAGTAAAGTAATGCTCAAAATCTTCCAAGCTAGGCTTCAGCAATACATGAACCATGAACTTCCAGATGTTCAAGCTGGTTTTAGAAATGGCAGAGGAACCAGAGATCAAATTGCCAACATCCACTGGGTCATTGCAAAAAGCAAGAGAGTTCCAGGAAAACATCTATTTCTGTTTTATTGATTCTGCCAAAGTCTTTGACTGTGTGGATCACAATAAACTGTAGAAAATTCTTGAAGAGATGGGAATACCAGACCACCTGACCTGCCTCTTGAGAAGCCTATATGCAGGTTAGGAAGCAACAGTTAGTACTGGACATGGAACAACACACTGGTTCCAAGTAGGAAAAGGAGTACCTCAAAGCTGTACATTGTCACCTTGCTTGTTTAACCTATATACAGAGTACATCATGAGAAACGCTGGGCTGGAAGAAGCACAAACTGTAATCGAGATTGCCGGGAGAAATATCGATAACCTCAGATATGCAGATGACACCACCCTTACGGCAGAAAGTGAAGAACTAAAAAGCCTCTTGATGAAAGTTAAAGAGGAGACTGGGAAATTGACTTAAAGCTCAACATTCAGAAAACTAAGATCATGGCATCTGGTCCCATTACTTCATGGGAAATAGATGGGGAAACATTAGAAACAGTTTCAGACTTTATTTTTTGGGGGGACTCCAAAATCACTCCAGATGGTGATTGTAGCCATGAAATTAGAAGATGCTTACCCCTTGGAAGGAAAGTTATGACCAACTAGATAGCATATTAAAAAGCAGAGACATTACTTTGCCAAAAAAGGTCCATCTGGTCAAGGCTATGGTTTTTCCAGTGGTCATGTATGGATGTGAGAGTTGGACTGTGAAGAGAGCTGAGTGCTGAAGAATTGTTGCTTTTGAACTGTGGTGTTGGAGAAGACTCTTGAGAGCCCCTTGGACTGCAAGGAGATCCAACCAGTCCATCCTAAAGGAGATCAGTCCTGGGTGTTCATTGGAAGGACTGATGTCGAAGCTGAAACTCCAATACTTTGGCCATCTCATGCGAAGAGTCGACTCATTGGAAAAGACCCTGATGCTGGGAGGCATTGGGCACAGGAGGAGGAGGGGACTACAGAGGATGAGATGGCTGGATGGCATCACCGACTCGATGGACATGAGTTTATGTAAATTCCGGGAGTTGGTGATGGACAGGGAGGCCTGGCACGCTGCGATTCATGGGGTCGCAAACAGTCAGACATGACTGAGCGACTGAACTGAACTGAGGTATATGCCTACGACTGGGGTTTCTGAGTCAAATCGTGGTTTTATTCCTGATTTTTAAAGGAATGTCCATACCATCTTCCATAGTGCCTGTATCAATTCCCACCAACAGAACAAGAGCATTCCCTTTTCTCCACACCCTCTCCAGCATTTGTTGTTTGTAGACATTTTGATGATGGCCATTCTAACTAGTGTAGGTGATACCTCATTGTGGCTTTGATTTGTATTTCTCTAATAATGAGCTGTGTTGAGCATCTTTTCATGTGTTTATTAGCCATTTGTATGTATTCTTTGGAGAAATGTCTGTTTAAGTCTTTTCCCCACTTTTTGATTGGGTTGCTTGTTTTTCTGGTATTGAGTTGTATCAGCTGCTTGTATATTTTGGAAATTAATCCTTTGTCAGTTGTTTCATTTGCTATTATTTTCTCCCATTCTGAGATTTGTCTTTTCACCTTGCTTAGTGTTTCCTTTGCTGTGCAAAAGCTTTAAGTTTAATCAGGTCCCACTTATTTACTTTTGTTTTTATTTCCGTTACTCTAGGAAGTAGATCATAGAGGATCTTGCTTTGATTTAGGTTATCGAGTATTCTGCCTATATTTTCTTCTAAGAGTTTTATGGTGTCTGGTCTTACATTTAGGTCTTTAATCCATTTTGAGTTTATCTTTGTGTATGGTGTTAGGAAGTGTTCTAGTTTCATTCTTTTACATGTAGCTGTCCAGTTTTCCCAGCACCATTTATTGAAGAGGCTGTCTTTGCCCCCCCTGTATGTTCTTGCCTCCTTTGTCAAAAATAAGGTACCCAAAACTGCATGAGTTTATTTCTACACTTTCTATCTTGTTCCATTAGTTTATATTTCTGTTTTGATGACAGTAGCTTTGTAGTATAATCTGAGGTCATGAAGGTTGATTTCTCCAGCTCCTTTCCTCTATCTCAAGATTGCTTCAGCTACTCGGGATCTTTTATGTTTCCATATGAATTGTGAAATTTTTTGTTCTAGTTCTATGGAAAATGCCATTGATAATTTGATAGGGATTGCATTGAATTGATATTTTGCATTTGGTAATATAGTCACTTTCACAATATTGATTCTTCCTACTCAGGAACATGGAATATCTCTCCATCTGTTTATGTCATCTTTGATATCTTTCATCAGTGTCTTATAATTTTCTGTGTACTGTTCTTTTGTCATCTTATGTAAGTTTATTCCTAGATATTTAATTCTTTTTGTTGCAATGGTGAATGGGATTGGTTCCTTAATTTCTCTTTCTGATTTTTCATTGTTAGTTTATAGAAATGCAAGTGATTTTGGTTTATTGATTTTGTACCTTGCAACTTTGCTAAATTCATTGATTATCTCTAGCAATTTTCTGATACTATCTTTAGGGTTTTTTATGTACAGTATCATGTCATCTGCAAAAGGTAAGAGCTTTACTTCTTTTCTGATCTGGATTCCTTTCATTTCTTTTTCTTCTCTGCTGTAGATAGGAATTCCAGAACTATGGTGAATAACAGTGGTGAAAGTGGACACCCTTGTCTTGTTCCTGATCTTAGGGGGAATGCTTTAAATTTTTCACCACTGAGAATAATGTTTGCTGTAGGCTTATCACATATGGCCTTTACTATGTTGAGGTAGCTTCCTTCTATGCCCATTTATTTAAGAGTTTTAAGAATAAATGGGTGCTGAATTCTGTCAAAGGCTTTTTATGCATCTATTGAGATAATAATATGGTTTTTATCTTTCAATTTGTTAATACGGTATATCACATTGATTAATTTGCATATATTGAAGAATCCTTGCATCCCTGGAATAAACCAATTTGATCATGGTGTATGAGCTTTTTGATGTGTTACTGAATTCTGTTTGCCAAAATTTTGTTGAGGATTTTGCATCTATGTTTCTCAGGTATATTGGCCTACAGTTTTCTTTTTCTCTGTTATCTTTGTCTGGTTTTGGTATCAGGGTGATGGTGGCCTCATAGAATGAGTTTGGAAGTGTCCTTTCCTCTGCATTTTTTTTTGAAAGAGTTTTAGAAGGATAGGCATCAGCTCTTCTCTAAATGTGACAGAATTTTCCTATGAAGCCATGTGGTCCTGGGCTTTTGTTTTTTGGGGAAATTTTTGATCACAGCTTCAATTTCAGTGCTTGTAATTGGGCTGTTCATAATTTCTAGTTCTTCCTGGTTCAGTCTTGGAAGATTGAATTTTTCTAAGAATTTGTCCATTTCTTCCAGGTTATCCATTTTATTGCCATAGTGTTGTTCATAATAGTCTTTTATAAACCTTTGTAGTTCTGCATTGTCTGTTGTAACCTCTCCTTTTCCATTTCTAATTCTGTTGATTTGATTCTTCTCTCTCTCTCTCTCTCTGTCTTTTTTTCCTTGATGAGTCTGGCTGCTGCAGCTGCTGCTGCTAAATCGCTTCAGTCGTGTCCGACTCTGTGCGACCCCATAGACGGCAGCCCACCAGGCTCCGCCGTCCCTGGGATTCTCCAGGCAAGAACACTGGAGTGGGCTGCCATTTCCTTCTGCAATGCATGAAAGTGAAAAGTGAAAGTGAAGTCACTCAGTCATGTCTGACTAATAGCGACCCCATGGAGTGCAGCCTACCAGGCTCCTCCATCCATGGGTTTTTCTAGGCAAGAGTCCCAGAGTGGGTTGCCATTGCCTTCTCCGGATGAGTCTGGCTAAAGACTTGTCCATTTTGTCTATCTTCTCAAAGAACCAGCTTTTAGTTTTATGAATCTTTAGTATTGTTTATGTAATTTCTTTTTCATTTATCTCTGCTTGGATCTTTATGATTTCTTTACATCTACTAACTTTGGGTTTCTTTTTTTGTTCTTCTTTTCCAGTTGTTTTAGGTGTAGAGTTAGGCTGTCTATTCAATATTTTGCTTGTTTCTTGAGGTAGGATTGTATTGCTATAAAATTCCCACTTAGGACTACTTTTGCTGCATCCCATAGGTTTTGAATTGTTTTATTTTCATTGCCATTTGTTTCTAGAAGTTTTTCGACTTCCCTTTTAGTTTCTTCAGTAAACTGTTGGTTATTTAGAAACATGTTTCTTAATCTCCATATGTTTGTATTACTTATAGTTTTTTTTTTTCTTTTTCTTGTAATTGATATCTGGTCTCATAGTGCTGTGGTCAGAGAAGATGCTTGATACAATTTCAATTTTCTAAATTTTACTGAGGTTTGATTTGTGACCCAAGATGTGGCCCATCCTGGAGAATGTTCCATGTGCACTTGAGAAGAAGGTGTATTCTTTTCATTTGGATGGAATGTCCTGAAGATATCATTGAGGTCCATCTCATCTAATACATCATTTAAGATTTGTGTTTCCTTATTAATTTTCTGTTTTGATGATCTGTCCATTGGTGTGAGTGGGGTGTTAAAGTCTCACTGTTTTTGTGTTACTGTCATTTCTCCCTTTATGTCTGTTAGTGTTTGTCTTATGTATTGAAGTGTTCCTATGTTGGGTGCATAGATATTTAAAATTGCTATATCTTTCTCTTTTGATCCCTTGATCACTATGTAGTGTCCTTCCTTATCTCTTGTGATTTTCTTTATTTTATGGTCTATTTTGTCTGACATGAGGATTGCTACTCCAGCTTTCTTGTGCCTCCCATTTGCATGGAATATATTTGTCAATCCTCTCACTTCCAGTCTATATGTGTCTTGAGGTCTGAAGTGGGCTTCTTGGTAGACAGCATATATATGAATCCTGCTTTTTTTATCCATTCAGCCAGTCTGTGTCTTTTGGTTGGAGCATTTAATCCTTTTACATTTAAAGCAATTATATATATATATATGTTTCTAATTCCATTTTCTTAATTGTTTGGGGTTGATTTTATAGATCTTTTTTCTTCTCTTGTGTTTTTTGACTATGTAAGTCCATTTAACATTTGTTGTAAAGCTGGTTTGTTGGTACTGAATTCTCTTAACTTTTGCTTGTCTGAAAAGCTTTTTATTTCTGCATCAACTTTGGATGAAATCCTTGCTGGGTACAGTAATCTTGGTTGTAGATTTTCCCTTTCATTACTTTAAATATATCTTGCCGTTCCCTTCTGGTCTGCAGAATTTCTGCTGAAAGATCAACTGTTAAGCATATGGGGTTTCCCTTGTACAATACTTGTTGTTTCTTCCTTGCTTCTTTTAATATTTTTTTCTTTGTGTTTAGTCTTTGTTAGTTTAATTAGTGTGTGCCTTGCCATGCTTCTCCTTGGGTTTGTCCTGTATGGGGTTCTTTGTGTCTCTTGGACTTGATTGACTATTTCCTTTTCCATTTTGGGGAAATTTTCAACTATAATCTTTTCAAAAATTTTCTCATACCCTTTCTTTTTCCTCTTCTTCTTCTGGGACCCCTATAATATGAATGCTGATGTGTTTGATATTGTCCCAGGGTTCTCTAAGATTATCCTCAGTATTTTTCATTCTTTTTACTTTATTCTACTCTTCAGAAGTTATTTCCACCATTTTATATTCCAGCTCACTGATTCATTCTTCTGCTTCAGACATTCTTCTTTTGACTCCTTGTAGAGTATATATATATATATATATATATATATATATATATATATACACCATAGCTATAGTGATATAATTTCTAAAATTTCCAGTTGAAATACATATTTTCCCATTCTGTATCCAAATAAAATAGCTAGTATTTCTAGTGTGAATTTGATGATTAGAAAAGGGTAGCTTAAAAATCTCACTAGCGAGTTAAAGACTGAAAAATAATTTTAAGGGAATTTAGGAGACTAATTTGGGAGTAAACTAATGGCCACTTAAGAAAATAATCCAATAATGTAGCAACAATCTAACCTACTTTGCAAGGCCAGGCACACTTAAGCCACAAGTCTTGATAATTAAAACTCAAGACAATAGATATGGGGCCTGACTCTTGTTACATGAAATCAGGTAGTTAATTGTCCTTGGAAAGTAGCATTTCTGTATGTACCCAAGACAGGGATATAGATGAAAAGGGGTTGGGGGGGTGGCTAGGGGGAAGGGGACAACATACCAAACCCGAGATGAATTACCATATTTTAGTATATGTCCTCACCCTTTTGCTAATATACAAATGATTTAAGTGTATGTATTTGTGTGTGGATGACAATAAACTGTGGAAAATTCTGAAAGAGATGGGAACACCAGACCACCTGACCTGCCTCTTGAGAAACCTGTATGCAAGTCAGAAAGCAACAGTCAGAACAGGGCATGGAACAACAGACTGGACAGGAAGGCCTGGCGTGTCGCGATTCATGGTGTCATAAAGAGTTGGACACAACTGAGTGACTGAACTGAGCTAAACTGAACTGAACTGATACATACATACAATACATAAGTGCATTGACAATCCTGGTTAGACTGTATAGGATCAAAAGGGGAACAAATGATAAAAAGTCTTGAAGCCTACTGAAAAATAACAAAGACAGTGATCTTCTTCCCACTTTTTATTAAAAAAATGTAGCCTGCTTTGTTCTAAGGGTTCTACTACCTTGCCTCTTGCCTGCCAGATTGTCTCTCTCATAAGCATCATATGATTAAAAAAAAAAAAAAAAAAACCTCACTACTTGCTGATCATTTTACCTCACACAGAATTATTTCTGTACTGAGACAAAAGAATCTGAGCTTCAGTAAATCCTGACACCAAGTAAGTGATTTTGATTAAAAGATAGTAGGCTTGAGTGAGAAATGAGAAATGGAAAACAGAGTAAACAATTTCTTTGATATTTAAGACATTCTTTCAAAAAGTGAGTGTAGTACAGTTACAGCTTTGAGAATATTTTAAAAGATGCATTTCTAGATGTTTGTAAACCAAGGAAACATTTAGTTCTTTACATAACCATTATTTAGTTATATAACTAAATATTTAGTTATTTACATAACTAAATATTTAGTTATTTACATAACTAAATAAATTTAGGTACATAAAGTTTTTGTTTTCTCTTTTTAAATTTAATACTCTTTTATTCACTAATGATTTTCAAAAAATATAATTAAAAAGTTAAAATAATTTTGAATGTATAAATAGAAGTTAGAATGGTTATTTTAACAGAACAAAAGTCAGTGTAAAGCATTAAAAATGATGCAATGGCCTCAATAAAGCAGAATAATTTTATTATTTATGGTTTCATAAATATAAAAAGTAACTTTTTTATTATTAGTTATATTTAAAGTAGTTTAAATTCATAAGGAATTCTCAGAATATATCTTAAGTTCATAGTTCAAAATTATGTGCATAGTTTGATTATGAGGCAAAAATATACACAGATATATACACATAAATAACTAATACCCAGGAATTATATTCAAGAAAGTGTTTAATTTTTAATTTGTATTTGATTGCATTTTATTTGCATTTCTAAATTTTGAAATACTTGACACATATAAGCTATTAATTAGTATGAGTGCAAAATGCATATCCATTAGTCTACCATCAAAACTAAGAAATAAAACATAGCATTTTCACTCTATTTACTTTTTGCTCTTTTTACTTAAAATTTGAAAATTAAAACATGTAATTACTTTTTATAGTAATAGGTATTTCTTTCTGGTGTTTCTTTTTCCACAATTTTTATTTTGAATCATTTTCAAAACATGTTCAAGTGTTTCTTTTGAAATTACCCTAGAGCTTCCCCTTCTCAAATATTGGACTATCTATGTCTTTTAATGTGAAAATTGACTTAATTTAAGCTTACCCATGTGTATTATTGAATTGTTTGCTTATGACTATTGCTGTTTTCCATAAATAATATTGCTTATTTATTTTCATTTTTATTGAATAAGTGATTTAGATGAACTTTTCAAGCACTAAAACTCCTAAGTATTTATATCACGGAAGATAATTTCATTTTTTTTCACACTTGCATATTTTGACTATGTGTAATAATATAATTTAAAATTCAAAATGACTTTTCATCAAAATATAATCTTCAAGAAATTGTCTTCTTCAATCTTGTTTTGCCAATGATATCTTGAAAAAAAAAATCTGTGTTTTTTTTTTTGTTGTTGCTGTTGACAGCTATTTCTCTATATTTATGAATTTTCTAGTTTCATAGTCCATTAATATTTTCCACTATATATCAAGAAAATGGTCCTTTCCCTCTCTTTTCATCTTTAAGTATATATAAGTTCTTCGATAGCTAGAATTTTTTTCTCTTTCTTTATGGATTATCCAATCCATCTTTTGACTGTGCTCTATTCTCTAAAATTACTTTCAAACAAGTCTTGGAACTTTGGATACTCTGATACCGAAAATGTCTTACTTTGATGCAAAAGAATGTAATAACCATGAAACTGTTTTAACCTAAAAATTAGGTTTCTAAATATATAAGGATAAAAAAAAAAAAAATGGTGGTGGGAAAACTAGACATTCATATGTTTAAAAACTGAATCAACAAGACAAGCTTTAAATCCATCACAAAAATTAATTCAAAATGGATCATAGATCTAAATGTAAAACACAAAGTTCTAAAAATTCTAGAAAGTAACCCTGGAGAAAATCTAGATGTCCTTAAACATGTTGATGACTTTTAAATACAGCACAAAAGGGGTGATCAATAAAATTAGTAATTAATAATCTAAATCTCATTAAAATTTAATATTTTTCTCTCCAAAAGACACTATCAAGAGAATAAGAGGACAAGAGTAAAGGTATATCTAATAAAGAAGTATTATCCAAAATATATAAAGTCTTCTTAAAAATCAACAAGAAGACAACTCACAACCTAATGTAAAAAATAAATAAATAAATAAAAATGACAAAACATCTGAACAGACACCTCACCAAAGAAGAAAACATATAGTAAGTAAACATATGAAATAATCTTCAATATTACATGTCATTGCTGCTGCTGCTGCTAAGTTGCTTCAGTTGTGTCTGACTCTGTGCGACCCCACAGATGGCAGACCACCAGGCTCCACCATCCCTGGGATTCTCCAGGCAAGAACACTGGAGTGGGTTGCCATTTCCTTCTCCAATTATATGTCATTAGGAAATTGCAAATTAAAAAGCTGAGATACCACTACTTACCTAATAAAATGGCCAATTTAAAACACTGTCTACACCCAGTGCACCAGGCCCGAGCACTTGTCTCATGCATCCAACCTAGGCTGGTGATCTGTTTCACCCTAGATAATATACATGTTTCGATGCTGTTCTCTGGTGCACTGGGAAGACCCAAAAGGATCGGCTGGAGAGGGAGGTGAGAGGGGGGATTGGGATGGGGAATACATGTAAATCCATGGCTGATTCATGTCAATGTATGACAAAAGCCACTACAATATTGTAAAGTAATTAGCCTTCAACTAATAAAAAATAAAAATAAAAATAAAAACAAAACACCAAAACACTGTCTACACCAATAGAACTCCCAAGGATGTGAGGAAACAGGAACTCTCAATCATTGCTGGTGGGAATTCAAAATAGATAAGCCAGCTAGGAAGACAGACTGACAGTTTCTTAAAAAACTCCTACCATAAAATCTTTCAAATTCACTCAGGAGTTTCCTCAAAGGAGCAGAAAACTTATTCCTGCATAAGGATGTTTACAGCAGTTTTATTTGTCATTGTCAAAACATGGAAAAAACAAAAATGCCCTTAAGTAGGAAAATAAAGTGCAGTACACACAGATAATAGAGTATTTTTATTAAGCTGTAAAGAGAAATTAGCTATCTAACTATGAAAAGACATGATACATCCTTATGATAGATCTCTAAATGTATATTACTAAGGGAAAGGAAGTGAAAGTGAAACTATTCATTACTAAGTTATGTCCAACTCATTGCGGCCCCATGGACTCCAGCTTGTCAGGTTCCTGTCGATAGGATTCTCCATGCAAGAATAATAGAGTGAGTTACCATTCCCTTCTCCAGGGGTTATCATGACCCAGGACCCAGGGATCCAACTCTAGTCTCCTGCATTGCAGGCAGATTATTTACCATCTGAGCCATCTGGTCCCCTATGGCTGCATAAAATATGATTCTAATTATATAATATTCTGGAACACATATACCTATTGAGATAATAAAAACATCAGCAATTGTTAGGTGTTGTAAGAAAGGGAAGATAGAGTTGATAAAGCACTTAGGATTTTTAGGGCAGTGAAGCAATTTTGTGATACTCTAATAGTGGGTATATGTCATTGTACATTTGTCCAGACATAGAATATACAACATCAAGAATGAATCATCAGGTAACTATGGACTCAGTGATTATGACTTTTTCCATGTGGATTCATTGATCACAAGAAATATGGGGAAGAACATCTGTGCTATCAGGTCAATTTTGCTATGAACCTAAAACGACTCTAAAAAACAAATCATATATTGTTGAATGCTGCTGGCCCCTATAGAACTCCCAAGATCCTGTGACAGGGAGCTTCTACTGAAAAGGATGGTTGTGGCAACAGAGCCCTGGCCCGTTCATATACCCATATATATACCCATTGGTCCATATAAAAGACCAATGGAAGGGAATGCCTGGATATTGAGAAACTCAAATTGAAGATAAAAGATTCAGAACAAAACAAATCTTTATTCAAATTAATTATACAAAAGTGTACATAGAATAGTCAGAGCTTATGACTGTTGTCCAACAGTTTGTTCTCCTCACTGAATGTATATTTTATTACACAAATTCTGCTGAGCAAATTGGACAGCTACATGTGAAGGAATGAAATTGGAACATTCTCTAACACCATATACAAAAAAAAAAAAAAAAATTGGAGTGGATTGAAGACTTAAATATAAAATAACACACTATAAAACTCCTAGAGAAAAACACAGGCTGAATACGCTTTGACATAAATCACAGCAATATTTTTGTTGGTTCATCACCTGAACTAAAGCATATAAAAGCAAAAATAAACAAATTGGACCTAATGAAGCAAAAGCATTTGCATATTAAAGGAAAACTTACAAAAAAATGAAAAGACAACATACATGATGTCAGAAAATATTTGTGAATGATATGACCTATGAAGGATTATAATCCAACATTTATAAATAGCTCTCGCATCTTAACATCAAAAAAGAAAAAAAAAAAAGATTAAAATTGGACAGAAGAACCAAATAGATATTTTTCCAAAGAGGAAATGCAGGTGGCCAATAGACACATGAAAAGATCCTCAACATCATTAATCATTAGTGAAATGTAAATTAGAATCACAATGAAATATCACCTCATGCCTATCAGAATGGTTATCATCAAAAAGGACACAATTAACAAATGCTGATGATGATACAGAATAAAGGGAACACTCATACTATGTTGGTGGGAATATAGATTGTTGCATGCACTGAAGAAATGCAAGTTTTATAGAAAAAACTGAAAGTGGTGACCCAACAATTTCACTACTGGATGCATAACTGAAAAAGCAATAGCACTAATTTGAAAAGATATGTACACCCCAATTTACATAGCATATATATATTTCTACTATTTACACCCACTACTCACACATAAAAAATAATACAATTTTGCCATTTGCAGCAACATAGATGGACTTGGTGTGCATTATGCTAAAGTGAAATGTCAGACAGAGAATAATAATACTGTATGATATCACATATGTGGAATCTGAAAAACAAAGCAAACTAGTAAATGAAACAAAAAAGAGGCAGAATCACATACACAGAGCAAAATAATGGTTAGCAGTGGAGGACAGGGGTGTATATGGGCGGAAGAGTGGGAGGCTTAGACTATTGAGTGTAAGTAAGATGGACTCAAAAATATATTGTACAACAAGAGGGGTATAACTAATATTTTGTAATAACTATAAATGAAAAGTAACTCTTAAAACCTCTATAATTTTTTAAATACACATATAACAATGACAAAATTAATTATGTATTGTCACAAAGGAAATCTCCACAAATTTTACAAAATATAAATTGTACGATCCATAAATTATCCTAAAGCTAAGTAAATAGTATAAAATTTAAACAACAAAAGTGACTAATTGAAACTTATGAGAGTTAGCTTTGAGAGTAAATATAGCATGTCCACTATCATGAAAGCTTCTAATGTGCTTTTATTCTTATACTACTCAACTCTTCTTCTTAATTACAGAGGTATCCTGAAATTTTTTAAATCATCTGCCAGCTTTTCTTTATAATTTATTGAACAATGCATGCACCAATAAAATGATATCATGTACATTGTCGCATTTATATTTATAAAGTTATCTTTTGGTTCAATTTTTCTAAAATTTTATTAACATTTTGGCTTTATGAATTATTAATTTTTACAAACCTATTGCATTTTAGTATGCAATTTAAAAATACTCCATTTATCTGTTTTCCAAAGAGTGAGTATTTTAGTTATTTAAAATGTTTGATTTTTGCTATCAATAATGTGAGCATACTTGTAAATGCATATTGATACACATAGAATGAACTTTATCTTGAGATACAGTCAAAGATAATTTAGGAAAGAAATTGCTAGAGTTTTGTTTGTGTGTGTGCTAAGTCATTTCAGTCAAGTCTGGCTCTGCAACCCCATGGACTGTAGCTTGCCAAGTTCCTCTGTCCATAGGCGTTTCCAGGCAAGGACACTGGAGTGGATTGCTGTGATCTTCTCCACCCAGGGATTGAACCTACATTTCATATATCCTCCTGCATTGGCGGCAGGTTCTTTACCACTAGCACCACCTGAGAAATCCTTTGTTTGTGTACACTTTAATTTTACAAGAATATGATTTTTAAATTAATTATTTCAATTTATAATTTGAACAATAAGAGTTTTTGTTTTTATATTGTTATTTAAATGTTTGCCATCTTAATGGGTGTAGGATAGCATTTTTGTGGTTTAATTTGCATTTACATGATTACCAAAATTGTCAGGTAAATTTTCACAACTACTGATTATCATTTCACATCTTTAGTGGTTAATATTTTCTTAAATACCTGTTTTTGCATTTTGCTATATTTCTACTAGCTTGCATGTAAGTATATGTTTACATATTTTAAATACTTTAATGGTTACCTATATAGCAGATATCAACTCCCAATATCATCTTTAATTTTTTTATGATGCCTTTTGAAAAACTTGATTTATTACATTGTAGTTAAATACATGTTTATTCTTTCATCATAATTATCATATTTGACTGCTGTTAATATTTAATAAATTATTTTCTATCCTCAATACTTTTCAGCATTTTCTTTTTATTAATATTTATTTGGCTGAACTGGTCTTAGCTGCAACCTGCTGGATCTTTGGTCTTCACTGTGGCATGTGTGTGTGTATTTTTTTTAATGGCATGTGGAATCTTTAGTTGCAGTATGTGTGAAATAGTTCCATGACCAGACATGAATCTCTCTACATCGGGAGTCAGAGGCTTATCCACTGGACCAACCAGGGAAGTCCCTACATTTTCTTACAAAAAAATTATTTTGTTTGACATTTAAATATTTTAAATATTTTATCTTCTTGAAATTTGTGTATGATGTGTGCCATAAATTATTTTTATCTTTTACATTCCTGTGTACAAAAAACAAATTTTACCATAATTATGTCGGACAGGGATTTTTCTTTCTCTTTATTTTCCATACTACTTGTCTTCTTTAAAGTATCACAATTCTATAAGTTTTCTACAGTCTTTCTGCTGAATTATTGTTGTTCAGTCACCCAGTTGTGTCCAACTTTTTGTGACCCCATATACTGCAGCATGCCAGGCCTCCCTGTCCCTCACCCTCTCCCAGAGTTTGCCCAAGTTCACTTTCAATGCACTGGTGATGCCATCCAGCCATCTCATCCTCTGAGGTCCTCTTCTCCTTCCGTCCAGCAACAGGGACTTTTCCAAGGAGTCGGATGTTCCCATCAGATGACCAAATTACTATAGATTCACCTTCAGCATCAGTCCTTACAGTGAATATTTAGCATTGATCTCCTTTAATATTGACTGGCTTGATCTCCTTGCTGTCCAGGGGACTTTCAGGAGTCTTCTCCAGCACCACAGTTTGAAGACATCAATTCTTCGGCATTTCACTTTCTTTATGGTCCAGCTCTCCCAACAGTACATGACCACTGGGAAGACCATGGCCTTGACTATACGAACCTTTGTGGGTTGAGTAATGTCTGCTCTTCAACACACTCTCTAAGTTTGTCATTGCTTTCCTTCCAAGAAGCAATTGTTTTCTGATTTCATGGCTGTAGTCACCATCCATAGCGATTTTAGAACCTAAGAAGAGGAAATCTGTTACTACTTCCACCTTTTCCCCATCTATTTGTCATGTTGTAACGGGGCCAGATGTCATGATCTTAGTTTTTTTTTTTGTTGTTGTTGTTGTTGTTTTAATATTTTGTCTTAATCCAGCTCTTTCACTCTCCTCCTTCACCCTCATCAAGAGGCTCTTTAGTTTCTCTTTGCTTTTTGCCATTAGAGTAATATCATTTGCATATGCTTCTCCCATCTATCTTGATTCCAGCTTGTAACTCATCCAGCCCAGTATTTCTCACAATGTGCTCTGCATATAGGTTAAACAAACAAGGTGGCAGCAGACAGCCCTGTCTTACTCCTTTCTCAATCTTGAACCAAACAGTTGCTCCATACAGGTTTCTAACTTTTGCTTTTTGATCTGCAAACAATTTTCTCAGGAGACAGGTAAAATGGTCTGGAATTCCCATCTCTCTAAGAGCTTTCCATAGTTTGTTCTGATCCACACAGTCAAAGCCTTTAGCGCCGTTGATGAAACAGAGAGATTTTTTTTTTTTTTTTTTAATTCCCTTGCTTTCTCTATAATCTAGTGAATGTTGGCGATTTGATATCTAGTTCCTCTTCCTTTTCTAAACCCACCCTGGACATTTAGAAGGTCTTCGTTCATATAATGCTGTAGCAGGATTAAAATGCAATAAAATAAAATAAATTAAAATGCAATAAAATTTTTTAAAATGTAGGATTTTAAGCACGACCTTACTAGCATAGAAGATGAATGCAATTGTCTGATGGTTAGGACATTCTTTGGTACTACCCTTGGAAATTGGGATGGGGATAGACGTTTTCCAGTCCTGTGGCCATTGCTGGGTCTTCCAGAATTGCTGATGTAATGAGTGTAAAACCCTGATGGCATCATCCTTTAGGAATTTAAATAGTTCAGCTGGAATTTCATCACATTCACTAGCTTTATTAACAGCAGTGCTTCTTAAGGCCTAGTTGACTTCACATTCCAGAATATTTGGCTCTGGGTGACTAACCACACCATCATAGTAATCTGCTTCATTAAGATTTTTTTTTTCATGTATTCTTTCCATCTATTCTTGATCCCTTCAACGTCTACTAGGTCTCCATCATTTTTATCCTTTATTGTGTCTATCTTTGGGCAAAATACTCCCTTGATGTTTCCAATTTTCCTGAAGAGATCTCTAGGTTTTCTTCTATTATTAAGCACTGCTCATTTATTGAAGAAGGCTGTTTTATCTCTCATAGCTATTCTTTGAAACTCTGCATTTAATTGGATTCATCTTTCCCTCTTTCCCTTGCTTTTCTCCTCTCTTTGTTCTTCTGCTATTTGTAAAAGCTCATCAGATAACCACTTTGCCTTCTTGCTTTTCTTTATTTGGGAGGATGGTTTTGTTTGCCACCTCCTGTACAATATTACTGACATCTGTTCATAGTCCTTCAGGCATGCTGTGAACTAGATCTAGTCCCTTGAATCTATTTATTACTTCTGCTGAAAATTCATATGGGATTTGATTTGTCAGTCCTAATTTCCTTTAGTTTAAGCCTAAATTTTGCTATGAGAAACTGATGATCTGAGCCACAGTCAGTTCCATGTCTTGTTTTTGCTGACTGTATACAGCTTCTCCATCTTCAACTACAAAGAACACAATCAATTTGATTTTGGTATTGACCATTTGGTGATGTCTATGTGTTAAGTCAGCTCTTAAAAGGGTATTTGCTATGACCAGTGAATTTTCTTGGCAGAATTCAGTTAGTATTTGCCCTGCTTCATTTTTCCTCCAAGAACAAATTTGCCTGTTACTCCAGGTATATCCTGACTTTCTACTTTTGCATTCTAATCCCTGATGACGAATATAACATATTTTTTAGGTTTTAGTTCTAGGAGGTCTTCTAGGACTTCATAGAACTGATCAACTTCAGCTTCATTGGCATCGGTGGTAGAGGCATAAACTTGGGTTACTGTGATTTTGAATGGCTTGCCTTGGAAACAAGCCAAAATTATATTGTCATTTTTGAGGCTGAACCCAAGTACTATATTTCAGACTCTCTTGTTGATTATGAGGGCTACTCCATTTCTTCTATGGGATTTTTGCCCACAATAGTAGATAGAATTATTATCTGAATTAAATTTGCCCATTTCCATCCATTTTTGTTTGATGATTCATAGGATGTCAATGTTTATTCTTACCAATCTCCTGCTTGACCGTGTCCAGTTTTCCTTGATTCATGGACCTAGCATTCTGGGTTCCTATAGAATGCTGTTCTTTGCAGTGTCAGATTTTACTTTCATCACCAGACACATCCACAACTGAGTGTCATATCTGCTTTGGCTCAGTCAGTTCATTCATTCTGGGGCTATTGGTAATTCTCCGCTCTTCACCAGTAGCATATTTTACACCTTCAGACCTGGGGGACTCATCTTTTGGTTTCATATCTTTTTGCATTTTATACAGTTCATGAGGAACTCATGGCAAGTACACTAGGGTGGTTTTCCATTCCCTCCTTAAGTGTATCACGTTTTGTCAGAATTCTCTGCTATGACTCATCCAACTTGGGTGGCCCTGCCGGGCTCATAGCTTCATTGAGTTATGCAAACCCCTTCACCAAGACAAGGCAATGATTCTTGAAGGGATTTCTGCCAAGTACCACTGGCCAATTAATTTTTGGCTGAAATTTACACTCACTTGATTTTCTTCAAGAATGTCTTGACTATTATTGGCCCCATCTTCTTCCATATAAATTTTAGAGTATGTTTGCTAAGTTCCATTCAGACCTCTGCCAGAAATTAATTACAGAACATTAAATCTGTGAATCATTTTGATGAGATTTTACATAACTAAAATATTGACTCATTATTCATGAAGAAGTTATATTTCTCTAGTTACTTATGTATCTTTATGCATTTTCACATAGTCATATATATATATATATTTTTTTTTTTTTCTCTCTCTCTCTCGCTAATAGACTGCAAAGCTCGTATTTGGTGAATTTCTTTTGCCCTTATTTTTAGGTATTGAAATGGTATCTTTTTATTGCATTTCTAACACTGTCCCTAGGTATTAGTCTTTGGACATTGCTCTTTTTAATCTTACCTTCTATCTTTTTAACCTAAACAGTATAATTTATTTCTTTCCAATTCTTGTACATATAACATTTGATTTTGCTTCTTACTTAGCTCTTAGGTACACCCCTTACAATGCTGAATGGAAGAAGTCATAGTGGATTGTTTATCTTGTTGTTAATTTTAAAGGTAATGTTTTTACTTTTCTCTATTGATCACAGTAATGTTTACTTTGGGACTTTTTTTTCCTCCAGATATCCTTTATCAAGAAAGTATGTTCTTTTCTATTTACTGTTTGCTAAGAGCTTTTTATGAGGAATAGTATTGAATTATATCACATATAGTCTCTGAATCTTCTGAAATGATCCATTGCTTTTCCTCTTGCAGTTTTATAATCTATCAATGTGCTGTACTACACTGATTTATTTTATACAAGCAAAATACTTTGCATTCTTAAGATAATCCAGCTATGCAAATTAGTTTGCTTGTATAAAAGTAATATATATATATTCATATATTATATAAACATTACATATATATATATATATTTACATTGGATCTAGTGTGCTAATGTTTCATTTAAAACTTTTAAATATTTTTGAATATCAACCTTGTCTATAGTTTCACATTCTTTCACTGAATCTACCTATTTTTACTTGGTTTTTATTTATATGATAGCAAATGAAATGATTAACACTTTAAAAATTAAATCTTCACTACAATTCAAAAGCCTCAGTTCTTTGGTACCTAGCTTTCTTTATTGTCTAACAATCACATCCATACATGACTACTGGAAAAACCATAGCTTTGACAAGATAGAACTTTGTTGGCAAAGTGATGTCTAGGCTTTAATACATTGTCTAGATTTGTCATAGTTATCCTTCCAAAGAGCAAACATATTTTAATTTCATGGCTGTAGTCATGGTCCTCAGTGATTTTGGAATCCAAGAAAAAAAATCTATCACTTTTTCCACATTTTCTCCATCTATTTGCCATGAAGTGATGAGACCAGATGCCATGATGTTAGATTTTGAATGTTGAGTTTGAAGCCAGCCTTTTCACTCTCCTTTTTCACCCTCATCAAGAAGCTCTTTAGTTCCTCTTCACTTTCTGCCACTGGAGTGGTATCATCTACATATCTGAGGTTCATGATATTTCTCCTGGCAATCTTGATTCCAGCTTGTGATTCATCCAGTCCAGCATTTCACAGGATATACACTACATAGGAGTTAAATAAACAGAGGGACAATATATGACTTTGAAGAACTCCTTTCCCAGTTCTGAAGCAGTCCTTTGTTCCATGTTTGGTTCTTACTGTTGCTTCTTGAGCTGCACACATTTCCCAGGAGACAGGTAAAGTGTCTGGTATTACCATCTCCCTAAGAATTTTGCAGTTTGTTGTGATCCACACAAAGGATTTAGGTAGTCAATGAAGGAGAAGTAGATGTTTTTATGTAATTCCTTGCTTTCTATATGATCCAATAAATGTTGACAATATGATCTCAGGTTCTTATGCCTTTTCCAAATCCAACTTATACATCTGCAAGTTCTCAGTTCATGTACTGCTGAAACCTAGTTTGAAGGTTTTTGAGCATTAATTTTCTAGCATGTGAATTGAATGCAATTGTATGGTAGCATGAGCATTCTTTGGCATTGCCCTTCTTTGGGATTGGAATGAAAAAATGACATTTTCTAGTCCTGTGGCCACTGCTGAGCTTTCCATGTTTGCTGATATGTTTACTGCAACACTTTAACAACACCATCTTTTAGGATTTTAAATAGCCCAGCTGGAATTCCATCACCTCTACTAGGTTTGTTCATAATAATTCTCTCTAAGGCCTATTTAACTACACACTTCAAGATGTCTGGCTCTAGGTGATTGACCACACCATCATGGTTATCCAGATAATTAGAATTTTTCTGTATAGTTTTGTGTATTCTTGCCACCTCTTCTTAATCTTTTCTGCTTCTGTCAGATCTTTGCCATTTCTGTCCTATGTTATTCCCCTCTTTGCATGAAATGTTCCCTTTCTGTCTCCAATTTTCTTGAAGAAATCTCTAGTCTTTCTCATTCTATTGTTTCCCTCTATTTCTTTGCATTGTTTACTTAAGAAGGCTTTCTTATCTTGCTATTTTCTGGAATTATGCATTCAGTTGGATATATTATTCCCTTTCTCCTTTGTTTTTCACTTTTCTTTTTTTCTCAGCTATTTATAGGAACTTCTCAGACAACCACTTTGCCTCTTACATTTCTTTTTCTTTGGGATGGTTTTAGTTATTGCCTCCTGTACAATGTTACAAACCTCCATTCATAGTTCTTCAGACACTTTGTCTGCCAGATCTAATCCCTTGAATCTATTCATCACACCCACTGTATAATCAAAAGGGATTTTATTTTGGTCATACCTGAATAGTTTAGTGGTTTTCCTTACTTTCTTCAATTTAATCCTGAGTTTTGCAATGAGGAGCTCATGATCTGAGCCACAGTGAGCTCCAGGTCTTGTTTTTGCTGACTGTATATTGCTTCTCCAACTTCAGCTGCAAAGGTATATTCGATCTGATTTCGGTATTTTTTTTTTTTTTCAATGAATTAAGCTCTTTGATTTCGGTATTGACCATGTGGTGATGTTCACATGTAGAATCATTACTTGCGTTGATGAAAGAGGGTGCTTGCTATGTCCAGTGTATTTTTTAAATAAAGCTCTGCTAACCTTTGCCCTCCTTCATGTTGTACTTCAAGACCAAACTTGCCTGTTACTCCAGGTATCACTTGTCTTCTTACTTTTACACTCCAATCCCTTATGATGAAAACAAAATTTTTCTCTTTGTATTATTTCCAGAGGATCTTGTTGGTTTTCATAGAACTATTCAACTTCCAGCTTATTTGGTATTAATGGTTGGAGCATAGACTTGGATTACTGTGATGTTGCTTGGTTTACCTTTGAAACGAATTCAGATCATTCTGTCATTTGTTTATAAATTTATTTATTTTAATTTGAGGCTAATTACTTTACAAGATTGTGGTGGTTTTTGCCATACATTGACATGAATCAGCCATGGGTGTACATGTGTCCCCCACTCCTGAGCCACCCTCTCACCTTCCTCCCCATCCCATCCCTCTGGGTAGTCCCAGTACACTGGCTTTGAGTACCCTTCTTCATACATCGAACTTGGACTGGTCATCTATTTCATATATGGTAATATACATGTGTCAACGCTATTCTCACAAATCACCCCATACCTTTGCCTTCTCCAACAGAGTCCAAAAGTCTGTTCTTTACATCTGTGTCCCTTTTTCTCTCTTGCATATAGGGTTGTCATTAGCATATTTAAAATTCCATATACATGAGTTAATATGCTGTGTTGGTGTTTTTTCTTTCTGACTTACTTCACTCTGTATAATAGGCTATGCTCTGTTTAATAGACTCCAGCTTCATCCACCTGATTAGAACTGACTCAAGTGTGCTCTTTTTTATAGCTGAGTAATATTCTATTGTGTATATGTACCACAACTTTCTTATCCATAAGTTTGCTGATGGACATCTAGGTTGCTTCCATGTCCTAGTTATTGTAAACAGTGCTGCAGCGAACATTGGGGCACACGTGTCTGTTTCAATTCTGGTTTCCTTGGTGTGTATGCCCAGCATTGGAATTGCTGGGTACTATGTAGTTCTATTTCCAGTTTTTTAGGAATCTCCACACTGTTCTCCATAGTGGCTGTACTAGTTTGCATCCCTACCAACAGTGTAAGAGGGTTCCCCTTTCTCCACACCTTCTCCAGCATTTATTATTTATAGACTTTTTGATGGCAGCCATTCTGACTGGTGTAAGGTGCAGCACTGTTTACAATAGCTAGGACATGGAAGAAACCTAGATGTCCATCAGCAGACAAATGGATAAGAAAGTTGTGGTACATATACACAATGGAATATTACTCAGCTATTAAAAAAGAACATATTTGAGTCAGTTCTAATCAGGTGGATGAAGCTGGAGTCTATTAAACAGATCATAGCCTTGCTAGCATGTGAAATGATTTGAGTTTCTCTGATAATGAGCTATGTTGAGCGCATTTTCATGTGTTCATTAGCCATCTGTATGGCTTTTTTGGAGATCATTTTTTGATTGGGTCATTTATTTTTCTGGTACAGAGTTGCATGAGCTGCTTGTAAATTTTGGAGATTAATTCTTTGTCAGTTGTTTCATTTGCTATTTTCTCCCATTCTGAAGGCTGCCTTTTCACCTTGCTTTTAGTTTCCTTAATTTTACAAAAGCTTTTAAGTTTGATTAGGTCCCATTCATTTATTTTTGCTTTTATTTCCATCACTCTGGGAGGTGGGTCATAGAGGATGGTTGCTGTGATTTATGTCAAAGAGTGTTTTGCCTATATTTTCCTCTAGGAGTTTCATAGTTTCTGGCCTTACATTTAGATCTTTAATCTGTTTTGAGTTTATTTTTGTGCATGGTGTTAGAAAATAACCAGTTTTCCCAGCAACAATTGTTAGAGATTGTCTTTTTTATTCATCATTTATTTTTGCCTCCTTTCTCAAAGATAAGGTGTCCATAGGTGCATGGATTTTTCTCTGGGCTTTCTATTTTGTTCCATTGATCTATAGTTCTGTGTTGGTGCCAGTACCATACTGTCTTGATGACTGTAGCTTTGTAGTATAGTCTGAACATTCTGTCATTTTTGAGATTGCATTCAAATCCTGAATTTTGGGCTCTTTCATTGACTATGAGGGCTACTTCTTTTATTCTACGTGATTCTTTCCCACAGTAATAGATATAATGGTCATTTGCATTAATTCCCCCATTCGAACCCATTTTAGTTCACTCTTCACTCTTGTTATCTCCCCCTTGAAGCAAATGTTGAAGGATTTTGAGCATAACCTTGTTAGCATGTGAAATGAGTACAATGGTACTGTATATGTGGTCTAAAAAAACCTCTGATTAGTGCTTTCTGTGGGGATGTGTGGGTGTAGGGGAGCTGAAAGAATAACTTATTGACTTTGGTTTCAGAGATAGAAAATGTAACAAAAGGGAAAACTAATCAGCTGTAACAGGCAGAGGGATCTCTTTTATGAAAGTGCTTTTATTTGTAGAGAGTCAAAATATTCTCATGGTTACAGGAACTGATGTAAATCTTTTTAATATTAATAGTTACTCAACTGTAATATTCATAATGTTTATATTCATGGTGTCAGTTTGACTTTATTTACTAACATTAATTTTTAGTTGATGTACATTTCACTTACAAAATTGCATTAATTTCAGTTTTACTGAATAGTGTTCCAATATTTTTATAGATTACATGCCTTTAAAGGTGCTATAACTTATTAGCTATGTTTTAAAATATTCCCTGAGCCATATCATACATTCTCATAGTTCATCTATTTTATATAATAGTTTGTACCTCTTTAGCATTTACCTCTATCTTGCCCATCTCTGCTTCTACTCCCCACTCATAACCACAAGTTTGTTCTCTGTATCTGTAAATACATTTCTGCTTCATTATATTTATCTGTTTGCACTATTTTTTTATATTTTTCATATAAGTGATAACAACTTATTTGTTTTGACATTTTGCTAAGCATAATGCATCTATATTGTTGAAAATGGTGGAATTTAATTATTTTTTATGGAAGAGTAATATCACTGCTCTCCTTTTTCTAGCTTCTTTAGAAGGTAGGCTAGATTGCTTATATAAGACATCTTTGTTTGTTTTTTGAGATAGACTTGTACTGCTATAAACTTAGTTTTTTGTGCATCCTATAGACTTTGGAAAGTTGTGGTTTTATTTTCACTTTTTCTTGAGATATTTCCTAATTTCTGCTTTGATTTCCTCAAAGACACTTTTCTTTCTTTCTTTCTTTTAGTGGTATAGTGTTTAGTCTTCCCTTGTTTGTGTTTCTCCCATTGTTCTTCCTGTAATTGGTGTCTACTTTTATAGCATTGCAATCGGGAAAAGATGACTAATATAATTCCTATTCTCCTAAACTTATTGAGACTTGTTCTGTGGCCAAGTATGTAATCAATCCTGGATAATATCCATATGCTCTTGAAAAGAATATGTACTCTGATTTTTTTTTTTTGGGGGGGTGGTTGCGGACGGAATGTCCTATATCCATCTATTAATTCAACTATCTAATATGTCACTTAAGGTCACTTTTTGCTTGATTTTCTGCCTGGATGATCTTTTCTATGATATATATGTGCTGTTAAAGTTCCCTAATATTACTTTATTATTGTCTATTTCTCCATTTATGTCTGTTAATATTTGCTTTATATATTTAGGTGCTCTTATGTTAGTTTCATACATATTAACAAGTATTAAATCATCTTCTTGTATTCATTTCTTCATTATTATATAATGCTTTATTTCTGTTTCAATATAGACTTTATTTTAAAACCTGTTTTGTCTGATATGAATATTGATACCTCTGCTTTCTTGAAATTGTAATTTTCATGAAACATCTTTTTCTGTTCTCTCACTTTTATTCTATTTGTTGATACTTCTTTTCTGGTTATGTTTTAGTAGTTCTTCCTTTCCTTCTATTAGTTTCATCCTTTGTGACTTGCTGGTTTTCCTTAGTGGTGTGCTTGTGTTTCTTTATCTCTAGTTTTTGTGTACCTATACTAGGTTTTTGATTTGTGGTACCATGGAGTTCACATATGTTGATGTATAATTATAACTACTTGTTTTAAAGTGTAGTCATAAAGTTCACACACATTCTAAAATATCTGTTTTTTTTATTCCCCTGCCACCATGCTGTCTTTTTAACTGCCTTTATTTACACCTGCATATCTATCTTTTATTGTATTATATTGTATTTACACTTAATTTTTCAATTTTTAAGTTATTTTTTGTATTAATACTAGCTTATTTAAGTGGTTTATCTATAGCATCTATTATATATTTACCTTTACTAATAGGATTTTCCCTCCTATAAATTCTTTCTTCTTTTTGTGGCCTTTTTACACTAAAGAAGATCTATTAATATTTCCACTAAAGGAGTTCTATTAACACTTCTTATAGGATCAATTTAGTATTGATAAACTTTTAGTTTTTTCTTGTCTGAGAAACACTTTATACCTCTTTTAAGTCTGAACTTTGAAGAGCAGAGTATGCTAGTTGCTAGTTTTTTCCCTTTCATCACATTAAATATATCATGCCCTTCCCCCTCTGTCCCTCGTGGCTTTTGTAGAAAAATTGACTGATATCTCTATGGGGGTTCCCTTGTGCATAGCTATTCTTTTTTCTTTTATTGCCTTTAGAACATGCAGCATTCTCACTTTATATTTATCTTTTAGAGTATTAATTATGGTATGTCTTGTGGGTTTCTTTGCATTCACCTTATGTGGTGTTCTCTGTGATTCCTATAATTCATTTCTTTAGCTTAGGGAAGTTTTCAGCTATGACATCATCAAATGCAGATTTGACACTTTTTTCTCTTCTACTTTGGGATGCCAATATGTGGATTTTATTACACTTGCTGTTTCAGAATTTTCTTAAACTACCTTCACTTTTATTTAATTTTTCTTTTTACTCTTTTGACTGGGTGATTTCCATTATTCTATCTTCCAGATCATTTACGCATTCTTCTTTTCACCTAATCTTCTATTAATTCCTTCTAGTGTGTTTTCATTTCAGTTACTGTTTTGTTTAGCTCTGATTGATTACTTTTTATTTGTTCTAGTTCCTTGTTAAAATTTTCACTGTGTTTATCTACTCATTCCTCTTGCTCAGTTAGCACTCTTATTGAAATGAAGTGTTAGTTGGTGAGTTGTGTCTGACTCTTTGCAACCCCATGGACTATACAGTCCATGGAATTCTCCAGGCCAGAATACTGGAGTTGGCAGCCTTTCCCTTCTCCAAAGGATCTTCCCAACCCAGGTCTCCTGCATTGAAGATGGATTCTTTATTAGCTGAGCCACACTCTTATTACTAATGCTTTGAACTATTTATCTGGCAAATCATTTAGCTCTATTTCATTAGTTGGTTTTTCAGATATTTTTTCTTACTTTATATGAGACAAATTTATCCGTCTTCTCATTTTGTTTATATTTCTCTACTTCTATGAGAATAGGTGAAACAGTTGTTTATCCCCATCCTGAAGTGATGTCCTTGAGTGGAAGTGTCCCTGTACTGCTTAATTCTTCCCCAGAAAGCTGGATGTGAAGTGAGCCTGGCTCAAGTCTTCGTCCAGGGTGTGCTGGCAGCTATTCCCTTGCTGGGAAGTAGAGCTGGAGGTTCATATGCTAGAATCAGAGCCAGATGTTGAGCTGGGATTTCTCCTATTCTGAGTGACCATCACCAGAGCACTGGAGGCAGGATAAGATTTCAAGGTGATTGGGAAGAAGCCTTGAGGGCTGGTTCTGTTCCCTCTAATTGTGCACCTTTTCACTTCTCAGCAACAGAACTTTTGCCTCCATGGGAGCAGCACTGGAATGAGGGTCCACAGCAGGTACCTGATACAGGTTGGGGAGTTCAAGGCAGTAGCTTCTGTAAACTGGCCAGAGCCTGGGCAGTTTTAACTTACTTCTTCTGTCTTTCTCCTGGAGTATCTCTCTTCTGTGTCCTCTGCCACCAGTGCAAATCCTGATCTGATCACTGCTCCTCCCTTTCTACCTGACTCCATGTAGGTCTTTCTTTACAGTTTCTGTTCTAAAAGTATCTTTCTGCCATTCTCATTTGTTTTCAGTAAGAGTTGCTCCACATGTAGATGGATTTTTTAACATGCTTTTGAGGGAAGTTGAACTCAATATCTTTCTTTTGGAAAAGTTCTCAATCTGAGATAATAGAGAAACTGGTGTACTTGAGTGCTATTGAGAAATTGCATTTAAATTTTAAAAATTATCTAATACCATGATGTTTTTAATGACCCATAGAGATTTCTGTTTGTAGTTCTGTTTGTGATATATAATATTGGACAATACTTAGAGTGAAAGGTACATGAAGCATTATCCTGGGAATTTTCTATGGATTTTTTCATTAATAAGCAAAAATGTAGGTTATATTTATATTTTTATGGTTACACAGTTTAAATATTTTGGTTTTAATGTTCAAGGATGAGAGATACTTTTATATTGATCATTTACACTCTAGTCAGAGAAAATTATTTTAATGTTTTTAGCTAAATATTATCTTCCTAAAACAATATAAACATCTGGAAAACCAACTAATGAAATATAATTAAATGATTTGTCAGATAAATAGCTAAAATATTACTAACAATAGTTAATTAAATAAATATTCTCTCATTTCTTTGACTGAATCTTTGGTGCATATGAGGCAATAAAACATAAACATTTATTTCCCCTTTTCCCCAGCCTTATCTGCAACCCTCAACTATGGCACTACACCAAACTTCTCAATAAAACCTCATATATCCCCAACTTATTAATTCTATAAAGAAGTACCAGGTGGGATGAGGGTGTTGTGTGCAAGTCTAGGATATTCACATTATTCCTTGAAACTGAATCAGACCCTTTAACAAAAGTTCTATCCAACTTGAGGAAAAACCAGAGGATTTTTTTTTTTAAATGCTCTTCCTAATGTTACAAGATTAGGAGAATTACCATAGTGTTAATTTGCCTTAATTACCTATGCCCAATAAAGAGTTCAGGCCTTTTTGTTTTTCCTCTCTTTCCTGTGTGTTATTCTGGTTACTGAATATTTATTGGGTTGAATAATCCATGTGGGCTAAAAAGAATTAAAGTATGCAGTTTTATTTGCAAACAAGTCACAGAAGTTATTACCAAGTTTCTTGCTCATTTATAAATTAAGCAAAGGCTATATAACATTGTTCTATGAATTTTATTCATTATTATTAGTCATTACATCTTATTATAAAAGAATGTCTGAGACATGGGTTCCAAGGAAAGGTCAATACTTATGTACAGACCCTAATACTCAGTGTATGACATAATGCTGAAACAAGGGCAGAGATAGAGACTATAAACAATTTGTGTCCAATTAATTTTTAATAATATGACATACCTTTTAATATAATTATCATATCAATAATGGTAAAACAATTGATAAAATACTATACATATTATCACATAGTTTCTAAAAAAATATGGTTATGTTAAATTTAAAGAAACAGAATTACTTTAAGTTGAAAGTAAAAGTGTTAGTTGCTCAGTTATGTCTGACTCTTTGTGACCCCATGTACTGCAGCACTCCAGGCTGCTCTGTATATGGATTTCCCAGGCAAGAAACTGGAGTGGGTTGCCATGTTCTTCTACAGGTAATACCACTGTAATGGCAGAAAGTGAAGAGAAACTAAAGAGCCTCTTGATGAGGGTAGATAAGGAGACTGTAAAAGCTGGCTTAAAATTCAACATTAAAAAAACTAAGATCATGGCATCTGGTCCCATCACTTCATGGCAAATAGACGGATAAAAAATGGAAGCAGTAACAGATTTTATTTTGGGGGCTCCAAAATCATGGTGGACGGTGACTGTAGCCACAAAACTAAAAGATTCCTACACCTTGAAAGAAAAGCTATACCAAACCTCGACAGTATATTAGGAAGCAGAGACATCACTTTGCTGACAAAGGTTCGTCTAGTCAAAGCTATGTTTTTTCCAGTAGTCATGTATGGATGTGAGAGTTGGACCATAAAGAAAACTGAATGCCAGAGAATTGACGCTTTTGAATTGTGGTGCTGAAGAAGACTCTTGAGAATCTCTTGGACAGCAAGGAGATCAAGCCAGTTAATTGTAAAGAAAATCACCCATGAGTATTCATTGGAATGATTGATGCTGAAGCTGATGTTCCAATACTTTGGCCACCTGAATATAAGAGCCGACTCAATGGAAAAGACTGAGGCAGGGAAAGATTGAGGGCAGGAAGTGAAGGGGGCAACAGTGGATGAGATGGTTGGATGGTATCACTGACTCAATGAACATGTGTTTGAGCAAATTCCGGGAGATATTGAAAGACAGGGATGCCTGGTGTGCTGCAATGCATGGAGTAGCAGATTGCCAGAGAAGACGTGGTGACTGAACAACAAACAACAATACCTGTTCATACAAATGGAAACAGTATTTTTGTCTTTTCTTCTTTCGCTCAACATATTCAAATGTCATCCATAGTTTTACCTATTTAATTGTCAATCATTTTAAAATTTCTAATGAGTAGTCAATTGTATAATATAGCGTAGATTTTTTTTTTTTTTTGCATTGATAGACTTTTGAGTAATTTTTTGGAGGGAGGGGATGTGCAGGGATGCTTTTTATAAATCAAGTGCTCTGAATATTCTTCTACAGAAAACTTTGTACCTTCTTTATCCTTTGTCTGAGATAAATTACTTGGATTTGAATACAGAATACAGATGTTAATCAAGAAACTGCTAAGCAGTTCTACAAAGTTGGTAGAATTTGATACATAAGAAATATTTTTATATGTAGCAATATATAAGTTTTGCTTGCTCCACATCCTCTTCAACCTTGGGAGTTTTCAGTCTTTTTAATTTTCACCATTCTCAGAAGTTTGAAGGAGTAATCTCATTGTCAGAGATATAGGTCTTTATGTATCTTAACCACAGAACTCCATGTCCTCATATATGATGCTTGGAAACATTCTGACTTCAGTGAATACATTTGAAACCACAATAAATTCACAAAGATTACAGTCAGGTTACAAGGAATGGTAGAATTTCCACAGAAAATTGAGAAAAAGTATTAAAATATTCCCTAGAGAGGAACAAAAACAAAATGGTAGTTATAAGGATGAGTGACTGCAGTTCAAATTGAACTTCTCTCCTTCAAATCAAAATGAAAATTTCTTTCATATTATAATCCAGTTCCCAAGAGGGTAGCTTAACTGAATAAATCCCAGATCATTTTAACTTGTCCTCAAAAGCTAGCTTTATTTTCTTTTTTTAGATGTTTGTCCTCAGGGCTTCTGCCAGAAACCTCGACTGTGAGACTGCTAAGAGAAGAAGATGGAAGTGACAAGTACCACAGGTGACAAGAATAGCCTGTGAACTAAGTCCTCCAGGGCCCAATTACCACCTGAAAAATTGCAGAAGGCCGATTCATTTTTTACTTCAGACAGTCTATTTTCAATTTATTTTGCTGTCATATTACAAATATTAGGGAAACAAATGCTTTATCTATAAATTGTGTTAAAGTTTTTACTTAAATGCTGTATTACATTTTAAATTGTCCATTCCCTTTATCAACTACAGATAATTATAATTATATGAAACTCATTGCTTGTCCTGCTATCTATTCCTAAAAATCATAGGCCAACACTGCAAATTTTATGCTTTTAAAAAGTGTAAAAATATTGAATCAAAACTTATTTTGTAATAAAGAAAAAAAGGAAAATTAAGGTCTAATCTAGTTAAACTTTCAAAATTTACCTTCCATTTAAAACTGTTTCTCATCAAAATTTGATAAGAAAAACTAATATAATCTTTTCTTTTTTTTCTGGAGAACAATCACTTGAAAAAAATGGTGCTTTTTTAATGGACGGTTTTATCTCTGGAGATGAAGTGAGTCTGCTGTTCTATTTATCTTCTAAACCAAGACATTGTTGACTTTGATTCTGTAAACAGAGATAGCAAAACCAAATAGACTGATTCATTTTTTCTCAAATGATATGGAATATGAAGAAATTCAAGGAAAATTGAATACTTTGTACAAGTCAAAGGAGAAAAAATTACAATGTTTACTATGATATCTATTACTGAATTTTAGTAACTTAATAATTATAAATAGAACACAGAAAGGGCTGAATGCCAAACACACATGATAGGCTAAAAACTGAGAAAAGCTATATTGAATATGAGATAATTTATATACCTGAAATAAATAATAAATGAGGAAATAGTAAATAGCAAAATGTAACATTTGTATTCTACTTTATGTTTCTACTAAATACTTGAAAATCATTCACTACATCACTAAACCTAATACTATCTGTTTAAAAAAGCCTCAGTCTATCAATCTATATTTATAGAACTAATTATTTGGTGAGTTAAAGATATGAACATATGCCAGAAAGACATGAGGGTTATATGGTTGTGGCCATTATTTCTGTCTTGATTAGACAACACTGAAGTAGCCTAATGCCTTCTTCCCTCCAAACACCAATACTGACTTAAAGTGCCACCTAGTACGGAGAATAGTTTTTCCACAAAGAAAAACATAGTTATTAAACAACAATACATGTTAAAGTCAAATTGAAATAATTTTAAATATCTTTAAATATAGGTTCTCTAAAATTAACCTATAGAACAGTCGACAACTCTAACAACTAGCAAAAAACAGTTGAAAGAGTGACCACATTAAATACCTTTGATTGAGACAATTTACATGAATGTAGTAAAATCATGGGCTCCTAGGAGAGTTATCAGCCTTTAAATATAAGGTCATTGATATTTAAAGGGTAAAATGATAAAATATATATTATTGTGTGTGCTATTGTGCTATTATAGCAGGAAAATCACCAAAGTATATGGTAACAGATAAAGTTTAAACATTTGCTAAAATATCTGCTCATTCTCAAAAGTAGGGATCCTTTGCTAAAACATGTCTATAAATAACCTCCATAATCCCATTCCATATGTTGAATCTACTCCTTTTATAAAAAGGCAAAAGGCAAATTATGTATATGTATAGCTTTGGATGGGCTTTCCTGGTGGCTTGGATGGTAAAGAATCCACCTGCAAGGCAGGAGACCTGGGTTCGATTCCTGGGTTGGGAAGATCCCCAGGAGGAGGGCATAGCAACCCATTCCAGTAGTCTTGTCTAGAGCATCCCCATGGACAGAGTAGTCTGTAGGACTACAGTCCAAGGGGTTGCAAAGAGTTGGACATGACTGAGCAACTAAACAGAGCATACAGCTTTGGATGACATTTTTGATAAAATATTAAGAATTTTTGCAATACCATTCAAAATTTGTTAAATATTCAAAAATTTAAGAAAAAATTCTGTTTTTTGGTCTGTCATGGAAAATTTTACCTAAGTTCATATCTTATTATATCATAAATTTTCATAGATCTCTTTGTTATTAAAGCAGGGTGGGTTTAGGAAAAGAGTTTGTAGTTAACTGTGTTTGTATTTTCAGCTAGATATTTTATGTTTTTGTCAAGGAACCTGAATCATCTAAGATCTAAATGACTCAATCAATCATATATTTGGGGAATGAAAGAATTCACAATGTATGAGTTCTCAAAAATTTTATTCAGAGAATTATGAATACCATGAGTTCTCAAGCTTAAGTAAAAACAGGCAAAATTTAACCTTAGTTTAAATTCCATATGTCATATATGAATGTATCATTTTATAAAGCAACAGTTTAATTCAAATAAGGTAAAATAAGACTGAATAATGTCCCATAAATTTGCATATACTTGTTAGTGAATAGTAGATATGTGTTTTATTTTTAAAAATAAACAGTACTTTGCCAGCACAGTTATAGAAAAAGCAGAATTTAAGATAAAAGTTTAGCCATATTGCTTTGTCTATCATTATGTACAGAAACAAAATAAAGATCAT
The DNA here is from genome assembly GCF_023699985.2 of Odocoileus virginianus. Taxonomy (NCBI): domain Eukaryota; kingdom Metazoa; phylum Chordata; class Mammalia; order Artiodactyla; family Cervidae; genus Odocoileus; species Odocoileus virginianus. The sequence continues at coordinate 55,084,638 of NC_069675.1, read as the reverse complement.
CATTTTTTTATTTATTGAAGGTTGGTGATAATATCGTTAGATGATTATCATCTTCAAAAGGCTTTGTTGTGAGTTTTTAGTTGTAGGTTTTCCTTAGCGAAGAAATAAGATTGAAAATATATCAGAAAGTTCTCAGCTAGTACTATGTTCATTAATACCTGTAAAATTTTTTAAATGCATGAGAAAACTCTGAAATTAGCATCCTTCAAAGGTGTCCTTTAAAGCTCACAGAAAAATATTCATGAATACAAAAACATATAAATAAAAATCTCAGAAGTATCTCCAAAACTATAAGAAAAATGTAAAATCTAGGGAGAATTCATAATAATTTTAGCATACATGAAGTCAGATTAAGAATAAAATTTTCCAAGATTTCAATACTGCAAGTAACCTTTTTTAGTGAAGGTTCACCATATGTCTCCTGACTTGTGGATTTCAGAATATCAATAATCGGAAGATTGGCTATCTATCCCTTTGTGCTTCATGAATGTTTAATCAGTAAAATACTAATACTATACTCTCTTTACAAAATGAAAGCACTGGTTCTAGACAAATACTATTTTGTTCAAAGATGAATACATTAAGTAGAGATACAAAGAAAATAGTAATATGAAGCCACTGGAAAAAATATGTTGTAGAACAAATGGAGAAGAAGAGTACCTGGTAAATCTGAGGAATAATCACACACTTGTAAATAGAGTAAATTTGATTAAAAATTTCAAATATGCTGGAAGAAATCATAAAATTTTTATGCAGAAAGATAAAATCTTGTAAGGTGAAAAGCTATCTGATGCAGAATACTAACAACAACAAATGCTGCTGAGGATATGGAGCAATAGGAACTCTCATTTGTTGCTAGTAGACATATAAACTGGTACAGCCATCTTGGAACACAATTTGTCAGTTTCTTATGAGACTAGACATACTCTTACCATACCATCCAGAAATTTCACTTCTTTATATTTACCCAGAAGAGTTGAAATTTTATGCCCATACAAAAACTTGCACCTAGGTATGTGCTTGCTACACAGATGTATCAGAGGTATGTGTAATTTACAAAATTTGGAAGTAACCTAGATGCCCTTTGGTAAGTAGATTAATGGATAAGTAAGCTGTGTTACACTCATACAATAAAATGTTCTTCAACACTAAAAATCAATGAGCTTCAAGCCATGAAAATATATGGAGGAATCTTGCCTCCACATTACTAAGTAAACTAAGCCAATATAAAAGGCAAAACTATGAAAAGATTAAAAAATAATCAATGTTTATTAGGGATAAATGTGAAAGAGATAAATAGGCAGTGCATAGAAGATTTTTAGAGCCATGAAAATACTTTATATGATATTATAATGTTGAATACATGTCCTTGTAAATTTTCTCAAACACATAAAGTATACATCAAAAATGAACCCTAAGGTAACTATGGACTCTGGGTGATTAAGATGGGTAATATCATAATATAGGATCATTCTTGGTAAAACAATGTACCATTCCACTGTAATGTTGATACGCATGAGACTAAACATATATATTGGAAATATCTATACTTTCCTTTCAATTTTGTTGTAAAACTAAACCTGTTCTTAAAATGAAAGTCTTAAAATTTGTTTTAAGAACAAAATCTAGGTGAATTCTAGGTAAATATGGTGACTTTAACTCAACGATCCAATGTTGATCATTCACAAAACCTCACTAAAACTATATTAAAGTAATGATCTCTTGAAAAATGCAAATACATGGGGCTGAAGAGATTGGAAGAGGAGACAGCAATAGCAATTTAGATGATGAAATTCAAATGGATAAGTAGTAATTCACATAACAGAATAGAGAAAAGCAAATCCTATTCTAAGAGAAGAAAAACCCAAGAAACAACTAATTCATTTCATATAATTCTCAAAAGTGTCAGCACCAAATATGTGTAAATTAGGGTTAAGGTGGGAACATGCCCTAAAATAATATGGACTGGTTATATTCTGTTAGTTATATCCTTAAATCTCTCCCCTCTTCAGTATCCTGCAATGAATTAAATCTGCCTTTCCAGTTGCATTGTAGCATGTTATCCAGAGCAGTACTGCCCGCTGGGGAGCATCACACAAATTTGAGGGCTACAGTACTTTATTGAAAATATGGAAGTGAGTTTATGCACACCCTCTATTACTCCTTAAAACCCAATCTCTCCTTATTTTGCCTCAGAAAATACTAAAAGCTAGGTGTTTAACTTCTTAGTAAGAGATTAAAGCATGTTTTACTGGAAAATGTGAAAACCAGCTTTAGATGAGTGATCAACAGCTGTGGGCATACGACAAGCTTCAACAAATGGCCAGGCAAAATTCTCATCCAAAGAAGATCAAAAATAATATATCCATTCATTTACTCAAAGGATATAATCATATATATGGATATAACTCTTTGATTAAGGATATAACTCCTTGATCATCTAACCATTCTAAATGTTATAAATAATTGTGAGGGTGATCCAGTATTTCATATTTCACTATAGCAAACACCTTTTTAATTTCTTGCTTACCAACTAGCATTGAACTGAAATTTGTGCCTTGATTTGGCTAATGAGATGTTACTTAATAAGAGAAAACAAAGGCTTAAAATGGGCTCTTGTACTTCTAATATCATCATGAAAATTGCTCACGCTAGACTATGGAGAATGAGTGCTACATAGAGATAGCTGATTCACACCAGAGTCATGGAACATAATATCTCCACAGACTCATGAGTTAGGCAGCTAGCTTACACATGCATGCATGAGCTCAGCTAAATAGAATGATTCTGGTGAAGTCAGTCTAGATTAGATATTAATCCCTTAGATATGGGGCAAATGTATTTTTATTTCTAGAGATCACTAAGGTTTTGTAGTTTTTTTTTTGCCATTGAACAATATTGCAGAAATGATTAACTAATATAAACACCTAAAATGATCATTCATGTATAAAAATGGCCCAATGTGGAAGATAAAGAAGAATTTCAAACAAAAGGCAAATATTGAAAAAAAAATGGGAATACAAGAAAATATATAGGGAGAAGAAAGCAAAAATTAAATTAAAATATTACTGTGCTCAGAGATAAATTTGTAGACAAGAATAAAATATAGAACAGCATTCTTAAAATTAAACTTTAAGAAAATAAAAGTAATTCCTGGAACACACACACACACACACACACACACACACACACATATTGGGCTTCTGTGGTGCCTCAGATGGTACGAAATCCACCTACAATGCAGGAGACCTGGGTTCGACCCCTGGATTCAGATGATCCCCTGGAAGAGGGCATGACAACCCACTCCAGTATTCTTGCCTGGACAGAGGGGTCTAACAGGTTACAGTCCACAGGGTTGCAAAGAGTTGGGCACGACTGAGTGACTAAGCACAACACACATATTCTATGTTTTATGTATATATGAATGTATATATATGATAATAGATTTGTACCTACCTACAGGAAGCGGTGGGAGGGAGGAAAATGGAACAACTTTTGTCAAGCTTAAGACCAGAGGCCCGGGATCAGTGAAAGGCTGAGATTGAAATCATGAGATTATGGGATGCTTCACCCCACACACAGACCTCAGCATATTGTATGTGTGTGCTCAGTCACCCAGTCCAGTCCACCTTTTGTGACCCCATGGACTGTTGCCCACCAAGCTCTCTGTCCATGCAATTTTCCAGTCAAGATACTGGAGTCAGTTGCCATTTCTTCCTTCAGGGGATCTTCCTGGTCCAGGGATCCAACCCACATCTCCTACATCTCCTGCATTAGCAGGTAGATTCTTTATTACTGAGTCATCTGGGAAGTCCTCCTCATCATATTACTAAAGGCCTTTTCACATCAATTCCTTTTAATTTATTTTTATCCCAACTTTTTTGATCAATGAATAAAAATTGCATTTATTTAAGGGATATTGCATGATGGTTTCATATATATTGTGCACTGTACATATCTAAAATTTCAAACACACAGAGAAGAAGGTAAATGAGTTATAGTAAAATCACACAATGTCATAGAGCAGTTACAAATTATGTACTGGTATTTTTATACCATATTGTATAAAATATTGAAATATTTCTATTGAGATATTTCTCCATATTGATACTATGCACTTCATAATACATAGTTTTACTAGAAGAACTCAATTTTTAATATAAATGGCCATATTGGTTATATTTTGATTTTCTTTTCTCATCTTAACTTTAAGTTGTTTAGTATTAATAACTCCTACTTATTTTGTATTCATTTTTGTTTTGCTTTCTCCATTTCTGAGTCATTTGGTTTCAGATTACAATTTTTATATTGCTTGTAACTTGATTTTTCTATGGAATCAGACAAACTGTGGATTTATAACATCATGTCAAACTTTGCTATTTATTGTTATGATTGTTATGTTTGATTTACCTCTTTTATCTTATTCATTCATGTTCTGTAATGATATAGTATTTTCATTTTACAATTTATTTTATTCCTATATTTGACTATATGGATAATACTTGCAATTCAATTTTCCCTTTGATGATTTAAAAGTTAAGCATTCTTTTAAAATTTCTGCTCCCAGATGCTTTCAGTTGTAAAACATGTATATGCACATGTATGTGCTGAGTGTTGATGTGCTCTTTCGTAGCTGACTCTTTGTGACCCCAAGGACTGTAGCCCACCAGGTTCCTCTGTCCATGGAATTCTCCAGGCAAGAATGCTGGAGTGAGTTGCCATTTCCTTCTCCATGTATGTGTAGACATTAAAATTTTCAACCTAAAAGCACTTAATTAATACAACCTGAAACTAAATGAATATTCAGTTTTGCTATTACTGTTGATTCAGCCTTAGTGCTTTAGGCATTTCCATATTTATTAGGTGTCATGAAATGCATTTTTTTCCCTTTCTTTCTCCTCTCCCTCACATCCTACCTCTCTTTTAACAAACCTGAACCCTATTTTGCCAAAGATTAATCTGTGATCCTATGAGATTAAATGACTTTCCCAGGTCACAAAGATTAAAGTATGGAGAACATGACATCATTTGACTTCAGAGTATTTGCTCTTTATTAGTGCATTTATGAATTTTCAATCATCCTCTTATTATTTGGGCCTCCATGATGGCTCAGTTGGTAAAGAATCCACTTGCATTGCAGGAGACCCCGGTCCGAATACCAACTGCAACTGAGATCTTAGATAGCAGATTTCCTTTAGATCGCAGGCAAGTTTCAGGGACAGAAGATATTGAACTTTAAATGTCCACCATGACTGAGAATTTGTTAGACTGTCACAATATCCTCAACAGTCAAGTATTGATTATCATTTACGAAGTTGCATTTTACAATGGCTTTCATTCTGATAAAAGAGTAATGAGTTGGTTTACTGAAAGCACAACTTATAGGTTCTGATTTAAGTACTCCCCTCTTTTTTACAGCATATTTATTTCTGGCTCAAATAATATATATCATTATTTTCTTTCTCTGATCCAATAGTTTTTTTTTTTTTTTAATTAGATGCTTTAATGCTTTTCCTTAGGAGAAAATATTCTCCAATATACCAATATACTTTTCCCCATCACGATGTATCTTTAGTTTATAAGAAAATTATATAAATAGCTGAATCTGTTGGTATGTTCTTTAACTGAATGATCCTAGGTATAAGAAGAATACTTAGGGCCTTCCCTCCTGGTAATATTCATAAGTATTTGTCAGGAGGCATTGGTACTGTATTTATAAATGGAAAGCTCTATGGGAATAGAGATCGTAGAAAAAGCTAACATAAAGTCGTTGTAACAGTGAAGAGAACAAGTCCTCAGTTCAGTTCAGTTCAGTCTCTCAGTTGTGTCTGACTCTTTGAGACCCCATGGACTGCAGCACTCCAGGCTTCCCTGTCCATCACCAACTCCCAGAACAAGGCATACCCTGTTAAATTCATTAAAAAATAAAAACAAAAAAATCCCTCACCAGATAGTATTACTAAGTTAAAACTATAAAATAAATATTTATTTCCATCTTGTCTTTATTATCATTATTTGGCAAGTAGATATTTGGACAACATCTTATTAAGCTTTTATTTTGTTCCAGGTTCTCTAAGGTTTGATTGAGAACACCATCCTTTTTAATCCACCTTCCCATACAATATCCCAGATATCCATTTTAAATTAATAAGAGTAGGTATGCAAAATAAAAATTATTCATCCTTTTTCTCTATGTAGCTATCATACCAGATTTATCTGGAAGCATTATATGCTTTAACTAATCCTAGATTAATTGTGAAAATGCACATTATCCTTACTACTATTAGTGAGGTTCACTCAGAAAAGCAGTTCTATGTGTGTGTCTTAGTACTTGGTTCTCAGTAATAAGCCCTACTATTTGAGTATAAATGATTTAGTAAGAATTGCTAAAGGAAATAGTAGTAGTATGGTGAAGGAAAGAAGCTAGAAAAAGGAAGGACGTAATTTCATGTGATGTCCAGACTAGTCTGTTAACTGAATCTAGAGTATAAACTAGTATAAACTAGTCGGGCCAAGAAGCCTGACTTCCATTTTCATGACAAGTCAGACATTGGACATGATCTATCATTAAAGTTATAACGTTCTCAGAAAATTCTGACTCCCTTGAAAATCTTGCAGTTGTGGCATCCATTGATGTCTCTAAATATGAACTGGTTAAACTTGAGGAAGATGATGGTGAAGTGCAAAAAAAAAAAAAAAAAACCCAACAACTTGTAAAAAGAACCCAGGGATTTAGACCATGCTGTCATGGTATTGGCCACCATATGAATAGTATTGTCGAATGCTTTAAAAAATTTAAAAGAAAAAAAAAAAATGAAACAAAAAACAAGCCTGTCACTCTAGTTATTCTGTGTTTTTAATACCTTCTTGCTTCTTTCCATCTTTATAAAAGGAAGAAAGCATTAAAAATGAGGTAAATGAGTAAATTTTTTAGGGAGAACTATGAAAAAAAAAAAAAGTGCCTGCTAAAACCAGAGAAAGTTAAACACACATCTCTCTGTTTCTCTGAACTTCACATAGCCCATTTAGTTTCACAATGAGCCTTTCATTGTTCATTTAGTGACTGCCTATTTGTTCTAAATTTAGGAATAACTCCTCACCTTAAAATTAGTCCACAGAAAAGACTCACAGTCTGATACTAAATGTCTATTACTCACACATAAGAACACATTCTCTTTTTACTTTTCATACATAATAACTCTAATATCTTGGAAAACTTTACTAGGAGATGCATAATTTGCATTTTTGTGTTTTAGATAGGAAGTTAGGCATAAATTATGATGGGTGGCCTGGCTGAAAGAGATGCAAGCTGATCTCTAAGCTCCATCCCAGACACACCTAGGAGAACTCACAGATATGCTACAAAATAACCATAGAGGCTTTTCAACTCCTACATATGCACCCAAGGCACACAGTGGATACAAAAAAACTGCAGGGGCTTCTCCAAGTAACCTTAGGCAGTTCAGCTAACCCCCCTGAGTTTACCCAAACTCATGTCAATTGAGTGAGTAATGCCATCTAACCATCTCATCCTCTGTCATCCCCTTCTTCCACTGCCTCAATCTTTCCCAACATTAGGATCTTTTCAAGTGAGTCAATTCTTCACATCAGGTGGCCAAAATATTGGAGTTTCAGCTTCAACATCAGTCCTTCCAATGAACACCCAGGACTGATTTACTTTAGGATGGACTGATTGGATCTCCTTGCAGTCCAAGGGACTCTCAAGAGTCTTCTCCAACACCACAGTTCAAAAGCATCAATTCTTCTGCACTCAGCTTTCTTTATAGTTCAACTCTCACATCCATACATAACTACTGGAAAAACCATAGCCTTGACTAGACGGACCTTTGTTGACAAAGCAATGTCTCTGCTTTTTAATGTGCTGTCTAGGTTGATCATAACTTTCCTTCCAAGGAGTAAGCATCTTTTAATTTCATGGCTGCAGTCACCATCTGCAGTGATTTTGGAGCCCAGAAAAATAAAGTCAGCCACTGTTTCCCCATCTATTTGCCACAAAGTGATGGGACCAGATGCCATGATCTTAGGTTTCTGAATGTTCAGCTTTAAGCCAAATTTTTCACTCTTTTCTTTCACTTTAATCAAGAGGCTTTTTAGTTCTTCTTCACTTTCTACCATATGGGTGGTGTCATCTACATATCTGAGGTTATTGATATTTCTCCCGGCAATCTTGATTCCAGTTTGTGCTTCATCCAGCCCAGCATTTCTCATGATGTACTCTGCATATAAGTTAAATAAGCAGGTGACAATATACAGCCTTGACGTGCAACTTTTGTTGTTTGGAATCAGTCTGTTGTCCCATGTCCAGTTCTAACTGTTGCTTCCTGACCTGCATACAGGTTTCTCAAGAGGCAGGTCAAGTGGTCTGGTATTTCCATCTCTTTCAGAATTTTCCACAGTTTATTGTGATCCACACAGTCAAAGGCTTTGGCATAGTCAATAAAGCAGAAGTAGATGTTTTTCTGGAATTCTCTTGATTTTTCAGTGATCCAGTGAATGTTGTCAATTTGATCTCTGGTTCCTCTGCCTTTTCTAAAACCAGCTTTAACATCTAGAAGTTCATGGTTCACATATTGCTGAAACCTGGCTTGGAGAATTTGGAGCATTACTTTACTTGCATGTGAGATGAGTGTGATTTGCAGTAGTTTGAGCATTCTTTGGGATTGCCTTTCTTTGGGATTGGAATGAAAACTGACCTTTTCCAGTCCTGTGGCCACTGCTGAGTTTTCCAAATTTGTTGGCATATAGAGTGCAGTACTTTCACAGCATCATCTTTTAGGAATCATCTTTTAAGATTTGAAATAGCTCAACTGGAATTCCATCACCTCCATTAGCTTTGTTCATAGTGATACTTCCTAAGGCCCATTTGACTTCACATTCCAGGATATCTGGCTCTAGGTGAGTAATCACACCATTGTGATTATCTGGGTCATGAAGATCTTTTTTGTATAGTTCTTCTGTGTATTCTTACCACCTCTTCTTAATATTTCTTGCTTCTGTTAGGTCCACACCATCTCTGTCCTTTATTAAGTCCATGTTTGCATGAAATGTTCCCTTGTTATCTCTAATTTTCTTGAAGAGATCTCTACTCTTTCCCATTCTAATTTTTTCCTCTATTTCTTTGCATTGATAACTGAGGAATGCTTCCCTATCTCTCCTTGCTATTCTTTGGAACTCTTCATTCAAATGGGCATATCTTTCCTTTTCTCCTTTGCTTTTCACTTCTCTTCTGTTCACATCTGTTTCTGAGGCCTCCTCAGACAGCCATTTTGCTTTTTTGCATTTCTTTTCCTTGGGGATGATCTTGATCCCTGTCTCCTGTACAAGTCACAATCCTCCATCCATAGTTCATCAGGCACTCTGTCTATCAGGCAGTTAGGAGCCCAGTAAGTGCTAACGAATATTCTACATCAAATTAGAACAGATTGAATTATGGGAAGACATATGGGAAGACATAAACAACACAGCCTACTGTTATATAATTTACAATTGTCAAATAGGCTTGTGTGTATGCCCATTTGTATCCTCTTTCATTGACTGGAAGTGGGTACAAGCCCTACTTTGCACACACCATAGCCAAAAGTAGGAGACTGGAAGTATGAAACGGAGAAACCAAGAAGGATAAAGAAGAAGGATGAGGAGGACTCCTTTGGGGTCAACCTGCTCCCATGTCTTGGGAGTGTCTTTCTAATAAAAGGTCTATCTGCTTGGCTGAATTGAGCTGTAACTTGTCTGTTATTCATTTTTGTGGCAATGAGAACTGAGGAAGAGAAATAAACATAGCTGACAGTATCTTCCAGGTAATCCTGCTGTCTCATATCTAGAGAATGCCTTGTAACTTTTACTTTTTATAAAAGGCTTCTTTAAGTCTAAAAAAAAAAAAAAAAGATAAAGTCTATCCAAGGGAAAAATAAACATAAATGAAAGATTGAAACAAAATATTTTAATTCCTGGAGCTTAACATTTACTAGTTCTTTCACCAAAACATATAAACAAAAACATAAGGTAATGAGCAGGAAATCCCACTTGGAGAAGTTTATTCAATGAAATTTTGCAACTAGCAATCAAATCAGTATCTTTATTAAACTCCTGGAAGGAGACACCAAGGTGATCTGTAATTAAGTTCTTGGAATAGAGTTTACACTAGCGACTTTACAATAAACATCATTAAACTAGACATTGCTCATCAAAGCAATGTGTAAGTGCTTGTAGATAGCTAGAAAGGCATGAGCAAAGGCACAAATTATATACCGTATTTGAACTCTTCAGTCTAAGAAACAGAAGCAGAATTCAAAGCAACAGGTTATGAAATTCCTGTCTTTGGAGAAGTTGATGTATAAAAATTGTGAACCATGTTATTTATTTGGTTTTCCTTAAAATATTAAAGTCCTCCCTATTCCTCATCCCCCACTATTCAAACATAATAATTCAAAACCAGTTTGAAAATGAGAAGTTCAGTTGCAAGGTTTTAAGTTTACTTATATATTTCAAGGTAAAAGTTATATACAATTTAGACTTCCTTTATATTACATATACTATTGATGTAAATATTAATCAGTGACCTTTCTCAGTAAATTATCTGAAGGGAAGTTAGCATGTGAAGTCATATTTTGGAATGTCTCAATTGGAAGATGAATGTTGTAAGGAACTTTTTTAGGAAATTTATAGACATATGCTTTTGTTTTTAAGTAAGCTTTATATATGTTTGTTTATGTTTAACTTATATATTTTTATACAAAATACATTTAATATACATTTATAAATTTGTATTATATATATTACATATATTCCTTTGTGGTTTATTTAAGAATGTATAAACACAAATCATCTAAAATTGGTTCCATTAAATGCCATAATCAATTCTCCTATTTTATAGAGGTGAATACACATTTGATTCAGTGTATTCTCAAAAGGAGGTCATTTTTGAAGGAAAGTAGTAATTATAACTGTAGTGAAACATTTGCTGTTTGAAACCTTGAGCTGATTATCTTCTGATAAACTTCTATTTGATAATTTCTTTAGACTCATGAATTGACCTTAAAACTTTGTCAAATATCAATATCACCTTTAAGAAAACTTTTAACTGACTGCTTCAATCTTAGAAAGCAAACAAGCAATGAAGGAAATAAACATATACGTAATGTTCTCTGAAGCGCCAATATTTTGGATACCTGATGCGAACAGCCGACTCATTGGAAGAGACTCTAATGCTGGGAAAGATTGATGGCAGAAGAAGAGGGCATCAGAAGATGAGATGGCTGGATGGCCTCTCTAATGCAATCGAAATGAACTTGGGCAATCTCTGGGAGATGGCGAGGGACAGGGATGCCAAGCTTGCTGCTGTCCATGGGGTTGTGAAGAGTCAGATGTGACTGGGTGACTGACAACAACAAAGTTCTTAAACAAAATATTTATTTAAAAATATGAAAAGGTCAAATTTCTGTTCAGTTTAGTCACTCAGTTATGTCCAGCTCTTTGCAACCCCATGGACGGCAGCACGCCAGATTTCCCTGTCTATCACCAACTCCAGGAGCGTCCATTGAGTCGGTGATGCCCTCCAACCATCTCATCCTCTGTTGTCCCCTTTTCCTCCTGCCTTCAATCTTTCCCAGCAACAGGGTCTTTCTCAATGATTCAGTTCTTCACATCAGGTGACCAATTATTGGAGTTTCAGCATCAGGATCAGAGCTTCCAATGACTGATTTCCTTTAGGATTAACAGGTTTGATCTCCTTGCAGTCCACGGGACTCTCAATAGTCTTCTCCAACACCACAGTTCAAAAGCATCAATTCTTCAAAACTCAATTTTCTTTATAGTCCAACTCTCTCATCCATACATAACTACTGGAAAAATCATAGCTACGACTAGATGGACCTTTGTTGAAAAGTAATGCTCTGTTTTTCAATATGTTGTCTATGCTGGTCATAGCTTTTCTTCCAAAGAGCAAGTGTCTTTTAATTTCATGGCAGCAGTCACCATCTGTGGTGATTTCAGGGCCCTCAAAAATAAGATCTCTCACTGTTTCCATTGTTTCCCCATCTATTTGCCATGAAGTGATGGGACCAAATGCCATGATCTTAGTTTTCTAAATGATGAGTCTTAAGTCTACATTTTCACTCTCCTCTTTCACTTTCATCAAGAGGCTCTTTAGTTCTTCACTCTCTGCCATAAGGGTGGTGTCATCTGTGTATCTGAGGTTATTGATATTTCTCCTGGCAGTCTTGATTCCAGCTTGTGCTTCTTCCAGTCCAGCATTTTGCATGACACACTGTGCAAAACATATACTGTGATATAAGTTAAATAAGCAGGGTGACAATATACAGCCTTGACGTACTCCTTTCCCAATTTGGAATCAGTCTGCTGTTCCATGTCCAGTTCTAACTGTTGCTTCTTGACCTGCATACAGATTTCTCAGGAGGCAGGTAAGATGGTCTGGTATTCCCATCTCTTGAAGAATTTTGCACAGTTTGTTGTGATCCACACAGTCAAAGTCTTTGGCATAGTCAATAAAACAGAAGTAGATGTTTTTCTGGAACTCTCTGGAAGTTCCTGATTCACTACTGTTGAAACCTGGCTTGGAGAATTGTAAGCATTACTTTGTTAGCATGTGAGATGAGTGCAATTGTGCAGTAGTTTGAACATTCTTTGGTGTTGCCTTTCTTTGGGATTGGGTTGAAAACTGACTTTTTCCAGTTCTGTGCCAAAAAGATCTCTCGTCTTTCCCATTCTATTGTTATCATCTATTTTTTGCATTGATCACTGAGTAAGGCTTTCCTATCTCTCCTTGCTATTCTTTGGAACTCTGCATTCAAATGGGTATATCTTTCCATTTCTCCTTTGCCTCTTGCTTCTCTTCTTTTCACAACTGTTTGTAAGGCCTTCTCAGACAACCATTTTGCCTTTTTGCATTTCTTTTTCTTAGGGATGGTATTGATCACTGCCTCCTATACTATATCAGGAACCTCCATCCATAGTTCATCGGACACTCTGTCTATCAGATCTAAACCCTTGAAATTTAATAACTTTAAAATTACTCAGTGTGAAAAAAAAATTACTCAGTATGAATAGTAATATATTTTTTTCTTTTTTATTATTGAGTACAGCATAGTGTACATGTCTTTCCTAAACTCTCAGTCTATGCCTCCTTCCCACCCTTTACCCTCCCGCTGTTTTAATCATAAGTTCATTGTTTAAGTCTATGAATCTGTTTCTTTTTGTAAATAAGTTCATTTATATAATTTTTTTTGATTCTTCATGTAAGGGATATTGTATGATGTTTACCTTCTCTGTCTGACTTAATTTCCTTAGTATTATAATCTCCAGGTTCATGAATGTTGCTACAAATGGCATTTTTAAAATTTTTTTAATGGCTGTGTAATATTTCATTGCATTTATGTACAACATCTTGTTTATTCATTCCTTTGTTGGTGGACATTTAGGCTTTTTTCATGTCCTGGCTTTTAAACATAGTGCTGCAGTAAACTCTGGGACACATGTATTCTTTTGAATGATGTTTTTCTCCAGATACATGCCCAGGAGTGGGATTGCTGGATAGTTCTATTTTTAGTGTTTTTAGAAACAAATTTACATCCCTACTGACAATGTAGGAGGACTCCCTTGTCTTCACACCCTCTCTGGCATATATTGCTTTTATTTTTTAGTTTTTTTTCTTACAGTTGTTTCTAATCTCATAACTTTTTGATCAAAAAAGATATTTGATAAGATTTCAATTTTAAAAATTTATCATGGCTTACTTTGCAGCCCAGCAAGTTATCAATTCTGGAGAATGTTTCATGTATACTTGAAAAGAATGTATATTCTGCTGCTTTTGGATGCAATGCTTTATAAATATCACTCAAGTCCATCTCATCTGATGTATCATTTAAAACCTATGTTTTCTTGTTAATTTCCTATTTGGACAATCTGTCCAATATGAAAATAAGATGTTAAAGTCCCCCACCATTGTTGTGTTACTACTGATTTCTTCCTGTATAGCTGTTAGTATTTGCTTTATATACTGAAGTGCTTCTACATTGGGTACATATATATTTAGAATCAATGTATCTGCTTGTTGAATAATTCCCTTAATCATTATGTAGTGTCCTTCTTTGTTTCTTTTAAGAGCTTTTATTTTAAAGTCTATGCTGTCTGATGTGAGTATTGCTACTTCAGCTTTCTTTCAGTTTCAATTTTCATAGAATACCTTTTTTCATCCCCTTGCTTTCAGTCTGTATGCATACTTAGGTGTAAAGTGAGTCTCTTGTAGACAGCAAACATAAGGGTCTTATTTTGTATCCATTCAACCAGTCTGTGTCTTTTGTTTAGAGTATTTACTCTGTTTACATTTAAAGTAGTTATCAATATATATGTTCTTATTTGAATTTTGTTTATTATTTTAGAATTGTTTTGTAGATCTTTTTTCTTTCTTTCCTATTTAGTTCTCTTCTCTTGTGAATTTATGAGAAGCTTTTGTGTCTTGTTTGGATTCTTTTCTTGTTGTGTATTATCTATTGGAGATAATCAACTTACTACAAATGAAGCATGCAATGTTTTTCATTGGTAAATGAATAGAAAATTTTTTAATTTACAGAATGATTTCAATTTGTAAAGATCAGGAAAGGCCCACAAATAATTACAGAAATAGCCTAGATCAGGACTAGCATTTTTTTTTTTTTGCATTAAAAATCCAAATAGTAGACAGTTTAGGGTTTCTAGATCAGATGGTCTCTGTCTAAATAACTGGTTATAATAAAAGCAACCATATACTATGTGTAAATGAAAGAGCATAACTATGTTTCAGTGAGGTGTTATTTTTGGATACTGAAATATGAGTTTCATATAAGAATCACATGTCACAAAATACTCTTCTTCTTTTTTTTTTTTCTTCTTCTTTTGCTTTTTTTTTAACCATGTAAAATGTGAAACCTCTTAGCTCACAGAAAAAAGTTGGTGAACTATATTTGGCCTGTGGTTCTTAGTGTGCTGACCACTGATCTTGAGTTCCAGAGCATCACCTTCTACATATTGATAGCACTTATATTTTGTCATTTGCTTTTTCTCTTTTACTTATATAACAATATGCAGACATGTACATGTATATTTTTAATACTGTTAAATTATTTTACATAAATATTTATGTCCTTTGTAAAAGCATCATACAGTAAACACTCTCATATCAACAAAGGGTTTTATATATTAGTGCAGTTGGTCCATACAATTATTAATATAACCTTCCATTATATGGATAGGAAAAGTAGGGCTTAGAGAACACCTAGAGGTTCCAGGTTTCCTCTCTGTTCTGATAATCATCAATTCTTTCTTAGCAAAATTTTCCATTGAGTGAAATAAATTAAAGTTGATTTTCTTGTATTATACATATCCAGTTCTGAGCTTATATTTTTCAACTTGAGTGAAGTCAACTGCGGGCAGGCTCCATTGGTTTCTTTTACCCACTATATGACTTCCACTATTAGTGTATTTTGTATCATTTGCTATTATCATGCTTCCCCAGTGACTCAGCTGGTAAAGAATCCATCTCCAATGTGGAAGACCTGGGTTTTATCTGTGGGTTGGGACGATCACCTGGAGAAGGGAAAGGCTACCCACTCCAGTATTCTGGCCTAGAGAATTCCATGGTCTGTATAGTCCATAAGGTCACAAAGAGTTGGACACGCCTGAGCAACTTTCACTTTTGCTTTTTCACTATTATCATAAATTATTAGTAAAATCAATTAGCCCAACAGTCAGAAAGCAACTTTATACTCCATATTTTTTTCTCACTTATTCAGAGAAATCTTAAAGTTGTTTTTTTTCCCTCAGTATTTCTACTTCATATGGTTGCCTAAACTACATTTAATGTGGCTTGACTCAGAGTAGTTGAAACAACCATTTTTGTGACTTCTTGCTTTTTTCTCTCAGTTAAAAAAATAACGGCAGAGGGAAAAAAAAATGTATATATGCTTTCACTTAATATAGATTTGTAAAACATTTAAAGCAGCCAAAAATTGCAGCCCATATTCAACTATAGTGTGTGTGTATGTGCGCATTGTAAAATCTGTAAGACATATTTTCTGGGGTGAAACTTTAAATTCTTAAACATTTAATTTTTATCCATATTTGCTCTGACAGCCCAGTTTTAAATCACACTGTTACAGAGGTAAAATGCTTACTATATTTTCAAAGGATGAATATTTGTACTTTTCTTGTTGTTGTTCAGTCACTAAGTTGTGTTTGACTCCTTGCAACCCCATGAACTGCAGCATGCAGGCTACCCTGTTCATTTTCTCCTCAAGTTTGAGCAGATTCATTTCCATTGAAAAGTGATGCTATCTAACCATCTCATCCTGTGCTGCCCCCTTATCCTTTAGCTTTCAATCTTTCCCATCATCAGGGTTTTTTCCAATGAGTCAACTCTTCATATCAGGCAGCCAATGTATTGGAGCTTCAGCTTCAGCATCCAATGGCTAATCAGGATTTTTCTTTTAGAACTGACTGGTTCAATCTCCTTCCAGGAGGTGCTAGTGGTAAAGAACCTGCCTGCCAATGCAGGAGAGATAAGAGTCATGGGTTCAACCCCTGGGTCGGGACGATCCCCTGGAAGAAGGCATGGCAATCCACTCCAGTATTCTTGCCTCAAGAATCTCATTGACAAAGAAACCTGGAGGGCTAGAGTCTACAGGGTCACACAGAGTCAGACATGACTGAAGTGACTTAGCATTCATGCATGCAGTCCAGATTCTAAAGAGTCTTCACCAGCACCACAATTTGAAAACATCATGCCTTCTTTATGGTCCAACTCTCACATTTGTACATGACTACTGGGAAAGAAAAAAACAAAACAAAAACATAGCTTGACTATATGGACCTCTGTCAGCAAAGTGATATCTTTGCTTTTGAATATGCTGTCTCAGTTCAGTTCAGTCACTCAGTCACGTCTGACTCTTTGCAACCCCATGGACTGCAGCATGCCAGGCCTCCCTGTCCATCACCAACTCCCAGAGTTTACTCAAACTCATGTCCATTGAGTCGGTGATGCCATCTAACCATCTCATTCTCTGTTGTCCCCTTCTCCTCCCACCTTCAATCTTTCCCAGCATCAGGGTTTTTTCCAATGAGTCGGTTTTTTGTATCAGGTGGCCAAAGTATAGGAGTTTCAGCTTCAGCGTCAGTCCTTCCAATGAATATTCTGGACTGATTTCCTTTAGGATGGACTGGTTGGATTTCTTTGCAGTCCAAGGGACTCTCAAGAGTCTTCTCCAACACAACAGTTCAAAAACATCATACACTGTCTAGTTTTGTCATAGCTTTCCTTCCAAGGAGCAAGTCTCTTCTAATTTCATGGCTGCAGTCACTGTCCACAGTGATCTTGGAGACCAAGAAAGTAAAAACTGTCACTGCTTCCACTTTTTCCTCTTCTATTTGTCTTGCAGTTATGGGACTAGATGCCATGGTCTTAGTTTTTTGAATGTTGAGTTTAAAGTCAGCTTTTTCAGTCTCCTCTTTCACCTTCATCAAGAGGCTGTTTAGTTCCTCTTTGCTTTCATTAGGGTGATGTTATCTGCATATCTGAGGTTATTGATACTTCTACCAGCAATCTTGATTCCAGTTTGTGATTTGCCCAGCCAAACATTTCTCATAATTTATTCTGCATATGTGTTAAATAAGAAGTGTGACAGGACACAATCTTGTCATACTGTTCAAAACATTAACCTAGTCATATTTTTAATTTTGCCTTGAATAGACTTTCACTGTATTTTAAGAAATTCTACCCTATATCAATTGTGAAGTGATGGACATCATAGAAAAAAGGATAAATTAGTTTTTAAAATGTGACTACACATTGGCTTTCATGTTAGAAATACATGAAAGTGACATTATTAAAATATGTTGACTGGTGAATATTTTGACATTTTACCACTAAATTGTCAAAACAATATCATGAACACATTCAGCTCCATATTTTCAGAAATACTGACAGCATTAAGTGCTTTTCTTGCTGCCAGACAGCAAATCAATGGTATGATCAATATCACAATCTGCAGACTTTGAATCAGCTACAAATAAGTGGATTTTGTCTAAATATTAACACTTACACAAGAGCAAACATTGAGGTCATGTTAGATCATTTGCAGTCATTAATACTCTCAATTATTTAACAGTTTGTGTTTTTCCAAAAAGGTGATTCTCAGCAAACTTTTTATCCCTGATTTCCTGTGGTCAGATATTGGGTTTATATTATTTAGCTGTCTAGATGTATATGTGACCATAAGAATTTGACTTTAGCTGAACAGCAAAACAAAATACCTGGCACATTGCTGTATCCAGGAAATGCTAGCTGTACTTGAATAAACTAATCTGAATGATGCCAGAAAGATTTGTTGTTCACTCAGTGTATTTTATTTGCTGGTTAAAAAACAAACAAACTGATTATCCTGTTTAATTAGATAAATATTGGTCTCAAATTTTAGATAAAGACTGGGTTAAATGTCTCAAATAACCTATTATGCCTTTCTAATATACTCTGAAGGATAGCATGAAAATTAATATTTTAGCTTCAAGGAAATGAAATGGGGAGCTTTTATAAAGCTCTAAGCCCTCTTTATTTGTTCTACAAAAAATCAATGATACCTATTTTTCTAAAAGCAAAGCCAAACAAAAATATGGATAAATAAGAAAATGAGTGGAGATACAGATTTAGTTGAATTAAAATATATCAAGAGTAAATATTTCTCATGTTTCAGAAATAGAGATAATCCCAGTTATTCCAGATTTAGTCTTATTGGTTCCAATGAGAAACAGCAGATGCAGGGCAAATTCTCATCTCTAGAGTGAATCTGCATATTTTCCTCTGCTGTTCAGATGGACCTCAGACAAAATTCTTGTGTAGACTTGAAGAGCAAGGTCACATTCATCAAAGTGCTTCTCCACAAAACCATGGGGATTGAAGGACTGGCAAATTTTAAATATGATTTGATTCTCCGGAGATAGGAACATTTCAGAAATTGATCTGACCCAGGTTCATGGACTGTCTAACTAATAATATTAGTAGTTAATTCTTTCACTATTTAAAAATGTATTGTATTTGTTTATTTATTTATTTATTTATTTATTTATTTATCTGGCTGCATTGGTTCTTAGTTGTGAAAAACATGATCTTCACTGTGGCATGTGAGAGCCTCCTTGATGACATGCAGCCTTCTCAGCGTCTGGGCTTCAGTGACTGTGGCTCACCGACTATCTAGTCGTGGCATGTAGACGCAGTAGTTTTGGTGTATGGGCTTCGTTGCCCTACAGTATGTGGGATCTTAGTTTTCTAACCAGGGATCAAACTCCAATCTCCTGCATTGGACAGCGAATTCTTAACCACTGGACCACCAGGGCAGTCCCCTCTACCTTCATTCTTTATTATAAAACCTCTAATATTTTACTTGTGGACTCTTTTTGGTATTTATTGATGGTCAGCAAGCTCTCTTTTACTTTTCATGTGTAGATGACAACTCAATCTTGAGCCTTAATGTTTGTTCAGCGTGAGGGAAAATTTTGTTTTTCCTAATGACCTGAGATAATATTTCAAGATCCTTGACATTTTATACAAAAATACTCCTCTGACAAAACACTTTTCAAAACAATATTTTGACTGAAGTTTCAGTACAAATGTCTATATATACTAATTCAGTGATACTGTCACATAATAAAACACATATAGAATAACAATATTTCAAAGGTAATTTTAAAAATGAGCATTTTAATTGTACTTTTCCCATGCAAAATTTTTTGAAAGCAATTGAGCAATGCTAATTAAGGGATATTAAAATTTATCTTATCTTTTTACTTAAAAATTCCATTCAAAATATTTATGTAAAGGAAATATATACAGTCTATAGTAAGATTGAAATGAAAAATGTTCATAGCAGTCTTCATTAGAATACAAAATTGTGGATATTATAATTATCTAAATAGAATGTTTTAGATAAATTATAGTGTAATATAAAGAATTGAAATACAGATAGTAAATTGGAGCTATTTATTTACATGAACTTATTTTATGATATATTGATAAATGAAGGTATGATTATATATTGGATGTATATTTGATCTCACTGTATATAAAAATATAAAGACATAATATAAAATGCCAAGAACAGCTGAAATAAATTTATTGATGTTTATTTGTGAAGATTTAGCATGTAAAATGTATACTGGCTACTTGTCTATATTTTCTAACGTAATAGTTATTTTTGTAATAAATATATTTTAAAGATTGCACATTTCTTTATGCTATAGCATTAAATATGGGGATTTTGAGGATCTAAAACTTAATCTTTTTTCCTCTTCATTCTTTTCTTAACTGAAATAAGAAAAAAAAAAGATATATACTCTAATAGTTCTCCTTACATAATAAATTGCAACAAATTAAACTGTCAACTAATATCAATGGGGAAACAAATCTTTTTGATAACCGCTTAGCAAAATGTTGCTTTGGGATATTTGACATTTTGATAACGATCATCGATAATTGTTGTGAAATCCTCGGTAAATTTGTAAACCAGGTGCAAATAATGTGGCATAAAATGTTCATTATGCAAATTAGATGGTTTAAATCTTCACATGGAGCTAATGTGCTTATGCTGAAGTTTAAAGCACTTATTTTCTTCCCACCTAGCAGAACCCAACTGCACATCCTTCTGATTGCATGTTGAGAAAATTATTTATATTTATATTGCTACACAAACAAACTCACCAAAGAAAAGCTAAATAGGATGTGATTTTGTTGGCCTTGACATCAAGTGGTGTGGCAGAAGAAACTCCCATTTTTTAAGATAAAAAAATAAAAGGAGTTAAGGTTTTAAGATAAAAGGAGTTACACAAAATTGTAGGAAAAGAAAGAAACTTCATCAAAATGTCTCTTGCTTTCACTTTCCTATGAGGACATTATAATATAAAGTAACTGAAATTCTCATTTAAAACTTTACAATTAGTGGAAGAACCATAGTATAATTCTAGTGAGAGCATACCTTTACCTATATATTGTTATGTATGTGAAGAAAATGTATTTTCTTGATTTCTTTGCTGCTGATCTTTTCATCCTTACTTTCTACTTCATGTGAGGAAGAGGAGGATGGGTGTCATAATGATCAGTTCCAGTAATTGCTTCCCAAGCTAATAACCATGTCTTTTGGTAACATAATCTGAAAAGAAAAATAAAACTTTTTCTCAGACCACAAGTTCCTCTCTGATCATCATCTGGTGTATGAAATGTTATTAAAAAAAATAAAAAGACAAGACCTCATATGGTGCAAAGAGATGAAGTACACACACACACACACACACACACACACACACACACACACATTTCTGAATCCTCAGGAGCCTGCAAAAAACAATGGTGACCTGCTGCATTTCCAGAATAATGACCAGGAGAAACAAATGGGTTTCATGATACTTGTATGGATTGATGATATGTACGCCAGCACTCATTCCTGGAGTGTGTGTTCCTGGTGATTTATTTCTAGTCATAAATTATTCTCCCAAAGATACCTTTCTGCTTTGACACCATTCTGATTTCCCACGGAAATATATAAACATGTTGGGCCCCTTTCATGAAATGCACTGGCCATGAAGAACTAAAAGTGGTTAGAATAGAAAAGCAAACATAATCATAGTATGCTGCCCAGCTCAACTGTAAATAAAACTTAAATACCATCATAGTAAATCTTCAGTAAATCTTCATCCCTCTAACTTTTCACCATCATTTTGATGTTATGAAATGACCTTTTTGTGAGTCATCTATTCTGAATGATATTGATACACACACACACACACACACACACACACACATATATATATTTGGCTACCTCCAGGGATGCTACATATTTCTGAAAACCTGCATCCTAGTCATGGAAAGTACAGTCTGTTCTAAATTCAGAACAGCTAGTTTTCTTCTCCTTTAGTAGGGGTTGGGGGATCTGGGCTAATTATTTGACCATACGGTTATACTACAACTTTTAAATTGTTGTCTATTTCCTGTTGGTCTATATTTCAGGAACTTTACTCATAATGCTTTCTTTTACGCAGTTGTTTAATTTGACTTATTTCTATGTTTTCTTAGCACCAAGCTTCTCCCTTAAAACCTAATGATGACTACCTTGAGAAAAATATTTTTTCAAATATAACTTAATGAAAACTATGAGTAGATATCTTTCTAAAAGGATCATTAGACAATGTGTTATAAAGAACAATGCACAAGGCCATTTTTCTCAGACAGTAAAATAAAAACCTAACTAAGTCCAAGTCAGGCTTCAGCAATATGTGAACCGTGAACTTCCAGATGTTCAAGCTGGTTTTGGAAAAGGCAGAGGAACCAGAGATCAAATTGCCAACATCCACTGGATCATCGAAAAATCAAGAAATTTCCAGAAAAACATTCATTTCTGCTTTATTGACTATGCCAAAGCCTTTGACTGTGTGGATCACAACAAACTGTGGAAAATTCTGAAAGAGATGGGAATACCAGACCACCTGACCTGCCTCTTGAGAAACCTGTATGCAGGTCAGGAAGCAACAGTTAGAACTGGACATGGAACAACAGACTGTTTCCAAATAGGAAAAGGAGTATGTCAAGGCTGTATATTGTCACACTGCTTATTTAGCTTATATGTAGAGTACATCATGAGAAATGCTGGGCTGGAAGAAGCACAAGCTGAAATCAAGATTGCCAGGAGAAATATCAATAACAGATATGCAGATGACACCACCCTTATGGCAGAAAGTGAAGAAGAACTAAAGAACCTCTTGATGAAAGTGAAAGAGGAGAGTGAAAAGTTGGCTTAAAGCTCAACATTCAGAAAACTAAGATCATGGCATCTGGCCCCATCACTTCATGGCAAATAGATGGGGAGACAGTGGAAACAGTGTCAGACTTTATTTTGGGGGGCTCCAAAATCACTGCAGATGGTGATTGCAGCCATGAAATTAAAAGACACTTACTCCTTGGAAGGAAAGTTATGACCAACCTAGACAGCTTAAAAAGCAGAGACATTACTTTGCCAACAAAGGTCTGTTTGGTCAAGGCTATGGTTTTTCCAGTGGTCATGTATGGATGTGAGAGTTGGACTGTGAAGAAAGCTGAGCACCAAAGATTTGATGCTTTTGAACTGTGGTGTTGGAGAAGACTCTTGAGAGTCCCTTGGACTGCAAGGAGATTCAACCAGTCCATCCTAAAGGAGATCAGTCCTGAGTGTTCATTGGAAGGACTGATGCTGAAGCTGAAACTCCAATACTTTGGCCACCTCATGCAAAGAGTTAACTTATTGGAAAAGACCCTGATGCTGGGAGGGATTGGGGGCAGGAGGAGAAGGGGATGACAGATGAGATGGCTGGATGGCCGCCGACTCAATGGACATGAGTTTGGGTAAACTCTGGGAGTTGGTGATGGACAGGAAGGCCTGGCATGCTGCGATTCATGGGGTCGCAAAGAGTCAGACACGACTGAGAAACTGAACTGAACTGAACTAAATCTCTGTCATCATATGCAAGGGGGCCCCCACAGTATCTGCTTGGAAGAATTTCAGGATTACTTTAAAATCTGACTTCTGTGTGTTTCCCATTTTTTGGATAGGATAATTTATTGAAATTTTCTTACCCTTATTATATTTTTGTGTATTGAGTGTGTAAATGGAAGTGGAATATAAATAACTTATCTATTTATTGTTAATTAAATTTATTTTTTTTAACTGCAGGATAATTCATTTATAATATTGTGTTAGTTTCAGCCAAACATCAGCAGGAATCAGGTATAAGTACCTATATCCCCTCCTTCTTGAACCTCCCCGCCACCTCCCTATAACTTGTCTATTTAGCTTAATGGTTGTCAGTGAAGAAAAGTCTGGGCTTAATGTGAATCAGTTCAGTCAGTCAGTTCAGTCGCTCAGTCATGTCCGACTCTTTGTGACCCCATGAAATGCAGCACGCCAGGCCTCCCTGTCCATCACCAACTCCTGGAGTTTACTCAAACTCATGCCCATCGAGTCAGTGATGCCATCCAGCCATTTCATTCTTTGTCGCCCCCTTCTCCTCCTGCCCCCAATCGCTCCCAGCATCAGGGCCTTTTCCAATGAGTCTGCCCTTCACATGAGGTGGCCAAAGTATTGGAGTTTCAGCTTCAGCATCAGTCTTCCCAAAGAACACCCAGGACTTATCTCCTTCAGGATGGACTGGTTGGATCTCCTTGCAGTCCAAGGGACTCTCAAGAGTCTTCTCCAACACCACAGTTTAAAAGCATCAGTTTTTCAGTGCTCAGCTTTCTTCATAGTCCCACTCTCATATCCATACATGACCACTGAAAAAACCATAGCGTTGACTAGACAGACCTTTGTTGGCAAAGTAATGTGTCTGCTTTTTAATATGCTGTCTAGGTTGGTCATAACTTTCCTTCCAAGGAGTAAGTGTCTTTTAATTTCATGGCTGCAGTCACCATCTGCAGTGATTTTGGAGCCCAAAATAATAAAGTCTGACAGTTTCCACTGTCTCCCCATGTATTTCTCATGAGGTGATGGGACCAGATGCCATCATCTTAGTTTTCTGAATGTTGAGCTTTAAGCCAAATTTTTCATTCTCCTCTTTCACTTTCATCAAGAGGCTTTTTAGTTCCTCTTCACTTCTGCCATAAGGGTGGTGTATTCTGCATATCTGAGGTTATTGATATTTCTCCTGGCAATCTTGATACCAGCTTGTGCTTCTTCCAGCCCAGCCTTTCTCATGATGTACTCTGCATATAAGCTAAATAAGCAGTGTGACAATATACAACCTTGATGTACTCTTTTTCCTATTTGGAACCAGTCTGTTTCCATGTCCAGTTCTAACTGTTGCTTCCTGACCTGCATACAGGTTTCTCAAGAGGCAGGTCAGGTGGTCTGGTATTCCCATCTCTTTCAGAATTTTCCACAGTTTGTTGTGATCCACACTGTCAAAGGTTTTGGCATAGTCAATAAAGCAGAAATAGATGTTTTTCTGGAACTATCTTGCTTTTTTGATGATCCAGCAGATATTGGCAATTTGATCTCTGGTTCCTCTGCCTTAATGTGAATAACTGAGCAATATCTAGAAATTCTTTACCCTTGGCCTTAGTGCAGTGACTAGATAGAAGTTGGGAGTATCTTTTAGGGAGAGAGTGAGTTTTTTACATGTTCCAAGAGAAAGAATGAAATGAGTATTGGTGAAATGAGGATAGATGATGGTAGATACCTGTTAGACAGTCACTTATATCAACTACATAAAATTATATGTCAAGGCTCCCTTATAATTAGAAAGAGATGTACACAGAAATGATAGATCTCCTTCCAGGCTTTGCCATAAAGCTTCAAGCATGATTGTCAAGAACCTCTCTTCTTCATCTATGGTGATATCTGAACTATATATTTAAAATAACAGAAATATGCATCACTTGGAAGAGAGCAAGGAGAATTTGCGTTGACATTATAAAGTAAGTCTTTATTGTATTTCATTCCTATTTCTGCTATAACAAATTACTACAAACTTTGTGGCTAAAAACAACATAAATGCTTGATCTTACACTTCTTTAGGACAAAGGTTGGAAATACATCTTTGAATCTAAAATCAAGTTGTTGGCAAGAGTGCCTCCTCTGGAACTCCAAGAAATAATTCATTTCCTTCTTGTTTCCATCATCTATAGGCTGCCTGTATTCATTGGCTCATTGTAAATTTCTTCATCTTTGAAGTCAGCAGCATTGTAACTTTCAAACTCCTGCTCTGAATGTCACTCTGGTAACCTCTGTTTTCACATCTCTTCCTTAGATTCAGACTCTCTGAACTCTCACTTACAAATATTTTTGTGATTACATTTGTCCTAACCCAGATAACTCAGGGTAAATCTTTCCATCTCAAAAAAGCCAACCTACTTACATCTTAAAAGTCCCTTTTATTATGTAAGTAACATGTTAAGAGATCCTGGAGACTGGGGCCTGGCATCTTTGGGGGAAATTTATTCAATTCACCCCCGTGGAAATTTATTGAAGTCTCACTATCAGCAGAAAATTGGATTAAACATTTACTGAGCATTGCCCTGCCCACCAGAGTAAGACCCACCCAGGTTTCCCTACAGCCGATCCCTTGAATCAGAAAGCTTGCACAAGTCTCTTATCCTCATCCATCAGAAGACAGACAGAATGAAAAAAACAATCACAGAAAACTAAATGAAGTGATCACATAGATTACAGCATTGTGTAACTCAGTGAAACTATGAGCCATGCTGTGTAAGGCCACCTAAGAAGATGGGTCATGGTGAAGAGTTATGACAAAATGTTTTCTACTGGATAAGGGAATGGCAAACCACTTCATCATTCTTTCCTTGAGAACACTATGATCAGGATGAAGAGGCAAAAGATATAACAATGAAAGATGAGCCTTCAGGTTGGTCAGTGCAGTTGGAGAAGAGTGGAGAAATAATTCCAGAAGGAATGAAGAGGCTGAGCCAAAGCAGAAACGAGGCCCAGTTGTGGATGTGTCTAGTGATGAAAGTAAAATCCAATGTTGTAAAGAACAATAGTGCATAGGAACCTGGAACATTAAGGCCATGAACCAGGGTAAATTGGAAGCGGTCATCAGGAGATGGGAAGAGTGAACATTGACATTTTAAGAATCAGTGAAATGAATGGGAATGGATGAATTTAATTCATATGATCATTACATATACTAGTATGGGCAAGAGTCCCTTAGAAGAAGTGGAGAAGGCTTCATAATCAATGAAAGAGTCCAAAATGCAGTACTTGGGTTCAGTCCCAAAAAGGACAGAATTATCTTGGTTCTTTTCCAAGGCAAACCATTCAATACCACAGTAACCCAAGTCTGTGACCCAACCACTAATGCTGAACAAGCTGAAGATAAATGGTTCCATGAAGACCTACAAGACCTTCTAGAAGTAACACCAAAAAAAAAAAAAAAATTCATCATAGGGTACTGAAATGCAAAAGTAGAAGCTCAAGAGTTTCCTGGAGTAACAGGTAAGTTTGACCTAGAAGTACAAAATGAAACAAGGCAAAGGCTATCTGTTTTGCCAAGAGAATGCAATGGTCATAACAAACACCCTCTTCCAACAACACAAGAGACAACTCTAGACATGGGCATCACTAGCTGATCAATCACTGAAATCAGATTGTTATATTCTTTGCAGCCTCAGATGAAGCAGCTCTAAATGGTCAGAAAAAACAATTCCTGGAACTGACTGCAGCTCAGTTCATGAGATTCTGGTTGCAAAATTCAGACTTAAGTTGAAGAAAGTAGGGAAAATCTTAGGTCATTCATTCATTACCTAAATCAAATCCCTTATGATTATACAAAGGAAGTGACAAATAGATTCAAGGGATTAGATATGATACACAGAGTGCCTGACGATCTATGGATGGAGGTTTATAATATTGTACAGGAGGCAGTGACCAAATAATTCCCAAGAAAAAGAATTGCGAGAAAGCAAATTGGTTGTTGGAGAAGGGCTTATACATAGCTGAGAAAAGAAGAGAAGTGAAAGGCTAAGGAGAAAAGAAAAGATAAATTCAGAATCAGACCTACTGGAATTCAGAACTCCAAAGAATAGTAAGGAGAGATAAGAAAGCCTTCTTAAGTGAACAATGCAAAGTAATACAGGAAAACAATAAAATGTGTAAGACTAGAGATGCTGTCAAGAAAATTAGAGATACCAAGGAAAATTTTCATGCAAAGATGGACACAATAAAGGACAGAAATTGTATGGACTTAACAGAAGAAGATATTAAGAAGAGGTGACAAGAATACACAGAAGAGCTGTACAAAAAAGATCTCAATGACCCAGATAACCATGGTGAAATGATCACTCATCTGTGTGAAGTCAAGTGAGCCTTAGGAGAATTACTACAAACAAAGGTAGTGGAGGTGATGGAATTCCAGCTGAGCTATTTCAAATACAAAAAGATGAAGCTGTTAAAGTGTTGCACTCAATGGGCCAGGAAATTTGGAAAACTCAGCAGTGGCCACAGGACTGGAAAATGTCAGTTTATGTTCCAATTCCAAAGATGGGTACTTCTGCATCATTGACTGCACTAAAGGCTTTAACTGTGTGAATCACAACAAACTGGAAAATTCTTAGATGGGAATACCAAACCACATAACCTGCCTCTTGGGAAACCTATATGTAGATCAAGAAGCGACAGTTAGAAACTTACATGAAACGTCAGACTGGTTCAAAATTGGGAAATGTATATGTTAAGGATCTATATTGTCACCCTGCTTTTTAAATATAAATGGTGAGTACATAATGTGAAATGCAGGGCTGGTTGAGTCACAAGCTTGGATCAAGATTACTGATTACCGACTAAGAAATGTCAATAACCTCAGATATGCTCAGATGACACAATCTTAATGTCAGAAAGTGAAGAGGAGCTAAAGAACCCCTTGATGAAAGTGAAAGGAGAGTGAAAAACCTGGCTTGAAACTAAGACCATGGCATCTGGCCCTATCACTTCATGTCAAATAGATGGGGAAAAAGTGGAAACAGTAACAGAATTTATTTTCTTGGGCTCCAAATCACTGTGGATGATGACAACAGCCAAGACATTAAAAAAAAAAAAAAAAAAAAACTCTTGCTCCTAGGAAGAAAAGCTATGACAAACCTTGAAAGCATGTTAAAAACAGAGCCATCACTTTGTTGACAAAGGTCCATATAGTTGAAGCTATGGTCTTTCTAGTAGTCATGCACATATGTGAGTGTTGGACCATAAAGAAGGCTGAGCACCAAAGAATTGATGCTTTCAAATTGTGGTGATAGAGAAGTCTTTTGAGGGTCCCTTGGACAGCAAGGAGATCAAACCAGTCAATTCTAAAGGAAATCAACCTGAATATTCATTGGGAGTACTGATGCTGAAGCTGAACCTTAATACTTTGGCCATCTGATGCAAGGGGCCAACTCAATGGCAAAGACTCTGATGCTGGTGAATACTGAAGGCAGGAGGAGAAGTGGGCAACAGAGCCTAAGACTGTTGGATGGCATCATTGACTCAATGGACATGAGTTTCAGCAAGGTCTGGAAGATAGTGCAGGACAGGGAATCTTATCATGCTGCAGTCCATGGTGTCACAAAGAGTCAGACAGGACTGAGTGACTGCATAATATTGTATTAATCTTCATTGCGTAAATCAGGGGGGAAGGTGTTTGTTGTAGCCACTAAATTGTTCATTATCCTGGCTAATATAAAAAGAATGAGAAGTAATTATTTTGGTATTTCACAAGATAAGTTTGAAGTATCAGAGGAAATTCCAAGTGGATACATACAATAGGATTGTGTTAATGTACAGACTTCTGGTTTAGAATAAAGAAATAAAAGTTATTCACAATCCCATTGAGGGTATCACTTTCAATTTGTACATTTTATATATCAATATCTCTCAAGATTTTTTTAAGTAGTGGCTTGTCTATAGTTAAAAAAAAAAAAAAAAGTCTTTCTAATCAATTATTACTAATGTGAATGTACTGAATCCCTTGAGTGTATTTGGGCTGGATAGGATTAATAAATGAAGGTACTGAAATAGGCTTACCAGGAAAATGTATATGGTAAGAACAAAAGTTCCAAGGGGAAAAAAAAAACCTCTGGGAAAAAGATTATCAGTGAGTAACAGAAAAGAATCTAATAATAAATCCAAGAGTTTTCAGAGCATTGAGAGGATGGTAAGAGTATAGCACCTTACAAGACAATGCAAAACACATCTTACTACTAGACACACATGTTGACAAATTTAGTGACTAAATTCTTTGCTGCAAAATACATTTTAATGATAACTGTAAAGTCAACAAGGTCAAATGCTTTAGAGAGGTCAAATGTGATAAGTTCCAAGTATTCATTGGAATCAACAGCATGTGTACTTTTTATAACTTAGACAAGAATAGCTTCCATGGAGTGATATTTGATATTCCTTTTAGTTGGAGGGCAGAGAAGGTGAAATTGGTGACAAAAGATATATAAAACTGTTTCAGGCATCTTATTTATAAAAAAGTTGAAAATTTATCTATATTTTGCTTATTATATTAGAGAAAACATGAAGTCAAGGAATACATTTTCAAACATGTCAGACAAACATTGATAGGAATAGGTAAGTACAAAGATACAGGATAGAAAGGCTATGAAACAGTGTTACCAGGAGATAACATTCCAGTGTGATGTAGTTGCAGAAGTGAATGATGGCCCTGCTAAGATATTCCTATTTCTCTCTCATGCTGCTTTGAATAAGAAGATATGGTGAAATAGATTACTTAGGAAATTAGAGAATACTTTAAGTAGGCACTCTATCCAAATTAATACAGAATGATTCAGGCACAATAATATGCCACCAGCCTACCTAAGGATGTGGTTTTCTTCAGCAACTTTTAAAAGATAGGTTGAAAAGCTGAGAAGCCAATATTTAGACTTTTGCAAAATTGCAATTTTACTGGCAGTATGTAATAGAAATGCAAATAAGGAAACAAATTTGATGATGTTTGCAAGAGAATGATTAAAATGATGTACCATAGAATTTAGCAAGATAGGGAAGATAGAAAATACAGTAGTGAGGATTTTGGTAGGAGGCTAATTAATGTAGAGAAGTAATAAGATACAATTCTTGGTAAGATGGCAAAACAGATGTAATGGGCAGCCACATGTGAGAGTTCAAGGATGAATTTGGGTGAGAGAGTGAGGTGTTTGATTTCAGGAGTTCAGAATTGCAGCAATTATACATAATTATCAAAACTAGCAGTTGAATTTGAGTCAAGGTAATAGTCTAGGGAGTGGAAAATGTTAAGGGACTGATAAATTCACATGTTGCAAGTCTGTTTGGGTGATAAATGTACTTTGTAGAATAGATTACTAAACTTGAGGTGAATTGAAAGACAATGAGATAAGTGGCAAAATATAAAACCTTAAACTAATGACAAAATCTGGCTAAAAATCTATAAGTGGGGGCAATCAAAAAAGTAGCAGAAGATTTAAATATATAACACAGTTGAGCAGGACAAAATGAGCATGATAATGAAACCAAGTAGCATGAAAACTTCAATTTAAAATTCCTCATATTATCAGGGCTTATATGAATTAAAAGTTACAATAATACTTTTGAAATATGTGAATGTAGAGTAAATTTCCTTCAGAGAATTTTCAGGAGATTTCCATGGACAGTGAAGCCTGGTGGGCTACAATTCATAGCGTTGCAAAGGGTCAGACACAACTGAATGACTAACACCTAGAGTAATAGAAAAGAAAACAAAAATAAACAAATGGGACCTAATTAAAGTTGTTAGCACAGCAAAGGAAATTATGAACACAGCATAAAGACAACACACAGAATGTGAGAAAATATTTGCAACTGACAAGGAATTATCCTCATGCAACTCAATACCAAAAAAGAAATAAAAAATGGTGGTGGAGTTTTAAATAGATATTACTCCAAAGAAGACATACAGATGGCTAAAAGGCACAGGAAAAAGTCCTCCACATCAAAAATTATTAGAGAAATATAAGTCAGAACTACAATGAGGTGTCACCTCACACCATTCAGAATGCCATCATAAAAAAGTCTACAAAGAGGACACTAATACTAAGCTGAGTATTTGCAGGATGGTCCTTTATGTGTGACAGAATCAAAGTGTGCTGAATACCATGTGCGAGGAGGTGGCTCTCTACCTGCTTCCTTCCTTTCCATATCATTGTGGCTCTACTAGCTATGGCCTATATGTAAGATGAGGTCCAGGCATGCTTGCAGAGTTTTCCTTTCTCTCTTGCACTGAAGCCATCTAAGCAGTAATGGGTCCCAAGGCGTGCCCGCTGTGTGCAGGCTCATCTATCTCCTCCATTTTCCCTTCTTTGATCTGACATCCAGCAGGGAGACTAACCAGCATCTGTCTCTCAAACAAGGCCAAATCATCAGTAGGTACTCAAGGCAAATGCCAAGTCCTGAGCTCTCTTGTTGCCTTTCTCTTTTTAAATTTATTTCACTGCAATTGTTAAGTGTATGGTTTTGATGATATTTTAGTTCAAATACTTTATCAACATTGATGTATGTGATTCAGATAAGTTTTGAAAAACTATGGATTTGGGCATTGATATGTTAAAAAAAAAAAAAAAAAAACACTCATACACACACAAAAACATTGCTCTGCTTTCCTCCTTCATGGCCCTCTGTGGCTATATCATCTTCAAATAGTTGGAGAGTATGCATGTTGATAGTTTAGGACAGATGCAATGATCAGAATCTTTAACAATTGGTGTGACAGCAACCCATCAGAATAGATGATGTCTTCCATCTACAGCAAGATCCTCAATCAGCTAGATAGTCCAGGAATCAAGTCTTTAATGCTTAACTGAAGAGATTTCTAGGGTACCAGCTAGGTATCCAAGTGGTGGCATGGTTCAGGAGGGCTTTTTGCCATAGTATTTCACCCACTATCAATTGAAAAACAATATAGCTGTAGCTGCAAAATTTGTTCCAAGTTACTGAAAACCTGATTTAGTGTAGATTTTAGTGGTATTATTTCTATGACTTTCAAGTTATTTTAACAATATAAAGAAAGCCATGCTTCTTTATATTTAACAACACTCAAAATATCATGCTGACTATGGATGTACCATCTGAATGTGTCCGATCTTGTCAAAAATGTTTTGTGGAATATTTTATGCTATAACGTTGTGACCCAAGATCCATTTATGATTTCATGTATTGGGTTAAGGAACTTCATAGTGTATAGACTTAGGTTAGCAGCTACATAGCAGTTAATGTACCAGTAGCAATTTTTTCTATATTTTACTTTGTTCTTTATACATTTTAACTACATAGATTTGCCTGTCTTTATCAACTCTGAGTAAAAGAGCATCTTAGTAAATTTTCATTTAAGTGTAAATTTATGAACTAATAAAACATAAACTAATTAAACTATTATTACTGTACCATGAAACTAAAAGATGCTTGCTCCTTGGAAGAAAAGCTATGACCAACCTAGACAGCATATTGAAGAACAGAGATATTACTTTGCCAACAAAAGTCAATCTAGTCAAACCTACGGTATTCCCAGTAGTCATGTATGGATGTCAGAGTTGGACTATAAAGAAAGAATTGGTACTTTTGAACTTTTGTGTTGGAGAAGATCCTTGAGAGTCCCTTGGACTGAAAGGAGATCCAACCAGTCCATCCTAAAAGAAATCTATCCTGAATATTCATTGGAAGAACTGATGCTGAAGTTGAAACTCCAATATTCTGGTCACCTGATATGAATAGTTGACTCACTGGAAAAGACCCTGATGCTGAGAAAGATTGAAGGCAGGAGGAGAAGGGGACGATAGAGGATGAGATGGTTGGATGGCATCATTGACTCAGTGGACATGAGTTTGAGCAGTCTCTGGGAGTTGGTGATGGTAATGGAAGCCTTGGCATGCTGCAGTCCATGGGGTCACAAAGTCAGACACAACTAGACGACTGAACTGAATCAAATTATTATGAAAATCTTGATTATGTATTCAGTTCAGTTCAGTCTCTCAGTCATGTCCAACTCTTTGCAACCCCATGAACCGCAGCACACCAGGCCTCCCTGTCCATCACCAACTCCCGGAGTCCACCCAAACCCATGTCCATCGAGTCGGTGATGCCAACCAACCATCTCAGCCTCTGTTGTCCCCTTCTCTTCCTGCTCTCAATCTTCCCCAGCATCAGGGTCTTTTCACTTGATGTTTCTATACACAGCAAAGGCATTGCAACAGTTTATGGCTGCAATATCATAGCTAAGTGAAAGTCGCTCAGTCGTGTCCAACTCTTTGTGACCCCATGGACTATACAGTCCGTGGAATTCTCTAGGCAGAATACTCGAGTGGGTAGCCTTTCCCTTCTCCAGAGGATCTTCCCAGCCCAGGGATCAAACCCAGGTCTCCTGCAATGCAGGCGGATTCTTTACCACCTGAGTCAAAAGGGAAGCATCACAGCTAAGGCCAATCTCAGAAAGTATGTATATACCAGATGCATCTCTATATTTTCTACTTCCCTGCTTTCACCTCTCTCCCCTCTTCTTCTTTCTATCTCTCTGTCTCTCACAAATATAAACATACCCACACAGGCTGAAATATGAAGATACTTTTTATTGGAGTCTAGTGTAATCCAAAATTCCTGAACACAATGGAATACTCCTATCAGTAAGTCTAACCAAATTGAGTGAGATTAATTAACTAATTATTTCAGTCTATGCTTTCTGTCTGGAAACCTCTAATACTGAGAAATTAAAAGAGGAAAAAGAAAGAAAAGCTCTCTGAAGCTGACATTAATATTTAAAACATACCTTTCATTAAATACTACCCAATGTCTTTGAAGTCCATAGATATGTGATTTTGATTATTTTCTGTTTGTTTAATTCCTTATAAATACATACTCTCCTCTGTTCCAAATAATCAATCAAACCTTATGTTTCCTTTATGCAAAATGTCTTCCACAGTGGATACACTTCCTTCCACACCAGAGAGAATTGAAAATGAAAGGTCATGCTAACAGTAACTGGTACCTCATTTGAAAGTTAAATGCACCTGCCTTTGAATTTCTGAATTTTGGTTTCCCTTCCAGATGAAGTCATGGCTGCCAAACTCTTGAATTTTAGTCTTCCATATTCCTGATCTAATTTTGTGTAAGAAAAGAACCAAATAATGCACATCTTCACAACAGTAAATGGAGTATGAAATAAGTCTGGATTTTGTCATGGTGTATTCAGAATACCTATTGGTCTTGCCAGAGGGCTTATAATAGCAACTAGTTCCAGAATCTCTGTTTTCTGCTGTGTTGCTCCAGAAGTACAAATAGGCCTCACGTCATTCATTCTCAATATTTATTTTACCTCCTTCAAATTTTTAATAAAAATTCAATACCATGCTAAATTTTTCATTTTACCACTTATGGCGCAATGATGATAGAATGATGAATTGAGATTTTTGGGTGTTCTGGAGTAGTGAACATTCTTATATATCAAAGGCTGTGACATTAATCATGAACTAGACATACTTATTGAATGAAACAGTGGATGCTCTGTAGAGTTCAGCCCTTGTCATTGAGCTTTTACATTTGATATCTGATTCATTGGTTTCCAACTTTCTCAGATTTTTTAATCCAGTCATGCCACCTCAATAAACTATATCATCAAAAATTAGCAAGGAAAGGCATGTGTATGGCCATACTCACATATTTAATGGAATAAGAAGGTAGTTATTACATTTATAATTTTTCTCTTCATTCTAACATTTTTATTACTGCTGTCTAAAATTTTAGTTTTAGAATCTTATCTTCACTATTTTATAATGTTCAAACTCCAATTAACTTCATCTCAGTATCTTCTATGCCTTTACTAGTCATAGCTTATTAATGATTTTTCATGTATGGTTTACAAATAATAATCTTGGCCTAATAACAGTAGGGATCCCCACATGCTCAGAGCTTCATTTGGTCTGAAAGAGGACCCTGGAACATAGTTACAAAAATTAAAAGCAATTCTGACTCTAGCTCTCCTGATCACAGATTGGGAAACACTGAGCTAAATATTCACCTTCTCAAAGGCAACTTCACCATATAAACATTAAAATCCAGCACTACCATCTTTGCCACAACCTTATAACTTTTTGAGAATCTTCTTCTCACTCCCAGTCACAGATTCTAGACCTCATAAAATTATGCTCCTTTGATCCTTTAATGTTTCTAAAAATATAAATCAGCTAGACTCCCATTCCATTTATATTCTAAATTGGTGGTGGTGGTTTAGTCATTAAGTCCTGTCTGACTCTTGCTCACCCATGGACTATAGCCCTCCAGGCTCCTCTGTCCATGGAATTTTCCAGGCAAGAATACTGGAGTGGGTTGCCATTTCCTTCTCTAAGGGATCTTCCCCATCCAGGGATTGAACTCATGTCTGAGTTCACCACTGAACCACTACCGAAGTCCCACATCCTATACTATACGTATACATTCTTTGGCCAGCTTCCTAATTAGTTTTCATGCTGCTCTGACCCAGAAAAAGAGAAAAAAAAATACGAAAAAGAAAACATAATTGTTGCAATCTTAGATCTGCATTACTATATGCAAGTGAAGAAAATCATTTAACTAGAAGGTCATCACTGAAATTTCCAGTTTTCAAACTAGACAGTTACCTCAAAACTATTTATCAATCATTTATTTTTACCCCATACCTTTCTTCACTCTTTCCTCAAGCACTATTCCAAAGACAATACCCAGTAATAGAAACCACAACTGTACTTTCAAAAGGAAACTCTGCCATTTCTCAGTTCTATGATATAACTGGAGCAATCCTGTATAATTTCTCACAAATTCCTGTTCTCCTTACAAACTTAGAAACACTACCATAAATGCAAACCTTTTTATCTGTTCTCAGAGATTGACATATTTAACCCTTCTCCTCCTAAACCACTGTTCCTCTCCCTAATCGTATAGTTTAAGAACTTCCTCTATTGACTACATTTTTTCTGGGTATTCAATTTCTTATACATAGTGCTTTGTCCTTAAAGGATAATACGTGTAATATTTCCATTTTAGAAAGAGATTTCATGAGCCTTGTATTTTCCTAGGTATTTTAAAGTGTTTTAAGATTGTGGAGAGTAGTTCTCCTTTTGCTAACTCATATCTATTATTGCTGTAATGTTTCCAGACATTATTGTTTACTTTCTACACCTGTATATTCTTTTGTCTTCTGTAAAATTGTACTTCTCTCCTGTTATAGTAAACAAGATAATATTTCTTACTAAGCTTTTTTGTGGTTTAGATTTTCTTCTAGAACTGAATCTGTTAAATTCATCCTTTTTTGTCTTCTACTTTTATGTTACAGCTTTTCTCTTTGTATTTTTGTGTTGTGATTTGGGCAAGGGTCACTACATAATGTTTTAGTTTTTTCATAGGAAATTATTCATTTTTTCTAAATACATTTACATTTGTGTGTGTTTCTGTGTTCAGTTGCTCAGCAGGTTCCAACTCTCTGCTTCCCTATGGACTGTGGCCCACCAAATGCCTCTCTCCATGGGATTATCCAGATAAGAATATTGCAGTGGATTGCCATTTCCTCCTCCAGGGTAATCTTCCCAACCCAGGGATCAAACCCATGTCTTTTATGTCTCCTGCATTGGTAGGTGGATTCTTTAACACTGAGCCACCTGAAAAGTTTAAATTTAAGCTTAGCTATAAATGTATGAAAAGTTTCAAACAGCTATTAATTTTGTATGTTTAGTAAGTTTCTCATAATATTATGCCTTGCATTGACATTAGATCTGAATGAATTAACTTCTCTGTTTGCTCAGTGTAGTCTCACCTCCAATTTGTTAATTTTATGGTAATATTTAGCAACCTTAAATAATTATAGATAATTATTTATACTATTCAAAATTGAGAGGAGTTTCAATTTCCTTTGTTTTCAATTAATCAACTTATTTGAATAAGATTTTAAATAAGATTTCTGTGTCTTATACATGAACCCTGGAGCATAAAAACTTGACTTTCAGATTTGCTTCCAACTTTTGGAGAAAGATAGTCCTAGAATCTTAACTGACTGAAGAAATGACCTGAAATTGTTCATGCTCATGTGTTTTGTGTCTGTCATATAGCTGTTAAAACATAGGAGACTTCCACAGTGTATATCTGTATGGAAATGATAAAAAAAAAATCTCCATTTTTCTGTGCGGAATTTAAAGTTCAAAGTCAAGATTGAAATAATAATACTTATCATGTGTTAAATATAATGAATGAGATAAAGTGAAATAAGTAACATTACAGAAAGTGGTGATAAAAAATTAACTGTTTTAAATCCAGTTATTCTTTCAGAAATTAGAAATAATGAAGGCACCACACAGACAATAATTTTAGTCTATTTTAGTCTTCACTGAGCAATCTCTATTTTCTTTGTGATTTTGCATATATTTTATAAATTTGAAAATGCCTCTGGGAAATTAATTCTGATACTTCAGCATTTCACCTGAGTGTATAAAACTAGACAAAGCCAGAACTGGCAATTTATATGGGAATTAGGCCACATCTATCATTATCTATGGAATATCCCAGACAGAAACCAGCAAAAATAATGTTTTAAGAATATAGGTAATAATGGAAGCACATACTCTAAGTGAAACTCAGGAGCACAGTGTCTATCTAGAAAAAAAATAGATAAATTTAATCCTGCTAAAAATGTATGTTCTGTTAAAAAAAAAAATCTCAGAGAGTTAACACATTTAAATTGACAAAATGATAAATGAAAGGGTTGTCTTACTTGTTTTAATAAGAAATTTAAAATTGAACACTGCATGTACTATGAACTAAATTGTGTCCCTCTAAGATTCATATATTGAAGCCCTAACCCTCAGTGTGATGGTTTTTGGAGATAAGGAGTTTAAGATATAATTAGGCATAGTTGAGATCATAGAAGTGAGGCCTTCATTATGAGATGGGTGCCCTTTCAAAACATATCAGAGATCTCCGCCTCTCTCCCTTTATCTCTCCATCATATAAGGACACAGAGAGAAAGTGGCCATGCATAATTCAAGATCTCTATTACCAGAAACTGACCATTCTAGCACCTTTATCTTGTACTTTTGGCCTCCAGAAATATGAGAAAATAAATTTCTGTTTTTCTAAATCACCCAGTATTGTATTCTTTTATGGAAGCCCAATATGGACTAAAACAACTTGCTGTACATACATAATTATCATAAGTAAGAAGGTTTTTGAGTGCAAGTGCACATGTGTGCACACACAAATATGTAAAGATAGGGACAGTAAACAATAAAGGAGAAGGGGGAAAGTTGTAAACAAATTACACAAATCTAACTTTTCTTTGCAGTATTCCCTGAGGTGGTGACTCTGATACCTCTCTAGGCTGTAGAGTGAAATAAAAATGAAATTTGAGTCAAGGTTCCTCACAATAGCATCAAATCTATTATTATTGCTTATGCTGTGTACAACATAGGTGCTGGCCAGGTGAAATCATTGTATCTTATTAAGAAGTCACCATTAAATGAAAGTCCCTGCTTTTGTGCACAGCAAGAGTTCCCTGTTTTTCCATCGATTACATTATATTATTTGTAAAATGCCAAGAAGATCAGAGGCTGAATGTCTAGATTACTTCCTTTTTTTTTTTGTTCTTTTTTCTTTCCTTGTGTTCTTGCTAAGTTATTTCAGTCATGTCTGACTCTTGGCAACGCTATGGACTATAGCCCTCCAGGTTTCTCTGTCCATGGGATATTTCCAGGGACAAATACTGGAGAGTGTACCATGCCCTCCTCCAGGGGATCTTCCCAACCCAGGTATCAAACCTCTGTCTCTTATACCCCTGTATTGGCAGGCAGGTTCTTTACCACTAGCACCATCTGGGAAGCACTTTGTTAACTTGGCATCCTAATTAGTATGTCTCTTGGTTTAAATGCTTTATTTGGTTTGAAACCAATGAATGAAGAATGTGCCTTTTTCATGATGCATTTTCCATCATTCTATAGAGAGCTCTGTCTGAAAACAGCAATCTACTCCAGTATTCTCATATCAAAAATTTCATGGATGGAGCCTGGTGGGCTACAGTTGATGGGATTGCAAAGAGTCAGACACTACTGAGTACATACACATAATGAGCTCTCTTAAAATACCATCTCTCAAAAGACAATAAGAGGTGGAAATACTATACCACCTTACCTGCCTCCTGAGAAATCTGTATGGAAGTCAAGAAGCAACAGTTAGAACCAGACATGAAACAATGGACTGGTTCCAAATTGGGAAAGGAGTACATCAAGGCTGTATATTGTCACCCTGCTTATTTAGCTTACATGCAGAGTACATCATATAAAATGCTGGGCTGGATGAAGCACAAGCTGGAATCAAGTTTGTCAGGAGAAATATCATAACCTCAGATATGCAGATGATACCACCCTTATGGTAGAAAGTGAAGAGGAACAAAAGAGCCTCTTGATGAAAGTGAAAGAGGAGAGTGAAAAAGCTGGGTTAAAGCTAAACATTCAAGAAACTAAGATTGTGGCATCAGGTCCCATCACTTCACGGCAAAAAATGTGGAAACAATGGAAACAGTGACAGACTTTATTTTCTTGGGCTCCAAAATCACTGCAGATGGTAACTGCAGCCATGAAATTAAGACTCCTGCTCCTTGGAGAAAAAAATATATACATGACAAACCTAGACAGCATATTAAAAAGCAGAGACATCACTTTGCTGACAAAGGTCCATCTAGTCAAAGCTATGATTTTTCCAGTAGTCATGTGTGGATGTGAGAATTGGACCATAAAGAAAGTTGAGTGCTGAAGAATTGATGCTTTTGAATTATGGTGTTGGAGAAGACTCTTGAGAGTCCCTTAAACTGCAAGGAGATCAAACCAGTCAATCCTGAATATTCATTGGAAGGACTGATGCTAAAGCTGAAGCTCCAATACTTTGGCCAGTTTCGCCAAAGTATTGGTGAAGGACTGACTCATTGGGAAAGACCCTGATGCTGGGAAAGACTGAAGACAGGAGGAGAAAGGGACAACAGAGGATGAGATAGCTGGATGTCAGGTTGGGTGGCATCACAGACTCGACAGACTTGAGTTTGAGTAAGCTCCGGGAGTTGGTGATGGACAGGGAAGCCTGGCAGTGCTGCCCTGCATGGGGTCGCAAAGACTCAGACAGGACTGAGTGACTGAACTGAACTGAACTGAAAAAACAGTAATTTTTGGAGTACTACAGGAGAAAAGTTTAACCTTGTTGATCTGTATCACATATATATTTTGGAAATCAACCATTTACAAATTTTACATTCAGCTTAGATTAAGTACCAAAAGCAAAACAAAATAAAAATTTCATTATTATTACTGACTAGATAACATAGCCCAAAATTTGTCATATGCTGAGATGACATTGGTGCAGGAAGATGGGATAAGTAATAAGAACCGCACCTTTGGCTGCAAATGCACTTAGATTTAAACTCTGCCACTCCCACCAACAGGCCATGTGATCTTTACAGTTTTTATGAGAAATTGTATATAAGGCACAAGCACAGTGGCTGATAATTAGTCATTGATCACTCAACATTTGCCAATAGAAGTTTTTTTGAATGTGTGACTGGAAGGATTTTATCATATAGTTTCTATGTATTAGAATATACTTTTGATATGCAAATGGACAGTTATAATATTCCCTATCTATGTATTCAACAAATATTTATTGTGTACCTACTATGCAAGATGTTTATCAGCAGCATTCCATTCACAAATATGCAAATCAGCTAATCCTCAGACTGAGCTTATGATGTGCCTCTAGATTACCAAGGCTTCCTACCTAATGTATATAAATGATCTATTTTCTATCAAATAAAAATATATGTATAGTCCAGGTGCATATTTATGTATTGACAAATTTCAACAGTAGCAATTTTATATATTACATATAATCAGACCAAACTTTGTATGTCACAAAATTAATTTATATCTGTATGATCAGACCAAACATCCTATAAGTCACAATGTTGATTTATATCTCATGGTTACTGATACTTTTATAGTACAAGTAAAATATAAGCTTGAAATTATTCTTTTGTTTGAAAAAAATATGAGCTATGTAACAGCAAAATATGCAATGATTTCACCATCTTTATTTATTGCAAATATTACAAATGAAATGTTTTTTCTTGATTAAAATGTCCTGAGTACTTCCCCTAACATTTAGTTTCCAACAAATTTATTAACTTAGTATAAGGCATATGTGTGTTTCTGTATATATGCACATGTGTACATATAAACACACATGTACATATATATATGCACATACACTGAAGATGAGAAAATTAAAGCTTAATGTGGTCAATGTTATGGTAACGTCCAGTGGTATGCCCACTATTAAATAATTGTCTCTCAGCTCCAGTCCTTCTCCTCTGTGTGGAAATTAACAAGATGGTGCTGGTTAGGCTCTGTGCCTCATGATCTCATGCCGTCTCTCTACATGTTCTGTAAACAATGACTTAGGCTGGTTGTGTGAGGGCTGAGATAGGTTATAGCACTGAGCATGCCCATCGAGAGGTACTTGCTTGGTCACAGGTTACTTTGTGCTATTATGTCTGTTTGAATTTCACCATGAAAGCCTTGGCTGCTGCTGCATTGGGTCTACGTCGGAGCAACGTCATGGTTATGTTATGGCTCCACTATGCTTATGTTGTGGCCGCTGCTATGGCCGCTGCGTCAGTCAGGAGAGAGGCTGCGTTATGGCCGCTGCGTCAGTCAGGAGAGAGGCTGCGTTATGGCCGCTGCGTCAGTGACGAGAGAGGCTGTATCATGGCCGCTGTGGTGCCAGTCAGGAGAGAATAAACACGCCTGCAGTTCCTACGGCTCCTCAGGTCTCCTTCCAGGCTCTCAGCTCATGCCTTGCCTACCCTGGGTTCAGTGAACAGTGAAGACAGTGGGGACGGCAAGACAATTGGAATCACGAACAGGATCAGCGAGACATCCTCTGTGCTCTGTTTTGCAATAATGAGGTTGGAACTCTGCATATTACATTTGAGCATCATCAGCTGCTTCTCTTAGGTTTTCCAATGTGGAGCCCAGAAGGCAGACTGGAAAACTGGAGGAGGGGAGAGGGACATAGTCTTACCTTTGTCTTTACTGTTCCTACTAGTAACACACTAGCTGCTTTGTCAGAAGAGGCAGTGAATTTCTATCACATTCTTTGTATTGTATTTTCTAGAAGGGCCCTGCAGTTTTATGGACTCTCAGGCTGGGGACAGGAAGAAAGGTTAGAAATGGAAAAGTACTGAATGCTAAGTCAGAGTGGAGAAAAACTGTCTTTAAGGTTCTCCTCCCCCTATGAGTAGTCCTTAGCAGAAGTATCTTGGGAAGGCCCCTGTAAATGTAGGCTTAGGACTGGGATTCAAATATACAAAAGGGATGGCCCACCAGGGGAGCTTGAGTCCTTGACTACAACTCCTCTTGTAGACTGCAATGCACTGGCCATGCAGTAAATCTTATGTGGAAATGGCAGCTTTCCCCCATGAGCCTAATGTATAAAGCCTTTTGATCTCCCGTGGTTGGGCATGAAAGATCACCAATAAAATTCTGATCAGGAGTCAGACAACTCAGTTTCCTCATGATTGGGAAACCAATCAATCCATAGCTCTTCCCCTCCTAAATATCATTTAATTGCTATTCTTACTTTTTTGGCATTGTGGATCAATTGCTTTTTTTTAAAACTTGATATTTTATAATAATAAAGTCAATAGATATGGATAGCATGTAATTATAGGACAAGAGAGTAGAAAAAATGGACAAAGTTCATGGGAAGGTAAAAAGAGATGGTATCTAGAGCTCAAGTAGAGAAATTCACCTCAGAAAGACTAGCAGAAAAATAGATGAAGGGTGGAGATGGGTAAATATTATTGAAAATAATATACACAAAGGAAATAGATATGAATGTGATGATTATATGCATTATTTTAATGTTCAACATATTATATTTTATTAATGATT
Organism: Odocoileus virginianus; assembly: GCF_023699985.2. Lineage (NCBI taxonomy): Eukaryota > Metazoa > Chordata > Mammalia > Artiodactyla > Cervidae > Odocoileus > Odocoileus virginianus. The sequence continues at coordinate 55,041,101 of NC_069675.1, read as the reverse complement.
TTCTAATTCTAATTCATTCTCTTACACCTTATTTGGTAATGAAGTATTTTTATTTTAAGGTTTGGCTTTAAAGAACAAATGTTGATTTAGAAATATTTACTAAAAATATATAGCAGAGAAAAAAATTAAATCTTCACTTTATTAAAAGCATGTAAAAATCGTGGAAAAAAAAAGAAATTTCATTTTTATTTTCAATACGTGCAAGTCTGTTTCTGTTTTATAAATGAGTTCATTTGTATCACTTTTTAAAAAATTAGATTCCACATATGAGTGATATATTATGGTATTTGTCTTTACTGACTTAACTTCACTTAGTATGATAATCTCTAGGTCCATCAATATTGCTGCAAAACAAACTTATGATTGCCGAAGGGGAAGCTAGCAGGTGGTGGGATAAGTCAGGAGTTTAGGATTAATATACACACACTACTATACATAAGATAGATAACCAGCAAGGACCTACTCTATAGCACAGGCAGTTCTAGTCAATATTCTGTGATAACCTATATGAGAAAATAATCTGGAAAAAAAAAATATATATATATATGTATAACTGAATCATTTGGCCATACTCTTGAAACTAACACAACACTGTAAATCAACTACACTCCAATTTTATTTAAAGTTAAATAAAATTTTAAAATACATACATTTTATTTTTTTTTTAATTTTTATTAGTTGGAGGCTAATTACTTTACATCATTACAGTAGTTTTTGTTATACATTGAAATGAATTAGCCATGGATTTACATGTATTCCCCATCCCAATCCCCCCTCCCACCTCCCTCTCCACCCGATCCCTCTGGGTCTTCCCAGTGCGCCAGGCCCGAGCACTTGTCTCATGTACCCAACCTGGGCTGGTTATCTGTTTCACCCTAGATAATACACATGTTTCAATGCTGTTCTCTTGAAACATCCCACCCTCGCCTTCTCCCAGAGTCCACAAGTCTGTTCTATACATCTGAGTCTCTTTTTCTGTTCTGCATATAGGGCCATCGTTACCATCTTTCTAAAGTCCATATATATGTGTTAGTATACTGTAATGGTCTTTATCTTTCTGGCTTACTTCGCTCTGTATAATGGGCTCCAGTTTCATCCATCTCATTAGAACTGATTCAAATGAATTCTTTTTAATGGCTGAGTAATATTCCATGGTGTATATGTACCACAGCTTCCTCATCCATTCGTCTGCTGATGGGCATCTGGGTTGCTTCCATGTCCTGGCTATTATAAACAGTGCTGCGATGAACATTGGGGTGCACGTGTCTCTTTCAGATCTGGTTTCCTTGGTGTGTATGCCCAGAAGTGGGATTGCTGGGTCATATGGCAGTTCTATTTCCAGCTTTTTAAGAAATCTCCACACTGTTTTCCATAGTGGCTGTACTAATTTGCATTCCCACCAACAGTGTAAGAGGGTTCCCTTTTCTCCACACCCTCTCCAGCATTTATTGCTTGTAGACTTTTGGATAGCAGCCATCCTGACTGGCGTATAATGGTACCTCATTGTGGTTTTGATTTGCATTTCTCTGATAATGAGTGATGTTGAGCATCTTTTCATGTGTTTGTTAGCCATCTGTATGTCTTCCTTGGAGAAATGTCTGTTGAGTTCTTTGGCCCATTTTTTGATTGGGTCATTTATTTTTCTGGAGTTGAGCTGGAGGAGTTGCTTGTATATTTTTGAGATTAATCCTTTGTCTGTTGCTTCGTTTGCTATTCGTTTGCAGGATCCTCTATGACCCACATCCCAGAATTTTAGAAATAAAAGCAAAAATAAACAAATGGGACCTAATGAAACTTAAAAGCTTTTGCACAACAAAGGAAACTATAAGCAAGGTGAAAAGACAGCCCTCAGAATGGGAGAAAATAAAATACATACATTTTAAATTTAATTTCATTTAAAATACCCCCAAAAAAAAATTTCTGGAAAAAACTATTAACATGGAAAAAGTAATAGACACTTCTAAATAATGGCTTAGCATGTACAATGAAAACATCTGAGTGGATAGTAGAGATGTTGAAAATGTCAGTTTTCAATATAAGTGACAATGGTTATTATTAGATGTGACATATGAATGTAATATAAATTGATATGAAAATTGCATAGACCATTTCAGTATATATGTATACTGAAGTAATGCATACATGTCTATATATACATATGAATATATGTACACATGTGTATGTTTAGTAAGTGTTAGTCACTCAGTCCTGTCTGACTCTTTGTGAGCCCGTGGACTGTAGCCCACCAGGCTCCTCATCCATGGACTTCTCCAGGCAAGAATACTACAGTGGGCTGCCATTTCCTTCACCAGGGCATCTTCCCTACCCAAGGATTCAACCCAGGTCTTCTGACTTGCAGTCAGACTCTCTACCGAGTATGTATGTTTACTTGTTTATATTTCTCTTGTTACAGCAATTGCACTTTCAGAAATTTATCATACAAGAACAATACTTAGGATGCTCATGTCTTTACCTACAAGAGTTTTGATCCACATGCATATGTTATTAGTGGTACAGTTAATTATTTAACTAAGCAAATTAATTGCTAATAACATTCTCCTGAGTTTGATAATAAAATATACTTATTAGTATAGAAAAATATATAAATGCATAAAAATTGATGTATACTTCTAAAAAATTATGTGCAACATAAATCTATTTGTATTCATGTAAATATAAAAAAATATTGAAATTTTATAATATATGTTTACAAATGCCACCTCTTATTTGGTGGGATTCCACTTGAGTCTTTTGTGTCTCTGTTGTTTCCTTATCAAAGTTGTCTTAACTTTCCACAATAAGCATGGATTATTTTCATAGTAAGTAAATAATTTGCATTCATAATATATTATAGTTTATTTATACCCATGTTTTAGTCGCTGTTTCATGTTGTAACTATCAGACAAAGCCCTTTGAGATCCCAGTGCAATATAATAGATCAATTTTGCAACTGATCTTCACAGTGTTAAATTTTCTCTGGATTTTCTAGGTTTTATTGCTTTAATAGTTTAATGTCAACTATTTTTCATAAGAAAATATATCTTGGGTATTCAATCATTATATGAAAAAGGAAAGCATGTTTTGCTATGAAGGATTAAAAATAAATACCTGGCTCAAAATGAAATCATAAACTTATTATCTTTTACTTTATTTTTTGTGTGGGAAAATGCAATAAGAAGACCAAAGCAATAAGTTAAATTGCAACTTTTATAACAATGTGAAATATATTAGGACAGAATAATATACTAAGAGCAACAAAATGAGAAAAACTTGGATTTAAATACAAATATTTCCAATGATAATTATATGACCTTGAAATGATTACTTAACATGTCCGAGTCCCAGAATAGCCCCTGTAAAGCATGAATCATCTTGGTTTCTTCATATCCTTCCATGAGGCTTAAATGAATAATGCATATGAATTGATGCATTAAAAGAATGCAAGTATCATTAGCCATTAGATTTTTAAATTATTCAACCAAAAATATATAATTTGAGATATTAAATTTTTCTTAAAGAAAAAAAGGCGTGGGGTTGAAGGAGCCTTGCCTGGTGGAGAAACCATTTGCTCGTGCAGGAGACATGGGTTTGATCCCTGAACCAGGAGGATTCCATGTGACCCAGAGCTGCTGAGTCCACATGCCACAGTTATCGAGCCTGTTGCTCTGGAGCCTGGGAGCCACAGCTACTGAGGCCCACGCACCCTGGAGCTCACGCTCTGCAGCAAGAGAAGGCACCACGGTGAGGCCTGCGTGCCGCGACTGGGAAGTGGCCTCTGCTTGCTGCAGCTGAGAACAAGCCCATGCAGCCATGAAGACCCAGCATAGTCAAAAACAAATAGAAAAATAAATGCAATTTAAAAATATATGTAAACAAGAATACATAATAGATAGTGATCTATGTGGGATGGAATATTTCAGATTGAGGAATAGAGGAGAACTCCATGATAGGTTGGCATTTGAAAAGTGTATTAGTTCTCTATTTTCTGTGTAAAAAAAAAATGTTAATAAGAAACCTAAAGGTTTAAAGCACCACCCCCCTTTTATTTTTTTTTTTTTTCAAATTTTTTGTAGGTTAGACATCCAGACATCCCTGACATGGTCCTCTGTTCAGTCTCACCAGGTTGAAATCAAGGCATCAGCCAGATGTGCTGAAGTCCAGGGTCATTTCCCAAGCTTATTTAGGTTGTTAACACAGTTGAATTTCTCCGTGGTAAGATTGTGGTGTTTGCTCTCTCCCAAGCTGCTTGCTGAGTGTTTCTCTCAGCTCCCATAGGGCACAATCAAGTCCTAGCAGCACAGTCTTTTCACAGTATGGAAGCTTACTTTTTCAAAGCAGGGAAATCTCTTTCCAATTTGCTAAAATCCAGTCTTATATAATGTAAAATAATCATCAAAATGCCAGTCCCATTATAGCCACAGATTCTGCACATACTCAAGGAGAGGGAATTGTAAAACACTTGTCAACAGGAGGCAGAATCTTAAGGCCAGCTTGAAACCCTGCCTACTGCAAGGAAAGACTAAGATGACGAGTAGGAACTAGTCTCAAAAGTTCATTGGATGCATAATTTCAGAACAGATATAAAGACCTGGATACAGAACTGTACATCATTTTGCACACATGCAGTGATTTAAATTCCTTCTTGCTGATTGATACTGCCTCATTCCTTGAATCTGAAAGATGCAGCATTTCTGCTTTAGAAGCAACCATTTCTACCCAGTGTGGTATTTCTGTTTTAGTCTGTGATAATTATTCTAAAGACCTCAAGATACAATTCTCTGAGTTTTCCAGTTGAAGTACTAGCCATCATATTAGCAAACTGATACATCTCTTAGAATTAATAGAAGAATGAAATAATCTATAGAATAGACACAGGGAAGGAGAAAGTGATACAGAATAGAAACAAAGAGAAAGAAAAACAGAGAAATCTTAAAATTATATCATTATAATGTAAATCAAACTCAGGAAATGACTTTCAAATAATTAAATCTTAATTGAAATGGAAAAAGATGATAAAAACATGTGTTAATATGATAAACCATAATAATGGTAGCTCAGTCAGTAAAGAATCTGCTTGCAGTGCAGAAGATCTGTGTTCGATCCCTGGGTCAGGAAGATCCCCTGGAGAAGGAAATGGCAAACCACTCTGGTATTCTTGCCTTGAAAATCCCATGAACAAAGGAGTCTGGAAGGCTACAGTCCATGGGATCGCAAGAGTCAGACATAACTTAGTGACCAAACCACAAGGGCTATAGACAATATTTGAGCTATATCCTGTGAGCTGTCTTATAAGTACTGAAATTCCCACTAGGCGGACAAATTAACTATATGATGGCCAGATTGTAGCCATCACAGAAAGTGAAAGTGAAAGTTGCTCAGTCGTGTCCGACTCTTTGCGATCCCATGGCTATACAGTCCACGGAATTCTCCAGGCCAGAAGTGGGAGTGAGTAACCTTTCCTTTCTCCAGGGGATCTTTCCAACCCAGAGATCGAACCCAGGTCTCCCACATTGTAGGTGGATTCTTTACCAGTTGAACCACAATGGAAGCCCAAGAATACCGGAGTGGTAGCCTATCCCTTCTCCAGAGGATCTTCCCAACCCAGGAATTGAACCAGGGTCTCCTGTATCACAGATGGATTCTTTACAAACTGAGCTATCAGGGAAGCCATTACAGAAGAAAACACAATTCTGAGAACAGGCCTCAAGGGATGGGAACAAACTGACTATGGAACTAAAAATTAACTATACTTAAAACAATCAAGATGATGCTAGTCAGACCACCTGTGACCCATTTCAAGCCAACTGTCAGAGTGGACTGTGCTTTTTCTGCATGGAGCCCCCACTCTCAACCTATAAAATCTTTTGCCACTTACTGTCAATAGAGGGTAGGAGTCAGCCTTCTAATTTATTTCATGAATTGAAGCCTACATTGACCAAAAAGTGAAACAAAATTTCACATAATGTGGTCCCATTAGCCTTATTAATAGTCTCTTACTATTCCCATTGTCATGTACCTATTCACCCATTTTGTAAGTTAACTCTTGGTTTGGATTCTTGGATTCCCTGGTGGCTCAGATGGTAAAGCATCTGCCTGCAGTGCAGGAGACCCGGGTTCAATCCCTGGATTGGGAAGATCCCCTGGAGAAGGAGATGGCAGCCCACTCCAGTAATCTTGCCTGGAAAACCCCATGCATGGAGGAGCCTGGCGGGCTACAGTCCATGGGGTCGCAGAGAGTTGGACATAACTGAGCGACTTTACTTACTTACTTGAATTGTTGGTAGGGCTATGCTTGCACTATGCTTGTTCATTAATATTTTAGAGGAAATTTTGCAGTAGCTACCAAAGGATTTTTGTAATTCCACAAATACAGTTGGGATCCTTTAGGGGTTATAAAATAATATACTAAAGATACTAATTCGCTCAAATTACAAAGCACAAAAGGCATTTCCTCTATAAATGTCACACCTGGGCCAGTTGCTTCCCTCAGGACTGTGATTTTTGATTCTGCTAGTGATAAACTTATCATTTCTCTGGGGAGCAGGCAAGCCAGGTGCTCTGATGGCCTACCACAGGTGGAATTGAAGAGATGAAAATGAATTCTATCCCTCAAGTGTTTTAAAAATGCAAACAGTATGCCTAAATTCTGGTTATGAAAGTTATCCAGTCTGTCAATTTTATGACTTTAATGTATTCAATATTAAAAAAAAATGCTTTTTGTGGTCTGGCACCTGAAAATACTGATTTCTTGAATTTATGTTTTGATACTATGTTCTAGAAATCATAATTACACCAACATCAAGCAAATGCTTGTACTGAAAGATATGTTCACTACTCTTTAAATCTGCAAAGAAAATGTTTCTAAGTATCTCTGTTCAACTCTACTGGCAGTTTGAATTTGATTATGAATTTGAAGTGGTTTATGAAAATTTCTTACACTTTGGAAGTACCTCCATAGAACATAGATAATTTACTTTTGCTAAGCTCTCTACCTAAACTGCTGACTCCATGACACAATATATTAAAAAACTGAAATACTGGAATTTAAAAATTATCATTTATAGTTACCAAAAATATTGTAATATCTGCCAGTGTATAACTTTCATACTAGCTACACTTCATTTACTCTGCTTCTTTCATTTATAGTTCTTAAACATCTAAAGCTTTTTCTTACATTGATATACTATACTACAGAATTTTATTAGTCTATATTTGTGACATGTTCATAAGTGATATTCAAAACACATTTTCTCATTCTAATACTATGTTATATATAGGTATATATTGACTTGTTTTCACACTTGCACTTCAGGGCCAAATAATGGGCTAGTTTGCTTCTTATGCTCATCATTGATTTTGGCTTAATCAATAAAAATCTATTATCTGATATTTATTTCATAAGGGTGATTAAAATTTATTTAATTCAGATTTCTCTAACAGAAAAGTTAGAAAAATGCTCACTTAAAAGTAAGGAGAAAAAAATTAAAGATAAGACAAGGCAGCTAAGTACAACTGCCTTTTGGCATTAGAGATGAGAAAAAGAATATGTGTGTATGTTTATATATATACACATGGTTGTGTGTGTATATATAGACACACATATACACATAGACATATCCCCAATGTGAAAGACAGAATAATGACTCCTTAAACAAGTATATCCACTCACTGATCCTCAGGATATGTTAATATGATATGTTACATGGTAAAAAGAACTTTTCAAATGTAATTATGCTTGTAGATATTAAGATAGGAAGATTATCCTAAATTGTCTGTGTAGGCCCAATCTAATCACATGAGCCTTTAAAAGCAGAAAACTTCTTCTGGCTGGAAGCAAAGAGGTACAGGAGAAGGGCATATTAGAGCATTTTGAAGCTTGAGAAAATTTAATCACTATTGCTGGTTCAAAGAAGAAAGGGTCAACGTGACAAGAATTGAAGGTGACCTGAGTTATTTGAGAGAGGCTCCTGGCTGATGACCAGCAGAAAATGAGGACCTAGTTCCTTCGACCCAACTATAAGGCCTTGAATTCTGCGAACAACTCTAATGAACTTGGAAATGGATGATCCCCCGGCGCCTTCATACAAGAGCTTACATTTGCCGTTACTTTGATTTTGATACAGAGACCACACAACTTCTGAATTACAGAATTGTGAGATGAAGTTGTATTATTGTAGTCCCCTAAGTTAGTTGTAATTACAATGATAGGAGTAAAAAGGCAACAAAGATTTTGGCATCAGAAGTGGATTGTGTTGTAACAAATGTCTAAAAATGTAAAACTGGCTTTGAAAACAGGCAGTTAGTAGGGATTGGAAGAATTTGATGAACATGATAGAAAAAGTCCAGAGCTCCTTGAACAAACATTTAGTAGCAATATGGATGTAACAAATCTGTTAGAAAGGGATACAAAGGAATTGAGCAGCACAACAGAAAGTCTAAATTGCCTTAGGGAATACCTAAATCATCATGTGTATACTATTAGTAGAAATATGGACATTAAAGGTGTTTGCTAGTGTGGTCTCAGAAGGTGATGAACATATTAATGGGAATTGGAAGAAAGTTTAATGGAATTGTGTCTTTTAGTTATGTGTAAAGAAAAATTTGTAAATAAACTTGAATATTTATCCCAGGAGACTTCCAAGCAAATTATTGACAGTATGGTCTGGGTTATTCTTACTGCTTATAGCAAAATAAAATTATAGTGAAGGCACAATTGCAAAAGAAAATATAATCAGAATTTGATAATTTGGCTGATTCTCAGCCTATCTGGACAGAAAAGATGTTCATTTAAGAGGGTCACTGTTAGGAAAGCATGCTCTAGAATAAAGGACACATGTATGACCATACATCTCTTCCCTTAAAACTGGGAAAAGCCAAAGCTTAAATATTCAGTCACAATATATTAAGGGTATGGTTAACAAACCCACTCAATCAAAGTCGTGTGTGTGCTAAGCCATTTCAGTCGTGTCTGATTCTTTGCTACTCTATGGTATGTATGGACTGTAGCCCTCCAAGCTCCTCTGTCCATGGGGTTCTCCAAGCAGGAATGGTGGATTGGGTTGCTATGCCCTCCTCCAGTGGATCTTCCCAACCTAGGGATCAAAACCACATCTCTTATGTGTCCTGCATTGGCAGGCAGGTTCTTTACTACTAGCGCCACCTGGGAAACCCCAATCAAACACAGGGACCTCCAGAAAACATCAGTGCATTGGTCTCAGCCATTTCCAACAGAAGGTTAAAATTGAAATGAACCTATTTCAAAAAGATGTGTGGATGAACCTCTTGTGTAATGAACTGAACCCATGTCAAATATAAGGAAGACCCAGGAAGTTATTGAAAATTGCATATCTGCAGAAACCTTGCCAATGTAGACTGTAAAGGAAAGAGACAGTACAAAATAAGAGAAAGCTGTTGACCTCCAAATTTGTACTGGCAGGAAGCTGGCTGATAAATCTACCCATCTGCAAACATATGCTATTTTTCATAAAATCATAATCAATATTTGCATTATTCAATATATTTGTTTAGGTGCCATGTGAAGTAGAAAGATTTACCTTGCTTTAACATGTCCTGTGGAGGAATTTAGCTCCTGACCAATAACCTATCAGCTTCCCTGGTGGTTCAGATGGTAAAGAATCTGCTTGCAAAGGGCAAGACTTGGATTGGATTACTGTGTTGAGAAGATCCCCTGGAGAAGGGAGTGGCTACCCACTGTAGTGTTCTGGCCTGGAGACTTCCATGGACAGAGGAGCCTAGCAGGCTATAGCCCATGGGGTCACAAAGAATCGAACAGGACTGAGTGACTTTCACTTTCATTTCCATTAACCTATGGGTATTCTTTCAAGCCTGACCATAAACAATTCCAAAGGCTTTAGTTGGCATATCTCACAGGGGAAAAGCTGCCTTACTCACCAAAGACTTGACGTACAGCCAATTCATTGCAGTTTTTCTAGGTGGTTGCAGTCAAGGACTCAGCCCCATCTTCCCCACCACCCACTGACCATGCTCTGATGCAGATCTGAAGTCCTAGCTCAGGCACTTCCATCTACAGCACTCTATTTTGGGGCTTTCTGCAGTGGGCTTTCACAGGCAGACCTGCTGAAGCCTCCTCTCTGATGGAGGTAACAGACTTGAGTCTGGGATTAGCTAATTCTCAAAGCTGTAGTCTTCTCCATCATGTCATACCCTTCATGACAGCCACCAGACATCTGGTCTGAAACTCTAGTCACCCATCAGGAAACCTCACATTTATATAGTTTCTAGATCCTTCTCAAGTCTAACACTAGACTTTTCCAAAAAGAAAAGGAATCCTATTCAGATTTGGATAGCATTCCATAGCTAAATCAGGAGCTTTTTTCTATTAACATAGCCTGCATGGTGACTGTGGTGGGGAAAATCTCTTTGGTCTGGCATCACAGTAAGCTGGGGGAGGCTGTCAACAAATATTGTGCTCTTGCTAATAACACTAATGAAAGTTAAAATCTCACAAGATTTTTTTCTCAATATTATGACATAAGGTAAATAGGTGAGATAAAATCACATCTAGAAATTTAAACTGAGAGAAGTTTCTCTTTTTAATAAATAGTGTTTATTCATAGTAATAAAATCATATTAGAGCTTTGTGAATTTAAAGTAAATGAATTAATGGTAAATTTCTGGGAATTTTACATTTGTTTGCTTTTTTCTAATATTTTAGATGCAAATCTCTATAGTCTTCTATCATATAGGGACCATACTCATTATACATCAGTTAACCAATAGATTAGGGTGATGGAAAAGACTGGAAAAAGATTGACTTTCTTTAAATGCTATATTATAATGATACATTTAACAAAGTTATTTTCTTTTCCTAATATATACAACCCGTTTGTAGAAGCATCTATCTAAGCAGATGAGAAAAATCTCATTATGCAGACTACAAATGCTATTTTCTGTTCAGTAAATGTGAGGATTGATCCTCTATGCATTAAGCCAAATGATTGCTTTTACAAATTAGCTTTCTACAAAAACAAATCAAATATTTCCAGAATAGATATCATTTTCTCATAGATATTTCCCTTGCTTATATAGAAAAAATAATTCCTTATGTATAATAACAGCAAAAAAAAAAAAAAAAAAAACACTGTAGTCCAAATCAGTTAAAAAGCTTAAAAGATATTTTACAGCATTATGATAAGTATTACACTCACTATTTTTGAGGCTTGCCTTACTTTCAGAAAGAAATAACACAAAATCTACGTTTCTTGTAAAAGATACTTTCTGGGAAAGGAAAAGTAAAATTTCTTCTAGGAACTACAATTTCCATAATAATTAGTGGGAATGACAATTAAGTTAAATTAATATAATTCTGGTCTTTTAATAATGTCATGATATTCATTAAATAAAAGAATAAAATGACCTAAAACAGCATAAAAGTAACAGTTCCCAACTTCATGTAAAACTTGTAATACAGGTGTCTGCACATGTATGGATGAGCATGTGGTTTTGCTTGTGAGTGTCTCTGAGAAATGCTCATATGTGTGAACATATTACTTTCTATAATGTGAGGTGCCTCAGTCTGGACAAAAGAAAAGTTAATATTACTAAAATAATTGATAATTTAATACTTTAAAAGGAAACTACCCCTGTTCAAAAAAAAATGCATCTTCTTTATTAAGTACAATGGTCAAACTTCATTATATAGGAAAGGCAACAAAGTTTCTTTCTTAGCATGACACAATTTCTTTCATGAAATTCAGCTCAAAGATGTCTGCTGCTAAGTCACTTCAGTCATGTCCGACTCTGTGCAACCCCATAGACGGCAGCCTACCAGGCTCCCCCGTTCCTGGGATTCTGCAGGCAAGAACACTGGAGTGGGTTGCCATTTCCTTCCCCAGTGCATGAAAGTGAAAAGTGAAAGGGAAGCCTCTCAGTCATGTCTGACTCCTAGCGAACACACAGATTGCAGCCTGCCAGGCTCCTCCATCCATGGGATCCTACAGGCAAGAGTACTGGAGTGGATTGCCATTGCCTTCTCCAAAGATGTCTAAATATATTTAAATGGACTAAACACGCAATGAAGTATGTACTTATATATGTTGTATGATATAGATCTTATGAACATATTTCATATGTAAACATAAAAAGTAAACAATTTAGATAAAACATAAACATACACACATTGTGTAAATTTATATATATATATGCATATAATGTGTACATAGTGTTAAAAAAGTTATTTGTACAAATCACAAATGAAAATTAGTAGCATTATTTTTATTAACATGTGCTATGCAAAAATAGCTCTTTTAATTTAACAACAGACTAACAAAAGTAGGATCTTCAAAACAAAAAAAGTCTTTTCTATATATAAACAAAGAAATTTTATTACTTACAATTACTTATATAGTGAAGTTAAAAAAGAATATTTAAGATATAATACAAATCAAACATTCTAGAATTTCACCCACATTTAAGTACAGCAGTGATGAATGAAGAAAGTGACAAGGCCTAAGACAAGGTTTTGGAATGAGGGAGACAAAATCTAGATTTACAGGTTTCACCCCAATAGCAAAAAGGTCCTTTTTGCCAAGGTTAGCTGACACAAGCAAAAAAATGCAATAGCTGTAAATCTGCCTTGAACAAGATCTATTCTCTTTCCGTTGTTACACTGTATTTTAGCAGACTTTTTAATAACTGAATTTTGCCAGAAAACTGTACCTACATATTATTAATAGGTTTACACATTTTCTTTCTGATTGTTTCCCTATATTAAAAGACTTTAATAAATGAGAACTAGAAAAACATTTTTCAAAGATTCTGGCTAAGTATCACTTGTTATTCTGTGAAAACCCATTTTGTATGCTATTCTCACACCATGTTATCTTCCAAAACAAAAGAATTTTACCAAGTGAATGGATCTGTCACATACTATTTGTCATTTTAATAAATCATGGCATTTTATCTTAGTTGTTATTTTCTTTGCATATAAGATATCATGATCTAAACTCCCAGTTCTTCCAAATCAGGAAGTTATATGGAAAATACCATCCTTTGAGAAGCAGAACTAATATATATCTTAAGTAGACATGTATCAATTTATAGAAGTAGTATTTTCCTTAGAAATCTTTTGTTGCTTGGATAATATTCAAGACTAAAGTGATCATATTGTGCATCCAGACATGGAATATGAATAAAAATGATAGCTTACTGGATAGCAATTTTAATATAACCTATTTAAAATAGTGACTGGATATCAGTTTTTAAAAAAAAGATTTGTTTTCAGAATGTCCAAAACACAAAGTTGAAGAAGGAAATACACCACCTGTGTGTCTTCAACTTCATCAAAGAGAAAGAGGAAGACTTCACCTGAAAAACAGATGAGGATATTTTCAGGTCAGCTTGGTAGGTTAGTCCATAGAGGACAGCAGGGGTGGGAAGAGGGCTGGACAATCAGCTTGATGACTGAAATAACTTTATTTTACTAACTTTAAAATTAAGTTGTCCAAATTTCTGACAGTAAAATGATTGAATATTTGGATTTTTCAACAAAAGAGACAATTCAATCCAAACTAATTCAATGAATTTGTCTTTGTTATGTGAGGCATGTTGAAAGGTGCTAGATTTGTAAACACTAGTAGCTTTTATTCTTGGCTTTAAAAGCAGAGCTTACAATCTGGGTGCTAGCTAATAGCAATCTGGAATATAGCCAATAATGTGATAAGTGCTTATGAGTTAAGGTGCTGTGAGAGCCCAGAGGCAGCAACAATTAAATTCTACTTGAAGCGCAGAGAAATATTTTATGAATAAGGTGGTAAGTCTACTGGGACCTAACTAATGAACTGAATCTTGCCAGAAAGATAGGAGGAACATTCCAAAACAAAGAAAGAAAACACATCTTTAGCCATCACAACAAATCTATAAGGTTTTTATTATCCCCATTTTGCTGACCAATTCATTGAACTCAAGATCCTTGTCCAAAATCTCCCGTTTTGAGTTTTAAATGAGGCTGTAATGCTTTTCTTTTGATGCCAACTACAACCTGCTGGCCACTTCCCAACAGACAAATGACAACAGACATGAGAATTTGAAGCTGTGGTCAATATAAATGTATTTCTTTCCATGGAGGTGGAATGACTCTAGATAAGTAAGGTAACAGTATGAAAGTTTATTGGGGGTAAACCCCACTGAAGTTTCTGAACTCTGGGGACCAAAGTGTCTAGGATTAAAATGAGGAAATGACAAAGACATGGACTAAGGACTAGAGGCCACGGAGGAAACTAAAACCACTAGCACCAGATAAGTATTCAATATCTAGAGAAAACACAATTGAGCCACACTTCAGCAAATTCTAAAGTTAATGCCAAGAGACCAATAGAATCTGAAGTGGCAAATTGGCAAAGGAATGAAAACAAGCAATAATTATCACTAATACTTTATCACTATCACTACTGTGAAACTCAACAATAAAATGGATTAAAAAAAAAACTTAAAAAAAAAAGTGGGAAAAGTTACCACTGTTATTAAACACAAGAAAAATTCAGGAGAGAGGGGACATCTGTGCATACCTAAGGCTGATTCATGTGGATATTTGGCAGAAATCAACACAAAACTGTAAGGCAATTATCCTTCAATTAAAAGTAAATTAATTAAATTTAAAAAAGAAAGTCTTGCTGGAATATCAACAGAGTGAGAATTTAGGGTATAAATATTTTTATTGCAGTAAAAAATTTGTTTTAAAAAATTAGGTACACTAGCATTTTCATATGCTTCTAGTTGAATTATAAATTTATGCACTCTGACTGGAGTTTGTTTGCAATAGTGAAAACCTTAAAACTCTTTTATACATTTTTAGGGTGACATAACTTTATTCAAAATATGTACACAAAGGTTTAATTATATGATCATTGTTATATTTGAATGGTAGTAATTGGACATGCCCTTAACATGTGGGAATAGTTTGAAGAAATTTATTTACATGGACAAGATCATGTGTTAAGCTATTATTGAAAACAATAGCGTAGAATGAAAATGTAATACAAACAAATATGCTCAAACATATTCTTGATTCTATAACAATACATTTCCATAATAATTAACTCTTACCTAAGCCTGGAGAGGGTGTGATTATTATATTTCTTTGTTTCTCTAACCCGTTGGAATTTTCTACATTGATCAAATATGCTTCATTTAATATTAATAAGCTTAAAGATATTACTCAAGATGTTACAAAAGATATCACTCAAGATATAAAAATTTTAATGAAATACTCAAAGATTAAAAACATATACAATATAATATGGCCATTTATTATGTAATGGTTATGAAATAGTTCATTAAATATTTGTAAAATAGAAAAATAAATTAACAAAGTTTTAAAATTAAAAAAAAACAGGAATAGAAATAGGAAATAAATTATTCTAGCTGAAAAGATTTTACAAGAGGTTTTTTCTAATATTCACAAAATATTGAGACTTTCTGTTCTTTATTAATATAAAAATAGTTGAAATAACCCCCACTTCATTTTATGACATTAATATAAGTTTGACAGTGAAATAAGACAAATTAGAAAAAAAACAAAAAATGAACAAGAATATTTTGGGGCATGTATGCAAAATTCCAAATATAATGAAAATCAGACTCATTAAGGAGTTTTAATAATACTAATATAACAGAGGAAAAACAGACGAATACCATATTGGAACTGCCTACCTTGTTCTTTAGCCTATGTATTCTATTACTTCAGCCTGCATGTCAAGAATTAAACATTAGAGAAATGTTTATTCCCGAATAGCTTTTTAAGTTCTCTTAAAAAAGTCCCCATTCCAAGGTGCTGGGTTAATTATGGCTATTACTTTTGCAGATGAGTTCAATTTCACCCTAGAAACCTTGTGAATAAGCAGAGATAATAGTGGTAAAGTAAAAATAACT
Source organism: Odocoileus virginianus (assembly GCF_023699985.2). Taxonomy (NCBI): domain Eukaryota; kingdom Metazoa; phylum Chordata; class Mammalia; order Artiodactyla; family Cervidae; genus Odocoileus; species Odocoileus virginianus. The sequence continues at coordinate 55,025,192 of NC_069675.1, read as the reverse complement.
GCTAAGAGTTTGAAGTTTTGCAGAAGCCTTGTGATCTAGCCCAAGTGAGCAAGCACAAGAGCAAAGAAATATTATGTCTCCTTGAAGTCCAGGTGACTCCAAGAAGTCTGCTATCCTCGAAGCCCAGGTGACTCCAAGAATTCTGCTGTCTGCCTTTACCCTTTAATTGCAATCCTTCCCACTTCCCCTTTTTCTTCAGAATAAAAGAAACCTGAATTGTCTGCCAAATTAAGATGATTCTTTCAGACATCAGTCTACCATATTCTCAGTTTGCTGACTTTCTGAATAAGTCACTATTCCTTGCCCCAGTACCCTGGCCTATTCTACAGTGAAAAGCACAAGCTGGGACTTGATAAAACTACAGTTCAGTTCAGTTCAGTCACTCAGTTGTGTCTGACTGTTTGGGACCCCATGGACTGAAATAAGCCAGGCTTCCCTGCCCATCACCAACTCCCAAAGCCTATTCAAGCTAATGTTATTGAATCAGTGAAGCTATCCAAACGTCTCATCCTCTGTCATCTCCTTCTCACCCTGCCCTCAATCTTTCCCACCATCAGGGCTTTTTCCAATAAGTCAGTTCTTCACAAGGGTGGCCAAAGTATTGGAGCTTCAGCTTCAGCATCAGTCCTTCCAATTCAGGAATCAATTGAGGACTGATTTCCATTAGGATGGACTGGTTTGATCTCTGTGCAGTCAAAGGGACTCTCAAGAGTCTTTTCAACACCACAGTTCAAAAGCATCATTTCGTTGGCACTGAGTTTTCTTTAAAGTCCAACTCTCACATCCATACATAGCTACTGGAAAAACCAAAGCTTTGACCAGATGGACCTTTGTTGGCAAAATAATGTCTCTGCTTTTTAATATGCTGTCTAGGTTGGTCATCGCTTTTCTTCCAAGCAGCAAGCATCTTTTAATTTCATGGCTTCAGGCACCATCTGGAGTGATTTTGGAGCCCCCAAAAATAAAGTCTGTCACTGTTTCTGCTGTTTCCTCATCTATTTGCCATGAAGTGATGGGACCAGATGCCATGATCTTAGTTTTCTGAATGTTGAGATTTAAGTCAACTTTTTCACTCTCCACTTTCACTTTCATAAAGACACACTTTAGTTCTTCTTCACGTTTTGCCATCAGGGTGGTGTCACCTGCATATCTGAGATTATTGATATTTCTGCCAGAAATCTTGATTCCAGCTTGTGCTTCATCCAGTCCAGCATTTCTCATGATGCAATCTGCATGGAAGTTAAATCAGCAGGGTGACAGTATATAGACTTGATGTTCTCCTTTCCAAATTTGGAACCAGTCTGTTGGTCCATGTATAGTTTAACTGTTTCTTTTTGATTTGCATATAGATTGGTGGTCTGGTTTTCCCATCAATTTAAGAATTTTCCACAATTTGTTGTGATCCACACAGTCGAAGGCTTTGGCACAGTCAGTAAAGCAGAAGTAGATGTTTTTCTGGAACTCTCTTTTTCAGTGATCCAGTGGGTGTTGCCAATTTGATCTCTGGTTCTTCTGTCTTTTCCAAAACCATCTTGAACATCTGGAAGTTCATGGATCACATGCTGTTGAAGCTTGGCTTGGGGCATTTTGAGCATTACTTTGCTAGCGTGTGAGATGAGTGCAATAGTGTGGTAGTTTGAGCATTCTTTGGGATTGCCTTTCTTTGGGATTGGAATGAAAACTGACCTTTTCCAGTCCTGTGGCACTGCTGAGCTTTCCAAATTTGCTGACATATTGAGTGCAGCACTTTCAGAGCATCATCTTTCAGGATTTGAAATAGCTCAAAGGGAATTCCATAACCTCCACTAGTTCTGTTCCTAGTGATGTTTCCTAAGGCCCACTTGACTTCACATTCCAGGATGCCTGGCTCTAGATGAGTGATCACATCATGATTATATGGGTCATGAAGATCCTTTTTGTATAGTTCTGTGTATTCTTGCCACCTCTTCCTAATATCTTCTGTTTCTGTTAGGTTCATATCAATCCTTTATTGGGCTTTATTAAGCCCATCTTTGCATGAAATTTTCCCTTGGCAGCTCTAATTTTATGGAAGAGATCTCTACTCTTTCCCATTCTATTGTTTTACTCTATTTCTTTGCATTTATCAGTGAAGAAGGCTGTCTTATCTCTCCTTGTTATTCTTTGTCTATACATTCAGATGGATATATCATTCCTTTTCTCCTTTGTCTTTTGTTTCTCTTCTTTCCTCAGCTATTTGCAAGGCCTCCTCAAATAACAATTTTGCTTCTATGCTTTTCTTTTTCTTTGGGATTATCTTGATGACTGCCTCCTGTACAGTGTCATGAACCTCAGACCATAGTTCTTCAGGCACTCTGTCTATCAGGTCTAATCCTTTGAATCTATTTGCCACTTCTACTGTAAAATCATAAGGAAATTGATTTAGGTCTTGCCTGAATGGTCTAGTGGTTTTCCCTACTTTTTTTCAATTTAAGTCTGCATTTGGCAATAAGGAGTTCATGATCTGAGCCACAGTCAACTCCCAGTCTTGTTTGTAATCACTGTATAGAGCTTGTCCATTTTTTACTGCAAAAGATATAATCAACCTGGTTTCAGTATTGACCATCTCGTGATGTCCATGTGTAGAATCTTCTCTTGTGTGGTGGGAAGAGGGTGTTTGCTATGACCAGTGCGATCTCTTGGCAAAACTCTATTAGCCTTTGCCCTGCTTCATTCTGTACCGAGATCATTTTGTTGTTTTTAAGAGTGCACCCAAGTACTGCATTTTGGACTCTTGTTGACTCTGAGTGTTACTCTATTTCTTCTAAGGGATTCTTGCCCACAGTAGTATATGTAATGGTCATCAAAATTAAGTACACCCATTCCAGTCTATTTTACCTCACTGATTTCTAAAAGGTCGATGTTTAATCATATCATCTCCTTTTGTCCACTTCCAATTTGCCTTGATTCATGGACCTAACATTCCAGGTTCCTATGAGATATTGTTCTTTACAACATCGGACTTTATTTCCATCATCAGTCACATCCACAACTGGGTGTTGCTCTTGCTTTGGCTCAGCCTCTTCAGTTGATGGTTGGATGCCATCAACTACTTAATCGACATTAGTTTAATCAATCTCCAGGAGTTGGTGATACACAGGGAAGCCTGCGTACTGCCATCTATTGGGTTGCAAAGAGTTGGACATGACTGAGCGACTGAACTGAACTGATAGCCTCTTCATTCTTTCTCGAGCTGTTTATCCACTCTTCTTCAGTAACATATTGGACACCTACTGACCTGTGGAGCGCATCTTTTAGTGTCATATATTTTGGATTTTCATACTGTTCATGGGGTTCTCATGGTAAAAAAAAAGAAATGAAGTTGTTTGGACCACATTTTGTCAGAACCATGACCCGTCTATCTTGGGTGTCCCTACACAGCATGGCTCATAGTTTCACTGAGTTAGACCATGCTATGATACAAGTGATCAGTTTGGTTAGTTTTCTGTAATTGTGGTTTCCATTCTGTCTGCCCTCTGATGGATAAGAGGCTTGTGGAAACTTTCTGATGGGAGGGACTGGCTGTGGGAGAATCTGAGTCTTGCTCTGATGTATAAATCTTTAATCCAATTTTCTGTTGATGAGTGGAGCTGTGTTCCCTCTCTCTAGTTTGGCCTGAGGCAGTCATGGCGACCTGCTTCTAAAGGACTTATGCCAGGACTGCTGTATTCAGTGCCCCTGAACCCACAGCAGGCCTCTGTTGACTCATGCCTTCCACTGGAGACTCCTACACTGACAAGCAAGTCTGGCTCAGTCTCTTGTGGGGTCACTGCTCCTTTCTCCTGGGTCCTGGTGCACATACGGTTTTGTTTGTGCCCTCCAAGAGTCTGTTTCCCCAGCCTGTGGAAGTTCTGTAATCAGATCTCACTGGCTCTCAAAGTCAAATTCCCTGGTGGTTCTCAGTCCTTTACTGGATGCCCAGGTTGGGAAATCTATTGTGGGCCCTAGAACTTTCACAACAATGCAAGAACTTCTTTGGTATAATTGTTCTCCAGTTTGTGGGTTGTTTGCTCAGTGGCTCTGTGGTGGGGCTCACATATTGTGCCTCCCAGGTCTGCTGCAGCCAGAGCCCCTGTCCCTGTAGCAGGCCACTGCTGATCTGTGCCTCTGCAGGAGACACTCAGACATTCAAAGGCAGGTCTCTTGTGGGGTCCCTGGGTCCTTGTACACACAAGGTTTTGCTTTGAGCCCTCTAGTGTCTCTGGTATGTATGGGGTTTGATTTTAGATGCAGTTTTCCCCCCTCCTACCATCTTTGTGCTTCTCCTTTGCCCTTGGACATGGGGTATCTTTTTTTGGTGGGGTCCAACATTCTCCTGTTGATGGTTGTTCAGCAGTTACTTGCAGTTTTGGAGTTCTCACAGGAGAAGATGAGAGCACATTCTTCTACTCCACCATATTTCTGGAGGTGTTATTTGCATTTTGCTCTTTGTTATTTGTTATTTCTTTCATTTGCATTCAAATAAGTTAATCAGTGATAAGCTAAAATTGCCTTTTCTGCCATGAGGATTTTGCCTTTTTGACATTGTGCTAGCTCTAAGAGGGTCCTTGATGTCCTTAATGATTCTGGGAATAAATAAAATTCTGCAAGATAGCCTCTCTAAAGTATTGACATTTTGGATGTGATTGCCTATGTCCTATTGTAGTCTATTTTAAGCAATGCAACACTATGTTCCATCAATAAAGAATAAGAAAAAACTAGGAACTAAAACCAAAACATTTCATGACTACCAATACCAGAAGTTAAATATATCTTTTCTAAAGAGTCTTTTATGTTTTGCAATATAGAATAGCTATGTTAATAGTTAAGATATTTCTATATATTTTATGTCATGAAGAATTACAAGCTTCTGGATCTATAATTATTTTTTTCCCCTTTTTTGAAAAACTAAACCTAAATCCACTGAAAGCACTTTCTCATGCTTGTGTAGCAACAGGGTATCTGTTACTGAGAGCTGATATTAATCTCAGTCTTGCCTTGTATCTTACATTTCTGTCTCAAATTCCCCCTGTCTTTCCAGCCATCTACAGTCATATATATATATATATATATATATATATATATATATATATATAACCATTTCTATCTGCCAGAAAGTATGAAATGTTTCAGTTTCCCACTGACACTCCTAGAAGCCAATACAATTTTCTTTTTTTTTTAATCCTCAGTTTTACTGAAATATAATTGACATACAGCACTGTATTAAGTTAAAGGTGTATAGCATAATTATTTGATTTACACATATTGTGAAATGATTACCACAATACATTTAATGTACCATTATTGTCTGTCATTTCAGTAGAACCAACCAAAACCCAAAACAATACTAAACAAAGAAAAGATTTCTCCTTGTAATGAGAACTCTAGGGACTTACTTTCTTAATAACTTTCAAATATACTATACAGTAATGTTGATTGCAGTCACAATATGTATTCATATATTTATATTTGCGTTTTTCTACCTGACATTTACTTAGCATAATGCCCTCCAGGTCCACTCATGTTATTGTAAATGGCAGGATTTCCTTCTTTTCATGGCTAAATATTAACCCTGGTATATTTTGTTTCTTTCTAATATTTACACAGAAGTAGAATTGCTAGATCATATGGTAATTCTATTTATAATTTTTTAAGAACCTCCTTACTAATTACATAGTAGTTGCACCAACCTACAAACCCAACAGTTCAATAAAGTTTCCTTTTTTTCCCACAATGTCATGAACACTTTTTATCTTTTGTCTTTTTGATGATAGTCATATTTTAACTAGCATTATATAAGATTCCATAGCTTTAATTTGCATTTTCTCTAATTATTAGTGATGTTGATCACCTTTCAGTACCTGTTTAATATTTGCACATATTCCTTGGAAAACTTTATATTTCTTTTTATCCGTTTTTAAATAGATTATTTGTTTGGTTTTTACCATTGAATTTTGAGTTCTTTTTTTTTTTTCTTGAGTTCTATATATATTTTGGAGGTAAACTTTTCAGACATATGATTTGCAGATATTTTCTCTCATTCTGTAAATGAGAATTTTATTTTGTTGATTTGTTGTTGTTGTTGAATATAATGTTAATTTCTAGTTTTATATTACTGTGGTCAGAAAAGATACTTGGTATGATTTCAGTAGTGTTCAAATTGCTAAGACTTGTTTCATGGCCTATCTAAAACTTGAAAATATTCTATGAGCATTTGAGAAGAATGTGTCTTCTGAAGCTGTTAAATTAAATGTCAAATATATATGTATATATACACACTTGATCCACTTATTCTAAAATATGATTCAAGTTCAGTGTTTCCTTGGTGATTTTCTTTCTGTATGATGTATCCCTTGTTGAGCATGGGGTATTCAGGGTTCTGCAACTGTATTATTGTTTTGTTGTATTTTTGTATTATTACATGGCTATTATTATTTTGTTGGCTATTTCTCACTTCAGATGTTAATGCATTTAAGCGTTGCAGTGTTGGATGTGTTATAGTTGTTATATCTTCTCAATGAGTTGACCGTTTTATCATTATATAATGACTCTTATTTTCTTCTGTAACTATGTTTAGCTTAAAGTTTACTTTATCTAACTATAGCTGCCCCAGTTCTCTGTTTTGGTTTTTCTCTTCTCCATGAATATATTTTCCCATCTCTTCACTTGGAATCTATGTGTGTCCTCAGAGCTGAGTGAGTCTCTTGCATGAATCATATCATTGGGTCTGTTTTTTTCATCCATCTAGGCACCCTGTGTCTTTTGAGTGGAAAATTTAGTCCATGTAGAGTTACTATTGATGTGAAAGGACCTACTATTGACATCTTATTGTCTTCTATTTCACAGCTCCATTGTTTCTTTTTTCCTCTCTTGTTACCTCTTTTCATGAATTAGTGATTGTCCATGATGGAATGTTTTGATTCCCTTATCTTTATTTTCATGAATCAACTATAGGTTATTTGTTTTGTTGTTACAAAGACACTTACATAAACATCTTATAATAGTCTGCTTTGTGCTGATAATTAATGCCCACTGTATACAAAATTTCTATCCTTTTAATTCCCCCTACTCTTCGGCTTTTATTGTCAAAAATTGTCTCCTTTATAGCCTGTATTTGTTGGCAAATTATTGTACCTTTAGCTATTTTTGATACAATTTTCCTTTAACATTTATACTGCATTAAAGTGGTTAATTTAAGAGCTATTTCAAATCATGAAAAATGATGCTGTTAAAGTGCTGCATTCAATATGCCAGCAAATTTGGAAAACTCAGCAGTGGCCAAAGGACTGGAAAAGGTCAGTTTTCATTCCAATCCCTAAGAAAGGCAATACCAAAGAATGCTCAAACTACCACACAATTGCACTCATCTCACATGCTAGTAAAGTAATGCTCAAAATTCTCCAAGCTAGGCTTCAGCAATATGTGAACTGTGAACTTCCAGATGTTCAAGCTGATTTTAGAAAAGGCCAAGGAACCAGAGATCAAATTGCCAATATCTGCTGGATCATTGAAAAAGCAAGAGAGTTCCAGAAAAATATCTATTTCTGCTTTATTGACTATGCCAAAGCCTTCAACTCTGTGGATCACAATAAACTGTGGAAAATTCTGAAAGAGATGGGAATACCAGACCACCTGACCTGCCTCTTGAGAAACCTGTATTCAGGTCAGGAAGCAACAGTTAGAACTGGACATGGAACAACAGACTGGTTCCAAATAGCAAAAGGAGTACATCAAGGCTGTATATTGTCACCTTGCTTATTTAGCTTAAATGCAGAGTACATCATGAGAAAGTCTGGGCTGGAAGAAGCACAAGCTGGAATCAAAATTGCCAGGAGAAATATCAATAACGTCAGATATGCAGATGATACCACTCTTATGGCAGAGAGTGAAGAGGAACTAAAAAGCCTCTTGATGAAAGTGAAAGATGCAGCCATGAAATTAAAAGACGCTTACTCCTTGGAAGGAAAATTATGACCAACCTAGATAGCATATTAAAAAGCATAGACATTAGTCTGCCAACAACGGTCCATCTGGTCAAGGCTATGGTTTTTCCAGTGGTCATGTATGGATGTGAGAGTTAGACTATGAAGAAAGCTGAGCGCCGAAAAATTGATGCTTTTAAACTGTGGTGTTGGAGAAGACTCTTGAAAGTCCCTTGGACTGCAAGGAGATCTAACCAGTCCATCTTGAAGGAGATCAGTCCTGGGTGTTCCTTGGAAGGACTGATGCTGAAGCTGAAACTCCAATCCTTTGGCCACATCATGTGAAGTGTTCACTCATTGGAAAATACCCTGATGCTGGGAGGGATTGGGGGCAGGAGGAGAAGGGGACGACAGAGGATGAGATGGCTGGATGGCATCACCGACTCGATGGGCATGAGTTTGAGTAAACTCCGGGAGTTGGTGATGGACAGGGGGGCCTGGCATGCTGCGATCCATGGGGTCGCAAAGAGTTGGACACGACTGAGTGACTGAACTGAAAGTGGTTAATAGCTCACCATCATATTGCAGATTAGAGTTTTCTGAATTTGATTATATATTTGCTTTTACCAGCATGCTACGTATTTTCATGTTTTCACGTGACTAATCAACATTCTCTGATGTCTTCTTGAAGAATATTTTTTAACATTTCTAGTAAGCCGTATCAAATAGTAAATTCCCTTAAGTTTTGTTTGTCTGAAAAATCTTTATTTATCCTTCATTTCTGAAATGTAACTTTGCTGGATAAAGTATTCTTGCTTTTTTTTTTTTTTTTTTTCAATACTCTGAATATATGATTCTACACTCTCCTGGAATGTAAGATTTCTGCTGAGAAATCTGCTGATAGCCTAATGTGGTTCCTTTGTAGTTTATTTTTTTTATATTTTCCTTACTGATTTCAGTATTCTCTTTCAGTCTTTGGGTTTTGATCATTTTAATGTGAGATGTCTTGGAGAAGATTGGTTTGAATTGAAATAATGGGGCAATCTACTAGCTTCATGAACTTGGATTCATGAACTCTAATTCTTTCCCAGATTTGAGAAGTTCTCAGCTATCAATTCTTTAGATAAGCTTTCTGCCATCTTCTCCCTTACTTCTGTAATGCCAATGATTTGAATATTATCTCTTTTGATTATTTTCCATACCACAAATAGAATTCTTTTAACCATTTTTCTTTCTTTGTGTTTTCCTTTTTTCTCCTCTGTGTTATTTCAAAGTTCCTTTCCTCTATCTCACTGGCTCCTTCTTCTGTTTTGTATATGCTCTTGATGCTCTCTATTCCATTTTTCATTTTGTTCATTAAATACTTCAGTTACATATTTTGTTTTGTTCTTTTTTATAATTTGTAACCTTGTTAATTTCTCATTTTGATTACATGGTGTTTTCTGATTTCACTGGATACTTTTTCTGTGTTTTCTTATAGTTCACTGTTCCCTTTAAACAGCTATCTTGATTTTTTTTATCAGGCAAATCATAGATTTAGTTACTGGAAGATTGGCACAACAGTTTAATTAAGATACAGTATTAGTACTAATAGTAATCAGTACAATAAATAATACAATTAGCACAATAATACAATCAGTACAGTAGTTTAGTTACTGGAAGATTAGTACAGTAGTTGACATCATGTTTCTGTGATTTTATTTTATTTTAAACTCCCATTGTTGCTTTCACATTTGAAGTATCAATGACCCCTCTAAACTTTACTAACTGCCTTCAAGGTAGAAATACATTTTATCAGCTTTGCTATGGATTCTGCGGCTTTCTGAGACTTTATATGGATATATCTATTTTATGGTTGTTTCTCCCTCCAGAGGAAAATTCCTGAGTTTGTAGGTTTTCTCTTGATTCTATAATCCACTAGTCCAGCTGCTTATAGCCTCTCTTATTTTCATAAAGATAGTGCAACAGCTCAAATTTTGAGAATTCTCTCTTACCCACAGACCTTGGCCTGCATTCTCTGCATGTTCCCTAACCTTCTACCAGACTTTCCTCTTGCTGCCACTCTCAGAATTGCGCTCAGGGGAGCTGTCCACAGATTGATAGGAGGTATGGGTTTGGCACTGAGACTCCCCACAGGCCAGTTCAGGCTATTCATGGAAGAGATCTTTCTGATGGCTTGTGGGCAGGCTTTTTGATGGAGTCCAGAATGCAGTCAGCAGGAACTGTATCCTTTTCACACCCTCCAGACATCTTATTTGCTGCTCTACCTATCTGCTCCCTACCCCCAGTCATAGCACTCCCAATTTAGTACTCTGAAATCTGTGAGAAAGAAATGAATCTCTTCAATAGTTTGTGACACAGCTGGGAAAGCTGCATACTCACTTGCTAGCCCCCTTTCTCCATAGGTGAATTCATGGTCTATCATATTTAACCTTGTCACCTTGGCATAGGAGGAATGATGGCATGCTGTTCCTCTTACCTACTCATGTGAATCCAAATTTGTGTTTTGTGTGTATGAGTGTGTGTGTGACATGGAGTACTGGAAGTTCTCCGTAAACCTGGACTTACACACAGATTCTTCCAACCCCAGCGTCTGACCAAGTCAGCATTCTGCAAGTGTTCCCAGACTATGTCTCAGAGGTGCTGGTACTAGCTGACAGTCTCCTGTAGGGTCTATGGCCAAAACCAAAGTCTGTCTGCCTATTACCTAATAGATATATAGGTGGTTGAGACTCCTCTTGGGTACCTAGTCATATGGTGCTGGGTCTCCTAACTCTCATAGAGATACTTAATTTCATGGATAGATGTCAAAATTTTGTTGTTGAATGTAAGGATCTATAAAAACTAGGCATTACTGATGCATCTATAGTGTGGACATAAGTCTCCTGTCCAATGTGTTTTGATTCTCTGTGAATTCATACTCATAAAATCAGTCCTGCTCATCTTGCTTCCAATAGTGCTTATCTACAACTACCAGGAGCCCCTTCGCCTGTGTGACTGCACTTGTGAATGTAGTGTGTCAATTATTCACCTGCATGAGCACCATTCCCTATCAAAAATAGGTGATTTTATAATATTATAAGTACTCTTCCTATGTACTGCACTGACATTTAACTTTAAGTTTCTTTATCAGGAATTAAACAAAAAGATTTTGTGCTGAAATTATATTTTCATGGCGTAATACCTTAAATTACCAAGCATACATTCTTGAATGTTTCTAATACCATTCAAAATCCAGATTTAGAAGAGAATTTAATGTCAGAAACCTTGAAACTAGGTGGTTCTTCTGTCATATATTTGCTATAACATTCATTATCTATATGTTGAATTCTCTTAAAATTATTATAAAATAAAAAATGAAAGTATAGATATAGAAATTTCAGAACATAGTCTATTCACCCAAGCCATTATTTGAAAGTTGTCAGTTCACTTCTCAGAAGGTCAACCAACAGTCACAATAGGATACTAATCTTGAATTCAAGTTCACAGAGCAGTTGTGACATATATAAGAAGAATTATTAAATACAGGTTGTAAATTTGTGACAAAGACCCAGATTGGGCCTAGTTTGCATCTCTTACAAGAGTTTAAAATAGGTCAGTCAACCCTGTCTGATAAGCAAATGATGGGATTCAGATAATTCTTAAAAGTAAAATCTATAGGAAGAATCTTAATTATAAGAATAAATTCTACTTGACAGAACACAACTGTTCACATACACTTTCCCAGTGGAACGGGGTGGGGGGGGAGGGTTTGGTTTTGATAGTACTAGATTTCCTTTATTTTCATTTACTGTCACTCAGGTTCTTGGTGAGTTAGATCACGGATGTGAAATATTTAAATAAGCATGTTAAAATCTACTTTAATAAATCTATGAGATACCTGAGCATAACCAAGCACATCAGAAAAAAAAAAGTCATTACTATTCCATAGCTGTGAAACCTTCTAAGGTCCAAGGCCAAAAAACACAAGTGAAACTAGGAAGCATAGTAGTATTGACTACAGAAGAAGAGATAGTGATACCAGCCAGTGATGGTAAAAGCATGAATAGCAAAAGTTTTCAACATAGTTTGTAATACTTGATGGTATTGATAATACCTGACAATATGGACTGAGGTCACTTTGGAAGAAGAAAGTGAAAGTGGCTCAGTCATGCCTGACTCTTTGTGACCCCCTAGACCATAGTCCATGGAATTCTCCAGGGCAGAATACTGGGGTGGGTAGCCTTTCCCTTCGCCAAGGGATCTTCCCAACCCAGAGATTGAACCCAGTCTCCTGCATTGCAGGCAGATTAAGTCCACACTTAATATATAATATATAATAATAATATATAATAATAATAATATATAATATATAATCTATAATATATAAAAGCTTTCCCCTGAAGATTTGTTGCTGAAAATAGCAAAGAGAGATAAGTATCATTGCTAGGCATGAAACAAGGCATATTTATGAATATGTGTGACATTCTATATCTGGCTATTTAATTGGCATAGCAATCCCTACATCAGTTTTTATTGTTGTTCAGTCGCTAAGCTCTGTTTGACTCTTTGACACCCCATGAACTGCAGAACGCCAGGTTTCCCTTTCCTTCACTATCTCCCTGAAAGTGAAAGTCACTCAGTCATGTCTGACACTCTGTGACCATGTGGACTATACAGTCCATGGAATTCTCCAGGCCAGAGTACTGGAGTGGGTAGCCTTTCCCTCACTCCAGGGGATCTTCCCTGGATCTTGCCTTCAATTTTTCCTAGCATCAAGGTCTTTTCCAATGAGTAAGTTCTTTGCACAGTAGGTGAGGGTAAATATCAGGGTGATGTCGTCAACTTCTGTCAAAGGAACTTTGTGGGCTGATGAAAAAGTAGAACTGTGTATTTTTATATACTTCTTGAAAAGTTGAATATTGGTATCATCTAAATTGAATTACTTTTACCTTGTACTCAGTAGCATTTATGTATCTAGTCAGCACTCTTTGCCTCTGTGAACATTTGCTTTGAAATTGGCTCCATTAGTTCACTTTATTAATATCTATTAAATTTCAGTACTGTGTGAAGACCAGTGTGAAGACCTATCCATGTTTAAGATAGTTCTTTCTCTCGGAGAATTTTCAATTAGGAAAAAAAAAAAAGGTATATAAAATTAGCAATTTGTGTCTTCTAATAGGATGCAGTGGAAGTTTATCTTCTATACTTAGAATATTTTACATAATAAGAACCAATAATTAATTAAATTCAATAAATATTAAATAATCCTCTATTACATACTGTACACTATTAGGTACTTAGTGTACAACAGTGAAGGAAATAGACAAATATCCCTGTTGTATGGAGCTCACAGTCTAGTTAGGAGACATATAAAATCCAACACATGAACAAATGATTAAAATGAATGAAGAAATGCTATTCCATGCTATATTGAAAAGTAGCACTGCTCTGAAGTAAACTTAAGTTATAATTGCTCATAGGGATATATGGGTTGGGAAAGAGATTTTTGTTTCATTTTCAATTGGGTGATTAGTAAAGGTACCTCTGAGAGGTTAAAACTTAAGTAAAAACATGAAAAAGGTTAGCTATAGTTATATTTGGAGACTTTTTTATTTTTTTGGTATCATAATGTTTAAGTGAAAAGCCTTGAAGCAAGGGCATACCATTCCAGTCAAAGGAACAGCAAAGAGCTCAGTTTATCTCAAACAGAATAATATAAAGGGAAACTAACAGCAGATAACTCAAGAAAGGTAAGGGGATTTGTAAGCCCTTGGGAAGGCTTTGGCTTATACTCTGAGAGAACTGAGAAGCCATTAGAGGCTTTGAGCAAATTAATGCCTTGAACTGACTTATAGCTTAACAGGATTACTCTTGCTGATGTGTACCAAGTGGAAAACAGAGAGGCAAGTGCAAAAGGAAAGACAACATAGAGAGCAACTACAACACCCTAGATAAGAGATGATCACGGCCTGAAACAGTGAGACAAAGATATGTACTCAGACTATTGAAATGTTCTGAAGATACAACTGACAGTACTCACAGATGTGTTGGTTATGGGATGTGAGTTGAGAGATGTCAAGGCAGTATCTCAGATATCAGCATTTAGCTGAGAGAAGGAAGATGTATCCACTTATATATTTTGACAAGATTGTGAAAAGATTAAAGTTGGAGACAAGAGCAGTAGGTCTGTGTGCACATCAAGTTACACATTTCAATAAAGTTTAACATAAAATATAGAATTAGTTATTATGACTGCAATGGAAATGTAAAAGGTATTGGAAACTCTAATACTAAATGATGATACTGAGAGAGAAAGAGAGAAAGCGAGAGAAGAGAAAGAAGAAAATAAAGTACTATAGCATTTAGAGACCAAGGATATAAGTTGAAACAATGAAGGGATAATCACTGAGGTAGGAAAAACAGGATTTTTTTTTTTCTTTTTTACTGAAGCCAAGTGAAGAAAGTGTTTCCATGAAAAGAAAAGGAATCTTTAAACAGTCTTTGGTACATTAATTTACTAAAAAAAATTCATAGATTCTAAGCATACCATTATATGTAATTAAATATTTATAAATAACATGTGCTACTCTAAAGATTGGGTATGCAAAAGAGTATGAACTGAAATTTTGTACAGTATAGCTAAAATAATACCTTGCTTAGAAAGAAATAGCAGCCCACTCCAGTATTCTTGCCTGGAAAATCCCATGTACAGAGGAGCCTGGTGGGCTACAGTCCATGGGCTCACAAAGAGTCGAACACGATTGAGTGACTAAACTTACACTGATTTTCTATTATTCATATTATTACCAACAGGGGTGAATTTAATCTTTCTTTTTCTCAATGAAAAAACAGCAAGTGTTTAAGCATTTTTACAGTTTATACTACATTCACAGAAATATATTAGAATCACAAATTTTAATGAAGTAAAATATGTAATTAAATCTTTTAAATTAACATATTAATTGCCCAATCTCTTTCTTTTTCTTCTACATTGTACTATACACTTATATGTCATGATTAGATCTATTTCCTATGGAGAAGTGGAATTATTATGCATGGGATTATCTTTTTAGTCTAAATTAGTGTGCACATGTTTATAAGTAAATGAAAAATCTCTATTTTCTCTTTTATTAATTCAGTCTTGCTATATAAATCAAAACTTGCAAGGAAAAGCAATAGCATTTTCTTTAAGGTTACAGTGAAAGTCTATATATGCTAGATAATACAATCTAAAGAATTTTCATAAATATATTTATGCAAAATACAAATTGCATAATGCAACATCATATAAAAAGATAAACTTGTATAGAAACACATTTTATGTGTTAGAGAAAGAGAAACCATATAAGATTCAGAAATATTTTTGTCTAAATGTTTATACATGTGTTTTCTAATTATGTAAATTATCTCCATAGAATTCCTTGAAAAGTTTTGAAATATATAAGTAATCTACAAGTCACAAGAGCATAGCATAGTCATGGAGCATAAGCTACCATTACTAAAGAGAACCCTTACAGTCCTAAGAAGTGAAAATGTCTACAGTCTTAAATTTCACCTTGAAAACAAATTTTATAAATATAAAAAATATTTTAAAAACCCATATATGAGATAAATAAATTTCCATCATTTTGATTAAATAAAAAAATTGAAAAAATAGCCCCATAGATAATTTTCTGCATCATGCTATTGCTAATTAGTAGATTTTAGGTGGGAGAATATAGGTTTGCATTTTCTATCTAATTCACAAGTAGGAAAAAATGTATATATAAAATGCATATATAATTTGTATGTCATCTAGAAACAAATGCTTTCTGAATTCACATTTTAAGCTGATGGTAGAGTATTTCATGGAGGTTTATGTAGAGAGCTCACAGGAAAATTGATTTTTCCTTAATCATACCAACTGTTGCCAATCTCAAGTAATTCCAGGAGGGATTTTCTCTCATATACGCAACAGCTGCACAATGACTCTGATGAACCCTCAGAATGGGGGATGTGTGCCCGAGATTTCCATTTCCTACTTAAAAATCAACTGACCAGGACCTAAGTGAGTACATGCTGTTGTAACCAAATGCCCAATATCATTTGCCTCTAAGTTTCATTATCCAGTATCCTTTGAAATATTATTTATAACACTATCTTGTATTCTTTATGTGTAAATTCTGAAAGCAAGAGAAGACAGTTTATTTCTTTGTATGCTTCTTAAGTAATACAAAGTATTGCATTATAAACACAAAGCAATGTACTCCTTATTTATAATGTATCAT
Source organism: Odocoileus virginianus (assembly GCF_023699985.2). NCBI lineage: Eukaryota > Metazoa > Chordata > Mammalia > Artiodactyla > Cervidae > Odocoileus > Odocoileus virginianus. Next base: position 55,009,024 of record NC_069675.1, on the reverse strand, counting down.
TCTACAAATCATTATGAAAAGTAATCTTATATTGGTGCAAACTAGTACAGTCACTATGGAGAGCAGTGTGGAGATTCCTTAAAAAAGTGGAAATAGAACTGCCATATGACCCAGCAATCCCACTACTGGGCATACACACCGAGGAAACCAGAATTGAAAGAGACATGTGTACCACGATGTTCATTGCAGTGCTATTTACGATAGCCAGGAGATGGAAGCAACTTAGATGTCCATCAGCAGACAAATAGATAAGAAATCTGTAGCACATATACACAATGGAATATTACTCAGCTATTAAAAAGAATGCATTTGAATCAGTTCTAATGAGATGGATGAAATTGGAGCCTATTATACAGAGCGAAGTAAGTCAGAAAAAAAACACCAATACATTATATTAACGCATATATATGGAATTTAGAAAGATGGTAACAATGACCCTATATGCGAGACAGCAAAAGAGACACAGATATAAAGAACAGACTTTTGGACTCTGTGGGAGAAGGTGAGGGTGGGATGACTTGTGGTGGGATGAATAGCACTGAAACATGTATATTATATGTGAAATAGATCACCACTCCAGGTTTGATGCATGAGATAGGGTGATCAGGGCTGGTGCACTGAATGACCCTGACGGATGGGATGGGGTGGGAGGTGCGAGGGAGGGCCAGGATGTACACCCATGGGAGGGTACATGTACACCCATGGCTGATTCATGTGAATGTATGGCAAAAACCACCACAATATTGTGAAGTAATTAGCCTCCAATTAAAATAAAAATAAATAAAAAAAATAAAAACTTACCGTCAGGGCTTCCCTGATAGTTCAGTTGGTAAAGAATCTGCCTGTAATGCAGATGAACCCTGTTTCATTCCCGGGTCAAGAACATCCACTGGAGAAGGGGTAGCCTACCCGCTCCAGTATTCTTGGGCTTCCTTTCTGACTCAGCTGGTAAAGAATCCGCTTGCAATGCGGAAGACCTGGGTTCGATCCCGGGTTGGGAAGATCCCTTGGAGAAGGGAAAGGCTACCCACTCCAGTATTCTGGCCTGGAGAATTTCATGCACTGTATAGTCCATGGGGACCCAAGGAGTTGGGCACGACTGAGTGACTTTCACTTTCAATTTCACTAAATAGTAAAAGGAACCCAGAGTGTTTATATAACTCTACTCTCAAACTTGGTCTTTGTGGAAAAACATAATATAATTGAACATTATATTAAACATAATAATACTTTATTTGTAATTTTAATACTGTGGTTAATATCTTGATTACAATCTTTTCTGGTATAGCCTTAAATTAGGATTTCATCATACATCATATTTATAAATTTATTTATTTTGTGATAGCTCAGTTGGTAAGGAATCCGACTTCAGTGCAGGAGACCCTGGTTCCATTCATGGGTTGGGAAGATCCACTGGAAAAAGGATAGGCCACCCACTCCAGTATTCTTGGGCTTTCCTTGCGGCCCAGCTGGTAAAGAATCTGTCTGCAATGTGGAAGACCTGGGTTCAATCCCTGGGTTGGGAAGATCCCCTGGAATAAGGAAAGGCTACCCACCCCAATATTTTGGCCTTGAGAATTCCATGGACTACAGTTAATGGGATCACAAAGAGAGTCAGACGTGACTGAGTGCCTTTCACTTTCGTGCAAAAAATAATTTTTGATGACTAAAGAGTATTTAGAGAGATATGCTTAACAAACAGTCCAGTAGGGAACATGTATTTGCTAAATCAGAACAAATATTGACTGCAAACTCTCTGTATCCTTGATTCAGCCAGACACCTGAATATCATTAAGCATGTATTGCATAGTATGAATATTTAGAAATCAATTTTAACCACTTTTGCTAGTTTTTTGGTGGTGGTGGTGGTGGTTTGTATTTTTTTTTTAACAGTAAAAATAATGCAGAATAATGTTTCAGAAAACTGATTTATCATTAATAAGATATGGATATTGTTTGTATATATGACCAAATGATACAATTTAAACAAATAATTTAATGTGTATTTTTGTAGTTTTAATCATCTTGTTTGTAAAATGGAGCTAAAAACTGAAAACATCACAAGAACACTCTACAAAATGACATAGTCTTATATGTTAGCCTGGTGCCAATGTCATACTTGATAAGGAATTGGATATTTTCATTCTAAGACCAAGGACAGGTCAATAATGACCTTTTCAACTTCATATAGTGAGTTCTAGTTAGTGCAATAACAAAATAAAAAGAAATAAGATGTATACAGTTTAGAAGGAAGAAATAAACTGTCTTTAAACTCAAGATGGTCTACATAAGATAATCCCAAGGAATCAAAAAATAAACTCCTGGCACACAAGCAAATATAGATTGCAGGATACAAATCATCCTCTTCTCCTTCCCTCAGTCTTTCCCAGCATCAGGATCTTTTCCAATGAGTTGGCTCTTCACATCACGTGGCTAAAGTATTGGAGTTTCAACTTCAGCATCAGTCCTTCCAGAGAATATTTAGGGTTAGGTTTCTTCAGGATTGGCTGTTTTGATCTCCCTGTAGTCCAAGGGACTCTCAAGAGCCTTCTCCAGCACCACAATCCAAAAGCAACAGTTCTTGGGTGCTCAGCTTACTTTGTGATCCAACTCTCACATCCATATATGACTACTGGAAAAACCATAGCTTGGACTAGATGGACCTTTGTTGACAAAGTATTGTTTCTACTTTAATACGCTGTCTAGTTTGGTTGTAGCTTTTCTTCCAAGGAGCAAGCATCTTTTAATTTCATGGCTGTAGTCACCATCTGTAGTGATTTTGGAGCCCAAAAACGTAAAGTCTTTCACTGTTTTCATTGTTTCCTCATCTATTTGCCATGAAGTGATAAATGATCTTAGTTTTCTGAACGTTGAGTTTTAAGCCAACTTTTTCACACTCCTCTTTCAACTTTATCAAGATGCTCTTTAGTTCTCCTTCACTTTCTGCCATTAGGGTGGTGTCATCTGCATATCTGAGGTTCTTGACATTTCTCCCATAAATTTTGATTCTAGCTGGTGATTCACCTAGCCTGGACTTTCACATGATGTACTCTGTATATAAGTTAGACAAGCAGGGTGATTATATACAGCCTTGACATACTCTTTTCTCAATTTTGAATCAATCCATTGTTCCATATCAGTTTGTAACTGTTGCTTCTTGACCTTCACACAGGTTTCTCAGGAGACAGGTAAGGTGGTCTGGCATTTCCTTCTCTTAAAGAATTTTCCACAGTTTGTCGTGATCCACACAGTCAAAATCTCTGGAATTCTGAAAGCAGACTTATGGAGCTTATTCTTGATTACCTCAAGAAAGATGTGTTAGGGCCGACTTTTTTTTTTTTTTTAAGTGGTACATAGGACTCTAAACTTTCAACATATTTCACTAACTCTTAAGCCACGGAGTATTTTTTTTTTTAATGCAAACTTTTAATGAAGCTTTGAAAGTGTTAGTTGCTCAGCCATTTCCAACTCTTTGCCACAACAGGGACTATACCCCTCCAGGTTCCTCTGTCCATGGAGTTCTCCAGGCAAGAGTACTGGATGGGGAAATCATTCCCTTCTTCAGGGGATCTTCCCAAACCAGGAATTGAACCTCGATTTTTTTTTTGTTTGTTTGTTTTTCCATTGCAGGCAGACTCTTAACCATCTGAGTCACTATCTCAATTTTTAATGAACTAATCATTACATTTGTTTACAATTTGCTTGTCTATTACATTAAAAATTGTATTCAGAGTCAAGCAAACATACAGACTTCCCTGGTTGTCTCATGGTTAAGAATCCACCTGACAATGCAGGGGGTATGGGTTTGATCCCTGGTCCAGGAAGATCCCACATGCATCAGGGCAACGAAGTTTATGCACCACAATTATTGAGTGCACACTCTAGAGTGTGCAGCTACTAAAGCCTGTGTGCTCTGGAGACCATGCTCGGCAACAGAAGAAGCCACCAGAATGAGAATCCCATGCACTACAGCAAAGAGTATCCCTCATTCGCTGTAACTAGAGAAAGCCCTCGAGCAGCAACAAAGACCCAGGGCAACCAAAAATAAACAAAATGAAACTAAAAAGTTGAACAAAGAACAAGACAACTGTAAATGTAATCTGTGTAGATTTGTTATGATCAACGTATCACCTCACAGTTACCATTGTGTGTGCATGGGGAAGGGATGAGAACACTTGAGATTTACTGTCTTAGCAAATTTTGAGTCTACAATATGTTGTTATTAGTTATAGTTACTGCAACTAGAAATTATTTCCAGAACTTCTTCATCTATAGTGGAAAGCATGTATTGTTTGGCCAGTATTTTCCATTTCTATCAAGCTCCAGCACCTAATAACACCATTCTTTCTGCTACTATTAGTTTGATATTTTTAGATTTTGCATATAAGTAAGACCATGCACTATGTGCCCGTAAAATTTCTCTTAATGCAATGTTCTTCACGTTTATCCATGTTGCTATAAGCAGCAGGATTCCTCTTATTTTTTAATATTGAAAATACTCTACTGTGAATGTACACCCCGTTTTCCTTACCCATTCATTTTTTAAAAGGCAATTCAGTTGTTTCCATATCTTGGTTACTATGAATAATTTTGCAGTGAACGTGAGGGTGCAGATATGTGTTCAACTATATTTTTTCATAGTGATGTTTGAGTCACTTACTGACCAGAGCTAATGACAGGCAGTAATAATCTCTATTTCCAAGTACCATATTTGGTGAATAGCTGGAGGAGGAAGAGGAGAAAGAGACGATACAGAGAGAGAGGATGAAAAATGGGCATGTTTAGCAATAAAGAGCCAAAAAGAGATATAGTTTAGAATTTTTTCTTTCTTTAAACCAATTAAAATTATCATAAATATGTCTTGTTAAATATATTATAAAAATGACTTCTAGCTGAAACACAATTTATCTCTGGAATGTCTGCAGCAGCCAATTACCAGGCAGAGTGTGCATACTCACTCTGGATAATCCTCTATTTCACCAGAGGTTGATTATGAGGGTCAAAATAGAGAATTATTTCTTCAGGTTATACTTGATTTCTCAAAATCCCTTTGTTCCACATTACACTTCATCTTCTTTATTTATTTTCCATTCTTGGCATTAGGCATTCCCTGGATATTCATTATGCCACTAAGAAAAATGAATATAATTGATAAATGAACTACAGCTAGCAGCTGCTTTCTTTCCATCTATCAGCTTGATTCTCTACTTCTGCACATCGCCAAACAGCTAAATTTGTCATGATTCCCCAGTTCTCTAGCAATATGATGATAGCTGTATCATATACTAATCCAACTAAATATATTTATAGCATCTTTATCTTTTAAAGAACAGATAGGATTATAAAGTAATATAGAAACATATACTCATGACTCTGAGGAGAAATGGGGGGAAAAAAACAAAAACAAACCTGAAACAAAACACTGTGTATTATCTCTCTTTGAATAATTTTTGTTCCCAACATACTTTATTTTTAGAATTCACTTTCTGAGGTGCTGAATGACAAATTATACTCTAAGTAAATTAGTTGTATAAGTTTATTATGGAATTAAACATGCTTATTGTAAAAAGTGATGACAAATAAAATGTAGGATAAACAGATAAATTTGATATTTGGCAAAAAATGAATAATTATTTAATATGAAATGCCCCCAAGTACTCTATGGGATATGCATATAAAATATGGGTTATTTATCTGATAATCAATTTAGTATTTTTTTATTTTCTGGAAACTTTTCCTGTAGATTAGCTTAACTCAGTGTATTTTTTCACCTTTGGAGAAATCAGTGCTGTTTTTAATTCCAGCTGTTGCTTCCAGGTTAATTTTTTCCTCTCAGAAAATAAACAAAAGAGAAAAAAAATGTAAAAATATTTACTATTTTTCTTCCCAGTTACACATAATCTTCATTCCTGTGTAGAAAGTTTGTAGCAGTCATTTGGAATTCAAAACCTCAGTCTCATCATGTTTCATCCTTCTATTTGATGCCTTGCCTTAGAATCTTCCTTCTTTGGTGAACTAAGAAAAGCAATTATTTCACAGAAGGGGAGAGAATGATGTCTTTCTGGATCTCTACATCTTCATGCCAAAACTGGCCTTATATTGTTTTTTTTTTTTTTTTTCAATTTTTAAAAGTAGTTTATTTTTTATTGATGGATAATTGCTTTACAGAATTTTGTTGTTTTCTGTTAATTTTCAACATGAATCAGCCATAGGTATATTTATATCCCCTCCCTTTTGAACTTCCCTCCTATCTCCCTCCCCATTCCACTGCTCTAGGTTCATACTGAGCCCCTGTTTTAGTTTCCTGAGCCACAGAGCAAATTCCCATTGGCTATCTATTTTACATATGGTAATGTAAGTTTCCATGTTATTCTTTCCATACATCTCACCCTTTCCTCCCCTCTCCACATGTCCACAAGTCTATTCTCTATATCTGTTTCTCCATTGCTGCCCTGTAAGTAATTCTTCAGTACCATTTTTCTAGATTCCATACATATGCATTAGAGTATGATATTTATCTTACTCTTTCTGACTTACTTCACTCTGTACAATAGGTTCTAGGTTCATCCTCCTCATTAGAACTGACTCAAAGGCATTCCTTTTATGACTGAGTAATATTCCATTGTGTATATGTACCACAACTTCTTTATCCATTCATATGTCAATGGACATCTAGGTTGATTCCATTTTCTAGCTATTGTAAGGAGTGCTGCAATGAACAATGGGGTACATGTGTCTTTCTCAAATTTAGTTTATGCCCAGGAGTGGGATTGCTGGGTCATATGGTGGTTTAATTCCTAGTATTTAAAGGAATCTCCATACCATCTTTCATAATGGCTGTATCAGTTTACATTCCCACCAACAGCAAGAGCTTTCCCTTTTCTCCCACCTTCTCCAGCATTTATTGTTTGTAGACTTTTTGATGATGATCATTCTGACTGGTGTGCAGTGATATCTCATTGTAGTTTTGGTTGGCATTTCTCTAATATTGAGTGATATTGAGCATCTTTTCAAGTGCTTGTTAGCCATCTTTATGTCTTCTTTGGAGAAATGTCTGCTTAGGTCTTTTTCTCACGTTTTGATTGGGCTGTTTGTTTTTCTGGCATTGAGTTATATGAGCTGCTTGTATATTTTGGAAATTAATCCTTTGTCAGTTGTTTCATTTGCTATTATTTTCTCCCATTCTGAGGGTTGTCTTTTCACCTTGCTTAGTGCTTCCTTTGCTGTGCAAAAGCTTTTAAGTTTAATTAGGTCCCACTGTTTACTTTTGTTTTTTTCCATTACTCTAGGAGGTGTGTCATAGAGAATCTTGCTTTGATTTATGTCATCGACTGTTCAGCTTATGTTTTCCTCTAAGAGTTTTACTTCTGGTCTCATATTTAGGTCTTTAATCCATTTTGAGTTTATCTTTGTGTATGGTATAAGGAAGTGTTCTAATTTCATTCTTTTACATGTAGCTGTCCAGTTTTTCTAGCACCATTTATTGAAGAGGCCGTCTTTGCCCCATTGTATATTCTTGGCTCCTTTGCCAAAAATAAGGTCCCCAAAGGTGCATGGGTTTATTTCTGGGCTTTATATCTTGTTCCATTGGTCTATATATATGTTTTTTGTGCCAGTACCATACTGTCTTGATGATTGTAGCTTTGTAATATAATTTGAAATCAGGAAGGTTGATTCCTCAAACTCCATTCTTCTTCCTCAAGACTCCTTTGGCTATTCTGGGTCTTTTGTGTTTCCAAAGAATTGTGAATTCTTTTGTTCTAGTTCAGTGAAAAATGCCATTAGTATTCTGATAGAGATTGCATTGAATCTGTAGATTGCATTTGGTGGTATAGTCATTGTTCACAATATTGATCCTTCCTACCCAGGAACATGGAATATCTCTCCATGTTTATGTTATCTTTGATATCTTTCACTAGTGTCTTATAAATTTCTGTGTACAGTTCTTTTGTCTCCTTAGGTAAGTTTATTCCTAGATATTTCATTCTTTTTGTGGCAATGGTGAATGGGATTGATTCCTTAATTTTTCTTTCTGATTTTTCATTGTTAGTATATAGAAATGAAAGTGATGTCTGTGTATTGATTTTGTATCCTGCTAGTTTGCTAAATTCACTGATTAACTCTAGTAATTTTCTGATACTATCTTTAGTTTTAGTCTTCTCAATATATATAGGGCCTTCTAGGTGGTTCAGTGATAAAGAATCCACCTGACAATGAAGGAAACTTATGAGATATGGGTTTGATCCCTGAATCAGGAAGATCCCCTGAAGGAGGAAATAGCAACCCACTATAGTATTCTTGCCTGGAGAATGCCATGGACAGAGGAGCCAGGCAGGCTACTGTCCACAGGGTCACAAAGAGTTGGATACAACTGATCAACTGATCATGCACACATATATTTGGATTTAATTTCTCACTTTTTTTTTTTTTCTCTGTATAACTTTGAAATTGAACTAAATTGCCCTGGAAGTCCTATCTATGCCCTGTTACACACTTTTAATAATACTATCTCTTTAGTAAACTAACTTCCATCATTACATAGTCATATAGATATTATTGGAATCTCTTTTTCTGTAAACATATTGTGCATTATTGAGTTATGACTTGGGGAATACTAGCCACATTGGATTTTTCCAGAATAAGGACACTTCTTATATCACATAAACAGTTAAGGAGATTGGCTGTGGTATTTCTTCTATGCCCTTAAGAATTTCAACAATAAACTCTGTTTTACATCTGTACTGTATGGTGAAAGTGACATTTATCTATAAACCTTACCATGACATAGTCTTCAATGAATTTATACACGCATATACCATGTTATTGATCTTTCAAATTTATTTTCTTTTATTTATTACTTATTCATCTGCATTGATTCTTTTTTATTGATTCTTTTTTATACCTTTTTGGATATTATTGTGATTTTATTATAACTTATGAAATTTAATTATTTAATTCAACACACATTTAATTCAAACCCCCATATTTCTTCTCAGTCAGTTTTGTATAATTCGTATTTTGGATCACAATAAACTGTGTAAAATTGTTAAAGAGATGTGTCTCCTGAAAAACCCATATTCATGTCAAGAAGCAACAGTTAGAATTGAACATGGAACACTGGACTGGTTCAACATTGGGAAAGAAGTATGTCAACATTATATATTGTCACCCTGCTTGTTTAACTTAAGTACAGAGTACATCATGAGAAATGCTGGGCTAGATGAATCTAAAACTGGAGTAAAGATTGTCAAGAGATATATCAACAATCTCAGATATGCAGATGATACCACTTTAATAACAGAAAGCTAAGGGGAACTACAAAGCCTTCTGATGAGAGTGAAAGAAGAGAGTGAAAAAGCTGGCTTAAAGCTCAACATCCAAAAAGCTAAGATTATGATATCCAGTCCCATCACTTTATGGCAAATAGATGAGGACAAAGTACAAACAGTGACATATTTTATTTTCTTGGGCTCCTAAATCACTGAGCTCAGTGACTGGAACCCTGAAACTAAGACTCTTGCTCCTTGGAAGAAAGGCTTGACAAACTTAGCATAGTAAAAATGAGAGACATCACTTTTGCCAACAAAGATTCATATAATCAAAGCTATGGTTTTCTATTAGTCATGTGTGGATGTGAGAGTTGGACCATAAAGAAGGCTGAGCACTGAAGAATTGATGCTTTCAAATTGTGGTGCTGTAGAAAATTAGAGAAAGTCCCTTGGGCAGTAAGATCAAATCAGTCAATCCTAAAGGAAATCAACCCTGAATATTCATTGAAAGGACTGTTGCTTAAGCTAAAATTCCAATAATTTGGCCACCTGATGGAAAGAGCCAACTCACTGGAGTTTGGAAGGATTGAGGGCAAAAGGAGAAAGAGAATGAGATGGTTGGATGGCATCACTGACTCAATGGACATAAGTTTGAGCAAACTCCAGGAGTTAGTGAAGGACAGGGAAGACTGGTGTGTTCCAGTCCATGGGGTTGCAAAGAGTTGGATGTGACTTAGCAACTGAACAACACAGCAACAAAGAATAATTGAGTAATTAATGAGTAATTGAGTAATCAATGGAGTAATTAATCTGATTAGTGAGTTATGTGAACAATTTGGTATGAGGAACTCAGCATTATGGTATAGTTAGTTTATAGAAATTCTTACTGGGATGAATATCTCATATTTTAGTTAGAGTCATGTAATTTAGACTAATGAAGGGATGAAACATGAGCACCCCAACTTAGCCCATATTGAAAGTAAGTCTTCAACTTTTTTCAAGCTGTCTGATTTCTGTCTCTCTTTCTTTCTTTGCTCAGAATTCCAATAAAGGATTTAAAAAAGGTGTTTTTTTGTTGTTGTTGTTTTGTTTTGTTTTGTTTTTGGCTAAACGAATGAGGAGGAAGTGACAATATGCCATTTCCAAGTCTCAGCCTGAGGCAGCTTCAGATTTGCTAAATACTAATTCACTTTGCAATGTTAATTCACTGAAGTGAAGAATTAACTCATTGGAAAATAACTTGATTCTGGGAAAGATTGAAGACAGAAGAAGGGGACCACAGAGGATGAGATGGTTGGATGACATCACTGACTCGATAGACATGTGTTTGAGCAAGCTCCAGAAGTTGATGATAGACAGGGAAGACTTGTGTACTGCAGTCCATGGGGTTGCAAAGAGTCGGATATGACTGAGTGACTGAACTGAACTGAACTGAACTGAATTCACTTTGAAGCTGCTCCTCTTTCATATTAGGTCCTCACCCAAACACACATGAGGAAGGACAGGTCTTACAGCTAATCTCAGTCAAATCTAAGTGCTTGCTGAACACATCCTGGTTCAACCAACTCTCTGCTGACCGACAGACTGTTTAGAATACAGGGTAGTAGTTTCAGCCATACTGTAGTGTGAACATGATTGCAGCAATAGCTATTTTAATTGACGTAAGAGGTGCTATTTAACTTAACACTCCTAAATTCCAATATACAAAGCATGAACAAGACACTATGAAAATACATATAATGACTGTTATTAGGCATCAAATGCTGAAGTCAGATTTTACATCATTGACTATAGCACAGAGAAAATCATCTGCAGATTTTTTTGTTTTCTTTTTAGTTTTAGACACATGTAGTAAATGCAGAAATAATAAATATATAGCTCAGATAATCAATACTATACTGTATAAACACTTCCTCAGTCATGAAGTTAAAACTTCTAGCATCTTAACCCACTTTCCTCTCAGAAACTGCATGAAAGGATGGAACTGCAAGTTGTAATATCTCAAAAGTTAAAATGTTTTGGAGCTTAGAGTCATACACCCACAGATTCAAACACAAAAGCAACTATTGTAAGCTTAAAAAGAAAGAAGTATCTTTTTAAGTCACATTCCTAAAATGGCTTCCACAGCAATGTTTTCAATTCCTTGTTATAAAATGGGAAAGGAAAATGTCAATTAAAGGGTATTCACTGGGTTACTATTATACTTTTCGTATAATGCCTGACAGTCATAGACTTTTTGTATTTTAAAAAGATAACTTATAGGAATCTATATATTTTAATGGTACTAGTGGTACTAGTGCAAATTAAATTAATTAAATCATTCATTTATATTAATAAATATAGCATACAATGGCATAGAACACAAACTGAAATTTTGTATGAAAGAGTCCTAATGCATATGTTAATGAAATGTTAAATTTCAAATTATGTGACACTTTTCAAAGTCAGGCAAAAATAAAAGATTTAAATGTCAGCACAATACTTGTACTCAGTTAAGTCTTTATTCAAATCAAATCATATTTCTTTGCTTACATTTTTAAATAGCAGTTAATTAATATGTTCTTACCGGAATTTACAGTTAAGTAAATTTGGGAACTGACACAATGAATGTGTAGATAAGTATCTTGGGAAAAAAATCAATAAAATTCTTTGTGACAATAATGTTACCCCACTAAATTTATAGCAGCTGGTTAAACAATACACATCCTCCTCCATACTTCTAAGTTTTGCTCCAGGATCTTTTTTATAGCCCATATTATTTCATGGTAGAATTGTAAAGAGGCAGTTAAAATAATTTTTCTTAACATTCAGTGTACCTTCAAGAAATGTTCTATTTTGAAGATTTCTCCAAATAATAGCTTACTTAAATATCTCAGGAACCGTTTTCTCTAGGCCACATGTAGATTTTCATCATGGGTAATTCTAAAATAGAATGCTTTTACCCAAAACAGGAGCCTTCCACAGGGAAATGTAACCTTTTAAAGATATAATCAAGATCAAACTTGATATAGGAGAGCCACTGAGTTTTGACATCTATTTTTAAGTCATTTCTGTTTTCATCTGACTTCCTCATATAATATTTAAACATATATATGTATATTTTTTTTATTGGAGCTAGCTTACTGTGTTAGTCAAAGTTTGGTTTTTTTTCTTTTTTAAGTTTCAAAATACTAAATCTTAAACCATTATTCTATAGTCATAGAACATTATAATAAACAGCCTAGTCAAAACTGTCACTATTGATAAGATAGTAATACTGCAAAGATGCCACTGCTCCAGTATCTTCTCTAAATGGACAAAAAGAGAAAAAAAGACTCAATTTTATGACCTAGAAAACTTGTGCTGCACTTGACCAGTTTATTATTCTAGTTATTGCCTGTTACTGGTTTGATATCTAAAGAAACATCAAATTTATGGTTCACTTTTTACAGATATATAATACTGTATTTCTGTTTTTAATATCATAATTTATGATTCTTATTAATTTGCATGAATTGGTTAATTTTAATTTTATGTTCTTCACCTCTCAACATTATTATTATAATTACTTATATTCATATATATTAAATTATATCATTTTCTGATATGAAATTATATGGCAAATGTAGAGCAACTACATTGAAGAGCAACTACAATGAAACCATTTGTAATCCCATTATCTAAAACAAAATTATACCAAATCTATTCCTTTGAATGAGTTTATAGATACATGCATAATTACATGTAGTGTATATGTTCATATATTTTCTATGTTCTGTAAATAGATTTTAGAAGTATACATATGTATATATGTACCATATATATCTCTGCTTATATACATAGGAATGTAGTTTACAGACATGCTGCAGTGTGAACATATTTGCAGCAATAGCTATTTTAACTGATATCACTTGATCATATGGAAAAAATAATTTACAAAAGCATTTCTCAATTGCTTTATAGAATTTTATGTTTTTCTGTATGCAGATTATGAAATACATGTTTTATTACTTCCTAGAAATAGAATCATTGAATCAAATTTTGTACAAAATCTTAAAATATATGATATACTTTTAGAAAGAGAAGTAAACACCTTGCAAGGATCCTTGGCATGAAAAGGTTAAGTTCAAGATGAAGCCTAGATGTCTAACTTAATTAACTTAATTATTAAGATGATTGCCAGTGAATTAAATCATTGACTACAATACAGTAATATCTTTATCATATATCAAATTATACTATCATTATCGACTCTGGCAACAAATATAGAGAAACATAATTATACTGATAATATTACAATATCTGTAAAATGATCTATAGGTTAATATAGCAGTCACATTTTAAAACATAAACTCAGAGTATATACATAATAAAATCTATCAACAAATGGAAAGATATGCAACTTCAATCATTTTTAAAAGAATACATTTTAAAAGCAATTATAGTGTTTCATCTATCCAGAGGGCTTAAGCAGTAATCTGGCTAAACTGAGTGAAAAATAAATTGGTAAACAAGTAAGTTCAAAACTCATTGTGGTAATAGAAGGGAATGTGGTCTCACTGGAGGGTGTGGAGTCAATTCCTTTAACAGTGCACATGCCCTTTGACACAGAAGTTACACCTCTGGGAATACATCCTGATACAGATCACATGTGAACGTCGTCATGAAACAATAGATTGAATGCTATTTTCTTTCACGTTTTCCTTTTTTTCTGTACATGTTGCGATATCCCCCTATCCTAAAGCCAGCTGCTTCACAGCTTGGCCTAAACATGCTAACAAATTGCAGAACTAACTTTCCTAGGACAGTCTTTTCCTTTCAGGTCTTTATAAGCAAACGTTAAGATTCTGTTGACTGGTTCAGGAGGCCAGTGATGAAGATAACTTAAGAAAAATTTGAGAAGACTTCAGTACCCTGCTACATTTTGTCCTTGTATCTGTGAGAGGAGAAGGGAATACTTATCTTTCTCAAGCTTAGTGATGAGTCTTTCAACAACCTGCTATGGCTGCTGTATACGTTTATTGTGCAGTTGAAGGAACATGGTGTCCACTGCCTGAATTACACCTACAGAAGTTTACAGAAACCCCTGCCTGTGGCAAAGCAGAGACAGGGACATGTTAGGATTGCAATTCCAAGTATTCAAGTTTCCAGTGAAGCAGATAATGACTCCATAATAAGTACTTCAAGAATTCTGAGATAATATTTACAAAGGGATGCTCTGATGCAAACTCCGAAGCGAGGGGGGATTTTTACGTTACCAGTTGGAGATGGCATTGGCCATGATAATTATATTACAGATAAAATCCATGATAGCCAAGAAAGAATCAGCATTAGATTCTGCCATATGCGGAGGTCAATAGTATCAGATTAAAATTTTGCCAGATAAAATTCTTACTTTTTTTCCTACCAGTAGATAAAATATTTGTGATGCTCTTTCTCCTTTGCTCAACACCTCAAATTTAAAAGACCCCCAAACTGCAGTTATTAAATGGAAAAGTCAGCAGAAAGTAGTTTACCTTTTTTGTCCACTTCACTGCAGTTACCTAGTTGAGGCATTCACAAACTGGAGAAGAAAAGCAATTGTTTAATTACATGAAAATTAATTGCATTGATTTTACATTTTTTAGGATGTCTTGTCTTAAGTGATTGAGAGATATTTTATTATGTGAGCATTACTGACTAACTATAGGACCTGCACAAGTGTTTACATATCATAGAGAAGTTTGGAACTCACATCACACACATGAAGGGGCGGTTAGTAAGAAAGAATGAAGTTCAGTTCATTTAGTAAACTAGATTGAGATTTCTATAAATATTTTCATTGAAGCTACAGTCCATGGGGGTCCCAAAACATCAGACGTGACTGAGCACACACACATTATTTGTATTCATAAAAGATAGATTAAAACCTTAGCAGAAAATTGGTTAATGAAAGTACAGTATACTTTTAAAATGGAATGCAGATAGCTCCTTGTTCCAGCTTACACTTCTCGATATCTATAGGCCCCTTCCGGTGTAGTCAGTGTTAACTACAGGGATTTTAGTCTGTTGCCCCTGTCACTTCTGAAGCGGTTGCCTTTGTTTATTTGGCTTCTGTTTGCTGGTCTCTTCAGTGTCTAATTTCCACCCTGACACAAGCAGGGGAGGTGATCTCTTGTTTAGGTTCGCTTGTTCAGTCGTGCTGCGGGGAGGGAGGCGTGCTGCAGACAAATATCACAGGCGTGTGTGGGGAGGATCTGCAGTGTTCCGGCCACACTGGGTTTGCCCCTACTCGAAGTGTGTGCTTTCCCTGTCTACATTGCTCAGGCTCCAGCCTCCTCTATAGGGAGCAGGCCCTGGGTTGCCTGCGGTTCCAGTTTTTGGGTACTCCACAAAAGCACAGACTTGGTTAGGCCTGCGTTTTGTGCTTTCCCCTGCCCAAGCAGCTCAGGCAGCCAGGAGCTTGAGGAGCTCACTCTCCCTGGGTGCGGTGCACCTTATCACCTCCGCGGTCCCAGCCTTGTTACACTGTTGGTGGGAATGCAAACTAGTACAGCCACTATGGAGAACAGTGTGGAGATTCCTTAAAAAAAAACTGGAAATAGAACTGCCATATGACCCAGCAATCCCACTCCTGGGCATACACACGGAGGAACTCAGATCTGAAAGAGACACGTGCACCCCAATGTTCATCGCAGCACTGTTTATAATTGCCAGGACATGGAAGCAACCTAGATGCCCATCAGCAGATGAATGGATAAGGAAGCTGTGGTACATATACACCATGGAATATTACTCAGCCATTAAAAAGAATTCATTTGAGTCAGTTCTAATGAGATAGATGAAACTGGAGCCCATTATACAGAGTGAAGTAAGCCGGAAAGATAAAGACAAATACAGTATACTAAAACATATATATGGAATTTAAAAAGATGGTAATGATAACCCTATATGCAAAACAGAAAAAGAGACACAGATGTACAGTACAGACTTTGAGACTCTGTGGGAGAAGGCGAGGGTGGGATGTTCTGAGAGAACAGCATTGCAACAAGTATACTATCAAGGGTGAAACAGATCACCAGCCCAGGTTGGATGCATGAGACAAATGCTCAGGGCTGGTGCACTGGGAAGACCCAGAGGGATGGGGTGGAGAGGGAGGCAGGGAGGGGGATCGGGAAGGGGAACACATGTAAATCCATGGCTGATTCATGTCCATGTATGGCAAAAACCACTATAATATTGTAAAGTAATTAGCCTCCAACTAATAAAAATAAATGGGAAAAAAATAAAAAATAAAAAAATAAAATTTATCACTGTGACTGCATCAACCTGATGTTCAAATAAATAAATAAATAAATAAATAAATAAAATGGAATGCAATTCATTCATCAGAAAATATGTTAGATTTTACTTGGGATAATTTAAAACAATGCAGAAGATAGATTTTTTTAATGGAGGAAAACAGACATAACTTAACAGCATTGTTAATTAAAATAAGTTCCTCATTCCAGAATTTTAGCTAGATGTTCCTGAAACCGCCTGTACAAATGAGTTTCTTTATGCATTACCATTTGTTTCTTCATCAGGTTGATTTGTTTTGTTAGAGATAATTTCATTTTAATAGCTTTCAGACTGTGCCAGTGAGATGTTGTTATATTGCATCAACAAAAGCCTTATATATTTTAGTTGCCTTCAACAACAAAGGTTTTATTTTTTGTTCCTCTTACATATCCTGATGGTGCACCTGGAGTTCTCTTTATTTGAGGACAAAAAACAAACTTAGCTTGAGAAAATTTGGCCTCGTGAGCAATAAGAGCCACACCTCTTTTCAGGAGTGGTAGGTATATATCACTCTTGTTCAGATTCCACTGGAAAAAGCAAGACACACAGGAAATTCTGGTATTTATAGAGCGAAGAAATACAGTACTCTTACTGGGAGAGGAAGTAAATACTTAAAACCAACAATAAGTTAACGTACCAAATGATTAACAGGACTTTTTCCTTTTAATACAATACAATAAAATCATGCCTAAATTATTGAGGATTGTTTTTTGCCACACAACAATACCTGATTTTAAATTAAAAAGAAATTTTTTCACACATATAGTAAGCTGAAGAAATTTAACAGCTAATACACATATATGCAACACCTAGATTCTATCAAGATTTTTTTCAAAACTTGATTTTTTGATTATTTTCTGAGGTCCAGAAAGTCTTTTTTCATTTATAAGTAAACAAGACAGGCGTTATTAAGCTCATTTTGCAAATAAGGAAACTGAGGTTCAGAGTCACTTACTAGGTCCACTTATTAGTTCAGTGCAGGTTTCCATTTCTTGACCTTAGTTGTACAAGGTTTTCATCTAGGAACCCTTAAAAAAACTGATACTTGGATGCCATCCCCAGAGATTGGTTTTATATATATAAATATTATACATAATCTATCTATATATATATATATAGTATATATGATATTAAAATTATATAAAGTAATATTTATTTTTGTTCAGTCACTAAGTCATGTCTGACTTTTTGCAACCCCATAAACTGCAGCACATCAGACTTCTCTGTCCTTCACTATCTGGGAGCAGAGTTTGCTCAAATTCATGTCCAATGAGTTGGTGATGCCATCCAACCAACTCACCCTCTGTTGCCCCCTTCTCCTCATGACTTCAATCTCACCCGGCATCAACCTTTCCAATGAGCTGGCACTTCACATCAGGTGACCAAAGTACTGGAATTGCAGCTTAAGCAACAGTCCTACCAATGAATATTCAGGATTGATCTCCTTTAGGACAGACTGGTTTGATCTCCTTGCTGCCCATGGGATTCTCAAGAATCTTTTCCAGCATCACAATTTGAAAGCATGAGTACTTTGGCACTCAGCCTTCTTTATGAAACAACTATTACATCCATACATGACTACTGGAAAAACATAGCTTTAGTTAGATGGACATTTGTTGCCAAAGTGATTTCTGTACCTTTTAATATACTGTCTAGATTTATCATAGTTTAGTATATTTAATAAAACATCATGTAATTATATATTAAAAATAATATATATCATATAAATATGTGCACATAAATATAAAGTCATTATTATTGTAATGAAATCTTGCAAAATTTATCATCTTAACCATTTTTAAGTACATGATTTAGTAGTGTCTAGTATATTCACATTGTGAAACAGATCTTCAGAACTTTTCATCTAACAAATATGAAACTATACCTATTAAACAACTGCTTTTGTTTTCCCCTTCCCCTAACCCCTGGTAACCATCATTTTACTTTCTATTTCTATGACTTTATTTTCAATACCTTCTGCATGTGACTGGCTTATTTTAGTTGCCATAATGCCCTCAGATTCACTGTGTTGTAGCATATGACAGTGTTTTATTCCCTTTTAAGGATTAATAATCTGTTGTATTATACACTACATTTTGTTTATTCATTCATCTGTTGACAGAATTAAGACTGTTTTCACCTTTTGAGTGTTATAAATAATGATGTTATTTATGATCATGGTTGTACAAGTATTTCTGAGTGCAACACTTTTGTTTCCTTGAATTTTTTTTCTATTGATTTCCTATTCTGTATTTCATTTATCCCTGTTCCAACCTTTATTTCCTTTCTTCTGCTAACTTTGGGTTGAGTCTAATAGTTTTTCTTCTAGTTTCATAATGTGAAATTTTAGGTGGTTTATTTTGGGTCATTCATTTTAAAATGCATATATTTATTGATATAAATTTCCCTCCTAGCACATATTTCACTTAATTACACAAATTTTTGTATGAGGTGTTTTTTATTTCATTTGTCTCAAGGCATTTCCTAACATCCATGGAGACTTCATTTTTGGCATTCTGGTATTTTAAGAGTGTGTTGAGTCTCCACATATTTGTAGACTTTTTCTTTTAGTTTTCCGTCTATTATTGAATTTTAGTTTCATTTAATTGTGATCAGAAATTATTTGGATGATTTCAATCTTCATTAATTTATGGATTCAAGAATGTGTCTATAGTGTGTTCAAGATCTCTAATTCTTTATTGATCATCTGTCTGGTTATTTTACCCATTACTAAAATAGAGGCATTATTATGTTCCTACCTCTTATCTATTCAATTTTGTCAGTGTGCTTCATATATTACAGAGCTCTGATGATTGAGGCATAAACATTTATAATTTTTATATTTTCTTGGTAAATTGGCCCTTTTATCATTGTATAATGTTGCTCAAAAACTCCTATAACAATTTTTGACTTAAGTCTATTTGTTTATTTATATAGATATCCCCCTTTTCTTTCAATTATCATTTGCATGGGTTATCTTTTTCTTCATTTCACTTTCAGCTTTTGTGTGTCCTTAAATCTAGAATGAGTTTCTTGTAAATATCATGTAGTTGGATCAGTTCAGGTCATTTAGTTGCTCAGTCGTGTCCAACTCTTTGTGACCCCATGATCTGCAGCATGCCAGGCCTCCCTGTCCATCAGCAACTCCCAGAATTTACTCAAACTCATGTCCATTGAGTTGGTGATGCAATCCAACTATCTCATCCTCTGTGGTCCACTTCTCCTCCTGCCTTCAATCTTTCCCAACAGCAGGGTCCTTTCAAATGAGTCAGTTCTTCTCAGCAGGTAGCCGAAGTACTGGAGTTTCAGCTTCAGCATCAGTCCCTCCAATGAATACTCAGGACTGATTTCCTTTAGAATGGATTGGTTGGATCTCCTTGCCATCCAAGGGGCTCTCAAGAGTCTTCTCCAACACCACATTAAAGCATTAATTCTTTGGCACCCAACTTTCTTTATAGTCCAAATTACACATCCATATATGACTACTGGAAAAAACATAGTTTTTTTTTTTTTTTTTTTTTTAGAATTTATTTAGTATCTTTTTTTTTTTTTTTTTTTTTTTATTAGTTGGAGGCTAATTGCTTTACAATATTGTAGTGGTTTTTGCCATACATTGACATGAAACAGCATGGATTTACATGTGTTCCCCATCCTATCCCTCTGGGTCTTCCCAGTGCACCAGTCCTGAGCACTTTGCATCCAACCTGGGCTGGTGATCTGTTTCACCCTTGATAGTATACTTGTTGCAATGCTATTCTCTCAGAACATCCCACCCTCGCCTTCTCCCACAGAGTCTCAAAGTCTGTACTGTACATCTGTGTCTCTTTTTCTGTTTTGCATATTGGATTATCATTACCATCTTTTTAAATTCCGTATATATGCATTAGTATAATGTATTGGTCTTTATCTTTCTGGCTTACTTCACTCTGTATAATGGGCTCCAGTTTCATCTATCTCATTAGAACTGACTCAAATGAATTCTTTTTAATGGCTGAGTAATATTCCATGGTGTATATGTACCACAGCTTCCTTATCCATTCATCTGCTGATGGGCATCTAGGTTGCTTACATGTCCTGGCAATTATAAAAAGTACTGCAATGAACATTGGGGTGCACGTGTCTCTTTCAGATCTGGTTTCCTCAGTGTGTATGACTAGGAGTGGTATTGCTGGGTCATATGGCAGTTCTATTTCCAGTTTTTTTTTAAGGAATCTCCACACTGTTCTCCATAGTGGCTGTACTAGTTTGCATTCCCACCAGCAGTGCAAGAGGGTTCCCTTTTCTCCACACCCTCTCCAGCATTTGTTGCTTGTAGACTTTTGGATAGCAGCCATTCTGACTGGCCTGTGATGGTACCTTGTTGTGGTTTTGATTTGCATTTCTCTGATAATGAGTGATGTTGAGCATCTTTTCATGTGTTTGTTAGCCATCTGTATGTCTTCTTTGGAGAAATGTCTGTTTAGTTCTTTGGCCCATTTTTTGATTGGGTCATTTATTTTTCTGGAATTGAGCTGCAGGAATTGCTTGTATATTTTTGAGATTAATCCTTTGTCTGTTGCTTTGTCTGCTATTATTTTCTCCCAATCTGAGGGCTGTCTTTTCACCTTGCTTATAGTTTCCTTTGTTGTGCAAAAGCTTTTAAGT
This sequence comes from Odocoileus virginianus, assembly GCF_023699985.2. Lineage (NCBI taxonomy): Eukaryota > Metazoa > Chordata > Mammalia > Artiodactyla > Cervidae > Odocoileus > Odocoileus virginianus. The sequence continues at coordinate 54,987,812 of NC_069675.1, read as the reverse complement.
TTCATTAGGTCCCATTTGTATATTTTTGCTTTTATTTCCAATATTCTGGGAGGTGGGTCATAGAGGATCCTCCTGTGATTTATGTCGGAGTGTGTTTTGCCTATGTTCTCCTCTAGGAGTTTGATAGTTTCTGGTCTTACATTTAGATCTTTAATCCATTTTGAGTTTATTTTTGTGTATGGTGTTAGAAAGTGTTCTAGTTTCATTCTTTTACAAGTGGTTCACCAGTTTTCCCAGCACCACTTGTTAAAAAGAGGTTGTCTTTTTTTTCCATTGTATATCCTTGCCTCCTTTGTCGAAGATAAGGTGTCCATAGGTTCGTGGATTTATATCTGGGCTTTTAATTCTGTTCCATTGATTTATATTTCTGTCTTTGTGCCAGTACCATACTGTCTTGATGACTGTGGCTTTGTAGTATAGTCTGAAGTCAGGTAGGTTGATTCCTCCAGTTCCATTCTTCTTTCTCAAGATTACTTTGGCTATTCGAGTTTTTTTTGTATTTCCATACAAATTGTGAAATTATTTGCTCTAGTCCTGTGAAAAATACCGTTGGTAGCTTGATAGGGATTGCACTGAACCTATAGATTGCTTTGGGTAGTATAGCCATTTTCACAATATTGAGTCTTCCAATCCATGAACACGGTATATTTCTCCATCTATTTGTGTCCTCTCTGATTTCTTTCATCAGTGTTTTATAGTTTTCTATATATAGGTCTTTTGTTTCTTTAGGTAGATATACTCCTAAGTATTTTATTCTTTTTGTTGCAAAGGTGAATGGTATTATTTCCTTAATTTCTCTTTCTGTTTTCTCATTGTTAGTGTATAGGAATGCAAGGGATTTCTGTGTGTTAATTTTATATCCTGCAACATTACTGTATTCATTGATTAGCTGTAGTAATTTTCTGGTAGAGTCTTTAGGGTTTTCTATGTAGAGGATCATGTCGTCTGCAAACAGTGAGAGTTTTACTTCTTCTTTTCTTGTCTAGATTCCTTTTATTTCTTTTTCTGCTCTGATTGCTGTGGCCAACACTTCCAAAACTATGTTGAATAGTAGTGGTGAAAGTGGACATCCTTGTCTTCTTCCTGACTTTAAGGGAAATGCTTTAAATTTTTCACCATTGAGGATAATGTTTGCTGTGGGTTTGTCATATATAGCTTTTACTATGTTGAGGTATGTTCCTTCTATTCCTGTTTTCTGAAGAGTTTTTATCATAAATGGATGCTGAATTTTGTCAAAGGCTTTTCCTGCATCTATTGAGATAATCATATGGTTTTTATCTTTCAATTTGTTAATGTGGTGTATTACATTGATTGATTTGTGGATATTAAAGAATCCTTGCATTCCTGGGATAAAGCCCACTTGGTCATGATGTATGATCTTTTTAATATGTTGTTGGATTCTGTTTGCTAGAATTTTGTTAAGGATTTTTGCATCTATGTTCATCAGTGATATTGGCCTGTAGTTTTCTTTTTCTTTTTTTTTTTTTTTGTGGCATCCTTGTCTGGTTTTGGTATTAGGGTGATGGTGGCCTCATAGAATGAGTTTGGAATTTTACCTTCTTCTGCTATTTTCTGGAAGAGTTTGAGTAAGATAGGTGTTAGCTCTTCTCTAAATTTTTGGTAGAATTCAGCTGTGAAACCGTCTGGTCCTGGGCTTTTGTTTGCTGGAAGATTTCTGATTACATTTTTTATTTCCTTGCTTGTGATGAGTGTTAGGATCTTCTGTTTCATCCTGGTTCAGTTTTGGGAAGTTATAATTTTCTAAGAATTTGTCCGTTTCTTCCAAGTTGTCCATTCTATTGGCATAGAGCTGCTGGTAGTAGTCTCTTATGATCCTTTGTATTTCAGAGTTGTCTGTTGTGATCTTTCCATTTTCATTTCTAATTTTGTTGATTTAGTTCTTCTCCCTTTGTTTCTTCATGAGTCTGGCTAACGGCTTGTCAATTTTATTTACCTTTTCAAACAAACCAACTTTTATCTTTGTTGATTTTTGCTATGGTCTCTTTTGTTTCTTTTGCATTTATTTCTGCCCTAATTTTTAAAATTTCTTTCCTTCTGCTAACCCTGAGGTTCTTCATTTCTTCCTTCATTAGTTGCTATAGGTGTGGAGTTAGGTTATTTATTTGACTTTTTTCTTGTTTCTTGAGGTAAGCCTGTATTGCTATGAACCTTCCCCTTAACACTGCTTTTACAATGTCCCATAGATTTTGGGTTGTTGTGCTTTCATTTTCATTCATTTATATGTATATTTTTATTTCTTTTTTGATTACTTCTATGATTCGTTGGTTATTCAGAATCGTGTTATTTAGCCTCCATATATTGGGATTTTAAATAGTTTTTTTTTTTTTTTTTTCCCCTGTAATTGAGATCTGCATTGTGGTCAGAAAAGATGACTGGAATGATTTCAATTTTTTTGAATTTCCCAAGGCTAGATTTATGTCCCAGGATGTGATCTATTCTGGAGAAGGTTCCATGTGCATTTGAGAAAAAGGTGAAATTGATTGTTTTGGGGTGAAATGTCCTATAGATATAAATTAGGTCTAGCTGGCCCATTGTCTCATTTAAAGTTTGTGTTTCCTTGTTAATTTTCTGTTTAGTTTATCTGTCCATAGGTGTGATTGGGGTATTAAACTCTCCCACTATTATTGTGTTATTGTTAATTTCCCCCTTCATTCTGGTTAGCATTTGCCTTGCATATTGCGGTGCTCCTATGTTGGGTGCATATATATTTATAATTATTATATCTCCTTCTTGGATTGATCCTTTGATCATTATGTAGTGTCCTTCTTTTTCTCTTTTCACAGCCTTTATTTTGAAGTCTACTTTTTCTGATATAAGTATTGCAACTCCTGCTTTCTTTTGGTCTCCGTTTGCGTGGAATATTTTTTTTCCAGCCCTTCACTTTCAGTCTTTATGTGTCCCTTGTTTTGAGGTGGGTCTCTTGTAGACAGCATATATAGGGGTCTTGCTTTTGTATCCATTCAGCCAGTCTTTGTCTTTTGGTTGGGGCATTCAACCCATTTACATTTAAGGTAATTATTGATAAGAATGGTCCCGTTGCCATTTGCTTTGTTGTTTTGGGTTCACATTCATACAATCTTTCTGTGTCCTGTCTAGAGAAGATCCTTTAGCATTTGTTGAAGAGCTGGTTTGGTGGTGCTGAATTCTCTCAGCTTTTGCTTGTCTGTAAAGCTTTTAAATTCTCCTTCATATCTGAATGAAATCCTTGCTGGGTACAGTAATCTGGGTTGTAGTTTATTCTCTTTCATAACTTTAAGTATGTCCTGCCATTCCCTTCTGGCCTGAAGAGTTCTTATTGATAGATCAGCTGTTATCCTTACGGGAATCCCTTTGTGTGTTATTTGTTGTTTCTCCATTGCTACTTTTAATATTTGTTCTTTGTGTTTGATCTTTGTTAATTTGACTAATATGTGTCTTGGGGTGTTTCACCTTGGGTTTATCCTGTTTGAGACTCTCTGGGTTTCTTGGACTTGGGTGGCCATTTCCTTCCCCATTTTATGGAAGTTTTCAGCTATTATCTCCTCGAGTATCTTCTCATGGCCTTTCTTTTTGTCTTCTTCTTCTGGGACTCCTATGATTCGAATGTTGGGGCGTTTCACATTGTCCCAGAGGTCCCTGAAGTTGTCCTCATTTCTTTTAATTCTTTTTCCTTTTTTCCTCTATGTTTCATTTATTTCCACCATTTTATTTTTTACCTCACATATCCTATCTTCTGCCTCTGTTATTCTACTGTTGGTTCCCTCCAGAGTGTTTTTGATCTCATTTACTGCATTATTCATTTTTAATTGACTCTTTTTTTTATTTCTTCTAGGTCCTTGTTAAACATTTCTTGCATCTTCTCAATCCTTGTGTCCAGGTTATTTATCTGTAACTCCATTTTATTTTCAAGATTTTGGATCATTTTTATTATCATTATTCTAAATTCTTTTTCAGGTAGATTCCCTATCTCCTCCTCTTTTGTTTGGCTTGGTGGGCATTTTTCATGTTCCTTTACCTGCTAGGTATTTCTCTGCCTTTTCATCTTACTTCGATTGCTGGGTTTGGGGTGGCCTTTTTGTATTCTGGTAGTCTGTGGTTCCTTTTTATTGTGGAGGTTTCTCCCAGTGGGTGGGGCTGGGTGTTTGGCTTGTCAAGGTTTGCTGGTTAAAGAAGCTTGTGTCGGTGTTCTGGTGGGTGGAGCTGGATTTCTTCTCTCTGGAGTGCAATGGAGTGTCCAGTAATGAGTTTTGAGATGGGTCTATGGGTTTGGTGTGACTTTGGGCAGCCTGTATATTGAAGCTCAAGGCTATGTTCCTGCGTTGCTGCAGAATTTGCATGGTATGTCTTGCTCTGGAACTTATTGGCTCTTGGTTGGTGGTTGGTTTTAGTGTAGGTATGAAGGCTTTTGGATGATCTCTTATTAATTAATGTTCCCTGTAGTCAGGAGTTCTCTGGTGTTCTCAGGTTTTGGGCTTAAGCCTCTTGCCTCTGGATTTCAGTCTTATTCTTTCAGTAGCCTCAAGACTTCTCCCTCCATACAGCACTGATAATAAAACTTCTAGGTTAATGGTGAAAGGATTGTCCACAGTGAGGGACACCCAGAGAGGTTCACAGAGTTACATGAAGAGGAGGAGAGGGAGGAAGGAGATAATTGAGGGGAGAAAAGGGGGGATTCAAGAGAGGAGAGACAGATCTAGGTTGTACTCTGTTCCCTAAGTGTTCTCCGCAGCCCAGAATACCCACAGAGATTTACAGAATTGGATTGAGAAGAGAAGTGGGAGGGAGGAAATAGAGGTGATCTGGGGGAGAAAAAGGAGAATCAAAAGCGGGAGAAAGTGATCAAACCAGTAATCACACTCCTGAGTAAAAATGGGTACTGAAGGTTGGATTCTTAAATGTCCAAAATTGATATCAAATATTGAAAAACAAAGATTAAAAATCTAGAGTAGAGGTTAGACAAAAATACAATATTAAAAAACCACAAAAACACAAAAAATTTTAAGAAACATATATGGAGTTTGGTTTAAAAATAGGGTCTTTTTTTTTGGCCAGGTTATAGTGGGTTATAAAAATGAAAATTAAGGAGTAATAGAGGAGTAATAGAGGACTTTTTTTAAAAAAAAAGGAAAAAGAAAAAGTAAAAAAAAACAAAGAGAAAAAAAATTTTAATTAAAAATATAATAATAGTAGTAAAAATATATCTAGGAATTTCTCTGAAGCTGTTACGGGCAGTGTGGGTTCATTTCAGTTTCAGAAAGCTCCTTGTTCGAGCTTACACTTCGCTATCTATAGGCCCCTTCCGGTGTAGTCGGTGTTAACTACAGGGATTTTAATCTGTTGCACCGGTCACTTCTGAAGCGGTTCCCTTTGTTTATTTGGCTTCTTTTTGCAGGTCTCTTCAGTGTCTAATTTCTGCCCTGACACACGCGGGCGGAGGTGTTCTCTTGTTCAGGTTCGCTTGTTCAGTCGTGCTGTGGGGAGGGAGGGGGCTGCTGCCTGTGTGGGGAGCATTCGTGCTGTTTCGGCCACACTGGGTTTTCCCCCGCTCACGAGAGTGTGCTTTCCCCGTCTACACTGCTCAGGCTCCAGGCTGCTCTCCAGGGAGCAGGCCCTGCGTTGTGTGGACTTCCCAGGCCTAAGCTGCTCAGATTCAGGTTTTCGGGTACTCCACAAAAGCACAGACTCGGTTGGGCCTGCGTTTTGTGCCTTCCCCGGCCGGAGCAGCTCAGACAGCCAGGAGCTTGACAAGCGCACTCTCCCCGGGTGCAGGGCGCCTTCTCCCCTCCACGGTCCCAGCCTCAGTTTCTGTACGCGCTGGTCGAGTGCGCCTTGTGTCAGTTCTGGGGAGCTAGCCTCTAGCTGCGACCCTCCCAGCAGATGTCGACCATCCAGAATCTCAAGGAAGTCTTCGGTTAGAAGCTGGAGGCCTGTTTGCAGTTTGGTAGGGATGCCGTCTCCGGGGCCGAGTTTGCCCCTTTCCCCTCCCCCCTGCCTCCTGCCTCCGGTGGGGGATGAGCCAGTCCGCAGCCGGGTAGCTCTTCTCTGGTATTCACTCAGTCCTTCATTCTGGGAACCGGAGGGTAGTGCCTAAGTTTAGGGCTTTTCCCAACCTAATTCTCTCTCTCTTGCTATCCCACAGTTTAAGTTGCTATGTCACGTTAGCTCCCTCCGATTGCCCTCAGGGCACTCAGGCCTGGTCCTTACCCTAAGCAATGCCTCCCGCTCCTCTCCATTCCGCCCGCACTTGCTGGTGGTGGATGTGAGAGTCTGGGGTACTTTTCTGCTAGGAGTTGCTTTTAGGCATGTAATCTGTGGGTTTTATGTATTTTTCCTCCCAGTTAGGTTGCCCTCTGAGATTCGAAAACTTTCCCCAGACCCACCAGTGTGAGGGTTTCCTGGTGTTTGGAAACTTCCTGTATTAAGACTCCCTTCCCGTGACGGATCTCTGTCCCTAACTCTATTGCCTCTCTTTTTATCTTTTATATTTTGTCCTACCTCCTTTCGAAGACGATGGGCTGCTTTTCTGGACACCTGATGTCCTCTGCTAGCGATCCAAAGTTGTTTTGTGGAGTTTGCTCAGTGTTCAAATGTGCTTTCGATGAATTTGTAGGGGAGAAAGTGGTCTCCCCATCCTATTCCTCTGCCATCTTAGTTCCTTCTTCTGGAAAAACCATAGATTTGACTAGATGGACATTTGTTGGCAAAGTAATGTCTCTACTTTTTAATATGCTGTCTAGGTTGGTCATGGCTTTTCTTCCAAGGAGTAAGCTTCTTTTAATTTCATGGCTGCAATCATCATCTGCAGTGATTTTGAGCCCCCCCAAAATAAAGTCTCTCACTGTTTCCATTGTTTCCCCATCTGCTTGCCTTGAAGTAATAGGATCAGATGGCATGATCTTAGTTTTCTAAATGTTGAGTTTTAAGCCAACATTTTCACTCTCCACTTTCACTTTCATCCAGAGGTTCTTCTGTTATTCTTCACTTTCTGCCATAAGGGTGGTGTCATCTGCATATCTGAAGTTATTTCTCCTGGCAATCTTGATTCCAGCTTGTGTTTCATCTAGTCCAGCGTTTCTCGTGATTTATTCTGTATACAAGTTAAATAAGCAAAATGACAATACATAGCCTTGATATACTCCTTTCCTAATTTGAAACCAGTCTATTGTTCCATGCCCAGTTCTAACTGTTGCTTCTTGACCTGCATACAGATTTCTAGGAGTCATGTCAGGTGGTCTGGTATTCCCATCTTTTTTAAGAATTTCCCACAGTTCGTTGTGATCCACACAGTCAAAGGATTTGGCATAGTCAATGAAGCAGAAGTAGATATTTTTCTGAAACTTTCTCACTTTTTGGATGATCCAATGGATGTTGGCAATTTGATTTCTGGTTTCTCTGTCTTTTCTAAATCCAGCTTGAACATCTGGAGGTTCACAGTTCACAGACTGTTGAAGCTTGGCTTGGAGAATTTTGAGCACTATTTTGCAAGCATGTGAGATGAGTGCAAATGTGCGGTAGTTTGAACATTTTTTGACACTGCCTTTCTTTGGGATTGGAATGAAAACTGACCTGAAAGATGATGCTGTGAAAGTGATGTAGTTGGATACTATCTTCAGTCACTGTATACTTTTTATTGGTAATATTAATATATGTATATCAAATGTAATTATAGATAAAGCAATTGCTATTGCCACTTTATTAATCATTTATGCTATGTCATATAGACTTTTTGTCCATTTTCTCTCTTACTGCTTTCTTTTCTGATTTCACTGATTTGTTTTTCTCATAAACCTCAAGCCCTTCTCATTTATTTCTGTGTGTATTCCATAGGTATTTTTATTGTGATTTCCATTGTAACTACACATATCTTAAATTTATAAATTATTAAAAATTGATTTTGTTAAAAAAAATCTACATTTTCACCCTCCCACCCACCTGGTTTTGGGTTATTGAAGTGACTAATTGCATCTTTATACATTCTTTACCCATTAACATAGATTTATAATATATATGTTAGCATTTAGCATCTATACACTTCTTTCTCTGTCTTGTGTTCCTATTTAGATCCTTTTATTTCAACTTTAAGGACCTCCTTTAACATTTCTTGTAGAGTAGGTCTAGTGGTGATGTATTGCTTAAGTTTTGTTTACCTGGGATAATCTCAATTTCTACTTTATTTTTGAAAAACAGGTTTTCCAGATACAGTATTATTGGTTGACAGCATTTTTATTCTTTTATTACTTTGAACATATTCCATCCCCTTCTGATGAGCAAAGATTCTGCTGAGCAAACCTTTGGTCTCTAGAGTTCTCACAGACCTATTCTGATCTGTATATTTTTATTATCTCAGTGTCTCCATGGAGAAAGGAGGACTGAAGTTTCCTAGTCCTCCATTTATCACCTTGAGGACTTTGAGATAAGTGTCATTCTCATTACTCAGCATATTGGAGTGAATGCTATAATGTGCCACCCACTTCTTTTCAGAATGCATTCCTCCAGTTTCTGGGAGTGTTGGCTACTCGTTGCTCAGAATGGAGTCTTCCTGGGAATTGCCTTGGGGCAATTTGTGCAAATTGTGCTAGAAGCAGCCAACCTCCAGTGATTACTTCCTTTGGTAGTTCTAAGACTTTACTGGTAGTTCAGGACAAGTAATTTTGATGATGTGTAGGAGTTTTGGAGCTCCTTATCTGAAGCTGAACTGTTCTCCTCTTTCTCAGTCTTGCTTCTCTTGATCTGTCACTGATGTTAATAAGAGCACTCCTCAACTTATGGTATGCAAATTTGTGTCTCAGTCTTTCCCAGGAAATCTGGCTCAAACAATTCAAATACATTTCTGTTTCCACCAAAATATCTCTAACTTGTTTTTTATGAAACTGCAAACATCACTAAATGATTTTTTGTAATTATGTTTGTGCATAAATGTATATGTGTATGTATGTATATTGGATCTTTTCTGTAGCTCAGATGGTAAAGAATCTGCCTGCAATGCAGGAGACCCAGGTTCCATACCTGGGTTGGAAAGAACCTCTGGAGAAAGGAATGGCAATCCACTCCAGTACTCTTGCCTGGAGAACCCCATGGACAGAGGAGCCTTGTGGGCCACAGTCCATGGGCTTGCAAAGAGTCAGACACAACTGAGGGACTAACACTACACTGCTATGTATGTATATTATGTGTACTGTACCCCACATAGTAATGCCTTTTATCTCTGATTAATCCAATAATTAATCAGAAATCAAAGATGGACTAAAGAGCCTCTTGATGAAGGAGAAAGAAGAGAGTAAAAAACTGATTTAAAGCTCAGCATTCAGAAAACTAAGATCAAGGCATTGGTCCCATCAGTTCATGGCAAACAGGTGGGGGAAAAAAATGGAAACAGTGACATACTTAAATTTTCTTGGGCTCCAAAATCACTGTGGATGGTCACTAAAGGCACAAAATTAAGAAGATGTTTGTCCCTTGTAAGAAAATTATGACAAACTTAGACAGCATATTAAAAAGCAGAGACATCACTCTGTCGACAAAGGTCCATATGGTCAAAACTATGGTTTTTCCAGTAGTCATGTACAGATGTGAGAGTTGGATCCTAAAGAAAGCTGAACACCAAAGAATTGATGCTTTTGAACAGTGGTGCTGGAGAAGACTCTTGAGAGTCCCTTGGACAACAAGGAGATCAAACCAGTCAATGCTAAAGGAAATCAACCCTGAATATTAATTGAAAGGACTTATGCTGAAGCTCCAGTACTTTGGCCACCTGATGTAAAGAGCTGACTCATCAGGAAAAAGACCCTGATGCTGGGAAGATTGAGGGAAAGGGGAGAAGGGGGTGACAGAGAATGACACGGTTGGATGGCATCATCCACTCAATGAACATGAGTTTGAACAAACTCCGAGAGACAGAGAAGCACAAGGAAGCCTGCAGTGCTGCAGTCCATGGGGTCACAAAGCACTGGACACGACTGAGTGACTGAACAGCAATAATCCAAGAATGTTGTCACAAGAACATATTTCCACATCATTTGTTTCCTTACTTATAATGTGTTGACATTCATTAAGATATGCAAGAAGAATTTTCAGAACACTCTAAACCCCATCTATCTTCACATTTCTTCCTTTCTAATTCCTATCTGGTCAAATGGGATTATTTCCCACACATATAATATCTATTAGGTTTTTAATAGTACAAAGGATGGATTTTTTAATAAATATTACAAGGGGTTAGATGTAAAGAATAAAATATAATCAGAAAAGTTCAAGATAAAAATTATCTTGAAATACTATACCTTACTGAATAGAAATAAATGTGTAAATGTCATCCCTTCTTCATACTGCTTTATATTATGTCATATTTTATGAATTTTTAGGGGTTCCCTGGTAGCTCAAATGGTCAAGAGTCTGACTGCAGTGCGGGGGACCAGGGTTTGATCCCTGGGTAGGGAAGATCCCCTGGAGAAAGAAATGACAACCCCTCCAGTATTCTTGCCTGGAAAATCCCATGGAGGAGCCTGGCAGGTTACAGTCCATGGGGTCTCAGAGTCAGACATGACTAAGAGACTTCACTTTCACTTACAGGTATCTCTTAGAAGGTACCTTTAAATAATGAATATACAATTTATTAAAGATATAAGATTTCTGTCCTTTATCAATGTTAACTCTGTGTTTAACTTTAAGCATCATAAAGTTTAATTGCTGAAACCAGCCCCATGGGAATGGCATTTGTTTCTGCATGACTATTTTCAAGATTATAAATATATCAACTTGTTCAAAACTATGATGAATGAGAAATCAGGCAAAAATGCAAATTGTTATTAGAATATTCATTTTAAATATACTTATTAATAATTTTAACACTGCATGCAATTCAGTATTCAAATACCATACTGTAATTAAATTAACACTGTTTATATTTTCAGTATTTAAAGTCTGAAATTGCAAGCAGTAATCATAAAATACAGTAATAAATAATGATAATAACTAATTACCCACCAAAATGGAATGAAACCATAGTAATAATCACAGCTTTTATTGACAACAGCTCCTTTATAGCACTCCAAATGACTGCATAATTCTACAAAGATTATTTTTATTACCAACAAAACTTTTGGTTACATCCATTAAATGAATCAAGCACTAAGTTTTTTCCCTACTTACATAAGAGCACTATCTTTTTTCATTTTTGTTTTGTAAACTATCCATGAAGCAGTGCCAATTCACACATTTTATGGCCTGTGTCATAGATTACACAGGATAATGTAATTGATTACCTCCTTTAAATCATAGAATTTGAAATCTTCCAAAATAAATCCATGAAGATATAAATTTAACTGGTCAAGTTACAAAAAGAGTAATTATCAAATAAAGTAATTTTTTCCCATTTATTCCTTCTCATTTACCCCCTGTGTTCATTTTTAATTCTGGAAAATCAAACAGAAAGATTACAGAAACTTCCTAGAAGCTAGGAAAGTGTGAAATAAAGCTGGTTGGATATATGATTTAGACAATATTTGATAAATGAAGGCCTCTACATAATGTCTATTGAATAATTTTCTATGAAGAAAAGTGATGGTGGATGCTACAGTTTAAAATGGATGAAAAATAGAGGGTGAGATGTATGGAGAGAGTAACATGGAAACTTACATTGCCACATGTAGGGTACATGACTGACAGAAATTTGCTGTGTGGCTAAGAAACTCAAACAGGGCCTCTGTATCAACCTGGAGGGGTGGGGTGGGGAGGGAGATGGGATGGAATTTCAAGAGGGAGGGGATATTTGTATGCTTATGGTTGATTCAGGCTGAGGTTTAACAGAAAACAATAAAATTCTGTAAAGCTGTTATCCTTCAATAAATACAAAAATGGATCAAAATAAATAAAAACATGATTTCTATTGGATTGCATATTTAAACACAAAGACAAGGAATCATGCTTCTAGGAAAAAACAGAGAATACCTTCATTATTTCAGAATTATCCAGGATATATTAAACAGAATATAAAAATTATTGACCATAAAGGAACAATAATGGCTAATGAAGTAAAATAAAAAATAAAATTAATAATTTTGTTTTTCAAAGCACAACTTAAAATTAAAGTCAAGGAACATAGTGGGGAGTGGTAATACTCATAAAATACATAAAGAATATGTCCCCTATATGAGAGGGTATGTGTTTACCTATATTGTGTGTTTATTTCAATTAAAAAAAAACACACACATAATACTGAGTAAGAAAATTATGCAAATATTTTGCAAAAGAGAATTCCCAATGCTCATTAATTATTTGAAAAATTCATCAATATTAACAGATGTCAGATAAATGCAATGTACACTGTAATGAGCTATCACATACATCTAGGGAGTGATTAAAAATGACATATTGGCACTTGTAGGGTTACCAAAAAGGAGAGGAATAGCTGCTCACAACTGCACATAAGAATGTAAATGGAACATTATTTGGGACAACCTTCTACGTCATCAATAATTGTTGAAAAGATATATATCTTCTGATTTTTATCCCTCTCCTAAGTACAAAGAAAAAATATTGTGTTCATATGTGTGCCAAAAAATAGAAATAAGCTGTTCATAATGGTATTACTAGTAAATAGCTCATTGCTGTTGTTACTGTTCAGTCACTCAGTCATGTCCAATTCTTTGTGACCCCAAGGACTGGGGCCTACCAGGCTTCACTGTCCTTCACTATTTCCTGGAGATTGCTCAAACTCATGTCCATTGAATTGATAATGACATCCAACCATCTCATCCTCTACCACCCTCTTCTCCTCCTGCCCTCAATCTTTCCCAGCCTCAAGGTCTTTTCCAATGTGTCATCTATTTACATCAGATGGCCAAAGTTTTGGAGGTTAGCTTTAGTATCAGTCCTTCCAATGAATATTCAGAGTTGATTGCCATTAAGATTGACTAGTTTGATCTCCTTGCTGTCCAAGGGGCAACACAGTTTTGAAAGCATCAGTTCTTTGGTGCTCAGCCTTCATTATGACTAAATTCTGCAACCATACGTGACTACTGAAAAAATCATAGCTTTGACTATACAGACCTTTGTTGGCAAAATGATGTCTCTGCTTTTTAATACACTGTCTAGGTTCATCATAACTTTTCTTCCAAATGGCCATGTGCTGTGCTGTGCTAAGTCACTTCAGCCATGTATGACTTTTTTCAACCCTATGGACTGTAGCCCACCAGTCTCCTCTGTCCATGGGGATCTTCCAGGCAAGAATACTGGGGTGGGTTGCCATACCCTCCTCCAGGGGATATTCCTGACCCAGAGATCAAGCCTGCAGATCTATGACCCCTGCCTTGGCAAACATGTTCTTTACCAGTAGTGCTACCTAGAAAGCCCAAAGTTACTTCCAAATGGTAGTGATAGACAAATATATGAAATAAAATAAAAAATAAAAACTCAAAATCAATCTCCAGTTGAATTGATAAAATGTTGGCCATATTCATAAAATAGGAAGAGGTACCACACTAAAATGTATTAATTGAGATTGCACATAACACAGAGGTGTATCTCACAATCATATAATTTGAGTGTGAATGCCTAGGCCTTCTGCACATTTTTTTGTTGGGTTGCTTATATTGAGCTAGATGAGCTACTTTTATATTTTGGATATTAACCCTTTGTCAGTTATTTCATTTGCTATTTTTTTTTTCTCTCCTTCAGAGGACTGTTTTTTTCACCTTGTTTAGAGGTTACTTCACTGTGCAAAAGCTTTTAATTTTAACTAGGTTCCATTTGCTTGTTTTTATTTCCATTACTTTGGGAGGGGGGGTCATAGAGGATCTTGCTGTGATTTGTGTCAGAGTGTTCTGCCTGTTTTCCTCTAAGAGTTTTATAGTTTCTGGTCTTACATTTAGGTCTTTAATCCATTTTGAGTTTATGCTTGTGTATGGTATTACGAAGTGCTCTAATTTCATTCTTTTGCATGTAGCTATCCAGTTTTCCCAATTACTGCAGAGACTATCTTTTCTCCATTGTATATTCTTGCCTCCTTTGTTGAACATAAGGTGCCCATGGGTGTGTGGACAGAAATTTATCCAAAGAAGACATACAGCTGGCTAATAACCATATGAAAAGATGCTGAACATCACTCATTTTTGGAGAAATGCATATCAAAGCTACAATGAGTTATCACCTCACAGGGGTCAAAAAAATCTACCAGCAATAAATACTGGAGAGGGTGTGGAGAAAAGGAAACCTCTTGCTCAGTTGGTGGGAGTGCAAACTGATACAGCCACTATGGAGAAAAATATAGGGATTCCTTAAAAAACCAAGAATAAAACTACCATATGAACCCAGTCCCAAAGTCTCACTACTGGGCATATAGCCTGAAGAAACCTTAATTTAAGAACACACATGTACCTCAATGTTCATTGCAGCAGTAATTACAATAGTTAGGACATGGAAGCAGCCTAGATATTCATTGATAGATGAATGGATAAAGAAGTGTGGTAGGTATATACAATGGAGTATTACTTAGCAATAAAAAGGAGCTCATTTGACTCAGTTCTAATGAGGTGGATGAAGCATGCCTATTATTCAGAGTGAAGTAAGTCAGAAAGAGAAAGATAAACATTGTATATTAATATTATATATAATCTAGAAAGATTATACTGATGAACTTAACTGTAGGACAACAATGGAAACACATAGAGAACAGATTTGTGGACATGGGAGTAGGGAAAGAGGGAACAAACTGAGAGAGTACCACTAAAACTAATATATTACCGTATGTAAAATTAGATAGCCAGTGGAAATTTGCTGTATAATACAGGGAGCTCAAATTCAGTGCTTTGCTACAACCTAGAGAGATGGGATGGGGAGGGAAGTGAGAGGGGTGTTCAGTGGGAGGGGACATGGGTAAACCTATGACTGTTTCATGTTGATGTTTGGTAGAAATCAATGCAATACTGTAAAGTATTACTGTAAATTCTGTAATTGTAAAGCAATTATCCTTCAATTACAATTTTTTAAAACATTTAAAAATTAATTACTTAAAAGAAATATATTACTTAAATAAAAATCTTAGAAACAGCACTGTGATTCTATCAATACAAAATTAATTTTGTTTTTTCTTAAATCAGCAAATATTAGTCTGGTGCAAAAAAACTGCACTTTTGCATCATTGAAATTTGCCATTTGATATTGGAATACATTCTGAAATAAATGTGGTTTTGTTATACCTCATTTTAAAGCACCTTCCTTATCATGTCTTATTACTTGCTGTGTATTATATATTAATTTTAAACTATGGAAATGATGTTAAACAAAAGGTAAATTCAAGTGATTTTCTTGAGTTCAAAATAAAGCAGCAGAGACAACTCACAACATCAACAATTCATTTCGCTCAGGAAATGAAGTGAACACACAGCGCAGTGGTGGTTCAGGAAGTTTTGCAGAGGAGATAAGGGCATTGAAGTTGAGGAGCATGGTGTCTGGCTATCAGAAGTTGACAATGACCAACTGAGAACATCATCAAAGCTGATTCTCTTAGAACTGCACAAGAAGTTCCCAAAGAACTCAACATCAACCCTCCTATGGTCATTCTGCATTTGAAGCAAATTGGAAAGGTGACAAAACTTGATAAGTGGGTGCCTCATGAGCTGACCAAAAAAAAAAAAAAAAAAAACACGTCATTTTAAAGTGTCATCTTCTCTTATTCTACGCATAAACAACTAACCATTTCTCGGTTGGATTATGATGTGCGACAAAAAGTGGATTTTATACAAAAGGACGACTGGCAATGAGCAGCTCAGGGGTTGACTGAGAAGAAGCTCCAAAACACATCCAAAGCCAAACTTGCATCAAAAAAAAGATCATGGTCACTGGTGGTCTGCTGCCTACCTGATCCATTTCAGCTTTCTAAATCTTGGCGAAATCATTACATCTCAGAAGTGTGCTCAGCAAATTGATAAGCTGTCCCCCAAAATTGCAATGCCTGCGGCTGTCGTTGGTCAACAGAGCGGGCCCTGTTCTTCTCCATAATGATACTTGACTTCATGTTGTACAACCAACATTCCAAAAGTTGAATGAATTGGGCTATGAAGTTTTGCCTCATCTGCCGTATTCACCTGATCTCTTGCCAACTGACTATAACCTCTTTTAACATCTCAATAACTTTGCAGGGAAAATGCTGTCACAACAAGCAGAAGGAAGAAAATGCTTTCAAGAGTTTCTTGAATTCCAAGGCATGGATTTTTATGCTACAGGAATAAATCATCTTGTTTCTTGTTGGCAAAAATGTGCTGATTGTAATGATTCCTATTATGATTAATAAAGATATATTTGAACCTAGCTAAAATTATTTGAAATTCATAGTCTAAAACTTTATATATATATATATACATATATATATAATTATTTGTATATATTTAAGTGCATTTATTATATTTTAATATATATTAAATTTAATATGCATTATATAATTAATTTAAATACATATTAATAAATTAATGTATATTTAAAATACGTTTAAATGTATTACAATTAAATTCAATGTTAAATTTTATATATATAAATATTATGCATATTTGCACCAGCCTAATACTTTTGTTGCAGATCAGAGCAGTTATCCTTCACGAGGAGGAAAGACCTAGTGATCCAGCAGGAATATAGAGGGCTTTTTATTCCGGACTTAATCTCTGAATCTAAATGGTATTTTACTGATATTTACTTTTGAGAATCCTTTGAGTAAGTACACTAACAGCTAAGTAACTTTCTCTGTATTATATTAAATCTGTCTCTTTTCTCTCTGTCTCTCTCTGGTCTACCTAGATCATGTGGATATATACTGAAACTTATGCTCTACAAATGCCTTATTTTGTGACATCAAATGACAATAAAACTATGTTTAACTTTAAATTTTCAATAAAATTGAACAGCAGAAATTGTATGAGTCTATATGATTTTCAGGATGGTCATAGCAAAATACACATTTAAAATTAATTACATTGCTTGGAAAACTTCTTGACCAAGAAAATATTTTCAGTGTAAAAGAAAGACTATTCCATTATAAAAATTAGACAGCACATTGTATCTTAGAGACTGAACAAATTCAAGGACTATTTCTGAAGGATATATATGAAAATATAAATTAACATATTTTATCCTTCTTAAAATTTATTTCTAAGCAAAGTTTTTAATTACTATTTTTCATCATTCACAGGTATTCATACAACAGTATTTTTCAGTTTTTCTATAGTACCAGATACTGACAACGAAGTGGTTTCACATCAATGGGGAAATAAATGAATCATTTTGTGTAGTTGATAAAAAAATATATGCTAGCACTATGAAGTTGATTTGAAAGGATTTCCACTGTGTGAAATTAAGTGAGAATAAAAGAAGATGTAGAGATTGTATATGAGATAATTTTAATGAAATGATAAATAATAGCTATATTTACAATGAAATTACATTAATTCTATATAGATATGTCCATGGATATAACAATATGAATTGTTCATGCAAAGATGGCCAAGAAAATGAAATGATCATGAGATTTGGGATAAGTTTTGTATTTTCATTTTGCTTTTATCTATTATGTTCAGTTCAGTTCAGTCGCTCAGTCATGTCTGACTCTTTGCAACCCCATGAATCGCAGCACGCCAGGCTTCCCTGTCCATCACCAACTCCCGGAGTCTACCCAAACCTATGTCCATCTAGTAGGTTATGCCATCCAACCTCTGTCGTCCCCTTCTCCTCCTGGCCCCAATCCTTCCCAGCATTAGGGTCTTTTTCAATGAGTCAACTCTTCACATGAGGTGGCCAAAGTATTGGAGTCTCAGCTTCAACATCAGTCCCTCCAATGAACACCCAGGACTGATCTCCTTTAGGATGGACTGGTTAGATCTCCTTGCAGTCCAAGGAGATGTTTCTGTATAATGTTTCTGTATAGCTGTATCACATAGGACTCTCTCAGCATGGTTGCTGTTTCCTGTCATCTAGTGTTATATAGTAAATATAAAACCAAATGAGTTCTAAATAAATGCCAAATAAATAAAATTAATGAATTCACTGTATGACAGTCCCTCTGTGTATATATTTTTCTATTATTATTTTGATAATTATTTCATTAAAATTTTAAATATATAAATGTATTTATTTAAAATTTATCCTATAGGCATTATTAGATTGCCATAGGATTTATTTCATATTTATTTTCTAATTCCCCTAGTAATCATTCACCTTTTGGCAGAGCTATATCCTTTAGAATTACACCTAGTGAGGCTTTATTGTAATTAATTTTCATATATATGTGTGCTTAGAAACTTGTTTATATTGCATCCTTGTTTGTCTTTGGAATACATTTTTTTACAAATCTTAGAATTCTAAGTTGGTAATTTTATCACTCATTGGAAAAATAATTTTACTATATTCAGGTGTCTACTAGACTGTAAGGAATCTTTGGTCTTACTGATATTCTTTTTAAGGTACTTTGTTTTATTTCTTTGGCTAGTGTTCACCTTTCATTTTCTTTGTTTCTTTTCTTTCTTTTACCAGCATTCCTGTCAGTGTGAAAATATTTTTCTTCCATCTGCTTCATATATATTGTGAATTTGCATCTGGGTCTTGTATCTTTTATCAGTTCATTATTTCTTTGACTTTGCCTCTGTTTTAATTTTTCTTTCCTTTCTCATATTCCACAAGAATGTATCTTGGTCCTTGTCATGCAATCCTCTGAATTTCTAAACTTCTTTCTTATGTTAAATATTTTTGTCTCTGAGTTGTATTCTAAATAATTTCTCATTATTGTTGCATCATATTTTTGGTCAAACTGGCTATAGGGTTACTATTTCATGAACCCCATGCTTCTTAAATATGTGACAATATGTTTTATAATTTCCTTTCTTTTACAGATATTTTAAATGTGTTTTATTTCTTGAAAATATGAAACTTTATTATTTTATGATCTATATCTGGTATTTTCTTTTTCTGAAGTATTTGCATGTCTGCCATTTTTGCACCTATCTTTAATAGAATCATGCTTATATAATTTGTTTTTGGCTCCTCAAGACTTTGAATGAAGATTATTTTTGAGAGTGGATTGTCTTTAACTCCTGCAAGGTATCAAAGTCTTTGGAAGTCAGAGATAATCTTATATAACAATTCATTATGGCACTGAAAACTATAGATAAAAAAAAAATCATGAGAAAGCTGAACTATAGCCACAATTTCTCAGGGATTTTGTTTTTGTTTTTCTTTTTTTATTTAGTCCACTCTTGCTTTCTCCTGAAAGGGAAGATTTTCATGGGAAGAATCAGGCTTCTGACCTTTAATTTTCATTCTAGTTTCGTGAGTCTGTATTCACAGCTTATTAAAGGTGCATTTCCTGTAATTGGTAAAACCTGAACCTAATCTTTTATCTCTTCTTCTCAAGGTCACTGGCCTAAAGCCTCAATTTGCCTTAGCCTTAAAATATACTCAGAGCAAGGAGGGATTTTTCTTACATTTCTAGATTCTCACATCCTCCTAAATTTAGTTAGCAATTATTTGCACTTTCCTCAACTTTATAACATTTTTAAGAAATTAGAAAAGTAATAATTGCAAGATTGAAAAAAAAAATGTTTTTAACTGGAAATTTTCTCCAAGAAAGAAAAATAAAAGCAGAAACAAAAACAAAGCAACAACAACAACAACAAAAAACACTATTCCTCCAAGCAGTTTTTTTTTTTAATAAAGACTTTATTTGTCTTATATACACCACCACTGGAAATAAATTAAGCAGAGGTCTTCCAGGTAGCACAGTGGTAAAGAATCTGCCTGCCAATACAGGAGATACAAGAGATGCAGGTTTGATCCCTGGGTCAGGAAGACCTTCTGAAGTAAGAAATGGCAAGCCACTTCAATGTAGTCTTGAGAGGAAAATTCCATGGACAGAGTGGCCTGGTGGGCTGCTGTCCATGGGGTCACAAAGAGTCAGACATGACTGAGCAAGCATGCATGCAAAAGTAAGTATATTTATATATTTTCAAATTTTCTTATGATATGAAACTAACTATAGTCCTTATCAGTAGAATTGAACTCTAAGAACATGACCTCAAATTTGTCAAAAAAACATGGATAACTTATACTTTATTAGCAACCCCACTTAAATAGAATCTCAAAAAATCCAGAGAAAAGTTTATGCTTAATCACAAGATAACTGATCTCAGTAATATACTCATTATACATTAGAATTACCAGTTTAGTCATTCAAAATAAGTATTCAAGTGACTTTGTTTTTCAGTTTACATGTAATATAAAATAATAATAAGCACCAAAGATATATTATTGTTTCTTCAACAATGAAAATGTATGCATTCTGTAATATACCAAAGTTAGTAAAACATAACTGACTAGTTTTAGAATTCGAAGAAATTAAAATAAAATAATTCAAAATGATAAATTCTACTCTCATAACTATATATGCACTTGTACATACATCTATACACCTTTTTATCTGAGAAAAGCTGAGCATTCACATGTTTCCAACCATTATTTTAAGTCCTCAAATAAAAGTCAAGATATAGGTATGATGATCTTAGTTTTAAAAAAGCTCTGAAGAAACAAATTAAAATTAGCAAAACAAATAATAATAATAATATTATTAGCAGCAAAAAATAAAAACAAATGAAAGCTTTGTGAGAATTAGAGTTAAGAGTGTATCATTCCTAAAGACCGTTGAAAAGTTGGTAGATGCATGAGAAACGACACACGTCTCAACTCATTATGTGCGAAGTATATTTTATTGCTGGAAATATTGGGGGAAAGAGACCACAGAGAGAAGTAAACTACTTTCTTTACTGGAGTCCTACTGCACTTAAAGTATTTTAGAGTACATTGAGGTAAAAATAATAGCATCTACTGAGGAAATATGCTTTTAGAGTCTAGAGATTTTTCCATCTAGTAAAAATGCTTTTTGTAGTCCAATGTGATTTTTTTGGAGAGAATTCTCTTGATCTGCACAGAGATCATTTGAGTGTTCCTTGCTAAATATTTAAAAATCCAATTATTTCATTCAGTTGTGGCTATTAAAATATGAGAGAATGCATGATTTTCTTCATTGAAAACTGAATAATGGACCATTGTTCTTTTTTCTCTTTATCTTGTTGTAATATACATCAGGCATTACATGAATCTAGAACTTTGGAAAAATAAAAAGTTACATTAAATGTTTGAAAGTATGTGGGAGTATGCCTTGGTATTCTAGTGAAATAGAATCCAATTAACGAACCTTCGCTGTTTTTCTTCACTTAGTTACAATGTAATAGATGGTTATCTTAAGTATAGCAAATAAAAAGCATAAAGAAGAGAAGTGAAATCACTTTGAAGCCTTAATGTCATGCTCATTATGAATTAGCAGATTATTTCCTTCTAGGATCGATATATCTGTCTATCCACCACCATCTGTGTAATAGTTAAAACTTCACACATACATAGAAGTACAATTGATTGTTTTATATCTTATGTTTACCTGTCCTGGGATTTCTAAAATTGAAAACTTTGTTCTTTTTTGTATTCTTTATTTGACTAATAATTATTATGTTCTTAGTATATGCTAAGAATTGTTATAATCACTGGGAATACAGAAAAGAGTTACACAGACAAATATCTCTGCTTTCAGTGATGGTGGAATGGGCACCAGATATAGGAGCAATGTGGATCCACTTGGAAGTCCTTGAAAGTGTCTATTTCTGTGCATTGTTGACTTATTTCACTCTAGTCCACATCCTGAATTGAGCAAACCCTCTGTGATCCTAATTTAAGGTTAAAAATTCTTAGATATATCCACAAAAATACAATATATAAAATGAGATATTAATGAGTTGGACTTCACTGAATTAAATTGTTCTGCTATTAAAATCAAACTATTAAAACAAAGATACCACAGACTGGATAAAAATATTTGTAAATAATATGTCTCATAAACAGCATATAAAATACTCTCACAATTCAGTAACAAGAAAATAATCCATTTAAAAAATAGGCAAAATTTTAAACAGACACTTTACCAAAAAAGATAGCAAATAAAACCATGAAAAGATTCTCAATAACATTAGCCATTAGAGAAATATAAGTTAAGTCACAATGAAATGTCACTACACAATTATTAGAATGATTAATTTAAAAAAGAAACCACTGCATGAATTGCTGGCAAGAATATGGAGGCACCAGGACTTTCATAAAACATTGGAGGAATTGTAAAATAAGGCATTCCCTTTGGGGATTTCGAAAGTGGCTCAGTGGTAAAGAACCTGCCTGTTAATGCAGGGACTGCAGGAGACATGGCTTCGATCCCTGGGTCAGGAAGATCCCTTGGAGGAGGAAATGGCAACCCGCCCCAGTATTCTTGCCTGGAGAATCCCATGGACGGAGACGCCTGGCGGGCCAGAGTCCGTGGGGTCACAAAGAGTCAGACACAAGTGAGTGACTGAGCACGCTCACACGCATTCACTTCGGATATGGCTACCTACTTGTGATATTCTTTATGTGCCATTGTTTACTATATAACAACCACCCCCAAATAGTGATTTATAGCATTATTACTTGGATTTAACTTCTCACTTACATATTTTGCTTTTTCTATTTTACTATGAGATTCGACTAAGCTGCCCTGGAAATTCACTCTCTGTTAAGCATCTTTAATAATAAATAAAACCCCCTTCTCAGTCAAAATGCTTCCACTGTATCATATTCAGGTGGATGTTACTGGACTCCTTTTGTATAAATGTATTGAGCATTATGAAGGGGTGACTTCAGCACTTCTAGCCATATTGGGTTCAGTGACACTTTTTCCATAATAAGCCTACTTCTTGTATCACAGCAAGATTTTTTTCTTTCAGTTTTATTCAGGTAAAATTGACATACAGCAGTGTGTGAGTTTGATGTCTACAATAATTTGTTTCAGTGCCCTGACTTACATTTGTTGCAGAGTGATTATAACAATGTTTTGTTAACATCCATCATTTCATATAATTACTGAACAATAATGACAAAAAAAATAAAAGGAAGGAAGAAATGAAGGAAGAAAAGGGTGAGAAAGAAAGGAAGGAAGAAAAAGGAAAGAAAGAAAGAACAAAAAATTAACTCATAATGAGAACTTTTAGGACTTACTTTGCAACTTTCAGATATACCACAAAACAGTGTTAACTACAGTCAAGTTTGACATGGACAGCTCTAATTAGGCCAGCATGGGGCTGGTGATCTTGATTGACATTATTCATATGTCTAGTGTTTGGCATTCTGAATGATCTAAGGGGTCTGAAATGGACTGTTATTTCCCCACCTCATGATTGCTCTCCAATAGCTTTAAAGAATATTTTTTTTTAAATCTTTCATAATTGTTATGAACTGTAATCTTAGTCAAATGTAAACTTACCTGGCAACATACAAATAGAAACTTCAATTGCAAACATTTAAAAGTTGGACTTCTAGTATATAGATGTTGATAATATTTCTATTTTCTATATATTTTAAATTTGATTTTATTTTCCATATTTCTGTTATATATGTCTATTAAAAAGAAAAGAGTTCTTCAACAAGATCTCATAGCTCAATTATTTGCTTCTGGTTTTATTTTATTTTCAAGTTCTTTATCTAAAACATTGCACATTTATACTTTTGTCTTGATGTGAGTTTTCATAACTGCAAGTATTAAGTTCATGCCCTCAGTAGCTCCCTTTCAACTATTACAAATCTATTTGGCTTGTGATCTTTGTGGTAACAGTGTATTCTCAGTTATCTAATTATGTTTCCATTAGTTCATTTCCCTTGCTTAGCTCAGCCACTTTGACAGTTAATTTGTACCTGAGGAGAGTGGCAGGGCTCCAGGGCCTCCTTATGCTCTTCTGGTGAATTTAAGCAGGGATGTGGCATAAAGTAGGCAACCCTGTTGCCATAGCCCCGAATAGGGTACCTCCGTCTGCTTCATACCCCATCCTGCCTTTAGGTACCCTGAGCCTCCACACTGATTTTTACAAAAGCATTTTTTTTTTTCACCATCTCCGGCTGGCCCTGTTCAGAAGTTTCTGATCAGATATGTATGTTCTATAAATACATCTGTCTCCATATTTTGACACCTGGATCTTCTTTAAACTCTACTATCATTCTCTCCCATGGCAGGTCAGAGCTCTTTTTCTTCTACAAGAGTGACATCATTTTAAAAATTATTATTAGTCATGAACTAATAATACTTAGTTCATACTATACTTCCCAATAGCTTTTGTGGCATCCCCAGTTGAAACAAAAGCCACTAATAGCCCCAGTTTTAGTTTTCTATTCATAACTTAATAAAATATATATTATTGATAGACTATACTTAATTGAATTAATGGTATTTATATTTTATTATGGTCACAAACTAGGTAAAATAATGATAAATATAAGCTAGCACTATGTTAAAACACATTTGGTTTACAATTTAATTAATCAACAATGGTTTTTAAACTTTAGTCTGTATCCTAATCACACAGAGTGCTTGCTAAAACACAAGTTCCTAAGTCCTAGTATCAAGAGTCGCTGATTCTAAGATCTGGGATTTTGCCCTGAGAATTTGCATTTCTAACAAGTTCACAAGTGCTGCTGCTGTATCTTTGTTATAAATAATGAGATTTGACTCAGACACTTACATTAGCACAACAGAAAGACAGATGAAGCACAACTTCATTTGATGTCTGGGTTTACTTACTGTCAGCTATGTAACTTTCGAAACTTTTGATTATTCTATTAGTATTCTCTGGAAGATTTCAAACTCTTTCCACCATAGCCAATTTGATCTACATGCAAAGACTTGTACACAAATCTTGCCTGTAAGAATTTGATTGGTGCTCCCTTACTCTTTGTACAAGTTAGACTTCTCCAGGGAAATGGAACAAACTGTAAATATACATTGCTGCTCTTTAGTTGCTAAGGTCATGTCCAATTCTGCAATCTCATAAACTGTAGCCCACCAGGCTCCTTTGTCCATGGGATTTCCCAGGCAAGAATACTAGGGTGGGTTGCCAGTTCCTTCTCCAGGGGATCTTCCCGACCCAGTGATCGAACCAGGGTCTCCTGCATTGCAGGTAGATTGTTTACCATCTGAATCACCAGGGAACCCACCCCCCACCACCACCATATATATATATATATATATATATATATATATATATATATACACACACACGTGTGTGTGTGTGTGTGAGAGAGAGAGAGAGAGTGAGAGAGAGAGAGAGGAGGTGAGTGGAGAGATGTTTACATTATTTGAGTGGCTTGCCAGTAAGCTTGAAATTTTGGCAAGACTTGATGGTGAAGTCTTGAGTTGTAGATAGTCTGGAGGTGGAATTCTTTTCTTCTAAAATCTTTTATTGGATGAAGCATATACATTTCATGAAATGCAATCTTCTTTACTCATGATCTACTATTATAATATAAATGTTGTTGTTGTTTAATCACTTAGTCATGTCTGACTTTTTGCAACCCCATGGGCTGCAGCATGCCAGGATTCCCTGTCCTTCACCATCTCCCAGAGCTTGCTCAAACTCATGTCCATTGAGTCAGTGATGTCATCCAAACATCTTGTCCTCTATCATCTCCTTCTCCTGCCTTCAATCTTTCCCAGCATCAGGGTCTTTTCTAATGAGTCAGCTCTTAGCATCAGATGGCCAAAGTATTGAAGATCCAGCTTCAGTATCAGTCCTTCCAATGAATATTCAGGACTTATTTCCTTCACTTTTCACTTTCATGCATTGGAGAAGGAAATGGCAACCCACTCCGTTGTTCTTGCCTGGAGAATCCCAGGGACAGGGGAGCCTGGTGGGCTGCCGTCTCTGGGGTTGCACAGAGTCAGACATGACTGAAGCAACTTAGCAGCAGCAGCAGCATTTCCTTTAGGACTGACTCTTTTGTTCTCTTTGATGGCCAAGTGACTCTTGAGTCTTCTCCAACACCACAGTTCAAAAGCATCAGTTTTCAGTGTTAACCTTCTTTATGTTCCAACTCTCACATCCATACATGACTACTGGAAAAACAATAGCTTCAACTATATGGACCTTTGTCAGCAAAGCAACGTTTCTGATTTTTAATGTGCTGTCTAGCTTTGTCAAACCTTTTTTTCCAAGGAGCAAGTGTCTTCTAATGTCGTAACTGAAGTCACCATCTGCAGTGATTCTGAAGCCCAACAAAATAAAATCTGTCACTGTTTCCATTGTTTCCCCATCTATTTGTCATGAAGTGATGGACCAGATGGCATGATCTTTGTTTTTTGAATTTTTTTTTTTAAATTTACATGTTAATCACATCTTAAAAAACACCTTTCCAGAAACATACACTCGCATTTGGCCTAAAATCAGGTACCAAAGTATAGCCTAATTGAGTTATAAAATTAACCTTTATTCTCTCTGACACCTAGTTTAGTTTATTCAATGGTGAACTCTAGCAGGAAAAGTCAAAAAATCTGTGAGAATAGCCCTTGGTTTCCTTCTAAATAGTCCTTGGGCTTCCCGTGTAGCTCAGTCGGTAAAGCATCTGCCTGAAATGCAGGAAGCCTGAGTTCAATTCCTGGGTCTGGAAGATCCCCTGGAGAAGGAAATGGCAACCTACTTCAGTATTCTTGCCTTAAGAATCCCATGAACAGAGGAGCCTGGCAGCTTACTGTTCATGGGAACACAAGAGTCTGACACGACTTAGCGCTATCTTTCCTTCTAGATGTGTTATCATAGATCCAGCTTCTGATAAGGACACTCTTTTCACTTGACCCTCAGTTTCCAATTCCATTAATGACTCTGCATTTCTGTCACCCATTCCCATGGTGGTTTAGAACCAATTCCTTCTTCTCACCTCTTACCAGTTCCCTGGTCCTATACTACCTTTTATGGTTTCCTCAAACACTTCTCATATCTTTGATAATAGCCCTTTTAAAACTCTCCTCAAATTGTTCAATTTGACCTTGCTCTCCTTTTCCTTCTGGAACTAGACAGACAAAATAAAATGTTGAATTGGACATTTGTAGACTATTCCTGTGGATATTCAAATCTCTATAACAAAGTTACCCATATTTCTTCCACTTTATAATAATTTCCTTTTGACTCTTAGCGACTTCAACTGTTCATTGTGATTTCCACTTTTACCTTAAATCCCCTTCATTTGCAGAGACATCATTTTTCAACCTTCCATTGACACCAGAAAACAGGTTTGTTCTTTGGAAATACAACAAATGCTGATATTGAGCTGAATAATACTATAGATCATAGAATATACTCTTCACTATCAAACTGCTTCAGTCATGCCTGGCTCTGCTGGAAGCAAAAGACTGACTGTCCTTTAGGTCAGCAGTTGGTACTAATTATATAACTGTGGCGGGATAATATGGTACTTTCACTCACTTTATCCACCTCCGTTGGCTCTTCTCAATGGGAAATATAATGATTTTTGACTGGTTGGCTAGGGTTTGTATAGCCAGCACTCTATCTGTACCTTCTTGCTGTGCAGAGTAATTCTCTTCTCCCTCCCTGCCTTGTGAAGCAGACTTTATTCTAGCCTCAGTGTCAAGGCAAGCTAGTGATAGAATTCTTATAGGATGATGACATAAAAACAATGGAAAAGTTACTTTATAAGCTTACTATACAGTTTAGGCTAGAGTTGGTAACATGACACATCAAAGCTACAGCAAATGCAGAGTCTTTCCATTTATTTGCTTTTGCATGTGTCCTTATTTTTTCAAATAGAATTATTAGAACCCATTAGTGCATCATGCAAAATGCCAGGCTGGATGAAGCACAAGCTGGAATCAAGATTGCTGGGAGAAATAACAATAACCTCAGATATGCTGATCACACCATCCTTATGGCAGAAAGCAAAGAGGAACTAAAGAGTCTCTTGAAAGTAAAAGAGGAGAGTGAAAGAGCTGGCTTAAAGCTCAACATTCAAAAAACTTATGTGTATTCATACATAGACATTATCTTTTAGCTAATACATTTGTGAGTACATTGAAGAAATCTCTGTGCTTTACCAACAAACACTTCAATGTGTATCTCCTAAGAACAAAAACAACCTTCTACATAAAGGTGGTATGTGCATATGTCTCAATAATTTAACATTGATTCATGCAATTTTCCAATTGTCCCAATAACAAACATTAGAAATATTTTCCTCTTATTCTAAGGTCTAATTAAAAGCATCATACACTGAATTTGCTTGTTTTGTACTTTAGTCTACATTTAATTTACAAGTGTCTCTTTTCCTAAACTAACTTGGATTTTTGTTGTTGTTGTTGCTAACCAGTATAGGCCAGTTATTTTTAGATACATACATGTTTGGTTATCTGATAGCTGTCTCATGATTGGATCCAAGTTAAAACGTTTTGGCAGGAATACAACAGATGTCATATGTATTTATCACAATAAGGGATTATCCTATTATTATGCTATTATCCTGATTATCTTATTAATCAGTTTGCCCTGGTGCTGATGCTATTAAGTTATAGAGAGCCTGTGAATATCCAAGTCACTGAATGATCAACTGATATTTTCTAATTCTGTCATCTTTTGTATATTTATTGGCTTCCCTGGTGGATCAGACAGTAAAAAATCTGCCTGCAATGCAGGATACCCAGGTTCGATCCCTGGGTCAGGAAAATTCCCTCGAAAAGGGAATGGCTTACCCACCATTTGCCTGGAGAATTCCAAGGAGAGAGGAGCCTGGCAGGCTACATCCCATGGGATCTCAAAGAGTTGGACATGACTGAGTGACTCACACGTTCACTTCCATACATTTATTAGCATTTGTTTGTCTCTTTAAAATGAATTGCTTTCTTTAATGTTTATTTAGATTATCCATGCAGAACTTATGGGTACTCTTCTTTAACAATTGAGTAAAATTAAACTTAATTAAAAATTAAAATCACCATCATCACTATTTATTTTGATATATAAATTTCCCTTTTAGATATTCCTTAGTCATCAAGATTATTTTTTTTTTCCAAACAAATTATTTTGGGAACAAATTGCATTTTACTTGTTCTATCTAGACCTGCAATCAGCATATTAAAAGTTGGTGAAATTTAATAAGGGATGGTAAGAGTGGCTCAGTTATGTAAAATGGATTTTAGAAATCAATATTGGAGTACTGACTTTATTCATTACTACCAAAATGTCATTGCGTTTAAACTGTTTTAGTGGTGAGAAGTAGGGAACACATGGTAAGAAAATCACAAGTTTATGTTAATGCCAAGAAAACAGGGTTTTTCTCAACTGTATATACTTATACGGTGAGAATTTTGATTCATGAGGAGTTGTTGCCTTATTTTTTTTTAATAATGCAGCATCATATGTGTAAGGATAGTCAAATGCACCTCTTCTAACAGTAAAACCACTTAGTAGAGTTCAATAGTCCTATGCAATCTTTTGTCTTTAGTGTGTGTGTGTATATATATATATATATATATATATACACATATCTTATAGAAAACATACAATTAGAGTAAGATATTTTTTAAAAAGTAGGATTAATATTCTTTTTAAATGTTCTTCTGGGTGGATACTGTGAATATGATGTGTACTTAAGGTCATTACCTTCTGTTTGTGCTCAATATTGAATCATTCTAGTTGACTTAAATTTAATTTTAGAGAGATAAAAATGTTCAAAAGGCTAAAATTTTAAAATATGTGAGCATTTCAGTGAAGATAACAGAGTAGACCGCTCCAAAGCATACAGATCTTTTTCAGCCTATAGATCTTTTACATCCTTGTTTAAATTTATTCTAAGTATTTTTTGATGCTATTGTGAATGGGGCTATTGTTTGTTTTTTCAGATACTTTATTGTTGTTGTATAGAAACACAACTGATTTCTGTATGTTGGATTTGTGTCTTGAAACTACTGAATTTGTTGATTAGTTCTGACAGTTATTTGGAGAAGTTTTTTAGAGTTTTCTATATGCAATATTATCATAAATAGAAAAAGAGAAAGGCAACCTATAGAATGGAAGAAATACTTAAAAACATACATCTGGCAATGGGTTAATATCCAAAATATATAAAGTACTCCTGACTCAAAAACAAAACAAACAATATAATTAAAAATGGACAGAGGCACTGTTATATTAAAAATGGATAATCAACAATGACCTATTGTATATCACAGGTATCTCTGCTTAATATTATGTAATAATGTATGTGGGAAAAGAATTTGAAAATGCATAAATACATGTGTAAATATGCATATATATGCATATATTGGGCTTCCCTTGTGGCTCAGCTGGTAAAGAATCTGCTTGCAATGTGGGAGACCTGGGTCCAATCCCTGGGTTGAGAAGGTCCCCTAGAGAAGGGAACAGCTACCCACTCCAGTATTCTGGCCTGGAGAATTCCATGGACTGTATAGTCCATGATTGCAAAGAGTCAGACACTACTGAGCAACTTTCACTCATTCATGTATATATAACTGAGTAACTTTGCTTTGCACCTGAAAATATCACAACCTTATAATCAAGTAAGTTGTTGTTTAATTGCTAAGCCATGTCTGGCTCTTTTGCAACCCCATGGACTGTAGCCCGCCAGTCTCCTTCTGTCCGTGGGGTTTCCCAGGCAAGGATATTGGAGTGGGTTGCCATTTCCATCTCCTGAGGACCTTCCTTACCCTGGGTCTAACCTGCATCTCCTGCATTGGCAGATGAGTTCTATACCACTGACAGTGGAATATATAAAAAAAGAAAAATAGACAGTGGAATTAAAGTAGTTATTAAAAAAAATTATCAGTATGAAAATGGGCTTACCTTGGCAAACTATCAGGGAAATGTAAATGAAATCACAATGCACTATCATCTGGCATTTTTTAGATTAACTATTCTCAAAAAGATAGAAGAGAAATGTTGGCATAGATAAGGAGAAAAGAGAGCCCTCGTGCCTTATTGGTGAGAATGTAAATTGGTGCAGCCACTGTGGAAAACAGTACAGAAGTTTCTCAAAAACTTAAAAATAGAAGTAGCATATGACCTAGCAATCCCGTTTCTGGATACAGATATATTTAAGGAAATAAAATGAGGATCATGAAGAGATATCTGCACAGTTTATTACATCATTATTCACAATAGCCAAGATATGGAAACATCCTAAGTGGTGTTTGTCGTTGTATGAAAAAATAAAGTGTGCATATATACACATATATGTATATAAACACAATGGAATATATAGTTATGAGAAGAGAAATCCTGCCCCCAGTAACAACATGAGTGAACACTGAGGGCTTTATGTTTATTGAAATAACAGACAGAGACAGACAAATACTATACACAGTCACTAATGTGTGAAATCTTAAAAAAGCAAACTCATAAAAAGAGTAGTAGAATGGTGTTTGGCAGGGGTTGATATGTAGAGAAGATGAGGAGTTGTTGGTCAAAGTTATATATTTCCACTTTTAAGATCAAATAGGCTTTAGGATGCATCACAACGAACAAAGCTAGTGGAGGTGATGGAATTCCAGCTGAACTATTTCAAATCCTAAAAGATGATGCTATTAAAGTGCCGCACTCAATATGCCAGCAAATTTGGAAAACTCAGCAGTGGCCACAGGACTAGAAAAGGTCAATTTTCATTCAAATCCCAAAGAAGAGCAATGCAAAGTATTATTCAAACTACCACACAATTGAGCTCGTTTCACTTGGTAAGTGAACAAAGCTGAGTGCCGAAAAATTGATGCTTTTGAACTGTGGTGTTGGACAAGGCTCTTTAGAGTCCCTTGGACTGCAAGGAGATCCAACTAGTACATCCTAAAGGAGATCAGTCTTGGGTGTTCATTGGAAGGACTGATGCTGAAGCTGAAACTCCAATATTTTGACCATCTCATGTGAAGAGTTGACTCATTGGAAAAGTCCCTGATGCTGGGAGGGATTGGGGGCAGGAGGAGAAGGGGACGACAGAGGATGAGATGGCTGGATGGCATCAACGACTCGATGGACATGAGTTTGAGTGAACTCCAGGAGTTTGTGATGGACAGGGAGGCCTGACATGCTGTGATTCATGGGGTCACAAAGAATTGGACACGACTGAGTGACTGAACTGAACTGAATGCTCAAAACCCTTGAGGTTAGACTTCAAAAGTAGGTGAACCGAGAACTTTCAGATGTACAAGTTGGGTTTCGGAAAGGCAGAGGAACCAGAGATCAAATTGCCAACAGCTGCTGGATCATAGGAAAAGCAAGAGAATTCCAAAAATACATCTACTTTTGCTTTACTGACTACACTAGAGCAATTGACTCTGTGGATCACAACAAACTGAAAAATTCTTAGAGTGATAGGAATACCAGACCACCTTACCTGCCTCCTGAGAAACCTGAATGCAGAACAAGAAGCAACAGTTAGAACAGGACGTGAACAACAGACTGGCGTAAAATCAGGAAAGGAGTACATCAAGGCTATATATTGTCACCCTGCTTGTTTAACTTATATGCAGAGTACATGAAGCAAAATGCTGGGCTCGATGAGGAAAATATTGGAATCAGATTGCTGGAAGAAATATCAACAAACTTCATATATGCAAAAGATACCACTTTAATGGCAGAAAGGGAAGAGGAACTAAAGAGCTTCTTGATGAGGGTAAAAAGAGAGGGTGTAAATGCTGGCTTAAAACTCAGCATTCAAAAAACAAAGATCATGTCATCCAGTCCCATCATGTCATGGCAAATAGTTAGGGAAAAAGTGGAAAGAGTGACGTATTTTATTTGTTTGGGCTCCAAAATCACTGTGGATGGTCACTGCAGCCATGAAATTAAAAGACACTTGCTCCTTGAAAAAAAAGCTATGACCAACCTAGGCAGCATGTTAAAAAGCAGAGACATTACTTTGCCAATAAAGGTCTGTCTATTCAAAGCTATGTTTTTTCTGGTATTCACGTATGGATGTGAGGGTTGGATTGTAACGAAGAATTGATGTTTTCATATTATGGTGCTCCTGAGAGTCCCTATCATAGAGGAAACCAACCCTAAATATTTATTGGAATATTCAGCTGAATATTCAGAAGAAGTTTTAACTCCAATACTTTGGCCACCTGATGCAAAGAGCTGACTCATTGGAAAAGCCTTTGATGCTGAGAAAGATAGAGGGCAGGAGGAGAAGGGGGTGACACAGAATGAGATGGTTGGATGGCATATTCTCTCAACGGACATGCTGCTGCTGCTAAGTCACTTCAGTCGTGTCCGACTCTGTGCGACCCCAGAGACGGCAGCCCACTAGGCTCTGCTGTCCCTGGGATTCTCCAGGCAAGAACACTGGAGTGGGTTGCCATTTCCTTCTCCAATGCATGAAAGTGAAAAGTGAAAGTGAAGTCGCTCAGTCATGTACGACTCCTCGCGACCCCGTGGACTGCAGTCTACCAGGCTTCTCTGTCCATGGGATTTTCCAGGCAAGAGTACTGGAGTGGGTTGCCATGAGTTAGAGCAAACTCTGGGAAACAGTAAAGGACAGGAAGCCTGACGTGCTGCAGTTCATGTAGTTGCAAAGAGTCAGACATGACTTGGTGACTGAACAAAAATATCGGTTTGTCTATATGTGTAAAATCTTGTTCTTTCTTCTCTTCCTACTATCTTTTTCAATGCTATTATTTGTAGTTAACTAATTAATTTCCTGATAACTAAGCAAATATATGCACATATTGTTATTTCCTGTTATATATTTCTTGCCCTAGAAATAGTATTTTAGACTTATTCAGTGGTATCTGTGTTTTTTATTTTTTTTCCATTTGACACATATATTAAAACTGCAATATTCTAGAAAGTGTGATTTATGGGTAAGTAGTAAGTACATGTTCATTTTTGGTAGACAGTGTCTTCACAGGGATTATGCCATTTGACAGTCCCAGCAGCAATAATAAAATGATACTACATTTCTCCACAACTTGGCCAACAGTATATGTTGTCATGCATTTGAATTCTGTCAGTCTAATGGTAAAACACTATAACTAAATATAGCTTTAATTTACAAATCATGAATTCAAATATATTTTCATATACATTAGACCTATCATATTGTTTTGAGCATTTAAAAAATTAATTTTGACTCATTTGTTATCACATTGAGTTTTAGGTCTTCCTTTTTAAGATTTTTTTGAATTAAGATTATGGACCACTTATTCTGTGGTATTATAAATATTTGTACTCACTGGCCATTGCTTTTGAGATTTCTGTGTTTAGAAATGGAATTATTATAAAATTCTATGCATCACTCAATATGCCAGCAAATTTGGGAAACTCAGCAGTGGCCACAGGGCTGGAAAAGGTCAGTTTTTATTCCAACCCCTAAGAAAGGCAATGCCAAAGAATGCTCAAACTACTGAACAACTGCACTCACCTACACGCTAGTGAAGTAATGCTCAAAATTCTCCAAGCCAAGCTTCAGCAATACGTGAATGAAGAGCTTCCAGATGGTCAAGCTGGTTTTAGAAAAGGCAGAGGAACCAGAGATCAAATTGCCAACATACGCTGGATCATTGAAAGAGCAAGAGAATTCCAGAAAAACATCTATTTCTGCTTTATTGACTATGCCAAAGCCTTGGTGTGGATCACAACAAACTGTGGAAAATTCTGAAAGAGATGGGAATACCAGACCACCTGATCTGCCTCTTGAGAAATCTGTATGCAGGTCAGGAAACAACAGTTAGAACTGGACATGGAACAACACACTGGTTCCAAATAGGAAAAGGAGTATGTCAAGGCTGTATATTGTCACCCTGCTTATTTAACTTATATGCAGAGTACATCATGGGAAATGCTGGACTGGAGGAAACACAAGCTGGTATCAAGATTGCCAGGAGAAATATCAATCACCTCAGATATGCAGATGACACCTCTCTTATGGCAGAAAGTGAAGAAGGACTAAAGAGCCTCTTGATGAAAGTGAAAGAGGAAAGTGAAAAAGTTGGCTCAAAGCTCAACATTTAGAAAACTAAGATCATGGCATCTGGTCCCATTACTTCATGGCAATTAGATGGGGAAACAGTGGAAAAAGTGGCTTACAATATTTTTCTGGGCTCCAAAATCACTGCAGATGGTGATTGCAGCCTTGAAATTAAAATACACTTGCTCCTGGGAAGGAAAATTATGACCAACCTACACAGCACATTATAAAGCAGAGACAGTACTTTGCCAACAAAGGTCTGTCTAGTCAAAGCTACAGTTTTTACAGTAGTCATGTATGGATGTGAGACTTGGACTCTAAAGAAAGCTGAGTGCCAATGAATTGATGCTTTTGAACTGTGGCATTGGAGCAGACTCTTGAGAGTCCCTTGGACTGCAAGGAGATCCAACCAGTCCATCCTAAAGGAGATCGATCAGTCCTGAGTGTTCGATGGAAGGACTGATGTTGATGCTGAAACTCCAATACTTTGCCCTCCTTATGAAAAGAGCTGACTCATTTGAAAAGACCCTGATGGTGGGAAAGACTGAAGGCAGGAGGAGAAGGGGACGACAGAGGATGAGATGGTTGGATGGCATCGCCGGCTCAATGGACATAAGTTTGGGTAAACTCCGGGAGTTGATGGACAGGGAGGCCTGGCCTGCTGCAGTCCATGGGGTCAGAAAGATTTGGACATGACTGATTGACTGAACTGAACTGAACTGAACTGTTGCATCACATTTGTTATTTGTTTTTATTTTTCATCTGAATTTTGAGATACAGTTGAAAGATACTTATACATATGCAGATTTTAAAGGAAGTCTATCATAATTTTCCAGTATATTTATGTTGCTCATATCTATATTTAGATCCTAACTATTAAGTTTCACTGATGTATTTTAACAAATGATGCCATTTTATCCTTATAAATGGATGTCTAATCATACCATTACCATATACTAATAAGCATATTTTGACCCTAGCAATTTGGAATACAAAGTTTATTACCATAATAAAGTTTCATATTTCTTTATTATACTTTGGACTTTCAGCTTCTGTTCTACTTGCTTATTTATTTATCAGCCAATGCTATAGTTTAAAAATTGTAGATTCTCTGTGTTTTAATATCTGATTGGGTTAGTTCACCCAATTTTGTTAAAATATTTAAAAATATTTTGTTCTATGGCCGTGGAAAGTAAGCTCTTGTCTTCCATTATATTTTTAACTTTTTATTGTTCATGTATGTGATCGTTAGCCTATTTTGTATGTTGATATTACATTTTGTCAAATTAGTGAATTATTTTCTGTTCTAAGATAGTGTATATGAACAACCCAAAGGAATTAATGATAAAAAAAAAATCACATCACAAATATATATAATGTTATTTATTCTTTTAAAAGTTTGATGTCTGCAAATTTATCTTTCTCCTGATTACATTTCCTAATTATATTTGAATTGTTTCCCCATTTGTTCTAATACTGACTTTGGAAATGATATATCTCAGGTTCTTATCACACAATTTCCACTTGCTGACCCTCTACATGTCCCTGACAATAGATAAACTCCTTTATTTTGTCTGTCCATTCATATTTTAATCTTATAGAGAACAAAGAGCATAATGGTGATCTTTGTAATTCTTCTCTTTACTACACAGAACATTATTTTCACAAGGCAAGCTGTTTAAATGATCTAGACTCATCGCTTACAAAATGTATGTTCAAAAAAATGCATGCATAAGGTATGATTTTTTTAAAGACTGAAAATGCATAGGAAGTAGAAATATTACAGAAAAATTGTAAAGATTTTTATTAGCTGTTAACTGGGAAAGCAGAAGCTTAGGTAATGTGATTTTAAATTCCAATAAGCTTTTACACACCTGAAAATACCTATCCAGAAAATGCTCATACTATTTTATATCCCACTTTAAGAAATGCATAATTTCTTAAAAAGCAAAAGGATACAAGATTCCCTATGTGCACCTTAATTTATGTGAAAATGTAGCAATATTAATATTCAATATTAAAAATGTTCAGTGTTAAAATTGGGCCACCACTCTGGTCTTTGCACATCATTCCTCCCCAACCGGCCCCCTCCAGAGGCCATTACATCTTGAAAGTATCTATGAATTATTTATTTTAAAATGTTTTTTTAATTAAGGAATGGCTGATATTCACTTCATTTTCTTCATTTGATTTTAAGTTTTCCCCATTGTAACAAAGTTTTGACTTGAGGAAATTCTCAGAAGATCTGAGTATCCTGGATCCAAGAAGGGCAATGTCATGGAGGATGCCCAAGTCCTCGGACAATAACTAGCCAAGTCTCCCTTGATGAATTAAAATTTTGTTCAAGAGGTATATCTATGAATTGAATGAGTTGAAAAGATTAGGCCTAAAGTGTATCTTTAAATGAATGCCAAGATCACTTTGTCACAGGGTTCAACATTAATACAAATAATAATACATTTTAATATCGTTACTGTGTGTGCATCTCCTTAAACCACAGCTTTTCTTGTTCAGTTCTCCTGTCCATCAAAATCAATGCTAGAGTGAGGAAAGTCTGTTCAAAAGGATGAGAAATTTTATTTAAAGTTTCCTTTTAATTCTATGAAGAAAATATGTGTTTGTGTGATCAGATCTTTTAATTTTGTTATTGTTGTTACTGTTGACCTATAAAAATAGGTAGTAGTGTGAAACTTGCAAAACCTCAATAGATTAATTTTTCTTAGAGTGAAAATAACCACCTCCCCCTGCAAAAACAGTACTTTTTGTTACAGAGTTTAGTTTTGGATTATCTTTATCTTTTAGCAACCATATAAAATATGGTGTTAGCATTTAGAAATTTCAAGCATGCTTAGAGACATTGAATTAATTTGTGTTTGAAAAGAAAGTGAAAGTGGCCCAATACTACCCATCTCTTTGGGACCCTGTGGACTATACAGTCTATGAATTCTCCAGGCCAGAATACTAGAGTGGGAAACCCAGATGGCGGTAGTGGTAAAGAACCTGCCCAACAACACAGGAGACATTAGAGACTCAGATGAGATCCTTGAGGCGGGAAGATCCCCTGGAGGAGGACATGGCAATCCACTTCCTATTCTTGCCTGGAGAATCCCATGGAGAGAGGACCCTGGAGAGCTGCAGTCCATAGGGTCACAAAGAATCAGACATGGTTGAAGCGACTTAGCACACACACACACACATTGTCTCATCATACTGGCTTTTGATATTCAAGCTTTTAACAGGAAAATGCAAACAGGGAAAAAATTCCAGAATCTCTAATCCCAAATGATTTAGCAAATCTACATAACTGTATAGTTAAGTGATGTACAAGAAATGAACAACAAAATAATTGTGATAATATTCTTACTAGTGCAGGGGGAATGTAATCGTTTTGAAATATTTTTTTGTGAATCATAAATTCACACATATAACTTCTTCTTCACCATTAATTCCTCTATCTACCCTTGTTATACTTTTGGAAAATGCATATATAGAAAGAAGCAAAACAAATGATATAGTTAAGAATGATTTTCAGAAATAGAAAGGAAAATTGTTTATGTGTTTAGGGGTTAGATAGTTGAAAGGTCATTTATGCATTAGAAAATTCATTTCAAGGCTAGAAAGTTTAGTAGCCTGGAAAAATTCCCTGTTGAAATAAATAGCCACATTCTTCAGAACAGCAGCCTGTCAAAAGAGAAGAGCAATTTACAACTGCACACTCTGAGAGCTTGGGGAGGAGGGAATGCTCCTTGACAACTTGCAACTGAAAAATGAACCAAAGGAATTCAAACTGGTTCTAGGTCTCTGTTTCTTTTAAAGACACATGGGGGATTGATACATATTTCTTATTCTGAAACAAATATTTTAAATCCCTGGGAAGAAGAATGTCCAAATAATAAATTGGCTGACAATTTAGAGACAGTAGAAATCTATGGACATACAGTCTCTAGAACTATTATTTGGCATATATTTAAAACTGTCAGTAAAGCCA
Organism: Odocoileus virginianus; assembly: GCF_023699985.2. Taxonomy (NCBI): domain Eukaryota; kingdom Metazoa; phylum Chordata; class Mammalia; order Artiodactyla; family Cervidae; genus Odocoileus; species Odocoileus virginianus. Next base: position 54,948,970 of record NC_069675.1, on the reverse strand, counting down.
GATGACCTTCCAGACATCCTCTATATTAAACTGAATTCAGACTATTAAAAAGAAACATATACTCCATTCATCCACTTACTGAATTTCTCAGAGTATTTTGGAAAATACAAGACAAAATCCAAGTAACAGCTTTACATTTAATCTTGCTTAAATATATTCCATTACATAATTGCTACTTTTTAGTATTCATAATTGATTAATAATGGAATATAAAGAAATTTAGACTCAATAATATTCTTAACAGGATGGTAACTGATATTTATTACTGTGAACTAGCAAAATCAGAATAAATAGAAACATAAATGTGACTTTTACTTTTTTGAACAAGTTAATAAAAAATCCCAAGTTTACACATTATAGCTATACCTTTTTGTAAAATATTTTTATAAGATAAAAATAATAATGTCTGTTATCTTTTAAAAAGTTATTTTGAGTTGGTATATTAAAACAAATATATCAAGGAATCTTGTACTTATTTTTTTATACAACACATTTTTTTTCTTATATGTTCATATCTGTAAAAGATACCAAATGCTAAATATTTGTGTCTTCCTTTAGAAATTTAATGACTTTTCTAGAGCTATTCACAAAAGACTGGGAGTATATTTGTACCTCCATACATTTACTTTTGAATTCCTAATCAATAGAATCCTTAAAAATGTAATAACCTAAACTACACTAGTGTTTCCATTTCCTAGCATATGATGCCTGTCCAGAATCATCAATGTATATGATTGATAGGTCAGGCACTTTACTCAAGAGATTCACAAATTTAAATGATGATTCTTTCTTAGGATCATCAACAGTAAATACAAACAGATGGAAGCCATGTGTTCTAGGGCTTTCATGTCACAATATCAATCTGAATATATTTTCCCAGATAATTCTTTGAGCTCAACATTAATCCTGGTCTAAATCATCTGTATTATTCCCTCTTCCCTCAATCATATCACTTCTGTAAATCCACTAGAGTATTTGTGGTAGAGATTTTTTTTTTGTTATTTAAAATAAGAGAAGTTGACTAAAATATTCTAACATTACACAAGAGATATGAATACTTCTGCTTTTCCTAGTACAAAAACAAGATGCTTTATCTTACTCTTGACAAGTAAGTGATTTTCAAATAGATAAAAATAAGCAGCTATGAAATTGACAAATTGCTGAGTATTGAACATAATTGAATTTTCTTAATTAGATCTCATATCAGACATTCTGCATTTTGTGATTAACATATACACATTGCTATATATAAAATAGGTAATTAAAAAGAACCTAACATAGGGAATTCTGCTCCGTATGCTATGGCAAACTACAGGGGAAAATAATTTGAAAAAGTGAATGTGTGTATACATATAAATGATTCACTTTATTATATTAGTAGAAACTAACACAATATTGGAAAACAACTATACTCCAATAAAATATGTTTATTATATATATATATATATATATATATACACACACACATACTGGTGTATTTTCCCCGAGAGGATTTAAATTTGGTCAGCTAAATGAACATTGTAAGTTGCGTAGAACTTTACCAACATTCTATTCATTCCTGATTTGAATTGTAGTTTATGGTGGTTAATAAATCACACATAATTTTAGGATTTTCTAGATATCTCGTTAGAGCATTCTATATATTAGTCATTTAAATTGCTAAAGAAAGTAAAACTAAACATGGGATTTTAGCTGTACTGTAAATAACTCACCTACTGCTCATGAATATAAAGCATCAGTTCAGTTCAGTTCAGTCACTCAGTCGTGTCCAACACTTTGCAACCCTATGAACCACAGCACGCCAGGCCTCCCTGTCCATCACCAACTCCTGGAGCTTGTCCAAACTCATGTCCATTGAGTCAGTGATGCCATCCAACCATCTCATCCTCTGTCGTCCCCTTCTCCTCCTGCCTTCGATCTTTCCCAGCATCAAAGTCTTTTCAAATGAGTCAGTTCTTTTCATAAGGAGGGCAAAGTATTGGAGTTTCAGCTTCAGCATCAGTCGTTCCAATGAACACCAAGGACTGATATCCTTTAGGATGGACTGGTTGGATCTCCTTGCAGTCCAAGGGACTCTCAAAAGTCTTCTCCAACACCACAGTTCAAAAGCATCAATTCTTCAGTGCTGACCTTTCTTTACATAAGTCCAACTTTCACATCCATACATGACTACTGGAAAAACCATAGCCTTGACTAGGTGGATCTTTGTTGACAAAGTAATGTCTCTGCTTTTTAATATGCTATCTAGGTTAGTCATAACTTTCCTTTCAAGGAGTAAGCGTCTTTTAATTTCATGGCTCCAGTCACCATCTGCAGTCATTTTGGAGCCCAAAAAATAAAGTCAGCCACGGTTTCCACCGTTTCCCTATCAATTTGCCATGAAGTGATGGGACTGGATGCCATAATCTTAGTTTTCTGAATGTTGAGCTTTAAGCCAACTTTTTCACTCTCCTCTTTCACTTTCATCAAGAGGCTCTTTAGTTCTCTTCACTTTCTGCCATAAGTGTGGTGTAATTTGCATATCTGAGATTATTGATATTTCTCTATAATTTCACAAATAAGACAACTTGAATTAAGACAAACTTGAAAGCTAAGAGTGGATGTCCTTGTTCCACTTCAGAAGACTCATGACTCTGGCCAGCTGCAAGATCATAAACTTGCCCTGTTCTCCACAATCATGAGTGTGAGGTGAAGACAAACATTCATACTGTTTAGAAAATATACTCTTTCAACTGGTTGCAAAAGGGTCTCTAGCCTACTGGATTCAGTAGGTAATTATGACAACAAAACAGAAAACATATTTTCTGCATTTGGAGAGTGGAATTAAAGGTCACTGCAAGCACCAGATCCATATTTATGACCACCACCTTAAATAGAAACTAAGAAAATGGGGAATGGGAAATACAAATTAGATTAATTCAAAAGATACAGCCATGCAAAAACTATTCTATAGACTATAGCTTTAAAATATTTCATTTTTTCTTGTATAATCCAAATATGGCAATAAAAATTCTACAAGACTTTTCAGAAAGGAAAAAAAGAGCACCTATTAGTCTAAAATCCAAATAAAACCATAATTTCATATTTTCCTGTTTTTACTGTTTTTCCATTTTCCATTTTTCCCAGTATCAATTTCCATGCTTCTACCTTGGTTATATTTGTAATTTTAATGATCAGAAAATGTTTTAATTCAGAATACTACAGTATTAATGCAATCACTGCATTATCATTTATATTTTTATTGATATAAATTTTGCTTTTGGACTTTTGTTATTTCTCCAAAAAAGAAACTTTAATTATTTCAAAATAATAATAATAATAATAATATATTTAATAAACATGCACATAATTAGTAAGGCTAATTCAAATATAAAACAATTAATAATACCCATCTTCTTAACATATATAAATATACATTAATATTACCATTAATTAAGTTTTAAAATTTTCTCTGTTTCAAAATTAAGTGGAGCTATTAAATAAGTCATGGGTCCTGGTTTATTATACATAATGGTAAAGTCTAAGAAGAAAGTAAGTTATATAATAGGAGAAAATCTGAACTCAAATATTAACAAATTTGGATATTTGTGGAACCTAGTTCCCAAACTATACCTCTGAGTTGTAAGGATCAAGTCAAATTAGTTAAGTGCTTTATAAAAGATGGAATCTAAGTAAAAGTTAGTTATTCATGATTGCATTATAGACATTTTGTTTAAAATGAATGTAAAAGTTTAACTACCATTCTATTAGTAATTAGTTTCATTGAGTCTATCTTGACTTTCTTTTTTTTTTCCCTTCTTTACTTTTGCTGCTCATATATGCTTTTTAGAAATGTGTGCCTTAACTTGAAGAGAACACTTCTTGATTACATACTCTGTGACATATGGCACTCTCCCTCCTTTAAAGACTCCCATCTCCCTTCTGTTCTCCCTCCTTTAAAGATTCCTTTCTGGAGTCTTTATTAAATACTCTCATCTCCTTTCAGTTGTGTTATCTTCTAGTTTCTCTCACACCCTCAATCCTCTTCTCCTCTTCAACACAAGAACTCTCCCATTTCACCTCTCACGGACATTTCTAGTCATCAGTATTACCTCTTGCTTCTTTTTCTAGAGCTTCTCTGAAAGTGTTTTATAATTAAATATTTTTGTGTGTGTTTGTTTTGTTTTTAGTTTCTAACATTTCTAAGAGTGGAGTAAAATTTCCCCTCACTTCTCATTGCTATCTCCATAGTCACTCTTCATTGTTTATATCCTAAACTTCCAATTCATTTAAAGATTATGTTTATTTTCAAGCTAGTCTTCGGAGAAATTCAGGGTTATTTTTACCTCCTTTCTTGACAGTTTTACCAACTGACTCATGTTTCCTTCTTTACCAATATGGTACCAATATTTCCTTTAACGAACTTCAACTTTTTGTTTCTGGGTCCTAACTGGCATTTTTTTCTTTGAGGAAAAGGTTAATTGTACATCTCTTTATTCCCTGCCCATGGTTTCAGAGGATGCATTGAAAAAAAAAAAAATGTTCTAACTTTTACATTCTCTTCACTGATACCTCAGAGGCTGTGATGAATAAGTTGATGACTAAGAATATGAAAACCTGATGTAATCAATATAAATTTGGTGGCTTGCCTAATGCTGGCACAAAGAGGAAAATTAAAAGTAAATTATAGTCATCTATGTCCAATTAAGTATAGAATCCTGTTTCCTCTATTTAATAATAAGGGGAAGTTACTGGAAATTTCTAATTTAATTCAAAATTCCTTACAAAGTAAAATCTTAAAGAATTGAGAACTGAAATGATTTGTAATACTGAATTAAAATGGTTACTATAATGAGAAAGAATATGTTGTCAGAGTACTCTTTTTTATGCCAGTGGTTGATGTATCTTTATCTTTTAAACCAAGCTAATGCACTTTAGTTTCTCCTAATATGCTCATGCAATATAATATTTTGCCTATTTTAATGTTGTAAGCAAGAAACATTAGTATGAGAACTCCTTGTAACAATACACCCATAAAGTAAGAAAAACTAGTCATAAATCATGTCTGCAGGATACAAAATGAAATATGTAAAGGAATAGATACTGGTCTTTAAATCTGAAATTTTGTATGTATTTAACATATAGTAATTTCAATTTCTATTTGTTAGTTCTAAATGAATACAACTGACAGATTTAAATACATGTTCACACACATACATCACACATATAACACACACACACATACACATAAGGAAAGAGGGAGAGGTGGATAAAGACAGAAAGAGAGAGAAAAATATAGAGGTTCTGTAAGAAAAGAATATAGGTTTGATAAACATTTAATGGGTTAAGTGTCTTACTAAGAAGCCACCAGAATGTAAGTATTAGAACACAGAACTGAGCCCACATTTGTGTTCTACTCACTCAAGTATCTGTACAGTGTATCACAGTTGTCAACTTAGAATTTTTATTCTTTGTATGAGTTAACTCCTTGACCCCAACAAAACCTCAGTTCTGTCACAATGTGTGATATTCATAACATTCACAGAAAGATGAATAAGAGTCAGATCTACCATCACATTTGTGCTTGAATTTAATAAGACTATTAGTAGGACTCTATATCAGGAATTGTAGAGATCAATCCTGAGAATCCCAAAGGACTTCAAGCAAGTACATACACTAGACTACTGGTGTTCTTAACAGGACTTCTTTTTTTAAATTGATTTTGGCATCTGCATTACTACCTAGGTATCCTCCTAAGGTTGAGTTGGGAAAAACATTTCTAGAGTTTTTACTATGAAAGAAATAAGACAAATTCCATAATCATATTTCATTTTTCCTCTTTTTCTTCTCAACACCACCACTATGTCTAAAGTGAAATGTGTATCTTATACAATTGCTCGGATTCAGAGTAATTTCATAAACCAGTACTATGATGCAACTACCCCTAAAACCTCATTGAGTTCTAGTATACAAACTTAAAAATATATTGCTCAGATTGATCGGTGTGTCATTTCTGTCCTGAGGAATTACAGCCTAGTTTTACTTCTTTGAGCTCTGAAGATACCACACTATTAAAAATTATTGGAGTATAGTTGCTTTACAAGGCTGCACTAATTTCTTGCTGTATAGCAAAGTGAGTCAGTCACATATATTCATATATCTAATCTTTTTTAGATTACTTTCCCATTTAGGTCAGCACAGAGTAGAGTTCTCTGTGCTATAAAGTAGTTTTGCATTAGTTATCTGTTTTCTACACAGTAGTGTATATACGGGAGAAGGCAGTGGTACCCCACTCCAGCGGGGTAATCCATTGGGGATTGGATTGGTAATCCATTGGGTAATTCCAGTGGGGAAATCCCATGGACAGAGGAGCCTGGTGGGCTACAGCCCATGGGGTCGTGAAGAGTTGGACACGACTGAGCGACTTCACTTTCACCTTTCACTTTCAGGCATTGGAGAAGGAAATGGTAGCCCACTCCATTGTTCTTGCCTGGAGAATCCCAGGGCCGGGGGAGCCTGGTGGGCTGCCATCTATGGGGTCACACAGAGTCGGACACGACTGAAGCGACTTAGCAGCAGCAGCAGTGTATATATGTCAGTCCCAGTCTCCCAGGTCATCCCACTCTCCTTCCAACCTTGGTAACCATAAGTTTGTTCTCTATATCTGTGACTCTATTTCTGTTTTGCAAATAAACTCATCTCTAATATATTTCCAGAGTCCATATATAAGTGATATTATACAATATTTTTCCCTTTCCAATTTACCTTGCTCTGTATGACAGTCTCTTAGTTTATCCATGTCTCTGCAAGTGGTACTATTTCATTTCTTTCTATGACTGAACAATATTCCATTGTATATTTGTACCACAACTTCTACAATTGGGAATGAAAGCAGAGAAGTTACAAGGATTATAAGAGATTACTACAAACAAATTAGACATCCTAGAAATGGACAAATTCTTAGAAAGGTACAATCTTCCAAGACTGAAGCAGGAAGAAACAGAAAATATGAACAATCACAAGTACTGAAATTGAAACTATTATTTAAAAAATGCTATTAAATTTTTTTCCAGTTAAAGTCCAGGGCAGATGGCTTCATGGGTAACTTTCGTTAAACATTTAGAGAAGAATTATCATCTGTTGCTCTTGCTCAGTTACTCAGGTCTGACTCTTTGCGACCCCATGGACTGCAGCATGCCAGGCTTCCCAGTCCATCACCAACTCCTGGAGCTTGCTCAAACTCATGTCCATTGAGTCTGTGATGTCATCCAACCATCTCGTCCTCTGTTGTGCCCTCCTTCTCCTGCTTTCAATCTTTCCCAGCACCAGGGTCTTTTCTGATGAGTCAGCTCTTCATATCAGGGGTCAAAGTATTGGAGTTTCCGCTTCAGCATCAGTCCCTACATTTCAGAAACACTTCCCAAAAAACTGCAGAGGAAGGAACACTCCCAACCTCATTCTCTGAGTCTACCATCATCTTGATATCAAAATCAGACAAATATAACACAAAAGAAGAGTATTACAGGCCAATATTACTGATGAACATAGACATGGTCAACAAAATACTAGCAAATAGAATCCAAAAATACATTAAAAGAATCATACACTCTGATCAAGTGGGATTCATCCCAGAGATGCAAGAATTCTTCAGTGTACACAAATTAATCAATGTGGTACAACATATTGATAAATTGAAGAATAAAACTATATGATCATCTCAATATGTGCAGAAAATATTTGAAAAAATTCAACACTCATTTATGATAAAATCTCTCCAGAAATTGGATTTAGAGGGAACCTTCTTCAATATAATAAAGGTCCTATATGACAAACCTACAGCTAACAATAGACTCATTGGTGAAAAAGTTAAAAGCATTTCCTCTCAGATCAGTAACAAAACAAGGATATCTACTCTCACCACTTTTATTCAACATAGATTTGGAAGTTCCAACTACATTTTTAAGGTAGAATTAAAACTATAAAACTGACAAAAAATAAAAGAGTTTAAAAATAAATTGGTGGATAGAATGAAAATTCCAGTCATAAGAAGCATGACAATTTAAAATCTCTCATTAATGTTTGTTTCATGAATGTGTAAGATTTTTTTGCACAAATTATTATAGAAATATAAATTAGTAAAGATTTTCTTTTTTACACATGTATTTTAGACTTGCTACAGTAGACAAACAAAGAAAAAAATTAATTCTCACACATAAGGCCTGCACTACATCACCAATTCTTTGGTAGTAAACAGGATTTATGTTCGGGGTAATGAGGTACTGGGTTTGATTATCATTATTTTCCAGGCTTCCTATAGAGATCTGTACATTTTACTTAAATCATCTCTCAGAGGTACATCTTGCCATATTTTATTACTTTCCATCTTATGCCATAAGTTAAATGGGAATATTTTTGTTTAAAAGAATATAATAAAAACCATATCGATGTAGACTGTTGTTCACACAATTTTGCTCACATTTATGATTTTTACCTTAAGCATAAATATTCAGTAGTAAAATAGCTATATTAAGAAACATGAAGAAGACAGTTTTTAGTCTTCATATGCATTGTCAAATTTATTCATCTATTATCTAGTCTCACACACATGCATATATTGAGAGAGATGTATAGATAGGCATATAAATATAGATTTTTTTACATTTACTATTTTATATTTCTACCAGCTGTGAATAATAGCCATTTTGCTTACTCTTAACACCAAGCATATTTAAATTTTAAAACAGCCAAAATATTATGGGTAGCTTTATAGGCCTAAATTTCTGACTCATTATGATTTAATTAGCCATCTCATTCATCACAACTAAAATTGTTCTTTTTTTTTTTTCACACCCTCATTAGCCTTTTAAGTTTCCTTCAGTGTTAACTTACATATATTTTTTAGTCTATTTTTCTCAGGAACTATATATTAGTGATTTGAAGAAATTCTTTAATATATTGAAGATGCTCATACACTGGCTGTCACATATACTTGTAGTGAACAGTTTTTCTTTTTCCTCCACTAGATTCAATTTACCTTTATTCTTGGCTATACAACACCTGTGTTTCCCATCACCATCCATTCACCTATACGGTTGGGCACATGGCTCAGATCTAAATGTATTAGCATGACCATTACCAAGCCATGATCATTTCAGTGTACAGCATAGGGCATAAGAAGATACAATTAGACCTTGGGATTTTGTTTGAAGTTTGGGGGAAAAAATGTTAGCCATCCTCCTTAATGATGAAACAAGTACACAGGTAAGTTATCAACACTCCTAACCATGAATTCAGTGAGGGAAAGGATCAGACAGATATAGGAAACAGAATGAAGGAAAAGAAACAGTGACCATTTTTACTCCATTTGTTTCTGATTAAGCCTCATGTGACAACATAAGAAAATATTTTTGGAATTAAATAGAACTGTTCTTGCTTCTCATAATATTAACTTATAATTTAATTACTTTAATATTTGAATTTTTACTTGACTTTCAAGTTTTATGGACCCACATACATCATGTATTAATAAGATAAAAAAATGTTTAGAGGGTAAAAATCAATAAATATCAGCTTTGTAGTAATATTAATATCTCTATTCAAAATGTTTCTCTGCTTGCTTTTTGTGACTATTTGTTTTTTAATCTCATGTTTCTAAATATTAGCTTGTTTCTTCATATCAAAACTTTGGTTATTTACATTGAAAAATTGAACTCACTTAAAATTTACTTGGGGTATGAGATGAGTAAATTATCAGTTTATCAAATCGTGCATTCTAGAATAATTTGCCTTTACTACCAGATTTTGGACAGTTACATTAATTATATTCCCAATATATATAATTTGAATACCTTTTACACTTTCTTTTCAGTTCATTTCAGTACAGTTCTGTCGCTTAGTCGTGTCTGACTCTTTGCAACCCCATGAACTGCAGCACGCCAGGCCTCCCTGTCCATAACCAACTCCCGGATTTTACCCAAATTCATGTCCATCGGTCAGTGATGCCATCCAACCATCTCATCTTCCATCATCCCCTTCTCTTCCAGTCCTCAATCTTTCCAAGTATCAGGGTCTTTTTAAATGAGTCAGCTCTTTGCATCAGGTGGCCAAAATTTTGGAGTTTCAACTTCAACATCAGTCCTTCCAATGAACACTAAGGACTGATCTCCTTTAGGATGGACTAGTTGGATCTCTTTGCTGTCCAAGGGACTCTCAAGAGTCTGCTCCAACACCACAGTTCAAAAACATCAATTAATTGGCACTCAGCGTTTTTTATAGTCCAACTCTCACATCCATACATGACGACTGGAAAAACCATAGCCTTGACTAGATGGACTTTTTTGGAAAAGCAATGTCTCTGCATTATAATGTGCTGTCTAGGTTGGTCATAACTTTCCTTCAAAGAAGCAAGTGTCTTTTAATTTCATGGCTGCAATCCCCATCTGCTGTGACTTTGGAACCCCGACAAATAAAGTCAGCCACTGTTTCCACTGTTGCCCCATCTATTTCCCATGAAGGGATAGGACCAGATGCCATGATCTTAGTTTTCTGAATGTTGAGTTTTAAGCCAACTTTTTCCCTCTCCTCTTTCACATTCATCAAGAGGCTCTTTAGTTCTTCTTCACTTTTTGACATAAAGGTGGTGTCATCTGCATATCTGAGGTTATTGATATTTCTCCTGGCAATCTTGATTCCAGCTTGTGCTTCCCCCAGCCCAGCGTTTCCCATGATGTACTCTGCATATAAGTTAAATAAGCAGGGTGACAATATACAGCCTTGACATACTCCTTTTCCTTTTTGGAACCAGTGTGTTGTTCCATGTACAGTTCTAACTGGTGCTCCTGAGCTGCATACAGTTCACTCAAGAGGCAGGTCAAATTGTCTGGTACCCCCAATCTTTCAGAATTTTCCACACTTCATTGTGACCTGCTTCTGTTAGTTCCCTACTATTTATGTCCTTTATTGAGCTCATCTTTGCATGAAATGTTCCCTTGGTATCTCTAATTTTCTTGAAGAGATCTCTAGTCTTTCCCATTCTGTTCCTCTATTTCTTTGCATTGATTGCTGAAGAAGGCTTTCACAATCAAAGGCTTTGGCATAGTCAATAAAGCAGAAATAGATATTTTTCTGGAACTCTGTTGCTTTTCTGATGACCCAGTGGATGTTGGCAATTTGATCTCTGGTTCCTCTGCTTTCTCTAAAATCAGCTTGAACATCTGGAAGTTCACAGTTCACATATTGCTGAAGCCTGGCTTGGAGAATTTTGAGCATTACTTTACTAGCATGTGAGATGAGTGCAATTGTGTGGTAGTTTGAGCATTCTTTGGCATTGCCTTTTTGGAATTGGATTGAAAACAGACCTTTTCCAGTCCTGTGGCCACTGCTGAGTTTTCCATATTTGCTGGCATATTGCTTGTAGCACTTTCACAGCATCACTTTTCAGGATTTGAAATAGCTCAACTGGAATTCCATCACCTCCACAGCTTTGTTCACAGTGATGCTTTCTAAGGCCCACTTGACTTCACATTCCAGGATGTCTGGCTTTAGGTGAGTGATCACACCATCATGATTATCAGAGTCATGAAGATCTTTTTTGTACAGTTCTTCTGTGTATTCTTGCCACCTCTTCTTAATATCTTCTGCTTCTGTTAGTTCTCTATTATTTATGTCCTTTATTGAGCCCATCTTTGCATGAAATGTTCCCTTGGTATCTCTAATTTTCTTGAAGAGATCTTTAGTCTTTCCCATCCTATTCCTCTATTTCTTTGCATTGATTGTTGAGGAAGGCTTTCTTATCTCTCCTTGCTATTCTTTGGAAGTCTGCATTCAAATGGGAATATCTTTCTTTTTCTGCCTTGCTTTTTGCTTCTCTTCTTTTCACAGCTATTTGTATGGCCTCCTCAGACAAACATTTTGCCTTTTTGCATTTCTTTTCCATGGGGATGGTCTTGATCCCTGTCTCCTGTACAATGTCAAGAACCTGTCCATAGTTCATCAGGCACTCTGTCTATCAGATCTAGTCCCTTAAATTGATTTCTCACTTCCACTGTATAGTCAGTCATAAGGGATTTGATTTAGGTCATACCTGAATGGTCTAGTGGTTTTCCCTACTTTCTTCAGTTTAAGTCTGAATTTGGCAATAAGGAGTTCATGATCTGAGCCACAGTCAGCTCCTGGTCTTGTTTCTGCTGTCTGTATAGAGCTTCTCCATCTTTGGCTGCAAAGAATATAATCAATCTGATTTTGGTGTTGGCCATCTGGTGATGTCCATGTGTAGAGTCTTCTCTTGTGTTGTTGGAAGAGGGTGTTTGCTATGACCAGTGCGTTCTTCTGGCAAAATTCTATTACCTTTTGCCCTGCTTCATTCTGTTCTCCCAGGCCAAATTTGCCTGTTACTCCAGGTGTTTTTTGACTTCCTACTTTTTCATTCCAGTCCCCTATAATGAAAAGGACGTCCTTTTTGGGAGTGTTAGTTCTAAAAGGTCTTATAGGTCTTCATAGAATCATTCAACTTCAGCTTCTTTAGCATTACTGGTCAGGGCCTAGACTTGGATTACCGTGATATTGAATGATTTGCCTTGGAAATGAACAGAGATCATTCTTTCATTTTTGAGATTGCATCCAAGTACTGCATTTTGGACTTTTTTGTTGACCATAATGGCTACTCTATTTCTTCTAAGGGATTCCTGCCCACAGTAGTAGATATAATGACCATCTGAGTTAAATTCACCCATTCCAGTCCATTTTAGTTCACTGATTCCTAGAATGTCGATGCTCACTCTTGGCATTTCCTGTTTGACCACTTCCAACTTGCCTTGATTCATGGACCTAACATTCCAGGTTCCTATGCAATATTGCTCTTTACAGCATCTGACTTTGCTTCTGCATTTCCAGTCACATCCACAATTGGGTGTTATTTGTGCTTTGGCTCCATTCCTTCATTCTTTCTGGAGTTATTTCTCCACTGATCTCCAGTAGCATTTTGGGCACCCACCAACCTGGGGAGTTCATTTTTCAGTGTCCTATCTATTTGCCTTTTCATACTGTCCATGGGGTTCTCAAAGCAAGAGTACTGAAGTGGTTTGCCATTCCCTTCTCCAGTGAACCACATTTTGTCATAACTCTCCACCATGACCTGTCCATCTTGGGTCGCCCTACATGGCATGACACTTTGTTTTACACCCTATTAATCTGTTCTGGCCTAGTGTCATTATGATATAATTTTTTTAATTTTAAGATATATCTACATATATACATCTCTGGATATCTTGGGTAAACACAGTTAAGTTTTCTCTTTTGTTAATTATGTATGTGCTTGCAATATTGAATGCTAAGTCTCATTTTATTGTTATTTAGTATTTACTAATATTCCTCCCTAACTTTCAATAGTTTCAGATACTTATGCTTATCATTTTATTTTAGATTTTTATTTTTTTCATTGCTAAGGCTAGTATTACATTGTATGCTAATTTTTGGTGTGTTTATCTACTTACTACTGCTGAATATATCACTCATTTAAAGCCTTTTTTCAATTATCAATAAGCCAAATAAATAATGCCAAGCAATGGCTCAAGTATATTAGAAGTTTAAACAGTAGAAATGAGATTGCTAGGTCAATTCTTATATATACTTGAAATTTATGTAAATATACTAACAAGGTCTAAAGCTATTGGCTCTAAGCCAATATTTCCTGTGCCTGTTTCTCTATATCCTTGCCAAGAGAATTTTATTAAACATTTAAATTTTGGCAATGTTCTTAATACAGGTAGTATCTTTGTGAAATTACTTTATGTGTCCTTTAATAAAAATAAGATGAATTATTGGATTATATTTTACCATGTTTGAATATTATTTTCAAGTCCACATTTGTGTAATGTGAGTTCAGAGCCATTTTTCTATAACAACTTTTGTTCTTTTCCTATCAACTGTCATAAAAATTTTTATACATCTTGAGATTTATAGGTTACAGTGTTGATAAAAATTGCAAATGTTTTCCCTAGCTTTCATTTATATTTTAATTTTACTTCTGTTTATAAGGTGTGCAGATATGTTTGCTTCTTTTATAGCATTTTAAAATGATTTTCTTTAATTTATAACATATTCCATATAAAAGTATTATTCAGAAATTTTTTATTTTTATTATTTTTATGTTGTTACACATGAAATCCTTGATCCATTTGAAGCTTATGCTAGTATATAGTGTAAGTTTCCAAATATTTCATTTTCCAGATAGCTACAAAATTACTTCAACATTATTGAAATGTTTTCACCAAATAATTGAGATACCATATCCTCTTACATAAATTTATTTTTCTAGATTTCCTTTATTAATCACATTTATCTTTCTATTTATATACCAATAACATTTTTGATGTTATAACTTTTTATAGCCAGTAAAACATTAGGGAACACTGATTTTGTATTTAATGTTTTCTTACTGCTTTTACTTTTTTTTTCTTTCACTGAATTGTGTCCAGATTCTCCATCTCCACCCTCAACATAAAAACAGTTGTTATTTTTATTAGTTATCCCTAAATATGTTATGGTAACTGCTACTATAATCTCTAACTGCTTATTCTTTGTATATTGATAAATGTTGTGATACTTTATAGCTCATGTTAACATTGTGAATATAATTTTATTCTAATTATTTGTGGCTATTGGCATCAGGTATGAATGAACAGTAATTATTTCTAGTAATACTACTTGTAATTTTAGTGCCATCAATTGTTTTATTTTTAAAAGTTATATGCATCAAATGATACAGCATGAGAATAATATTTGAAATGACTTGATTTTCTTTACAAAGTTCTGAGCTAAGTGCCTCCCTTGTTATAATCTTTTGATTAAAAACTCCAATGTATTTTAAGTTTATCAGTAGAGCCACATTCTTTCTTGCTTTTCAGATAATCGCATTATTGTGCATATTTGTAGAAATTGCTATTACATTTTTTTCAGATTTATTTCCATAGTTCTATATTGCATTTTATTGTGAAGTTTCTCTCATGTTTTGTTTAATATCCACAGTTATGGTGCATATGCAATGAAATTGGCTCAATTCTTACATTTTAGAGGAACTGTAAATTTATACACAACACTTTTTAAAAAGCAGTTCACCAAGAAGTATCTGAAACCATAAATATATTCATATTATTTGAAAAAGTAATACCGCTTCTGGGAAGTGATCCCAAGGTAATAAACCAATGTAAGTGAAAAGCCTTGGAAGAGAAGATTTTCATTTCCCCATTACATATCACAGAGAAAAGTCAGAAGCAGTATAAATATTCCTGACAGTCACAGAACTTGCAACATGTTTGTTTATCAAATAAATGGAATAACCTTTACAAAGGATTTGAGAACTCTATAGGGAGATAATCATTCTAGAAAGACAAACGAGAGGAAATGACCTAGCTACAGAGAGTGCCCTAGCTGTTAGATGGGAGATTCAACTTTGATTATAGCACAGTGGTTCTTTTGTGGGGGATGAGGGGTATGTCTCTCAGCCAAGCCACCGTTGGGCAGTAATCAAAGTTACAACACTAAAAGATTTTGATGGAAACTCCTTTTAAATCATGCAGTGCATTAACTCTTTTTAGGCATGTTTTCAATGAAATATAACAGAAAGATGGAGTCATCCTTGATTTGCTAAACTTTAGCAACTAATTTAGTCATGTTGGCCTGTCAATGTTGTATTTAAAACAGGAGTGGATAGAGATCAGTGAAAAGCTGTTACCAGTATATTCATAGAGGATATCAACAAGACCTGGAAGAGATGGCTTCTGTATTAGCATCTAAATTCTTCCCCTGTGCACAATCCTTCAATTCCTTTTACAGGAGAATTGTGAAACTAAAGTAAAATACAGTATCAAATTAATACAGTAAAAAAAAAAAAAATCAGAAACTGGAGAAACACAGGTTTCAGAGTTTACCTAACCTGCCCAGTGTTATAGAGGCAGTAAAAAATAATATATGAAATTATCTTCTCCACAGAGAGGGTAGCAGATATCTATTTATACTTCACTCTGAAGTTTTTCATCAGAGAAAGAGGCTCAGTAGTGACTATAGAATGAGCATGGAGAAAGTTAAGAAAGCTTATGTTCTTGCATCTGAATATTTACAGTCTATTGCAAAGAGGGAAAAAATATTAAGGGTCAGATATTCATTTTTGCTTTATGATTTTCTCACTAGTAGTAGCTGGCCAACAAATTTATGTTAATGCTTGATTGATTATTTACTTCATAGCATTTCAAAGTTTTGCCTCCATGGGTAGGAAATGTTACATTTTCTGTTACACTCATTTCTATGTAAGAAGTTTTCTCCCCATTTCCTTTGATGTCTTTGGCAAATTGCATCAAATTTTAAGTTGTGAGTTTTTGATCTTGCATCTATAAGGTGAGAATTTCCTTAGACAACTTGGTTGTTCAAACTTATATATTTTTTTTTTTTTTTTGGCATGTTCATTTTTGTTTCAACTGCATGAGTGTTTCTTTGTGCAGTTCAGTTCAGGTCAGTCACTTAGTCATGTCCATCTCTTTGTGACCCCATGAATCGCAGCATGCAGGCCTGCCTGTCCATCACCAACTCCTGGAGTTTACTCAAATGTGTACCCATCAAGTAGGTGATGCCATCCAGCTATCTCATCTTCTGTCGTCCCCTTCTCCTCCTGCCCCCAATCCCTCCAAGCATCAGGAGGGATGAGTCAACTCTCTGCATGAGGTGGCCAAAGTTGTGGAGTTTCAGTTTCATCATCAGTCCTCCCAGTGAACACCCAGGACTGGTCTCCTTTAGGATGGACTGGTTGGATCTCCTTGCAGTCCAAGGGACTCTCAAGAGTCCTCTCAAACACCACAGTTCAAAAGCATCAATTTTTCGGCACTCAGCTTTCTTCATAGTCTAAATCTCACATGGATACGTGACCACTGGAAAAACCATAGCCTTGACTAGATGGGCCTTTTTTGGCAAAGCAATGTCTCTGCTTTTTAATATGCTATATAGGTTGGTCATAACTTTCCTTCAAAGGAGTATGCGTCTTTTAATTTCATGGCTGCAATTCCCATCTGCTGTGACTTTGGAACCCCGAAAAAATAAAGTCAGCTACTGTTTGCCCCATCTATTTCCCATGAAGTGATAGGACCAGATGCCATGATCTTAGTTCTCTGAATGTTGAGTTTTAAGCCAACTTTTTCCCTCTCCTCTTTCACATTCATCAAGAGGCTCTTTAGTTCTTCACTTTCTGCCATAAGGGTGGTATCATCTACATATCTGAGGTTATTGATATTTCTCCTGGCAATCTTGATTCCAGCTTGTGCTTCCCCCAGCCCAGCGTTTCCCATGATGTACTCTGCATATAAGTTAAATAAGCAGAGTGACAATATACAGCCTTGATGTACCCCTTTTCCTATTTGGAACCAGTGTGTTGTTCCATGTCCAGTTCTAACTGGTGCTCCTGAGCTGCATACAGTTCACTCAAGAGGCAGGTCAAGTTGTCTGGTACCCCCAATCTTTCAGAATTTTCCACACTTTATTGTGACCTGCACAATCAAAGGCTTTGGCATAGTCAATAAAGCAGAAATAGATATTTTTCTGGAACTCTGTTGCTTTTCTGATGACCCAGTGGATGTTGGCAATTTGATCTCTGGTTCCTCTGCTTTCTCTAAAATCAGCTTGAACATCTGGAAGTTCACGGTTCACATATTGCTGAAGCCTGGCTTGGAGAATTTTGAGCATTACTTTACTAGCATGTGAGATGAGTGCAATTGTGTGGTAGTTTGAGCATTCTTTGGCATTGCCTTTCTTTGGTATTGGAATGAAAACGGACCTTTTCCAGTCCTGTGGCCACTGCTGAGTTTTCCATATTTGTTGGCATATTGCTTGTAGCACTTTCACAGCATCACT
This sequence comes from Odocoileus virginianus, assembly GCF_023699985.2. Lineage (NCBI taxonomy): Eukaryota > Metazoa > Chordata > Mammalia > Artiodactyla > Cervidae > Odocoileus > Odocoileus virginianus. Next base: position 54,931,099 of record NC_069675.1, on the reverse strand, counting down.
TTTCAGGATTTGAAATAGCTCAACTGGAATTCCATCACCTCCACAGCTTTGTTCACAGTGGTGCTTTCTAAGGCCCACTTGACTTCACATTCCAGGATGTCTGGCTCTAGGTGAGTGATCACACCATAGTGATTATCAGGGTCATGAAGATCTTTTTTGTACAGTTCTTCTGTGTATTCTTGCCACCTCTTCTTAATATCTTCTGCTTCTGTTAGTTCTCTATTATTTATGTCCTTTATTGAGCCCATCTTTGCATGAAATGTTCCCTTGGTATCCCTAATTTTCTTGAAGAGATCTCTAGTCTTTCCCATTCTGTTCCTCTATTTCTTTGCATTGATTGCTGAGGAGGGCTTCCTTATCTCTCCTTGCTATTCTTTGGAATTCTGCATTCAAATGGGAGTATCTTTCTTTTTCTCCCTTGCTTTTTGCTTCTCTTCTTTTCACAGCTATTTGTATGGCCTCCTCAGACAAACATTTTGCCTTTTTGCATTTCTTTTCCATGGGGATGGTCTTGATCCCTGTCTCCTGTACAATGTCAAGAACCTGTCCATAGTTCATCGGGCACTCTGTCTATCAGATCTAGTCCCTTAAATCGATTTTTCACTTCCACTGTATATTCATAAGGAATTTTATTTAGGTCATACCTGAATGGTCTAGTGGTTTTCCCCCACTTTCTTCAATTTAAGTCTGAATTTGGCAATAAGGAGTTCATGATCTGTGCCACAGTCAGCTACTGGTCTTGTTTCTGCTGTCTGTATAGAGCTTCTCCATCTTTGGCTACAAAGAATATAATCAATCTGATTTTGGTGTTGGCCATCTGGTGATGTCCATGTGTAGAGTCTTCTCTTGTGTTGTTGGAAGAGGGTGTTTGCTATGACCAGTGTGTTATCTTGGCAGAATTCTGTTAGCCTTTGCCCTACTTCATTCCATACTCCTAGGCCAAATTTGCCTGTTACTCCAGGTGTTTTTTGACTTCCTACTTTTACATTCCAGTTCCCTATAATGAAAAGGACATTTTTTTTTTTTGGGGGGGGGTGTTAGTTCTAAAAGGTCTTGTAGGTCTTCATAGAACCATTCAACTTCAGCTTCTTCAGTGTTACTGGTTGGGGCATAGAGTTGGATTACTGTGATATTGAATGATTTGCCTTGGAAACGAGTAGAGATTATTCTGTCGTTTTTGAGATTGCATCCAAGTACTGCATTTCAGACTCTTTTGTTGACCATGATGGCTACTCCATTTCTTCTAAACAATTTCTGCCCACAGTAGTAGATATAATGGCCATCTGAATTAAATTCACCCAATCCAGTCTGTTTTAGTTTGCTGACTCCTAGAATGTCAGCATTCACTCTTGCCATCTCCTGTTTGATCACTTCCAATTTCCCTTGATTCATAGACCTAACATTCTAGGTCCTATGCAATATTGCTCTTTACAGCATTGGATCTTGCTTCTATCACCAGTCAGATCCACAACTGGGTATTATTTTTGCTTTGGCTCCATCCCTTCATTCTTTATGGAGCCTTTTCTCCACTGATATCCAGTAGCATATAGGGCACCTACCAACCTTGGGAGTTCCTCTTTCAATATCGTATTATTTTGCCTTTCCATACTGTTCACGGGGTTTTCAAGGTAAGAATACTTAAGTGGTGTGGCATTCCCTTGTCCAGTGGACCACATTCTGTCAGACCTCTCCACCATGACCGTCCGTCTTGGGTGGCCCCACAGGGCATGACTTAGTTTCATTGAGTTAGACAAGATGGTCCGTGATCAGATTGTGTGTTGTGATCAGATTGTGTATTGTAATCAGATTGGCTGGTTTTCTGTGATTATGATTTCAGTGGGTGTGCCCTCTGATGCCCTCTCGCAATACCTGCCGTCTTACTTGGGTTTCTCTTACCTTGGGCAAGGGGTATGTCTTTACGGCTGCTCCAGCAAAGCACAGCCACTGCTCCTTACCTTGGACAAGGGACTTTCCTGGTGACTCAGATGGTAAAGTGTCTGCCTATAATGCGGAAGACCCGGGTTTAATTCCTGGATCGGGAAGGTCTCCTGCAGAAAGAAATGGCAACCCATTCCAGTATTCTTGCCTGCAAAATCCCATGGGCAGAGGAGCCTCGTAGGCTACAGTCCATTGGGTCACAAAGAGTCAGATACGACTGAACGACTTCTTTGTGCAGTCATGTCAATTTCTCCCTTTCTGTAAATATTGCTATAAGTCTGCTTAAACAATATTTCATTTATCAATATATTAAGGGATCTGTATCTATTATACATAGGTACATACGCATATTTTTATATATGTTTATATATGTGCATATGTTTGTATGAGAAATAGATAAGTGATTAGTGATTGCAATCGTGCTACATTTAGTAAAAATAGTTCAACCATTTTCAAACAGCAGTAAACCTAGAACACAAAATTAAAACCTAGGAAGCAATAAATTTTCAAATTCAGAATTATTATTTATGTACATTGTAATGAAGAAAATACTTTTAAAATAAAAACTAACTGATGACATTTATATTTTGTTTGTATTCAAATCCTCTCATTTTGATAAAGCATCTGAATAATGACACTTTTTACATTTGCTATTTCTTCTCCAAATTATAACAGGTGTTGTATATCTCCCCTTTTGTTTTCAGGAAAGAATGCATTGTCTGCTCAAATACATTTTAAGTATATTAAGTATTTAGTCAGTACTGTGTCTTGTAATTTATTTTTATCACATACTTTACACACACACACAGAGTAGGTATTAAATGAATAATTATTCATTGGTAAATTAAAGTATATAATTAATCAGAAAACTGCATTTATCAACTAGCTAGAACTTTAGGATTGTATGACATGTAATACTACCCTATACTTAAGTTAGTTATAGCTTCTACCTGTGAGGTAAGTATATTCTTATTATCATGACCATTTATAGCATCATCATAATAAAGCATATTAATTAGATATGTTAGAGGAATGTAAGATGTGCTGTATGTTACCTCTAATTCAGCATTGTTTAAGGCAAAATTATAACTAGACAGCTTATCTATTACTTTGCATTATCTAGTACTCTGAACATTTCATCAGTAGAATCTATTATTTGCATAATAATGAAGCTACATTCTCTGATATATGCATTAGATCACTTTTTCACATTTGCTTTTTTTTCCTACAAATTTCTAGCTCAGGCTTCCTTCATAAATATGTATATTGGTAGTGAAGAATAGGAAATAGTTATGCATTTGAATTTCTCTCAATAATACTTTAATACCTCCTCACTTTTAGGTAGTAGAATATTTTATCTTTTAAATAATTAGAATGGAATGATTTCTAAAATATTTATTGATGAAAACAGTGTGCAGAGTATCTGGAAACAGGAAAAAGTAAGAACATTCTGGAAAGCTATCTAATGGGAGCATGGAAATAATACAAATAATTCTAATGAAAAAGGAAATTTCTGAAGTATGTTCCTTGTGATATAAGGATTGAAAGACAGGATTCCTGAACAATCATTGGAGGGATAAAATTAAATGACGTTTAAAAATAGATAATACTGTAAAAGAGGTTAAAGTTTCCTGGCAAGGTGGCATATAGAATGTTCTCTAAAATCATCTGTGAAAATAAAATACAGAAATTGCAGGGCAGACTGGATGTGAGAATTGACAGACAATATCTGCAAGACTCCTAGGGAGAATAAAGAATATCATGAACTTATGGAAGAGAAGGCGGTATTGCCTTGAAAAGAAAATACACTTGGGGGAAGATTTAAGTTCTGTTATCACCCACTTAAATTATTTGGGAAAGTGTTTGACCTATGCAACAGAAATGGCCAGGATCAGCACAGGCTCCTCTGTTGTGAATGCAGATAATGCTGGGTCGGCACAATACTTTGGGTGAGGCACTATGAAAGGGGTGCAACTGACCCTTACATGTCAAGCATTCACAATTCCTTCTGTTCTGACTTTAAATCCCCAACAACGGTACATCAAACTATGCAGATGAGAGAGTATGCTTCCCAACTCCAGTTCCTTTGTAAGTCTTTAAGCATAGCTCATTAGTAGAACTGTTTCTTGGTGAAGTGATGAGATCATTAACGGTTTTATATGCCCTCTTCTTTAAACCCATTGAGAAGGCTCCAAACTTTCATATGACCTTTCAGTTTTCCATTACACTTTACCAGATAGGAAAGCTGATATGGTCAGACATTCAGTTTGTTTGCTAAAATAACTGGATACCTCACAAGTTCAACTGCTATAAAAGAAAGATACCAAATATGTTATAGATACAACATGAACTAAATAAATAAAGAAAAAAATAAAAATTAAAGTAATTATAATAATCTTTCAAGGCAATTAGTAATATGAAGCAGAAACAGGAAGTCATAAATGTGGAGCAGCAGTGTTTTGCTGAAAGTTTTCACTTTTGTCTCAGGTTCAAAGGATTTGTTAACAAAATAAGCCACTCATTATATACAAATAAATAATGAAAATATTTATTAGAGAATTATCTAGCTTACTTTCAATATGCTAATATTAAAAGAAAAAAGACATAGAAAGAGCAGAACATACATCATTAAATTGGATTTTGACCAACATCCAGACTTAAATGGCCTGGGAAGTCCCATGTCACAGCATATCTGGAGTCCCAGTTGAGCAAAGGTCCCAGGCAGTGTGTCTGCTTCTTGTGTGAAACTTCAGATTGCAGTCCCTTAGGTTCCCATTTATAATCCCCAGGCCACAAACCTATATCATTCTAAATCTGGGAGCAAAACTCCAGCTCTTGTATTATGTTAATTTTTTTACTGCGCTGTTTCCTTTGTTCTGCAAATCTTGGAATGTTGCTAAATCTAGGGAGTGGCTGGTCAGACCTCCTCCAGGGACTTAACAAATTCCAAGCTCAGCTCTCTTCCTCTTCCAATACTAACACTCACAGAGGTGTGACTGGCACCCTTAGCAGTAGTCAGGGCAATGTTAAGGTAGGTCAGAAGCAAGGTCAGAGGTCTGCTCTACTTTGTCTCTGAAGCCTAAACAAGACTAATTTCCCTGACAAGTAGGAGGACATGGAATTCATTTTTCTCCACAAATGCATTAAGAATACATCTACAGATGAAACAATTCTCACAGAACACTGGCTGATCATTTGCAGAAGCTCTTGGACACCAGAAAGGACAGAAGAAATCCCTGAAGAGCTGGGTAGAATGAAAGAAAGAAGGGGGGGGGGGAGAGAAGAGGATATGGGATGGGACCTGCACCCCTGAGGGTATTGAAGGAGAGAAAATTCCCCACATCTGGGGAAATCCCCTCAAATGATGGTGACATCAATTGAGACAGAAGGGGAGCATCTGCAGCTGTCAGAGGAGAGTGAAACAGCATGTCTGCAGTGCACAGGATAAAGTGGGACCTACACAGATGGTCCACTCCACAACCCTGCACACCCCACCCTGGCATATATGCCTGCCATTGTGCATGAAGTGCTGTGTGCTGGAATGTGGAGATTGGAAAGCAAACCTGTAGAGAGGACTCTTGCTGGCTGCAAGGAGATAGTCTGAAGGGAGGAGAGTGAGTTGAGCTTTGATAGAGAATATTTGTGGAGGAAACATTGACTGCCACAAAAGCATGGTACCTTTGTTGAATGATATGCAGGGGGTCTATCGGCTCTTGCAGTCTCTCCCCAACCCCACACCAGGGCTGGTTTTTTTATGCCTATAACAAAATACTAGGAAAGGCCTCTGCCAAGGCAAGCCTACATGTGCCTGCCACAGGGTGCTAGAAGAAGGCCTGGGGAAAGCCCAAGACTGACTGCAACTGGGAACTGAAAAGGAGCTCCACCTGGGCTGACCCTCTTGCACATACTGCTGGGCAATGGGAAAAGTCTCTGCTAGAGCTGGCCATCTTGTGCCAGTAGCTGGGAGCTAGGCAAGTCTTCCAACAGGACCAGAACTTTTGTGCCTGTGACCACCTGATTTCCCAGGCTCACCATCACCAATGTGGCTGGATCTCTTGCAGTCTCTGAATCCCTAATACATTTGTCATCACCATGGCTTCTGCAACCCTGAAGGCCATGCCACCTTTGCACTCTCTCCTCATTGGAGTGGACCCAAGTGCTGCGGAATAGCCTCAGTAGTACGGTCCTATGAGTGGCCTATATGTAGATGTAGGGCTAACACCACAGCTGAGGTGTTAATACCACAGGTCATGCACCTGTTAGCTGAGGGCTAACACCATAGACCATGCAACTACGGAAGAGAAGCTAAAATCTTTCTTCACAGATGAGCAAACTGCAAATTTAACATCCCCATGACTGGCTTGGTAAAAATTCAGCACCTGCAAAACATCTGAACAGACAAATGCTCCAGCAGCCAAGAAGGCCCTAACTTTAGCAACTGTAGATTTTTGTGGGCACAAACATGCGGGAGCAGAGCCAGGCTAAAGTATGAGCTGTCCCTAGAATACCCACAAGAGCTCCTTATCCATGAATATTACAATTCTGGGACCTGACTTAAGTGGATCAACCTTGGTGGTCAGGTGAAAGTAACATCTGAGACATCAAGGCCAACTGCCAGCACACCCACGTTAAGGGCAGGGGGCTGAGAGCAGTGCCAAACATCAGTGTAATCTAAGGGGTTGCACAAAGGGTGAAAGATGACATAACAGAGCACACCCAGAAGTGAAAAGCTGCAAAAAAAGAATACTCAGTGTCCTCTCCCAGTGGGAGTGCTCCAATCCCACCTACGTCACACCACAGATCATGAACACAGCTAAGAATCAGATCTTGGGGCCTCTCTACAGCAACTAGAGAGAAGATCCTGCCCTTAATGGAGCAGTGACAAACATAGAACAAAGGCGAGGTCCATTCAACATCCAGGGCAGGCTCTAGTTATCACGACACCAGTCAAACTCCCTATCACAGGTCTGACTTTAGTAGCTATGAGCTTGGTGGGTATGCACATGTAGGGGTAGGGCCAGACCAGAGTTTGAACTTCCTCCATAGCTCCTACAGTGAGTCAAGGTAAACAACTACGGCAGTGCTGGAACTTAATTTCAGTTGATCTGTGCCAATGCTGGGTAAAAATAGCACCTAAGAGTCACCAAGGGCAACTACTTGCATATCCACAGTTAACACAGGACTGTGAGCAGTGCCAACAATAGCGTACTTGTGAGCCCACACAATTTGTGAAAGGGGAAACAGCAGTACAATCACAAGTAAACAGTTCCAGAGGAAGAAAACTCAGTGGCTGTTCTGCAGTGAAGTGAAAGTGAAAGTGCTAGTCCCTCAGTCATGTCCAACTCTTTGTGACCCCAAGGACTGTAGCCATGAGGCTCATTTGTCAATGAAATTGTTCAGGCAAGAACACTGGAGTGGGTAGCCATTTCCTTCTCCAGGGGATCTTCCTGACCCAGGGATCAAACCCTATTCTCCCACATTGTAGGCAGATTTTGTTTTTACATCTGAGCCACCAGGGAAGCTCTTGCAGTGGGAGTTATCTAATCCTTTATACTTCATACTGCAGATCAGAATCACACCTAAGAGACAGATCTGGGGCCTCTACTCCAACAACCAGAGAACAAACCTCATGCCTGACAAGGCAAGGACAACCACAGAGCAAAGGGGAGGCCCCACCCCATATCTAGTATTGGCTCTAATCAACACAACAACAATCAAACCCTCTAACAAGGGCATAATAGCACAAGCCTCTGGACCAAACTCATTCATCAGGGGTCAGACACCAGAAGCAAGACAAAGTATGATCCAGCAGCCTGTGGTAAGGAGACCACAAACACACAAGTCTTACAAAATAAGGTAACAGAGAAATATATTGCAGATGAAAGAGCAAGATAAAACTTACAATAACAACTTAATGAAGAGGAGCTAAGCAATCCACCTGAAAAATAATTCACAGTAATGGTAGTAAAGATGATTCAAGATTACAGAAGCAGAAAAGAGGAACAAATTGGGAAGATCTTGGAGCTGAAGAATGGTGGGGTGCTTGCTAATGGGTACAGGGTTTCTTCAGGGGAGATGAAAATTTCCAAAAATGGTGATGGTTGCACAACTCTGAATGTACTAAATAACACTGAATTGTATAAAAGGGGGCAATTTTATGGTTGTGAATTGTATCTCAATAAAGCTGGAAAAGAAAACCCACCTCTGCCACAAGAAAAAAAAAAAAAAGATATTAAAAACGTTAAGAAAGACCTAGAAGAACTAAAGAATGAACAGAGGTGAACAAGACACTAACTGAAATGGAAAAATACTAGAAGGAATCAATAGCAAAACAACTAAGAAAAAAGAATAGATAAATGACCTGGAAGACAGAATGGTTGAAACCTCTGCTGCAGAACACAGTAAAGAAAAAATAATAATAATAAAAAGAAATGAGAACAGTCCCAGAGACCTCTGGAACAACATTAAACAGACCAACATTAGAGTTATAGGGGTCCCAGAAGAGCAATAAAGAGGGAAAGGAGGTGAGAAAATATTTGAAGATATAACAGTCAAAAACATTCCTAATATGAGAAAGGAAATAGTCACCCACATCCAGGAAGCAGAGTCTTGAGCAGGACGAACTCAAGAAGGAACATTCCAAGAGACATAATACTCAAACTAACAAAAATTAGATAGAAAGAAACAACATTAAAAGAAAAAAGAAAACAAATCAACAAATAAAATATAGGTGAATTGTAAATTATAACCATAAGTTTATCAGCTGATTTTTCAAGAGAAACTCAGCAAATCAGTAGGGAGTGGCAGGATGCATTTAAGATAATGGAAGAGAAAAACTTGTTTCCAGGAATACTTTGCCCAGCAAGACCCTAATTCAGATTCAACAAAGATGTCAAAAACTTTATAGACAAGCAAAAGCTTAGAGAATTCATAACCACTAAACCAGATTTATAACAATCGCTAAAAGAACTAAACAAGGCAAAAGAGAAAAAAACAGGAAGGGGGAAAACAAACAACAATAAAAAAGATATGCAAAACCAAATACCAAACAATTAAGAAATTGGCAAGAGGAACATACATACTGATAATTGTCTTAAATGCTAAATGCTCCAACCGAAAGACACAGACTGACTAGATACAAAAACAAAACCCATATGTATCTTATCTATAAGACACTCACTTCAGACCTCAGGATACACATAGAGAGAAAGTGAGGAGATGGAAGATATTTCATGGAAGTAGAAATCAAAAGAGAGCTAGAGTAGTATTTTCATATCGGACAAAATAGACTTTAAAATAAAGACTGTTATAAAAGACAACGAAGGACACTATTTAATGATCAAAGGATCAATCCAAGAAGATGATATAACAGTTGTAAATATTTATGCACCCAACACAACAGCACCTCAATACATAACACAAATGCTATTATAAGCTATAAAATGGGAAATCTATGCACACAATAAGAGTGAGGAATTTTAACACTCCACTTGCATGAATGGACAGAATATCCAGATGATAATAATATGGAAATACAAATCTTAAATGACACAGATCAGACTTAATAAATGTTTATAGGACATTCCATCTGAAAGCATCAAAATGTACTTTCTTTTCAAGTGCACATAGAACATTCCCTAGGATAGATCACATCTTGGGTCACAAATCACACCTTTAAAATCTCTACCTGATGTGGGCTCTCCACCTTGTTGAAGTGGAATCTACCTCAACAAAAAGGTCATATATGACAAACCCACAGAAAACATCATTCTCAACGGTGAAAATTTGAAAGCATTTCCTCTAAGATTAGCAACAAGGCCAAGATGCCCACTGTCAACCACTTTTTTCCCCACTTTTATTCAACATAGTTTTGAATAAAGAAGTAAAACTCTATTTGCAGATTACATGATACTAAAGATTGAAAATCCTAACAAGCCACCAGAAAATTTCCATAGCATACCAGTGAATTTGGTAAAGTTGCAGGATTCAAACAAATGTAAATTTTTTTTTCATTATTATTTCATTTGCTCCGGTGATCTATGATCAGTATCTTTGATATTAAATTATATCATATTGGCATTTTTTAACAATAAATTATTTTTAAGTAAGGTGCTTACATGTTTTAGGCATAATGCTATTGTATACTTAATAGACTACAGTACAGTATAAATGTACATTTTTATAACTTGTGTAAACAAAATGTTAAGAGTTTCAAAAGGGAGGGAACATATGTCCATCTATGGCTAATTCATGTTGATGTCTGGCAAACACCAAACCTTTCACAAACTACATAAGGTTAGTGTTGTGGAACTTTTTATGACATATAAAAGCATCATGTACATAGGTCTCTTTTCTTTCCCCTAACCCTTTACAAGCACACCTGGGAGACAGTGCTGTTTTGGTTCCAAACCACCACAATAAAGCAAATATTTCAATAAGTGAGACACATGAGCTTTTAATTTTATTTATTTTTAATTGGACGATAATTGCTTTACAGTGTTGAGTTGATTTTTGCCAGACATCAACATCAATCAGTCATAGGTTGGAAGGACATATGTTGGAAGGACTGATGCTGAAGCTCCAATACTTTGCTCACCTGATGTGAAGAACCAACTCATTGGAAGAGACCCCGACTCTGAGAAAGACTGAACGCGGAAGCAGAAGCGAACAACAGAGGATGAGATGGTTGGATGGCATCCCCAACTCGATGAACATGAGTTTGAGTAGGCTCTGGGAGTTGGTGATGGGCAGAGAAGCCTGGCATGCTGCAGTCCATGGGGTCGCAAAGAGTCGGACACAACTGAGTAACTGATGTCAGCGAACGTTTGACTTTAGGATTTCTTTATGTTGTTTTTTTTTTCTCATGAACCCTCTGTTCTTTATCAGTTCCTGATATACAGGAGCAAGGGGAGCGGCACGCTGTTCCCAAGACTGAGGTCATGGGACGGAATGCATACATAAATTTCCTTCAGTAACTTTTACCCTACGGTACAACTGTTTAGTCAAGACCCTCTTACTCAAGTTATGGATTGTCTTCTGGCCTTGTGATGATTGTTATTCCCTTAGTAACGGTTGTTATACATCTGGTTTTTGTTCTTTGCTTAACTTTATTTTTTTGTCTAAAGCTTCTGTGTATAACAATATATAAACTCACAAACATGAATAAAGCACCCTTGTTCCACTAGAGACTTGGGTCCCCTGAGTCCTCTTTTCTTCTCCGGCTAGTCCCTTGGAGCAAGGAAACTTGCGAGCTCATGTTTCTACCCGGGCTTTCAAGACATCCTTGAGAGGACGCCCTGTACCTTCCTGAGCGGTACAAGACCTATTCTAGGGCTTTATCGGCTTTCCATGTAACCCAGGGAATATTAGCCTCTCTCTCTTTTGCTTTCTTTTCATGGACTCATCTACCAGGCCCTGGTCTGTAAAAAAGACCGCAACAAACTGACTGATAACACAGTTATCCAAATGCTAAAAAAAGTCTAAATGAATGCAGAAAACTTGAAACAGACAGACAAGAAACAAACAAGACAAATATAAACAATAAAAAGTCAAAATTAAATTCAGTCACATAAATACTTACATTAAAAGTAAATGATTTAAACATATTATTTTAAGGACATGAATTATTGGATTGGATAGAAGGACCCTGGCTCTATGCTACGAATAAGAAATCAATTTGAAATATAATTACATTGACAGGTAAAATGGCAAAAAAGAAAAGGACATACCATGAAAATGTAATTTCAAAAAGCTTAAGTAACTATATTAATATCATAAAAATGATATGATTTATGATAAAAATGGTCACTTGATCCTAAATGGCTATGTGCCTAACATAAGAAATTTAATATAGATGAATAAATAACTGACAGAAGTGAAGTGAAAAATAAACAAAATCAGAACTACACTTGGACAGTTGACTCCTGTCCATAACTATATTAATATCATAAAAAAGTAGAATTTGAAACAAGGAAAATTACCAGTAAAAAGAAATATTTATGATAACCAGCAAGAATATAAAACACTTATTGAATATGATTAATTCACTTGACCTATTTTCCATTTATACAGCATTCCATCCAACAACAGTAGAAAGTGCATTGATGTTGTTTTAATTTTTATTTGTTTGCCTATTTTTTTTTTTTTAAAGAAAGCACTGCTAGGACTAGAGTGAAGCTGAAAACAGATCACCCAACAAATGTTTCTAAAAAAAGTATAGCAAGATTATAGTTGTAAAATCATTATAACCAATTTCCATTTTAAAGGAAACTTTGAAATAGGCTTGAATCCTAAATAAGAGAAAAAATGGCAACCCTTTACATGTAATAGCATCATTTAAGGAAAATGAAAAATATGGCACAGAGAAAGAAAAAAACATCCATGTAAGAAGAGAAATAATGCTATAATTTTAACAACAAAATTGGATATGAGAAGATAAGAGACCAATGCAAGAGCCTTTTTTTTTTTTTAATGTTCCTTAGTATTACTGGAAGAAAAAAAAATCTAAACAGAGATTTATATATCTAATGACAATTTCATGTATAATAAAATATACATAGGTATGCAAAGCTTCAGAATACAATGTCTAACACTTGGGGTATAGAGTTGTCTGACATGTAAACCAAAGCAATAGATTGGAATTAACTGCTTTGTTGCTGGATGTCAGTAATTTTTAACTGCACTTCCAAAATACTGTATAAGATATGAGCTCACACAAGAATTTGCTGGTTTCAAATGCAAAATAAATGAAAGGAAAAAGAGTATAGAAACACGTGCCTTGAAGAGATGGAAACACTGAATGCTTCTGAACCCTGAAAAGCAGGAAACTCAATTTAAAAACAAAACACAAAACAAAACAAAAAATATTTAAATGGCAAGGTCCCTTTAGTATTTCTCAAGAAATGGCACAGTGCAACATCAGTAAAGATCAAATTAAGGATTTTCTTCCCACCCAAGTCGATTGCTTCAAATAGCCACCATTAAGTTATGGAATATAAATAAGAAAATAAATGTCTGTTTTACTGAGTATATCTGAGAAAGAGTTTTAGCTAAAGTTACTGACTCATAGAGCTCACTGTAAGCAAATAGTTCAGAAGTCTATTTCATTTTTAAGAAAATTACAGTGATATAGAAAAAACTAATATGACCTGATGATCCTTCAAATACTTAAATATCAAAACACTCAAGACGCCATATAGTCCATGGCCAAAGAAAGAGATAGTCAACAACACAACCCTCAAGGACAGCAAATTTTTCAATACTTACTTTATATTTTATCATGAAGGATAATGAACAAGGAAGAATATCTCAGAAATTCAAACCAGTAGTTAAGAATAGGGCCAGTCATGGGTGTTCAAGCTGTGTAATTACCCATGATTTAATAATTGGTTTAATGCTTTTCTGTTATGATCTTGAAATTTATAATAAATTCATTTTCAAACTTGTGTATTGGAAATGACATCTGATGATCCATCCTGTGAGCAGAGGAGTGATGTACAGTATGTGTTCTGCAATATCTTGCACATTCCTATCTGAAATGCCCTGAGCACAGTGACCCCACAAGAGACTGAGCCAGACTTGCCTATGAATGTCCAGGAGTCTCTGGCGGAGGTGTGTGTCGACAGTGGCCCGCCTTGGGGTTAAGGGCACTGACTGAAACAATCCTGATATAAGCCCTAAAGAAGGAGGTGTCCTTCCTGCCATTACCCCTACTGTAGTTTGGCCTCAGGGAGGGAACACAGCCCCATCCATCAAGAGAAAATTGGGCTAAAGATTTACTGAGCATGGCCCCACCCATCAGAGCAAGACCCAGATTCCCCCACAACCAGTTCCTCTCATCAAGAAGCTTCCACGAGCCTCTTATCCTCATACATCAGAGAGCAGACAGAATTAAAACTACAATTATAGAAAACTAAACTGATCCCTTGGATCATGGTGATGTCTAACTTAGTGAAACTATGAGCTATGCCATGTAGGGTTACCCAAGACAGACAGGTCATGGTGGAGAATTCTGATAAATGTGGTCCACTGGAGAAGGGAATGGCACACAATTCAGTATTCTGGCCTTGAGAACTCCATGAACAACATGAGTTTGAGCAAGCTCTGGGAGTTAGTAATGGACAGGGAAGCCTGGTGTGCTGCAGTCCAAGGGGTCACAAATAGTCAGACATGACTGAGCAAATGAAGAAAAACACATTGTAAAATTAAAGGATTTTATTTACGTCATACCTAAATGGCCTAGTGGTTTCCCCTGGTTTCTTCATTTGAAGCCTGAATTTTTCAATAAGGAGCTCATGATCTGAGCCACAGATCATGGTTTGATATCAGTTCCACTTCTTGTTTTTGCTGACTGTATAGAGCTCCCTCATCTTCAGCTACAACAATATAATCAATCTCAGTTCTGTATTGACCATCTGCTGATGTCCATGTACAGAGTCATCTCTATTGGAAGAGGGTGTTTGCTATGACCAGTGTGTTCTCTTGGCAAAACTCTTGGAAATTGCTGCTTCATGTTGTACTCCAAGGCCAATCTTGACTGTTACTCCAAGTATCTCTTGACTTCCTACTTTTGCATTCCAGTTCCCTATTGTGAAAAGGACATCATTTTTGGGTGTTAGTTTTAGAAGGTCTTGTAGGTCCTCATAGAACTGATCATGTTTCTGAGTGGTGAGCAGCCCAGAGCCCTGGCCAGCCTGGACTGCAGGACTGCTGTCTGGTGCGGGCCTACTGGTCTGTGGCTGTGGGTCTACATGTTTAATACTCTAACAATTAACATATCATAAAACTCTGATTATATTCTTATAGCATTTTATTATCATATTTCCACTGCTATTTAAAATGTTATCCTTCTAACTTTAAAATAATTTTAGTGAATATTACCTGAATTTTTTTTAAGTAAAAGATCTAATATATACTCTCATAAACACACAGATTATGTACATTAACCAACATATCTGAATTTTTTGAGGGAGAAAGTGTTTATGTTTGTATACATTTTTCAAAGGATAAAGTTTTCCTATTTTAAAGCTGTATAAACAAATTTGTTCTGTGTTTCTACATTTTGGTACTGTACAGACAGTACAACAAATGTCAAAGCTTATATGTTACAATTTTTAATATAATTATTTCCTTGATTATGGATGTATAAAATGAAAATTTTGGTGTAAACATTGATGATTTTCACACATCAATCAGCTATCTCTAAAGAAATTTTGTGAAATGTATGTTCTGCCAATAAAAGAAAAATGTTTGTTTCCTGACACTTGTGAACGTATCAAGAATCCTTTTTTATCATTGAACATTGAATGTCTAAAAATGTAATAAATTCACTATATTGGAAAATATTTGTTTCAGCCATAAAAGAATATTTAAGTATTTACTTGAGCAACTATTTTAGACTGCATATCATATCAAATTCATTAGCAATTATTTGGTTTATTCTCATACTAACTTTGGAAATATACCTATAAGTCTAGTAAGGCATAACTTTCATCTAGATTTTCACTGTTCCTGTATTTCATAATTTAATATATTGCCTTTATCTATGATGTTTTTATAGTCATATCTTATTTTTAATTTTTATTTATTATTTAATCATTATTTTATAGTAGCATTTCTGATTAATATAGAGCTTAGTTTTACATGATTGAAACTTCACATAAAGTGAAAACAGTATGTATTCTATAAGTATGGATTTACTTAATATTATATTTACATATTACTTATGTTGATGAATGGAACTATAGTTCATTCTTTTTTTACTACTATACCTTTCTTTTGAATATATCACACTTTGTTTCTTCATTCTCAGGGTAACAGATATTTGTGCTATGCACTGGTTTTGCTGTCACTTAAAAATTTTGTCATGATCATCTTTCTTTTTATGTAACTAGCATATATAATTAGAAGTGAGATTTCCGCATCATTTTATGTATGTAAGTTCAATTTTATTTGTGTAATGCAAATTCTTTTCAATTCTGGTAATAAAAACTTCCTATTCTACAAGCATATATCTTTAAAAACTTTTTTTTTTTCATTTTGTTGTACTGAGTATATCTAAAAGAGTGCTGCAGATTAATTTTATTGTACATTTCCTAATAACTATTGAATATCAAGGTCTTTTGACATGTTATTCATTTGTGTGTTTATTTCTTCCTGAAATGTCAGTTCAGAAGTTGTGCTGATTTTGTATTGTCTTATTTTTCATTTTATTATTGATTTATAAATCTCTCCATGTGTCTTTATAAATTTCATGTTTGGCAAAAATATCTCAAGCTTTTAAATAATGTCTTAAGATTGTATAAACACATATACATGAAATTTTGCAAATTTAGTTAAATTTAGCACTTATATAGTTGACTGTAATATATTGCTTTTAAATTTCTTCCCAAACTACAATAGCAAGACATTCTCATTTATTTTTTGGAATATTTTAAAATTTTGTTTTTGATATTTAAGATTTTAATCCACAGTATGGTTTTCTAAATCTATTATAAGAAATAGATGTCCTATTGATCAGCTGTGACACAGTCCACTATATATGTAGCATCCAATAAGGGCTCATCCATTTCAGCCTGGTAAGATTTTTGGGACAAAGGGAAGAGATGTGAGTATTAAGCTCATAATGCCTCTTTACTATGAGCAATAAAGAATTTTGATTTTGGCCCAAGAGTTTCATGTCTTCTGCTAGTATCTATAAAAACTGTGGTAAGCTAAATTATTGGTTTGCCCATAAAGAAGGTTGAATGCTAAAGAATTGATGCTTTTGAATTGCAGTGCTGGAGAAGACTCTTGAGAGTTCCTTGGACACCAAGGAGATCAAACCAGCCAATCCTAGAAGAAATCAACCCTAAGTATTCATTGGAAAGATTAATGCTGAAGCTGAAGCTCCAATTATTTGACCACTTGATGTGAAGAGCCAACTCATTGGAAAAGATCTTGATACTGGGAAAGATTGAGGGCAAGAGAAGGGGGTCACTGAGGGTGAGATAGTTGGATGACATTACTTACTCAGTGGATATCAAATTGAGTAAACCGTGGGAGATAGTGAAGGATGAAGGATATGGGGAAGCCTAGACTGCTGCAGTTCATGGGGTCACAAAGAGTCAGACACAACTTCATGGCTGAGCAACAAAAGTAAAATTGTGAGACTCCTCATAGTTACTGACACTAAGTATTGATCAAAAACAGGTGCAAGTCATAAAAGAACAAAGTTCTTTTCAAGAAATTAGCAGGATTCTCACACATCTTGACACAAAATATAATTGAATACAAAACCTAATCTCTGATTAGATAAATCATTGAAATTACACAGTATTATAAGTTCACAATACTGTATGATTCAGTTATTAATGCTACATATGTAGTTCTTAACATTTGAAATAGTGGTTTGATTAAATTATTCTCATCCCATATAGAATTATACCATTAAATTTACAACCAAAAACAAATTATACACTTGCTTTGCATTTTCTATTTTATCTTATCTCATATTTTTCTTCTCAGAATGTATGTCTTTTTCTGTTTATATATTAACCCACAGATTCTGAAATCCAATAAACTGCACAGTGCAAAGCCAAAACTGGTGAAGAGTCTAGAAGAAGAATAGACATACATAAAGACAAACAAACAAAAGAAAAGGTTTAAAAAAGTAGGTGTGAGAAAGGACAAAAAATTCAAATGAATTTTTAAGATTAAATATAACAACTACTAATAAAAATGACAAGCAAGGTATGGTCACAGCTATTGCTTTGTAGAAGAACATACTTTGAGTTGTATATGTTAAAATAAAAATGTGTTTCCTCTACACACATGCTTTTTTGATGCCAAATGTGTGGGTTTTTCCCTCAGTCTAACCCGATGTCCCATTCTCAGGCACCAACCAGCTGTCCTATAATTCAATCACGATCTTACTACCTGGAATTAGCACAGAACCCACAAGTTAAGGAGTCAGTCCTGCAAAACCATCCTCCACTTTAGACAGCAGTTCCAAGTCCCAGGTTGTTGCCTGTACTTCTGTCCAACTAGATATAAATTGTGGGTTTGAACAGTCCCTGGAGCTGGTTCAACATTTGCTATAACAATTCACAGAACTCAACTAAATATTTACTTACATTTGCCAATGTATTATAAAGGATATGATAAAAAATACTGATGAATTGTCAGATGAAGAGGTATATAAGGTAAGGTCTGGAGGTGTCCTTGTGGAGTTGGAGGGTGCCACCTTCAATTGTGCACAAACCTGGAAACTCTGGAACCTTGTAGTTTGGGGATATTTATGGAGGCTTCATCACATAGATATGATTGATTATAAATCAATTTCTGACCCCTCTCTTTTCCCTGGAGAATGAGGCTGAGGCTGAAAGTTCCAAGCTTCTTACCATGACTTGATCTTTCTGGTGATCTGTTCCCATTGTGAAGCTATCCAGGAGCCTACCAAGAGTAGTCACATTAGAACAACAAATGTTCCTATCACCTAGGAAATTGCAAGGGTTTTAGAATCTGTCTGTCAAAAACTGGGGGGAAAGACCAAATACATATTACATTTTTCATATATTTCATACATATACATTCAAGATAATAAAATATCTATTTAATAATTAAAATAATATATTTTCCAACAAAGGTCCATATAGTCAATGCTATAGTTTTTCCAGTAGTCGTGTATGAATGTGAGAGTTGGACCATAAAGAAAGCTGAGCACAGAAGAACTGATGCTTTCAAACTCTGGTACTAGAGAAAATTCTTCAGTCCGTTGGACTGCAAGAAGATCAAACCAGTCAATCCTAAAGGAAATCAGTACTGAATATTCATTGGAAGGACTGATGCTGAAGCTCCAATATTTTGGCCACCTGATGTGAAGAATCAATTCACTGGAAAAGACCATGATGCTGGGAAATATTGAGGGTAAGAGAAGAAGAGGGTGACAGAAGATGAGATGGTTGGATGGAATCAATGACTCAATGGACTTGAGTTTGAGCAAACTGAGAGATCGTGAAGGACAGGGAACCCTGCGGTGATGCAATACATAAGGTTGCAGAGTCAGATACAGCTTGGCCACAGAACAACAATGAGCATTTTACTTAAATTGTAGTATTTAATACCCATAGTCACTCATTATCAGGGACATCTCCGGTATCATGTTGACCGTCTTCCTCAGAGTGTCAGTATTACTGTTTCTTTGTATTGCACTGTAGGGAAAATTGAACATGTAGTTAGATTTTGCAACCAACATACATTCTTTAGCTTGACCCTGAAAATTTCACAGGTGAATAGATTTAATCAAATTTTATGTACTAGTTTTTGTTTGTCTATAATAAGAATACCATAAATACGGCATTGACTGTCTTTGTAGGACAGATTGTTTTTCAGACAAAAATTATGTGCCTCTCAATTTTTGTCTGTTACAGTAGAACATCTAAATATCCTATGAACAATATTAGTAAGAGACACCAATGGATTTATCAGGATCTGAAATACTGACACAGGAGGAGCCAAGAACATAGATATGTTAGAAAATCTTTTAAATGCAGCAGAGATGAAATGGAGTCACATATATTGAGTAAGATTTTATATTTAAAAAAAGACCCTAGAGGGAATATATAGAATTATTATTGGTTTAAGGTATTCTTCCTAAGTTAATATTTGTTGGCTTCTTACCCAAGACTCACTCCCTAGAATTATCACTAAAGCACCATATTTCTTTTGTGTAATAGCTCTATTTCACTTTCTAAAGTTCTATGGGAATGAGTCATCACAAGCTCCAAGAAATACTCCCATTCTTCCAGCTATAGAATGCAGTTCTGAGATGATCATGAGACCTAGTCTAGGCCATGTGGCATTCAGAAGATTTTGCTAAATAAATGAAGGCAGAATCTTTGTCTAACTTTTTGAGAATGAACAGAATATTGAATGACTTGGAATAGTATGGTGATGGGAGTTTAGGAACTGTTACATATATTTTAACTCATCAGATGAGCTGTCTTAATTGTGAAAGTGACTCATAGAGGGGAAAAATAACAAAGACTTCAGAGTATACATAAATAAAGCCAAAGTTCTAAAGGCATGTGAATGTTGAAGTTAACATTCAAATGAATCCAGTTCCCCTTCTAGATTTTTTTTTAGCTATATGATCCAATCAGTTACCGTTTTATTTTAATGAGAGGTATGTGTGTGATCAGTCATGTCTAGCTCTTTGGAAGCCCAGGGACCATAGCCCCCCAGGCTCCTCTGTCCATGGGATTATCCAGGCAAGAATACTGGAATCAGTTGCTATTTCCTACTCCAGGGGATTTTCTCAATCCCAGAATTGAACTTGCCTCTCCAGTAGCCATATGTACACACACACACACACACACACATATATATTACATGTACATTCTTTATATAGGTATGTTTATATAGGAATATTCAGCTATTAGACTCAAATTTTTCAAAAGTCAGTTCAAGATTGAGACTTCCAACAAACCTTAGAAATAAGAGAAATGATATTGAATTCAAATTTAAAATCAATACATGTGTAAATAATATTATAGTGTCCTTTATTCTAAAAGTATACAGTACATATTTCTTATTTATTTTATAATTTTATTTTTTCTTCATGTGTATTAACAGTCAAAAATTTCAAGAAGGCAATTTTGCAGATCATTTTACTTACTTAAGTAGTCGCTCAGTCGTGTCCGACTCTATGCGACCCCATGGACCGTAGCCTACCAGTCTCTGCAGTTCATGGGATTTTCCAGGCAAGGGTATTGGAGTGGGTTGCCATTTCCTTCTCCAGGGGATCTTCCTGGCCCATAGATTGAACCCAGGTCTCCCACATTGCAGGCAGACACTTTACCATCTGAGCCATGTCCTAAACATTGCTCTAAATATTATCACATATTAAATTATATAATCTTTATAGCAACACTATGAAGTAGATTTTCTTATTAAGTTGGTATTACAGAAAAACATATCCAAAGTATTAGGTACCACATCCATGAAATTAACGTGTACTTATTATATGAATAATAGTTTCATTGTGAAGAGAAGTTGTAGGAGGAAAAGTGTAAAATCACCATGTCACTGGTCAAGATATATTTAAAATTTTACCCATTAGGTTGGAATAGTTCTGTTTTTATGCCTTTTTTTTTGTTTCTCTTACCATTTTGGACCTGTAGTGCAAGAATTAAGCATTTATTTCCCCATTCTACTCTTCACATTCTTTCAATACTCCCATTTTCTCTGACAGACACTCTAATATGTTTTAAAGTATAATGCATTTTTCTTGTATGATTGTATTTTATAGCTACATATACACATATAGCATTTAGTAATAATGATACAATAATATTTTGACTCAATTTCATTTTTTAAAGTCCATCCATATGCTCTGAGTACCTCTTGTTTATCTATTGCTTTTACTACCTGTTAGGGCATCATGTATATTACATATATCCTACTTTATTTAACATTACTTATTTTTAGTGGTCATTCACAAGGATGGTTCTAATTATCTGCTTTCACATACTATGTTGAAACAAACACCTTAAAAATATACACTAAAAAGCAAAAGTGTGATAAAGGTGGCTCTTAATTGCTTATCAATAAGCTTAGCACTCTTTGTATTAGGTCTCTAATTTATATATATATTATATGTATATGTATTATATAATATAATTATATATTATAAACAAAACAGAAGAAAATATTTATTATAAATATTATAAATATGAAATATTTTCCAGGCACTAACTTTGCAAATATATTCTATTTCTCTATCATCTACAGTTTATTTTTCAATTGTGTCTATGGAAAATACTAAATATGACAACACTGAACAAGAATTTTATTTTTGGCCTTTTATATGTGCTTTCAAATGCTTCATTAAAATATCTTATCAAACCCAGAGATACAAAGATATTTTCTTTGGTTTTACTCTATTACTCTTACAGTTTTACTGTTCTCATATACATAGTATATATAGTGATAAGTAGAGATCCAAAGTTATACTCTTCTCCAAGAGACAGTTTTTCCACCATCATCTCTTAAACAGTCCACACTATGTCCAATTTTTGTGATACTTTATCACAAAATAAATTCATTTGTATGTGGTTTATTTCCATTTTTTTAAGTTTCCATCCTGTTTAATTTGTTTACTGTGATGCTCACAATGCACTGTTTTATTACCATGACTTCTTTAAAATATACCATCTTATCAGGTAGGAAAAGCCTCCCTAATTTTTTTTAAAGAATGATTGGACTATTATTGGATAGATGCTCTTATGTGTGTATTCCCTGGTAGCTCAGACAGTAAAGAATCTGTCAGATAATGTAGGAGATACAGAAGACTTGGGTTCGATCCCTAGATCAGGAAGATACCCCAGAAAAGGGAATGGCTGCCCACTCCAGTATTCTTGTCTGGAGAATTCCATGGACAGAGGAAGCTGGTGGGTTACAGTCCATGAGATCTCAAGGAGTAGGACATGACTGAGTGACTAAAACTTTTTCACTTCAACATGTATTTACTAAATAAATAACTTGTCAGGATTTATAATTTAAACTTTTATAAAATTGTGGTGATTGAGATAATGATATTGGTGATCTGGGCTTATTCTCAGTCTTAAGAAAATATGGAACAGTTACAAACTACAACATATAAAAAAAGATAAGCAATAAGAATTTACTGCATAGCACAGGGAATTATATCCATTACCTTATAGGAACCTATAATGGAATATAAACTACAAAAATACTGAATTACTATGCTATACACCTAAAACTAACACAATATTGTAAATGCACTGTACTTGAATATAAAAAAAGAAAAAGAAAAAATGCATCTAACATTTTCTAGTAAATATAAATTTTACACAAAGTTTTATAGCATCTTTAATCTTGAGATAGCTACCTTCTGCTCACTGCATAAACAGGATAACATCCATCAAGTACATCTATATAAAACAGGTGAATGAGAAGCACATCCTGAAGTTAGTGCCCTGATGAAGCGGAATAAATTTGAAGCATCCCATAGAGCCTCATTCGTGCAGACTTTTTTCTGACATGGCCTGTAAGTGCCCTATAAACCCAAATTTGGACAGCTTGCTCTTGTTTAATCTGAGTCAGAATTTCAGAGTGAAAAGTTTTCATCCCTGGACAGTTTAAAATAAACAGCCACAATGGTTTAAAACCACAACTGCTTGAGCCAGTGCTAACAATTGGGGCAAATGGGAAAACAACCAAAGACTTAAAAGAAAAATTGGAAAATGGGATATTCACAGGAGGTTTTGAAAAGCTCTACTATATTCCTGAGAACCTGGAAAGTCATATTGAGGCAGTTCATATGTCCAGGAAGATCTGAAGAGGACCTAAAATCTCAGCACTGGCTGATCTTGAAACTTCAAAGTGAAGAACAAGGCACTACTGTGAACCGAAGCAGTACTAAAGGTATGCCTAAAGCATGCAACCACTCAGTAACCTCTAGGAGATGTACTGGATCCAGATATTTAAGTGAAATATGTGGCTTTATCAGCCAACCCCTAAGCTAATCAAAGAGAGAGATCAGTGACAATGCATGATCCAGACTTCGCAGAGTAGTTCAGGAAATTTACACACATTCACACAAACCAACAAAAGTCTTATTTCCATAGTTACAACATTATATTAATTGTTCAGATTTTGACAAAAACTATGAGACATGCAAGAAACAAGGAAATAGAGTTATGCTTTGCTAAATATATAAATGTTTGCTTTTCTTTTTACATATGGCATACTAGTAGATGCAGAAATTACAAAAGATTCCACACACACACTCTCAGAAATAATAAAGGAATTTAATAAGATTGTAGATTATAAAATCAATATAAACTATCAGTTGTACTACTATATATTAGGAATAAACAAATCCCATTTATGTTCTTGCATATTAACAAATAAAAAGTTCAGGAATAAGTTAAGTAAAAGAAGTGTAGGATTTGTACACTGAAAACTATAAAACATCTTCAAAAGAAATTAAGGAAGATTTACATAAGTAGAGAAGCATCACATATTCACAAATTGGAAGACAATGCTGTAGAGATGTCAATAATCCCAAGATTAATTGAAAGATCTGATACATCTCCTGGAGAAGGAATGGCTACCCACTCCAGTTTTTATTCCTGGAGAATTCTATGGAGAGAGGAGCCTGGTCAGCCACAGTCCACAGAATTGCAGAGTCGGAGAGGACTGAGCGACTGAAACTTTCACTTTTTTCACTATTGTAATTCTACCTGGACGTCTCACAGAAATTGGCAAACTGACAATAGAATCCATTGGAAATTCAAGAGTTACAGAATAGCCACAATAATGAAAAGCAAAAACTAAGTTGGAAAACTCCCATTTTCCAGTTTTGAAACTTATAATGAATTATGTTATTCAAGACACGGTGGCACTGTCAAAAAGATTGAAATAGAATCAACATACCCTATCTCTTGATAAACAATGTTGAAGAGATTACAATTCAAATGATGTTAAAGAAAAAAGCATAAATATTGACAACTTGTAGCCCATGAAAATATAGTACAGAATCAAATATATTGAACAAAATACAAAAGACTTAAAGGAAGATATTAATTCTGAAAATGATCTTTTCCATTATCTGAAAAATGTTTGGGAAATAGTTTTGAATTATCAGAAGTTATCAATTAAGTGATGTGGGGAAAATTTGAAAAGCTTTCCCAGAATTCACAGGACAAGGTGCAAATTAACAGATAAAAGATGCAAGTATATCTATGGAGGCTGTAAACTGGTGATTTTAAAAAATGCAAATTATTGGTGATTACTGATGGAGCAGAACAAATAGAATAGAAGCTGGAGCCACACAAGAGATGGAAGAAACATGTGTTGGATCCCTGGGTAGGGAAGTCTCCTGAAGCAGGAAATGACAACCCACTCTAGTATGCTTGTCTAGAAAATTCCATGAACAAAGGAGCCTGGTGACCTACAGTCCATGGAGTTGCAAAGAGTCAGACATGACTGAGCACATACACACAAGTACACATATATGTTTTCTAAACAACAACTTATATATAGTATATATATACAGTATGTGTAATGTTCACTGTGGGTCATACAATATCATTCTTAAGGTACTTCCATATAAACACAGAGGAATGAAGAAAGATCTTATTACATAAAATGTATAAAAACAGTAAAAAATAAAGGTTAACTCCATACTAACAATAGAAAATAAACTTATGGTATCAATATAAAGTCATAGTATCCTCATTAATTTTAAGTTGACAATAAAAGTTTATGACAAGATACTATTTTTTTTTTAATATAAAAGCCCCTGAAAGTAAATAGGGCTCAAGAAAAATTTGAACCAATTTATTCTCCTTAAAAAATGTTTAAAGATCTATTTCAACCAATTGATAGGCAAAGCAATGCTAATACCCATAAATGGAAAGATTGATAAAAATATATAATAATGAACAAAACAATGACAATTCCAAGTGTAATTAATTATTCATCTCAATAGAACTGTGACAGCAAGCTATAATTAATAAGATACTATTGGGACCCTAATGCTGAAATTCATTATAATTTCTATTTATGCATTCCACTCTCATATGCTGGTATCAAGTACACACATCCCTGTTCTTGTTACCTATCCTTCTACTTGCTAGAAATTTCTATCAAAATGTGTAACTTGCCCTTTCCAGAATTAGGAGCATCGAGGTTGTTTTAAACAGGTCCTCAAATTCTTCAAGTCTCCTCTCACAAAATATGTCTTTAGAATATTGATTGGATTATTAACATACTTTTAATGAATAGAATGTGTCTGAAGTTAGGTATTATAGTTTCTGATCCTAAGAAAAAGGCAATGCAACTTTTATCTAGCTGTCTCTGGAATTTCTGAGCTGACATGTAAAAAGTTTGGCTACAGCTCTCAAGCTTCTCCTTCAGGTGAGGAGACCACATAGAGAAAGAGACAGCCTTTGTCTATTCTGTTCCTAAGCTGTTCAGCTCCATTTGGCATCAACTTTCAGACGTATGCGTGCCAGAAATCAGACCCCTGCCTCTGAGTGGCCCTGGCAGACCTCAAGTGAAGCACATAAGGCTTCCCCACCATGCCCTTCAGAATCCAAAAGCAAAATGAATGATTATTTTTCACAACTAAGTTTTTGAGTAATTTGTTAAGAATCAGTCACTGGAACACATACAGACCAACTTTCAATTAGAATATTTCTTCCATTTAGATTGTAACTGGTTTAAGGGTGATCATATGATTTAAGCAGAACCAATCAGAACTGGAATTGCTTGCTTGTCTGGTTATTTAAATGATTTTATTTGACTTGGTTTATTCCCTTTTCAGAGTGGTAAAAGGAGAGGTAAGTGGAATTATTGACTGGAAGTTGGTTTGGAGAATAGCTCTGCCTGTGAAGTAATGAAAAATAAGTTCTTTATTAGACTTGAGTTTTATAGTCAATATTTGTAATGATAAAGAGGATGATGTCTCAGAATGAAATCAGAAACAAGAGATAAGAAAATGGCACAGGTTGCTGTTGACATATCTGAACCCTCGAATCCAGTCTCACTTAAAAGCACTGATATTTAGCCTTCAGGATATGTGGACCAGTGAATACTCTTGTGTGACATAATCTAGTATGAATCACTGCCAATTTTGACCAAAAGACCACTGAATACTGTAGCAACACAGTATGTTTTATTGTTCTGTTACAAATCTCATGCCCATAGATTTCTTCCAAACAGCAAACAGTCAATTTTTATCAGTGTTGTTGTTCGGTAATTCTCCAAGGTACATGAATTGCCCTCCCAGGGTTTCTCTTTATCAAGAAAAAAGCCAGCTTAAATTATTTGGTTAGAAATTACTTTAGTGAATACAATTTTGGGTACACCTTCTTTTTTCCAAGGATGCTGCTTTTTTAATTTGTATAAGCAGCAATTGTGAGCTATTACAAGTCAGAAATCACAACCTGAAAATGTCAAAAACTTGAGCAACTGACAGTGTAATTCTAATCTGCCAAAAATAATTGAAAGGTGATATTTGACACTACCTTATTTACATATTCATAAAGGAAGGCAAGAAGGGCTGCAGAGGTACCTTCCCATTTATTTGTATTATGCTATCTGTCAAATCCTAATAATGTGTCTGAGATTTTACAAAATTTCAGATGCATCCAGAAACTAAATCGTTCAAAAATTAATTGTTTTAAGTTTACTAGAGAGACAAATCGGATAAGGCAATGGCAACCCACTCCAATACTCTTGCCTGGAAAATCCCATGGACGGAGGAGCCAGGTAGGCTGCAGTCCATGGGGTCGCGAAGAGTCGGAGACGACTGAGCGACTTCACTTTCACTTTTCACTTTCATGCATTGGAGAAGGAAATGGCAACCCACTTCAGTGTTCTTGCCTGGAGAATCCCAGGGGCAGGGGAGCCTGGTGGGCTGCCATCTATGGGGTCGCACAGAGTCGGACACGACTGAAGCGACTTAGCAGCAGCAGCAGAGAGACAAATTCAAAGTATTTTTCTTTGTTAAAAGACCAAAAAATGAATGAGAATTAGTATTTTAAAGGGTTAGTTTCAGTCTCCATTTCAAACTTCAGGATTATAGATAAAAAGAGGAAATTATAGAATTCTTTCAATTTTAGGAAAAAATAAAACAAAACAAAACATATGCTGGTAAAGATTGAAGGCAGGAGGAGAAGGGGACAGAGGATGAGATGGTTGGATGGCATCACTGATTCAATTGACATGAGTTTGAGCAAACTGCCAGAGATGGTGAAGCACAGGGAAGCCTGGTGTGCTGCAGTTGTGGGTTTGCAAAGACTCAGACAAAACTGAGCAATTGAACAACAGGAACCATACAGCTGTTCCACCATCCTCTTTCCTATGTTTCTTGTTTTAAAACTGCAGAAGCCAGCTATGCCTTTCCTGGATACATAATCTTCTGATTCTATTCCTTTTAGAATTTAGCTTTTTCCTTGAAAAAAAAAATTATAAAAGGATCTGGAACTTCTCAGGATAAAGGAGCCACGTTGGAGAAGCAAAGGATACAGATGTCATCTCTCTCTCCTTCCCCTTCTTCCCTCCATTCTGTCTTCATGAGACACAGATACATGGCTGTATCACTGATCGTCTTGTTCATGAGGACAGCTGTCTTGCTGCATCTCACTGTACACTGTTGAACCCAGGAAAGGCCAGGTAGGTAGGCAACCAAGAGCTAAGAGGCTGGAAGAAGACTCAAGGAGGCGTAGGAACTGCAGACGTGTTTATTCTCTTCTGGCAACAACCGTAGCATAACCTGACACACAACAACCCTCCTCCTGGCTGATACAGCAGCCACAACAGTATGCTTTCCTGGCTGATGCAGCAGCCATGACAATAGACACACTACAGTCTCTCCTCTGTGGCTGACCCAATGAACACAGCCATGACACAGCAGTAAAATGCTGCCATTTTCTGAGAGGAGCTCACATGTATAACACACAACACGCAACCAAGTAAGTACCTCGTCAGGCACATGCACAGTGCTATAAATGATCTCAGCCATTACATAAACATTATTTATGAAATGTGGGACAAGAGCAAGAGGTTATGGGGCAAGAGAGCCTGACCATGCCACCTTGGCGAATTTGCTGTTTCCCTACAATGACAAATTACAGAAAACAGAGGGATAATTTCAAGAAGACCAAAGTATGACAATAGTGACATGGGATTCAGTTTTCCCATTATGTGTCTGTGTATATATTCTTTATTTCCCTGTTATATTATCATTTTTATTTGCTTACTGTAGGTATCATTGCAGTCTGACCACAAGTGAATGAACTGTCTTTTTCATCAAAGAAGAAAAAATAAAATAAAACCATTGCCAAAAACAAGAGGAAAAAGAAGAGAAGTGAGACGAGAGAGGAAGGAACGATCATAAGAGAAAATGCTGCCAAAAACCAGTTAGTACAAACGGTAAGCACATCAAAAGTAGAAGCAAGGTAGCAGGCATGACCCAAAACCCAGAGTAATTGACTTGATATACAGGAGAAATTTAGGCACAGGAGAATATACAAGCACATTTTCCTATCACACATTTGACATAATTGCTTAATGAATGCCAATTTCTGTTTCATTCTTGCAACTGATAATCCTAAACACTAAAGAATGAGAACAACAGTCACCCTCCTCCTCAAAGTCAGATAAGAGTCATATCCTAGGGATTGTAGCTTTTCTGGATTTCAGGGGATAATTATGAGAGTTTTTTTTAATATTCAAATTTGAGAATTAGCATGTTTCAAAGTGTGTAAAGATAAAATGACACAACTGAAAGACAGCCATATACCCGCCAAATGATTTTACCTGGAGAATTTTGCTAAGGATTGACCCTGTGGTCCGATTATGCTTCACAAACCATTTTCAAGTATGTACCTCCTCTGGGTCTTGTCAAGGGCCAGGTGAGATAGAGGAAGATAAGATGCCAGATGTTGAAGTAGTTAAGAAAGACAAACAGTCAAATGAATGTAGCAATCAAGACTTTAATCACTTGTTGAGATATCACAGTGAGAGGCTAAAGGAAAAAGTGTCAGCTCCCTCAGTAGTCCACTTTCCCCCATGGAATGGCACCAGGTGATGGTCAGGTGGATCAGTGTAGATGTTTGTCTTACTGGCTAGGGAAGCCCCAGACAAAAGACTCCTGACATCTTTGACCATGAGTGCTGAGGGGAAGCAAAGGGGAAGAACTAGTAATTAGAGTGGAGAAAAATGTTTTCAAGGATGCTTAAAGAGGTGAACTGGGCAGAAGTGCTTGAGATCTTCCTTCTGCATAGGGCCCTAGATTGGAAGACCTCCAAATGGAGGGCCTGGGCCAGGAATTCAAGTATATACAAGGGTATGTGTCACTAAGAGCCCTGAGTTCTGAGACTGCAGTGCCCTGACTGTGTACCTGGTATGGGCAGAGCTGCTTTCCCTTGGGAACCTCCTCAGGTGAAGCCTTTGCACGTGCCTGTGGTTGAACCTGAGAAATCAGACATAGGATTTTGGCCTGGAGTCAGACAACTCAGGTCTGTCTACGTGAATGATAGTAGAGATAGGACATTAGGCAACTAAGTTGGAGCTTTCAAAATGAACGTAGACCTTTAGTGTAACATGTCAAATAGATCATGGCAAGGAGTAGGTCGGTGTGTAGGGGAGTATTTGGTCTCAATATTTTGGTCAGTGAAAATCCCCATGGGGCAAATGTAGAAATCCCAGTGAGGAGTAAACAGCTCCCCACTGAATGACTGAGTGGGATATTTCTTATCACATAAGGAGAAGTGTTAAAGCACAATTAACACTTAAGAAAACTAATGTAAATATTTAACTTGAAAGATATTGAGCAAGAACATATCCATTATACAGCTATAAGGGTATAACTATTAGGGTTACATTCATCAGAAATTTACAGCCTAACACTGACCGCAAATGAGAACATTTACTTAACAACATGTCAGGGTACAGGTGACTCCAGGTTCTGTATGAATCATTTGACTATGCTTTCAAGGCTCCAGGCTCCATTTTGTGATGTCTACAGTGTACACTCTTTGTTCTTACATTAAATGCCTCATGATCAATGGGTCAAAGTTGGTGTTCTAGACACAACATCAAATCAAGAAGAAGGGAAATGGGCAGAGTACATAGCCTCTATTCTTGTTTGACCCTTTAAAAAGAGGCAATAATTTTTCAACAAGCTGCCTCTGTTGACCTCTGCTTAAATGCCATGAACCTGAACTGAGTCATAAAACAGCTGTAAAGTAGACTGGAAGCTGAGAAGCTCTCTTTCAAGCCACAGCAAAGAGAAACACAAGAAAAGCAGAAGTATGGATTACATGTGCAGTTAACAAAATGAGACTGTCCTGTATGACAATTGCAAAATACCCAAACTATACCACACATATTAACAGCTATTTGAAATCTATAACTCTATTTAATCCTTCAATACTAATGGCAGAGGTCTGATTAATTCTTCAATGTTGACACATATTTAGCTTTGAAAAAAATCAGTGTTATAGTAGGTTTAAAAGCAATGACTGAAAATTATATTTTAGTATTAACATTGTATCTCCTTCATATAGGAAAGTAGGGTGCTAAAATTTTTGGAAAAAATCTTGAAAAAATAAAATCTTAAAAACCAATAATTATCTGGTATATCTTACTAATATAGTTGAAGTGAAGCGAAAGTTGCTTAGTCATGTCTGACTCTTTGTGACCCCATGGACTATACAGCTCACGGAATTCTCCAGGCCAGAATTCTGGAATGGGTAGCATTTCTCTTTTCCAGGGGATCTTCCAAACCCAGGGATTGAGCTCAGGTATCCTGCATTGCAGGCAGAGTCTTTACCAGCTGAGCCACAAGGGAAACCCAAGAATACTGAAGTGGGTAGCCTATCCCTTCTCCAGTAGATATTCCTGACCCAGGAATTGAACTGGGGTCTCCTGCATTGCAGGTGGATTCTTTACCAACTGAGCTATCAGGGAAAGACCGCATATTAAAAAGCAGAGATATTACTTTGCTGACAAAGGTCCATCTAGTCAAAGCTATGTTGTTTTTTTTTTTCAGTAGTCATGTATGTATGTGAGAGTTGGACCATAAAGAAGGCTGAACTGAAAAATTGATGCTTTGGAACTGTAGTGTTGGAGAAGACTCTTGAGAGTCACTTGGACTGCAAGGAGATCCAACCAGTCCATCCTAAAGGAAATCAATCCTGAATATTCATTGGAAGGACTAATGCTGAAGCTGAAGCTCCAATCCTTCAGGCACTTGATATGAAGAGCTGACTCAGTGGAAAAGACTCTGATGCTGAAAAAGATAGAAAGCAGGAGAAGGATGTGACAGAAAATGAGATGGTTTGATGGCATCACTAACTCGATGGACTTGAGTTTGAGCAAGCTGCAGGAGATAGTGAAGGACAGGGAAGCCTGATCTGATGCAGTCCATGGGGCCACAAAATGTTGAACACGACTGAGCAACAAATGTTAATCAGGTAAGAATGATTCTCCAGCCAGGTTACTTGACCAGGGATCAAACCTGGGTCTCCTACATTGCAGGCAGATTCTTTACAGTCTGAGTCACAAGGGAAGCCAACATGTGATGCTAATCCAAGTAAAAAGTCTTTGATAAAGAACTAGAGTGAATAAAACACAGATCTGGAATTAAGCAAGTGTGGGTTTACATCTTGACAGCAGGTCATCTATAACAGTAATAGTTTCAGTAAATACTGAATGACAGTAAACATAATGTGATTAAAAACTAGTACCAAATATTTTATAAAGTTAATTTTTGTTTTGAGTCAAAAGTTCAAACCATTTGCTAACTAACTTAGGATGCAATTTGAGTATAATGTGTTATTTATTCATATTCAATTAATGTAATAAAGATTTGTTTTATTTGGAATGCCATTGCCTGTGCATTTAATCCATAAAATTAGAACTTTGATTAGATACATGCATGATAATAGGACAAAATGTTAAATAAGAAGTATCTAAATATAGACACTTTATTGCACAAAACTGTGCAGTTCTACAAAGCATAATCCATACATATTTGTGGGCATGTATGCCTTTAGGTAAAATATACATGTCATTAAAAAATATGGTGCTAGGAACTTAGGTTGAGAATTATTTCTAATTAAGTTGCTGATATTACATGTTAGAGGTAAAATGTGTTCCCCTGAAGCTCTTCTCATTTTTCTACTTATGGTCATGGAGGCTGACAGATTTTATATTTATGGTGTCTCCCATAAGATAACATCCTTACCTCCAGGGAGAACAACTGATACTTTTATTTTGTCTCTCTCAGCTCTTCAAAGCTTTCCACATGCTTTGTATTATTCAGTTCAGTTCAGTTCAGTCGCTCAGTTGTGTCCGACTCTTTGCGACCCCATGAATCGCAGCATGCCAGGCCTCCCTGTCCATCACCAACTCCCGGAGTTTACTCAAACTCATGCCCATCGAGTCGGTGATGCCATCCAGCCATCTCACCCTCTGTCATCCCCTTCTCCTCCTGCCCTCAATCCCTCTCAGCATCAGGGTCTTTTCCAATGAGTCAATTCTTTGCGTGAGGTGGCCAAAGTATTGGAGTTTCAGCTTCAGCATCAGTCCTTCCAATGAACATCCATCTTTTAGGATGGGCTGGTTGGATCTCCTTGCAGTCCAAGGGACTCACAAGTCTCCTCCAACACCACAGTTCAAAAGCATTAATTCTTCAGTGCTCAGCTTTCTTCACAGTCCAACTCTCACATCCATACATGACCACTGGAAAAGCATAGCCTTGACTAGACAGACCTTTGTTGACAAAGTAATGTCTCTGCTTTTTAATATGCTGTCTAGGTTGGTCATAACTTTCCTTCCAAGGAGTAAGCGTCTTTTATTTCATGGCTGCAATCACCATCTGCAGTGATTTTGGAACCTCAAAAAAACAAAGTCTGACACTGTCTCCCCATCTATTTCCTATGAGGTGATGGGACAAGATTCCATGATCTTAGTTTTCTGAATGTTAAGCTTTAAGCCAAATTTTCACTCTCCTCTTTCACTTTCATCAAGAGGCTTTTTAGTTCCTCTTCACTCTCTGCCATAAGGGTGGTGTCATCTGCATATCTGAGGTTATTGATATTTCTCCCAGCAATCTTGATTCCAGATTGTGCTTCATTCAGCCTGGTATTTTGCTTGATGTGCTCTTCATATAAATTAAATAAGCAGGGTGACAATGTACAGCCTTGACATACTCCTTTCTCGATTTGGAACCAGTCTGTTGTTTCATGTCCAGTTCTAACTATTGCTTCCTGACCTGCATACAGGTTTCTCAAGAGGCAGGTGAGGTGGTCTGGTATTCCCATCTCTTTCAGAATTTTCCAGTTTATTGTGATCCACACAGTCGAAGGTTTTGGTGTAGTCAATAAAGCAGAAATAGATATTCTTCTGGAACTCTCTTTCTTTTTCGATGATCCAGCGGATATTGGCAATTTGATCTCTGGTTCCTCTGCCTTTTCTAAAACCAGCTTGAACATCTTGAAGTTCTCAATAACTTAGTAATAGATTTGGTATAGCATTGCAAGATAGAGTTCGTCTTAGAATGATCATGCAAGGAATGTCGGTCAGCTTGTTCTGGCAGCTACTGACAAAAAAATTGTTTTCACAGCATGAGTGAACACAAAGGCAAACTTTGGGCAAAATCCTGAAGTGTATAACATTGGCTGGCTAAAAACATCTATTTATCACCTTTCTTTCATCCTCCCTACACTTTACTAGCAAATCATCCTCTTTTGTTTTGTTAAATGGTTTATTAGAAAATAATAAGATAAAAAGCTCAATTGTAAATGGAAAAGAAATCCTAAATATATCAGGACTTTTGTCTTCTGGATAACATCACCTTTATACATCAATCTAATTTTTAAAGTAAACAAAAATCTCATATTTTTAGATACCGAGTTCTACATCTAACTCTGTTGCTTATTAAAGTGACTTCGAATGTATTCACTTGTCCTTGCAGAAAAGTTCCTCAACTAGAAAATGAGTTGAATCCTAATATACAGAACTGTTGGTAGTGGCTCTAGAAAGCCCTAGAACTCTCTGTGAAAACTCATGGAACTGCTATTGAATGAAAAGTAGGGGCTTTTTATTAAATATAATTTCAGAACAAAGTGGTATCCACCTCAAAATTGAATCTGGGGCTCTGTAATTTTCAATTCTATTATACTGGAAATAACATTTCCCTCCAGGATTTCAGTGATCCCTAGACTATTTTAAAATTTAGGCAAGTTTTAGATACTTGGAACTTCCAAGTTTCCCAGTAAAAACTAAGTTGATTATTTACTCAGATGATCAAGAATGAGGGAATTTATCCCTGAGATAAGAAAGTAGACTTTCTTTTTTTTTCTTTCAGAGGTGTCACAAATTTTACATTTTTAATTGAGCCTATTTTAACATTTAGCTTTACTCTCTGTAAATATAATATCTATTTATATTGTACTTTCCTTCTTGAAGGCTATAAACAGGGCAATTTATTTTTTTAATGGTTAAAAATGGATGAAAGGCTAGAAACAACAAGAAAAAGGCAACAGACTAATGTTTTAAACTTATTGACATATCTTATGGATCTGGTGAAAAAGCAGAGAGGAGAGTATTTATGGTCTTTCAAAAGACAGAGCGAGCTTCCCTGGTGACTCAGCTGGTAAAGAATCTGCCTGCAGTGAAGGAGAACCAGGTTTGATCTCTGGGTCAGGGAAGATCCCCTGGAGAAGGGACCGGCTACCCACTCCAGTGTTCTTGCCTAGAGAATTCCATGGAAAGAGAAGCCTGGTGGGTTGCAGCTATAGGTGGCAAAGAATCAGACACAACTGAGCGATTAATACTTCCACTTCACTTTCAAGTAGAGAGAGAAGATTTGGGTCTAGAGAAAAGAAAAGAAATTCAGCATAAACATGAGACTTTATGTTACAGTTGGATTTTCAAAAGGAAGTACAAGCATATTTTTGCCAGGAAGTGACATTATGCTACTCTCTTTATCCATTCTTAACATTTTACCAACAGAGGGTTGTGAGCTCTCTTTAACGCGGTTGTGAGGAGTGTTTGTAAAACATAAAAGTGCTTTGAATGCATGACTTCATTTGCATGTTTATAGCTACATTGACAATATTGACCTCATCTCTTGGTAATGGACCTCATTTTCCAACCTGTAAAATTAAAATCTAAGTTTAGGGCAATACTAATGTTTAGTTTCACGATAAAAACCTTTGATTTCTATCATTTAAAATGTAACATAAAATTTTATTAGCAAGCTCTCGCCAACGCTCTAAGATAAAACTGGAAATAATTTTCTGTTTATGAATTTCGCTTGGACATTTTTGTAGAGTATATGAAGATGTTAAAAGCTAGTTTTCACTTTCTTTGTCTATCTTTGTCTTTGTTTTCTTCATTCTAGAAAGAGAAAAATAGAAACTGCTAAGTCTGTCTAGTATCACCAACTCAATGGACATGAATTCGAGCAAACTCCAGATGATAGTGGACAGAGGCGCCTATTGTGCTACAGTCCATGAGGTTTCAGAGAATTGCAATGAACAACAAAGTCTCTCTGTATGTCAGAAGAACACTAGAAAGTACTTATCCAAAATGCAGAAGCAGTTCCTGATCCTGACTTAACAGCTTCAGTTAGATACAATGAGTCCAACTCAAGACTGTGACAGATTGTGTACAGTCTCTTTGTGGAGATAAAATAAGGAACTAATAGTTCTAAAGGTAGCAGAATGTGCTTAAGCCCATCACCAGTTGACTATCACCGGTTTTACTTATAGTAGAGGCAAGATATAATTTTTTTTGCACACTTCGTAGCTTGTGATTTAGAAATTTAAAAGACACGATAAGAACATTTTTTAGGTAAAAAAAGAAAAAGAAAAGATAACTGCATGTGTTTGTCTTTAAGTAACAAAGTAATTGCCATTCCAAAATAAAATAGCACTTGGCTATCAGCCCAAATGAATTTTCCCCCAAATTCTTACTAACAAGAAATCAATGTGCTTGGGTTTTTTTGTTTTTATATATAATTGCAGTAATCTGCATTAACCAAGTAAAGTGTATATGTCTTTTCTTGAAAGCTTGTACCTTGAGAAATCCATGATGTTATTATAGTGTTGTCTTATAAACCACAAGAGGGTTGTTAAAAAAAAATCATAACCAACAAATAAAGCAACTGATCATTTAAAAATTAAATAATTTACCAAGATAATTTTCCTCATCTTTCAGATCAACACGCATATATCAAAGTTGTGAGAAAATGAACACTCTTGGTCCCATCACTTCATGGCAAAGAGATGGGGAAAAAATGGAAACAGTGAGAGACTTTATTTTTTTGGCTCCAAAATCACTGCAGATGGTGACTGCAGCTATGAAATTAAAAAACACTTGCTCCTTGGAAGAAAAGTTATGACCAATCTAGGCAGCGTATTAAAAAGCAGAAGACATTACTTTGCCAACAAAGGTCTGTCTAGACAAGGCTATGGTTTTTCCAGTAGTTATGTATCGATGTGAGAGTTGGACTATAAAGAAAGCTGTGTTCTGAAGAATTGATGCTTTTGAACTGTAGTGTTGGAGGAACTTCTTGAGAGTCCCTTAGACTGCAAGGAGATCCAACCAGTCCATCCTAAAGCAGATGAGTCCTGAATATTCATTGGAAGGACTGATGTTGAAGCTGAAACTCCAATACCTTGGCCCCCTGATGTGAAGAACTGACTCATTGGGAAAGACCCTGATGCTGGGAAAGATTGAAGGAAAAGGGGATGACAGAGGATGAGATGGTTGGATGGCATCACTGACTCAAAGGACATGAATTTGAGCAAGCTCCAGGAGTTGATGGTGGACAGGGAAGCCTGGCATGCTGCAGTCCATGGGATCACAAAGAGTTGGACATGACTGAGAGATTGAACTGAACTGGACTGACTTCAACCCAGTGCTCTGTGATGACCTAGAGGGTGGGATGTAGGAGGTGGGTGGGAGGTTCGAGAGGGAGGAGATATATGTATACTTATGGTTGATTCGTATTGTATGGCAGAAAGCAACACGCAGGGTAAAGCAATATTTTTGTTGTTGTTCAGTTGCTAAGTCGTGTCCAACTCTTTTGGAATGGCATGAACTGTGGCCCACCAGGCTCCTGTACCCCTCTATCCATAGGATTTTCCAGGCAAGAATACTGGAGCATGTGAACACATGCTGAAGAATATGTGAATATATGCATGAGAATATATGCTTTCTGATATTCAATCACATGAGTAAAGCATCAACTAACTGTGCAGTATTCTTACAACAGTGTTTAAGCTGAAACTAACAATGCAAATTCAATCATGGAATTCCAGACTGTTGAACATTTTATAAAATTACAGGTAATTGGCCTATATTCTCTTAAAAGTTGAAGAAACTACTCAAGAATGAAAAGAGATTAAAGCATACTAAGGATTCCCTGGTGGCTCTGATGATAAAGTGGTGGCTCAGATGGTAAAGAGTCCGCCTACAACACGGGAGACCCGGGTTTGATCCCTGGGTCAGGAAGATTCCTCTGGAGAAGAAAATGGCAACCCACTCCAGTATGCTTGACTGGAAAATCCCATGGATGGAGGAGCCTGGCAGGTTACAGCCCCTGTCAGACTGTAGAGTCAGACAAGATTGAGTGACTCCACTTTCACTTTCAAAGAGATAAAACAACCAAGTGCATCATATTATTCTTGATTGCTTGGTGCTTAATTATTGCAAGGGTGTTTTTGGATAATTGAAAAATTTTAATACCTCTATTTCAGAAATGTTTCTGAAATAAGCAATCTTTAAAAATGTCTAGTGGAAGAAATAAGAGCTTCTATTTATTATTAAGATATACCAAGATATAAAGCTGATGATTGTCAGTTTGTTAAAAGGTTACACATGCCCAGATTAAGATTAGGCTATATTATATCATAGAATTTTCAACCCTAAAGGGATTTTTGTTTTGAACATACACACACACAACACACATTGAAAAATTTATCTAATATTAGCTTAAATAGTGTTGTTATATCATTATTCAATTTTTTATTTTCTGAGTATTAGACAGTGGTTACCGATGGCATAAGCTCCCCCCACAAAAAAAGTGGGGGCTATTTATTTGCAAGATGCTGAAATTCAAGATTTGAACATCAATGTCTTGGGATAGCCTGAAAATAGGGGAACTCTAAGCAACCCAAGAACCAGGAGCTTATGGGCTTTCTTTTTTTAAAGGTTAAAATTAAAAAGACTCAAATTTTCAAGCACAATAATATAATATATGAATCTTATACATCTTTCATCCTTTGGAAACATAGCAAGGAAACAGTGATAGTTTTAAGCAAACAAAATTTTCAATTATTTATTAAAATGACAATAGAAATAATCCATCAAACAAAATTATGTAAAACTGCCAAGTCATTTTATAGTTGTTTTTTTTTTTTTTGCCAAGTCATTTTAAATTGGTCAGGTACCCCATATGTGCATACATGTGTGCTAAGTTGCTTCAGTCATGTCTGATTCTGTGCAGTCCTATAGATTATAGCCCGCCAGGCTCCTTTGTCCATGGGATTCTCCATGCTGGAATACTGGAGTGGGTTGCCATGCCCTCCTCCTGGGTATCTTCCCTACTGCATTTCCTGCATCTCCTGTGTTGTAGGTGCTTTCATTACCACTGAGCCACTGGGGAAACTTCAAACACCTCATATAGGAAGTTACAAAAAAGAAATGCAAGAGAGTTGAAAGAATAGGAATGATCACTTAGAAAATGCCAGCAGCATTCCACTTTTAAAGGGAAAGGAACCATATTGTAAAACAGAATCAGTATATCATATATACAAGATGGCTATTGGAATTGGGGTGAGAAACATCTATTGAATTCTACTTTAAAAGTAGGAGAAATAGAAATACCCATAGGATCCCACCAGTTATTAACATTTGTAGGAAGCAATTATCTCAGTGTTATCAAAGAAAAAAATAAATAAATAAACTGTAAAATGTAGTCTGGACATATTCTAGACCTACTCAGAAAGTAATATTTGCTGTATAAAACACATTCAGTAAAGTCCTGTAGCATAGTATCAGCAATAAAACACAGGTAAGAGGATACTCTACAAAAATAAATGTGTAATTTACAAATACATAAAAATCAATCATTAGAACTATATGATGTCACAAATCTAATACACTTTTGATCAACTATTCCATAATAAATTAAAACAGTAGTAATAAATTGCTTTACAATCCAGTCATGGTAAAACAATGAAATAAATATGAGTTTGCGGAGTTCAATAAAGAAGTAAAACAATCAGCAAAACAGCATGGGAATGACGATTAAAATAGAAGGAAAAAATAGACACAGTGAAAAAAACAGTTAAGAGACATGATGTATAGAAACTAGCAAAGCAAGAAAAGTAAAACAAAAAGAACCACTTTAAGAGGACCAAAGAAATAAGATAGATGCGACAGATGTGCAAAGTAGATTAAATAGATATGCAGATATGTCTATAGATGCTTAATCAGAGTACATGGAAAAGAGAGTTTAAACAATAAAAAATAAAATATATCAGGTATATAATTTGAGAATACTTTCAATAAATTTTTTAAAAAGCTATAGATATGTAGACAAAAAATGCAAAAGATAACAGATACAGAAGAGTCAATACCACAATATAATCTAGTAAAATATTTAGCCTTCAAATATAATTATTTCTTCTATGGCCAGGATAAAAACATCAAGTAACTTATAAGAGAAAAAAGAAAGCTTGCTTCAGACTGACATAGCAAAATTCAGTGTCACAAAAGACATATAGCAATACCTAAAAGCACTCAGAGGAAGACATTCTGAATCAACACTTTTATATTTAGTCAATTCGTATTGGCCTTAAGAATGAAACCTTTAGAAAAGTAAGTTTGAACATATACAGATTTTAGAAATAATTTTTTCCTTGAGACCATCTTAAGCATGCTGAGAGTTCACTTGGAGTACTATGATAAAAGAGCTGGCAACAAATAAAATTCTTAGCCTTAACTAAACCAACTAGTAGTACTAAGATTACAAAATACAATGCCTCAATAATAGGGAAACAATTAAATTCTGAAAACTGGAAGACAAAAGAAAACTAGAGGTAAAGGTAATTTCATTTTACCTGATATCTTGCATTTGTGAATTGAAGGACATCATTACTAATATGCATATAAATATATGCAATAATAAAGCAGATAGTTTGCATAAACATTCCATGTGTTCATAAAAAAGAATAGGCCTTATGAAGTTTTTCAGTGAAGTTCTCTATGTGTATTCAGCAAATAAAGTTCATTAATTATGTTGTTCAACCTTTACATAACCTTACTGTTCTTTTGTTCTTGTGTTTTCTGTTTCTTTGATATGTTTCTGGGAGACATCTAGGTAAAATCTTCCATTTCATTCCTTTGCATGTGGAAATTCAGTTATCCTTCTGCAAATCTTGAAAAGACTTATTTCTCTGTGAATGATCTTGGAACCCTTATTGAAGATCAGTTAGTAACAGATGTTTGTACTTATTTCTGGACTCTCAATTATAT
This sequence comes from Odocoileus virginianus, assembly GCF_023699985.2. Lineage (NCBI taxonomy): Eukaryota > Metazoa > Chordata > Mammalia > Artiodactyla > Cervidae > Odocoileus > Odocoileus virginianus. The sequence continues at coordinate 54,890,089 of NC_069675.1, read as the reverse complement.
TGCAACTAGAAAGTCTAAGCACTGCAGTTTCATTTTTGTTTTTCAGGATAGTTTTGAATATGTAGGACTCTTGCAAATCCATGTGAATTTGAGAATTGGCATTTCCATTTTGAGAAAAAAGTTTTGGAATTTTTATATGAATTACACTAAATTTATAGATCATTTTTGGTGATATTGATATCTTAGAAATATTTTTACAATCCATGAGCATTTGATGCTTTTCCATTTATTTAGGTTGTCTTTATTTCAACAAGGTTTTGTAGTTTTCAGCGCACAAGTCTTTCACTTCCTTAAATGTATCTATATATATTTTATTGGGCTCAGAAGGTAAAGAATCTGCCTTCAGTGCGAGAGACCTGGGTTGGATTCCTGGGTTGAAAGATTCCCTGGAGGAGGACATGACAACCCACTCCATATTCTTGCCTGAAAAATTCCCGAGGACAAGGAGCCTGGCAGGCTACAGTCCCTGGGGTTGCAAAGAGTTGGACACATCTGAGTGACTAAGTACACACAGCACACATGTATTTTATTATTTTGAATGCTACTATCTATAAAATTATTTTCTGAATTTCCTCTTGAAATTGTCCATTACTAATTTATTGAAACAAAATGATTTTTGTGTAAAATTGTATATACTTTCATTTTTCCTTCTTTAATTTATAATTCAGGTATTATTTAATTTTGACTGTTTATTTAAGTAACTAGTCAATACTAAAGGAATTATCCTGAATATTCATTGGAAAGACTGAAACTGAAGCTTCAGTTGAAGCTGAAGCTGAAGCTCCAATACTTTGGCCACCTGACGAAAAGAACTAACTCATTGGAAAAACCCTGATGCTGGGAAAGACTGAAGGAAGGACAAGGGAAAAACAGAGGATGGATGAGGTGGTTGGGTGGCATCACTGACTCCATGGACATGAGTTTGAGCAAGCTCTGGAAGTTGGTGATGGACAGGGAAGCCTGGTGTGCTGCAGTCCATTGGGTCGCAAAGAGCAACTGAACTGAACTGACTTATTTAAGAGACAAAAATTCAACCTTAAATTTAATGTTAGGAGATATTTTCAGTTTCTTCTGGAATATCTTCAAATATTTAATTCTACTTACCACTTCCTGAGTTATATCCTGTACTATTTTATGCATAATTTATTAAGACAATTATGATTTTTAGTATTTCCTTCAGTGTGGTTCTGCTGGTTATAAGTTATTTCATTTTTTAAATTTATGGAAAATATTTTTACTCAACCTTAATTACTGGGGAATATTTTTGTTAAGTACAGTGTTGTACACTGACAGTTATATTCTTTAAACACATAAAATACATTCTTATACTTTCTTCCAGTATTCATCAATCATTTAGAGAAATTAGTTCTCAATTAATTTGTTTCTGCTGTTGTTACTGTTTTTTTTTAAATTTTGAACAGTTTTATTGAGGTATGATTAACAAATCACAGATATGATTAACAAAGCATCTGTTTTTTAAGGTGTAGGATGGTTGGTGGTCATTTAGTCACTAAGTTGTGTCTCACTCCTGCTACCCCATGAACTGTAGCCCATCAGGCTCTTCTGGCCATGGGATTTCCCAAGCAAGAATACTAGAGTGGGTTGCCATTTCCCTCTCCAGGGGCAATGAGGGTAGGCCTAGCCAAAAAATAATTCAAGCTGATCTCTAAACCCCACCTCAGACACACTCCATTGCGACTGAGGAGAGCTCACAGATATGCTACGAAAGAACCACAGATTCTTTTCCAACTCTGGAGTATGTTCCCTAGGTGCACAGGGGATGTAAACTATCTACACGGCCTTCTCCAACTCCAATAAAGGCCCCTTGGAGGCACAACTGTGTCCTCAAGTCACCTGAGGTAGCTGGGAGCCTATTAACGGTTCATAAATATTTTATGTTGAGTCCTGCCCCAAGGCCACAGGTGCAAGTGCCTTGTTATCAAGGCCACAGAAGCAGAGCCCAGAACCAATGTCACCTTCGAAGGTAATTGAGCCCCTTTGTAACCATTGCCAAAAGCCCCTGTTCATTAGTAACAAGCTTCCAAATTCCAAATTAGGCAAAGATGCCCACTCCAACAATAAGCCACGTATCGCACCCCAATCACCCAATGCCAACCTTCCAGCAGGATTTTTTTTTTTTTTTTGTCTTGAGATTATAAAATTGGCTATTAACTCATGAAAACTATCAACTTTCCCTGGTCTGTCAGGAGGTCAGCCGGCTCACTCTGCTCACAGTGCCCACATTATCTTACCTCTGGTTTTTGCTCTTAATAAATTCACTCGCTTCTGAAATGCCCTGTGTCTGGAAATTCTTTTCCAATTCACACTTGGACTGCCTCAACATTCTATACGTACATATATCTGGTTATAACAGACTGAATTATGGAAAAAACATGCACAATAGAGCCTGTTGAAATGTAACTTGCAACTGTCATATAAAACTGTCAGTCCACATGCTTGCCTAGATGAACATGTGAAATCCCTGTCCTGAAAACCCCGTACTTCATCATTATGGTGCCAAAGCCTCTCTTGGTTTGGCCCACCTCTTCCTTGAGGTGTTCTTTCTGTTCTTCATTAAACTTGTTTTTGCCATGGGTAAGACCTCTGATTCTTCTTTGTTTCCTTATTGAGAGTAGGAAGGGTGAAGAAGCATTCAGTTTGGGACCCACATTCTTATTAAGTGACAGAAAAGGATGGAGAATTGCAGGTTCAGGGGTCCTCCATTGGGAGTGAGGGCTTCAAGTCATAAATCGGACACCCCAGTCCTGAAAGACAAGTCTCCTTAGCTGCTTTGCAAACCAGTGAGCTTACCAGAGGGTTGTAATAAAGCAGATTCCACTTGTGACGAGCTGCATATATACTTGTTTATTCTCAGGAATAAGGAAGAACAAACAGCCTGAAAGCAGTCTGAGTTCTCTTACCAGCTTCCCAAGAATACCACAGTGCACATTCATGCCCAGAAAGGGGGTCAGCTCAAGTCCCTTTTGCTCGGGAGCTATCCACTAAGGCAAACAGCAACATTGCCAAAGTGACTGTACATAAATACTTAGAGAAGATGAGGCAAGCCTGGACTTGACCTTACCTCTGAAGAGGGCAAAGGCAGGCATTGCCAGAGTGCATGCAAAAGTGAAAAGTGAAGAGGGCAAAGGCAGGCATTGCCAGAATGCATGCAAATGTGGTCAATTAAAAGCTGCCTGAAGCTCTGATGGACTTGCACTTACTATCCCAGCATGCACTCCAACCCTCACCAAACGCCCACTCCACCTTTTCTTGTACAAACACTGTCTTCATTGAGGTGGCGATGCCATTGATGAGGAGAAGGTATACAGACCATAGGAATAAGGCTGGTTTGGATATTTCCATGTTTCTGAACAGGGTGAGGTTAACCATTGCCAGTGTGCACTTGGAGGCAGTTGATTAGGAGCTGCCAGGGGCTCTGACCAGATTGCTGAGACTGTCCCAGTGAACCTCAGAACTGCACTGGTATCTGTGCCGGTTCCTCTAGCTTTTGTGCCGCTTTCACTAGGGTAGAGGGGCCATTGCCGGGGCAGAGTACACACTTAGAGGTTAGCTTGGACCTGACACTTTGGCCTCTGATCAACTACTTTGGTCTTAACCGTGCCCCCTACAGAGCTGTCATCAATAAGTACAGGAAAAGAAGACCTGGCTCACAACTAATGACGGCTCTAGTTCCTCCGCCCCCCACCTTACTTCCCACCAAGGTAGCTGCAATCACAGACTTAGAGAAGGCTTGACCCATGTTCACTTCAGATCCAGTTCTCTCACCAAAGCCACTGGGCACAAACAATGGGTACACGGAGACACACCTGTAAAAGGACATCCCTTCAAGGGCAGAATAGGTAAGTGTTCTACCTAAATTCATAGAGACAGAGAGTGTTAAACAAAATTAGAAGAAAAAGGAATTGGCTTAAAATGAAAAGACAAGGGAAAAATTAAAAAAAAAATGAAACATAGGTAATTTACCAAATAGCTCAAAGCATTAATAATGTTAATTGAACTTGGAAAAGAATAGATGAACGCAATAAGAATTTTAATAAGGAACAAGAAAATGTAAACTAGAACCAGCATAGATAAAAAATAAAATAACTGAAATAAAAATACACTAGTTAGTATTCATAGCTTACAGTGGACAATGTCAGATTTGTGAACTCTGAAGAAGATTTAGCTTCAGGATCAGGGATTAGTCTTAATAACTCAGTGTTTTGTGTGGCAGAAGTTTTATTACAGTGAAAAAGGACAGAGAAAGCTTCTGACATAGACATCAGAAGGCAAACTGAGAGCATCCCCCTTGCTAGTCTTATCAAGGACTTATTCTTTTACTAGACCCACTCCCACAATACACATCCTAAATTAACAAGATCAGTCAGAAGGTTCCTATTAAGAAAGAGAAACATGTCCTCAAGTAAGATAAATTGTTGTTATATAATCATTAGTACAAAGCTTAAGGAAAAACATACCCTTGAGCTATTAGCTCTGGACTTACAAGGGAGCACCCCCGCCCCCCACCACCACCCCATAAGACTATCAGCTCATTTTTCTCCTTCAAAAATCTTCAAATGACAGAAGTGAGTGTCAGGATATTTTTCCAATACTGGAATAAAAAGAAATAGAAATAGATTTAAAAAAAAACAAAACCTACCACTTGATTCTCTACACTGAAAACTTACCATGCTAATTGAAGGACATAAAGGGTATTTCTCAGAACAGTGAAAACTGAGAGTCCAATACTAAACAAACCCTAATGAAAAATTAGAGGATCTTCTCGAAGTGGAAATGAAAAGGTTGCAAGAAGGAAGAATTTTACAATAGTAGAAATTTTACCACTAAAGATAAATATATAGTTAGGGTTGTGGATAAGGCATTAAATAAACTAATATGAAGATTAAAAGTTAATGAATGTAATATTTATTGAACTTCAAGTAACAAGTAAGAGATAGACATAAAAATATAAACGATAACATGAAAAACATAAAAGGTGATGAAATGGGTTAAAAAAATTTTAGATGAGATGACACCACCCTTATGGCAGAAAGTGAAGAGAAACTAAAAAGCCTCTTGATGAAAGTGAAAGGGGAGAGTGAAAAAGTTGGCTTAAAGCTCAACATTCAGAAAACTAAGATCATGGCATCTGGTCCCATCACTTCATAAGAAATAGACGGGGAAAGAGTGGAAACAGTGTCAGACTTTATTTTTTGGGCTCCCAAATCACTGCAGATGGTGATTGCAGCCATGAAATTAAAAGATGTTTACTCCTTGGAAGGAAAGTTATGACCAACCTGGATAGCATATTAAAAAGCAGAGACATTACCAACAAAGGTCTGTCTAGTCAAGGCTATGGTTTTTCCAGTGGTCATGTATGGATGTGAGAGTTGGACTGTGAAGAAAGCTGAAAGCCAAAGAATTGATGCTTTTGAACTGTGGTGTTGGAGAAGACTCTTGAGAGTCCCTTCGACTGCAAGGAGATCCAACCAATCCATTCTAAAAGAGATCAGTCCTGGGTGTTCATTGGAAGGACTGTTGTTGAAGCTGAAATTCCAACACTCTGGCCACCTCATGCAAAGAGTTGACTCATTGGAAAAGTCCCTGATGCTGGGAGGGATTGGGGGCAGGAGGAGAAGAAGATGACAGAGGATGAGATGGCTGGATGGCATCACCGACTCGAAGGACATGAGTTTGAGTAAACTCTGGAAGTTGGTGATGGACAGGGAGGCCTGGTGTACTGTGATTCATGGGGTTGCAAAGAGTTGGACATGACTGAGGGACTGAACTGAACTGAAGAATGTGTTGAATTTAAATGACTACCAGTTTAAAACTAATATATAAGCTAATTGGTCTCCATATATGAAAGCCATGAGAACCACAGATGACCAACCTATGGTAGACACACACAAGTTAGAAAGAAACAAAGGAATATCACCAAATGAAATCATCAAACTACATGGGAATAAACTAAAACAAGAAGCAAAGAACTACAGAAACATAGAAAACAAGTAATGAAATGCCAATAAGTACACTCCTACAAGAAATCATATTAAATGTCAAAGGACTGTTATTATTCAGTCACTAAGTCATATCTGACTCTGAGATTCCATGAAGAGCAGCTGCCAGGCTTCCCTGTACTTCACCATCTCCTGGAGTTTGCTCAAATTCATCCATTAAGTCAGTGATGCCATCCAACTGTTTCATCCTTTGTCATCCTCTTCTCCTTTTGTCTTCAATATTTCTCACTCAGTATCAGGGTCTTTTCCAGTGAGTCAGCTCTTCTCATCAGGTGGCCAACATATTGAAGCTTCAGCTTCAGTATCAATCCTTCCAATGAATATTCAGGGTTGATTCTTTAAGGTTGACTGGTTTTATCTCCTTGCTGTCAAAAGGACTCTCAAGAGTCTTCTCAGCCCCATAATTCGAAAGCATCAATTCTTCTCAGCCTTCTCTATGGTCCAACTCTCACATCCGTACATGACTACTGGAAAAACCATAGCTTTGACTATATGGATATTTCTTTGCAAAGTGATGACTCTGATTTTTAATATGTTGTCTAGGTTTGTCATAGTTTTTCTTCCAAGAATCAAGTGTCTTTTAATTTCATGGCTGCAGTCTAACCATAGTAATTTTAGAGTTCAAGAAAGTAAAGTCTTTTTCTATTTTCTCCCCATCTGTTTGCCAAGAAATGATGGGACTGGATGCCATGATCTTAGTTTTTTGAATGTTAAGGTTTATTTATTTATTTATTTCCTTCTGAGTGTGTGTGTGTGCTTTGCCACAGATATATTTATTCTAATTCAACTAGTTACCAAGCAGTCAGAGAATTGATCAATAAGCATAAGAATGAAAGCTTACAAACACCCTGTGCTAGTCAGGGTCAGTCTTGCTTGGCTTTTAGTCACTGCTTGCTCCCAAGTGATGCATCAGAGAAATCCTTTGTTCACAGATATTCTTTACCCTAAGCAGAACCATGGCAGGCAAGGATAAGCCATGCTTTCAAATTGTGGTGCTAGAGAAGACTCTTGAGAGTCCCTTGAACAGCTTGATGATTAAACCAGTCAATCCTAAAGGAAATCAATCCTGAACATCCACTGGATGCTGAAGCTCCAATACTCTGGCTGCTCATTGTAAAAGACCCTGATGCCAGGAAAGATTGAGGGCAGGAGGAGATGGGGGGTCACAGAGAATGAGATGGTTGGTTGGCATCACTGACTCAATGGACATGAGTTTGAGCAAACTTCAGGAGATAGTGAAGGACAGGGATGTCTGGAGTGCTGTAGTCCAAAGGATTGCTGAGTTGGACGTGACTTAGCAACTAAACAACAACCAAACTAACACAGAGTAATTTTTTTGTAAAAAGAAAAAAAAAAGGTTAAAACTAGCTTAAATAAATTCTTATCTTCTGATAGTTTAAGAGATTATATAATATATAAACATATATAAATTTTTTGGTAAATATTCTTAAATGTTTTCTGTTATGTACTGAGAACATTTCATTTTAACCTAGGCATGTGTATTTTCAAGGTGTATAAGACATTTTCTTTAAGGATTACTGTTTTGATCATGAAAGAAGTGAAAGTGAAAGTTGCTCAGTTATGTCTGACTCTTTGCAACCCCAGACTATACAGCCCTTGGAATTCTCCAGGCCAGAATATTGGAGTGGGTAGCCTTTTCCTTCTCCAGGGGATCTTTCCAACCCAAGGACCGAATCCCAGTCTCCCACATTGCAGGTGGATTCTTCACCACCTGAGCCACAAGGGAAGCCTATAGCTATAATTTTTATTATAGTTCCATATCAAATCTGTTTTACAATAAACACATTGACAATTTTTTTAAGATGCTTACATTCAATTTATTTAAGACAGAATCATTTTAAGAAAGCTGTAAAACAACTGAGTTGAGAAACTTTCCAGATTTTATTATTTTTTCTAGAGTTTTACAGTTGTCTACATGCTTACAGTGGCAACACATTTTTGAGCAAATTTTCCTGAGTATTTCCCAAGCAGTCACTTAAACTTTCATATGATTTTCTTTCAAACTCCATTAACTTACATATTTATCACCTGATATAGTAATGTGAGCACCTAGAATAAATATGTTTGTTGTGTTAGACTGTTCAGACTGCCAAAATAAAATACTGTAGACCAAGTGGCCTAAACAATAGAAATTTATTTTCCTCCTATTTCTATAAGCTGAAATGTTCAAGATCAAGGTATCAGCCTATTAACTTTCTGGTGAGAGCTCTCTTTCTGACCTGCAGATAGTCACCTTCTCTCTGTGCTCTCATACTGCTTAGCATGTGTCCAAGGAGGTAGGAAAAAATAAGGTTTTCTTCCTCTTCTTGTAACGTCACTGGCCCTTTAGATTAGAATTCCATTCTTATGACCTCATGTAATCCCAATTACCTCCTAAAACCCCTGTCTCCAAATACAGTTACATCGGGTTTAGGACCTAAACATATGAAATTTGAGGACTCACAAATTCATCTGCTAAAAGATGGTAAGCATAAGAGAACTGGTTAAAGCAGATATACTAGGCCTGCTGTGCAGGGGTATTCTATCTAGACTCACAAGCATGTCAGGAACTTTAGGTATGAAGATTTTATAGGGAAGGGGTACACCCATTACTCTTGTAAGTAGATTATTTGAGTACCAGTTATGAGTTCTACTGTGTTTAATTATGAAAGTGAAAATAAACATGGGAAGTAGTAAATCAAAACTATTTAGGGCATTTGTATTAGGTATGATTGCACTAAAAATTCAAAACAGCATGCATTTGTAAAAGGTTTTAAAGAGGATGTTCTTGTGGCATAATATTGTGCGACCCCATAGACGGCAGCCCACCAAGCTCCCCCATCCACGGGATTCTCCAGGCAAGAATACTGGAATGGGTTGCCATTTCCTTCTCCATCTTAGCAGCAACTGTGTTTAATTATGAAAGTGAAAATAAACATGGGAAGTAGTAAATCAAAACTATTTAGGGCATTTGTATTAGGTATGATTACACTAAAAATTCAAAACAGCATGCATTTGTAAAAGGTTTTAAAGAGGATGTTCTTGTGGCCTGACATTGATCATGGTCCTAGAACACTTGCTTCCTGCTCATTTCCAAATCTGTTTCTCCAGGCTTCCAGAGGAGTCTGTGATTGATTCTCTTACACATTCCAGTGATTTTTCACTTAAGACAGCTAAAGGTATTTGTACTCTGGATAGCTAACTGACAGAAAAACTGTTAACATTGTTTCTGTGTCAAAGCAAGTGGGTCTTAGAGGCAAAGTTGAAACAGTGCCAAAAGTGGAGAAAATTCTAGCTAGCTCAGTTGTGGTTGTGCCATCTAGCATGTAATTTGTGCATGTGTTTTGAAGACAGACAAATATAGGGAGTGGAGTTAGAAATTATTTTTATTTGCCAGAATTTTCTACTTTCAAATGAATAAAAATAAATTTGTGATTGAATGAGAAAATAGTATTTTTATACACAATATAATTTTCTTTCTGCTCACAGAGCATTGATATACTAATTACCAGACACTGTTTATTTATTAGCTTTGTTTCTCAGAAGGCATTTTTGCAAACTTAGTCAAAAAAATACCTTAGAGGAACTCAAACTACTAACACTACATTTCTGTAATATTCCTGTAATCTATATTTTTCAGTAATTGCTTCCATATATATTTCTCATCAAAGTATAATGCATAATTTGCTAAGAATTATATCAGAATCATTTAGCTTCCTTCAGTCTGTAAAAAGCTTGCAAAAAATAAACTGTACTTTATTTTGAAGGAAAAGCATCTGTGAAAATGACTTACAATGAAATTTGCAAGTGAAATTATCGTAATGCTTCAAACATATTTATTAGTATAATCATAGATCACAAAAGAACATTAAAAACGTTTAGTCTTGATATAATTTTTTGAATCACCAACAAATGTATATTTTCTAACTTTAGTCCTTGTAAAGAAAAGAATATCAATGCTAACCTGAGATTTGTCCTTTCTGCAAAACAAGTACAATACAGGGAGAACTTTCCCTAGGCAGATATCATTAATCTTAGCCTTCAAAAATCTATGAATTCTCATCAGTTACACTTGAAATGAAAGTAATTATGCAATAATAACATTGGCATTATAAAAGATTAAAGTTGTTTATAAGGAAATAATTGTCCTTTATCATTTCCAAAGGAATAGAACTCCAAACATGGAATTCTATCATTTATGGATGGTTGTGTTTTAAAATATAAGTACATCTAAATGTACATTGGAGATATTATATTGTTTGATTATAAATAAAATTAGTTTTATAATTAGTTTTCTCTGTAAGTAGTGTTCTATATTTTTAATAATATTAATAAATATAATTAAATAATATGTATTCAGGGAATTATTTAAGGAAAAATTGCCAGTACTGTCTGCTTTGTATGTGCATAGTGGGAGTTAAGTCTACTGGATAAATTGTGGAAGGAATCTGTGGGGATCAGCATTATAATGAGAATACAGTGATATATATGCTCAATGATTTAAAAATGAAGTACTAATTGAGACTAATAACAGACAAGTGATTCTAAATGCAATATTATTCCAATCATACAACAAATGGATTAATTACAGAAACCAAAATCCATCTTACTTCACATATATTTAGTTTTCTAGTATTATATACACTACAGTGATTATTTTATCTGGTATTTATTTCTTAAGGTATAAATATTCTGCCTCGAGTTGTGTACAATGATTTAAGGACATTTCTGGTGCCATTAAGACGTAGAATCTCATACCTAATTGTGTCTCTCAAAATCTGTTCAAATCACTGACTTAAGGTCTATATGTCTTGTTATGAACCTAGGATTATTTTCTAAAATTTAATCTCTTCCTACAGGAATTCTAAAAATGTCCTCTAACTTGGAAATACTTATGTGAAAGCAATTTTTAAAGAACTTTTGAACTATAACAAATAAAATAAAATTCCTTTCATTGAGTGTTACTATGAGATTTGTATAGATATATTAATAGACCTTATCTTTAACAATATGTTACATGTTGGAATTGATTCCTAAAGCTGATACTTGAACTTAAGAAGGATATATTTAGAAAATGTGTTGATTTATAAAAGTTTAAGGTCCACCAGTCTTGTTTACAGTATGGGTGGGAGACACTGGAAAAGAAAACTGAAAATCAGAAAGGAGAAGGCTATTTTGAGAGAATGCTGTGAAATAATTTCAAAGTAACTTATTGCAAGTTTGATAAGAAGTAAATAATTGTTGCAAAAATAGTTTAATGAGTTCAGTTCAGTCTCTCAGTCATGTCTGACTCTTCGCAACCCCATGGAGTGCAGCATGCCATGATTCCCTTTCCATCTCCAACTCCCAGAGCTTGTTCAAACTCATGTCCATTGAGTCAGTGATGCCATCCAACCATCTCATCCTCTGTCATCCCCTTCTCCTCCTGTCTTCAATCTTTCTCAGCATCAGAGATTTTTTAAATGAGTCAGTTCTTCACATCAGGTAGCCAAAGTATTGGAGTTTCAGCTTCAGCATCAGTCCTTCCAATAAATATTCGGGTCTGATCTTGTTTAGGATGGACTGGTTGGATCTCCTTGCAGTCCAAGGGACGCTCAAGAGGCTCTCCCAACAGCACAGTTCAAAAGCATCAATTCTTTGGTGCTCAGCCGCTTTCTTTATAGTCCAACTCTCACATCCATACATGACTACTGGAAAAACCATAGCTTTAACTAGATGGACCTTTGTTGGCAAACTAATGTCTCTGCTTTTTAATATGCTGTCTATGTTGACCAAGCTTTTCTTCCAAGGAGCATGCGTCTTAATTTCATGGTTGCAGTCACCATCTGCAGTGATTTTGGAGCCCCTCAAAAAAAGTCTCTCACTGTTTCCATTGTTTCCTCATCTATCTGGTATGAAGTGATGGGACTGGATGCCATGATCTTAGTTTTCTGAATGTTGCATTATAACCAAGCTTTTCACTCTCCTCTTTCACTTTCACCAAGAAATTCTTTAGTTTTTCTTTGCTTTCTGCCATAAGTGTGGCATCATCTGCATATCTGAAATTATTGATATTTCCCCCAGCAATCTTGATTCCAGATTGTGCTTCATTCAGCCTGGTATTTTGCTTGATGTACTCTGCATATAAGTTAAATAAGCAAGGTGACAATATATAGCCTTGACATACTCCTTTCCTGATTTGGAACCAGTCTGTTGTTCCAGGTCCAGTTCTAAATGTCGCTTCCTGACCTGCATACAGATTTCTCAGGAGGCAGGTAAGGGAGGTCTGGTATTTCTATCTCTTTAAGAATTTTCCACAGTTTGTTTTGATCCACACAGTCAAAGGCTTTGGCGTAGTCAATAAAGTAGAAGTAGATTTTTTTCTGGAACTCTCTTGATTTTTTGATGATGCAACAGATATTGGCAATTTGATCTCTGGTCTCTCTGCCTTTTTTAAATCCAGTTTGAACATCTGAAAGTTCATGGTTCAGGTACTGTTGAAGCCTGGCTTGGAAAATATTGAGCATTAATTTGCTAATATGTGAGATGAGTGCAGTTGTGTCGTAGTTTGAGCATTCTTTGGCATTGCCTTTCTTCAGGACTGGAATGAAAACTGACCTTTTCCTGTCCTGTGACCGCTGCTGAGTTTTCCAAATTTGCTGGTATGAGTGTAGCACTTTCACAGGATCATCTTTTAGGATTTGACATAGCTCAACTGGAATTCCATCGCCTCCACTAGCTTTGTTTGTAGTGATGCTTCCTAAGGCCCACTTGACTTCATATTCCAGCATGTCTGGCTCTAGGTGAGTGATCACACCATTGTGATTATCTGGGCCATGAAGATCTTTTTAATACAGTTCTTCTATACAAGAATACACATTCTTCCCACTTCTTAATATCTTCTGCTTCTGTTAGGTCCATACCATTTCTGTTCTTTATTGTGCCCATCTTTGCATGAAATGTTCCTTTGGTATCTTGAATTTTCTTGAAGAGATCTCCAGCCTTTCCCATTCTACTGTTTTCCTCTATTTCTTTGCACTGATCACTAAGGAAAGCTTTATCATCTCTCCTTGTTCTTTGGAACTTTGTATTCAAATGGTATACCTTTCCTTTTCTCCTTTGTTTTCACTTTAATGAGTAGGTGGTTGTAATCATACACACAAAAACAGATAGAAATGCATGTATACACATACTTTATGGTAACTATTCATGCTTTAGTAGGAAAACCAGATTATACAGAAGAACTGAAGATCAATTTACTTTCAAATACTTACTAATGAATACTATTTATAATAATTTGAAAATGTGATATTAAACCTATAAACTAGATTTGATAGTAAACTAAGAAAAGTACAAATATTTTGCATTTTCATATTTCCCATAGAAATCCTAATGTAGAATGAATGGCCCAAGATCTATGTAATGTACCAGTTTTGTTCTTTTTCTTTTCAGAGAGTTTTATTATTGAAATCCACAGATAATTATTATGGGTTCATTTGCAAAACCCAATTTAAAAATAATATTTTATTCAATAACAAAGCTATATGGTTAGAAAGTGCAAGTAAATAAGAGGTTTAAAAAATTAGTTAAAGTAACAAAAATTATTGTTTGAGGATATGATTGTAGACTTAAGATTCTAACTTACTTAATGGAAAATTACTAAAAATCTATGGAGAAATGGATGGATATATTGATGAAATTAGTAATTGAAAAAATTATGCCCTATTTGAATCTTCTGTTTTTCTATCTTTGACTCTTTTTCATTCTTGAAATACCACACTGACTAATCTGCTTGAATTATATATCTTAAGGATCAGAGGACATAGTCTGTTTGTTCTCATAAGTGGGCAATTGGCACTTTAGTTATCTTCTACGTTAGAAGCATATTCATTATTAAAAGTTAATTTGTAATTAGGTTTGTTTCTTTTTTGACCCCCTATGTAGACTGTTTCTGATACATTCCCATAATATACAATTTATTAGGTATATATGCTTGATAGTTTATATATGTATGTATATATATAAGATCTCCTGGAGTAGGAAATGGCAACTCACTCCACTATTCTTACCCGGAAAATTCCATGGACAGAGGAACCTGGCAAGCTAGAATCCATGAGGCCTCAAAGAGTTGAACATGACTGAGTAACAGATCACACATATTGTACATACCAGAAATGTTTCCCTAATGTAAAGTGTAATGTCTACATTTATTATAATATGTTTAAAAATCTATGCTAAGGTTTTCTTTATCACTTAAAATGAAATTAAATATTATGCCATTTCTTTTAAAATTTCTCTTCAAAAGATTTTCAGCTTTTATTATAGCAATTCATAATAAACATAAGTTTCATAAAATTGGCACCTATTTGGCTTACTTTCTAAAAATGAATGTATACATCATAAAGATTGTTTTCACTTTTTAATGAAGTTATGATACTTATATAAAAGTTATTTTTTAAAGGAGAAAATGCAAAAACTAAAAAGCCAAACCTTTAAACTTTGAAATGCATGAAAAATAATTAGAAATAATTAATAAATTATTTAGAAAAGCCTCAATATAGAGCTTAAAGTAAAATTTCATAGCAATACAAATATTTATAAAGAATCTCCCATGGATTAGATTTAGGGGAAAATATGCAAATGTGATCTATTCACTTCTCTATAACATCACAGCATTTTTTTTTATGGTGATGAATAAACCAATGAAAATTTAATACTAGACTGGATTCACTCTCATGGAGTCAGGGATTTGTACTGTGACAGGGAATTCAAGGGAATAATTTTGGCTGAAACAAATTTCCCTTCAGGTGCTATCTTTGAAAACATAGCTCTGCTTTGTCTCCATTATCTTCTGCTCTCATTATGGAAAAACTGGTTGTGTGAACTAGCACATCTTTGCCCTCACTTAATAGCTATTAAATTTATGTTTATTAAAAAATAACTTTACCATCTCTAGGAAATAATATACTTGGTAGTACGGTGCAGGACAGCACCAGCAAGACAAAGAAGGTTGATCTTTATAAGGAGATATACTTTTGCTTGTGGGTGACAAAAATTCAATTTAATTCAATTTAGGCTACATATATATATATATATATATATATATATATATATATATATATTTGACCCAAGAACTAAAACCGTCTGAAGAGCAAGAAGATCCCAGAGACCAAGGCGGGGGGAAATGCCAGCGTTCTTCCCATCTTAGGGGGAAGAAGCCTCTCTCTGCATGCAGATTTTATTTTTTCCATCTAGGCCACATCTTCACAACCTCACTAGCAGATAGAAAAGATTTCTTTGGTTCCAACTTTAAAGTTCCTAGAGAAGGAATTTGAATGATGTAGAAGTGGGGGAGGTAATATTCCCATCCCCGCTGCCATGGAAACAGAATAATCTTCATTAACCATTCCCTCAAGAGCCCTGAAGCCACTTCCCTGGTGGCTCAGATAGTAAGGAGTCTGCCTGCAATGCAGGAGACCAGGGTTAGATTCCTGGGTTGGGAAAAATCCCCTGGAGAAGGAAATGGCAACCACTCCAGTATTCTTGCCTGGAGAATCCCATGAACCTAAGAGTCTGGCAGCCTATACAGTCCATGGGTCACAAAGAGTCAGTCATAACTGACCGACTTCACTTTCACTTCAAGAACCATATGACATGGAGTCAAGCCATTTTTGCCTTACAGAAAGGAAGGCAGCTTGGCAAAATTTATTAACTACTTAAAAATATACTTATATTTGTATCAAGTAGAATAAAAAGCAATTTCACACTCTGTAGCTATTTTAAGGCTTAGTAATTTTCTAACAAAAACATTTTGGAAATGGTGAGATTGAGTCCCAGAAGGCTTAAGTAATTTACAGAGTTAACACACATAGTAAATACCAGAACTTAGACTAGTAACTTAGAGCTTAGAATTTGAAATTCATGTTCACATCACATTCAGATATACATGACTGTGGATTCACAAATATTTTAATATTAGAGACTAAGTATTAATTGTACAAAGGAATAATGTTCAAAGAAAACTTAAATAACTTGAGCTGAATGCCAGACATTTAAAAAATCTCTTCCAACTACTTCTAACCATCAGATCCCTCTAACCACTACCTATTTTCTCTGTAGTCCAAGTAGTATCTTCTAATGATGAATGATTTGATTTCAGAGTGAATTTCCTCTCTTACAAGATTTCATAAAAGACAGCAATTCTGCAGAAGTAAACATTGTGAAAGCATTTAGATGAAGACATTCTTTTTAAGAGAATAAATATAAAGACTGTATGTTTCCTTTATATAATATATAAATATCCACATGCCTTATAATTAATGTCTAGAATGATTACAAAAACTTTGGCTGCAGATGGTTAGGTGAACATTAATGGTCATGAGTACTGGAATGAATCATATTCCCAAACTTCCTTTTTACCTCTTTACTCATAAAAATTTTCACAAGCTCCAAATATCTGAAAAGTTTCAGTTTGAACCCTGACCCAATTACAAAATGAAGGTTAGCCACTAGAACACAGAAAATATACAGGTTGATGCATTGGGGTCTGTTTTTTTTTTTTTTTTTTCCCTCAATTCTCCTATTCTTCATTCCTTTAGCCCACTGGACTGTCCCCTTCTCTATTGCTAGGAATTTTCCACATTTTTATTTTTCTTCACTCCCACTGGAAGGTCTATTGTAAATTCCTTTTCTGCTCTTATTTTCAGGCTCAAATTGCCTGGTTATTTATGATAATATTTACCAGAAAGAAACTACATATTCTTTTTCATCATGTAACTTTGATCTGTAATTATGTTGATAATAACCTTTTGCTTTATTCTATGTATGTGATACTTTGCTACTAGATATAAGGGTAAAAATAATCCAGACTTATTTTATTGCATAATATTATGGAATGTGTATTATCTGTTTGAAGAAAGTCACCAAGTAGAATTAAAGTTGAATAAAAAAGAAGTCTAGTATCAATAAGAAATGCATTTAGTTGTTTCATTTGTTATGTTTAAAGGCACATGTTCTATCGTGTATGTGTGTTTCAATTTGAGTAATTTCTTTTGATTTGTCTTCAAGTTATTTGAATTTTTTTCTCCTTTGTGTCACATCTATTGATGAGATCACAAGAGGTATACGTCATTTCTGATAGTAAAATCTTCTTCATTTCTCAGTTCAATTCAATCACTCAGTCATGTCCGACTCTTTGAGGCCTCATGGGCTGTAGCACACAAGGCCTTTCTGTCCATCACCAACTCCCAGAATTTACTCAAACTCATGTCCATTGAGTTGTTCCATCCAACTATCTCACCCTCTGTTGTCCCATTCTCCTCCTGCCTTCAATCTTTCCCAGCAGCAGGGTCTTTTCCAATGAGTCAGTGCTTTGCATCAGGTGGCCAAAGTATTGGAGTTTCAGCTTCAACATTAGTCCCCTCAATGAATATTCAGGACTGATCTCCTTTACGATAGACTGGTTTGATCTCTTTGCAGTCCAGGGGATTCTCAAGAGTCTTCTCCAACACCACAGTTCAAAAGCATCAATTCTTTGGAGCTCAGCTTTTTTTATAGTCCAACTCTCACATCCACACATGACTACTGGAAAAACCATAGCTTTGACTAGATGGGCCTTTGCTGGGAAAGTAATGTCTCTGCTTTTTAATATGCTGTCTAGGTTGGTCATAACTTGTCTTCCCAGGAACAAGTGTCTTTTAATTTCATGGCTGCAGTCACCATCTGCAGTCATTTTGGAGCCCCCCCCAAAATAAAGTCTCTCACTGTTTCCCCATCTATTTGGCATGAAGTGATGGGACTGGATGCCATGACCTTAATTTTCTGAATGTTGAGCTTTAAGCCAACTTTTTCACTCTCCTCTTTCACTTTCATCAAGAGGCTCTTTAGTTCTTCTTTGCTTTCTGCCATAAGGGTGGTATCATCTGCATATCTGAGGTTATTGATATTTCTCCTGGCAATCTTGATTCCAGCTTATGCTTCATCCATCCCAGAATTCTCATGATGTACTCTGCATATAAGTTAAATAAACAGGGTTACAATATACAGCCTTGACAAACTCCTTTCCCAAATTGGAACCAGTCTGTTGTTCCATGTCCTGTTCTAACTGTTGCTTCCTGACCTGCACACGGGTTTCTCAAGAGGCAGGTAAGGCATTTCGTTTGATGCTTCCTTACAATTTTTTACACTGTTGATGTTGATAGTGTGGCTCAGGTTTTCCTTAGAGCCTTTCACACTGTGGGGAGAGAGCAAATTAGCCAAGATGACATGTTCAGGCTCTCTCACACCACGTTTTGCAAATAATGAGGATGGGACAACTGAGATCATTTGTAGCACTGTGCATGCATGTGTCACGAGGTACTCACTTGATCATGGGACACTGTGTGGTATGCATACATGTGAGCTCCACCTAGAAGGAAGTAGCTTTTTATTGCTGCATCATGGCTATGTCCATTGGGCCAGCCATTAGAGGACGGACTATAGACTGTCTACTGCTCTAGCTGCTGCATCATCCAGGAGAGGATCCTGCTATGGCTGTTGTCAGCCAGGAGAGGTTGTGTTGTGTTAGGTTACCCTATGGCTGCTGCATCAGCCAGGAGAGATCTGCAGTCCCTGTAGTTCCTGTGGCTTCTTGAGTTGCCTTCCATCCTCTTAGCTTGTGCCTTGCCTACCCTGGGTTCTGTAAACAGTACAAAGAGTGTAGCAAGACAGCTGGGGTCACAAACAGGATGAAAAGCAATACACACACATTAATCATAATTATTTTACCATCCATATTAGATAGCTCTAATGTCTCTGTTTATCACTGTGTGTTCTGACATTTTTGTTTTTCATCTTTTCTCCCTTTGTAATGTAAAGTTGTTATTTGTTATTTAAAGTCTATTATTCTGGTGGCAGGGATGTCTTATTTCAATTAGCCTAAGGTATTGGCACATTCTGTCCCAGGGAACTCATGGATGTGGTGCTCTTGGTTCTACTCTTTTTTTTTTAGTTACAGATTAGTTATAGTTACAGGTTTAATTATAGTTATGAGTCCAGTGTATAATCCTGCTTCTCCACCAGGAATAGGATTTTTTCCTTTATTTCATTTCCCAAGAGCTATGAGTTTTTACCAGTGACCAAGAAAATCATAATCTGTTTCCCTTTCCTGCTCAAATTCAAACTCCCCACTGCATAGTGTATAGGCAAGATGAATTTGGGTAGAGTTTCTTGCCCTCTTCATACAACTGTTTTTTCCTCACCCAAGGTCACTACAGTGGGTAATTATCAGCATTCTTTCCTGCCTTTTTCTGTGAAAATCCAGTAAGTTTCACAGAGAAAGAAGAATAAACAAAATTGGCTGTCATTAATTTAGCAGGTTCTTGAATTTCACAGTGTCCCACTAGCTCAATTTTCAAGTGCAGCAAGGTCATCAATGATTCTAGTTGAATTTTGTTTACCTGTGTTCAGTTGCATTATTATACACTACCTGAGTAAGTGCTTCCATTTCATCTCTCCCTATAGGTTTTCATTTCTGTTTGATTTGAGACTAGTTGTTAACTCTGTGACCTAAGATCTTAATGTATTGAAAAAAGAATTTGAAATTATTTTAGAGTTTCTTTGTGGCAGGGTGAGAGCAGCACTCCTAGCTCTCTATATCAAGCAGTGGGGCCAGAGGTACTCATTATAATTAACCTAAGAACATAGTTTCAATTCATGGTTAGGAAGTTAGGCAGTTTTTGAAGATGATTTATAGGTTTCTCAGTCCAGAATATAATTCTCTGCCTTTGCGATCTAAGATCCCAAAAGTTTAAATATATCTCTAGCCCAGAAAACTCTCTTATGTGTATATATTGTCTTTCCACTAAATACTTGAATTGTATTCATAGACATACTATATGCTAGGACTTAAAATGTGAACACCAAACTTCTTGATTATTTGTCCATGAACTGAGACATCCCACAGTGTTCTCACTAGTATTTTACTTCAGTTCAGTTCAGTCTCTCAGTCATGTCTGACTCTTTGTGACCCCATGGACTGCAGCATGCCAGTCCTCTCTGTCCATCACCAACTCCCGGAGTTTACCTAAATTCATGTCCATTGAGCCGGTGATGCCATCCAACCATCTCATCCTCTGTCCTCTTCTCCTCCTGCTTTCAATTTTTCCCAGCATGAGGGTCTTTTCCAATGAGTCAGTTCTTTGCATCAGGTGTCCAAAGTATTGGAGTTTCAGCTTCAACATTAGTCTTTCCAATGAACATTCAGGACTGATCTCTTTTAGGATGGGCTGGTTGCATCTCCTTTCTGTATTTTACTACCCATAAATAATACAAATATTGCTATAATTTAGTATAAATACATTTATTGGGAGAGTCACATTAACTGAACATTAATGCAAATAAGCAAACAATTATGAACTTTGTTGGGTTGTTTCAAGGAAAGCTACAGGCAAAATGAAGGGAGTATCATGGAATTCTTTGCTTAAGGAGAAGGACATGTCTTACAGACTTAGAGTAGTCCCATGGGGTTTGTTTCAGAGAACATTAGGGCAATGGAATGAGGGAGAGTGGGAGGAATAGGTAAAGGTAGGTTCTTTATATATGCATATGTATGTGTGTGTATATATATATTTATATTTATGTTTATATTTTGCAACAGAATTCCTTTAGTATTCTAAAGGATTCATGTCTAAATGTGTGGTGTTTGAGTAGATTGTACAATTTCAGGTTTTAAATAGCATATTTAGAATCTACTACATCATTATTACAAAGAAGTCTTCTACTTCCGTGGGTTCAATTTTTACATGATGAACTTTTAGGCAATTAAACCAATATAATTAAGACAAAAATTTTACCATCATTTTGAACAATTGTCCATCAGCTAAAATTAATATATCTCAAGCATAAACATACTGGTTCTGTATGTCAATTAGCTGTCTAATTTTGGCATCATCATCATCTTTGGCTCTAAAGTAGCTTTTCCATATACATAGTATTTTGCTGCATTTGATCTTGCAGACATGCATGCTCAGTTGCTTCAGTCATGTCCAACTCTATGCAGCTCTATGGACTGTAGCCCACCTGGCTCCTCTGTCCATGAGATTCTCCAGGAAGGATACTGGAATGGGTTGTCATCCCAAGATCCTCCTCTAGGGGATCTTCCCAACCTAGGGATTGAATCCACATCTCCTGCATTGCAGGCAGTGGATCTTATTAGGCTCTAAAAATTAAAAGAAAATAAAAAGTGAAATTGCTGATAAGAATTTTAGGCATCAACAATGAAATACAGTTGTATTATGTATAGGTCCCATAAGTATATTATCCCTAATCTCAAACCAATCTTAGTTCTCAAGCAACCTGTGTTTAATTTCAAGGAAAAAGAAATCCAGGAATATTACAAAATAAGCTGTGAAAACAAATATTAACTGAGTGATTATCAGATAAATAAACAAAAATATTTATTTTATATACAAGAAGCTGAACTACTTGTTAGTGAAAAAATTAAATTGTTAGGGATTATTGAGGGGGAAAGTTGGAAGATAAAAATCAAACACACATACTTAGAATATGAATTTGGGCACTCCCTACAGAATGAGAAGTTTTAATAATTTGTGAACGACTTACATTGTTGGTTAGATTGGTTTTACTCTAGGTTTGAGGGGGAATTTCCTCCTCCCTTCCTTAATATTATCTTTGCTACTATTTTGAATGCTTTTTTTTTTTTTATAGCCATTAGTGTGGTAAAATAAAGTATGGTACTTCAGTCATCAATCCAAAAATCCAAAACATTCCCATACTGAGTTAAGAATAAAGCATTTTTTAAAAAGCAACATTGATAATTTTTATGCACAATGAAGCTTTAAGAGTCACAGTTCTAAAAAGTTTAAATTGGAATGGAAACTCAATAAAAGATGCCAAGAAAGAAAAGAAACCATTATAGTTTTGTCTATCACTAACTTAAGATCACTTCTGTAGTTTACCAGGGAATTAACTAACGAGTTCAAAACCAAGCTAGTAATGAAGAATTTATTTGTTCTTGACCTTATTCTGGGTAGATGGTTGAGCTGAGGCAAGATTCTTTAGCCTAAACACTAATGATGACTCCTCAGAATGTGGCCCTTCTACAAAACATAAAATATTTTCAATTGAGCTCTGGAATTCTATATTTTTACAAACTCAAAAGCCAACAAAAGAGTTTAACTATAAATAAATAAATGTAGAAACTATTAATAATAGCTTGTAAATCCTAAAATTGAGAGACAAATGAATTTTAGCTATCTAACCTGAATCAAGATCAAGTAGGAGACTGTTTCCATACATATTGCAAACAATAAACAATTAACTATTCTTTAATTGAAAAGGGGGGCGTATGATCTGTTTGTTACACACACACACACACACACACACACACACACATACACTCATATTTCACAGTTAATGAGATATTTCATTATGGCTGTTTAACAAGAGCTTTTTATGCTTAATCAAAGCATTTAATGCACTTCTAAGGGTATTCCACTTAGCAGTAGGTTGATTGGGAACTGCCTTCAGGGACCTCTGAGTTTACACCCATTTAAAATTTGGTTTATGAAACTTGTTCTGCATATTGCATGCTAATATAGGCTGTATTTTTTGTAATTATAACAAGGATATTGGGAATTCTTAATTAAATATTCAAGAGGTTTCTTAACTTCTTGTGGCATAAGCAATTAAGAGAGAGATTTCTTCAGGAAATCAGAAAGATCATTGGAATGAGCTTCATTTTGTCAAGTGAGTCTGATAATTAAACTTATTAATGATTTTATTGATTAATATTTAAACTCTTTATATATTAATCATGATTTCTATTTTGAGAATTTTCTCTGACCCTTGAGCTAATTGACTTTATATCTTTTCCTATATCATATTTATAAAAATCCAGTGAGATAGTTATTACTGCTTCTATTTTACAAACAAATGGAAGCTTAGACATAAAGTAATTTTGAGAAAAGACACACAAATAGTAAATGGTAGAATTATAAACTTATTCCTAATGTATTTGACTCCTAAGCCAATGTTCTGGACAACAATAACTAAAAATTCCAGAAGACAAATTCCTCATTATTCTTTCCACTGATTATCTTCCTTCTGTGCTCAGGAACTAATTTATTATAGTTATCTTGGCTTTTTACTAGGATTCAGCCTCAGAAATTTTCACTGTTTGAATTTGTGGGGGCTTATAGAGTTTCCTTGCTACTCTGAAGTTAAATAGAGAAAATAAAATTAGTATGTTGCTATTTAAAATTCTACAAATATTTTTGCATATTTCAAACAGTAGTGTATATTTGTATAGCTGTGGTTCTTTCAGAAATCTTAAGTGAATGAATACTTTTTATGGAGAATTATATGTATAGTAAAATTTTTATTTAAGAAGTATATACACAAAATTCAATGTTATTGCAGAATAGCTGTAAAATAAAATTAAGTATTAAAACTATATAAAAAAAAAACCCTGAATTATCCCACATGTGTGTGCTGTGTGCTAGGTCTCTTCAGTTGCGTCCCAGTCTTTGCAACCCGTTGGATAGTGGCCACCAGGCTCATCTTTCCATGGGATTCTCCAGGCAAGAATAATTGAGTGGGTTGTCATGCCCTTCCTCAGCAGATCTTCCCAACACAGGAATCAAACCCCTGTCTCATGCATTGGCAGGTGGGCTCTTTATCCCTAGCACCACGTGGGAAGCCCTGATTGTGCCATAATTGAGAAAAATTTCACTGTTGGTAGCCAGCTCATATCTTGTGGCATGTGGGCTATCACTGACAAGCCAGTTGTTTTTCTGTTCAAGAACTGCAACTTTTCCACCATATGACCTGGGGGCCTGATGTCACAGGTGCTTTGCTCCAGGGCGACTTTTCATTTCTGTTCCTGTCATGCTCTTTTAAAACACAGACTCCATGCTGCTAAAAAAAGAAATAGCATTTTATTTTCCTCAGAAAAAAGAGAAATGGGTTTCTCTTTCTCTTGATTTCAATACTTTTAAAAGTGCCTTGTAATAGATCATGAAGGTCTCAGTGTTGACTTTTTATGTATTTCACCTAGAAGTATTCCCTCCCTAGTTTTCATGAATTCTCCTGATGGAGATATATTTGGAAGGGGTATTAGCAACAACTATCAATTCGTAGGGATGAACCACCTTCATACTATTCTCAAGGTAATTGCTGAGGCTAGTTAAATATGCCAGATTGTTTCTTTTCTCAGCGTAAGCCATTCTCATAGAGCATGGAGGTCCCCTTATCTGTGTTTGATTCCATCAATTTCCACTCCAAGTGCACACATATATTTCTGAATCCTAAACAGCTTATTTATAAACATTAACACAAAACTGTTTTATTAAACATATATTTAAAAATAATCAATGAAATAGTTAACATCTTGTAAGACTAATCAATTTAAAAGAAAAAAGATACAAATTAAGTTGAAAAAATATAATGCTAGATACATAAGAGAAAAATAAAATAACTGTGTGTTATAACCAAAACTAAAATCTTTGAAAATATTGGTAATACACATAAAACTATCAATATTTGCAATATGTCATGAAATCAATACAATGAAAGAAAATAAAACTGTTATTAAAGAACCATCCTTACATATTTTGACTGTGAATTAGGGTTTATATTTCCTTGCAAAAATAGCAGTTAGATAGTTTTATTGTTCCAGTACATAAATGAATGGTTATTTAATAAATGATTTTTAGCTTGTTCTTTAGTTTAAGTGTGACATATGAGTTTACTGACAGCAAATACATTTTTTAATGGCATTTAAATTCCCATCCATTATATGAACACACATAATTTAACTAGTATTTTTAATTTCCTGTATTTTGATTTTATAATAATGCTTACCAGAAAATTTCTATAAAGTCTTTTGTTCATCTATATAATTAACCACATTTTGCACTATCACCAATATAGTATGAACAAGCATATTCATCTAGAATTTCAACAAACTTGGCCTTACTTTTTTGTATCTTCTTATTGTTTTTCCCTTATTACTATTTATTATTTGTATGGTGAACTTACACTCGAGCTAATGAAATTCTTTGTACCTCGCCAAAAATTGCCTAAATTGGAGAAGAGAAAAGATCCTACAATTTATTTAAGGTATAATGTAGTAGGTTGAAAAGATTCAGAACATGATCTCATATGCTAGTGGGTTCTTTGTATATGTAATGAGTTAAGAATCTTTATGTTTAATCATCCCTGCTTTAACAGAATGGTACCCAAATCCAATGACTTGATGTCCCTATGAAAAGAAAAGCAAACATAAAGAGATAGAAGAATGTCATCTGGAGACAAAAACTGACTAGTGTAATGATGCCACAAATCAAGGAATGGCTAGGACCACAAGAAACCAGAAAATAAAAGAATATTTGCCTAGAACTTTCAGAAGGAGTGTGTCCCAGCTAATAATCCCAGATTTCAGATTTCTAGATTTCAGACTGTGAAACAATAAATTTTTGTTATTTTTAACTCTCAAAATCTGTGGTAATTTATTTTGACCCTAGGAAATTGCTATGTGTGGCCTGAGTTAGTCTTTTTACTTTCTCTCAAGTTGTTAGCCAGACTTCCACTGAGCATAATAATAACCCTATCCTTGCTGTGAAATATCACTCTTAACCTTTAAAATATTTTAATTAGTTTCTAGTAGAAACACTATTTTAGATGTACCCAATCATTCATTTCTTCAAATATATGATTGAAGATTTTCCTAATTGTGTTAGTTCTCCCTTAAAACTTCTAAAATTTCTTTTAAAAATTCTTCCTCAAAATGAATTTTAAAATCCTTTGTAAAATGACGAAAAATTGCCATTGACTTTTTACTGCAAATGAATTCTATGTATGGAAAATATATGGAAATGAAAATTTTTGCTCCTACTCTCAACTCTTACCCAAGAAGTTTCCATATTTGCCATGAGTCACATCTAATTTTCACATTTCAGTTGTTATATTCATATATTTAATATGAGTCATATATATTTCTTATATATCTTATTTCTGAATTCAATTGATATCTTTAGTGTTCTATCCTTTAGTAGGTAGGAACTGTTCACTGTGACTTTTATTTATTATGTACATTATTCCTATTTAACTAAGAAGTTTGATTAAAAATGGTGGTAGATTCTATTAAACATCTTCCTGGTACTTATTGAGTTAGTAATTAGGCATTATACTATTGACCTATGATATTGTTTTGAGTTTATTTTCTGTAGGTAGGTCTTTTCCTTCTCTTGTTTTCTGCTTAAAGAAGTCCCTTTAGCATTTGTTGTAAAGCTGGTTTGGTGGTGCTGAATTCTTTTAACTTTTGCTTGTCTGGAAAGCTTTTGATTTCTCCATCAAGTCTGAAGGGGAGTCTTGCTGGGTAGAGTATTCTTGGTTGTAGGTTCTTTCATCACTTTAAATATATCATGCCATTCCCTTCTGGCTTGTGGAGTTTTTGTTGGTAAGTCAGCTGATAACCTGATGAGAGGTCCTTTTATGTTATTTGTCATTTTCTCCTTGTTGGTCTTAATATTTTATCTCTGTTTTATTTTTTGTCAGTTTGATTGCTATGTGTCTCGGTGTGTTCCTTCTTAGGCTTACTCTGCTTAGGACTATGTGCTTCCTGGGCTTTGTTGATCATTTCCTTTCCCGTGTTAGGGAAGTTTTCAGCGATTATTTCTTCAAGTATTTTCTCAGGTCCTTTCCCTCTTCTTCTGGGACCCTTATAATGAGAATGTTGGTGAATTTAATGTTTTCTCAGAGGTCTCTTAGGCTGCCTTAATTTCTTTTCATTCTTTTTTCTGTGTCTGTTCTGTGGCAGTGATTTATACCATTCTGTCCTCCAGGTCATATATCATTTCTTCTGCCTCAGTTATTTTGCTATTGATTCCTTCTAGTGTACTATTCATCTTTGTTTGTTTGTTCTTTAGTTCTTCTAGGTCTACCTTAAGCATTTCTTGCATCTTCTCAATCTTTGACTTTACTCTTTTTCCTAGATCCTGTATCAGCTTCATTCTCATTATTCTGATTTTTTTTTTTTTTTTTTTCTGGAAGGTTGCCTATCATTACTTCATTTGGTTGTTTTTCTGGGATTTTATCTTGTCCTTTCATCTGGGACATGACTGTCTGCTTTTTCATGCTGATTAATTTTCTGTAGTGTGTTTTAGTCACTGTGGGATTGTGGTTCTTCTTGCTACTTCTGTCTGCCCTCTGATGGATGAAGCTAAGAGTCTTGTGTAAGCTTCCTGCTGGGAGGGAGTGCTGGTGGGAGGAACTGGGTCTTGCTCTGGTGGGCAAGGCCTTGCTCAGTAAAGCTTTAATATAATTATCTGCTAAAGGGCGGGGTTGCACTTGCTTCCTGTGTACATGCATGTGTGCTAACTCCCTTCAGTCATGTCCAATTCTTTGTGGCTCTATGGACTACAGTCCTCCAGGCTTGTCTGTCCATGGGACTCTCCAGGCAAGAATACCGAATTGGGCTACCATGCCCTCCTCAAGGGGATCTTTTTGACTAAGTGATTGAACCAGAGTATCTTACAGCTCCTGCAGTGGCAGGAGGGTTCTTTACAACTAGTGCCGCCTGGGAAGCCTTATAAGTCACTTGGGAAGCTTAAAAATCTATGTCCTCCAGAGATTCTGATTATCTAATTGAATGGTTTCAAAAACTCTCCAGATGATGCTATCTGCCTCGAGGATTGAAAACCATTTCAGGAGAGCAACCCCGCAAGCTTCCCAAACTATGCCTTCTACCTTCCTCCCTTAGAAGGGATGAGGCAGAGAAGACTGTTTTCTTATTTACTCTTTCTGGATGTTATTATCCTTGCTTAAATATATCAAATGATAAAAGGTGTAAATGACAAATACCCATATACAACACTAGAATTGTGTTCAAGAAAAATGGCTGATAGGTAAAGAGATGATACATACAGGCTTATTTCTGCTAGTTAGCCCAAATAAAACCATTTTTGAAA
Organism: Odocoileus virginianus; assembly: GCF_023699985.2. Lineage (NCBI taxonomy): Eukaryota > Metazoa > Chordata > Mammalia > Artiodactyla > Cervidae > Odocoileus > Odocoileus virginianus. The sequence goes on along the minus strand of NC_069675.1, from coordinate 54,862,122 downwards.
AAAATAAATATCAGCCATGGGTCACACACACAAACAACATGGGAGTGGGTCACTTTCCAGGTAAAGAGACAGAGACAGAGAATGAGAAGGCAAGAGGGGAAAAATAAGAAATAGAGAGAGAAATGTGAGAGAGTGGTAGAGAGAAAAAGGCAATGAATAATAGATGGAGAGGATAAAGACTAAGCTTTTGTACCAGGAAATATATTCACAGCGCAATAAAAATATAGTCTGTAATACAGGAACCTGTGGATCTATCCTGGGCACTTTGGCACTGAAGTAGTAATTCAAGCTTTAAGAGAGCCATGAAAGCCTAAATAACTTCAATTTTGTGCCTGTATTTTATGAGATCATCAAAACACTTCAAGTAAATTACAACTTCAAAATCAATTTCTCTCTTCAGCAGATCATCTATTATCCTATATGATTGAAGCTTGCATCTCTTAACTGGTGTATTATCCAAAGCAAAGTCAAACCCAAAGTTCTTATTTAATACCAGCACTTCAGCTCCTTGAAGAAATAGAAAATAAAAATGCTAATCTATATACATCACTTTGTGTTATAGTGCTGGGTTTTTATATTTATGTGGAGAAAGTAATTGGAAATGAAAGAAAATAGTGTGTTTGAAATAGGATAAATGGCCTAAGTTCAGAATTCAGGGATTTCCCCTGTCACATACTCACTACATTATGTGGACAGGTCAATTAACCTCTATGAACACCCTTTTTCTCAGGTATGAAATGAGAATAAGATAAATCATCTATGGAAGTACTTATCTATGGATAGATTCATACACCTTAGTAGGATGGTACTATGCTGGCCCATTCTATCTATAGAGAATGAACCAACTTCAATATCGAGGGTGGGAAAGATTAAAGGATATTAGCAATATTGATCATAGCATATGATATACATATTAAAGTATTTGAAATACATAGGATAGACCTCTATAAATTGTAAATATGTGTGCTAGTTATATAAATATTTGGAATTTAAGAAAAGTAGAAGAGCACATCAAATTAAAATTTTTCTATGATTAGGATTTCATAGTCAAGGTACATCTGCTGCTGCTGCTGCTAAGTTGCTTCAGTCGTGTCTGAATCTGTGCGACCGCATAGATGGCAGCCCACCAGGCTCTGCCATCCCTGGGATTCTCCAGGCAAGAACACTGGAAGGTACATCTAGATAAGAGAAAGTATAAAATCTAGAATAACCATAGCGTAACACTTGGGACTATTAACAAAAGCTGAACACTTCAAATTATGTTTTCCTACAAAGTAGAGAGTGCTCTGCAGACAAAAGGTTAATATTGAAAATTTAGGTATTAATAATCTTCAGTGTCTATACAATGAAATGAATTAAAAAGGCTCTCAAGAATGGCCTCTTAGAAATCTCTGTGTTTGTTTTTATTTCAGGCCTGGTGAGATAAAGAAAAGTAATAGAGCTTCAGAAATAAAAATGACAGTAAATAATTATAACAGTGCTTTTAAAGAATCAAAATTTTTGTTGCAACATTGAAATATGAGATGTGGGATTGGAGCTGTTATTTGGAAATAAGTTCCAGGAACATGACTAAAATATCAGGACTACAAATATTGATTCATTTATTTTTCTGTCCAATATTCATAGCAAAGAATCCAATTTTAAGACATTAGAACCAGAATCCCCTGACAGCCCAGTGGTTAGGACTATGTGTTTCCACTGCAGGCAGCATGGGTTCAATCTCTGATAGGGGAACTAAGATTCCACATGCTGCATTGTGTGTTTAAAAAATTTAAAGGTAAATAAAAGATAAATACATTGGAACCATGTATTATTAGTCTTTATTAATGTGAACATGTTATAAATACTACTTTAAAGTATTTTGAAGATAGTATTTTACTATCCTGTAGTTTATTTTTCTCTTTTCCCTTATCCTGCCCACAATATGACAATCAAGACCAATAATCATTAAATCTATCAATAGGATAGATGTATTTAACTCAAAATTCCAGTCTTCCCTACCCCTTACCCTAAGTTCTGAATTATCCACACTTGTCAATTCTGTTTTCTCTAGTCTATCATATGATTTTCTCTATCAATAGTATTTAGCAATGCACATCTCATCTGTTAGCAAAACACTTTAAATTACCAAGTGTCCCTCACAAATTATTTATACTATATTATTTATACTATTTATACTATTATTTATATTTATACTATTATTTATACTCTACAATTAACTAAAGTTTTCTTTCCTCTATGGAATGTCTCATGATGTGAAAATTTCCTTGCTCTCCTTTTCTGAAATTTCTACCTTTATCTTCATATGCCCAGTGAAAAATAAGAGTTCCTCGTATTTCAGATATCAGCAATAGTAGGAAAACATTGGTGAGGGGATTCTTGCATTTTTATTTTGAGGAAAAACATTTCATAGCTTTGAGATGGTTTCTGTTGTACAACATGAGACAGCTATAAGTATGCATATATTCCCTCCCTCTTGAGTCTCCCTCTCACCACCACCATCCCAGACCTCTGAGCTCCCTATGCTATACAGCTGCTTCCCTATATCAATTTTACATTGATATGTAAAATTGATATATGATTTACATTGATATATGCAGTGTATATATGTCAGTGCTACACTCTCAATTCATCTCACACTTTCCTTCCCCCACTGTGTTCACAAATTCATTCTCTACCTCTGCATCTCTATTCCTGTCTTGCAAATAGGTTCAGGAATATCATATTTCTAGATTCCATGTGTGTGTGTGTGTGTGTGTGTGTGTGTGTGTGTTTGTGTGTGTGTGTTAATATAGGATATAAGTTTTCCTCTTTCTGACTTACTTCACTCTGTATAGCAGACTCAAAGTTTATCCACATCACAAATGACCCAGTTTCATTACTTTTTGTGGCTGAGCAATATTCCATTCAAGAAAATTAGAGATAGCAAGGGAACATTTCATGCAAAGATAGGTTTGATAAAGGACAGAAATGGTATGGACCTAACAGAAGCAGAAGATATTAAGAAGAGGTGGCAAGAATACACAGAGGAACTGTGCAAAAAAGATCTTCATGGCCTAGATAATCACGATGGTGTGATCACTCACCTAGAGCCAGACATCCTGGAATACCAAGTCAAGTGGGCCTTAGAAAGCATCACTACAAACAAAGCTAGTGGAGGTGATGGAACTCCAGTTGAGCTATTTCAAATCCTGAAAGATGATGCTGTGAAAGTGCTGCACTCAATATGCCAGCAAATTTGGAAAACTCAGCAGTGGTCACAGGACTGGAAAAGGTCAGTTTTCATTCCAATCCCAAAGAAAGACAATCCCAAAGAACGCTCAAACTACCTCACAATTGCACTCATTCCCCACGCTAGTAAAGTAATGCTCAAAATTCTCCAAGCCAGGCTTCAGCAATACGTGAACCATGAACTTCCAGATGTTCAAGCTGGTTTTAGAAAAGGCAGAGGAACCAGAGATCAAATTTCCAACATCCACTGGATCGTTGAAAAAGCAAGAGAGTTCCAGAAAAACATCTCTTTCTGCTTTATTGACTATGCCAAAGCCTTCAACTGTGTGGATCACAACAAACTGTGGAAAGTTCTGAAAGTGATGGGAATACCAGACCACCTGACCTGCCTCTTGAGAAACCTGTATGAAGGTCAGGAAGCAACAGTTAGAACTGGACATGGAACAACAGACTGGTTCCAAATAGGAAAAGGAGTACGTCAAGACTGTATATTGTCACCCTGCTTATTTAACTTATATGCAGAGTACATCATGAGAAACACTGGACTGGATAAAGCACAAGTTGGAATCAAGATTGCTGGGAGAAATATCAATAACCTCAGATATGCAAATGACACCACCCTTATGGCAGAAAGTGAAGATGAACTAAAAAGCCTCTTGATGAAAGTGAAAGAAGAGAGTGAAGAAGTTGGTTTAAAGCTTAACGTTCAGAAAAGTAAGATCATGGCATCTGGTCTCATCACTTTATGGGAAATAGATGGGGAGACAGTGGAAACAGTGTCAGACTTTATTTTTTGGGGGCTCCAAAATCACTGCAGATGGTGATTGCAGCCATGAAATTAAAAGACGCTTACTCCTTGGAAGGAAAGTTATGACCAACCTAGATAGCATATTAAAAAGCAGAGACATTACTTTGCCAACAAGGCTCCACCTAGTCAAGGCTATTGTTTTTCCAGTGTTCATGTATGGATGTGAGAGTTGGACATGAAGAAAGCTGAGTGCCAAAAAATTGATGCTTTTGAACTGTGGTGTCAGAGAAGACTCTTGAAAATCCCTTGGATTGCAAGGAGATCCAACCAGTCCAACCTAAAGGAGATCAGTCCTGAGTGTTCATTGGAAGGACTGATGCTGAAGCTGAAACTCCAGTACTTTGGCCACCTCATGTAAAGAGCTGACTCATTGGAAAAGACCCTGATGCTGGGAGGGATTGGGGGCAGGAGGAGTAGGGGACGACAGTGGATGAGATGGTTGGATGGCATCACCAACTTGATGGGCATGAGTTTGAGTAAACTCTGGGAATTGGTGATGGACAGGGAGGCCTGGTGTGCTGCGATTCCTGGGGTCACAAAGAGTCAGACATGATTGAGTGACTGAACTGAACTGAACTGAACTGAATATTCCATTGTATGTAAGTACCACAACTCTTTATCCATTAATCTGTCCGTGAACATCTAGGATGCATCCATGCTCTGGCTATTGTGAAGAGTGCTATTATGATCACCGGTGGTACATGTGACTTTATGAATTATGGTTTTCTCAGGGTATATGCCCACTAGTGGGTCATGTTGGCAGTATTATTCCTAGTATTCTAAAGAATCTCCATACTGTTTCCATAGTGGCTATATCAATTGACATTCCCAAAAACTTTGCAAGATAATTCTCTTGCCTTCACTTCCTCTCCAGCATTTATTGCTTGCAGATTTTTTTGATGACAGCCATTCTGATCAGTGTGAAATGATATCTCCTTATAGTTTTGATTTGTGTTTCGCTAACAATGAGTAAAATTGAGTATCTTTTCATGTGTTTGTTGACATATGTATATTTTCTTTGGAGAAATGTTTGTTTAAGTCTTCTGTGCTGTTTTCAATGGAGTTTCTCGTTCTTCTGATGCTGATCTACATGAAATGTTTATACATTACATTTTGGAGATTAATCCCTTGTCAGTTGATTCATTTGCAATTATTTTCTCCCATTCTGAGGGTTGTCTTTTCATCTTGTTTATAGTTTCCTTTGCTATGCAAAAGTTTTTAGGTTTATTTTATTTCATTTTATTTGTCTTTATTTCCATTACATTAAAAGCTGGGTCAAAGTATGTTCTGCCTATGTTTTCCTCTAAGAGTTTTACAGTGTCTGATCTTACATTTAGGTCTCTAATCCATTTTGAGTTTATTTTTGTGTATGATATTAGGAATTGTTCTAATTTCATTCTTTTACATGTAGCTGTCTAGTTTTCCCAGCACCAATTATTGAAGAGACTATCTTTTCTCTATTGTGCATTCTTGCCTCCTTTGTCAAAGATAAAGTGTGTGGGTTTGTCTCTGAACTTTCTATCTTGTTTCATTGATCTATGTTTCTGTTTTTGTGCCAGTACTATATTGTCTTGATTACTATAGTTTTGCAGTATATTCTGAAATTTGGAATGTTTATTCCTCCAGATCTCATTTCCTTTCTCAAGATTGCTGTTGCTATTCAGGGTCTTTTGTGTTTCCACACAAAGTGTAAAAGTTTTTGTTCTGTGAAAAATATAATTTTTGATTTGATAGAGATTTTATTGAATTTGTAGATTGCTCTGAGTAATATTCTTTAGTCATTTTCACAACTTTGGTTCTTCTAATCCAATAACATGGCATATCTGGAATTCTTTGCTATATTGAGGACACAAGCAATATACACTCAAATAAGATTTTGAGTTCAGTGAACTCAGAGGACACATTTGATTGAATTTTTGAATGCTTGAAAGAATGTGTTCTTAAAGCAAGAGTGACTCAAAAGAAATGTATCCCAAAGGAGCAGAAGCTACAACTGGGGAGAAAAAAAGGCCATTTAACCTAATGGTATTATAAATGTAAGTGTGCAATGGGAAAAAAAGAAAAAAAAAAAGAAAACCAAGTTCAAATGACTTGTACTGCCTATGTCCATCTTGGAGGATAATCAGGAGATGGAATTAAGAAGGGGTTTCAATAGTAGATTAATGAAATGAGAGGAAGAGTGTTCATTATGATCTGATCTGTTGAAGAATTGCTGGATAAGGCCCCAATTTATTACTTCATCATTCAGTGTCAATAGTAAATCATGTAGCTGCTCACATTGTTTACCTCTCCAAAATCTGTGTAACTTTTATAAACAATCCTGAACTGGGAATGAGTTCTTACTGATCTTAATGATGTGTATATGTTAGATTTGTAATAATTACTTGTAGAAGGTCATAATTTAGATTATTTCCCCATCTGACCTAGTTGGATTAGGACTATTTAGAGGAGCTAAAGGAAAAAGAACTAGTAGTCTCCTCTCAGTCCTCTTATTTTCTTCCCCAAACTATTATATTTTAACATTTATCTTCTCCGATCTCATAAACCGACACTCAATGTAAATAGCTCCAAAATATTTGCTGATAGCCTGAGCTCTCTCTTCAGACTTGGCTTGGATTTTAACTGTTGTTTTTTTTTTTTTTTTCCTTAGACTGTACATCCCCGACTCATCAAGCTTATCATATACAAATCAAAAAGTGCTACATTTTCCACAAAACCAATTTCCCCCAGTCCTTGCTTCCCAGCTTTTATTTACAGTTCCCACTAGACTTCCAGTTCTTGAGAGCAGTCTTAGTCAACTTAACCTTTTAATCTTCTACATCCTACTCAGAGCCAATATGTAGCTTCTTCTTTAGTAATCCTTCTGGAATACTTCTTTCCACTACTATAGCTATTGTTCTTATAAAGGATGTAATTCCCTTTGCAATGACTACTTTATTAAGTTTCCAACTGGTCTTCGTGCCTCTTTTCTTTTTCCACTGAAGCCCATGACTAATCTTCTTAAACGAAGAGGCCAAATTATATATCCATGCTCAATTAACTTCTGTAACTCATTTTTGTATGCCAAATTAATTATAAATTTATTAACCAGGCACTTAAGCCCCTCCATAAATCCCCAGCCTACTTTTCCAGCATTGCCACTCTGTCACTATTGTCTAAATGAGCCATATCCTCCAGTCAAAATTAACTTCTATTGTTTCTCAGAAATTTTCATGCGGTTTTCCATTGTTTGCCCGTATTGATTTACTACTATGATGCCTTTCCAACTAGTAGATGTAGTAATTACAATTATTATTGTAAGTGTTAATAAGAACTAAACCTTGATTGAACATTTAAAATATAAAAGAGGCTGTGCTACATTCGTTATAAATGTTTCTCATTTAAGCTTCATAGCATCTCTGTGTTAAAATGCTACTGTCTCCTTCATATACATCATATAATAGAGGCTTAGAAAGACTATATTACTTGCTCACTTCATGACATCAATCATGGAATTAGTCATCCAATTTAGAAATGCTGAGGTCAGGACAACTAAAGTCTACTTTCTCAATACAAATCCAGAGAGAGGGTGGAATTCAACTTGCCTGTCATTTCAAGTGTCACTTTTTTAATTGAGGCTTCCTGGTCTTTCTTTCTTTCCTTATTTTCTGCCTTCTCTCTGTCTATCTGTCTCTTTCTCTCTCTCTGTCTCTTTTTTTTTTTTTAACTATGAATAGTTTCTTCTTTAAGTCACTAAACCCACACTCCAACAAAGCATTTTTATTGTTCTTCTTATATAAAAAAAACCTTACTATACTTGCTTTATAAAATATGATAATTTTCCCATCACCCAAGATTTATAATTTAAGCAGCTTAAACAAAAGATTCTTTCTGTCTTCTAAGACATATAGCCAATAGCATATATGTATATAGTGGGTGCTCAATAAAGTTGTTGTATTGTTTTCAGTAATTCTCCAGAGGTAGAACTGTGCTAAGTACAAACTCTTTTGAGATGATTTTATAACCCAGATCTGCTGCTTATTTATAATTTCAATATTTCTGTGATTTATCAGAATAACCCATGTATGTGTAAAGGACATATGTCCCTGAGCACTATGGGAGATACTTGAGCAGAATGTGAAATTGTGCCTTTTTTATTCCCCTTTGAAAATCTGATATTTCTGAGTGAAAATAATGAACTCTCCATAACAGATACATAAGAAAACATGTAACAAAAGTAGGAGCAATAGGTATGAATCTAGGGGGTGATTCATAACAGTAGGAATCTAAATCAAACTGTAGTTACTTAATGCTAGATATTCTTGCTCTTGAACACCATGAACTTTTAGATGTTCAAGCTGGACTTTTCTTCCGGAAAAGGCAGAGGAAGCAGAGATAAAATTGCCAACATCTGCTGGATCATTAAAAAAGTAAGAGAGTTCCAGAAAAACATCTACTTCTGCTTTATTGACTAGGCCTAAGCCTTTGACTGTCTGAATCACAATAAACTGTGGAAAATTCTGAAGAGATGGGATCACCAGATCACCTTACCTGCCTCCTGAGAAATCTGTATGCATGTCAGGAAGCAACAGTTAGAACTGGATGTGAAACCACAGACTGGTTCCAATTTGGGAAAGAAGTACATCAAGGCTGTATATTGTCACCTGCTTATTTAACTTATATGCAGAGGACATAATGAGAAATGCTGAGCTGGATGAAGCACAGCTGGAATCAATATTGCTGGGTGAACTACTATTCAACATAATTTTGGAAGTGTTGGCCACAGCAATCAGGGCAGAAAAAGAAGTAAAAATCCAGATAGGAAAAGAAGAAGTGAAACTCTCTCTGCTTGCAGATGACATGATGCTCTACATAGAAAACCCTAAAGACTCTACCAGAAAATTACTAGAGCTAATCAACGAATATAGCAAAGTTGCAGGATATAAAATTAACACCCAAAAATCTCTTGCATTCCTATATACTAACAATGAGGAAACAGAAAGAGAAATTAAGGAAACAATACCATTCACCATTGCAACAAAAAGAATAAAATACTTAGGAGTATATCTACCTAAAGAAACAAAAGACTTATTCATAGAAAACTATAAATCACTGATGAAAGAAATCAAAGAGGACACAAACAGATGGAGAAATATACCGTGTTCGTGGATTAGAAGAATCAATATTGTCAAAATGGCTATGCTACCCAAAGCAATCTATAGATTCAATGCAATCCCTATCAAGCTACCAACGGTATTTTTCACAGAACTAGAACAAATAATATCACAATTTGTATGGAAATACAAAAAACCTCGAATAGCCAAAGTAATCTTGAGAAAGAAGAATGGAATTGGAGGAATCAACCTGCCTAACTTCAGACTCTACTACAAAGCCACAGTCATCAAGACAGTATGGTACTGGCACAAAGACAGAAATATAGATCAACGGAACAGAATTGAAAGCCCAGAGATAAATCCACGAATCTATGGTCACCTTATCTTCGACAAAGGAGGCAAGGATATACAATGGAAAAAAGACAACCTCTTTAACAAGTGGTGCTGGGAAAACTGGTCAACCACATGTAAAAGAATGAAACTAGAACACTTTCTAACATCATACACAAAAATAAACTCAAAATGGATTAAAGATCTAAACGTAAGACCAGAAACTATAAAACTCCTAGAGGAGAACATAGGCAAAACACTCTCTGACATAAATCACAGCAGGATCCTCTATGACCCACATCACAGAATATTAGAAACAAAAGCAAAAATAAACAAATGGGACCTAATGAAACTTAAAAGCTTTTGCACAACAAAGGAAACTATAAGCAAGGTGAAAAGATAGCCCTCAGATTGGGAGAAAATAATAGCAAACAAAGCAACAGACAAAGGATTAATCTCAAAAATATACAAGCAACACCTCCAGCTCAACTCCAGAAAAATAAATGACCCAATCAAAAAATGAGCCAAAGAACTAAACAGACATTTCTCCAAGGAAGACATACAGATGGCTAACAAACACATGAAAAGATGCTCAACATCACTCATTATCAGAGAAATGCAAATCAAAACCACAATGAGGTACCATTACACGCCAGTCAGGATGGCTGTTATCCAAAAGTCTACAAGCAATAAATGCTGGAGAGGGTGTGGAGAAAAGGGAACCCTCTTGCACTGTTGGTGGGAATGCAAACTAGTACAGCCGCTATGGAAAACAGTGTGGAGATTTCTTAAAAACTGGAAATAGAATTGCCATATGACCCAGCAATCCCACTTCTGGGCATACACACCAAGGAAACCAGATCTGAAAGAGACACGTGTACCCCAATGTTCATCCAGCACTGTTTATCATAGCCAGGACATGGAAGCACCCTAGATGCCCATCAGCAGACAAATGGATAAGGAAGCTGTGGTACATATACACCATGGAATATTACTCAGCCATTAAAAGGAATTCATTTGAATCAGTTCTCATGAGATGGATGAAACTGGAGCCCATTATACAGAGTGAAGTAAGCCAGAAAGATAAAGACCATTACAGTATACTAACACATATATATGGAATTTAGAAAGATGGTAACGATAACCCTATATGCAAAACAGAAAAAGAGACACAGATGTACAGAACAGACTTTTGGACTCTGTGGGAGAAGGCGAGGGTGGGATGTTTCAAGAGAACACCATTGAAACATGTATATTATCTAGGGTGAAACAGATCACCAGCCCAGGTTGGATGCATGAGACAAGTGCTCAGGGCTGGTGCACTGGGAAGAGCCAAACAGATCGGGTGGAGAGGGAGGTGGGAGGGGGGATTGGGATGGGGAATACATGTAAATCCATGGCTGGTTCATGTCAATGTATGACAAAACCCACTACAACATTGTAAAGTAATTAGCCTCCAACTAATAAAAATAAATGAAAAAAAAAGAATATTTGATTTTAAAAAAAAGATTGCTGGGTGAAATATCAATAACCTCAGATATGCAGATGACACTACCCTTATGGCAAAAAGAAAAAAAAAAAGAAAAAAAAAGACAAAAAAACAAAAGAACTAAAGAGCCTCTTGATGAAAGTGAAAGAGGAGAGTGAAAAAGCTGGCTTAAAATACAACATTCAGAAAGCTAAGATCATGACATCCAGTCCCATCACTTCATGGCAGATAGATGGGAAAACAATGGAAACAGGGAGAGACTTTATTTTCTTGTGCACCAAAATCATTGCAGATGGTGACTGAATGAAATTAAAAGACGCTTTCTCCTTGGAAGGAAAGCTATAACCAACCTAGACAGCATTATTAAAAAGCAGAGATATTACTCTGCCAACAAAAGTATGACTAGTCAAAGCTGTGGTTTTTCCAGTACTCATGTAAGAATGTGAGTTGGACTATAAAAAAAAAGCTGAACACTGAAGAATTGATTCTTTTAAACTGTGGTATTAAAAAAGACCCTTGAGAGTCCCTTGGACTGCAAGGAGATCCAGAAAGTCCATCCTAAAGGAAATCAATCCTGAATATTCACTGGAGGGATTGATGCTGAAGCTGAAACTCCCATACTTTGGCCACCTGATGTGAAGAAATGATTCTTTGGAAAAGATGCTCAGGCTTGGAAAGATTGAAGGTGGGAGAAGAAGGGGATGACAGAGGGTGAGATGGTTGGATGGCATCACTGACTTGATGGACATGAGTTTGAATAGACTCTGGGAGTTGGTGATGGACAGGGAAGCCTGGCATGCTGCAGTCCATGGGGTCAGAAATAGTCAGACATGACTAAGGAACTGAACTGAACTGATTCTTGCTCAAATACAGGGACACATAAATTGGTAATAAATAACATTTTAAAACTTTTTATGGACTATGCTATAATGTCTGATAAGTACTTCTAAAATATTTGACTGGAAGACCAAAGTAGAAAAAACACAGAGATGCTAATGAGACAGACATATAATGTTGACTTGATTGCTGAAAGCTGATGGTAAGAAATAAAAGCCATTCTTAGTATACATCATTTAATATTCCAGGACACTGCACCTTATATTATAAGAAGGAGACCTAAATACTGCTAAGAAGCTGGCCTCTTGAAATATAAATTCAACATAAAGATCTTCCTAGAACATCGCAAACTTTCTTACAGTAAACCCTGGGTAAAGTTGCACAGGTTTCTTGTTTTTTTCCCCCCACAGGAGTCTTCCAAATGGCAGGTATTTCTATATTGTCATGAGTAGCCTTTATAATGGAAGAATTCCTTAAAAAACAAACAAGCAAACACATAATCCCTCATCATTTTTCTTCTCTCTCCTAAGACTGATTAAAAAACTACTGAAGTGAAGTAAGTCAGAAAGAAAAACACCAATACAGTACACTAATGCATATATATGGAATTTAGAAAGATGGTAATGACAACCCTGTAGGTGAGACAGCGAAAGAGACACAGATGTATAGAACAGTCTTCTGGACTCTGTGGGAGAGGGTGAGGGTGGGATGATATGGGAGAATGGCATTGAAACATGTGTATTATCATATGTGAAATGAATCACCAGTCCAGGTTTGATGCATGATACAGGGTTCTCGGGGCTGGTGCACTGGGATGACACAGTGGGATGGAATGGGGAGGGAGGTGGCAGGGGGGATCAGGATGGGGAACAAATGTACACCCATGGTGGATTCACGTCAATGTACGGTAAAACCAATACAATATTGTAAAGTAAAATAAATAAATAAATAAAACTGGGGGAAAAGAAAAGAAATTACTGAAAATAGAAGCTAACTCTACGGACAGTGACTGTTTTCAAAGTAATAAAATGATGTTAAAGTTAGGAAATGAAAAAAACTGCAAAGGGCAACTTTTAAATATAAAATAGATAACTCAAAGTTCTTAAAGAAAAAGGAGACCATTTGTATCTTATAGGATGGAATTATTCTATCAAAAAGTAAGTAATGTTTTTCCTTAATATTAATATTTATGTGCTCATACTCAACTTCAGTGGAGTCTAATGTTTTCTTGATATAAGAATGACTTGTTATATGTAAAATTTATTCTTAGGTATTTTATATTCTCCATCATTGTGAAATGAAGATTTTACATATTTCATTTTTAACTGATAATTATAGAAATATAGTAATAATATTAACTTTTCAACAAGATATCATGAAAATAACCTATTTTATATAGATTTTCTAAGTATTTCAATGTGTTTTTCTTAGAAATAGTCATTTGAAAATAGTGATCTTTTTCTCCTTATGTGTATTATATTATTAAATGATGCATATAATTTAATTAGATTATTAGATGATTTAATTATTCAATACTTGATGTAGAATTATATTACATATGGGCTTCCCTCATAGCTCAATTGGTAAAGAATCTGCCTGCAATGCAGGAGACCCCGGTTTGATCCCTAGGGTGGGATAATCCCACTCTAGTATTCTGGCCTGGAAATTCCATGGACTCTATAGTCCAAGGAGAGGCAAAGTGTCAGACATGACTGACTGATTTTCATTTCATTCTTTCATTTCACTCTTAAATTTCAGTAATTGATGTAGAATTATGTTACATAATGGTGTAATGAAAACCAATTGTGATTGCTTTCCTGATTTTATTGGATTTATTGGTAAATTTATTCAGAAATGTTTTTACTTAGAATTTCTAAATGCAAAGCTATGTTTTATATATTCTGTGCTATTTATAAAGTAAGAATTATTTGGTTATATGTATTTGGGAAAAGCATCATTTTCTGTGCTTACATACATTTAAAGTAGAACAGATATTATGTATACTTTGGAAAATTGGTAGTTGAGGCTAATAAAACCAGCATTTCTTTGTATTTTTGAATAGATTTATGAGGTATAGATTGATACGTAATAAGCAGCTGTGTTTACATATTACCCTGCAGATGAACATTATAATCATTTTCAGATTTTGGTTATCATACATTTTAGCATTTAATAACTTGTTAACAACACACACATGTTTGTTGAAGTTCAGTCACCAAGTCATGTTCAACTCTCCACCACTCCATGGACTGTACCATACCAGGCTTCTCTGCCCCTCACAATCTCTTGGAGTTAGCCCAAGTTAATGTCCATTGCCTACACATGTATATATATTACATAAATAGTAATCACAATGAAGGTAAAGAAAATTTCCATCACTTTCCAAAGTTTCCTTCCAACAGACTACCAATTCCTCTCATCTCAATCCTCAGGTAATAATTGATTTTCTCATCATCACTATAGTTTAGTTTGAATTGTATAGAGCTTTATATCAGTAAATCATTTAGTATGTATTCTATTCACCTGGTTTCTTTCACTTGACATATTTTATGCTGCAATTTATTCTTGTTGTTTTTTGTATCAATAGACCATTCTTTTATATTGCTAAGTAGCATTGCATCATATGTATATACCATGATTTGTGCATCCCTTACCTTGTGATTGGACATTTGAAATGTGATGAAATAAAATTTATATTTTATGGCAAGATGAGAAATATTTAAATATAAAAAAATTTATTTGGATGTTTGTGCCTCCTCCCTCCCTTCTAGTATGTATTGTGCATTGGCATTAATCTGCCCTCCTTTTTAATCTAATTAAGAATTACAGCTCTTTAGGAGGTGACATTCAGAAGACTAAGATCATGGCATCTGGTCCCATCACCTCATGGGAAACAGATGGGAAGACAGTGGAAACAGTGTCAGACTTCATTTTTTGGGGCTCCAAAATCACTGCAGATGGTGATTGCAGCCATGAAATTAAAAGACGCTTACTCCTTGGAAGGAAAGTTATGACCAACCTAGATAGCATATTAAAAAGCAGAGACATTACTTTGTCAGCAAAGGTCCATCTAGTCAAGGCTATGGTTTATCCAGTGTTCATGTGTGGATGTGAGAGTTGGACTGTGAAGAAAGTTGAGTGCTGAAAATTGATGCTTTTGAACTGTGGTATTGGAGAAGACTCTTGAAAATCCCTTGGACTACAAGGAGATCCAACCAGTCCATCCTAAAGGAGATCAGTCCTGGGTGTTCATTGGAAGGACTGATGTTGAAGCTGAAACTCCAATACTTTGGCCACCTCATGTGAAGAGTTGACTCACTTGAAAAGACTCTGATGCTGGGAGGGATTTGGGGCAGGAGGAGAAGGGGGTGACAGAGGATGAGATGGCTGGATGGCATCACCGACTTGATGGGCATGAGTGTGAGTAACCTCCAGGAGCTGGTGACAGACAGGGAGGCCTGGCGTGCTGCGATTCATGGAGTCGCAAAGAGTCGGACATGACTGAGCGACTGAACTAACAGGAGGTGACCTTACTTCTTAATATTGTAAGGGAACATTATAATCCATGATCCACTACTTCATAAGTTTAATTCTTGATTTTTGTTAATTGCCAATAATGTAATTTAATGTTCAGCATTCTGTCTCGAAAACTTATGTAACTGTGCTTTGAACTTTAATGGGAAGCATAGTTCTCAGAGATTTTTATAGATACATATTTTTATTTTTCCTGGGTATGGAATGTCTGGATTATATGATAGGTATACATCTAATATTTAAGAAAATAATAAACTATTTCCAAACTGGTTCAATATGTGGAAAACAGTTATACTACTGGCTTTGATATCTGTGTCAGTTCATTCTAGTACCTGCATCAGTTCTGTGTTGTTTTTGATTAGTTTACTTTTCTCTTTAGTATAGGCCTTATTGTCTTGATTCATTACATACCTCATAATTTTTTTACTGGGGACCAGAAGTTATCTGTTGGTGTCAGGCTATCAGTAACCAGTGTTGTGACTGGACCTGCTCTTGTGGTTCGTTTGCATGATCCGAAGATGTCCTCAGGAATATCCATCAGAAAAATCTGAAAATGCAAAACAAGTTTATTAGTTATTATTTATGAATGATAGAAATTATATGGCACAATTGGGGCTATACTGTGAAGTCCAGGGGATGGGGAGGTGGGGGAAAGAGGGAGAGAACTCCAGTGAATGCACATGCAGGCATGAGGTTCTGCTTTTATTGGGAACAAGATCAAGGGCCTAGGATTTTGTAGGCTCACTCTTTATTCAGTTCAGTTAAGTCACTCTCTCGTGTCTGACTCTTAGTGATCCCATGGACTTCAGCACTCCAGGCTTCCCTGTCCGTCACCAACTCCTGGAGTTTATTCAAACTCATGTCCACTGAGTCGGTGATGCCATCCAGCCATCTCATCCTCTGTCGTTCCCTTTTCCTCCTGCCTTCAATCTTTCCCACCATCAGGGTCTTTTCAGATGAGTCAGTTCTTCCCATCAGGTGGCCAAAGTATTGGAGTTTCAGCTGCAGCATCAGTCCTTTCAATGAATGTTCAGGACTGATTTCTTTTAGGATGGACCTGTTAGATATTTGTGCAGTCCAAGGGACTCTCAAGATTCTTCTCCAAACCACAATTAAAAAAACATCAATACTTCAGCGCTCAGCTTTCATAGTCCAACTCTCACATACATACATGACTACTGGAAAAACCATAGCTTACATAGACAAACATTTATTGGCAAAATAATGTCTCTGCTCTTCAATATGCTGTCTAGATTGGTCATAACTTTTCTTCCAAGGAGCAAGTATCTTTTAATTTCATGTCTGCAGTCACCATCTGCAGTGATTTCAGAGAACAAAAAAATAACGTCTCTCACTGTTTCCACTGTTTCCCTATTTATTTGCCACGAAGAGATGGGACCAGATGCCATGATCTTAGTTTTCTGAATGTTGAGTTTCAAGCCAACTTTTTCACTCTCCTCTTTCACTTTCATCAAGATGTTCTTTAGTTCTTCACTTTCTGCCATAAGGGTGGTGTCATCTGCAGATCTGAGGTTATTGATATTTCTCCAAGAAATCTTGATTCCAGCTTGTGCTTCACCCAGCCCAGTGTTTCTCATGATGTACCCTGCAAATAAATTAAATAAGCAGGAAGACAATATACAGCCTTGATGTACTCCTTTCCCGATTTGGAACCAGTCTGCTGTTCCAGATCCAGTTCTAGCTGTTCCTTCCTGACCTGCAAACAGATTTCTCAAGTGTCAGGTCAGGTCATCTGGTATTCCTATTTCTTTAAGAATTTTCCACAGTTTGCTGTGATCCATACAAAGGCTTTGGCATAGAAAAAAAAAAGCAGCAAGTATATGTTTTTCTGGAACTCTCTTCCTATTTCGATGATGTGATGGAAAGTGGCAATTCGATCTCTGGTTCCTCAGTTTTTCTAAGTCAGCTGGAATATCTGAAAGTTCAAGGTTCACATACTGTTGAAACTTGATTTGGAGAATTTTGAGCTTTACTTTGCTAGCGTGTGAGTTGAGTGCAGTTGTGCGGTACTTTAAATATTATTTGGCATTGCCTTTCCTAGGGATTGGAATGGAAACTGACCTTTCCCAGTCCTGTGGCCACTGCTGAGTTTTCCAAATTTGCTGGCATATTGAGTGCAGCACTTTCACAGCTTCATCTTATAGGATGAAATAGCTCAACTGGAATCCCATCACCTCCACTAGCTTTGTTCATACTGATGCTTCCTAAGGCCCACTTGACTTCTTATTCCAGGATGTCTGGCTCTAGATGAGTGATCACACCATCGTGATTATCTGGGTCATGAAGATCTTTTTTGTATAGTTCCTCTGTGTATTCTTGCCACCTCTTCTTAATATCTTCTGTTTCTGCTAGGTCCATACCATTTCTGTCCTTTATTGTACCCATGTTTGCATGAAATATTCCCTTGGTATTTCTAATTTTCTTGAAGAGATCTCTAGTCTTTCCCATTCTATTGTTTTCCTCTATTTCTTTGCACTGATCACTGAGGAAATCTTTCTTATCTCTCCTTGCTCTTCTTTGGAACTCTGCATTCAAATACTATATCTTTGCTTTTCTCCTTTGCCTTTGCTTCTCTTCTTTTCTCAGCCATTTGTAAGGCCTCCTCAGATAATCATTTTGCCTTTTTGCATTTCTTTTTCTTGGGAATAGTCTTGTTCCTGATCTTCTGTACAATGTCATGAACCTCTGTCCATAGTTCTTTAGGTACTCTGTCTATCAGATCTAACCCCTTGAATCTAGTTATCACTTCTATTGTATAATCGTTAGGGATTTGATTTAGGTCATACCTGAATGGTCTAGTGATTTTCCCTACTTTCTTCAATTTAAGTCTCCATTTGGCAATAGGAGGTCATGAGCTGAGCCACTGTCAGCTTCTGGTCTTTTCTTGCTGACTGTATAGAGCTGGATCATCGAAAAAGCAAGAGAGTTCCAGAAAAACATCTATTTCTGCTTTCTTGACTATGTCAAAGCCTTTGACTGTGTGAATCACAATAAACTGGGGAAAATTCTGAAAGAGATGGGAATACCAGACCACCTGACCTGCCTCTTGAAAAACCTGTATGCAGGTCAGGAAGCAACAGTTAGAACTGGACGTGGAACAACAGACTGGTTCCAAATAGGAAAAGGAGTACGTCAAGGCTGTATATTGTCACCCTACTTATTTAACTTATATGCAGCATACATCACAAGAAATGCTGGGCTGGAAGAAGCACATGGTGGAACCAAGATTGCAAGGAGAAATATCGATAACCTCAGATATGCGGATGACACCACCCTTATGGCAGAAAGTGAAGAGGAACTAAAAAGCCTCTTGATGAAAGTGAAAGAGGAGAGTGAAAAAGTTGGCTTAAAGCTCAACATTCAGAAAATTAAGATCATGGCATCTGGCCCTGTCACTTCATGGGAAATGGGGAAAGAGTATCAGAATTTATTTTTTGGGGGGCTCTGAAATCAATGCAGATGGTGACTGCAGCCATGAATTAAAAGATACTTACCCCTTGGAAGGAAAGTTATGACCAACCTAAATAGCATATTAAAAAGCAGAGACACATTACTTTGCCAACAAAGGTCTGTCTAGTTAAAGCTATGGGTTTTTTTAGTGGTCATGTATGAATGTGAGAGTTGGACTGTGAAGAAAGCTGAGTGCTGAAACACTGTTGCTTTTGAATTCTGATTTTGGAGAAGACTCTTGGGAGTCTCTTGGACTGCAGGAAGATCCAACCAGTTCATCCTAAAGGAGATCAGTCCTGGGTGTTTATTGGAAGGACTGATGCTGAAGCTGAAACTTCAATACTTTGGCCACCTCATGTGAAGAGTTGACTCATTGGAAAAGACCCTGATGCTGGGAGGGATTGGGGGCAGGAGGAGAAGGGGATGACAGGATGAGATGGCTGGATGGCAGCACCAACTCGATGGACATGAGTTTGAATAAACTCCTGGATTTGGTGATGGTCAGGGAGTCCTGGCATGCTACGATTCATGAGGTCACAAAGAGTCGGACACGATTGAGCAACTGGGCTGAACTGAACTGAACTGTACTGAACTGATAGAGCTTTTCCATCTTTGGCTGCAAAAATATAATCAGTTTGATTTTGGTATTGGCCATCCGGTGATTTCCATGTGCAGATTCCTCTCTTGTGTAGTTGGGAGAGGGCATTTGCTATGACCAGTGTGTTGTCTTGGCACAACTCTATTAACCTTTGCTGTGCATCATTCTGTACTTCAATACCAAATTTGCCTGTTACTCCAGGTGTTTCTTGACCTCCTACTTTTGTATTCCAGGCCCCAACAATGAAAAGGGCATCTTTTTTGGTTGTTAGTTCTAGAAGGTCTTGTAGGTCTTCATAGAACCATTCAACTTCAGCTTCTTCAGCATTATTGGTTGAGACATAGACTTGGATTACAGTGATGTTGAATGGTTTGTCTTGAAACCATTTGAGATTGCATCCAAGTACTGCCTTTTGGATTCTTCTGTTGACTACAATGGCTACTCCATTTCTTCTAAAGGATTCTTGCCCATAGTAGTAGATATAATGGCCATCTGAGTTATTTCACTCAGATGAAATTAAATTAAAATAATCCATTTTAATTCATGGATTCCTAAAAGCTTGGTGTTCACTCTTGCCATCTCCTGTTTGACCACTTCCAATATGTCTTGATTCATGGACCTAACATTCCTAGTTCCTACACAATATTCCCTTTACAGCATCAAACTTTACTTCCATCACCAGTCACATCCTCAACTGGGTGTTGCATTTGCTTTGGCTCCATCTCTTTATTCTTTCTGGAGTTATTTCTCCACTGATCTCCAGTAGCATATTGGGCACCTATTGATCTGCAGAGTTCATCTTTCAGTGTCCTATCTTTTTGCCTTTTCATACTGTTCATGGGGTTCTCAAGGCGAGAATACTGAAGTAGTTTGCCATTCCCTTCTCCCATCAACCATGTTTTGTCAAAACCTTCCACCATGACCCTTCTGTCCTGGGAGGCCTTACATGGCATGGCTCATAATTTCATTGAGTTAGACAAGGCTGTGGTCCATGTGGTCAGATTGCTTAGTTTTCTGTGATTGTGGCTTTCAGCCTGTCTGCCCTCTGATGGAGATGGATAAGAGGCTTATGAAAGCTTCCTGATGGGAGAGACTGACTGAGGGTGAAACTAATGTCTCCTGCATTGCAGTAGATACTTTCCCAGCTGAGCCACAAGGGAAGCCCAAATTAACTGCATTCAGCTGTCTTTTTATTTTTTTGGCCATGCCTCATGGGATCTTATTTCCCAGACCAGGGATCGAACCTGTGCCCCTGCACTGGGAGGGTGGAGTCTTGGCCCCTGGACCACCAGGGAAGTCCACTCTTTATTGGTGAATTTAAAAGTGTAAGAGCAGGAATTTAAAACACAGGAAGAGGGGGAAAAAAATCAAGGGGTTCTAATTGGTCAGTTATATATAAATGAAGCAGAACCTCTAAAAGCAAGGAGGCTGGGAAAGGGCAGGAGCAGGGCTGTGGCTGGTAATGTGTTTATTACAAATAATCTTCTTTGATGTGGAGGCTTAATTCAAATGGCTACTCCCACAATCAAAGTTCAAATTAGGCACTTCAATACCAAAATAAAAGTTGAATTTCAGGGCTTACACTATATTAGACAATGCAAATTTTCATTTATTGGATTCTGGATATTTTTATAATTTGTGTATTGTTTTCAGCTTTGTTCTAGGAAACAGATAAGTCACTTGAAATGGTTTGATATTTAAATCTAAGATAATTTTAAAATTTGCTGTACATTTATTTCCTTTGAATAGTTCTTAGGAAATTGTCTAGTTTGTAAAGGTTAACTCATTTCTTAGATTTAAATTTACATACAGTTATTTTATGCATTGTTTATATTTTTGACATATAAGACAGTGAGTTCTTTATTATTCTAAATTTCAGATATGTGGACTGTAATTATACTCAAACTAAAGTTGTTCATGTACCAGTGTCTCTTCTGGTTTCTGCAACTTCCAACAGTTAGAAATAGTTGATAACTGGATGTTTAAGACTAAATTCTTCCATAAAGACACAGAGGATGAATTTGTTTTATACAATTAATAAAGTTTCAGCTATCGTCCTTCTGATTCTCTAGGTGGCACAGCTTGCTTCACGAGAAGCAGCTGTGGCAATGTCTAAAGGCAGGATTCAGCTAATCTTACAATGAATGTAAGGCTTCTAGAATACTTCAGTATCATTACTGGCCCTTACAACAAGCCTTGGATTTATTTTCAAAGTACATACTGGGTTCTTTAGAATCTTATGCAGTTTATTCAATAGTAGAATGCATTCATACCAGCCACTCCATATATCTAGTTTGCTAATTAAAAAATCCCACAGTGATGATAACTGGAATTAAAGGAAGCTGAAGAATTTATGATAGCTATTTCTGCATTATTATTATTTTATCAAGTCATAACCAATAATATGCATATTCACATATCTTAGTTAATACATCTCAATATAGTATATCTCAATGAAAGCAAAGAAAGCAAATAAAAAACTGGCTTATAGAGTAAACTGTTCCATCCCAACACTCTCTTACACATTGCGCTTTCTATATTGAAGCATATTATATATCACATTTTACATATATTTCTCCTACTTTTATTCAATAGCCTTATGCAAAATAAAAACCGTTGCTCACTCTTGGGTTCTAAAAAAGTTAAATCACTGGACACTGCAGTCACTGACCTACAGTACACCCTGAAAGGAATTCAGGGAGAAAACAAGCAAACAAAACAGGGTACGGCAATCTGTGCTTTGGAAAGATAGGCCCTCATAGAGTTATGCATATATTTCAGGAAACATTTAAATAAACAAAGATATTTGTATCTTATCATACATAGAAAAGCCATAAAATCTTTCTCTTTCTGCCTTATTTCATTTTGTATTATAAACTCTAGTTTCATCTACCTCATTAGAACTGACTTGAATGCATTCATTTTATAGCTGAGTAGCATTCCATTTTATAGCTGAGTAATATTCAATTGTATATATGTACCACAATTTCTGTATCTCTTTATCTGTCAATGGCCAGCTAGGTTGCTTCCATATCCTAGCTATTGTAAAAAGTTCTGCAACAGATGCTGTGGTGCATGTGTCTCTTTCAGTTATAATTTTCTGAGTATATGCCCACTAATGCAATTGTTCAGTCATACGTAATTTCTATTCCTAGTTTTTAAAGGAATTTTCATGCAGTTCTCCACAGTGGCTGTATCAAATAATGCGTGCAAATGGAATCTAGAAAGATGGTACTGATGAACCTATTTGCAGGACAGCCATGGAGATGCAGATATAGAGAACAAATCTGGGGACGCAGTGGGAGAAGAGCGTGGGATGAATTGAGAGACCAGCATGGAAACATATATTACCGTATGTAATATAGAGAGCAAATGAGAATTTGCTTTGTGACATCAGGAGCTCACTCTGTGGCAATCTAGAGGGTGGGTTGGGGTGCGAGATGGGAATGGGTTTCAGGAGGGAGGGGACATTTATATACCTGTGACTGATTGATGGGGGGTAGAGGAAAATACAATACTGTACAGCAATTGTCCTACAATAAAAAGAAAAAAATCCTCCTTTACAAAAAAAGAAGAGCACTAAAATCATTAACTGAGATATCTGAGTCTTATGACTAGCAGTGGCTTTTCACTGAGATATATACTTGATTGCACTATCCCCTAATGAAAATCATATAGATACAGATATCAGTTCACTTCAGTTCAGTCTCAGTTGTGTCTGACTCTCTATGACCCCATGGACTTCAGCACCCTGGACTTCCCTGTCCATCACCAACTCCCGGAGCTTACTCAAACTCATGTCCATCGAGTCGGTGATGCCATACAACCATCTCATCCTCTGTCATCCCTATAGATACTCATTTTTACACCTATTTCTTCAGAGGTGTTCTTCAGATTTATCTGAGAAGCAATGTCACTGCATTGTAGTCCTCAGTAAGGTCCTGAGACAAAATTGAAACTTGAGACTCTTACATTACGCTTTAATTCTTTCAGTCAAATCTTACTTTATATTTTTGTTGGATAGAGTTTGTGTGTTTTTTTTAATTAATTTTGCTAACATTTTTTAAAGAATTATATATATATATATATATATATATATATAGCTTTGAATACAGTTTTGAAATAGGTAGGAACAGAACAAACTTAAAAAAAAAAATGACATAGCCTGAGGACATCACAGAAACTGATCGAAACCAAGTAGTTTTTAATAAAACAAGTTTTACTTAATAAAGTTTTACTTAAAAAACCAAGTAGGCTTAAGATAGCAGACATGTCAACTTCCTCTATATCTTGAGCCTCAGTATGCTTTCATGTACGTAACCCATCAACGAACTAACGGACCCATTCACCAGTGCCATGACAGATCTGAGACCAATCATCAAAGGCTGAAAATTGATTGTGTCCTAATTCCTGGAAATCCCCACCCTTTCTTAAAATAGTTGGAATGATCCTCCCACTCAGCCTATGAAATTACTCAGCACACAAAAACTAACCACTCCATATTTTAGGGTCACTCTCTCCTTCGGAGATGACTGACGTTGGGTTTATGGAGTGTGTTTGTAAGTAAATCCACTTCTTACCTGTCACTTTGTCTCTCACTGATTTTTTTTTCTGCAATGAGACATCAAGTACCTGAGCATCATTAAATCCTGAAACCAGGTGTGATCTCTGTTGGGAGACCATGGGCTTTATCCTGGTTTGAATCCCAGGCATGTGGGTCCAAGTTCCTATATGAGTTACAAGGTTTCACTTTTGTTTTTAGGTTCCCAAATATTTTTTTCCTGTTTTATTAATCCATTTATTTCATGTATCTTTCTTAACTATCTTACATTGAATGCTCAATTTCTTTATTTTTATTTTCTTGGCTGAAAAGAAAGATTATTTTAGTCTGTGTTTTTCTCCAAGCAATGCTGTATCCATTCCATATAAGTTTAAATATGTTCTGCAACCTAAGAGGACCCTATGGACCTGTGACAGACCCCCCTTCCCTACATTCTCTGCTCTAACTCCTCTCTGAAATATCTATATCTGATGCACAAATTCTGAACTGTTTTACAGATGCTAGAAACCCACACCAAAGGA
This sequence comes from Odocoileus virginianus, assembly GCF_023699985.2. Classification (NCBI taxonomy): domain Eukaryota; kingdom Metazoa; phylum Chordata; class Mammalia; order Artiodactyla; family Cervidae; genus Odocoileus; species Odocoileus virginianus. The sequence continues at coordinate 54,837,649 of NC_069675.1, read as the reverse complement.
AGAAGTTAACTACTAGATGACAATGGGCATCAGAAGACCTACTGCTGTCTGAGGATTGATAATGTTATCTTTGTGACACAGCCCTATTACCTCACCATCAAATAATCAGAATTGTGCACAAGCTGATTCCCTACCCTGTGAACAACCCTCATCACACTTGGTCTTTAAAAAAATGCTCTCCTGAAGCCCATCAGGGAATTCAGGTGTTTTTGTGCACTAATTTCCCTGGATTTCTTGCTTGGTACCCTGCAATAAAGGCTGTGATTTCCTTCACCATAATTCAGTGTTAATAGGTTGGCTTTACAGCCTGCAGGTGAGAGGATCCATGTTTGACTTGGTACCATTCAATTTTTTAAAAATAATTGTTTAAAAATTATTACAAAGCTGATACTTTAAGAATTTTACATTTCTATTTATAGAACATACTTTTTTCCTCTCTTAAATTTTTCTTTTCAGCACAAAATTAGCTTTAAGATTTGATCTCATTGTCTTTTTTATTTTGTAATAAACCAGTAAGTGTGGCAACTAGACTTTTTTTTTTTTTTTCATTTTCCTAAAAGCCCCCAAGGGGCTTCCCTGGTGGCTCAGTGGGAAAGAATCCTCCTGTAATGCAGGAGACATGAGTTCAATCCCTGAGTTGAGAAGATTCCCCTGGAGAAGGAAATGGCAATACACTCCAGTATTCTTGCCTGGAAAACCCCATGGACAGAGGAGCCTGCCTAGCTACAGTCCATGGGGTGGCAAAGAGTCGGACACAACTGAGCCACATTCACTCACTCAAAAGCCCACAAAGTGTGACCTCTCCTTGACCAGTAACAGTCCACATGCATTGTGTTAGAAAGTTACTTTAGAGCTTAAACTGTAGGTCTGGTTGATGTAAATTTATGTTGCTAGTTGAGCAATGAATTAGATTAATTGGGAAGGGTGCCATAGCCATTGGCAGCTCAAGACAAATTTATCTCTATATTTTTTCCCCCTTTGTGTTTTATGAAACCACTGCTTTCTATACACAGTTTCTTCCTTAGACTACTCACTCTGACAGCTACTGGCTGGATTAGCTCCTCTGTCCTTCCTGTTGCTTGCCCTAAAAGGGCAGTCTTCACATGTGCTGTCTTCCTGCCTGCTATCTCCACATGCTGTGCCTGTGACTTACAAGTAGCTCTGTAAATGTAGCTGATGGCATTGTAAGCAGGGTCTGAGCAGCCTGCTGCTCCTCTAAACTATGGCTGGTGCTTGTCTACAGTTCTCACCTACAAACCTGGAAATGTGAGGGGTTTCTAAAACATATCTCCTCATTTTGTCCAAGGTTGAAGTTGCTTCTCAGGAAAAAAAAAACCCTGTGTATGTGGAGGCCCTTAGCAGAGCCTGTAATCTGATCTATGGTCACTGGTAAAGCATTTTATTTTATTTATTTATTTTTTCATCTTTTTTTTTTTTTCTTTCCTGGTTGTTGTTGTATCTTCTTGGAACTGCTACCAAACCAAACTTGGAGGCCCTCCCACCTGCATGCATAAAGTCAAATCCTCACACCAGGTTGAGGTTAAGGAAAGTGCAGCATTTATTATAAGGCACCAGAAGACAAGTATGGAACCACTAGTGCTCAGAAAACCCAAGTTCACTGATGGCATTCACAGAGACATTTTTATTTTTATTTTTTAAATTTATTTATTTTAGTTGGAGGCTAATTACTTTACAATATTGTAGTGGTTTTGCCATACATTGACATGAATTAGCCATGGGTTTATATGGGATGGGGAGGGAGGTGGGAGCGAGGTTCAGGGTGGGAACACATGTAAATTCACAGAGACATTTCTAAACCAAAGTGAGGGAGAGGAGTCCCAGTGTGTTATTGATCATCTGGTGCACAATTCTCTGAAAGTTTGATGGTAATGTTATAGGGCAATGCCACAGTGAGTAATATTATCAATTTTCAGGTCTAGTGCTCATGGTCATCTAAAAGTTAATATTTGCCATTTGGCAGAGTGGAACACCTTTGAAGGAACTCAGGAAACATGCATCAGATACTGTTACTAGGTACAGAAACAACAGAAAGGGAAATAATAGAGATCTCTTCAAGAAAATTAGAGATACCAGGGGAACATTTCATACAAAGATGGGCACAAAAAAGGATAGAAACGATATGGACCTAACAGAAGCAGAAGATATTAAGAGGTGGCAAGAATACACAGAGTCTCGTCACTTCAAAAATAGATCGGGAAACAGTGAAAACAGTGGCTGACTTTATTTTTTGGGGCTCCAAAATCACTGCGGATGGTGACTGCAGCCATGAAATTAAAAGACACTTACTCCTTGGAGGGAAAGTTATGACCAACCTAGATAGCATATAAAAAAGCAGAGACATTACTTTGCCAACAAAGGTCCATCTGGTCAAGGCTATGGTTTTCCCAGTAGTCATGTTTGGGTGTGAGAGTTGGACTATAAAGAAAGCTGAACTCCGAAAAACAGATGCTTTTAAACTGTGGTGTTGGAGAAGACTCTTGAGAGTCCCTTGGACTGCAAGGAGATCCAACCAGTCCATCCTAAAGGAGATCAATACTGGGTGTTCATTGGAAGGACTGATGTTGAAGCTGAAACTCCAATACTTTGGCCACCTGATGTGAAGAGCGGACTCATTTGAAAAGACCCTGATGCTGGGAAAGATTGAGGGCAGGAGGAGAAGGGGATGACAGAGGATGAGATGGTTTGATGACATTACCGACTCAATGGACATGAGTTTGGGTAGCCTCCGGGAGTTGGTGATGGACAGGGAGGCCTGGCGTGCTGTGGTTCATGGGGTCACAAAGAGTCGGACATGACTGAGCAACTGAACTGATACTGATTACAGAAATTAAATTATTCATGATTATTTAGGTAATTTCTAGTTATTTGTTTGGATTTTGTTGCAAGAAAGAGAGTGGGGTGAAAGGGAAGGTCGGATCCTAGAACTCAGTTGAGTCCCTGGGATGGTGGCCAAGTGGGGATGCTTGACTTATCACAGGGAAGAATTCAAGAGCAAGCTGCAGTAAAGTGAAAGGTGCTTTGTTCAGGGAGATACACTCTCCCCAGATTGTGGGTCATTGCAGAAGTCAAGAGTCCGCGAAATATGTGGTGATTATTTTTTATGGGCTGTCATTTCATAGGCTAATGAGTAGGAGAATTGTTCCAACTATTTTAGGAAATCGGCAGGGATTTCCAGTAACTGGGTCACCACCCACTTTTTGACCTTTTATGGCTGGCCTTGGTGAGTATTTCAGATAACTCACTAATGTATCGCAATGAGTATATACTGCAGCCCAAGGTCTAGTGGAAGTCAACTCATCTGCTGTCTTGGACCTGCCTGATTCTAACCAGCTATCGTGTGTTTTCAATGGCTAAGTCATTCTTTCAAGGATTGTGCTCTGCTTTTTTTCCTGTCCAAGTTTTTCTATTGCAAACAATGCTAAAATTGAACATCTTCAAGTACTTTATTCTGTGTTCATGGGAGAATAGTTGAAAGAAAAGTTGATGAAATTAGATATTTCAGTCAAAGGTAACTAATTTTGAAATATTGTTAGGGTTGGCAAGTTGACCTTACAATATTACCTAAATGAGTAATTCCTACATTAGTTTTCTATTTCTTCTATAAAAAATACCATACATTATAACATACTTAAAAAAGCATGTTTATTCCTGTGCCACTATCAAACTGACTTATTTTAAGCAGTTTCATAATGTGTTTTCATACCTAGTATGGAGCTCTTATTCAATATGCATTATTATTTCATTGTTATTCTTAATATTTGCAATAAAAATATAATATTTTACTACATTCATCAAACTGCCAAAATTTTCTTGTTATTTGAATTGAAGGCACTTTTAATTGATTGAGGGAACAATGTGATTTAAAGATGAATTAATCAAGAATGGCTATTTCAATCACTATTGTTTAATGTTGTTTTGGATTTACTAGTGTAAAGAGAGAATGAAGGTAAGTAGATATTTTCCTCCTCTTTCCAACTATTATTGCTCTTTGTAGATGACAAAATTCTATAGTTGGAAAAGTCTAGATGATAAATTAAGAAAGTATTCAAAATAATAATTCAGCTTAGAGTGACCAGATAACACATAGTAATATCAATATCTGACTTAAACACAAACTAGCCTTTTAAAATAATGGAGGCATTTTTCAGAGATAATGTCCAGTTTGGGTTTCTTACATAGAATTCATCCTCCACTTTTATTTCTCATAGTACCTAACATTTTTTTAGTTTTACTTTTTTTCAGGTAGCCATCTCTTCCTGGATTCTAGGAGATCAATAATAAAGCAACACATTCATCTCTCCTGGCCAATTTAGTGTGAGGATTTTATGTTGAGGGGCTTCTAGAAAAGAGAAGCAGGTGGTCCTAGGTAGAAGCTACCGAGAAAATCATTCAGACTTCTCCAAACTTAAGAATATTGAACTTAAAGTGTTAATATTTTATAAGAGGTTTCAAGCAAACATGCCCTAATATTGTCCCAGAAGGAGTTACTATATTTTCTTGGACAGCAAACATATCTGTCCCCTAGAAGACTTGATCTCAATTTCCAAAAGCTCTTTGTGTATTATGCAAATGTCCTTAAAAAGATAGCTACTCTTAAAAAAAGAAAAAAAAAAGATAGCTACTCTTCTGTAGACTGTCAGTGTCTTTGCTTGCAAGAAGTGCAGAAATATGAGCTACTTATGGGAAACTGTCTCCTATCACTTATTAAATGAATTGTAGAAATGCAGCTAAAATAGAAATATCATATTAAAAGGAACCTGATGAATTCACTCAGATTCCATCCAGACTATCCATATTATCCAAAACAACAGATTTATGTACCTCAGCCGGTAAAGAAACTGCCTGCAATGCAGGAGACCCTGATTCAATTCTTGGATCTAGAAGATCCCCTGGAGAAGAGATAGGCTCCCCACTCCTGTATTCTTAGGCTTTCCTGGTGGCTCAGATGGTAAAAAATATTCCTGCAATGTGGGAAACCTGGGTTTGATCCCTGGGTTGGGAAGATCCCCTGGGAGAAGGGAATGGCTACCTGCTTCAATATTCTTGCCTGGAGAATTTCATGGATAGAGGAGCTGGTGGGCTACCGTTCATGGAGTTGCAGTGTCGGACACAATGGAGTGACTTTCACTTTCACTTGCTTAGAAGATACTTCCTTAATTTTAGTTTCAGAGAAGAATTTTCTGAAAACATTATTTGTGGACCTTTCTTTGTCTAATCCATGACTGACCATAACATGCATGTGATAGTTATCATATCTGAATAGTTTATTAAAATATGTTTTCTCTTTTAATGGCTCTGTTTGCTTAAAAACACTTTGCCATTTCAAGGAACTCCTGGCAGTTTGAAAGCCCAGTTTTGAAAGGATTATTACACTTGACAATTCACATGGGTGTGTCACATAAATAACTGTTTACAACTTTATGAATATAGGCATAATAGTTAATAGAAAGTAATCAGCTTTTTTATTTTTATTAATACCAATATGTTTAAATACTGACATAAAAATTTACTTTTGCAAACAGCAACCCCAAGGAAAAAGAAAATTTTCCAGTCCTAATTTGATAGCTCTGTACCCTGTAAATATGGTCTTGAAATCTTGAGGGGTCTCATGGGTTTGTTATTTCAATTACATTTTTCATGATACATGTTATCTGAATTGAAAAGGCTGTTCAAATATCCTGCTACATAAAACTAAATCAATTCACAGAAGAATGTTGAGAGAACATAGATTTATTATTATCAGGATACATGATATGTGGGAACACACAACAAAAGAGAGATATTTTCTTATTCATAGCAGAAAATTCATATATATATATGTATATATATATATATATAAATACACATATATAGTAGTATATAATAATAAATAATACAGAAAGGCAATCACTCTGTTGAATAGCTTTGGTACTGCAATAAAATACTGTGGCTATGCAGTTTCTTCCCTTAAAGCACGGTTTGAAGTCACATCTGAATCATGAAAAGGAACAGCTAAACATTTGTAAAATAAATGAAGTCCAACAGGATCACAAATCACTAGTATTTATAAGTTGAAGGAATTCTTAATATATTATAATGTCATAAATGATATATTTTCAGAATCTCTGAATTTCCATAGAAATCAGGGAGTATTTCTGTTCATCTATCTTATGTACCATATGCTTACAAGAATCCTAGAGACAGATTCATATAAGAAGCACAGTGCTATAGCAAAGTGCGAAAAATTCTATGAAAATTATCTCCAACCTGGCATAGAAGCTCAGATCGAATTTGACAGAGGTTAAAATATTGAGGAGACTTAACACAATTCAGAGTTGTGTAGCAATGTCTGAAGGCAGTTGTTCTCAAACTTGGGTGCATAGTATAAAGTACTATGGAGAACTCTAAAAAATGCTCAACTATTTAAATCCCAATTTCTGGAGCAGAGAAGGGAGGCCCATGGCCAAGTCTTACAATTATCTAAAAGCTCTTTTAGGTGTTTACGCTTATTCAGGAAGAACTGAGGACCAATCAATCAGAGATTTTTGATTCTTAAGTTATGAATTTTTATTATTAAACTTATTAAATGTATCTAGTTGTTTACATTGTTTGGCAATAATATATGCATTATCATGTGGAATTAGGTCATTCCATGCCATTTTGTGGATATAATACTTTTTTTTTTCCTCTAATACCTACCTTAAGCTACCAATAGTGATAGTGATAAATGGTGATTTCATTTCCTTTGGATGCATGTCCAGAACTAGCATTCCTGTGTCATTTGAAAGTTGTAATTTTTGAGGGGAGAGAGTCTGTACACTGTTTTCCAGTGCTTCCCTGGTCGCTTAGTGGTAAAGAATCCACTTGCAATTCAGGAGACATAGCAAGAGCCATGTATTCACTCCTTGTGTCAGAAAGATCTCCAAGAGAAAGGAAATAGCAAGCCACTCCAGCATTCTTACCTGGGAAATCCCATGGGCAGAGAAGTGTGGGGGATTACAGTCCATAGGCTGGCGAAAGAGCTGGACATGACTTAGCAACTAAACAGCAACAATATTGTTTTCCACAGTGGCTGACCCAATTTACATTTCCAGTTCGCCAGAGTTTCTTTGGTTTCTCACCAGAGTTTTCAGAGTTTTTTCTTCACATCATCCCCACTTAGTGTCTCTTGGCTTTTTGATAATAGTCATTCTAACAGGAGTGAGGTGATGTCTCACTCTGGTTTTCAGTTGCACCTTCCTGATGATTAGAGATGCTGAGCATCTCTGTGGTGTAACTCTTCATCAGTTCTCTCCTGGATGGTTACAAAATCTTCTGAATCAGTCTTTAATACTTCAATTTTTGTGCCACTACAACTCAACTTTACACAGAAGAAAGATTTTTAAATTAAATAAATTGGTTTTTATTAATGCAGAATATGATCACATTATTTACCAGGTACAAATCTTAAGCTCAAAATAACTACACATTACAACAGAAATAAAAGTCTTCTCACCTGATCTCCAACTCCCTGACCGCTTCCAATTCTTCCCTCTGTTCTGTGTCCTCCAGCCTTCCTAAGTTTCTTTTTATTATTTGAACATTACAGGTTCCTTCACAACCTGAGCATATTGCTCCTTCCTTGAGGAAAATGCTTCTTTCTTCACTTACCATGGTTCATTCCTTCCAATTTAATAGCAGTGTAAAAATCCCCTTTAAGAGACAACGTTTATGGGTTTACATGGTCATAGTGGGATTCTCTGGTGGCTCAGATGGTAAAGAGTCTGCCTGCAATGTGGAGACCTGGGTTCAATCCCTGGTTGGGAAGATCCCCTAGAGAAGGAAATGGCAACCCACTCCAGTATTCTTGCCTGGAAAATCCCATGGATGGAGGAGCCTGGCTGGCCACAGTCCATGGGATTGCAGAGTCAAACATGACTGAGCAACTTCACTTTCACATTACATGGTCATAGTACTAAAATAATGCTCCCTTTTTATCTATTCTTGCCTTCCATTATTTTTTCTACTAAAGTTTTATGTCATTTATATTTTTTCACCTTACCTTTATTTTAGCTATTCAGTTTCTTTCAATTAAAATGTGCTAATTGTCTATTTCTGATAGTAGCATTTGTGTGTCGGAAAGCCCCTGCTGCGGCTGCTGCTGCTAAGTCGCTTCAGTCGTGTCTGACTCTGTGAGACCCCATAGACGGCAGCCCACCAGGCTCCCCACAGTCCCTGGGATTCTCCAGGAAGAGTACTGGAGTGGGTTGCCATTTCCTTCTCCAATGCATGAAAGTGAAAAGTGAAAGTGAAGTTGCTTTAGTCGTGTCCGACTCTCAGCGACGTCATGGACTGCAGTCCACCAGGCTCCTCCATTCATGGGATTTTCCAGGCAAGAGTGCTGGAGTGGGGTGCCATTGCCTTCTCCCAGAAAGCCCGTACCTAGATTCAAAATGTGAGGAGTCATTTTCTCATTTGTCCTCTTCGATTCTAATGTATACTCATATATGTCACATTTTTTAAATTGTATTTCTTACTTGTCTTTTCCAGCTCTCTTTTTAATTTGATCCCTGATGTTACATCCCTAATTCAGATCTTTTTTATATCTCTCCTTAATCATAATGTGTTCTTAGGAAAATAAAATACCTTAAAAATACTTTAAAAATAATATTTAAATTTCTATTAAATTTTTATGTCATGGACATAGGGAGCTTGCTAACAATTATTGATATTAACTATATGTCTTTCATTTGAGACTTCTATTACTTATTTTTGGATTACTTATGCTTTATCTGTTTTCACCATGAAACATACTGAATTTCTATAACTAGACTTTTAAGAAATACAGATTTTATAGAAGACTTTGATAATAAATGTTTATTTGTGACAATATATAGCACTTAAATAAGAAAGTACCTATTATTTATCTTTCTCCTTGATGCTATAAGTCTCTTCTTTTTTCACACGTAGCCTCAGTATTTTGAACTTTTGCTTCACCATTTAGCTCAAGTTTCTCTTTTAACCTTGCTCAGGTTTTTTTTTTCATATCACTTCAATCCTAGGCATAGGGCCAACTGCATAACTTGCCAGCCCCAGTGCAGAATGAAAATGTGGAATCTTGTTCAAAATTCAGAAAATAGCCTTCTACTTTCTTTGTTTCTCTCTAGTCCTGTCATGGCATTTTCCTATTTGGTATAGAATGATGTACTGCCTTTGAACCAGAGATATTGGCAGGGCGAGCTGACGCAAAGAGCCAACTCATTGGAAAAGGCCCCAGTGCTGGGGAAGATTGAAGGCAGGAGGAGAAGGGGATGACAGAGGATGAGATTGTTGGATAGAATCGCCAACTCAATGGACATGAGTTAGAGCAAACTCTGAGAGATGGTGAAGGACAGGGAAGCCTGGTGTGCTGCAGTCCATGGGGTCACAAAGAATCAGACATGACTGAGTGACCGAGTAACGAAAGTAGGATGGCGGAAGTGCGAAAGTGTTAGTCACTCAGTTGTGTTCAACTCTTTGGGACCCCATGGGCTGTAGTCCACCAGGTTCTTCTGTCCATGGAATTCTCTAGGCAATAATATGGCAGAGAGCAGCTATTCCTTTCTCCATGGGAACTTCCTGACCCAAGGGTTGAACCCAGGTCTCCTGTATTGCAGGCAGATTAATGTCTGAGCCAGCAGGGAAGCTTCAAAGGCTTATAGGCACTCTATTCACTCCACTGTCTGGTATCTGGGCTACAAGCCTAAACGACATCCTCTCACACCCCTCAGCAGTGGCTGGACAAGAGCAGAGAAGTGGGTAATTGCAAACCTGTTCTTTGGAGGAAGGAAAATTGTGAGAAGCAGGACTTCTGAAGAGTAAGCTGTTAGTCTCTGGCGCATTTCCTTCTTCCGTTAGACGTCAGTCACAAAACACAATTTCAGAGATAAAATAATTAAGAATTTCAAGAGGAAAATCACATAGAATTAAATCAAGAATGAGACCTTTCTGAGTCGAAGACCCTGTGTGACATCTGGCCAGTTACACAGTATAACTCTAAATCAAGTTCTGTCTCCAAGTGTAAATATTCCAAAAGTTGTTGAATTACTCAAGTATTTGATAGGCAATTATGTGGATGAAGAGATTCTTGTTAGTAAATCAGAGGTCCTTTATGATAAAAATTGATCTTAGAAGATAGTATAATAAAAGACTACCACTTCAGTTTCTGATTTTATGTTTAATAGAAGAATACATTCTGTACAATAGGGGGTATAAAATCCAAAGTATGTTTTACACCCACATGAGAATTTATACATGGAAAGCTGAACTAACTGTATTATTCTATCAGAATTTGAATGTCCCATTGGAACGAATGAAACATGCCCTATTGCCTTTAATCAGGCATTGCTCCTTGATTCCTCTGATAAGACTTCAGTTCTCTTTTTTCACCTCTTCCCTGCTCAAATTATATATCATTCTGCTTAATTATTCTTTCAGAAGCATAATTGTCACCATATGTATTCTCTGATCAAAGACTTTATGTTTCTTTATTGTGTAAGACCTATTTAAAAGTATCAAGATCTTCCAATTATATAAACACAGTTTACACTTCAAGCACCAATAAAACTGGATAATGTTTTTTTTTTTTCCTTAAAAATGTTTCCAAGATCATTGAGTGAATGTATATCTTTAGAGGGCTAGGAAACTTTTAGGAAATTATGTCAAATAATTGCATAACTGATTTCTACAGAGATATTAGAGTATAAAACATACTCAACAGTGAAGTTCAGGGATTCTAACATTTAAAAAAAAATAATGCAATGATATTACACAGTACTTCATGAATTCTTCTACAGACATTACCTAAGACGAGTGCATAACCATATAAAATGTCTTTATTTTCCCTCAGATTAAGAGTTAAGAAGAAAGGGTATTATCTGGGGATTGTTCAGAACAGTTACTTGTCTTTTAGGATCTCATACTCCACTTAGTTGTATTTCTATTCCCAACTCCTTTGTTTTAGATTCTTGTGCCAAATATAATTGCCTATGGTAAGCTAAAGATATATAATATAATATATATTCTAAAGTAACAACTAAAATGGCTAATCAATCTGCAAAGGATATAAAATCAAATCATAAAAAAATTTTAATTTGAAATAAAGCCCAATAAGAGAAAAAATTGCAACAAAGAGCAAATGAGTCACATAGAAAATAGTAATGAGTTGATAGATTTAAACTAGACATGGGAATAATTGCATAAGAATGATTTAATCATTATAATTAAATATCATATTTAATTAAAATTCAAAAGATACACTGTGTATAGGAAACAAATATTGAATACAGATGATAGGTTAAAATGTAAAGAATAAATAAAAAATACTGTACAAACATTAAAAAAATATGAAGGAAGGAGATCAAGATGGTAGAGTTGGAGGACATGGGACAGATTACCCCCTTTGAACACATCAAAATACCTCTATCTGTGAAATTTTCATGGGAAACTAACTGGAAACTGACAGAAAGACCCTTCTACTATGAAGACTGAATGAAAAATGCACGTGAAATTGAGTAGGAAGGGAAGAGAAGCAATCAAGTTTGAACCTGAGCCCTTTCAAAGGGATATTATGTAGACTGTGATCCTACCGATGGAATGAGCAATTCAGGCCACATATTAGGTCCCCATCCCTGGAAACTGACACAGGGAAAATAAGTCTACTTGGCTGGTTGGAGGACAGTGGGACTAACAAGAGGGATGTGGGAAATCTGGACTCTAATAATGAAAATCAAGTACACACTTAACTTGCTCCTGAAGCAGGGCAAAGAGGGTGGATTGAAAACTGTTCCAGTTACTGACTGACTTCTCATGACTATCCCAGCACATGACCCAGCCTGAACTGAACATACACTCCGGCCCCACCTGTTTCATGAAGCAACTCCACACTGAAGTGAGGGCCAAGCTGTGAGCCACAGAGGCAGCTCAGAGCCAAAGCATCATCTGAATGGGGCATGGACAATGGTTAGTGGCGCTTAGATAGACAGCATGTCTCCAGCAGGCTGGGTCTCAGAACTCAAGCAGACTGCCACGGCCTGTGCCTTGAGCCATGCCAAGTACCCACCAGCTCCCCTTCATCCAGTAGTGCTCCTTTAAGGAGTGAAGGTGGTAGTGCTGGTAGGGGCAAGCACACTCTTAAAGGGAAATGTGCCAGCTCAGACTCAAATCTCAAGGATTCTATTCAAGCAAACTGGGACCCCCCCAGACAGGGTAATGCCATGATAACCACTGCTCATAGGAGAAGCCTTGGTTTATATCTGGCTCTGGCTATAAGAACTCTATGTCCAGGGCCACTTCTTACCTTCTTTCCTAGTTGCCAGCACACACTGAGGAAAGACATGATTTGTTTTTGCATCAAATCCAGGTCTCCCACCATATGCACTGGGCACATGCATACTGCATAAAGATACTCTCACAAAAGGACACTCCTTCAAGATAATAAGTAACTGTCTCACCGAATTTCATAGGCACAGAGGAAATTAAGTAAAATGAGTATCTCGACAGTGAAATTAGTCTCAATTGAAAGAATAGAGGAAAACTCTCAAGAAAACAAACCAAAAAAATAACTAATGAAATAGAACGAAACAATTCACCAGGTAAAGAATTCAAGCATTAGTAATAAGACAGCTAGTTTAATTAGGAAAATAAATATACGAACACAATGAGAATTTTAGTAAGGAACTAAATATTAAAAAAAGGACCTGTTAGAACTAAATATTATAATAACTGAAATGAAAAACACACTAGAAGAAATTAATAGCAGACTAAGTGATTCAGAAGTATGCATAAGCTATCTGGACAGCAAAATAATGAAAATCACCCAATCAGAAGAGCAATAAAAAAAACAAAATTTAAAAATCAAAATAGTTTGGGGAATTTCAGTATAACTTTAACATAACAACATTCACATTATAGAAATCTTAAAAGAAGAGAAAGAGTATATATTTAATTAAATTATGATTGAAAATTTCTCCAACATGAATAAGGAAACATATTCTGGTACAGGAAAAACAGAATCTTAAATAAAAAGCTAAGCAAACCACACTAAGATAAAACATAATTAAAATTACAAAAGTTAAATAAATTAAAATTAGTTAAAAATTCTAAAAATAGCAAGAGAAAAAGAGTTATATACAAGGGAACCTCAATAGACCATCAGCTGATTTTTTTTTTTTTCCTACAGAAAATTAGCAAGACAGAAGAGAATGTCATGATATTTTCAAAGTGCTGAAAGAGAAACCCTGCAACCCAGGTTACTCTACTCAGCAAAATTATCATTTCGGATGAAGGAAAGATAAGTTAATTTTCAGAAGTACAGACAAGTGACAACTAAGAGTTCATCAATATTACACTTATCCTAAAATAAAGGTTAAAGAGTCATCTTTAAGTGGAAAAAAAAGGTCATAGCAAGAAGTGAGAATCTATAGGAAAGGAACTATCAATCTAATAAAGCCAATGTATTTAAAGACCAAGAATCAAACACTTAAATAAGCATGTAAAATCAACTATAGCTATAATAGTCAGTAAAGGGATAAACATGAAGATGTAAAATTTGACATCAGAACCAAAAAAGTGAGAAAAGGGAGTAAAAAAATGTATGTATATATAACAATTTTATTTTTAGTTTAAAAGACAATCTGGTTCAGACAAGGAGATATTTATAGGTCACCGTATATGATCCCTATGGTAACCACAAATAAAAAATCTACAGATACAAAAAATAGAAATGATACCTCATTGTGGTTTTGATTTGCATTTCTCTGATAATGAGTGATGTTGAGCATCTTTTCATGTGTAAAGTAATTAGCCTCCAACTAATAAAAATTAAAAAAAAAAAAATAATAATAAACCAAAAAAAAAAAAAAAAAATATAAATGAAAACAAACATGTCACTAAATAAAATCATCAAATCATAAGGCAAGAAACAAAGAATTAGAAAAAATACAGTAGAACTACAGGTAATAAAACAAATAATAAAAAGGCAATAGGTACAGATCTATTAGTAATAACCTTAAATATCACTAGACTCCAATTAAAAAGTATAGGGCAGCTAATTGGATGTAAAAACAAGATTCAACTATATGTTGATTTTAAAAGACTTCCTTCAGGGCTAAGGACACACACAGACTAAAAGTTAGTGGATGGGAAATAATCTTGATTGCAAATGGAAATGACAAGAAAGTGGGTGTTGCAATATTCACAACAGCAAAATAGACTTTAAAACGCAGTCTATAACAAAAAATGAGGAAAGGCATTGTATAAGAATAAAAGAATGGGTATGAGAAGAGTAGCATATACATACACCTCAATACAAGAGCACTTAAATATACATAGCAAATACTAACAGACAAAAAAAGGAAGGTAGCAATAATAGGAGGGCACTTTAACATCCCCACTTATGTCAATAGATAGACAATCCAGACAGAAAATCAGTAAGGCAACATTGGTCTAAAAAACACAATAGACCGGTTATGTTTAATAGATATCTGCAGGACATATTATCCAAATAAAACAGAATACACGGTCTCTTCAAAGGTAACTGAAATGTTCTTCAAGATAGAACACATGTTAAGACAAATAATGTCTCAAAAAATTAAGAGAATATAAATTACATCAAACATGTCTTCTGAACATGTATTTCCAAATAAATTAATTACAAGGATGAAAAATGGGGAAAAAGCAAAAACCTAGAAACTAAATAACATACTATTAAAAAAAGAAAAAGAGTCAAGAAATCAAAGAGGAAATCAGAAAATACCTCGAGAAAATGAAAATGGAAGTGCAGCTTTCTAAAATCTATGCATGTAACAAAAGTAGTTCTAAGGGAGAAATTTATAGTAGTACAAATTTACCTTAAGAAATATCTCCAATAAAGAACCTAACATATCATTTAAAGGAATTAACAAAAGAGGGAAAAATGAAACCAAAAATCAGCAGAAGGAAGGAAATAATAAAGACCAGAGAGGAAATAAATTATAGTGAGATCAGACAAAAAAAAAAAAAAGAAAGAAAGAAAAAAAAAGACTAGAGTCATTGAAACCAAGAACTAGTTTCTGGAAAAGGTTAAAAAAAGAAAAAGAAAACCTATAGCAAGACTTATCAAGAAGAATAAAGAGGACTCAAATAAACATAATGAGAAATAAAAGGAGAAATAACAATGAATATCAGAGAGAATACCACTGACTCAATGGACATGAATTTGACCAAGCTTCAGGAGATGGTGAACAGGGTAGCCTAGCATGCTGCAGTCCATGGGGTCTCAAAGAGTCAGACACAACTAAGTGACTGAACAGAAACAACAACGGAGGTACAAAAGAATCACGAGAGAATAGTATAATCAACTCTATGTTAACAAATTGCACAGCCTAGTAGAAAGATAAATTTCTAGAAATATACAACCTGCCAAGACTGAATGAAAAAAAACAGCTAATTTAACAGACCAATCACTGGTAATGAAACTGAATTAAAAAAAAAAAAAAAGGCTCCCAAGAAACAAAAGCATGGCATTCTACCAAACACAAAAAGCTAATACTTATCCTTCTTACTAGTCCAAAAAATTAAAGAGGACAGGATACTCCCAAATTCATCCTAGGAGACCAAAACTATCCTAATACAAAAAACACACAAAGATACTACAAGACAAAGAAAATTATAGACCTATATCTCATATAATTATATATACAAAAATTCTCAATACTGCAAACAAATCTAGTGGAGATGATGGAATTCCAGCTGAGCTATGTCAAATCCTAAAAGATGCTGCTGCTAAAGTGTTGTGTACAATATACCAACAAATTTGGAAAATTCAGCAGTGGCCACAGGACTGGAAGAGGTCCACTTTCACTCCAATCTCAAAGAAGGGCAATGCCAAAGAATTTTCAAACTACCATACAATTTCACTCATTTCACATGTAGCAAGGTTATGCTTAAAATCCTTCAAGCTAGGCTCAGCAGTATGTGAACCGAGAACTTCCAAATGGACAAGCTGGATTTAGAAAAGGCAAAGGAACCAAATGGCCAGCATTCCTTGGATCATAAGGAAAGCAAAGAATTTCAGAAAAAAAACATCTACTTCTGCTTCATTGATTATGAGAAAGACTTTGACTTGAGATCACAACAAATTGTAGAATATTTTCAAAGAGATGGGAATACCTCATCACCTTACTTGACTCCTGAGAAACCTGTATGCAGATCAAGAAATAACAGTTAGAACCAGACATGGAATAAATAACTCATTCAAAATTGGAAAAGAAGTTTGATAAAGTTGTATATTGTCATCCTGCTTATTTAACTTTTAGGCAGAGTATATCCTGAGAAATGCCAGCTGGGTGAATCACAAGCTGAAATCAAGATTGCCAGGAGAAATAACCTCAGATATGCAGATGATACCACTCTAATGGCAGAAAGTGAAGAGAAACAAAAGAGCCTCTTGATAAGGTTGAAAGAGGAGAGTGATAAAGCTGGTTTAAAACTTAACAACATAAAAAACTAAGATCATGGCATTCAGTCCTATCCCTTCACGGCAAAGAGAAGGGGGAAAAGTGGAAGCAGTGACAGATTTTCCTTTCTTGGTCTCCAAAATCACTGTGGATGGTGACTGCAGCCATGAACTTATAAGATATTTATTTCTTGGTATGACAAAATTTTGACAAAGTTATGGCAAAGCTAGACAGCATGTTAAAAAGCAAAGACATCACTTTGCCTAAAAGGTTTGTATGGTCAAAGCTATGGTTTTTGCAGTAGTCATGTACAGACATGAAACTTGGACCATAAAGAAGGCTGAGTGCTGAAGAACCTATGCTTTCAAATTGTGGTGCTGGAGAAGCCTTTCAAGAGTCCCTTGGATGGCAAGGAGATCAAATCAATCAACCGTAAAGGAAATTAACCCTAAAGGCATCACCAACTCGATGGGCTTGAGTTTGAGTAAACTCCGGGAGTTGGTGATGGACAGGGGGGCCTAGCATTCTGCGACTCATGGGGTCGCAAAGAGTCAGACACAACTGAGCGACTGAACTGATACATTAGAAGGTCTGATACTTAAGCTCTAATACTTTGGCCACCTGATGCAAAGAGCTGAATCATTGGGAAAGACCCTGATGCTGGGAAAGATGAAGGCAAAAGGAGTATGGGGCAGCAGTGGGTGAGATGTTTAGGTAGAATCACCAGCTACGGAGATGAATTTGATCAAACTCTGGGAGATAGTGAAGAACAAAAGATCCTGGGTTGCTGCAGTCCATGTGGTTGTAAGCATTGGACATGAGTTTGCCACTGAACAACAACAACAAAAATTCATGGTAAAAGTTCTTGTTAAAGTTGGTATAAAAGTAGCTTATCTCAATGTCTCAATGTAATAAAATCATTTATGACAAACCACAGCTAACAACTTACCCAATGGTAAAATATCAAAATCATTTTTTCTCAAATAAGGAACAAGACAAGGAAGCTCCCTCTCACCAATTCTTTTTAATACAGTATTGGGATTCCTAACCACAGCAATCAGGCATGAAACTAAATAAAATGCACCCAAAAGAGAAGGGGGAGAAATAACACTGTCATTATTTGCAGATGAATGGCACTATATAGAAAATCCTAAAGCTCCTACCAAAAAGTTATTAGAAGTAATAAATTAATTCAGTGAAGCTATAGGATGCAAGATTAATATGCAAATATCTGTTGCTTTTAAATTCACTAATAATGAACTATCAAGAGAAAGCAATAAAACAATCCTGTTTATAATTGCATCAAAAATACAATAAAATACATAGGAATGAACTTAACTAAAGAGATAAAAGACCCATAGTCTGAAAACTATATAATACTGATGAAGAAATGTAAAAATGATGCAAAGATTTGGGAATATTTTCTGTGTTCTTGGACTGGAAGAATTAATATTGTTAAATTGTTCACACTACTCAATGCAAAAGTATGAAGTCAATAGATACCTGGAATAACAGGCAAGTTTGGCCTTGGAGCACAAAAGGAAGCAAGGCAAAGACTTACAGAGATTTGCCAAGAGAATGCACTGGTCATAACAAGCATTCTCTTCCAACAACTCAAGAGACCACTCTACATATGGACATCACCAAATGGTCAATACTGAAATCAGATTGATTATATTCTTTGCAGCTAAAGATGGAGAAGCTCCATACAGTTAGCAAAAACAAGACCTGGAGCTGACTCTGGCTCAGATTATCAGCTCCTTATTGCAAAATTCAGGTTCAAATTGAAGAAAGTAGGGAAAACCACTAGGCCATTCAGGTATGACCTAAATTAAATCCCTTGTGATACAGTGGAGGTGACAAATAGATTCAGGGAACTAGACCTGGTAGACAGAGTGCCTTGAGAACTATGAATAGAGGTTCAACACAATTGTTTTGAACAATTGTTCAAGAAGTGTACAAGAAGTGGTGGTCAAAACCATCCCCAAGAAAAAGAAATGTAAGAAGGCAAAGTGATTTTCTGAGGAGGTCTTACAAATAGCTGAGAAAAGAAGAAAAGCAGAAAGCAAAGGCTAAAGGGAAAGTGTTCCTAATTGAATACAAAACTCCAGAGAATAGAAAGGAAAGATAAGAAAGCCTTCTTAAGCATCATGCTGTCTGACTTTAGAGTATATTACAAAGCTGCAGTGATCACAACAGCATGGCACTGACAAAGAGCACAGTCACATAGATCAGTGAGATAGAATAGAGAACCGAAAAACAAACATGAACACTATGGGTAATTAACATATGACACAGGAGACAAGAGTATAAAATGGAGAAAAGATATCCTTGTCAATAGTAGTGCTGGGAAAACTGAATAGATTCTTGTAAAACAATGAAACCAGAACCTTTCCTAATACCATGTACAAAAATGCCTTCAAAATGGATTAAAGATCTCAATGTAAGGCCTAAAACCATAAAATTCCTGGAAGATATCATAAGCAGAACATTCTTTCACATAAATCATTGCACTAATTCTGTAGATCTGTCTCCTAAGGCAAAAGAAATAAACAAGTGGGAGTTTAGTTTAACAAATTGAACTTAAAAGCTTTTGAACAAGAAATAAGACCATCACAAAAATGAAAAGACAACATACTGAATGGGAAAAGCATTTCCAAATGATATTTCCATTCAAAGTATAGAATAATATTCAAAGTATAAAAGCAGCTCATACAACCTGATAACAAAAAAAAAACAAAAAAAAAAAAACAAAAAAAACCTGATTAAGAAATAGGCAGAAGACCCAAGAGGAATTTTTTCCAAAAAAGACATGAAGATGACTCACAGGCACATGAAAAGATGCTAAATATTGCTAATCATAAAAAAATGCAAAACAAAACCTCATTGAGGGCACAGAGGGAGGGGAGGAGCCCACAGGGTGCTGAGTTGGAGCCCCATCTGCTTTCTGTTGAGAAAATAACACAGTCAATATCTATTTTTTTTTCTAAAACAGCAACAACATAACACATGGAGATGCCACTTCACAGTTATTAGAATGTCTTTCATCAAAAAGAACACAAATAAGAAACATTGGCAAGGTGGTGAAGCAAGGGGAACTCTTGTACAGCTGTTTGGAACGTAAATTGGTGCATTTGCTATGGAAAACACATGGAGTTTCTTCAAAAAAATTACAGTTAGAACTAGCATATGATCCAGCAGTTCCACTTCTGAGTATGAATGCAAGGAAAACAAAAACACTATTTTGAAAAAAATGCATGCTTTCCAATGTTCATAGTTAATTATTTCAAATAGCTAAGATATGTAAGCAACCTATGTCTATCAAAAGATGAAAGTATAAAGAAGATCTGGTATATATGTACAAAGGGATATTAGTCATTTTAAAAAATGAAATTTTGTTTTGTTTTGTTTTTGCAACCATGTGAGTGGTCCTAGAGAGCATTTTTTTGTTTGTTTGTTTGTTTTTAGTTAAATAAGTCAGATAAAGACTATTACTCTTGGTTACTATTTATTTGCAAAACCTAAAAAGTAAAACAAATGTCAATAACAGTAACACTAACAGACTCCCAGATAGAAACAGCAAATTAGTTGTTGTCAGTGGGGAGAGGATAGGAGGGGGGCAAAGATAGGGTTATGAGATCAGGTGATACAAAATTTTATGTGCAAAATAGGTAAGCAATGGGTATATATTAAATAGCACTGGGAAATATTGCCATTGTTTTGTAGTAACTTTAAATGAAGCATATTCTATAAAATATAAAATCATTGTCATATAGCTGAACTAATATATTGTAAATCAACTATGTTTCAGAAAAGATAAAAGCTAAAGTCTGCTTAATAACTAAGATGGGTAAAGCACAATTTGATGACAAATAAGTTACTAGCTGTGAAAAAGTAACTTTAACTTTTGCACAGTGACCCTAACTTCACACAGAATGTATAGAATTGCCATGAGAATTAAATAATACACATGAAGACATTTTAAAACTTATAATATGTCATACAAATGCAATATTAGCTGAGAGAGACTGGCAGTATCTCTCTACTGGCTTAGAGGCTATTGTATAGTATAAGTAAATAAATAAAGAAGATCAGAATTAATGATAACATTAGAGATGATATGAAAATCATTTAAAAAGCAAGAGGGTTCCAGAAAAATACCTATTTCTGCTTTATTGACTATGCCAAAGCCTTTGACTGTGTGGACCACAATAAACTGTGGAAAATTCTGAAAGAGATGGGAATACCAGACTACCTGACCTGCCTCTTGAGAAACCTGTATGCAGGTCAGGAAGCAACAGCTAGAACTGGACATGGAAAAACAGACTGGTTCTAAATAGGAGAAGGAGTACGTCAAGGCTGTATATTGTCACCCTGCTTACTTAACTTATATGCAGAGCACATCAGGAGAAATGCTGGGCTGGATGAAGCACAAGCTGGAATCAAGATTGTCAGGAGAAATATCAATAACCTCAGATACGCAGATGACACCACCCTTATGGCAGAAAGTGAAGAAGAAGTAAAGAGCCTCTTGATGAAAGTGAAAGAGGAGAGTGAAAAAGTTGGCTTAAAGCTCAACATTCAGAAAACTAAGATCATGGCATCTTGTCCCATTACTTCATGGCAAATAGATGGGGAAACAGTGGAAACAGAGGCTGACTTTAATTTTCTGGGCTCCAAAATCACTGCAGATGGTGATTGCAGCAATGAAGTTAAAAGACGCTTACTCCTTGGAAGGAACGTTATGACCAACCTAGACAGCATATTAAAAAGCAGAGACATTACTTTGTCAACAAAGGTCCATCTAGTCAAGGCTATAGTTTTTCCAGTGATCATGTATGGATGTGAGAGTTGGACTATAAAGAAAGCTTAGCGCCGAAGAACTGATGCTTTTGAACTCTGGTGTTGGAGAAGACTCTTGAGAGTCCCTTGGACTGCAAGGAGATCCAACCAGTCCATCCTAAAGGAGATCAGTCCTGAGTGTTCATTGGAAGGACTGATGTTGAAGCTGAAACTCCAATACTTTGACTACCTGATATGAAGAGCGGACTCATTTGAAAAGACCCTGATTCTGGGAAAGACTGAGGGCAGAGGAGAAGGGGACGACAGAGGATAAGATGTTTGGATGGCATCACCGACTCAAGGGACATGGGTTTGGGTGGACTCTGGGAGTTGGTGATGGACAGGGAGGCCTGGCATGCTGTGGTTCTTGTGGTCACAAAGAGTCGGACATGACTGAGAGACTGAACTGAACAGAACTGAACTGGACATCATTTCAGAGGTATTGTGGATCAAATTTGATGGCTAATTAGGCAAAACTCGTAGGAAAGGAAAAGTTACAAATTACTAGACAGTGAACCTATATGGTTTAGACAAATGATGATAATAGCAGAGCCAGGAAACTTTGAAATGTGATCTATTTTGAACACTCAATTCAATTCAGTTCAGCGCTCAGTCATGTCCAACTCTTTGTGACCCCATGAATCGCACAACTCCAGGCCTCCCTGTCCATCACCAACTCCCAGAGTTTACTCAAACTCATGCCCATCGAGTCCGTGATGCCATCCAGCCATCTCATTCTCTGTCGTCCCCTTCTCCTCCTGCCCCCAACCCCTCCAAGCATCAGGGTCTTTTCCAATGAGTCAACACTTCGCATGAGCTGGCCAAAGTATTGGAGTTGCAGCTTCAGCATCAGTCGTTCTGATGAACACCCAGGACTGATCTCCTTCAGGATGGACTGGTTGGATCTCCTTGCAGTCCAAGGGACTCTCAAGAGTCTTCTCCAACACCACAGTTCAAAAGCATCAGTTTTTCAGCTCTCAGCTTTCTTCACAGTCCAACTCTCACATCCATACATGACCACCAGAAAAACCATAGCCTTGACCAGATGGACCTTTGTTGGCAAAGTAATGTCTCTGCCTTTTAATATGCTATCTAGGTTGGTCATAACTTTCCTTCCAAGGAGTAAGCGTCTTTTAATTTCATGGCTGCAGTCACCATCTGCAGTGATTTTGGAGACCAAAAAATAAAGTATGACCCTGTTTCCACTGTTTCCCATCTACTTCCCATGAGGTGATGGGACCAGATGCCATGATCTTAGTTTTCTGAATGTTGAGCTTGAAGCCAACTTTTTCACTCTCCTCTTTCACTTTCATCAAGAAGCTTTTTAGTTCTTCTTCACTTTCTGCCATAAGGGTGGTGTCATCTGCATATCTGAGGTTAGTGATATTTCTCCCGGCAATCTTAATTCCAGCTTGTGCTTCTACCAGCCCAGGGTTTCTCATGATGTACTCTGCATATAAATTAAATAAGCAGGGTGACAATATACAGCCTTGACGTCCTCCTTTTCCTGTTTGGAACCACTGTGTTGTTTCATGTCCAGTTCTAACTGTTGCTTCCTGACCTACATTTTGAACACTAGTGCAACATTGATAGGAGATGTGTGTGTGTGTGTGTGGGTTGCTCAGTCACATTCAAACTTTTGTGACTCCATAAACTGTAGCCCACCAGGCTCTTCTCTCCTTAGGATTCTCCAGGCAAGAATACTGGAGAGGGTTTCTATTCCCTTCTCTAGGGGCCCTACCCAACCCAGGGATTGAACCCATATCTCCTGCATTGCAGGCAGATTCTTTACCAAGAGAAAAAAAAAAAAACTTGAGTTGGAAGAATATAGTAGACTTCTAAGTTGCCTCCACTTCCACCCCTAATTTCCTTCCCTTATCCATGGAAATATGAATATGATGGGCTCCTATGTCCTAATTCTGTTATGTTTCATGGCAAATGACATCAAAGATTTAATTAAAATGTCCATTATTTGACTTTAAGTTAATCAAATGAAGATTAAGGCTGGAGTTGGTCTAAGCACATGAGTTCTTAAAAGTATATTTTGTGTGTGTGTGTGTGTGTGGTTACAGAAAACAAAGTTGTAGAGGTTCAATGAATGAGAACTAAATTCACTGTGCTGACTTTGTTGTACTGGTGCTGGATTGGTCATCAAAGGCAAAGCATAAGAACCTGAGAGTGGTTTCTGGGAACTAAAACAATCCTTAGTGGAAAACTAATGAGTACACAGGGAACTTCATCCTAAAATCACAAGGAACTAGATTATTCCAGCCACCTGAATAGGCTTAGAAGAAAATTCTTCTGGTAAGTCTTCTGATGACTTCCTAATGCAACCTAAATCTTTATATCAGCCTTTTTGACCCTAAGCAGAGAACCTAGCCAAGCCTTCCAAGATCTTTTGTTTACACACCTATGAAAAAAGAAATAAAGGGGGAAAAAAAGGAAGTAGAGGAGAAAAAGGAAAGTTTTAGTGGCTATATTAATTTTTGAAAAAAAATTCAAAGCAAAAAATATTGTGAGGGGTGAAAGAAATCCATTTGATAGTGTTGAAGGGGTTAAGACATCATGTGAATATGGCAGTTTTAAATGTCATTCTCTTAATAACAGAACTTCAAAACATACAAAGCAATAACTGATAGAATTGCAAGGAAAACTAGACAAATTCAAAATTATAGTTGAAGAATTCAATACTACTCTCAGTAACTCAGAGGATAAGTAGACAGAAAATCAGTAAGTATATATAAAAATGCCATTACTCAATTTTACCTAATTGACATTTATAGACTCTCACCCTGAATCCAACAGAATGGCTTTTCAAGAACACATGAAACATTTAACAAGATAGGTCATAAAAAATATTTCAATAAATTTAAAAGAAGCCATACAAATTATATTCTACTCTGTTCACAGTGAATTAGACTAATACTCAAAAAGAGAAAGATCTCTCAAAGTTGTCAAATACTTAAAAGTTAAGCCACAGATCTCAATTACAAATCAATTGAAAAGCTACAAGAAAGCAAAAACAAAACAATGTTGAAGTGAACAAAAAATAAAATACAACATATACAAATAAAACTCTCCTTAAAAGGTATTAAGTGGTATTTATAATAGCAGAAGAGAGTGAAGAAGTTGGCCTAAAACTCAACATTCAGAAAACTAAGATCATGGCATCTGGTGCCATCACTTCATGGAAATAGATGAGGAAACAGTGGAAACAGTGAGAGGCTTTTTTTTTTTTTTTTTTTTTTTTCGGGCTCCAAAATCACTGCAGATGGTGAGTGCAGCCATGAAATTAAAAGATGCATGCTCCATGGAAAAACAGTTATGACCAACCTAGCTGACATATTCAAAAACAGAGTCATTACTTTGCCAACAAAGTCCAGTCTAGTCAAAGCTATGGTTTTTCCAGCAGTCATGTATGGATGTGAGAGATGAACTATAAGGAAAGCTGAACGCTGAAGAATTGATGCTTTTGACCTGTGGTGTTGAAGAAGACTCTTGAGAGTCTCTTGGACTGCAAGGAGATCCAGCCAGTCCATCCTAAAGGAAATCAGTCCTGAATATTCATTGGAAGGACTGATGCTGAAGTTGAAACTCCAATACTTTGGCCACCTGATGTGAAGAACTGACTCATTTGAAAAGACCCTGATTCTGGAAAAGATTGAAGGTGGTAGGAGAAGGGGTCGATAGAGGATGGTTTGATGGCATGACCGACTCAATGAACATGAGTTTGAGTAAACTCCAGGAGTTGGCATTAGACAGGGAGGCATGGCATGCTGCAGTCCATGGGGTTGCAAAGAATCAGACACTACTGAGTAACTGAACAGAACTGATGATATCAAATGCCTATATTAGAAAATAAGAAAGATCTCTCAGCAATGACTTCATCTTTCTCATAAGAAATTAGACAAGAATCACTAAGCAAATGCAAAAGAGAAGGGAAAAATCATAAGAAAAAAATAAAAAAGAAAATTATGGAGAAAAATCAGTGAATTCAAATACTTGTTCTTAAGGGAAAACATGATAAATCTCTATCAGATCAATCAAGAAGAAAACAACGAAGACAAAAATATTCCAATATCAAGAATGAGAGAGGTGACATTACTATAGACTTGGACAGGATAATATGGCTATACTATATGAAGATAGAAAGACTTGTACACAGCTTTCTTTAGCAGCATTTTTTGACATCCCAAAACTTGAAACAACCCAAATGTTCACCAGAAATGTATAAATTGTGATATATCCATGTATTGAGATATTTCTTAGTATTAACTTAAAACAATTATACTGAGTTCAGGAATCAGAGAAGAAACAGTACCTTCTCTGTGATTACCTGAATATAAAATTATAAATATTAATGTACATGGAAAAATTAAAAAAAAAAAAAAAGATCAGTAGTTATCTTAGTGAAGGGCAAAAATGGCCCATGGTGAAGCTGTTGGTACACAAGAAAACTTTTGCAGGTAAAGGATGTGCTTAGATAAGAGGAGGCTCATGCTGGTGTGGTGACGCTTGAAAGAAACATCTGAGTTTCATGTTCGTATCGGTCTTGTTGTGGTCAGGAATATACCCAGGGTCGTGCACAGGCACTCAGGTGATGAATGTTTCCCCCAGCGGTTTAGCCTGGGAGGCATTCTGGAAGGTTACCCTGATTGCACCCCGGGTGGCATCAGAGGCAAGCAAGGTTTTAATGGTGAGGAGCTGGACGTCAGTCAAGGATGTCATCAGGTCTACCCCTGGTGCATCCCCACCCCATCTCGGTGGTAGACCCGGGAGGGACGAGTAGGTCGCCTGCGTCGGTAAGGGACAGACTAAGTTCGACCAGGGAAGGGAAACTTTGATGTGAAGTCTGTCTACACCACCATCTAGAGCAATGAGTGAAGCTTCCGGTAGAAAAACGGCACTGGTCGCTTTTTCTCTCTCTCACAGATGGGAGCTAACAATTTCAGCCTCACTCCTTTGAACTGTATCTTGAAAAACTGGGATAGATTTGATCCCCAGGGCTTAAAGAAGACACACCTGGTCTTCTGATGTGATACTGCGTGGCCGTTGTACCCAATGGAGCACAGCGAACAGTGGCCAGTTAGGGGATCTCTTAAGTATAATATTGTTTTACAATTAGACCGGTTCTATAGAAAACAAGGGAAATGGGTGGAAGTAGCATATGTGTTGCCCTTTTTTGCTCTGCTAAATATTCCAGACTTAGGTTCTAAGGGTATAGATTTGGATGTGAAACCTTCAGCTCCCCCCGTCCTCCTACTTTGCCCCTGTACCCGGGGCTCCAAACTGAGGTTCCAACTGTCTCGGTCTCAGTGGAAACCCAAACTGAGATACAAACTGCCTCAGTCTCAGTGGAAACCCAAATTGAGATTCAAACTGTCCATGTAGAGGCCCAAACAACTCCTGTCTCAGTATGACTTCAGACTACTGTGGTTTCAATAGAAACTCAGACCATCGAAGTAAGAGATGAGATGGAGGACAGGAGACAAAGAGATTAAGAAAAGCAGGTTTCTCCAATCTATCCCTGGGATATGTGCAGGGCAGCCAGAGAGACTGAGGGACAGCCACTCAAGCTGTTGCCTCTTCATGAAGCACCCACCGGGAGAAATTATCAGTCTATGCGAGTTAATAAGCCTTTTTCTTATCAAGAAATACAAAGAATCAAGGAGGATCTGGGAGACTATTTAGCGGACCCAGAAAAATATATTAGAGCTTTCAAAGGTGTTACTCTGCTTTATGACCTTACTTGGAAGGATGTGATGTATATCTTGGGATAAACACTCACTCCTGACTCAAAGACTCGAGTTTTGGGGAAAGCGGTTGCTTATGGAGATGAATGGCTTGGTAATGAGTCAATACGAAAGAGGGAGGACAAGATAACCGCCCTCCCCACTGGGAATTTCAGGCAGTCCCAATTACAGAACCAGACTGGGACTACAACACAGTGAAAAGAAGACGGGATCAGAGTCATTTTGTCAGATGTATTCTTGAAGGACTCAGGCAGGCGCGTTCTAAGCCTTTAAACTATGGCAAAATGGCAAACATAGAACATGAGGAGAAGGAAGCTCCTGGTAAATTCCTAGACAGACTGAGAGAAGCCCTTCACAGATACCCTGAGATTGAGCCTGAAAGTGAGGAGGGAGAAGTGATCTTAAAAGGCAGATTTCTCACTCAGTCAGCTCCAGATATTCGTGGTTCAAAGTTATCAAAACAGGCATATGGAGCAAATCAGTCTTTAGATAATCTGTTACAAGTGGCTCAGACAGTCTATGATGGAAGGGAATATGAGGGAAAAAAAGAAAGGCAGAGAAAGACAAAGGAACAGATGAAAGCCTTTGCAATGGTTATGAGAACCGTTCTTAAACAGCCTGAGAGAAATGCCCAGAGGGACCCAGGTGAAAAGGGATGGGCTTGCTATTACTGTGGAAAGGAGGGGCATCTCAAGCCGGATTGCCCTCAGGCATCTAAGCCGCCCCCGGCTCCATGTCCGGTCTGCAAGGGACCACACTGGAGGAGAGACTGCCCCCAGAGGCGTAGGTTTCAGGGGTCGGACTCTCAAGACAACCAGGACTGAAGGTGCCCGGGGGTCCCCACACAAGCTCCCATCCTAATTACACCTGAAGAACCCCAGGTATTGATAACTGTGGGAGGCCAATCCATCGATTTCCTTTTAGATACTGGGGCAACTTACTCCGTGCTTACTGAAGCCCCTGGCCCACTTTCTTCCTGATCTGCTTCCGTAATGGGACTGTCTGGACGAGCCAAAGGATATTATTTCAGTTATTCTTTATCTTGCAACTGGGATTCTGTGCTATTTTCACACGAGTTCCTGATCATGCCAGAGTCACCCTCACCCCTTTTGGGGAGGGATATACTGAGCAAGGTCCATGCCTCTGTTTTCATGAATATGGAGCCCTCCTTTTCTCTCCCTTTAGTTAAACCAAATATAAATCCTAGAGTATGGGCTGATGGATAATTTGTGGGTCGAGCACAAAATGCTATTCCTATAGTTGTCAAGCTCAAAGACCCACATACTTATTACCACATAAGAAGCAGTATCCACTGAAACCTGAGGTTAAGGAAGGGTTAAAAAACCCATCATTGAGAATTTAAAGGAGCAGGGACTATTAGTTCCCTCTAACAGTCCATGCAATACTCCTATTTTGGGTATAAAGAAATCAAATGGTAAATAGAGACTAGTTCAAGATTTACAAATAATAAATGAGGGCTCGAACTGCCCCCAAAAAGGAGGGACTGTCCCCCTTTGAATGTATTTATGGAAGGCCTTTCTTACGCACATTGACATTGTTATAGACCCTGAAGCCTTGGAATTAACTAATTATGTAACTCAGCTCTCAGCTTTTCAACAGGCATTAACAGAACTCTGGGAGATGACTCCTGACCCAGCCTCTGAGTCAAGCAAGACTCTATTTGAGCCAGCAACCGAGGTCTTGATAAAAACATTGGGGTCTGGGGGCCCATCCCTTGAGCCCCTCTGGGAAGGCCCTTACCAGGTTATTCTTTCTTCTCCCACAGCTGTCAAAGTACCAGGAATTGATTCATGGGTACATCACACTCGAGTTAAGAGGTGGCACCCTGACCAGAACTAAAAGATGTCATTTTATGTCTTTACTTTCCATGCTCTGACTTTGTATTTTTCAGATGGACCTGATAATCTATATGAGCCTACTTATGCTGACTCCAAAAATCCTGAGTCTTCCATTTGATCCTCAAGACAATACCTTCCTGTCCTGGGCTCACTCTTATGCTGCATGCCACAATCGGTCTAAATGCTGGGTCTGTGGACTGCTCCCTTCTTCATTCGTGGAAGGCTTCCCGTGGTGGACATCTCCACTTCAAGGAAAGGACTTTTTCCAAGTCTGCAAATACCTTCAACAACAATCACATGTGATGCCTCTTCTTAAACTGATGACATCTAAAGAACACTAAGATGGACTGATGTAACTATGGCCATAATGTGACTTTTCATTTTGATGACTATTTTGCCTTACATTTGTAACTGTATAATGGGGTTTTCTAACCGTCTAAAAGCTTTTAACTTACAAATGGTTGTCCAAGCTCCTATGAGTGCCACAGCCTCCTCCAACTATTACTTAGGGCTCCTGGATCAGAGACCCTCAGTATCAGGGTTAGGATAATATGTTGCCTCAACCATTTAGGGACTATGCTCCTAAACAGCAGGAAGTAGTTATGGAATGAAAACAATGCCCCTTTCCCTTGGCAACACAGTTCTCCTAAAAGAAAAGGGGGGGATGAGAGAGTCATTTCCTAGGCAGGTTGATAGGAAGTCTAGGTATCCCCAAGGAGAGAGAGGTCTGGAATATTCAAGGAGGAAGAAAGGACAAACTTTTTACTTTTTCCCTCTACATTCCTTAGGATTGTGTAACAATAATGTATCCTGCCTGAGGACAGTCTTTGGATTAAACCTTTTGGCTAATTCTGTTATCTTAAAACATAAATTATGGGAGTAGGTCTGGTCTTTACAAGGATGTATCCTGCCTGAGGACAGTCTTTGGATTAAACCTTCTGGCCAACTGTTATCTTAAAATGTAAATTTTTTAAGTGTAAATTTGCATTTTTAAAATGTAAATTATGGGAGTAGATCTGGTGAGGTCTTTACAACCTCCAGACATTCTTTGGATTCATTGGAGAGTATATAACTCCATTACTAACACTAGCAAGTGGATACTCTTTCTACCCCCTTCTGATGTCTATGTCAGAAGATTTCTCTGTCTCCTTTATACCACACACACAAAGGATATGCTTCGCTGAGCATTGTTGGATATAACTGCTTCATTATTTTTATTGAGACTGTGACTTCCCAGTTGTAATCTCACTTCATAAGGAAGCTCATACCTTTTCTTTTGAAGAGTAGGAGCACACAGGAAAAAGTGGAAAGGTCCTGCAAGGGGGAACCATGATACTATTGCCATCTTGACACATAAGCCTGTGATACCTTCAGTTATTGTCAACACAGTATTTACCAATGCTCCTCTTAATCTGAATATGCTTAACTGGGAAATTTAAAAATATGTGGGAGACATTATTTTCATTTTGTTGTTTGAATTTTAATTTTCTAAAGTACTTTTTGAGTCATATTTAGCAATAAATACATTTTTACTCTTGAAATCTACCAATTTTATTTGTATTATATATATATATTTTACTTATGCAAAAGAAAAAAAATATTTTAAAAGATTGCAAGTACATGAATTCAAAACAGTATTATATCTTTTATGGTTATTCATATTTATCAAACCAAAATTATTATGAGCTCACATTGTGCCAGGCACCTTACTGACTGAGCATGTTAAAAATATCCTACAAATGATTGTGTAATGGAAAAATAGATAAGTAAAGTCTCATGCCCTTATAGATTTGAGTTATATATGCTTATAATCAGAAAAAAAAATCACTGATTTTCATTGGGGATTATTTTATAATAATATACATATATTTAATGGTGAATTGCATTTCTATTGCTTTAAACTTCATCAACCCAGCGTTTTCTGGAATGGGAACCCACTGTAGAGATTCAGATGATATTTTGCTAAGGAATGTGCTCATTTTTCCTGTACGTACTATGGTGTGCAATTAAATTACAAAGAAGATTTTAATTATGTTCAGTGATAAGTAATTTAGATATGATAGCTTATTTTATGCTGTAATGATGTTTTTCATCTGCTCAGTCTTCCATGAAATGTCAGGTAGACATAATAACCCAAGCATTTCATCTTTCAATTCTTATAATTATTTAGGCTGAATTTTACTTGAGTTGTTCCTGACTTTCTCTTTACTTATCATTCAGATAGAGAAGATTATGATTTCATTTGTATTTAATAGTAACTCTTTCACTCTCTAGCCTGAACATATTGACCTCAATTATTCTTACAAATCAGATTAGCCTTGTTGGCTTCAATCATTTCAGTTACTATGAAACATAAAAAAAGGACTATATTCTGAGTAGCTGTTTTCCAAGTAGCAATAATCAGCAGGACCCGTGTGCTTAGAGAGAGAGATGTATTTTTCTCTTAGTGAAATTTAAGGCATGGATTATAAGATTAAGGTCACGTACATTACCAACTCAGCCAGAGGAATGGAGTGAGATCTTCTTTCTCCCACGTGGCATAAGAGTTCTCTTCAGGACAAATCAAAGCTGCAAAATAGAAACTTAAACGCTCCTCAAATCCCTACCTTTGTATCCCAATAGGAATTATGTTATGAATAACTGATACAAATATCAGACTATAGTAACCCGACAACCACAGCAAAGCAGAGACTTCTCTATCTTCTCCAGGCACTCAGAAAATGTTTCTTCCCTTTTATAAGTGTAATGATTCAACAATCATGTCCATAAAGTCCAATGCAAACTTTCTACAGCAAGTGCTCATCTTGCATGTGACAGAAAACATTACAAGTAATTTTAACGTCTCTCTGACTCTTTCTTTAATAAAAGGCATCTCACACATTAAAGAAGTAAATATGTAAAGAACTTTTATTTTGCCTAATTCTTCAGCTCAGATATCTTTTCTGTATGTGAAGAGAGTATGGAAATAGAATTTACTTTCCAAATGAATTATCTTAAAAGCTTTAAGTAACCAAAGAAAAAACAAAATTTTAGATCAATTACTTAAGAATCATTTGCTAATTTTGTATCCCTTACTAAGACTGGCATAACAAAGGGCATCAAAAAAGTCTTAGATATTTTAGTCATAGAATGACTAAGTGAAGGTCCATTGTTTTTTTCATTTTGATGGTTTATGTACTTTTTTTAGCAAGTCCTTCTGAAAGAAGCTCTTTTCAATATGTTTTTTCAATGTATTCCATTGGGTATCCTTCTCAATGTATACATCTTTGCATGATAAGACAATTAAGATATTATTCATGATTTCCTAAACCTTAAGACAACAATTTCCCAAATTCTCTATCCTATTACCCTTTATATGAAACTGAATGTTGGTCATCTCTGATTTTCTGTGACCTTATAACAAGGTATTTGGACTAATAGTCCCAACTGTGTGAAAACTGATTTAGACTGCTTGTGATATCTGGTTAAATTCAAACTGGCTTGAGTTTACAAAGTGATTCAGATCACTTTCTGGATCCCCACTCATTGATTTTCTGCAGGATTTTTTGGTATGAGAAATGAATGTAATGGGCAGTAGGCCCTAGCCACACTGTCTCATTTCACTATGGCCACACCTAAAGCTTTTTAACTTCTGAAACTGCTTTGTGATGCATGTGTACTCAGTTGTGTCCATCTCTTTGTGACTCCATGGACTGTCGTCTGCCAGGCAGGTGACTCTGTCCATGGAAATTTCCAGACAAGAATATTGGAGTGGGTTGCCATTTCTTCCTCCAAGGGATCTTCCTAACACATGGATTGAAGCTGCATGTCTGGCGTCTTCTGCATTGGCAAGCAGATTCTTTACCACTAGAGCCACATGGGAAGCCCTTTTATCATCTTTGAAATCATAAATATGCAATCATTGCTCTCTCAGAACTCCTATAAAATGTATAGCTCATTTTCTTTCAAAAGTTTAATCTTTTTGGTTAATCAGAACCCATGATCTCTCAGTTCCTGATATTCTTACCTCTGTGCTCTATTCTTTACACTTGTGTTCCCTTCATTTACCACTAATTTATAAGAGATATGTTATTCTTATCTTTATCTACTAACTCTATGCTGATTATACATAGTATCTTACTTCATTAAATACAAAGTAGATGAAAAGAGGCAAATGGTGATCATATCCATCCAGCAC
The DNA here is from genome assembly GCF_023699985.2 of Odocoileus virginianus. Classification (NCBI taxonomy): domain Eukaryota; kingdom Metazoa; phylum Chordata; class Mammalia; order Artiodactyla; family Cervidae; genus Odocoileus; species Odocoileus virginianus. The sequence continues at coordinate 54,804,564 of NC_069675.1, read as the reverse complement.
TGCCCAGGGAAATGAGTGCTGAGATTCAAGGATAATACCTAGATGGCCTTGCTGCAGTCTGCAGCGATATAAACTTTACCTTTAGGAGAAGCCACTTAAAATTCAAACCATATAGCTTGCTTCCTTATGAAATTATCATCACAAATTGATTATTATTTGGCTTAACAAATAATATGTCCACAGGGAGAGAATGTGCTGCCTGAATAATGTGCCTGTTGGCTTTGGAAGTTTTCTCCCTAGAGTAAAATAATAAGCTGGCCATCACATTATAATTAACTTTTCATCCGGCAGTTCTTCCACATCAAGCATTTTGGTTCACTTGACAGTTGTATTTCTCATTATGCATTAATAAGTGGCATTATCGAGTTTTTTTTTTTTTTTTTTCACTTTGTTCTATAGCCAGTCCTCTTTTAGAGAAGGAGGGCAGAAGTTGGATGTTGGGAGAGAGGGAAAGTTGAGTAGAATAAAGTTGCTAGTCTGATCCAACTCAGAGGAATGATTTTTAATAAAAGGACAGGATTGCTCTTTCCTTTACTGCAGAATTCTTAGTCTGCAACAAGGCAGAGTCTCTGGGATGGCTTCTTAAAGTTACCAAATGTAGCTTTAAGGGCAGAGTGATTAGAAAGTTCCTAACCCAGTTTCTTCAACCACTGGGAATGAAGCATAGGGAGCAGTATGTTTAGGGATTCAGAAGATAGACAAGGACCAGTTGGTAAAGAAAATGCAATTTATGGCAAAGTTAGAGATTATAGCCTACTTGCAAATGGTTAGTGGACTGGGAGTTATAGATTTAGCTTTTCAGGGACCTAGGAAGAGCCCTGCTAAACCTGATTATGATTGAGGAATGACCATGCCCCCACTAGACAAGTCCAATAGAATGTCTTTATATTATGACTGTCACATCTACTGCATTAACTCACTTCTAACGGAGATTGTCTTTGTCTACAATTGATTCCACTGAGATAAGTTACTATACTACCTGTATTCCAGAAAGCTCTTATGAGTTATACAAGATGAACCCGTTCTTTAATTGTGACTATATTATCTAATCTGGTTCTTAAAAAGATTAAATGGAGAATACTCTCTTGGTCCATTCAAATAGGTAAATTAAAACTAGTTTTGGCTATCAGTCAGTCACTCTTTGTATGATTTTTGTAATGCTGTGTCCTATGTATGTGTTTGACATTTTATTTTTAATAAAATAAACTTGTTTGTTAGTGGCCCATGCAAGGACATTTTTAGTCATATCTGACTCTGTTCTTTCTCTTTTATCTTCACACATTTCTATTAGCAGTAACCTTCAATTTGTAAACCTACAAAAATCTCACCATAACTATAATTTCTTCATAAATACATTCCTATATGACTACTTATATATCCCTAACTTTTATTTAGTATCATCTTTGTCCGTAGCATGTCCAGTGTTATCTTTTATTTTTAAAGTCGTTCACCCCTTAAAAAACAAAATCCAATTTTCTTAGTAGAATTGAAAGTGTACTTCACAGTATAGTACTGATTTACATTTCCAAGATCACCTGCTATCTTATTTCCCAATAACTCAAATGCCTTGGTCACTTAGGAATGGTGCTAGTCCAGAACCAAAGCCCAGAGTGTAAGGCATTTGCTCTATTTCTTATAGCACAACTCTGAAAACCAAGAGAAATGAAACCCAGTGCTCATCAAGTGGTGCCTAAACCCTGGCCACTTTCTTTCTTTCCCATCGTCATGGTTTTGAAGGTAAAAACCTCTAATGCAGACAGTGAAAGAATAGTAAATGAAAATGCAAAGTAATTGCAAGTTAGAACCATGCTGACATACCACTTACTGTGTTTAAAATTGGAAAGTTCAGGGATTTTATAATATAAAAAAGGAATAGAGAAATTAGATAAATTATAGATTCATACACTTCTGATAAAACTAAAATATTTTTATGAACATTTTGGAGAAAAATATAATAGCAGTAGTTTTTAAGTGTACGTATACTATTGTCATCAATTATATCCCTTGATATCCACCCAGGAAAAATACATGAACAAATAAACAAGGAAGCGTGTGGGAAGGTGTTCATTGAAGAATGAGTTGTAATAATCAAATAACCAAATTTAAAAGACACAGATGTTTAACAGCATTATGGTAAATTTCTGTTTCCTCATTACATTTAATCTAAAGGAAAATAAAGAGTAATATGAATTATTAATGTGCAATCAAAAATTAAAATTAATTTTTAAAAATTTTAAAAAATATTCAATTAAGATGTGAAAAATGCCTTTAAACAGTTCTTTGTGATCCTTGAATATGTCATACCAGTTATATTATTTTTACTTTGAAATTAAGTTCAACAACTGTAGGGGATTTTCTATCATCTATTTGTGTATACATATTTGCAATATGTGAAATGTGATAGTCAAACTTGTATGCATTTCTTATTAATACACTTGATATTTCTACTGTTGGTGTCACCTTTTCTTAGGTCCTAAAGAGAATTTTGTTGCATATTTTAAAAAGAACGTGAAATATTGTTTACAATGATGAACAGCTGAAAGTGAAAGTCGCTCAGTCATGTCTGACTCTTTGCAACTCCATTACTATACAGTCCATAGGATTCTCCAGGCCAGAATACTGGAGTGGGTAGCCTTTCCCTTCTGCAGGGGATCTTCCCAACCCAGGGATCTAACCCAGGTCTCCTGCATTGCAAGTGGATTATTTAAGATGAGCCACAAGGGAAGCCCGGTAACTTTACTTTAAATTCACGTGTTGCTCTCTGTGTCCATGAATTTCTACATAGAAAATAACATTTAATTTAATGCCAAATCAGATTATAAATTGTTTGAAGTCTGTGCAATTTCAGTTAAACTCAGCACAGGTTTTACAAATAATGACAGAGTTCAACTGAAGTAATAAAAATATGAACATCTTTCATCAAGTATTTATAGCTATATATGTGTGCTCAGTCGCTAAGCCATACCTGACTCTTTGCAACCCCTCTGTCCATGGGATTTTCCAGGCAAGAATACTGGAGTTGGTTGCCAGTTCCTTCTCCAGGGGATCTTCCCCACCCAGGGATCAAACCTGCCTCTCTGACATTGGTAGTTGAATTCTTTACCACTGAATCACCAGGGAAACCCATGTATGGTTATGGGCAATGACAAATATACAAATTCCACAGGCTGATAGTGAACATAAGATACTATAAATCTTAAAAGAGCTCTACTTCAGAAATTCTATAAAAAATTGGAAAATGTATCTTACAGCCGGTAAAATCTGGTGTTAAATAAAATTCAGCAAGTAAAATAAAAGGAAAATCTAGATAACTGACATGGAAGTATGTCATATATTATTAGTGAAAACAAAATATAGTTACATTCATATAAAATACATACACACTTAAGGTATAAAATACACATTCATACATTTATGAATAAAGTATTGAAAGATATGTGAGGGAGGAGAGATAGCTGCTCAGTGCTGAGTAATTCCATGCAATGAATTTAGATATTCCACTTTCAAAAAGGTAGAACACAACTTCCCCCTTTCTTAAATCTGTGCCGTGCATAGTGATTTTCCTCTGAAAAGTATAGCATGAAAAGGAGTGAATGTGGCAAATTTATGGTGAGGAAAACTGAAAAACACTGCATCAATCATACGATCAAGGTAAATATCAATGATAATAGCTCATACTGAGAGCATATACCATACATATAATATGATGAAAGTTGCACTAATTATCTGTGGGCTTCTTCCAAAAATGCATAACCCAAGTCTAATCATTAGGAAAACATCATACAAACTTTTTGAGGGACATTCTGTAAAATATCTGATTGGTACTCTCAAAATTGTCAAGGTCATTCAAAACATACCTTGACAAATTGTCACAGGCAAGAGCCTAAGGAGACAGTGTGACTAAATATAATGTGTCATTCTGGATAGAATCCTAGAACACCCACACAAAAAGACAATAGGTAAAAATTAGAAAATTTGAATAAAGCATGATTTCAGTAATAATAATGTTTTAATATTTCTTCACTAATTGCAGCAATGAATCATATTAATGTAAGATGTTGAAAATAGGGGAAATTGGATGCTTGTACATGAGAACTCTAGGTGCTATCTTCACAACTTTCTGTAATCTAAAGCCATAATAAAGATTCATTTAAGACACATGAATGTGAAGCTATGCTATACAATAGAGAAGAAATAAATGTCAGAATAATGAAATAACACTATAATGAAAGCTTCCATGCAATAATAAAATTTATGTCAATTTGAATCAGAAAAAGACTAGAACAGAAACTTCAGGAAAACCATCTCTCTGAGAGAGAAGACATGTGTAAGATGTCTAACCCAGGAAAAGGGAAAAAGAAAAGCTTAAAATGATTAAAGTTACAGGAAATTATGAAGAAAATTAGGAGGAAAGAAGCCCCATTTTCAACAAAGATTGCAAAAATGAGACACATCCTGGTGTGTTAGGAAACCTTTCATGTAGTGACTGCGTTGACTTTACACCAATGCCAAGTAAACTGCAAAAGAATATGCTTACTTAAACACACATTATTATCCACAATCAGAAGATGTAACTACCATCATTAAAGTACTGTAATTAAATAATTCATTTCTGCTCAAATATTTATGCAGTAATTATATTATTAAATATTTTACTGTTATTGAAAACTACAGTTATGAAAAAAATTATTTTTTGTTTCACTGCACCAGGTCTTTATTATAGCATGTGGGATATAGTCCCTAATCAGAGATCAAATCCAGGCCTCCTGCATTGGAGCACAGAGTCTTAACCATTGGACCACCAGGGAAGTCCCTGAAAACTTGTTGTTCAGTAGCTCAGTCATGTCCGCCTCTATGTAACACTATGGACTACGGCACACCAGGCTTCTCTGTCCTTCACCATCTCCAGGAGCTTGCTCAAACTCATGTCCATCGAGTTGGTGATGCCATCCAACCATCTAATCCTCTGTCATTCTCTTCTCCTCCCGCCTTCAATCTTTCCCAGAATTGGGGTCTTTCCTAATGAGCTGGCTCTTCACATCAGGTGGCCAGAGTATTGGAGCTTCAGCTTGAGTACAAGTCCCTCAAATGAATATTCAGGGTTTATTTCCTTCAGTATTGACTGATTTCATCTCTGCACAGTCCAAGGGACTCCCAAGAGCCTTCTCCAACAGCACATTCAAAGCATCCATTCTTCAATGCTCAGCCTTCTTTATGGTCCAATTCTCACACCCATACATGACTATTGGAAAAACCATAGCTTTGACTATATGGACTTTTGTTGGCAAAGTAATGTCTCTGCTCTTTAATATGCTGTCTAGGCTTGTCATAGCTTTTCCAAAGAGCAAATGTCTTTTGATTTCATGGCTACATTCACCATCTGCAATGACTTTTGGAGCCCCCAAAAATAAATCTCACTGTTTAAATTTTTCCCCATCTATTTGTCATGAAGAGATGGAACCAGATGTCATGATCTTAGTCTTTTTAATGTTGAGTTTTAAGAGAACTTTTTCACTCTCCTCTTTCACCTTCATCAAGAGGCCTTTCAAAATCTTCTTCAGTTTCTGCCATAAGGGTAGTGTCATCTGCATACCTGAGGTTATTGATATTTCTCCCAACAATCTTGATTCCAGCTTCTGCTTTATCCAACCTAGCATTTCACATGATGTAGAAAGCTTTGTTGTAACATGAAATAATAATCTACCAAGGGAAACTTTTAAATGTGTATGTTATATTATTGCAATTTTAAAACACTATATGGGTACATGCTTCATCACTCAGTCAGGTCCAATTGTTTGTAACTGCATAGACTGTGGTCCCCCAGGCTCATCTGTCCATGGAATTTTCCAGGCAAGAACACTGAAGTGGGTTGTCATTTCCTTCTCCATGGGACCTTCCTGACCCAGTGAGAGTAAACATGCTTCTTTCATCTCTTGCATTGGCAGGCAGATTCTTTAATACTAGCACCAGCTGAGAAGCCCTAAAATACAATATAACTATGACTAAAAGGTTAAAAATGAAAGTGTTTTGCTAATACTTCATGTAATAATATTTCTTGTATAATTACAGCTTAGATATTAAGACAATATCTGAGTAAGTTAGAATAGAAAAAAATAAATTTTGTTTTAATAGTTGAAAAAGGAACAATAAATAAGATGTAGGTTTTATTGCATTTCAAGGTAGTTTGATCTGCTTTCTCTATATATGGAAGGAATTTTGAAAACAAATCTCAGGATATACTATGAAATGAGTTTGAAGCAAATCATAGACCAAATTTAATGAACTAAAGCAGAGTAGAAAGATTTAAAAATTCATTTTTCTTTCTTTTATGGTACAGTTTATATACAGTTCAACAAGATAAAAATAAAACTTTTTATTTTTTATTGAGAAAAATTGTGGAGGTTTATGATACTGCATTTACTATGTATATAAAATATAAGTACCCATTTTATGAAAATAGGTTTTTTATTATGACTATGCAATCATAATTTCCAAAATGCAAAAATATCCAAACATGGAAATCAGAATGACTAATAACCCCCTGCACCTTTTTTTGAATCATTTCAGCTTCAAATTTCAGCTCTTTTTATGGGAATTTGCTGTGCTGTACTTAGTTGCTCAGTCACGTTCGACTCTTTGTGACCTACTAGGCGGTAGTCCACCAGACTCCTCTGTCCATGGGAATTCTCCAGACAAGAATACTGAAGTGGGTTGTCGTGCCCTCCTCCAGGGGATTGTCTCAACCTAGGGATTGAACCCAGGTCTCCTGTATTGCAGGTAGATTCTTTACCATCTGAGCCACCAGGGAAGCGCTTTTATGGGAATATGCTATGCTAAATATGTTGGGAATATGAATGGATCACTACTTCTGTTGTTTCAGGTAAAATAGTGAACTTAGTAATGTTTACTATTAAAAGCAATAGAGCCAGTAATTTAAATAAGATGATTAAAATATTTGTTTCACTTAAAAACTGAAAAATATCATGTTTTCTTTCATATAGGGCAATTGTCAATTCAGGTAAATTGTATTACAGAAGATAGACAAGAAAACTAATTTTCTAATTATATAGAAAATTCTATACTATATATTACTCTATATATATCTAATTCTATATTATAACTAAGTTCTAATTATCTTGTCTAAACAAGAGACTTATGTCACTTAGAATAAAATAGCATATAATGAATTATCTCCTATTTGCTGAGTTTTTTAAATTGGATATTTAATCCAAAATTTTTTCTCTCTTAAAGACTAAAAAAGAACCACTTTGATGGTACAGCTATCAATGTGCCACTTTGTGCCATTTTCATTTTAAACTTTTTAATTTCAAGGTTTCAAAGATTTGTCATTATTTACTTTGATACTGTTTTATCATTTTAGTCAGTACCATAGTTTTTTTTTTCAATTGTGGGAAAATACATATAACATAAAATTTGCCACATTCAACTTTTTAAGTGTACAGTTCTCTACTGTTAAGTACATCCACAGTGGTATGCAAACAATCTCCAGAAGTTTTTCATCATGCAAAATTGAAAGTATACCTATTTGCAAAGGGGAAAAATAAACCAAAATGAAACCAAACCTCTGCTTTTCTTCTCAACACTTTACACACTGCTTCTGATACCAGATAGGTGCATTTTTTTCATGGTTAACTCATCTGCCATTTTCAGCAGACACCAAATGAGCATTCTACAATTCAATTCAGTTCAGTTCTGGCACTGCTCAGAGTTAGTATCAGATCTCACAGGTTAAGGCCTATCTCAGTAGACCAATTCTCCTTTCCCTATTTATACATCAGTCAAAAGTTCCAGTGGTCACCTTCGCTTATGATGAACTGTGTGTGAATGAGAGGTTCTCACAACCTTCTTCTAATGCACTAAAGCAGTTCACAAAACTCAGGACTTTTTACTACTGGATTACCAGCTTATCATAGATGGATACAGTTTAGAAAACCCAGGTGAAAGACCTGCATAGGGCAAGGTGTGGATGAAGGGGTGCACTCTGTCCACAGCCTGCTGGAACGCTGCTCTCCTGTCACCTTCACGTGGTCACCAACACTGAAGCTCTCTGAGACTTGGAACACCTCACTTTAGGTATTTTTCTTTTGAGTCCTTCCTTAGCAGGGCATGATTGATTAAGTTGTTGGCTGTTGGTGATTGAACCCAATCTCCAGGCCCTCTCTGGTTTCTGAAGGTCAGGAGATGAGGCTGAAAGTTCCAATCCTCTAGTCACTGATTAGTTCCCCTGGCAATCATCCACTCATTCTGAGGGGCCAGATAGTCACATCACTAACATAAACTCAGATGTGGTTGAAAGGGGCTTGCTATGACTAACAAAAGGTATTCCTTTTATCTTTTCTAAATGATGCGACCATTTAGGAATGGAAGACAAAAAACTAAAAAGATGCTCCTTTGCTCTTATCATTTAGGAAATGATGAGGATTTTAGGAATAGTGTGCTAGAAATAGGACAAATATCAAATGTATATTATTATTAAAAATTACAATTTCATACTATTAAACAACAGCTCTGAATTTCCCCTCCCCAAAGTCCTTGTCAATTACCGTTCTACTTTCGGTTTATCTGAACCTGACTAATTTAGGTACATCAAAGAAGTAAAATCACGCAGTATTTCTCTTTATGACTGGCTTATTTCACTTTTCAGCGTCCTCAAGCTGCATCCATGGTGTAACATGAGTCAAAATTTCTTTTATTTTAAGTCTGAATAACATTCTATTGCATGACTATACCGTGTTTTATTTACCCATTCATATATGCGTGGACACTTGAGTTGCTTCCCAAATTTAGTCTATAATACTGTTACTATGGGTATGTAAATATCTCTTTGTGATTCTAATTTCAGATCTTTTGTATGAGTATCAGATGTCGAATTTCTGGATCATAGGGAAAAAATGTGTTTTAAGATAATTTAGAAGCTTTTATATTGTTTTCATAGCAATTGTATCATTATACAGTCCCAGCAAGAGTGTACAATGGTTAAATTTCTCCACATTGTTGCAGATGTGTGTTATTATTCTTTTTTATAGTATTAGACATTCTAATGGTATGGAGTGACATTTTATTGTGATTTTGATTTGTATTTCCCTAATAATTAGTGTTGTTGAGCACTTTTCATATGCATATTGGTCATTTATATATTTTCTTTGGAGAAATGTCTATTTAATCTCTTGCTCCTTTTTCGTAATTGAGTTTTTTGTGTTACTTATTTTGTTATTGTTGAATTATAGGAGTTATGTATATATTCTGGATATTAACCCTTTATCAGATATATGATTTGCAAATAGAAATTTTTCCTATTCCATGAATTGCCTTTCAATCCTACTGATAGTGTCCTTTGATGTACAGATGTTTTAATTTTGATGTAGTACAATTATTTTGACTTTGTCTATACTTTTGGTATTATATCAAAATCATTACCACATAATGCCACAAAACTTTTCTATCTTCTTTTTCATTTCAGAGTTATATAGTTTTAGATCCTACATTTAAGTTTTTGATTCATTTTGATTAATTTTGGCATATGCTATAAAGAAACGGTACAGCTTTATTCTTTACATGGAGATATTCATTACCATTTGTGAGAAACATCATAGTGTTTTGGAAGAATATTATTTATATTGTGCATGTGCATTTGCTGTTGTTCAGTCACTCAGTTGTGTCTGACTCTTTATGAAACCATGGACTGCAGCACGCCCAGGCTTCCTTGTCCTTCACCATCTCCCAGAGTTAGTTCAAACTCATTTCCATTGAGTCAATGTTGCCATCCAACTATTTCATCCTCTGTTGCTCCCTTCTCCTCCTGCCTTCAGTCTTCCCCAGCATCTGGGTCTTTCCCAATGAGCCTGCTCTTCTAATTTTCCAAGAAAACATTTTTTTAAATGTATATATTTCAACCAGTTAGATCACACAATCAGAAAAAGATCAGAATCAGACAATAAACTCATGAATCTGGGCTGTAGTATTGTTTGGCCTACTTGTTCATTTGTTTTTTTTTGTTGTTGTTTGTTTGTTTTCATTTGTTTGTTTTTTATTGTTGTTGCCGTTGCTATTTGTGTTACCTGTTCACCCCTTCCAGAAGATAATTAACCAGCAATTTGACATCTTAGAAAATATACTCTATACTCCAATATTTTCTGGCCACCTAATTCATCTGTAGATACTTAACTGCTAAGTTTCTCCAATCACTTTACATACTTAGGATCTGTTATCTCATTTTAAATGAACAGCAGAGCAATTGAAAAACATTTTTAAGTACAAAACTTTGAATAATTGCTTTGCCTCATTTCATTTTGTATTATAAACAATTACTTTTTTTTCTTAAAAGAAAGCTATTTAGATCATTATAGTCCAAATTATTTTTGGAAGATTTATAACATTATATTTTAGAAATCATTAAATACATTTAGACTTTCTGTTCTTGCAGTAGTTTTTATTTTTTGCATTTATTGCCAATATAGTTAATAGCAGGAAACATTAGACTCAGCTGAACTAATTTTTGAACACTAGTTTCCAGGGTTTATGATATCTACTTTGTTATTTTATAACCAAAGGGATTCTATGAAGCCTTGTTCTAAGTATTTTTCATGTAACTTATTTAATTTTAGAATAAATTTATGAGAATTTAGATACTATTACACACATATTCTCTCTATATATACATGTATATATATATATATATATATATATATATCTGTTTATATATCAAAAAGTTAAAAAAAAACAAAAAAAATAGAAATTTTGTTTAATATCACATAGCTTGAGGATGGCACAACTAGGATACAGACCCAAACTGTTTGTCTATAGACATCTAACTCAAATGACTACACTATAATTTATCCCATGTGACTCAAATTCAGATTTAATTTATATAATGTCCTCAATGATTGAGATCTAATTGAGTCTAATTGGTTGAAACTTATACACATTAAGCAGTTATGTTTTCTTGGAAAATTAACTTCTTTTTAAGTATATACAAAATGGAGACATATTTCTTTCTAAAACACTATAGAAAAACCTGCTCTTGGAAAAATCACTCTTAAATAGCTTTAAAATTCTGAGCAGAAACACAAGATGTTGATTCATCCTGCATATGAGTGCTATTTTTACTTTCAAAGTTAAAATTTGTGATGGCAAAGTGAGTTCATGTTTCAATTACCATTTGCAAGGCAAAATCATTATAATATATACAATATGAAAATATATAACTCAAAGATTGAATATAAGACAAATATCTTTAGAAGAAGAGACAGATCAGAAAAATAAAATGGCAAATGTGTTTGTTTCATGGGTTAGCTCAATGAGGTCTGATAGACACAAAAGTGGGTGGAATAAGTCAGGAATTTTGCTTTTGTAGAAAAAAGCATCTGAATGTCCTCCAGTCAAGATGAAGTACTTGGATCAGGCTCAGGTTACAACCAGTGACTAGATTTAGGACCCTTCTGCTAAAGAATGGAAATTGAAAAAACTGCCAAAGGCTATGTGTAGCAATTGCAAGTGCTAAATTGAGGAACGGTAGAAAGAAACATTCCATGCTGGCTAAGTGACTAGATATGCTACATTATCCAGATTACGACAGCACAGTTAACTCCAAAAAATAGAACATTCATTTTCTATCGAAGAAAGAAAAAATAACTATCAAAAAACAATCTACATCAATTAATTTCATGCAACATTCCAACAAATATTGTAAAAAAGACTATTTAAAAATTTAAAATGATTTATCAATTAGCATTTAAAGGTAGCATGAAGTTATGAATTGAAATAATACTCCATTACTATGAAAAAGACTTGGAAATCACAACATGAAATCGTGAAATATATTTCACTGATAACAAAATATTTTTCAGAAAAATGTTTTGCAAGTCCCTTGACTGAATGAAGTAAAAGAGAAAAATGGTAAACTGAAGACAGAAAGAGAAATTCAGCCAGAACATGTGCAGAAAAATGCAGGCATACAATGGAAGATATAATAAAAACTCCAAACATTCATATACAAAGTGTTTTGTTTTGTTTTTAAAGTGGAAAGGATAAGAAAATAACAGAGAAACTGCATTTGAATAAACTATTTCAGTGTTTTCAAAATTGAGAAGGGACAATATGTGACTCTTAATAAATGTGTATTTTTAATAATAAAGAGAAAAATAAATGTCATACCCTGAATATGTTATACTGAAAAGTGCTGTACATTAATAATAAAATAATTCATAAAAATGCCTAGCAAAAAGGCATTTTAACAATAAAAGAGTGACCAACTGACAGTGGGTATTTCGTTTACAACAATGGATGTGAAGAGAAAGTGGGATTGTATTTTCACCCTACTGAAAGAATATAACTCTAACATATAATTTTATACTCAAGCATAATATTTTTCAAGAGTGAGCACAATAAAAATGTATTTCAGCTATAAAGAAAAGAAAGTGAAGTTGCTCAGTCGTATTCGACTCTGCGACCCCATTGACTGTAGCCTACCAGGCTCCTCTGCTCACGGGATTTTCCAGGCAAGAATACTGGAGTGGGTTGTCATTTCCTTCTCCAGGAGATCTTCCTGACCCAGGGATTGAACCCGGGTCTCCTGAATTGTAGGCAGAAATTTGATCACCTACAGAATCTAACTAAAAGATTATTAAAGAAAAATAAAATACTATCAGAAATAATAAAGTATAAGAAAATGATAAATACATAATTGATCTAATGTAGAAATAAATTTAATTATTTTAATTTTTTAATTTAATTTTTTAATATTTAAATACTAACAAGAAGGGAGAAGTTTCTTCATATGAGGATTGATTTGTTATAAGGCTACTAAAAGAAGGAAGGATAAAAGGATTCAATGAATGGATTTTCTTACAAAAAATTTTTATACCACAAGTATACAACATCTATTAGTAAAATAAGACTAGTATACCTTGAAGTTTCCAAACCAGCATAGGGCAAACAACCAAAAAGGAATACTCAAAAAAATATGTCAGTACTACCTTTGTGGGGACGTATTGTGAAGAAAACACAATGAAATCATAAGAACCTTCTAGCATTTGGGGGAAACATTATATATGATATGATTTTGTCCTTCCTCTATAAACAACTGAAAAACTCACAATCTATTTGAAACAATTCAAATACTAAACAAAGGGCAAATTTTTTTGAAAGAAAGAAAAAAAAAAATATATATATACACATAGGCTTCCAGATAGCTCAATTTGTAAAGAATCCACCTGTAAAGCAGGAGACCATGGTTTGATCCCTGGGTCAGGAAGATCCGCTGGAGAAGGAATTGGGCTTCCCTTGTGGCTTAGCTGGTAAAGATTTGTAATTTTTTTCCTTTGAAGCATTTATCTGACTCCAAAATAGGGAGGAATAATCTAAGTAGGAACAACCTTGTTGCTGAGCTGAAAAGTCAGAGATCACAGTTTGTGGGGCCGAAAAGAGCTGGAATGTGACAGAGAATACTACCTGAAAGGAGGCATCTACACAGACACAGAGCAAAATTAATTCTTTGAGGTCTATTGAATCTTATTTTTGAAAGACTCAGTGGCATTGCCCAAGAGTAGACCAAAAAAAAAAAAAAAAAACCCAACAACTGGAGTATCTTACATTATCATTACTGCACATTAAATTACTATACACAGGTAAAATCTTTTATTATCTCACAATTTCTATGAATTAGATATCTAAGGCTGACAAGACTGAATTCCCCTTTGAGTGTCTGATAAGACTGAAGTCAAAGTGAAAGTCATGGTTTCATTTTTTATCAGGGTCTTTCTAAGCTCAGTGGTTTTATTTGTGTTTATGACAAAGTCTGCATTCTACCTCTCAGTCCTGGATCATTCTCAGCTCTTAGAAAATACTCAGATTTTCCTTGATTTCCTAAATCGACAGCATGAATATCTGTTTTATTTCACACCAGAGAGAGCCTGTCTCTATAACTTCTGCTTGGGTGATTAGCAAGACTCATCTATTTATATAATCCTATGTAGATAATCTCAAATTCTTAAGATAAAACAACCTTGAAGTTTAAATCTGCAAAATCCCATCACAGCATTTTCTAGATTACTATTTGATTGAATAAATGACTACAGTGTTTGCACGACAGAGACTTAGAATACTGTGAGGCCATTTTAGAATTCTACCTACAGTATGGTAAATAATTCAGCCAAGGATATTGGAGAAGCTTTGAATGCTAGGATCTCTTTTGTAAATACTTAAAGAAAAGCTGTACCATGCAAGTAGGGCAAATTAACCCTAGATTCAGTTCAGTTCAGTTCAGTCGTGTCCGACTCTTTGCGACCCCTTGAATCGCAGCACGCCAGGCTTCCCTGTCCATCACTAACTTCCGGAGTTTACTCAAACTCATGCCCATTGAGTCGGTGATGCCATCCAGCCATCTCATCCTCTGTCGTCCCCTTCTCCTCCTGCCCCCAATACTTTCCAGCATCAGGGTCTTTTCCAATGAGTCAACTCTTCACATGAGGTGGCAAAAGTATTGGAGTTTCAGCTTCAGCATCAGTCCTTCCAATGAACACCCAGGACTGATGTCCTTTAGGATGGACTGGTTGGATCTCCTTGCAGTCCAAGGGACTCTCAAGAGTCTTCTCCAACACCACAGTGCAAAAGCATCAATTTTTTGTCACTCAGCTTTCTTCAGACCAAATCTCACATCAACACATGCCCACTGGAAAAACCATAGCCTTGACCAGATGGACATTTGTTGGTAAAGTAGTCTCTGCTTTTTAATATGCTTTCCAGGTTGGTCATAACTTTCCTCCCAAGGAGTAAGCGTCTTTTAATTTCATGGCTGCAATCACCATCTGCAGTGATTTTGGAGCCCAAAACAATAAAGTCTGACACTCCTTCCACTGTCTCCCCATCTATTTCCCATGAGGTGATGGGACAAGATGCCATCTTAGTTTTCTGAATGTTTAGCTTTAAGCCCACTTTTTCACTCTCCTCTTTCACTTTCATCAAGAGGCTTTTCAGTTCCTCTTCACTCTCTGCCATAAGAGTGGTGGCATCTGCATATCTGAGGTTATTGATATTTCTCCCGGCAATCTCGATTCCAGCTTGTGTTTCTTCCAGCCCAGAGTTTCTAAAGATGTACTCTGCATATAAGTTAAATAAGCAGAGTGACAATATGCAACCTTGACAGACTCCTTTTCCTATTTGGAACCAGTCTGCTGTTCCATGTCCAGTTCTAACTGTTTCTTCCTGACCTGCATACAGGTTTCTCAAGAGTCAGGTCAGGTGGTCTGGTATTCCCATCTCTTTCAGAATTT
The DNA here is from genome assembly GCF_023699985.2 of Odocoileus virginianus. Classification (NCBI taxonomy): domain Eukaryota; kingdom Metazoa; phylum Chordata; class Mammalia; order Artiodactyla; family Cervidae; genus Odocoileus; species Odocoileus virginianus. Next base: position 54,789,274 of record NC_069675.1, on the reverse strand, counting down.
TCCACAATTTATTGTGATCCACATAGTTGAAGGCTTTGGCGTAGTGAATAAAGCAGAAATAGATGATTTTCTAAAACTCTCTTGCTTTTTTGATGATCCAGCGGATATTGATAATTTGATGTCTGGTTCCTCTGCCTTTTCTAAAACCAGCTTGACTGTCTGGAAGTTCCCAGTTCATGTATTGCTGAAGCCTGGCTTGGAGAATTTTGAGCATTACTTTACTAGCATGTGAGATGAGTGCATTTGTGTGGTAGTTTGAGCACTCTTTGAGATTGCCTTTCTTAGGGATTCAAATGAAAATTGACCTTTTCCAGTCCTGTGGCCACTGCTGAGTTTTCCAAACTTGCTGGCATATTGAGTGCATCATCTTTCAGTATTTGAAATAGCTCAACTGGAATTCCATCACATCCACTAGCTTTGTTCATAGTGATGCTTTCTAAGGCCCACTTGACTTCGTATTCCAGGATGTCTGGCTCTAGGTGAGTGATCACATCATTGTGATTATCTGGCTTGTGAAGATCTTTTTTGTACAGTTCTTCTGTGTATTCTTGCCACCTCTTCTTAATATCTTCTGCTTCTGTTAGGTCCATACCATTTCTGTCCTTTATCAAACCCATTTTTGCCTGAACTGTTCCTTTGATATCTCTCATTTTCTTGAAGAGATCTATAGTCTTTCCCATTCTGTTGTCTTCCTCTATTTCTTTGCATTGATCACTGAGGAAGGCTTTCTCATCTCTCCTGGCTATTCCTTGGAACTCTGCATTCAAATGGGAATATCTTTCCTTTTCTCCTTTGCTTTTTGCTTCTCTTCTTTTCACAGCTATTTATAAGGCCTCCTCAGACAACCATTTTGCCTTTTTGTATTTCTTTACCATGGGGTTGGTCTTGATCCCTGTCTCCTGTACAATGTCACGAACCTCTGTCCATAGTTCATCAGGCTCTCTGTCTATCAGATCTAGTCCCTTAAATCTATTTCTCACTTCCACTGTATAGTCATAAGGGATTTATTTGATTTAGGTCATACCTGAATAGTCTAGTGGTTTTCCCTACTTTCTTCAGTTTAAGTCTGAATTTGGCAATAAGGAATTCATGATCTGAGCCACAGTCAGCACCTGGTCTTATTTTTGCTGACTGTATAGAGCTTCTCCATCTTTGGCTGGAAACAATATAATCAATCTGATTTTGGTGTTGACCATCTGGTGATGTCCATGTGTAGAGTTTTTTCTCGTGTTGTTGGAAGAGGGTGTTTGCTATGACCAGTGCATATTCATGGCAAAACTCTATCAGCCTTTGCCCTGCTTCATTCTGTACTCCAAGGCCAAATTTACCTGTTACTCGAGGTGTTTCTTGACTTCCTACTTTTGCATTCCAGTCCCCTATAATGAAAAGGACATCTTTTTTGGGGTGTTAGTTCTAAAAGATCTTGTAGGTCTTCATAGAACCGTTCAACTTCAGCTTCTTCAGCATTACTAGTTGGGGCATAGGCTTGGATTACCATGATATTGAATGGTTTTCCTTGGAAACAGAGATCATTCTGTCGTTTTTGAAAGCTATTCAATTCATAATAGCAAAGCTTAAAAATACAACTCAAAAGAAACAAGCTGTTCTACAAGTGAATTAAGTCTAATAGGAAAAATATTAAGCACTACATAAACAAATATATCAAAATATTATGGACATAAAAAATTAGAAACAGAATAGGACAGTAGGAAGAGGAAGGTCTTCACTGATGTCAGTTGGAAAACTAAAATTCTGCTATGTTTTAAAGGAATCTAAGATTATCAGCAGAGAATAACAGGTAAATTTTATGATAAGGGCTATGAAATAAAAAGAATCAGTCAAATGGTATTCTTTATATTTTTATATGAGATGTTTAAAATGTGTAAGAATTGTACATAGGGAAATTAAATGGAGGTATATGTATACAAATTTCAGAATTAAATGTAAACTATGGGTGCTATTTGTATTTTTCAGAGACAGAGGTATTCAGATTATCTTAAAGAAAGAAAAAAAAAATGAGCTCTAGGCATTAAAAGATAGAAAAAAAATAGTTGTAAAGTTAATTGTAGTGTAAATTTTGCATAATGAACAGTAATACAGAAAATAAAATGGCATAAAGTAAAATTTTATGAGAAGTATAGTTCAATCTTCCTACAGGAAATTTCAGTAAGATAACAGAGACACTAAACAACACAAAAGGACAGATAGACTTTGTTGATATCTACAGGAACTATATCCCCCAAAACGAGAATACACATTCTTTTCAAGTGTACACAGACTATTCTCTTGGAAAGACTACATACTAGGATACAAAACAAGTCCTCAACAAACTTCAGTTCAGTTCAGTTCAGTCGCTTAGTCGTGTCCTACTCTTTGCGACCCCATGAATCGCAGCACACCAAGCCTCCCTGTCCATCACCAACACCCAGAGTTTACTCAAACTCATGTCCATAGAGTCAGTGATGCCATCCAGCCATCTCATCTTCTGTCATCCCCTTCTCCTCCTGCTCCCAATTCCTCCCAGCATCAGGGTCTTTTCCAATGAGTCAACTCTTCACATGAGGTGGCCAAAGTACTGGAGTTTTAGCTTCAAATCTTAAGAGAATAGAAATAATTCCAAGCACCTTTTCTGACCATAACAGGTTAAAACTAGAAATAAAACACAGAAAGAGAAACAAGAAAGAAAGTTTACATTGAAACTAAACACAAACTACTAAAAAAAAAAAATTTCAATCAATCAAACAAATAAAAAACAATGCGTAGTAAAGGAGTAGTTGTTATGTTATTCTTTAATCTTTGCTACATCATTTGAAATATTTCACAATAAAGAATTTTTATTTTAATACAAATGTTTATCTGTATGAATGTTATATATATGCAGAGGGTGGAGTAAGGCATCTTTCAGAAAATGGCATCTGTAAACATTTGCACTGACAGATTGCTATTTTGGAGAAATCCTAGTGGATAGCTACTTCAATGCCAAAAAAAACACTAGCAGTTGAATCTACAGCTGGAGCAATAAAGCCACACCTGTGGTACAGTCACACTTGGCAATGAGAAAGAACTTTGGAGTCCACACTGGCTCCCTGTTCTGTTTGTTTCTTTCTTTCTTGTTTTATTTTGTTTTGTTTTTCTGTTTAGTTAACAAGGCAGAGAAACCTAGAGTCCTCTCCCAGTATGGAGCATGTACAGAGAAGACAGCAATGAGAGTGAGGAGGCAAGTTTGTATCTTAATACTGCTTCAACTCAGAGTAATTTAAACTTTTAAGTCACAGCACTTAACACTCTTTCCAAAAGCTAATAAATAATAATGTTTCCTATAGAAAATACTAGTGGATTCTGTTTTAAACATTCTTTCCCTAAGAAATTCCAAAGTTGTGGGTGAGAGGAATCTTTATACACACATTTAAAATGACAATATCAGTCTTAAAGAAGAAATTGGAAAGACTTTTGCTTTCAAGAAAACATACCACACATCAAAATACAAAGAAAACAATAATTAGGAAATTTAAATTAAAAATAAATATAAACTAAATAATGATTGGCCTCAAAAAATTTAAGGGTAACTTTTATTAGGCTAGTGAATATATATATATATGATTCAATGATAAAATCAAAGTGGAAATTTAAAAAAATACCTCAAGACAGTTAACAATGAAAATACAACCATACAAAACCTACAGAGTGTAGCAAAAGTTGATAGCAATACAGGAATTCCTCATAAAAACAGGAATAACTCAAGGTAAACAAACTAACCAACTTTCAAAAAGAATTAGAAAAAGAATGAACATAACCTGAATTTGGCAGAAGAAGGGAAACAATAAAAGTCAGAGAATATATAAATACATGTGCATACGTGTGCTGCATGCATGTTCAGTCACGACCAACTCTTGGCAACCCCACAGACTATAGCTTGCCAGGCTCCTCTGTTCATGGAATTTTCCAGACAAGAATACTGGAGGGGCTTGCCATTTCCCACTCCAGGGGTTCTTCATGTCCCAAGGATCAAACCCAAGTCTCCTGCATCTTCTGAATTGACAGGCAGATTCTTTACCACTGAATCACCTGGGAAGCTCATACATAGATACAGTAATGATTCAAAATATAGGGGGGAAAATCAATAAAACCAAGATTTGTTTCTCTTTTTTCAAGAATAAACATAAACTTCTGACTAAGCTCACTAAGAATAAAAGAGAAAGGATCCAAATAAATAAGAAATTAAGGAGGAAAATAACACTGATATTTCAGAAAAAACAACCAAACAAAAAAATCACAAAACGTACTGTGAACAGTTATATGCCAACAAATAGACAACCTGGAAGAAGTGGAAAATTTTATAAAAACATAAAAAGTGCCATAATTGAATCAAGAAGAAACATAATTTGAACAGACCAATCACTAGAAGGAAAATAGAATAGCAAAATATCTATTCCATTTTTATTTTTTTAATTTAATTAATTTATTTTTAATTGGAGGATGATTGCTTTACAACATTGCATTGGTTTCTGCCATACAACAACATGAATCAGCCATAGGTATACATATGTCCCCTCCCTGTTGAAACACCCTCCCATCTTCCATTCCATCCCACCCATCAGTGATGTTACAGAGCCCCAGTTTGAACTCCCTGAGTCATACAGGAAATTCCCATTGACTATCTGATTTTTGTATGGTGTTGTATTTGTTTAAATGCTAGTCTTTCAAACTGTCCAACCCTCTCTTTCCTTCTATGTGTTCACAAGTCTGTTCTCTATGTCTACATCACCATTGCTGCCCTACAAATTGGTTTATCAGTGCCATCTTTCTAGATCACCTATATATGCATCAGTTGACTTACTTCACTCTATATATCTTCTAGATTCATCTTCCTCATTAGAACTGACACAAAAAGTGTTCCTTTTATGGCTGTGTAATACTCCATTGTATATATGTGCAACTTCTTTATCCATTCATCTGTTGATGAACATGTAGGTTACTTCCATGTCCTAGCTATGGTAAATAGTGATGCAGTGAATATTTGGATACATTTGTCTTTTTCAATTATGGTTTCCTCAATGTATACAGTATATGCCCAGTAGTAGGCTTATAAGTGACATGGTAGTTTTATTACTAGTTTTTAAAGAAATCTCCATACTGTTCTCCATAATGACTGCATTAATTTGCATTCCCATTAATGATGCAAGAGGTTTCCCTTTTTTCCACACACTCTTCAGCACTTATTGCTTGTATATTTTTTGATGATGGCCATTCTGATCAGCTTTTAATCTACAGATTTCTCTTGATTCTTTTTGTTACAAATAGCTATTAAAGAACTCAAGTTCTTTGAGTTTCTCACTGTCTTGGTTTTGGAATATTAAATATTAATGCCTCAGCTCAATATATTCTTGATCTTCTGTATTTCCTGCAAATTATCTGCTGGACCCAGAGGTTACATTTTAGGTTTAATCTCTGTTTCAATGTACTATAATGTATGGTGTATTTTTTCATTAGGAGATTCATAGCCCCTTGTTTTTGAACTATAATGCTGGAGAACTCTTAAGAGTCCCTTGACTTAAAAGAGATTAAAACAGTCAATCCTAAAGGGAATCAGTCCTGAATAATCATTGAAAGGACAGATGTTGAAACCGAAGCTCCAATACTTTGGTCACGTAATGTGAAGAACTGACTCATTGGAAAAGGCCCTAATGCTGGGAAAGATTGAAGGCAGGAGGAGAAGGGTACAACAGAGGATGAAATGGTTCGATGGCATCACTGACTCAATGAACGTGAGTTTGAGCAAACTCCGGGAGTTGGTGATGGACAGGGAAGTGTGGTGTACTGCAGTCCAGGGGGTCTCAAAGAGTTGGACACGACTGAGTGACTGAACTGAACTGAGCCCCTTGTTGTCTCTTTGTGATTTTTAGCAGTCATTGAGACTAAGTCTCCAGATTTATGAATCTTTGGATATTTAAGCACGTTAATAAGCTAATTCTAGTGTATTATTTATTGACTTCAATACTTCTATATAGAGAATCTTGCCATCAGATTTTATTTGGATAAACAGTAATATAGTTTATGAAAGCTTCATAAGTGGTGGCAAATTTTTAAATATTATTATTAACTTATGGATTTCAGCCTCTTGCTGGGCTTTGTTTCATTGCAATTCTTATCTTAATTTAATCTTAAAATATCCCTCAATAGCCAGTGTGGGTTTCTTCAAATTGTCTTCTGAGATCTTTTGGCAAAACTCTAGTAGTTTTGCTGGTTTCCAAGTTATTTGCTATGCAAATTCTGGTACAGACTTACCTTGTAAACTTCTTGGTAAAGACCTCAAATCAACCATTTATTTAAAAACCCCTGGTTCTTTTTTGGGGGGAATAGTAATTCGTGCTCATAATCTGGGTGCTGGGAGGCTGTTACCAGACTGGTAATTTTTTAGGGATTTTTAGTGAACAGAATTAGGATTTTAAAAATAAAGTAATCCTGATGAATTCATGCTGAACTTCCAACTCAAAGTTAAGACTATTAAGTTCTCATTCTACCCCTTTTAAATTACATATCTTTCTTTTTTTCCACACTGAGGATCATGACTTTCAAAAACATAGGAGATAACAGAATTAGAATAACCCATAATTACCAATATTATTAATCCCATATTGAGCATTCCACAGCTTCAGAAAAACAATACTACCACCAGTAGGACTATTCAAGACAGTATAAACATTTATGCATGTATTTTCCTTATTCTCCCATTTTTAAAATGGTTGAAATATATCCACACTGTCAGCACTTTAAGCATACACCAAAAGCACTCTGTACTTTCACCCTTTAAATCTCATTTAGTTTTCATTTTTATAAATAACTACACATTTAATTTTCATCTCCAGTTCAGGTTACCTAGAACACGTTCTGTAAAATGATTCCTGAAAAGCAATTCATGAAAACAACCTTTCAGGAATTCTTGTACAGTGATAAAGTTTGCACCATTTATATTTGAAAATTAGTTTTTAAAGATTGTCAAATCCTGGTCTCACATTTTATTTGGGCATTTTAACTATTTGACTCCATTTACTTCTAGCCAAAGAATTGCTGTTGAAAGATAATCTTATTTTCTTCTTCCTTATTTATTGTTACATATATATATTCCTTATATATTCCAAGATGCCTCAAAACATTTTGTAAAGTCCAGAAGTTTTACTAGATTATGTTTTGTTACTAGTTTTTCTGTATATGGTTTTTGATTTTTAGTATGTATTTCCTATATTTCCCTCTTAATATCAGGAAAGCATTCTTAAAATAAAAATTAAAAAAAATATATATTGATGTGTTCCAAATCAGGAAAGGAGTATATCAAGGCTGTATATTGTCACCCTGCTTATTTAACTTATATGCAGATTATATCATGTGAAATGCTGGGCTGGATGAAGCACAATCTGAAGTCAAGATCGCCAGAAGAAATATCAATAACCTCAGATATGCTGATGACACCACCCTTATGGCAGAAAGTGAAGAAGAACTGGAAAGCCTCTTGGTGAAAGTGAAAGAGGAGAGTGAAAAAGCTGACCTAAAACTCAACATTCAGAAAACTAAGACCATGGCATGCAGTCCCATTACTTCATGGCAAAAAGATGGGGAATCAATGGAAACAGTGAGAGACTTTATTTTGGGGGGCTCCAAAACTACTGTAGATGGTGACTGCAGCCATGAAATTAAAAGACGCTTGCTCTTTGAAAGAAAAGCTATGACAAACTAGCCAGCATATTAAAAAGCAGAGACATTACTTTGCCAACAAATGTCCATCTAGTCACAGCTGTGGTTTTTCCAGTGGTCATGTATGGATGTGAAAGTTGGACTATAAAGAAAGCTGAGCGCCAAAGAATAGGTGCTCTTGAACTGTGGTGTTGGAGAAGACTCTTGAGAGTCCCTTGGACTGCAAGAAGATCCAACCAGTCCATCCTAAAGGAGATCAGTCCTGGAAGATCATTGGAAGGACTGATGTTGAAGCTGAAACACCAATACTTTGGCCATCTGATGTGAAGAACTAACTCATTTGAAAAGACCCTGATGCTGGGAAAGATTGAAGGCAGGAGAAGGGGATGACAGAAGATGAGATGGTTGAATGGCATCACCAACTTGATGGACATGAGTTTGATTGTGTACCCAAACCCTTAAATTTATTGGTTCAGGAGAACATTTTGTTTTCTAATTTGATGTAAACAGTATTTGTGAGTTTTGACGTTGCTATCTACTTGCTTTGTGTTTTATATGGGAATTACAGTAAATCAGACTGAGTTAGCACCAGAGCCCTTCATTGTTACCATAGGGCTTTCAAATTTCCCTGATCAATTTAAGTATATATTTACAGCTTTAGAATATAGAAAAAGAGGAATAGCTACTTTCTCCTTTAAGAGAACACTGAAAATTTAATAAAAAATCTTCTTTAGTCAAGAAGAGTACAAGAAAAAGAAAATTATATCCTAGTGTCACATAAAGTATATAAAAATACATATAAACTACTAGTAGATAGTTAATGAATTTAATGTCAGAAAAATCTTAAAACTATAAGATTTAAGAAAGCAATAATTATACACCACAGTGTATGAAGAAAAGACACCTGAAAATATTCAAAATTCATTCTTTAAGGAAATATTCAGCAAAGTAATTTTAGAAGGCAATGTTGTTAGCTTCTTTAACTTCTTTAACCACATTTTTTTTTCTTTTTATTTCCTACAGGCTTTCCATGACCTACAGAGAATATTCAAGTCAAAAGAGAGAAATTTAATAAAGAAGTAACAGAAAATCCAAAAACCAGTTAGGTGAAAGTGTTCAATTTTACTAATTGTTTAAGAACAATAAATTATTTTTATAACTGACATCACTTTACATGCCGATTCAATAGTCGGCAAAGGTCGAAAAATCTGACAATATAATTTTTGGAAAAGATGTGAAGAACAAGGAGCACTCATGCTTTTTTGAGAGATATTTGACAAAATATAATACAATCTAAGATGATCAAGCTCTGTAATTCAGGAATTCACTTTATTACTTCTTAGAAAATCACACATATGTGCCCAGAGAAAGTTGCAATTTGCAGAATTATGCCTATAGGCATGAAACTAGATTCTAGATATATAAATAATAGCCAATCTGCAAAATGATAATAGACCATTTATGATTAACTAAGTATTTAGCAAAAATATACACCAAAATCATAAACTTTGAATTCATGGTAGAAGTTACCATTCAGGTAAGAAAGAAGGAAATGAGATTAGGCAGAAAATTACAGGGACCTCAATTGTCTCTGTCACATTTTAATTCTTAGAAAACCTGCAATAAATATAGCATACAATAAATATAGCAACAACAAGTGTTGGTAGAGCCAAGAATGTAAAGGAGTAGTTGTTATGTTATTCTTTAATTTTTGCTACATCATTTGAAATATTTCACAATAAAGAATTTTTATTTTAATGCAAATGTTTATCTGTATGAATGTTATATATATGCAGAGGGTGGAGTAAGGTATCTTCTAGAAAATGGTGCTTGTAAACATTTGCACTGACAGATTGCTATTTTGGAGAAATCCTAGTGGATAGCTACTTCAATGCCAAAAAAAGCACTAGCAGATGTATCTACAGCTGGAGTAAGAAAGCTACACATGTGGTACAGTCACACTTGGCAATGAGAAAGAACTTTGGAGTCTGCACTGGCTCTCTTTTCTGTTTGTTTATTTTTTCTTCTTTTTTTTTTCTGTTTAGTTAACAAGGCAGAGAAACCTAGAGTCCTCTCCCAGTATGGAGTGTGTACAGAAAAGACAACAATGAGAGTGAGGAGGTAAGTTTGTCTCTTAATATTGCTTCAACTCATAGTTATTTAAATTTTTAAGTCATAGCACTTGACACTCTTTCCAACAGCTAATAAACAATAATGTTTCCTATAGAAAATACTAGTGGATACTGTTTCAAGCATTCTTTTCCTAAGAAATTCCAAAGTTGTGGGTGAGAGGAATCTTTATACACACATTTAAAATGAGAATATCAGTCTTAAAGAAGAAATTGGAAAGACTTCTGCTTTCAAGAGAAGCATACCAAAAATCAATATACAAAGAAATCAACAACTAGGAAATTTAAATTAAAAATAAATATAAACTAAATAATGATTGGCCTCAAAAAATTTAAAGGTAACATATTAGGCTAGTAAAAGTGTATGTATATATATATATATATATATATAATTTATATTTCACATTGTTCCATGACACATTTTTTTTTTAATTTAAAAAAGGAGAACTTTAAGTAAAGATTTGAAAGACATTTCTTTCTTTACTAAAGAAAAGAAACCTTTTTAAAGTTTAAGAGAAATTGTCTGAAGATACAGAAAGCGTTGAGGGAAAGAGCTGAGGTCTACACTAGACTATTTTATACTTATGGAACAAAACAGAGATAAATTTGAGTACAAAATTCCTAAGAGGTCACAACCTGCTTTGGTAGGATAGTGGTGAGCATAGCTACTTCCCACAAAAGGGCACAACAGTGAACAATGTTTACTTATGCATATAATTTAAACACTAATAAATGTACACCCCCATCCACAGCGAATTCTGATACCCTTTTCAAAGGTTGGGCAGGAAAGGTATTCAGAGTGTTGTTGGAATGAAGGTGGTTGTTGGAATGAAGGTGGTTGTTGGAAGCTAGTGTGATTAAAGCCTTATTTCTTGCTTTCATGGTCACCGAAATATGGATACTAGGCTGCAACCTCTCTGAAACAAGGATTTGCATCTATTTAAACAGAGGTATTCCTTGGTGACTTGCAGTAAAGACTCTGCTTGCCATTGCAGAACATGCAGGTTCTATCCCTGGGTTGGGAAGATCCCCTGGAGAAGGAAATGGTGATCCACTGCAATATTCTTGCCTGGGAAATCCCATGGATAGAGGAGTCGGTGGGCTACAGTCCATGGGATCACAAAAAGTCAGACACAACTTAGTGAGCAAACAACAACAACAACATCATCAATGCCAGAAAACATCCTGACACTTGCATGAGCTCATTAAATATTTACCCAAAGAAAACTGCAGCACTGGTAGCTCAAAATGGCATCTAAAATCAAAGCAATGGGTAAGATAGCCATGGCTTCTTGAACCTTATATTAAGAGTGAGTGTCCTTAGAATGAGTTTTCATGGAGTAGAATGTGTCCCCTATAAAGTAGCACTGTTTGGGGGATCATTTGAAGTGATTCTTCTCTCTTAGGTTGATTTCTAGCATAATTTTTCATGGAGCAATCCATACCTCACTCATCCTGCCTCATTTGGGTGATTTCACCTACAGCTTTTGGGTAAGATTCTTCAAATTTAATTATTTCTTTTCATGGTGCTTCCTCCAGAGGAAAATCTCAAAATTCCCTTCCCCAATCCTGTGGTCTAGAACACACGATAGCCCTCACTTTCTACTCCAGAGATAAAAATGGCTTTACATTTTCTGATTTTTCTAGGAAACAGTGCCTGTGCCTAACTATTCCAGAAAATTCTATTCAAATTATATGAATAGTTATCTTTACCTGGTTCAAAATAGGATAATAACTATTGATACATGCCTCCCTCTTTGAGTTTCTAGGAACTCTTTTTCTCTCCATGTTTTAGAGTGGGTGCTTCTTTTCATTTCTTTTTCCTCTCTGTTTTTCTTGGATGGCATCACCGACTCAATGGACACGAGTCTGAGTAAACTCCGGGAGTTGGTGATGAACAAGGAGGCCTGGAATACTGCAGTCCATGGGGTCGCAAAGAGTTAGACAACTGAGCAACTGAACTGAACTGACTTTTCTTGGCACTTAGCTCAAGTGTAAATGAATATCCCTCATCTATGGGAAATTATCCTAAATAATTTATTTGTAATTTCTACCCCTCTATTCTGTTCCTTTTAGTTGGAATTCCTATCGTTGAATAGATATTGAATTCTGATGTTGAATAGATGTTGATAGATATTGAATTCCTAAGACACATGCTCCAGTTTCTTAACATTTTTTTTTCCTTTAACTTATCTCTATTTTTTTTTATTGTTAAATTTTTATTTTGTGGGATATTCTTTCCAAAATTATTTCCACCAAAACCTCTGGATAGTTACTCATTCCTTCTATTACTTTTTTTTTTTTTTAATTTCTAGAGGTTTTTGTGGCTTTGTGAATTTCGCTTCTTTATAATGCCTATTCATGTTTCATGGATGAAATATCTTCTCTTGTTTTTTGAGAACATTATAGTATGTGTAATATATTTTCTTCTACTCATTGCTTTTCTTCTTGATTTCCTTTTATTCTCTTTGTTTCTGGTTTCTGTTCCCTGTTGCTGTAACTCAAAGAGGTGGGGTTCAGTGGCCCGTGCATATTTCCCTAATCCTGTTGTCAAACCCAAGTTCACGTGTAGGATGCACAGTGAGGCCAGACAAACCTAAACATTAGAGTTTTGAACAGAGAAAAGTTTGTTAGTCAAGGAGGCACCAACACAGACAGTGGGAGACCTAGACTTGCCTCAAATCCATCTAGTTGGCTGGCCAGGGTGTAAGATTTTTAAGGCCAAGGAGCAAGGGTAGGGAGGAGAGGTCTCTGTGAGCCCGGTTTCTCCACAGGATCTCAGTGGCAGACATTTTGGCACCACCTTGTGACTTAGTTTGTCCCTAATGGTCGTGATTATGTTCTATTTTCCTACTAAACAGGCTCATTAAGGTCTGGAGATCCTTTAACTTCCCTATAGGAGAGGGCAGAAGCAATAGTGGAGGCATTTTATCATTTATTTAAGGACTATATGATGGTTTAGGAGTTTCAGTTCTCAACTCACTCTCCAGATGTCATTGATTAAATCTGTTCAAGGGAAGCTAATTGAAGCCTTAGAATATTATCTCAGTAGTTTAGGGTTATGAATCAGGGTACTGGTTTAAGATAATGATCATGTAAAAGATTATGATGGGCTTAATCTTAAGCAGACAGGAAAGCTTAAGAGCTAGTGAACACGTTAAAGAAGCAAGAAGGAAAACAAGGCTTTTCTGGGTCTGTTATAGCAGGATAATAAAGGGACTAGAGGTTAATCGTAAACTTGGCAGAGTGACTCAGATTTAGGAAAATTGGGTTTCAATCTCCCATGTTCAGTATGACTCTGCCTGTGACCCTCTAGTTTAATTTACCAACACATGGATTTGAACATAAGACAGTCTGACTCAAGTCTACTCTACTATTAATTGATACTTTCTGAGAAGTCTACAATCTCTAATCTAAAGTAGCACTATTTACAAATAGCCAGGAATGGAAGCAACATAAATGTCTGTCAACAGGGGAATGGATAAAGATGTGGTACATGCATAACAGAATGTTATTCAGCTGTAAAATAACAAAATAATCCCATTTGCAATAACATGGATGGACTGAGAGATTGCCATACAGAGTGAAGTAAGTCATACAGAGAAAGGCAAATCTCATATGATAGTACTTATATGTGGAATGCAAAAAGAAAAAAAAAAAAAAAAACTGCTGCAAATGAACTTATCTATAAAACAGAAATGGAATTACAGATGTGGAAAATAAACATGATTATCAAGGGTAGAAGGATGAGAGATAAATTGGAAAATTAAGATTGACAGATAAATACTACTATATATAAAATATATAAAATAGATAACTAGTTAAAACCTACTGAATAGCATATAGACCTCTACTCAATACTTTGCAATGGCCTATATGGGAAAATAATATAAAAAAAGAGTGATATACATATATGTGTAATATATTTACTTTGCTGTATACTTGAAGCTAATAAAACAATGTAAATCAATTATACCCCAATAAAAAGTCAAAAAAAAAAAAAAAGCCCAGCCTGTAGGACTATGCTTGGTCTTAATATGGAGTGTCTTGGAGAACTATCTCTAGAAGACAGGACTACCTATTCTTGCTCCAATTCAAACTTGCAAACGCTATGCCCATTTGTAAGAATGTCAGTAACAGTGCTGTCTATAGGAAATAGTAATTTGATCAATAGATTTTTGCTGTTAACTTCGACTGGGGGAAAAAAAGAATGACAGACAACAACTAATTTATCAGATCAGATGCAGAAGGCTAGGCATCTAAAATAGACCAATGTGAATTTTCCAAAGTCAATAGCTAATTTATATCTTAAGTAATTAGAGGACCCAACCAGAATTGATTACAAGATACCTTGTGCTGGCATTGTGACAATTCTATCTGTACATAAATTTTACATGCATGCTATGTAGGAATTATAAAATGCATATTACTATGCATTTTAATCATTTTTATAAAATTATTTTGATGTATTTATAAAGTGCTGATCAAAGAGCACACTAACAGTTAAAGAGAAAAGTACTTTAAAAAAGCTTGATTCAGGATATAATTACATCAAGATTCTAGGGTACAAGTGAAGAAAATTTATATAATGGGATGTATTAAACATAGGCAAATGTATAAAGCGTGAAACACATGCCTGTGAACATATAATATGTAAAATAAGAAAAAACGGAAACTGTTCACTACAAAAGATTTATTGCACATACTCTTCTACCTAATAAAAATGAGCAAACCATCATTCCATATTAAATGTGATATGTGCCAGTCTTTCATAGCTCATCAAATCTACAAATGAATCTTTAAGTGAAAAAAATCAAGTCAATCTAATTACGTATACAGAAACAGTATCTCTGAAGAACTGTTTGCATGGAGGAAATTTATGTTAGCAAGAAATGAAAAGTAGTTTTTGTTTAGAGATCTATAACACTGGGAAAAAGTCAGACACAGCAAACAATTTGAAATAAAACAGAAATCTGCCTTTACCCATGTTAAGCCTGAAGTAATAAAAAGACATCTTGTTGCAAGTGAACTGGAATAAGAATGATACTTAGGGAAGATGTTAGGCTCTAAGATATATCTGACATGATCTCTGTAGCATGGAAAAGAAGACAATGCTATTTAAACAAATATTAATGCATTCACTTTTGCAATATAAAGATGTGGTATGGCAGAAGGGTTCATTTCAGCAGTTTGCACTGTTACACAAAGGATTTAAAATCTTTTGTTTTGTAAAAGGAATTTGCAAGTTGATCTCTAGTTTCAATTAACTTTGAAGCTCACTTTAATAATGTCACATATATTTTCTTATTAGCTTCTGTGAACTGACTTTAGTTGTTAATTGGGAGAGTATCCCTGAGTTTGAGGAAACTGAGAATGATGAGTAACAGGACAGAAGTGGATCTGCACAAAATACTGGCAGGTAGGAGCCCAAAATGAAGGAGGGCAAAAGAGGAATGCATTGTGATTCAGAGAGCCAAAGAACTTTTTTTCTTTTCCATTTATTTTTATTTGCTGGAGGCTAATTACTTTACAATATTGTAGTGGTTTTTGCCATACATTGACATGAATCAGCCATGGATTTACATTTGTTCCCCATCCCGATCCCCCCTCCCTCTCCACCCCATCCCTCTGGGTCTTCCCAGTGCACCAGCCCTGAGCACTTGTCTCATGCATCCAACCTGGGCTGGTGATCTGTTTCACCCTTGATAGTATACTTGTTTCAGTGCTGTTCTCTCAGAACATCCCACCCTCGCCTTCTCCCACAGAGTCTAAAAGTCTGTTCTGTACATCTGTGTCTCTTTTTTTGTTTTGTATATAGGGTTATTGTTACCATCTTTAAGAACGTTGGTGTCATGGGATCAATTTGAAGCCATATCATCTTTTACACAGTGCTGTATTCCTCCTCTAATATGTCTGAAAATTCCATTAAAGTCAGTTTCCTATGCGTGATGCATATGCAAGAACCTATGTAATATGCTTGTTGACAGAGTAAATGGAGAGCTGTACTCAAGTACGGTGAATGAATTTGGAAAACAAGACAGCAGCTTCAGGAGTAAGGATGAGTCAGAATTGACTTAAATTGACTAATTTAAGATCAGGATCTTAAATTCCTGATCTCAGAGCAGGAATGTACTGTAAGATTTTCTTTCATTAAACCTTGTGAAAATTGTGGAGGGGGGTTCATTGTTTTTAATATAAGGAATAATCATAATAACCACTATTATTATTGTGTTCTAAAGGGTAGGGGAGGACAGTAAGTACCCTTCTCTGGGTCTTTAAGGATCCCCCCCAAACACAGCTGTGAAAATTACACTAGGAGAGACGTATGGAAAGATTAAATATACTCACAAATACTAGAGAGAGGAGCATGGCATGCCCAGAGGGCACACAAAGTCACCCAAAAGCCTGAGGTTTGGTCAGAGCAGGCAGAAAGAGAGCAGGGCAAAGACTGTTGGGCAAATGCCTTTATTGAGTGTATCATGGGAGTTGTAGTTTGTAATACACGGGAATCATTTTTGATGGATAATTTTAGTGTAACTGGATCAACATGGAAAGGAAGAAAGAGTAAAATGAAGAAGTCATCATGAAGCTTATCATTTAGACACACATCTTGGGGATGGGTTCCCAGAAATGGACAATAGCTAGCTAAAAATTCAAAACAAGCAGGGAGGATATTGGCATTCAGGGAGTCATTGAGGCAACAAATATTAATAAATCTTTACATTATAATCATAATTTAAAATGTACTGACCATATGCTAAGTTCAGGGCTCTGTTCTAAGTCCTTTTTATTTGTACTAGCTCACATAATCCTCAGAGCATTATTGTGCTCTATTATTTATCCCCACTTACCAATAAGGAAACCAGGCAGGCAGAGATTCTCTAAAGTTTATCATATATTGTCAAAATGATGAGACAGGTTTGGGTAAAATAATCATTATCCCCAGAATACTCAAAGCAGAAGGACACAGAATTGCTTAATATACATCATTCCACTTTAGATATCAAATGAAGCTGGCTTGAGGATGAAAATGTGTTTTTCAGCATAAGTCCTCCAGGATCAGATAAGTGGTCAGAGGGGAAAAAATAAAATAAAATAAAATAAACGTTATTATTATTTTTTTTTTCTTACAAAGTTCTGGAAAGTGAAAGTTGCTCAGTGAGTAGCTGTTCCCTTCTCCAGGGTATCTTCCCAATCCGGGGATCAAACCCAGGTCTTCTGCACTGCAGGGAGATTCTTTACCATCTGAGCTGCCAGGAAAGTCCAAGAACATTGGGGTGGGAGCCTATTCCTTCTCCAGGGGATCTTACCAACCCAGGAATAGAACTGGGGTCTCCTGCATTGCAGAAGGATTCTGGATGCTGACTATTAAATTAACCATCAACGAAATTATACAGACAACAAAGCTCAAAGTTCGACACATTCTAGAATTTGGCCATGAAAAAAAATAAAGAGAACTACAGGATGAAATAGTTACTTCTTGTTGCTTGTTGATTGCTCGTTTAGTTGACTCGTTTGAGTTGTTTTCAACTTTAGAAAAAACACATTTTAAAAGCAAAAAGGAAGAAGGCAAGTGAAAGGCAAATGATTGAAAAGTCTGTAAAAAGAATGTGTAATTGATGGAGCAATTTCCCTGCTGCTGCTGCTGCTAAGTCGCTTCAGTCGTGTCCGACTCTGGGACCCCATAGATGGCAGCCCACCAGGCTCCGCCGTCCCTGGGATTCTCCAGGCAAGAACACTGGAGTGGGTTGCCATTTCCTTCTCCAATGCATTAAAGTGAAAAGTGAAAGTGAAAATTGTTCAGTGGTGAAAGTGAAAGTTGCTCAGTCGTGTGCGACTCTGTGCGACCCCATAGAAGGCAGTCCCCCGGGTTCCTCCATCCATGGGATTTTCCAGGCAAGAGTACTGGAGTGGGTTCCCATTGTCTTCTCTGAGGAGGTAACAAGTTAGGGGTCAAGAGAACAGGCAGAAAGTTTAGCCTTAGAGACAAGAAAGTTATATTAACTAGGATATACTTTGGAATAGAGAGAGAAATGATTACAATGGTAAATAAGGAAGATTCAGGAGAAATCTGGTTTCAGCAAGAATTTATTGAACACATAACTTTATTCTTAGCACTGCAATGCTACAAGAAGGACTTCAGAGAGATCGAAGATGCTTTATGCCCTTAACGTGTTTTCTGGTTATAACAGTCAATCTATTGGAGGCTTGAAATGGTAGAGAGAAGTTATAGTAATTCAGACAAGATCATAATTCTGTTTCAGTTATTTGATTTTTTAGATGCAAGAAAAGGAAAATAACTCCAAAAGTAAATGTCTTGATAAAAACATAACCTTACAACAGCCTAACAGGCTTTGCTTTTCTTATTACTTACACCTTATTTCACATAAAATCAGGAAATATAACAGGACATTTTAAGATAAAGAGCATTTTTTCCTTTCAAATTGAAATTGTCTCATTAGGAAAAGATAATATAAAAAAGTAATCTTATAAAAATTATGGCATGTTTATCCCTTTTCTAAAGCAAGAGAAAAAGTAATACTGAGTCCAAGTTTCTGTTTTATCATAGTAAGACTTATATTGTAATTATGAAAAATCAAATCATATATACATACAAATGTTAATATTTTTCTGAAGTAAAAACAATATCTTAAAATGATAATATAGCATATACTAGAAATCATAGAATATTTCTAAAAAAAAAAAGCTTCAAGCATACTTGAAATTGTGGATCATTACCTTACCACTATATCTTACTTCTATTAAAATTTAAATATAGTAAGCCCAACATGCACTTGAAGGCACCAGATGTCACTCTTTTAGACATGATACATTTATCACTGTAGATAATTCATAAATGTGAGGAAATAATTGAACATTATTTCCTAGCAAAATTATGATAAAATTGATGGCGCTAGTGAAACCAAGTAAGACTCTGTGGGATCTTCTTGGGCATGAAAGCCCTCTGTGTCTCCCATTTCTCAATTGTTGAAAAAAAGATTTTCAACTTCCTAGACCTCTGAGTTTCAAGGGGCAGATTTAAACAGTTCCTTATTAGGGAAGTGAGAGAATAAAGAAAGAAATAGTGCAGGAATGGGGCCTGGTCCTGGGAAGGTGCATAACGATCTGATATATATCTCTGAGTTCTTCAACAGAAACAAAGGTCCCCAACCAAAAGGAGAATATTAACTTTAGGCTGAGCTTGAGCTTGTGGACCTCAGAATGGTTGGAACCAGAGACTGATTATTGAGATTTCTAGAATACCACCAACCAATCAGAGAATAGTTATATACTCTGCAGCCCTGCCCTGAAATTTTTCCTATAAAAACTTACTCCTATAAACCCATTAGGGAGGTTGAGTTTTTTGAGCATGAGCCTCCTTGTTCTGTTTGCATGGCCCTTGGAGTACATCTTTCTCTGCTCCAAACTCTGACATTTCAGTTTGTTTGGTTTTACTGTGAGCTGGGCACAGGAACTTGGGTTCAGCAACCCTGGAATCTCAACATTGTAAATAATATTCATACATATACATAGAGCAGGGAAAACCATGTTTATATTACCAACTTAATTTTATTTTTTTAAAAACCAAGGATTCCATCATATTTTTGCCTTATTTTAAGGACAATTTACAACAATTCATTGTAAATAATTTAAAAACTACTTAAAACACAGGAATATTAGTATTAGGGAAACAAACTCAAAACCATCTTGTGTAGCCCACTCTTTCACAGATGATGGGGGAAAAATCTATTAATAATAATACTTGACTTGTTATATAATAATCTTGACTACATATTTAGAATTTATTACATAATATTATGGGATTTCCAAGGTGGCACTAGTGGTAAAGTACTTGCTTGCCAATATACATAGATGTAAGAGATGTGTTTTCTATTCCTGGGTCAGGAAGATCCCCTGGAGAAGGACAGAACAACCCACTGCAGTATTCTCACCTGGAGAATCCCATGGACAGAGAAGTCTGGCAGGCTACAGTCCATAGGGTCACAAAGAGTTGAATACAACTGAAGCAACTTAGCACCTGTGCATGCACATACATAATATCATAATGCTCCTTATTGGCAAATTACTTGTGTGTAAGCCCCATAGCATATTTGATCTATAGTCAAATAAGATAAAAACAATTAAGAATTTATATGTGTATGTATGTCTTTGGATTTTTCAAATATATATAAACATTCTCTAAATATATCTACTTTTTACTCTTTTATCACAAAGAGCAATACACAACAATCATGGAAAAATGTACAAAACCATAAAATATATTTTAATATTTTGTCCTTTACAATTCTGACAATCTTTTAGTATTTGATTAATATTTAGATTATATTTACTTGCATGTTTATAAAGTATATATTAAAATAAATATTCTTTAAGGTATTTACTTATTACAAAATAATATTTTCTCACATCATTAATATGGTTAAACCAGGAATGTCCTATATTCTTATCATTGACTGACTTTCTTTATCAGCTAGCTAACTGTCCTAGTGCTGCCATCATTCTGGAGAATTTGGTGCATATTCTGGTGAACACAAACTACATTCTACTAGCTCACATGGCTACATTTTGGGTCACTGAATCATCTTAAACTATGTCTGTCAGAAGTATTAATTGCAAACACTCTATTTTTAAATACATCCTTCTCACACTTTTATCCATTACCCAGTTGCTCTGGAGCAACAACTGCCAGACCATCTGTCTATCAAGCAAAGCATGCAGATCAGGTCATGACAATTTGTGGCTTTCTGTTATAGCTATACAGTCAAAGCAATGTGGCAATATTTCTATAATATCTGGGTCATTTTCTTTTCCTCCTATCCAAAGAGAAATTTCAAACTGCCTAGATAAATGACCCTCCTGTGTCTCTCTCTGAAAGAAAGGAGGCTGAGAAAATATTACATTCTTTCCTGAGATTGTGTCATGTTGATTACCTGCATAAGCAGGGGAATGGAAACTACCAGGCAGATGAGACCTGCACAGAGCATGATGACAACTAATTAATAACTTTGGCAACATGTACAATGTCACCATAACACAAAAATCCTCAGTTAAAAATAAAACCTTGTTTTGAAATAGATTTAGATTGTGGAATAAGGCAGCTGGATAAAATGACAATAAAGTTAAACAAAATGGCTAAGAAAAAAAAAAAAAAGAAAATAAAAGCCAACTCAAAGTAAGCTCTCTGAAACATGTGTGGAAAACTTGAGCTACCAGGGAAGCTCTATAAAAAGAGAAGCCAACTATTAATAACTTATCAAAAGAGATGAATCTATTTTAATATTAATAATATGGAAATCCTAGAATAACTATGAAATAATTTTAAAATTGAGTTTTAAGAATCTTAAAAACAGAACTAAAATTTGCATAGAGAAATAAGCAATTTTAAAACATAAACAAACAGGTATGAAAAAAGACCACATATTGTTGGTTACTCTGACTGAAAAAAAAAAAAAAAAAACCTCAGTGGCATAAAATAAACAACTATAATTTATGAATTCTATGGGTCAGAAATCTAAACAAACCTTCACATCTGTTCTGATGGATGTAAGCTGTCTCAGTTCAAAGACTAGGGTCTAGAGGCATTTAGATGCCTTGTTCATTCACATGTCTTAACATTAGACTGAGAAGAAAATTAGAATATCTGGATCTAGAATTTCTGTGTTTCCTCAAGTGTATTTATCTCTGCCTGCTCTCTCCAGATGTTCTTTTTACCATGGTGGCTTCCAGCAGCCAGACTTCTGACATGGTGACTCGGGTTTTCAAAGTTTTGGAAAAGAAGGTAAGTGAGAAGCTCCCTTTTTAGACACTCCTTATTTTCCAGGATGAGAGGCAATATTACAGGAAGCTGTATCTTCATTTTTTCAACTGTAAATATCTGGACATCTGAGGCTTGCAGCAGTTGGAGTACTCTTGAGCATTATTTTTTATTTGTATGTGGTTGCTACACATGGCTTTCCTCAGAGGATGGATTTGGAATATCCAGACATCTTACCTGGTAGTTCATAATTCTAAAATTTCAGAGAGAAAGAAAGAGTGAGACAGAGACAGAGAGACAAACTAAGAAAGGACAAAGAGAAGCAGAAGCTGTATTTCCTTTATGAGATAGCTTCAAAACTCTTTTCTTCTATGTCGTGTGTTTATAAATGAGTAACCACGCCTATGTGATTTTTAAAGGGACACAAACCAGACTTCACCTTTTGTGAGAAGAATGTCAAAGAATGTGCAGACATGTTTTAAAAGTGTCACATGCAAATATGCAAAGAAATAATTAGAAAATTCGGGAACGTATTGAAAATCTAGACTCAATTTGGCTGTAGAGAAAATACATTATTCTGATGCTTTCTTTTAACAAGGAATTGACCCAGATAGCAAAGCATAAAATAAAGCAATAAAAAAAAAGACAAAACTTTAAAAAAAAGTAAGAAATATTAACAAAACTTCAATACATACCTGATAGGTGTTATAGGGAGTTAGAATAGGGGTAATGGCAGAGTAATTATTTAAAGACAAAATAACTAAGAATATATCTGAATTGATAAAATAATACTACTAATAATAACAACAAGTGTATAGTTCTAGTTTTCCCAGTAGCTCAGTGGTAAAGATTCTGCTTGCAATGTGGGAGATATGGGTTTGATCCCTGGATAGAGAAGACCCCTAGGGAAGGAAGTGACAAACTACCCTAATATTCTTGACTGGAAAATTCCATGGACAGAGGAGGCTGCTGTCTATCAGGTTGCAAAGGTTCAGACATAACTGAGCATATATGCACACATAGATGGAAAACTTGTAAGTGCCAATAAAGATATATAAATATAAATGCACACTCAGAAAAGAAAAGTAAAACTTCAGAGTATTAATGATAAAGAGAAAACATTAAAACTACCTGAAGGAAACAAAAGTGATATTCAAAGGAATGAAATAAGACTAATTGCAGAGTATTCA
Organism: Odocoileus virginianus; assembly: GCF_023699985.2. Classification (NCBI taxonomy): domain Eukaryota; kingdom Metazoa; phylum Chordata; class Mammalia; order Artiodactyla; family Cervidae; genus Odocoileus; species Odocoileus virginianus. Next base: position 54,766,490 of record NC_069675.1, on the reverse strand, counting down.
GAGAATAATAGCAAAATAAGCAATCCCAGATGTAAGAAGACAATGAAGTAAAGTCTTCAAAGTGTTGAAGGAAATTGTGTCATTGTGAATTCTATATTCAACCAACTTTATTAATCAAGGCATAATTTTCAGATATTAAAAAAAAAACTATCAAAGTTTATAACCTACAATACCTTGATGAAGTATTTAGTGTAAAATATATTTATAGAGAAGAATGATGAAAGTGGGAAAAAAATGAGAAGCAAGGAATAATTCATGACAATGAATTCATTATAACATGGTATATCTGTTTAATGACTACAAAAATATAGTTAACATTTAAAAGTTGAAATCATAACTTTTTACAACAATTGAAAGGCTATAGGATGGGATGTTTACTGAATAAATAAGTAGTGCAGTTGGCCCTCTATATCCACGAGTTCCAATTCTGCATATTCATTGAAAGGTGAATCAGAAAATGTTTTTATAAAATTCAGAAAGTTACAGAAAGGAAAATCTGAATTTTCCTTTCTCTGACAACTATTTACATAGCATTTGCATTGTATTTGAGAATATAAGTCTTCTAGAGATTATTTAAAGTACATGACAGGTGATGTGTGTAAGTGACATGCAAATACTATGTCATTTTATAAAAGACTTAAGCATCCACTGATTTTGGCAACCTCATGGGGTCCTGGAACCAATCCCTTGGGATATGGAGGTATGACCATGTTAAAGTGCATGAATACAATTGTGTAAAAAAGAGAAGGAAATATCAGAGTAAAAATAAAGATACATGTGTAAAGACTGTGAAGTCAGGAAAAGAAAGAAAAGAGGTCAAATTAAATACACAATAAAAATAAAGTAAAAATGAGAAAAAGTCAAGCAAATTTAGTAGTAATCATAATGCACCAGATTAATTACCTGTTAAATATAGAGATTAGTAAGTCAAGTTGAAAAAGAAAGCCTCAGCTAACTCTGGCTTACCTTGAACACGCTTACTGACTATGTCACATAACAGTTGAAAATAAAGTGATAAAATTAATTAATCAGGAAAATACTATGATTAAATATGTATATATATATATATAAACTGTTCATGTCCAAATCCCTAGGGCATGTGGCTATTTTAGTTTACCTGGCAAAAGAGAATAAATATTGCAGGTGAAATCAAGTTGTTAATGAAGACCTCAAAATAAAGAGATAAAAACTATATTATCCAATTGGATCTAATATATAAACACAAAAATCCTTAAAGAGAGAAGTGGGAAGCAGAGAAGTTCTAAAGTAATACAATATGAGAAAGGTCTAAATGGCTATTACTGACTTTGAAGGTGGAGAAATGGGTTCATGAACCAAGGGATGTGGACAACCTCTAAAATCACGAGGAGCCATGAAAATAAATATTCTGTATTTGTTTACATTATCATGTAATAGAAATTAAAGTATTTTTAATTCTAAAATATTTTAATTAGTAATATGACCACAACACTTTGAAATTGTTGGTCCTGATCTCTATTTCTGATTTAACACTGCTGCCAGTTTCTTAGGTATGAATTATTTTGACCTCCATACCACTGAACTCTTCTTTTCATCTTTCCTCATCAAGGATCTAGTTTAAGCCTCCTTTAGAGAGAAATGGATTTAGAGATAGATTTTCTTTGTTCATCAATTATATTGTGATATTCTTCAGGTTTCTGTTTTTGTACATGTTTTTTCTTCTTAATTTTTCTTCAGGAAGATCCCATGCACTCAACTCTGGTTTTTATACATATGGCTCTAAAATTCATATGTCTTTCTGATATTTACTGAGTTCTGAAATTGTTCATCTGACTATTAAAATTTTCCACAAGGAACCTCCACGCCTATTTATTTTCCTTGGTATATCATCTCAGAACATGATGTCACCATCCTTCAGGATACACAAACCAGAAAATTCAGAACCATCTCTAAAAATCCTTTTTATATATTATTTTTGTATGGGTGTGTATGTGTATGTTTTATACAGTGGGGATTTTTAGGATTCAAGTAATTTTTAGCATCTCAAGTAAACCTAAGAGAACTGTTTATAGGATGCAAAGCAGGTAGTTAGATTATATAGGTTTTGCAGCAAAGGGCAGGTAATCTGAATGTCAAAAGATTATTGTTAATTAAAGAAAACCAAATATCCCAAGTTAAGGAATTTAGCCCTTCTTTATTTATGGGAAGAGTTAAGAGTCTAGGTTCACTGAAATCATTCCTTTGATTGCACCTAAACTATCCTGGGGAGGGTGGTTGCAACAGTATCCTGTGATTTCACATCATGAGTTCACTCAGGACTCATCCTAGGGAGTGGCTGCAGTCTGATGGCTGTTCTGTGGCAGGTCTTTCCTTTCTGTCTCCTAAGGGCTCAGGCAGCTCATGCTGGAGAACTGCAATTACTGATGATTGTGACATCCTTTGCTTACCTATATGGTAGGCAATATTCCATTTATCAATGCCCCCTCTTGGTTGGAAGTTTGACTGATATCTGTGAGACATTTCATGACCTTTTTCTTTTTTTCTTCCCCACAGTGCTGGGAGGTTCTTCTCAGTTCAGGGAAATATTTTTGTTGAATTTCTAGATTATACCTTGTTGATAATAAAAGATTCTCTGGACATTTTGTCTTATTAGTCTATTATGAACCAGGAAATATTTTCCCTTGTTGCTTCTTTCCATACCTAGAATCGCCCTAATACAATTATTGTATAAGAGTCATAAATGTCATCTATTTCCTCAAAAATATTAAACCATCATTAATTTTGTTGAAGGCCTGGTTATGCATTGGTAAAAATTCTTCTCACTCATTCTTTAACTGTTAATGAACAAGTCCTGCCAGATGTACATGTCCATATAGCACTCTTAAATTTTAGTTTGATTTTATTCTTGAACTTTCAACTCCTTGAGGGCAGCACTGCTTCATTTCTTTTTCTTCTACTTCCCCTTCCCCTCCTCCTCCTCCTTCTCTTTCTCTTCTCCATCTTCTTTTTTTTTTTTCTCCGAATGCTTGACAGAGGACTTGGCCTATGATGGTTGCTTAATTGAAGTGTTTTGGGAGTCCTTGGGGTAGAAAAAGTTTTCTTCTATGCCTTTACTCTGAATACTCTGATACCATGATAGTCACAAAACAGTTTCTATGAAATTGTATAGGTCCATTTATGTAGTTCCAATATAGATCCAATAGTCCTTTAAATGTTATTCCCTCTCTACATGTTGCCTACAAACTTATTGTTAAGATTATGAGAGGGTTTTTGGTTTGTTTACTTGTTTCTTGTTTTCAAATCTTAGATGTGATAACTTTTGAAATGACAACCATTTCAGAGTTCTAATCTGCTTCTATTGGTCCATCAAATGAAATTACAAGCTTTATTAATACTTTTGCTGTAATTGTTAACCTTGCTGCTTAAGTAGATGTTCGTTACAATAATGTAGTAGTATTTCTTAAATGAAACAGTGGCCATTTTACTTTTAAATATTTAATAGACATTCATACTTTTTTTTTGCTTTCTCCTCTGGCTTTCAAATGTCTTTACTGAATGTATTTTATTAGTGAAATTTTTGGAAAGGGTTTGGATAAGGCAACTTTTTTTTTTTTTTAAATAATAAGGCAGCTTAATTGGATGGCACTTAAAACTCCTTGCAGCTCTTTGAAACTGAGGTTGAAAATTGACTAATCATAGGCTTTGTTTCTACTTTACCTCAATAACTTCTTCCAGCATTTATTATAGTTTACTGAGATCTCCTGAATCTATCTCCCATACCTCTTCTGTTTAATTTTTAACCTTCTTTTCTCCACCTACAGAATACAGCTTCACATAAATAATGTCCCACATGTTTGAAATCATTTTCTCCCATACTGTTGTTTCAGGCTCCACAGGCTGGATGAACAATTCAAACATAACCTAACTAAAGATTATCCAGTCCACTCCAGACTTTGAATTAATAAAATAAAAAAAAAAAAAAAAAAGTATGTATTTAAATTCAGAGCCCTTCAGAGAGTCAATTCCTAGGCAGGCTGATAAGAAGTCTGGGGGTCACCAAGGAGATAAGGGTCTGGAATTCTCAAGAAGGGGAAAAGGACAAACTTTTTTTTTTTTTTTCCCTTTACATTCCATAGTCTTAGTCACATAAAAAGTTTTTATCTTTAAGCCTGGAACTGATGATACACAACAAACAAGTTGGTTTGTACCCTGTTCAATACAGTTCAGTTCAGTCACTCAGTCGTATCCGACTTACTGCGATCCCATGAATCGAAACACACCAGGTCTCCCTGTCCATCACCAACTCATGGAGTTCACTCAAACTCATGCCCATGGAGTTGGTGATGCCATTCAGCCAGCTCATCCTCTGTCGTCCACTTCTCCTCCTGCCCCCACCCCCAGCATCAGGGTCTTTTCCAATGAGTCAACTCTTTGCATGAGGTAGCCAAAGTACTGGAGTTTCAGCTTCAGCATCAGTCCGTCCAATAAACACCCTGGACTGGTCTCCTTTAGGATGGATTGTTTGGATCTCCTTGCAGTCCAAGGGACTCTCAAGAGTCTTCTCCAACACCACAGTTCAAAGGCATGAGTTCGTCAGCACTCAGCTTTCTTCACAGTCCAACTCTCACATCCATACATGACCACTGGAAAAACCATAGCCTTGACCAGACGGACATTTGTTGGCAAAGTAATGTCTCTGCTTTTTAATATGCTATCTAGGTTGGTCATAACTTTCCTTCCAAGGCATAAGCGTCCTTTAATTTCATGGCTGCAGTCACCATCCGCAGTGATTTTGGAGCCCAAAACAATAAAGTCTGACACTGTTTTCACTGTCTCCCCATCTATTTCCCATGAGGTGATGGGACCAGATGCCATGGTCTTAGTTTTCTGAATGGTGAGCTTTAAGCCAACTTTTTCACTCTCCTCTTTCACTTTCATCAAGAGGTTTTTCAGTTCCTCTTCACTCTCTGTCATAAGGGTGGTGTCATCTGAACATCTGAGGTTATTCATATTTCTCCCAGCAATCTTGATTCCAACTTGTGCTTCTTCCAGCCCAGCGTTTCTCATGATGTACTCTGCATATAAGCTAAATAAGCAGGGTGACAATATACAGCCTTGACGTACTCCTTTTCCTATTTGGAACCAGTCTGTAGTTCCATGTCCAGTTCTAACTGTTGCTTCCTGACCTGCATACAGGTTTCTCAAGAGGCAGGTCAGGTGGTCTGGTATTTCCATCTCTTTCAGAATTTTCCACAGTTTATTGTGATCCACACAGTTGAAGGCTTTGGCATAGTGAATAAAGCAGAAATAGATGTTTTTCTGGAACTCTCTTGCTTTTTGATGATCCAGCAGATACTGGCAATTTGATGTCTGGTTCCTCTGCCTTTTCTAAAACCAGCTTTAACATCTGGAAGTTCTCGGCTCATATATTGCTGAAGCCTGGCTTGGAGAATTTTGAGCATTACTTTACTAGCTTGTGAGACGAGTGCAATTATGCAGTAGTTTGAGCATTGTTTGGGATTGCCTTTCTTAGGGAGTGGAATGAAAACTGACCTTTTCCAGTCCTGTGGCCACTGCTGAGTTTTCAAAATTTGCAGTTTTAATTCAGGCTTATTATTCTCCTATTATTCATACAGAATAACACAATGCGTTGTCTGAAAATTGCAGTCCACCTATTGGATTTGGATAGTAAATCTTTCTGAAATGCTTATTTTGCACATTACATTTTGTTGACAAATACAGCTACTCTGAAAACAGTAGGGTTATCTGAAAGTGAAGTGGCTCAGTTGTGTCAGACTCTTTGCAACCCCATGGACTGCAGTCTCTGTTCATGGCTCCTCTCTTCATGGGATTTTCAAGGCAAGATACTGGAGTGGGTTGCCATTTCCTTCTCCAGGGGATCTTCCCAACCCAGGGATCAAACCTGGCTCTCCTGCATTGTAGGCAGATGCTCTTACCATCTGAGCTGCCAGGGAAGTCCAAGGATCATCTGAGTCTTTACTGAATCATGTGAATTATTTCCCATATCTCTGTGAACATGTGCAGAGTCAGATTTAATTCACTTTTAATATCAGGGTGAAAGGTTGTTGCTGAACCATGAAAGACACTGGGATTCTTGGCCTCCAGAGGAGAAGAATCCAATCTGGGGCCAGAGATGAGCCTTGATCACTCAGAGCTTTTGTGTAATAAAGTTTTATTAAAGTATAAAAGAGATAGAGAAAGTTTTTAACACAGACATCAGAAGGGGGATGGAGCGTGTCCCCCCCGCCTTCCCCGTGCCAGTGTTAGCAAGGGAGTTTATGTACTCTCCAACTAGTTATTACAATGAATCAAAAGAATGTGTGGAAGTTGCAGAGATCTTACACAACCCACTCCCACAATTCACATTTCAAGATAACAGGATTAGCCAGAAGGCCCTCCGGAGGGAGAAACTGTCCTCAATCAGGATACACTGCTGCTATACAATCCTTAGTACAGAGTCCAATCCCAAAGAATGCTCAAACTACTGCATAATTGCACTCGTCTCACATGCTAGTAAAGTAATGCTCAAAATTCTCCAAGCCAGGCTTCAGCAATATGTGAGTCGAGAACTTCCAGATGTTAAAGCTGGTTTTAGAAAAGGCAGAGGAACCAGACATCAAATTGCCAATATCCGCTGGATCATCAAAAAGCAAGAGAGTTCCAGAAAAACATCTATTTCTGCTTTATTCACTACGCCAAAGCCTTCAACTGTGTGGATCACAATAAACTGTGGAAAATTCTGAAAGAGATGGGAATACCAGACCACCTGATCTGCCTCTTGAGAAACCTGTATGCAGGTCAGGAAGCAACAGTTAGAACTGTACATGGAACTACAGACTGGTTCCAAATAGGAAAAGGAGTACGTCAAGGCTGTATATTGTCACCCTGCTTATTTAGCTTATATGCAGAGTACATCATGAGAAACGCTGGGCTGGAAGAAGCACAAGTTGGAATCAAGATTGCTGGGAGATACATGAATAACCTCAGATGTTCAGATGACACCACCCTTATGACAGAGAGTGAAGAGGAACTGAAAAGCCTCTTGATGAAAGTGAAAGAGGAGAGTGAAAAAGTTGGCTTAAAGCTCATCATTCAGAAAACTAAGACCATGGCATCTGGTCCCATCACCTCATGGGAAATAGATGGGGAGACAGTGAAAACAGTGTCAGACTTTATTGTTTTGGGCTCCAAAATCACTGCGGATGGTGACTGCAGCCATGAAATTAAAAGATGCTTATGCCTTGGAAGGAAAGTTATGACCAACCTAGATAGCATATTAAAAAGCAGAGACATTACTTTGCCAACAAATGTCCGTCTGGTCAAGGCTATGGTTTTTCCAGTGGTCATGTATGGATGTGAGAGTTGGACTGTGAAGAAAGCTGAGTGCTGACGAACTCATGCCTTTGAACTGTGGTGTTGGAGAAGACTCTTGAGAGTCCCTTGGACTGCAAGGAGATCCAAACAATCCATCCTAAAGGAGACCAGTCCAGGGTGTTTATTGGACGGACTGATGCTGAAGCTGAAACTCCAGTACTTTGGCTACCTCATGCAAAGAGTTGACTCATTGGAAAAGACCCTGATGCTGGGGTTGGGGAGGGGTGGGGGTGGGGGTGGGGGCAGGAGGAGTAGTGGACTATAGAGGATGAAATGGCTGGATGGCATCACCGACTCCATGGGCATGAGTTTGAGTGAACTCCATGAGTTGGTGATGGACACGGAGACCTGGTGTGTTTCGCTTCATGGGGTCGCAGTAAGTCGGATACGACTGAGTGACTGAACTGAACTGAACTGAACTGACCTATGAGTTAAGAACAGAAAGTGACAGTGACTATACAAATCTTAATCATCTGTAACGTCGATAGAAAATTGGGTTTGGAATCATAAGACATTAAGTCACATCCCCTCTGGCACTTAACAGTTGTGTACATTGATTGAACCCAATCTCACTTTTCTCAGCAAAATAATAAAATAATTATCATACCTTCTTTGCATTTCTCACAGTATTGCTGCGAAGATCAAGTAATAGAACAGTAATAATAATGTTCTATCAAGGAGACAGAGTAGCATAAGAGGAAGGAATGAGTGCTCAGGACACAAGGTCCCTGATTTTACAAGCTGGCTCAACCAATGTGATCAGGGTGACCTGGGAAAGTTGCTAAGCACTTGTATGTAAATCTACCTGTGTATGCATGTGTGTTAAGTCACTTCAGTCGTGTCTGACTCTTTGTGACCCCCATGGATCACAGTCTGCCAGGCTCCTCTGAAGGAGTGGGTTGCCATGCCCTTTTTGAGGGGAGCTTCCTAATCCAGGGATTGGACTCACATCTCTTCCCTCTCCTGAATTGTTAGGAAGGTTCTTTACCCCTAGTACCACCTGGGAAGCCTGTAAATCTACTTATCTAAAAAGAATTATTGATGGCATCATTTAAAGTATTCCATATCAAGTATAAGGTTTAGAGGCTGCCAAGAACCCTTGCCTGGGCATTCAACATGAAGGCAGTTTGTACACAAGAGCTACACTATCCTGGCCCTACTTGGGCAGTGGGCCAAGAACAATATTCCCTTCTAGTTGTACTCCTTTTGACATTTGAAGGTGAGTGTGCTGATCCACTTTTATATTTTCTTGCATTAGAGTTGCTTGGCTTGAACCTTAGGTTTGGGAGTAGATGTAAGGAAGATACTTAGAGGGGTTTCCCAGGTGTCTCAGTGGGTAAAGAATCTGTATTCAATGAAGGCGACAGAGGAGTTGTGAGTTCAGTTCCTGGGTCAGTTCCATCTGTGGGTTCAGGAAATCTTCTAGAGGAGGGTATGGAAACTCACTCCAGTATCTTGCCTGGAGAATCCCATGGATAAACGAGCCCAGCGGATTGTAGTCCACGTGGTCACAAAGAGTCGGACTGACTGAAGTGCCTGAGCACAGCACACAGGCAAGATACTTAGAGCTTTGTCATATTGTTCTCAAGGTCCCTTGGGAGACTGAGATGAAGGAGCTCTAAAGAGGATTCAACCTAGCTTAAGGAATTTTATCTTATGCTTTGGAGATAAAATCCACAGCTAATAATAAAGTGTTAACTTGTCTTGCTAGTTTTATATCTACCATTTTCAAATACCATAGAGAAGGAGGTTGTGTGTATATTTCTAAATTCCTAGGCAAAGCAACTATTATTATTTTCTCTTAAAAATAATTCATTGTTTGTGTTTCCAGCATCTTCAGTACTTTCCATGTTTCTTTCTCTCTCCTGAAACTACTCTTTCTCTCCTAAATTGTTTCTTTGTTGTTGTTAGTCACTCAGTCGTGTTCGACTCTTTAAAATCTCATGGACTCCAGCACACTAGGCTTCCCTGTCTGTTACCATCTCCAGGAGATTGCTCAAACTCATGTCCTTTGAGTCGGTGATGCCATCCAACCACCTCATCCTCTGTCATCCCCTTCTCCTCCTGCCTTCAATCTTTCCCAGCATCAGGGTCCTTTCTAATAAGTCAGCTGTTCGCATCAGGTGGCCAAAGTATTGGAGCTTCACCTTCAGCATCAGTCCTTTCAATGAATATTCAGGGCTGATTTCCTTTAGGATGGAGCGGTTTGATTTCACTGCAGTCCAAGGGACTCTCAAGAGTCTTCTCCAACACCACAGTTCAAAAACATCAATTCTTCAGCCCTCAGCTTTTTTAATGGTCCAACTCTCACATCCATACATGACTACTGGGAAAAACCATAGCTTTGACTATACAGATCTTTGTCAGCAAAGTAATTTCTCTGCTTTTAACTATGCTGTCTAGGCTTGTCATCACTTTTTTTTTCAAAGGAGCAAGCATCTTTTAATTTCATGACTGAACTCACCATCTGCAGTGATTTTGGAGCCCAAGAAAATACAGTCTGTCACTGTTTCCATTGTTTCCCCATCTATTTGCCACAAAGTGATGGGACCAGATGCCATGATCTTCGTTTTTTGAATGTTGAGTTTTAAGTCAGCTTTCTCACTCTCCACTTTCATCTTCATCAAGAGGCTCTTTAGTTCCTCTTTGCTTTCTACCATAAGGGTTGTGTCATCTGCATGTCTGAGGTTATTGAAATTTCTCCCTGCCATCTTCATTCCAGCTTGTGCTTCATCCAGCCTGGTATTTCACATGATGTAATCTACATATAAGTTAGATAAGCAGTGTGACAATATACAGCCTTGAAGTACTCCTTTCCCAATTTGGAAGCAGTCTGCTGTTCCATATCCAATTCTAACTATTGCTTCTTGACCTGCATATCGGTTTCTCAGGAGGCATGTTAAGGTGGTCTGGTATTCCCATCTTTTTAAGAATTTTTCACAGTTTTTTCCTAGCTGATTACTATTCATCCTTCAATACTCAAATTGAATGAAATTTCATATAATGAGCCATTTTTAATATTATACAATACTTCACAATTAATATTTAATATTTTTAATTAATTTTAATGTTGTTATTCAATTATAGCTTTTATAAAATACAAAATACCTAAAACTTAATGCATTAGCTTCCTGGGGTTAACCTGCCACTTATCACCAAATAACATTCCACTCATCATTCCTTAATTATAGAATCCAGAATTTATTTAGGAATTAAATAAGCTGCCTAAAAGATGGCATTCCTCAACCTTGCTTGCAGAGTATAACCTTTGACAGCATTCTGACTCATTAGATCTAAGAAGAAATGTGTGAGGATTTTGGGAAAGCCACATGAAACTATTGTGCTTTTCCTACTTTCTTCTTTCTATCCTTTAAATCACACATGCAGATATAACAGATAGAGCTTCCTTGTTTATCTGTGAAAGGGAAAGAATCTCCAAGATGGTAATCAAAAATAGGATGGTGAAAAAGAGAAGTAGAAGGAGGCTGATTTCCATAGAACTGTTAAATTACCCTGTTCTCCAGGTTGCTTTTTTAGTGACAGAGAAATATTTTTTTTTTTTTGTATAAAATGATAGTGTTATTTTGGACAGAATGTTAAAAACAGCTAAATTAAAACAGTTCCTTTGCCCATTCTACCTCTAAATCTTAATCTCTGAATCCAAAATGACACATATCTCATTAGAGAAACCCCATAAGAAAACTTTGAGTTTGAGAGGATCATTCTTACATGAATTTTTTGAATCCATCATAGTTTCATATTTAGATAATTTAATATTCTATGAATTTACTTGAACATCTAACTCTTAGCCTTATGTACCACAGGAGGACAGTAAAGCTATAAGGAGGAAGGACTTAAACTTTCCTGTATGTATTCTGTTCCTGTCAACAACATTCCAGAAATAACTCTTCCTCATGCTGTGAAATTGCCTCTTATTTCAGTATGTCATTGGTACTCCCAGAACCAACTGGGAGTTGGTTCTCATATGCCCACTTAGAGGTAGGTAAAAATCTTGGGCAGGCTTGTTTTTGAGTGTATCTGGTGTGGAAGGCAGTGATCTAGCAATCTGTGTGAACTCAAGTGATTCTGACACACATCCAAGTTTGTACACTCAAATGTCCTGTCTATGACAATAATTACTTCATATTTTTCTCTATATATCATTGCTTAATATTCTTTAGTCCTTTCTTTAATTCTATTGGGTATGATAAAAATCCTCATAGCCTGGCCATCTCTTAGGAGTCTCTGCCATCCTGGTCAAAATATTATCTGGCTCTCTGCTTTTTTTGTTTTGCTTTTGGGCTTTCTGGGTGGATGATCCTGAGGATTCCTTTTACGTCACCTTTCATGGCATTCTACAGATTTCCTTAATTTCTCTCTTGTGTTCATTCCTTTATTGCCTACACTCTTGTTTCATTGAAATAAAAAAATCAAGCAACTTCCTAGAAAGATACATGGCAGAGGGGGGTGATTATTTTGCATACTTGAAAAGGTCAAATTTTGCTTTATATTTTTACAAATATTTAACTAACTACAAAATTCCAACTTAGAAATAACTTTCAGCAGGATTTTGAGAATGTTGTGCTCTATTTTCGGCTAAAAGGGACTATTATTTTTTAAGGTCTGATGATATTCTCATTCCCATGTTTTGTATGTAAATTATTTCCCCTCTTTACTTATACTCTGCTCTTTGCCTTTCCTCTCTCTTGTGTCGTTTCCTGTCTGTGGTTGTCAGAAATCTTTTGATTGATTTGGTAATTGTTTCATTAGTTATTCCTTGAAAAGATAAGATTTGTGTCCTCCTGTTATATCATTTATCCTTGTGACAAGTTTTGAATAGCTTTTTTTCTTTTAAATTTTCTTCTTCTTCAAAGTGAAACTCTCACTGTTTGCAGATGAAATGATCCTTTACATAGAAAACCCTAAAGACTCTACCAGAAAATTATTAGAGCTAATCAATGAATATAGTAAATTTGCAGGATATAAAATTAACACACAGAAATCCCTTGCTTACTTATACACTAACAATGAGAAAACAGAAAGAGAAATTAAGGAAACAATGCCATTCACCATTGCAACAAAAAGAATAAAAATACTTAGGAGTATATCTACCTAAAGAAACAAAAGACCTATACATAGAAAATTATAAAACACTAATGAAAGAAATCAGAGAGGACACAAATAGATGGAGAAATATACCATGTTCATGGATAGAAAGAATCAATATTGTGAAAATGAGTATGTCACCCAAAGCAATCTATAGATTCAATGCAATCCCTATCAAGCTACCAATGGTTTCTTCTCAGGACTAAAACAAATAATTTCACAATTTGTATGGAAATACAAAAAGCATAAAATAGCCAAAGCAATCTTGAGAAAGAAGAATGGAACTGGAGGAATCAACCTGCCTGACTTCAGGCTCTACTACAAAGCCACAATCATCAAGACAGTATGGTAGTAGCAGGAAGACAGAAATATAGATCAATGGAACAAAATAGAAAGCTCAGAGATAAATCCACGCACTTATGGACACCTTATCTTCGACAAAGGAAGCAAGAATATACAATGGCCAAGAGATAACCTCTTTAACAAATGGTGCTGGGAAAACTGGTCAACCACTTATAAAAGAATGAAACTAGAACACTCTCTAACACCATACACAAAAATAAACTCAAAATGGATTAAAAATCTAAATGTAAGACCAGAAACTATAAAACTCCTAGAGGAGAACATAGGCAAAACACTCCCTGACATAAATCACGGCAAGATCCTCTATGACCAACTTCCCAGAATATTGGAAATAAGAACAAAAATAAACAATTGGGACCTAATTAAACCTAAAAGATTTTGTACAACAAAGGAAACTATAAGCAAGGTGAAAAGACAGCCTTCAGAATGGGAGAAAAGAATAGCAAATGAAGAAACAGACAAAGGATTAACCTCAAAAATATACAAGCAACTCCAGCAGCTCAATTCCAGAAAAACAAATGACCCAATCAAAAAATGGGCCAACGATCTAAACAGACATTTCTCCAAAGAAGACATACAGATGGCTAACAAACACATGAAAAGATGCTCAACATCACTCATTATCAGAGGAATGCAAATCAACACCTTAATGAGTTACCATTACACGCCAGTCAGAATGGCTGCTACCCAAAAGTCTACAAGCAATAAATGCTGGAGAGGGTGTGGAGAAAAGGGAACCCTCTTACACTGTTGGTGGGAATGCAAACTAGTACAGCCATTATGGAGAACAGTGCAGAGATTCCTTAAAAAAACTGGAAATAGAACTTCCATATGACCCAAAAATCCCACTCCTGGGTGTACACACTGAGGAATCCAGATCTGAAAGAGACACGTGCACCCCAATGTTCATTGCAGCACTGTTTATAATAGCCAGGACATGGAAACAACCTAGATGCCCATCAGCAGAAGAATGGATAAGGAAACTGTGGTACATATACACCATGGAATATTACTCAGCCGTTAAAAAGAGTTCATTTGAATCAGTTCTAATGAGATGGATGAAACTGGAGCCCATTATACAGAGTGAAGTAAGCCAGAAAGATAAAGACCAATACAGTATACTAACACATATATATGGAATTTAGAAAGATGGTAATGATAACCCTATATGCAAAACAGAAACAGAGACACAGATGTACAGAACAGACTCTTGGACTCTGTGGGAGAAGGCGAGGGTGGGATGTTCTGAGAGAACAGCATTGAAACAAGTATACTATCAAGGGTGAAACAGATCACCAGCCCAGGTTGGATGCATGAGACAAGTGCTCAGGGCTGGTGCACTGGGAAGACCCAGAGGGATGAGATGGAGAGGGAAGTGGAAGGGGGAATCGGGATGGGGAACACATGTAAATTCATGGCTGATTCATGTCAATGTATGGCAAAACCCACTAGAATATTGAAAAGTAACTAGCCTCCAACTAATAAAAATAAAAAAAAATAAATAAATTTTCTTCTTCATCTTCTTTCATTTTTTTTTAACATTTTCAAGAGTATTTACTACTTTGATGGTAGTCATCTCCAATTGGATTTTGAAAATTTGGCTCATTTACATGTTTGTCATTATTAGGATTTTTCTACTTTGTGGAAGGTTGAGATTACTTAAACTTCTAGCAAACTTGCTGAACTTGGGGATATATACTCAAATGTTTGATTTTGAAAAGCCCATTATTGTTCTTTAAATTTTCCAAATTATAATACTTCTAATTTTTGGAGATCTGTCCTAATCTTTTTGTGCAGAGTAATTAGTTTTTAGGTTTACTATTGCTCCATTTACATTCTTTCTGTATGTGTGTTTTGTCTACATGTAATTTAATATATTATTTTCCATGTTCAGTTCAGTTCAATTCAGTAGCTCAGTGGTGTCCGACACATTGCAACCCCATGTACCAAAGCATGCCAGGTCTCCCTGTCCATCACCAACTCCTGGAGTCTAGCCAAACGGTTGAGTCAGTGATGTCATCCAACAATCTCATCCTCTGTCATCCCCTTCTCCAAGTGCCCTCAATCTTTCCCAGTATCAGGGTCTTTTCAAATGAGTCAGCTCTTCGAATCAGATGGCCAAAGTATTGGAGTTTCAGCTTCAGCATCAGTCCCTCCAATGATTATTCAGGACTGATCTCCTTTAGGAAAGACTGGTTGGATCTCCTTGCAGTCCAAGGAACTCTCAAGAGTCTTCTCCAACACCACAGTTCAAAAGCATCAATTTTTCGGTGCTCAGCTTTCTTTATAGGCCAATTCTCACACCCATACATGACCACAAAAAATGATAGCCTTGACTAGATGGACCTTTGTTGACAAAGTAATGTCTCTGATTTTCAGTATGCTCTCTAGGTTGGTCATAATTTTCCTTCCAAGGAGTAAGCGTCTTTTAATTTCATGGTTGCAATCGCCATCTGCAGTGATTTTGGAGCCCCCAAAAATAAAGTCAGCCACTGTTCCTCCATCTATTTGCCGTGAAGTGATGGGACCAGATGCCATGATCTTATTTTTCTGAATGTTGAGCTTTAAGCCAACTTTTTCACTCTCCTCTTTCACTTTCATCAAGAGGCTCTTTAGTTCTTCTTCACTTTCTGCCATAATGGTGGTGTAATCTGCATATATGAGGTTATTCATATTTCTCCTGGCAATCGTGATTCCAGCTTGTGCTTTATCCAGCCAAGCATTTCTCATGATGTACTCTGCATATAAGTTAAATAAGCGGGGTGCCAATACACAGCCTTGACGTCCTCCTTTTCCTATTTGGAATCAGTCCGTTGTTCCATGTCCAGTTCTAACTGTTGCTTCCTGACCTGCACACAGGTTTCCCAAGAGGCAGATCAGGTGGTCTGGTATTCCCATCTTTTTCAGAATTTTCCATAGTTTATTGGGATCCACACAGTCAAAGGCTTTGACATAGTCAGGAAAGCAGGAATAGAAATTTTTTCTGGAACTTTCTTGTTTTTTCTCAATGATCCAGTGGATGTTGACAATGTGATCACTTGTTCCTCTGCCTTTTCTAAAACCAGTTTGAACATCTGGAAGTTCACACTTCACATATTGCTGAAGCCTGGCTTGGAGAATTGTAAGCAGTACTTTACTAGCATGTGAGATGAGGGCAATTGTGTGGTAGTCTGAGCATACTTTGGCATTGACTTTCTTTGGTATTGGAATGAAAATTGATCTTTCCAATTGTGGCCACTGCTGTGTTTTCCAACTTTGCTGGCATATTGAGTGCAGCACTTTCACAGCATCATCTTTTAGGATTTGAAATAGTTGAACTGGAATTCCATCAACTCCACTAGCTTTGTTCATCATGATCCTTCCTAAGGCCCATTTGACTTCACATTCCAGGATGTTTGACTCTAGGTGAGTGATCACACCATCGTGATGATCTGGGTCATGAAGATCTTTTTTGTACAGTTCTTCTGTGTATTCTCACCACCTCTTCTTAATATCTTCTGCTTCTGTTAGGTCCCTACCATTTCTGTCATTTATTGAACCCATCTTTGCATGAAACGTTCCCCTGGTATGTCAACTTTTCTTGAAGATACTTCTAGTCTTTCCCATTCTATTGTTTTCCTCTATTTCTTTGCATTGATCGCTGAGGAAGGCTTTATTATCTCTCCTTGCTATTCTTTGGAACTCTGCATTCAAATGGGTTATCTTTCATTTTGTCCTTTGCTTTTCACTTCCCTTCTTTTTACAGCTGTTTGTAATGCCTCCTCAGAAAGCCATTATGCTTTTTAGCATTCATTTTTCTTGGGGATGATCTTGATCCCTGTCTCCTGTACAATGTCACAAACCTCCAGCCATAGTTCATCAGGCACTCTGTCTATCATATCTAGTCCCTTAAATCTATTTCTCACTTCCACTGTATAGTCATAAAGGATTTGATTTAGTTTATATGTGAATGTTCTATTGGTTTTCTCCACTTTCTTCCATTTTAGTCCGAATTTGGCAACAAGGAGTTCATGATATGAACCACAGTCAGCTCCCAGTCTTTCTTTTTATTTTCCTGACTGTATACAGCTTCTGCATGTTTGGCTGCAAAGAATATAATCAATATGATTTTGGTGTTGACCATCTGGCGATGTCCATGTGTAGAGTCTTCTCTTGTGTTGTTGGAAGAGGGTGTTTGCTGTGACCAGTGAGTTCTCTTGGCAGAACTCTATTAGCCTTTGCCCTGCTTCATTCTGTACTCTGAGGCCAAATTTGCCTCTTACTCCAGGTGTTTCTTGACTTCCTGCTTTTGCATTCCAGTTCTCTATAATGAAAAGACACCTTTTTTTGATGTAATTTCTAGAAGGTATTGTAGTTCTTCATAGAGCCGTTCAACTTCAGCTTCTTCAGTGTTATTGGTTGGGGCATAGAGTTGGATTACCATGATATTGAATGGCTTTCCTTAAAAATGAACAGACATCATTCTGTCATTTTTGAGATTGCATCCAAGTACTGAATTTTGGACTCTTTTGTTGAGTATGATGGCTACTCCATGTCTTCTATGGGATTCCTTCCCACAGTGGTAGGTATAAAGGTCATCAGAGCTAAATTCACCCATTCCAGTCCATTTTAGTTCTCTGATTCCTAGAATGTTGACATTCACTCTTGCCATCTCCTGTTTGACCACTTCCAATTTGCCTTGATTCATGGACCTAACATTCCAGGTTCCTATGCAATATTGCTCTTTACAGCATCGGACCTTGCTTCTATCACCAGTCACATCCACAAGTGGGTGTTGTTTTTGCTTTGGCTCCATCCCTTCATTCTTTCTGGAGTTATTTCTCCATTGATCTCCAGTAGCATATTGGGCACCTACCAACCTGGGGAGTTCATCTTTCAGTGTCCTATCTTTTTGCCTTTTCATACTGGTCATGGGGTTCTCAAGGCAAGAATACTGAAGTGGTTGCCATTCCCTTCTCCAGTGGACCACATTCTGTCAGACCTCTCCACCAAGACCCGTCCATCTTGGGTGGTCCCATGTGGCATAGCTTAGTGTTCTTGAGTTAGATAAGGCTGTGTTCCATGTGATCAGATTGGCTAGTTGTCTATGATTGTGGTTTCAGTCTGTCTGCCCTCCAATGTCCTCTCTCAGTGCCTATAGTCTTACTGGGTTTCTCTTACCTTGGACATGGGGTCTCTCTTCACGGCTGCTCCAGCAAAGTGCTGTGGAGTAGCTCCTCTAGGCCACCGCCCCTGATATTGGACATGAGGTAGCTCCTCTCAGCGGTGTGCTGCACCGCTTCTGTGCTGTTGCCACAGCCATCGCACTACCCTGTTCAATGCCTCCCACAAATGTACATATTCCTTTCTATTTATTATTTATTTATTTCTATTTATTTTATTATTATGAAGAATACTTCATAATAAATCACTAAAAAATAAAATCGAATGCTCTGTTTTATGGGTGGGGTTTGTTGATGCCTTTCTTCATCATGTGTTAACTAGTCAAAGGTATGGTGTATAAGGGATTTCCCAAGTGGTACAAATGGTAAAGAATCCACCTGCCAATGCAGGAGATACAAGGGATGCAGGTTAGATCCCAGGGTCAGCAAAATCCCCTGGAGGAGGAAATGGCAACCCACTCCAGTATTCTTGCCTGGAGAGCCCATGGAGCAGAGCCTGGTGGGCTACAGTCTATCAGGTCACAATAGTCAGACATGACTGAGCACGGTCACACACACACACACACACGCACGTGTGTAAATGGGAAACCACTAAATGCCAATCATGGTATTCATTATTCATTATGATATTCATTATTCCTACCTATTATTTTGGGGGGGGGCTCCAAAATAACTGCAGATGGCAACTGCAGCCATGAAATTAAAGGACATTTACTCCTTGGAAAAAAAAGTTATGAAAAACGTAGACAGTATATTAAAAAACAGGCATTACTTTGCCAACAAAGGTCCATTTAGTCAAGGCTATGGTTTTTTCAGTAGTCATGTATGGATGTGAGAGTTGGACTATAAAGAAAGATGAGTGCTGAAGAATTGGTGCTTTTGAACTGTGGTGTTGGAGAAGATTCTTGAGAGTCCCTTGGACAGCAAGGAGATCCAACCAGTCAATCCTAAAAGAAATCAGTCCTGAATATTCATTGGAAGGAAATGATGTTGAAGCTGAAACTCCAATACTTTGGCCACCTGATGTGAAGAACCAACTCATTAGAAAAGACCCTGATGCTGGGAAAGATTGAAGGTGGGAGGAAAAGGGGACAACAGAGGATGAGATAGTTGGATGGCATCACCGACTCAGTGGACATGAGCTTAATTAGCTCTGTTAGTTGGTGATGGACAGGGAAGCCTTGTTTGCTGCAGTCCATGGGGTCAAAAAGGGTTGAATATGACTGAGAGACTGAATTGAACTGAACAGATTCCTACCAAGACGCTTGTAAATTCAGTCTTGCAAGCTGAATTATGGGATCCAAAAAAGTGAAGTCAGCTGCTGTTTGGCCTCACCATTCGGTATGCAGATTTTTACTTAATCAAGAAAATCAAGGAAAAGACAATAAATTTTGAGAAATACTGTTAGAACTTTTAAGAGGGAAGAAGTCATTAAATAAATATTCAAAAATAATTAATTACAGAACAGTAACTATGTTAACAAGCAAATTAAACTTTATGGCTGTGATACTAGAGAAGTATCACAAGTTATCTCCAGTGAAGAGTAACAGCAATAAAACCATCTTGATGTTTCAATAAAATGTTTATTTTCAGAAAAATAAAGTTAATGTAGATGTTTATTGATATAGAAGCTTATATTGAAATTTTGAGACATAAAGATGGTAAATAAAACACCATCACATCTTAATTAAGCAATGCCTTTTTTTGCCAAATGGATAAATATTATCATTTGGGGTAAATATAAAATGGGGCAAATTATTTGATTGTATATAATATACCAGAAATTGACTTGGAAATTTTAAATATTGGTGAAATCCTTGATTCATATCTCAGCTCAGTTAATTTTGGTGTTTAACTTTCATTCAAAGTTAATTAAATGACTGCCTTCTCAATAAGTATAATTTATTTTCCATGTTTGCTTCCACATATATATATATATGTATATATATATATATGTATATATATATACATACACACACACACACACACACATATATATATATACAATACAGTTTTAATTGTTCTGTTATGATATAAGATGATATATGAAATGTGAACTTTTACAGATATATTTTGCTGCTTATATGTCTCTCTTTAGTGGCTGCTTTTTATTTCTTAAAATAATCAAGATACTCTAGATATATATACTTACCATTGCTGGTAAGATATACAGTGATCATTGATTCCTCTACATCCTAAAACATTCTGTGTCACAATGATGTGATAATAGTGCTAATTCTCAACAGTCTACTTAGTTTCAAGAGATAAATGCCTTGTGAATATGTAGGAAGCAAAGGGAAAAACATCTCTTGGATTATTTATTTCAAATATCAATTTTCTCCGTAAGAATATAGATGGAGTTGTATGTCAGAGACATTATGGAAAAACTTAAGATGAAAATATTCTGTATTAAAGACAAAATAAATTTCATGATCTATATGTGGTTTGTTAATATATCTTATTTGAATTTTCTCAGTTTAATCAATTAATGGATGACCCATAGTCAGCTGTATTTATTGTCCCTTGGAAGGATCAAAAACAAAACATTAAACACATACACCCACTTCTAGTACTTGAGAAAATCATGCCTATCAGAGAAATTTTCCCTGATTCAGATCACCTTATCTGAAATAACATCTCCCTGTTTTAAGTCTCTGCAAATTTTTATTATATTGTTTTATTTTTTGTAACATCATTACACAGCATTTTAAATATTAAATATTTATCTATATAGTCATATGTATCTCTCACACACACGCATCCATTGTTAAGGACAATCATAATGGGGAATTTGTTTTCTTCATTATTATATCTCCAGCACTTAGAATACTGTCTGACACGAAATAGATCACAATCATTTATTAGAATGAATAAGAGAAAGGATTCCTCTATCTCCTATTTACTCCAAGGTCTATTGAAATGGTAGGAAAGATGTGAACAAGAATAAAATACTCACAAAACTGGGCAAGAGGAAAAAAAAAAGACACTAATGACTTTTTGGAAAAATAAACAGCATGAAAAATATAATTGATAGATACAATGGAGAAGAGAAAGAACCAATCCAAAAATTAGACATATCAAAAATAAACCAACAGACACATAGCACACACCAGAGAAGGCAATTACAAATGGGAGAGTATTTGTTTTTCTTATTTAAAAAAAAATAAAATTATGGATTAAAAGAGAAAAGATTCCTGGGAAACATACTAGGCCAAATATTAACTACCAACAAAATAAAAATGCAACTGGAGAACTCCCTTTGACAAAGTAGGTTGAGCATATGTCCCCAACTCAGGAAACAGTGTAGAAGAATCACACTACTAGAGATGTTAATTTCTGTACCAAATAATTTTGTCTCATGAGTATGATAGAAATAGAAAGAAGCAGCCTAGAGTTCTTGGAAAATTATCTACCAAAATATGGAAGAATCATGTTGTTGAGAACGGAAGAAATAAGAAAAACCCGTGTATAGGAAATGCAAGAAATGACAAAAGTATATGCTAAGTGGTTGTAATATATGTAGGATGATTAAATTTGCCTATCAAAAATGCTGCAGTTATTTGGTTTTAGAATGAAAAGAGTAATTAATGAACCAGAGATAGGGCAGAAGGAAACATACACCCTGAAGCACAGGGAGGCAAAATGAAAGAAAATATAACTGCATTACACTATTGAATGAAGAAGAGTTGAATTTCACATTTGTGGGAGTAAAGCAGAACAGAGAAAAAAGCAACTAAAGCGAAATAAAAGCTATAAAAAAATTCCCCTTTTCCCCAAATTAGTGTAATTATCACACACAAACATATTTAAGATAATTTGCTATAGATTTAGAATAAACTAATCTCTTGTGTCCTTGGCTTGAAGAGGGGTTTGCAATATCTCCCAGCTATTTAACTTGTTGCTTTGAGATTTATACCTTTTTCTGAGCACTCTGTAACCTTGGGCCCCAAGGAAATTAAAAACTTCAATGGTATTTTGATCTGAGGCCTCCATGGAGGGACTACATATTAATATGTCATCTACATACTATACGATGACACCATCTTTTAGGTGTTTTTCCTTTAGTTCCTTTCCTAGGACCTGTGCAAACAAGTGTGGGCTATCCCGAAATCCCTGAAGCAGGATGTATTGTCACATTTGGCCTGAGTTGGGATCAGTCCACTCAAAGACAAACAGATATTGTGATGAGGGATGACGTGAGATGTGAAAAAAAAAGAAAAAACCAAAACAGACATCCTTGAGATCAAACACAATAAACCATTTAGCATCCTCAGGGATCTGTGCTAATGCACTTTAAGGATTGGCCACAAGGGTATGTATAGGGACCAGCACCTTGTCTACTACTCTAAGGCCTTGTGCCATCCTATATTCCCCATTTGGCTTAATAACTGGCAGAATAGGAATATTTCATGAAGACTGGCAGAGCACCAATAGGCCATATCTTAAGAATTTATCTAAGAAGTGTTGTAAACCATTCTTAGCTTCCAACTTTGTGGGATATTGTCTCTTCTAAGTATTGGGAGTTTCTGGCCTAAGACTAATGCTTAGAGATTGGGAATTTATGGCCTTTTGAGGAATTCCTTTGTCTTATACTAAATGATCCACTGCTTTTAAGTGTGGCTGGAAATAGGACTCTGCTCTTCTGGTTGGTTTGTCTTAGAGTCAAAATCAGTGTTTCTTGGGGTTTCCTAGGCAGAGTATGGCCCCAAGGGATCTCAGAAAGTCTCTTCCCAGAAGTGGGATGGGACAGTCAGGTACAACTAAAAAGCCAAATGAAATCAACTGCTGCTCAAATTGGCAACTGAGTGGTCCAGTAAAATAATGGTGCAAGGCTTTTTAGTGACACAAATCACAGTACAGCTTTTGGAGGAAAGATGTCCAGTGTGAGAAATTAAAGATAAATTAAATGGCTCTCATATCAATTAAAAACTCAATCTTCTTATCTGCCAAGTACATGACCATCTAGGGCTCCTCAATGGAGATAGATGTCTTGCCGGAATGGGGTGGGGGGGGAGAGGGAGCTCACAGAATCCGTGGGCAGTCTCAGTCATCCAGTAAGGCCATTTCAGAAGTGGGAGCTTCCTTTCCCACTTAGGACTGAGGGCAGTCCCTCTTCTAATGACCTGTTTTTTTGCAGACTGGGCTTAGCCCCAGAGGCTCTTTCTGGCAATCTCAGGCCCAGTATTCAATTTACTTGCATTTGTAGCATTCCCCCATTATTAATCTTACTTCTAGATTGATTATTGAACTTTTCTTGCCCCCCTTTTGTTGTTCTGAGGTTGCAAAGCATGACTGACAGCAACTGTCAGTTTCGTAAGACCCCAACCTGTCTTTTCTCACATTGGTTTCTCTTTCTCCTCAGTTTGTTCTTGACTGTTAATCACCCTTTGCGCTACATCTAGGATCTGGAACAGGGGGGAGTGTGGGGCAAATTGTAACTTACAGAGTTTCTGCATGCTATAAGGAGTAAAGTTAAAATGAGTACAGTACGAGTGGTTAGACACACGGATGGCCTCAGAGAGGGAGTTGTACCCTTGTGATAGTTTAAGTCACTTATATAGGGCATTTTCTTCTGGATTTCTTCTGACCAATCATTTTTATTTGCTTAGTTCTGAATCTGTATTTGGTATATCTCAGAATCCTCTAATATGTTCATGTATTTCTCAGCCAAGATGGATTACACTAAAGAGGCCTATGGGTAAACTTGACTTTCACTCCCCTTTCAGCCTCCAAGGAGCTTTCAAGTGAGGAAGGTTTCCTTGATTTCAAGAATGAGAAATATGTGGTCTCTATCCCTTCTCTGGGGGGCCCAGACTCTTCTCCCAGTTATCCTGATATTGATATTTTGGAGTTTCTGTCCATTGGGAATGAACTCCAGCTGCTTAACCTGGGGCCCATCTATCTCCCGTCTCAAAATTATCAGAGATACTTACTATAGCATGTTTATCTTCTAAATAAAGGAACACTATGTATTTTGTTTAATATTTCCAAATCTAACATAATATGACACTGATTTTTAATATCATAATACTTAATTCTGTCTATCAGAGATAGTTACTTGGAGTGAAAGGATTGACTTTTAATGTAATTTGATAGAAAAGATATTTCTGTAGAAAAAAATCTCTTAGACACAACTTTTATCCTTGCTGGGACTTATAAAGTAGATGTTTCCTACTTAGTTATCTTATTAACTTGATGGAAATCATATTCAGAACAAATAAATCTTGTCCCTGCATACTGTATTATCATTTCAAATCAGCTATTGCCACTTAAAAAGAAATTTCTGCCAATTATCATCATATTTTTCATCTTCTTTTCTATAATATTTTCAAAATTAATCAGGTTTGTAAACAATTATATTTCAGAAGCAAGATTTAATGCCTAGATACATTATTTCTTAAAATGAGGTGAAAAGCAATGACCAAAATAAATGACATATAGAGAAAAATAATGTACTTTCTCACACTCAAAATTACTTTGCGGACTAAGGGGAATTATCATTTTAGAGGTGACTGTTCAATTTTAAATTGATCCTTCCATACACTATTAAAATAATAACAGAAAAGCAAGGAAAGTCACCTCTGTACCTGAAAACAAAAAGTGGGGGGGGGGGAAAGAAACAGTTGTTTACACAGCATATCCAATTAAATGATTCATACAGTACTTTATTTGGTTGGGCATTCATCAAGTGACCTTCTCAATGTTCCAGTGTCATCTTTGTCATTTGTACACTGCCCTAAATTAGTGTGAAAGAATGTCACCTGAAGGAAGCTAGTTAATTAAGAGCTTTTAATGAGTATACCAGCCTGTTCATTTCTCTAAGAAACTTTATGGTCTCTTTGAATGTAATGTTACAGTGATAATTTTTTTAGTCATCAAGATTCATCTTATTTTATTGTACTATACATTTATAACTCATGTCAGTGATTAAAATGTGAAATTGCTGAGGAAATATATTCAAACTTATGGAAAAAATATGTATTCAAGCATCACACAAACCAGTATCAAGCAATTACATTGGTGGAAGAAAACACTATTAAAAGTTGAAAACTGCAATTAAGGTGATGTCAGCAAGATGGCAGAATAGAAGGTCTCTGACTTTTTCCCCCTAAGTAACAGTAATTTGGCAATTATCCTCAGACAAAAGAGCATTTGTGGGAGTTTTGGGATCCAGATATAAGATGCTAAAACTTCAGTGGAGTCCAGGACCAAACAGCATCATTTTGAGAGTGCAGGCTGTGCTCAGTCATCTGACTCACAAACCATATTTGCAGCTACTGACCCAGAAACGTCATACTTTTGTGAACTCAGCTACTTGGCCTTTGTCCTGCCATCAGAACATCATATCAAAGGACCTTGGAAGAGTCATACTTCAGGTGACAGGCTTGCAGACTTTGATCCCAGCTACTGACAGTGAAGTGGGCCTGTGACCAAGCTCTAGCCCCTCTTGACCCAGTCTAGGAGCCCCTGAGGCACCTGTAGAAGTTGGTCTGACAGTAGTTTCTTAAATGCCTTGTAACTGTATTATAACTTCTTCTAGATGCAATATGTGAATTGTCCTGCTGGCCTAGGGACCTGGCCATAAACACTCATGCCTACATCCCAAACATCCTGAATAGATCTACATTTGGTTTCATCTCCTCCTAACTGCCATCTGTAAGCAGTCTTGATAGTCCAAATTTCTGCAGGGAGACAGACCTACCAGAGCACTTGGAGACAGACCAGTTCACATTGGTCCCAGATCAGGTACTGACATGATTAAGTGCTCAGCTCCAACACTTCCTAGCTCTGGTCCACACATAGTCCTCCTTACCCAGAGACCAGAAAACACACATGTTCATGTACCTGGAGGTAAGCCTGCCAACCACAACCTGACTGTTTATCCTAAAACAATATAACAGCTTCAATCCTCCTATCCTTGGTCAGGGATAAGTTCTGCCCACTCAAGACCTGGTTAGAGACATATCCACCTATTTCCCAGAAACAGACCTGCTTACCTCAGACCCAATAAAGTCCCTGAAGTAGCCCTGGGATTTGGTTCCGGTCCAGTCTTGGTTCCAGTCTTACATGCATAAGGAACCACCCAGCAGGAGCCGTCCCAGGAAACTAGTGGGGATTCATGCTTATCTGTGTACCTGACAACAGGCTCATTGGCTGCAGATTCAACAGTGGTCCTTGAGACAAACGCTTATCCAAGCATTGCTCTACTGAACAAGGTCTTAAAGCAAGTCCTATTCACACGGGGACCCAAAGATTCAATTCTCTGATAACAGGCCTACAAACTGTACCTCCTACTGAAAATTCAGTAACAATTTCACAGCCTGGTTTCAATCCAGCATAACTGTAATTTTGAAAGTAATCCCAATAGCCCAGTGAACTGACAGAAGGTGTTTACCAACCAAAATCAATCTGTAAAGACTGAAGAGATCTTTAAAATTGCAAGGATAAATGAATCACATACACACAAAAAATCAGGCAAATATGATGCACCAAAGGAAACTAATAAAACTCTGATAACCAACCAAGAAAAAATTGAATATCTAAATTTTACCTAATGAAGATAGAAAGCAATCATCTTAAAGTAACCCAATGAAATTCAAGAGAACACAGGTAAACGACTAAGGAAAGCAGGGAAAACAATGCATGAACAAAATGAGAAAAGTAATAAATAAATATAACCCATACAAAGGAACAAAACAGAAATCCTAGAGCAGAAGATATAATGACAGAATGGAAAAATTCAGTAGAGATCTTCAACAACTGATTCTACCACACAGAAAAAAAATCTTCAAACTCATGGACAGATTATTTGAAATTAACAAAAGAGGAACAAAAAGAGAAAAAATGAAAAATAGGTGAAGAAAATTTCCATGAATAATGGGACTATCAAGTAAATGAACATTCACATCATGGAAGTCCCAAGAAAGAGAGAGAGAAAGGGGAACATTTTTTTTTTTATTTAAAGAAATAACAGCTGAAAACTTAGATACTAAATTTTAGTAGAAATATGGACATCCAGATACAGAAAGCTCAAAAGACCCCAAAAAAAGTTATCTCAAAAAAGATTAACCCAAGAAACATTTTAATTAAGATATTAAAAGTCAAAGATAAAAGAGAAAGTTTGGAGGCAATAAGAGAAAATGATTCATTACATACAAAGCAACCTTCCTACCCCCTAAAAATTTATCAGCAAGTTTCTCTGAAGAAACATTTCAGGCCAAGAGAGAGTGGGATGCTATACAAAAAGTGCTAAGAAAAAGACAATAAAGAATACCATACCAGGAAAATTATCCTTCAGAAATAAAGGAGATACTAAGACATTCAAGACATTCCCAGATAAACAAAAGCTAAGGGAGTTCATCACAACCTGAATTTACTTACAAGAAATGCTAAAAGTAGCTCTTCAAGTTGAAATAAAAGAATGCTATGTAACAATATGAGAACATAAAAGTATAAAACTCACTGGTACAGGTAAAAATATGGTTGAATTCAGACTACACTAATACTGTAATGATGGTGCATGAATCTCTTTTATCTCTGGCATAAAAGTTAAAAGAATAGTTTTAAATGTAGGTGTAGCTACAATAATTTCATGACAGATGTAAATTATGACATCAATAGCATAAGATGTGGGGGTATGAGAAGTTAAATCTAGAGATTTTTTTATGAGTTGAAAATAAGTTATTATCAGTTTTTAAAAAGCTGTCATATCTATAAGGTACTTTGTGTAAGCCCCATGATAACTAGAAAGAAAACTGTCTGGTAAATACACAAAAGTTATAGAGAAAGTAACTAAAACATACAACTAAAATAAATAAGTATATAGCAAAGGAAAATGTCAAAAGTGGAAAAAATGAGCAAAGGAACTTAAACAGTCATAAAATTTTTAAATGGCAATTTTAAAATGACAATATCAATAATAATTTATTTTAAATGTAAATTGATTAAATTGCCCAATCAAAACATGCAGAGTGGCTGAATGGAAAAAAGAAATATCTAACACTACAAGAGACTCACTTTAGTTTTAAAGACACATACAGATTGAAAATGAAGGAATGGAAAAAGATATTCCGGGAAAAATGCTGGGAAAGATTGAAGGCAGGAGGAGGAGGGGAGGACAGAGGATGAGATGGTTGGGTGGCATCACCTACTCAATGGACATGAGTTTGAGTAAGCTCTGGGAGTTGGTGATGGACAGGGAAGCCTGGCGTGCTGCAGTCTATGAGGTCACAAAGAGTTGGACATGACTGAGCGACTGAACTGATGAAACAGTAATCAAAAGAACATAAGTGGCTACACTTAGATTAAATAGGCTTGTAGACAAAATTGGTCACAAGGGATAAAGGTCACTATATAGTATATAGGAGTGAATTTATCAAGAGAATATAGCAATTGTAAATATATATGTGACCAATATTGTATCAGCTCCTTCTTTAAAGGAATTATTAGCAAAACTGAAGGAAGAAAGAGGTAGAAATATGATAATAGTAGAAGACATCAATAACTCACTTTCTAACTGGATAGATCACCTAAACAAACAAAAAAAAAAAATCAATAAGGAAACAGTGAAATTATAGGCACAAAGGACATTAAAGATTATAGAGAACCTCAAATCCAATAGCACCAGAATACATACTCTTCTCAAGAGCACAAAAAGTATTTCTTAAGATGTATCATATTTTAGGCTGTAAAGTAAGACTTAAAATTTTTAAGATAGTAAAAATCATATTAAGTATATTTTTCTGGTCACAATCTGACCAAATTTTATAAAAATTTAAATCAGTAGCAGGAGCATAATTGCTGTGCCCTCCTCCAGGTGATCTTCCCAAGGAATCAAACCCATATCTCCTGCATCTTCTGCATTGCAGGCAGATTCTTTACCCACATTGAGCTACCAGGGAGGCCCCAGAAATATCACACAGTCCATTAATTCCACTTCTACGTTTCTATCTGAAGAAAACAAAAATAGGAACTCAAACAGATATATGCTCTTCCAAATTCATTGCATTTACAATAGCCACAATATGGAAACAACCTAAGTGTTCATTGATGGATGAATGGATAAAGAAATTATACACACACACACACACACATATATATATATATATCCCCCTTTCCAGGGGATCTTCCTGACCCAGTGATCAAACCTGGGTCTTCTGCTCTGCAGGCAGATTCTTTAGCATCTTAGCCACATACATAAATTCATATATTGTATGATCTCTCATATGTAGAATTTTAAACAGCTCATATGTACTGAGAACAGATTGATGTGCTATCAGAGATAGGGGGTGGGAGTGAGAGAAACAGGTGATGAAGTTCAAACGGTAAAAAAGAAAAAACATAAGAGTTATATAAATGATCATGAGATGGAGAGATTTTTAAGGACTGTCTTGTTTGTTTTTAAACTCAGAAAAGTTTAATACCAACTATGTGTGTATATATATATATATACTTCAGGGAAGTAAGTCAGATGTGGGCAATTTGTAAGAGAGGAAATTATTTTAGAGAAATACTGTTCATTCACTTGTTAGGTGAATGCAGACATTATTTTAAAAAATGCATTTTGAGCTGAATATTTTGGCTTCAAAAGGATATCTGTGGCCTTAGGTAAAACTCTATCTGTGTGTTACATTTTAATTTACACACAATCTTACAAAGGTTTTTAAGTGCTCACATATTATGTCAGTTGTTATATAGAAATGTGATTTTTTACATCTGTAATGTTTGCCAGCCACAATAAGGAATTCAAATATCATTGAACCTATTGTTTCCTTGAGACTCTACTGATCTATGTTCTCTTGCTGGCCAGTTCTTTTTCCTCAATATTTTTATGTTATAAATTTTATCTAAATGTGCTATAGATGAAAATTCTGTGCAAGTTGAGAACTAAAAAATAAAAATCCCACATAGCCCAACCCTTTTTCTTTTCAGAGAAGACTTAAAAATGACAAGCACCTCAAATCTGTTAGGATGGCTACTATCAAAAAGAGAAGAAGCAAGTGTCAATGAAGATGTGGAATAAAGGGAACCCTTATACAAAGCTGATATGAATGTAAATTTATGTAGCCAGTATGGCATACAGTATACAGTTTCATTAATAATTTCCCTATATATATATATATATTTGAATCTTGAACAACACAAGGCTTTGGTATGTTGACCCTGCACAGTCAAGAATCACATATAACTACATTTGGAATCCTCTATCCAAGGTCTTGCATTTTTAGATTCAACCAACCTCAAATTGTGTAGTACTATACTAGGGCTTACCTGGTGGCTCGGATGGTATAGAATCTTCTTGCAGTTCAGGAGCCCTGGGTTCAATCCTTGGGTTGGGAAGATCCCATGCAGAAAGGAATAGCTACTCATTCCAGTATTCTTACATGGAGAATCCCATGGACAGAGGTGCAGATATGGCACCATTCCCAAGTAGCTCAGTGGTAAAGACTCTGCCTGCCAAAGCACGAGACACAGGGGATGCAGGTTCAGTCCCTGGTTCAACAAGATACCCTGGAAGAGGAAATGACAACTCACTCCAGTATTCTTGTATGGGTAATCCCATGGATGTAGGAGCCTGGCAAGCTACAGTCCATGGGGTCTCAAAGAGTCAGGCATGACTGAGCATGCAAGCATGTAGTATATATTTATTGAAAAATAAAATTGACATATATAAGTGAAACTGTGTAGCTCAAAGCCATGTTGTTCAAGGTTCAATTGTTTATGTAATACAAGCATAATGTATATATAATGTGAGATACTGAAGCTGAAACTCCTGTACTTTGGCCACCTCATGCGAAGAGTTGACTCATTGGAAAAGACCCTGATGCTGGGAGGGACTGGGGGCAGGAGGAGAAGGGGATGACAGAGGATGAGATGGCTGGACGGCATCACCAAATCGATGGACATGAGTTTGAGTAAACTCTGGGAGTTGGTGATGGACAGGGAGGCCTGGCGTGCTGTGGTTCATGGGGTCTCAAAGAGTCGGACACGGTGAGTGACTGAACTGCACTGAACTGAAAGTGAGATATGTGGGCTTCCCTGGTGGCTCAGACAGTTAAGAATCACTCTCCGACATAAATCACAGCAGGATCCTCTATGACCCACATCCCAGACTTTTAGAAATAAAAGCAAAAATAAACAAATGGGACATAATTAAACTTAAAAGCTTTTGGACAACAAAGGAAACTATAAGCAAGGTGAAAAGACAGCCCTCAGATTGGGAGAAAATAATAGCAAATGAAGCAACAGACAAAGCATTAATCTCAAAAATATACAAGCAACTCCTGCAGCTCAATTCCAGAAAAATAAATGACCCAATCAAAAAATGGGCCAAAGAACTAAACAGACATTTATCCAAAGAAGACATACAGATGGATAACAAACACATGAAAAGATGCTCAACATCACTCATTATCAGAGAAATGCAAATCAAAACCACAATGAGGTACCATTAAACACCAGTCAGGATGGCTGCTATCCAAAAGTCCACAAGCAATAACTGCTGGAGAGGGTGTGGAGAAAAGGGAACCCTCTTACACTGTTGGTGGGAATGCAAATTAGTACAGCCACTATGGAAAACAGTGTGGAGATTCCTTAAAAAGCTGGAAATAGATCTGCCATATGACCCAGCAATACCACTTCTAGGCATACACACTGAGGAAACCAGATCCGAAAGAGACACGTGCACCCCAATGTTCATCGCAGCACTGTTTATAATAGCCAGGACATGGAAGCAACCTAGATGCCCATCAGCAGACGAATGGATGAGGAAGCTGTGGTACATATACACCATGGAATATTACTCAGCCATTAAAAAGAATTCATTTGAATCAGTTCTAATGAGATGGGTGAAACTGGAGCCCATTATACAGAGTGAAGTAAGCCAGAAAGATAAAGACCATTACAGTATACTAACACATATATATGGAATTTAGAAAGATGGTAACGATAACCCTATATGCAAAAAAAGAGACTCAGATGTATAGAACAGACTTTTGGACTCTGTGGGAGAAGGCGAGGGTGGGATGTTTCAAGAGAACAGCATCGAAACATGTATATCTAGGGTGAAACAGATCACCAGCCCAGGTTGGATGCATGAGACAAGTGCTCAGGCCTGGTGCACTGGGAAGACCCAGAGGGATGGGGTGGAGAGGGAGGTGGGAGGGGGTTCCGGATGGGGAATACATGTAAATCCATGGCTAATTCATTTCAATGTATGACAAAAACCACTACAATGTTGTAAAGTAATTAGCCTCCAACTAATAAAAATAAATGGAAAAAAAAAAGAAAAAAAGAATCTGCCTGCAATGTAGAAGACCCCAATGAGATCCCTGGATTAGGAAGATCCCCTGGAGAAGGGAATGGCTATCCAGTCCAGTATTCTCACCTGGAGAATTCTGTGGACAGAGAAGCCTGGCAGACTACAGTCCATGGGATTGCAAAGAGTCAGACATGACTGAGTGACTAACACACACACACACACACACACACACACACACACATATGTTATTTTATACACATTTATCTTACAGCTATGGAATCATAGTGTGAAAGAAGAAACAGTTCCAGAAGACTTATTTGAAGTCCTTGTGATCTTAAGTGATTTATTAGCATTCACAGTGATTATACAAGGCATATAATCACTCTACTATAATCAGAACTCTACCCAAATATATTAATCACTTTTGGATCTTTTTGTGTGTGTGTGTTATTATTGAATTGCAAAATTTGGTTATAAGTCTTTTATCATATATGTGCATTACAAATGTTTTTCACAACTGTGAATTGATTTTTATTTTTGCTAAATGAATTATCTGAAGAGTACTTTGATTTTTTTGTGAGAACTTCTTTTATAAAATATATTTCTTTAAGAGTTCATTGATTGTTTGTCCTGTTTGTGTTAACTGGTACATTTATATCTCTCATGATGTTACAAAGATTTTCTCTTGTTCTCTTTCAAAAGTTTTATAGTTTTGGCTTTCATTTAGGCCTATGATCAATTTTTATTTTTCTACATATGGTAGGGTATTAAAACTTAATTTCTCTTTCTGATAAGAGACATTTTTATCTAGCATTCTGATTTTTATCTAGCATTCTTTGTTGAAAAAAATGGCTGCTCAATTTAGCTATCTAGGTATCTTTGTTTAAAAAAATTTACTGTATATATGTGATCTTGCTTCTGAACTCTGTTTGATGGCAATGTTAAAATTTTTTTTTTATTTTTTTTGAGGGACAAAATTTGAAAACATCAGATTTACATTTATGCCATGTGTTTGGATGGTCAGACCACCTCCCACTAACTTCTAAAATGATTTTTACACAAAATAAAGCATTTTCTTATATTTACTTAAATATTTGGCATTTCTGGCGCTCTTTCTTCCTTTATATAGATTCAAATTTTAATCTGGTATTTTTTATTTTCTTTTGCTTAAAAAATTTCCTTTAGTAGTGAAGCTATGTAGCTTTTTTTTTTTTTTTTCAGGAAAAAACTTTATTTTACTTCTCAGCTTTTGTTTTCAGAATAATATCTTTCATTTCTGAAGGACATTTTTGTGTTTGGAATTTCAAGCTGACGGATTTTCTTATTTTTCTTTGTGTTCCAGAAATGCTCTTCGATCATCTCTAGCTTACATATATTCTGATGTTGTCCGTTATAAACCTTATTTATTTATACATAACATATTTTTATATCTGCTATAAAAGTGTTTATCTTTAAAACTGTCTATATACACTTTGATTAATGTACTTTTCCAATTTTCTAAAAAAATAAATCTGTAAAGAGGAAACTAAATATTTCTATAAGCATTCAAATTTAGAATAACTTAAATATACATATTAAATGATTCTATGACTTTGTTTGGGCTTGTAGGATTGAATCCATGTTATAGTTTTAATTAAACAATCCTTTTTTCCAGAAAAAGGAGAAAGACTAAAATTTTTTCTTTATGTAAATCTCTCTGGTGATACAACTTGTTTCCAGAACAACCATGAATTATTTTCCATATAAAACTTGAATATTTTCCAAGGGAAAATATAAGACGTAGAAATGCATAACTTTTAGGCTCTTTTTGAGATGCTTGAACATTGGACACAACATTGATAAAAAGTATCATACTTTTTGTTTGGAAAAGAAACATAATATTTCATTGGGAAAAACATCTCCTTATCAAATGGCATTATTTTACATTCTATAATTTCACTGACACACAATCTGTAAGAACAGTTACTGATGCATTCATAGTAAATATTTTGCTTTATAGTAAGATTAAACCTCTGGCATGCAAAGTACAAAAGTTCTTTGGATAAAAGTGATAAATATACAAAGTAAATGTGCTTGAGAATGTCTTTGTATCTGTGGAGCTCCATTACATTGGGGGAAATTTCCATTTAATTGAAGGTTATCTTGATTTTAATAGGCAATTGAAGCTAGTACTACTAGAGAATTAACATTGTAGAAGGCATAACAAATGTTGCTATGAAAATAAAAATGCAGTAAAATGCCTACTAAACAATATTTATTTAAAAAAGAAAACAGTTTTCATTTCTCCATATTTTGTTTCAGTATTGACCAAAATATTAGAAAACTTGTATATGAAGAAATTGTCTCTCATGATTTGTGCAGTGAAAGAGAAAAGAGATGATGGTTTTAAATTCACATGGCTGAACAATTGATTTTCAGAGATAAAGGATTCACACTTTAAAATAGGGAAAAATATAGAAAAAAAAATAGAACAAAATAATGAGACCACAAATGGCTTTCTTATTATCTGATTGCTCTTCCAAAGATCATTTCTATTATTTCAAGTAGTTTACTCAAAGGGCATATCTCAAAAATGTATTGAATGTCTTGAATGCACTGACATTATTTTAGACATCCAGACAACCAGATATCATGATGTTAATATTGAAAGTTTCTTATTAAAGCAAACTATGCTGAAAGCGATTTACTAGTTGAATTTTATATTTTTCTCGACACAGGATTTTCTTTGCTGGCTGTGAAAGATATAAAATATATATTTCTCATATTTTAAGAAACATTCAAATACCATAAAAAATGAAGAAATGGTCTCCCATCCTATATAAAATGACGAAGTGACAGACAAACCATCATACTATCTCCCAAATGGAAAAAGTCAACCTCCTTGCTGCCTGCATCTCCACTACCACTCCAGATATTAAATATCATATAGCAAAGGACTCATCTTTTAAAAGAGCAGAAATTTCTTTTCACTAGAGAATACATTTTACTTTCTGGTTTTGTGTTCAATTAGAAAATCAAGAGTTATCAAACATATAGTTGTTATACTACTCATAAAGTGGAACTAAGGTTATGTAATTTATTATTGGAAAGGAATAATAGAAGAAAACAACTGGATATTAAAATTGATCAATAATTTAAGCAATGCATAAATATCAATCAGATTCCTTTCATCATGTAGAATAATTTTTCTAGCTAGTTTGTGCATATTATCTCACTAAAATTTATGAATAAAGACATAGAACTGTATTTCCATGTGTCCTAATCAGCATATAAGCTAGTAAACTTGAAAAAAGTACAAGGAAGCAGAGTACTACCCCTTGAAAAAATGCTACAGGATAAGTCAGTCAGGGGCTGTCCTAGTGGCTCAGAGGGTAAAGAATCTGCTTGCAATGAAGGATACCTGGGTTTTATCCCTGACTCAGGAAGATCCCCTGGAGAAGGGAATAGCTACTCAGACCAGTATTCTTGCCTGGAGAATTCCATGGACAAAGGAGCCTTGCAGACTGCAGTCCATGCGGTCACAAAGAGTTAGACATGACTGAGCAACTAACACATGCAGATCAGTCAAGGAAAAGAGCGGAGTTTTCTTTGTCTTCTTACAACTTTGCATACACCTCCCCAACTGGCCTGCTGTTGTTAGACAAACTAAGATATATGTAACAACAGAGAGCTATCTATGAAGACTTACAAACTTTTCAATATCAGTGATGGAGAATCACTCTTTACAAGCATGTATCTTATTTTTCTCTTTCTCCGTATAGGTCAATTCTAACTCGATGTTTATAACATCAAAATTTTCTGTAATTGTGTGAATTAATTAGACACAAATTTGACTTTGAAGTGACAATAACAAAGATAAAAGAGTTCAGAAGTTCAAATATAATTGCTTATGATAACATCTTCAAAGTAGATAATTAATTTTTGTTTTAATCTGTATATATATTGTAAGACTTTTTTTTTTTTCTCTTCAGAATGTATTGTTAGTATGTGTGCCTTATCAGCCTGAATGTAATGTGCTTAATCATATTTTTAAGATTTTAATATGGTTGTACTTCTCCCTTTGTAGGTGTGATTATTGTAAGCTTTGGCAAATATTTAAGAGTGGAAAAAATATAATGAGCTTCTATAATAATTCTAATTGTTATGCAGTATAATTTTTAGCAATGATAATGCCCTGTGTTTTTATTTTTTCAAGGTTACAGATAATTTTGAACTTTTATGAGTTGTTTTGCTGATAATTTCAATTGACACATAGTGTGATTATTTAAATCTGACAAAGTCTAAGGAAATTTGTTAACAGTTCCTAATTGAAAGTGGGTTTATGTCATCATCCTTGGTTAGGTTTAGAGTGTGGATAAAATTTCAAGTTTGGGGTTTTCTGATTAAACACAAGCTTCTATTTAGCCAAAGATGGAGAAATGATAATCTCATAATCTCTGTACTAATACAAGTTAAATAAGTTGCATTAGAAACAGTAGAATGCAGAAAAAATATTAGCAGAAATGCTGTTGTAAACATGCATAATGTTTGCAAAATGATATACAGAAAAGAAAAAAAAGAGTAAACCACTTATAGTGGTCCTTAATACTGCTCCTATCCCAATATATGCTCTTAGAAGCAGCAGTGAGAAAATACTTTGAGTAGGCAATTAGTATTCTTTAATAGTCACTAGTTTAAAGAACAGTACAATAAAGGGATGAGAATGAATAATGCTACATCCTAAGCAGAAGACATGCAATAGAAGTTATTGGTGAAGATGAGTCAATTTGCATGGACTAATCAGTGAAATTATTCTAGTTTTTATAGATGTGACACAGTAGAAGGTTGTAAGCAGAGGGATTTGGAAGCTGAACAATAGCTGTAAACTATCAACTAAAAGTAAAGATACAATAATCCTGCTTCCTATAAGTTATGGTTCATGTACATTTTCTGATATTTTTAGATTTATTTGAGGGAAAACAAAGGTAGATATATAATACAGAAGAGAGATTTGTCTAACATAATAATAAAGGTAAAATCAGAAAATTATCAAAACAGCTATTTGAAAATATGACAGCATACATTTATTAAATCAATAGAGTTTTGAAAGAGAAATCTTTCAGAAATTAAAACTAAAGAACACATGGAGAGGAAACAAAAATATATGAAATATATGAAAATTAGAGGTACAGTCTAGAAGTCTAAGTAAAAGGGGTCCCTGAAAGAGACAGCAGAGAAAACAGAAGTTTTCCAGGCAGAAGTTAGACAAGAAAAACTATAAATCATACCAAAAAATTATAAAGACTGATAATTGTTCATATTCAGATTGGAAAATCCTTCCAAACACTTGATCTAATGAAAATATAAGGTCTACACTGAAGTTATTACTATGAAACTTTAGAACACTGGAAGATAAAGAGATTCTAACACTTTAAGTTTAAAAAAAAAAAAAAAGCCACATGCAAAGGGATATTAACCAGAGTTGTTATGGCTTCATAATTGGCATTAATGGAAAATTTTGATTCAAGTTTTAAGGGGCCGATTCAAATATTTTGTTCTTAGATCTACAGTCACTTGCAATAAGCCAGTGTTTTTTGTCCATCCTGAGTGCCAGGAAAGTAGCAACTGAGCTTTATCAGTTTCCTTTTCAGTTCACTTCATTCAGTTGTGTCCGACTCTTTGCGACCCCATGAACCGCAGCTCGCCAGGCCTCCCTGTCCATCGCCAACTCCCGGAGTCCACCCAAACCCATGTCCATTGAGTCAGTGATGCCATCCAACCATCTCATCCTCTGTCATCCCTTTCTCCTCCTGCCCTCAATCTTTCCCAGAATTAGGGTATTTTCAAATAAGTCAGCTCTTTGCATCAGGTGTCCAAAGTATTAGATTTTCAGGTTCAACATCAGTCCTTCCAATAAACACCCAGGACTGATCTCCTTTAGGATGGACCGGTTGAAACTCCTTGCAGTCCAAGGGACTCTCAAGAGTCTTCTCCAACACCACAGTTCAAAAGCATCGATCCTTTGGCGCTCAGCTTTCTTGATAGTCCAACTCTCACATCTTTACATGACTACTGGTAAAACCATAGCCTTGATTACACAGACCTTTGTTGACAAAGTAATATCTCTGCTTTTTAATATGCTGTCTAGGTTGGTCATAAAAGATCATCATGCAAGTTGTTCATTTCCTTGGAAATTCTATATCATAGTGTCTTGGAAAATGTGAAAGGCCATCTGTTCTCTGATTCATGTGTCACTGGCAGAAGGTAAGGGACTAGTTCACCATGGTTTGTTCCTGAGCACTCTGTTAGTATCAGGCTTAATCAAATGCTGTTTTAAAGGTCATCACAACCTTTTCTCCAAAGTAAAGTAAAATAAACTACTTTGGTGGGGGGTGGGGTGTGAAAGGAATGAGGGCTTGATTCTCTTCTAATTTAGAAATTTCTGTAAAGCAGTGAGTTTCAGGGACACATGAAGTGTAATGTTTTCCTTCTAGTTATTAACTGAAAATATGGAGAGTTAAGATTGTATGCCTTATTGTCTGCATGACACTTGTCTGAGAATGTTTGAATCACTTAGCAGCAGTTATCAATATATTAAATTATCTTATCAAATGAAAGGTGATCAATTTCAGCACAGATAATTTTGACAACCAGCTGTCCATGGATTTCTCATTCTTTTACATACAGTTTATTTTATTTTATTTTTTCCCATCTATTTTTATTAGTTGGAGGCTAATTACTTTACAATATTGTAGTGATTTTTGCCATATATTGACATGAATCAGCCACGGATTTACATGTGTTCCCCATCCCAATTCCCCCTCCCACCTCCCTCCCCATCCCATCCCTCTGGGTCTTCCCAGTGCACCAGCCCTGAGCACTTGTCTCATGCATCCAACCTGGGCTGGTGATCTGTTTCACCCTTGATAGTATACTTGCTTCAATGCTATTCTCTCAGAAACATCCCACCCTTGCCTTCTCCCACAGAGTCCCAAAGTCTGTTCTGTACATCTGTGTCTCTGTTTCTGTTTTGCATATAGGGTTTTTGTTACCATCTTTCTAAAGTCCATATACATGTGTTAGTATACTGTAATGGTCTTTATCTTTCTGGCTTGCTTCGCTCTGTATAATGGGCTCCAGTTTCATCCATCTCATTAGAACTGATTCAAATGAATTCTTTTTAATGACTGAGTAATATTCCATGGTGTATATGTACCACAGCTTCCTCATCCATTCGTCTGCTGATGGGCATCTAGGTTGATTCCATGTCCTGGCTATTATAAACAGTGCTGCGATGAACATTGGGGTGCACGTGTCTCTTTCACATCTGGTTTCCTCATTGTGTATGCCCAGAAGTGGGATTGCTGGGTCATATGACAGTTCTAATTCCAGTTTTTGAGGAGTCTCCACACTGTTCTCCATAGTGGCTGTACTAGTTTGCATTCCCACCAACAGTGTAAGAGGGTTCCCTTTTCTCCACACCCTCTCCAGCATTTATTGCTTGTAGACTTTTGGATAGCAGCCATTCTGACTGGCGTGTAATGGTACCTCATTGAGGTGTTGATTTGCATTTCTCTGACAATGAGTGATGTTGAGCATCTTTTCATGTGTTTGTTATCCATCTGTATGTCTTCTTTGGAGAAATGTCTGTTTAGATCGTTGGCCCATTTTTTGATTGGGTCATTTATTTTTCTGGAATTGAGCTGCCAGAGTTGCTTGTATATTTTTGAGATTAATCCTTTGTTGCTTCATTTGTTATTATTTTTTTCCCATTTTGAAGGCTGTTTTTTCACCTTGCTTATAGTTTCCTTTGTTGTCCAAAAGCTTTTAAGTTTAATTAGGTCCCATTTGTTTATTTTTGCTTTTATTTCCAATATTCTGGGAGGTGGGTCATAGAGGATTTTGTTGTGATTTATGTCAGAGAGTGTTTTGCCTATGTTCTCCTCTAGGAGTTTTATAGTTTCTGGTCTTACATTTAAATTTTTAATCCATTTTGAGTTTATTTCTGTGTATGGTGTTAGAGTGTTATAGTTTCATTCTTTTACAAGTGGTTGACCAGTTTTCCCAGCACCTCTTGTTAAAGAGGTTGTCTTTTTTCCATTGTATATCCTCACCTCCTTTGTCAAAGATAAGGTGTCCATGGATACATGGATTTACCTCTGGGCTTTCTATTTTGTTCCATTGATCTATATTTCTGTCTTTGTAGCAGTACCATACTGTCTCGATGACTGTGGCTTTGTAGTAGAGTCTGAAGTCAGGCAGGTTGATTCCTCCAGTTCCATTCTTCTTTCTCAAGATTGCTTTGGCTATTTGATGTTTTTTGTATTTCCATACAAATTGTGAAATTATTTGTTCTAGTTCTGTGAAGAATACTGTTGGTAGCTTGATAGGGATTGCATTGAATCTATAGATTGCTTTGGGTGGTATATTCATTTTCACAATATTAATTCTTCCAATCCACAAACACGGTATATTTCTCCATCTATTTGTGTCCTCTTTGATTTCTTTCGTTAGTGTTTTATAGTTTTCTATGTATAGGTCTTTTGTTTCTTTAGGTAGATATACTCCTAAGTATTTTATTCTATTTGTTGCAATGGTGAATGGTATTGTTTCCTTAATTTCTCTTTCTGTTTTCTCATTGTTAGTGTATAGGAATGCAAGGGATTTCTGTGTGTTAATTTTATATCCTGCAACTTTACTATATTGATTGATTAGTTATAGTAATTTTCTGGTAGAGTCTTTAGGGTTTTCTATGTAGAGGATCATGTCATCTGAAAACGGTGAGAATTTCACTCTTCTTTTCCTATCTGTATCCCTTTTATTTCCTTTTCTGCTCTGATTGCTGTGGCCAAACCTGCCAAAACTATGTTGGATAGTATTGGTGAGAGTGGGCACCCTTGTCTTGTTCCTGATTTTAGGGGAAATGCTTTCAATTTTTCACCAATGTTTGCTGTGAGTTTGTCATATATAGCTTTTATTATGTTGAGATATGTTCCTTCTATTCCTAATTTCTGGAGAGTTTTTATCATAAACGGATGTTGAATTTTGTCCAAGGCTTTTTCTGCATCTATTGAGATAATCATATGCTTTTTACCTTTCAATTTGTTAATGTGGTGTATTACATTGATTGATTTGCAGATATTAAAGAATCTTTGCATTCCTGGGATAAAGCCCCCTTGGTCATGATGCATGATCTTTTTAATATGTTGTTGGATTCTGTTTGCTAGAATTTTGTTAAGGATTTTTGCATCTATGTTCATCAGTGATATTGGCCTGTAGTTTTCTTTTTTGTGGCATCTTTGTCTGGTTTTGGAATTATGGTAAAGGTGGCCTCATAGAATGAGTTTGGAAGTTTACCTTCTTCTACAATTTTCTGGAAGAGTTTGAGTAAGATAGGTGTTAGCTCTTCTCTAGATTTTTGGTAGAATTCAGCTGTGAAGTCATCTGGTCCTGGACTTTTGTTTGTTGGAAGATTTCTGATTACAGTTTCGATATCCATGCTTAAGATGGGTCTGTTAAGATCTATTTCTTCCTAGTTCAGTTTCGGAAAGTTATACTCTTCTAAGAATTTGTCCATTTCTTCCAAGTTGTCCATTTTATTGGCATAGAGCTGCTGGTAGTAGTCTCTTATGATCCTTTGTATTTCAGTGTTGTCTGTTGTGATCTCTCCATTTTCATTTCTAATTTTGTTGATTTGGTTCTTCTCCCTTTGTATTTTAATGAGTGTGGCTAACAGTTTGTCAATTTTGTTTATCTTTTCAAAAAACCAGCTTTTAGTTTTGTTGATTTTTGCTATGGTCTCTTTTGTTTCTTTTGCATTTATTGCTGCCCTAATTTTTAAGATTTCTTTCCTTCTACTAACTCTAGGGTCCTTCATTTCTTCCTTCTCTAGTTGCTTTAGGTGTAGTGTTAGGTTATTTATTTGACTTTTTTCTTGTTTCTTGAGGTAAGCCTGTAATGCTATGAACCTTCCCCTTAGCACTGCTTTTACAGTGTCCCATAGGTTTTGGGTTGTTGTGTCTCCATTTTCATTCATTTCTATGCATATTTTGATTTCTTTTTTTGATTTCTTCTATGATTTATTGGTTATTCAGAAGCATGTTATTTAGCCTCCATATGTTTGAATTTCTAATAGCTTTTTCCTGTAATTGAGATCTAATCTTACTACATTGTGGTCAGTAAAGATGACTGGAATGATTTCAATTTTTTTTGAATTTATCAAGGCTAGATTTATGGCTTAAGATGTGATCCATTCTGGAGAAGGTTCCATGTACACTTGAGGAAAAGGTGAAATGATTGTTTTGGGGTGAAATGTCCTATAGATATCAATTAGTTCTAGCTGGTCTGCTGTGTCATTTAAAGTTTGTGTTTCCTTGTTAATTTTCTGTTTAGTTGATCTATCCATAGTTGTGAGTGGGGTATTAAAGTCTCCCACTATTATTGTGTTATTGTTAATTTCTCCTTTCATACTCGTTGGCATTTGCCTTACATATTGCAGTGCTCCTATGTTGGGTGCATATATATAATTGTTATATCTTTTCCTTTGATTGATCCTTTGACCATTATGTAGTGTCCTTCTTTGTCTCTTTCCACAGCCTTTATTTTAAAGTCTATTTTATCTGATATGAGTGTTGTGACTCCTGCTTTCTTTTGGTCTCCATTTGCGTGGAATATTTTTTTCCAGCCCTTCTCTTTCAGTCTGTATGTGTCCCTTGTTTTGAGGTGGGTCTCTTGTAGACAGCATATATAGGGGTCTTGTCTTGTATCCATTCAGACAGTCTTTGTTTTGGTTGGGCCATTCAAACCATTTACATTTAAGGTAATTATTGATAGGTATGGCCCTGTTGCCATTTGTTTTGTTGTTTTGGGTTTGCGTTTATACTACCTTTCTGTGTTTCCTGTCTAGAGAAGATCCTTTAGCATTTGTTGAATAGCTGGTTTGGTGGTGCTGAATTCTCTCAGCTTTTGCTTGTCTGTAAAGCTTTTGATTTCTCCTTCATATCTGAATGAGATCCTAGCTGGGTACAGTAATCTGGGTTTTAGGTTATTCTCTTTCATTACTTTAAGTATGTCCTGCCATTCCCTTCTGGCCTGAAGAGTTTCTATTCATAGATCAGCTGTTATCCTTATGGGAATCCCTTTGTGTGTTATTTGTTGTTTCTCCCTTGGTGCTTTTAATTTTATTCTTTGTGTTTGATCTTTGTTAACTTGATTAATATGTGTCTTGGGGTGTTTTGCCTTGGGTTTATCCTGCTTGGGACCTCTGGGTTTCTTGGACCTGTGTGACTATTTCCTTCCCCATTTTAGGGAAGTTTTCAACTATTATCTCCTTGAGTATTTTCTCATGGCCTTTCTTTTTGTCTTCTTCTAAAACTGCTATGATTCGAGTGTTGGGGCGTTTCACATTGTCCCAGAGGTCCCTGAGGTTGCCCTCATTTCTTTTGATTCTTTGTTCTTTTTTCCTCTCTGTTTCATTTACTTACACCATTTTATCTTCTACCTCACTTATCCTATCTTCTGCCTCCATTATTCTACTGTTGGTTCCTTCCAGAGTGTTTTTGATCTCATTTATTACATTATTCATTTTTAATTGACTCTTTTTTTATTTTTTCTAAGTCCTTGTTAAACATTTTTTCATCTTCTCAATCCTTGTCTCCAGGCTATTTATCTGTAACTCCATTTTGTTTTCAAGATTTTGGATCATTTTTATTATCATTATTCTAAATTCTTTTTCAGGTAGATTCCCTATCTCCTTCTCTTTTGTTTGGCTTGGTGGGCATTTTCCATATTCCTTTACCTGTTGGGAATTTCTCTGCCTTTTCATCTTGTTTAGA
The DNA here is from genome assembly GCF_023699985.2 of Odocoileus virginianus. Taxonomy (NCBI): domain Eukaryota; kingdom Metazoa; phylum Chordata; class Mammalia; order Artiodactyla; family Cervidae; genus Odocoileus; species Odocoileus virginianus. The sequence continues at coordinate 54,722,412 of NC_069675.1, read as the reverse complement.
TTGCTGTGTTTGGAGTGGCCTTTCTGTATTCTGGTGGTCTGTGATTCATTTTTATTGTGGAGATTTTACCCAGTGGGTGGGGTTGGATGATTGGCTTGTCAAGGTTTCCGGGTTACGGAAGCTTGCGTTGGTGTTCTGGTGTGTGGAACTGGATTTCTTCTTTCTGAAGTGCAGTGGAGTGTCCAGTAGTGAATTTTGAGATGGGTCAATGTGTTTGGTGTGACTTTGGGCAGCCTGTGTATTGACGCTCAGGGCTATGTTCCTGCGTTGCTGGAGAATTTTCATGGAATGTCTTGCTCTGGAACTTATTGGCTCTTGGGTGGTGGCTGGTTTTAGTGTAGGTATGAAGGCTTTTGGATGATCTCTTATTACTTAATGTTCCCTGTAGTCAGGAGTTCTCTGGTGTTCTCAGGTTTTGGGCTTAAGTCTCCTGGCTCTGGATTTCAGTCTTATTCTTCCAATAGCCTCAAGACTTCTCCAACTATACAGCACTGATAGTAAAATATCTAGGTTAATGGTGAAAAGATTCTCCACAGTGAGGGACACACAGAGAGGTTCACAGAGTTACATGAAAAAGAGGAGAGGGAGGAAGGAGATAGAGATGAGCAGGAGGGCAAAAAGGAGGACTCAAGAGGAGAGAGACAGACCTATACAGTACTCTGTTCCCTAAGTGTTCTCTGTAGCCCAGAACACCCACAGAGATTCACAGAGTTGGATTGAGAAGAGAAAGAGGAGGGAGGAAATTGAGGTGATCTGGGGGAGAAAAAGGAAAGTCAAAAGGGGGAGAGAGTAATCATCACACTCCTGAGTAAAAATGAGTACAGAATATTGGATTCTTAAATATCCAAAATTGATATCAAATACTGAAAAACAAAGATTGAAAATCTAGAGTGGAGGTTAGACTGTTAAAAATACAATATTAAAAACAAACAAAAACACAATAAATTTAAGAAATATATATGAAGTTCACTTTAAAAATAGGGTTTTTTTTTTTTTTTGCAAGGTTATAGTGAAATGAAAATGAAGTTTAAGGGATAATAGAGGAGTAATAGAGGACTTTAAAAGAAAATAAAAGAAAAAATTTTAAAAAAAATTAAAAATGTTTTTTAATTAAAAAGAAAAATACTAAAAATATATGAAAATGAAAATGAAAATTAAGAAGTAATAGAGGGGTAATAGAGGACTTTAAAAGAAAATAAAAGAAAATGAAAATTATGCAGTAATATATGAGTAATAGGGAATTTTAAAAGAAAATAGAAGAAAAAATAAAGAAAAAAAATTTTTTAATTAAAAACAAAAAATAGTAAAAATATATCTAGGAATTTCTCTGGAGCTGTTGCAGGCAGTGTGGGTTTGGTTCAGCTTCAGATACTTCCTTGTTCCAGCTTACATTTCTCGATATCTATAGGTCCCTTCCGGTGTAGTCTGTGTTACCTACAGGTATTTTAATCTGTTGCACAGGTCACTTCCGAAGAGGTTCCCTTTGTTTATTTGGCTTCTGTTTGCTGGTCTCTTCAGTGTCTAATTTCCGCCCTGACAAAAGCGGGCAGAAGTGACCTCTTGTTTAGGTTTGCTTGTTTAGTCGTGCTGTGGAGAGGGAGGGGTGCTGCAGACAAATGTCACTGGCCTGTGTGGGGAGTACTCACAGTGCTCCAGCCACACTGGGTTTGGCCCGGCTCACGGGCGTGTGCTTTCCCCATCTACACTGCTCAGGCTCCAGGCTGCTCTATAGGGAGCGGGTCCTGCTGGCGTGCTGTTCCAGTTTTCGGGTATTCCACAAAAGCGCGAACTTGGTTGGGCCGGCGTTTTGTGCTTTCCCCCCACTCCCCCCCCACCCCACCCCCACCCCGAGCAGCTTAGGCAGCCAGGAGCTTGAGCTCCTCAGGTGCGGCCTTATCCCTTTCGCGGTCCCAGCCTCAGTTTCCTCACGCAGGTTGGGTGTGCCTTATGTCTGTCCTGCGGAGCTGGTCTCTAGTCGCGACCCTCCCAGCAGAAGTCAACCATCCAGAATCTCAGGAAGTCTTTGGTTAGAAACTGGGAGCCTGTTTGCAGTTTGGTAGGGGATGCCCTCTCAGAGACCGAGTTTGCCCCTTTCCCCTCCCCACTGCCTCCTGCCTCCGGCGGGGGATGGGCCAGCCCACCGCTGGCTAGCTCTTCTCCGGAATTGCTCAGTCTTTCCTTTGTTCCTAAGCAATGCCACCCGCTCCTCTCCGTTCAGCCCCCACTTGCTGGTGGTGGATGCAAGCGTCTGGGGTACTATTCTGCTGGGAGTTGTTTTTAGGCACGTAATCTGTGGGGTTTATTTATTTTCCCTCCTAGTTAGGTTGCCCTCTGAGATTCAAAAACTTCCCCCAGGACCGCCAGTGCGAGGGTTTCCTGGTGTTTGGAAACTTCCTCTATTAAGACTCCCTTCCCAGGATGGATCTCTGTCCCTAGCTCTTTTGTCTCTCTTTTTATCTTTTATATTTTGTCCTACCTCCTTTCAAAGACAATGGGCTGCTTTTCTGGGCACCTGATGTCCTCTGCTAGATCAGAAGTTGTTTTGTGGAGTTTGCTCAGCGTTCGAATGTTCTTTTGATGCATTTGTAGGGGAGAAAGTGGTCTCCCCATCCTACCTCCGCCATCTTCTACATACAGTTTAAATGAGATTATACATCCTGTGTGCAGAACTGTTAGAAGATATCAAGACAAGATACACTAAAAAAAAGGTAAAACCCTTGTACCTTATGGCTTCCCAATTTTCCTAAAATAAATTTGTGGATAGTGGCCTATATTTACACCAGTTAACTAATGCAGACTATCCCCCTTTCCTCCCAACAGACCAAAGTGGCAGTAGAAATCATGCAACCACATATCTATATCCCAGACTGTCAGAATAAATGTGTTCACAAACCTAAGTCTGTATTTAAAAGGGTGATTAATTACACATTAAATAAAAAAGGTGTTTTTAAAGGAACTAGTAAAGGGGTTATCTAGCATTGTCTCTTTTTAGCCTCATTAATGGAAGGCTACTTCCCGGTTAGGGAGAAATTTCCCTTGTAGGTCAGTTGGTAAAGGATCTGCCTGCAGTGCAAGAAACCCGGGTTCAAACCCTGGGTTGGGAAGATCCCCTGGAGAAGGAAATGGCAACCCACTCCAGTATCCTTGCCTTGAAAATCTCAAGGACAGAGGAGTCTGGTGGGCTGCAGTCCATGGGGTCGCAAAGACTCAGGCACAGCTGAGCAAATAACACTAAAATATAAACACACCCAAATTCTAAGTTATTATAGAAAAATGAACATGAACAGAAGCCTTATAACACACTGATATAAAAAATTACAGGACTGTTACATGGAATTCTTCAGTTTTAAATTTAGTTGGTAAAATTATTTTACAATATCAAATAACTCAGTATCTAATGAAGCATATCCTACTGAGCTCTTCTTTTCATCTTTTTTTGTTGTTGTTTTTTAACCAATCACAGATTTAATGAGTTTGAGAGTTTTACCCTTTCAGTTATGTTTGCAACACCCAATATTCTTTTGAAATATGAGACAGATTCAGCAGTGGCTAACAGTAAAGTTTAGGCCTCTAAAGTTTAACAGTTTCAGTTCTCTGAGCATTCTGTGTTTCAGTGGCAATTTTTGCAGTTAGTACTTCATTATAGTTGGAGAAAATTTAAATGTATCCTCCTTCCCTGATAGCTCAGTTGGTAAAGAGTTGGCCTGCAATTCAGGAGACCCTGGTTCGATTCCTGGCTAGGGAAGGTCCACTGGAGAAGGGAAGGGATAGGTCACCCACTCCAGCTTCCTCAGGCTTCCCTTGTGGCTCAGCCTGTACAGAATCCGCCTGCAGTGCGGGAAACCTGGGTTTGATCCCTGGATTGGGAAGATCCCCTGGAGAAGGGGAAGGCTACCCACTCCAGTATTCTGGCCTGGAGAATTCTATGTACAACCCATGGGTTCGCAGAGAATCGGACCTGACAGCAAATTTATCTTCACTCAGTTGCCAACATATCTCAACTCCTATCGATTTTCACGCTACAAAATCTGATCATTGTCCATAGGCAGTAAATTAAACAGTCTTATATCTTGTTCTTGCAAAACACATCTAGAATTTTTTTCCATTTCCTTCAATGTACACATCTACCTTGCTTAGAATTACTGGAAGACATTGTCTTCATTTCCTACTAGTCTTTTATTTAAAATATTTAGAAACTGCATGGACCTCCTTCTTATTTCTTAAGCATGTTTTACTTTTAAAAAGCTGACACATTATTTTCCCAAGTGACTTTCCCATTTTCCTTTCTCAGCAACAATATACAAGAATTCTAATCGTTCTTCAACCTCACCAGCACTTGATATTGCCAAGATTTTGTTTATGTGTTTGTTTTAATTCATTCTATTGTGTGTAGTATTAATAATATCTCATTGTGATTTAAATTTACATTTTTATCATGAATAATGATGCTGAACATTTCAAATACGTTATATTGTCACATGTATATATATATATATTTTTAATGTTGAAATGCAGTTGATTTACAATGCTATGTCAGTTTCAGGTGTTCAGCAAAGTGAATTGGAGATATATAAATAGGTAATATCTATATAAGTGTATATCTATATATACTCTTCTTTTGGATTATTATCCATTATAGTTTATTATAAGATGTTGAATACAGTTCCATGTGGTATACAGTAAATCCTATTGTATATCTACTTCATACATATTGTTTGATAGTGCTTATCTGTTAATCACATAATCACAATTTAACCTCCCCTCTCCTTCCCCTTTGGTAACCATGTTAGTTTTCTACATCTCTGAGCCTGTTTCTGTTGTGTAAATAAGTACATTTGTGCTATTTTTAGGTTCCATATATAGGTGATTTATGTGATTTTTAGAATCCACATATAAAATATTTGACCTTCTCTGTCTGACAATTTAGTATGATGCTGTCTTTGTCTATCTATGTTGCTACAAATGGCAATTTTATTCTTTATTATTGCTGAGTGATATCACATTGTATATGTGTGTGTGTATATATATATATATATATATATATATATATATATATATATATATCTCACAACTTATTTATCCATTTATCTGCTATTGGACACATAGGTTGCTTCTGTGTCTTGACTATTGTATTAATTAATAGTGCTGTGATGAATATTAGAGTGTATACATCTTTTTGAATTAGAGTTTTCATATATTCCAGATATATGAACAACAGTGGAATTGCTTGATCATATGGTAGCTTTATTTTTAGTCTTCAAGGAACCTCCATATTGTTCTCCTAGTGGCTGCACCAATGTACACTTCCACCAACAGTGCAGAAGGTTTCCCTTTCTTCTAAATCCTCTCCAGCATTTACTATTTGTAGACTTTTGTATGATGGCCAATCTAACCGGTGTGAGGTGATACCTCATTATAGCTTTGCTGCAATTCTCTAATAATTAGTGATATTGAACATTTTTTCATGTACTTACTGCTCATTTCTCTGGAGAAATGTCTATTTAAGTCTTTTGCTCATTTTTTTGATTGGGTTGTTTGTTTTTTGACAATTGAGTTGTTTGTATACTTTGGAAATTGAGGCCTCATCAATCACAACATTTGCAAATATTTTATCCTAGTCCATAGGCTATTTTTTGTTTTGTTTTATTTATGGTTTCTGTTGCTATGCAAAAGCTTGTAAGCTTGATTAGGTTCCACTTGTTTATTTTTGCTATTATTTGTCTTGAAAGACTGACCTAAGAAAATGGTGCTATGATTTACATCAGAGAATGTTTTGCCTATGATTTCTTCCAGGAATTGTATTGTATCTTGTCCTATATTTAAGTATTTAAGTCATTTTGAGTTTATTTTTATTTATGATGTGAATGAGTATTCTAACTTCATTGATTTACATGTAGCTGTTCAGTTTTCCAAAGTAACCTGCTAAAAAGACTGTCTTTTCTCCATTGCATATTCTTGTATTTATCAAAGATTAATTGACTATAGATATGCAGGTTTATTTCTGAGCTCTCTGTTCTGTCCCATTGATCCATAAGGCTTTTTATTTTATTTATTTATTTTTGTGTGTGCAAATACCATGCTGTTTTGGTTACTGTAGCTTTGTAGTATTGTCTGAAGTCTGGGAGGGTTATACCTCCTGCTTTGTTCTTTTTCCTCAGGATTGCTTTGGCAATTCTGGATTGCAGAGGTTCCATGTAAATTTTAGTGTTATTTACTCTAGCACTATGAAAACTGTCACAGGAAATTTGATAGGAGTCATGTTAAATCTGTAGATTGTTTTTAGTAGTATAGCCATTTTAATGATATTAAGTCTTCATATCCAAATAGCGTGACAAATATTTATTTTTCCTTGAATCATGTTCAGTTTATTTTATCAATATTTTATTATTCTCAGTGTTTAAGAATTCACCTCCTTGGTTAGCTTTATTCCTAAGTATTTCATGTATTTTTGATGAGATTTTTAAACAGGATTTTTTTAAACTTTTTGTTTCTGATATTTCATTGCTTATGTAAACAAATGCAGGAGACTTTGGTATATTAATCTTTTATTATGCTATTTTGAAGACTTCATTTATCAGTTCAAATAGACTTATGTAGAATTCTGGGGACTTGTATATAGAGTATCATCTTGTCTGCATAGAGTGACAGTTCTACCCCTTTCCTTATGATTTGGATACATTTTATTTATTTTTATTTTCTCATTGCTGTGATATGGCCAGCACTTCCAATACTATGTTAAATAGAATTGGTGAGAGTGGGCATTTTTATCTTCTTCCAGAATTTAGCATAAAGGTTTTCAGCTTTTCGAGTTTGTCTTGGCTGTCTGTTTCTCCATGTATCTTTTGTTTAAATCCTTAGGATAGTTCAATATTTTGGTTTTTCATTGTACTGCTTTCTTTGCTATGGGGTTGTGATTTCTCTTCATGTATTTTGGCTAGAGGTCATTTCATCAGATATATAGTTTGCCAATATTTTACACAGGTTTTAGCTTATTTTTCAATTTTCACTGTGTCCTTCAAGCAGCATTAATATCATTGGTATTAATGATATAATATATATATATATTATATATGTGTGTGTGTTTGTGTGTAAGTCGCTCAGTCATGTCTGACTCTTTGTGACTCCAGGGACTACAGCATGCCAGGTGCCCCTGTCCATGGAATTCTCCAGGCAAGAATGCTGAAGTAGGCTGCCATTTCCTTCCCATATATATATTAGTTCAGTTAAGTTGCTCAGTCCTCTCCAACTCTTTGCAGCACGCTGGGCCTCCCTGTCCATCACCAACCCCGGAGTTTACTTAAACTCATGTCCATTGAGTCAGTAATGCTATTCAACCACCTTATCCATTGTCATCCCATTATCCTCATGCCTTCAGTCTTTCCCAGCATCAGAGTCTTTTCAAATGAGTCAACTCTTCCCATGAGGTGGCCAAAGTATTGGAGTTTCAGATTCAACATTAGTCCTTCCAATGAGCACCCAGGACTGATCTCCTTTAGGATGGAATGGTTGGATCTCCTTGCAGTCCAAGGGTCTCTTGAGTGCCTTCTCCAACACCACAGTTCAAAAGCATCAATTCTTCTGCACTCAACTTTCTTTATACTCCAACTCTCACATCCATACAAGACTACTGGAAAAACCATAGCCTTGACTAGATGGACCTTTGTCGGCAAAGTAATGTCTCTTGTTTTTAATATGCTGTCTAGGTTGGTCATAACTTCCCTTCCAAGGAGTAAGAATCTTTTAATTTCATGGCTGTAGTCACCATCTGCAGTGATTTTGGAGCCCAAATAAATAAAGTATTCCACTGTTTCCCCATCTATTTGCCATGAAGTGATGGGACCAGATGCCATAATCTTAATTTTCTGAATATTGAGATTTAAGTCAACTTTTTCACTCTCCTCTTTCACTTTCATCAAGAAGCTCTTCAGTTCTTCTTCACTTTCTGCCATAAGGGTGGTGTCATCTGCATATCTGAGGTTATTGATATTTCTCCTGGCAATCTTGATTCCAGCTTGTGCTTCATCCAGGTCAGCGATCCTTATGATGTACTCTGCATATAAGTTATATTAGCAGGGTGGCAATATACAGCCTTGACATATTCCTTTCCTGATTTGGAACCAGTCTGTTGTTCCATGTCCAGTTCTAACTGTTGCTTCCTGATCTGAATACAGGTTTCTCAAGAGGCAGGTCAGGTGGTCTGGTATTTCCTTCTCTTGAAGAATTTTCCACAGTTTGTGGTGATCCACACAGTCAAAGGCTTTGGCATAATCAATAAAGCAGAAATAGATGTTTTTCTGGAACTCTGTTGCTTTTTTGATGATCCAACAGATGTTGGCAATTTGATCTCTAGTTCCTCTGCCTTTTCTCAAACCAGCTTGAATATCTGGAAGTTCCTGGCTCATGTATTGTGAAGTCTGGCTTGAATAATTTTGAGCATTATTTACTAGCATTTGAGATGAGTGCAATGTCAGTAGTTTGAGCATTCTTTGGCATTGCCTTTCTTTGGAATTGGAATAAAAACTGACCTTTTCCAGTCTTGTGGCCACTGCTGAGGTTTCCAAATTTGCTGCCATATTGAGTGTAGCACATTCACAGCATCGTCTTTCAGGATTTGAAATAGCTCAACTGGAATTCCATCACCTCCACTTGCTTTGTTTTTAGTTATGTTGCTTAAGTACCACTTGACTTTGCATTCCAAGATGTCTGGCTTTAGTGAGTGACCACACCATCATGGTTATCTGGGTCATGGAGATCTTTTTTGTATAGTTCTTCTGTGTATTCTTGCCACCTTTTCTTAATATCTTCTGCCTCTCTTCAGTCCATACCATTTCTGCCATTTATTGAGCCCATCTTTACATGAAATGTTCCCTTGGTATCTCTAACTTTCTTGAAGAGATCTCTAGTCTTTCCCTTCTATTGTTTTCCTCTGTTTCTTCACACTAATCACTGACAAAGGCTTTCTGATCTCTCCTTGCTATTCTTTGAAACTCTGCATTCAAATGAGTATATCTTTCCTTTTATTCTTTGTTTTTTGCTTTTATTCTTTTCACAGCTATTTGTAAGGCCTCTTCAGACAGCCATTTTGCTTTATTGCACTTCTTTTTCTAGGGGATGATCTTGATCCCTGTCTCCTGTACAGTGTCACAAACTTCTGTCCATACTTCATCAGGTACTCTGTCTATCAGATCAAGTCCTTTAAGTCTATCTCTCACTTCCACTGTATAATCGTAAGGGATTTGATTTAGGTCATACCTGAATGATCTAATGATTTTCCCTACTTTCTTCAACTTAACTCTGAATTTGGCAATAAGGAGTTCATGATCTGAGCCACCATCAGATCATAGTCTTGTTTTTCCTGACAGTATTGAGCTTCTCCTTCTTCGAATGCAAAGAATATAATCAGTCTGATTTTGGTATTGACCATATGGTGATGTCCATGTGTAGAGTCTTCTCTTGTGTTGTTGGAAGAGGGTGTTTGCTATGACCAGTGCTCTCTCTTGGCAAAACTCTATTAGACTTTGACCTGCTTCATTCTGTACTCCAAGGCCAAATTTGCCTGTTACTCCAGGTGTTTCTTCACTTCCTACTTCTGCATTCCAGTCCCCTATAATGAAAAGGACATCTTGTTTTGGGTGTTAGTTCTAGAAGGTCTGTGGGTCTTCACAGAACCATTTGGCTTCAGCTTCTTCAGCATTACTGGTCAGGGCATAGGCTTGGATTACTGTGATATTGAATGGTTTGTCTTGGAAATGAACAGAGATCATTCTGTCATTTTTGAGATTGTATCCAAGTACTGCATTTCAGACTCTTTTGTTGAGTATGATGGCTACTCCTTTTCATCTAAGGGATTTTTGCCCACAGTAGTAGATATAATGGTCATCTGAGTTAAATTCACCCATTCCAGTCCATTTTAGTTCTCTGATTCCTAAAATGTCAGTGTTCACTCTTGTCATCTCCTATTTGACCACTTCCAATTTGCTTTGATTCATGGACCTAACATTCCAGGTTCCTATGCAATATTCCTCTTTACAGCATTGGACCTTGCTTCCATCACCAGTCACATCCACAAGGGTGTGTTGTTTTTACTTTGTGTATATATACACACACACACACACACACACACATATATAATTCAAAAAGATATACATATATGCATATCTTTGTGAATTTTATTCCTCTAGCTTTTCTGATAAACCTCTATCAAATTTGAGGTCACAGCAATTTTCCTTCATGTTACTAGAATAAAAGACTGCTTTAGATAAATCTCATCTCAGTGTTTATCTGGACTCAGCATTGATAGTATGTACCACAATATTTGGAAGATTCTTTTGTTTCAGACCTCAGAGCGTTCCCACTTTGTTTTTTGGAATGAGATTGAAACCCTTTTGGGATAGCATAATGTCCTTGCATTTTTCAGGAAAAAAAGTGAAATGTCTCCTAAGGGGATAATGGCATTCTTAGTTATTTTAAACTGTGGATTGAGAACAATTTTTTATTAATTCAAGAATTTTAATTATTATACTATGAGATTTGTACTGTGAGTTTTGTGGTACAGTCCACAGTTATTACATCTATGACTAACAACAGTTTTATATATATATATATATATATTTTTTTTTTTTTTTTTTTTTTTGCTGTGTAGGTTCTTAGTTGTGGCTTGCAGGATCTTTCATTGCAGCGCATAGGCACTCTAGTTTTGTTGCATGGCTCCAGAGCTCAAGGGCCTCATGAGTCGGGGGCACACGGACTCCAGAATGCTTGGGCTAAGTAGTTGCAGTGCACAGTCTTAGTTGTTTTACAGCATGTGGGATCTTAGTCCCCCAACCAAAGATTGAACCCATGCCCTCTGCATTCTAAGGTGGATTCTTAACCAGTGGACCACCAGGAAAGTTGCAGTCATCTTATTTGGACCCTCATTTTCACAAAAAGGCATAGGACTGTGACATATAGGTGAAAACTATATCAATATAAGTATGACCATTTCATATGTCCACATTTGCCTTTTTCTACTTGATTTTCTTTAAAACATTAATTCTTGCTATACCATGTTTGCAGATCATTAACTTGTAGAAATTTAGCTAATATGAAAAATTCTAGATATTAGATAAATAAGTTTATATCAGCAATTGCAAATTTTTCCCAATTTTAAAAACTCTGTGAATCTAAAAGAATATTATATTTTTGCATAATATGGTTAAGAACTGTATACACACTCAAACACTTAACAAATGTAGGGATCATTAAACCTCATGTAAGCAATGAATTTTGCTATGCTTGGTAGTCTCAGACCTTTATTTTTCAGTCACCTTCCCTGCAATTCTCTATATTACTGATGAAAAAGAATAACAAAAGATAAAACCATGACATTACAGGAATATTTCCAATGAAGTGTGTCTTTATTATAGAGGTTTGAAGCTTATTTTCAATCAACTTCTTTCACTAAGTTTCACCACTATTCATGGACAATAAATGTAACATTTTGGAACACTGCATTAATATTTATGAACTTTTCACATGGCTACTTACTAACTTAAGTATTTCAATTTGTTAAACAGAGAAGATCAAGCTAAAAATTATGTTCTGGCCATTCAGTTTTAGCAAAATGGAATAAATCAATGTCTAAGAAGTGAATGATGTCAAATCATCCTGTCTCTGCTTATTCAGTTATAGAACTGCAAAGACTGTTTACATCCCATAGAAACAAGACTAATTAATATCTTGTATCCACATTGATCCATCCCCCTTCTTCACCTCTAAATCTGATACCTTAATGTTCTGTTTTCCTAAAGCTGTTCTCCATTTCTGAGATATTTATCAATGATGGGAAAATTCTCATGACACTCCTGCTACTGCCATGATAAGTTACTCTTTTCTGATTATGACTGAAAGTAATAGATCATTCACATGGCATTATCAATGCTGTGAATTGTCTTAGTTAAGTCTGAATCTAAGAAGATATTGCTCTTAATTCTGTAGTTTAGTTTTTGCCTAGAGATTGAAAACTTATTTTCAAAGTAAAAAAACAAACCTATATAGTTAGAACAAATACCAGTAGTTTATATTAAAACAAACTTAAGGACTTTAAATGAATATATTTATTGGATGCAGATTTTGTTGGCTCGGGGCTTACATCAGTTTTAATATAAAGGCTTAAAGTTTTATTATGATTTGTTAATGATATAGATATCATCCAAACTTTGAATCTTTTATTAAATTAATTGAAGCCCACAAAAAGACATTTTTAGCTCATTAAAACTGAATCTCCTTTTTGTAATAACCCATGTAATAACTGTATCAGGCAATTTCACCAATGGATGCTAATACTAATGAGCAAAAGTTGGAAAACACTATTCTCACCACCTTAAAGCATCACTGCACAGATTGCATCTCAATTATACAGAAGAAATGTGTATTTACAATGTGGAGATTTCATGTCAAGGTCTTAATTAAATAGTGATGTTTAGCATTGCCTTTGTAATGTAATGCAGTAGGAGAGCATGCATCATATGTAGTACTTTTGCTGGAAATTATTTAGGTTGATCTAATCAAGTAGAAACCTGTGTGCAGGTCAAGAAGCAATAGAATTGGACATAGGACAAAAAACTGGCTCATAATTGAGAAAGAAGTAGGTCAAGGATGTATACTGTTGTTCTACTTATTTAACATACATGCAGATTACATCATGAGAAATGCTGGACTGAATGAACCCTGAACTAGAATCAAGATTGCTGGGAGAAACAGAAACCACCTCAGATATGCAGATGATGCCACCCTTATGGCAGAAAGCAAAGAGGAACTAAAAAGCCTGTTGATGAAGGTGAAAGAGTAGAGTGAAAAAGTTGACTTAGAACTCAGCATTCAAAAAACTAAGATCTTGATATCCACTGCCATCACTTCATGACAAATAGATGGGGAAACAATGGAAAAAGTGAGTTTTCATGGGCTCCAAAATCACTGTAGATGGTGACTGCAACCATGAAATGAAAAGACGCTTGCTCCCTGGGAAAAAAAAAAAAAAAAGAACTATGACCAACCTAGACAGCATATTAAAAAGCAGAGATATTACTTTGCCAACAAAGGTCCGTCTAATCAAAGCTATGGTTTTTCCAGTAGTCATGTATAGGTGTACGATTTGGATCATAAAGAAGGCTGAGTACAGAAGAATTGATGATTTTGAACTGTGGTGTTGGAGAGACTCTTAAGAATCCCCTGAATGTCAAGGTGATCAAACCAGTCAATCCTAAAGGAAATCAGCCCTGAATGTTCAGTGGAAAGACTGATGCTGAAGCTGAGGCTCCAATAATTTGGCCAGCGGATGCGAAGAACTGACTCATTAGAAAATACCTTGATGCTGGGAAATATCAAAGGCAGAAGGAGAAGGGGATGACAGGGGATGAAATGGTTGGATGGCATCACTGACTCAATGGACATGAGTTTGAGCAAGCTCAGGGAAATGGTAAAGGACAGGGGAGCCTGGTGTACTGCATTCCTTGGGGTCACAAAGAGTCAGACAGGACTGAGAGACTGAACAAGAACAACAACAATCAAGTAGAAGCAGTCCATTGAATCCAGAAAGATACGTTCTGAAGAAATCTGGTCTGAACTTTTCAACAATAAAACTGAGAGTGTTCTTGATCTTGAGAGATAAGGCATTACACTAAAAGAAATGTGTGAATATTAAATGGATTCTAGATTGGAAAAAAACAACTAGGGATTATATTGAAAGTATTTGGCAAAACCAGAATATAAGCCTTATCTTAGATCATGGCATTGAAATAATATTGATTCTCTTAGATGCTGCAATGATGGTATTGGTTTTAAGGAAGAATGTCATTGTTTTGGAAAACAGAGCTAAATTGTTATGGCATGTTCACATTACCTTAAGATAAATTTAAAAAAGGGAAGTGTCTGTGTGTGACTATATAGATAAACATCAAAGTACATATAGATAACGGCATATGGAGTAGCCTGGCAGCCTACAGTGTATGGGGTCACAAAGAGTCAGACACAGCTGAGTAACTAACACTTTCTCTTTTTTTTCACTTTCATAGAAATGAAAAGAATGTGGCAAAATGTTAAAGTTAGTGAATATGGAGTTCCAGTTCAGTTCAGTTCAGTTGCTCAGCCATGTCAGACTCTTTGCGACCCCATGAGCCGCAGCACGCCAGGGCTCCCTGTCCATCATCAACTCCCAGAGTTTACTCAAACTCATGTCCATCGAGTTGGTGATGCCATCCAGCCATCTCATTTTCTGTCGTCCCCTTCTCCTGCCCCCAGTCCCTCCCAGCATCAGGGTCTTTTCCAATGAGTCAGCTCTTTACATGAGGTGGCCAAAGTACTGGAGTTTCAGCTTCAGCATCAGTCCTTCCAATGAACACCCAGGACTGATCTCCTTTAGGATGGACTGGTTGGATCTCCTTGCAGTTCAAGGGAGTAAGTGTATTTAAATATTTGGTGTAGTATTCCTTCAACTTTACCATAGGTTTGCAAATTATCAAATCATTCAGTTACTGAGAAAAAGATCTTAATGATTAGACTAACTTACCCTTTTATGAACCTCTTACTTTACATATCCTGTGTATCAGATTGATTACTGATTATAGGCCTATGAAAATGACTAAGACAACATTACCATGTGAGGAGTAGGGATTGGCAGGAAGCCAAATTTGTTTTGCAGAGTACACCTTGGCTAGAGCAGCAACCAACCACTTGTTTGGTTTAAGATTAGAAGTACAAAGGAAAGATTATGCAGAATAAAATAGAATAAATTATAACCAAAGGCAAACTATAAATTAGAAACTATAAAAATACTTGTGAACTTTTGTTTAATTTTAACAATTTTCACAAAGAAAAGAAGAAAAGAAAAAAATAGCTCTTACACTTGTGAAAATATGCTTAGGCAAACTTATTCAAAATAAAAACAAAAGACTAACATACACTAAGAAAGCATTTCTCTGTCATATTAGCAGAATTCAACAAGTTTTTAAATATACGGTACTTCAAAGGATGAGGGCATAAATATTTTTGCTATTGGGGTTATAAAATAACAAAACCTTCACTTCTAGGAGTTGACATTAAAAATTAATTCACAAATGTGTATTATTGATGCATTCATAAATATGCAAAATGTCTTATGTACACAGATAATATTGCAGCATTGTTTGTAATATCAAAATATGGGTAATGGCTTCAATGTCTTCCAGTAGGAAGTTAGTTGAATGAGTTCTAATGTATTTACTTAAGGAAATATTATGTTGATCTTAAAATATGTTGATTTGTTGATATGGAACAAATCCAATAAATATAAATGAATTTTATAAAGCAATTGCTGCTGAATGGTCAAATCTGTGCTGGGAAAATCAAAAGTAGACATAGACATAAATATGGATATACATACACATATATACACATTAACCCATAGATTTTATTATATAAACATATTACTTTCCTGTCAAGTTACTTAAGAATTTGGCAACAGTCTTTGCTCTGAGAAATGGAACTGGATCACTGGGAAACACAGGAGAGAAGCATTTTCCACTGGATCTTTTATAAATAAAATATTTATTTATTTTACAAATGAATTTATTTTACAAATAGAATGAGCACATTTAAAAGGTGAATGTAAACATATATAGACTGAGGAAAAGAAAATTTTAACAGAAAATAAAATGACCAATAAGTACACAAAAACAGGCCATTCTTCTTCTATTAACAAAAATCTATACACTTTTCTGCTTATCTTATACTCTTTCTGCTTTTTTCTTTTTTGCTTATCAAATTCTATTTCACACTTGAAAGTCATTCTATCATGATACAAAATTTGATATCTTGAGCTATATCTTCAAATCACATATTTTTCAATTTGAGTTTTTTCTTCCTGGAAATTGTTGTAGTTTAATAAATAAAAGGGCTTATAAATCTTGTAAAACAGAAATTGTACATTTCTGAAAAGGCACTCCTATCTCTCTATGTGGGCTTCCCTGATAGCACAGCTGGTAAAGAATCTGCCAGCTATGCAGGAGACTTTGGTTCAACCCCTGAGTCATGAAGATCCCTTGGATCTTGGGCATGACAACTTGCTCCAGTATTCTTCTCTGGAAAATCCCAAGGACAGAGGGGCCTGGTGGGCTAAAGTTCATGGGGTCGCAAAGAGTCTGATGTGACTAAGCACAGCACAACACATCTCTTTATGTAACAGAAATAGATATTTATTTCCAATGATCTTTCAGAGTGGTTCTATTTCTTGAGATGCAGTATTTTTCATAGTTACCTAGTTTAGAAACCTCTCAAAACCTGTTTTATTTGTTGTGCCTGCTTTAGTGATGCAGAACCCAATAAAATGTGTTTGCCTGCACAAGATGCTTCATGCCATGGGATTTCATCAGGTCCAATCTGCCCCCGAGGATGTCAATAGTTGCCGAAGCATTAGAGTCAGCGTTTATGTCTGGTTGCCTTCCTTCTTAAACCCCAGCACTCATAATTAGGGGAGCATGTCCATGAGACTCACTGAAGGTGAGGAGTGTTACATGTGTGTCCTCCAAGCCTTTCTTCTCCCTACCCATCACCGATGGATTTCTATCTCAGAGAGGATGTCAGATGGTTCACTTTCTATAGTAATGATTTTCCAAAGCCTGACTGTCCTGGTAGTTTTCATCATGGTGCTCCTTTTTTGCCCTGCGGTATTTCATGTTTCAATCCTGTCCCATTTAATTATTGACTTACTTACTTACAGTGATGTTTCTAACACATCTTCAAATGTGTTAGAAATAGAAAAGGCCTCCACTTTGTGTTTTTTTGATAGGTGTTTTTTTTTTTTTTTCCTACCTTACTTTCTATTCACTTAAATGATGTGCAAATCTTCACAAACCTGCAGCTGGATGGCAGATTAATGTACAAAGTTCTTATTCAGATGCTGCAGCTTTCACGCAGTGAAGACTGCTGGTCCAAGAGAAATTCTTATCTAAGCCCCACAGTCTGGCTCTCTGACACTTCTGGCAGATGGAGTCCATGAAAAATCACTCACTAGAAAGCCCTGTTTGCAGTGTCTTTCTCTGTCTGCCCTGTCTATGGCCTTATTCTTTCAGGATTCAAGCTTCTCACTCATCGTCAATCACCCACATCCCTACCAGATGTTTTTCAGAAAGCAGAGTAAGGGAGACAGCAATGAAAGAAAGAAAACCACTCACTAAGCAGAGTCAACAGAACAGAGTCATAGTCTTCAGACACCACTGCACATCGATGTCACCAAGCTAGTTGGTTAAAAGTGTTTTTCCTTACATATATTTGACTTTATAGCCCTGGAGAGTACCCAACTAGTTTGCATTTATTTTATTTTTCTTAGTTGGAGGATAATTAAAATATTGTGATGGTTTCTGCCACACATCAACATGAATTGGCATTTTGCTCTTGTTTCTCAGTTTCTCAGATGTGTCTGACTCTTTGTGGCACCATGGACTGCAGCACTCCAGAATTCCCTGTCCTTCATCATCTCCCAGAGCTTGTTCAAACTCATGTCTATTGAGTCGGTGATACCATCCACCCATCTCATCCTCTGTCACTCCCTTCTCCTGCCTTCAATCCTTCCCAGTATCAGGGTCTTTTCTAATGAGCTGTCTCTTCACATCAGGTGGCCAAAGTATTGGAGCTTCAGTTTCAACATCAGTCCTTTCAAAGAATAATCAGGGTTGATTTCCTTTAGGATTGACTGGTTTGATCTTCTTGATGCCCAAGGGACTCTCAAGAGTTTTCTTCAACCACAACTTGAAAGCATCAAATCTTTGGTGCTCAGCCTTTTTTAAGGTCCAACTGTCACATCCATACATAGGTATACATATGTCCCCTCTCTCGAACCCCCTACCTGCTTCCCTCCCCATCCCACCCCTGTAGGTTGCCACAGAGCACTGGCTTTGGGTTCCCCGAATCATATATCAAACTCACACTGGCATTTTTATTGACTTTCCCAGGAGATCCTGATTCAAAGTGACCAGTGACCACAATTTGAAAAATCATCACTTTTGAGTGTTAGTTGCCTATTTCTGAAGTTTGCAGCAAGGGGTAAGGACTCATAGGTGATGCTGCATTGACATCTAACTCTGCCCATTTTATATTTTGGTGAAACCATACAGGAGGTCCATAACTTACAATTTTTAAGCTCATTTTTTCAATTGTATAATTATTTTTTTCCTCTAAATATTATTGTTTGATCTAAACTTCATTTATAAACAAGGATTTTCCTTTGGTAGGGAAGGGGGCATTGTCTTATAAATGTCAATCTTGTCCTGGATCGTTGTAGTATGTTAGGAAGCAACAGTGAGAGTCGGAGTTAAGAATGGTATGCATAGTGTCTGTGGAATAAAATCTCACAGTATGCCAAGTGTGCTCTTATCTGTTCTAAAAGAGGAAAATGTTTGCATTGCATTTGACAATAAAGAGATTAATGCTATCACATTAATAAATAGAATTTGGATGTTCAAATTGTGTTGGCATCAAGGAAACAGGGTATGATTTATGAGCTTCTACAGATATATGAGAAACCTCAATCCAAACTGAAATATTGCAGTTAATATATATTGTACAAGAAGTCACTGATCCAACACAGCATATAACATATAACATACAACATATAGCATATAGCATATAACATAGCAAACCACTTTCCTGAGAGAGGAAAGGAAATGTCACCACTATTTTTCAAACTTATTGTTATCATGTGCCAAATGAAATATCTGTTTCCCTTTTTCAGATCTGGGTATGTAGTTTAGATGACAAAACAGTATCTTGCAGGCAGCCTGAGTTCTTTTTTTTTTTTATTTTTATTTTTTTATTAGTTGGAGGCTAATTACTTTACATCATTACAGTAGTTTTTGTTATACATTGAAATGAATTAGCCATGGATTTACATGTATTCCCCATCCCAGTCCCCCCTCCCACCTCCCTCTCCACCCGATCCCTCTGGGTCTTCCCAGTGCACTAGGCCCGAGCACTTGTTTCATATACACCATGGAATATTACTCAGCCATTAAAAAGAATTCATTTGAATCAGTTCTAATGAGATGGATGAAACTGGAGCCCATTATACAGAGCGAAGTAAGCCACAAAGATAAAGACCATTACAGTATACTAACACATATATATGGACTTTAGAAAGATGGTAACGATAACCCTATATGCAAAACAGAAAAAGAGACTCAGATGTAAAGAACAGACTTGTGGACTCTGGGAGAAGGCGAGGGTGGGATATTTCAAGAGAACAGCATTGAAACATGTATATTATCTAGGGTGAAACAGCCTGAGTTCTTTAAGAACTTGCAGAAAGTAAAGACAGCAAATTGTTCAAGTTATCCAAGTTATTTATATATATATTTAAGAATTTTACATACATATATATATATATATATATATATATTTTAAGAATAGGCTGTACCAAGGAAAAGTCAAGGGCTTAAAAGGTTTCATTATGATGAGATGGCAATTATCATATGCATAAGATAAACACACTTATTAAATCACACATGCCAATGAAGTTGTGAATAGCTTCCATAGCAGTAACACGAGGCTGCTCTTATTATAGGTAATGAGGTGCAGCCATTTAAAAATGTGTCCTACTTCTAATGCCTATAAAATGCAAACTAAACTAACTCTACTGAGTTACGTTAACAGCAAGTGAAAAGCATCTTATTCCAAAGCACTTCAAAAACAAATTATTCTAAGTGTCTGTCAGGTGTTGTGGAAAGCAGGAGCAGAGGAAGTTTGGTTTTGGGTTTCTTCCAAGTCACCTTCAAGAGTACTTCAGAGCTTCTGAAAGTGGCTTATCAGTACACATTTGAATATTTTAATTATACACTTCAAAAAATACTTCAGAGTCATTTGACTAAAAGTGCAATTTGTATATTACATTTTAGTACTTAAATCAACTATGAAATAGCATTTTAAATTAAAATCCAATGCACTTGCATTCACTCTGTTCAAGAAAATTGAGGCTAATTATAACTCTCAAATTAAGCAAGACTGGGGGAGCTAACAATGCAATTTTTAGAATATCAAACATTATTATACTTGGAAATAAAAGCACTCATACTCAAGAAAAATAAATAAATAAAACTGCCAAATATTCAAAAGAGAAAATGGGAGGAGAATAGCAGCAGAAATACATGTTTTCAATGTTTTATGGAATAAACTTCCAAGGATTATACATGTAAATTAATTGTCTAAATATCATCTTTTCACTGGTCATTCTTTTCTAGTTTATCTGCAAAAGTGGGGCTCCTTCTCAGGCCATGATTCAGGGTGCATCTCTGACCTTTTGATTTAGGCTCCTTATTAGACCAGTTGCTAGAAAATATGAGAAACTTAGAAATTTATCCACACTTAAAATCACTGCTGTCCTCATTTTAACCCCACCAGTGAAACAGAGCAAGGGAACTGCACTTCCCCTCCTTGACTTGTCCCTTGATTTCACTTAACTCCAGTATTTGACAACATGTTTTATAACAGATTCAGTAGTTATTGCTTGCCTGTTAGCTTCATTAGATAATGACAAAGGATTTTCTGGAAATACTTTACAAAGTTATATTCCACCCATCAATATTTAAGATGCTTTCCTTTCCTGGGTCCCTTGTTAGCACATACTATTGTCAATATTTAAATTTTTGCCAATCTAATGAGAGCCTAGTATAGTATTTTTGTTACTGTTTAATATCCCTTAATATTGTTGATGCATGTTTTATTATTTTGAAAATTATTCACATTTCGTTATTAATTTTTCATTAATGCTGTTCTTACTTTTGGTTGCAAATCCTTCAATCCTTTCTGATGTTATAAATGTTACACACACATGCACATACACCCACAATTATTTTGTCTTCCATTAGCTCCTTCTGTTTAATTACTTTAAAAAATGTTTTATTGATGTATTATAAACACACATATTTAAAGTTCACAATTCAAAAGAGTCATTTTTTTTCTGTTTTTTACAGCTGATGTTTTAGAAATTAAAGAAAGCATATATTTCCTGAGAATTTAACCATAAATTTTGAAAATTCTTACTTATATTTTTGCAAATGCATTCTAATTTTATTCAGCATATCTTTCCTCTTGCCAGATCACCTGAATTAACATGCTAACATCTTTAAGAGTCTCTCCCCTTTCTTGACTACCCCATCTTTCATGTTATTGTAAGTTAGAATATTGATTTCAGTTTCAGACAGAAAAAATTTCTTAGTTGCCTTATAAAGTTGGATTTACCAACCTAATTTTCCTAATTAGATAGCTCATTATTGTCCTTTCTTCCCACCATTTTTTCCTGTTATTTTTTTTTCCCATTATCTTGATATTCATTGAAGTCATTTCTGATGGTGTCTTTGAGTAGCAATTTTTAAGAGTGAATTCACTCCTCCATAAATGCTAGTGTACTGTTGTAAAAATTCAATGGACTTCTTGGGTGTCAAGTATATAAATTTTTATTAACACCTGACATCAGTAGTTACTGCAAGAAGCCTGTAGTCATCTTCATTTCTTTCATTCATAATACTTGTCCTCTGAATACTTAGTAGGTTTTCTCTTGAACCTTTATAGTTTACAACAATGCTACCAATTTTCTGGTTGTGCACTAATTTATATTTAAATTAATTTAAAAAATTTAATTGAAGTATGGCCCCAGGGTGGCTAGAGGCAACAGTGAGGCTGGAGAACCCTCTGCTCCTTGAAGCTCTAGGGTGATGTGTAAGATGCCAGGACATTCAGTGGCAGCAGAGAGACCAGGGAACCTTCTGCTCCTGGGCATTCTCCAACATCTATCAGCTACAGCCAACAATTCAAGCAGGGCATTTGTCCGAGCCCCCAGGTGGCATATTGACTAACACCCTAGAGCCAGCAAAGGTTTACACATTCAAGAGAACCAGCAGTGGCACAACCAGGGCACTGGCCATGTCCTCTGGCTACATGGAACAGCTGAAGGGCACATCTCTGCTAGTCTGGGCCAGACAAAATGTGGTCTGCTAGATAAGGGAATTGCAAACCACTTCAATATTCTTGCCTTGAGAACCCCATGAACAGTATGAAAACATTAAAAGATATGAAAGTGGAAAATATGGCCTCTAGCTTAGTAACTGTTCAATATGCTACTGTGGAAGAGTGGAGAAATAACTCCATGAATAATAAAAAGGCTGCACAAAAGTGGGAATGATGCCCAGTTGTGGATATGTCTGGTGATGAAAGTAAAGTTCAATGCTGCAAAAAATAATATTGCATAGGAATATGGAATGTTAAGTTCATGAATCAAGGCATAAACTGAAAGTGGTCAAATAGGGACATGGCAAGAGTGACATCAACGTTTTAGGAATCAGTGAAATAAGATGCATGGGAATGGGTAAATTTAATTCAGATGGCCGTTATATCTACCCTTGTGGCAAGAATCCCTTAGAAGGAATGGAACAGCCCTCATAGTCCATAAAAGAGTGTGAAATGCAGTACTTGGATGCAATTTCAAAAATGCCAGGGTGATCTTGATTCATTTCCAAGGCAAGACATTAAATATCACAGTAATCAATATCTATGCCACAACCATTAATGCTGAAGAAGCTGAAGTTGAATGGTTCTATGGAGACCTAAAAGAACTTCTAGAACTAACACCAAAAAAAAAAAAAAGATGTCTTTTTCATCATAGGGGATTGGGATACAAAAGTAGGAAGTCAAAAGGTACCTGGAGTAACAGGCAAGTTTGGCCTTGGAGTATAAAATGAAGTAGGCCAAAGGCTAACAGTTTTGACAACAGAATTCACTGGTCATAGCAAACACCCTCTTCCAACAACACAAGAGACAACTCTACAGATGGACATCACCAGATGGTCAATGCCAAAATCAGATTGACTATAATCCTTGAAGCCAAAGATGGAGATGCTCTATTCAATCAGAAAAAGCAAGATCTGGAGCTGACTGTGACTCAGATCATTAGCTCCTTGTTGCAAAGTGAATGAAAGTCACTCAGTTGTGTCTGACTCTTTGAAACTGCTTGGACTATACAGTCCATGGAATTCTCCAGGCCAGAATACTGGAGTGGGTAGCCTTTCCTTTTTCCAGGGGATCTTGGAGGTCTCCTGCATTGCAGGCAGATTCTTCACCCGCCAAAAGAGAAATCGCCTTATTGCAAAATTCAGGTTCAAATCGAAGAAGGTAAGGGGAACCACTAGGCCATTCAGGTATGATCTAAATCAAATCTCTTATGATGATACAGTGTAGGTGATGGATAGATTCAAGGGATGAGATCTGGCAGATAGAAGGCCTGAAGAACTATGTCAAGAGATTCATAACACTGTATAGGAGGTGGTGACCAAAACAAACCCCAAGAAAGAGAAATGCAAGAAGGCGAAGTGAATGTCTGAGGAGGCCTTACAAATAGCTGAGAAAAGAAGTGAAAGGCAAAAGAGAAAGGGAAAGATAGACCCATCTGAATGCAGAGTTCCAGAGAAGAGCAAGGAGAGATAGATAGCCTTCCTAAGTGATCAATGCAAAGAAATAGAGGCAAACAATAAAATGGGAAAGACTAGAGAAAATGAGAGATATCAAGGGGACATTTCATGCAAAGATGGACACAACAAAGGACAGAAATGGCAAGGATGTGACAGAAGCAAAAGAGAATAAGAAGTGGCAAGAATACATGAAAGAACTGTACCAAAAAGTCTCAGTGACCTGGATAGCCGTGATGTGTGGTCACTCACCTAGAGTCAGACATCCTGGAGTGTGAAGTCAAATGGTGCTTAGGAAGCATTAATTACTACAAACAAAGCTAGAGGAGGTGATGGAATTCCAGCTGAACTATTTCAAACCCTAAAAGATGATACTGTTACAGTGCTACATTTGATATACCAACAGATTTAGAAAACTCAGTAGTGGGTACAAGACAGGAAAAGGTCAGTTGTCTCTCCAATATCAAAGAAGGGCAATGCCAAAGAATGTTCAAGTTACTGCACTATTGCCTTCATTTCACAAGCTAGCAAAGTAACATTCAAAATCCTTTAGGCTAGGCTTCAACCATACATAAAATGAGGACTTCCAGATGTACAAGCTGGATTTAGAAAAGGTAGAGGAACCAGATATCAAAATGATAACACCCCTTGGCTCATAGCAAAAGCAAGGGAATTCCAGAAATGTACCCACTTCTGCTTCATTGACTTCACTGAAATCTTTGACCATGTGGATCACAACAAACTGTGGAAAATTCTTAAAGAGATGGGAGTACCAGACCACCTGATCTGCCTCCTGAGAAATCTGTATGCAGGTCAAGAAACAACAGTTAGAACCACAGATAGAACAATGGACTAGTTCCAAGTTGGGAAAGGGGTACTTCAAAGATGTATATTGTCACCCTGCTTATTTAACTTATATGCAGAGTATACCATGCAAAATGCTGGATTGAATGAAGTACAACTGGAATTAAGATTGCTGGGAGAAATATCAATAACCTCAGATATGCAAAAGACACCACCCTTACAGCAGAAAGTGAAGAGGAACTGAAGAGCCTTTTGATAACAGTGAAAGAGGAAAGTGAAAAAAAAAAATGGTAAAACTCAACACTCAAAAAACAAAGATCATGGCATTTGGTCTCATCACTTCATGGCAAATAGATGGGGGAACAACGGAAGCAGTGACACACTTTACTTTTGGGGACTCCAAAATCACTGCAAATGGTGACTGCAGCCATGAAATTAAAAGACGCTTGCTCCTTGGAAGAAAAGCTATGACCAACCTAGACAGCATATTAAAAAGAACACATGAAATCTATGGCTGATTCATGTCAATATATGGCAAAAACCACTACAATATTGCAAAGTAATTAGCCTCCAAATAATAAAAATAAATGAAAAAAAAAAAGAAAAATAAATAAATAAAAAGAAGAGATGTTACTTTGCCAACAAAGATCTGTCTAGTCAAAGCTATGGTTTATCCAGTAGTCATGTATGGATGTGAAAGTTGCACCATAAAGAAAACTGAGTGCCTGAGAATTGATGTTTTTGAACTGTGGTGCTGGAGAACACTCTTGAGAGTCCCTTGGACTGCAAAGAGATCAAACCAGTCAATCCTAAAAGAAATTAGTCCTGAATATTTATTGAAGGACTGATGCTGAAGCTGATGCTTCAATACTTTGGCCACCTGATGTGAAGAAATGACTCATTGGTAAAGACCCTGATGCTGGGAAAGATTGAAGGTAGGAGGAGAAGGGAATGACAGAGGATGAGATGGTTGGATGGCATCACCGACTCGACTGACTTGAGTTTGAGTAAGCTCTGGGAGTTGGTGATGCGCTTGGAAGCTAGGTATGCTGCAGTCCATGGGGTCACAAAGAGTCAGACACAACTGAGTGACTGGACTGAGCTGAACTGATGAGTGTTTCTTTGTAATTAACTTTTTCTGCTTTTCTCTTGCTTCCCTTAGAATTCTCTCTGTCTTTATCTTCTGCCATTTTTGGTATCTTGGTGTAATTCTGTTTGGGTCTATCTTTTATGGGACCCTCAGTGTTCCCTGTTCCTAGATTTCTGTTTCCTTCTTTAGGTTTGGCAAGTATTCAGCCACAATTTCTTCAAAAGCCTTTCCAGTCCACTTTTCTCTTTCTTCTCCTTTCAGGATCCCCATTATGTGTATATTGTCATGGTTTATGTAACCCAATAGGTCTTTTATATTATTTTTACTTTTTTTTTTTTTTTTTTTGGCTTTCTGTCTGGTGTTGAAGTTGAAACTCCAATACTTTGTCCACCTGATGCAAAGAGCTGACTCATTTGAAAATACCGTAATTCTGGGAAAGATTGAGGGCAGGAGGAGAAGGGGACAACAGAGGATAAGATGGTTGGATGGCATCACTGACTCAATGGACATGGGTTTGAGTGGACTCCGGGAGTTGGTGATGGACAGGGAGGCCTGGTATACTGTGGTTCATGGGGTCACAAAGAGTCAGATATGACTGAGTGACTGAACTGAACTGAACTGAACTTCTATCTGGAGTTCTGCTTGGATGATTTCCATTATTCTATCCTCTAGGTCATTTATTCTCCCGAATTCTTCATTTTGCTATTCACTGCCTTTTGTTCCACTTTATTTCTGCAAATGAATTTTAAAAAGTTTCCTGGTTCCTCCATATACTTTCTGGTTCTTTTTCATAGTAATCCACACTTCTGTCAATAGTCTGCTTAATCTTTCAGCTTTTTTCATTATCTCCTTTTTGGAACTTAGTGTCTATAGGACTGAAGAGGTCTGTTTCACTGTTCATTTGTGGGAACTCTCTTGATCATTTAATTAAGAGTGGTTCCTCTGCTTCTTCATTTAACTTATAGTTCTCTTGCCCTGTGAGTAGAAGTAATTAGCCACTGTGGTCTTGGAGAGCTATTTTTATGTGGGTTCATCCCTATGTAGACTGTGTGGATTTAATTCTTTTGGTAAAAGGGAAGTTTTTAGTATGGATGTCTGCCACCTCTTTCCTCAATGTTTGCTGGCCATTATTCCCTTATTAGGAGGTGTGACTGAGGCTGTGGTTATCAGAGTCATCACTGGATGTTGTGCAGTGCCTCTGTTATGCTCTGTGGTTGTCACTGTCCTGTCAGGGGCAGGGTCTCCTCCCTAGGTGTTGGAGTAGAAGCCCCCAGATCTGTTTCTGAGCTGTGTTTCTGAGCTGTGGTGTGAGAGGTAGACAGGATTGGAGTGCTCCCATTGGGAGAGCAGCCACTGAGTGTTCCTCTTTCAGAGCTATTCACCAATAAAAGTGCTCTGCTGTGTCACCTTTCATCCACTGTGTGGGCTCGCGAAGTAAACTGTTGCTGGCGCTGACTCAACCCTCTTTCTCAACCTTGGGAATGGCAGCAATTGGCCCTAGCATCTCTTCAAGTGTTGTTTTCACAAGATCACTAGCACAGATCCACTGAAGTCAGGTCCCAGGACTGCAGTAATCACACCTGCAGAATTTTTGCGGGAGCTGCGGAGGCAGTTCAGACCCTGGCCCAGCTTAGTCCCCACATGCACACACCTACAAAGCCCACAGCTGCTAAGGCAGGTCTGTCCTGAATAGGCTGTTGTCTATTCAGATGTCCCACAGGCAGTGAATATACAAAGTCTGTGTTGGAGGTGTAAATCCAAGACTCATGCAGCAGCAGAGAAATAGTTCAGCCCTGCTTTCTAAGTCATGCAGACCCTGGGACTCAGTTGTGGTTTCAGCCCTACCTCTGCACATGGGCATCCCACTGACATCTGCTCCAAGGGCCTGCTGAGGCAGCGTCTGGTGTGAGAGCCCACCTACACTGCAGCTGGAGCGCATGAGCCTATTCAAGTGGGAACTGGCCAAGTGGTGATGAGTACACTCTCTCAGAGCAGGACCAGGGCGTGGAGAAAGAAACTTGTACTATTGTACTTGTACTTTGTAGTTTGTGCTACTTTATTTTCACATTTGCTTTTGGTTTTTTTTTTTTTATGATAATCTATTGGTCTTATTTTCTAACTGCAATTCTGTCAGTTATCTCTCAGAGGAATTTGAAAAATAATAATCAAAAAGTCACTTTTAGACTTCTCTTTTATTTCTATGCATGGGCATAGTGTTTTTAATTACTGAAATTTTGTGCTATTTTCCTGCAATTTATTTTTCACCTGTGCTGTGGAAGGTTATTTTATAATTTATCTTGAATGAGGTGTTTTTTTTTTTTTTTTCCAGGTACATGATTATGTAATTTGAGTGTAACACAATGGAGCATTCATTAAAAGTTATTCACAGGAGGAAGGATAAATTAGGAGTTTGGGGTCGACAAGTACAAGAACAGTAAAAGTATTAGCAAATACATTATCTATCTATGTAGATAGATAAATAGATCTGAATCACTTTGCTGTATACCAGAAAATAACACACCATAATTAACAGCTTCAATTAAAAATAATAAAAAATATAAACTTGTGAAAAGTAATTTCTGCTTTCTAAGGATGATATAGGTAGGAAGCTTTGAGAAATTCATTATACTCAAATTTTTCCAAATGATGAAAGATTCTTGTCATCTTCAGTTCAGTTCAGTCACTCAGTCATGTCCGACTCTTTGTGACCCCATGGACTGCAGCACGCCTGGCTTCCCTGTCCATCACCAACTCCCAGAGCTTGCTCAAACTCATGTCCATTGAGTCAGTGATGCCATCAAACCATCTCATCCTCTGTTGTCTCCTTCTCCTGCCTTCAATCTTTCCCAGCATCAGAGTCTTTTCAGATGAGTCGGTTCTTCACATCAGGTGGCCAAAGTATTGGAGTTTCAGCTTCAGCATCAGTTCTTCCAATGAATATTCAGGACTGATTTCCTTTGGGACTGACTACTTTTATCTCTTTGTAGTCCAAGGGACTCTCAAGAGTCTTCTCCAACACCACAGTTCAAAAGCATCAATTCTTCTGTGCTCAGTCTTCTTTATAGTCTAACTCTCACACTCATACATGACTACTGGAAAAACCATAGCTTGTTATTTTATTCTACCTCAAAATATTATGTTTTGTCTCTGCTTCCCAGGTTGCACAAGTGGTAAAGAACTCGCCTGCCAATGCAGGAGACATGAGACGTGGACTTATCCCTGGGTCAGGAAAATCCCCTGGAGAAGGGAATGGCAACCCACTCCAGGATTCTTGACTGGAGAAGCCCATGGACAGAGGGCCTGGAGGGCTATGGTCCATAGGGTTCCAAGGAGTTGGACACTCTGAAGTAACTTAGCACACATAAACTCTACACAGATGAGTCAGTAAACTCAAGCATGAGGATGCATGAAAGGCTGGCAGAAGGCAGCCCAGATTTCAGTACATACAACAAAAAGGGAATACACACCAATGTGCGGACTACATATTTAAAAGTGAAACCTTACTTTAAAATGCACAACTAATTGTCAATGCTACAGGGATTTTTGTTGTTGTTGTTGTTGCTGTATTTTTAAATTCTTCTCATTTAATTCTTGTTCTTATTAGTTCACAAACAGATGTTAACGTTAGTGATTCGGGGTTTCACCCTTCAGAATGACCTGAGAGCACCAATTATGATATTTGACAGAGAGAATGTACTGTGTGTATGTGTGTTTTCCCCTTGTGTTCTGTCGCAGGACACAGAGCTTCACCCAAGTCCCAAGTTTATATGGAACTTAACTCATGTCCTCTCCACAAAGGACCCGAGATAAAAATAACTCAGGACTGCCTCAACATAACTCTAATTCAATTTGTCCCAGATTAAAATTTAATTGTTGTATACATCACCCCCTAACCCCTGCCAGCCCCCGGTGGGGAGATAGATCTATGGAGTTATCTGTTTTTTGCTGCAACCCAACCAGGATTGCTATATGTTTGGAATAAATGCAGAGTGATTATTTGGAAGAATATCAGGCTTAATCTGTGAGACAATCTGATAACAGATTCTATAATTACTTTCTTAAACTTTAAAGCTTTCTTCCACATTTAATTTAATTTAAAATAAAGCATGAGGTTGAGATAGATTCATTTCTTTCCCAAAACAATTGAATGAACAGTTCATCTTTTTTCCTATAAAGATTTGAAATCCCAGCTTTATCATAAAATTCATCTACATACTTCTTTTTGATTAATGTGTTTATTTCTATAACAATACCATTCTGTTTTAATAACTGAAGCATGCTCAAAACTGTAAATGTAACTTGCTAAAAGAGCTAGTATCCCCTCATTTTTTTTAAGAAATAAATCTCCTGGCTATCTCAAATATTTAATGCTTCTAAAAGAACTTTAATAATTTTCAATGAATAATAATTTAAAACTTCTAGCAATTCAACTATAATTTTATTCTGATTATCTTACATTTAAAGAGAATAAGCATATAAACAAAAAATTATCTTCTAAACTATCCAAATTTAATATTTTTCCTGTTTTTTTTTTCCAGTGGAAGATGTCATGGTTAGAATTTTAAACATAACTTTGTAATTTGAAATTATGAATTACAAATATATGAAATATTTGATGTTTAATTTGTAATACTATAGTATGCTGTTGTAGTTAGCCAGATAATACTACAGACAATTCTGTTACCTAGAAGAGTAAGAGTGAGAAATAAATATGGGCATCTGATAAGAAGCACAAATGTAAATATGAATTAACCTGATAGTGAATCTGGTTTTGATATTTCATGTTTGTAAAGGAAACAAGAATATAAAATTTTGGCTTTATTTTTTAAGGAATGAAAGAGAACATAAAATGTAAATAAATCATGATCAACTTACACTACTGAATCAACAGGGAATAACTTGCTAAAAATTTTGTGAAATTAAACAAGAATTTTCCTTTATCACACAAGGTGAAAAGTCCTGAGATGACATCATTCTGCAGTTTCCATTCTTTACTGTACTACATAACATTTCCTAATGGCCTGCCTGACATCTCAGTTGAATGAATAATTCCTGATTATTGTGTCCAAATAGAGCCCCTGGTCTTTCACACTCCAATCCATTGAACCCAAATCCTCTTTACTGTAGCCCATCTCTCTCTCTTAATATCTTTCCTACCATGTCTGTCCATAATTACCTTTGCTGGATCATTAAATATATCATTCTGAACTATAGTAAAGCAACTGATGGTCAACTGTTTTTGAAGTTCAAAAGTGAGTAAACCATACTAATACCTCAAATCCATCTGATTTTTTGTTCTCAGCTACCACCATTATCTTTTATCTAGATGATTACAATGACCTTGTAACTGGCATCCCTATATCCATGATTTTCCAGCTCTACCCTCGTCTTTGGAAAATCTCAAATTAATTGTTTAATGTAAACTTGTTATGTCACTGTCTTAGTTTAAAAGCCACTAATGCAAGAATACACAGAAGAACTGTACAAAAAAGATCTTCACAAGTCAGATAATCACAATGGTGTGATCACTCATCTAGAGCCAGACATCCTGGAATGTGAAGTCAAGTGGGCCTTAGAAAGCATCACTATGAACAAAGCTAGTGGATGTGCTGGAATTCCAGTTGAGCTATTTCAAATCCTGAAAAATGATGCTGTGAAAGTGCTGCACTCATGATGCCAGCAAATTTGGAAAACTCAGCAGGGGCCACAGGACTGGAAAAGATCAGTTTATTCCAATCCCTAAGAAAGGCAATCCCAAACAATGCTCAAACTACCGCACAATTGCACTTATCTCACACACTAGTAAAGTAATGCTCAAAATTCTCCAAGCAAGGCTTCAGTAATACATGAACCGAAAACTTCCAGGTGTTCAAGCTGGTTTTAGAAAAGGCAGAGGAACCAGAGATCAAATTGCCAACATCTGCTGGATCATCAAAAAAGCAAGAGAGTTCCAGAAAAACATCTATTTCTGCTTTATTCACTACGCCAAAGCCTTCGACTGTGTGGGTCACAATAAACTGTGGAAAATTCTGACAGGTATGGGAATACCAGGCCACCAGACCTGCCTCTTGAGAAACCTGTATGCAGATCAGGAAGCAACAGTTAGAACTGGACATGGAACAACAGACTAGTTCCAAATAGGAAAAGGAGTACATCAAGGCTGTATATTGTCACCCTGCTTATTTAACTTATATGCAAAGTACATCATGAGAAATGCTGGGCTGGAAGAAGCACAAACTGGAATCAAGATTGCTGGGAGAAATATCAATAACCTCAGATATGCAGATGACACCACCCTTATGGCAGAAAGTGAAGAGGAACTGAAAAGCCTCTTGATGAAAGTGAAAGAGGAGAGTGAAAAAGTTGGCTTAAAGCTCACCATTCAGAAAACTAAGATCATGGCATCTGGTCCCATCACCTCATGGAAAATAGATGGGGAAACAGTGGAAACAGTGTCAGACTTTATTTTTGGGGGTTCCAAAATCACTGCAGATGGTGACTGCAGCCATGAAATTAAAAGACACTTACTCCTTGGGAGGAAAATGATGACCAACCTAGATAGCATAATAAAAAGCAGAGACATTACTTTGTCAACAAAGGTCCATCTGGTCAAGGCTATGATTTTTCCAGTGATCATGTATGGATGTGAGAGTTGGACTGTGAAGAAAGCTGAGCACCGAAAAATTGATGCTTTTGAACTGTCGTGTTGGAGAAGACTCTTGAGAGTCCCTTGGACTGCAAGGAGATCCAAACAGTCCATCCTAAAGGAGATCAGTCCAGGGTGTTCATTGGACGGACTGATGCTGAAGCTGAAACTCCAATACTTTGGCCACCTCATGCGAAGAGTTCACTCATTGGAAAAGACCCTGATGCTGGGAGGGATTGGGGGCAGGAGGAGAAGGGGACGACAGAGAATGAGATGGCTGGATGGCATCACTGACTCGATGGGCATGAGTTTGAGTAAACTCTGGGAGTCAGTGATGGACAGGGAGGCCTGGCGTGCTGCGATTCATGGGGTCGCAAAGAGTCGGACACGACTGAGCAACTGAACTGAACTAAACTGAACTGAATGTCTCCACATTCCACCCCAATAGTGAGCAGAATAAAGTCCAAAATTTTATCATGGATTCCAGATATTTACATGAGCTTTTCTCACTTCAATCTCTTCTCTTACAACTTCTCCTCTGCTTCTTCATACACCAGGTCTTCAGTCCATTTCCGGAAGAGTCAAGTTGATTTATAATTTATTTATATCTGTGTCCTAGAACTATGTCTCACAACAACTGCATTTGGTTATTTCCTCAGGCTGAAATGATTGGCCTCTAACTCTTTAGCATTTTCATCTTGTCATTAAAGATTCATGTGAGTTATTTCTTCAAAGGACTCTCCTTATCCTATGATCTAAAGCTGTCTGTCACTATCCCTCTCATCACTGTTTTATTTTCTGCATGAAATTTGTCAGGCTGCAATTATCTTGTTCAGTGATTTGTTCATACATTTTTTTCTCTAATGTCCTCCTCCCCTAACAAAAGAAGCTCCATCCTGAAGTGTCTGTTCTGTTCTCTTCACTGTGGCATCTTGGGTACCTAGTATGGTACTTGGCACATGAATACACTCAACATATTTGTTGAAAACATAGATACAAAATTTTAAATTATGTAAATAATCATCATGTTTCATGAATGTCATGAATGCACTGTAAATCTAGAATTATGTATTTGATTATTCTGTAATTATTTGTGTACTTACATTATGACTTTTCTTTGCCATTGGCAACTTTTTTTGGAGGGGCTGGGAGAGAAGGAGTTTTCTTATTTTCATTGTTCTAAGACTGTAAATAAATCATAAATGTAAAATGATTTTGCAAATCCTCAAATTACTTAGAATAACATGAACTACTGAAAAATGAGAGATAAGCAATTTAAGTGCAAAAATAATGTAAAAAAAATAGAAGCTTATGTATATTCACCTTACTCATCCTGCATTTCATTGTTTTCCCCAAAAGGTAACTAACTACCATGAACAGGATGGTATCGCTTCTCTTAATTTTTTCCTACTGACTACTAATCTATTAATGCATGTATCTATAAGCACTTGGAGAATTTAACGTGAAAAAAGATCATTAGAACATAAAAACATAGGGATAAATAGATTTATTACTTTTGAGAGTAAATTAAGCATCTGATAAATTGACTAACACGATTCCTGGCACAAGGTTTTGAAGAAAGCAAATTAAATATTGGGTCACACAATAAAGCTGATATCACCCTGCTCTTATATTTTAGATTTAAAAGCAATCATAAGTCTTTTTCTTCAAGTACAATTTAAAGAATCTGATATTTTCCTTGTGTGTTTGTATTAGCATAAGCAAAACTGTCCTGAATACATAAGCAATTTTCTTCTTCAAAATTTCTCTGCAGTTGTCAGAATACAAATTATTTAACCTTAAAAATATTTTCTTAGTTCACATAAAATATTTAAAATGCTGTTTAAGAAAAGGTAATACATTTTCTTCAGGTGCTAAAACCCCGCTTTCCCTAAAGCAAAATCATTCTGACATTATCAAATATCATAGTGCAGTTAAAGGACAATTATAAAGTAATTTACAAAATAAATCTCATTACTTTTCAGAGGCCATTTGAATTAAGTGAAAGAAATGTTTTTTCAAGCAGTTGAATGTGCAGAAAAATCAACAATAGAGACACATAATCAAAGTTCAAATAAGGTTTTAAATAAAAGTCCTTTATAAAAATCATTCACACCTTTTTTTCTCAAGACTTTTTTAATATAGCTTTTCCCTAGGGGGGAAAAAAAGAGTTAAAAATCACTTAGACAAAAATCTACTGGAGTGGCAAAATGTGGTTGTTATCGATTGTCTCCTTTAAGTAATGTTTAGAACATCAGTGATTCAGGTTTTCATTTATTCATTTTCTAACTGCCTTTAACAATACTTTGTTGAGTATAACACTCTGAAAAGTCCAGAAAACTGTAGATTATTTAAAGAAACAAATGGTATACAACCTGACAGCTATCATTACCAGGAATCTTGAAATATGGTAGATGAAATTGCCCAAATTGCAAAT
Source organism: Odocoileus virginianus (assembly GCF_023699985.2). Taxonomy (NCBI): domain Eukaryota; kingdom Metazoa; phylum Chordata; class Mammalia; order Artiodactyla; family Cervidae; genus Odocoileus; species Odocoileus virginianus. The sequence goes on along the minus strand of NC_069675.1, from coordinate 54,687,973 downwards.
TTCAAAATATTTTAAAAATCATACAATTATGCTAGGCAGTGTAGGCTAAAAATTAATTATCAGAATATTATTTAGTTGAAATGCATTTGCTTAGTCATGTCTGACTCTTTGCAGCTCCATGGACTGTAGCCCACCAGACCCCTTGTCCATGGAATTTCGAGCCAAGAATACTGGAGCACGTTGCCATTTCCTACTCCAAGGGATCTTAATGACCCAGAGATTGAACCTGTGTCTCTCATGTCTCCTGCACTGCAGGTGGATTATTTACCACTGATAAATTGGTGAAGCCCCATTTAATTGAAAATTAAAGGCTAAATTAGTAAGAATTATGAAGAAACATAGACCAATTAAAGCTCTCTGCTCGTAATTTTCTCTATGTTTCCACTCATAATCATCAACAATGCTTATTTCCTTTTATTTCAATTTCTGCCATAAACTTGTAGCTTTTCTCTAGAATATAGTGGCTTAGATAATATTTAGTCACAAAAACTAGAATATTTTACATTTCAATCACACAAAAATAATTATCCCACTCTTCTGCTAAAAAATTTCATTACTGCCATATAAACATTCGAGGCCTTGCAAAATCTGACAAAATATTACTTTTTGACTTCTATCACTTTTTTAGACTATAATAATAATGCTTAGTATTTCTAAAATGCTTGTAAAATGGCTTTCCTAACCTAGACTATTTCATTGAATCCTTTTTAATGCTCTGTTTGTTCTAATTTACAGATAAAGAGAAAATAAATGATTCATTCATACCACACAAATGTGTCAGGACCTGAATTGACATCTTCTGACCCCAGCCTAATCACTTTTTTTTTAGCGTGAAATGCATCACTGTCTCCCTGTTTTCCAAAGTAGGCAATATAAAATTTTTACAGGGTATACTTATTCTTTCCTTACGTGTCTAAGACACTAAGTAGGTGCTTGGGATACAAAGTAATAGATGATGGTAAGTGTCCAGAAATACTTCTGTTTCTTCTGCTTGTGTCCTTTGCCCTGGAAATTTTCTGTGAAGACCTAACCTCTCAGATGGTCAGCACAATTCTGAATGCTCTTCTAGTGAACACTTACTAGGTGTCAAGCATCATGTTAGGGAATAAGAATGGAAATGAAAAACAAATAAAACAGTATTTCATGGGTGGCTCTCAATATTGTTTACAGGTCCAGACTAAAAAAAAAAAAAAAATACATAAAATATAAATTTAACACAGTCTGATTGTTCCAAAGTGGAAAGGAAAGGAGAGAGTGTGTAGGACTCAGGCATAGAGTACTGACACTGCTCTAGTGGGTCTTCCATTCTAGGAAGACCTGCTTTTTTGCATGTGCAAAATATATAGGTTTTCTTTTTCTGCTCCTTCACTCTGTACATTCAAAACTATCTAAACTTTCCTACTTATCTTACTTATCTCACCCCACTCACCTGGAGTTGAAATAAGGTTCAAATTTAACTGTAATATCCATTATATCTTTATTAGTAGCCCTCTCTTATAACATTCCAGCATTTATATGCTGCACCAATTTTAAGCTAATGCCTGAGGTACTAACAAACATAGCTGGTAGGCAAAATAACACATTTTGTAGGTTTATTGTTTGTGCCTTCCTACAGTTTTCTTATGACCCATTATTATGACATTTGAGTTATGTATGATAAATTGTGTTAGGTACAAAGACATCAAAGAACATAGTCTCTTCAGTTGTAAAGGAGCCTCTTTTCTGTGCTGAGGTTTCTCTTTTCTTTAACGTATAGAAAATTATAATTATTCATTGATTACTGAATCCATTTATTCAACTTTCTTTGAGAATCCATTCTTAGCATGACACCATTCTAGATTTTGTGGCACTAGTGGTAAAGATTTTGCCTGAGACATAATGCAGGAGATGTAAGAGATGTGGATTTGATCCCTGGATGGAGAAGATCCCCTGAAGGAGGGCATGACAACCCACTCCAGTATTCTTGCTTGGAAAATCTCAGACAGAGGAGTCTGGCAGGCTACATCCCATAGGGGTTGGACACTCTTAAAGCAACTTGGCATGCACATAAGCATGTGTCAGGCTCCCCAAGACCACCCTTAGGTTTGGTGATTCACTAGGAGATGCACAAGACTCACTATAGAGTTGTGCTAATGACTGTGATTTATTACAGCAAACAGAAGCAAACTCAGCAAAGGGTAGAGTTGCATAGAGCAAAGCCTGTGCACAAGGCACAGAGTGAGCCTGAGAGTCACGCTCTCAGAACAGAGTCACACAGTACACACTGCTTCCCTGTGACTAGTTTTGACAATGTGGGTGAAGTTTTGTCTAACAGGGAAGCTCATTAAAGATTCAATAACAGAGATGTTAATGAGTGCTGCTCACTAAAGCAATATCTAACTTGCACAAAAATTTCAGATGCCATGCAAGAGAGCAGGTGTCCAGCATAAGCCATATTGTTCCCACAGTTTAGGATGCCTGAGTTATTCTTACCAGTTAGGAAATCATTGGAACCATCCTGATATCCAAGTTTACTACTACCAGAGAAGACCTTAATTGCAAACAGACTTTCCAGATGTAGTAGTCCCAGGCCTGCTATGCTTTTTCCGCACAAAGTCACACAAAGTCCTTGTTCTGTTGGGATTTATTTTCTGGTATGTATATGTGTGGGTGCAGAGGATGAGGCAAAAGAAACATTCAATTAAATTAAAAATATTGTAAATTCTAATACAGTACTTATTATATTCCCTGTACTCTTCTGAGTGTTTTAAATATAATTAATTTGATAAATATAATATTTCTCTGATATACATACTATGAACAACTGGGTGCAGAGTCATTTTAGAAATCACATCCAGAGCAAACCCTAACTCAGAATTTGCTATCAAGTGAAGTTACACATCTTTTTATGATTTAAGCCATTGAATAAGCCTTTCTCTTATAGCTATAAACATTTAAATTGATATAGAAGCTTATATTAAATTTGATGGTTAAAAAGAGACTTCTTTTAGTAGATGACATTTAGACTGAAACCTGAAAGACAAGCAGGTGCTCACAATGCAGAGATAATTTCAGGCAGAGGAAATGATGTAAGGCAGACACACTCTCAATAAGAAAGAAAGTGAAGGTCAGAACTGATTGAGCATAATACATGAGGATATGGGATAAGAAGTTGAAGTGATGAGTGACAACATTCTGGAATTTGGAGACTATGGTAGGAACATGGATATTATCCTGTGTGCATTAGAAGCTACTGGGAAGTTCTAAGCTGGAAAGTGAAATATTTATGCTTTAAAATCATTTTGACTAACTTTGGAGGATGACCATTGGATATCAGAGTTTGGAAGAAGCACTAAATACAAATGTAATTACAATGCTCAGGTAAAGAATGATGGTATTTTGGATTATGATGGTAAGGGTATAGAATAAGATAGCTGGATATATTTAGGGGATCTATATATGGTCAATAATATTGATAGAGGAATGACATCAAGAGCATATTCCTTATTGGCTTTTCTTATTCTCATGGAGTTATAAAGTTTCTTTTTTCTATATACAAATTATTAATATGTATAGTATATATTATTTATCTTCCTTTGGCCTTTTTTTCTTCACACACAAACATGTACACAATCATTGCCAATTGTCTAACCAGAGAAAATATGCTCTATATCATTAACATCAGGGAAATGATGTTTAAAAAAAATACATGAGAAACTTCTATTTTAAAGCTGTAAATATGAAGGAAATGTGAAATTGTCACTCCTGTCTTTGCAACAAGAAAAAACTAAGCATAATAGAAATGAATATATTTTTCTTGGAACCATCACAGAGAAGTAAGTTTGCAGAAATGTGTAGAAGCAGGCATATCCGGAGAGATAAAGCTGAGAGCTGAATAGGAAAAAATAAAAGGTAATTTTGAGGAATGGCTGCAGACTGAACGACAACTTACATAGCAGTGAGAAACTCTCGGGAGTCATAGTCATGAGTCTCCCACATTTTGGTGAGTCTTACCTCTATAGACCCCATTAGGGTTCCAAGTTGAAAGATTGCCTCACTGCTCTGTTGGGAGAAGGGGACAATAACCTCTCTCTCTCTCTCTCACATACACACAAATACTTACACACACACTCACAGACACACAATAATGGGGGTATTTAAAAGGGATACTCAGATGGTAAAAAAAAAAAAAACAAAAAACTGCCTGCAATGCAAGAGACCTGGGTTTGATCCCTGGGTCAGGTAGATGCCCTGGAGAAAGAGATGGCTAAACACTCAAGTATTCTTGCCTGAAGAATTCCATGGGCTGAGGAGCCTGGCAGCCCACAGTCCACGGGGTCTCCAAGAGTCAAACATGACTGAGCAACTAACACTTACAAGTGATACCAGTACCAACTCCCAGGAGTGGAGTGCTGGGAGCATATTTAGGCTGTGAGGGAATTCAAGATACCTCTTTTGATGATACCAAGTTTTTAGAAGCCTATGAGATATCCAGAAACAGTTGTGTTCTATAAATCTAGAGGTCTTGGAGGACATATATATTAGAGAAATGACTAAATAGCTTTTGCAGAGAGTCTTACCTCCCTAATGCGTATTTTCTGATTTCAGGGTTAATATTAGAAACTAGAACACAATTGGAACAAATTATTCTTTAGCTAGCATAGTTATCCTAATCAGTGCAAGCTAGGTGAGCCCTACCTTTTATTCTTTTTTTTTTTGCCAAATGTAATACTTTATACTATATCAGTCTCATTAGATGTTCCATTATCTGTGCATGCTTACTAGGTTGCTTCAGTCCTGTCCAACTCTTTGTGACCTATGGACCGTAGTCCTTGGGGATTTTCCAGGAAAGAATATTAGAGTGGGTTGCCATGCCCTCCTCCAGGGGATCTTTCCAACCTAGTTATCGAATCTGTGTCTCTTATGTGCCTGCATTAGCAGGTGGGTTCTTAACCACGGGCATCACCTGGGAAGCCCATTCTCCACAGCAATGGGTAAAAGTTTATGCTTACCTACCTGGAGTACAAACTATTTTCACTTCCAATCTGCTATCCTCTCTTGAGGAGAAATCTTTTTCTCTACTTGTATAATTATTTCCATATCCATATACTTTAAAAGGAATGTAAAGGAATTATACATGAGATTTGGAAAAATATTTTTTCTTGCATATTCATCTTGAATGAGAGGTCCTTGAACACTATTTTAAAAATTAAGCATTCAGAATAAAATAATTTTTCAGAGGATTATAGCATTTCAGCATTTTAGAAAAGTATTTTAGTATCTTTTACTATTTCTTTTTATTTCTGTCTTTTAAAAGTAGAAATACTTCACTACACACTAATATAATTACTGTACATGAGGTGGGTGTTTTTTGTGAGATCTGTTTATTCTCTTTTGTTTCTGTTTATATATCAAATCTTTCATTAAAACTAATGTGCTGATGAAGTTTCTGCTCTATGTGGGAGATATATTTTCAAACACGACAACAAAAATATGCAGAGCAGAATTTTACTTTGTACTCTACTTACTAAATTAAATACTTCCTTTATTAATGCAAGATGTAGGTTTGCTGTTAAATCAGGATATGGTTAAAAGCATAATACAGGTGCTTTTACATATGTTACAACCATGTTTCTATAATTTGGGGCTAGAAAGGAGTAACAGGCTTCTTGGACAAAATGGTTTCTTTACAGAGAGGTTGTTGTAGCCTTTTTGTAAAATGTTACTGCTCTTCTCAAAATTTCCCAACTTTTCTTATCACCTATAAAATAAAAGCCATAAGTTTGCTGTGACCCACAGATTTCCTGAACAATCCAGATCACTCACATTTTCCATTGTATCTCTTCTAGATTCCTTGATATTCACTGTACTGTTACTTTTCTTTGAATTCAACCAATACATACTCTAGTCACAGACTTTACACTTCCTTGGCCTTGTACTGTCTTAGCTATTTATTTATTCTTTCACTATATTCTTGCCTGTTTACAAATAATACCTCATCAGGAAGTTCTTTTTTGCTTACTCATTTTATTTAAAATAGTTATCACTATTCCCTTTCTATGTTTAATCTTTCTTAACAACATTTAAAGCAATTTTGCTCTTTTCTGTTGCTATAATGAATCACCAAAAACTTAGTGGCTTAAAACAACATAAATTTATCTTAGAGGTCCAGAAGTCAGAATCCTAAACTAGTATTCCTGGGTTGAAAGCTAGTCATGGACAGGTCTGCATTCCTTCTGCGACTCTAGGGGAGAAGTCATTCCACACCTTTCACCCCAGCTAATAGAGGTTGACTACAGTCCTTGTCTCATGGCCTTTTTTTCTTCCACCTCCAAAGTCACTGATATAGCATCTTCTTTATCTCAAACTGCTTGCTTCTTGTTTCTATGTATCTGACCTACCTCCTTCCTTCTCTAAAGATCTCAGGGGTTTCACTGGGACTGTCTGTATAACCTAGGATAATATCACCATCTCAAATCCTTTATTTAGTCATAAGTGAAAATTTCCTTTTATGATTTAAGATAGCATATTCACAAGTTCCAGGGATTAGAATGAGGACATCTTTTTTGACGGGAGGGGAAAAGTTATTCAGCCTTCCACATTGGTATAAATATACAGTAAGTCCCCTACATAAAATGTTTCAAAATTTCAAAGATGTGAACATGCCCAGGGAAAAGACAAAGGGAGAAAAAGGGAAGAAGTAACTGAAGAGCCAAGAAGATTCACAATGCATGAAATGGCAAGGGAATTTTCTTTATTTGAGGAGGCATTGTTTGTTTTTGAGGCACAAGACCCAAAGCTTAGAATGGTACTCAAAGGTTACAACAACCGTTCCAAATGCAATCCAGTGCCACCGTGTCATCTATGATGAGCAAAAGAGAGCCACTACCCAGATATCACTGGATTGTTTTATCAAGAATTGAATCCAGCAAGGAAAAGAACCTGTGCCATCAATGTCAGGTGTGAGTGAAATTGCAGTTGCCTTCCATCTATTGTTGATGATCCTTCAGCTCTCCATCTCCCATCACCTCTCCTTCCTCCAGCCAAAAACTCTTCTTTCCTGTTCACTCAATGTCAGCTGTTGTACTATAAGATTAAAAATGTTATCTTTACTTTTCTGTTTTTATGTATTATTAAATGTGAAAAACATTATAGACCTATTACAATAGAGTACTATATAGCCAAATATGCTAGTCAGATACCTACACTAACTTTGTTGGATTTTTGAACCAAGTAGACTTAACAAATCCACTCTTGGAATGGAAATTGTCCATATGTAGGGGACTTACTGGAGTCTATATTAATTGTTTTATTTTCTGTTTCCCCCAATGACACATTAAAGCAAAAGAACAGAGATTTTATATACTGTTTGTTCTATCCTCACTTCTTAGCAATATGTATGAAATATAGTAGTTCCTCAATATAAAAGCAGTAAAATCAAGCAGTTTGTGAAAACATTTATCCTGAAAGTGAACTCTTAGTACCAGTCCCTTTTAAACAACTTAAGTAAATAACCAAAGAGATAAAGATGGATTGTAGTCTATCAATACACACCTGCTCACCTACAAGGTGATCTTATCCTGGAAGGAAGGTGGATGAGAATGGAGACAAATAAGAAACATTAGACTGGATTATCCTTTAATGTGCTACAATTCCACTGGATTTATAGGATGTGGATTTCTGAAGCATAGTGTGCTGTTTTCTCTAATATGCCTTCTGATATTGAAGTCATGTATTTTAGCAAAAATGCCATCTTTTCTGATTTCAGATTTTTTTCATTTCATAAATAATAAGTCATTCAAATCTCATTAGCAGATGCAGATTGAAAATTTTAAAATTATTATCCAGATTTTGGAACTGTTTCTTACAGTATATCTGTTTCACAAGGAATGTTTTCTCCAATTTCTCATATTAATTTAAATAACTTCATCTTTTTTTATGGTCCTTTTTCTCTTTTTGAATTTCCTACAATGAGGATCTAAGCTTGTACAATGTCAAGAACTAATGTATATCTTGTGTGATATTTTTTATTCTCTATTTAAACACATCAGTCTCATATAAGGATTAAGAGAAGTATGGAATTAGCATAATTCATTCCAAGAAAAGAGGTCAAGTGACTAATGGAAGAGTAGGACAAAAGTCTATTACTCAGGTAAGTTCATCTTTGTCTAAGTTTGACTTGTGTGTGTGCGTGTGTGTGTGTGTGTGTGTGTGAGTGATGATACACATTATCTCCCTATTTGACACCCTGCTCAATTTGATATATGCCATATAATAAAGTTATCTGCTTATTTCTCCTTCTCTTTTTGTGGAACCCAAACTGAGAATAAACTCCTGCAGGGTGAATCTTGTAATGTAATATGAAACCCCTCATAATGTTAATATTTGCCTCTTTTATGACCACCAGCTAGTCTACGGTAGCTTTTATTTCCTGGTCCTCTACTCTAAATAGTATTGGTGAAATTCTGCTGGGTATCCCTTTCACATCAAATAGATATCACATAAAAGATTTCTTTAATCTGTGTTCAGAATAGACAAGAACCCAGTGTGTGTGTGTGTGTGTGTGTGTGTGTGTGTGTGTCCTCTGTCACTCAGTCATGTCTATTTGTGGCTCCATGGACTGTAGGCCACGAGGCTCCTCTGCCCTTGGAATTTTCCAGGCCATAATGTTAGAGTGGATTGCCGCTTTCTACTTCAGGGCATATTCCCAACTCAGAAATCGAACCCGTGTCTCTTGAATCTCCTGCATTGGCGGGTGGATTCTTTACCACTAGCACCACTGAGAGCCCCATGCTGCTGCTGCTGCTGAGTCACTTCAGTCTTGTCCGACTCTGTGCAACCCCATAGCCGGCAGCCCACCAGGTTCCGCCGTCCCTGGGGTTCTCCAGGTAAGAACACTGGAGTGGGTTGCTAGTTCCTTCTCCAACGCCTGAAACTGAAAAGTGAAAGTGAAGTCGTTCATTTGTGTCCGACTCTTCACGACCTCATGGACTGCAGCCTACCAGGCTCCTCTGCCCATGGCATTTTCCAGGCAAGAGTACTGGGAGAGCCCCATAACCTCTACTAAATAAAAGCAAAAACTAGGAAACAAAACAACAACCAAAGATTGTGATAATGATATTCCCTGTTTTTTAAGAGCTGACATGTATTTTCTTTTTTGGTTTCTTCTTTCATTAGAATTTTAGAAAAGTAATATAGATATATAGACTTCAGACATGTTTATTATAAATCAAATAACCATTTTTAATGAAACTCTCATATTATTATTTCCAATATGTTATAAACTTAAAACTGATATTTGCAGTCAAATTAAAGCAGTAGTTATCAATGTGAAGGGGTTACCCTGTCCCCAAGGGAACATTTACAACCTCAAGAGACATTTTTTGTTGTTATTGTCATAAATTGAAGTGTTATTTTGCATCAGTAACAGAGTCCAGTATGGGGATGATCTTTCTACAATGCATAGGGCAGTCCTCCACAAAAAGAATTATTTAATCCAAAATGTCAATAGGGTAGAGGTTGAGACAACCTCTTAAAAAACAAATACACACAATATACAATGGGCTTAATTATAATTTCACTTAATTATAATTATCAATAACTGTTATTTTTTTCTCCAAATATTAACAGGAAATAAAATTCCAGTATGATACTTTTACTTATTGTTCTTGGCATAGAACAAGGGACACAAATATTTTCCATAGATTATTATGCATGTGAAGTAGCACTTGTAAAATAAAATATGATCAATGTTTTATGTAAAAGTTAACTGGGAAATAATCAGCCCCTGAAATTCACTCAAATACATGATGATAAGGTCTACTAGGGACTAAAGGAAAGGTTGGTGGATTCAGTTCAGTTCAGTTGCTTAGTCGTATCAGACTAAGCCTTCCTTGTCCTTCACTAACTCCTGGAGCTTCCTCAAACTTGAGTCCATAGAGTTGGTGGTGCCATCCAACCATCTCATCCTCTGTTGTCGCCTTCTCCTACTGCCTTCAATCTTTCCCAGCATCAGGATCCTTTCTACTGAGTTAGTTCTTTGCATCAGGTGGCCAAAGTATTGGAGTTTCAGCCTCAGAATCAGTTCTTCCAATAAATATTCAGGACTGAATTACTCTAGGATAGACTGGTAGGATCTCCTTCAGTCCAAGGGACTCTTAAGAGTCTTCTCCAACACCACAGTTAAAAAGCATCAATTCTTCAGCACTCGACCTTCTTTACAGCCTAACTCTGAAATCAATATGTGACTACTGTAAAAATCATAGCTTTGACAAGGCAGACCTTCGTTGGAAAAGAAATGTCTCTGTTTTTTAATATACTGTCTATGTTGGTCATAGCTTTTCTTCCAAGGAGTAAGCATCTTTTAATTTCATGACTGCAGTCATCATCTGCAGTGACTTTGGAGCAAAAGGAAATAAAATCTGTCACTATTTCCATTGTCTCCCCATCTATTTGCTGTGAAGTGATGGGACCAGATGCCATGACCTCAGTTCTCTGAATGTTGAGTTTTAAGCCAACTTTTTCACTCTCCTCTTTCACTTTCATCAAGAGGCTCTTTAGTTCTTCACTTTCTGCCATAAGGTTAGTATCATCTGCATATCTGAGGTTATTGATATTTCTCTCGACAACCTTAATGCCGGCTTGTGCTTCACCCAGCCCAGTATTTCTCATTATGTACTCTGCATATAAGTTAAATAAGCAAAAAATAAATAAATAAGTTAAATAAGCAGGATGACAATAAACAGCCTTGATGTACTCCTTTCCTGATTTGGAACCAGTCTATTGTTCTATGTCCAGTTCTAACTGTTGCTTCCAGACTTGCATACAGGTTTCTCAGCAGATAGGCCAGGTGGTCTGGTGTTCCCATTATTTTAAGAATTTTCCACAAATTTTTGTGATCCACACAGTCAAAGACTTTGGCATAGTCAATATAACAGAAGTAGATGTTTATCTGGAACTCTCTTGGTTTTTTGATGATCCAATGAATGTTGGCAATTTAATCTCTGGTTCCTTGCCTTTCCTAAATTCAGCTTGACATCTGGGAGTTGATGGTTCATGTACTGTTGAAGCCTGACTTGGAGAATTTTGAGCATTACCTTACCAGCATGTGAGATGAGTGAAATTGTGCGATAGTCTGAGCATTCTTTGGCATTGCCTTTTTTTGCAATTGGAAGGAAAACTGACCTTTCCCACTTCTGTGGCCACTGCCGAGTTTTTCAAAGTGACTGGCATATTGAGTGCAGCACTTTCACAGCATCATCTTTTAGGATTTGAAATAGCTCAACTGGAATTCCATCATCTCCACTAGCTTTGCTCATAGTGATGCTTCTTAAGGCCCACATGACTTTGCATTCCAGGATAGCTGGCTCTAGGTGAGTGATGCACCATCGAGATTATCTGGGTCATGGAGATCTCTTTTGTATAGTTCTTCTTTGTATTCTTGCCACCTCTTTTTAATATCTTCTGCTTCTGTTAGGTCCATACCATTTCTGTCTTTTATTGTGCTCATCTTTGCATGAAATGTTCCCTTGCTATCTCTAAATTTCTTGAAGAGATTTCTAGTCTTTCCCATTCTGTTTTCCTTTATTTCTTTGCACTGATCACTGAAGCAGGCTTTCTTGTCTCTCCTTGCTGTTCTTTGGAACTTTGCATTCAAATGAGTATATCTTTCCTTTTCCCCTTTGCCTTTTGCTTCTATTCTTTTCTCAACTATTTGTAAGGCCTCCTCAGACAACCATTTTGCATTTTTGCATTTCTTTTTCTTGGGGAAGGTCTTTATCCCTGCTTCCTGTACAATGTTATCCATCCATAGTTCTCATATCTCCATCCATAGTTCTCATATCTCCATCCATAGTTCTCATATCTCCATCCATAGTTCTTCAGGCAGTCTGTCTATCAGATCTAATCCCTTGCATCTATTTCTCAGTTCCACTGTATAATTGTAAGGGATTTTATTTAGGTCAAAACTGAATGTAGTGATTTTCCCTACTTTCTTCAATTTAAGTCTGAATTTGGTAATAAGGAGTTCATGATCTAAGCCAACGTCATCTCCTGGTCTTGTTTTTGTCGACTGTATAGAGCTTCTGCATCTTTTGCTGTAAAGAACACAATCAATCTGATTTCGGTATTGACCATCTGGGGATGTCCACATTTAGAGTCTTCTGTTGTTGTTGGAAATAGGTGTTTGCCATGACCAGTGCATTCTGTTGGCAAAACTCTATTTAACTTTTGACCTGCTTCATTCTGTACCCCAAGGCCAATTTTGCCTGTTACTCCAGGTGTTTCTTGACTTCATACTTTTCCATTCCAGTCCCCTATAATGAAAATGACATCTTGTTTTGCTAATGCCTAATTATATATATATATTTTTTTTAATTTTGTTTTCTACTTTTGACATTTCTCTTGCAACAGGGACCACAATGTAAATCTACACTATAAAACATATTCATTGAAATTTATAAGGGAACCCTAATAATATAATATACTACCATTCATAATCTTCTACCATACTATTAGAAAAATCACCACAGATTTGGATTAATAACTTAACCAGATTTCTTCCTAATGAAGGAGTGACAAAATCAGTGTTCCTATGGAATGTAATCCTATTAGTGTCTGATTGTAGATGGCAAGAAATGCTTTTTGAAATTAATTAATTAATCTGTTAAAAAATGTGGGCTTTGCTGGTGGCTCTGACAGTAAAGAATTCATCTGTAATAAAAGAGACCCATATCAATCCCTGGATTAGAAATAATCCCTGAGAAGGCAATAGCTAACTACTCCAGTTTTCTTGCCTTGAGAATTCCATGGGCAGAGGAACCTGGTGAGCTACAGTTCATGTAGTCCCAAAGAGTATGACATGACTGAGTGACTAACACATCAAAAATATATTGGAAATATCCAAGAACCAATCAAACAATTTCATATGTTTATAGTATATGCAACATGTCATTTCCAGGCAAAAGATGTTTATTATAATTTAGCACATGTTGCCACTAAACTTGTATTGTATCTGTCAATCACATACCATAAATGTTCTTTTGGATAAAAGTGATATGCAGTGAAGAGAAGGAAAACAAAAGAAAAAGAAGGAGAGTGAGGAGAAATATATAGAAAGGGGAGAACAAGAAAGAGGTCAGAGGTTTAGCTTCTTTATTTACCCAATTCTCATTTGGAACAATTTATCGTCAAATACTTAAAAATGTGACACTAAGTTTTCCATATCCAAAGAAGAAACTTACCATTGATATAGATTGTTTTTCTTCAACAGAATGTAACTGCATTCAATGTTGAGGTTAGTTCCCAACATTTTCTTCAGTATTATCCTACATATAAAAACTTATTTCCCTTTCTTTGCTTATTTTCTTCTTTACATTTTCTTTTTAACTTTCAAGACTGCATTTTGGGTATAGTTTCTGCCCGGAGATTGTCTTTGTCTGTCACTGTCTTGCATTTTCCCACAGTAGTCATCTGCAACTTATTTTACCAACTTTTAAAAATATTTTTCTTTAAATCTGAATTTATTCTATCCACTAACACTTTTGCAAACCTCCCATCTTTGGTTCTAAGTTCCTTCAGCCTTTAAATTTGATCTATGAGAGACAGATGCCCAACTTTTCATCTCCAACTCTTCCTGTCTAGAATTCACAATAATAAATTATTGAATTGAGGATATGCAACCTAAAGCTGTAAGGAATAGCATTCTTATCCTGTGCTTCGATACACAATTCTGAACATGAATATCCAAGACCTTGTTAAAATTTTTTCACAATGAAAACTGCATAGACACTCTAGGCACACTCTCTTTTCAAATAAAAGCAAAAGCGTTCTCTTACATTTTATTTCTGCATGGTGTATATCTATCTTCTTTATGAAAGTTTATCTGTTTTAAAATTTTTACCTCTTGCTTAACTTGGCTCCTTTCTTCTTTTACCACATGTAGGTTAAAAGACTTTGTTGGATCCTCTTTTCTCTGTCCAGCTCAGAATTTTTTTCTTGACCACAAGATCAAAATTTGTTTTCAAGTTGATCCTATATCTTCCTGAGTTTCTGATGTTCTTATTTCAAAGTCTGAGCTTTACTTTTTGTTCACGTACCAAATTCTGATTTTTTTTTTTAAACTTGCTAACTGTGGTTTTCCTTTTGCCTCTGACAAATCTAATTCTTTGAGGAAAAGTGTTCCAAAAACAGATTTTCAAACTTCTTCCTTGATGCTTTTCTTTGTGATAATTTCAGTTTTTATCTTTTTCTCAATATCAGGGAAATGCACATTATTTTTCCACACTTATTTTACTTGTTTATTTATTAAATATATTCCTTCTAAAATAAATTATGTTTGAAGTCATATTTTGAATTCTAATTTTCATGAACATAGTGAAGATTTGGTGTCATTACAGCTTCCTTGCTGTCACTATGTAAAAGAATAAGAAACCAAGTATAGCCTGACTGATAAGTGATATATCACCCATCATTTCAAATGTTTGTGCATATAAAGTCTTCATGCTCTGCTCATTAAATTGGTTCAATTATCTTACAAACAGGATTCTTACTAGTGTTCAGTGTGGATTCCCTTCCAATGATTGATCCCAATCACTGGTCTTGCTCTAGTTTTAAAATCTGAAATTTTTGAATATTTTAAAAAGCAAATCAGTTTGAAAATTCCAAGTTTGACTTGGCCAAAGTAATTTGTCTTGCTCTTGGAGATCTCAATCCCATAAATTATAATGATTTATGTGTATACTGTTCACAAATTGATAGCATACAATCAAAATTAGCTAAACCTCTGATGGAAAGATGGAGACGGTCAGAATGAAAGATTAATGACTACAACCCAACCAGGCTGTGATGGACAGATGTTTTGGCAAGTCACTGTTCCCCTGTGTATAATCCTTCCCTTTGAGTGTGGGTGGGACCTGTATTTTGTTTCCAATCTACTGAATATTGCACAGGTGATGGAATGTCATCTTCAAGATTAGTTTATATGGCAAAGGTCCTTAGAGCTCATTTGATTGTATTATGTTTATAAGACTCTAAAGCTGACTAAAGAGAAGAATCTCCTTGTTTGCTTGACAAAATATGTATTATGTTAAGGAAGCCCTCATTACAAGGAACTGAAGGAAGCCTCTAGGAATTGGGGGTGGCCCCTAGGACTTCCATGCACTCTTCAGCAAGTCAGAAAAACCCTGGATACCACAGTTATGTGGCTGTTAAGAGCATTCTGCCAACAACTTACATAAGTTTGGGAGTGGATTCTTCCCTAGTCAAGTCTCCGGATAAGAAAGTTGCCCAATCAAAACCTTGACTGCAGTCCTATGACAGACATCTGAGCCGAGGAACCAGATAAGTTGTGCCCAGACACATCACTCATGGAAACTGTGAAATAATAAATGGACAATATCTTACACTAATTCATTTGTAGTAATCTGTTACACAGCAAAAGAAAAAAAAAATCTCTTTGCTACATATTCCTGAGAGTATAATGTTGCTGACAGATCATTACAGACTGCCTTATTTGTCTTTAATCCTCTGATGGCCTCCCTCTGGAGAACTGGATTGGGAAATACAGGCTCTGGAAGGCTCCTTTCATCAAAGCTAGAGGTTCACAGTGGCATTAACTTCATCCAAAGGATAGGTCAATGTTTTTACAATCATTGCAGTCATACAAAGCTTTCCAAGAGATTGAAATCACTATACCTAAAAGGGGAAAGAAGAAAAACATAAAAATCTTCCATATGCATACAACGCTTATCATTTTTATCTTTTACATCACTGTCTTAGCCCCTAAGCACTATGACTCAATTTCCCATACTCAACTTGTTTTGAAAGTTATGTGTTTGTGTGTGTGTTTGTGTGTATGTACTCGTAACCAGGCTTTCTTAGAGGCTGCTGTGTGTACACTAAAGTATTTAAAAATCATTTCTGATTTATTAACTTTTGTTAATGACTATAAGAATATGAGACTTTTTTTTTACATGTTATGTTGTGTGCATTTTTATTCATTTATTTTTAAAATTTTATTTTTATTTTATTTTTTAATGCCAAAAACATTTTACATTGGGGTATAGCCAATTAACAATGCTGTGACAGTGGACTTTGGAAAGATCATGTACACACCATTATATTTAAAATGGATAACCAACAAAATCCTACTGTATAACGCATGGAACTATGCTCAATGTTATGTGCCAGCCTGGATGGGAGGTGAGTCTGAGGGAGAATGGATACATGTCTGTGTATGGCTGAGTCCCTTCACTGTTCACCTGAAAGAATATGAGACATTTTAATTAATATTGTCTCTGATAACTGCCAAGAGGAAATTGAATGATTGTGTGTGTGCTCAGTCATGAACAACTCTGCAATTTCATGGACTGTAACCCACAAGGTTCCTCTATCTATGGGATTTTGTTCAAAAGAATGTTGGAATGAGTTACCATTCCCTCCTCCAGGGGGTCTTCCCAACCTAGGGAGCTAACCCATGTTTCTAGCACCTCCTGCATTGCTAGTCAAATTCTTTACCACAAACACCACCTGGGAAGCCCAAGAGGAGAACTACAATCATATAAGCACATATTTATACTCTTTCATTTATATAAAATGTTTTAGCTAAGATAAGCTATTTTGAGTAAGTAAGAAGAGTGTTTTTTTTTTTTTTTTTCCAAAGCTGAGATATAATATTTTGAATTGGAGAAGGGGAAACCTCAGGGAAACTGACTGGATATATAAAAGTATAGAGTGCAAAGAGGTTGTGAAAACTGTTCCACTAATTGAAAGTCTGTCAAAAGATTTTTACCACATATCATTCATCACTAGAGAAATACCAAAAAGCATTTCTTTAAATAAAGATAACTACTTTCAAAAATAATACTGTTGATATGGTATTGGAACCTCTAGAATATTTATCTTTTTATTCTAGCTCTTGAAAGTAATCTCTGTAAGGCCAGCCTTCTCTTTAAATGAAAGCATGTGAGGCACCATGACACTGACCCTTTCCATGGAGTCCCAGTGAAGTATCCTAATTTAAGGAGAAAACTTTCTAGGGAAACAAACTGCATATACAATGGTAGACAAAATGCACATTAATAGATAAAGTAACCAATAAAGTTATAGCTTCTTAAATAAAAGCAGGTATATGAATATTAAAAGGTCACATAGGAAATACATATGCCAAGACAGAGAAGCACTAAAGCAAGCTAGAAAAATAGCCTCTGAAGGAAACAAAAGAAATGCCTGAAATAATCTGCTTAAAAATTAATGTACTCATTTCTGTTTCAGCTTCAATGTGGAAAAAGCTTGCAACAAGTAAAAATGTACTCTAATTTTGTCTGTCCTGTGAGAAATGTTAAAGGACTTTTTTTTTTTTTTTTTTTTTACAGAAGGAAACTGACATAGATAAGAAACTTAGTTTGGTTTTTTTTAATTTTTTTAAAAATTTTTATTTTATTTTTTTCCATTTATTTTTATTAGTTAGAGGCTAATCACTTTACAACATTGCAGTGGTTTTTGTCATACATTGAAATGAATTAGCCATGGATTTACATGTATTCCCCATCTCGGTCCCCCCTCCCACCTCCCTCTCCACCCGATCCCTCTGGGTCTTCCCAGTGCGCCAGGCCCGAGCACTTGTCTCATGCACCCAACCTGGGCTGGTGATCTGAAGAAACTTAGTTTTACATAAAGGAAGGAAGAACATAGGGGAAGGAGTAATATTAAATAAATGGAACAAAATAAAAAATAATAAAATGGAATAAATTGAAAAGTAAGGTAAAACTTTTAATTAACATTTAATAACATTTGATTAACATATTTAACAAAGATAGCAGTTTATTAAATTAGGAAGTTGTGAAGGAAACAGAGTATTACTTATTAAGGTAATAATGGTATTGATGTATTAGGATAAGTAAAAAATGGATAAGTGAAATGATTTATGAGGCAGGTGGCAGAAATTGGAAATTATCTGTATAAGGTAGCTACACTTTGCTAAATGCTAAAGAGTTATTTGAAGATGAACTTAGTAACTAAACTTACAGCAGTAATCATTTCACGATGAATGTAATTCAAAGGTGCATTATGCTATGCACCTTAAACTTACATAGTGATGTATATTCATAATATTCCAACAGAACTGGGGGGGATTTATTGCAAAGAGCGTGTGATTGTATGTGTGTGTGCACATGCACGCTCACATGCATATGCACATGCCTACACATGGACTCCTGCACTGCACAGGCGTGTCAGTTTTGTGACCCCATGGACTGTAGCATGATAGTTTCCTCTGTCCATGGAATTTTCCAGGCAAGAATACTGGAGTGGGTTGTCATTTCTTTCCCCAGGAGATCTTCCTGACCCAGGGATCAAGCCTGTATCTCTTGAGTCTCCTGCATTGTCAGGCAGATTCTTTACCACTGAGCCACCTGGAAAGACCTTGCAAAGAATAATCACTAACAAATATTCTTAAAAGTATAATTGATATGAGACAGAGATAGGATCACACAAAATGCTCAATTAAAAGCATGAAATACTTAACAATGGAGAAAAATAGCACAATCAACTAATAGAAAATTAAAACATGTATATATGAATCCAACTATTTCAATAATTATTTTAAACATAAATGATCTAAACACATCAATTAAAAGATACAGATTGTCAGAATATAAAAACATTAAAAAACAAGAGCCTAAAACAATTTTTTTTTAATTGTGTTGTCTAACAAACCCACTTTAACACTTAATAAAAGTGAAAATGTAAAGGATGGAGAAAAATGTTTGATGAGACCACTAATCAAAAATGTTCTGTTATCTGTGATAAATTTTGACAAGGCAGATTCTTGATCAACAAAAATCATCAGGGACACTATTATTATAATAAAGGATCAACTTTCCAATAAGATGGAATAATTATAATGCTGTTGATGTTTCATCTTGTTTCAACATCCACTGGATCATCAAAAAAGCAAGAGAGTTACAGAAAAAACATCTATTTCTGCTTTATTGACTATGCCAAAGCCTTTGACTGTGTGGATCACAATAAACTGTGGGAAATTCTGAAAGAGATGGGCATACCAGACCACCTGACCAGCCTCTTGAGAAACCTGTATGCAGATCAGGGAACAACAATTAGAGCTGGACATGGAACAACAGACTGGTTCCAAATAGGAAAAGGAGTACATCAAGGCTGTATATTGTCACCTTGCTTATTTAACTTATATGCAGAGTACATCATGAGAAACGCTGGACTGGATAAAGCACAAGTTGGAATCAAGATTGCTGGGAGACATATCAATAACCTCAGATATGCAGATGACACCACCCTTGTGGCAGAAAGTGAAGAAGAGCTAAAGAGCCTCTTGATGAAAGTGAAAGGGGAGAGTGAAAAAGTTGGCTTAAAGCTCAATATTCAGAAAACAATGATCATGGCATCTGACCCCATTGCTTCATGGCAAATAGATGGGGAAATAGTGGAAATAGTGGAAGACTTTATTTTTTTGGGTTCCAAAATCACTGCAGATATTGACTGCAGCCATGAAATAAAAAGACACTTACCCCTTGGAAAAAAAGTTATGACCAAACTAGAGAGCATATTAAAAAGTAGAGACATTACTTTGCCAACAAATGTCTGTCTAGTCAAGGCTATGGTTTTTCCAATAGTCATGTATGGATGTGAGAGTTGGACTATAAAGAAAGCTAAGCACCAAAGAATTGATGTTTTTGAACTGCGTTGTTGGATGAGATCCCTGAGGGCCTCTTGGACTGCAAGCAGATCCAACCAGTCCATCATAAAGGAAATCAATCCTGAATGTTCATTGAAAGGACTGATGTTGAAGCTGGAACCAGTACTTTGTCTACCTGTTGCAAAGAGCTGACTCATTTGAAAGACCCTGATGCTGGGAAAGATTGAAGGTGAGAGGAGAATGGGGACAACAGAAGATGAGATGGTTGGATGGCATCAATGACTCAATGGAGATGAGTTTGAGTAAACTCTGGGAGCTGGTGTTGGGCAGGGATTCCTGGCATGCTGCAGTCCATGGGGTCACAAAGAATCAGACACGACTGAGTGGCTGAACGGAACTGAACTATTGTTGTTTAGTCCCTAAGTCATGTCCAACTTTTTGTGACCCCATGGACCGTAGTCCAACAGTCTCCCCTGTCCATGGGATTTCCCAGGAAAGAATACTAAAGTGGGAAGGCATCTTCTTGAACCAGGAATCAAACCCTCATCTCCTGCACTGGCAGGTGGATTCTTTACTGCTGAGCCACCCAGGGAAGCCCAGCACCAATATGTACACATCTAAAAATCCCTGGGTTGGGAAAATCCCCTTGAGACAAGAAAGGCTACCCTTTCCAGTATTCTGTCCTAGAGAATTCCATGGAATGTATAGTCCAGGGGTCACAAAGAGTCAGACACGACTGAGCAACTTTCACTTCACTTCAGGCATCTAAAAAGAGACTCAAATAGATGATATAAAATTGAATGAATAAATAGCAAAATTTATGGTTATAGTTGAAACTTCAACACTCCTCTTTCAGTAATTGACAAACTAAATCAAGTAAAACTCTGTAGCATATAATTGATATGGAAAAAAAATTATTAATCTGTTGAATATAGTTGACATCTATAGACTACTGGATGGAACCATGTAAAGCTTATTATTCACACTCCAAAATGAAGATAAGTTCCCAGTCATAATACATGCATGCATGACAAATCACCTCAGTTGTGCCCAACTGTTTGCCTGTAGCCTGCCAGAATCCTCTGCTCCATGGCATTCTTCAGGCATGAATACTGCAGTAGGCTGCCATGCCCTCCTCCGGGGGATCTTCCCAACCCAGGGATCAAACTCGCATCTCTTAAATTTCCTGCATTTACAACTGATACAACTTATCAGAATTTGTGAGGTGCAGAGAACACAGTACTTAGAGTGATTCTTATAGCATTAAAGTCATATCTTTAAAAAGACCAATGTTATGAAAGAGTCTAAGCTTCCAAGTTAATATACTAGAGAAAAATTCAATAAGATTAATGTTTTTATATGGGCTTCTCAGGTGACACTGGTGGTAAAGAACCTTCCTGACAATGCAGGAAGTGTAACAGACATGGGCTAGATCCTTGGGTTGGGAAGATCCCCTAGAGAAGAAAATGCTAACCCACTCCAGAATTCTTGCCTGGAGAACCCCATGGATAAAGGAGACTGATGTGCTACACTCGACAGGGTAGCAAAGAGTTGGAAACAACTGAAGCAACTTAGCACACGTGCACTGTGTTCTTTTAGGAGAAGAGACAGATAAAGACACACAAGGAAGAAGACTAAATTACAGTGGAAGAAGAAACTGGAGTGTTCACCAGCCAAGGAATATCAAGGATTGTTGGCAACACCCAAGGCAAACAGCAATACAAGAAGCAAATTCTTCTTTAGAGATTTTAGAGAGGACTTAGCACTGCCAAAACCTTGATATCTGACTTCTATCCTCTAGAACTGTGATTGAATGTCTTGGTTGTTTTTAAGCCAGCAAGTCTGTGTTAATTTGTTTTAGCGATCCTAGGAAACAGAGAAGGACTAAGTGTAATTTGGTATCGTGAGTGGGATTTTGGAAAGGAAGAAGAACATTAGGAAAGTATTGAGGATATAAAAATAATGTAAAGACTTGCATTAATAATAATGTATCAATATGGATTCAGTGTGATAAATGCATATTAATGTAAAATATAAAAAATAAGGAAACAGGCTGTGGGTATAACAGAAATCTCTATCATTGTAATAATTCTGTAAATCTAAAGCTTTCATAGAATTTTAAAAATTGAACTCAAGTACAAACATGTAAGAATGGCAAAAAACACTAATTGTAACAACTAATGTATTCTAAGATACTTGACATTATGGTTTGTATGAAACAATTTACAATGAAAAATGGCATGAAAGAAAAGACGTACTATTAAAAATTTTAAAGTATTAATAATAAGAGCCAAATGATTCTTTTGAGAATACTGTGAAGAATTTAGAGCCAAAATTTATATGAGGAAAAATATATAAAGATTATTCCATGGAATTATAGGTAATTGCTATGGTCTAAATGTCTGTGTCCCCTAGACTCATGTGTTGAAGCCTAGCCATTAAAGTGTAACATTATGAGGTGGGGCCATTGTGAGGTACTTAGCTCTTGAAGGTGGAGTCCTTATGAGTAAGGTTAGTGCCCTTAGAAAAGAGCAAAGAGAGTGAGCTTCCCCATCTACCATGTGAAGACACAGCAAGAAGATGCTGGCTGTGAAGCAGGAGGGTCTCTCACCAGAAACCATCCATGTCAGCACCTTGATCTTGAAATTCCTATGCTCCAGAACTATGATAAATAAATTTTTGTTGTTTATAAACTACTGAATCTATGGCATTTTGTTATAAAAGCTCAAATGGACTAAAACAATGATCCAGAAAAAGAGAAGGCAAAAAAATCAATAGAAAAAAGTTATTAAATAAATAATATGATAATTTCTCAGAGAGAAAGAACACAAATTATTAAATTGAAAGAGTTTTACTGAAGCATAAGCAGAACAAAAGTAGGGGAAATTTGATACTTAGATGGATCTTTAAACTTCAAAACATTACAAGATAGTTTGCAGAGGCAGTTAGAAAACAGGGAGAGTAGGAAAGGTGGGGCGAATACTCAGGAAAATGGAAGTGAGGTATGAAGAGAATTAAGCCCAAGCCAACAAGGGCTCAGTAGCAAGTTAAGATGGCCTGTCCTCCTTGTCTTGCTACTGCTGCCGCTGCTAAGTCGCTTCAGTCGTGTCCGACTCTGTGTCGACCCCATAGACGGCAGCCCACCAGGCTCCCCGTCCCTGGGATTCTCCAGGCAAGAACACTGGAGTGGGTTGCCATTTCCTTCTCCAACGCATGAAAGTGAAAAGTGAAAGTGAAGTCGCTCAGTTGTGTCTGACTCTTAGCAACCCCATGGACTGCAGCCTACCAGGTTCCTACGTCAATGGGATTTCCCAGGCAAGAGCACTGGAGTGGGGTGCCATTGCCTTCTCCACCTCCTTGTCTTAATGTGGACCTAAAGTCTTGATCCTGGCTTATCAAAATATCTAGTCTGCAGGTTCTTATACATGCAGGTGACCAATATCACTCTCATTCCCTCATGTCCTCACAGGTTGTTGGAGCTACGAGATCTTTGAAACTCAAATTTTGCAAAGACTCTTTTAAAAACATTGGGTGACTTTACACTAACTGGGAATAGTAATGTAATGTTCTTATTTTCTCAGTCTTGTCTGACTCTGGGGACCTCATGGCCTGTAGCCCACCAAGCTCCTCTGTCCATGGGATTCTCCAGGCAAGAATACTGGAGTGGGTTGCCATGTCCTCCTCCAGGGGAGCTTCCCAACCTAGGGATAGAATCCAGGTCTCCAAATTGCAGGCAGATTCCTTACTGTCAAAGACTCCTTTTAAAACATTGGGTGATTTGAAACTAACTAGGCAAGTATATTGTTAATCAGCAATTTGATGATCAGATGATGCTAGTAGTAAACAACCCACCTGCCAAGGCGGGAGATATGAGAAATGTGGGTTCAATCCCTGGGTCAGGAAGATTCCCCTGGAGGAGCACATGGCAACACACTCTAGTGTTCTTTCCTGGAGAATCCCCATGGACAGAGGAGCCTGATGGGCTACTGTCTATAGGGACACAAAGAGTCAACAGGAATGAAGCAACTTAACATGCACACACAGACAAGTATATTGATAATCAATAATTTGATGATCAGTAAAATTTAGTTTACTATGTATAATTGTTACTAAACAGTATATAATAATGGCCCAGCTAACTCAAGATAGTAAGATATAATTGTGAGTGTGTGTGTGTGTGTGTGTGTGTGTGTGTGTGTTAGTTGCTCAGTTGTATCCAACTCTTTGAGACCCCATGGATTGTAGCCAACCAGGCTCTTCTGTCCATGGGATTCTCCAGGCAAGTAGACTGCAGTGGGTTAGCTTTCCCTTCTCCAGGGATCTTCCCAAATTAGCAGTTACTAATAAATTGTTAGAAATAGGACAAGGAGTTCAACTTTTAAAAATTGCTTAAAATTGTTGCAACTAGAGGACCTTCCTGGTGATCCAGTGGTTAAGAATCCCTGCTTCCATTGCATGGGTGCAGTCTTAATTTGCTGACCAGGGGTTCAATCTGTGGCTGGCAAACTAAGATCTTGCATACCTCATGGCTAAAATATAAATAAATAAAAATAAATTTATGTTAACATCTTTTAAAAAATGTTGGGATTAGGCCACATGGTAATGTTTTAGAAACATTAATATAACAACAGATAAATCAACAAATACTCAGGGGACATGATAAAGAGAAGTTGAAAATTCTTCCTGTTTTGACATAAATCTTTAAAATAATGATTTACTGTTTTTAACTAGGCCAGTTAAAACCCTGTTGGCTCAAAGTCTATAAGTCTTGAGGTATTTTCATTGTCTTCTCTTTGTACTGCCTTAACTCAGATTTAATATACAGGAGAGGATATTTCATCTGTGTTTGCCAATCTATTCCAAGATACCAATTATAACATAAAAAACACAACAAGTCTTTATACATGAAGAAGATAAGGTTGATAATGTGCCAGACATTGCATCATTTATGGGTTATAGATGGAGATTTTCATTAATCATTATTGAAATTACAATAGCATACATGAGTACATATTCCAGAAAAGAATTTCTGTTAGCAATGCAGAGAAATGGTACCTGTTGATAAAACAGAGTATTTGTTCACTTGGTGCTTTCAATTACTTAAACAAACTCAAAAAGAGGAGGAAAAAAATGAAAAGTATTTGGACTGAAAACATCAAACAATTTGAGAAAAAGTAGAAGGGCTCAGCTTTACTGGGGCAGCTGTAAAGAGATACCCCACGTCCACTGTACAAGAAACCCAAGTAAGACGGTAGGTGCTGCGAGAAGGCATCAGAGGGCAGACACACTGAAACCATAATCACAGAAAACTAGCCAATCTGATCACAGGACCACAGGCTTGTCTAACTCAATGAAACTATGAGCCATGCTGTGTGGGGCTACCCAAGATGGACGGGTCATGGTGGAGAGGTCTGACACAGTGTGGTCCACTGGAGAAGGGAATGGCAAGCCACTTCAGCATTCTTGCCTTGAGAACCCCATGAACAGTATGAGAAGGCAAAATGATAGGATACGGAAAGAGGAACTCCCCAGGTCTGTAGGTGCTCAATATGCTACTGGAGATCAGTGGAGAAATAACCCCAGAAAGAATGAAGGGATGGAGCCAAAGCAAAAACAATACCCAGTTAAGGATGTGACTGGTGATAGAGCAAGGTCTGATGCTGTAAAGAGCAATATTGCATAGGAACCAGGAATGAATTAGGGCAAATTGGAAGTGATCAAACAGGAAACGGCAAGAGTCAATGTCAACATTCTAGGAATCAGTGAATTAAAATGGACTGGAATGGGTCAATTTAACTCAGATGGCCATTATATCTACTAGTGTGGGCAGGAATCCCTTAGAAGAAATGGAGTAGCCATCATAGTCAACAAAAGAACCCAAAATGCAGTACTTGGATGCAGTCTCAAAAATGACAGAATGATCTCTGTTTGTTTCCAAGGCAAACCATTCAATGTCACATTAATCCAAGCCTTATGCCCCAACCAGTAATGCTAAAGAAACTGCAGTTGAATGGTTCAATGAAGACCTACAAGACCTTTTAGAACTAACACCCAAAAAAGCTGTCCTTTTCATTATATGGGACTGGAAAGCAAAAGTCAGGAACACCTAGAGTAACAGGCAAATTTGGCCTTGGAGTAAGAAATGAAGCAGGGTAAAGTCTAATAGAGTTCTTCCAGGAGAACGCACTGGTCATAACAAACACCCTCTTCCAACAACACAAGAAACGACTCTACACATGTACATCACCAGATGGTCAATACCAAAATCAGATTGATTATATTCTTTGCAGCCAAAGATGGAGAAGCTCTATACAGTGAGCAAAAACAAGACCAGGCACTGACTGTGGCTCAGATCATAAATCCCTTATTGCCAAATTCAGATTTAAATTGAAGAAAGTAGGGAAAACTACTACACCATTCAGGTATGACCTAAATCAAATAAATCCCTTATGACTATACAGTGGAAGTGAGAAATAGATTTAAGGGACTAGATCTAATAGACAGATAAACTATGGATAGAGATTCATTACATTGTACAGGAGACAGGGATCAAGACCATCCCCATGGAAAAGAAATGCAAAAAGGGCAAAATGGCTGTCTGAGGAGGCCTTACAAATAGCTGTGAAAATAAGAGAAGCAAAGGGCAAAGGAGAAAAGGAAAGATATTCCCATTTGAATGCAGACTTCCAAAGAATAGCAAGGAGAGATAAGAAAGCCTTCTTCAGTGATCAATGAAAACAAATAGAGGAAAACAACAGAATGGAAAAGACTAGAGATCTCTACAAGAAAATGAGAGATACCAAGGGAATGTTTCATACAAAGATGGGCTCATAAAGGACAGAAATGGTATGGACCTAACAGAAGCAGAAGATATTAAGAAGAGGTGGCAAGAATACCCAGAAGAACTATACAGAAAAGATCTCATGAACCAGCTAATCATGATGGTGTGATCACTCACCTAGAGCCAGGCATTCTAGAATGTGAAGTCAAGTGGGCCTTAGAAATCATCACTACAAAAAAAAAGCTAGTAGAGGTGACGGAATTCCAGTTGAGCTGTTTCAAGTCCTGAAAGATGATGCTGTGAAAGTGCTGCACTGAATACATCAGCAAATTTGGAAAACTCAGAAGTGGTCACAGGACTGGAAAAGGTCAGTTTTCAATTCAGTCCCAAAGAAAGGCAATCCCAAAGAATGCTCAAACTACCACATGATTGCACTCATCTCACATACTAATAAAGTAATGCTCAAAATTCTCCAAGCCAGGCTTCAGCAATACATGAACCGTGAACTTCCAGATGTTCAAACTGGTTTTAGAAAAGGCAGAGGAACCAGAGATCACATTGCCAACATCTGTTGGATCATTGATAAAGCAAGAGAGTTCCAGAAAAACATATATGTCTGCTTTACTGACTATGCCAAAGCCTTTGACTGTGTGGATCACATTAAACTGTGGAAAATTCTGAAAGAGACGGGAATACCAGACCACTTGACCTGCCTCCTGAGAAACATATGTGTAGGTCAGGAAGCAACAGCTAGAACTGGACATGGAATAACAGACTGGTTCCCAATAAGAAAGGAGTACGCCAAGGCTGTATATTGCCACCCTGCTTATTTAACTTATATGCAGACTATATCATGAGAAAGGCTAGGCTGGAAGAAGCATAAGCTGGAATCAAGATGCCGGGAGAAATATCGATAACCTCAGATATACAGATGACACCACCCTTATGGCAGAAAGTGAAGAGGAACTAAAAAGCCTCTTGAAGAAAGTGAAAGAGGAGAGTGAAAAAGTTGGCTTAAAGCTCAACATTCAGAAAACTAAGATCATGGCATCTGGCCCCATCACTTCATGTCAAATAGATGGGGAAACAGTGAAAACAATGTCAGACTTTATTTTGGGGGGCTCAAAAATCACTGCAGATGGGGATTGCAGCCATGAAATCAAAAGACGCTTATTCCTTGGAAGGAAAGTTATGACCAACCTAGACAGTATATTAAAATGCAGAGACATTACTGTGCCAACAAAGGTCCGTCTGGTCAAGGCTATGGTTTTTCCAGTGGTCATGTATGGATGTGAGAGTTGGACTGTGAAGAAAGCTAAGGGCTGAAAAATTGATGCTTTTGATCTGTGGTATTGGAGAAGACACTTGAGAGTCTCTTGGACTGCAAGGAGATCCAACCAGTCCATCCTAAAGGAGATCAGACCTGGGTGTTCATTGGAAGGGCTGATGCTGAAGCTGAAACTCCAATACTTTGGCCACCTCATGAGAAGTGTTGACTTATTGGAAAAGACCCTGATGCTAGGACGGATTGGGGGCAGGAGGAGAAGGGGACCACAGAGGATAAGATGGCTGGATGGCATTACCGACTCGATGGACATGAGTTTGAGTAAACTCTGGGAGTTGGTGATGGACACGGAGGCCTGGCGTGCTGCGATTCATGGCATCACAGAGTCTGACACGACTGAGCGAACTGAACTGAACTGAACTGAACTGAGAAGGGTTCCAGCTAAGTAAATGTTGCCACTTGAAAAAAGTATCAAAAGCATTAAAAAAATTACTATTATCACATGTGGAAGTTAGAGATCTTAAAATGTTTAGAACAATTACTTGTGTTGATTTCTGTAAATAGCTAGTTACTAACATAAGATCATCTTGATGGAAGAAACTTTCAAATATTGAAATATGGGGTAGTCATTCTGGCTTACATATGATTTTAATCTATGCTGAGTAGAACAGTCCATTTTGTGCACTGTCAAATATGTAGTATGCATCCACATTATGCTTTAAATAAAAGAATGAATTTAAATATTAAAATGGAGTAACTGATTAAGGCTTCCAGGATGGAGTTAGGTGGCCAGTGTGGATATGGTTTCAGACATGTTTCTGAATTTCAGAGAACTGAAATTAGTGAACTGTATTTCAGATGCAAGGACACCACCAGCCTTTCTCAAAACTAGATGTTAATAGCTGTCAGCATCAAACTTACGGTCTCAATGTCTCCCCTTGTAACTATGCAACCATTTCAGAACCCAACCAATCCTTGCTTAATAAGCACCCTTGCTTCTTGCCAACTCCAATTATAATTCTTGACAGACAAATTACAGAATTTTGTGGTTCGCCTTTATAAGCCTCCCCTATTTCATAGTTCAGTGGGACACAATTCAACTGATTCCTGAATCTGTGTCTCACAGGCTAAAGCCCTCAGCTTGGCTCATAGAAAAACTCTGTTATATTTCTATTTTGCATTAGTTTATTGATTATTTCCTTTGACAGTACCATATAGTACTATACTGTACTATATTATGTATCATGTATGTATTGTGTAGTATATGTAATACTAATGTCATTAGTATTATGACATTATTTTCCTCAATAGCAGACCTTATTCAGCACATCACAGAGTGACTTGAACTGAATTCAAAGTACACAGTAGAACTGACCCTTGAATCATCCTCATTTGTCCACTTATACATAGATTTTTTTCAATAGTAAATATTACAGCACAACTCAATTCTCCTTTGGTTTTATCTGCAGATGTTGAACTGTGGAGAAACTGTGTGTGGGGAGAGCTAACTATAAGCTGTATGCAGATTTCTGACTATAGCGAAAGTCTATGTTCATATTGTTCAAGGGCCAACTGTACTTTGAAGACTGTATGTGAATTACTCTGCACTATACAGAAAAACCCATCAGAGACCTTTGGTCTACAATAGAACTATTGATCTATATTAGAACTATTGGTCTACAATAGAACTACTATTATCAATATAGGAATTCCTGGATTAAGAAAATATAAGGCTTCCCTGGTAGCTCAGTTGGTAAAGAATCCACCTGCAATGCAGGAGATCCCAGTTCAATTCCTGGGTTGGGAAGATCCCCTGGAGAAGGGAAAGGCTATTCACTCCAGTATTCTGGCCTAGAGAATTCCATGGACTGTAGAGTCCATGGGGTTGCAGAGTCAGACACCACTGAGCAACTTTCATTCACTGAACTTAAACAAATTTGGGCTTCCCTTGTAGCTCAGCTGGTGAAAAATCCACCTGAAATGTGGGAGATCTGGGTTCGATCCCTGGGTTGGGAAGATACCCTGGAGAAGGGAAAGGCTACCCACTCCAGTATTTTCACCTGGAGAATTTCATGGACTATATATAGTCCATGAAGTTACAAAGAGTCGGACACGACTGAGAGACTTTAATTTAGGGTTTCCCTGTTACTCAGATGGTAAAGCATTTGCTTGCAATGCTGGAGACTTGGGTTCAGTCGCTGGGTTGGGAAGATCCCCTGGAGATGGAAATGGCAACCCACTCCAGTATTCTTGCCTTAAGGAATCCATGGACAGAGGAGGCTGTCAGGCTACAGTTCATAGGGTTGCAAAGAGTCGGACACAGCTGAGTGACTCTCTCTCTCTCTCTTTCTCTCTCTCTCACACACACACACACACACACACACACACACACACACACACACGTCAACACTTACAAAGAAAAAAGCAAATAGAAAGAAGAAGGGAAAGTGCATTGACATTCAACTAAAAGAGTGCTCTGAAGTAGATAATAACTTTGGAGTTAAAAAATAATGCCCTTGCAAGCAGATGCAGTAAACACCATCAAAATTCAACTTACATATAAAGCTCATTCCTCTTTTCTTCCAAGCTGTAATTGTCTTTGTATTCTGCAATTAAAGGCTTTGGACCTATCCTGGATGCAACAAATGGCCAGAAGCTTTAAGGATTAGTATCAGATTATCATCTTATTATAACATCACACTGATCTATGCAAAAGGTTGGAGCTAGCCTCAAGGATACTACCATCCATTTGATTAAAACAATTAAGGCCAAATCTATTATTTCTTGACTAAATGGTTTGAACTTCTATCAAAACTAAACATTGAAAGCTTTAGTTTCCTTGCTAAGCCCATGCTAAGAAATAGAACTGAGGTAAATGTGAAGAATTGCTAAATCATTCATATTTAATAAAGCTAAGAATAGTTCCATATTTATCTTTAGTTTTATTGTCATTTAATCAATTGAGGGTTCTAAATATAACTTATAGCAGAAATAATTTTAATCCTTGTAATATGGCTAGAAAACTATGTGTGTGACATATAAGTTTTTTAAACTTTCTGAAAAATAATTTATATGTAAAATGTGGATAGTAGTATCTACTTATGAAATAATGTGTGAAATAATTAGCATAATCACTAATATACTAGATATTTAATAATGTTAAATATTACATTATTCTAAAAGGGATAAAGACTTGTACAAATTATAAAAAAATAAACACTAGCCCTGAATTCTGGAAAATATGATTTAATATGCAAAAAAATTGCTATTTCTTTAGAACTTGATAATAAGCTAGTTGTTTATCTGTTTTTCTTGAATTTAACAGATAAATTATTTCAAAACAATAAGTTCACTCCTCCATTCAAATATCTATGACTTTATATTGCTCAACTGTCATAATAAATTGACTAGAATTCCTTGAAAAGTTAAAATAATATCAATGAAAACAGTTACTTCAATTTTGCTCCAATTTAATGGAAAGGACTTTGGTTTTGCACATAAAGCAAAATACTTGCTACTGTGATATAATTGTAGTTATATATGTTATATACTTACACAATGCATATAAATGTATGCATATATATGTATATGTATGGATGGTGGATGAAAAGATAAGATAAACAGGCAGGTAAAAAGATTTGGCTTATAAACTCTATCTTATAAATATATAGTTTTAACTACTCACTTGCATTTAAAAATAACAAAATGAAATAAAGTACTTAAATGGTTACACCAAACTGTATTCCTATAGAAAGTGACCCAGCCAAAACAAAAAAAGCAAAAGACAAAAGAAACTTGAACTCTTAACTCTGATGATGCTTGCTGCTATTTAGCAACAACATATAATATTTCATATTTTAAACTCAGCAAAAGGCTGAATTTAATCTTCCTTTAAAGATGACCAATTGAAACTGATCTATAGAGTTAAGAATATCCAATATATTCTTTTTTAATTTTTTATTTATATTTTAATCAAAGGATAATTGCTTTAAAGAATTTTGTTGTTTTCTGTCAAACTTCAACACAAATCATCCATAGGTATACATATATCCCGTGCCTTTTAAAACTCTCTCCTATCTCCCTCCCTATCCCACCCCTCTAGGTTGACACAGAGTACCTGTTTGGGTTTCCTGAGCCATACAGCAAATTCCCATTGACTATCTATTTTACATATGGTAATGTAAGTTTCCATGTTATTCTTTCCATACATCTCACCCTATCCTCCTCTCTCCCCATGTCCATAAGCCTAATCTCTATTTCTGTTTCTCCATTGCTGCCTTGTAAATAAATTCTTCAGTACCATTTTTCTAGATTCCATACATATGCATTAGAATATGATATTTCTCTTTCTCTTTCTGACTTACTTCACTCTGTATAATAGGTTCTAGCTTCATCCACCTTATTAGAACTGACTCAAATGTGTTCTTTTTTATGGCTGAGTAACATTCCATTGTGTATATGTACCACAACTTCTTTTTCCATTCATCTGTCAGTGGACATCTAAGTTGCTTCCATGTTCTAGCTAGTGTAAATAGTGCTGCAATGAACAATGGGATACATGGTTTTTTTTTTTCAATTTTGGTTTCCTCAGGGTATATGCCTAAGAGTGGGATTTCTGGGCCATATGGTTGTTTTATTCCTAGTTTTTTTAAGGAATCTCCATACCATCTTCCATAGTGGCTGTATCAATTTACATCCCCACCAACAGTGCAAGAGAGTTCCCTTTTCTCCACACCCTCTCTAGCATTTATTGTTTGTAGACTTTTCAATGATGTGAAGTGATATCTCATTGTAGTTTTAATTTGCATTTGAGTGATGTTGAATATCTTCTCATGTACTTGTTAGCCGTCTGTCTGTCTTTTTGGGAGAAATGTCTGTTTAGGTATTTTTCCCACTTTTTGATTGGGTTGTTTGCTTTTCTGGTATTGAATTGTATGAACTGCTTGTATATTTTGGAAAGTAATCCTTTGTCAGTTGTTTCATTTGCTATTATTTTCTCCCATTCTGAGGGTTGTCTTTTCACCTTGCCTATAGTTTCCTTTGCTGTGCAAAAGTTTTTAAGTTGAATCAGGTCCCACTTGTTTACTTTTGTTTTTATCTCCATTACTCTAGGAGGTGAGTCATAGAGGATCTTGCTTTGATTTATGTTATCGAGTGTTCTGCCTATGTTTTCCTCTAAGAATTTTATAGTTTCTGGTCTTACATTTAGGTCTTTAATCCATTTTGAGTTTATCTTTGTGTATGGTGTTAAGAAGTGTTCTAATTTCATTCTTTTACATGTATGTGGTGGTTCAGTTTTCCCAGCACCATTTATTGAAGAGGCTATCTTTGCCTCACTGTATATTCTTGCCTCCTTCTTTAAAAATAAGGTTCTCATAGGTGTGTAAGTTTATTTCTGGCCTTTCTGTCTTGCTCCATTGGTCTATATTACTGTTTTTGTTCCAGTACCATATTGTATTGATGACTGTAGCTTTGTAGTATAGTCTGAAGTCAGGAAGGTTGATTCTTCCAGCTCCATTCTTCTTTCTCAAGACTCCTTTGGCTATTCTGGGTCTTTTGTGTTTCCATATGAATTGTGATATTTTTTGTTCTAGTTCAGTGAAAAATGCCATTAGTAATTTAATAGGGATCACATTGAATCTTTAGATTGTGTTTGGTAGTATAGTCATTTTCACAATATTGATTCTTCCTACCCAGGAACATGAAGGGAATATCCAATATATTCTTGAAGATTAAGAAATAGATTTTTAGAGATGATTTCTTAAGGTAAATTTACTGAAATAGTGTGATAAAGATTAAAAACTAGATGAACAGTTTAGACTAGAAACAGATCAACACATATAGAAAGATTCATTAATTTACAAAATAGTATTAAATCAGCAGCTAAAGGACTATTTTTCAATAGATCATATTTGGACAATTGGCGTATCCATGGAAAAGAATAAAACTGGGAGTATACTATATCAAATCTATTCCAGTTGAATGACAGACATTAATAAGAAAATATCTTCTTGAAATTGCAGTACAGGAAAATATTGAGACATAAGAAATACAGATTCTTATAGGAAAATATTGGTACATATTGGTATGAGAGTGTTAATAGCCTTGGTAGGAAGGCCAGAAGTTCCTGAGTGGCAGGAGGAAGTAAAACTGCAAGTGTTTTGTTTTGTTTTGTTTTGTTTTGTTTTGTTTTTCTTTTCTAATCCTGTGTTGTCATGGTGACACCTGGTTCCAGCTGAACCTGACTTTATCTCAAACTTTGAGCTAACCAATGCATTTTTCTCATGGAAATGTCTTCCTTAAGCTATGTTAATGAACTATGTATTTGCCTGGAAATCTGCCTTTCTTCAAGATTCATGTGAATTGTTTTTGTGGCCCAGGATGATTCACCTTGTGCCAATGCTATCTCAAAATGCATGTTGTGAGTGAAGGGCCTAGTGCAACTCTCTCAGTTTGAAGGCATCTCCTTTCGGTAGTTATCAGAGAAAGAAATGGCAACCCACTCCAGCATTCTTGCCTGGAAAATCCCATGGGCAGAGGAACCTGGTAGGCTAGAGTCCATGGGGTCGCAAAGAGTTGTACACGACTGAGCAACTTCATTTTTTTTTTCTCTTTCTTTCTTTCTAATAAGTATATAACTCCTAACTAAAAACTAGCAAGGGGGCACTCTTTTTGTCCTCTTCTGATACCTATGTCAGAAACTTTCTCTATCTTTTTTACATCTTAATAAAACTTTATTACACACACACACACACACACACACACACACACACACACACACACACACAAACTCTGAGCAATCAAGCCTCATTACTGGCCCTGGATAGAATTCCTCTCCTCCGGAGGTCAAGAATTCTGGTGGTGTTCATGGCTTGTAGCAGCAATCTTTCAGGTAAATTAAATAATCTTAAACTTAACAACGTCTAATGATCATAGTCAAAGCTATGTTTTTTCCAGTAGTCATGTACGGATGTGAAAATTGGACTGTAAAGAAAGCGGAGCATGGTGCTGGAGAAGACTCTTGAGAGCCCCTTGGGCAGCAAGGAGATAAAGTCAGTCAATTCTTAAGGAAATCAACCCTGAATATTCATTGAAAGGACTGATGCTAAAGCTCCAATACTTTGGAGCTCACAGGATGTGATGAGCCAACTCAATGGAAAATACCATGATGCAGGGAAAGATTAAGGGCAGGAAGAGAACAGTGCGACAGAGGATGAGATGGTTGGATGGCATCACCGAATTGAAGAACACGACTTTGAGCAAACTCCAGGAGGTAGTGAAGCCAGGAAAGTCTGGCATGCTGCAGTCCATGGAGTTGCAAATACTTGGACACGACTTTGTTACTAAACAACAACAATGATCATAAACTCTATTAATGGAGAAAACCAGCAAACTATAGAGTGGAAGAAAGTATTTATAGCATAAGAAATCAACTAATGTTCTTAATTTGAATGGACTTAAACACACACACACATACACACAACTATAATGGAAATATGCAGAAAAGATTTGAAAAGGCTCTTAAAATGCAAAAATCTAAGTGATCTTGAAAAATATAAAAAGGCATTCAGCTCTGTCCAAAATGATTTAAAATCATCTAATGAAATTTAGATGATTGTATCCCATGACATCCACTTGTTATTTTCCTTATAGAAGTATCTTCTTGAGCTCACTGGGAGAGGTTGTAGAATTATATTACTCACAATAGCTACACAAAGGAAGCAACTCAAATGTTCATAGACAGGCAAACAGATAAGTAAATATTATCATATGAAATACTGGGACACAATACACAAATTACTCTCAAACAAAACAATATATATTAATATATACTTGTAAGTACAACAGTATTTACTCCATGATTCAATTTACTTAGGGTTCAAAAACAGGGGGAAAAAAAAAAAAAGGAAACTACGTTTTGAAATGCAAATAAGAAGTACGACCATAGGTAGTAAAACTCTAAAAGAAAAGAAGTAACTGCTTAAAAATTTATAATACTGTTGCTGTCCAATGAAAATAGAGAGGACAGTGATCAGGTTGATGTGTAAAGAAAGCTCAAGAAGGTGGAAAATATAGATTAAATATAGAATAAATAATTTTATGATAAATGATGGAGCTTTGTTGAATTTTATTATATGTTCTATAATACAAAATTATTTTTAAAAATATATATCAGTGGAATATTTATCATTTGTTTAACAGATTTATTGTACATAAACATTAATATGTTAAAGTTACAGTCTTCAATTTTGTAACAGCAAATCTTTAATTTAGAACACTGTTTATTCAAACATAGTAGATTTATAATGTTATGTTAATTAGCAAATTCAGAACGTATGCCATAATTGCTTTCTGAATGCCTCTGTCCAAAATTTGTAGGTTGACATCCTAATGCTCTAGGTAACTCTATTAGACAGTGGAACTCTGAGAGTCGGTTAGGTCATAGGGGTAGAGTAATAATGAATAGAATTCATACACCAGTAAAAGTGACCCCACAGAGCTCCCTAATGCTTCTGCCATTTGAGAACACAGAAAAGAATTGGCAATTTGCAACCTCGAAGAAGGTTTTCACCAGAGCCAAAACATGTTGGTATCCTGAACTGGACTTCCAGATTTTATAACTGTGAGAAATTGTCTTAATTTTGACAATTTAATCATAATGTGTTATGTTGCAGGTCCCTTTGGAACATTCTGGGTTTCCGGGGTCTAAATATCTGTGTCTTTCCAGGTCAGGGAAGCTTTCAACCACTGTTTATTTGAATAAGCTTTTTATCCCTTTCTCTCTCTATCCTCTTTCTGGAGACGAATTACATATATGTTGGTTGACTTGGTGTATCCTACAATTTCACTTGCTTACATTGTTTTTTCTTTATTTTTGCTCCTCTAAGTGAATGAATTCCACTTTCTTGTCTTTGAGTTTGTTGACCCTTTCTTCCACTTGATTTAGTCTGTTGATACTCTCTTTTGAATTTTTACTTTCAGTTATTATATTCTTCAGCTCTATGATTTGTTTGGTATTTTCTTATATTTTCTCTTTGTTGAAGTTTTTACATGGTTCACACACTGTTCTCTTGGCTTCAGTGAGCATCTTTATCACCATTATTTTGAGTTGTTAAACAGGTAAGTCACTTCCATTTCACTAAAATTTATTTTTGGAGTATTATCTTGTTCTTTTGTTTGAAACATACTCTTCTATTTCTTCTTTTTTTGTTCATTTATTTTTATTAGTTGGAGGCTAATTACTTCACAACATTTCCGTGGGTTTTGTCATACATTGACATGAATCAGCCATGGAGTTACATGTATTCCCCATCCCGGTCCCTCCTCCCACCTCCCTCTCCACCCGATTCCTCTGGGTCTTCCCAGTGCACCAGGCCCGAGCACTTGTCTCATGCATCCCACCTGGGCTGGCCTATTTCTTCATTTTTGATGACTCTTCCTTTTTCTATGCATTAGATAAAAGAGCTAAGTTTCCTAGTCTTGATAAAATTGCTTCATGTTGGCAATAAGACTTATTTTCCAGCATGATTGAAACTCTTGGTTGCCTTTCAAATTTTTGGGCTTATCCAACCTGGCCTCTATGTTCTTAGTGGCTTCTAGTACTTGAAGATGTACAAAGATCTGTCTGTATCCCCAAAGGAAGGATCAGTTTCAGCTGTTTGTGTGTCAAAATATGTGATTTGGGCTCATCCAAGGAGAAACTGAGAGAAGAACTTTGTTCTGCTCACTTTTAATAAGTTTAGTAAGTACTGGGCCTATGTCTATAGCTTAAGAAGGATGTATGGCAGTCTTCCTGCACCTGGTAATAATTGTTTCTTTTTCTGTTACAGTCCTGTGGGAATCATAAATACAAGACCCTTCAGCTACCACAGCCAAACAATTTAGGGGCTCACTCCTTGGTTGGCAGTCATAAATGCTGTGGTGCCATATGTATAAATAACTCCTTTTAGGCAACTCTATAGGGCTCCTGTGAAAAGATAAAGATAGTTATCAGCTGGCTTCCCCACTCTCCAGAATGAATCACAGTCAGTCCCTTTATACCTGCTAAATTAGCCTAGCCCTCTTGTGGCACCTTTTAAAGAATGAAAACAGGCCTCTTTCAGGGTAAAACTGAGAGGTAGGCATTTTCTTTTTGCTCCTTCCTTGTCAAGCCCTACAAGGATAGCCCTCAGAAGCCCTTAAAATGCTTGCATGTTTTCTATAGTCTTATGGTTCTTGTTAACTTTTAAATGCAGATGTTTTAATACTCCATCCTTTAGGGGAAGTCTTTAAAGTTGGGTCACTAGTTGTTGAGTCCGAACACTTCATTCCTCAGGGAAAAGTTGAGGTTTTTTAATTCCTTCCAGATTCTTTGAGACTTTGCTGGGAATGGGGTTAATATCAAAAGTGTGTCTCAGCCTTTCCTACCATTTTAAAGTGGGTGATGTCGATATTTACTTGTTCACCTGATATGTAGGAGTTACTCAGCTAGTTTCTGGATTTCTTTCAAAGAGAATTGCTCTGTGTGTAGGTGTGGATTTGATGTATCCATGAAAGGAGGTGAGTTCCATTACTCCTATGTCACTGTCTTGGATCAGAACCTGTCTGTGATAACCTAAATGGGCTAAATCAATTCTAAAATATTTAGAAATTCAGAAATTCTGCTGCCCACTTTGTTTTGGGAGTGTTGAAGTGTAAGAAGAAAGGGATTAGATAATTTGCTTCATTTATTTTCATATAATCTGCCTTACTATTAACCTTATTCCTTATCCCATGCAAGAACATTAAAGATTTTATCAGTATGTGTCTAACATTGCAATATACTTTTTGTGTAAGTATATGAACTTAAAAATTCTTTCTTTTTTTCTTTACCCATGCCTCATGTATTAGTTCAAGGTCAGTTCCTTCTCTTACAGTTTTGATCTACTTGTCCTCTCATTCTTCATATCTTAATTTAAAATTTTTATATCTAACTATGAGCATGTGAACCTGTAGTTCTGTTTCCTCCTCTATTCCCAGTTTTACATTTGCCTGTTCTCAGCTTAAATTTTCAATGCATCCCCCCCCCCACAGGATTTCTTGAAAAAATATTTTCAACATGTCTTCAATTTTTGAGGTTTTTTTAAAATAATTTCTATAGTTTCTATTCTGACAATCACTTTTGCTACATCATAATCATTTTAATTTTGCATCATATGTAAAGTATTCTCAAGATCCCAATTGGAAACAGAAGTTGAGCATTTTCAAAAGATTTAGCTCATACTTTGGAAAATGTTTTATGGAGATATATTTGTTCCAACTTTTCAATTTATTCTACTTATATTTAACTGCTTAGTATATTCATATTCATATTTCTAGTGCTATTTTTCTCTTTACTTATTCTATCTAAGGGGAATGAACATAATCACCAGCATTATGAGTTGTTATGGATTTGGTCAGATTCTTTAAGCATCCTATTCAAATCTTTCAGCTTAGATGAAAGAAGAATGGTGATTTTATATCTGCAATTATTTTAGTTTAAGAAGTTAGAGATTATGTTATTCACTTATACATAATGTGTACTTTTCCAGGGTTAGTGGGAAATAGGCCTTAAAGTCACGTTATAAAACTTTAAAGACTCTACTTTAAAGAGATACTGATAATGTATTTTGGAAGGGTCAGCTCTGTGGTTTAGAAAAGGTCAGATTTGTATGTGAAAACAAGGGAATTTACAGCATATGTTCTTAAGAACAAATAAGGTATGGCATTGAAGGTGTCATGAAGCTTGTTAAAGGGAATAAAACATCAAAAATAACATTTTGATAACAACTTTTAGTATTGGTGTCCTTCTTTCCTGATGAGCAGTACACTATCTCATACTCCTCATCTGGAATTCAGCAGGCCTCTCCATACCTGCCAACCATAGGGAAAAAATTGTAAAGATGATATTGGGTATATTCTGCTATAAATTAAAACTTGCCATTGTATTAGGATAATGAACTGTGATGTGTTGGACCTAAGGCCCTTTCTATTGACTTCTTTCCTGAAATTCAATCCTTGCAGCCAGTAACTTCATGTTTTGTTAGCTTTTTTCCTCCCTATAATAATTATGCAGTTATTCGTGCAGCACTAGAGGCTTTTTATTGTGCCTCCTCCCCATTTCCATCTTCAAAAAATAAAAGCTTAATAGTTGTAAGTGCAAATCTCTTTCCCAATGTCACCTTGGATTCATAAACATACAACTGAAAGGTCAGGCACCACCAATTTGTGACCCCCTTTGAATATATTCATTTGTGTACATCTCATATCTCCCTGTTTCTTCCTGGTACATCAATCATCTGAGCTTACAACTTCTACTTTCATTGAGTCTTAAGTGGAGGCCATTCCACTTACCTCGTATGTTATATTTCCCTTTACATGTCAAATTGCAAGAGGTGTCAATTCTAAATTTTAAGTCATCATGTCTGATGATTTCAGTGTTGAAAAGCCTCGATGCTTTTTAATATCAGTCATGTTTACCTGGTTTCAGCCATGTATGCTATTTTGATTTTTCAATGTATTCCCTTTGGCATTTAAAAGAGTTGAAGAGAAAATAAGTTCAATTTCCAGTTTTACTGAGAAACATACTACTGGTGACACATATGGTAAAGAATCTACCTGTGATGCAGGAGATCCAGTTTCGATCTCTGGGTTGGGAAGATCTCCTGGAGAAGTAATTGGCAACCCACTCCAGTACTCTTGCCTGGAGAATTCCATAGACAGAGGAACCTGGCAGGTTACAGTTCATGGGCTCACAGAGTCAAACACAACTGATCAAGTAACTTTAACTTATACTGCTACTAATAACAACAAGAAAATAATAGCTTTTAAAAAAATCTTTTAAGTGTTTTGTACAAATAAATGTATATTTTTGTATTTTTAAAACACTAGAGTGTGAGGGAGGGATGAAAACAAATCATTATTACTACTATTACTTGCTTCTACCCCCAATGATTTGTGTAATATGTTCTATGGTATTACTTTATCAACAAATATATGACATCAATTTTATTTCATACATCAAACACAAAGTATGATAGCATGTCTTCAGGTCGATGTCATATTTAATGTGTAAAATACCTAGGACACATCATAAACATATGTGTGTATTTCTTTCTTCCAATTACTTAAAAATAATATAGCAACTAAAACCAATATTCCAGGGAAGCTTCAGTGCTGCAAGTTATTAAACTAGAGAATAATGTGCAAACATATTTTTTGTGAAAATCTAAAGTATTTTAAAATATTTTTTCAATTGAGGTATAGTTTATTTACAATCTTGTACCAGTATCTGCATTCAGCTAAGGGGATCAGTTATATATATATACATACATACTTTTTTTAATATTCTTTTCAGTTATGATTTATCACAGGATAGTGAATATAGTTTCCTGTATTATACTTTAGGACTTTGTTGTTTAAAAATTAAAAGCTTTTAAATAGCATAGATTTGTATGAAGAAACAGATAGTTTAGTAACAAACCTAGAGTTATTATTTTGTTT
Organism: Odocoileus virginianus; assembly: GCF_023699985.2. Classification (NCBI taxonomy): domain Eukaryota; kingdom Metazoa; phylum Chordata; class Mammalia; order Artiodactyla; family Cervidae; genus Odocoileus; species Odocoileus virginianus. The sequence goes on along the minus strand of NC_069675.1, from coordinate 54,646,759 downwards.
CATTAGGTTGAAGAAATAGTTATAAAAGTAAATGAATTATGAAAATGTCACCAGATGCTTTATTAAGGACATGTTTGAATATAACTTTCAATCTCTAGCCTTGAATTCATCTCCAGCATCAAAAACAGAAAAGTATAGAATGTTCCTTCTACCTACAATGTCCTTTAATGATATAGAGTAACTTTACCAAACTTTTAAATAATTTTAGCAAAGATAACACCAAATATAAAATGCCACAGTATAATTCCATAGAGAGATCTGAAATGTTGACTTGGGTATTGACGCTACGGAGACTATAAGAGTACTGAGCAAAATATCCTTAGCATTTTCTACATTTCAGACAGAAAAAAACTTTTCTCAAGATTTCTTGTCTCCTGGGGAATGTGTGGGCACAGCATTTTCTTACATTTTCTATTCATTTTGTCCTCATCCATCAACTTTACATTATATCTTTGGACAGAAATTTTTTGACAGTTGTCGACTTGGCTAAGATTCCTCAAAATGAAACTATTTTCATCCACAGGATTAGCCATTACAATGTCACTGTGTCTTTTATTGGGCTTTCTAATCACAACACAGACTTTGAAAGCAAATTAATATATAGGGGATCCAGAAGCTCAATGATAACATACCTCCAAAGATCTGTGACTAATTTACTGACAGGATTACTTTGTAAGTTCGTCCTTGTTTCTCATAACTCTCATATAGTGTGCTTGATCTAATGTCAGATACATTGGCTTATAAAACAATATACAGAAAAAAAGGTGATTCTCTACTATCTGTTTATGGGGGATATCAAATAAAGTGACATTGATGTGTCTTTGATGAAGTCAGACCTTGAGTCTGGCAAATTTCTTTGCCAATATTTGGCCATTTTATTCAGCCAAAAGTTGGCAATGAAGAAAAATATTTTTCCTTATCTACAATATTTAAGTAGTTAAATTTTCGCTTCTGTTCTAAGGTTCTGATTGAAGTCAGTCTTGCTGTATAGAACAGTATTGAACATTATTTTCCATCTCCATTTCCATTAGCCTAGCCAGCTTTGTTCATCAGAAGATTCTCTAGCTGCTCTTTCCAGGTGCAGGCATAAATTAATTTGTCCTCGTGAAGAGTCACTCTTTAACCATATGTTCACAATAAAATTAGCCAATTTGTTACATGAATGGCTGGGAGACTTGAAGAATTAAGAACAATGAAAAACCTTTACTATTCATTTTCTTAGGAAGAGTAGCTGCTGCTTTTTTTTGGAGCAAACACTGCCTAACATCCCTAGAATGAGATATATATACACACACACCTTCTGTCCCTTCGGTGGACAGTTACATTGTCAAGACAATGCACATTAAATAGAGGACACATTTGAGTGGTTACTTTGCTTTGCAGTTGCAGCTGTTTTATTCCGGCGAGTCTCCCTGTCTTTATCAAGATGCATTTTAAATCACATTTCCTTAGGGATAACTGGATCTGCCATGCTTGGTTATCAAGTTTCCTTCCCATCTGTTACAGTTCCTATTATAGTTGCAGTAAAATACCACAAGCAGACTGGCTTGATATGTATAGAACTGAAAATATTTGGCTTTGTGACCAAGCATTTAAACCTTACTTAACTCCGAAGTGAAGAGAGACATGATCTGATTTTCTGTAGTTTGATTTTCACTGCCAGCCGGCTTTACCAGTCTCCTGCCTCAGTTGGGATCTGAGTTATTCAAAGTTATTTGATATAAAGTGAAATAAACTTGGTGTGGGAATGAGAAAGCACCTCTTTTAATCTCACTTGCCCTTTCTAAAAATCAGTTTTGGCAAGCCAATTATCTCTCTTGAGCATGAATTACAAAATTAGAAGTATCAGGTGTAATAAAACCAGCACCAATCTTGGGATCTTAGAATGTGGTTTCAGTTGACATTCTCTGCTTAACACTTTTGCACTATAATTTCTTGGGTAATTTAATTAAGTACTCAAACTACCGCTTCTTCTTTTGTTACACGGGGATAATAAAAAATCTTCCTGAAAAGGTGAGGGGAGAGTAAATAATAACGTGTGCTAACCTTTATGTCACGCAGCATAGCAGAGAACTATTCTAGTAGTTGTTCAGTTTAAGTTATAGAGTGATATTCAGGAAGAAGATCAGAAACCTTTAAAATAAAACTACATATTCTCTGGGATCTTCCTGTATGTCCCTGTCAGAACAAATAAAGATTAAAACTTTTTCTTACTCTTTTTTCCACTTAAAGATTTATTTACTGATAATATGTCCTATTGACTTTGTACAGAATATAAGAAAAATCAATAAAATGATTTCATACATAAATGGAAATGAATGTGTTTATAAAAACTTAATAAAAATGAGGTAGAGTGGGAAAATAATTTAAGACACTTGTTTTAAATTATTTCTAGAATGGTCTGAACAAAATTATGAAATCTGTGGGTGGTGGAATTTTAGTTATGGAGTGAAATCTAGTATTTCATTTGAAATAATTTCAGTTTTTAATTTTCTTTATTTTTAAAAGAGATATGCCCTTAATGCACGTCCCCATTATCTACATCTTAAAATACATATTACCTATTCAAGGAAATTATCTTTAATTTAAAACTTGACTCAGATGTTGTTGTTGTTGCAGTTCAGTTACTAATGGCCCACTCTTTGTGACCCCATGGATGGCAGCACTTCAGGCTCCTCTGTCTTCCATTATCTCCGGGAGTTTATTCAAATTCATGTCCATTGAATCAGTGATGCCATCTAAGCAACTCATCCTCTGCTGCCCCTTTCTACTTTTGCCTTCAATCTTTCCCATCATCAGGGTCTTTTCCAGTGAATCAGCTCTTCATACCACTTGGCCAATGTATTGGAGCTTCAGCTTCAGCATCAGTCATTCCGATGAATATTAAAAGTTGATTTTCTTTAGGATTTACTAATTTTATCTCCTTGTAGTCCAAGGAACCTCAAGAGGCTTTTCTAACACCACAGTTCAAAATCATCAGTTTTTCGGTACTCAACAATTCTTTATAGTCCAACTCTCACATATGTAGATGACTACTGGAGAAACCATAGCTTTGACTATATGGCCCTTTATTGGCAAAGTGATGTCTCTGCTTTTAACATGCTACTAGGTTTGTCATAGCTTTCCATCAAAGGAGAAAGCCTCTTTTAATTTAAAGAATGTAATCATTGTCTGCACTGATTTTGGAACACAAGAAAACAAAACTTGTTACTGCTTCCAGTTTTTCCCCTTCTATTTGTCATGAATTAATGCGATCAGAGGGGCTTCCCAAGTGGCACAGTGGTAAAGAATCTGCCTGCAATGTGGGAGACCCTGGTTTGATCCCTGTGTCAGGAAAATCCCCTGGAGGAGGGAATGGCAAACCACTCCAGTATTTTTGCCTGGAGAATTCCATGGACAGAGAGCCCTAGCAGGCTACAATGGGGTCACAAAGAATCAGATGTAACTGAGAGACTAACACTGCTACCAATTGGATCTGATGGGGCCTTTCCAGGTGTTGCTAGTGGTAAAGAACATACCTGCCAACACAAAAGATGTAAGAGATGTGGGTTCAATCCCTGGGTCAGGAAGATACCCTGGAGGAGGGCATGGCAACCCACTCCAGTATTGTTGCCTGGAGAATCCCATGGACAGAGGCACCTGGGAGGCTATAGTCCATAGGGTCACAAAGTCGGAAACGACTGAACTGACTTAGTACATACATAATGGAACCAGATGCCATGATCTTCATTTTTCTAATGTTGAGTTTCAAGTCAGCTTTTTCACTCCTCTTTCACCCTCATCAGGAAGCTCTTTAGTTCCTCTTCACTTTCTGCCATTAGAGTGGTATGCTCTGCATATCTGAGGCTGGTGATATTTCTCCCAACAACCTTGATTCCAGCTTGTGATTCATTAAGCCCAATATTTCCCCTGTTGTACCCTATATAGAAGTTAAATAAGCAGGCTGACAATATGCAGCCTTGATGTACTCCTTTCCCAAATTTGAACCAGTCCATTGTTTCAAATCTAGTTCTAACTTGCTTCTTGACCCACACAAGGTTTTACAGGAGATAGGCAAGGTGGTCTGGTATTCCCATCTCTTTAAGAATTTTCCACAGTTTGCTGTTATCTACAGAGTCAAAGGCTTTAGCATAGTCAATGAAGCAGAAGTAGATGTTTTTCTGGAATTTCTCTGCTTTCTCCATGATCCAACAAAAGTTGACAATTTGATATCTTGGTCCTCTGCCTTTTCTGAGCCCAGCTTGTACGTTTAGAAGTTCTCAGTTCATGTACTGCTGGAACCTAACTTGTAGGATTTTGAACGTTAGCTTGCTAGCATGTGAAATGAGTGCAGTTGTGCAGTAGTTTGAACATTCTTTGGCATTGCCCTTTTTTTTGTGATTGAAATGAAAACTGACCTTTTCCAGTCCTGTCGCTGCTGCTGAGTTTTCCAAATCTGCTGGCATATTGAGTGCAGCACTTTCATAGCATCATCTTTTAGGATTTGAAATAGCACAACCGGAATTCTATCAGCTCCACTAGCTTTGTTTATAGTGATGCTTCTTAAGGACCACTTGACTTCACATTCCAGGATGTCTGGCTCTAGGTGAGTGATCACACCATTGTGGTTATCTGTGTCAATAAGATCTTTTTGTGTATAGTTCTTTTGTGTATTCCTGCCACCTCTTCTTAATATCTTCCGCTTCTGTTAGGCTCATGGTTTCTATCCTTTATTGTGCTCATCTTTGAATGAAATGGTCCCTTGGTATCTCTAGTTTTCTTGAAGAGATCTCCAGTCTTTTCCATTCTATTGTTTTCCTCTATTTCTTTTCACTGTTCACTTAAGAAGGCTGTCTTCTCTCTCCTTGCTATTCTTTGGAACTCTGCATTCAGATGGGTATATCTTTCCTTTTCTCCTTTGTTTCTCACTTTTTTTTTCCCCCAGCTATTTGTAAGATCTCCTCAGATAACCATTTTGCCTTTTTGCGTTTCTTTTTCTTCAGATGGATTTGGTTACTGCCTCCTGTACAATGTTACAAACCTCCATCCATAGTTCAGGCATTCTGTTTATCAGACCTAATCCCTTGGATCTATTTGTCACTTCTACTGTATAAGGGATTTGATTTAGGTCACATCTGAGTGGCCTAGTGGTTTTTCCTACTTTATTCAATTTAAGTCTGAATTTGGCAATGAGTTCTGTATAATATAGGTAATAGGAAATAAATGCAACTGTCTAAATCTAGAAAAAAAGTATGGATAACTTTTTTCCATGGAGTAAAATCCTATTTTTCTCCCTCAATAGTTCACCAAAAAAAGAAATAAATAAAAATTAAAGAGATAAGAGAAAAAATATAGAGAAAAAACAGAATGAGTGTATTAACTCAGAGATAATAATTTTAATAATAAATTAATTAACAACTAATAGCAAAAATGCATATAAATTAAGTAAAATTTAATGAAATATTGGTATATATGTGAAAAAGGCAAAGACAGAACCCCCAAAGGAATTCTTCCCTTACTTGTTTATAATGCCATTTATACCTTTTCATGAATAATGTCAGAGTCAACTCCCCACTCCACCCCAGAAAAGTGATTTTTTTTTTTTTTTTTCAATAGAGGCACAAATGAGAACAGATTTCAAGTAAAGCCAAGTAAGATATGAAAAAGCAAAAAACATTTCCTGCAAATAGTTCAAAATAAGATTGTATCCCATAGAATACATCCCACCAAGGTGGAATGAACCCTACTAAGTGAATTTCAGTAAAAATCCGCAGAAGCATTCCTGGTTCAGGGCCACCATTTACAGCTCTACTTTCCCACTCACAAGCCTTACTGATTCAAGAAAAGAAAAAGTAGATTCTACAACACCCAGTCATTACAGTGAAACTCAAAATGAGGCAAAAAGATAAAAATCACTTTACACCAGGATAGAATAAATGTACATTTGTGATATAAACACATTAGCCATAGTCAGATGGAAAGAAAACACTAGAATCAAGTGTGTTTGTGCCAGAGAAGCAGAGAGAGAGCTACAGAAACAGAGGGAAAAGCAAGAAACCTAAAAATCCACCTTAGATGAAACAGTTTTAAAATACAATATATGGCACATAAAAATGTAGAATTTCAGGCAGAAAATAATTTTTCTGCCTATAGACATTAAGATTTTTGCCCATAGAATTTATTTATTTATTTATTTTTTTTTATAGACCTCCCTATTTTTAAGCTTGTAACTACATGGAATTTAAGCAGTGTCTGGCTTTTTTTTTTTTTTTTTTTTTGATCAGGTCAATGAGAAGGTTATACTACATGAGACATAAAACTTAGCAATATGTTTTATGAGTTATGTTTTGGTGTGTAGACTAGAAAATGTTCCTTAAAGGTTTAATTCCAGTATTCTTCTCTCACATTAAAAAAAAAAAAAGTGAAAAATTATGAATTGACACATTTTTCTGAAAAGCCTAAATCATGGCAAAGAAGTACCTAATATAGAGAAAAAATGGCTAAAGGTGAAAAAACTAAGACAAAGCGAGCATGTTGTTAACTAAAGGGAAGCTAAAGTTATTATTACATTAGTTGAACATGACCACATGATATCTAAAATGAGTTAAAAATAATAAGTGGTATTATTGCAAATTCAAAAACAAATTAAAAATATAATTTCCATTACTTAAATAAATGGTTAAACTTTAAAAAAGAACAAAGATAGAGAGATAAATTTCTGAATAAAAGATAAATGATGTAGAGAAACATCTAATATTGAACTATTAGGAGTTTAGGAACAGATCACAGAGAAAAGAAAGCAGAGGAAATTATTAAAGAAACAGCACAGTCAAATATGCTAGAGATGATGAGAGATGCACAAATATGCAAAAAACAACAACAACTTTGTAAGGGACAAAATAGCAAGGTTAAATAGGGAATCGTTCATAGAACCATTTAAAGAGAAAAATTAGATTAAAAGATTTGAATTGACATCAGATTTTTAATTAACAAGGTTAGCCCACTTTGAGGGCTTCTCAAAGTGGAGATGAAAGGAATATTTAGAGATCTAAATATAAATGAAAAAGGGGAGTCTCTTGAGAGATCATCAAACTATTGCTGACATTTTACAAATTTCTAAATTATGTGAGATGTGGTTACAGAAAGAAAGTGTATAATTATTACAAAATTTGCCTAGTATAAGGAAATGTTAGTGTCAAAATTGACACCTTGAAGAATGTTCTCACTACTGGGACTTCAGGTAATTTGTATACACTACCTGAAAATATAAACTTTATCTTTTTCTTCCCTTTTTCTGCCCAGACTATACTATGTATAGACTAGTATCATGTGTTTTAGGGAAGAGATGGGATGACTGGCATCTATAACCATTCACCCCTCATTGAGACAAAGGTTTCAGGATGCTAGGCAGCTCATGCAGGGTGTGTCTAACCAAACACACACCCTCATGGAATGGATTAACTCTGCCATCCATACGATGTGGTCAAACGCAGGAGAGCTCCCAGATACTGTGGGTAAATGGCATACCTATGTTGAGTTGACCCAAGTGGTGAGAGAACTAGGCATGAAACAGTCGATCTTTAACCCAAATACCCAAGGTCCAGATGACGATTGCTTTACTGGAAGCATTTTAGACATTAATTTGAACAATGCCCCATCTACCTCTTTTGGATCCCTGACTGTTATTCTTGCACCCTATGTGGGGTGCCCCATCTATGAGGTGACCCCCATGATGGCTAGCTTGGGAGAATTGAGGGTCAGTGGCAGGCACAGTGGACTAGAAGTGTGAAGATGCCAAAGAGAACCTGAGCTGGTAAAGGCCCCATCTGGGTGACAAGGATGCAAATGTGGGCTGGTTTGCTGGCAGCAGGAGTTGACAGAAACAAAATTGATAGCCCAGTGGTCTGCTTCTAGAGCTGCGAAGGCAGCTGAGATAAGAGCAGCAGTTTATCAAGTTTGAGAATCACTCAGAGGAAGAGAAATAGGAAGTTCAGTTAAAAGATTACATGGCACCCATGGATGTTCCTATCGATGATGCCCTTTTCCACTTTGAATAGGGCTCAGCCCAAGGTGTCCTCCTGAAGAGACCAAGCAGAGACAGGAGACCCCATGTAGAACTTGCAATTCTCTCATCATCAGCTAATGAATGTATAAAGGAATGACCCTAGTTGACACTGGTGATGAATGTAACCTTGTTTTCAGCAAGCCAGAAGCTGAGCCCTAGATGTAGAACAGTGTACTATAAAGGCTGTGTCCTGTGATGTAGATTTAGTAGAACAGTTACTGTAAAGGTTATGTCCTATGATGGGCTACCAACCTTTGTTTTTTTTTGTTTTTTGTTTTTGTTTTGTTTTGTAAATTTAGAACAGTGTGAAGCATTTTGGATCATGTGGGTGGGCTGTGAATGCTGTGAAGGTCCCCTCCTTGAAGGGCGTACCCGGTGCCTATGGGGGCTTTGGTGGGTCCTTAATAAAAACCCCTGCAGGAGGAGAGTTGCCCCTGTGGAGGCTTCACTGCAATTTCACAAGGACAAACAGTGAACTGGACTTAGCCGTGGAAGATAAAGGGTGGTGATTTCACACTGAATAATTCTCACAAACACACAAGATTATGAGAGACAGCGCAGGGAGAGCTCGAGGAGAAGCAGCTCCCTGAGAAAATGCTGAGTGTGTATTTTATTGGTAAGTTACCTTGTAATCATTAAGAGCAGTAAAGCAAGACAGAGACCAGAACTCAAGGATTAAAGAAGCTTCCTCCTGGAAGTCTGGAGGTAATTGCATGTGAGTGGTAAAGAAAGGTCTTTGAAGATAATGGGGTTTGTTCTGCAGACAGAACAGCATCTAGCTAATGCTGACATGTCAGGTAAGACATCTAACTTAAGGGTAGGGGAGAGCAAGCAAGGAAGAGGGAATGAGTAAGATTAAATTCCAGGAGACATTTCTGAGAAAGCATTAAAACATGGTTCCCACAATAAAGGCACTGCACATGCAGAGGGTGGCTCTTCTAGCCCCATGAGGATAAGGACTGCGACATGACTTCCAGGAGGTACCTGGTACTGAGTATTGCTTTGTACTGGGGATGTAACTGATGTTGTAGCTACCGCTGTTGCAAGATATAAAGTGTTAGCATTGCTCACCGAGAAAATATCACATGAGATGGATTGCACATAGATTGCGAGGTGAGAGACCCTGAAGGGGTGGAGGGTAGGGAAAGAGCAAATTAGCCACGATGGCGTGGTCAGTCTTTCACCTCAAGACCTCTCATTCTTGCCCCACGTTTTTTAAATGACTGTGTAATAGCTGAGATCACTTATAGCATGCTGCGTGTGCGTCATAAGGTCCTTGCTTGGTCATGGGCCAAGTGTATATAAGCTTCACCTGAAAAAGCCCTGAAGGGTTGTGTGTGGTTCTGTTATGTTCTGTCTGCTGCTCTGGCTGCTGTGCCAGCCAGGAGGGAATAAGTGTGTCTGCAGTTCCCAGGGCGCCTCACATTTTCTTCCCAGCCTCTGAGCTCACACCTTGCTACCACGGATTCAGTGAAGAGTGTGCACAGTGAGACACGGTAAGACAATGGCACTGTGAGTCGGATCAACAAGATAACTGTTAAGGGTTTTCTTGTGTTTTCTAAAGAAAGCATCTGTGGAATCAGCCTTGTGACTTTGTCAGTCATCACCTTGATACTCTAGAACTTTGAAAGTCATGAAAGGAAAGATGCTTTGGTTTTGAGAAAGAAATATGCCAGAGAAGTTCCATTAGTTCCCACTGATAAGAGATCCAAATAAGGACCTCTGGCTGGAAATAATAGGGAGAGATAGACAATGAGAAAAAGAGGGAGAACATGAGATTAAAAAAAAATACAAAATATCAATTTATCCTTGAGAAAATGATGACAGGTTTACTTGAGGAAAGTGCTATTATCTGTGGGAGCATGGGACTTCCTTTATAAAGGATGACAGCAAATTCATGGAATTTTTGTCACTGATATTGTGGTTAAATCACATAGAGTGCATTATGTTAATGTGCATTGTAAGCATGGTTGGCAACTAAAAAAGGATAAGGTGAGTGGTTTAATGACTTAGTCTAAAGTGTGGCTTTGGATTGAAGAGAATTCAAGTAATATATTTCAGAAATTTCTGAGGGAAAAATCAAAGAGACTTCAAAATGATCTTGAGAGACTTGAATTTCCCATTTAATTTACACTTGGCTTCCTTGCACAGTTGGTAAAGAATCTGCCTACAATGTGGGAGACATGAGTTTGACCCCTGGGTTGGGAAGATCCCCTGGAGGAGGGCATGGAAACCCACTCCAGTATTCTTGCCTGGAGAATCCCCATGGATAGAGGAGCCTGGCAGGCTACAGTCCATGGGGTCACAAAGAGCTGGACACAACTGAGTGACTGAACACAGCACAGGCATATATATGGGCTTCCCTGGCAGCTCAGACAGTAAAGAATCTGCCTTCAATGCAGGAGACCCATGTTCAATCCCTGGGTCAGGAGAAAGGGATGGCTATCCACTCCAGTATTCTTGCCTGGATAATTCAATGGACAGAAGAGTCTGGACGGCTACAGTTCATGAGGTCTCAAAGAGCTTCACACGACTGAGTGACTAACAGTTTTACTTTCCGGCACATATATGGGAAGATGTTCCCAAAAAAAAAAAAAAAAAAACCAGGAGATTACAGAAATATCTCTGGTCCTGAATAACAAACATACTATGTCAACAAAGAAACGGAGAAGACAATGGCACCCCACTTCATTACTCTTGCCTGGAAAATCGCATGGACGGAGGAGCCTGGTAGGCTGCAGACCATGGGGTTGCTAAGAGCCAGACACGACTGAGCGACTTCCCTTTCACTTTCATGCATTGGAGAAAGAAATGGCAACCCACTCCAGTGTTCTTGCCTGGAGAATCCCAGGGATGGGGGAGCCTGGTGGGCTGCCGTCTATGGGGTCGCACAGAGTCGATCGGACACAACTGAAGAGACTTAGCAGCAACAGCAGCAATAAAAGAAAAGACAGCAACTCACACTTTCTCTTCTTCATGCTCACCCTCATTAAACAAAAACAAACAAGCAAAAAACTAAAACGTCTAGTCTCTCATCATCACTGTATCTCAGTTACAGGGTGTTGATATTTTGGATTCTGCATTCCAGATTTCCTGCAAATTCTTTCTAGAAAAAGACATAAATCCCTAAGTGTTGTTTTACCTAATACTAAAACTACTACTGCTAAGGTGGCCCTCATTAAGAGTTAGCCAGAATAGTACTTCCACCCCTTCACAACAATGAATGTTTTCCTTGGTAACATATCATTCAAAATCGAGGGAAGTTACTTCCCTTTTAAGCTGCTTTTTGTATGCCTGTTAGCAATTTTTCTCTTCTGCTTGTTGCTAGAGTTCTGCTAAAGTTCCATTCCATTATTTTACCCAAAGGCCATGTATAGTATAAGAAGTATCCTCTAGTCTTATATCATCTGTTACATGTTTTGCTGAAAATATTCCAAACTTTGGAATCATTTCCTAATATACATGCAAGTTTTGATTCTTGACAATAAGGTCTTCAATGTTTTGTTTCATTTGCTACTCTGACTTGCATACCAAAGTTTAATTTATATCAAATTTACTGTAAGCTAATACTTGAATATTCTAAGCGCCAGCACTATGAAATTAACTTCTAAAATGAGTGAATTGGAAAAAACTCTGTAACTTGAAATACAGACACAAATTTCTTATTTTACCACTAAGAAAAATTAGGAATATTTAGAAAAGATTCTTTTGGCATCTCAATTTCCTCATCCATAAAATATATGTTCAGCCAGGTACTTTGTGAGGATATGTACAACTCTAATATAATATAATCCAAATCTATTTTAAATTCCCAAAAGTGTGCAATGAAGTATATCATCAAAAATGCTTTGTTTTCAAATATTCCAAGACTCATAGAATTCCATCTGTTCCTCTAGGAAATTCAAGTGGCACCTTAGCATACTGAAAACTTTGAGAATTACAACAGGAAAGAACCTGCTCAGAATAATTATGTGTAATTCCCATTATCATCAACAAAACATAATTTAGAAACCATAAATCTCATGTGATAAACCCCTCCCAAGTATCTCACATTTCTTAACTCTGTAAAAAAGCTAACATGTGTTTTTTTGTTGTTAAATATTCCCCTGATAGTTGAAAAATTACTTCAATGGTCACAATGAAGTGATATATGCTATGAATGGGATGGAGAATAATGTCACTTTATTTCTCCAAGCAGCAGGTGTTCATCAAGGACTTCAATATCAAACAAAAGTAGTGGATAAGGGTATGAGAAGGTGTGGCTTTGACAGAAATAAGAATTCAACTGTTTATGTTGGGTGCAACATACCCTCTGCGCAAATTTTATTAAGCATGCAATTATTCACAGTTTAGATAACAAGTATAACAAAATAGGATGTAAATTCTAATTAGTTCCTAAAAACAGGTTCTTTTTGCAATTCATTTGACCTTTAAACAAAGTCTGAATTGGAGAGTACTCAAAAGAATTATAATTTGCAACACATTGATATTAAACTAAGATTTTTGTTTGCTGACTTAACCCCTCATATCACCACACATTAAGGACTGACTTCTAGTGAAGGTATACTTTATAGGTTCAATGTTGCAAAACTCTAAAATTAGTATTCAGAATTTGGGGACAACAATAAAAAAATGTGGAAATCAAGGTACAAGCCCCAAAATGCATATATGTCTTAACTTGAATAATTATTAAGTTTCTTTTAAAGCACTTATAAGAAGCAGTGTAGTTTGTGCACTCCTCAGACACATTGAAAATTAGCCTATCTTAGGATAGCCCTTTCAAAGTGTAATAAAGAAATGAAGCTTTCAGAAATATGTCACAAGAAACAGTAGAGAAAGTTCTCCAAATAATAAGGAATTTCCCACCTTCCATTTCACAAAGTAGACTGTGTACAGATACAGCTACCTGCAATTTGAGTATCCTATGGGAATTATAAAAATAATTACATTTTTGATGCATATAAAAATGTTACCAGTATCTCCACTTGGAGGATAAAATGAGTAGTTAAGAAGACACATGTGTAACTTCTGGGTTGAGGGGGAGGCAAAGAACACAGCATTTCTCCATAATCACCAATGGAGGTGTCTCTTCTACAGTGTGCACTTCCCTTTACTCATCTCCAATATCTTGGCATTCTGTGTATGCCACGCCTAGTAGGAGATAGGGGGAAATCCTGCCTGCACTGAGATATCTTACAATTTAGGGATCTTGAAATAAAAATTAAGTTGACTTATAGAAAACACAGGAATGTGATTTTTTCTTGCATACCCAAGTTTGTAAGTTAAAATACATGTGCACATCTTTTTAACTGCTCTTATCTTTCAGTTCAGTTCAGTCACTCAGTCACGTCAGACTCTTTGTGACCCCATGGACTGCAGCATGCCAGGCTTCCCTGTCCATCACCAACACCTAGAGCTTGCTCAAACTCATGCCCATCGAGTCAGTGATGCCATCCAACCATCTCTTTTTCTATCATCCTCTTCTCCTCCTACCTTCAGTCTTCCCCAGCATCAGGGTCTTTTCCAATGAGTCGGTTCTTCACATCAGTTGGCCAAATATTGGAGTTTCAGCTTCAGCATCAGTCCTTCCAATGAATATTCAGGACTGATTTCCTTTTGGATTGACTGCTTTGATCTCCTTGCAGTCCAAGGGACTCTCAAGAGTCTTCTTCTTTCAAGGATCATTGGAAGAATTTGATTATCCTATAGTATAAAATGAACCTCTGTCCATAGTTCATCAGGCACACTGTCTATCAGATCTAGTCCCTTAAATCTATTTCTCACTTCCACTGTAGAGTCAAAAGGGATTTGATTTAGGTCATTCATGAATGGTCTAGTGGTTTTCCCCACTTTCTTCAATTTAAGTCTGAATTTGGCAATAAGGAGTTCATGATCTGAGCCACAGTCAGCTCCAAGTCTTGTTTTTGCTGACTATATAGAGCTTCTCCATCTTTGGCTGCAAAGAATATAATCAATCTGATTTTGATGTTGACCATCTGGTGATGTCCATGTGTAGAGTCTTGTGTTGTTGGAAGAGGTTGTTTGCTATGACCAGTGTGTTCTCTTGGCAAAACTCTATTAGACTTTGCTCTCCTTCATTCTGTACTCCAAGGCCAAATTTGCCTGTTACTCCAGGTGTTTCTTGACTTCCTACCTTTGCATTCTGGTCCCCTATAATGAAAAGGAGATCTTTTTTGAGTATCAGTTCTAAAAGATATTGTAGGTATTCATAGAACAGTTCACTTCAGCTTCTTCAGCTTTACCGATTGGGGCATAGGCTTGGATTACTGTAATATTGAATGGTTTGCCTTGGAAACGAACAGAGATAATTCTGTCATTTTTGAGATTGCATCCAAATACTGCATTTTGGACTCTTCTTTTGACTATGATGGCTACTCCATTTCTTCTAAGGGATTCCTGCCCGCAGTAGTAGATATAATGGTCATCTGAGCTAAATTCACCCATTCCAGTCCATTTAGTTCACTGATTCCTAGAATGTTGACATTTACTCTTGCCATCTCCTGTTTGAGCACTTCCAATTTGCCTTGATTCATGGACCTAACATTCCAGGTTCCTATGCAATATTGCTCTTTATAGCCTTGGACCTTGCTTCTATCACCAGTCACATCCATAACTCGGTATTGTTTTTGCTTTGGCTCCATCCCTTCATTCTTTCTGGAGTTATTTCTTCAGTGATCTCCAGTAGCATTTTGGGCACCTACTGACCTGGGTAGTTCCTATTTCAGTATCCTCTCATTTTGCCTTTTCATACTGTCCATGGGGTTCTCAAGGCAAGAATACTGTAGTGGTTTGCAATTCCCTTCTCCAGTGGACCACATTCTGTCAGACCTCTCCACCATGACCCATCCATGTTGGGTGGCCCCACACAGCATGGCTTAGTTTCATTGAGTTAGACAAGACTATGGTCCATGTGATCAGATAGGCTAGTTTTCTGTGATTATGGTCTTAGTGTGTCTGCCCTGTGATGCCCTCTGGCAACACCTACCATCTTACTTGGGATTCTCTTACCTTGGATGAGGGGTATCTCTTTATGCCTGCTCCAGCAAAGCACAGCCCTGCTCCTTACCTTGGCCCAGGGGTATCTTCTCACCTCCGCTGCTCCTGACCTTGAACGTGGAGTAGCTCCTCTGATGAACTATGGATGGAGGTTCGAGACATTGTACAGGAGACAGGGATCAAGACCATCCCCATGGAAAAGAAATGCAAAAAGGCAAAATGGTTGTCTGAGGTGGCCTTACAAATAGCTGTGAAAAGAAGACAAGCAAAAAGCAAAGGAGAAAAGGAAAGATATTCCTATTTGAATGCAGACTTCCAAAGAATAGCAAGGAAAGATAAGAAAGCCCTCTTCAGTGATCAATGAAAAGAAATAGAGGAAAACAACAGAATGGGAAAGACTAGAGATCTCTTCCAGAAAATTAGAGATACCAAGGGAATGTTTCATGCAAAGATGGGTTCGATAAAGGACAGAAATGGTATGGACCTAACAGAAGCAAAAGATATTAAGAAGAGGTGGCAAAAATACCCAGAAGAACTGTACAAAAAAGATCTTCATGACCCAGATAATCATGATGGTGTGATCACTCACCTAGAGCCAGGCATCCTGGAATGTGAAGTCAAGTGGGCCTTGGAAAGCATCACTAAAAAAAAAGCTAGTGGAGGTGATGGAATTCCAGTTGAGTTATTTCAAATCCTGAAAGATGATGCTGTGAAAGTGCTGCACTCAATATGTCAGCAAATTTGGAAGACTCAGCAGTGGCCACAAGACTGGAAAAGGTCAGTTTTCATTCCCAAAGAAAGGCAATGCCAAAGAATGCTCAAACTACCGTATGATTGAACTCATCTCACACACTAGTAAAGTAATGCTCAAAATTATCCAAGCCAGGCTTCAGCAATACGTGAAGTGTGAACTTCCAGATGTTCAAACTGGTTTTAGAAAAGGCAGAAGAACCAGAGATCAAATTGCCAATATCCGCTGGATCATCGGAAAAGCCAGAGAATTCCAGAACTACATTTATTTCTGCTTTGTCAAAGCCTTTGACTGTATGGATCACAGTAAACTGTGGAAAATTCTTAAAGTGTTGGGAATACCAAACCACCTGACTGCCTCCTGAAAAATCGGTATGCAGGTCAGGAAGCAATAGTTAGAACTCAGCATGGAACAACAGACTGGTTCCAAATAGAAAAAGGAGTACATCAAGGCTGTATATTATCACCCTGCTTATTTAACTTACATGCAGAGTACATCAAGAGAAATGCTGGGCTGGATGAAACACAAGCTGGAGTCAAGATTGCCAGGAGAAATGTCAATAACCTAAAATATGCAGATGACACCACCCTTATGGCAGAAAGTGAAGAAGAACTAAAGAGCCTCTTGAAGAAAGTGAAAGAGGAGAGTGAAAAAGTTGGCTTAAAGCTCAACATTCAGAAAAGTAAGATCATGGTATCTGGTCCCATCACTTCATGGTAAATAGATTTGGAAATAGTGGAAACGGGGGGCTTCAAAATCACTGCAGATGGTGACTGCAGCCATGAAATTAAAAGACACTTACTCCTTGGAAGGAAAGTTATGACCAACCTAGATAGCATATTAAAAAGCAGAGACATTACTTTGCCAACAAAAGTCCATCTAGTCAAGACTATGGTTTTCCACTTGTCATGTATGGATGTGAGAGATGGACTATAAAGAAAGCTGAATGTGGAAAAATTGATACTTTTGAACTATAGTGTTGGAGAAGATGCTTGAGAGTCCCTTGGACTGCAAGGATATCCAACCAGTCCATCCTAAAGATCAGTCCTGGGTGTTCATTGGAAGGACTGATGCTGAAGCTGGAACTCCAGTCCTTTGGCCACCTCATGCGAAGAGTTGACTCATTGGAAAAGACCCTGATGCTGGGAGGGACTGAGGGCAGGAGGAGAAGGGGACATCAGAGGATGAGATGGCTGGATGGCATCACTGACTCGATGAACATAGGTTTGAGTAAACTCAAGGAGTTGGTGATGGACAGGGAGGCCTGGTGTGCTGCGATTCATGAGGTCACAAAGAGTCGTACATGACTGAGCGACTGAACTGATAGTATAAAACATACTTTTATTTTTATTGTAAGAGACACAAGTGCTAGTGATTACTACATTCATTATGTAGAAGAATCTTTCTGGAAATGAAGTTGATTTACTATGGGAGGACAAATCAAGAGATAAAGAGAAAGACCTAGGATAGGTGAGTCATTGATGTCCAAATCAGGTTGTATCTTAAATTAGCATTCACTTGGCCTTACAAATACCAAAATCCAATAAATCTTCCTTGACCTTTAAAATTTATTTAAAATCTAATTTGTGTTGTTTTTTTTAATTAATTAAAACCTAAACACACACTGATAATGGGTTCCGAATGATTTAAGTATCTTCTACATATCCACCCAGTAAAAAACAAAGTTAGATTCAGTGCAAGATTGTCCACTGCTAAGTCACTTCATTGTCCAACTGCTTGCTACCCTGTGGACTGTAGCCCACCAGGCTCCTCCATGCATAGTGTTATCCAGGTAAGAATACTGGAGTGGATTGCCATGCCTGCCTCCAGGGGATCTTCCCGGCCCAGGTATCGAACTTGCATCTCTATTGTCTCCTGCATTGGCAGGCACTTTCTTTACCACTAGCACCACCTGGGAAGCCCTGCAAGATTGCCTACTTCTTTTCTATTTACCAGCACCCTTAGCCTTTCAAATGAATCTTATTATACATTAAAAAAGACTCATGGTAAACTATTTGATATCAGAATTATTGAACTCCATGTTCACTTCTTTCTTTTCCAATTGTTGTATACTAGTATTTAATTATCTAATTTTTTATCTAATAATATTTGATTAACTATCTACTTATTCATCTTCCTAAAAATAATGATAGTCATATTGGTACTATGATCCCCAGACTGATTAAATCAATTAATATATATATAAAATCTTTTTAAAACTGTACAGCATCACAAAAATAGGAAATTTATAGTTGTTTTTAAATTATGAAGTTAAGATAATTTAATAAAATTTTATTAGGAAAATATTTAACTCTTCTTCTCCTGGTAATTACTTTTAATAAACATATTTTCAAGGCATTTTATTACTATCAGGAAAACAGAATGCAGAGATCTTTATCATTATACCATGTAATAAAATGGCAATTTAATTACCTGACAGTTTGAGTTGATATTTAAAATGAATGTTTAATACTCTGGCTGTATGGATTTATATTTTGAATTGTGATTTCAAATATTACTCAAGTATGCAAATCCTTTCTCTTATTTTCATTGAACAACTGTAGGAAGAATTCTAATTGTAATGCAAATCACACTTGTTTATGTGAATATGTGGTTTTGCCTCAGAGAAATTATGAATTAATTTGCTTTTAGTGAGAAAGTATTTGAGCACAAAGAATGAGAAAATAGGTGAAAATGGAAGTAAAACATCTTGATCATATAAGAGGCCTTAAGGAAAAAGGCATAGTATATTATTTTTGTGTGTTTCAAGACATAATGTTGTTGCACATGTTACATTTTAGGAAATATAATGCTACCTATAATATAATCAAATTTAATTATGTTCTTAAGTGTTAATATAAAATATAAGTATATATGTGCTATTCACAATGAAGAACTAATGAAAACACATATGTATGTATATGTATTTAACTTCCTATATTCTAAATCTGGCTGTTTCATTTGACCTTAAATGAACTGGTTGTACACATTTCCATTTCTTCAGTATTATTTGTATAAATATTTTCTAAATTCTTACAAAATTAAGAAATAGGCTTAAGATTATGTGAGCTGGAAAAACATCTGCCAAATAATGTTCCACAAATTACTAGTTATGAAAAATGTTAATAGTTGATTCTCCCAAACTCTATAAAGCTTCAGGACATCCTTATTAAGCAAAATCTTCAACATGCTAATCTTTTAAAAAATCACTTGAGTTAAAAACATACCAGTTTTTTTTTTTAATTAGCCACAATAAAATACAGATATATATTTACAATCCCAAAATTTTGTTTTCAGCGAAGTCCATTTGCTTTTATATTTAAAATGATAAAACAATATTTTCTTTGAGTGAAATATGACAGGAATAGTTTGAAATCAGTGAAAGGGCCATTCTGACTCAGAGATTTGTTTCTTGAGAGGGCATTCACTGCAACATATAACTAGTATACCCTAAGTAAAAAGGAGAAGAGGTAGAAGTGGCTTCTGAAGAGTTCATTACACCCATACAGGATACTGTTAGTACAGTTTTTACTCCTGTTACTAGCCAACTCTTCTGTGGGCAAACAAATTTAATCTGAAAACCACACTATGAGGTGAGTGTTAATTTATATGCTTTTTATGTATAAGGACATGGAGGCACAGATGGAGCTCATTTGTAGCAAAATGGCCCCAGCGTTCACACTTCCGCCCACCGTGCGCTTCCCCTGCTGCTCCTTGCTCATGCAGTCAGGGAAGGAGTCTTGTAGAGGAGAACATAATAAAGGAAGAATGAGAAAGTCTACTTCAAAGTAAAAGATAAGGTGTGCTAATTTTCAAGAATCTAGAGATAAAAGAAATCTCAAGCAATAGACAGAGTAGCCTCTGCAGTACCAGAAGAACATTCATATATTTTTTCAAACTCATCATGGAAATGGAAAGGGCTTGGAAGACCCTGCAAACAAATAACGAGAGACCAACAGTGATGTGAGATATGAATACTCTTTTGGGACAGAATATATGACAGAGGTCAAAGAGAACTAGGTAGTCAAAACTACGACTCTTTTTGCTCCTGGCTAAAAAGAATTTCAGCATGTCCTGAATTCACAAGGTTGAAAACTGCATACTAAATTGAATGTTAAACATTTGTAATAATTTCTGTAATTCATTATGATGACAAATTTCAAAATTCACTAGAGAAGCAGAAGGTTTACCTATTTAAAACCTAGTCTACATGTCAGTTTTGTGAATATATCAGACATTACACATTCTTTTGCAAATTGTTTATTCATTTCTTTTCTCCATTCATTACTGGCAGGTTCATAAATCAGTGATGCTTTTCATAGTCTCTTAAGATAACTATTCTTTGTACTTTTTGATCTTTGTACCACTTAAGTCTATTAAAATTTCAAAAAATAAAATTTAAATACAAATAAATTTTAAAATAAATAATGAGTATTAGCTGTTTTCTGGCTTCCCTCATAGCTCAGTTGATAAAGAATCTGCCTGCAATGCACAGACCCCATGTTCGATCCCTGGGTCAGGAAGATCCCTTGGAGAAGGGATAGGCTACCCACTCCAATAGTCTTGGTCTTCCCTTGTGGCACAGCTGGTAAAGAATCTGCCTGCAATGTGGGAGATCTAGGTTCAATTCCTGGGTTGGGAAGATCCCTTGGAGAAGGGACAGTCTACCCACTCCAGTATTCTTGCCTGGAAAATTCTGTTTTCTTATGTGAGACAGATTATTCTAATTTTCATTTGTCTTTTAATTAAAATAAAATTATTATTTTAAACTTTTATGGAAAGTATTAACTATTTATTAATGTTTTTGATGCATCTAGAATGACACCACACAAATAAATTGTTTAACTGGAGAAATTTTTGCTTAAAATTTAAATTATTAAAATATATATGAATAGATGATTCAAAAAAAAGTATGCTTATTCTATGAAGATTAAACAATAAATATTACATGTTATTAATTGCATTCCTCTTTCTTGAAACCAAAAGTAGATGATACTCCTGAAATTATTATTTTTTTATTTTTATCACTCCCAAACATTCATTGTTTACAGTGTTATTACATATGTGTGTGACATGGAGAATTACTACTCAAAGGTGTTCTAAACTAAATGTCACAATCTGGGGTTTTTCAGAGCATATGGGTAATACAAATTTGAAACCTATATGTATCTTGCAGACCCTGCCTCCTCTTTCTCTAATGGTCATTAAAATTCAAGACACTAACTTTAGGGTCTGCTTTTTATTTTGGTATCTGGTTTCTATTTTCTTTAGTTTTATTTCCTTTTATTATGGATTTCAATTTATTAGGTTGGAAATTAATTAGTTTTTTATAACACCTAGTTTAGAACATTGGCTTTTACCTCATAGTACTTGATTCACTGCAATCTATCTTTTTTTTTCTTCCAGTAGTTTTTTTTTTTTTTTTTTTTTTCCATTTATCCTTATTAGTTGGAGGCTAATTACTTTACAATATTGTAGTGGTTTTTGTCATACATTGACATGAATTAGCCATGGATTTATATCTTTGAAGCAGAAAGGCAACCCCTTTTCTCCAACTCTCAGTCTTCTGGGAAATTCAGTCAAAGAATTAGAAAAGTCTATTTAATGCCAAGGTTATAAGAAAGGTCTGGGGTAGGTGCAGTGAATAGCACAGTAAAGAATAGAGAGACAGTTGCTTTATACTGCACCTATACTGGAAAAGACCTCCTTTTTGTAAATAAGCAACAGCACAGAAGTGGAGTTCTATTCAGTTCAGTTCAGTTGTTAAGTTGTGTCAGACTCTGCTACCCCATGGACTGTAGCACGCCAGGCTTCCCTATCCGTCACCAACTCCAGTTGCTTGCTCAAACTCATGTCCATCAAGTTGGTGTTGTCATCCAACCATCTCACTCTCTATCATCCCCTTCTCCTGCCTTCAATTTTTCCCAGCATCAGGGTCTTTTCCAATGAGTCAGTTCTTCACATCAGGTGGCCAAAGTCTTGGAGTTTCAGCTTCATCATCAGTCCTTCCAATGAATATTCAGGACTGATTTCCTTTAAGATGGACTGGTTTGACCTCCTTGCTATCCAAGGGACTCTCAAGAGTCTTCTCCAACACCACAGTTCAAAGCATCAATTCTTCGGTGCTCAGCTTTCTATATAATCCAATTCTCACATCCATACATGCCTACTGGAAAAACCATAGCTTTGACTAGATGGACCTTTGTTGGCAAAGTAATGCCTCTTCTTTTTAATATGCTGTCTAGGTTGTAATAGCTTTTCTTCCAGGGAGCAAGTGTCTTTTGATTTCATGACTGCAGTCACCATCTGCAATGATTTTGGAGCCCCCAAAATAAACTCTCTCACTATTTCCATTGTTTCCCCATCTATTTGCCATGAAGTGATGGGACTAGATGCCATGATCTTAGCTTTCTGAATGTTGAGCTTTAAGCCTACATTTTCACTCTCCTCTTTCACTCTCATCAAGAGGCTCTTTAGTTCTTGTTTGCTTTTTGCCATAAGGGTGGTATCATCTGCATATCTGAGGTTATTGATATTTCTCCTGGTAATCTTGACTCCAGTTTGTGCTTCTTCCAGCCCAGCATTTCTCATGATGTACTCTGCATATGAGTTACATAAGCAGGGTGACAGTATACAACATAGATGTTCTCATTTCCCTGTTTGTAATCAGTGGAGCTCAGTGGAGGGCAAAGATATGTATGGAGGTTCCAGTTAGCATGACCTTAATTAAATGGAATGGCTTCATCAGTGGAGAATAAATTTATTTTATGATTAAAAAGTTGTCTTGCCTACTTCAGTGTTTGATTTCCTCAGTAGAAAAGTTAAAGTGGCATTAGAATATCAGTGTTTTGTTTTTTTCTAATCATATATTCAGTGGAAAGATAGTAAATCAAAGCTGCATAGGAGAAAATAGATAAAATATAAAGCCTGCTGTGTTTCAAGCATTTTAATGTAATAGTGTGAATTAATTTTCAGGATAAGTCAAGTTATTGCCATTACAAAATTGATATCATATAAGGTCATATTTAAAAATCTGTCAAAATAGATATACTTGTATTGCTTTATTTAAAAAAAGGATTAAGAAAGAAAAAAGATCATTATCAAAATTTAGTTTCCTGAAAACATTTTTTGATGTAATTTTTTAGTTATCAAATAAGTATTACACTGTAAGAATTTTAGGAACTATAGATGTCTATAATAATAAAATAGTCACCATTCTGGGGTAACTGCTCTTAATATCATACATACATGTTTTTATATAAAATTTAAATATATATTCAGAAAAAATATTTATTGCTCTGACTTCACATTTTGCCAGGTTTACAAATATCAGACAAATGTGGAACTAAATTTAGGAAATAGGTTTTGAAGCCTTGGATATAAATGGGAAGAATTCCTCATCTAACAGCTAGGTCATATTAAGAATATGGAAAAGCAAAAAATAAAGAAAATAAAATCCCAGTTGTTTACTCTACGAAGAACAGGAATAGGATTTGATAGACTAAAGCCTGAGGTAACATTGGAAAAAGAAAATGAACAATCTTGGGATAATCTACAGTCCAAGAATGACAAAGAAAACATTGCCTATGGCAAGGAATTTAGGGCAGTGGTTTCTAATACTCAGTTTCAGGTTGTTTGTTATGGTCCATTCAATCCTTGTTATCTCAGAGCCACTAATAAATAGTTCCTTTAACATGAATTTATTGATCACCAACTATATGTTCAACTTGTATTTACTAAAAATGATAAGCAAAAGCACATGAGAACCCTGCTTTCATGGTTTCATTATAATGTGAGACTGACATTAACCACAGTATTATGCAAGCAAACAATAAATCTCAGCAATATTGCAAAGTGGTGGTGGTTTAGTCGCTAAGTCGTGTCTGACTCTTGCAACCACATGGACTGTAGCCCGCCATGCTCCTCTGTCTATGGGATTTTCCAGGAAAGAATACTGGAGTGGATTGCCATTTCCTTCTCCAGGGGACCTTCTCTTGGAATCGAACTCAGGTCTCCTGCATTGCAGGCAGATTCTTTACCAACTGAGCTATGAGGAAAACCCTATATTGCAAAGGGAAGACAGAATAGGTCTGAGACCATGTGACAGACTATTTGCTTTATAGTAAGTATTAGTTTTGAAGAAGAAGAAGGAAGTCCTGTTTTTCAGACAGAGGTGATGTAATGTAGGGTAAATACAGGGTATCTTGTAAAGTGGGTGGTAACAAGCCGTAAGGCAATTGTTACGATGGCCACTTGCTAAGTCAGTAGAGCAGACTGTGGGTTCTGTCAGTGGTAAGATCTTCTCCCCTTTGAGCACACTATATTCTCTCCTTATTTCTGGTTTTTGCTCTGATAGAATGAAGGTGAATAATGGGACTATAAGAGAAGATAGAGTGCCTTTCCTTATTAACCCACTGGACTTTCCTTTGGTGCTCCATTTTTCTCAATTTTTTTCTTCATCTTTTCTTTTGAAAATATTTCTTTAAATTTCAGACAGGTGGAAGAACTTTTTCTAGTTTCCAGGGATGATATAGACTCCATTTTATATTGATTGAGTTATTTCAAAGTGAAATTTAGATATCCAAGGAAGTCAAGTGTCTTGTCCCAGAAGCACCACTCTGTACACTTGATTTTTTAAGGCAGTTAAAATGAAAATATTTATAAAGAATTTTCGAGCTCAGGGAATGGGAGCAATAATAAAAGTAGGGGAGCAGGGAGATAAATCAATTTTGAGAACCAATTCAAACTTAAAGAAGATTGTCCTTTATCTAAATTTAGAGGACATTCTAAATAGGAAACTTTTAAAAGGAGAGAGAGAAATGTCTCTGTAAATAATTGGTTGACTATTTTCCTTGTTGGGGAAAAAAAAAAAAAGTTAATGTCAAAGGAGTATAAGCTACTGAAGTCCCATAACTAGTTTAAAGAAAGAAGATAATATTCCATTAATGCCTTTGATAGTAATTTTGTTAAAAATTTAAAAAGGAATCTTGTTATGAAGAAACATAATTGCCCCCATGGAATACAAAGCCTCAATTATAAGTCATCTAAAGATACAAAATGTTCTCAAGGCACCAATGATAAATTGAGAAAAATGCTTACTAGTATAACTACCTATAGTTAATTAAAAAATCAACCTTTCAGTTGAATGTGTCATGTTTGGCTCTGATTTTATAAAATCATCTGAAAGAGGGCAAATTCTCTGTGCAGATAATTTGAAATACATTTAAAATAAGTTATGTTATAAGCAACCTATTTTAATTGCCTTTAGAGCAATTGAAATTTCTTCCTTTTATACTTGGAAATTCCCAAGTAACATGTCGTAAATATAGAATTTCATTAAAAATATTGAATTACCTTGAATAAAATTATTTTAATTTAAAAAGTCTCTCACAACACTGTAACTCAATAGAATTCGCTTTATCAGGCCAGTCTGACTCCCTATAATCTTCTTTTATTTTTTAATTAATTTATTTATTTGAATTGGAGAATAATTACTTTACCATACTGCAATAATTTTGTGGTACATAAACTGCAAGGAGATCAATCCTAAAGGAAATCAATCCTGAATACTCATTGGAAGGACTGATGGTGAAGCTGAATCTCCAATATTTTGGCACCTGACGAAGAGCTGATTCATTTGAAAAGACCCTGATACTGGGGAAGATTGAAGGCAGGAGGAGAAGGGGACGACAGAAGATGAGATGGTTGGATGGCATCACTGACTCCGTGGACATGAGTTTGAGCAAGCTCTGGGGGTTAGTGATGGACCAGGAGTCCTAGCATGCTGCAGTCCATGGGGTCGCAAAGAGTCAGACAGGACTGAGTGACTGAACTACAGTAACAGAATAATCTGCCACACAGGTATACACGTGTTCCCCCGATCCTGAACACACAGTGTCATAGTAAGCAGCATTTTCTCACAAAATAAGAGACCACTCAACACATGGACATCACCAGATGGTCAACACTGAAATCAGATTGATTATTTTCTTTTCAGCCCAAGTTGGAGAAGCTCTACACAGTCAGCAAAAACAAGACCTGGAGCTGACTATGGCTCAAATCATGAGCTGCGTGCATATTGCAAAATTCAGACTTAAATTGAGTGAACTAGGGAAAACAGCTAGACCATTCAAGTGACTTAAATCAAATCCGTTATGATTATAGAGAAGAGGTGACAAATAGATTCAAGAAATTAGATCTAATAGAATGGTTGAAGAAATATGGACAGAGGTTCATAATATTGTACAGGAAGGGGTGATCAAAATCATCCCAAAGATAAAGAAATGAAAAGCAACAAAATGGTTGTCTGAGGAGGCCTTACAAATAACTGAGAGAAGAAAAGAAGTAAAAGGCAAAGGAAAAAAAGGAAAGTTATACCCATCTGAAGGCAGAGTTTTGGAGAATAGCAAAGAGAGATAAGAAACCCTTCCTCACTGATCAATGAAAAGAAATAAAGGAAAACAATAGAATGGGAAAGGCTAGAGATCTTTCCAAGAAAATCAGGGATTCCAAGGGAATTTTTCATGCAAAGATGGGCACAATAAGGGCAGAAACAGCAAGACCTAACAGAAGAAGAGATTAATAAGAGGTGGCAAATATATCCAGAAGAACTATACAAAAAAGTCTTAATGGCCTGGATAACCATGGTGTTGTGGTCATTCACCTAGAGCCAGATATCTTGGAGTGTGAAGTCAAGTGAGCCTTAAGAAACATTCAGTTCAGTTCAGTTCAGTCACTTGGTCATGTCCGACTCTGCAACCACATGAACCACAGCACGCCCGGCCTCCCTGTCCATCACCAACTCTGGGAGTCCACCCAAACCCGTGTCCACCAACTCGATGATGCCATCCAACCATCTCATCTTCTGTTGTCTCCTTTTCCTCCTGCCCTCAATCTATCCCAGCATCAGGGTCTTTTCAAATGAGTCACTCTTCGCATGAGGTAGCCAAAATATTGGAGTTTCAACTTCAGCATCAGTCCTTCCAATAAACACCCAGGACTGATCTTCTTTAGGATGGACTGGTTGGTTCTCCTTGCAGTCCAAGGGACTCTCAAGAGTCTTCTTCAACACCACAGTTTAAAAGCATCAATCCTTCGGCACTCAGCCTTCTTTATAGTCCAACTCTCACATCCATACATGACCACTGGAAAAACAATAGCCTTGATGGAACTTTGTTGGCAAAGCAATGTCTCTGCTTTTTAATATGCTGTCTAGGTTGGTCACAACTTTCCTTCCAAGGAGTAAACATCTTTTAATTTCATGGCTGCAATCACCCTCTGCAGTGATTTTGGAACCCAGAAAAATAAAGTCAGCCTCTGTTTCCACTGTCTCCCCATCTATTTCCCATGAGGTGATGGGACCAGATGCCATGATCTTAGTTTTCTGAATGTTGAGCTTTAAGCCCACTTTTTCACTCTCCTCTTTCACTTTCATCAAGAGGGTCTTTAGTTCTTCTTCACTTTCTGCCATAAGGATGGAGTCAACTGCATATCTGAGGTTATTGATATTTCTCCTGGCAATCTTGATTCCAGCTTGTGCTTCTTCCAGCCCAGCGTTTCTCATGATGTACTCTGCATATAAGTTAAATAAGCAGGGTGACAATATACAGCCTTGATGTACTCCTTTTCCTATTTGGAACCAGTCTGTTGTTCTATGTGCAGTTCTCTTTCTTCCTGATCTGCATACAGGTTTCTCAAGAGGCAGATCAGGTGGTCTGGTATTCCCATCTCTTTCAGAATTTTTCACAGTTTGTTGTGATCCACACAGTCAAAGGCTTTGGCATAGTCAATAAAGCAGAAATATATGTTTTTCTGGAACTCTTTTGCTTTTTTGATGACCCAGTGGATGTTGGCAATTTGATCTCTGGTTCTGCCTTTTCTAAAACCAGCTTGAACATCTGGCAGTTCACGATTCATGTATTGCTGAAGCCTGGTTGGAGAATTTTAAGAATATTTTGCTAGCGTGTGAGATGAGTGCAATTGTGCAGTCGTTTGAGCATTACTATGAGCTAAACTAGTGGAGGTGATGGAATTCCCATTGAGCTATTTCAAATCTAAAAGATGATATCTTTAAAGTGCTGCATTCAATTTGCCAGCAAATTTGGAAAACTCAGCAGTTGCCACAGAATCAGAAAAGATCAGTGTTCATTCCAATCCAAAGAAGGACAAAGTCAAAGAATGTTCAAACTACCACACAATTTGACTCATTTCACATGGCAGCAAAGTGAAGTGGAAGTCACTCAATCGTGTCTGACTCTTTGCCACCCCATGGACTATACAGTCCATGGAGATCTCTAGACCAGAATACTGGAGTGGATAGCCTTTCCTTTCTCCGGGGGATCTTCCCAACCAAGTAATGCTCAAATTCTTTCAAGCTAGGTGTCAATAGTACCTGAACAGAGAAGTTCCAAATGTATGAGCCAGATTCAGAAAAGACCCAGAAAGCAAATTGCCACTGGAAACAATGACACATTTTATTTTATTAGACTCCCAAATCACTGCAGACTGAAACTGAAGCCATGAAATTAAAAGAGGCTTTTTCCTTAGAATAAAAGCAATGACAAATTTAGACTGCACATTAAAAATCAGAGACTTCACTTTGCTGATAAAAGTCCATCTAATCAAAGCTATGGTTTTTCCAATAGTCATGGTCGGATGTGAGAGTTCAACCATAAACAAGGCTAAGCATTGAAGAATACATGCTTTTGAATTGTGGTGCTTGAGAAGACTTTTGAGAGTCCCTTGGACTGCAAGGAGATCCAACCAGTCAATCCACAATATTCATTGGAGGTGCTAATGCTGAAGCTGAAGCTCTAATACTTTGACCAATTGGTGTAAAGAACCAACTCATTGGAATAAAAAACCCTGATGCTGGGATAGTTTGAGGGCAGAGGATGAGATGGCAGGATGGCATCACTGACTCAATGGACATGAACTTGAATAGGGCCTGGGAGATAGTGAAGGATGGGGAAGTCTGCAGTGCTGCACTTCATGGGGCCGCAAAGAGTTGGACACGTCTTTGTTTTTTTTTTTTTTTTAATTTTTATTAGTTGGAGGCTAATTACTTTACATCATTACAGTAGTTTTTGTTATACATTGATATGAATTAGCCATGGATTTACATGTACTCCCCATCCCAGTCCCCCCTCCCACCTCCCTCTCCACCCGATCCCTCTGGGTCTTCCCAGTGCACCAGGCCCGAGCACTTGTCTCATGCACCCAACCTAGGCTGGTGATCTGTTTCACCCTAGATAATATACATGTTTCAATGCTGTTCTCCTGAAACATCCCACCCTCGCCTTCTCCCAGAGTCCACAAGTCTGTTCCATACATCTGAGTCTCTTTTTCTGTTTTGCATATAGGGTTATCATCAGCAGACGAATGGATGAGGAAGCTGTGGTACATATACACCATGGAATACTACTCAGCCATTAAAAAGAATTCATTTGAATCAGTTCTAATGAGATGGATGAAACTGGAGCCCATTATACAGAGCGAAGTAAGCCAGAAAGATAAAGACCATTACAGTATACTAACACATATATATGGACTTTAGAAAGATGGTAATGATAACCCTATATGGACACGTCTTTGTGACTGAACAACATTGTCCCCTTTTCATTTTAAAAATATCCATATTTGAAAATTAATTTGGTGATCTCACCTTTAGTTATAAATGGAATTGTAGTCTGTCAGATGTATATTTTACTACTTTTTTTTTCCCCTATAACTGAATATAACCAAAAGACATCCTGATCAAGTATATTCACATATTTGAATATCTTAGAGAGTTTATATGGAGCAGGAAAAAAAAAAGTTCATATTCTTCTATCTCTATAAATTTTTTTAGCCAAAAGAAATTCACAATTACCTTAGTTTTCTGTATTTTATTACATCAGGTAGATTATTTCTTTTTCTCTGTCACTAGCAGAAACATCAATTAACAGAAATACTCACAATAAGAATTTGTAAATTACTAGATTAGAGACTTATGGTTCTAATAGAGCAAACTAAAATAACTCTAGACTCTTCTTATAACAAATTTCATGCTGTGCTGGTGTGGAAGGAATATTTAAAAATATTATATTGTTCTTAAACCAAAAAGGGAGCAAATTTAGAGATGAAATGATGAGAGACAGTTAAAGGAGAGGAATCAGTTCAGTAGGTCTAGGAAGAAAGATCAGAGATGAAAGTAATAAAGGATAGTGGCCATATATGCTGTGAGGAATGGAAAACCTACCTCATTCATTCATTCTGGTTTTGAGCACAAATTTACACTGCACTGTGAAAATATTCAAGTGAAGAAATATTTTCCCCCATGGCTTTGGATTCTGATAGGGCCCATAGTACCAGTTTAGTTCAGTCACTCAGTCATGTCCCACTCTTTTTGACCCCATGGACTGCAGCATGCAAGGACTCCCTGTCCATCACTAACTCCCAGAGCTTGCTCAAACTCATGTCCATCAAGTTGGTGATGCCATCCAACCATCTCATGCTCTGTTGTCCCTTCTCCTGCCACCTTCAATCTTTCCCAGCATCAGGATCTTTTCTAGTGAGTCAGTTCTTCGCATCAGGTGGCCAAAATATTGAAGTTTGAGCTTCAGCTTCAGGCCTTCCAATGAATATTCAGGACTGATTTCCTTTAGTATAACTGGTTGGATTCCCTAGCAGTCCAAGGGACTCTCAAGATTCTTCTCCAAAAACACAGTTCAAATAAATCAATTATGTAGTGCTCAGCTTTCTATATAGTCCAACTCTCACATTCATACATGATTACTGGAAAAACCATAGCTTTGACTAGACAGACTTTTGTTGGCAAAGCAATGCCTCTCCTTTTTAATATGCTGTCTAGGTTAATTATAACTTACCTTCTAAGGAGAAATCATCTTTTAATTTCATAGCTGCAGTCACCATCTGCATTGCTTTTCAAGCGCAAAATGAAGTCTCTCACTGTTTCCATTGTTTCCCCATCTATTTGCCATGAAGAGATGGGACCAGATGCCATTATCAACTTTTCTGAATGTTGAGTTTTAAGCCAGCTCTTTCACTCTCCTCATTCACTTTCATCAAGAGGCTCTTTAGTTCCTCTTATCTGTCTGCCATAAGGGTGCTGTCATCTGCGTATCTGAGGTTATTGATATTCCTCCCGACAATCTTGATTCCAGCTTATGCTTCATCCAGCCAGGCAAATTGCATGCTGTATTCTGCATATAAGTTAAATAAGCAGGGTGACAATATACAGCCTTGATGAACTTCTTTCCCTATTTGGAAATATTCTGTTGTTCCATGTCCAATTCTAATTGTTGTTTCCTGACCACATACAGATTTCTGAAGAGGCAGGTCAGGTGGTATGGTATTCCCATCTCTTTAAGAATTTTCCACAGTTTGTTGTGATCTACACAGTCAAAGGCTTTGGCATAGTCAATAAAACAGAAGTAGATGTTTTTCTGGAACTCTCTTGCTTTTTTGATGATCCAACAGATGTTGGTAATTTGATCCCTGGTTCTTCTCCCTTTTTTTAAATTCAGCTTGAACATCTGGAAGTTCACGGTACACATACTGTTGAAGCCTGAATTTTGAGCATTACTTTGTTAGCCTGTGAGATGAGTGCAACTGTGTGGTAGTATGAACATCTTTTGGCATCACCTTTTTTTGGGATTGGAATGAAAACTGACCTTTTCCAGACCTGTGGCCACTGCTGTATTTTCCAAATTTGCTGGCATATTGAGTGCAGCACATTTACAGCATCATCTTTCAGGTTTTGACATAGGTCAACTGTAATTCCATCAGCTCCACTAGCTTTGTTCGTGTGATGCTTCCTAAGGCCCACTTGACTTTGCATTGCAGAATGTCTGGCTCTAGGTGAGTGATCACACCATAGTGGTTATCTGGGTCATGAAGATTTTCATGTATAAGTTTTCTGTTTATTCTTGCCACCTCTTCTTAATATCTTCTGCTTTTGTTAGGTCCCTGCTATTTCTGTCCATTGTGCTCATCTTTGCATGAAATTTTCCCTTAATATATCTAATTTTCTTGAAGAGATCTCTTGTCTTTCCCATTGTATTATTTTCCTTTATTTCTTTGCATTGATCGCTGAGGAAAGCTTTCTTATCTCTCCTTGCTATTCTTTGGAACTCTGCATTCAAATGGGAATATCTTTCCTTTTCTCTTTTGTTTGTCACTTCTTTACTCAGCTATTTGCAAGGCCTCTTCAGACAACCATTTTGCCTTTTTACATTGCTTTTTCTTGGGGATAGTCTTCATCCCTGCCTCCTGTATAATGTCACAAACCTCAATCCATATATTTCAGGCACTCTGTCTATCATATCTAATCCCTTGAATCTATTTCTCACTTCCACTGTATAGTCATAAGGGATTTGATTTAGGTCATACCTGAATTTCCTAGTGGTTATACCTACTTTCTTCAATTTAAATCTGAATTTGGCAATAAGGAGTTCAAGATCTGAGCCACAGCCAGCTCCCAGTCTTGTTTTTGGTGACTGTATAGAGCTTCTCCATCTTTGGCTACAAAGAATATAATCAATCTGATTTCAGTATTGACCATTTGGTGATGTCCATGTGTTGAGTCTTCTCTTTTGTTGTTGCCAGAGAGTGTGTTCTATGACCAGTGAATTCTCTTGGCAAAACTCTATTAGCTTTTGCCCTGCTTCATTTTGCACTCCAAGGCCAAATTTGCCTATTACTCCAGGTATTTCTTGACATTCTACTTTTGCATTCCAGTCCCTTATAATGAGAAGGACATCTTTTTGGCTGTTAGTTCTAGAAGGTCTTATAGTACTTCATAGAACTGTTCAAGTTCAGCTTCTTCAGCATTACTGGTTGGGACACAGACTTGGATTACTCTCATATTTTATGATTTGCCTTGGAAATGAACAGAGATCATTCTGTCGTTTTTGAGATTGTATCCAAGTACTGCATTTTGGACTCTTTTGTTGACTGTGATGACTACTCCATTTCTTCTGAAGGATTCTTGCCCACAGTAGTAGATATAATGGTCATCTGAGTTAAATTTACCCTTTCATGTTCATTTTAGTTCACTGATTCTTAAAATGTCGATATTCTTTCTTGCCATCTCCTGTTTGACCGCTTCCAATTTGCCTTGATTCATGGACCTAACATTCCAGGTTCCTATGCAATATTGTTCCTTACAAAATCAGACTTTATCTCCATCACCAGTCACATCCACAACTGGGTGTTAATATTGCTTTGGCTCTGTGCCTTTATTCTTTCTGGAGTTATTTCTCCATGAGCATATTGGGCACCTACCAACCTGAGCTCAACTTTAAGTGTCCTATCTTTTTGTTTTTTTATACTGTTCATGGGGTTCTCAAGGCAAAAATATTGAAGTCACTTGCCATTTTCTTCTCCAGTGGACCAGGTTTTGTCAGAACTCTCCACCATGACAGGACAGTCTTAGGTGGCCCTACACGGCATGGCTCATAGTTCCATTGAGTTAGACAAGGCTGCAGTCCATAGGATCAGTTTGATTAGTCTGAAATTGTGGTTTTCATTCTGTCTTCCCTCTGATGGATAAGAATAACAGGCTTGTGGAGGCTTCCTGATGGAAGAGACTGACTGAGGGGGAAACTCAGTCTTGTTCTGATGGCCAAGGACATTCTCTATATATCTTTAATCCAATTTTCTGTTGATGAGAGGGGATATGTTCTCTCCCTGTTATTGGACCTGAGGTCAAACTATGGTGGAGGTAATGAAGATCATAGCGCCCTTCTTCAAAAGGTCCCATGCACACACTGAAGTACTCAGTGCCCCCGACGCCGCAGCAGGCCATCACAGTCCCAGGCCTCCACCAGAGACTCCTAGACACTCATGGGCAAGTCTGGGTTAGTCCCTTATGGTGTCCCTTTCTCCTGGATCCTGGTGCACACAGGTTTTGTTTGTGCCCTGCAAGAGTCCGTTCTGGCGGCTCTATAGTGCGGTTAATGGTAACCTCTTCTAAGAGGGCTTATGCCATACCCAGGTCTGCTGCACCCAAAGCCCTGTCCCTGCAGCAGGCCACTGCTGACCTGTACTTCAACAGGAGACACTCAAACACTCATAGGCAAGTCTGACTCAGTCTATGTGGGGCTTACTGGTGCACATAAGCTTTGTTTGAGCTCTCCAATCATCTCTGGTGAGTATAGAATTCGATTCTAAATGTGATTTTGCCGTTCCTATCATCTTGCTGGGGCTTCTCCTTTGCCCTTGCATATGGGTTATCTTTTTTTGGTAGGATCCAACATCCTCCTGTTGATGGTTGTTCAGCAGAGAGTTGTAATTTTGGAGTTCTCAGAGGAGAAGATGAGAGCACATCCTCCTACTCTGCCATCTTGGTGTTGAAAACTTGTGACTTCCCATGTGGCTCAGCTGGTAAAGAATCCACCCACACTTAGTATATGTATACTCAAAACAACTTTAGACTGGGGAAGGAAAAAGTCAAATCCATGTACATAAGTGGACAAACATTTCAATACAATCAATATGAATATCATTTAGCCATGCCTTACTCTTTTTGCAATCCCATGGACTATAGCCCACCAGACTCCTCTGTTGATGATTTCTCAGACAAGAATATTGGACGGGGTTGTTATTTCCTTCTCCAGGGAATATTCTCTACCCAGGGATCAAATTTGCATCTCTTGCACTGGCAGGTGATTTTCTACCATCAAGCCACCAAAAAGCCCAACTATGAATATACCTTGTATGTTCAGCCTAGATGTTGTAAGGTAAAAGAAAAATAAATCTAACTATAAATTGAATTTTGGAGTAATTGGGAGAATGGGTTCAAGAGTGAAAAATTTTAAGAAAAGTATGTGTTATATTGGGTAAATAAATTGCAAAAATTATTCCCCCAAGCAATGAGCATGCTCTTTGTCCAGCTTTTAGTTTCTAATACCATTTTCCAAAACAGGGAACTAGGATACCTTGGAGAAATAACTGATTTAAAGATTTGTACAGGAAATACACAAAATGAGCCTGTAATATCTTATATTGCCAACAAAACAAAGTGTAATACAAAGTATAGAAACTAACAAAAGACCCACACATGCTGCCACCACCACCATCAGCAACAATAAAGGTGCTATTGAACTTAGATTCAGCTGCTCACTGTTCCAGTCAATTCTTGATAGACAAGTGTTGCCTGGAAAAGAAAAGACTGTTTTACTAAGGTGCCAGGAACCTGGGGATAAGACAGATTCATGTCCCAGAAAGATCTCCAAGGACTCTACTCAGCCACGAAGACATTTGAAAGGAAAAAGTGGAAGCCAGTCTCAGTTAACCATCTGGGGAATGGATCAGAGTCTTCATGGTCATTCACTATGTGCAGTTCACTGACTCCTTGTGATCTTTCTTTTGATGCTATCTTATTCACAGTTTTTTCAAGCTGGAGAAATGATTTAGTCATCCATTAATTATTTCACCTTCATTTCTACTTATTTAATCTAAGAAAAAAATCAACAGGTTAGGCAAAGCATTGTGTGATCAAAGCATTTGAATGGTGTGCTTGGGCTGGAAGTTAGTGAAGCATGGGGAAACCTGGTATAAAGGTTAAGTTAAAACATAGCTGCTAAAGTGACAAAACAAAGGGTCTCCTGCAAAAGCTGCTTCCTGAAAAAAAGCTGTTTTCTGCAAAGAACTGCTTCCTGAAAAGAACTGCATACAAATCTCCACTGTCAGACATTTCTATGGCATTAGGGGTGAAAGTCTGTCCCCAGCTTTTTGCTGAGAAGGGGTGTTAAAGTCTTAGGGTGAAAGATGTTGAAATAGGTCTGTAACATCTCATTGCTGATAATTTTAGTTGTTTATTTACATATATAGGCAGAACAAGTTTCCATTATTTTGACAACCGTACAGGTGCAGAACAGTATGAGCATTAATATTAACCTCGTACTCTGTAGGTCCGTTCTGGGAACTGTACCTGGTATAGATTCAGGGCATTATGCATTAATACTCCAGCTTCTTTCGTGGCTGCAGTGTGGTCATCATGCAGTTCGTTTCCCTTCTCCTCTGGTGGCTGTTAGAGTATCTGTAAAACCACTCAGGGATATGTATCAGACACTGTTATCTTTGTCCTTTAGGGAGAAACAAGATTCTGTGACTTGGCTGTCCTGATCATTAACTGTTTGAGCCTATATTTATTTTTTCTATAAATAGAAGGCACGGAATACAGAGAGGCCTTTGTACTTTGGAGGGAACTGCAAGCTTCTGCTCAGTCTCAAACGGGGTGTGTCAAAAAAACAACTAGATTCAAATGAAAGCTAAAAAAATTGAGCAAAAAATAATAATGAAGTGACATTTGATTATAATCTAAATGATAAAATAAACACCCAGGAATCTAAATTGATAAGAACAATACAGGAATAAATAAATGAAAGAGACTGGACAAGATTCTCATTCAGAAGCACTCTGTATGATTTATGAAGATAATCTCTCCTAGAAGAGAGAGAAAATTTGCACTTAAGCAGTTTGATCTTCACACAATGACTTTCCTCCAGAGAGAACACAGTATAGAATGTGTGTGTTGCGGGGGGGGGGGGGGAGATACTTTTACAATATTACACAGCAATCTGACAAACCCTACCTCAGCCAGGTAATCAAAGTCATTAAAAGTGATGAGTCATGCTGATAGCATGTACCCAGGATATGATGTAATGAGAATTGTACTTTACCTCTGTGGTCTTCTTGTCAAAAATCTTTCCTAACCTCAGTCTAATCATGGAAAATAAAATTGGACAAACTCAAATTATGGATCATTCTAGAAAAATATCTGACCAGTATTCCTTAAACCGTCAAAGTTGTCAAAATAAGGAAAGTCGAAAAATAGCTTGAAGAGATTAAATATGATATGATACACAGGGATCGGATCTTGTAAAAAATAAAAAAGATTTTGGCACAATCTTGGAAAATATGAATCAAAGATTGACTTGTGTTAACAGTAATATGTCAATATTGGTTTGATTTGTACTCTTATTTGTAATAAATATATTACACTGATGAAGATACTGACTACAGAGAGTAGTAGGTATCAGATATATGAATACAATCTCCCAATGTCTGTAATATGAAGCTCTTCAATAACTTTTAAATTACTTAAAAACTTTCTGAATGTTACTCAGAAAAACATGATATTTTTGTACTATTTCAAATAGACACATTTTCCACCTATAACTGTATATACAGTGTATGCTTTTGCTTCCCTCTTAATTGTATATATATATTAATATACATATTGACATACATATGTAACATCAAAAATGGAATACTACTATATGCATACTGCAGGATAAATGACATTTTATTTTCTAAATAAGCATCATTCTATTTATATCTAAAATTTTCCTTCAGAATTTTTTCCTTAAAACTACTATGCATAAAAATAAATAAACAAGGTCCTGTATATATCTTATCGAAGATATTGAAGCATATTCAATAGTTTATAATATACCATAATGGAAAAGAAATATTGTATTTTATTTATAACCAGATATATCTTTGTAATACTTATAATCAATCTTGCCAATTATTTATATGTCTGAGATTTTTCTCTTTCATAATCAAAATAATACACTGATACATATGACAATATTATAATTACTTTAGTTAATTTGGATCAAAAACTGTTTTTTATTAAGAATCTATTGGTACCTTGAAGGTTAGTTCAGTTCAGTTCAGTCGCTCAGTCGTGTCCACTCTTTCTGACCCCATGAACCACAGCACGCCAGGCCACCCTGTCCATCACCAACTGCCGGACTTTACCCAAACTCATGTCCATTGAGTTGGTGATGCCATTTAACCATCTCATCCTCTGTCATCCCCTTCTCCTCCTGCCTTCAATATTTCCCAACATCAGAGTATTTTCAAATGAGTCAGCTCTTCGCATCAGGTGACCAAAGTATTGGAGTTTCAGCTTCAACATCAGTCCTTCCAATGAACACCCAGGACTGATTTCCTTTAAGATGGACTGGTAAGATGTCCTTGCAGGCCAAGGGACTCTCAAGAGTCTTTTCCAACACCACAGTTCAAAAGCATCAAATCTTCAGCGTGCAGCTTTCTTTATAGTCCAACTCTTACATCCATGCGTGACCACTGGAAAGACCATAGCCTTGACTAGATGGACCTTAGTTGGCAAAGTAATGTCTCTGCTTTTTAATATGCTGTCTAGGTTGGTCATAACTTTCCTTCCAAGGAGTAAATGTTTTTTAATTTCATGACTATAATCACCATCTGCAGTGATTTTGGAGCCCAGAAAAATAAAGTCAGTCACTGTTTCCATGTTTCCTCATCTATTTGCCATGAAGTGATGGGACCGGATGCCATGATCTTAGTTTTCTGAATGTTGAGCTTTAAGCCAACTTTTTCACTCTCTTCTTTCACTTTCATCAAAAGGCTCTTTAGTTCCTCTTCACTTTCTGCCATAAGGGTGGTGTCATCTGCATATCTGATGCTATTGATATTTCTCCTGGCAATCTTGATTCCAGCTTGTGCTTCCTTCAGCCCAGCATTTCTCATGATGTACTCTGCATATAAGTTAAATAAGCAGGGTGACAATATACAGCCTTGATGTACTCCTTTTCCTAGTTGGAACCAGTCTGTTGTTCCATGTCCAGTTCTAACTGTTGCTTCCTGGCCTGCATGCAGGTTTCTCAAGAGGCAGGTCAGGTGGTCTGGTATTCCCATCTCTTTCAGAATTTTCCACAGTTTATTGTGATCCACACAGTCGAAGGCTTTGGCATAGTCAATAAAGTAGAAATAGATGTTTTTCTGAAACTCTCTTGCTTTTTTTGATGATCCAGTGGATGTTGGCATTTGATTTCTGGTTCCTCTGTCTTTTCTAAAATCAGCTTAAATATCTGGATGTTCATAGTTCACATATTGCTGAAGCCTGGCTTGGAAAATTTTGAGCATTACTGTACTAGCGTTTGAGATGAGTGCAATTGTCTGGTAGTCTGAACATTCTTTGGCATTGCCTTTCTTTGGGATTGGAATGAAAACTGACATTTTCCAGTCCTGTGGCCACTGCTGTATTTTCCAAATTTGCTGGCATATTGAGTGCAGCAGTTTCACAGCGTCATCTTTTAGGGTTTGAAATAGCTCAACTGGAATTCCATCACCTCCACTAGCTTTGTTTGTAGTGATACTTCCTAAGGCCCACTTGACTTCACATTCCAGAATTCTGGCTGTAAGGTGAGTGGTCACACCATCGTGATTATCTGGGTCATGAAGATCTTTTTTGTACAGTTCTTCTGTATATCTTGATATCTCTTCTTAATATCTTCTGCTTCTGTTAGGTCCATACCATTTCTGTCCTTTATCGAACCCATCTTTGCATGAAATGTTCCCTTGGTATTTCTAATTTTCTTGAAGAAATCTCTAGTCTTTCCTATTCTATTGTCTTCCTCTATTTCTTTGCATCGATCACTAAAGAGGGCTTTCTTATCTCTCCTTGCTATTCTTTGGAACTCTGCATTCAAATGGGAATATCTTCCCATTTCTCCTTTGCTTTTCACTTGTGTTTTTTAACAGCTCTTTTTAAGGCCTCCACAGACAGCCATTTTGCTTTTTAGCATTTCTTTTTCTTGGGGATGGTCTTGTCCCTGTTTCCTGTACAGTGTTATGAAACTCTGTCCATAGTTCATTAGGCTTTGTCTATCAGATCTAGTCCCTTAAATATATTTCTCACTTCCACTGTATAATCATAAGAGATTTGATTTAGGTCATACCTGAATGGTCTAGTGGTTTTCCCCCGTTTCTTCAATTTAAGTCTGAATTTGGCAATAAGGCGTTCATGATACGAGCCACAGTCAGCTCCCAGTTTTGTTTTTGCTGACTGTATAGAGCGTCTCCATCTTTGACAGCAAAGAATATAGCCAGTTTGATTTCGGTGTTGACCATCTGGTGATGTCCATGTGTAGAGTCTTCTCTTGTGTTGTTGGAAGAGGGTGTCTGATATGACCAGTGCGTTCTCTTGACAAAACTCTATTAGCATTTGCCCTGCTTCATTCTGTACTCCAAGGCCAAATTTCCTGTTACTCCAGGTGTTTCTTGACTTCCTACTTTTGCATTCTAGTCCCCTGTAATGAAAAGGACATCTTTTTTGGGTGTTAGTTCTAAAAGGTCCTATATGTCTTCATAGAACTGTTTAACTTCAACTTCTTCAGCCTTACTGCTCAGGGCATAGACTTGGATTACTGTGATATTGAGTGGCTTGCCTTGGAAATGAACAGAGATCATCCTGTCGTTTTTGAGATTGCATCCAAGTACTTCATTTCAGACTCTTTTGTTGACTATAATGTCTACTCCATCTCTTCTAAGGGATTCCTTCCCACAGTAGTAGATATAGTGGCCATCTTATTAAATTCACCCATTCCAGTCCATTTTAGTTTGCTGATTCCTAGGATGTTGACTTTCTCCTATTTGATCACTTCCAATTTGCCTTGATTCATAGGCCTAACATTCCAGGTTCCTATGCAATATTGCTCTTTACAGCACCAGACCTTACTTCTATCACTAGTCACA
The DNA here is from genome assembly GCF_023699985.2 of Odocoileus virginianus. Classification (NCBI taxonomy): domain Eukaryota; kingdom Metazoa; phylum Chordata; class Mammalia; order Artiodactyla; family Cervidae; genus Odocoileus; species Odocoileus virginianus. The sequence continues at coordinate 54,606,413 of NC_069675.1, read as the reverse complement.
TCCACAACAGGTTTTTTTTTTTTTTTTTGCTTTGGCTCCATCCCTTCATTCTTTGTGGAGTTATTTCTCTACTGATCTCCAGTAGTATATTGGCCACCTACTGACCTGGGGAGTTCATCTTTCAGTGTCCTATCTTTTTGTCTTTTCATAATGTTCATGGGGTTCTCAAGGCAAGAATACTGAAGTGGTTTGCCATTCCCTTCTCCAGTGGACCACATTCTGTCAGACCTCTCCACCATGACCCCTCATCTTGGGTTGCCTCACATGGCATGGCTTAGTTTCATTGAGTTAGACAAGCTGTGATCCATGTGATCAGATTGGCTACTTGTCTGTGATTGTGGTTTCAACCTGTCTGCCCTCTGATGCTCTCTCTCAGTGCCTGCCATTTTTCTTGGAAGCAGGGTATCTCTTCATGGCTGGTCCAGCAAAGCACAGCCACTGCTCCTTACCTTGGATGTGGGGTAGCTCCTCTCTGCTGCCGCCCCTGAACTTGGACGTGGGATAGCTCCTCTCAGCCACCGCCCCTGACCTTGGATGTAGGGTAGCAAGGCTTGTTTTTTTCTGATAATATATTGTTTTCCACAGTCTTAATTAGCTAGCTGAATAATTGTGTAATTTTCATTTTGATTCAATTTTCTCTTTGCCTTGAAGATTTTGTTCCAATACCTTGCTTTCATGGTTGCAGTTGAATATTGCATTGTTACTCTAGTACTTATTTCTTTAAAAGCAAATTTTTTTTGCATCATCTTTTGCATTGGGTGTTTGTTTTATGACTCTGTGTCTAGCTGTAAATTTATTCTAACCATGATTACTTATACTATTCAACTTGATCTGAATATTCAAATATTCTATTAATTTGTAAATTTTTAAAGTATTTTTGAGTATTTCCTTCCCCCCTGCTCTCATCTTATCTCTTGTAGAATTACTATTAATTTGATTGTAAGCTAGGTTCCTTTAGCTTTTACTTCATTTGACTTTTCTTTCATACTAATTTCTTTTTTTTTTTTTTTCTTTGCCTGAATCCATTATCAATATTCTTCAGCTTTCTCACCCTCACCTTAATTTTTTTCTTAGGTGCTGTTTAAACTATTGAACTTTTCATTTAAATTACTAGTTTTCATTTCTTATTTTACAACTCTGCATGGAGATTGGTCAAAATGTTTTTGTTTTCGTTTTTGTTTTTTTTAATCTTTGAGTTTTTATTTCTTTCACTTCTTCAAATATTTGATATAAAAAGATCCTATGCTATCTAAATATAATCTGTTCCTGAAAATGTGTTGGTTAGTGAATTTCCAAAGAGTAGAGGGCTTTATATTTAAAAGTCTTAAAAAATATGTTCTGTTTCAAACATACACAGTAACAGTGATATGTATTTATTGCATATCTATTTCCTGATGGTATCACTTAACTTGTCCCCATCGCTCCTGCCCTTCACACTCCATTGACCTGTTTTCTCACCTTGATCAATACAGTTCATCTTCCTGAAGTGTTTCCTCAGGGTGAGATTTTTTATTTCTAGAAGAAAGGGTTATTTATTTATTTATTTATTTATTTTTAAGATATTTTTGGAGTCTCAAATATTCTGAATCACATAATACCATTTATGACCTTGTGGAAAATTAGAAACTGTGCGTGATTAGGCATCCACAATATAGAGACAACAAAATTTCCTCCCAAGTTAACCAGTTGTTATCACATCCACATACCAATATCTCTTTTTCTTCTCCCTTGAGAAATGAATGTTTGTTGTTGAGTTCTAGGCTCTACTTTTTGTAGTCTATATCAGTTCTCATCACACCCCTTTTTTCCCTCCTCTCAGTCCATATAGTGGTAATTTAGGGCAGTCCATTACTTGCTGATGGTTTTCTAACAACCATACATAGTGAGGTTTGATATTTTGAGGTTCATAGGCATAACTTATACGGTTTCTGTTGAAGATATGATCCACGTGTTTTTCTTGTTCTCTTTCCTAATTGTTTACTCTCTTGCAAGATATGTTGAAATTTAGAAGCTTGACTGCTGCTTCAATCCTGCTAAATCTGAGCTCATTCCATAATTCAAAAAGTATCAGTTCAGTTCAACATTCGCTCAGTTGTGTCCAACTCTTTGCAACCCAATGGACTGCAGAATGCCAGGCTTCTCTGTCCATCACCAACTCCCAGAGCCTACTCAAACTCAAGTCCATCGCATCAGTGATGCCATCCAACCATCTTATCCTCTGTCACTCCCTTCTCCTCCCACCTTCAATCTTTCCCAGCATCAGGGTCTTTTCCAATAAGTCAGTTCTTTGCATCAAGTGGCCAAAGTACTGGAGTTTCAGCTACAGCGTCAGTCCTTCCAATGGATATTCAGGACTGATTTACTTTAGGATTGACAGGTTTACATATAAAAGTTGCTAGTAATGTACAGATATCTTTTATCTAGATTAATCTATTGGTAACATTTTGCAAAACTGTTTTATAATTCTGTTATCTCTCATTCATAATCTACCTTTGTATCTTCTATTATCTATCATTTTTCCTTGATCCATTTGAGAGTATGTCACATACATCATATTCTATATGCGACAGTATTCAGCAGCTTTGAAGAAAATCTCCAATACAAAAAGGGAACTCTTTTTCAATGAAATCCTGCATCACAATAGCACATAGGATTCTATTTCCATAGGTAGTTATTCTAAGTTGAAGTCAGACTCAGTAGATCAGACTATGAATGAAAAGTATACTACAAAATTTTCTGTGAAAAATATATTATGCTAGTATTTAATTAACAGCAGTTTTTCTATTACTAGTTTATAAGAATTGTGGTCATCTCACAAAAGATAATAGCTATGTAATAAAATACCTGTTTAATGACATGGACATATTTATAGTATTCAACACTGTTTTTACCATTGTCTGAGACAAACAGCTTTTTTTGAGGCCCTCCCCTCTGCTGATGGTAGTACGCAAATTTGACTGACTTGCTCATGTCTTATCTGGCTTCCTAAAAATGTAGAAAATTGCTGGAAGTTAGTTTTGCTTATGGTTGTTTCTTCTTAGTCTCCTGCTTGCTTGTGCTTATCTCATCTTATCATACAAATGCTCCTTTGATAATACAGTGTTCATTAGGGGTTTTATCATACAGTGCCCTAAAGCCAAAGAACAGGCTGTTGCCTTGGAACTTATGACTCTACATTTATGCCTTTATTTTTAACTCCACATCATAAACTCTATTGAAAAAAATTTAAACTTTTTTTTATACTCTTATAACTTGAGACTATTTTCCCCGGGGAAATTTCATTCATTCTCCTTACTTCTGCTACTACTTCTGTGATAATATCTATTAAAATATGCATCTCACATTTTCCATATTCCCTAGACTTTCAGGATGTATCTTTAACCTACTATGTTCAACTTGTCAGAAGTCTTCATAGTTAAGAATTGAAATGGTGAAAAAGAGAGTGGTGTTAGTTTCAAACACAGTGTTTTTAATTATGTTTTTATGGTGTCATCCATTGAAAAAATTAATTAACTAAGCAAATTTCCTTATAAGAAAAAAGAAATATTAATACTTGATTCACTTCTGCTGAATCAGTTAGAGCTTAAATGCGATTTGCATTTGACCTCCAAAGTACAAAACACCAGGCATTAATGGTATTAGTACCTCCTGTCATTGAAGCTGCAAGCTGGTTTAACTTCAACTTCCTTCTCTTTTTCATCTCTCTATGGATAAACAGTATCTCTAAAACATTTATTTGAGCAGACCCATCTATTTTTTTTTTCTGATATTGTCCTAATGCAAGCATGAATCTCTTGCCAAGAGTGAGTGAATATTTTTCTCATTTGTCTCTTTCTTAAAAATCATTATTCACTCACCCACCAATTATCTATGTCTATGTATAATTTTTCACTCATAAATACCAATGACTCCTCACTTCAGATTACTTTTTACTTACTAGTCTTTAATTCCCACATTAGACTCCAAGTAACACTCAACTTCATTCAACTTGAAGTATCTATATACTTTAAATACCTTAGAGCTTTTGTTTCTCTTACACCATCCATCTGAATATATTTTTTTATTTTGAAATTCTAAATATTTTTAGAAACTTATATAACATGGTTTCTCATTAAAAAAAAAAAAGCCTTCAACAGTGGAGACTGGTTAAAGATTGCAGGGTAGAAGGATGTGAGTTCATCTGCTCCTATAAAAGCACCAAAATTGCAACTAGCTATTGAACAATTATTGACAGGACAATGCAGGAACCTTCCAGAAAAAGACAACCCATGTTCAAAGACAAAGAAGCTGCAATGAGATGGTAGGAAGGATGCAATCATGATAAAATCAAATCTCATACCTGTCAGGTGGGTGACCCACAAACTGGAAAACAGCAATACCAAAGAAGTTCTCCCACTGTTGTGAAGGTTCTGGGCCCTAAGTCAGGGAATCTGACTTTGAAGGCCAGCAGAATTTGACTACAGAACTTCCACAGGACTGAAAGAAACAGAGACTCCACTCTTGGAGGGCACAAACAAAATCTTGCATGCACCAGGACACAGGGGAAAGGAGCAGTGACCACATAGGAGACTGAGCAGACCACCTGTTAGTGTGATGGTCTTCTGAGAAGGTGTGGGTCAGCAGAGGTTCACTACAGGGCCAGGGGCACTAGCAGTAGCAGTCCTGGGAGGGGCCCCTTGGCATAAGTCCTATTGGAAATTACCATTAGCCATGTCATAGAACCCGTAGACCCCAGGGCCGCATCACTTCAGACCAAACAATGGGGAGTTCAGCTTCATCCGTCAGCAGACAACTGGATTAAAGTTTTCTGGAGCACCACTCTACCCACCAGAATAATGAAGTGAAAGTTGTTCAGTTGTGTACGACACTTTGCGACACCATGGACTATACAGTCCATGGAATTCTCTAGGCCAGAATACTTGAGTGGGTAACCTTTCCCTTCTCCAGGGGATATTCCCAACCAGGGATTGAACCCAGGTCTCCCACATTGCAGGCAGATTCTTTACCAGCTGAGCCACAAGGGAAGTCTGCCTACCAGAATAAGACCTAGGTTTTTCCACTGCCTGTTAATTCCATTAGGAAGTTTACAAAAGCTTCTAAGCTTTATCCACAAGAGGGCAGGTGTAAGAAGCAAGAACTAAAATCCTACAGCTGATAGAATGAAAACCATACCACAGAAAGGTAACCAAAATGAAAAAGCAGAGTGTTATATCCCAGATAAAAGAACAAAATAAAACCTCAGAAAAACAACTAAATGAAGTGGAATTAGGCAACCTTCTGCAAAAAAAATTCAGAATAATAATAGTGAAGATGAACAAGGACCTCAGAAACAGAATGGAGAAGACACAAGAAATGTTTACCAAAGACTTACAAGAACTAAAGAACAAAAAAAATAGAAGAAAAATACACTGGAAGGATTCAACAGCAGAATATCTGAGGCAGAAGAATGGATAAGTGACCTGGAGGACAGAATGGTGGAAATCACTGCTGCAGAACAGAATATAGAAAACAATGAAAAACAATGAAGAAAGCCTAAGAAACCTCTGGGACAACATTAAAGGTACCAACTTTCATGTTATAATAGTTCCAGAAAGATAAGAGAGAAAGAAAGGGCCCAAGGAAATATTTGAAGAGATAATAGTTGAAAACGTCCCCAGCATGGGAAAGAAAATAGTTAGCCAAGTCCAGGAAGCATAGAGGGTCCCAGACAGGATAAACCCAAAGAAGAACTGAAGCACAATGTAATTAAAATGACAAATATTAAAGACAAAGATAAAATATTAAAAGCAACAAGAGAAAATTGGCAAATAGCATACAGGGGAACTCCTGTAAGGTTCTCAGCTAATTTCTCAACAGAAACTCTACAAACCAAATGGGAATGACATGATATATTTAAAGTGATGAAAAAGAAGAAACTATAACCAAGAATACTCTACCCAGCAAGACTCTTCTTCAGATTTGTCAGAGAAATCAAAAGTTTTACAGACAGGCAAATGTTAAGAGAATTCAGCACCACCAAACCAACTTAATGAAAAATGCTAAAGGAACTTCTCTAGGCAGAAAACACAAGAGAGGAAAAAGACCTACAATAAATAAATGAATAAATAAACCCCAAACAATTAAGAAAATGGTAATAGGATCAGCCACTTCAGTTGTGTTCAGTTGTGTCTGACTCATTGAAACCCTATCCACTGTGGCCTGCCAGGCTCCTTTGCCACTCCTGCAACTCCTGCCAGGGCATTCTCTGGGCAAGAATATTGGAGTGGGTTGCCATAATTGGATCATACGTATCAATAATTACCATAAGTGTTCAGTTCAGTTCGATCGCTCAGTCGTGTCCGGCTCTTTGCAACCCCATGAACTGCGTGCACAGCATGCCAGGCCTCCCTGTCTATCACCAACTCCTGAAGTTTACCCAAACTCATGTCCATTGAGTCGGTGATGCCATCCAACCATCTCATCCTCTGTTGTCCCCTTCTCCTATCTTCAATCTTTCCCAACATCAGGGTCTTTTCAAATGAGTCAGCTCTTCGGACCAGGAGGCCAAAATATTGGAGTTTCAGATTAAATACACCAACCAAAAGACATAGACTAGCTGGACAGATGAAAATATATGCACATATGTGCTTTCACTTGACACATCATTCTACTTAACCCCTCCAAACTGTATGTAATTATTCTATATTGTTACGTTAATCATATTTCCATTATGGCTTATAATTTTAATTATCTTATATTTTTTGTCTGGCTATTGATGGGGAAAACTAATAAACAACTTTTACTATTTAACTATGTAACTATTATTCATTTCATGCCATTGTATCATGATTGGTCAACAGAAAATGATAGAATTATACAACACAAAAACTACCATTTAATAGAAAAGTCTGTAATCATTTTTAAAAATCAAGACTCACATTAGAAATAGCTTGGAATTTTTTGAAAAATACAAATGCCCAGGTACTGTTTTTTTTTTTTTTTTTTTTTTTCTCCAGAGTTCCAGATGTGATTCTAATGAGCAACCATGTTTAAAAACAACTGACCTCTATGGTGGTCTTTTATTTTTATCTGATCTGTTTCACTTTTTCTATTTCATAGTCAGTACTCCCATTTCATTTAGTTTATGTTTTCCAACTTCTAATCTCTTTTTTATTGTTATTCTTTTTCAAGCCTTTATCAAATGTATTAGAAAAGCTTTTATATATATGTGTATGTGTGTGTGTGTGTATGAATATATATATATATATATATATATATATATATATATATATATTCTCTAGGGGATATCCCCAATCCAGGAATAAACTGGGGTTTTCTGCATTGCAGGCAGATTCTTTACTAACTGAGCTACCAGAGAAGCCCATATATATATAAAATGTATAATATAATATAATATAATATATATATATATATTTTAGAAAACATGAATTTTTGCCTAGCTAAAAAATTCACATTTTGATTCCACTTGTTTGATTAAGTATAAATATGATGTTAGATTTCTAATATGTATTCACTCAAAATGTTGATATTGTTCCATTTATTCTGGCATCTAGTATTACTGTTAAAGTTTAGAAAGCTTATTATCTTACCAATTAAAAAAGTTGAATGAGGCTTGAAACTTCTAATCAAATTCTGAGAATATAAAGAAATACTATGTTATAAAAATAGGAAATTAGCATGAGATACAGTATTATTAAGCAAAGTACAGATTTTGTTCAAACTTCATAAAATTTTTATTCTAGTGTCCATTATTTGTTTTCATACCTTTCTCAAGATTCCACATTGTATTTAGTTGCACTGAACAGTTTCAGCTACCTGCAACAAATTTGATAAATTCTCTTTTCATTTTTATTCTGTCACAAATACTTTCTAACTTTCTTTGTTATGACTTCTAAGATACAGTCATTTTTTAAAAGTGGAAATTTAATTTCCAAATATATGCAATGTGGGGGCATCTTTATTACTAATTTCTCATTTAAATGCTTTCTTCTCTATAATAATGCTCTGTAATTTGTTTGTTTGTTTCTTTGTTTGTTTTTTAACTTTTAACTTTGTGAGGTTTTTAATGACTAAGTTAAATCTCTCTCTTGGTAACTGGCACATTGCACTTAAAAATATGTGGTTTATTTTCAAATATCTTTTGATATTGATTTCTAACATAATTCCACGATAAGAGAACAGACTGTATGATTTCAATACCTTTAGAACGTGAAATTTTTTCACCTTGCTTTATGTCTCTGGATACATTCTAGTGTCTCCAAATTTATAGATTATGGGAACTTGAATAGAATTTGTGTCATCCTGTTGTGTGCAAATTGTATGAGTCTTAAATTATGTTGAATTGATTCATAGTGCTTTTCAGGTCTACTACATCCTTCTGCTTTTCTGTATTTATTCTATTAATTTTTGAGATTGAAACTCAAACTAAATATTTGTATTTATCTACTTAAAAAATAATTGTAATATATAGTGGAACTATATATTTTTTCTGTATTTTCCAAGTCTCCTATAAAGGTGCTATAATACCTTCATAATTTAAAAAATAAAAAAGAAAGATATTGATTTAAATAATCAGTGAAATTAATCTATAGTGTCTACCTTATAATTGAAAATAATAGATTTTATAAGAAGTATTACATTCTTATTCTGTTAGCATTTATTACTTGTCTTCAACTCCCAAATTGAAAACCACAAAGTGACATTTTACTTTTACTGTCCCACCATATCTGCATCAGTAAACTTCTCATCAATACACATTCTCTTTAATTACATACATTAAACCATACCTCTTATACATAACTTTTAGATATGCATTCCTTTATTTAATTTAAGATATACATTTCTTTTGAAGATTATCGTGCTTCTGTCAGAACATAGCCTTTGAAAAGTGAAAGGAAAAATTGCTCAATCATGTCTGACTCTTTGCAACCTCATGGACTAAACAGTCTATGGAATTCTCTAGATCAGAATACTGGAGTAGATAGCTATTCCCTTCTTCAGGGGATCTTCCCAACCCAGGGATTGAACCCAGGTCTCCTGTAATTGAAGGAAGATTCTATATCAGCTGAACCACCAGGGAAGCCCTTTGAACTAAGACCCAAATTTTATGTGGTTAAACTTATTGAAGAGTTTTTTCTTTTTTTTAATGATTTGCGAGCCATGAATGGTGTTTTCATTTTTAAATAATTAAAAAAATCAAAAGGAGAATGACACTAGAAAACGATGTGAAATTAAGGTCTCAGTGTTCATGAATAAAGTTGTATTGAAAGAGAGCCACTTTGGGTCATTTATGTGTTGCGGGTAGGTCTGCTTCATGCCACAATGCAGAACTGAGTAGTTGCTACAGAGACCACTGGGCTCAGACCTTAACCTATTTACTCACTGGACTTTTATGGAAAGTTTGCCAGCCACTATGCTAGATGATGCTTTCTAAGTCCCACTTGACTTCACATTCCAGGATGTCTGGCTCTAGGTGAGTGATCACACCATCGTGATTATCTAGCTCGTGAAGATCTTTTCTGTACAGTTCTCCTGTGTATTCTTGCCACCTCTTCTTAATATCTTCTGCTTCTGTTAGGTCCATACCATTTCTGTCCTTTATTGAGCCCATTTTTGTATGACATGTTCCCTTGTTGCTGCTGCTAAGTCACTTCAGTCATGTCCGAGTCTGGGCGACCCCAGAGATGGCAGCCCACCAGGCTCCCGTGTCCCTGGGATTCTTCAGGCAAGAACACTGGAGTGAGTTGCCATCTCCTTCTCCAATGCATGAAAGTGAAAAGTGAAAATGAAGTCGCTCAGTCGTATCTGACTCTTGGTGACCCCATGGATTGTATAGCCTATCAGGCTCCTCCATCCATGGGAATTTCCAGGCAAGAGTACTGGGGTGGGGTGCCATTGCCTTCTCTGAAATGTTCCCTTGGTATCTCTAATTTTCATGAAGAGATCTCTAGTCTTTCCCATTCAGCTGTTTTCCTCTATTTCTTTGCATTGATCTCTGTGGAAAGCTTTCTTATCTCTCCTGGCTATTCTTTGGAACTCTGCGTTCAAATGGAAATATCTTTCCTTTTTGCTTCTCTTCATTTCACAGCTATTTGTAAGGCCTCCTCAGACAACCATTTTGCCTTTTTGCATTTCTTTTCCATAGGGATGGTCTTGATCCCTGTCTCCAGTACAATGTCACGAACCTCCACCCATAGTTCATCAGGCACTCTGTCTATCAGATCTAGTCCCTTAAATCTATTTCTCACTTCCACTGTATAGTTCATGAGGGATTTGACTTAGGTCATACCTGAATGGTCTAGTGGTTATCCTTACTTTCTTCACTTTAAGTCTGAATTGGGCAATAAGGAGTTCATGATCTGAGCCACAGTCAGCTCCCGGTCTTGTTTTTGCTGACTGTATAGAGCTTCTCCATCTTTGGCTGCAAAGAATATAATCAATCTGATTTCGGTGTTGACCAGCTGGTGATGTCCATGTGAGTCTTCTCTTGTGTTGTTGGAAGAGGTTGTTTGCTATGACCAGTGTGTTCTCTTGGCAAAACTCTATCAGCCTTTGCCCTGCTTCATTCCATACTCCAAGGCCAAATTTGCCTGTTACTCCAGGTGGTTCTTGACTTCCTACTTTTGCATTCCATTGCCAACATCCACTGGATCATAGAAAAAGCAAGAGAGTTCCAGAAAAACATCTATTTCTGCTTTATTGACTACACCAAATTCTTCTACCGTGTGGATCACAATAAACTGTGGAAAATTCTGAAGGAGATGGAAATACCAGGCCACCTGACCTGCCTCTTGAGAAACCTGTATGCAGGTCAGGAAGCAACAGTTAGAACTGGATGTGGAACAACAGGCTGGTTTCAAATAGAAAAAGGAGTATGTCAAGGCTGCATATTGTCACCCTGCTTATTTAACTTATATGAAGAATACATCATGAGAAATGCTGGCTGGAAGAAGCAAACGCTGGAATCAAGATTGCTGGGAGAAATATCAATAACCTCAGATATGCAGATGACACCAGCCTTATGGCAGAAAGTGAAGAGGAACTAAAAAGCCTCTTGATGAAAGTGAAAGAAGAGAGTGAAAAAGTTGGCTTAAAGCTTAACATTCAGAAAACTAAGATCATGGCATCTGGTCCCATCACCTAATGGGAAAGAGATGGGGAGACAGTGGAAAGAATGTCAGACTTTATTTTTTTGAGCTCCAAAATCACTGCGGATGGTGACTGCAGCCATGAAATTAAAAGACACTTACTCCTTGGAAGGAAAGTTATGACTAGATAGCATATTAACCTAGATAGCATATTAAAAATCAGAGACATTACTTTGCCAACAAGGTCCATCTAGTCAAGGCTATGGTTTTTCCAGTGGTCATGTATGGATGTGAGAGTTGGACTGTGAAGAAAGCTGAGCACCGAAAAATTGATGCTTTTGAACTGTGGTGTTGAAGAAGACTCTTGAGAGTCCCTTGGACTGCAAGGAGATCCAACCAGTCCATCCTGAAGGAGATAAGTCCTGAGTGTTCATTGGAAGGACTGATGCTGAAGCTGAAACTCCAATACTTTGGCCACCTCATGTGAAGAGTTGACTTGTTGGAAAAGACCCTGATGCTTGGAAGGATTGGGGGCAGGAGGAGAAGGGGACGACAGAGGATGAAATGGTTGGATGGCACCACAGACTCGGTGGGCATGAGTTTGAGTAAACTCTGGGAGTTGGTGATGGACAGGGAGGCCTGGTGTGCTGTGATTCTTGGGGTCACAAAGAGTCAGAAACAACTGAGCGACTGAACTTAACTGAACTGATCCTAGATGATCCACATTACTTCTGATAGCTTATGATGAACGAAATCAGATTCAAGATCTCTGAAGAAGATTTAGCTTTGGGACCAGAGACCAGGCTTGACCACTCAGGGCTCTTGTGCGGCAGAAATTTTATTATAGTGAAAAGGGACAAAGAAAACTTCTGACACTGGAATCAGAAGGGGGCGGAAAGTGCCCCACTTGCTAGTCTTTAGCAAGGGAATTATATACTTTCTAATTAAGTATTACAATAAATCAAAAGAATGTCTCAAGTCTGTGAAAATTTTTCCACACCCACTCCCACAATTTAAATTTTAGGATAGCAGGATTAAAACTTAACAATAGAAAGATCTTAGAAGACCCACTCCCATAATATACAGTTTAAGATATCAAGATCAATCAGAATGTTTCCAGGAAGGAGAAACTGTTCTCAAGCAGGATACATTGTTGTTATAGAATCCACAGTACAGAGGTTAAACTGTCAATTCTGGGCTTAAAGGAGAAAACAAAGAAACAAACAAACAAACAAAAATATGTGACTAAGACTAAGGAATGTAGAGAGAGAAAAAAAAAAAAAGTTTGTCCTTTCCTCCTCCTGGAGAATTCTAGACTTCTATATACTCCTTGAGAACCCTAGAGAGAACCCCTGCCTTTCCTCAGAAACCACTGGACTTCTTATCAACCTGCCTAGGAAATGACTCATTTGAAAAAAGTCCTCACATTAAACACTACACAGGACTCACTTATTAATGTTCGCAAAAAGGGAAAACACAACTATGGCACCAGTCAATCAGTCCTGCCTGCCTGTACTCCTCCATATGGGCATAAGTGGTCCCAGTTCAGTTCAGTTCAGTTGCTCGGTCGTTTCCAACTCTTTGTGACTCCATGGACTGCAGCATGCCAATACTCCCTGTCCATCACTAACTCCCTGGGCTTACTCAAACTCATGTCCATCCAGTTGATGATGCTATCCAACCATCTCAACCTCTGTCTTCCCCTCTCCTCCTGCATTCAATCATTCCCAGCATCAGGGTCTTTTCAAAAAAGTCAGTTCTTTACATCAAATGGCAAAGCATCGGAGCTTCAGCTTCAGCATCAGTCCTCCCAATGAATATTCAGGACTGATTTCCTTTAGGATGGACTGGCTGGATCTCCTTGTAGTCCAGGGGCTCTCATGAATATTCACCAACATCACAGTTCAAAAGCATCAATTACTTGGTGCTCAGCTTTCTTTATAGTCCAACTCTTATATCCATACAAGACCACTGGAAAAACCATAGCTTTGACTGGAAAGACCTTTGTTGGCAAAGTAATGTCTGCTATTTAATATTCTGTCTAGGTTGGTCGTAGAGTTTCTTCAAAGGAGCTAGCTTCTTTTAATTTCATGGCTGCAGTCACCATCTACAGTGATTTTGGAGCTCCCAAAAATAAAGTCTGCCACTCTTTCCAATGTTTCCCCATCTATTTGACATGAAGTGATGGGACCGGATGCCACGATATTAGTTTTCTGAATGTTGAATTTTAAGCCAACTTTTTCACTCTCCTCTTTCACGTTCATCAAGAGGTTCTTTAGTTCTTCACTTTCTGCCATAAGGTTGGTGACATCTGCACATCTGAGGTTATTGATATTTATGCCAGCAATCTTGATTCCATCTTGTGCTTCATCCAGCCCAGCATTTCTCATGATGTACTCTGCATATAAGTTAAATAGGCAGGGTGACGATATACAGCCTTGGCATACTCCTTTTCAAATTTGGAACCAGTCTGTTTTTCTATGTCCATTTTTAACTGTTGCTTCCTAACCTGCATACAGATTTCTCAAGAGGCAGATCAGGTGATCTGTTATTCCCATTTCTTGAAGAATTTTCCAGAGTTGTTGTGATCCACACAGTCAAAGGCTTTGCCATAGTCAATAAAGCAGAAGTAGATGTTTTCTGTAACTCTCTTGCTTTTTCAATGATCCAGTGGATGTTGGCAGTTTGATATCTGGTTCTTCTGCCTTTTCTAAATCCAGTTTGAACATCTGGAAGCCCACAGTACATGTACTGTTGAAGCCTGGCTTGGAGAATTTGGGGCATGTGAGATGAGTGCAATCATGCAGTAGTTTGAGCGAAATTCTTTGGCATTGCCTTTCTTTGGGATTGGAATGAAAACTGACCTTTTCCAGTCTTGTGGTCACTTCTGAGTTTTCCAAATTCGCTGGCATATTGAGTGCAGAATTTTCAGAGCATCATCTTTTAGAATTTGAAATACCTTAACTGGAATTTCATCACCTCTACTAGCTTTGTTCATAGTGATGCTTCCTCAGCTCACTTGACTTCACATTCCAGGATGTCTAGCTCTAGGTGAGTAATCACACCATTGTGATGATCTGGGTTGTGAAGATTTTTTTGTATAATTCTTCTGTGTGTTCTTGTCACCTCTGCTTAATATCTCCTACTTCTGTTAGGTCCACATCATTTCTGTTCTTTCTTGAGTTCATCTTAGCATGAAATGTTCCCTTGGTATCTCTAATTTTCTTGAAGAGATCTCTTGTCTTTCCCATTGTATTGTTTCCCTCAATTACTTTCCATTGCTCACTAAGGAAGACTTTCTTACCTCTCCTTGCTATTCTTTGGAACTCTGCATGCAAATGGGTTTATCTTTCCTTTTCTCCTTTGCCTTTTGCTTCTCTTCTATTCACAGCTATTTGCGAGGCCTCCTCAGACAATCATTTTGCATTTTTGCATCTTGGCATTTCTTTTTCTTGGGGATGATCTTGATCCCTGCCTCCTGTACAATGTCATGAACCTCTGTCCATAGTTCTTCAGGCACTCTATCAGATCTAATCTCTTGAATCTATTTGTCACTTCCACTGTATAATCATAAGGGATTTGATTTAGGTTATACCTGAATGGTCTGGAGGTTTTCCCTATTTTCTTCAAGTTAAGTCTGAATTTGGCAATAAGGAGTTCATGATCTGAGCCACAGTCACCTCCCAGTCTTGTTTTTGCTGACTGTATAGAGCTTCTCCATTTTTGGCTGCAAAGAGTATAATCAATCTGAGTTCGGTGTTGACTACCTGGTGATGTCCATGTGTAGAGTCCTCTCTTGTGTTGTTGGAAGAGGGTGTTTGCTATGACCAGTGCATTCTATTGGCAACATTCTAGTAGCCTTTGCCCTGCTTCATTCTGTACTCCAAGGCCAAATTTGCCTCTTACTCTAGGTATTTTTCGACTTCCTACTTTTGCATTCCAGTCCCCTATAATGAAAAAGACATGTTTTTTGCATGTTAGTTTTAGAAGATTTTGTTGTTCTCCATGGAATTATTCAACTTCAGCTTCTTCGGCATTATTGGTCGAGCCATAGACTTGGATTACTGTGATATTGCATGGTTTGCCTTGAAAACGAACAGAGATCATTCTGTCCTTTGTGTGATTGCATCCAAGTTTTGCATTTCAGACTCTTTTGTTGAATATGATGGCTACTCCATTTCTTCTAAGGGATTGTTGCCCAAAGTAGTAGATATAATGGTCATCTGAGTTAAATTCACCCATTGCAGTCCATCTTAGTTCGCTGATTCCTAAAATGTCGATGTTCTCTCTTGCCATCTCTTGTTTGACCACTTCCAATTTGCCTTGATTCATAGACCTAACATTCAAGTTTCCTATGCAGTACTGCTCTTTACAGCATTGGATTTTACTTCCATCATCAGTCACATCCACAACTGGTTGCTTTTTTTGCTTTGCCTCTGTCTTTTCATTCTTTCTGGAGTTATTTCTCCACTTCCAGTAGCATATTGGTCACCTACTGACCTGGGGAGTTCATCTTTCAGTGTCCTATCTTTTTGCCAGTTCATACTGTTCATATGGTTCTCATTGCAAGAATTTGAAGTGGTTTGCCATTCCCTTCACCAGTGGACCATGTTTTATCAGAACTCTCCACCATGATCCATCCATCTTGGGTGGCCCTACACAGCATGGCTGAGTTTTCTTGATTTAATACAAGGCTGTGGTCCATGTGGTCAGATTGTTTGGTTTTCTGTGATTGTGGTTTTCAGTCTGTCTGCTCTTTGGTGGAGGATAAGAGGCCTATGGAAGCTTCCTGATGGGAGAGACTGACTGAGGAGGAAACTGGGTCTTGCTCTGATTGGCAGGGATATGCTCCATAAATCTTCTGTTGATGGGTGTGGCTGTGTTCTCTCCCTGTTATTTACCTGGGGCCAAATTATGACGGAGGTAATATAGATAATAGAGTCCTCCTTCAAAATGTCCCACGCATGCACTGTGGCACTCAATGCCCCCAACCCTGCAGGAGGTCTCCGCTGGAGACTTCTGGACTCTCACGGGCAAATCTGGGTCAGTCTCTTGTGGGGTCACTGCTTCTTTCTCCTGGGTCTTGGTGTGCCCAAGGTTTGTTTGAGCCCTCTGAGCATCTCTGGTGGGTATGGGGTTTGATTCTTAATGCTATTTCACACCTCCTACTATCTTGCTGGGGCTTCTCCTAGGCCCTAGGACATGGGGTATCTCCTCAAAGTCGCTCCAGCGCCCTGCCTGCCGCTCTAGTGCCTACTGTCTTGCTGGGGCTTCTCTGCCCTTGGACATGGGGTATCTCCTCACAGTTGCTCCAACACTGTGCAGCCTCCACTCCAGCGCTGCGGAGCCATAGTTTTGTCTTAGCACATTTGATTTTAGATGATATCTCTTCCAAGGGAGTCTCCCAGTTGGTTGTTAGTGCCCAAAAGTTGTCTCAAAGAAATGGCATGATGACTTCCCCAGTGGTGTTGACAACCAGCTGGAGGTGACTTAGCTGATTTTAACTTGGTCCCGTCCCAGCATACAGTATTTGCCCAAGTCTGTTTATTTTCCTCTTTGTTTGATAAGGCTGATGCCAGATAGTGTTAATGACTCCCTCTGAACCCCAGTACAGATCTGTCAGTTTTATACACTGGACTCCATGGGGAGCTGAAGAAAAAGGTATGAGGTTCAGGATAACACAAATTAATAGATTTATGATAACGTCAAATGTGCTGTATATGCTTATCAGAATGAGATACTTTAAAGTACCTTATATCCAAATGTTATCCATTCAGTTTACATACACAGATTCTAATTAGTCTGTCCCTTCCAAGTGATAACTTGAGAAGAATTATGTTTTATTTACTATACAATGGGGAAAGGAGAGGGTCTGGTTACAATATACTCACTGAAAGTATCATAGTGAGACTACTATAAGTCATAACATATTGTAAGTAAGTAATGTTGACTCTTTCAAATATCTTTCAATTCATGATGTACTTTTAATGAAATTTTGCACAATGTAAAATTCTAAACACTTAAATGTTATCCTGAATTATTTTTCAAGGGGAGAAATACAATAGCAGCATCTAATTAAAAAGAAAAGTGGTTAGAACTACCAATTCTATGTTTTTAATTCCAACCTCTACAGTTAAGTAATAAGAAAAAAAGAATCAAAACATAACCTCTGCTTTTTTTCTATGGGAATATATATGCGTGTGTGTGTATATATATATATACATATATATATATATAATTATGTATATAATTTTTCCAAGTCAAACAGAACTTTATTATTATTATTTTCTTCTTTTTTTAATTGAATCATATATATATATTTGTTACTATAGAAACATTCAGAGGCCATGAAGTGGGCTCTGGAACTTGATTTTTTTTCCCCCCATAGAACTTGACTTTGATATCTAAAAGTATACAAAGAAATTATATATATATGTATGTTATACATTTATATATCTTTCTATATATACATACATATATGCAATCACTCACTAGGATTTTAATGACTGTAACATCTCAGCATTTAAAACTCTTTGTGACCCCAAGGACTGCACCAATTAAAACTTGATAATAATGATTTGTGGGCTGGCTCAATCTGAGTGGAATAAAAGTCAGTATGCTGGATGTATTGGATGATCATGCACTGAGGCATTTTGGAAAGAAGACTTAGAATATGCTCACTGGAGGAGAGAATTCTAAAGACTCCAATACTGAAGAATAAACATTTTCTAAAGACTACTGTATTTCAAATTCATTAACAAATGGGAGTGGTACAATGAAAAAACTCAACTAAGACTTTTCAGTGAACTACAAACTTAATTCAACAGCTGACTTAAAAAGAGAGAATTATTCATTTTTACCAAGTTGCCATCTTCAATGGTTTCAAATTGCAATATTTTCTTTTCTGTCTATCTAATGATACCCTGAGATAGTCCTTAACAAATCTTAATCAGTCTCCCAAATTTACTGGAAACTCAGCCTCATTGATTTGAAGCCAATGTGTAACTTGCAATCACTTTTAGCAAATTCTTAGTAATCTGCTATTAAGGATTTCTGAATCCTATATGACAGATTAAAAATTCAATGTGCCGCACTGAAAATATGATCCTAACTGAAGGGAAATTCATGAACAAGAAGACTGATATTACACTGCCAAATGCTGCAAATGAACTTATGCTTCACACATTTCACATGCAGCCAAACATTAAACATTCACTATAGCCGATAAATTAAAACATTATTAATCTCTGAATTAATGGACTAACGAGAGAGGGACAACCACATCAGTTCATATGAGAATCACACTTCATTTTCATTCCTAACTTTGGCTTAAACAGATTCAAGATATTTCTCCTTAAATGACAATCATTTAAAAGATATAATGTTCTATGCTTTCTAACACAAATATGCATTGAAGTTTGCCTACATAAAATAGTGTTATTCTAGCAGCCCTTTTTTTCTCTCTTTAGAAAGACAAAAAAAAAAAAAAAAAGCATTATGAAATATTTCTAGCCTTCCTTAGTCTGTTGTTTCCTCATATTGCTTCACAGAACAGAAAGTTTTAAATATACTAGAAAGAGCACACATATTCTAGAATATTTTCTTAGCATAATGGAGAAAGCACATAGGTGTAGGAGAGGATCTCAAAATTTAATGTGCATGAGAATCATGTAGAAAGCTTGTTAAAACACAGATTTTAGGGGCCCAAACCCACAGATTCAGACTCAAAGGTGAGGCCTGAAATTTCTCAATTCTAACAATCTCCCAGATGATAATGTTGCTGATTACTCATGAACTATGTTTTGAGTAGCTCTTAATCTTATTGTTCTATTCACATGCTTTGTAACTCTGAGAAAGTTGTTGAACCCCCTAGAGTCTCAAAGATTTCCTCATTTCTTTAAAAAGAGATAACAGAATAGATCTTAGATGGTAACTGAAATGAGGTGGGCCTTTTAACATGTTGCCTTTCTTTTCTCTCCTTCCCTCTTTCCTTCCTTCCCTTCCTCCCTCTTTCTCTCCTCTTTTAAAAATTCTAGTCACTTTGCTAGAAAACCTATGAGAATCTTGATATATTTATTAATGACAAGAACTGAGTAGTAGCAAGACCCTGATGTAAAAAATCTACATCTCTGGCCTTCCACATAGCTGAGGCAGGAGGGTTCCTGAATTCCCTGTTCTGCCTACTGAGCCACAATTTGAAAGCTTTGGTTCTGTTTTTGATGTTCAGTGATGGTTCTTCCAACTTCAGCATTCTATGAAGGGAACTAGAATCAATTTTTCTAGCATACTAGTGATAGTCTCATCCTTAAAATGCAATGAAAACTGAAATAAAAAATGAACAAGAATAATGGGTTCCATTCTACTCTAGGCACTGAGTCGAATGCAATTTCTAGATGTAGAGGGAAAAAAGCATCAAAGAAACAGGGTGTGATCTGGGTAACAGAGAAACTTGTGAATGTTTGTCTTGACCAGTGTAGGTCACTTTAAGTCAATCTCAAACACAAAATATACTTTTCCCGAGTTATTGATTGCAACAGTAAAGTGAAACAACAAAGAGATAGTTGGGCAAATATCCCCTCTCAATTAATATTTCTGTTTATCCCTGGGAAAATATAAAAATTTCTTTTTGATCTATTTGAACCTATTCTCTCACCTCATATGACAATTATATCACCAATTTTATGAATTGTCAGTATCCTCACTGCCTACTCCATAATCTATTTAACATAATTAATTTTAGACTGAGCTTTGTAAAATATACCTTAGATGTTTATATGCATGAATTTTTACTTTACATGAATATTATCAGCCTAATATCTTACCCTGTTTCTTAAAAATCAGAATTATTTTTAGATCTTCACATCACCATGGATCTAATGCTATGTAATACTCTATACAGTACTTCCTCTCTTTTTTACTTGATATAGCCATAATGATGCTCTAACAACTGCCTCCAAATTCTTATTTCCACAAACAAAACTGCAGTAAACATCTTTGTAAATGTTTCTTCTGAGATTTATGTGCAAGGGTGGGATTATTGGATCAGACTATCAGTGCAATTAATTTGACTCTGGACTAACATACACTCTGGATACACCAGCCTCCCATCTCTCATGAGGGCTCCTTTATGCATACAGCCCCACAACTGATGATGAGTAACTTTTCCCTCAAGGCCAATCTGATAAGTACAATGTGATAATTCATTATTATTTTAATTTGCTTGATTCTAATTACCAATGAGTTTGAACAACTTTTCATGAGCCTGAAATTCCTTTGGGATTTCTCTATTTTAATTACCTGTTCATTCACAGGTCACATTGTGAAAGAATTTGTAAGATGGGAAATATTATTGAAGCCATCTTTGGAAGATAAATATAGCACTCTACTAAAATATTCATCTTTCCCCACAGATATTTTCTCTCTCTCTCTTCTTTATCAGCTTCGTTATCAGCCAAAGTGTAATATATACATAGATCTATTACTGGTTTTGTAATCTTCATTTACTGGTAGGCAAATTCCCCATCTGTTTATTAAGTTCTCCTTTTTAAAATTGGAGATGAAATGTATTTTACAGTATTTATCTCATACAAGTATAAAGCTATTAATTTTGTTTCAGAAGTGCTTTTGTGTTTATTATTAAAAGAGGTTTTCTGTACTATTTTAAAGGTTTTATAGTTTTTATTGCTTTTACAAATATCTTTATTTTCAATTGTGGTTTGTTGTAGTGTTTTTTTGAAAATATATCTTTTATCTGTAAACAGAATCTTTTATAAGTGCTAATGGTTTGTTGATTCTGTTTTTCATCTAGAAGATAAGCATATTATTAATAAATAAAACTAATGGCAGTTTTTTTTTCCAATTCTGACATTCATTTCCTTTTCTTTCATAAAGCACTAGACAGAACTGACCATATATTAAGCTAAAGTAATGATAAGAGACACCATTCTCTTATTCTAATTGTAAGAACTGCCTTCATGTATACTGTTTGCTAATATGAAAGTTAAAAAGTTAAAGTTCCCCTCAAAATAACGTCAGCACATGGGTTAATAAGATATCCCTCATTATGTCCCTTCACCAACAACAATCTGGCATCCTTCTGCAGACAAAAGTAGCTATGTGATAGGTGTGGGATCCAGCAACACACACCAAGGGATCCAGGAGAAATCCTGTAAACTCATTGGGTAACGGCACTTAGAACTTGGTCCCAGTTGTTGACCCTGCAGTAGACTATGAACCAACTCCAGGTACTCTTGGCTATAGTCCTGGGCCCCTACTGAGTACTGACAATCAGCACGTACAAAAGAGCCTTTGTGGAATTCCAGGTTTTCAACAGAGAAGTTCCTGCACAATATTAGAGTGAAACAAACCAAAGAATCTTAGGCTGAAACTTAGATTGGATGTACTGGAGAGGAGAGGAGGAGCAATTTGATTTTACCCAAATCATTTCTTCTTCAAGCCAACACAGTTCAGTGGCAGCAGAGACCTCAGCCCATAATTTCCCCCTCAAAGGAAAAGAGAAGATGAAAGCGAGACTGGGGTTTTCCCAGTTGTATGGGGCCTTGTCAGAGAGGACCACTCACTTCTCTCTCTCCTCACCCAGGGGGCCGAGTCATGAGATGCATGAGGTAAGAGTCTGGAAGAATCAGGTATGATTCTTAGAAGCATTAAAGGCATATGGATCCTACTAACTGTGCAGACTCCATCAAGAAGCCTACCCAGGAGCCACAAAGAATGCCTCACTTGTCAATTCCTAAATAGTACACAGATGTCTCTGGTGCTCTGCACATTTCATACTCCACCCGCCACCACCACCAACACACACACACACACACACACATACACACCCCTACCCAGTGGCCCTACACTCTGCACGTTCTGCTGACAATGGTGATAGCAAGCTTTGGCAGACAGCAGGTGAGCATACTCAGAAGGATGGCCCAGATCTGCAGATCAGTGAGAGATCACAAATCTAACCATTAGCTTTGCCTTTAGAAGGAAAAGGAAGGCCATCAACTCCTGGCCTGGTGTGCTGCAAGACTGAGAGAAAGCATATTTGTTTTTACTATGTTATTTTTATTTATTTTTAATTTTTTATTTTGTATTAGAATATAGTTTATTTACAATGTTGTGATAGTTTCAGGTGTACAGCAAAGTGATTCAGTTATATATACACACACACACACACACACACACACATATCTATTCTTTTTCAGATTCTTTTCCCATTTAGGTTATTATACAATATTGAGCAGAGTTCTCTGTGCTATATAGTAGATCTTTGTTGGTTATCCATTTTAAATAAGCAGTGTGTCCATTCAATTCCAAACTCCCTAACTATCCCTTGCCCCTTTCCTTCCCCATAATCATAAGTTCATTCTCTAAGTCTGTGAGTATGTTTCTGTTTTATAACTAAATTCATTTGTATCATTTCTTTTTTTTTTCTTTCCTCATATAAGTGATATTATATGATCTTTCTCTTCCTCTGCCTTACTTCACTTAGTAAGATACTCTCTAGGTCCATCAATGTTGCTGTAAATGACTTTATTTCATTCTTTTAATTTCATTCATTTATCCATTATTTCATTCTTTTTATTCCATTGCATATCTTCTTTATCAATTCTCTGTCAATGGGCATTTAGGTTACTTCCATGCCTTGCCTATTATAAATAGTGCTGCAATGAATATCAGGGTGAATTTGTTCTTTCAGATCATGCTTTTCTCCAGATATATGCCCAGGAGTGGGATTGCAGTATTATATGGAAGCTAATAATTCTGACACAAGAGAGAGCAAGAAACATAAAACTGATATGTCTATAGAAGGGCTGAGCGAGCCTTTGTAATACCTAGCAGGACTAACAGAAGGCATTTCTCTTTCAAAAGCAATTAGTAAAACTGGAGAAGTGAGTGCTACTTCGAATGCAAAGGCTGCAGGGGAAGACCTCAAGGGACATGAAACTACCAAAATATCACAGCAATTTTTCACTAACTGATCACAAATACACAGAGCTCTTATCTGTAAAAAATTCAAATAGCCGCTTTAAGAAAACTTTTTTTTTTTTTTTTAAGGAAACTTAAAGAGCTATAAAGAAGCTATAAAGAAGGCTGTGTGCTGATGAATTGATGCTCTTGAATTGTGGTGCTGGAGAAAACTCTTGAGAGTCCCTTGAACTTCAAGGGGGTCAAACAAGTCGACCCTAAGGAAATCAGCCCTAAATATTCATTGGAAGGACTGATGCTGATGATGAAACTCCAATACTTTGGCCACCTGATGTGAAGAACTGACTCATTGGAAAAGACCCTGGTGCTAGGAAAGACTGAAGGCAAAAGGAGAAGGGGACAACAGAGGATGAGGTGGTTTGATAGCATGACTGACTCAAGGGACATAAATTTGAACAAACTCCAGGAGATAGTGGAGGACAGTGGAGCCTGACATGCTTCAGTCTATGGGGTCACATGACACTGTTGAACATGACACAGTGACTGATAACAATAGCAAAAGAGCTATAAAGAAAACACAGAAACACAATCAGGATTTCCTGATTTATACAGTCAGGAAAACAATACACAAAGTGAAAAGTTTAACAGAGATATCATGTAATAGGAAAATAGAAATTCTAGAGCTGAATAATACAATGAGTTAAGTGAAAATTGCAGTAGAGAGCACCAACTTCAGACTTGAATGAACATGAGACAGAATCTGTGAATCAGAAAACAAGTGTTAGAAATTATTCAGTCAGAGAGAACAAAGGAAAAAGAATAAAAAAGAGTGACAAAAGCATATGTGATCTCTGGGATACCATCAAAATAACCAAACTGTAAATTATTGGAATTCAGAAGAAGAGAAGGAGAAGATGGTAGAAAACTTATTTAAAGAAATAACAGCTGAGAACATCCCACATGCAGAAAGAGATTTGGATTTCCAAGTTCATTAACCTCATTCTTTATATTAAAAAAAAAAAAACTCAAAGAATGTCTCCAATACACAATAATAAAATTGTTAAAAATAAAAAGAGAATTTTAAAAAATAGTAAGAAAAAAAATAGCTTATTAACTTACAGGTAACCCCTCCCCCATAAAGCTATTGTTGGACTTCTCAAGCATAACTTGCAGGCTAAGAGAGAGTAGGATGATATATTCAAAGTGCTAAAAGGAAAAAAAAAAGAAAAGAAGAAGCCCCGACAGTCAAAAATAATGTATCAGGCTGATTATGCTTAATAAAATGAATATTTCTCCAGACAAATAAAAGTTCATCAACCTTAGGCTTTCATCAACACTAGGCCTGCTTTATAAGAAATCTTCAAGCTGAAATGAAAAGACTCTAATCAATAACATTAAAACATATGAAAATAGATAATGCACTTGTCAAGATAAAGTGAAAGTGAAATTTTCTCTATGATGTCCGACTCTTTGCGGCTCCATGACCTATACACTCCATGGAATTCTCCTGGCCAGAATACTGGAGTGGGTAGCCATTCCCTTCTCCAGGGGATCTCCTCAACCTGGGGATCTCCTCAACCCAGGGATCCAACCCAGGTCTCCCACATTGCCAGCAGATTCTTTACCAGCTGAGCCACCAGGGGGGCCCTTTTTCTGTAAAGGTGAGTATACAGTCAAATTCAGAATATTCTAATATTGTAATACAGTGATGTGCTAACAACTTAACCCAAATTTTAAAGGCAACGAATGCCAAAATTAACTATACCCATGGTAGATCAATTGGTGAAAAAATCCACCTGCAATACAAGAGACTCAGGTTTGATCTTTGGGTTGGGAAGATACTCTAGAGAAGGAAATGGCAACCCCCTCCAGTATTCTTGACTGGGAAATTTCAGGGACAGAGGAGCCTCATAGGTTACATTCCATGGGGTCACAAGAATCAAATATGACTTAGCGACTAAACCACCACCACCAGTCATTTGTTAATCAATGCACAACAAAAAAGAGGAAAATTATAACATAAAAATAGAAAATGGAATAAAAAGGTAGAGTTTATGTATGAAATTTTTGTTTTGTGCTATTTTTTTTTTTCTTTTCAGTACTTTGAATAAATCATCCCACTCTCTCCTAGACTATAAGATTATGGCTGAGAAAGCCAATGATAACTTCATGGGTGGAGGGCTCACTGGTATGCAACTGAAGTTCAGATGTTAGTGTGAAAGAGATCATTATATCTAGAGGATGATTTATGTATGCCTCATAACAATCACAATGTAAAACCAACAGTAGATCTACAAAAGATAAAGAAAACAGATTCAAAGCATACCACTGTGGAAAATAATAAATTCACAAAGAACGGCAGCAACAAGGGAGAAAATAAAGGACCTACAAAACATCCAGGAAATAATGAGATTATATTATTAAGTCTTAACCTATCAATAATTTTTCATTGTAAGTGGACTAAATTCTCCAGTCAAATAGAGATGGATAGATTAAAATAAAAGACCCAATGATGTATTGCCTATAAGAGACTCAATTAAGTTATGTATGTAGGGGCATAAATAGACTCAAAGTGTCAGAATGGCAAAAGATATTCCATGCAATTAGAAATCAAAAGAGGGTATTGGAAATCATACTTACATCAGATAAAACTGACCTTAAGTCAAAAAAGTAGCAACAGATAAATAAGGTTATTATATGATGATAAAGGGGTCAAGTTATTAAGAGGATATAGTAATCATAAATATATATATGTATATGTGTACATATATATAATCACACATCAGAAAAGTTAAATATATTAACCAAATACTAATAGATCTGAGGGGAAAAATAAATAATAATATAATCATAAACATCATTGAAGAAAATGAATAACAGCATAAAAAATACTGGACCCTTGTCTTTAAAAACCAATAAAAATTAACTTGCACTAGATCAAAAAACTTAACAGTTAAATCTATAAAACTCCTAGAAGGAAACATATTAAAAAATCCCTTGGCATTTGTTTTGACAATGATTTCATGGTTATGACACCAAAAGTATAAGCAAGAAAAATATAAATATTAATGACTGGGACTATATCAAACTCAAAAGCTCCTGAATAGCAAAAGTAACAATTAACAAAACAAAAATGCAACCTACAGGCAGAGTGGGATATATTATTTGCAAAACATATATCTGACACAGAGTTAATATTTTAAATATGTAAAGCCTCATACAACTCAATATAAAAAAAAATTTTCAATTTTAAAAATTGGAAAAGGAACAGACTTTTCCAAAAACATATATAAAAATGGGCATCAGATATCTGAAAAGATGCCCAATATCAGCAAAATGCAATTCAAAACCACAATGAGATATTACCTCACACATGTTATATGGTTGTTACCAAAAGACAACAAATAATAAGTACTGACAAGGATGTGGAGGAAAAAGAACCCTTGTGCACTATTTGTAGGAATGTAAATTGGTACAGCCACTGTGGAAAATGGCATGGATGTTCCTCAAAAAATTAAAAATAGAACCTATGATCCATCAACCCCACTTCTAGGTAAATATGCAAGGAAATACAATCAAGTATCCCAAAGGAGGTATCACATGTTCATGTTCATTGCAGTATTATTTCCAGTAGTCAAGATATGGAAACAATTTGATTGTCCATCTAAAGATGAATCTAAAGGACATGCAGCTATGGAATGGAATATTATTAAGCCATGAAAATAATGAAATCTCCCACTGTCCCCAACATGGGTGGACCCTGAGGTCACTATGTTAAGTGAAATTAAGTGAGGCATGGAAAGACAAATACTATACTCTCACTTAAATACATAATCTAAAAAATTTGATCTCACAGAAACAGGGTATAATGGTGATTGGCAGCCTCTGGGGGATTACTGAAATGGGTAGATGTTGCTTAAAGTGTAAAAACTTGCAGTTACAGGACCAATAAACTATGTGGATCTAATATACAACATTATGATTATTGTTAACAATACGGTGTTACGTAATTGAAAGTTGCTAAGAGCAAAGATCTTAAATGTTCTCACTTTAAAGAACCTTGGTAATTATATGAGGTAATATAGGTGTTAACTATTCCCACTGTAGTACTTGTTTTGCAATATATAGCTGTATTAACTTATATT
The DNA here is from genome assembly GCF_023699985.2 of Odocoileus virginianus. NCBI lineage: Eukaryota > Metazoa > Chordata > Mammalia > Artiodactyla > Cervidae > Odocoileus > Odocoileus virginianus. The sequence continues at coordinate 54,579,244 of NC_069675.1, read as the reverse complement.
GTATTACGTCTAGTATATCTCAATAATTGGAAAAAATGTTTCCCTCTTTTTATTCTGCCAGTATCCTATATAATTCTTAAATTTTATCAAAACTATCTTTTAATCATTTAGTATGTCAGGAATGTTATAGTTTAGAAATGTTGAACAATTCGGAGTTTAATTACCTCATATTACATTGCTTGAGAAATCCCATGGCCAGGGGAGCCTGGCATGCTGCAGTCCATGGGGTCACAAAGGGTTGGACATGACTGAGTGACTGACACACATGGCTTGTTGCACTGTGCATATGAACTTCCAGATTTACCTGCCACATTTGTAGTGTTTCAAGATCTTGATAACAGGTATGCATGTTGCAAAATTAATTGATATTAATATTTAGTTTTGGTTCCATATTTGAGATCTTTCTTATTTCATTTTTTAATAAATATCAATAGATTTAGAGTTGTTTTATTTATTTTAACACTCACAGTTATATACATTTATACAGACTACTGTTAATATGCAGGTATTCGCCCACCTACATTAACAAGTATTTTTATTTTATCATTTTTTGTTCAGATAGTCTTAAATCAAATGGGAAAAAAATGACAAATTTTAGATTTACCTTCTTATGATTGTGTCATCAACTCTGCGCTTGAACCTCTCTAAAGATAACCATTACCATATACATGAAGTAAATCATTTAAGTCAAATATTGCCTCATTATTATTTTGAAAAATTTTATTTACCTTTCAGTCCCCATTTATTGGGACTGTTTGAAATATATAGTTCAGTGTTCTATAATTTTGCTTGTCACCCTAAAATATTCAATATTCTCACATAGCTCTATTTCTACTACTTAATTCCAGCTTCACAGGAGTGCAGCTTCACAGGACACCGTGGACAGAAGAGTCTTACGTTCAGACGAACCTTACGTTCGGTCTGATGTTCTGCTTTCACCTTCTTTATTCTCTTAATAATTCTACCTTACTACTTTAGCTGTACTTGTAAGTGAAGTTTTAAGCGTCAATGTTACATGTTTTAAGTAGAGGAAGATTATCAAAGGGGCACAAGCTACCCACAAGAGTCCTTTAAAAGCAGAGAGTTTCCTCTGAATGGGGACAAAGGAAAAGAGAGATATTCAAAGCATGAGAAGGAATGCGTAGGCTATTGAAACGTTTAAACACGGAGGAAACCACGTTAGAAGGAATGTAAGCAGGCCCTAAAAAGCAGAGAGTGGCCCCTTGGTGTAACAGCCACCAAGGAAAACGGAAACTCAGACTTACAGAGTTAAATACTTGAATTCTTTTTTTTTTTTTTTTACTTGAATTCTTAAGACACTCAAATGATCTTAGAAACTATTAATCCCTAGAACCTTCAGATAATAGTCCAGCCCATTCAAGACCCTGACTTCAGTCTTGTGAGACTATGAGCAGAGAACTAAGTTAAGCCTGCTGGATTTCTGACATATAGAACTGTGAGATATTAAATGGGTACTATTTTAAGCCACCACATTTTTGATATTAGGAAACTATCAATAATATGCAATCATATCCTACAATCATAATATCATATTATCTAATTGTTAACAACAGCTGCTGCTGTTCAGTCACTGTCTTTGAGACCCCATGGACACCAATACACTGGGCTCCTGTCTCTTCCACTGTCTCCCCGAGTTTGCTCAAATTCAGATTATCCAATGCCTCTTATAAATTTTAGTTGAATTTGTTATATGAGAAAGTATTTATTTTAAATTATCTTATAAGGGTTCTCTACTTTAAAGAACTCCCTCTCTTTTTATTTCTATTAACATTTTTCATTTCTTACTATAATTTTAGAAGAACATCACTGTTTGCCTCTCACTGGGAACTGATACAGATTAAAATTTTGTGGTTAATTTTCAGGCATTTTGGCAACAAATGTGTACATAAATATAATCCATCTTTATTTATCATTAAAATATATATTCTATTAATTTTGAAGGATAGAAAGGACTCTCTATCAGATACAAGCTTTCTCTTTCATCTTGTGTGTTTAAGCCTGAAGTTAGCTGAGGGAACACCAAGCATCGATCACCAATTTTGATATATTCTGCTTAAGCTAGTCTGCAGCCCTGGCTATATGATATGCTCCAGTTTATGCCAAGGATAGTCATTTCATTTGTCAACAATGTGAATTCACTTATGGATTTCAGTTTAACTCTCACCTTCACTAGCACTGATTACTGCACACTTGGTTCTCTCTTCCTGAGCTTGAGAGTACCAGTTTCAGCCCAGAGATATACTTCCCTGTACGAAATGGGCAGCTACCGGTTAGCTAACCTGCCCTTCTCATAATTAGATGTACTCTTTTTTATAATCAATGATATAGCATATATTCTTTCTTACACATATGAAATTGTCCTGAGATGGGCATGAACAATAAGTACACTGCAGCCTGTTGTTCAATGTTCTGACACACTTGAGCTCCAATCAGTTTCTCTTCAAAGTGAAGAGCTTTAAAGTATTTACCTAAAAATAATATTTTATCTGCATGCTTTTAATACTAATTTGGCTAATATTTAATCAATTTAGTCCTGCTTACTGTACCCTCATGTCAATCTTCAAATTTTCTGGCCTCTTAGTGATAAGCACTCCTGTTTTGAATTCTCATATAGATAATTTTGTGTATATGTGTGTGTGTGACAGAGAGAGAGAGAGAGACAATGAGTTTGTGTATGTGTTATCATTAACTGGAGGTTTGAAAAGGGTATATTTTAAATATGCAGCTTTTTAAGAGAGGAATATTTCTTTGTGGGTTTTATTATCGTTATTAAGATATTATCTCATATGTATGTAGATACGATGCATTACATTTAGATAACAAATACTAAGTTTTTTCTGTTTTATACACTTTGTAGATATGTTTACCTTATATATTGGTTGTTTAAAGAATAAAAATAAGCAGTCATGGCTTACTATACTTTAATGATGTTCTTCTGAATTGAAGTATAGATTAAAATTAAATTTGCCTGAAGCCTGAATCTTATTGATATTTTAAAATGTCATTTAATATTTGCAGAAACATACATAAAATAAAAGGAGTAGCAAAGACTCCATTCAGCAGAAAGGAATTCTAAATGAAACTGAGTTTCTAAACATCAGCCTAAATATTAATATATGATTATGTCAGGAAAAAGGGAAAAGTGGGGAGGTTCTATAAATATTTTGAATATCTAAAAGATAGTTTTTTAGTTTTTTTACAGAGTTTCCATGTCCCTATTCATTCATTAGTTACCAAATTTCCAACATGACTCCTTTCAAATACATATTGCTAAAACGATATATTGTCTTTTAGTACAAATCAAGACTATTTTTAATGTTTTAAATCCTAATTTCAGAAATTAGACAATATTGTTGCCTTACTTGTAACCTATGCAAGTCTATAAATCATGGAGATTTGGTGCTGGTGGTGCACAATCTCTTTTTTCCTAGATATAATGTAAGAGAAAATATGTAAATACTTGGGTAAAAATCAAGAACAGAAGTATTTTTTATATCAGTGACATCTTGGGAGATTAGTCAACAAAACTTTAAAAACTGACATGTAGACATGAAGATGGCATGACTAACAGTGTGAGAATGCTCTGGAGAGGTATCCAAGAAGTGATTCTGTAAAGAATTCTTAGAGAATTTTCTGTGAGACACAGATGATCTCTTTTGAGTAGATTGTATTTCCAGAAGAATTTGTTGGTGAGATGCTTTTTGGAAGATGAAAAGGAAGGATTAAATTAAGATAAAAATGTGTTCCTGCAAAGAGACTGTAAATAAGCACGACCAAATGAGATTACACTGGCTGCAACTAAGAAAAACTGATGTGATTATGAAGGCTTCAAATAAGGGATAAGTATTCCCAAAGTATGGGCTTTCTTGATAGCTCAGTTAGTAAAGAATCCACCTCCAATGCTGGAGACCTGGATTTGATCCCTGGGTTGGGAAGATCCCCTGGAGAAGGAAATGGCTACCCAATCCAATATTCTGGCCTGGAGAATTCCATGGAATATATAGTCCATGGGGTCGCAAAGAGTCGGATATGACTGAACTACTTTCACTTTCACTTTCACTTGCAAAGTTTACCTGAAACAATAGCTTGGACTTCAAGTACAGAGAGCCTTGGGATGGAAAGTAAGTTTGAATTTCATTCTGCAGATGATGTAGAAACAAAAACAATTGTTAGAGTTCACTGACATGATAAAATTATTTTATAATTGTATATAAAATAGACTATATATAAATATACAACAATATATATTATATTGTTTAGTCTCTAAGTCATATCTGATTCTTTTTGTAATCCCATGGACTATAGCCAGCCAGGCTTTTCTGTCAATGGGATTTCCCAGGCAAGAGTACTAGAGTGGATTGCCATTTCCTTCTTTAATGGATCTCTCGACACAAGGATTGAACCTGTGTCTCCTGCATTGGCAGCTGGATTCTTTACCACTGAGCCACCAGGGAAGCCCTATATATACACACACACACACACACACACATGCAAACACACACACAAACATATATATATATATATATATATATATATATATATATATGAATCCCCTTCATGGATCACAGGCTCATCATGGCAAAGTGGTTTATATAATTCAATGAAGCTAAGAGCCATGCCCTGCAGGGCCACCCAAGGCAGACAGGTCATAGTGAAGATTTTTGACAAACTGTGGTCCACTGGAGTCAGAAATAGCAACCCACCCCAGTATTTTTGCCTGGAGAACCCCATGAACATAATGAAGAGGCAAAAAGATATGACACCATAAGATAGGCACCCCATGTCAAAAGGTGTCCAATATGCTACTGAGGAGAAGCAGAGAACAATTGCTAATAGCTCCAGAAAGTATGCAGTTACTGGGCGAAAGTGGAAAGGATGCTCAGTTCTGGATGTGCCTGGTTGTGAAAATAAAGTCAGATACTGTGAAAAACAATATTGCATACAAACCTAGAAAGTTAAGTCCATGAATCAAGGTAAACTGGGCATTGTCAAGCAAGAGATGGCAAGAGGGAACATCACCATCTGAGTAATCACTGAACTAAAATGGACAGGATTGGGTGAATTTAATTCAGATGACCATTATGTCTACTACTTTGAGCAAGAATCCCTTAGAAGAAATGGAGTAACCCTCAGAGCTAACAAAAGAGTGTGAAATGCAGTACTTGGGTGCAGTCTCATAAATGACAGATTGATCTTGGTTTGTTTTTAAGGCAAACCATTCAACATTACAGTAATCCAAGTCTATGCTACAACCACTGATGACAAAGAAGTTGAAGTTGAACAGGTCTATGAAGACCTACAACACCTTCGAGAACTAACACCAAAATAAAATATGTCTTTTCCATCACAGGTGATTGTAATACAAAAGTGGGAAGTCAAGAGACCCAGAATAACAAGCAAGTTTAGCCTTGGAGTACAAAATGAAGCAGGGAAAAAGCTAAAAATTTATGTGAAGAGCACACAATGGTCATAACACCCTTTTACAACAACCCAAGAGATGACTCTACACATAGACATCACCAGATGGTCAATACCAAAATCAGACTAATTATGTTCTTTGAAGCCAAAGATGGAGAAGTTTTATACACTCAGCAAAAACAAGACCAGGAGCTGACCGTGACTCAGATCATGAACTCCTTATTGCAAAATTAGGCTTAAATTGAAGAAAGTAGGGAATACTACTAAGCCATTCAGATATGACCTAAATCAAACCATTTATGATTATATGGAGGAGATTATGTATAGATCCAAGGGATCATATCTGGTTGACAAAGTGCCTGAAGAATGATAGATAGAGATTCCTATCATGGTACAGGAGGCAGTGACCAAAACCATCCCAATGAAAAATGAATGCAAGAAGGAAAAGTGATTGCGGAGGTGTTACAAATAGCCGAGAAAAGAAGAGAAGCAAAAGGCAAAGGGAAAAGGGAAAGATATACCTAACAGAATTCCAGAGAATATAAAGGAAAGATAAGAAATCCTTCTTAAATGAATAATGAAAAAACAAAAAATAGAGGAAAAGAATAGAATGGGAAAGACTAGAGATCTCTTCAAGAAAATTAGAGATTTGAGGGGAATATTTTATGTAAGGATGGGCACAATAAAGGACAGAAACAGTAAGAACCTAACAGAAGCAAAAGAGATTAAGAAGAGGTAGAAAGAATACACAGAAGAACTCCATAAAAATGAACTTAATGTCCTGGATAGCCATGATGGTGTGGTCACTCACCTAGAGCCAGGTGTCTAGGTATGAAGTCAAATGGGCCTTAGGAAACATTACTACAAACAAAGCTAATGGAGGTGACAAAATTCCAGTTGGACTATTTAAAATCCCAAAAGATGATGCTGTTAAAGTGTTGCACTCAAAATGTCAGCAAAGTTGGAAAACTCAATAGTTGCCACAGGACTGGAAAACATCAATTTTCATTCCAATCTCAAAGAAGGGCAATGCCAAAAATCGCTGTGACAATCATTCACTTTCATTCACTTTACATGATAGTAAGGTTATGCTCAAAATCCTCCAAGTAAGTTTTCAGTAGTATGTGTACCTAGAATTTCCAGAAGTACAAGCTAGGTTTCAAAGAGGCAGAGGAACCAAAGATGAACTTGTCAACTTTTGTTGGATCATGGAGAAAGCAAGGGAGTTCCAGGAAAACATCTGCTTCTGCTTCATTAACTACACTAAAGCCTTTGACTGTGTGGATCACATGAAACTGTGGAAAATTCTTAAAAATCTGGGAGTTCCAGGCCACTCTCTCCTGAGATACCTGTATGTGGGTCAAGAAGCAACAGTTAGAACCAGACACGGAACACCTGATTGTTTCCAAAATGGAAAAGGAATATGACAAGGTTTTATTTATTCACTCTGCTTATTTAACTTCATTATGGGAAAAGTGGGGCTGGATGAATCACAAGCTGGAATCAAGTCTGCAGAGAGAAATATCAACAACCTCAGATATGCAGATAATATCACTTTAATGGCAAAAAGTGAAGAGGAACTAAAAGGCCTCTTGATGAGGGTGAGAGAGAGTGAAAAAGCTGGCTTGAAATGCAGCATTTCAAAAAATCTAGATCATGGCACCTGTACTGTCAATTCATGGCAAATAGCAGGGGGAAAAGTGGAAACAGAGACAGATTTTATTTTCTTGGGCTCCAAAATCACTGGGGAAGGTGACTGCAGGCATGAAATTAAAAGATGCTTTCTCCTTTGAAGAAAAGATATGACAAACCTAGACAGCATATTAAAATCAAAGATACCATTTTGCCACAAAGGTCTGTTTAGTCAAAGCTATTATTTTTCCAATAGTTATGAACAGATGTGAGAGTTGGACCCGAAAGAAGGCTGAGTGCTGAAGAATTGATGCTTTCTAATTGTAGTGCTGAAGACTCTTAAGATTCCTCTGGACTGCAAGGAGATCAAACCAGTCAATCCTAAAGGAAATCAACCCTGAATATTCATTGGAAGGACTATTGCTGAAGCTAAGCTCCAATACTTTGGCTACCTGATATGAAAAGCTGATTCATTAGAAAAGACCTTCATGCTGTGAAAGACTGAATGCAAAAGGTAAAAGGAACAGCAGAGGACGAGATGATTAGATAGCCTCACCAACTTAATGGACATGAATTTGAGCAAATTCTTTGAGATTAGTAGAGGATAGGGGAGCCTGGCATGCTGCAGTCCATGGGGTTGCAAGGAGTCAGACACAACTTAGTGACTGAACAACTACAATCATGTTCTTAGGCTGGATGGCTTAATGTTTTTTGCAAATATATTATCCCCAATTAAATCTGCAGATCCCATTCAATCCTACTTAAAATTCCAGCAGGATTTATTTTTAAATAATCTAAATTCTGTCTGTAAAGTTTATATGGAAAGATAAAGAAACTTGAATTGACAAAAATGATTTTAAAGCTTCAGAACAAATTTGGAAGATTTACACATTTCAATTTAAATATTTACTTGAGTGCTACATTAATCATGACAGTGATATTAGTGAAAGGATTGATCTATAGATGATGGAATATAATTAGTTTACAAAATATTCTTCCAAATTTAAGCAACTGAATTTTTTAACAAATTACAAAGGAATCTACTGGATACCTCATATTTCCCTTTTTCCCCAGCCTCAACAAGATGGTGCCTCCCTGGCACCATCTCACAAATTATATTTATACCTGAATCAGTTTTGGCATTCAGGCAGGGCAACAAGGCTGTCTTACCCCACCTGCAGTTTATCCCAGGCCCACCAGCTCCCAGATAATGATGATGCTACCTTTGATCATGGTCAGGTACTCTAGGGAGAGGCCCTAGGCAACAACCTACCTGTTTCCAGGGAGCCCCAGGGGCCGCAGCGTTTGGGACCAAAGAGCCTAGAGCTCGCAGCCTCCACCCAATTCTTTGGGACTTGACTGTAGCAAAAGCCTCTTTGAGGTGCTCTGAGCAGGGTTGTAGGCCACCTGGAAATGAGCTGGGTGATACCGGCTTGGTGAAGTATCCCTCTTGACGCCCAGGAGATGGCCCTGAGTGAGACGCTGCTCAGCCACAAGGCCCTTGATCTGGTGGAACTCTACCAGAAGCGAAGCTTCCAGGATCTCACCCCAGAATGCACAGGAGACAATGTGGTACTTTGAAGGCTCGAAGGGCTTGCTTGGACCGGAAGCCTCCTGAAGTCAGGTGTGCCTTGACCCGTTGAACATAGTCCTTTAGAAGCTGCAGGGCCTCGGCTGGCTATCCTAGGAAGATGTGATGTGGGTCTTGTCCTGAATACTACTGGGACTGGAAAAGGGGAGTCAAAAGTACCAGGAGCGCTCACAGAGGTTGTCGGTTGCCATCCCTATGAACTACAACTCCATAAAGATCTTCTAGAGCTGGCTCTGTACCGGAGCAGAGTGTGCAGGTGTCCGCTGTAGGGAAGGGCACGTCAGGGCCTAGAATTTATAAGGCTTGAATGGAGATCTCGCTATGAGCCACTGGAAATCATCCCTGGACTCAGCTCCACTTGCAGTTCAGTGACCACACAGTTTTAGCTATGCAAGATGAATAAATTCCAGAGATTTGCTGTATAGTGTTGTGCCTATAGTTAGCAATACTATAGGGCTTTTAAGTATTGTGTGCATTTAAAAATTTGTTGCAGATAGATCTCGTGTTTTGTTCTCACTGAAATTTAAAAATTAAAATGATTTTAGAAAGAATAGAGAAGAACAACAGATGAATATATAACCAAAATCAAACAAAAATCTTTATTTTAACTGGTATACTTGCAGATTTTTAAAGATTAGAAAGAAGTCATTGACTTACATTACATTGTGATACCTGAGAGTCAGCTGTAGGTGCTGCTGCCCCTAAGTCACTTCAGTCGTGTCCAACTCTATGTGACCCCATAGATGGCAGCCCACCATGCTCCCCCATCCCTGGGATTCTCCAGGCAAGAACACTGGAGTGGGTTGCCATTTCCTTCTCCAATGCATGACAGTGAAAAGTGAAAGTGAAGTCGCTCAGTCGTGTCTGACTCTTTGCGACCCCATGAACTGCAGCCTACCCAGGCTCCTCCATCCAAAGGATTTTCCAGGTAAGAGTACTGGAGTGGGGTGCCATTGCCTTCTCCGGCTGTAGCTGCTATGATCCACATGCCCTTCCCTTCTAGGACTCAGACTGAGGAGAAGCCAGCCTCTGTTTCCAGCATGTTGTTTTCCATAAAGGAGAACAGAGCAAAAGAACTACAAAGATTCACAAAGTCTCTGAAGACTCTTCCTGGCACACAGTTGGATGAACTCTTCTCACTTTCCACTGGTCAAACAGGCTAATAGGGTCTAGCCCAAAGTCAAAGTGGTTGGGTTTGTGTTTCCCTGTAATGAAATCACATGACAGTTGGTAGGAATGCATAATCAATCTTCTTACAGGAAAGGAGGGCATTTATAATTATAAAAACTATCACTTTTGGATTCCTTGATATAACTCTAATTCTTTTGCTAATAAAATAGAAAAATTAAATATAATGTAAAGCTTGATTTTTTTTTTAGTTTATATTTACCTATACCACTATCCCTGACTCTATTTTATCTTAGAAACTTAAATGCCTATTCATTACTATCATCTCTTTATGTCCTACAGTATTCTGAAATCCATGCAGGTTTATTGTTATTAATTAAACTGACCCTTTGTTCAAATAATTGAAATGTTATTTATAAACCCATAAGTGAGTCAGCAAGAGAACAGCTAATTCACCATACGTGTAGAATGAGTATGTGATATTCACAAAGCAAAAGACCAGAATTGGCAAAGTGACAACGAATCTATTTCTTCAATAAACTGAAAGGATGATCATTAATTAACAGAAGATAAATCATCTTTCTTCAATCTTTGAAAATATTAAAATACATACACACATACACATAATATCTTCCTTCCCCATCTCTCAGAATTTTTCACACACATATACATAATGCAAGTTGCTATGGTGATATGCTTATCTCCATAGCAATCGATCATTACATCTTCGTATGTGTCCATTTTCTCTTAATAGGCAAATTATAGGTGATGAAACCAAAGGTTCACATCTTCAAAAAAGATACAAAACAAATTTTAAAAACTGAGTTTTTATCCAAAAAATATTTTGTTAAGTATTCCTACTTAAGATTGGAAAAGAAAATGTTTAGAAAATTAATAGGTAAAATGTAGCTATAAAAGGTACATGCTCTTGGAAAAATGAAAGCTTTTAAACAGCAGCAAATGTTTAAATATGAATGTTTTCTTACAATAGAATATGATACAATTCAGTTTGTGGCAGTCTCTGTGTGGCTGAGATGCTCCCCAGCAGAAATGAGCTTCAGGATTCTTATCCCCAGAAAGCCATCACTGTAAAATTTTCTAGCCTCTGGAAAAAAAGATCATTTTTACTCTCATAGAGAAAGTCATAACATTGACTAGAAGTATGAATAAATTGAAACTCTTTGACCTATAGAAAATTACATAAGGCAAGGTCTTCAATCTCTGGTACTACTATAAAAATTGACATTTGAATATATATATAAAATACACTATTACCTGTTAACTACAACAATAAAAATAAAAAAAATAACTTTTAAACACTGCCATTGAATTTTATCATTTTATGGTACAAATAAAAACAATGCTTTGTTTAGGTCAAAGGACTGATTTTTGTGAACAACTTAACATTTTAGGTTGCTTTAATATGCATCTTATGAAAATGTCTTTATATGCTTCTTATAAAGGACTTATTGATTTTAACAAATTGGTTTTTATAAATATTTTGATATTTTATGGTCCATAAAAAGTGAAAGTGAAGTCACTCAGTTGTATCCGACTCTCTGCGACCCCATGGACTATATATATAGCCCACCAGTCTCCCCCGTCCATGAAGCTAATTTTCATTTGTAACCGTAAGTTATATAAATAAGACTATAGTTGTTGATGAAAAAATAATCAGTCAATCTAAGAAAGACATGGAAAATTGTATTCAAGCCAAAGTCAGGGATTATAACCTGGAAAGAACCTATTAAAAAACTCAGAACTGTTCAACCTATTAGAAATCAAGGCACAGTTATATAAGTGTTTTGAGACATAAGGCTACACATTTATGACATATTATTGACAGTTTACACAATGCAGAACAAAGCATCATTGTAACTCCTTACAAGATCAAGAAGGAGTGTTATCTTTTATGAAGTTGTCTTGTAATGCTACAAGAATATTGCTCATGGATGATCAGATATTTCTGCCAATTGGGGAAGTTTGTTTGATGTGTATTGCAGGTACTCATTGCATGCTAGCAGAGAGAAAGGAGGCCAAAGGGCAGAGAAAACTTCTTTTTGCTTAATTTTTTCTTGTCTTGTCATAAAATATGAATTTTATTGTTAAATTCTATCTAACAATAGAGAAGGCCAAAGGGCAGAGGACATTTTTATACAATTTTTCTTATCTTGCTATAAAATATGAACTTCATATAAAATTTTGTGTTTACAAACATAAAATAAAACAATTGCAATAAATATTATGTTTTTATGTACCTGACATAAGTTTTGAATAAGCATAAACACAGAAACTGGGAGGTTTTTGAAAAGAGCTGAACATACTTAATTTCAAAGATGGTTTCTTTACAAATTAAAAAAAAAAAAAACCTTGTAACAGATATATCATTAAACAAATAAAAATTAATGAAAATTAATATTCTTAAATCCAACCTTTAGAATATAACTTATTTTGATGAGCATGAAGGAGCAAAAGATTGAGAATAAAATTAATCTGTGGGGCTCTTCTGGGTACAAGGTCACGCTGTGTCCCGTGTTTCTCATTTGTAGGCCTTCTCTGAGTTCTAAAGTGAAGTGAAGTTGCTCAGTCGTGTCCGAGTCTTTGCAACCCCGTGGATTGTAGCCTACCAGGCTCCTCCATCTCTGGGATTCTCCAGGCGAGAATACTGGAGTGGGTTGCCATTTCCTTCTCCATGAGTTCTAAAGGGCAGATTGAAATAGCTGCTAATTAAGAAAGTGAGGGAATGCGGAAATGAAGGAAAGGCAGTAGAAAAACAATAGTGTAGTGATAAAGCTAACACATGTCTCTGAGTTCTTTAACAGGAACTAAGACCTCTACCCAAAGGAGGATGGTAATGTCAGGTTGAGTACAAGCTCATAGATCACAGACTGGTTGGAATTAGAAGGTTGATAATCAAAATTCCTTAATCACTACTGTTACCTCACCACCAGCCAATCAGAAGACAATTCAATTCTGCATCCTGCAGACCTCACACAAAAATTTGTCCTTAGAAACTCCTTCCTGAAAACCACTCGGAGTTCAAGTCTTTTGAGCACAAGCCTCTGGTATGGCTTGCCTGATCCTTGCAGTAAACTTTACTCCAGACTCTGAAATTTTAGTTTGTTTGCCTTATTGTGCATCATGAACTTGAGTTAGACAGCAAGAGAGCAAAAGATCCATGTTGTCTATTTATTAGCTCCATAACATTTCTTTTTTAGATATTTGTTTAACCATGGCCTGTTGGTGGATAATCTTGCAATTATTCAGTATTGTATGAGAAACTGAGATACATACATTGAGATAATATCTGGAAAAACATTTTTGACCATGTTTCAACTAATTTGCTATTTCAGTTCAGTTCAGTTTCTCAGTCATGTCCGACTTGTTGGGACCCTGTGGACTGCAGCATGCTAGGCCTCCCTGTCCATCGCCAACTCCTGGAGTTTACTCAAACTCACGTCCATTGCTTCAATGATGCCATCCAACCATCTCATCTTCTGTCATCCCCTTCTATTCTTCCCTCCAGTCTTTCCCAGCTTTTTCAAATGAGTCAGTCCTTCACATTGGGTGGCCAAAATATTGGAATTTCAGCTTCAACATCAGTTCTTCCAATGAATATTCAGGACTAATTTCCTGTAGGATGGACTGGTTAGATCTCCTTGCAGTCCAAGGGACTCTCAAGAGTCTTCTCCAACACCACAGTTCAAAAGCATCAATTCTTCGGTGCTCAGCTTTCTTTATAGTCCACCTCTCACACCCATACGTGACTACTGGAAAAACCATAGCTTTGGCTAGACAGACCACTGTTGTCAAAGTAATGTCTCTGTTTTTTTAATTTGCTGTCTAGGTTGATCATAGCTTTTCTTCCAATGCAGTTAGATCTAATCTCAATAAAATTTTCAGGTAGAAATAATAGGTACAAATTCATATATAGAATTATAGAAAACTTATAGAAAAAATCTCTCAAGCAATATGTAAAATAACTAATTACCTGCATATTATACAAATCTGTTAAATATTTGCCTTTTATGGTCTTACGGTCTGCAATAATATATAGTGTTAAGGAATGGTCAGGAACTTCACTGGTGGTCCAGTGGTTATGACTCCACCTTTCAATAATGGGGTTGTTGTTCAGTCCCTCTCAGTCGTATCTGACTCTTTGTGATCCCATGGACTGCAGCACAGCAGGCTTCCCCTAGCCTTCACTATTTTCAGGAGTGTGTTCAACTCATGTCCATTGACTCAGTGATGCCATCCAACCATCTCATCCTCTGTAATCTCCTTTTCCTCCCTCCTTCAATCTTTCCTAGCATCAGGGTCTTTATAAAATGAATCAGCTCTTTGCATCAGGTGGATCTTTGCATCAGTATTGGATCTTCAACTTCAGTGTCAGTCCTTCCAATGAAAATTCAGGAATGATTTTCTTTAGGATTGACTTGTTTGATATCCTTGCTGTCCAAGGGATTCTCAAGAGTCTTCTCAAGCACCACAGTTGAAAGGAATCAATTATTTGGTGCTCAATTTTTTCTATTGCCCAGCTCTTACATTTGTACATGAGTACTGGAAAAATCACAGCTTTGACTACACAGACCTTTGTTGGCAAAGTAATGCCTCTGCTTTTTAATTAACTGTGTAACTTTGTCATAACTCTTCTTCCAAGGAGCAAGCATCTTTTAATTTCATGGCTGCAGTCACCATCCACAGTGATTTTGGAGCCCAGGAAAATAAAGTCTGTCACTATTTCCACTGTTTCCCCATCTATGCCATGAAGTGATGGGACCGGATGCTATAATCTTCGTATTTTGAATGTTGAGCTTTAAGCCAGAGATTTCACTGAACTCTTTTCCTTCAGCAAGAGGCTTTTTAATTCCTCTTTGCTTTCTGCCATAAGGGTGGTGTCACATGCATGTATGAGGTTATTGATATTTCTCCATGCAATCTTGATTCCAGCTTGTGCTTCATCCAGCCTGGCATTTAACATGATGTACTCTGCACATAAGTTAAATAAGCAGGGTGACAATATAAAGCCTTGAAGTACTCCTTCCCAGTTTGGAACCAGTCTGTTGTTCCAAGTCCAGTTCTAAATGTTGCTTCTTGACACACATACAGGCTTCTCAGGAGGCAGGTAAGGTGGTCTGGTGTTTCCTTCTCTTTAAGAATTTTCCATAGTTGGTGATTTACACAGTCAAAGGCTTTAGCATAGTCAATGAAGCAGATCTTTTTCTGAAATTCTCTAGCTTTTTCTATGTTCCAGCGGATGTTGGCAATTTGATCCTCTGCCTTTTCTAAATCTAGCTTGTACATCTGGAAGTCTGGGTTCACAGACTGTTGAAGTCTAGATTGAAGGATTTTGAACATTACTCTGCTAGCATGTGAAATGAGTGCAATGATGCAATAGTTTGAACATTCTTTAGCATTGGTCTTCTTTGGGATTGGAAAGAAAACTGACCTTCTCCATTTCTGTGGCCACTGCTAAGTTTTCCAAATTTGCTGGCATATTGAGTGCAACACATTAACAGCATCATCATTTAGAATTTGAAATAGCTCAGTTGGAATTCCATCTCCTCAACTAGCTTTGTTCATAGTGATGCTTCCTAAGGCCCCTTGAATTCATAGTCCAGGATGTCTGGCTAGGTGAGTGATCACACCATCATGGTTATCTGGGTTATTAAGATTTTTATTGTATAGTTCTTCTGTGTATTCCTTCACCTCTTATTAATATCTTCTGCTTCTGTTAGGTTCATGCTGTTTTTGTCCTTTATTGTGCCTATCTTTGCATGAAATGTTCCCTTGGTATCTCTAATTTTCTTGAAGAGATCTCTAGTCTTTCCCATTCTATTGTTTTCCTCTATTTCTTAGCATTGTTCCCTTAGGAAGCCTTTCTTATCTCTCCTTGCTATTCTTTAAAACTGAAGTAAGCCAGAAAGATAAAGACCATTACAGTATACTAACACATATATATGGAATTTAGAAAGATGGTAATGATAACCCTATATGCAAAACAGAAAAAGAGACTCAGATGTATAGAACAGACTTGTGGACTCTGGGAGAAGGCGAGGGTGGGATGTTTCGAGAGAACAGCATCGAAACATGTGTATTATCTAAGGTGAAACAGATCACCAGCCCAGGTTGGGTGCATGAGACAAGTGCTCGGGTCTGGTGCACTGGGAAGACCCAGAGGGATTGGGTGGAGAGGGAGGTGGGAGGGGGGACTGGGATGGGGAATACATGTAAATCCATGGCTAATTCATTTCAATGTATGACAAAAACTACTGTAATGATGTAAAGTAATTAGCTTCCAACTAATAAAAATAAATGGAAAAAAAAAAAAACTGCATTCAAATGGGTACATCTTTCCTTTACCCCTTTTCCTTTTGCTTCTCTTCCTTTTTCAGCTATTTGTAAGGCCTCCTGAAATGACCATTTTGCTTTTTGCATTTCTTTTTCTTGGGGATGATTTTGATCACTGCCTCCTGTACATGGTTAAGAACCTCTGTCCATACTTCTCAGGCACTCTATCAGATCTAATCCCTTGAATCTATTTATCACCTCCACTGTGTAATCATAAGGGATTTCATTTAGGCTATACCTGAGTGGGCAAGTGGTTTTCCTTATGTTCTTCAACTTAAGTCTGAATTTTGCAATAAGTAGTTCATGATCTGAGCTATAGTCATCTCTCAGTCTTGTTTTTGCTTACTGTATAGAATGTTTCCATCTTTGAGAATAGAAAATATAATCAATATGATTTTGGTATGACCATCTGGTTATGTCCACATGTAGAGTGATCTCTTGTTTGTTGGAAGAAAATGTTTGCTATGACCAATGAGTTCTGTTAGACTTTGTCCTGCTTCATTTTGTACTCCAAGGTTAAACTTGCCTATTACTTCAGGTATCTCTTGACATCCTGATTTTGCATTTCAGTCCCATATGGTGAAATTGTACTTTTTTTGGGTGTTAGTTCTGGCATGTCTTGTAGGTCTTCATAGAACCATGGGTTCAATACAGGGGATATGGGTTCAATCCTCGGTTCTGGAACTAAGTTACTATATGCTGTGGAGCAATGAAGCCCACACATCATAACTACTGTGCCTGTGCACTCTGGAACCTGTGTACCTAAAAACTAGAGAGTCCATGTACCACAAGGAAAGTTGGCACATGACACAAGGAAGATCCCACATGACACATCCAAGACCTGATGCCACAGAATAAATAAATAAATAATAATAAAAGGATTATTCAGAAACATAGCTATGCCACAATATCTGTGGAGGTTTTAGTGGGAAGAGTATGTATTAGCCTATTTGGAGGCAAGCACTTATTTTTATTTTTTTTACTGTAGCTCTTGTTCACCTGCTTTTTTGTCAGTGGTACAAAAGCATAATCAGAATTATATATCAAGATATCATTTTCATGTATTCATCTCTACTTACAAAGTAACATAAAATTCAACTAAAGTAAATATCCATCAAAGAACACTTGCTACTGGGATCAAAAAGGCCACTTATTCTATTCAAAGTGTGTACAGTGGATAAGGGTCTCGGGTGTCAAGTAAACAACAGAAGCCTTAGTTGGCCACAGGCATGTGGGATATTATATTGATCCCTTGGCATTGTTCATACATTCTGAGTCAGTCAATGACCCAGTTAGTAGCTTAATACTGAAAGTCATTTGCTCAAAGTTGTTAAAGCTCCAATATTAAAAACATGCTTCAAGTCATCTTCATAAGAAATGGGCACAGTGAGAGGCTTATTATCCTATCTTTTCTGTGACCTTGTCATGTTTCTTTATAACCCCAGTAGACCATGAACATATATATCTAAATATTCACTAGTGTACATCAAAACCCCTTAATTATCTGCGTTTACATGCTAGATAGAAAAAGCATACTTTCTTCACCTTCCCCCACATAGAGAAGTTTTCTTATACAAACATATTTCAAGAATTTTACAGGGATATTCTCATAGTAACTTCAAAAATACAAACAAACAAATGACAACAACAAAAAGACAAGATGCCCACTATTTAATCAGTGCAGTTACTATAACTATCTGAGTCCAGATGAGAAGGGATTGGGAATTTCTTTAACAGTCTAGTTCATTATATTCTTTTACATATTAGAGTTCTTTATGACTTTTACTAGGACACTGTAATTTAGATCTTTATATCCTAACTAATGATTCACCAAATTGGCTCAATTTTATTTTGTTATAAAAACTCACATTTTTCATCTTTTATTATTGTGTGAAATTTATAAAAAAAAAAAAACAATCTTTCAGCCAATTTTTGCCCTACACTGGGATTTAAGCATTCTTTGGTTCATGATATGTGTTACAAGTGTGCTAGACGCTACCCATAAAATGGCCTTCTCACATCTGAAAGAAAAGGAGAAAAAGAGAAGAAAGGACAACTTCCCACTGAGAGCAACAGTGGAAAATAAAAACTATAAAACTTGAAATTGAAGGTCACTCAGTCATGTCTGACTCGGCAACCCCATGGACTTTACCGTCAATGGAATTTTCCAGGCTAGAATACTGGAGTGGGTAGCCGTTCCCTTCTCCAGGGAATCTTCCCAACCCAGAGATCAAACCCAGGTTTCCCATACTGCAAGTGATTCTTTACCAGCTGAGTCGTGAGGGAAGCTCAAGAATACTGGAGTGAGTAGCCTATCCCTTCTCAAGCATATCTTCCCAACCCAGAAATTGAACTGGGGTCTCCTGAATTGCAGGTGGATTCTTTACAAACTGAGCTACCAGAGAAGTCCCCCTTGGACCATTTCAAACTGAAGACCTACAGATGTAACATAATAATTAAAGGACATAAAGTCAATGAGCAACTTCAGAAGTGTCAAAAATTCTGCTCTAAATATTTTTTTCTAGTCACTACAATTGACTGTAAAATGTGAGACAGTAAAGATATTTTGGAGGTTGGTCATTATGTGTTAATATGTGTGAACATTTGTCTATTAACTTTTTTCAACATCATTTTAGGCATAGATCATTAATTTGGTGTGTTGTGTTTTCACTGCCACTATTTTCTGGATATTTTTCATCTCCTATTTTTTTTTTTCCCCACAGTTATTTATGAGATAAACATTTAATTTTCTGAAGTTTTTTCTTTCCTCTCTCAATCTCTCTCGCTCAATATCTAGTGTTATTCAGAGAAAATGGTCTATATTATTACTAATTTAAATAATGAATTGAGCAATTAATTGTTTGTGGAGGAGAGGATTATTGAGAACATAGGTGTGCATGTATGCTAAAAATGTTATTTCTTATTAATAAAAGCAAACTTTCATGTGTTCTTTTGTTTACACTCATAAACTACCTGAACATATTGCCTATTTCATTATTTTTAGGGTATTTGATTAGGAAGATCTTAAAGACATGAATTTAATTTCTCTATTTCTGTTGCATCTTATATCACCTCTCCTTGCACACCCTGTTTTTCTGGGCTCTTTGTGTTTTATTTTACATTTTTATGTATCCTACTCTCCTCTCCTCTCTTCATTTCTTTCTTTCTTTGTTCATTCTTACTTCTCCCCTCACCCTCGCTCTCTCTTACTTTCTTCTTGTGTGTTACTTGATATGTAAAAATGCATGATGGTTATAACCTTATTGTGTATTTATTTTTTATAATTCAAAGTTCATCTTTTTCTTAGTGAATGCTTTTAACTTTATTACAAAATGCTTGAAAGTAATATTATAGATTCCTTTAACTCTTTTAAGCAGCTATCTGGTAAGCATTTTGTTGTTGTTATCTTTTTTTTTTTTTTTTGGCCTTGGGCATGCAGGATCTTAGGTCCCAGACCAGGAACCAAACCTATACTGCCTGCAGTGGAAGTGTGGAGTCTTAACTACGACCATCAGGGAAGTTCCAAGCATTTCTGCAGACTTTAAAAATCTGAGTGACGTTTCTGTGTCATTTTCATTTTAGTTACCCATTTTTCTGGTAAACTCAACGTAAGGTTCTTGTTAGAACTTATAACTCTATTTTATTTTTAATAATTACACTTCTATAATTATTAATTGATAAGAAGTAGCTTTTGTCTAATTCTATTAACTCATATCTTTCCAAATACTCTCTTTATTCTTTATCTTTTACTATAGGATTGCATTTTCTTTTATGAACAGTTATCAAACAATTTCATTGAAAACTCTACATTTGAACCTTTCTTTTTTAGTTTAGCCACTTTAGCAACTTGTTCCTCCTGGTCTAATCATCTCCTGCCCCAAATTATTTCATCAACCTCTGTACTGGTCACCTACATTCACTCTTGCCATCCCCCTTCTTATCCTTTCTCAACTCAGCAGGTGGAATAATCCTATGCAAATGCTATTTCCCTTCAAATTCACTCAGTGGTGTCCAACTGATATCAGAGCAAAGGTCCTATTCAATGCTTCAGGCTTTATTTACACTCACAAGTGAAGACTTTCAAATTCCATTCCAACAACTCAATGTCCTTCACTGTAGACTTTGTAAGCTTTCAGAAAAACATATTACCAAGTTGTCCTTACCTCAGAATGGCCATCATCAAAAAATCTACAATCTACAACTGGAGAGGGTATGGAGAAAAGGGAACCTTCTTGCACTGTTAGTGGGAATGTAAATTAATACAGCCACTATGGAGAAGAGTATGGAGATTCCTTAGAAACTAAAAACAGAACTACTATGTAACCCAGCAATCTTAACTACTAGGCATATACCCTGAGAAAATGATAATTCAAAAAGTCACATGTATTCCGATGTTCACTGAAACACCATTTAAAATAGCCAGGACAAGGAAGCAACCTAGATGTCCATCAATGGATGAATGGATATAGGAGATGTAGCACATATATGCAATGGACTATTACTTGGCAATAGAAAGGAATAAAACTGGATCATTTGTAGAGACATAGATAGACCTAGAGACTGTCATACATAGTGAAGTAAGTAAAAAAAATAAAAACAAATACTGTACTTAACACATATATGTGGAATCTGAAAATGGTAAAGAAGAAACTATTGCAGGGCAGGATAGAAATGCAGGCCTAGAGGTTGAATGGGTGGACCTGGAGAGGGGGAAGAAATAAGGGTGGAATAATTTGGGAGATTGGGACTGAAGTACATACACTCCCATGTGTGAAACAGATTGCTGCATAGCACAGAGAGCTTAGCTCCTTGTTCTGTGGTGACCTAGATGGGTGGGATCTGGGGTGGAAGGGAGATCCAAGAGGGAGGGGATATTTGTATCAGTTCAGTTCAGTTCAGTTGCTCAGTCGTGTCTGACTCTTTGTGACCCCATGAATGGCAACATGCCAGGCCTCCCTGTCCATCACAAACTCCCAGAGTTTACTCAAACTGATGCCCAGAGAGTTGGTGATGCCATCCAGCCATCTCATCCTCTGTCGTCCCCTTCTCCTCCTGACTCCAATCCCTCCCAGCTTCAGGGTCTTTTCAGATAGGTCAACTCTTTGAAACAGGTGGCCAAAGTACTGGAGTTTCAGCTTCAACACCCAGGACTGATCATCCTTTAGGATGGACTGGTTGGATCTCCTTGCAGTCCAAGGAACTCTTAAGAGTCTTCTCCAACACCATAGATCAAAAGCATCAATTTTTCAGTGCTCAGCTTTCTTCACAGTCCAACTCTCATATCCATACATGACCACTGGAAAAACCATAGCCTTGACCAGATGGACCTTTGTTGGCAAAGTAATGGCAAAGCTAAAGATAACTTTTTAATATGCTATCTTGGTTGGTCATAACTTTCCTTCCAAGAAGTAAGTGTCTTTTAATTTCATGGCTGCAGTCACCATCTGCAGTAATTTTGGAGCCCAAAAAATTAAAGTCAGCCACTGTTTCCACTGTCTCCCCATCTATTTCCCATGAGGTGATGGGACCAGATGCCATGATCTTAGTTTTCTGGATGTTGAGCTTAAGCCAACTTTTTCACTCTCCTCTTTCACTTTCATCAAGAGGCTTTTTAGTTCCTCTTCACTTTCTGCCATAAGGGTGGTGTCATCTGCATATCTGAGGTTATTGATATTTCTCCCTGCAATCTTGACTCCAGCTTGTGCTTCTTCCAGCCCAGCATTTCTCATGATGTATTCTTCATATAAGTTAAATAAGCAGGGTGACAATATACAGCCTGGACGTATTCCTTTTCCTATTTGGAACCAGTCTGTTGTTCCATGTCCAGTTCTAACTGTTGCTTCCTGACCTGCATACAGGTTTCTCAAGAGGCAGGTCAGGTGGTCTGGTATTCCCATCTCCTTCAGAATTTTCCACAGTTTATTGTGATCCACACAGTCAAAGGCTTTGGCGTAGTCAATAAAGCAGAAATAGATTTTTTTTTCTGGAACTCTCTTGCTTTTTCAATGATCCAACGAAAGTTGGCAATTTGATCTCTGGTTCCTCTGCCTTTTCTAAAACCAGCTTGAACACCTGGAAGTTCTCAGTTAGCCTATTGCTGAAGCCTGGCTTGGAGAATTTTGAGCATTACTTTACTAGCGTGTAAGATGAGTGCAATTGTGCGGTAGCTTGAGCATTCTTTGGGATTGCATTTCTTAGGGATTGGAATGAAAACTGACCTTTTCCAGTCCTGTGGCCACTGCTGAGTTTTCCAAATTTGCTGGCATGTTGAGTGCAGCACTTTCACAGCATCATCTTTCAGGATTTGAAATAGCTCAACTGGACTTCCATCCCCTCCACTAGCTTCGTTCGTGTTTGTATACATAGAGCTAATTCACTTTATGCTTCCCTGATGTCTCAGATGGCAAAGAGTCTACCTGCAGTGCAGGAAACCTGGGATTTATCCCTAGTTTCAGCAAATCCTCTGGAGAAGGGAATGGCTACCCACTCCAGTATTTTTTGACTAGAGAATCCCATGGACAGAGGAGCCTGGCAGACTACGTCTGTGGAGTCACGAAGAGTTCACTTTCACTTCACAATATTGTAAAGTAACTATGCGAAGAGTGCTGAGTCATCTCCAACTCTGCAATACTGAGGACTTTTGGCCTATAAGCTACCACGCTCCTCTGTCCATGGGAGTCTCCAGGCAAGAATACTGGAGTGGGTTGCCCTTTCTTCCCCCAGGTGATCTGCTAGACACCAAGCTCAAATCCTCATCTCTTGTATGTCCTGCAGTGGCAGGTGGACTCTTGCCCACTTGAGTCAACCTCAGAGCCCAAAAATCAACTATACCCAAATTAAAAAAACAAAAAAGAAAGAAAAAGACTTCCAAAATGAGTACCTCTTAACTTATTATGGGAAGTTAATATCTTAACACTTATGGGAAGTGTGACTTTGCCAGAAAATAAATGAGAAATATCTATTCATATTCAAAGACATTATCTGTGTAGATTCCAAAGCAAAATATAATCATCAGGGTGCTAAAGGATCTTATCTCTCATTCTGCTTCCATTTCAACTGATGTAACATCAAATGGAGGTACTAAAATACAGTTCTGCTCCTATTCACCAGGCTGAGCTTGTGTCTGACTGACTAGCTACCAATTTCAATGTTCTGCAATCCCCATAAATTTGATAATTCACTAGAACAACTCATGGAACTCACTGAAAGTGCTATACTAAAGATCAGGGTGTTGTCATAAAGGATACACATGAAAGTGAAAGTGACTCAGCCGTGTCCAACTCTTTGAGACCCCATGGACTGCACAGTCCTGGAATTCTCCAGGCCAGAATACTGGAGTAGGTAGTCTTTCCCTTCTTCAGCAGATCTTTCCAAACCAGGAATCGAACCCAGGTCTCCTGCATTGCAGGCGGATTCTTTACCAATTGAGCTAAAGGATACACATAGAGCAAGGTCTGAGAGGGTTCCACACAGACCTTCTGTGCCATCACCCTACCGAGTCAAGGCATTTTCCCCTCCTGGACATTAATTTTTACCAATGAGGTGAATGTGTTCAACAATCAGGAAGCTTTATTAAGTTTTAGTGTCCATAGTTTTTATTGGGGTTTTATTAGCAGGCATGATTTATTGAATCCTTGGCCACAGGATTAAACTCAGTGTCTGGCCCTCCCCCTTCTCCAGAGGTTTGGCAGTCAAAAGCCTCAGTTCTCTAATCACTTTCTTGATTATTCTGGTGACAAGCTGCCATCCAGAAACTACTAATGGACTCAGCATGAGTCACCTCATTGCAGTTTAACAATCGAACTCTTCTCACTCAGGAGATACTTAGAGTTTTTGAAGTTCTGAGCCTTTATGAGACAGAACTCAAGTGTATTTTTTTTTTCATACTGCACCTTCCCAACATCGTCTGTTTGCCTACCTCTCCAAGGCCAAGACAGTCACCTCATATTTGCATTGAGAATATACATGAGATAGTTTTAGAGAATACTGCATTAGAAGTTTCCTGACTTCTTACAAATTCAACCTGAATTTCTTGAACCTTGTCCACTATCCACAACTTCTTTAGCTGAAGTCATTTATGTTCCAATAAAATAACTTTCAAACTCACTGGGACCAGATGCCACATATACATTGTAAGCCATAGCCATAGCCACCTCTAATGTTATTAATATCTTCAGGTTTAATTTTTTTTTAATCAATTTTGTTTCATTTTTCCCATTTTGCCAAATTGCAACAGATTATAAATAGCAACTTGATTCATTTCCCACTCCCAAGTATGTTATTCATGAGCCTTGGGGCCTGGATATGATAAAAGGATAGCATGCAACTTAGTCTCAGAATTTAAAATTCTATTGATACCACAACAGTCAAGACATGGAAGTCAAGCATTACCTGATTTATTTCTCTTAGAGAAGACAGATGGGAAACATGGTCCATTGTAACACATTTAGAGCCTGCCATGAGGTAACCATAACTACTTAAAAAAGGTCACTGAGAAAGGTCTTTGATGTTAACTTCCAGGAACATGTTCTTATCCTCCGAAATTCCAAATAAGTCAGGTATGATTTCAAAAATCTTAAAATGACTAGGTTGTACATAATAAATAGGGAAAAAAAATACATTTTTATGCTGTAATTTGTAATCTTGTTCATCTGATGACCATGGCTGACCAAAGGCGAACAATTTCCTGGAATTGCGGCAATATCCTCAGTCTCTCAGTTAGTACTAAAGAATTGCATAAAGTTCATTTTACAAATTTAAGTACAAATACATGGACTTTGAATAAACATTTACAGAAATAATGTCAAGTAACTGGTAGAGAAAAGTTTAAACTTCTTCTAGCTTATGGAGTTTACTCCAAATCTACTGACTAGGAAGCCCTTATTTAATTAAGAGTAGATTAGTCTGGTATCAGAACTTTGAATTCTTGTCTTACTTATTTTCTTAAATCCACTAAAAAGTATTGACTAAGCATACTTAACACTTTAATTAACAGGGCAGGCAAAGGAACACAAACCTCTGAGTGATGTTAAAGTAAGGTCTAATGTCTTATAAAGGAAAAGGAAAAATCTCTAGCTTTTTGTGTCTTGCTTTCAAATCTTCTGATCGAATCCATGAAAGTGTGGTTTGTTTCACTAGTTTTAAATTCTCTTGACTTTTGCTTGTCTGTAAAGCTTCTGAATTCTCCATCAATTTTGAATGACATACTTGCTGAGTAGAGTAATCTTAGTTGTAGACTATGTTTCCTTTCAGTGCTTTAAAACACATTACTGCAGTACTATTTACAATAGCTAGGAAATGGCACTGATGAACGCCTTTGCATGGCAGCAATGGAGATGCAGACATAGAGAATAGATTTACTGACATGGGAGGTGGGGAGGAGAGGGTGGTACGAATGGCAAGAGTAACATGGAGACATATACACTACCATATCTAAAATAAAGAGCCATTGGGAATTTGATATAAGAATCAGGGAACTCAAACCAGAGCTCTGTAACAACAGAGAGGGGTGGATGGGGTGGGAGGTAGGAAGAAGGTTTAAGAGTGAAGGGGTATATGTATACCTGTGGCTGATTCAAGTTGATTCATGGCAGAAACCAATATAACATTGTAAAGAAAGGATCCTTCAAGTAAAGCTAAATAAGTTTAAAAAAAATTTTTTTAAGGCATCTTAAGTAAACACCATAGAACAAATCGATGCTTCATGACAATATGACTTGCTTTTCCTGTGATTTCACCCACTTCATATACACACTGTCACATACACCTAAAAGGTACTAGTACTTTCAAGTTAGAAGAAAATTAATGGTCCATATCCAACAGCAAAGCCATCTTTTATGGTGAGTGTTTATTCCTTGAATGAGGATAGTCTCATCTCATAACAGGCAACTCTCTCCGGATGATGATATTCCACTTTTGTTTTAAAGGTGACTTAAGAGTTGTGGGTAGTTTCATTTGCTAGGAAAAAATCATTTGGATTATCTGGATCTCTTTAAGGAAACTCTGGCTATAATTTCCCATAATTTATTTCTTTAGTAAACAGTGATCTCTGAAAGTTAACAGATTGGAATTGTCTAAAGTGTAAAAGAAGAGACCCAATGGTAATGTGAGGGGCTTGACTTAGGGACATATCTCCCAACTTCCCAGCTTTGCATATCTAAGAAGAAAACTTTCAAATACAAAGGTAAATAATATTAGAAGAAATCTGTCACCCAGAATCCTTTGTGTCTGAGAATCAAATTGCTACAGAATCCCATGCAAAAAGCAGATGAGGTACCATGATATATTTTAAGTGAAAATAATGATAATAATACCTTTGATGATGGCAGAAAGCATCCTAGGAACACATAAGTAGCTAAAGAATTAGAAGCACTTATTAGGAGAAAAGTTTAACTCTTATAGAGGAGGTTGAAATTGACTGAAGGAGGAAAAAAGAGTTATCCAAAAGAGCATAGAGAAATTTAATTGTTTCTGATCATTCAGGTTAGGAAAGTGTTAGAAAGGAGGCAAGACACACAGAAGGACTCTCTGGTGAGGTTGTGCAAAGGGCATATCTGGGGACTGAGGTTGTGGGGAGACAGGAGAAGATGTAGGGAAAGTAGGAATGGTGAGTGGGCAGAGGAAACATACACAGGAGTTCACTAGAATCCAGAGACTTTATAAACAAGGAAAAGGGAAAGTCTGAGAGAAAACACTGCCTAGGAAGCCCACATACAGAATAACATCCAAAGGCATGCTCTGAACAGAGAAGTTGATTTTTAAGAAACAACTGGAAATTTTCACCTAGATGTTGAGGGAATGACCACAACAACCATAGCAATCAACATGGACTGAATGATCACTATATGGTGGGCACTGTGCTAAGGACTTGACCTACTTCTTATCACTTAATTTTCACAGAAAAATCTGTGTGTTCTGAGATCTTTACTTATTTCCTAGAAGAAAGAGGCCATTGATCAGCTTTGAGTCTTAATGCTGACATGCATGAACTCTTTAAGCAAGACTATTTCTGAAGGCAGAGAGTAGTACAGAGAAAAAGGATTTTCTGAAACCCTTTGTTCTATCTTTAAGCATAAAAAGAAAGAGTTAGCCCTGGCTAATGTAGCTATAAAATATTACAAAAGTGGGAAGGAAAATCTTTCCCAGACTGAAAGGATTCAGGCAAAGCTTAATCATTTTAGTTCCACTAGATTGAGGGAGGAGAAGAAAGATTATGTAGATCTAAGGCATCAGACACACATGAGTTGTGCTTCAAAAGTTGCCCAGAAGAATGAACATATGGGCAGGGCTAGGAATTAATTTTGTTGTTGTTGTTTAGTCACTAAGTTACATCCAACTCTTTTGAGACCCCATGGACTGTAGCCTGTCAGGATCCTCCATCCATGGGATTTCCCAAGCAAGAATACTGAAGTGGGTTGCCCATTTCTTTCTCCATGGGATATTCCCAACCAAGTGATCAAATGCTGGTATCCTGTATTACAGGCAGATTCTTTATCATCTGAGCCACCAGGGAAGCCCTGTCTTACACTAGGAGATATCAATTCAGGAGGAGCCTAGACCAGGCACTTCAGGGTAGGTCTGCAAGTAGGTCAAGCAACTCTGCAAAGGAAATCTTGTTCACACAAATATTTCAAGTTTTTTTTTTTTTTTTTTCTGTTGATTCAAGATCACAAGTCTTCTCTAAGCATATAGTGAAAACCTTGGAGGAGAGAATTGGAAAGGATGGAGAAGAGAGCAGAATGTAGAAAGACAACACTGTATACAAAAGTGGCTCAACTTTTACAGGAAGAGACTGATTACCTGATGAATCTAAACTCATCACAATGTAAATAAAACTTAGATGTTCCAGCTACCACCATCCTAAACCAACATCCATGGGTAAGAGTATTTATGTATCAAGTTCAAATGCATTTTTGGTACTGAAACAATAGATTTGGTGATTTTGGTTGGGTATAGGATCTTATTTTTACAATCATGTTACTTTCCCTTTCAAATGGAAATATAATTTTAAAATGATTTTTACTTAATTTTAATCATCCTACCTGTAGAAATATGGTAGCCATCTTTTTACTTAAAACAGTCTGATAATTTTTTTTATAAATCTCTTAATTCCATAAATGTGATCAATTTGGGCATTTGAGTCAATTTTGGTATTGTACTGTTTCTGTTAACAAAATAATCTAAGTTTTGTCTCACCTGTAATTTTTTTCCTTCCCCTTAGTTTTTCTTAGTTAGTTTGGTATGCTATTTAATTTTAAATTCTTGAACTGATTAAATAATTTATTCCTTTATGTTTTTCAAATAAGCTTTATTGTAAAATATAATTTATAATTTGGGGTGATTATAATGATGGTAAAGGGAGATGTTTCAGATTTGTAGCAACTCAAGTTAAATAAGAACTTAAATTTATATTTTTTAGTGGACATTGTTGATTGCCTCTGGCATTAATCATGTCCCTGTCCTTTTCCTATCATGACAATGTCCAGAAGTTTGCAACCATATAGCTTTAAATTGAAAATGACACTGGTCATTCTGCCCAAGGACCTACAAGTCTTATAGACTGTTTCTTCTTCCTGGGAGATTTGTCAGTGAGACCAGGGTGGTTTAGACCAAGACTTGTCATAAAACAGTCTTTTTAAAGACTTCTTAATCAAATATGATGTGTTTTTCTTTCTAAAAGAATTGCAACAATTTCATCAAAGCTTAAAATTATTCACATAAACACTAAATAAAATTTTCATGCATATTTTCACAGTCACTTGGTACTGAGCTAAAGCTGAGACAAGAATTCAGAGCATTGGAAATATGGCAAGTTAGATTACTTTACAATTCCTGGTTTGTTTTGCAGGTGAAGAATTGAAACCAGGTAAAACAGCTGCAGCAAATATGTATCTCAGTTTTACTAGTTATAATCTTGCCATTGATGAAATAAATTGTGTTGAGGATCTATAATTTGGAAATATGTAACCATTACAATAATATATCTTCACTAATCACTTTTAATTATCTTTTTACTAGATTTTTAGAATATATTTGCTGATGTTTGTTTATCTCTTATTTGTTTGTTCTAATAGATAACTTTGTGGCCAGAAACTTTACTACTCTTCTACTAAAAGCTAACTTTTCTGTGTTTGTTGGGATAGATTAAGTTTATCCAGGGCTTCAGTCTGCAATAGGTAACACTGATGTTACTGGAATTGTGATGGAGTTGCCACTTTATTTAAAAATCTGTCTCAAGCAAGCGCAAGTTGGATTTCTCCAAAGACACTTCTACTTTCTTTCTTTCTTAAAATTATTCCCACCATTGAAGTTTGTCCCAACATGACTGGTGTATGTGATCTCTGCAGTCCCAGGTTCAATAATAATAATATATTGGAAATTCCATCTGTATACATCCTGTAGTATTTATTTTTCACAAATCAAGAGTCAAATCAGTGATTTCCTCCATCCTTCATTATTTTCTCTTATAGCTTGAAAATTTTTTTTTTTTTTTAATTTTCTCTCCTTTGGATGTGAATTTTTACTCTCCTGAATGGAAGATATAAATCTTTCTTGATGATTTGTATTTCTTTGATATTTAAATAAAAGTTTGACCAGAATGGAAAATGAAACAAATGGGTGCAAATCATGATTGTGTACATAGCCATCATTTTTTTTTTCCCCCAAGACTGACACCATTTAAATAAAGTGGGACAATTCTGTGTTGCCCTAGGTGGTTTTATACCCATATATGTCTACACAACCTGAGAAGTGTGGCTAAGATAAACATTTCTCAGGTAAAACTACCATCTGCTTTTATTGCTCTTCGATTTTCAGTAAAGCCTCAAGATTTAACTATAGGAACAGACACACTGATGACTTTTATCTTCCATATGAGAAGAAGATCATAAACAGAATGAAAATACTCCCATTTTATATTCTTTTCCCCATGATGTCCTAAACAAAAAGCAATAGCAAAACAGCTAAATGCTTTGTAAATTCTCTCCTTCATAACAACTGCAAATCAGTTCTTAACATATATTTGACCCTGGAAAATCAGTAGGAACTATCTTAGGTTGACATTTCATCACAAAACAATTTCTGTCTTTGAAATAGCAGCCACAAATATCACTGTGGCTAATTAAATCTTAGCAATTATTACAGGAAGTGCAATTAATATTGAGCTTTTCTTCTTATATATGGTACAATTTTTCTCTTTTTACTTTCTTCTCCAATTAAAATCAGTAGGTTTCAGTGTTATGTGTACTGAAATAATTTTATCTATACAATTAGATAACATTCAATGCAGCAAAGTTTTCAGAAAATCTCCTAAATTAGTTTCCTATTGCTGCATAACAAATTATTGCAAACTTACTGGCTTAAAAAAATACTTATGAGTTTCTAGTTTCCATGGGTTAAGTATCTGGATACCAATTAGCTGGGTCTTCTGCTCTGGGTCTTGCCAGACTGAAATCAGTGTTGGCCCAGGACTGCAATCCCATCTATGGCTCAGAATTTATATTTACCCACTAGTTTTTTTGCAGAATTTAGTTCCTTGAATCTGTAGGACTGAGACATTCAGCTCCTAAAGGCTGCCTGCCATTCCCTGCCATGTGGCCATCCCCAAAACATAGCAGTTTGCTTCAGCTTAGAACAGCAGGAGATTGTTTCTATGTCTTCTAATCTCTTTGGCTTCTGAAAATTTCCCAGGATTCATTTGCTTAGTTGGTTATTGTGCACATCAGGAGAGTCTCATTTTTGCTTAAATCCTAGTCCACTTATGAGGGAGTTCATAGCTATAAATCTGTTTTGCCATACAAGGTAAAATGATCAAAGAAATAAAACCTCATCATATTTACAAATCTCATTCATATATAAAGGAAGAGGATTATTCAAGGCATATTCACCCAGTTAAGTAATTATATAATATTTTATAATAATAGTATTATATTACTGTATATAATAGTATTATCATAATAATATTCAAGGCATATTCATAAGATCTCCAGGTGAAAGAAATGGCAATCTACTCATGTTCTTGTCTAGAAAATTCCATGGAGAGAGGAGTCTGGCGGGCTACAGTCTACAGAGTCTCAAACAGTCAGACAGGACTGAGCATGCATACCCACCCACACACATTCATTCCAGAGGCAGGATTTGAGGGTCATTTTTAGAATTCTGCTTACTATAACTGTTTAATCAATCAATAAGACCATAATCTTCCATTGATTTCTTGAGGATCATACACGACTGAAATTTAAGGAAACACAACTTAGGTAATAGCTACCATTTTTTTTAATCCTTACTGTATTGCAGGAACTGTGCATTGTTACTAACTGAATTGAACTCAGGACTAATTGAATCTTTACAAACTCTGTTTGTTAGTATTAGAATAATTATTATTATCCCTAAAGTTCAGAGAGGTTAAATGGCTGTTTTTAGGTCAGACAGCCTTTGGATGATAAAGCCTAGACTGAAGCCCAAGTTTTCTAATGCTGGTTCTATGCCCCCTCCAGACAAACCAGTTTTCAGTTTCATACAAGCCCTCAGTGTTTGTAAATGCAAAGGCAAGAGGGGAGCATTCGAATCACAGCTGTTGAGAAGTCTTGTTTGCTAGAGGTTTTATGAGAAGATGAGAAGTCTATGGAAAGTGAGACTCCCAAGGGCAGAATTAAAAGCTGCCTTTCCTTATGGGAATACTGAATACAGGATTCAGAATTGTGGAGAGTAAGGTATAGTAATGACAGGTGTTTATGGACGCCCCAGATCATGGAGCTGAGATGCTTCTGGTAAACTGACTATCTGAACAAGGAATCACACTGAACATGGAGATACAGCATGCCTGCATGACTCACCACTACATCTGCTATGGGTTACATTACCAGCTGGAAGAACAGACTTGATTGAAACTTCTGAGGATGTGGAAAGTGGTGGTAATTTGAATGCTATGACCATCATCAAAATGAGTTCAAACAAATATACCACTCTATACATATTAATAACTATGACAGATTTATCCCCTCTGAATACACTGCTGTGCCAGACGAACAACATTTTGGAAAAAGTGAGTACTCCAGACAAATGGACCATTCTAAACCCACAGAAATCTCTGGACACAAATTATTACAGTCACATAGAGTAACTTCAGACATGTTCATTTCTCATGCCCTGGAAAGCTCCACATATTGACAATTTCATGCACAGTTGTATCTCCAGTCATAACAAACTCTTTGGGCATCTTTATTTTCTCATCAAAATCACCCAAGCATATACTAGGAATCCACATGCTCACTTCAACTTAGATGTAAGGGAGCAAGACTAGAATTTCTTCCAGGCTATATAAAATTAATCCATAAATTCATATATATTTTGCTATTGGAAACACTGTATATACTTCCTCAAGGCCAGTTGTTTTTATAAAGCCACTGTAGAAAAGGATGTGTGAATAATTAGTAGTCATATAAAACTACATTAATATATAACATGATACTGATAGGTGACAGACATCAAGGTTTATAAAAATTAAATCTGTTTTTGAGGTTTGGCTTGATGTTTTCTCTTAAAGTTATCAATGAATCTCTATGGAACATTAGCCTCAGCCTCCAATTTTGAATTTAATATGGTACATAAAGTTTCGACAGGGAAAGCTTTTCTAAGAATCTCCATATTCTAAGTCTGCATTTAGTTGTATGTATCTGCAAACTGCTTTCTCAAGAATCCAGTTATTGGACCTCTTTATTTTTTTCCCAGGAATATTCAGTTTGCTGCTTGTTTTTTTTTTTTTAATTTTCCTTTTCTTTTCTTAACAATAGAACAAATAACTAAATTGCATTAAGAGTTTATTAAGTTGTATTGGAATGAATATGTTATATAAGGTAAAATTTGCTTTTATTTTTCCATAAAACAGAAGTAAGGGCTTTGTTACAGGGTCAACTTGCCTGTCCCAATTTAGCACTGCTGATCCAGTCTTTAAAAGAATGCTAGCATATAAAGCCTTCATGTTTTTATAACTCCTATTTTTTGTTTGTTTGTTTGTTTGTTTTGTTTTTTGTTTTTTTGGTGCATTTCCCTGTTACAATTATTGAAGAGTTTCTACCTTACTTAGTGGCTTTTCTCAGTAATATTTTGGTTCTACATCTACTCACACATTTCCTGGGGCAGCTAGCTATAAAAGCACTCACAGGCCCAAATGATGAAATGTCTGTCCATTGTCTTGCTTTTCAGGAAAGTTTCCTAACTCTTGTTGCAACTGTGTATTAAATACTACTTTCAGGTGAGCCTTCTCACAATATTGCACTCTCCTGATTTCACCAATTAATTTTGAGGTAAGCGTGTGACATGATTAGCGCCAAAGAGTCATAATGAGATTTTCATTGCATGTATGAAGACAAGCATGTCCTATTATCACTAAATTTGAATTTGGGAGGATGGAGACCTAAGGCTGCTGAAGATTGCCATGTGAAATCTGAAAGAAGGCCCCCAAAAAAAAAAAGCAACCCGAAAAAACAGAAGGCAGATTCCTACTGGAAACATCCTTCTAAATACAGCTATACCTGAATCTTGCCCCAATCTTGGACTCATCTATTATAGAGGACACTCAGTTCTCTCTCTCTCTCTCTCTTTTTTTTTAATTGAATTTCAGTTTTTCCTTATAGCAGGAAATTTTCTAAATAGTCCATTACTGCTGCTAAGCAAATACCACAGCTCTGATGAGAGTGTGTGCTCAGTGACCTCAACTTGGCCTGAAGATTTAAGGAAGATAAGCTACCTCCAAGAAGTAATATCTAAACTGAGATATATAAAATGTGTAAGAATAAATTAGGTCAAAGGGAAGAAGCAGGCTCAGAGAATATATTTTCAATAGAGTGAAGAACTTGTATGAAGGGTCTTTTCAAAATTTAGAGAGCTAATAGAAGGATGAGATGCAGAAAAGAAGAAAAGAAATGTGGAATTAGAAAGACTTATCAGCAGTGAACTGACCTAAGTTATTGGCCATTTTAAAAGTTTTTTAAAGTAAAAATTCAATACATGCACAAGGTCAAAATTCAGACAGTAAAGTAGATGCCATTGATGAACTCTTCCAGATCCCCAATAGAGAAATCTAACTTTGTCTTCTTTTATTTGAGAAAGGATAACTAATTTTCACACTAAAGTGTTTATGTAGATGGGCATAGTAGTTTTTTTTTTTTTTAATTTTTTTCCCCTTGTTTGCTAAAAATGAAAGAAATTCAAATGTGTTTCATCTGGTAAATGGAAAAACGAACCCTGGTACATCCATACAATGAAATAATATTCAGCACAAAGGAAGAATGGGGGGTGCAGAGTTATTTGTAAATGGACTTTCTTCAGATAGAAATGAAACTATTTTAGTTTTTATTTATATTAACATAAATATGTATAGATTTGTCTTCACAAATTTGAAGTTATACATATATCTTAGTGAAAATTCAAATAGGGCATTATAGCTATACATTTAGAGCCCAACCTGAATTACCAAAGGAACCTTGAGAAAATAGAACAAAGTTGGAGGTATCACACTTCCTGACTTCAGACTATACTATGATGTTGCAGTAATCAAAATATCATAGTATTGGCACAAAAAGTATTATGTAAAACATCAGAAATGTAAAACATTCTGGGAATCTACCATAAGCCAAATATTGGACATTTGTGATGCTATGGACAGGATTAAAAAAGATCCATTCATCCTTCCCTATGTGTCATAACTTCCTATCTGTTGGACTGGGAAGTTCTTGATAACCTATGCCATAAAATGGCATCAGTGATGACTGCTTGGTCAGTCAGGCACCATGACCAATGTTCCCTGTCCTCTAACTGTTTCCAGTACTTTGGGAAGTCACATCTTGGTACTTCGAAACCACAGACTACATTAGAGTGAATAATTTCCCTTCTAGCCCCATCATCATTTCCACCAGACTTTAGCACATAAAATTGAAATAGGTATCCAAAAAAAAAAAAAAAAAAAAGATTTATTTCATTTCAAAGAAATGCACTTTTCAGAGCCTCACCCCCGGAGCTTATTATTCAACAAGTCTGAAGTATAGTCCAATAACCTGCATTTTTAGCTGACTACAGCAGCGTTGATGTAGCTGTTCTATAGAAACCACACTTTGAGAAATACTGTCCTGGAAACATTTTACTTTTCCTCACTTTCCACCATTAGTTGAAAATATTTTGTCCATTGCAATATAAAACTGGGCTATGGATATAATCTTGGGCTATTATTGGCCTAATTGTGTTTTTAAATAAAATGTGTAAGCATATTAAATGGAATGCTTTCCATTTTCTCGGTCATTCAGGCCTGAAGTCATTCAACCTCTTCTTTCAGTATTAGCTATTCAAACAATGTTGGTCTAATCATCCTGGGGCAGTCATTATGGCAGAAATTTTCCCAGAGCTATTTTCTGAAGCTTCATCTACTTAAAAACAAACAAACAAAAAAAAAAAACTTGAATACAAATATCACAACCTGGTCAGCTAAAATGGCTACCTTCTGATAAAACTGCCTTTGTCTCAACAAATTTTAGTAGTGTCTCTTTGTTTCCCGCTCAAAGTTTTCACTTTTGTCTCAGGTTCAAAGGATTTGTTAACAAAATAAGCAACTTGTTATATACAAATAAATAAAACAGATATTTATTAGAGAATTATCTAGCTTACTTTCAACATACTAACTTAAAAGAAAAGAGAAATAGAGCAGAGGATACATCACCAAGCTGGGTTTTGACCATATCCAGACCCAAACAGTGCTGGGAAGTCCCGTGTCCCAGCACATCTGGAGGCCCAACTGGGAAAGGGTGGCAGGCAGTGCCCCCACTCCGTGGGTATGACTTCAAAGACTGCAGTTCAGGGTTCCCCTTTATAATCCCAGGATGGTCA
Source organism: Odocoileus virginianus (assembly GCF_023699985.2). NCBI lineage: Eukaryota > Metazoa > Chordata > Mammalia > Artiodactyla > Cervidae > Odocoileus > Odocoileus virginianus. The sequence continues at coordinate 54,543,228 of NC_069675.1, read as the reverse complement.
CAAACTGATATCATCACAATCCGTGGCCAAATTGCAGCTCTGGTTTCCTGTTACTGCTTGTTTTGTTGTGTAAAACTTGGAATGGGGTTAAGCCTGGGGCTTGGTTGGGCAAGCCCTCCCCAGGGTCTCAACAATCTCAAAATTCTTCCCCCATCTTTTTTTATTTTTTAATTAAGTAAGTTTAGTTGGAGGTTAATTACTTTACAATATGGTGGTTCTACAAGCCTTTAACTCGCAGTAGGCAGTCACTCCCAGTCAGGGCAGTGTCCAGGCAGGTTAGATGCAAGGTCAGAGGCTGCACTGCTTTATTTCTGAAGTCTAAACAAGACAACTCATTTCCTTTCCCTAACTCGCTTCTAGGTTACTTTTCTGATTTTGAATGGGAGTGGAAAACTTTCATTACAACTTTTATAAAAATTAAGTAATACCACAAAACAAAACCTTTGATGACACCAATATGCCTATGTACTTCATAACACAGTTTTAATTTTCTAAGATAGTTGATTTTATAGTTAAGAGATATAATTTAACCTCAATTAGTAGATTATAGAGAATCTCTACTTATTTATGGCAATAAGGAAGAGCTGATTTTCTAAGAAACTTTCAGTGTAAATTGTATGAGCCAGAACAAATCTAAATACTATTAAACCTCTTTGTGTACTAGTGGTACAAATTTTGATGACGCATTTAAAACTAATGCTTATATGTGGATTTCGAAGTTAAAAATCCACATCTGAAAAAAGTACAATAAAACACTTTAAGAAAACAGATAAAACAGAAGTAGTTCCATTCAATTTTATTGTGTTTCTAGTCCTTTGAAAGTTTAAATAGCTTTTGATTGAGTGCCACGTACTTACAGAACGTGCCAAATATTTATAATACTTTGTCACTTTATCTTTGACAAGGCCACTTAAGCATTTCTTTCTATACCCCATTCACTTTTATTTGTTTAGCTTTACTTTGTAAAGCCATTCAGTTGGCATAAACTACTAAAAATGTCATAAGATAGCAGGAAAAAAAAATTATAACCTGTACTTTTTTTCTCCCAAGCAGTCTTTCCATTTCTATTGCACATTTTAGCAGCTCAAACACTTCAATTCTCAGTTAAATTAAATGCAGTAATCATTAATATCTAAGCAAAACAGTAATTTCAACTGAATTTAGGCTAATCATCTACTTTTTCCTCTCTGTATGGTAATACCTAAAATAGAAAAGGCAAAAACACTTAAAATACAAAGGAGAAATTGCATGCTGATGGGCAGTCCGGTGTTGAACTCCTTCCCCATCATTACCATTATCTGTTCTCAGTTTTCATTAATCACTGTATTGTTAGCAACATGGTAGTTAAAAGGGGCCAAGACATCCTCCTTGCTTGACAGTGTAAGAGGCAGAGAGATGCTGAACGATTTGCAGCATCTTAGAGTTCACTTCGGAGAAGGCAATGGCAGCCCACTCCAGTACTCTTGCCTAGAAAATCCCATGGATGGAGGAGCCTGGTAGGCTGCAATCCATCGGGTCGCTAGGAGTCGGACACGACTGAGCGACTTCACTTTCAGTTTTCACTTTCATGCATTGGAGGAGGAAATGGCAACCCACTCCAGTGTTCTTGCCTGGAGAATCCCAGGGACGGGGGAGCCTGGTGGGCTGCCGTCTATGGGGTCGCACAGAGTCGGACACAACCGAAGTGACAGCAGCAGCAGCGGAGTTCACTTACCTCCACCTAATAACTGATAAAACTATTTTACAAAGAGGTAGCAAAAGCTACATTCATGAAAGGCAGTGTATTCTTACTAAATAGGTGTTGTTGAATAAAAACATCAAATAAGTGTCTGATAGTTCAACCTCAGAAACTGATTTGGAAATGCTCTTGCTCTTTATTGTATTACTGGTAACTTACAAGCTTGGGTTCCCAGGGAAATAGATTCTGAGATAGAAATTAGCCAGCGGGAGGCTTACTAGAGACTGTGCTTAATATCAGTACCTCTGGAAGGGAAGAAGGAAAAAGGGAAGCACACTGGGCCACGGGAGAAACTGAGCTGCCGGGCTCCCTCAGTGAAAGCCTCCTTCGCTGACTCCACTTGATGAGGAGCTGGGAAGCAGGAATATTCCTGCAGCATTTTCCTGAGTTGGTTTAATTGGGATCAGGCTTTTATACCACCTCTATGCTTGACCCCAGCCACCCAGGAAGCAGACTTGACCTTGGATAGGTTACTCTGTTCAGCTCAGTTAGTTCCTGAAGGTATCTGATAAATGAGGGGTTTTGGCTGGTAAAGTATCCAGAAGCTGGACTAATCAGCCTTATCTGTCTTTCACTTTTGAGGGATAGTTTGGGTTGAGCATCTCAGCATGCACCATACATTAAAGTCTATATGTAACATATAACAATATGTAGATATGTATATACACACATTATATATAAATTCTATATCATTCATATATAATGTGTATCTACAATATACTATGTAATTTAAACTTTAGGTTTTTTTTAGAAAACAACACCAAAAATCCAATTACTATACTCTTCACTCTATGTAGAAATATAAATATGGATATTTAATACTGTATTTTAAACTCAGGAATTCACTAATTTTATGTTTTGAAAATTAATTTTTAAGGCCAATCCTTATTTATAAAGATAAAAATTTCAACAAGATCTAAGGTTGGCAAACATTGCTAAAGACCAGATAGTAAATTTTTTGTTTTATTTTGTTAGGCCTATGGTCTTTGTCTCTACTACTCAACTTTGCTGTTATGGAATGAAAGAAGCCTGGGCAATATATAAATGATACATTGTATTCCAATAAAACTTTATTTGCAAAAATGTTTACAACACAAGCTATATTTCACTGATCGCTCCACTAGATGATCTCCATTGTCCTTTCAAGTACAGACAATCTACATTTTTATAATTCCTTTCAGAATTAGCTAATAGATATTTCCTTCAAATCATCAACTATAACTCCTTTTAAGAAATAGGTAATAGAGAAATAGTAAGCTTCCAATACAGAATGCCTAAATATTTTTCTCTGTTTTAATAACTAAAAATATTTATAGGTAGGTTTTAGTCACACATAGTGTTTATAAAACTTATCCAATAGGGACATTGAATTTTAGAAACTTGGCCTTTTTCTAAATCGCAGCTAATTTCCAAAAAATCTCCCTAAAAATAAGGAGGCTGCAGGTGCTTATTCACCGAACTTTGTTTTTCCATCACTATATCTATAAGACATTTCTAGAAACAGTTCAAAGTTGTTGTAATTTTTCTTGTATGATAGATTATACTGAGAAGGAGGCAGAGAAAAATTCACTTGAGGGGCCAATGAGTCAATTCTCTTTAATGCCTACTTGAAAACCAAATATCAAAGAATCTTAAGAAATATGTAAATTTTCATGTAATCTCTTATAACTTTAGCTCAAAACTTAATCTCCCTAAAGTAGCTATTTGAATGGAAAGGATTAATATTTTGGAAAATATGAATATATTCTTCTCTTTATCTTTTCTCAGTGTATAACCGGCTCCCCATATAGCTCAAGACATTAATCTGAAAAATTGCAAAAGGATCATTAAGAAATGTGAGAATGAAAGAAAATTTAAGTTTCTGACTAAAAATATAACATAAAATTTTCAGCAAAGAACTAAGCATACAATTTTATTCTAAGACTAGAGTCTGCCGTTGTGGTTATCTGACTGAGAAAGGATTTTCTAAATTCCTTTTTTTCTTTTTTTCAAATCAAGAAACAAGGCCGAAGGACATAGGACAGAGATTTCCCATAGTAATATGAGAATAAATTTTTCACCTAAGATAGTTATCCATGATGTTTTGAGAGAGTTAAAGCTTAGGCAGTCTAGGCCCCTTTTTGGAGAAGATGAACATTCTCCCTCAAGCTTTCCTTAAGCCCTGTGCAACAAACTATCTTGCCAGAGAACTGGCCTTTCTTTAGGTCTGGAAGTAATGAATACACAGCAGTAATACATCTTACTTATGGAAAATGCTTTTGTCAGACCCTATTATGCTTTTCTTAGGCTCTATGATAATGCTTATAACAAATCTTGCCTGGAAATCTGTTTCTCAAGACTTGTACCCCTGTTTACACAGCAACAGTATATCTTACCCAGAGAGGCTGCCCAAAACCCATTCTCCCTGGCTATTCTTGTACTGCAGTTATCTCAGGGTGTATGCCTTGGGAAAGGGTCTGGTGGAATTCTTACAACCTTGAGGTATTCTTTTTATTTATTCTCAGCAGCCAGTTGAAAAGTATACAGTGCCCCTCTTAAACTAGTGAGGCAGGTACTCTCCTGTTCCCTTCTGATGTCTGTGTCAGACATGTTTTCTGTCACTTTCACTTAAAATAAAACTCTACACAAAACTGAGTGACTGAGACTGTCTTTGGTCCCAGAGTTAAATCTTCTCCTTCAGAGACCACAAATCAGGTGGGAAGCTATCAGTTTGCCACTCTATGGCAAGATAAATTAGGGTAAAATCTAACACTTATTTATAATTCAAAAAAAAAAAGCCTTAGCAAACTGGAAAGAGAAAGGAACATCTACATTAAAATGAAAAGTTTCACAGCTAACATTGTATTTAATAGTAAAAGAATGAATGCTTTCCTCTAAGATCAGGAACAAGATTAATAAAAAAATCCAGTCACCACTCCCATTCAACAGAGTACTGCAAAGTCTAGCTATATTAAGGCAAGAAAAAAATTAAAAGAATACAGATTGGTAAGGAAGAAATAAAATTGTCTCTATTTGCAGATTATGTGATTTTTCTACTTAGAAAATCTCAAGAATACATAGAAATCAATTCCTAGGACTAATAAATAAATTCAGCAAAATGAAAAAATTCAATAGCTTTTTATATAATACAGATAAATATATAGAAAACAAAATTTAAGCATAATACCATTTATAATTTCTTCAACAAATGAAATACTTAAATATAAACTTTCAAAAATGTACAATATCTTTGTTCTTAAAATTTATAACTACCTGATGAAAGTGAAAAAACTCAATAAGTTGAGAGACATATTATGTTTATATATTACAAGATTCAGCATAATAAAATGGTCAGTTATCTTCAAACTGATGTGTAGGTTCAATGCAATTCTTATCAAAATCTCAGGTAGACATAGGCAAATTTATTCTAAAATGTGTATGGAATGACCTGGAATAACTAAAATTATTTTAACAAACAATAATATGGTGGGAAGACTCACACAATCAAATGATAAGGGTTAACATATAGCTACTCTAACCAAGGTAGTGTCTTACTGGTGGAGAAAGACTGACAGAAAACAGTGGAACAGAATGGAAAACCAACAAATAGATCTACACAAATATGCCCAACTGAATTGTGGCAAAGGGGCAGAAAAACAATTCAGTGTAAGAAGTGTTGCCTTTTCAATAAAGGGTACTGGAGGGATCAGACAATCAAAAGAAAAAAAAAGTAAACTCAATCTAAACCTTATACTTCATACAAAAATTAACTCAAAATGAATTGTGATCTTAAAAGTGAAGTGCAACATTATTAAAAAAAAAAATAGAAGAAAAGTTTGGGGCCTAAAATTAAGCAAAAATTTCTTAGTTGTTTTTGTTCAGTCACTCAGTCATGTCCGACTCTTGGCGACTCCATGGAAGCAGCACCCCAGGCCCCTCTGTCCCTCACAGCTTCCTGAAGTTTGCCCAAGGTCATGTTAATTGCATCAGTGATGCCATCCATCCTCTCATCCTCTGATGCCCTCTTCTCCTTCTGCCCTCAATCTTTCTCAGCATCAGGGACTTTTCCAATGAGTCAGCTGTTTGTATCAGATGACCATTTTTTTTTTTTAAGGAAAAAGAAAAAAAAAATCTTAGGCTTGACACCAAAAGCATGATCCATAAAAGGGCAATTTAACAATCTCATGAAAATTAAGACCATTACTGCTACAAAAGTTGCTGTGAAGAAGACGAAAGGTTAAAGTACCAACTGGGTGAAAATATTTGTAAATATCCAATAAAGTACTTGCATATAGTATACAAAAAAGATGTCAAAGCTCAGCAGTTAAAAAAAAAAAAGTTCCAATTTAAAATGAGCAAAAGACAGAAGCAGACATTTATTTATATTTACATTACAGGAATGTAAATGGTGGAAAGTAACATGAAAAGATGTTCAACACTATTGACTTCAAAGAAATACAAATCATAACCAAAATGAAATATTGGTATATCACATATATCAGAATAGCCAAAATAAAAAGTAATTAAAATAAAATTAAAATAGTGGTAACATCAAATGTGATGAACATATGAGGCAACTGAGTTATACATACATTGCTAGTAAGAAAGTAAAATCCTACAGACACACTGGAAAGTATGGAAGAAACCCAAATGTCCATCATCAGGCTAGTGATTACCAATCTGTGGTACACTTATTCCATAGAACACTGAACAACAATAAAAATAAATTACTGATACAAAAATTACTTTAGATGGATCTCAAAATAATTGGGTTAAGTAAAAAACAAACAAACAAACAAACCCAGGCACAAAATTACAAAACTTATGAACCAATTCACAAAACATTCTTGAACTAAAAATAAATTAGAGTAGTTAGTGATTTCCAGGGGTTATAGGTACAGGAGAGTGATGATGGAAAATAGGTAACTGTCTCTATAAAAGAATAGAATATGGGATCTTTATGATGAAATTGTATTTTCTTTATCTTAACTTTGGTGGTCAGGCAATCTATACAAGTAATAATATTATATAAAAATATACACAGGTATACAAAAAGAAATGAGTACACGTAAAACTGGTGCAAATCACTGGGTTTCATTAATGAAAATATCCTGATTATAATTTTGTATTATGATTATGCATGATACTGCCACTATGGGAAACTTGGTGAAGGCTATAGAGAATCTCTTCAAGGCTGCTCTACCAAAGAACAGCTGCCGCTCCTGATCTAGGATGTGGGGTATCTCCTCTCAGTCGCTTGCTGCTCCTAAGCCTTGTCTAACTCAATGTAACTATGAGCCATGCCATGTAGGGCCACCCAAGGCGGATGGGTCATGGTGGAGGGTTCTGAAAAAATGTGATCCACTGGAGAAAGGGATGGGCAAACCACTTCAGTATTCTTGCCTTGAGAACCCCATGAATAGTATGAAAAGGCAAAAAGATAGGACACTGAGAGATGAGCTCCCCAGGTCAGTAGGTGCCCAATATGCTACTGGAGATCAGTGGAGAAATAGCTCCAGAAAGACTGAAGAGATGGAGCCCAAGCAAAAACAACACCCAGTTTGGGATGTGACTGGTGATGGAAGCAAGGTCTGATGCTATAGGAGCAATATTGCATAGGAACATGGAATGTTAGGTCCATCAGTCAAGGCAGCTTGGAAGAGGCCAAATAGGATATGGCAAGAGTGAACATCAACAATTTAGTAATCAGCGAACTAAAATGGATGGGAATGGGTGAATTTAACTCAGATGACTATTGTATCTACTACAGTGGGCAAGAATCCCTTGGAAGAAATGGAGTAGCCATTTTACTCAACAAAAGAGTCCAAAATGCAGCACTTGGAGGTAATCTCAAAAACGACAAAATGATCTCTGTTCATTTCCAAGGCAGACCATTCAATATTATGGTAATCCAAGTCTATGCCTCAACCAATAATGCTGAAGAAACTGAAGTTGAAGGGTTCTATGAAGACCTACAAGACCTTTCAGAATTAACATTCAAAAAAGATGTCCTTTTCATTATAAGGGACTGGAATGCAAAAGTAGGAAGTCAAGAAACACCTGGTGTAAAAGGCAATTTTGGCCTTGGAGTACAGAATGAAGCAGGGCAAAGGTTAATAGAGTTTTGCCAAGAGAATGCACTGGTCATAGCAAACACCCTCTTCCAACACAAAAGAAGACACTACACATGGACATCACCAGATGGTCAACACCAAAATCAGATAGGGTGGAATGTTTCAAGAGAACAGCATTGAAGCATGTATATTATCTAGGGTGAAACAGATCACCAGCCCAGGTTGGGTGCATGAGACAAGTGCTCGGGCCTGGTGCACTGGGAAGACCCAGAGGGATTGGGTGGAGAGGGAGGTGGGAGGGGGGACTGGGATGGGGAATACATGTAAATCCATGGCTAATTCATTTCAATGTATGACAAAAACTACTGTAATGATGTAAAGTAATTAGCCTCCAACTAATAAAAATAAATGGGAAAAAAAAAGAAAAAAAAATCAGATTGTATATACTCTTTGCAGCCAAAGATGGAGAAGCTCTATACAGTCTGCAAAAACAAGAACGGGAGCTGACTGTGGCTCAGATCATGAACTCCTTATTGCCAAATTTATACTTAAATTGAAGACCATAGGGAAAACCACTAGACCAGTCAGGTATGACCTAAATCAAATCTCTTACAATTATACAGTGGAAGTGAGAAATATATTTAAGGGACTAGATCTGATAGCCAGGGTGCCTGATGAACTATGGACAGAGGTTCACGACATTGTACATGAGACAGGAATCAAGACCACCCCCAAGAAAAAGATATTAAAAATAGCAAAATGGCTGTCTGTGGAGGCCTTACAAATAGCTGTGAGAAGAAGAGAAGTGAAAAGAAAAGGAGAAAAGGAAAGGAAAGAAATGCCCATTTGAATGCAGAGTTCCAAAGAATAACAAGGAGAGATAAGAAAGTCTTTCTCAGTGATCAATGCAAAGAAATAGAGGAAACCAATACAATGGAAATGACTAGAGATCTCTTCAAGAAAATTAGAGATACCAAGGGAACATTTCATGCAAATATGGACACAATAAAGGACAGAAATTCTATGGACATAACAGAAGCAGAAAATATTAAGAAGAGGTGGCAAGAATACACAGAAGAACTGTACAAAAAAGATCTTCATGACTCAGATCATCACAATGGTGTGGTGATTCACCTACAGCCAGACATCCTGGAGTGTGAAGACAATCAAGCCTTAGGAAGTGTCACTATGAACAAAGCTAGTGGAGGTGATGGAATTCCAGTTGAGCTATTTCAAATCCTAAAAGATGACGCTGTGAAAGTGCTACACTCAATATATCAGCAAATCTGGAAAACTCAGCAGTGGCCACAGGACTGGAAAATGTCAGTTTTCATTCTAGTCCCAAAGAAAGGCAATCCCAAAGAATGCTCAAACTACCACACAATTGCACTCATCTCACATGCTAGTAAAGGAATGCTCAAAATTCTCCAAGCCAGGCTTCAACAGTACATAAACCATGAACTTCCAGATGTCAAGCTGGATTTAGAAAAGGCAGAGGAACCAGAGATCAAATTGCCAACATCTGTTGAATCATTGAAAAACCAAAAGAGTTCCAGAAAAACATCTATTTCTGCTTTATTGACTACACCAAAGCCTTCGACTGTGTGGATCACAATAAACTGTGGAAAATTCTGAAAGAGATGGCATACCAGACCACCTGACCTGCCTCTTGAGAAACCTATATGCAGGTCAGGAAGCAACAGTTAGAACTGGACATGGAACAACAGACTGGTTCCAAATAGGAAAAGGAGTATGTCGAGGCTGTTTATTGTCACCCTGTTATTTAACTTATATGCGGAGTACATCATGAGAAACGCTGGTCCAAAAGAAGCACAAGCTGGAATCAAGATTGCTGGGAAAAGTAACAATAACTTCAGATATGAAAATGACCCCACCCTTGTGGCAGAAAGCGAAGAAGAACTAAAAAGCCTCTTGATGAAAGTGAAAGAGGAGAGTGAAAAAGTTGGCTTAAAGCTCAACATTCAGAAAACTAAGATCATGGCATCCAGTCCCATCACTTAATGTCAAATAGATGGAGAAACAGTGGAAGCAGTGACAGCTTTTATATTTTGGGGCTCCAAAATCACTGCCGATGGTGACAGCAGCCATGAAATTAATGACCAACCTAGATAGCATATTAAAAAACAGAGACATTATGTTGCCAACAAAGGTCCACCTAGTCAAGGCTATGGTTTTTCAACTGGTCATGTATGGATGTGAGAGTTGGACTGTGAAGAAAGCTGAGCACCAAAAAATTTATGCTTTTGAACTATGGTATTGGGGAAGACTCTTGAGAGTCCCTTGGACTGCAAGGATATCCAACTAGTCCATCCTAAAGGAGATCAGTCCTGGGTGTTTATTGGAAGGACTGATGCTGAAGCTGAAACTCCGATACTCTGGTCACCTCATGAGAAGAGTTGACTCATTGGAAAAGACCCTGATGCTGGGAGGGATTGAGGGCAAGAAGAGAAGGGGATGACAGAGGATGAGATTATTTGATGGCATCACCGACTCAATGGACATGGGTTTGAGTAAACTGGGAGTTTGATGGATAGGGATGCCTTCCATGCTACAGTCCATGGGGTCGCAAAGAGTTGGACATGACTGAATGACTGAACTGAACTGAACTGAACTGATACAGAATAACTCTGTATTATGAACTCAAAATGAAACCACAGTTATCTTTTTAAAAAATTCTTAAAAATAATGCAAAATAAGTGAGACCAAATAATTCTGTTTTTAAATTATCACTTGGGAAACTTAAAAATGGAAATTCATTTTCTAAGAGATACTCATTGTCAATCCCAGGATATAGAAAGCTGGACTTAGCATTAATACACCATTACAACGAAAAATAGATGGAAAAGGACTGCATCGATTTCAAATCACAACTTTATAAAAATAAACTTTAATTTTTAGAGCAGTTTATGCTAATAGAAAAATTAAGAGGAAGATACAGATATTTCCCATACACACCCATGCACCACACATGCATAGCCTTCCCTATTACCAATGTCCTCCACCAAAATCACAATAAACCTGCAGAGACACATTATTATCACCCAAAGATCATTGTCTACACTAGGACTTAGTCTTCATGTTTTAAGCTCTATAGAGGGTTTGGACAAATGTACAATGATATGAACCCACATTTATTGTGTCATATAGAGTAGTTTCACTGCTCTAAAACTGTGCTCCTTCAGTTCTTCCCTACCTACCCCATGTCCCTTAGCAACCATTGATCTTTTTACTGTCTCTTGGTTTTACCTTTCCTAGAATGTTGTATACAGTTGACCCTTGAACAGCATGAAACTGCAAATGTCCACTTACATAAGGCTTCTTCTTTTTTTCCAATAGTAAATACTACAGTGCTACACTACAAAATTTATATTGGTTTGATCAGAGGATATGGATCTGAGGATATGGAGAAATCCCAAGGATTATATACATACACAAATTTTTGACTGAGTGGAAGGTGGGAGCCCATAACTCCTGTGCTGTTCAAGGGCCAATTGTGCTTGGAATCATACAGTATGTAGCCTTTACAGATTGTACTCTCAGTTACAATTGCATTTAGGTTTCCTTTATTTCCTTTTATGGCTTAACACATCATTTTTTTTATTTAACATTGAATGGCATTTCACTGTTTGGATGTACCACAGTTTATTTATTCACCTTTTGAAGGCCATGGCTTGTTCCACGTTTTAGCAACTATGAATAAAACTGCTCAAATCATCCACTTGCTGGATTTTGTGTGGACATAAGAGTTTAGCTCTTTTGGGTAAACAACAAGGAATATGATGGCAGGATCATACGGTACATGCAATCTTAAGACTCTCTTCCTTTGAAAGAGCAAAGTTGGGGAGAAGTTGTGGAGAAAGGTTAATAGAGAGATAAGAAGATCAGAAATATGATATATAATTGCCATCTTTTCTAGTATGCATGACTTTAGCCTAGTATGGCCTTGGTAATTAAATGTTAAAAAAAAACCCAAAAAACTACATATTGAATGGCCATGTGCCACCCATCTGTTCTAATACAATTAAATCAAAGAAAAAGGATGTTCTGCTTCTTAAAGCAATCAAATTGATGCTAATTAAGCAATATTAGCTCATCTGTACTTTGAAGTACATGAACATTTTATATACCATTTCATATGGAAGTATATTAAAATTTTCAAGCTGCTGAAATTATATCAATTTTAGATGCCAAAGTATATATTGTTAATAGGATTTAGGCAGACTACCCTATGAGCTTCCAATTTGGAATAAAGTGTCTGAAATCTAAATTGATATAAAGCTAAGTTGTATAATAAATCAACTTCTGTATCATTTCAAGTTCCAATTAATGAGAATAAAAGATAGTATCAATGCTGTATACTTTCTTTTTAAATATAGTAGTAAATTTTAAATATTGAAAATCAGTTCAAAATCATAATTACTTTTGAAAGTTCTCTTCAGCTTTATGAGTATATATTCTCTTACCTGCAGATTTTACTTTATTGATATAACTAAATATAATCTTTGATTTTAGGAAAAAAAGATGGGTTCAATTAATATTTTTTTTTTTTTACTAATTTGAGCAAAAAAAAAAAAAAAGCTACTGATAAATTTTACTGTGAACCTTAAACTGCTCTAACTAATAGACTGTCAGAAAGAAAAAAAAAAAAAGAAAAAACTACCTTTGTACTCTTACAAAACTTTTGTTTTACAAAATTATAAAGATCTTAGCTGGAAATTTTTATTATACTATTATCAAAGCATACTGCCAATTTTCCCATTGTATATCTTTTAAAAATGTTTATAATTTTCCTTCAATAATGTTTGCATTCTTATAGAGTAAAACATGAAGAAATAAAGCATTAAATACTATTTTTAGTGACTTCTAAAGAAAAGAAACAATTTGCTCATAGGTTAAAGCTATAGATTATAAGTTAAAATGCCAAACATACATAATCAATAATAAAAATAATGTAATAAGAGTTCATCTTGAAAATATCTTCTGAGAGTTTATTACTCCACATATGTTCCAAAACAACAAAAACATTTTGAGTAGCTAAAAAGGCTATTTAAAAACCCATGCATTGGTTTCAAGAGAAAAGACAGAACTGAGTATCTAAAATAGTACAATACTTTCCCCTAATTATATTGTTAATTTTCCCTGAAATAGCATTTCTTGATATTCTATTTTAAAAAATGAGGGCACAAAATAAAGTCATTCTTTCATCATATTTTATTGAAAATGTACAGTATGTCACATTCTCTCTTAAGTGATGAAAAATTAAAGATGTACATAATAGGCCAAGGGACTTTTTCAGAAGTGGACACACTTGTGGGCTTCCAGACAAAAAGTCCAGTACTACATTAAATGTGATATGATAAGTTGAGTAGTATACGCTATTGAAAGGTGCCAGATCTGGAGGTTAAAGGCAAGTTAGAAAGATGAACTGACACCTATAACATATGAGGAAGGACTAGAAAAGTCAGGAGCAAAGAGCGTGAAGGAAGTACATTTAAGAAGATAGTCTATATTTATGACATAATTACAGAAAGGAAGAGGGAAGGAGGAATGGATAGAAAAAGGAAGGAAGAGAGAAACTTTAAATTGCTATGGGGCTGTCTGTATAGTCTGTAAGTACCAAGAGAGATCTGAGCTACGATATAGACAAAGCCAACACATAAGCAATGACCTAGGCATTTGCACATGGTCCCCCGCTCAAAAGAGACTTATGTTGTTTTAGAGTCTTCCTGTCAATACATTGAAATACATGATAATTTATTTATTAATTATTATTTTTATTGAGGTATAATTGATGCACAACACCACACAAATTACAGGTGTACAACACAGTGACTCATAATCCTCAAAGGTTATACTCTACTTACAGTCATCATAAAATGCTGGGTACATTCCCTGCCCTGCATAATACATCCTGCAGTTTACTTTACACATAATAGCTTGGTGGGGTGGGGCAATATGGGAAGTTCAAAGGTTTAAATTATCACGCATAAATCAGTCACTTTATTTTGAATTTAAGTTTTGTAAGTCAAGTCCACTGGGACACAGAGCATGCATGTGCAAAGAGCTATATGCAGTACGCATGTTTACTATAGCTTGGCCTTGTCTCTATTCTCATATAGCATTTGTGATGTTCCATGAGTACACATTTGCATTGATCACAACATGTGAGTGTACAGCAGGACTCAAGTGGGTACAAGATAAGCCTGTTAAACCACCCAAGGAATAAGCAGAGATGCTGACAGTGCTAAGAAACCATGCTTTCTATTTCAACCTGAGCTAGAAGAAGGCAGTGACAGTCTAAGAAAAGAGAATAGCCAAAACTCTATCATATCCTTTCTTTATTTCCTGTTACTGCCCTCTATTATCCAACCACTATGCTGAAAATTATGATATACAGGGAAAGGGAAAGTTTGTGAAGTGATAGCTTCTTCTCTCTGGTCTTCTTTACTGAAAGTGAAAGTGTTAGTCACTCAGTTGTGTCCTACTCTTTGCGACCCCCTTGGACTGTAGCCCACCAAGCTCCCCTGTCCATGGAATTCTCCAGTCAAGAACACTGGAGTGCGATGCCATTCCCTTCTCCAGGGGATCTTCCTGACCCAGGGATCGGACCCAGGTCTCCTGCATTGCAACTGGATTCTTTACTATCTGAGGATCAGTAAACCAAAGGTAGAGAGCATTGGTAGACTGTGTTATCAAGAAATGAAATGAACACTACTGTATTAGCATTGTGCAATACTGTTATACAGTTTGGATAGGAAAAAAAAAATGTCTATGCATATGCAACCTACAAAACACAAATGTGTAGTGTTGGTGTTTCTGTATATGCATTAAATGCATATTTGCATTTTAAAATTGACGTTGCACAATTTAATGATGAATGACCCATTAAAATTATGTATTGCTTCAATAGATTGAGAAAATATGAATATCCATTACTGTTAGAGGGAAGGGATGATCATGTAACCAAGAACTTGGCAAATGCCTTAAATATATATTAAAAATATATTTACAAAATATGTTTGTGTCAGAGTAGAAAATTGATATTTTAGAGGGTATGGTATTAAGAAAGATTCATTATGATATATTAAAGAATTAAAGAATTTGAAAAAAGACTAAGTATTTTTTCCTTCATTCCATATCATTTTTTCATTCCTCTCAGAGGAAAAACAAAGAAAATAAAATCCTTTAACTTTCCTGATAATGTGCCAAAGTTGCCTTTCAAAGAGATGAGAAACTGTATTTATTGAATTCAATTTTCTCTTACTTTTTCCTATCAAATGCCATAAAGAAGAGTCAAATAAATGAGATTTTAAAGTATTACATAGCCTGAATATACTCTCATTTTTAATGAAATTAAAAAACACATATCATTCATCCCACTTACTTTGCATTATCAACAAGGGACATCAAATGAACTCCTGAAAGTCAATCAACTTCCATACTGATAACTAAAAGAGTCCTAGATGTAAGAGCATATCATTCTTGTCTTAGTTACTAATTCTATTTGATAAGTTGGAAATGCAGAAGAATTATGCAGATAAGTAGAAAAAACATCACAGATAATTTCTGAACACTGAGACTAAAATATGCATATACAATAGGTTGTATAATACAGAAGTTGTATAAATATTACTTAGCTAATATCAAGGTCTGATAAATATTAAGTATTATTAATATAGACAGGCCAAAGATGAAGACATTGTTCTTCATTTCAAATTTGCTATCTAGGTTGCTAATATATGGGCAGCAATTTTCAGTGTCCTTAATACTGTTTCCAAGAAAACAGCTCACACATCTAAACCGAATTTAAGACCTAATAGAGAAGATACCTATCAGGGAAATTTATGAAGAAAAATGTATCTATTAAAGTCTCCTCATAGTATAACTTAGATTGAAATCTGCTTTTGAATATGTCTCTGAGGTCAGTTATTTCATCATAAATTTAAAGTCACTTTCATAGCTCTTAGAACAGTTCTCGCTGTTTCTAATCATGTAATTAAAGGGTTGTCCTCTTTTAAATAAAATATAATCAAATTGCTCAACACTACCACCTGTTGAGGAGGGAGGTTAAGAATTTTTTTTTTTTTTTGGTAGCAAATTATAAACCTGTCTGGTACCACTAAAATCACATATAACTTTCTCTGGGTTTAAGGTTGATGCTGCTTGTCTAATTTTAATGACTAATTCATATTTATTTCCATTCAATAATGCACTCTGTTCCAAGTGACTTGGAGAACAGCAAAATCAGAAATTAAGATACTTTAATCACTTGAGTGTGATATAAAGCCTGTAAAAGCAATTTATAGCTATTACTACTATAATATTTTTACTAGTTCTATCTTTACTTCAAAAGGCATAATTCCATAAGTGAGATAAAAGTTAAGGGAACCGCAACATTTATATATTTAGTGAACCATTAGTATTTCTAAATATTTACCACTTTACCTCCCTTTCAAACTATAAAATTATTCAAAATATTGTTGCTGTTCAGTCTCTAAGTCTTGTCCAACTCTTTGATACCCCATGGATTAGAGCATACCAGGGTTCCCTGTCCTTCAGTATCCCACACAGTCTGCTCAAACTCATGCCCATCGAGTTAGTAATGCTATTCAACCATCTCATTCTTGGTTGCCCTCTTTTCCTCTTGCTGTCAAACTTTCTCAACATTAGGATCTTTTCCAAAGAGTTGACTCTTCACATCAGGTGTCTGAAGTACTGAAGCTTCATTTTCAGCGTCAGTCTTTCCAATGAGTATTCAGTGTTGATTTCCTTTAAGATTGACTGGTTACATTGCCTTGCTGTCCAAGAGACTCTCAAGAGTCTTATCCAGAACCACAGTTTGAAAGCATCAATTATTCAGTGCTCAGCCTGATTTAGGGTCCAGCTCTCACATCCATACATGTTTACTGGAAAAGCCATAGCTCTAATTACATGAACCTTTGCTTTGTCGGCAAAGTAATGTCTCTGCTTTTAAATACACTGTCTAGGTTTGTCATAGCTTTTCTTCCAAGGAGCAACTGTCTTATAATTTCATGTTGCAGTCAGTGTCACCAGTGATTTTGGAGCCCAAGAAAATAAAATATATCACTGTTTTCAGTTTTTCACCATCTATTTATCATGAAGTGATGGGACTGAATGCAGTGATCTTTGTTTTTTGAATGTTCAGTTTTAAGCCAGCTTTCTCATTCTCCTTTTTGCCCTCATCAAAAGGTTCTTCAATTCCTCTTCACTTTCTGCCATTGAAGTAGTATAATCTGCGTATCTGAGGTTGTCGATATTTCTCCTGGTAATCTTGATTTCAACTTGTGAATCATCCAGCCCAGAATTTTGCGTGATGTACCCTGCATATAAATTAAATAAGCAGGATGACAATATAAATTGACTTGACATACTCAGTTCCCAATTTTGAAGCATTCTGTTGTTCCCAGTTCTAACTGTCAATTCTTGTCCTGCCTACAGGCTTCTTAGGAGTCAGGTAAGGTGGTCTGGTATTCCCATCTCTTTAAGAATTGTTCACAGTTTGTTTTGATCCACACAGTCAAAGCCTTTTGCGTCATCAATGAAGCAGATTTTTTTGGAATTACTTCACTTTTTCTTTGACCCAACAGATGCAGGCCATTTGATCTCTGGTTCCTGTGCCTTTTCTAAATCCCACTTTTACATTGGGAAGTTCTCTGTTCATGTACTGTCGAAACCTAGCTTAAAGGATTTTGAGCATAATCTTGCTAGCATGTGAAATGAGTGCAATTGTATGGTATTTTGAACATTCTTTGACATTGCCCTTCTTTGAGATTGGAATGAAAACTGACCTTTTTCCAGTCCTGTGACCACTGCTGAATTTTCCAATTTTTCTAACATATTAACTACAGCATTATGTTAAAATGCTAATTTTTCTAGCATATTAACATAAAACAGCATTGCTTTTTAGGATTTGAAATAGCTCAGTGGGAATTCCATCATTAGTTTTGTCCTTAGTAATGTTTCCTATGACCCACTTGACTTCACACTCCAGGATGTCTGGCTCTAGGTGAGTGACCACACTGTCAGGGTTATCTGGGTCATTAAGAACTTTTTTGTATAGTTCTTCTGTGTATTCTTGCTACTTCTTAATCTCTTCTACTTCTGTTAGGTCCTTGCCATTCCTTTCCTTTATTGTGCCCATCTTTGCATCAAATGTTCCCTTGATATCTCCAACTTTCTTGAAGAAATTTCTAGTTTGTCACATTCTATTGTTTTCCTATAATTCTTTTCATTGTTTGCTTAAGAAAGTTTCTCATCTACCCTTGCTTTTCTCTGGTGCTCTGCATTCAGTTGGGTGTGTCTTTCCCTTTCTCCTTTGCCTAGGCTCCTCTTCTTTTATAAGCTATTTGGAAGGTCTCCTCAGACAATCACTTTTTCTCCTTGCATTTCCCCATCCCACCACCCCCCCCCCCACTCTCTCTTGAAGATGGTTTTGGTCACTGCCTCCTGTACAATGTTATGAACCTCTGTACATGGTTCTCCAGTCATTCTATCAGATCTAATCTCTTAAATCTATTCATCACCTCTACTGTATAATAATAAGGGATTTAGGCCATACCTAAATGGCTTAAAATTTTCCCTACTTTCTTCAACTTATGCCTGAATTTTGCAATAAGGAGCTGATGACTTGAGTCACAATCAGTTCCAGGTCTTGTTTCTGTTGACTGTATAGAGCTTCTTCTTCTTTAACTGCAAAGAATATAATCAATTTGATTTCAGTATTGATCATCTGGTGATTTCCATGTGTAGAGCTGTCTCTTATGTTATTGGAAGAAGGTGTTTGCTATGACCAGTGCATTCTCTTGTCAAAACTCTGTTAGCTTTTGCTATGCTTTATTTTATAGTCCAGCCAAACTTGCCTATCACAAGTTTCTCTTTACTTCCTACTATTCAATTCCAATTCCCTATGAAAAAAAGGACATTTTTGTGTGTGTGTGTGTGTGTTAGTTCTAGAAGGTCTTGTAGTTCTGCATAGAACCATTCAACTACAGCTTCTTTGACATTAGTGGTTGGGCCATAGACTTAGATTACTGTGATGCTGCATGGTTTGCCTTGAAAAGGAACTGAGACCATTCTGTCATTTTTGAGATTGCACCCAAGTCTTGCATTTCAGACTCTTTTGTTGACTATGATGGCTACTCCATTTCTTCTTAGGAATTATTGCCCACAGTAGTAAATATAATGGTAATCTGAATTAAATTTGTCCATTCTCATCCATTTTAGTTTGCTGATTCCTAAAATGCCAATGTTCACTCTTGCCATCTCCTGTTTGATTATATCCCATTGATCTTGATTTATGAACCTAGCATTCCATGTTCTTATGCAATATTGTTCTTTACAGCATCAGACTTTACTTTCATCATCAGACATATCCACAACTAAATGATGTTTACTCTTTGGCCCAGACTTTTCATTCTTTCTGGAGCTGTTTCTCAACTCTTCCCCAATATCATATTGGACATGTACCAGTACAAAGTATATTGGTGTATAGAAAATGCCCTAAAATATTGTATTACTTAAAGACATATTCAGAGCAAAGGTGATGCATGGTTTATTACCATGTCAATGAAAAACCAGTGTAATGATAATCCATTGTGAACATAATACACTGGATTGCTTACAAATAAAATGGCTAATATAGTCAAGAAAAGAGATGATGAGATTGAGCATTTCTCTAAAGACCTAGAATTAATCATGGAAAAAAATCTAATTGAAATTCCAGAAAGAAAAATATACACTACTGGATTAAATAATTCAATATATATGTTTATCAGCCAATTGGACATTTCTGAGAAAAGTTTTAGTGAACTGAAAACTAATGTTGTAAGATAGATATAAGCTGAAGTGTGAGGAAAAATACAGATGAAAGCAGAAGAGCATATGCAATGTATATGTGTGTGTGTGCATATATATATATATATATGTAATAAGATTTCACTTTTACATATGCAATTGCATACATGCCACTTTTATATATAAAGTTGTGTATGTATGGATTTAAAATTTGTGTCCCAAAAGGAGAAAGGGGAGATAATTGGACAGAACCATATTTGGAAAGAGGCTACAATTTTCCTGAAGTTGATGAAACATCAAGTATGATAAGTCTCAAGTAAGATAAGCTCTTGTAAGATAAAAAAATTACAAGGCACATCACAGAAAAGTGAAAAAAGGATAGACAAGGAAAATTTCAATGCAATTATTGGCAAAGCAGATTTGACTCAGCTGAACTGAGGTAGACATTCCTGGAGCCTTCTATATAGAGTGAAGTAGCTCAGAAAGAGAAAAACAAATATCATATATTTACATACATATATGAAATCTGGGCTCAGTGAGTAAAGAATCCATCTGAAAGGCAGGAGATGCAGGTTCAATCTTTGGGTCAGGAAGATCCCCTGGAGGAGGGTATGGCAATCCACTCCAGTTTTTTTGCCTGCAGAATCCCATTGACAGAGGATCCTCTGAAAGCTAAACACTTATGGGCTATAGTCCATAGGATTGCAAAGAATCAGATATGACTGAAGTGACTGAGCATGCATGTAGGTATAAAGAATCTAAAAACATGGTTCTGCTGAACCTATCTGCTAGGTAATAATAGAAATGCAGACACAGAGAATGGACTTGTGGACACAGCATGGGAAGGAGAGAGTGGGAAAATTGAGTGAGGAGCATTGAAATATATATATATATATATATATATATATATATATACATACATACATATAATACAATATGTAAAGTACATAGCTAGTGGGAAGTTGCTATATAACAAAGGAAGTTCAGTCTGGTTCTCTGTGAGGTCCTAGAAGGGTGGGATGCGGAGGGGTGAAAGGAAGCTCAAGAGGGAGGGAATATATGTAGACTTTTGGCTGATTCATGTTGTTGTATGGCAGAAATCAATACAACATTTTAAAGCAATTATTCTCCAAAAAAAAAAAAAAAAAATTTAAAGACCTTATTTTCAATAGTGCAACCATAAGGATGACAATCAACTTTTCAAATGAAATCAGCAAAGATCAGTGATTTACTGTGCTAGAAGTCAAATATATAATAACCAAATGTTTGTTTATGCAAATAATACTATATTGACTCTGTGAAGACTAAGGATAGAGAAGGTATAATTTACTAATATGAAGGATGATATAGATAAAAATCATAAATTTTAATGATATTATTATTAAACATCTCAGTTAATAAAAATAAAATGAAGACTCTTAATACTTTTATATTTCACTAGAAAGTTAAATCTACAACTGAAAATCTTTCCATAAGGAAAACTTGAGAGCAGATGTGGTTAGCTGGTGAATAGATCTTCCCAAAGAGATAAGGAAGAAGTAATACTGTTACATATATTTTGTTTTATTTTATTTATTCATTTAGTTATTTTAAATTTTTATTTTGCATTGTAATGTGGTTGACTTACAATGCTGTATTAGTTTCTAATGTACAGCAAAGTGATTCAGGTATACATAAACATACATTTATTCATTTGCAGATTTTTTCCCCATTTAAGTTATGAAAGAATATGGAGTAAAGTTCCTTGTGCTTTACAGTAAGTGTTTGTTGATTGTTTATTATAGTAGTGTATACATGTCAATCCTAAACTCTGAATTTATTCCTCTTGCATTTCCTCTTTGGTAACTGTAAGTGTGTTTCTAAGTCTGTGAGTCTGTTTTATAGATAAGTTCATTTGTGTTATATTTTTAAATTCCATATATAAGTGACATATTTGATATTTTTCATTGTATGACTTCATTTAATATGATAATCTCTAGGTCCAGGTGGTGGTGGTTTAGTTGCTAAGTCATGTCCGACTCTTGCAACCCCGTGGACTGTAACCTGCAAGGTCCCTGTGTCCATGGGATTTTCCAGGCAAGAATACTGGAGTGAATTGTCATTTCCTTCTCCAGGTGATCTTCCAGACCCAGGAATAAAAACCAGCTCTCCTGCATTGCAGGGAGATTCTTTACCAACTGAGCTATCCATGTATGTTGCTGCAAATGATGTTATTACATTATTTTTATGGCTTAGTAATATTCCATTTATATATGCCTCACATTTTTATGCATTCATCTGTCAATGGACATTTAGGTTGCTTTTGCTTCTAAGCTATTGTAATAGCCTGGGGGGTGCACATACGTTTTAGAATTATGGTTTATTTCTGATATATGCCCAGGAGGGGAATTGCTGGATCATATTATAGCTCTGTTTTTAGTTTTTTAAGGAAACTCCATTCTGTTCTCCATAGTGGATACTATAAATCTCTTAAAGGAAAACATAGGCAGCATACTCTCTGGTATAATAAAAGTAATACTTTTATGATCCACCTTTTAGAGTAATGTAAATTAAAAAAAAATGGGACCTAATTAAACTTAAAAGCTTTCGCACAGCAAAGGAAACAATAAACAAAATGAAAAGACAACCCACAGAATGGGAGAAAATACATGCAAATGAGGAGATCAACAAGGGGTTAATCTCCAAAGTATGCAAGTAGCTCACACAGTTTAACATGAAAAAAGCAAACAATCAAATCAAAAAATGGGAGGAGATTAAACAGACATTTTTCCAAAGAAGATATACAGATGACTAAAAAGCAAATGAAAATATGCCCAACATCACAAATTAATAAAGAAATGCAAATCAAAACTACAATAAGGTGTCAGGTCACACCAACCAGAATGGCCATCGTCAAAACTTCTGCAAATGATAAATGCTAGAGAGGGTGTGGAGAGATATGAATCCTTCTAAACTGTTGGTGGGAATATAGGTCTATCTTACATATATTTTCCATAGAATGAAAAAAGGAGAAACAATCTCCAACTTACTCAATAACTAAAATGCTATCAAAAGATTGCAAGGACACTACAAGGAAAAAAAAACCAAAATACTGACATCTCGCTCATCAACATAGATGTAAAATATGCGAAAAAGTTAAAACAATATTTTAAAAAACACATAAGAACAAAATTGAATATAATTTAAAAATGTGTATGATTTGACATATAAGTTTCCAATGTAATTTTTCAAATTCTCATAAAAGGAAAATAAATGTGTGCTTCAGTAGATGAGAATAAAGCAGAATTTAGGTAATTTAACATTCAATCTTAAAAAAACAAAAACAAAGGAAAACTTCTTAGCAAGCTAGAAAAGAAGGAATATTACTAAGCAAAAAGTTATGTAATTCTAACAACCAAATTCTTTACAGCTAAGAGTATACTTATTACTGAAGAGTCTGAGATTTCCCTGCAAACTGGAATCAGGCAAAATTCATATCATTCCATCTATTATATTTTATTAGAGATTCAAAAAATAAGCAATACTGAAAGAAAAACATGTACAAGATTTGTATACAGAAAATAAAACTGAAGAAAATGTAGAAATATCTACAGAAAGTCTGTGAAAATCAAATTAGGAAAGTTGCTAGATTCCAAGATCAGTATATATACAAATATTTTATATATTCCACTATGTTTATTCCTTGCTATGTAATAATTTTGATTCAATTGAAAATGGTACCATATTTATAATTTTGTATCCTAATTACTTGTTGCTAGTTAAGCCTCACATATAATTTCAGTTCAGTTCAGTTTAGTTGCTCAGTCAAGTCTGACGTTTTGCAACCCCATGGACTGCAGCACACCAGGCCTCCCTGTCCATCACCAACTCCCAGAGTTTACTCAGACTCATGCCATAGAGTCGGTGATGCCATCCAACCATCTCATCCTCTGTCATCCCCTTCTCCCACCTTCAATTTTTCCCAGCATCAGGGTCTTTTCAAATGAATCAGTTCTTTGCATCAGGTGGCCAAAGTATTGGAATTTCATCTTCAGCATCAGTCCTTCTGATAAATATTCAGGACTGATCTCCTTTAGTATGGACTGGTTGGATCTCCTTGCTGTCCAAGGGACTCTCAAGAGTCCTCTCCAACACTGCAGTTCAAAATCATCAATTCTTCAGCACTCAGCTTTCTTTATAGTCCAACTCTCACATCCATACATATGGCAAAACCATAGCTTTGACTAGACAGACCTTTGCTGGTGAAGTAATGTCTCTGCTTTTTAATATGCCATCTAGGTTGGTCAAAATTTTTCTTCCAAGGAGTAAGCATCCTTTAATTTCATGGTTGCAGTCACCATCTTCAGCGATTTTGGAGCCCCAAAATACACATAAAAGTATGCTTGTTTTATGTATTATACATGTGATATATATAACAGCAACAAAGAATTAGAGCACAAAATTATAAAGGTGATACCATTTTCAATGCCATCAATATTATTACATAATAAGGAATAAAGGTAGTAAAAATGTATTAATAAAATACCTCAGCACTAAAATATAAAGGGAAAATAACAGAGACCAGAAATAGGCCTGCACATACACTCACAGTTAATTTAAGACAAAGATGACAGAAGATGGACTTCCTAATAGTGTTGGGTCGATTGGATCTCCATAGGGGGGGAAAAATTCTGACTTCAGATCTTTATACTGTAAATAAAAATTAATTATTTAAACATATGTGTGTGCTGTGTGATTAGTTGCTTGGTCATGTCTGAATTGTTGTGACTGCATGAACTGTAGCCCACCAGGCTCCTCTGTCCATGGAATTCTCCAGGAAAGAATACTGAAGTGGATTGCCATGCCCTCCTCCATGAGATCTTCTCAACCCACGGATCAAACCCAGGTCTCCTGAATTGCAGGTGGATTCTCTACCATCTAAGCAATAATAGGCTTAAATCTGAAAAGTAAGACAATCAGGTTTATTGAAGATGACAAAGAGTAATATATTTTTGAGCTGATAAAGGCAAATAATTTTAAAATATGGTCTGCAAAAGCACTTTTCTAAATCATTAATAATTGCAGAAGAAATAAGAAAAATAGAAAATTCCCTTTTGACAGTAATAATTTTTTTTCAGACAAGATCCAATAATGGATGCTAAAATGATGAGGGAAACAACATCATGTTTGCATCATCTTGAAATATTTTCTTTAAAATCGCTATAAAGTATAAATGAAAAAGTAGTAACTTTACTGTGAAGAGAACCAGCAAAACCCACCTAAACAATTTCCATTTTTCCTTTTCTTTCATGATTTTGGCACTTTTGAAGAGTACTTATAAATTACATTGTATAAGGCACCTAAATTTAGGTTCACTTGATGTTTTCTCATAATGAAATTGTGGTACATGCTTTCTTAAGAATGTCACACAAGAATGTTTCCTATTCAGTCAGTCATATTAGGGTGTACCTAATAGATCTTATCAGAGAAGGCAATGACACTCCACTCCAGTACTCTTGCCTAGATAATCCCATGGATGGAGGAGCCTGGTAGGCTGCAGTCCATGAGGTCGCTAAGAGTCAGACACAACTGAGTGACTTCACTTTCACTTTTCACTTTCATGATGTGGAGAAGAAAATGGCAACCCACTCCAGTGTTCTTGCCTGGAGAATCCCAGGGACAGGGGTTGCCTGGTGGGCTGCTGTCTGTGGGGTCACACAGAGTTGGACATGACTGAAGTGACTTAGCAATAGATCTTATTATTGATGTTAATCTGTATCACTTAATTTAAGTGTTTCCTGCTGGCTTTCTTCACTGTAAAAATCTTTCATTTTAAAAACCTAAAAAAAAATGGTATTTAAATTGCATTAAAATGAAGATAGCATTGAAAATGAAAGGGCAAGACAAATTGACAGAAGATGTATATATATATATGTATATATATATAAACAATATATATATATTTATTTAATAATGTGCTCATGGTCTTGTTATAGTAAAAACGTCAATAAAAAATAAAAATGCAGTCCAATGCAAAAATATGCAAAAGACTTTAATATTCATTGGTACTCAAATGGCCAATTGTTGTTTTTGTTCAGTAGCTCAGTCATGTCCAACTCTTGGCAACCCCATGGATTGTAGCACACCAGGCTTCCCTGTCCTTCACTATGTCCCGGAGTTTGCTCAAATTCATATCCACTGAGTTGATTATGCCATCCAATCATCTCATCCTCTGTTGTCCCCTCCTTCTCTTGCCTTCAGTCTTCCCCAGCATCAGAGTCTTTTCCAATAAGTTGGCTCTTTGCATCAGGTGGCCAAAGTATTGGAGCTTCAGATTCAGCATTTGTCCTTCTAATGAATATTCAGGGTTTATTTCCTTCAGGATTGACTGGTTTTATCTCCTTCCTGTCCAAGATACGCTCAAGACGTATGTTCTAAAAATCGCTCAGAATCATAGAATCACAAGGAAATTTAAATTAAAACCACCAAGTGTGTGTGTGTGCTCTGTCATGTCCAACACTTTGTGACCCAGTGGACTGTAGCTCCTCTGTCCATGGAATTTTCTGGGCAAGAATACTGAAGTGGATTGCTATTTCCCGCTCCAGGGATCTTCCCAACCCAGTGATTGAATCCTTGGTCTCTTGTGTCTCCTGCATTGGCAGGTCCTTTATTAGCTGAGACACCAGGGACGCCCAATAAAGCACTATATACTCAATATAATGCCTATGCTTAAAAAAAAAAAAAAAAAAAAAAAGGCTGATAATATGAAGTACTGGCAAGGAAATGAAGCAAATGATGTATGAACTGTTAGTGGCAATACAAACTGATTACTGTTGTTTTATTGTTCAATTGCTCATTCATGTCTGACTCTTTGTGACCTCATGGACTGCAGTATGTCAGGCTTTCCTGTCCTTTACTCTGCTCCGGAATTTGCTCAAATTCATGTCCATTGAGTCAGTGATGTCATCCAACAATCTCACTCTCTGTCACCCACTTCTCCTGCCTTTAATCTTTCCCAGCATCAGGGTTGTTTTTCCAATGACTCAGCTCTTTGCATCAGATGGCCAAAGTGTTGGAACTTTAGCTTCAGCATCAGTTCTTCCAATGAATATTCAGGGTTGATTTCCTTTAGGATTGACTGGTTTGATGCCCTTGCTGTCCAAGGGACCCTCAAAAGTCTTCTCCAGTACCACAGTTCAAAAGCATCTACTCTTAGAAACTCTGTCTTCTTTATGGTTCAACTCTCACATCCATACATGACTACTGGGAAAACCATAGCTGACTATATGGGCCTTTGTTGGCAGAGTGATGTCTCTGCTTTTTAATATGCTGCCTAGGTTTGCCATAGCTTTTCTTTGAAGGAACAAACTTCTTTCAATTTTATGACTCCAGTCATGGTCTGCAGTGATTTTGGAGCCCAAGCAAATAAAGTCAGTCACTATTTCCACTCTTACCCTATCTATTTCTGTGAAGTGATGGACCAGATGCCATGATCTTCATTTTTTGAATGAAAATTCAAAATGAGATTGATTTGATCACTTGGTAAAAATTCCTTTGGCATTTTCTCTTAAAGCCGAGTATGTTCTGGACTTAATGGTCAAGCAACTATATTTCTAAACAAACAAAATGTATGTTAACAATAAAATGGAAAAACACATTACATATATATGCATTTGTTTGAAACATTTGGCATTCACAGGGTGAAATTTGAAATGGATGCCCATGCAAGGAGAGAAGGAAGAAAGAGGCAAACCACTTTACATTGATGGGAGGCAGATTTAACAAGAAAGTGTATTTACATACAAGCCTTGTTTTGGATGACCACAAGAAAAATAAGTCTCCATACTCTCCTGTCAGAATCTTTAAAGTCTGCACAGAAGCCTTGTCTGGATTTAGTCATGTTTTCAGTTCAGATGGTCTCAACAACACCTTACTGTTTCAAGGCTATGTCCTTGAAACAATTTCTAGTGTAGGAATGAAGGCTAAGCATACATTCCAAGGACAAAGGAAGGGAGTGAAGTTTCCCTCATTCCTTGGATCCAGCCCATGGATCAATCTTTGGTCACATTAATGATCTCCTTCAAGAGTGTATATGTCTGAATGTTGGGTATATAACACAATACACTTGGCAATGGCACAATTATTGCTAGGCAACAGAAATATAGCTGCATCTCATAAACATAATCTTGAACCAAAAGATCTAAACACATAGCAATTTCACTTAGTAAATACACAAATAAACAAAATTATTCTATGGAGGCAGGGCTATGAATAATAGTTACTTTATGCGATGAAGCTGCCGCTAGTGGTAAAGAATTCACCTGCCAATGCAAGAGAGGTAAGAAATGTGGGTTCAATCCCCGGGTTAGGAAGATCTCCTGGTGGAGGATATGGCAACCCACTTCAGTATTCTTGCCTGGATAATCCCTTGGACAGAGGATCCCAGCAGCCTATGGTCCTTAGGGTCGGAAAGATCTGGACATGACCAATGCAACTTAGCACTAGCAATAGCACTTGGCCAAGAACTGTGTAGTCACAAGAGTCATAACAAGGTCACAGTGGTTGCAGTGAATGTTGTAGCATTCTGTTGCTTCATCTGGGCTGGGTAGCAGTGATATAAATGTGTACACTGTGCGAAAATTCAACACACTTACGTGAAGGATAGTCACAGAAACTGTATGAAAGTGTCATGTGTAAATATCATAAATACACAAAATATTTTTATTTTCTATGCAAACCTTTAGTCTGTAATTACTGAAATAATATTTATAAAGTACATTAAATATTAACATAAACACTAACCCATTAGAGAAATGATTTTCATGCATAATCCAATTGTATATTCCAAGAGGGGAAAAATGACTGAAAAGACACATTTCAAACTCAAAGGTATTCTCTCCAACTAGTATGTATTTCTTTGAATTAATGGACTATTTTAATGGAGTACAAACCAACTGGGTTTAATCAAACTCCTTATTTGATCAGCAAAATTGAATATGCTGTGGAAATAAAACAAAAATCATTTTTTCTAATTAACTGTGTATTTCTAAGCTTGTTCATATCATAGGGTGGTTTTCCAGTTTTGATTTGTTCTCGTTTTGTTTGCTTGTTTTAGTAAAATTTGAATATATTTCTTTTTCTTTCATTGGCCTACCTTCCTAAAGAAAAAGAGTAAAACAACATGTACACTGGTCTTCACTGATGGCTCAGACAGTGAAGAATCAGTTTGTAGCATGGGAGACTTGGATTCGATCCCTGAGTCAGAAAGAACCCCTTAGAAGAGAATGGCTACCCATTCCAGTATTCTTGCATGGAAAATCTCATGGACAGAGAAACCTGGAGAACTGCAGTACATAGGGTTGCAAAGAGTTGGGCACAACGGAGAGACTCTGCTTTTCAAGGGTTTGACTTGCTCTACTTCACTGAACTGAAGTTTTCCTGATTTTCATTCATGTATTTATTGATTCAGGCTTCACTGGCAACTCAGCTTTTAAAGAATCTGCCTGCAGTGCAGGAGACCCCAGTTCAATTCCTCTGTTAGGAAGATCCCTTGGAGAAGGGATAGGCTACCCACTTCAGTATTCTTGAGTTTCCCTGGTGGCTCAGATAGTAAAGAATCCACCTGCAATGCAGAAGACCTGGGTTCAAACCCTGGGTTGGGAATGTCCCCTGGAGATGGGCACTGCAACCTACCCTAGTATTCTTTCCCGGAGAATTGCCATGGACAGAGGAGCCTGCCGGGCTCCAGTCCATGGGTCGCAAAGAGTCAGACACGTATATTGTACATTTTTTTCAGTTTTAAAATTTTGATTTGGCATGCATTTATTTATTCCTTTATTGAGATTTTCTGTATTTTAATTTGTTCTAGAAGTATTTATAATTCCATTCTAGATAATTTTTTATAGATTCTTTAAAACTGTTGCCTGTTAATTCTAACATGTTTTGTTATATCTCTGTTGCTGTCTCTTAATTTCCTTGTATAATTCAACTTGAGGTGGTTTTTTTTTTGGGGGGTTTCTGATTTGACACAAAATTTGGGTCTATATCTTAGATACATTTATAACTATATTTTGAAACTTTGATTCCTATTTGAATCTTCTAATTTAGAAGATAGTTAGCCTATTTAAGGTCAAACTGCATTTCCTAGCCAAGTTTTGCAAACTGTGGTTCAATTGTCAATTTAGGGATACAAAACATTTGTAGTGCTATTCTAGTCTACCCTGTTTTTATGTTATCAAGAGCAAAGATCCCCCCACTCTCTACACACAGTCTCTAAAGCAGGAAGTAGATGGTGGAAGTGATCTCTGCTCTTGTTTGTGCAAAGTGAGGATGGTTGTTTGGGATTCATCAGGCAGTCTTCATGGCCATTGTGAAATGAGGAGTATGAGGAATACCACTTCATTATTACATGGCAAAGATGAAACACAAATCTCCACCCACAGACTCTGCCAAAGAAGAATGCTACCTCCTTATTACAGGGAGAAACTGAAAAACAGGATTCTGTTCACAGTATTTGTAGCCAAAGTGTTCAACAGGGCAGGGGAAGATAGGTCAATCATCTTTGAATTATTAACAGTGGTCACAGTGGCCCAGTTGGCTGGTACATTGAAGAATAAATAATAATAGTAAATGAAATATATTTATAATATATGTATAGGTTAGTATTTATATTTATAATATTATAATATGTAATATAATGCATATTAATATATTACATATAATATATTAAAATAATATATATTTATAATAAATAAGGGTCTTCCCTGATAGTTCAGTTGGTAAAGAATTGGCCTGCAATGCAGGAGACCCTGGTTTGATTCCTGGGTTGGGAAGATCCGCTGGAGAAGGGATAGGCTATCCACTCCAATATTCTTGGGCTTCCCTTGTGGCTCAGTTGGTAAAGAATCTGCCTGCAATGTGGGAGACCTGGGTTGGGAAGATCACCTGCAGGAGGGAAAGGCTACCCGCCCCAGTATTATGGCCTAGAGAGTTCTATAGACTATATAGTCCAATGGGTCTCAAAAAGTCAGACATGACTGAGTGACTTTCACTTTCACTTTCATAATAAATAAATAGAATCCTTCAGTGACTCTGTATATTTAAGAGCTAGGTAGCGGGTGGGGAGGAATTCAATTTGCCCCACATTCTACTTGAAGAGATCAGAAGACCAAACAAGACACATGTCATGATAGCTAGAACTTTCTGAGCTAAGACTATAGGAAGACCACAAAACTAAAAGATAGACTATTTTCTTAAACACACACACACACTAAGCAGTGAGTGACACAACTTTTTAATTTTAAAATTCTCTATTTTCCAAAAAGCAATTATCAATAATTGTGTTTCCCCATCAATCTTTTTCTCTTGCTTACTCCAGTTTCCTGTATGGGTACATATCTTAATAGATACATATTTATTTGTTATTCATGGACTGTTTTAAAGAACATAGACCACAAAATACTATCAGTATCCTTCATTTTATAGGCAACTCTGTAGACAATGGACCATCACTAGTAGGGGAAAGAAACTTTGGACTGACACTATTTGTGATAAATGCCAACTGTGAAGAATCATATTTCTTAGTTACTTAGAAATAAATACTTTTATCCATGTTTGTAGAGTTATGATATACTTTGAATTACCTGTCAAAGAAAAATTATATTAGAACAATCTATCTTTGATTTCCTTTTGATTGGGTAAAGGAGAAATGAAAATCTCTGTAAAAAGTGTGGAAAGGAAAATGACTTCTGAAATTTCTAAATATTTTAGACTATTTATTCAAGATAAAACAGCAGGAATGAATATAGAGATTGATTTAATCAAAGAACAAATGATATTTCAATAATTCCAAACCATATATGCAATGTCCAAAAATGAAAAAATTTTAATACCACCTGTTTTCCATTCAGGTTGTTTAAGTTTGGATCACATTATCTTCTTGATGTTTATGAAAACAAAACTAATGCAGTTGTAATATAATAGTCTGCATGTTTTCTCTGTAAAAATGTTTGTTTCCCATCCTCTCTGCAATGAAAAAAATAATCAAATATTTTCAAAAATCTGAAATTAAAATCATAGAAATTTTCTATCATACTTCCTGCTTGTTTCAAGTTACTTTAATTGTATTTGCTTCATTTTAACACTTCAGATAAAACTTTCAATCAGATTTCTTGAAGTATATGTAACAAAGGAACAAGCAAACAAAAGATTTCTGATACTTCCAGAATAATATTTAACATATTAAAATGACATTTAAAAAATGTTTAGAAAATGCAAGCCTGAGTGTGTGTCTATAAATATGTATTTATACAAATATTAAATCCTTGAATCCTTGAATTTTTTAAAGCTACTCAATTTTGAATATTATTACCTGCAAATTGTCAGTGACTTGACAGAAGGTTAAATAAATAGCACACAAGATTCACTGATAATTCAGAAACATGACTAATTCAGTAATGGTAGAGTTGTCTACTTTTAAATAAAGCAGTTATAGTTCATATAATTCAAGATGCTAAAAAGATAGAGATCAAAACAGAAATCAGGAAATCTGGTTTCTAGTATCTGCTTATTTTTGTTTAAATATAGATTATCATTAATTTTGCATTTTTAACAGTTATTAAAATACCAACACTGCATAGGACAAAAAGGATGGTGCAATATAATTCAACATAATCTGCCTAAATAATGGAAACATTGTGATTATTTACTAAGGTGTCAGTAGAATGATAAATCCTTCGAGACCTGTATCCCTCTCCTCACCATGTATTCTGGATATAATGATTATTGGCTCTTCCTTAAAGAGTATCCACTAAAATTTTTCATATCTGTAATATTATAAGTAGTGCTGCACTAACAGCCATGATAATTAGCTCCTAGGTTATACCGATATTTAGTATAATAAAAACTACACATTTACTGTGATAAAATGCTTATGAGCATTAACCATTATTATTGTTATGATTTCCTGTGACTTAACACTAGAGGATAAAACACTTAAACCTATTCCCAATCTGAAAAAATAATCTATACATCTTTTCCAGAATTTTATTTTATTAACTATCATGAATGCCTATTCAATTACCATAGCAGAAACCTGATGAAAATTCCAACTCTTTATTTATTTTGAAATTTGTGCTTCTCTTTGGAAGATAATTGGCTAGATTTCTGCTTGTATTTTACATCAGGAGCCAATAAAATGCAGGGTTAATAGCACAGGCTGTGAACCAAACCACCCAGTGTCATAACCCGTCTTCTCCACTTTCAACTGTCTGACATTAGGCAGCATCTCTCTGGGAATGAGTTCATCATTTATAACAATGAGATGAAAATAATGATATCTATTTCACTGAGGATTAAACAACCTCATACATGTAAATAGCCTTGTAGAGGGTACCAAACAACAACTACTATTTGCTCTCTTGAAGCTGCTTTTCTTTTCTTGATACTTCTACTAATTTTATCCTACCTATTCTATTGTTCATTAAATTATTCAACTTTTAATCTTCTTTTTAAGAAAATGGCATGCTTTATTATTTTCCAGAGATAGTAGAGCTTTTTCCATCAAAGATGACCCATATTCTCAGTGAGCCATTTTGAACTGGATGTCACAAATAGAAAGGCTTATAGTGTCTTGAATTTTCCCTTGTGTGTACTCATATCAGTTTGTGCATTAGCTTTTCACCTAAATTTGCCACTGTACAATGACAGGAACCATGTCTGTCATCTTCTCTAGCACATGTTCAAGAAAGAATCTGGTATATGGCAAGCACTCAATAAAAAAATAAGCTAAATAAGGTAATTAACATATTGAAGAATAAAGGAGTGCAAAGATATACATTTGTCAACCAGAAATTGTGTCTGCAGGAATTACAGTACAACACAATATTTCTGTGATGGTAGGCATTATACACCTTTCAGTGGAGAAAAAAAGAAATATTTTGGAACACCATGGCATTTAATTATAATCATCATTTTATTTATTTTACTTAACTGACTTATAATGTAGCTTCTTTATCTTTCTTTTTCAGATGAAACATTTAAGGCTCAAAGTGATGTATAGTGGTGGATGATGAAACCTACTCATGCCTATTGCCCACAGTGATGAGCCCAGTCAAAGGAATCTGCCTGGGTTTCCAAGACATCTCCAAATGGTCTCATCTCTGTTTTATGTCAGAATATGTCCTAATGTGGTATTGACTGTGGAAGTAATGACCACACAAATAAAACAGTCAAAGGCCATTTATTAAAAGCTTGCTATATCAAGGAAACCAACCTGCACTAATTGAATTTGACAGAGACTCAAGACAGTGAGAAGAATGGTGCAGCTTTATAGTGAAAAAAAGGAAGATGTTGGTTATGCTCTGATTAGAGACTGTTGGCAAGGGAATGTTATAAGGGCTAACTGGATGTGGGGTATTAAATGTGATAGATTAGGAGTGCATATTTGGCTTTCTTTTGTAGATCTTATATTGGAAGCAATGCAAAAATTAGGAAAGCTCTGAGTTATTAATCAAGCCCTAGATGTTTCTGGCTAATATCTATAGCAGTTATCATTTGGCTTTTCAGAGTGGTTAGCCTAGATAATTAGGCTTCCTGAGCTGATTGCTGCAGGTTGTGAGGCAGACGTCTTATTTTTACATATTGTCTGGCCATGGATAATTACATATTGTCTGGTCACTTGTGCATCCTGTCTCTCATTATGCACATCAGAAAAAAGCAGATGATAAATTATGAATGATCAGAACATAGCACTAGACTTTTTAACAAATGTAAAGAATAGTGTGAAAGATATTAACAATCAACAGCAATGTGAAATGATATATTTGTATGATGACCAAAGAATATCACAAAGGTGTGCCTCTATATAAAACAGTAAATCAATTTGAATGCTCTAAAAGGTTAAAAGAAAATGGCTCACAGTTATAAAAATTACAGAACTTAGAAAGGTGGATTATCAGGAGGAAAGCAAGTTCAATTACTCCGTTAATCAGGGGCATGGACAAAACCATATCTTTGATGAACTGAAACACATATAATGGGATTTAGGGTACTAGGATATGAAGAATCCATATTGTAACAAGTAGGTGCAGAATGTTTAAAAGGTAACTGTAACATGATGGTGATATGTGAAACAGGTCCGAAAATTAGAGGCAATGAAAGGAATCAATGGTTAGAGATGAATAATCACAATCCAGGGCTTCATGTGGTGAATTACAGAATGTGTCTTCTGATAAGTGACAGAGAAGGTGTTGTTATTCTATCTCTGTCATGCCCAACTCTCTGCAACCCCATGAACTAGAGCAGGCCAGGCTCCTCTGTCCTCTCCTATCTTCTAGAGTTTGCTCAAATTCATGTCCATTGAGTTGGTGATACTCTCTAACCATCTGATCCTCTGTCATCCACTTCTCCTTTTGCCTTCAATGTTTCCCAGTCGGTCTGAGTATCTTTTCCAATGAGTCAGCACTTCATATCAAGTGGTCAGCTTCTGGGAGCTTCAGCTTCAGTGACAGTCTTTCCAGTGAAAATTCAGGGTTGATTTCCTTTAGGACTGAATCCCAATAAATGAGAGGCAGAGACTGCTGAAATATTGCAAAGTTATATTTGGCTTGGAAACTGGCAAAGTACAGCCTCTGGGTTGAAAAATCAGCAACTCAGCTTTGGTAAGATCTGGCAGCTCTGACAAGAGTGAGGTAGGGCAATTAAACTCTAGTTGAAAATTCAATATAGTAACCTCAGGAGTAGCAGCTTCCAACAATGATTATTCCTTTGTGGGTAGAGGCAATCATCCCATATTTGATGTATCAACATGGTGGTAATTTTCCTGTCTGAAATGGCAGAATTTCCTTGGGTCTATGCTTACTCAAAGGTTTTAGAGTCTTTAGAATTTGCATGATTTCTGTCAACTCCTGTAGAAATCTCAACTCTCATGTCATCTCAGTGTAATTTTCTCAAAATTGGCCAATCAAGGAATATTTGGTTACCAGAGGAACTATTAGAATATTAATTCAGAATCCCATACACTTGCACTGTGGAATCACCCTAGGTCATGTGGCCAGATGTCTAAACTCCAGTGTGGGGTAATATTTATGAATCTATAAGGAAAATGTGTTAAGAACATGTCAAATTTGTATTTCCCATAATATATGGAGATATTCATGGAGTCATAGTTCTCAAAAACCATCAGTAGTCTTGTGTACTGAGTATTTAAAAGTATGAGAATCCAATTTGATGCTTTAAATATTTAGTAAATATCTATTTGGGAAGTACAGAACTAACCATTGAAGACAGGATGTTTGAAAAAGAAATGCAGCTCATTCCCTCCTGGAAATAAAAATCCACAAGAGTGCCATTATGTTTGTTAATAAAAGAAAAGATATCAGAGTTAATATGGAATGATTAAAAAATAAAATTTAACTTTAAAAAGCATAAAACAACCCAGATGCACAAATTGTACATATTGAAATTTAATTCTATATATTACTTATCATTGAACATATATCTCCATCAATAGATATTCATCTATGATACAGTATGGGTACATATGTCTGTGTATGTGTGTCTAATATTACAGACAATTTAAAAATCAATACAAAATGTAAATTTATGATTTTAAGCATTTCTGTTACAACAAATGATGAAAATTCAATAAATATTAAAAGAAGCTAGAAAATATTTAATAAACTGAACACAGGTAAGGATCGATGTCCCCACTTGTAAATTTTTCAGTTTCTTTTTTCACTACAAAAGATTCAAACAAAAGAACCCATTTCAAGAATGTGGAAAGTTTATTTTTTCTTAATTTAATATGCTTTGCCAAATACGTGACAGTTTTCCAATTTATTACCAATATTATGGGAAAGATAGTATCTTATGGTAAAAAAGAACTCACAATCTGGCTTGGCCACCAACTAGCCTGTTGCCTGTGGATGAGCAACAATTTTTCTGCCACCTAATATAATGAGAAGCTATATTATAACATTTCCATGTTTCTGTGACCCTAGAAAGCAGCCACATTACTTTATTATTTATATGGTTCACTATTTATATGAGTGAAAGATACAGGCATTATCCAGGGAAATAGACAAGAATAAATGCATATATTATTTTAAAAAATCTTAAAGTCAAAGAATGCCAGAACTCACACGATTCTATGCAGTTGAAGAGCTTATCAGGATGAAAAGAAAGGCACAACAAAATGTTATATTCAAATATGTTGCAAAATAAGCTTGTGTTGCCACATCTCATTACTTCTTTCCTCTTTTGCTCTAACCAGAAATCAATAGGCCATAGTCATGGTGAATATAACCATTGCTTAAAAGTGAGACTGGCTATGTACAACATTGAGGGGAATGGCAAATAAAATTATTTGTAGGTAGTTAATGTCAGGGCTGAATTTTAAGCCAGTGTTTCCAAAATTTCTATGACTCTAAAGAAGTGTTTTTTTTTGCATAATGTTAAATGAGGAAAATAAGAAAGGCTTCTTTTCCTAAAATTAGAAATGATATTTTATGTGAATGCCTGATTTCCAAAGGGACTCTGAGAACAGAATTGCCCACTTTGTATCATTTTTCTTGCTTGAAATCACATTAAATAAACATACATCAAATCTGAATAAGAACAGTAAACAGCAATTGTTTCCATATCTTTCTCCTGAGGCTAAAGCAGAAAACAGAATAAATTAACAATCAACACATCATAACAAGGTCTTAAATTTTTATATTGCTTTGGGGAAATAATGAACTTTTGTCTTTGAGTTTTTAATGACAAGAAATTATTTCTTAATAATGAATTGATATTTCAAATCTTTGAAAGATTTTTAAGTTATTGTTAATAGCTGTTTAGCAGTAAAACTGCCACATGGCACAACATTGAAATCCAAATTAATTTTTCCCAGGAGTTGAACAACTGATTAATAAAACATAACATTATTTCCTACCATCTCTAGATTCACTGGAAACTTTTGATTTTTTGAAGTCATTCACTGTAAGTTGTATAGTGTCAGTAACATGCAGCATGCTAAATTTGTATTCATACACAAATATATGTGTTATGTACATATAAACATATACATATGCACAATATATAAAATATACTGACACATATAAATATACATGTTTGAATACAGAATGAAGAATGATGATAGCTAGGTAACTTAATCAAAACCATAGAATCACAATGATATTTTATTTTTGCATTTTTCCACAATAATACACCCCAAATCACTTGATAGACTCATCCATTTTTTATAATCATATATTAAAATATAAAAACTAGTGTACTTAAAATGTATGAAAAATATTTTATAATGCAAGAGTGGAATAAATTTTGATTTTGAGACAAATGTAAACTATGAAGCAGTTTATTGTTGTTTAGTCACTCAGTCGTGTCTGACTCTTTGCAACCCCATGGACTGCAGCAGGTCAGGCTTCCCTGTCCATCATCATCTCCCAGAGTTTGCTCAAACTCATGTCCTTTGAGGTGGTGATGCCATCCAACCATCTCATCCTCTGTCATCCCTTTCCCTCCCTTCCTTCAAACTTTCCTTCTTTTCTACTATCAGAACCTTTTCCAATGAGTCAACTCTTCACATTAAATGAAAAGGATTGGAGCTTTAGCTTCAGCATCAGTCCTTCCAATGAATATTCAAGATTGGTTTCCTTTAGGTTTGACTGGTTTGACCTCCTTGCTGCCCAAGGGACTCTCAAGAGTCTTCTTCAACACAACAGTTCAAAGGCATCAATTCTTCGACTCTCAGCTTTCTTAATGGTTCAACTCTCACATCCGTACAGGACAGCACCATAGATTTGACTATACAGATCTATGCCACCTAAGTAGAATCTCTGCTTTTTAACATGCTGCCTACGTTTGTCATGGCTTTTCTTCCAAGGAACAAGTGTCTTTTAATTTCATGACTGCGGTAATTGTCTGAAGTGATTTTGGAGCCCAAGAATATAAAGTCTCTCACTGTTTCCATTGTTTCCCAATCTATTTGCCATGGAGTGAGGAGACCAGATGCCATGATGTTATTTTTTTTTGAATGTTGAGTTTTAAGTCTGTTTTTTCACTCTCCTCTTTCACCTTCATTAATAAGAGGCTCTTTAGTTTCTCTTCCTTTTCTGCCATAAGGGTGGTGTCATTTACATATCTGTGATTATTGATATTTCTCCTAGCAGTCTTTGATTCCATCTTGTGCTTCATCCAGCCCAGCATTTCTCATGATGTACTCTGCATATAAGTTAAATAAGCAAGGTGACAATATACAGCCTTGACGTACACTTTCCCAATTTGGGACCAGTCTGTTGTCCCATGTCTGGTTCTGACTGTTGCTTTTTGAACTGCATACAGGTTCCTCAGGAGGCAGATCAAGTGGTCTGGTGCTCCCATGTCTTTCAGAATTTTCCACAGTTTCTTGTGATCCACACAGTCAAAGGCTTTAGCATAGTCAATGAAGCAGAAGTAGATGTTTTTTTCTGTAATTCTCTTGCTTTTTCTGTGATCCAGTGGATGTTGGCAATTTGATCTCTGGTTCCTCTGCCTTTTCTAAATCCACCTTGAACATCTGGAAGTTCTCGGCTCAAGTACTGTTGAAGCCTAGGTTGAAGGATTCTGAGCATTTCCTTGCTAGTGTGTGAAATGAGTTCAATTGTGCAATAGTTTGAACATTCTTTGGCATTGCCCTTCTTTGAGATTGGGATGAAAACTGACCTTTTCCAGTCCTGTGACCACTGATGACTTTTCTAAATTTTCTGGCAAATTAAATACAGCATTTTAACAGCATCATCTTTTAGGGTTTGAAATAGCTCAGCTGGTGTTCCATCATCTCCACTAGCTTTGTCCTTAGTAATGCTTCCTAAGGCCCACTTGATTTTGCACTTCAGGATATCTGGCTCTGGGTGAGTGATCACACCACCATGGTTATCTGTGTCATTAAGATCTTTTTTGTTACTATTATTTTTTAAGTGAATTTATATTTTACCAGAAAGTATGATACTAGGATTAATTCTACTGGAAGGGAGCTCTTCCATTATTCTATA
Source organism: Odocoileus virginianus (assembly GCF_023699985.2). Classification (NCBI taxonomy): domain Eukaryota; kingdom Metazoa; phylum Chordata; class Mammalia; order Artiodactyla; family Cervidae; genus Odocoileus; species Odocoileus virginianus. The sequence goes on along the minus strand of NC_069675.1, from coordinate 54,503,590 downwards.
TATGTTAAGGCCTGACCATAGAGTTAGCCATAACCCACCAGTTGATTTTCCTGAGAATATATCATGAGAGTGAAGAATAATGTGAATATTTGATACTTTGAATGAAAATGTATTCATGGACATGCTGGAGAAGGTAATGAATATGATGGGTTCCACAAAAGGCCCTACTTTCTTGCAGCCATTCTGGGTAAGGAGGACCCATGGAAAATGGGAACTACCACTGCAAGTAAATGTTGTAAAATTCTGCCATGTGTAGCTCCAATAGAAAGAGACAGGGAAGCATATGAATAGATAGAATATCAAGAGACAAGGGTCTTTCCTGATGAAGAGGGGAATCTTCAGTACAAGGCATTCTCTCTGTGGCACTGGGATTATCCAAGATAGAGAGAAAGCCTTGATTGATTAAGACAGAATTACTTTCCCAATTTAGGCATTTATGGTTTGAGACAGATATAATTTGATTTAGACAAATCAAATTCAATTGAAACAACTCAACTGTGGAGAATTTCATGCCAGTTACACCAGGAGAATGAAATTTTGACAGAAGGTTTTCCTGTATTTATCAAGATTCCATATAGTATAAAATCTGCTGGTATAATTGCTCTAATTTCCTGAACACCTGCTTTGTGCTAGCTGACACACACATATCTGCAACTCTCACCCTTCTAACAATATGGGAGACAACTTGGCTATACTGAGTTTTAGAAAGTGTTTTGGTTACCTATTGCTTTATAATGACTCTCCCCAAAACTTTGTGTCTTATAAAAGTAATAGGCACTTTATTCTTTCTATTGAAATCTGTGATTTGAGAGTTATAGATACCAAGGGAACATTTCATGTTAAGGTGGGCACAATAAAGGGCAGAAATTGTATGGACCTAACAGAAGCATAAGATATTAAGAAGAGGTGGCAAGAACACAAAGAAGAACTATACAAAAAATATCTTTGTGACCCACATAACCATGATGGTGTGATCACTCACCTAGAACCAGACATCCTAGAATGAGAAGTCAAGTGAGCCTTAGGAAGCATCACTATGATCAAAGCTAGTGGAGGTGATGGAATTCCAGTTGAGCTATGTCAAATCCTAAAAGATGATCCTGTGAAAGTGTTGCACTCAATATGCCAGCAGATTTGGAAAACTCAACAGTGGCCACAGGACTGGAGAAGGTCAGTTTTCATCCCAATCCCAAAGAAAGGCAATGCCAAAGAGTGTTCAAACAATCACACAATTGTGCACATCTCACATGCTAGCAAAGTAATTCTCAAAATTCTCCAAGCCAGGCTTCAACAGTACATGAACCGTGAACTTCCAGATGCTCAAGCTGGATTTAGAAAGGACAGAAGAACCAGAGATCAAATTGCCAACATCTGCTGAATCATGGAAACACCAAGAGAGTTCCAGAAAAACATCTTCTTCTGCTTTATTGACTACACCAAAGCCTTTGACTGTGTGGATCACAACAAACTATGGAAAGTTCTGAAAGAGATGGGAGTACCAGACCACCCGACCTGCCTCCTGAGAAATCTGTATTCAGGTCAAGAAGCGACAGTTAGAACTGGATATGGAACAACAGACTGGCTCCAAATTGGGAAAGGAGTACATCAAGACTGTATATTGTCATACTGCTTATTTAACTTATATGAAGAGTACATCATCTAGCACAAGCAAGAATAAAGACTGTTGGGAGAAATATCAATAACCTCAGATACGCAGATGACATCACCCTTATGTCAGATCTAAAGAGCTTCTTGATGAGAGTGAAAGAGGAGAGTGAACAAGTTGGCTTAAAACTCCACATTCAGAAAATGAAGATCATGGCCATATGGTCCCATCACTTCATGACAAATAGACTGGGAAACAATGAAAACAGTGACTGACTTTATTTTGGGGGGCTCCAAAATCACTGCAGGTGGTGACTCTAGCCATGATATTAAAAGAGGTTTGCTCCTTGGAAGAAAAGTTATGACCAACTCAGGCAGCATATTAAAAAGCAGAGACATTACTTTTCCAACAAAGGTCCATCTAGTCAAAGCTATGGATTTTCCAGTAGTCATGTATGGATGTAAGAGTTGGACTATAAAGAAAGCTGAGCACTGAAGAATTGATGCTTTTGAACTGTGGTGTTGGAGAAGACTCTTGAGAGTCCCTTGGACAGCCAGAAGATCCAACCAGTCCATCCTAAAGGAGATCAGTCCTGGGTGTTCATTGGAAGGACTGATGCTGAAGCTGAAACTCCAGTACTTTGGGCACCTGATGCGAAGAGCTGACTCATTAGAAAAGACCTTGATGCTGCGAAAGATTGAAGGCAGGAGGTAAAGGGGATGACAGAGGATGAGATGGTTGGATGACATCATGGACTCAATGGACTTGAGTTTGAGCAAGCTCCAGGAGTTGGTGGTGGACAGCGAAGCCTGGTGTGCTGCAGTCCATTGGGTCGCAAATAGTTGGGCACAATTGAGAGACTGAACTGAACTGATCTGAGAACTCTCAGTTAGGTGGTTACAGCCTGGTTCTTTCATTCAAGTGCACATAAAATATGGCTACAGCTAGAATGAGGGGCTCCTCACACAGCAAAGCATGGCCAGGCACCACTTTCTCCTCATGCAGTTTTAGAGTCTCTGCAAGTGATTCTTCAATATAGTCTCTTAAGTTTGGCAAATTTGGGCTTGCCTCCCCACAACATGTCAGCATGACAATACAAAATGCTTACACGGCAGTAGAACTTTAAAGAATGAGTATTCAATAAACAAACAAAGAAACTGCATTGCCTTTTTCTAGTTCTCTAAACCATCAAAAAACTTGTCCATTTTCAAAGGGAGGAGTTATAAATCTCTTTCTGATGGGAGGAGTATAATAGAATTTGTGGACATGTTTTAAAAGTGTAACATGCAGAGAGCAGGTGGTGAACCCCAGATCTTCAATAATACAAGGCTTTTCCAGTCAAGCACTTTTCCATTTCAATGTGATCAAGTAAGACCAAAAGACAAAGTGAAATCTCTAAATGAAAACATTACTTAGTAATAAGTCCAATTAGATCATTTTTCTTATTAAGTTAAAAAAAATTTGCCAACAATAGTGTCAGATGTAGAACTAACACAGCATTGCATAATCAAATTCTGCCTTTGTTACCCAAAATAATATCTTACAAATTCAATTACGTATGCTCTGAATTACAGAGTAATTTATTAAAATTTTAACATAAAAGGTCTCAAAATACATGGTTCTACTGCTTTTGTCATTGTCTCATCCCTATTCTTTTCAGTTGTGCATTTGATTTCCTACTTCTTTTCAATCCCCAGAAGACTCAGCTTTTAAACTATTCCTTTGTATTCTCTGCCTTTGTGATTAATGGCAGTTTAAGTTGGTACACATCCACAATAAGTAATAGAATTTAATTTCACTATAAATTTTTAAATTGAAGAGGTGAAATAACAGAAGGCCCCCTTTGTGGGAGAATATATCAAGGAAATGAATGATTTTTCCTTAGTAAAAATAACTCAACATTGAATATTTGTCATGTCTTGTCAGAGGCGGGCATGTGAGGCATTCAGGCATAATTTATAAATTTGTTGATTCCTACCCATTGTGCACTGACTATTCCCTTAGTCTCTTTTGGCCTGATAGAACAACTTCAGCCTGGCCTCTGTTATTCCCTTACTTAACTTCCATGCATATAATTATCTTCAGTGCAGATTTCTTTTGAGACTGTTAGTTTCTTTTATAAAGAAATCACAATAGTCATTTTTCTGTTATAAACTTTATGCTTTCTTATTTTCAAGTTGTTATGCCTCATTATATTTTAAAGCTTTGCTGTTTATTCTTGAGAACTGAGTCACTAGTTGGTGAGGTGTCATTCACTTCACGTGAAATACAAAATTTTATTAATCTCATGAAGCATAATTAAGAGAATACAGACTATGAGGAAAATATGATGCATAACTGTGTTTTTCTTATTATGATGGCAATTATGTAAAATACATATGAAAGTGAAAGTGAAAGTCTTTCAGTCTTGTCCGACTCTTTGCAACCCCATGGGCTATACAGTCCATGAAATTCTCCAGGCCTGGATACTGGAGTGGGTAACCTTTCCCTTCCCCAGGGGATCTTCCCAACCCAGGAATAGAACCCAGGTCTCTCGTATTGCAGGCAGATTCTTTACCAGCTGAGACACAAGGAAATGTATAAGTGTATGTAAATAGTAAACATGAAATGCAAATCTGAGAGCAGTTTTCAGGAACACATTAATTAACATGATGGACACCAGGAGCGCTACTCACATTTCACAGATGGAGACACAATTGCACAGATGACAAATTGGATTTTTCATACTATCATAGCACAGTTTTAGGAGTAAGGAAAACTTACAATGAATATTTAATTTTAGTAATGATTGACTCACAGGGAACATGACCACATTTTAAAGATGGAAGACTGAGGATGAGAAATCCAGTTTATGATTAATGTCAGCATTTGTTGTGGTACTGGGTAAGGTCGTAGAGAAGAGCATATCTGCACAACTCAGTTAACTTTTCTACCCCATGAGATTCTTCCTGAGAGTGGAAAAAGGGGAGGGAGAAACAGTATACATGAGTATAAACAGAAAAGATGAAGGTAATCTGGACACAAGAGACAACAAAGAAGCATACTTTAAAATGTAAAGATTTATGAACAACTGCACTTTACTTTTAGGCAAGTAAAGAGCCCTGAAATCAGAACACTAGGTGGAATTATGAGTAATTGTACCCTTCCCTGCTCAACCATAACACTTTGAGAGAGAGACAAAAGGATCACAGCATTATTGAATAAAGATTTTCTAAATACATTCATGATTCTCCCTAAAATATCTAACTAACCAAGGGCAGAATTGGAGAATAGTTGGCATATAAGACCTCTAGTCTTGTGTTCATGTTGCTTCATCACTCTTGTTTCTACACTGGAGACACTGCAACATCACATCCATAGGAAATAGGAAATAACAGAGCAAGTAGATGGATCACAGAACATAAAGGATTCTGTACATGCACACACCCATACACATATGCACAGATCCAGTTTTTTCATTAAAATTTTCAATTTAGCTAGCTAGTGTACATTCCATACAAATTATTGCACTCAATTGACCTAATTTCACATGCTAGCAAAGTAATGCTAAAAATTCTCCATACTAGGCTTCAACAGTACATGAACTGAGAACCTTCAGATGTTAGGGTGGATTTAGAAAAGGCAGAGGCACCAGAGATCAAATTGCCTATATCTGTAGGATCATAGAAAAAAAAAAAAACAAGAGAATTCCGGAAAAACATCTACTTCTGCTTCATTGATTACATTAAAGCCTTTGTGTAGATCACAACAAACTGTGGAAAATTATTCAAGAGATGTGAATACCAGACCATCTGACCTGCCTCCTGAGGAACCTGTTTGCAGGTCAAGAAGTAACAGTTAGAACTGGACATGGAACAATCGACGGGTTCCAAATTGGGAAAGGCAAATGGCAAGGTTCTATATTGTCACCCTGCTTATTTAACTTATATGCAGAGTGCATCATGAGAAATTCCAGGCTGGACGAAGCACAAGCAGGAATAAACATTGCCAGGGGAAATATCAAGAACCTCACATCTACAGATGACACACCCTTATGGCAGAAAGCAAAGAGGAACTAAAGTACCTCCTTTTAAAAATTTATTTATTTTTAATTGAAGGATAATTGCTTTATAGAATTTTGTTGTTTTCTATCAAACCTCAACATGAGTCAGCCATAGGTATGCATATATTCCCTCCCTTTTGAAACTCCTTCCCATCTCCCTCCCCATCCCATCCCTCTAGGTTGATACAGAGCCCCTGTTTGAGTTTCCTGAGCCATAGAGCAAGTTCCCATTGGCTATCTATTTTACATACGGTAATGTAAGCTTCCATGTTACTCTTTTCATACATCTCACCCTCTCTTCCCCTCTCCCAATGACCATAAGTCTATTCTCTAAGTCTGTTTCTTCATTGCTGCCCTGTGAATAAATTCTTCAGTACCATTTTTCTAGATTCCATATATATGTGTTAGAACACAATATTTATCTTTCTCTTTCTGACTTAACTTCACCCTGTATAAGAAGCTCTAGGTTCATCCATTCATTAGAACTGACTCAGATCTGTTCCTTTTATGGCTGAGAAGTATTCCACTGTGTACATGTACTACAACTTCTTTATCCATTCATCTGTCAATGGACATCTAGGATGTTTCCATGTTCTAGCTATTGCAAACAGTGCCACAATGAACAATGGGCTATATGTGTCTTTTTCAATTTTGGTTTCCTCAGGGTATATGCCTAGGAGTGGGATTGCTGGGTCATATGGTGGCTTTATTCCTAGTTTATTAAGGAATCTTGATACCATCTTCCATAGTGGATGTATCAATTTACATTTCCACCAACAGTGTAAGAGCATTCCCTTTTCTCCACAACCTCTCCAGTATTTATTGTTTGTAGACTTTTTGATGATGACCATTGTTACTGGTGTGAGGAGATATCACATAGTAGTTTTGATTTACACTTCTCTAATAATAAAACTCAATGAACTTGAGTTTGAGTAAACTTCAGGAGTTGGTGATGGACAGGGAGGCCTGGCGTCCTGCAGTCCTTGGGGTCGCAAAGAGTCACACATTACTGACTGACTGAACTGAACTGAACTGAATAATGAGGAATGTTGAGCATCTTTTTACGTGTTTGTTAGCCATCTGTATGTCTTCTTTTAAGAAATGTCTGTTTAGCTCCTTTTCCCACTTTTTGAGTGGGCTTTTTTTTTTTTTTTCTGGTATTGAGTTATATGAGCTGGTTGTATATTTTGGAAAGTAATACTTTGTCAGTTGTTTCATTTGCTATTATTTTCTCCCATTCTGAGGGTTGTCTTTCCACCTTGCTTGCAGTTTCCTTTGCTGTACAAAAGCTTTTAAGTTTAATCAGATACCATTTGTTTACTTTTGTTTTATTTCCATTACTCTAGGAGGTGTGTCATAGAGGATCTTGCTTTGATTTATGTCAAGTGTTCTGCCTATATTTTCCTCTAAGAGTTTTATAGCTTTACAACTCTTATCACTCTTTATAGACTAAAGAACCACTTGAATAAGTTGAAAGAGGAGAGTGAAAAAGCTGGTTTAAAACTCAACATTCAAAGAATTAAGATCATGGCATCTGGTCCCATTACTCCATGGCAAATAGATGGGGAAGCAATGGAAACAGGGACAGACTTTATTTTCTTGGGCTCCCAAATCACTGAGGACTGTGACTGCAGCCATGAAATTAAAAGATGCTGGCTTGTTGGAAGAAAAGCTCTGACAAACCTAGACAGTGTGTTAAAACACAGAGCACCACTTTGCTGACAAATATCTGTCTAGTTAAAGCTATGGTTTTTCCAGTAGTCATGTATGGGTGTGAGAGTTGGACCATAAAGAAGACTGAGCACCGAAGAATTGATATTTTTGAATTGTCATGTTGGAGAAGACTCTTGAGAATCCCTTGGACTGAAAGGAGATCCAACCAGTCCATCCTAAAGGAAATTAGTCCTGAATATTGATTGGAAAGACTGATGCTGAAGCTGAAACTCCAATACTTTGGGCACCTGATGTGAAGAACTCACTCACTGAAAAAGACCCTGATGCTTGAAAAGACTGAAAGTAAAAGAGGAAGGAGACGACAGAGGATGATATGTTTGGATGGCATCACCGACTCAATGGACATGAGTTTGAGCGAGTTCCGGGAGTTGGTGATGGACAAGGAAGCTTGGTATGCTGTAGTCCTTGGGTTTGCAAAGAGTCAGTCATGACTGAGCAACTGAACAACAACATAACGATTATATTTTGCATTTTCTAAACAGAAATACTTTGGCTGAATTTCCACATCCCTTAAGTAAACCATCTTTCTATGCAGGGGCTCAGCTTTATTTGTCATTGGGTCAACGATATCTAGAATGTGCGTGTGCACATGCAGTAAGTGGTGTCCGACTCTGCGTCCCCATGGACTGTAGTCTGCCAGGCGCCTCTGTCCATGGGATTCTGCAAGCAAGAATACTCAAGCCAGTTGCCATTTTCTTCTCCAAGGGATCTTCCTGACCCAGGGATAAAACCCGCATCTCGCATCTCCTGCATTGGCAGGCAAGTTCTTTACTAGCTGAACCATCAGAGAAACCCCAATATTTAGAATAGATACTAACCCTGATACTGGGAAAGATTGAAGGCAGGAAGAGAAGGGGACGACAGAGGATGAGATGGTTGGATGGCATCACCAACTCAGAGGAGATGAGTTTGAGTGAACTCCGGGAGTTGGTGATGGACAGGGAAGTGCTGGCCTGCTGTGGTCCATGGGGTCGCAAAGAGTCAGACATGACTGAGCAACTGAAGTGAACTGAACTGAACTGGCATACAGTATATGTTCAAGATACAATAGCTACCGTACAGAATGATACATATTATAGTTTTCATACTTAGGTATGGAATTCCACTAAGTGTATAATAATTTACAAAAATAAATTGTCACTGAATGCAGTACCCGGGACATATGTCTGGGCAAGTTTTAGTGTCAGTGACACTTAGCATCTCTCCACATCTCTTCTTGTTGTTTTGTTAAGTTTATCATAATGGCTTAGCCACCCTGCATGAAACAGACTCAGGCACTGTCCAGTTCAATTCTGTAAAGAAGCATGTCCCACTAATTATCTATTACTGCAAGACAAATTCCCTCAGAATTAATTTTCTCAGCTTAAAATAAGAAACTTGATTTTCTCACACATTGTCTGAGAGTCAAGTATCCAAGAGTGGCCTGGCTTGGTAATTCCAACTCAGAATCACTTCTGTTTGGCCAAGGATGTTGTAATCTGAAATTTGACAAGGGCTGGAGAATCGCTTCCAAGATAGTAATCCATATGGGTATTAGCTTGAGTCCTCAGTACTTTGCTCAGTATTTTCCACTGGATACTTGTCTCTGTGCTGTTCCATAGGCCTACTTGAGTGCCCTCCTGACATGGGAGCTGGCATCCAAGAAAAAGAGTGAGGAGAAAGACATGGAGTCATTTATGTCTTAAACTTGAACATCACACATTTTCTCTTCTTTTGCATTCTACTTGGTAAGAGAGAATCATTAAACATAGTCTACATTTAAGGGGAGGGGAATTATGAAGAGTGCTTAAAAAGGAGAGCATCAAAGAATTTGTGGATATATTTTTAAATAACCAAAATAGGAATGCAAATCTTTAAATGTGATTCACATTGTACTATACGTGAATGTGTATATACATGTACATTATATTAAGGACTTTCTTAAGAAGATAGTTTGCATTTTTATGAGAGGTAGTTGGAAATCTAAATGCAACTGTGATGTCCCAAACCAGCAAGGATGCCAAGCATACTAAAAAAGAAAATACTGGCACAGAGGAGAAGAATGTGGAGAGGCTTGGCAATAAGGCAGAGAAAAGGGAGGAGTCAATATTAATGAGCATAATAATATATGCACATGTAATTGCACACCTTAGCATAACTTCCTGGACTCCTATCCTGATTCTTGGTAACGGGATTTCAATGAAAGTTAGTGGCCATTCCATACACATCGTTATTCTCCAATTTACCTCCCAGCAGAAGGAAGTGACAAAATCTAAAAGACAAAATAGTTTTTCCATGATTGCCAAGTACTTACTGCATGTCCCTTTGTCCTTGCACCACTGTTTCACAGATTGATTGCATGTGTCAGCATAACACTTATCACCCACATCTGTTGTGAACTGCAAGTCTGCCAACAAGTATTATAAATACAGGAGGCCCTCTACTTGTAAAATATTTAAAATCCACATGGTTGGTTTGATGAACCTTAAGTTTGAAATTGCTCTGTGAAACCCTTAATAAAGATGAATGCAATGTGTAGAATTACCTGAATACACTGATGCTTTTAAATGTTTTGTTTTTTATTAAGTGTCTGTAGGAGACCAGACAATCAATGTCATAAGTTACAAATGTGATTTTATGATTCTATGAAAACACAAGCAGAATAATGTCAACCTTAGCAAATATGCACATTTTTTGTTAGTTGTGAATATCCTCCCAGTGTTCCCCATCAGAATTTGGGGAGTGAAATGCTTTCATCGTTTTCACTTCTCTGCTAAAACTTTGTTATTTACCACAGGGGTCCAGACTGTTGCAGAGTTTTATATCATAATTAGGGAGGTGTGAAGGAGAGCAAAAAGCAGTCTCATTCTCACTATATTGAATGTTTCCTATGAGGGAAGTTCACAAAATTAAGGGTCACACTCTTTTTATAAACTATTAAAAGGAATAATCCTGCTCAGCACATTTTGAGGAAATGAGAATGCATTGTCAAAATTTAAGACTACTATAAAATACTGCATAATCTGCTTCTGTCTTTTTAAGGGAAATTGTGGAAATCTAAGCGAGATTAATTTTACTATATTTTCTTCCTTGCTCCATGATTGTTCATGACTGATATGGACACATGGGACTCTTGTATTTTCTGCTGTCTTGTGTATTTGGTTATGTTGCAAAGTCAGTACCAGCCTACTACTTAAAATGAGTATGTAGAAGAATATAGTATGATGACCTACAGGTTGGAATTTGAGGCTGCAATAATCTGTTACAGGAGACTTAAGAACTATGAATCCAGTGCAATACCCAGAGTATATTCTCAAGTTGGAGGAGATACAAGGTTGTGATCCAATTAATTTTTATTTGAGGAGATGCCACTGTTTTGGCTGGTTTTTACCATGTAGTAGTGAGGTTATGTGACTTTGAAAAGATAATTAACCTCACTGGACTGCAAGTCTTCATCTGGAAATTACTTACTTCATGTTGATGTGAGAATTAAATACAATAATGCTTATCTTGCTCCTTGATGTCTAGTAAGCACACAGTAAATAGAGTATGGTGTAATTATTGTTTTGTATTTTATTTTATTCAAAAATACTGAGGATTAAGGATCCAAAGAGGAATGGAGTGGCTAAACAATGACATTTAATCATATGGTCAACCTTGATAGCTTTGAGTGATCTTAGATGTAATTTATTGTTATTCACCCTTTAAATCACTAGGGAGATTGCCAGAACTTCAATACATTTGCATACATTATAAGTGCAATGCTACTTAAATGTTGGAGCATGGACTGGTGCAATCCAAAAAAATGTTTGTTACTCGTACACAATGAAGTAACTCTCGAAATTGAGAATAATGTTTAGAAATGTATATTACAAACTGACCTTGCCATGTTATTCAAGCATGTGATTGGTGGACTTGTTGAACAGAGTATTTTGTAGAAGTATCAATCTGTGATGGGTTGGAAAGTGAATAAAACTCATCTCTTTCCACAGAAATTTGAGAAGTACTGTTCCAAAGTAGATTCAGGTTATTGCCAAGGCTTTTTTTCTCTAGCTGAACCTGAAACCTGGCCAACTCTCTGTAAAGGGTTCAGAAATATACTTGTGGCTGGAAAAAGTACCTAAATAGAAACTCAAATCTTATTTAATCTCATCTTCTCAAAAATTTGAAGAAGGTAGCATTAAGGCCACTATGATAAAAATACAATATGTCAAAGACTAATTACAGATATAAGTAGTCTAAGAGGCAAGCAAGAGACAAATGCCCAGTTACTAAGTTCAGATTTTCATCACTCTATGGGACAGGAATCCATCTAAAAATCAGTATCAGTAAATGCAGTTTGATGACAGCACAGAAGCCTTCTAAGTCAGAGACTACTTGTTCCCTACCATTTCCGAGATCTAGTATTAAAGAGTCAAAAGTCCTGAACCTGCACATGTGGAGGAATAGAAACATTTGATTAGATTAAGGTAGAGATTTAATTGGAAAGGATCTAGGAAATTCCTGAAAATTTGCTGTCTGGGCTGATGGATGCTAAAGTGCTGGGAGTCTGAGTAAAGCATTTACTGTGCTGCATTTACTACCACTGTGCTGCTAAGCTGATGGGTGTTTTCAGCAAAACTGTGCACTCCACCTTAGCAAGCAAAAAAATCAATTTTGTCTAGTCTCTCCAAATCATGCATTTCCTTAGTTCTTATAGCTCTTTTGAGAGAGACTTCAATGGTCAATGCACATTGTTCCTTCCAAGCACTAAATTAAAATTCTTTCTATGTTATGTTTAAAGTGATGATTTGAATGTTTTAGTAAGGGAAGTAGATATGAAAATTATGAATTAAGCAATATAAATGGATTAGAACCATGAGTCATAGAGTCCTTATTTAGAGGATCCAGATAGAGGTCATTCAATGTCTTTCCTGAAATGAAATTCTCAGGAGGTAAATCTCCATTCTTACTTTACCTTAAGTAGTCTAATTCCCTATTTCCCATTTTTTGAAAGAAATATCTGCTTGGACTTATCAGCACTTCAAAGTCATCTACATATTTAAAAATAAACTTGCCTTTTGTACCAACATTCTTACCCTCTCGAATTTCTTATTTGTAAGGGTGACATCACTATCTTAAAGACATTAGTGTTGGCAGCCTCTGAGCCATCCATTTTCCTTTTCCATCTCATGTCTCATCAGTCATTAAATCTGTCCAGTCCTCCTTGGGTATATAACTCTGCCCAATCTCTTATTTCCACATCTGCTACAAAACCCTGGTTTATATTCCTAATTCTCTGGACTATTGTCTTTTTTTGTAGCAATGTTCCCTTGCCTTCTGCTGCCTCTATATAATAAGATTTTTTAATTTATGTGCATTTTGTGTGCTGAATGAATTTTTGGAATGTTTCATCATCTTGAGATAATGGTTAGCCTCTGAAGAACTTGTAACATGATGCCATGAATAGCTCTTATTAAAGATTACAGTTTTCTGCAACTGTGAAATAAATTCTCAGTACTAATGTCTCAGAGAGAATAAAATGGAAACTGAGAAGGTGGGCAGTGTGCAGGAAGAGCAGTGTACTTTCTGGCTCTCTGGAGCTTTTACTGTCTCTGGGAGCTCTCTGTGCTTTCAGGGAGACATATTCAGATGTGTGCCATCCTGTAAGGGCATAAAATCGAATCCACTGCAAGGCTGATGGGGAGCCAGGAAAGAAAAGGCCCAAATAGAATTAGAGCCATATTGTGAATGAAAGCATACAGATTTTAAATCATTATTTGCATGTGTTTCTCTTGAATTATACTCTCTTCCTCAAAAAAATTAAGCATCAAATTCTCAGAGAATGAGCTTGTGTCATTGCTGTGGCTGTATAAAGCAGATGTTTGAGAAGTGGCTGGCCTATCAGCAGGTGCAATTAGTCCATGGGAAAAGAAGTTATGAAGTCCACTAGGAATTTCTCTTTCCTTACTGGCCTTAGAATATCTATGTTTTAATTTCATTAATTGTAGTAAATTTCCTTGCACATGATACCATGCAAAAACTTCAGATTACCAATAGAAGTGATTCTAAAACTGTTTTGTGCAGTGTTAAAACTCCATTAGCTCAGTTGATAGAGAATCCACCTGCAATCCAGGAGACCCTGGTTCAATTCCTGGGTGGGGACGATCAACTGGAGAAGGGATAACCTACCCACTCCATTATTGTTTGGGCTTTTCCTATGGCCCAGCTGGTAGAGAATCCACCTGCAATGAGGGAGACCTGGGTTTGATCCCTGGATTGGGAAGACACCATGGAGAAGGGAAAGACTACCCACTCCAGTATTCTGGCCTGGAGAATTCTTTAGTCAGGCATTCATGCCTATAAATAATCTGAAGTAAATGCTCCTGACATATTTCACTGGTATCACTTTTAATTGGAGCATCCTATTATTTATATAATCTGTAAAATCCTATGTAAACTGTACCATTCATTGCTGCTGTTTATAATCTTATTTTCCTGGTTCAGGTTTTATTCACATTTCTCTTTTACTTGATAGGTTCTTTCCTCTAATCTTATTTCAGGTTTCCTGACCGCCTCCATACAATGTGGTCTCTCTCTTGTGTTTCCATAATATTTTTTTCTTGCCACATTTCACATATTTTCTTGCTCTTTGTATTGAAGAGCATGCTATGTAAAAATATCTTTAAACTGAAAATCATTATTATGATTTTTTCTCCTCTTTCTAACTTTTATCACTGTGAACTCATGACTTTCAGTCATTACATTTATCAGCCTCCTCCTTTATTTGATGTTTTGTCTTGGAAGAAAATAGATCTTTCAATATGTATTCTTCTGTAATAATTAAGCTTTTACTTTAAAGATACATGTACTAATGTTTTGTTAATTCACCTGAAACCCATCTTCTTTATCAGAGATTGTAAGCATGTAAAATTGTGTTTATGAAGCCTAAAATAAAGCCAGGCTGTACATGTGACCCTCAATAATGTTTGGAATGAAATCATTATTGAAAATGGAGAAGGCAATAGCAACCCATTCCAGCATTCTTGCCTGGAAAATCCCATGGACAAAGGAGCCTGGTAGGCTGCAGTCCATGGGGTCACTAAGAGTCAGACACAACTGAGCGACTTCACTTTCACTTTTCACTTTCATGCATTGGAGAAGGAAATGGCAACCCACTCCAGTGTTCTTGCCTGGACAATCCCAGGGATGGGGGAGCTTAGTGGGCTTCCGTCTATGGGGTCACACAGAGTCAGATATGATTGAAGTGACTTAGCAGCAGCAGCATTATTGAAAATACCATCCAAATTAATACTACTGAATGACTTTTATTAGTGTTACACAGGAGGCATCTCTCTGCTACTCAAGGAAATTAGTTTTCAGTTCTGCCTTTAGGTAAGACATGGTTCTTCTCTTTCCAAAAGGAGTTTTTAAACCCTAATCACACAGGAAATAGTTAACACTAGAATTACACTGTTATTGCCACAGAGACAGAAATAATATACTCTAATCTGAGATTGTTACATAGTATCTCATTGGAGTTGCTCACAGAATTAAACAAGGAAGGCCTAAAAGTAATCCTAAGGGCTCCCTGATAGCTCAGTCAGTAAAGTATCCACCTGCAATGCAGGAGATCCCAGTTCAGTTCCTGGGTTGGGAAGATCCACTGGAGAAGGGATAGGCTACCCACTCTAGTATCCTGGCATGGAGAACCCCATGGACTGTATAGTCCATGGGGTTGCAAAGAGTCAGACACCACTGAGCGACTTTCACTTCACTTCAAAAGTTTTTCATGCTTAGTAATGAGGCTTCTGAAATAAGAAGTCAATATTTACTCACTGACATATGGGATAAGATGATAAAGTATATAGAAGAAGACTCATCATCTTTGGAAGAAAATACTTTCCAAACAGAAATCTTCCTAACTAGAATGTGCCCTTATCCCATTATTAAGGATTATCTCTAGTTCCTCCTGAGAGACAACAGACACAAGAATCATCTGTACAGCCTTTACTGATAGTTGTAAATCATTTTTTATTTTATTTTCCTTTAAAAAAATATTTTAATTAGAGGCTAATTACTTTACAATATTGTAGTGAGTTTTGCCATACATTGCCATGAATCAGCCATGGGTGTACATGTGTTCCCCATCCTGAACCCCCCTCCCACCTCCCTCCCCATCCCATCCCTCTGGATCATCCCAGTGCACCAGCCCTGAGCACTTGTCTCATGCATCAAAACTGGACTGGCGATCTGTTTCACATATGATAATATACATGTTTCAATGCTATTGTCTCAAATCATGCCATTCTCTCAAATCATCATCATTCTCTCATCTCATTAAATCGTATACACAATGGAATATTACTCAGCCATTAAAAATAAAATATTTGAATCAGTCCTAATGAGGTGGATGAAACTGGAGCCTATTATACAGAGTGAAGTAAGTCAGAAAGAAAAACACCAATACAGTATACTAACACATATATATGGAATTTAGAAAGATGGTAACAATGACCCTATATGAGAGACAGCAAAAGAGATGTATAGAACAGCTTTTTCGTACTCTGTGGGAGAGGACAAGAGTGGGATGATTTGAAAGAATAGCTTTGATTTGAGCACCTACTTCAGTTCAGTTGAGTCACTCAGTCATGTCTAAATCTTTGTGACCCCATGGACTGCAGCACACCAGGCTTCCTTGTCCATCACAAACTCCTGGAGCCTACTCAAACTCATGTCCAAGGAGTCAGTGATGCCAACCAACGATCTCATCCTCTGTCATCCCCTTTTCCTCCTGCCTTCAATCTTTCCCAGCATCAGGGTCTTTTCCAATGAGTCAGTTCTTCCCATCAGGTGGCCAAAGTATTGGAGTTCCAGCTTCAACATCAGTCCTTCCTATGAGTATTCAGGACTGATTTCTTTTAGGATGGACTGGTCGATCTCCTTGCACTCCAAGGGACTCTCAAGAGTCTTCTCCAACACCACAGTTCAAGAACATCAATACTTCAGCACTAAGCTTTCTTTATAGTCCAACTTTCACATCTATACATGACTACTCGGTAAAGAATAGCTTTGATTAGACGGACCTTTGTTGGTAAAGTAATGTCTCTTCTTTTTAATATGCTGTCTAGGTTGGTCATATCTTTTCTTTCTTTTTTTTTTTTT
Source organism: Odocoileus virginianus (assembly GCF_023699985.2). Taxonomy (NCBI): domain Eukaryota; kingdom Metazoa; phylum Chordata; class Mammalia; order Artiodactyla; family Cervidae; genus Odocoileus; species Odocoileus virginianus. The sequence continues at coordinate 54,487,085 of NC_069675.1, read as the reverse complement.
TTTCATAGCTTTTCTTCTAAGGAACAAGCATCTTTTAATTTCATGGCTGTAGTCACCATCTGCAGTGATTTTGGAGCCCCCCAAAATAAAGTCTCTCACTGTTTCCATTATTTCCCCATCTATTTAGCATGAAGTGATGGGACCATATGCCATTATCTTAGTTTTCTGAATGTTGAGTTTTAAGCCAAACTTTTCACACTCCTCTCATTCTCATCAAGAGGCTCTTTAGTTCTTCTTTGCTTCTGCCATAAGGGTGGTGTCATCTACGTATATGAAGTTATTGATATTTCTCCTGACAATCTTGATTCCAACTTGTCCTCCATACAGCCTGGCATTGTGGATGATGTTCTCATTATATAAGTTAAATAAGCAGGGTGACAATGTACAGCCTTGACATACTCCTTTCTCGATTTGGAACCAGTCTGTTGATCCATGTCCAGGTCTAACTTTTGCTTCTTGACCTGCATACAGATTTCTCAAGAGGTAGGTCAAGCGGTCTGGTATTCCCATCTCTTTAAGAATTTTCCACAGTTTGTTGTGATCCACACAGTCAAAGGCTTTGGCGTAGTCAATAAAACAGAAATAGTTGTTTTTCTGAAACTCTTTTGCTTTTTTGATGATCTAGCGGATGTTGGCAATTTGATCTCTGGTTGCTCTGCCTTTTCTAAATCCAGCTTGAACATCTGGAAGCTCATGGTTCCTGTACTGCTGAAGCCTGTCTTGGAGAATTTTGAATAATACTTTACTAGCAAGTGAGATAAGTGCTATTGTGTGGTTGTTTGAATATTCTTTGGCATTGCCTTTCTCTGGTATTGGAAAGAAAACTGACTTTTTCCAGTCCTGTGGCCACTGCTGAGTTTTCCATATCTGCTAGCATATTGAGTGCAGCACTTTCACAGCAGCATCTTTTAAGATTTGAAATAGCTCAACTGGAATTCCATCACCTCTGTTAGCTTTGTTCATTGATGCTTCCTAAGGTCCACTTGACTTCACATTCCAGGATGTCTGGTTCTAGGTGAGTGATCACACCATCATGATTATCTGGGTCATGAAGATCTTTTTTGTATAGTTCTGTGTATTCTTGCCACTTCTTCTTAATGTCTTCTGCTTCTGTTAGGTCCATACCATTTCTGTCCTTTATTGTGCTCATTTTTGCATAAAATATTCTCTTGGTATCTCAACTTTTCTTGAAGATATCTCTAGTCATTCCCATTCTATTGTTTTTCTTTATTTGTTTGCACTGATCACTGAGGAAGGCTTTCTTATCTCTCCTTGCTATTCTTTGGAACTCTGAATTCAAATTGGTATAGCTTTTCTTTCTCCTTTGCCTTTCATTTCTCTTCTTTTCTCAGCTATTTGTAAGACCTCTTCAGACAACCATTTTGCCTTTTTGCATTTCTTTTTCTTGGAGATGGTCTTGATCCCTGCCTCCTGTACAATGTTATGAACCTCCATCCATAGCTCTTCAGGCACTCTATCAGATCTAATCCCTTGAATCCATTTCTCATGTCCACCATATAATCATAAGGGATATGATTTAGGTCATACCTGAATGATCTAGTGGTTTACCCTACTTTCTTCAATTTAAGTCTGAATTTGGCAATAAGGAGTTCATGATCTGAGCCACAGTCACCTCCTGGTCTTGTTTTGCTGACTGCATAGAGCTTCTCCATCTTTGGCTACAAATAATATAATCAATCTGATTTTGGTATTAACCGTCTGGTGATGTCCAAATGTAGAGTCTTCTCTGGTGTTGTTCAAAGAGGGCATTTTCTTGACCAGTGTGTTTTGGTGGTTAAACTCTGTTAGCCTTTGTCCTGCTTTGTTCTGTACTCCAAGGCCAAATTTGCCTGTTACTGCAGGTAACTCTTGACTTCCTACTTTTGTATTCCAGTTCCCTATGACGAAGAGGACATCTATTTTGGATATTAGTTCTAAAAGGTCTTGTAGGTCTTCATAGAACCATTCAACTTCAGCTTCTGCAGCATTACTGCTTGGGGCATAGACTTGGATTACTGTGATATTGAGTGGTTTGTCTTGGAAATTAACTGAGATCATTCTGTCATTTTTGAGATTGCATCCAAGTACTGTATTTTGGACTCTTTTGTTGACTATGATGGCTACTCCATTTCTTCTAAGGGATTTTTGCTCACAGTAGTAGATATACTGGTCATCTGATTTAAATTCACCCATTCCAGTCCATTTCAGTTCACTGATTCCTAAAAGGTCAATGTGCACTCTTGCCATCTCCTGTTTAACCACTTCCAGTTTGCCTTGATTCATGGACCTAACATTCCAGGTTCCTATGCAATATTGCTCTTTATAGCATCAGACTTTACTTCCATCACCAGTCACATCCACAACTGGGTGTTGTTTTTGCTTTGGCTCCATCTCTTCATTCTTTCTGGAGTTATTTCCCCACTGATCTCCAGTAGAATATTGGGCACCTACCAGCCTGGGGAGTTCATCTTTCAATGTCATACCTTTTTGACTTCATACTGTTCATGGGGTTCTCAAGGCAAGAATACTTAAGTGGTTTGCCATTCCCTTCTCCTATTTAGTTGACCACAAATATATGTTGAATAAAATTAGGCATGCCAAATGTGAATTGGTTAATAATTGCCCCACAATGTAATTTTGTCATTCTTTAAAACAGAACATGACTCTTTAATTGTTCAAAAAATATTGATGTCTGAAAAAAAATGAATCCTGTTTTTTTTCAGTTCTGAAATTCTGGTGCTCCAAATGGACATGGTGACTTAAAAATTACTTAAGTAAATAATTTAGTCCTATTAAAATCTTTAGCTTTGGGGATGCTACATTTTTGGCTTAATGTTTGAATTTCCTTATATTACTTTAATGGAAATCATTAAAAACAGTTAAATCAACAATCATAAGAATTATAACAAAATAGCTATATTACTATAAGCTGATCATTTTTTATTTGCATATATCATGTTTTTCATGCATGACAACTCACAGCCACAACAACATAAGCATATTTGCCATGTTTTTATCTACTTAAATAAATTTATTTACACATATGTGCCCAAAGAGTAAAAATTTTCCCCACCCTTATTCCAAAATTCTGGGTTAGACTGTGTGGATCATGACAAACTGGAAAGCTCTTAGAGAGGTGGGAATAGCAGACCATCTCACCTGTCTCCTGAGAAATCTATATGTGGATCAAGAAGCAACAGTTAGAACCCTGTATGGAACAACTGATTGGTTCAAGATTGAGAAAGGAGTATGACAGGACTGTTTGCATCACCCTGTTTGTTTAACCTATATGCTGAGCTTATCATGAGAAATGCCAGGTTGGATGAGCTACAAGCTTGAAACAAGATAGGTGGGAGAAACATCAACAACCTCAGATATGCAGATGATACCACTCTAATGGCAGAAAGTGAAGAGAAACTGAAAAGCCTCTTGATGAGGGTAAAGGAGGAAAAGGAAAGAGCCAGCTTAAGACTAAATATTAAAACAAACAAAGAAAAAACTAAGATCATGGCATCCAGCCCCATTACTGCGTAGCAAATAGAGGGGGAAAGGAGGAAACAGTGACAGATTTCTTCTTGGGCTCTAAAATCACTGCAGTTGGTGACTGCAGCCATGAAATCAGAAGACAATTGCTTCTTGGTAGGAAAGCTATGAAAAAACTTAGTGTGTTAAAAAGGAGAGACATTACTCTGTCAGCAACGGTCTGTATTGTCAAGGCTATGGTTTTCCCAGCGGTTATGTATGGTTGTGAGAGCTGGACCATAAAGAACGGAGAATGCCAAAGAACTGATGCCTTCCAACTGTGGTGTGGAGAAGACTCCTGAAATTCCCTTGGGCAGTAAGGAGATCAAATCAGTCAATCTTAAGGGAGATCAACCCTGAATATGCATTGGAAGGCCTAATGCTGAAGCTGAAGCTCCAGTATTCTGGTTATCTGATATGAACCAATGACTCATTGGAAAAGTTCCTGATGCTGGGAAAGATTGAGAGCAGAAAGAGAAGAGGGCATCAGAGGATGAGATGGCTGGATGGCATCACAGATGCAATGAACATGAACTTGTGCAAACTCCAGGAGATGGTGAGGGACAGGGAGGCCTGACATGCTGCAGTCCATGTGATCACAAAGAGTTACACACTACTGGGCAACTGAACAACAACAAGAAGACAATATGCCTCCTAAAGACAGTTCTACAAGTTTTCTGGATACAGTTCCTGGGGCATTGTCTTATCATATTTCTAAATTGTTTACAAATTTATTTGGTGTGACACAGGAAATGCTGTGTATCCCCAAATCCAAAAAGGTCTAAAATCACAGAGAGCAGATAAGCACAAAGTCTTAAAATAGGAAATATGGCACGGGAAAGGGAGAATGTCTGTGTCAGAAGTTTCCTTTGCATTTTTGCCATCTTCATCAACACCAATGTAAAAAATCAACTTGATCTTACCCTGACACATTCCAAACTTCCTAGCAGTACTCCCTGTTACCTCAAGCATATGACTCCTCAATATCTAGCATTCTTGATACATGAATGTGCCCATTTGCTCAGTCATGCCCTTCTCTTTGCAACCCCATAGACTGTAGCCTGCCAAGCTCCTCTTTCCATGGGATTTTTCAGGCAAGAATACTGGAGTGAGTTGCCATTTCCTTTTCCAGAGGATCTTCCTGAATCAGAGATGGAACCCACATCTCTGGTGTCTCCTGCATTAATAGGCAGATACTTTGCCACTGAGTCACCTGAGAAACCCCTGATACCTGAATAGTCTTTCATTCCAATAAGTTGTCTGTGCTTTATAACTTTTAGAAACTTTTCTTCCTTCCTGAAGTTCTGCGTACATTCCTAACTCACCACAGTTGCTAATGATATCTTGTCTAAATAGAAACATCAAAAAGATTTGTTTAAGGGGCTATGCTGCTTCCACAATGAGCTTGAGCAAATAATTATGATGCCACCTCCAGGGTGTATCACACAAATTTTCTTGCACTTCCAAAATTGTGCTTTTACATCAGGTCTTGGACCTGGCATGTAGGCCTCCTTGTTCAAAGAATTTGAAGGAAGAATTTCCTACTTGATCTCTGAAGTATCCAACTAGTACATTTTTATTTTGTCTATTTCCTTCCATCTATAAGTATAATCCCTGAGTTCTGTCAGACCTACCCACTCTCACAGGCAAGGATGCAAAAAGGGTCCATTGATCTTTTTGATAGGAAGGGAAAAGAAGTGCAAGAAAAAATACACACACATTAATGTTTCAGTAAATTATCTTTCCACATTGCAATTTATCATATGAATAGGTAGAATAGTTATTATTCACCTTTCCTAGAAAAGAGGCAGAGAGAAGTCCCAAGAAAATACAATATTCTTTTACCTGATCTTATTCATGAGAAAGGAAAAATGCAATATGCTGAGACTTTATGTCTATCACAGAAGCTTTAACCAAAAGAAAATTTTAAAATGTGATAAATCAAGTGATTCAGCATTTACTACATTTTAGTTCTTTATTGATTCTAGCTAAAATACTAGCTAGGAAGCTAGTTAGGAATGATTAAAAAGAGGGAGAGAGAACAGAACCAAAAGTCCTCATCCATGTCTCTATTTCTATATTGATAGTAATACTTCACATCAAACATTTCATTTTATATCAATATTGTTTAAAAATATTTGAGCTTAATACTCTTCTTGCTTCTTTAAAACTTCTTGTTGATGATAGGATTAGAGCAAAAAAAAAAAAAAAAAAAGAATACTTTCTTACCTTTAGACTTTATTTTTCAGACAACGTTGCTTAGTATACAGGGTGATGTAAATTCTGTCTTACTGGAGCAACTAATAGTAACATTTTTTAATTTATGATTAGAATGCAGTTGATCTGGTGTTTTAACTTGGGCTATAGCGATGTGTCTCTATGCATTTGTGAATTTGAAAATTTTCAGTTAACCAAATCATACTTAATTTCATCCTGAGATAGAGTTGTGGTTTGGCAACCACTCCAGTGACAATGACAAACTGGAGGAACACAGCCAGCTACAAAATTGCCACTTACTAAACTCCTCGTCAATTCACTTCTGTGTTCTTTGAAAAGAGTAATTTCATAGCCTTTTCTCTACAGCTTTAATGCCCTTTGTAAGATAAATACCCTCCTAAATGGTCACATCTGCTTTCTTTTGGCCCACAAAATGCTTAGTCAAAGAAATAAGCCACCATAGCTACTTTCCTCACTGACATTAAATCAAATTTTGTGGCAAAGGAACATTGAAGATCAAACTGTGTGTGCTATTCATATAACTTGCATTACTTCAAAACTCATTTTATTTCCCCAAGGTCCTTAAGAGCAGTTACTTTCTCATGTATTTATTTATTCATTCATTTATATTTATTTCATTCAACAAATATATATTAGATGCTTACTATATGCCAGGGATCATGCTAAATGTTGTAGCTACAAAGATTAATAGGTCACAATTGACACTCTCAAAGAGTTTGCAGTATATTATGATGGCAAATATAAAGAATGACGAATGTATTGTAATTAGAGGGATGAGAATAGAAGGTGGTAGCAGGAGGGAAAACAAAGTGTAATTAATGCTAGTAGGACCTGAGGATACAAGACATGATTTATAGATAAATATCCTCTCAAGTATGGTTTGAAGGATGAATTTTTAAGGCAGACTAGGATGTGGAGGAAATGTTACTATTAACAGGTGAATATTACACATAGGGAAAGAACTAGAAGAAGACATATTACTTACAAGTGTTGATAAATACGGTTGGAGAGATGAGCCAGTGAAAAACTTCATAATAAGTAAAGCTAAGGAATTTGGACATTGTCTTAGAGGACATGGAAAACTATTAGGGAGCTTATTAACTGTAGGAAGGGAGATGCATAAAGTAATCTAATTTGTTTTTTTAAAAGATTGTTCTCATGGCAGTATGAACGTTGTGACCAATTCTAGATTTAGGAAGAACAGAGACCAAAGTCTTAGATACAGTGGGAGTCTTTCTAGTGCTTACTTTTTTGTGACCTTTTTATGAAATTCAACATTATACAATTTTCCTTAATACAAACATTTGCAGTAGAGTCCATATGTCGTTCTTGTTCAGTCTCTAAATAGTATCTGACTCTTTGTGACACGATGGACTGCAGCACTCAAGGCTCCTCTGTCTTCCAGCATCTCCCAGAGTTTGCTCAAATTCATGCCCATTGAGTCAGTGATGCTATATAACCATCTATTAGATATCTATTAGATAACCATCTATTAGATATCTAACCATCTATTATAGAGGATGCCACCTCCTCTATTTGCCTTCAATCTTTCCCAATATCAGAGTCTCGTCCAATGAGTTGGCTCTTTGAATCAGGTGGCCAAACTATTGGAGCTTCAGTTTCAGCATTAGTCGTTCTCATGCATATTCAGAATTGAGTTGCTTTAGGACTAACTGATCATCCTGTAGTCCAAGGGACTCTCAAGAGTCTTCTCCAGTTAATACAGTTTGAGAATATCAATTCTTGGGCACTCAGCCTTCTTTATGTTCCAACTCTCACATCCATATGTGACTACTGGAAAAAACATAGTTTTGACTATATGGAGATTTTTAGAAAAGTGACGTCTCTGCTTTTAAATATGCTGTCTAGATCTGTTACAGCTTTCTTTCCAAGGTACTTCCCTGATAGCTCAGTTGGTAAAGAATCCGCCTGTAATCCAGGAGAAGTCAGTTGGATTCCTGGGTCAGGACGATCTGCTGGGGAAGGGATAGGCTACTCACTCCAGTATCCTTGGACTTCTCTCTCTTTTTTTTTTTTTTTTCATTTATTTTTATTAGTTGGAGGCTAATTACTTTACAATATTGTAGTGGTTTTTGTCATACATTGGCATGAATCAGCCATGGATTTGCATGTATTCCCGATCCCTATCCCCCTCCCACCTCCCTCTCCACCCGATCCCTCTGGGTCTTCCCAGTGCACCAGGCCTGAGCACTTGTCTCATGCATCCAACCTGGGCTGGTGATCTGTTTCACCCTAGATAATAGACATGTTTCAATGCTGTTCTCTTGAAACATCCCACCCTTGCCTTCTCCCACAAAGTCCGAAAGTCTGTTCTATACATCTGTGTCTCTTTTTCTGTTTTGCATATAGGGTTATCATTAGCATTTTTCTAAATTCTTGTGGCTCAACTGGTAAATAATCCTCCCATAATGTGGGATACCTTGATTGGGAAGATTCCCTCAAGAAGGGAAAGGCTACCCACTCCAATATTCTGATGTGGAGAAGACAACAGACTGTATAGACTATCGTGTAGCAAAGAGTCAGATGTGACTGAGCGACTTTCACATTCTTTCTTTTTCCTTCCAAGGAGCAAACATCTTTTAATTTCTTGGGTGCAGTCACTGTCCATGGTGATTTTGGAGCCCAAGAAGATAAAATTTGTCACTGCTTCCACTTCTTCCACTTCTGTTTTGCAATGAAGTGATGGGACCAAATGTCATGATCTTATTATCTTTAATGTGAGTTTCAAGCCAGCTTTTTTATTCTTCTCTTTCATTCTCAACAAGAGTCTCTAGTTCCTCTTCACTTTCTGCCATTAGAGTGGTATCATCTGCATATCTGAGGTTGTTGATATTTCTCCCAACAGTCTTGGTTCCAATTTGAGATTCACTGAGCCTGGAATTTTGCATGATGTACTCTGAATAGAAGTTAAATAAATAGGTGACAATATACAGCCTTGTTGTACTCATTTCCCAATTTGGAACCAGTCCATTGTTCCATGTCCGGTCCTAATTGCTGCTTCTTGACCCACATACAGGTTTCTCAAGATGCAAGTCAGATGATCTGGTATTCCCATGTCTTTAAGAATTTTCCACAGTTTGTTGTGATCCACACAGTCAAAGGCTTTAGCATAGTCAATGAAACGGATGTTTTTCTGGAATTCTCTTGCTTTTTCTATGAGCCAATGGATGTTGGAAATTTGATCTCTGGCTCCTCTGCCTTTTCTAAATAAAGCTTGTACATCTGGAATTTCTCAGTTCACATACTGCTGAAATCTAGCTTGAAAGATTTTGAGCAAAACTTTGCTATCATATGAAATGAGAACAACTGAATGGTAATTTGAACATTCTTTGACATTGCCTCTCTTTGAGATCGGAATTAAAATTGACATTTTCCAGTTTGTGACTACTGCTGTGTTTTCCAAATTTACTGACATATTGAGTCCAGCACTTTAGCAGCATCATATTTTAGGATTTTAAATAACTCATCTATAATTCTGCCACCTCCACTAACTTTGTTTAGAGTAATGCTGAACTGAACACAAACAGGGTAGGTAAATAACAGTGTAGGTGCACATTTATCAGTTTTTACACTGTTTTGCTACTTTGATGAGTAAATGAAACTGGATACAAAGTTATACAGGTGGTAAAAGTCTCACCTGAAATATATTAAAATGTACATGAAAGTTGTGTCTATAGACAAAATTTTACTGCATATATTTACTACCTAAAATATTAAAAAATGGTTATGCCCATACAGTAGGAATATTTTCTTTATCTCATTTTCTTAGTTCAGTTTTATCATTTTCAATTATGATTATGAAATATTGGCAAGTTTTTAAAGAACACTAACATTAATAACAAGAAAGTAGAAAGAAAGAAGGAAAGAAAGAACAAGTGTATGTACTAAGGGAAAAAAAGAGAAGAACAATACTATATCAAGATATTAAAAGGGTGTATAAGAACATTTGGGGGACTATCACTGGAAAATAGAGAAGAATCTTATGATCATGATAAAGACCATAAGTCTGGGTAGAGAAAATCACCAGTACAGCTCAGATGCAAAATATAACAATGATTACTGGATAAACCATTTAGGGAAAAAACCCATAAAACATCTCAGGTTTAGGAAGAATCTTATTTACTAATGAGAAAAAAAAAGATAATGATAAACAGCAATGGAATTTTCCAGATAATGAGAGTTTTGCAAAATGTACACAAGGGAATACAATCAAAATACCCATTTAAACTTTGTCCAGGGAGAAAGCATCATGCTTGATAACAAAGTAGGTGACTGCTTGTAGTGGACATTATAACAGCACTCACACAAGATTTAGACAGGGAAGTAAAATAACTTTATTAAAGGAAAGTTATATGAAAAAGGAAATCAATCAATTGTTAGTTTTGCCTGAGTTTGAAGGAACAATAATTAAAAGCTAAATATTTTATTATAAATAAGATATTTCCAAAAATTATCATTTGATGACATAAAATAAAATGAGCTAACTTTCAAGATTTTAGTGGGTTTGTTTCAACAAAGGTGGAGTGAATATTGTTGGTACTGCTGTAGATGTCTTTATTAGATAAGAGGATGAATAGATAATCTTCACCTTCAAATTTTAAAAATTCATTTGATTCAATGAAATATGTACAGAAAATACTCTAATTCCACTTTGAACTAGAAGTTGATCTTTCTGAGTTCAATTACAAAGGACACAAAAAATCCACTCCATTAAAGTATATGTACTATAAAATTCCATGTCTATGCCTTTAAATTGGCTTACCTGGTCACTCAGACAGTCAAGAATCTGCCTGCAATTCGGGAGACCTGGGTTCTACCCCTGAGTTGGTAAGATTCTCTGGAGAAGGGAATGGCAACCCACTCCAGTATTCTTGCCTAGAGAATCCCCATGGACAGAGGAGCCTGGTGGGCTGCAGTCCATGGGGTTGCAAATTGTTGGACATGGCTGAATGACTAAGCCCAGTGCAGTGCTGTCCAATAGAAATGTAATATGAGTCTAAAGGCAATATTAAATTTTCTAATAAAAATGTTAAAAAAAAGTAAAAAGAAAGAGATAAAATTGATTTTACTATTATATTTGATTTATCCCCAACTATTCAAACCATGATCATTTTCATAAATGATAATATGTTAAAAACTGCTGATGAGCTCTTTTACATTGCTTTGTACCAAGTTTCCAAAATATAATGTGTATTTTACATTTAAAGAACACCTCAATTTAAATAATATTTGTAAATTATAATCCCAGATCTGCAATAAGATTTATTGATATAAGAGCACCTAAGAGATCTATCCTCTTTATTAATTTTAAACATAGTTTTGTTAACTTAAGTTGTAGAGAAGATCTCAGAATTTATCTTGTGTAACTGAAACTTTCTACCCTTTGAATAGCAACTTCCCATTTCTTTCTCCGCTCAACCCCTGACAGCAAGTCGGCCTCCTATTTCTATTATTTTAGATCAGCAGAAAGAAGTTTTAGAGTTGAAGACAGATAATTTGAAATTATACAGTTCAAAGAACATAAGAAAAAATATAAAAGAATGAAGAAAGCCTAAGAACCATGTACAATTAGATTTCATAAATTTACAGTTAAAAAGTAGATTCTTATACTCAAGTTGCTCTGACCTTAAGGTTTTCCAATTACTGAATTGAATAGCAATTTTTAAAGTTAAGTTTAAAATAATTGAAACTAGATAAAATTTAGAACTCAGAATTTTAGCTTGCGTATATCATTTATACTTCAGTAAAAATGTTTGAAAAAAATTCAGACCTTCAATTTCAATAGCCACAAGTGCTCAGGTGCTATGTGTGGTTGAGTAATCACCTTCTCAGGTCGAAGAGGGCTCCAAGGACTCAGTGTCTTCACAACTGAGTAGAACCATGGGGAATTTCCCTTGCTGGGATTCTGTTTAAAAAATTAAAAAGAGCCTTACTTGTAGAGTGGAGTTGAAATGGAAATTATAGTCAAGATCCACTATTACAAAGAGAACTAAACTTCTTTCCACTCCCTGAACATGTTACTTTAGCTTTTTCATTCCATTTTATCTTAGAATGCATTATAATTCTTATCTTTGTGAAGATATTGAGCTGTCAGTATTTTTATATAGGGTTTACAAACCTCTGACTTTGGCACATTTTTTACCTGAAAACAAGTATACACATATTTGTTATTTACCTAGTACCACATGACCTTTATTACATGGCAAACGTGTAAAGAGGAATATGAGGAAGTAGCAGCCTAACAAGGTTAAAAAGTTAGAAAGCATCAAAACTAGAATCAGACCACCTAACTGCTGAACTCAGTTCAGTTCAGTCACTCAGTCGTGTCTGACTCTTTGCGGACCCCATGGACAGCAGCACACCAGGCTGCACTGGATCGATGCTGTGACACGTGTTGGGCAGGGTGGATCAGTCAGTGATGGCTGGGAAAAGAAGACACAAGAGTAAATGAGGCCCTGGAGGATATCCACTAAAATTTACTTCACTCGTAGCACTCATTACGTGTTCACTGTGCACACTCAAAAATTTGGTAGTTGCAGTTGAGCGGCAGAGATAGGGTTAGGAAATGTTTATAAATTAAATGTCTGTGCTTGCACGGTAGTGTTATAGAAATAACCAACAGAATTAAAGAAGAAAGAACTGCTCTCTCTTTCCCTGAGTTTAGGCCACAGTATAGGAATAATATTAATAACACAATGACTTCTTTGTGAGGAAAGAGAAAAATATAGGTTACATATTCATCATCTAATACTTCCTTCAACAAATTATATTTGCCTCCAGAAATTAGCATTACAATTATATAAGTAGAGAACTTCCTTCCCTTTGTTCTTATATTGTAGCCCCAAAGGCCAGCTGGGGATCTTCCTCTGTAGTGTAATTTCAGTTACATATTTGTGTTCTATGCAAACAAGTCATATTGTTGGGTGTTGTCTATAATAGGCCTAAGAAGAGACATTGTCAGAGAAGAATTTGCCAAGAGCAGGAGCCAGTGAGTAGGGCCAGATGAGGCATGAATTAGGGGAAAAAAAGCAGTGATAAGACTCGATTTCAACCATGCAGTTAAAGTATAATAAAGTGTTATTTAGTAACACAATAAGAGGTTCATTTAGCAAATCAGAGGGCAGAATCTTTTTTTTTTTAATATGACTTTTTAACTGACTTTTAAAATATATCTGGATATACCGTGAATCTGGTTATTTCTCTCCTATTCCTCTTTAACAACTTTATTCCAAACTCTTTTCAGCCTAAGAGGCTTCTTAACACTGTCTCCCTGACATCACTTTTGCCCTGCACTGCCCCATTTCCACACAGCCAGGAAAACTCATATCAGACTGTGTTACAGCCCAGCTTTAAACCTTTCCAGCCATTTTTTATTATACTAAGAAAATATGTGAAACTCATCGCTTGTAAAGCCTCCATTTACTCTTTAGATTTCTCTTTTCTCAATCTTGTCAGTTATCATACCTGAATCATTACGGCTTCTTCTCTGTCGCTTGAACACATTTAAGTGGTTCCTATCTCAGTCCTTTGCACTTGCCATTACTTCTGGTTGAATTAATCTATTTCCACATTTTTCACATAGCTCATTCCACTCAAAAGTCATCCCCAGTCTAAGTGTCATCTCCTTGTATGTGTGTTAAGTTGCCTCGGCATGTTAAGTTGCCTCTTTGCAACCATATGGACTGGCGCCCCACCAGGTTCCTCTGTCCAAGGGATTCTCCAGGCAAGAATACTGGAGTGGGCTGCCATGCACTCTTTCAGGGGATCTTCCCAACTCAGCAATCGAGCCTGCATCTCTTATGTCTCCTACATTGGCAGGCAGGTTCTTTATCACTAGCACCACCTGGGAAGCCCCATCACCTCCTTAGTTTCTACTTATTTTATTCACTGCTAAATCCCTTAGTGTAGTAGTCCCCAACCCTTCTGGAGCCAGGGACCAGTTTCCAAGAAAGCAATTTTTCCACAGCTGGGGTAAGGAGGGGATGGTTCAGGTAGTAATGTGAGAGATAAGGAGAATAATATGGAGAGACAGATTAAGGTTTGTTCCCTTACCCATCACTCACCTCCTGTGCAGCCCTGGACGCTGGAGATCCTTGCCTTAGTGGGTGTCCAAAAATATTCAGTGACTAATTAAATGATTTCTAATAATATTTTAATAGAAATATACTGTGAAATAATCAAATTAATACATTCATAGACATGTGTCTTTCTAACAATTTGGTTTTTTATAATTATACTGAGTTAATCAAAAGTACAATGGGGTTAGCAAATATTAATAGCTAAGGTTGCTATTCAGTCTCTCAATCATATCTAACTCTGTGACCCCATGGACTACAGCATGCCAGGCTTTCCCATCTTTCACCATCTCCCAGAGTTTACTCAAACTCATGTACATTGAGTCAGTGATGCCATTCAACCATCTCATCCTCTGTTGTCCCCTTCTCTTCCTGCCTTCAAATGGGTTTAAGAAATCTCTTTCCCAAGTTCAGGTATACATGAAGGATATGTTCTGAAATGGTACCCTGTCATATATCTCTTCTCAAATCAATGTTCCGGGGCTTTAAGTTGGTAGCTTAAAATTGGCCATGGTGGTGGTATGCATAAACACTTCTGAAATTGAAATAACAAGGTATTAATTAGGTCTTTAATTCCCCCTCACCCCTCACCCCCCCCCCCCCCACACACAAAGAGCTGGTTGTTAAATATTTACCTTTACATGATGCTTTCCTCCTACCATAGATTTTGGTGATAGGAACTGTAAAAATTACTGCACTTATAAGAAGTCATTTTTTCAGGGCATCTGTAATGCTGTCAATAACAGGGTCTGAAAGCAATAGGGAAGGCATGACTTATCTCTTAGGTGGCAACACAGCTGCCTATTTAAAGAGTTTTAAAAATATATAAAAATAGCATGCTATGTCAGTGATTAAAACATGCTTAGCATTTCAACTTCACTCAAGACTTTGCAATATATAGTCAATGTTAATATTAAAAAAACTATTTATAGAATATGCTTATACATCAGAGTAGGTGTGTATCTTCACAGAGTCTTCATTAGGGAATAAAATAGTACAAGATGAAAAGTAAAGCAGGCAAGGGAGATAAGGGATGCTTGCAGGTGGTTTGGGGTGGATTGCAATTTTAAATAGAATTCCCAGAAAATTCCTCACTTAAAAACTACATTTAGCAGTGGCTTGAAAGAGTTGAGGGAGGCGTCTGTCTATATAAGCGGAAGGAGGTGGGAGAGGAGAGACAGTTTTAAGCAGAATGAGAGAAAAGTGCCAATTTCTAAGGTGGAAGCAGGCCAAGATGTTTCAACAAGGGAGCCAGTGGCTGGTGCAGGGTGAGCAGAGTTATGAGATGGTAGAGGGCCAGTGATAGAAAATTATAGAAGCAATATGGACCATTAAATATGTTAGAGTTTCTCCTCATTTTTCTGAGTTCAGAAGCCCTTAGAAAGTTGTGAGCAAAAAAGTAACTTGATCTGACTTCAAGTTTAAAGGAATTATTAGAGGATTGGGAAATGAGGTAGGATGGGTTAGTAGAAACATGATTTGTCAAAATGTTGGTAATTGTTGAAGGCTTGTGATGGATATGAAGTGTTTTTTTAATATTCTTCTATTATGTGCAAATTCAAAAAAAAGAAAGAAAAAAATGTTGCATGGTGAAAATAGGCTCTAGAGAATGGTGTTTGCGAGGATTGCAGTGGAAGGCTTCTTCAATGGTAGTGGTGGGAAATGGCCATGTGTGTGCTGTGTGTGTGCTAAGTAGCTTCAGTCAGACCTGACTCTTTGTGATCCTATAGACCATAGCCTGCCAGGCTCCCCCATCCATGGGATTCTCCAGGAAAGAATACTGGAGTGGGTTGCCATGCCTTCCTCCAGGGGATCTTCCTGACTCAAGAATCGAGCCTGCATCTCTTATGTTTCCTGCATTGGCAGGCAGGTTCTTTACCACTAGCGCCACCTGGGAAGCCTGAGAAATGGCCATGGCCTGGATCAAGTGAAATGAAAGGCACTCAGTAGTGTCTGACTGTATGCTACGCTATGGGCTATACAGTCCATTGAATTTTCCAGGCCAGAATACTGGAGGGGGTAGCCTTTCCCTTCACCAGGGGGTCTTCCCAACCCAGGGATCGAACCCAGGTCTCCCGCATCACAAGTAGATTCTCTACCAGCTGAGTTACAAGAGAAGTCCAAGAATACTGTAGCAGGTAGTCTATCTCTTCTTCAGTGGATCTTCCCTACCCAGGAATTGAACCAGGGTCTCCCGCATTGCAGACTGATTCTTTACCAACTGAGCTATGAGGGAAGTGACTTGGAAAAAATAAGAGTCAGATTTGAAAGTTAGGTTTTAAAAGAGCCTTTTGAAATGCACTAACTGAAAAAATTAAATGTGTTTAAAATCAATTTTTATTTTTCCTCAGAGCCTTCCTGATGTCTCAGTAGCTAAAGAATCTGCCTGCAATGCAGGAGACACAGGAAATGTGGGTTTGATCTCTGGGTAGGGAAACTCCCCTAGAGAAGGAAATGGTAACCCACTCCAGTATTCTTGCCTGGAGAGTCCCATGCACAGAGGAGCCTAGTGGGGCTACAGTCCAAAGGGTTGTGAAGAGTTGGACAAAAAGAAATGAGAATCGACACAGAGCCAGATATTAAAGGTAGAGGCAAAAGCACTAACCAAAAGAATAAAATGTGTTTAAATCAATTTTTATTTTTTCTCAACTTCAATACATTTTCTGTTTTTTATTTCTGCATTTTTTAATCACAGGATTTTGACACTGTTGAGACAGAAGTAGTGATAATCAAATAGATTTTTTAAAATAATTATTTCTCTTTCTCTTTTCAGTTTTACTTACACAGGATTATTTAACCTTTAGCAATGTGACTGTAATTAAAGGTATTTTATGCAGTTGGCAGTAGACAAGTTTCTCTCCCGTCCAGATTTATGAATTTCAATCACCAGGGTCTCATTTAAGCCAAGAAGCTCAGTCTGTCACTGCTCTTGAGAGGGGATCAGTGTCTCACTCAGCATTTCTCTTTGTTAAAATAATGCCATCTGTTGTTAGCCAAGATGTAACTAGAGTCTCACCTGCACAGAAGGATGTCTATGTGGTTTTGCCATAAATTATGTCCACTCCAGCTTGCATTTCAAACTTCAAGAGGAGGACAGGCTGTTTCAGATGCTGGTAACAGTGAGTCCAATTAGATTTACAGGAAAAAAAAACCTAAAATGCATTAAATTAGTTTATTTCTCCATATTAAAAAGGAAAGCCAATTCATTAGGTAGTTTTATTTCTCTAAAATATTATTTACTTGGGTAAAATTTGATGAGGAAAGGGTAAATATCTTCCTCACTAGAACCAGACATTGATGTTAAGTTCTGTATATTCTCAAGACAAAAACCAGCATGATGGGAAATGAAGATTGTGTGAAAAATACTGGGAAATATACCATTATATAGTTATGATCTTTAGAAAGAGAAATTATATGCAAAGCAACAATGATAACTGAAGAACTGATTAAAAGTCTCATGTTTAAGTATGAACACTTACTCTGTGGCTGTCCTGAAAAGCTGAGTGGAGGGAATTACGTGTTTTAGTAACCTAAGGGTTTTGGGATTCCTGAAAAGTATGGGGTAGAGAGTTAGAACATCTTAGCAAAGAGACATCTTAGCAAAGATGGATTGTTATCAGACAGAAATGGGGAAATATGAAGAAATTCATCCTCCAAGGAAGCTTGTCTGTCTCTGTCCAGACTCTCACTGGAAAAAAGAAAGTTTCTCCTAAAATATATAATTCCATGGCTTGTACATTCATCTGGTTTAAAAATGATTTTACAATACCCACATAGACCCAAAAAATCTTATAGACGAGAATGAGCACAATGATTAGTCACAGGTAGATAATATTACCAAGGTGCTTTTTAGGAAGCAAGCATATAACCTATCAGGGGAGATGCTTCAGTAATTGAGTCCAGGTTGGATACTCATGTTCCACTACTCTCCAATGCATAAGGTCACAGCACAAAATCACAAAAGACATGAGGAAATAATTTGCTATGATTGAGAGTCAAGCATAGTAGATTGCGGGATCAGAGCTCTAAGATCTTCAAATAATAAAGTAGCAATCATAAAAAGCATAAGATATGAATATTAAAAGTTATCAAAGAAGTTTTAAAAGATAATTGCTACCTTCAGAAACACCAGCCCAGGTTGGATGCATGAGACAAGTGCTCGGGCCTGGTACACTGGGAAGACCCAGAGGGATTGGGTAGAGAGGGAGGTGGGAGAGGGGATCGGGATGGGGAATACATGTAAATCCATGGTTGATTCATGTCAGTGTATGACAAAATCCACTACAATATTGTAAACTAATTAGCCTCTGACTAATAAAAATAAATGGAAAATAAATAAATAAATAAAGAACTACATGGTGAGGAAAAAAAAGGGAAATTTGAAAAGGAAGCAGTTTTAGAAAAGAAAATATAGCCACAGAAAATGAAAAATAAATGCAAAGTTAATATAGAATAGATGACAAGCTATTGGACACAAAGTATACAATTGGCATTACAGTGAGAAAGAATGGAATATGAGATCTTGAAAGACATGATTCTGAAAAATTTTCAGAATTGATAATTGATAAACATAAATTCTAAAATTTTATATGCATGATTTTCTAAGCAACACAAATGAATCTAAAGTATCTGAGATATCTAGAATATCTAGAGCTCTAATGAAATTGAAAAAAATATTAACAGTGACAAGAAAGCCAAGATATTTTATTTAGAAAAAAATGTAAGACTTACCACAGAATTCCAATAATAATAGAGACCACAATATACTGGGATCATCAAAGTGCTTAAGGAAAAATAATCAACTTCAAATTCTGAATTATTGATGTAAGTATCGATAAATTATATTTATAAATTATATATATATATATACATGACTGCTATATAAAAAATAAATTGCCAATGGATTTTTTTACCATATGCTCCAATAGGGAAGCCCATGAATAAAAGTAAATTCAAGATGAGACAGTGAAGCCTAAGAAGTAATATGGGCTTTTATATTATTTTCTCTGTGCTTAAAATCTTTAATAAAAAATTTAAAAAATAATTTTTAAAAATCAATAAAATAATTCCGGTTACCTTAAATTTAAAAAGAAATGGGAGACCAATTTATTGACAGGTATTTAGGAACCTCATAGAGTAACTCAATTAAACATGAGATGGAAAGAAAATAGGCCATTTTCAGATACTGCAGTAGCAAGAATCATAATTCTTCTATCCATAATCCTACTCTCATTGTGACTCAGTTCCACAATTCTCATTTACTTCTTTTATCTGTTCTAGGTTTTTCAGGTGATTTTTATTCAATTGATAATTACTGAGAGCTCATATGAGTTGGGGAGAAGGCAAAGGCACCCCACTCCTGTACTCTTGCCTGGAAAATCCCATGGATGGAGGAGCCTGGTAGGCTGCAGTCCATGGGGTCGCTAACAGTCGGAGAAGACTGAGCAACTTCACTTTCACTTTTCACTTTCATGCGTTGGAGAAGGAAATGGCAACCCACTCCAGTGTTCTTGCCTGGAGAATCCCAGGGACGGGGGAGCCTGGTGTGCTGCCGTCTATGGGGTTGCATAGAGTCGGACACGACTGGAGTGACTTAGCAGCAGCAGCAGGATATGAATTGAGATCCATTTCCACAAAAGAGAAAATCATTGCCTTCACTCCATGAACTTTCTATTACATTTAACCTTTTACTGCTTGTCACATACATTAATTTTCCTACATTTAAAGATGCCCTTACTTAATAGAATCCACTCTCATACTGCAAACATTCTTTCTATGTCTATCTTGGGAGATAATTTCAGATAATATGTTGATGCCTAATCCAGATTTGATGCCAGGGAATCACTCTTGCTCACATACAGACTCCATGTACAGAGGGTAGTCCCACACTACTTCAGTCTTGATTAGATTCTGACACAAAACTTACTGTTTATTTCACAAAAGATGATGAATACAACGTTCAATTCATTTGAATTGACATCTTTCTATGTGTCAGGTGTTGTAATTGATATTTAGTGTAGATTAATTAATATGATTTTACATTTTGTGGAAGAGAAAATAGCAAACAATATTTTCTTAAAGTAAATTATAATTTAGAGAGTTTGTTAGAATTTAGTAATACCTGACAAAATAGAATGGGATAAAGGGTATTAGAAGTTCATGGAGAGGAAGGGCAGCTTCAACTTTATTTCAGGTGAGGGGTAAGTATACTGCCAGAGGTGCATTTAAGCAAAACTTGAATAAAGCAAGGATATGTGTCATTTGAATGAAGACTGCAGGAAGCAGAGGGAACAGCCAGTGCAATGGTTTTAAGGTGAAAGGGTGATGTGAGCAAAGTGTCTAACTCAAGAATAAGGGTAGAGAGGCAACGGAGATTCAGGTACTAACGTGCCACGCTAAAGCCACTGTAAGGATGTTGGCTCTTACTTTGTGTGAGATGACAAACCTTGATTTTTGTTATGGAGTAAAAAGCTGTATACTCTAAAGTTCATATGTTGAAATCCTAACCCTAATACCTAGAGATATATTTGGAAATAAGATTACTACAGATGAGATCATTAGGATGAGTACTAATCCAATATGACAGGTGTCCTTATGAAAAGGGGAAATTTGGAAATGGAAGCACATACAGGGAGATTGTCATATGAAGATGAAGACAGAAATTGGGGCAATGCTTCTCAAGCAGAGAATCAATCAAATATCAAATATTGCTAGCAAACCAGTAGAATCTAGGAGGATGGGCCATATTTTGTCTTAGAGCCTGCAAAAGGAACCAACTCTCCTAACACTTTGGTCTTAGCTTTGGAGCCTCCAGAACTGTGAGAATATAAATACATAATATTTAAACCACCCACTTTATGGTACTTTGTTATAACAACTCTAGCAGGACCATAAGCACTGAGCAAAAGAGTGAAATGACCCTACTTAAGTTTCACAAGAATCACCTGGTTTGTGTGTTTGGTGGGAGATGTAAGAATGGAAGCACAATGATTAGTTAGCAAACTCTTACATTACAATCAGCAAGAAATTTTAATGATACACACCAGGGTTGAAGTTTAAGCATGATCAGATAATGGATCTATTTTGAAGGCATAGCCTCTTAGTGGATTAAATGTGGGCTGTAAAGACAGAAAGAATTCAAGGATAACTGTGGTTTCTGGCATGTACATCTGGAAAGGTAGAGGTGCCAGGAACTGAGATGCAGTGGAAGAGCTATGGCTGAAATTAATTTCCCAGGTTGTCCTGACTCCCAGAATAATCTCTTTGCTCTTGGAATTAATAATGGGAAGATGTGCCAATATACATATCTTTCTTATAACATTTACTCATGTATATAATATAAGTAATTTTTCTGTTCTCTTCCATTTGCCAGCATCCTTGAGAAAAATCCATACTCCTGAAGGTTCCTCATTTTCTTGATTATAATTGTTCTGTGTTGGATACTTTTCTTGGTAGATCTCTATTTTGGAAAATGATCAGGAGTGCAATCTACACAAGAATAGCAGATGACTTTGTGAAATGGCAGAAAGTCAGTAATTTGTGCAGAGAAGTTCCAAGAGAAGAGCCTGCGATTTCCAGGACAAGCTGTGGTGGACTCAGCACTTACTATTGAAACTGTCGTTACTAAGCAAAGCAACACCTTATACTTCAAAGTCTTGTAGAGCTGAACATAATCACTCGAATTTGCCCTGAAAAATCAAGTCCTCAAAAATTTCTGTCTTTTCTTGAATTATCTCACATTCACAGAGATATTAACCCAACACACAAAATGGAAAAATCAAAGAAGCTGCAGATGAAAGATATATCGATTTCTCTTAAGATCGGAATCTTTAAGTTTACAAGATATAAAACATTCAACTGTACCTACAGTGGTAGTTGTATATTTTTTCATGTGATGGGTACTTGAAAATAAAAAACTTGAGGTAAATATATGAAAAGACTTCTAAGAGGGCATGCTTACTGGAAAAAATAGAAAACTATTTGTGAAACATAACATGGGGAAAGTCATTTCAAGGAAGTGAAAGAAAGATTAACTTCTCTGTATACACTCCAACATTATGCAAAAGGCATAACATCCACTGTCTAAAGGAAAGGGATCTTTCACAAAAGACGAAATTGAGAACAGAAAATTTTTAAATAATACAGACTTTAGATGAGTGGTATTGGTGTCATGTTTGACTTTCCTAGGAGTGCTTTGAAGTTTTTGAGGAACCTTTGAAACTAACACCGTGTTGAACATAAAAGACATGCTTAACAAGAAGAATTAATACCCAGATCCCATTTCAATCTCCTTGTAGAGTAGTCTTGAATGCTAAACTAAATATTTCCCAGTCTCCCTTTTAGCTGCAGCTCTGACTGGGAATTTGGTTATACAAAACAGATGCACTCACGTGAGTCAGAAGTGCTGCAGAAGCCATCCTGTGGCTGTTTTGCCACTACCCTCCAAAAGCAAAGTTTTGAAGGCACTGAGCGTTTCTGCAGCAGCATTCCAATCACTCATTTTGTGGGAGTAGAATGGCAATTTTAGCAGCTTTGGTGATGTCAGTGAGAGCAGCAGTAGCAGCAATGCCTATGATAGTATATTCTCAAAGGCAGTAGCTCTAGTTCTCTCTACTGGAGGTCTTACGAAGTCACTCTGTAGATATTAATCAGGAAGTTATTCTTAGAAGTCCATTCTAGATGTTTTTGGCTCCTCTGTCCATGTAATTCTCCAGGCAAGTATGTTGGAGTGGGTAGCTATTCGTTTCTCCCAACCCAGGGATTGAACCTGGATCTCCTGCATTGCAGATGGATTCATTACCATCTGAACCACCAGGGAATCTCCTTACTCATGTCCAAGATTTTACTTTTATTTATTTTTTCCATGCAAATCACTGTCTGCTTTAAAATATCAAGAAGTCTGAGGGATGAAAATCTTGAAAAAATTCAAGTATCGTACCTTTCTCCTGCCAACTTGAACAAGCAGAAGACTTTGAACTGATGCTTGGGTTTCAGAGAGTTGAATGATGTTGAACTCCAAAGTGATGTAATTAACCAGTATCTTGCATCCTGACTGTCTGTCCAGGCTTTTGGGTCAGGGTAAATATTTTACCACTGAGCAACCAGTGGAGCCATACATTTAAATTATATATTGCTTAATCAAAATCTGAGAGTGATTTCTGACCTCATAAACTAAATAAATAAGGCAGAAATACTCTCCCTATGAAAGGTTGATGCTGTGAACTGTGTGCTCCACCAGGATTCGTGACCTCCAGAGGAGAGGATTTCATTTCAGAGCCAGAGACCAGGTTTGACCACTAGAGCTTTTGGTGAAACAGAATTTTATTAAAGTATAAGAGAGATAGAGAAGGTTTCTGACACAGACATCAGAAGGGGGCAGAAAGAATGCCTCCTTGTTAGTTTTTAGTAAGGTGTTTTATGTCTGTTTGCAAGCTACTAGTCAAATAAGAGGGACACCTCAAGGGTGAGGGAATCTTACCAGGCTCCTCTCCCACTATATGCATTTTTGAGATAGGATGGCATGAGGTGTGTCATCCCTGGTCATAAAACAATTGACATGAACACTGGTTTGTTGAGCCATTATCAGCCCAAGGTTTGAGAAAAGAAAAAAAAATGTTAGTCTTAGGCAGAACCATTTTTAAGAAAGGCAGATTCCAAAGCCAAAGTAATCCTGAGAAAGAAGAATGGAACTGGAGGAATCAATCTGCCTGACTTCAGACTCTACTACAAAGCCACAGTCATCAAGACAGTATGGTACTGGCACAAAGACAGAAATATAGATCAATGGAACAGAATAGAAAGCCCAGAGATAAATCCACGAACCTATGGTCACCTTATCTTTGACAAAGGAGGCAAGGATATACAATGGAAAAAAGATAACCTCTTTAACAAGTGGTGCTGGGAAAACTGGTCAACCACCTGTAAAAGAATGAAACTAGAACACTTTCTAACACCATACACAAAAATAAACTCAAAATGGATTAAAGATCTCAACATAAGACCAGAAACTATAAAACTCCTAGAGGAGAACATAGGCAAAACGCTCTCTGACATAAATCACAGCAGGATCCTCTATGACCCACATCCCAGAATTTTAGAAATAAAAGCAAAAATAAACAAATGGAACCTAATGAAACTTAAAAGCTTTTGCACAACAAAGGAAACTATAAGCAAGGTGAAAAGACAGCCCTCAGATTGGGAGAAAATAGCAAACGAAGCAACAGACAAAGGATTAATCTCAAAAATATACAAGCAACTCCTACAGCTCAACTCCAGAAAAATAAATGACCCAATCAAAAAATGGGCCAAAGAACTAAACAGACATTTCTCCAAGGAAGACATACAGATGGCTAACAAACACATGAAAAGATGCTCAACATCACTCATTATCAGAGAAATGCAAATCAAAACCACAATGAGGTACCATTAAACACCAGTCAGTCTGGCTGCTATCCAAAAGTCTACAAGCAATAAATGCTGGAGAGGGTGTGGAGAAAAGGGAACCCTCTTACACTGTTGGTGGGAATGCAAATTAGTACAGCCACTATGGAAAACAGTGTGGAGATTTCTTAAAAAGCTGGAAATAGAACTGCCATATGACCCAGCAATCCCACTTCTGGGCATACACACCAAGGAAACCAGATCTGAAAGAGACACGTGCACCCCAATGTTCATCACAGCACTGTTTATAATAGCCAGGACATGGAAGCAACCCAGATGCCCATCAGCAGACAAATGGATGAGGAAGCTGTGGTACATATACACCATGGAATATTACTCAGCCATTAAAAAGAATTCATTTGAATCAATTCTAACGAGATAGATGAAACTGGAGCCCATTATACAGAGCGAAGTAAGCCAGAAAGATAAAGACCATTACAGTATACTAACACATATATATGGACTTTAGAAAGATGGTAACGAGAACCCTATATGCAAAACAGATAAAGAGACTCAGATGTATAGAACAGACTTGTGGACTCTGGGAGAAGGCAAGGGTGGGATGTTTCAAGAGAACAGCATTGAAACATGTATATTATCTAGGGTGAAACAGATCGCCAGCCCAGGTTGGGTGCATGACACAAGTGCTCGGGCCTGGTGCACTGGGAAGACCCAGAGGGATCGGGTGGAGAGGGAGGTGGGAGGGGGGACCGGGAAAGCAAAGAGGTAGTTTCATTAACATAGCTTAAGAAAAACATTTCCATAAGAAAAATGCATCAGTTAGCTTAAGGCAGAACCAGGTGCCACCATCACAGAGTTAAAAGCAGCCTCTTATAATTCTGTATGGAGAATGAAAAAAAAAAAAAAAGTTTGCCACTTGCAGTTTATTTTCTCCTGACATTTGGGGGCCTCTGGCCTTACATGTTACCCTCTCACCTGGTTGTTAAAAGTGGGCAAAAGAAGAGAGTTATTTTGAAAGGAGACCTCACTCTATTTCAAGTCTCATCTTTAATAGAGCTATAAATTTGCTTTATTATTTAGAACTTTTTTTCATAATAATTATTTACCTTCATCCCTATAAAAAAAGATGAAGAATGAAAAACAGAACAACATATGTTCCTGTTTCTAGAGGTGATCAGTATGTATAAATGAAAATAAGAAATTACTGACTCTAGGGAAAGTGGCAACCGCAAATTTATCACACTAATTAAGATGGCAACCCCTCAAAAACATTGTAAAGTTAAATTTCCATCTATTTATACCCCATAATAAGATGGGATATAATTCTGCTTAAGAACTTTTACCTTCCATTTTAATTAATATTTATCAATTAGCATATTTCCCTGAGGCAGTTTTAAAAGGGTAAAGTTGAAAATGCTCACTTCATTTTATATCATCAAATTCAAATGAATATAGAACATTTGTGTGTCTTTGCTATATTCTTTCCAAGCACAACGGTTTACATTATTTACATAAATAATTACCTTTTGTTTGGTAAAATCCATAATAAAAATGTGTATTTTTTCAAATATAGTTTTTGAGATTGAATATTTCAAATAATAAGATTTATTCAAATGAGGTTATAAACAGAATATTTTCATTCATTGAGAAAGTGGGGGAAACAAAATTTTTCCAATAATCTGGAACTTACCTGGAATTTCACTGAAACAGATATTTTCTTTATTTTTTAAAATAAAAAAGTTATGTGTACCAAACAATCAATCACCATGTCTGATTAAAAGTTAGATATGAATATGGGTAGCATATTGTATAGTAGTGATTGAATTAATATTAATACTAAGTGGCATTCTCCTAAGGCTGGTATTACTTAAAGTTTATATATAAAAAAAGAAAAAGCAATATGATGAGGCAGAAAAGCATGTGCTGAGAATCAGTAGGTTGACATTTATTCAGGTTTCTATTATATGTGCATTGTTTTGCTAATTCACACCACATGCTTTTATGGTAAGTATATTTTTATTTTTCTTATTTTCAATTTCAAAAACTGAGCTACAGAGAGGACTACTGGATCATTTTGATGCAGGCTGGGACTTGGAACACTTTGCTGCAATGCTGCAATGCTTCCACCTGAACAAAGGTCTTCTCTAGCTACAAATTACAAAGAAAATGTAAGGGACTGAAAATAACTGCATGCATGCACAGATGGGGCAAATTATGCACTAAGATATACAAAGACCAAACAACCCAACTGTCACTTTGGAAGAGTGGGGAGCAAAAACAGGATACTAAGTATGACCCCTGCACTCAATACAACCTAAGGAGTGAGCAAAGGACTCATGCCACCCCTGGACCTGAATCCTGGACACACCCTTACCCTCATTCCCTATAAGGAAACTCGTTGCCCTGCTCATGGAGTGAATGAGGGAATGTGTTACTTGTTTTCACTCACCTGCAGCTGCAGGAGTCTCAATAAAGCCTTGCCTGAATTTCTTGTCTGGCTCCTGGAAAATTTCTATTGACTGGGGAAGGCCAAGGACTCTGGTTGGTATCAATCTGACCAGTGATTCAGATGGTAAAGCAAAAATGTAAACAGAAATTTCATACTCCCCAAATCAATACTCTTTTCTGTGCATTATACTGCATTTCATTCCCAGCTTTATGACTAACTACCTGTGCAATTATGGACACGGTGCTTAAATTCTATGAGACAGGGGCTGTTCATTTGTAACATCAGGGATTAAGCTCCATAAGGATAGAACTTTATATGTTTTTTTTTATAATTTGGGGTTGCAAACAGAACTAAAAGAGTGAGAAAACATCCTTGTTCATAGAACAGCCTGAGAAAGATCTGTTTCCATGTGTCTTGTTTGTTTAGACTCTAAGAGAGTCAATTAAAGAAAGATAAATGAGAAGCCACCTCAAGGAAGCTGTATCAGATGAATACCTGATGGGGTCAACTAGGACTGAACTAGATGCAAAGTTAGAATCCGTGATTGCAACTTCCAGTCATTGATCTGATCAAATGTATTATCCACATAATTTGTATACAACTATGGAAAAATAAAAACTATAACAATTAGGGGAAGTATCATTATTTTGAGGATCTGTTGCATTTATCCCTCCCCCCAAAAAAAAATACCACAGAATCCAAAAGAAAATATTAGGAAAGAGTTTGTTATACTATTAAGAATGCAGAAATATTTGGTTTCAATGAAAGAGAAACAGAAACTCTAAGGAATTCATTCAAACAATATATTTAGCATTAAACTATGAAAAGGGGGAAATTGCAAAATACATATGCAAATTCAATAGTTTTTTAATTGATTAATTTTTAAAGGCAAGGAAAACAGGACCTTAGACATAGTATTAATAAACTTTTAAATGTCTAAAAGTTTAATTTTGCAATGTATTCCTATGTTTTTACAAAAAAAAAAAAACTAATGCAATGGTGATTATATATGCACACATATATGGAGTATATATGTATATATGACATCTTTCATTTACTAAAATTCCAAATAACATGCAATTCTCATGCCAGTTGTTGCTTTTGTTGTTCAGCCCCTAGTTGTGTCTAGCTCTTTGCCTCCCCACTGATGGCAGCATGCTAGGCTTCCCTGTCCTTCACTATCACCTGGAGTTTGCTCAAATTCATGTCCATTGAAACAGTGATGCTATCTAACCATCTCATCCTCTGCTGTGCCCTTCTCCTTTTGCCTTCAATCTTTGCCAGCATCAGGGTATTTTCCAATGAATCAGCCTGATGCATCAGATGACCAAAGTATTGGAGCTTTAGCTCAGCATCAGTCCTTCCAATGAATATTCAGGGTTGGTTTCCTTTAAAATTGACTGGTTTAATCTTCTTGTAGTCCAATGGACTCTCAAGAGTCTTCTCCAGCACCACAATGAAAGCATCGATTCTTTGGCACTCTACCTTTTTTAAGGTCCAACTCTCACATCTATACATTGCTACTGGGAAAACAATAGCTTTGACTATATGAAACTTTTTTTGGCAAAGTGATGTTGCTGCTTTTTAATATGCTGTCTAGGTTTGTCACTGCTTTCCTTCCAAGGAAAAAGCCTCTTTTAATTTCTTGGCTGCAGTCACCATACACAGTGATTTTGTAGCCCAAGTTAAGAAGATCTGTCACTGCTTCCATTTTTTTCCCCTGCTATTTGCCGTGAAGTGATGGGACCAAATGCCATGATCTTAGTTTTTAGTGTTGAGTTTCAAGCTAACTTTCTCACCCCTCTCTTTCACCCTCATCAAAAGGCTCTTCAGTTTCTCTTCACTTTTTGCGATTAGAGGGGTATCATCTGTATATCTTAAGTTGTTGATATTTCTCCTGGCAATCTTGGCCATAGCTTGTGACGCATCCACTGGGGCATCTCACATCATGTATTCTGCATAGAATTTAAATAGACAGGCTGTCAGCATATAGCCTTGTCATACTCTTTTCCCCAATTTGGAACCAGTCAGTTGTTCCATGTCTGGTTCTAGCTATTGCTTCTTGACTCACATAAAAGCTTCTCAGGAGATAGGTATGGTGTTGTGGTATTCCCCACTCTTTAAGAATTTTTTACAGTTAGTTGTGATCTACACAGTCAAAGGCTGTAGCATTGTCAATGAAGCAGAAGTAGATGTTTTTCATGGAATATCCTTGATTTTTCTATTATCCAATGAGTATTGGCAACTTGATTTCTGATTTCTTTGCCTTTTCTAAACTGATCTTGTACATCTAGAAGTTCTTGGTTCATGTACAGCTTAAGTCTAGCTTGAAAGATTTTGAGCATAACCTTACTAGCATGTGAATTGAGCACAATTGTATGGTAATATGAGCATTCTTTGCATTGACCTTATTTTGAGATTGAAATGAAAACTGACCTTTCCAGTTCTGTGCTGTTGCTGAGTTTTCCAAATTTGCTGACATATTGAGTGCAGCACTTTAACATCATCATCTTTTAGGATTTTAAAAGCATCATCTTTAGGATTTTAAATAGCCCAGATGGAATTCCATCACCTTCATTAGCTTTGATCATAGTAATGCTTCCTAAGGCCCACTTGACTTCACACTCCAGGTTGTCTGGCTTTAGGTGAGTGATCACACCTTTGTGGTTATCTGGGTCATTAAGACCTTTTTAAAAATACTTCTGTGTATTCTTTCCACCTTTTCTTAAGTTCTTGTACTCTTTTATGTCCTTACCATGTCTGTCCTTTATTGTGCCCACCCTTGTAGAAAATGTCCCCTTAATTTCTCCAAATTTCCTGAAGTTATCTCTAGTTTTTCTCATTCTATTGTTTTGCTACATTACTTTGCATTGTTTGTTTAAGAAAGCCTTATCTCAATTTTCTAGTCTCTGGAACTTTGCATTCAATTGGGTATATGCTACACTTTCTCCCTTGCTTTTTACTTCTCTTCTTCCCTCAGCTATGTGTAAAGACTCCTCTGCCGTCCACTTTGCTTTCTTGCATTTCTTTTTCTTTGTGATGGTTTTGGTCACTGTCTCCTGACAATGTTGCAAACCTCTGTCTGTAGTTCTTCAGGCACTCTATCTACTAGATCTAATCCCTTCAACCTGTTTGTCACTTCCATTGTGTAATCATAAGGGGTTTGATTTAGGTCATACCTGAATGGCCTAGTGGTTTTCTCTTTCTTCAGTTTAAAACTGAATGTTGCAATTAGGCACTGATGATCTGAGCATGTTTTTGATCTTGTTTTTGCTGAATGTAAGCAGTTTCTCCATCTTCTGCTGCAAAGAATATAATCAATCTAATTTTGGTATTGACCATTTGGTGATACCCATGTACAGAGTCATCTCTTGTGTTGTTAGAAAAGGGTGCTTGCTATGACCAGTGTATTCTCTTGTCAAAACTCTGTTAGCATTTACCCTACTTCATTTTCTACTTCAATGTCAAATTTGCCTATTACTCCAGGTATCTCTTGACTTCCTACTTTTGCATTACAATGCCCTATGATGAAAAAGACATCTGTTTTGGGTGTTAGTTCTAGAAAGTGTTGTAGGTCTTCATGTAACTGGTCAACTTCAGCATCTTTGGTGTCAGTGTTTGGAGCAGAGACTTGGTTTACTCTGATGTTGAGTGGTTTGCCTTGGAAATGATTGAGATCATTCTGTCATTTTTAAGATTGCACCAAGTAATATATTTTGGGCTCTTTTGTTGACTGTGAGGGCTACTCCATTTCTTCTAAGGGATTCTTGCTCACAGTAGTAGACGTAATGGTCATCTGAACTAAATTCTCCCATTCCTGCCCATTTTAGCTCACTGATTCCTAAGATGACTGATAAAGGTACTCAGTCACCTCTTGGTGACCTGGAAGAGAGGTAGGTGGATGAATAATTATCTCTCCTTAACCTCTCCTCTACTCTGAACTTTTGCTAAGGACTCTTTTTTGCTCAAGCTCATGCAGAAAACAGAGAATAAATGAACATTTTGATCTAGACCATAAAGATCAGCTTCTTGAAATATAGAAAAGAATGGAGAAGTGTATATGGACTGAATGTAGAGAGGAAAATAGAAATTATCCATCACAACTCTATGCATATCATATAGGCAGATAAAAATCTCCAGATAAATAAGATTCACTAAATCAAAATAAAGAGCAAATGACTTTTATAATCATATAAAGAACAGAAACCAAATGAGAAAACTACAGGAAAGGATGGAGAATTTGAGATGTTTGAATGGAGACTTTGACAGTAACCTGTGTATGTCTATTTAGCTTGAATATTATAATACAAGGGTTTATTTATATCTTTTACTTTGTATTTAAAACTGAAATTAACAACCACATAATTTCAAGATTTATTACTCTCAATTACAGGTCTGAGGACCTGCACCCTCACTACAAGTCTCAGAGGCAGCAGGGTGAGTATACAAGATACACTTCTGGAAGCAAAGCCAGACTAAGAATCAGAGTGACAGACTACCAAATGTAGTGGGAACAGAACACAATAGGAATTAAAACAAACGAGAGTATCAGTAAAGATGCAGATGTGGCAAACTGTTAGTGGATAACAATAAATAGTAAAAGAAATTCCAAATCAATTGAAGGGAGGAGGTCCCTAAGAAATTGTGTAGCACTGAGTACTTGGAATAAACTACTCACCTTTACAGACAAGCATTTCATTATAAATGTTCAAGGTTATATGAACTGTGTTCATATTAGTTGTACAAAATTAGTTCCATCACTTTCTTCACACCTTGAGTATATCTGTTTAGAAGATGCAAACAGATAAGAAAACATTTTATAATAAGCGTATACTTCAAATCAACCTGTGAACATTTTTCCTGGAATAAATTCTAATGTAATTCCTATTCTGCCCAGAAGAGTGGTGGCTGCATGGTAAGTATTTAACAAATATTTTTGAATTAGTAACAAAAAATACAAATAGCTTCAGGGTTAGGAGATGATGCTAGATTTCAGAAGTGACTCAGAATAAATTTAGGACAATTTAAGGAATTTGATAATTCCTAAAGTGAGTCCTGGACCTAGATCTCAAGGAGCCACAGCATACTTGAAACTCAGGTGTGACATTCTGACTCTCTGGTTAATATGAAGACTTATATATCAGATTTTTTTGTAAGAATGTTACTAAAGATATTAATTATATTGCTGCTTCTTTTGCTTCTTATCCTCTTAAAAAAATAAAAAAGACTAAAAATGTTCAAGACTAAAGCAGCGGTACTCCACAGGTGACAGTAAATCCTTTTCTCCTGACTCTCATAATTAGACACTGGTGAATGCCAAATGCCTTCTGTGGTTAGAGACTCTTAAGTCTCATGCTTTCTTGAGCTCCATGAGACAGCACTTTAATAAACTTCATCTTTGCCAGTCACCTGTAATGTTACTTTGTAGGCAATCCAAGGATGAGTTGTGAGAGCCTGTCTCTCTACCCAGGTAGTAATGCTTATTGCCATTCCTAGTGAACATAAAAGAGATGTCTCTGTTGTAGTATCTTAATAGATCCTGTAGTTCTCAGACATTTTGGTAACTGTTTGATATAATTATTGTGCCTCATAAAAAATAAATTTTAAACCATAATACTCCAGCCTGCTGTGCTGCTTCACTTCAAAATAACTTATAGCTACTGGGTTCCCCTGAACAATATTGGTCCACAACAATAATAAAGTTGTCATCAAGAGGTGATGATAGACCACTTTGCATTGTTATAACTGCCTTTTTGTAGTATAACTGTTTGCAACTTTATGAGGTCTTCATAAATGTGATCAATTGCAATAATAAAGTTGTGAGGCATTTGTGGCAGCTTATTTTTCTCTGCCTCAAAACAGGAGCTGCCTTGCTTGTTGGTCTAATGTCTGTGCTTGTGTCATTGACTGCCACAGAGCTCTGGGCTATGAAAGGAACAACAAAATTAGCTTCCAGAGTTGTTCCCTGGCTTCCAGGCACTTCCAGTAATTCATTCATGTAACTGTAAACATATCAAGTTCAAGCAATAGCAGGATAACTTTTTTGTCCTACATAAACTGGGAGAGGCAAGTCAAGCACTCCATAAAGGGTCATTTTTCCTTTTTTTTTTTTTCCAGGCATTATTAGGAAGTTAAGTGGTGCTAATGTTAAAGAATCTGCACTAGTGGTAGAGAATCCTCCTGGCAATGCAGAAGCAGGAGATGCAGGTTTGATCCCTGGGTCAGGAAGATCCCCTGGAGGAAGGCATGGGAACCACTCCGTTATTCTTGCTGGGAAAATCCCATGGACAGAGAAGCCTGGTGGGCTACAGTCCATGGGGTCTCAAAGAGTTGGACATGAATGAAACGACTGAGCATGAATAATCTAAGGATTGACTTAAAATTATTATTTGCTTTCATTATAATGACTTCCTTGATGGCTCAGACGGTAAAGCGTCTGCCTACAATGAGGGAGACCCGGCTTTGATCCCTGGGTCGGGAAGATTCCCTGGAGAAGAAAATGGCAACCCACTCCAGTACTCTTGGCTGGAAAATTCCACGGACGGAGGAGCCTGGCGGGCTACAGTCCGTGGAGCCACAGAGAGTTGGACAAGAAACGTGGAGACAACTGAGCGACCTCACTTTCACTTTTCATTATAATGGTAACATACAGTAATATATTTATTTACTTAAAGACTACAAAAATACATATCGGCAAAAATGATAAAGCTGTTGAAAAAGATATCCCCAAGAAAAGATATGTCTCCACAACAGCTACAGGAAGAAATATAGTCCAATTATTTTTTTAAATAAATGATTCTAATGATAATTAAAATCTTATATGTGCTGTGCTGTGCTTAGAGGCTCAGTTATGGACGACTCTTTGCAACTCCATGGACTTAACCTGTCACGCTCCTCTGTCCATGGGATCCACTAAGCAGAAATAGTGGAGTGGGCTGCCACCTTACTCCTCCAGGGAGATATATATATACATATATATATATACACACACACACACACATACCATATACATGTACCATACACACACACACACACACACACACACGGTACAGACATGATATAGATATGGTATATCTATATAGACATAGATATGGCATATATAGATATAGATGCATATAGTCATATATCTTTTACATAAATAGATAGATAGATAGATAGGGGCTTCCCTGGTGGCTTAGAGGGTAAAGCGTCTGCCTGCAATGCGGGAGACCCAGATTCAATCCCTGGGTCAGGAAGATCCCCTGGAGAAGGAAATGGCAACCCACTCCAGTACACTTGCCTGGGAAATCCCATGAATGGAGGAGCCTGGTAGGCTACAGTCCATGGGGTCACAAAGAGTCAGACATGACTGAGCAATGACACACAGTGACACATAGATAGATAGATATGGTGAAAATATCCATATTATATTTTCACAGTGATCCATGCACTAGTCTCCAAGCATGACAGCCATAGTACAATAAAAGTAGAGAAGATAACTACTACTTTTGTACTGAGTTGGCTTTTTAAACCAGTTTTTTCCTTTCCTAAACTAATATATATTGTTGCCTTCTTCCCTTCTCTTGAGACACTTCACCACAAACCCAGTTGAAACATTTATAAAGTAGAAAAATGAGCTATATCTGTGTGAAACTATTTACATTACTTCATTCAGAAATAAATCAATTAACTGATAATAATTCTAAAATAATTAAATGCATGTATTTGAATAATATCTGAAGTTAAAATTTAAATAGTAATTTAAATTTAAAAGCTTATCTATTTTTAAAGTCCTGCACTTCAAGTTTTTATTCAAAATACTTCATACCATGTACTTAACTTAATCTGTTTTTTATTGCATATAGTAAGATGCAGTTTAATTAAACAATTAGATTGTAAATTGGGATAGGGTCAAAGTACATGTTTTTGATGGATTTTCATTGATCAAGAAAAATATTGATAGTGTACAAAATATCTGTATTAATGAAGTGCTTTGTTCCCATAGCATTTAGTGTTACAGTGCTTTTGATAATAGCTTTTTTCCTATAGCATGTAGTATAGTAATAAATTTAAGGAAATTAAATATTATGCTTTGAACTGTACAGCCATTTTATGCCTCCTGACTTACCAAATGATTTTGACAAGAAGGAACAAAATTAATAAACAATTTATAGCCTCAAAATTTTTGATTTGAGTTCATTAAAGTGAAAGTGAAAGTTGCTCAGTCGTCTAACTCTTTGGGACCCCATGGACTGTACAATCCATGGAATTCTCCAGGCCAGAATACTGGAGTGGGTAGCCTTTCCCTTCTCCAGAGGACCTTCCCAAGCCAGGGATCAAACCCAGGTCTCCTGCATTGCAGGCAGGTTCTTTACCATCTGAGCCACAAGGGAAGCCCAAGAATATTGGATTGGGTAGCCTTTCCCTTCTCCAGAGTATCTTCCCAACCCAGGGATTGAACCCCAGTCTCCTGCATTACAGGCAGATTCTTCATGAGCTGAGCTTCATTAAGCATCCAATTAATTAATCTCAGGATGATTTTTTAAAAAGCTCCTCTTTCTAATTAGGTATGTTCAGTATGCCTATAAGTCGTCTCCAGATTACTAGCCTATGACTTCTCCACTAGTTCTCTGGCTCTTGTGTACAACTTGAGTCCACATGCTTGCAAAATGAGACCAGAATTGGAATTTCCCAATATTTATGTAAAGCTCAAGAATGAAAAAAATCTCTCCAATGGATTCTGTGAGCAATTTAATTTCTGGTATGTCTGCTGCAGAATGTAAAGACAATATCTAAGGAGCAGTGGCATTTTCATATAATACAGCAATCCTTGGTAGTAAGAATAGTAGGTTCTAGAGTAAAGTCCTAGGTTCAAATACTAACTCTGCTCCTTGTTGGGTGTAGTTTGCAAGGAGAAAGATTAGAGCGCACATTAGGGGACCATTTTTTTGATACCTCCATTTAATTTAAAAGGAAAGGAGTGCTTTGAAAAGCAATAAGGTTTCATCACTGAATGTGTGTGGTAAATGTCTGAGTAATTACATGTAAAAGATTTTGAAGCAAGGATGAAAGCATCAACACATGAATGGTGCTGATTCTCTATGTTTCATGGGGGTCTTTTGATTATTAGAGACAAAGATGTCACCCCACGCATCCTTCCTTAATCATTTCTCTTTCCTCACCGTTTTCATTACATGAACCTGACCTTCTGCTATTCCAAACTATCAAGTTATTTTAAATAGATAGTAACTCTAAAGGTGGAGGGCAAGTGTGGGATAGTGAAAAATTACTGCATTTTACATCATTTTTATGAAATATTGACTTTCACCATCACTGTCAAAAGAGGACTTAGCTGTACTTAATTCTTGCTTTAATTATCTCTGTAGATTATGCTCCTCCACAAGTACTACAAGTTCAAGGATGCAGATAATTTGGAGACTATCCAGCAAGAAGCAGTGAAAATGATTAAGATGCTGGGAAATTGGCTCTGTTATTAAGAAAGAAAGAATAAGATAGACTGATGGCAATGTGTTTTTTCAAGTACAATTTAAATGTATTCGTAAGGTACATAATTACTTTTTCCTTGATATACTCTAAGGACTGGCACAGGAAAATGGGACGAAATTGATTCAAAATTGTGACTATACTCTAATTTTTAAAACCTAACATAAAAGCTGGACATCAGAAAAAAAAATATGTTACTCATTTTGTTCATTAAAAAAAGTTTTCTTTCAAAAGCAAATATATCAATTACTACTCGACAAAGACATTGGAGGCAGTGAAAATGAACATTATAGGAATGCCTTCCAAGTGAAGAGCAATTAATTAGAAGAAGTAAAACAAAAGCAAAAACAAAGTTTCCATTGAAATTATAGTTTAAGTCAATGAATATATTATTCAATAACTTAAAACAACTGTATAAAATGGGGTGCTCTAAGTTTTGAATCTGTGTTTACCTGAATGGACTTTTAATATATACATCATAGAGCTGTGAGTGAACAGTGAGAAATGGAAGCAGAAATCAAAACTCAGTAGGCATGACCCACTATTCCATGTACACACTATTGATCTATGCATTGTTTTACTTTTATAGCAAATATCCAATATTAAAAATTTGAAGATTTCACATCAAATCAGAGGTTTTAATTTTCTCTGGGGGCGGGGGGTGGTGAATACTATAGGATCAGTTATCAATTCAGTCACTAAGTCATGTCCAACTCTTTACAACCCTATAGACTGCAGGACACCAGGATTCTCTGTCCATCACCAACTCCTGGAACCTACTCAAACTCATGTCCATCGTGTCAGTGATGCCATCCAACCATCTCATCCTCTGTCATCCCCTTCTCCTCCAGCCTTCAATCTTTCTCAGCACCAGGGTCTTTTCCAATGAGTCTGTTCTTCACATCAGGTGGCCAAAGTATTGAAGTTTCAGCTTGAGCATCAGTTCTTCCAAAGAATATTCAGGACTGATTTTCCTTTAGGATGGACTGGTTGGATCTCCTTGCAGTCCAAAGGACTCTCAAGAGTCTTCTCCAATACCATAGTTCAAAAGCATCAATTCTTTGGTGCTCAGCTTTCTTTATATTCCAACTCTTACATCCATGCATGACTACTGGAAAAATCATAGCTTTGACTAGATGGACCTTTGTCGGCAAAGTAATATCTCTGCTTTTTAATATGCTATCTAGGTTGGTCATAAACTTTTCTTCCAAGGAGCAAGTGTCTTTTAATTTCAGGCCTGAAATCACCATATGCAGTGATTTTGGAGCCCAAAATTCATCTTTGCATGAAATGTTCCCTTGGTATCTCTAATTTTCTTGAAGAGATCGCTAGTCTTCCCCATTCTATTGTTTTCCTCTATTTCTTTGCATTGATCACTCAGGAAGGCTTTCTTATCTCTCCTTGCTATTCCTTGGAACTCTGCATTCAGATGGGTATATCTTTTCTTCCTTTGCCTTTAGCTTATCTTTTCACAGCTATTTGTAAGGCCTCATCAGATAACCTTTCTGAATTTCTTTTTCTTGGGGATAGTCTTGATCACTGCCTCCAGTGCAATGTCACAAACCTTCATCCCTAGTTCTTCAGGCACTCTGTGTATCAGATCTAATCTCTTGAATTTATTTGTCACTTCCACTGTTTAAGAGGATAAGAGAACAGTTTATCTGATTCTTCCCTCTCTTAAAAATACTATAGGATAAGGGTGTCTGCACCCTCTATAGGATAAGAAGTTCTGCACCCTCACAGGGAAATGGGTAAGTGAAGTTGTATAATAGCATTTATCCCTTAGGATAAACCACATGTGCTTTTGTTCACCATGATTCTCATTTCCTATTATTGAATAGATTCCTAAAGTATATCAAAGTCTCATATGAGTTACCATTTATCATGTTGGGGCAGTTATATTTCATTTATTTATCAGCTTGTCCTCTACTCATTTATTGAAATTCATGACATAGTGTATTCTGTGGTTTTTCAAAGACTGTAAGAGGATTCAGCAACAATTTGATCTGTCCTGGGTATATGTTGAGACAGTCTTGTCATTAGATATTTACTTTTAGATATAAAAAGAAAATCCAAAAGGTCACTTGAAATATATTGGCATTTGAAGCATGGAGAGATTAAGGTATTACCATATTGCTGCAACCTGACAAATCATTATGAATTAATTATCAAATTGGCTTTTACTCACTGGTTATTCGAAGGTCATACAGCAACTGAGATAAATCATGTGTGCCTTCCCTCTTGTGTTTTCATTACTGAATTTCTCTAATTTCAGTTTACAAAATAAATTATGTTAGATAATCTAGAATGAAAAAAAATATGAAGACAAAAACATTCAAGTAAGTTCTGCTTTTATTTTCTTTACATTTCATCAGTGCTCATACTTGAAGAATTGGAATGTGGTCATAATTTTCCATTTGCATTAAACATGTTTTAAAAATCTATTATTCTTCCAACACTTAATTAACAAATACACAATAGATGATTATTGGACTGCATCAATTTTTAAGTACTGAGCATAAGCCTATAAGTAAACCAGTCTGCCCTCATCCAATTTGCATTCAGGTGGGCAATACACACACAGCAAGCAAGACAGATAAACCAATTGTAAAATGCATTGTTGTTAAATGCTGAAGAGAAACAAAACAGTGATGAGTGACATAAAAGCAAGAATTAAAATTTTACAAAGTTTGACCAGGAAGTAAGCTAAATTTTAATATAAAACGAACACTTCAAGGCCTTGTGGAACTGACTGAGTTAGTTTCACAAATAATATCTGCTGCTGCTGCTGCTAAGTCTCTTCAGTCATGTGTGACT
This sequence comes from Odocoileus virginianus, assembly GCF_023699985.2. Taxonomy (NCBI): domain Eukaryota; kingdom Metazoa; phylum Chordata; class Mammalia; order Artiodactyla; family Cervidae; genus Odocoileus; species Odocoileus virginianus. Next base: position 54,448,079 of record NC_069675.1, on the reverse strand, counting down.
CAGTGTGACCCCAGAGACGGCAGCCCACCAGGCTTCCCGGTCCTGGGATTCTCCAGGCAAGAACACTGGAGTGGGTTTCCATTTCCTTCTCCCAAATAGTGTCTAATTATATACTTATTCAATATTGTTACATATAGTGTGTTTTGCCATTTTCTTTATAATTATTTATCAGATTAAACACTGTGATTTTTTTTTTACCATGTCAATATTTCTGGAATTCCATACTGCTGCAAAATATTGCAATACAAAGTCACACAAACAAAAAAAAACAACATAATATACTTTAAGTTTTGTGATGATAAAATGGGTAAATACATATGTAACAGGTATTTACATGCTTGAGGTGCACATCTAAGATGTGTGGACTTTAAGTTAAATATATTCCATCTCATTTAAAAAAATAACAACAACAATAATAGTACTACTACTACTATATCTTCATTATTACCCTCACTGTTTGAAGCTTTATTATCTCTAAGGCCTGTATGAGATATTTTCCATACATTATTTTATTTAATAACTATTAAAAACTTTGATAGAGGAATATATATGTGAAACAATTTGCTGAAAATAAATACTGTGCACTACTGAAGATATACTAGTGAAAAATAATACAAGGTGATTCTCTTCGCACACACATAATCTTAACTGTAGTGAGATAGATATTGAAAGTTTCATTAGTGATTTTTTTTGTTTGTTAATTAGTTACTATTTTTCTTCTATGATTAGGACACATTTCCCTATGATTTTCCCTTATCCCCAGAGTGAAAAGAAATAACCACCAATGGCAGTTATTCTCAAGCTTTTTAATCTGATGACACTTTAATATTCTTAAAATTATTCAGAATCCCATGGAGATTTTGTTTATATGTATATACACTGATACTTAACACATAAGGATGAAAACAGATGTTTAAAATATCTACTTAGAACTTTATTTTAAAATAACACTATAATCATCATATGCTTAAAAAAAGAACCTATTTTAGTAAAAAAATTAAAAGCCAATATCTTCTAAAACAATAATTGTTTTATTAATGTTGGAAACAATGTATGTATGGAAACAATGTTGTTTTCCATTTTTGTAAATTTCTTTGATGTGAGGTTTCTGGTTTCTTCTATCTGCTTCGGCACTGATCATCATTCAATATTTCATACTATGCAGCTTCTGGATAACTCCCTCTACACTCATAAAAGGAAGAGTGAAAAAACATCTTATTATTATTGAGAAAGTAGTTTTGACCTCATAGGGCTCCTGAAATGGCACCACATTGTAAGATCTGCTGTCCTAAGGAAAAAAAAAAAAAAAGATCCCAACATAACATGGGGAAGGAGAAAAGAAACTGCAAGAATGGTAAATCTAACAATGGAATCAAAAGGGAATTTATTTGCTGGGGATGTTACTAGTAATGTTAATCAAAATCTGGTGACTCAATCATTATGGGAAATCTGTTACTAATCACCTCCATCACCTAAGGTATATCAAATAAACACTGCAGAGACTTCTAATTTAAAATGAGGGATTTAAACTATATCCTCAAACTCCCTCTGCAACATGAATATTCTATCATTTTGCAAAATCAAGATATTCTTGGGGTTTCTTCCCACTGCCATCCTGAAGATTTTGCATAGCAGTGAAGGATAAATAAAGGAACAGGAATGTGTTTCGGAACATAATTGCCCTGCTCACACTTGAAATGCTGTTACAGAGAAAGCTTCTAAGATGAGCACTGCTCCTCAGGGAGCACAGACCTTTAACAGAAGAGGGGTGAGCATATTTTGAATTAATTATTGGTCCCCAGAATGATAGAAATTAAGCCAATTAACAACCAGAAGTAGTTACTAAGCCCTTTAACCTGAAAGGATGCTAACATAGCAGAGATTTCTCTGGCAGGTACAGTAAAGTAATGGTGCCTGGGATCAACCGGAGTATAATTTGAGAGTTCTGTGGTCATGGTCTCTTTTGATACATGTTTAAACACAACTTGTACTCCGTTATAAACTGCGCTTGACACAGTTGCTGGTTTACCTGAAAATCTTATTCTTTTCAGATATAGTTTTGTAACCATTTAGTGTTCTACCTACCACTTATTCCCATTTTGGGCTCTGTCCAATCAATTCAGCTTGATGCTTTGTAAATTATAAATGACAATGTAACTGTATCTCTAATTCTGTTTATAAAATAAGCAGCATATTTCAAGTGATAATGGAACTTATGTATGTATGTTTTTTTTAAAATTACTAGGGGTATCCTTTTCCTAATTGTTTTATTTATATAATATCAAGGATTCTTTAGCTAGTTTGTCAGATCACTGTTTTGTTTTGTTTTTTTCTTCCAAAAAATAAAGTCTTAATAATTTGGAATGACACTAAGTATCATTGTGTATTATATAGTCAAGTATAATCCTACATTTAGTTGTCTTGAAAAATATCCAGTGAAAAAAATATCCTTCTAAACCATCTGTCTGTCAATTGTTCTTGCAATAAAAATGGCAAAACTGTTTACAAGAAACAATTGAATATATACTGATTCTGTTAATAAATGTAAAAAAAAACACAATAAGAAACAATGAAAAAGCAGAAAATAGCAAGAAGATAAATGAAAAATAAATTGTGCTAAATATGTAGGCTAACTAATTTCAATAGTATCAAAAACTTTTCTAATTAAACTTATTTTATAATTATAGTATGATGCATAAAGTCAAATCATCATGCTATTTACCTTAAGTTTATACACTGCTCTATCTCAATTATATTTTTTTAAATGAAAGGAAAACAAACAAAAAAAAGATCTACATATCTGGTTCTCCATATTTTCAGTTTGTTTTATGACCCTAGCTGAGTCAAGCTTTCTTCAATTTGTCAAATATTTACACAAAAATAATGAATATATCCATAATTGTTCCCCCCTTTGACTTTTTTGGCTATTGTGAATGAGAATTTTCCTTCATAATTTGTAAGTAATTATTATGGACATATAGGGAAGATAGTTATTTAGAGAAAACTAAATTATTTTTATTTAGTTATGTCAGTAAACTATCAACTCTAATTTTTCATGCTTGTTTTAGTGCTTCGACATAAGCTATTACATTAATAAAAACTAAGAAGTATTTTCCTAAACAGTTACTTTTGTTGCTCGAATAAGTTACTTTTTTACTTAGCACCTCCAAAACTATGCTAAATAAGAAGGGATTTATAGGAAACGTTTCATTAGAGGCTAATTTTATTTTTTCTCCAAAATTTATTTTCTTAAAATTCAAGAAATATAGATATTCAGTTAAAGATATCAAACTCCACAGAAGGTAATGAATGAATTAAATTCTCACTCCTTCCATTCCCCAGTCATTGACTTTTCTTTCATAAATACTCACCATTAAACTTTTTTTTGTCTTTTAAAATATTTTTATCAGTTTTTTTTTTTTTCTCTTTTTCAAAAAGAGAAAAAAACACTGTTCAAATTTAGTCTAGTTCACTCTGATTGCTTTCTATTACTCCGTGAATGTTCTAGAGGCAGCCAAATGTGATGTTACCCAGAGAAGCTCTGACCCCAGGCCACAGATTAAAGTCATTTTCTCAATATCCTGTCCAGAGATGATATCTAATCTGTAGTATTCCTCCTCAACTTAGTTGTACAGACAGTTAAATGAGTTAGATGTGCGGGTGTGTGTTTGTGTTCAGTCACTCAGTTGTGCCTGACTCTATGTGATCCTATGGACTGCAGCCTGCCATGCTCCTGTGGGCATGGAATTTTCTAGGCCAGAATGCTGGAGTGGGTAGCCATTCCTTTCCCCGAGGGATCTTCCTGACTCAGGGAGCAAACCTGCATCTCTTGTGTCTCCGGCATTGGCAGGTGGATTCATTACCACTAAAATCACATTGGAGGCCCAAATGAATTACATGTACCTTAAATATAAGGCTTAAGTGAATTAATAGACATGTATAGAGATTGCCTGCAACGGAGTAATCACTCTAAGAGCTAGCTGTATTTATCAATCTTCACAATTATTGTTGAAGTTATATGTAATAAGTCTAGATCTCCATCTTATTCTCAATTAATTATTTCCACACACACACATGTAAATATCTTCTTTCTACTGCCAAAAGGCCGCATCTTAGATTACTTTTCTTACCTGGACTACTCACATTCTAAATCATTTTTCCAGAAATAGAGTGTGTGTACTCACTAGAGGAGGTATGCAGGATAAATCACTGAAGCTTTTAAAGATAATTTTAAATTTTATATTTACTTCATGTTTAAAAAGTTGGAAAATGAAGATCTTAATATTTGACAGTGGATTGTGACCCTGCCGACCACAAGCATCAGGAGAACTCCAATTAGGGAAGGAACACAAGGAAAAAGTATGCTGAATGGAAGTCTCTTGCCACTAAAGGGGTTTAATAATGAGACTCATAGAGGAATGTATGCATGATCAAAAGAATTTACAGATTGTGTCAACTATTTTTTAAGACCAAATGTTACAAAACTGAGGGATGGCTTTCAAACTTTCCCCATTACTGAGTGGAAGTGCAAACACAGTCTCCTGCTAACAGAAGAAATGAAATTGTGTTTACCTGTTTGTTAAAATTGCAGAGGTTAGCAATTCTGTAGTCCGAGGGATAAGTCTCACCAAGAGAATACCACCTTCTTGATGGTATCTCCCCTGCCAGCAAGTATCAAAGTAAATATTGACTGAAGAGGGTATTGATCTTACAAGTAATAGAGAATGGAGGGGAAAAGACCAGACTGACACTTCTACTCCTGACATGAGTTCTACCCCAGCCGCATTATTGTTCTTGCTGTTTAGCACTAAGTCATGTCTGACTCTTTGAGATTCCATGGACTGCATCATGCCAGGCTTCTCTGTCCTCCACTATACCCTAGAGTTTTTTAAAATTCATGTCTACTGAGTAGATCATGCTATCTAACCATCTTATCCTCTGTTTCCTTCTTCTTGTGTTTTCAATCTTTCCCAGTATCATGGTCTTTTCCAAAGATGGTCATCTGAGTTAAATTGGCCCATATCTGTCCATTTTAATTCACCAAGAAAAATAAATTTTAGTTCATTTTAGTTCGCAAAGAAAAAGAAATGCAAAAAGGAAAATGATTGGCCGAGGAGGCTTTACAAGCAGCTGACCATTATATTTACTACTGTGGGCAAGACTCCCTTTGAAGAACTGGAGCAGCCCTCATAGTTAACAAAAGAGCCGTAAGACGGTACTTGGGTGCAACCTCAAACATGGTCTCAGTTCATTTCCAAGATAAATCATTCAACAGTAATCCAAGTCTATGTCCCAACCACTGATTCTGAAAAAGATGAAGTTGACTGGTTCTATGAAGACCTACAATACCAAAAAAAAAAAAAAAAAAAGATCCTTTTCATTATAGGAGACCAGAATGCAAAAGTAGGAAGTCAAGAGATATCCATAATAATAGGCAAGTTTTACCTTGGAGTACAAAATGAAATGGGGAAAGGGCTAATTGTTTTGTCAGGAGAATATGTGAGTCATAGCAAACACCCTTTTCCAACAATCCAAGTGGCTACTCTACATATGGACATCACAAGCAGGTCAATACTGAAATCAGATTGATAATGATATTTGCAGCTGAAGAAACAGAGATCTATCCCATCTCTCTATTTATTTATATCACTAAAAGCTTCTTTCTCATCATCACAGAAATTTTCCAGACAAGTTTTTAAATACAATTTTGCATTATAAGTAGAAAAGAATAGAAAATAAATGTATGAAGTAGTATCAACTTATTAAAAAAAAAAGCACAAAGTTAGAGTTGAGAGTTCAGCTTTATTTAGGGCAAAATGAGGACTGCAGCCCAGGGGATAGCACCTCAGTTAGCTCCGAGAAACTGCTCCGAAGAGGCCGGGGAGAAGGTCAGCGTATATGTGATTTTCATGAAGGAGGAATACATGCAATCAAGCACATATTTTTCTAGAAGGTTTCTGCTAGTCATGAGAAGCAATTGTCACCATAAAGGATTTTAGTGCTTTTAGATATTATGAGATATAAGAGGTATAAGAACTGAGCTCATAAAATTAGCTCCTGAAAATATCTATCTGAAGTCCTGTCCTGCCAGTTTCTCCCTGGGCACAGAGTGCTTCATTTCTGCTCTCCACCCTGAACTCCTTTCAGGTGGTATTGAAGGTCAGTAACTGTCACAGCACATGAATTAATTATTGTAGAGGAAGATGGGAAGTACCAATTTGTAGTTGACAGTAGTACCACTGAAGTCTTATTTTCATTTAGATCTACAGCTCTTTATGGGCTATCACTTTCAGTAATGACAGATAATAAAGTCACATAGAGAAATTAATTTAACTTAAAACCACACATAGGAGCTATTGCATCACAAAGCATCTAATCAATATTTTCAAATTACAAAATAAATGCAATCAAATTTCTCTCACTAAAATTATTGAACAGCATTATGCCAATGGGCTTCCCTGGTGGCTCAGTGGTAAAGAATTCACCTGCTAGTGCAGGAGACATGGGCTCAATCCCTGGGTCAAGAAGATCCCTTGGAGTAAGAAATGGCCATCCGTTCCTCCTGGGAAATCTCATGGACAGAGGAGCCTGGTGGGTTACAGTCCATTGGGTTGCAAAAGAGTCGGACAGACTTAGTGACTAAATAAACAAACAGCTACAACAACAACAACAAAAACCAATGATACCATTAGTCACTATAATAGATATTTTTAAAACTTTGTTTAGTTCTTGTAGTCACATATTGTTCATGTTTTATAATGTAAATAACATCACAATTAAGTCATATATATAAAAGTTGTAAATAAATACAACAATAAGAAAGATGGAATGATCAAAAAGTTTGAAAAGAGGGTTCTAAACATATTTACACTACCTGGAAAACTGCATTTCTATACATTAAATGATATGGATTCTCACCCCCTTTTCCTATAGTAAAGTCTAATATTTCTAAGAGCTGCATCTCAAAAGGAAAACTTTAAACTCAGCACCTCCTTGGTCATTCCCTGCCAAATTGCTTTCAGAAAATGGAGTACCTAATGAACAGAGGACAGCAGAAGGAAGAAGGGGCATCAACCTTCCACCTGGCTCACACATAAACAACTGTTTCATTTTCTAGAGCTACAGAAACCTGGTTTCTGAGTCTGCAAATGGAAAATGTGATTTACAGTATCCTTGCAGTATGGTGATAGTTTCAAGAGCAGACTTCTGGGCAGCTTCTGAGATAAAACACACATTTGTTTTGTTTTTCTCTTTTTGAACCAGGTGCTTTTATTAGAGCATCATTCCAATGTTTCAAATTATGTTGATTATCAGCTTTAGTTTAGCATTGAGAGCATTTGTGTTTTTGTTGCAGTTATTGTCATGTCTTCAATAGAATTTTAGTAATAAAAAGAGAGAATAAGCAATTGGAGGCAGATAAAGGATTAGAGCACTGGGAATGTATATTAGTGCTTTATTGTTTCCTGTAAACATTTCCAGTATGTTTCTGCAAAGTTAATTGTTCAAAGATATTTTCTTGAAGAAGCTTTCCCATATGAGATAATCCTAACTGCATTAAACTAATTAAAAAGTTATCCCAAGCTAATTCATCTCAGTTAAGATTCAGAACATAAGTGACAAATTTTCCAGTGTAGACCTTTTCCTTTTAACTTCAGAAGTCACCAACGGTAGGGAAAACAATCACATCAGAAAAATCAAGATTTTACATAACACAATTCACCTTTTTAAAAACTCCATCTTACCTGCTTTAAAAGTTAATAAAGATGAAATATTTATATTTCAATGAGCATTTCTCCCTTCATCCCTTTTTATCCTTAATTTGGTCCTGTAGGGTGAAAGCTGCTTTGAGCTATGTTACTGATCTCTGAACTTCATAGAAGACTGATATTGCATAATCTCAATCAGAAATCTGCTTTAAAAAAAAAAAAAGAAATATATCCCAGGAGAAAAATCCAAATATCAGACCCCAGTTGGTCTGAAGAGTGATTCAATTAAAATTTGAGTTTTTCAGACATCTGAAACAGAATGGCCTGAACTATTTATCTATCATTTTCAGGTCCATCCTTAAGCAAAATAAGTAGTTTCTTTTAGGTAGCTTTTAATTTCCTCTTTTAGTGTTATTTTTTTCCTTCATCCAAGTGTCCATTCTTTTGCAGACCCCTTTTTAATATAGGTTTTCTCAAGGAGACACTAATTAGAACCCAGTTCCTCTTGAGAACATCAAATTAGAATTAATTTGGCATATATTTGGAACCCAATGTCACAATGCATTACTTTATTGATGCTATAAAATTTTAATAGGAAATGGGATTAAAACTCCCAAAGATTAACAATACCCTTAAAGTTACAGTGCTTAAAACTGCCAGATACAGAGGTACAACCTTAAATCTTCTTTCTCAAAATCTAGAATATATTGTTATGTTATTTCCCCACAAAAGTACTTTAGGAGAATATTTCAAAGTTGCAAGCTCTATTTCATTTGCCCTCAAATCATATTCAGCAGCTGACAAAATGTGAACACTCTGAAGCCGAACTACTCAGGTGTAAATCCCAGTCCTGACACTTGCTAGTTACATGAATTTGGGCAAATTGTATTTAAATTCTCTGCACCTCCATAGGCCAACCAAGAAAATTATGCATAGAACACAGTATCTGTCCTGGAGAAGAAATGGAAACCCACTGCAGTATTCTTGTCTGGAGAAATCCATGGACAAATGAGCTTGGCAGGCTACAGTCCATGGGGTCACAAAGAGTTGGATATGACTGAGTGACTATCACTCACTCATAGTATCTGTTCAAAAATTTACTAAGAGAATTGTAAAGTAATTTATGTAATACATTTAACACAATACCAGCCACATAAAAAATGCTCAACAAATCATGAGCTTTAGAGATCTATTAGAGCTAAAAAGCAAAACAAACAAACAAAAAACAACATTTTTTAACTGCTGTATCCCCAGATCTTCACCCAGCCTAGTCACTGGAACAAATGAGAAGTTCAATAGCTATTTGTAGAATGAATGAATGAATGAATGAATGAATGCAATGTCTTGTCCAAATGAGTCGTTTGTTGAAAACAGTAATAAAATTACATGGGATTTTGATTGATTCCTTGTCATGAATCTCTTCCAGATGCTTGAAACATATTGTTGTTCAATAAATATAATTTAACGTGCTGAAGCTTATGAAGCCATGAAGAGTTAGTAGCCTTTCAACATGGGTATTCCATTATTAAATCCTGTTACTTTCTCTTTCACCATGATGTATGTTACAAAAAATGTAACATTTTTGAAAATTTTATTGAATTTTACACATTATAACTTCATGAAATAAAACTGGTATGTCTAAAGTCTATGAATCATTTCTATGATGCTGGTTAATGGTGGTTTAAGAAGACATGCATTTTAGCTTCACCTGAGTGCAATGTAAACAAGTATAGTGTCTTGGCAAGTCAGATAATAATGTTAAGTGGTATTAAAGATTATATGTTTCATAAACCCCTCTTTGTTTAATTTTTACTTTTGTAGGGCACCCCTGGTGGATCAGATGGTAATGAATCTGCTTGCAATTCAGGACAACTTGTTCGATCCCTGGGTTGGGAAGATCCCAGTTCATCCCAAATAGATTTTGCATAATATTTAGTTTTATTTCTCAAAATTTATTTGGGATGAACTGGATGCATGCCAGCCTGTCACTAAGAATAAACTCATTTTCTTCAAGCTTATGACATAATTTTTTCATTACATGCAAAAATGACTTCAGTTGGTAACTGGCCTAACTAAGGAACTCCAAATAGATGACAATAATAACATTAACATTTTTGACAAGCAAAAGTTATCAACTTAAATGCTACAACTCTAAAACAGCTTAAATCATAAGCCTAGTTAGATGAACTACCAGTATCTACTTACTTTTGGTAGGAAATTGCATGACTTGAGTACCCTTGGTGAGCAATTGAGAGTATCTGCTGTTAAAAAAAAAAAAAAAAAAAAAAAACTCTAGACTATAATTAGCATGGGTAAATCTTATGACATAAATTTTTGTGCTCCTAATCATCCATAATTATTTCTGAAGATGATGCTGTCCACAGATGCTGCTTGGATTTAATTCTACACTGAATCATGTTGGTCAGTCATTTCTTACTGATTAGCCTCCTGAATTTGTATGAGAGTAAGCCTGCGTCTCCTTGCTTTCTATTTACCGCTAAGTTATATGACTAGTCCGTTAATCAGAAGCCTCGCATAGTTGCACTCTAGATTTTGACAAAGATCATAATCTGCAATTTCAGCCACCCACATCTTGGAAAGCTTCAGGAAAGACAGACGATGTTAAAGAAGGTTGCTCAAAATAATACATTCTTTTATCTATGTATTTCAAATTTTACCTTTAGGGAGAGTCAGGCTAAGGATGTTGCAAATCTGCTAAGATATCTGACCTGTTGTTGTTAAGTTGCTTTTTGAGTTTATGTTTAAGAGTGAGGAATATTATAAAGGACAACTTTGCTATGGTTCATTATGCTGTTAACATATCAAGTTTCTGGGACAAAAAGAAATTTAAAAATTAAATAATATATTTCATTATATACTTTATATAAGTATATAAATATTTAAAATTATATATATATATATATTTATTTATTTATTTATTCACTCAGTCATGTCTGATTCTTTGTGATATCATGGACTGTAGCACGCCAGGCTCCTCTGTCCTCCACTATGGCCCAGAGTTTGCTCAAATTCATGTCCATTGAGTTGGTGATATTATCTAACCATCTCATCTCTTGCTGCTCACTTCTCCTTTTGCCTTCAATCTCTCCTAGCATCAAGGTCTTTTACCTACTAATTACTTAAATATATATATATATATATATATATATATATATATATATATATATATAAACCAGCATTTGACTTGCTTTTGACACACAACTAATTATGGCCCTAAATCTTAAAACCAGGATGTCTAAAATTAATCATGATTTTCCCCCTCCAAATCTGTTTTCTCTTCTAGGTTCCCTAAGTAAAATGTCTTAAGCCCCAAACTAGAAAATCATTCTAAACCAGCAGTCACTTCATTGCCCATATTCAACTAACTACCTAGTTCTGACACCTGCATTTTCTAAACATTTCCCAAATCTACCATCTCTACATTCACCTCAATTAGTACAGCTCAAGGCAGAAGCATTTCTCTCTACCATTATGATAACATCCCCTAAACAGTCTCCTGGTCTCCACTAAAGCTTCTTCTCAATCCATTCTACAGTCTGCAAAATAATGTGATTTTGTCATGTAAAATGAATGAAGCCCTTGTGCTGGATGACAACATGAGCAGGCCAAGAAAGAGAATCCAAGCCACTAGTAGAATGCACGGAGCAACAGAGAATGATGAAAGAGAATGCTGAAGAGTTTGGACCAGATCAAATAATGCAGGGCTTTACAGTTAAGGACTTAAGTATTTACTCTCAGAAAGGATCGTGCTAACAAATTTTAACTAAGTAAACAACATGACTATTTCTAAAATATATTCAGCTAACAGTGGAGCCCTCTTTGTAGCAGTAACCTACAAAGAGAGGTATGAATCTGTATATTAGAAGGAAAGAAAAAAAACTATTTAGACAATCTTATCCTTTTAAACCTAATATTCATTGGAAGAATTAATGCTGAGGCTGAAACTCCAATACTTTGGTCACCTGATGCAAAGAACTGACTCATTAGAAAAGTCCTGGTGCTGGGAAAGATTGAAAGCAGGAGAAGGGGACAAGAGAAGATTAAATGGTTGGATAGTATCACTGACCTGATGGACATGAGTTTGAGCAAGCTCCAGGAGTTGGTGATGGACAGGGAAGCCTAGAGTGCTGCAGTCCATGGGGTCGCAAAGAATCGGACTCAACTGAGCAACTGAACTGATTGATACTTTTAAAAATAATGAATCAAAACACATATATTGAGATGTTGTTCAAAAATAACTTTTTGTCAAAGAAGTGATGACCCAAAGATTGTGAAAATATTTGTGTAGGTAGATGGAGACCATTTAGATTGCTATTTCATTAAATAAATATAGAGTGTATGGTATCTCATATTATGGTGGTGATGGCTAAGACAGAGTCAAATGGGTTAATAAAAGATACTTGTAAAGAGTCACTTCCCTATTATGATCTAAGTTAAAATGGATTGTGTTGTTGTTCAGTTGCTAAGTCATGTCCGACTCTTTGCAACCTCATTGACTGTAGCACGCAACCATTCTCTGTCCTTCAGTATCTCCCAGAGTTTGCTCAAACTCATATCCATTGAGTCGGTGATACCATCCAACCATCTCATCTTCTGTCACCCCCTTTTCCTCCTGCCCTCAATCTTTCTCAGCATGAGAGTCTTTTCCTATGAGTTGGCTCTTTGCATCAGGTGGTCAAATTATTGGAGCTTCAGTTTCAGAAGTAGTCCTTCCAATGAATATTCAGGGTTGATTTCATTTAGGATTCACTAGTTTGCTCTCCTAGATGTTCAAGGGACTCTCAAGAGTTTTCTTCAGCAGCACAATTTGAAAGCCTCAATTCTTCAGTCCTCAGCCTTCTTTATGGTCCAACTCTCACATCCCTACATGACTACTGGAAAAACCATAGCTTTAATTATATGTACCTTTGTCAACAAAGTGATGTCTGTACTTTTTACTATGCTGTCTAGATTTGTCATAAATTTTCTTCCAGAGAGTAAGTGTCTTTTAATTCTGTAGCTTCAGTCACTGTGTGCAGTGATTTTGAAGCCCAAGAAAATAAAATCTATTACTGTTTCCACTTTTTCTACATCTATTTGCCATGAATTGACAGGACCAGATGATCTTAGTTTTTAAATGTTCAGTTTGAGCCGACTTTTTAGCTCTCTTCTTTCACTCTCATCAAGAGACTCTTCCTCTTTGCTTTCTGCCATTAGAGTGGTATTATCTGCATATCTGAGGTTTTTGTTATTTCTACTAGTAATCTTGATTCCAGCTTGTGAGTCATTCAGTCTGGCATTTCTCATGATGTACTCTGCATAGAGGTTAAATAAGCAGGGTGACAATACACTGCCTTGACATACTCCTTCCCCAATTTTTAATGTCAGCTGTTCCATGTACAGTTCTAACTGCTGCTTCTTGCCCCATGTACAAGTTTCTCCAGAGGCAGGTAAGGGGATCAGACCTCTCAGTCTCTTTCAGAATATTCCACAGTTTGTTGTTATCCACACAGTCAAAGTTTGGCATAGTCAGTGAAGCAGAAGTAAATATTTTTCTGGAATTTTCTTGCTTTTTCTGTGATCCAACAGATGTTGGAAATTTGATCTATGGCTCCTCTGCCTTTCCTAAATTCAGCTTTCTCTTCTGGAAGTTCTCAGTTTGTGTAATGCTGAAGCCTAGCTTGAAGGATTTTCAGTATTACCTTGCTAGCATGTGAAGTGAGCACAGCTCTATGGTAGTTTTAACACTACTTGGCATTCCCTTTCTTTGGGATTGAAATGAAAATTGACCCTTTCCAGTTCTGAGACCACTGCTGAGTTTTGAAAATTTGCTGGTATATTGAGTGCAGCATGTATATGGCATCATTTTTAGGATTTTAAATAGCTCAGTTGGCATTCCATCACCTCCGCTCATTCATAGTAATACTTCCTAAGGCCCATTTTACTTTATGCTCCAAGATGTTTGGCTCCAGGTGAGTGACCATACCATCATGGTTATCTGGGTCTTTAATAACTTTTTTATACTTCTTTTGTATATTCTTGCCACTTTTTCTTAATCTGTTCTTCTTCTGTTATGTCCTTGCCATTTCTTTCATTTATTGTGCCTATCTCTGCATGCAATGTTCCCTTGGTATCTCCAATTTTCTCGAATATATCTCTCATCTTTCCTATTCATGGGGAAAGAGTAAATTAGCCAAGATGGCATGTTCAGGCTCTGTTGCCACATGTTTTGTAAATAATGATCATGTAACAGCTGAGATCATTTATAGCACTGCACATGTGTGTCACGAGGTACTCGCTTGGTCACGAGTTACTTTGTGCTGTACATATGTATGAGCTTCACCGATAAAGTGAGGGGAATTACTGCTGTGTCACGGTTGTGTCTCTTGGGTCAGCCATGAGAGGAGAGAATATAGTGTGAATGCTGCTACAGCTATTTCATCAGCCAGGAGAAAATATTGGTGTGGCTACTGTGTCATCCAGGAGAGAGGTTGTGTGTAGTTATGTTGTGTTATGTTATGTCTACTGTTCCAGCTGTTGTGCCAGCCAGAGGAGAATAGATGTGTCTGCAGTTCCTAACACTCCTGGCATCTTCTTCAGGCCTCTTAGCTTGCACCTTGCCTACCCTGGATTCAGCAAATAGTGTAGACAGTGAGATACAGCAAAACAACTGGTGTTAAAAACAGGATCGGCCAGCAATACACTATTCTGTTGTTTTCCTCTATTTCTTTACATTGTTCACTTAAGGCTTTCTTATCTCTCCAGAATTCTGAATTCAATTGAGTATATCTTTCCCTTTCTCCTTTGCTTTTTGCTTCTCTTCTTTTCTCAGCTATTTGTAAGGCCTCCTCAGACAACCATTTCTCCTTCTTGCATTTCTTTTGCCTTGGGGTTTTGATCACCACCTCCTGGATAATGTTACAAACATCTGTTCCTAGTTCTTCAGGCCTGTGCCAGATCTAACCCCTTGAATCTATTTGTTACCTCTTCTGTATAATCATAAGGGATTTGATTTAGTTCATACCTGAACAGCCTAGTGGTTTTCCCTACCAGTTTCATTTTAAGCATGAATTTTCCAATAAAGAGCTGATGATCTGAGTCACAGTCAGCTTCAGGTCTTGTTTTTGCTGAATGTACAGAGCTTCTCCATCTTTGGCTGCAAAGAATGCAATCAATCTGATTTCAGTATTGACTGTCTGGTGATATCCATGTGGTTTAAAATAGATTACAAAAGCACTGAAATATTTTCTAGTGATAGTAAACACCACTTTGACACACAGAGTTCAGGAAGGTTAAGGTTTAATGATTTTGTGCCTTTTATATTATGTTTATCATACTGTTTTGTGAATCAGAAAATAAAAGAAATTGAGACTAAAACTTGAAAAGCTTATAAAATTAACCATAATCTCATAAAAGAATTAGAAAAGTCACCTGAAGCTTCAGACTTGTAACAATGAAGAGAGATGGCTAAGAGTCAATCTAGCTAAGCTCTAAGTAACAACTTAAGAGTTTTATAGTAGTAAACAGCCTTATTGGAGAAGGCAATGGTACCCTACTCCAGTGTTCTTGCCTGGAGGATACCAGGGATGGGGGAGCCTAGCAGGCTGCTCTCTATGGGGTCGCACAGGGTTGGAGAGGACTGAAGCAACTTAGCAGAGCAAATAGACTTATTTGTTTCACAGTCAAGTTTGGACTTATTTTTCTTGATGATTTTTTTTTGGATATTTACTAGCCATTTCTTGTTACAAATGTTCTCATGTGTCAAATATGATCCCTTGCTTTAAAATCCCTCTAAAATTTTTCCCATTTGACATAATACACTTATGCTTCTAAAAACTCCAAAAAGTAAATAGATTTGTTTTGATTTGTGAAACAAAATAACAATTTTTATTTCTTCTAAATCTACCTTAATTATTTTACATTGCTTTGCAATTTTTTATGTTTTAAGAAATGCACAATAGATGATTGGAACCCAGGATGGGAGATCTGTTAATATTTTGAACTATATATATATAAAATATTTTATTAAAATAAATTTATGCTATATTATGTGTAGAAAAAAACCCTATAAAATACTGTTGCAGAAACCAGTAATCGAGAAACCAAGCACCACACCCAAAGAGCTGGAGAACTCAGGTTTATTACGCTGGCGGGCCCAAAGGAGTTAACACTCCAAGCTCTGAACCGTGCACAAACGGGTTACAGAGTTTTTATAGACCAACTACAGTGGGCAACACCAGCTGCTAATAGGCTAGTTTAAACTAAGGGGTTTGAGGGTGCGGGAACAGCAGTCAAGACAGGGAGGGGGCTGCCTGACCTTTACAGGGACAGGCATGATTAAGCAGCTTTGCAGGGGCTGGGCAATTGCAAAGAGCAGGACAAGGGTGAGTGAGACAAGCTCCAGTTCCTAGTGTTGTAAGTCCCCACTTTCTGAAACTATGTGATCTACATGATCCAGACTTTGTAAGGAGCAAGCTGAATTACAGAGGCAGAATGAACAGGAGGTTATGTAAAATTTTAATTTTTCCTCTTCAATGCAAGCTCTTCACACCTTAGAATGTTCATAGGAAAAGATAATCCACAGAAAAAACACATGCTATTTTAAAGGACTTTCATATTTGCCACCACAAATATATCAATATTTTGCTTTTATTTAAATTTTTATATATTATCCTCTTTTAGCCATTAACCTGATGGGTAAAATAAGCAAGGTTTTTAAAAATGATTACTTTGTTTATAATTATCATCATATTTGTGGAAATACATCTAAGACATCAATTCTATAAACTTACTCCTTGTCTATTACTTTGATGAACTGAAAACTGCCTTTTAAGTAAGTTAAAAGCTGAAACTTTGTTTCACATTATCTTTATTAATTATTCTCACTGTAAAAATGATACACTTAGAAAAAGCATATTTAAATATAATTCTCCTGAATTGTTTTCAAAACCATACCTACAATTTATGATAACACCTTTTCAGAATGCCAGTTAATATTTTTAAAGTTTTTGAGTAACATATTTATAGCTTTTACAGAGGTACAAAATTCAAATATTAAGTATATTTCAAATTTCAGCTCTTTATGAAAATCACTATGAGTGCAGAGATAAACTACATTTCAGTAGCAAGCTAGAGGTTTGTCAGTGAACCTTTTCAAACTATTCACATTATTTTCTGATGGCAAAGACATCTCAAAAGAAGCGTGATATGGTCTATGAATACCATCAAACCTCCTTGCTGTCTTACATTCAGCAATTGATGGTAGATTTGCTTTTTATGACAAGATGAATATATTCCAAATGCAGCTGTTATAAAAGTAGCTGACATTATGAATAAGAAATGGGAAGAAGGGCATTTCCATTGAAACTAATTTTAGGGAACCAGACAGGCATCAGTTTTACTCAGAAGAGTGAAGGATTATCTGCAAATGGTGATATAGATTGTGTTAAAACTACCAGTGTCCCTTTATTAGCCACAGCTTTCTAGGCATGCTAGATTAACCTTAAAATTTTGTTCACAGAATCTTGGGAACCTTCTTGATCTCATGATGCTTGAAAACTATATGAGAGCAGGTGAAACAATGCCTCAAGCTCCAGTTAGTATAAACTTTGAGAATAGTACACATATATAATATCTACCTGTTCACAACATATTATTGTTGAGATACCCTTCATGCATCATTCATTATCATTGAGCATAAAGCTGTAGAAGTCAAAGAATGCACTTTTAGGAGAGTGCAAGGAAGAGTTTATCATGGCTAGAAATTCCAGACCAAAGGTGCTTTCCCACAAGATGATGTTAATCCTAAAGATTTTCACCAAACATGCTCAAAGGTTTAGAATAATACATTTGAGAATATTGTAATAAATAAAAGAATATCTCAGCTGGTAAACCAATTATATAACATATAATCATATTTAAGTATTAGAGCTAGCATACAATATCTGAGGTGAAAATATGCACTGGATATACTGTAACATTTTAGTTCAGTTCAGTCTCTCAGTCATGTCCGACTCTTTGTGACCCCATGAACTGCAGCATGCCAGGTCTTCCTGTCCATCACCAACTCCCGAAGCCCACCCAAACCCATGTCCATTGTGTCGGTGATGTTAACCAACAATTTCATCCTCCATTGTCCCCTTTTCCTCGTGCCCTCAATCTTTCCCAGCATCAGGGTCTTTTCAAATGAGGCAGCTCTTCCCATCAGTGGCCAAAGTATTGGAGTTTCAGCTTCAACATCAGTTCCTCCAATGAACACCCAGGACTAATCTCCTTTAGGATGGATGGGTTGGATCTCCTTGCAGTCCAAGGGACTCTCAAGAATCTTCTTCAACACCACATTTCAAAAGAATCAATTATTCTGTGCTAAGCTTTCTTTGTAGTCCAAATCCAACATCCATACATGACTACTGGAAAAACCATAGCCTTGACTAGATGGACCTTTGTTGGCAAAGTAATGTCTCTGCTTTTTTAAATGTGATCTAGGTTGGTCATAACTTTCCTTCCAAAGAGCAAACATCTTTTAATTTCATGACTGCAATCACCATCTGCAGTGATTTTGAAACCCCCCAAAATAAAGTTTGACACTGTTTCCACTCTTTCCCCATCTATTTCCCATGAAGTGATGGGACCAGATGCCACAATCTTAGTTTTCTGAATGTTGAGCTTTAAGCCAACTTTTGCACTCTTCTTTTACTTTCATCAAGAGGCTTATTAGTTCTTCTTCACTTTCAGCCATAAGAGTAGTGTCATCTGCATATCTGAGGTTATTGATATTTCTCCTGGCAATCTTGACTCCAGCTTGTGCTTCTTCCAGCCCAGCATTTCTCATGATGTACTCTGCATATAAGTTAAATAAACAGGGTGACAATATACAGCCTTGACGTACTCCTTTTCCTATTTGGAACCAGTCTGTTGTTTCATTTCCAGTTCTAACTGTTGCTTCCTGACCTGTATACAGGTTTCTCAAGAGGCAGGTCAGGTGGTCTGGTATTCCCAACTCTTTCAGAATTTTCCATGGTTCATTGTGGTCTACACAGTCAAAGGCTTTGGTACAGTCCATAAAGCAGGAATGGATGTTTTTCTGGAAATCTCTTGCTTTTTCAATGATCCAGCAGATGTTGGCAATTTGATCTCTGGTCCCTCTAGCTTTTCTAAAGCCAGATTGAACATCTGGAAGTTCAGGGTTCACATATTGTTGAAGCCTAGCTTGGAGAATTTTGAGCATTACTTTACTAGCCTGTGGGATGAGTGCAATTGTGTAGTAGTTTGAGC
The DNA here is from genome assembly GCF_023699985.2 of Odocoileus virginianus. Lineage (NCBI taxonomy): Eukaryota > Metazoa > Chordata > Mammalia > Artiodactyla > Cervidae > Odocoileus > Odocoileus virginianus. Next base: position 54,429,099 of record NC_069675.1, on the reverse strand, counting down.
ATTCTTTGGGATTACCTTTCTTTGGGATTGGAATGAAAACTCACCTTTTTTCACTCCTGTGGCCACTGCTGTATTTTCCAACTTTGCTGACATATTGAGTGCAGCACTTTCACAGCATCATCTTTTACAGTTTGAAATAGCTCAACTGGAATTCCATTGCCTCCACTAGCTTTTTTTGTAGTGATGCTTCCTAAGGCCCACTTGACTTCACATTTCAGGATGTCCAGCTCTAGGTGAATGTGACTGATCACACCATTGTGATTATCTGGATCATGAAGATTTTTTTTTGTACAGTTCTTCTGTGTATTCTTGCCACCTCTTCTTAATACCTTCTGCTTCTGTTAAGTCCATACCATTTCTGTCCTTTATTGAGCCCATCTTTGCCTAAAATGTTCCCTTGATATCTCTAATTTTCTGGAAGAGATCTCTAGTCTTTCCCATTCTGTTGTCTTCCTCTATTTCTTTGCATTGATCGCTGAGGAAGGCTTTCTTATCTCTCCTTGCTATTCTTTGGAATCTGCATTCAAATGGGTATATCTTTCCTTTTCTCCTTTGCTTTTCACTTCTCTTCTTTTCACAGCTATTTGTAAGGCCTCCTCAGAAAGCCATTTTGCTGTTTTGCATTTATTTTTCTCGGGGATAGTCTTGCTCCTTGTCTCCTGTACAATGTCATGAACCATCATCCATAGTTCATCAGGCACTCTGTCTATCAGATCTATGTCCCTTAAACCTATTTCTTACTTCCACTGTATAGTCATAAGTGATTTGTTTTAGGTCATACCTGAAGGGTCTGGTGGTTTTCCCCACTTTCTTCAATTTCAGTCTGAATTTGCCAATAAGGAGTTCATGATCACAGTCTGCTCCCAGTCTTGTTTTTGCTGACTGTGTAGAGCTTCTCCATCTTTGGCTGCAAAGGACATAAGCAATCTGATTTCAGTGTTGACTATCTGGTGATTTCCATGTATAGAGTCTTCTCCTGTGTTGTTGGAAGAGGGTGTTTGCTATGACCAGTGCATTGTCTTGGCAGAACTCTACTAGCCTTTTCCCTGCTTCATTCTGTACTCCAAGGCCAAATTTGCCTGTTACTTCAGATGTTTCCTGACTTCCTACTTTTGCATTCCAGTCCCCTATAATGAAAATTATATACTGTATAGTATAATGGTAAACAGAGACTTAGTGAACTTGAAGTTAGATTAACACAACTTATCCTACCTGAACAAAGAGATTCAAAAACAATTGAAAAATTTGAGAAAAGTTTCAAGGATCCTTATGAGGCATTATGAAAAGACTGACAATATAAATATTTGTCAATTGTGTTAGTAACATATATTACACATATACATACATACTACATATATATGTATATGTATGCATACATGTGTATGTATATATATGCATACGTGTGTATATATGTATGTGTGTGTGTGTATATATATATATATATATATATATATATATAGTATGATTGATAGTAACTCCTAGAAGAAGATAAATTTCCCTGATAGCTCAATTGGTAAAGAATCCACCTGCAGTGCAGGAGACTCTGATTCAATTCCTGAGAAGAAAGACAATAGGTCAATAAAATATTATATTTAAATAATATCAGGCAAAATGTTCCCAAATTTAGTGAAATATTTAAATTTAAATAACAATAAACAAAAGAACTTTGAATTCCCTAGATAAATTACACTTAGTCATGATTGTTTGCTTTGAAATTCTGATAATTTAAAATATAGATATATGTGTTTATGACAGATATTAGTCTATTTTTATTTTCCTATAATGTCTTTAGTGTGATTATCTGAGAAGTTCTGACCTTGTTAAGGACAGTTGAAAACTGTCCCCTTCTTATCTGTGTTCATAGTTTTTATAGAATAAGTATTGTTTCCTCTATAAATATTTTGTAAGGTTATGCAGAGTCTTCCATCAAATCCACTTTTATTTATTGACATGAATTTAAGGGTAAACTCAATTTCTTTAATATATAGTACTTATGTATCTATTTTTAATGTGAAATATGATACTCTGTCTTTTGAGAATTTTCTATTTTATAAAAATTATCAAATTTACAGACAGAGTTGTTTTTAGTATTCATTAATTCTGTTTACTCTTTCCATGGTAATGATAGACTCAATTTTATTTTTTAATATTTATGATCTGTGCTTTTTTTTTTCTTGTGGTGAGAGTTTTATCAATTTAATTATTTTTCAAAGAAGCAGGTTTGGTTAATTAATATTCTGTATTGTGCTTTTAATTTTCAGTTTCTGCTCTTATATTTACTATTCCCTTCCTTATTCTTGCCTTGAGTTTAATTTGCTCCTCTTTTTCCTGTTTCTTAATGTGGGACCTTAGATCAATGAATTGAGACCTGCATGTCTTTGAAACATAAGCCTGAAATGTTATAATTTTTGCAGTAATAATGACTTTGCCAAATGAAGATATGTTGTGTCTTCATTTTCAACCAACTCAAAATATATTCTAATTTCTCTTGTGATTTTATTTTTGAACCATGGTGTATTTAGAAGTGTGTTGTTTTAACTTAAAATATTAATATTTGAGATTTTCCATAAATTTATCTGTTATCAATATTTAGTTTAATCTGTTTTAATCTGGGGAAAAACACTTCATATAATTTAATTTTTTCAAATTTGCTAAGCTTTGTTTTATGTCTTAGAAAAATGTTCTGTTTGTGAATGTTCCAGGTGAACATATTTTAAAATGCATATTTGGCTGCTATGGGTGAAGTGTTCTATGCATGTTAACTGATATGTTGTTAGGGTTGTTCAGGGCTTTTATATATATATAATCACACTGATTTTTTTATGTACTAGTTCTTCTGTTATTCTACTAATTACTGAAAGATAATGTTAAGCAGGAAGTTGGGTATGAGCAAGGAGGGGTGGCCTAGCCAAAAATGATTCAAGATTATCTCTAAACCCCACCCCAGACACGCCTCAGTGTGGCCCAGAGGAGCTCACAGATATGCTACAAAATAATCATAGAGATGGGCCAACTCTGACACATGCGCCCTAGATGCACAGTGGATACAAATAACTACAGGGGCTTCTCCAACTTCCACATATGAACCCTTGATACACAGTTGTGTCCTCAGGTGACCTTAGACAGCAGGAAGCCAATTAAAGGTTCATAAATATTCTATACATGCATACATCTGACTATAACAGATTGAATTATGAAAAGACATGCACAATAGAGCTGTGGTTATGTAACTTGCAGAAGAAGTGAAAGTCGCTTAGTCGTGTCCGACTCTTTGCAGCCCCATGAATTGTATAGTCCATGGAATTCTCTACTCACTTGAGTGTGTAGCCTTTCCCTTCTCCTGGGGATCTTCCCGACACAGAGATTAAACCCAGGGCTCCCACATTGCAGGCGGATTCTTTACCAACTCAGCCACAAGGGAATTCCAAGATTACTGGAGTGGGTAGTCTATCCCTTCTCCAGCGGATCCTCCCTACCTAGGCATCAAACTGAGATCTCCTGCATTGCAGACTGTCAATCAAAACTCTCAGTGCACGCCCACCTGGATGAACATCTCAAAGCCCTGTCTTGAAAAAACCGCATACCTCATCATTCTGACACCAGAGCCTCTCTTGGCTTGGCCCACCTCTCTGCTGAGGTGTCCTTTATGTTCTTCCTTCAATAAACCAGGATCCAGTGCCTCTCCTGGCTTGGCCCACCTCTCTGCTGAGGTGTTCTTTATGTTCTTCCTTCAATAAACCAGGATGCAGAGCCTCTCTTGGCTTGGCCCACCTCTCTGCTGAGGTGTTCTTTATGTTCTTCCTTCAATAAACCAGGATCCAGTGCCTCTCCTGGCTTGGCCCACCTCTCTGCTGAGGTGTTCTTTATGTTCTTCCTTCAATAAACCAGGATCCAGTGCCTCTCCTGGCTTGGCCCACCTCTCTGCTGAGGTGTTCTTTATGTTCTTCCTTCAATAAACCAGGATCCAAAGTCTCTCTTGGCTTGGCCCACCTCTCTGCTGAGGTGTTCTTTATGTTCTTCCTTCAATAAACCAGGATCCAGTGCCTCTCCTGGCTTGGCCCACCTCTCTGCTGAGGTGTTCTTTATGTTCTTCCTTCAATAAACCAGGATCCAGTGCCTCTCCTGGCTTGGCCCACCTCTCTGCTGAGGTGTTCTTTATGTTCTTCCTTCAATAAACCAGGATCCAGTGCCTCTCCTGGCTTGGCCCACCTCTCCCTTGAGCTGCTTTTCCAGTTGTTTCATCACTAACCTTGTTTTTGCCATGGGCAAGACCTCAGATTCTTCTTTGTATCCTTACTGAGAACAGAAGCCCACAGGGGAGGGTCCTTTTCAATGCTCCCTATATCCACTAATAAGTAACTACATATATCATGATGGATTTATCTATTTTGCTTTGCATTCTTTCAGTTTTGCAATTTTGAGAATTTTTTTATTAGTTGCTTTCACTTTTAGTGTTATTTTATATTCATTGGAAATTGATTTCTTTGTCCTTGAATAACGATCTTCTGGACCTAGTACCTTTTGTATTAAAATACATTTCTTCCCATATTAATATAAATATTCCAGCTTTTAAAAAAATTAGATTGGTATTTTTCCATCATTTCAGTTCCACTCATATATAACTTTATAATTAAAGTGGATTTCTTATAAATAGCATATAGGTGGATTTTTTTTCCAATTTGAAAATCTCTATCTTTTATTGGTGTGTTTAGACAGTATACCTGAATGGAGTCATTGAGGCTTTTGATTAATATTTATCTAACTCTGAGTTGTTTTTCTGTCAGTCGCATCAGTTTTTGTCTTTTGTGTTCTTTTGGATTATTTTTAATTCCTTTTTTCTCCACAGTTGGCTTAATTTTTTTCTCTTTTAAAAATTTTAGGGACCTCATGTGGTCTGGACATGCTGGGTGGAGATGACAGCGGCCTGAGCGGAGGCCAGAGTATCAGTACAGAATGGTGCTGAGGAGCCTAGTGGAAGTTTGGTGGCCAAAGGCAAGGCTGGAGAAGGGTCTGGCCCAGTGGAACCATGGCAGCAGACCTGCTAGGTCCTTGGTGATGAAAGATGTGGAGACACTTCTATCTCCCTTGTATAGTTGATAGTTTGGGTGGTGAAGAGATGGCTGACAGTGTCAAAACCTTTCTGCAGAGCCTTCCCAGGGGAATCAAAGGCTCCATCTGGGGAATTTCTATTAATACCATCTCAAAGCTAGATGCTTGAATTCAGCAAGAGAGAGAGGAACAGTGGAAAAAGAACAAGCAGGATCCTGGCGCAGAGGAGAGTCCAGAGTATAATAAGGAAGCAGGAGTGTGAACCATGAATTGTCAGTAGAATTTTTCAGTGCTGTACTTAGAATACTGGTGTTGTTCTGGTTCAGTCTCCCTTGTTTTATTGAGTGTTTATTCCCGTGCTTCAATCAGTAATGGCCCAAATTACTGGTGACCCATCACGACATAGGGACGTTTGTTTGCAGTTGGAATTCTTCCTCACATCAAATTTCAGAGTTCTTTGGGTGCTCCTCCTGTTTGTATTTAGCAAAGCTGTAAACACTATTTTGTTTCAGGACATAGCTGAGCTGACATTTGCGGTATCAGAGAGGAAGCCTCACCATTCCCTAGCATCAGCTGAATAATAGCTGATATGCTCTTCAACCTTGTGCTGCAGGCTCTCTTCCTCCTCCAGAAGATGTTTGTGAGTCTCTTTCCCATCCATCTTGCTAGTCAGCTGGTTGGCCTCCTGTATATGTCTCTTCTCTACTCACTACACTGCTTTGAATATCATTGATTCAATAAAGGAACTGAAATGCACCAGCAGTTGCCAAACAGAAAGTGGCTTTACTACTTTGGATTCAGTTTGCCCTTGGTTTTCTCACAGCGATGAAGTCCTCTTACACAGTCAATGGATGCCTCTGGTCTATCCTCTTTCCTTTATTCATTATAGCACCCATGAAGCAAAGATCTCTGAAAAGCATATCTTTTTCAATTGCACCTCTTCTCCTTGGTGGTTTTCTTAAGCAACAGAGTCCTCCATAAGATGGTCTACCTGCAGTCTGCCCTCAATAGCTCCACTTCTGCAGAGACATTCCCCTCACCCCACCCATCTTCTGCAAACTGAAGCTGCTGCTGGTCCCTGGAGTCATCTGCCAGCCAGTGGAGATGGGTGGGATCGGAAGGAATCCATGGCAGTTCTTTACCTTGTTCACTTCTCCAACCAGGAAAGGCAGGATCCACTGTGCCAAGGGCCCGGTGCACATGCGCTTCTCTCTGAGGAATGGGGATTTTTGTCTCTGGTGCAGGTTAGGCAGAATCTTCTTGCATGGATTTTAAACACCAGTGAAAAGTGAAAGGACCACAAGTTTTTCTGCAGCTCTTTTCTAGCATCTGCCAGCCCCACACCTGGACTGATTTCAGGACTTTTTCTCCCTGTGCCATTTAACCTCTCGCTTGTCTTTCCTGCCTTCACCCACCCTTGGATGAACAGATTTTTTAAATTCTAGCCGTTGTATTCTGTGGACCTGTTATTTTTGTCTTCTGTGAAGCACATATATTGGATGTGGGAGGTAAAAGAGACTGCTGTTTCAGATCGCTCCCTTTATAGCCATCACTGTCTTGTTTTCTGTAACTTGGGTTAGATTTTGATTTCTTGCTCCACTGCAAAAAAAGAAAAAAGAAAAATTAAAAAAAAATGAGACTTAGGAGATTGCACAGGATTAAAGATCTCACAATCAGATCTGCTGGGTTTTGAGGAGTGATTTTCCTTCTTCGCCTCAAAAGAGAAAAAGACTTTCCCCCCACCCCCCAGTTGTACACTTAAAGATCCTCCAACTGTAAAAATGAAGAGTGAAAGTGTTAGTCTCTCAATTTTGTCTGACTCTTTGCAACCCCATGGACTGTGGCCCACCAGGATCCTCTGTCCATGGAATTTTCCAGCCTAGAATACTGGAGTGAGTAGCCATTTCCTTCTTCAGGGGATCTTCCTGACCCAGGGATTGAACCTAGGTCTTCTGCATTGCAGGTGGATTCTTTGCTGCAAATATAAGCAAATGTAATTTTAATTACATTTCCAAAATCTTTTTTGCCATATGCTGTTGTTGTTCAGTCACTAAATTGTGTCTGACTCTTTGCAACTCCATGGACTGCAGAACACCAGGCTTCCCTGTCCTTTACTACCTCCCTGAGTTTGCTCAGACTCATGTCAATTGAATTGGTGATGCCAGCCAACCATCTCATCTTCTGTCAGCCCTCCCTCCTGCCCTCTATCTTTCCCAGCATCAGGGTTTTTCCCCAGTGAGTCAGATGGTTGAAGTACTGGAGCTTCAGATTTAGCATCAGTCTTTCAATGAATATTCAGGATTGATTTCCTTTAGGATGGACTGGTTTGATCTCCTTGCAGCCCAAGGGACTCTCAAGAGTCTTCTTCAGCACTACAGCTTGAAATCATCAGTTCTACAGCACTCAGACTTCTTTATGGGCAACTCTCACATCCATACCTGAGTACTGAAAAACCATAGCTTTGCCTATGTGAACCTTTGTCTGCAAAAGTGATGCCTTGGTTTTTAACCATGCTGCCTAGTTTTGGCATAGATTTTCTTCCAAGGAGCAAGCATCTTTTAATTTTATGGCTGCAGTCACCATCCACAGTGATTTTGGAGCACAAAAAAATAAAATCTGTCACTGTGTCCACTTTCCCCCAAAAAAATTTGCTATGAAGTAATGAGACCAGATGCCATGATCTTCGTTTTTTGAATGTTGAGTTTTAAGTCAGTTTTTTCAGTCTTCTCTTTTACTCTCATCAAGAGGCTTTTTAGTTCATCTTCACTTTCTGCCGTTAAAGTGATATCATCTGTGTATCTGAAATTTGTTATATTTCTGCAACCAATATTGATTCCAGCTTGTGATTCATCCATCTCGGTATTTTGCATGATGTACTCTGCATATAAGTTAAATAAGCAGTGTGACAGTATACAATCTTGACTTACTCCTTTCCCAAGTTTGCCAAGTAAAGTAACATAATTAAGGGAGTACAATTCATATTTACAAATCTTCCTCACATTCAAGGAGTAAGAATTATGCAAGATTTGTCAACTAGTGTACAGAAATATGAAATTTTCTTAGAGTTCATTCTGTAGAGAATCTCACTATTACATAATCTTATTTCTGTCTTCCTATCATTTCAGTTTTTTTTTTTTTCTTTTCCTATTTTATACTTTTTTCTCAACTGAGAAAACTCCCTGCAGAGGATAAATAGTCATTGCTTTTTATATTTACTCCAGGGCAGAAAATTCCTATATAATACTAATCTCATAAAGTAATCATCATCCCCTAAGTTTCTCAATAACAATGACACTCGATAGGTAATTCCCCAGGATGATCTATATAGTATCCAGATCCTAAATACATCATCTCAACAATGACCTTAGACAAATATCTTTTATTAGTTTCTTGGGGGTATTGTGATTGAGTACCACAAACTAGGTAGCTTAAACAACAAAAGTCTGTCACATAGTCCTAGAGACTAGGATCTCAAAATCAAAATGTCAGCAGTGATTTTCTCTCAGAGAGCTGTGAGGGAAAAACCTATTCCATGCCTCTTCTTTACTTTGTGGTAGCCTCAGGCATTCCTTGCCTTATAGATGATATTTCCCCTGTGTATTCATGTTATTTTCCTTCTCTGTATGCCTCTGTGTCCAAAATCACACTTTTCATAAGGAAACCAGTCATAAAGGATTAAGGCCCACTAAGTCAATGGCACCCCACTCAAGTACTCTTGCCTGGAAAATCCAATGTACGGAGGAGCCTGGTAGGCTGCAGTCCATGTGGTCGCGAAGAGTTGGACTTAACTGAGCGACTTCACTTTCACTTTTATGCATTGGAGAAGGAAATGGCAAACCACCCCAGTGTTCTTGCTTGGAGAATCCCAGGGATGGGGTCGCATAGAGTCGGACACGACTGAAGTGACTTAGCAGCAGCAGCATACTGATCTAATCCTGAGTTAATTAGTGCTATAAAGACCCTACCTCTAGATAAGCCAAAGCAAAAACAATACCCAGTTATGGATGTGACTGGTGATAGAGGCAAGGTCTGATGCTGTAAAGAGCAATATTGCATAGGAACCTGGAATTTTAGGTCCATGAATCAAGGCAAATTGGAAGTGGTCAAACAGGAGATGGCAAGAGTGAATGTCAACATCCTCAGGAATCAGCAAACTAAAATGGACTGGAATGGGTGAATTTAATTCAGATGACCATTATATCTACTACTGTGGGTGGGAATCCCTTAGAAGAAATGGAGTAGCCATCATGGTCAACAAAAGAGTCCAAAATGCAGTACTTGGATGCAATCTCAAAAATGACAAAATGATCTCTGTTCATTTCCAAGGCAAACCATTCAATATCATGGTAGTCCAAGCCTATACCCCAACCAATAACACTGAAGAAGCTGAAGTTGAATGATTCTATGAAGACCTACAAGACCTTTTAGAACTAACACCCAAAAAAGATGTGCTTTTCATTATAGGGGACTTGAATGCAAAAGTAGGAAGTCAAGAAACACCTGGAGTAACAGGCAAATTTGGCCTTGCAGTACAGAATGAAGCAGAGCAAAGGCTAATAGAGCTTTACCAAGAGAATGCACTGGTCATAGCAAACACCCTCTTCCAACAAAACAAGAGAAGACTCTACATATGGACATCACCAGATGGTCAACACCGAAATCAGATTGATTATATTCTTTGAACCCAAAGATGGAGAAGCTCTATACAGTCAGCAAAAACAAGACCAGGAGCTGACTGTGACTCAGATCATGAACATTGTCAAATTCAGACTTAAACTGAAGAAAGTAGGGAAAACCACTAGACCATTCAGGTATGACCTAAATCAAATCCCTTATGACTATACAGTGGAAGTGAGAGATAGATTTAAGGGACTAGATCTAATAGACAGAGAGCCTGATGAACTATGGACGGAGGTTCGTGACATTGTACAGGAGACAGAGATCAAGACCATCCCCATGGAAAAGATGCAAAAAGGGAAAATAGGTGTTTGAGGAGGCCTTACAAATAGCTGTGAAAAGAAGAGAAGCAAAAAGCAAAGGAGAAAAGGAAAGATATACCCATTTGAATGCAGATTTCCAAAGAATAGCCAGGAGAGATAAGAAAGCCTTCCTCAGTGATCAATGCAAAGAAATAGAGGAAGACAACAGAATGGGAAAGACTAGAGATCTCTTCCAGAAAATGAGAGATATCAAGGGAACATTTTAGGCAAAGATGGGTTCGATAAAGGACAGAAATGGTATGGACCTAACAGAAACAGAAGATACTAAGAAGAGGTGGCAAGAATACACAGAAGAACTGTACAAAAAGATCTTCACGACACAGATAATCACAATGGTGTGATCACTCACCTAGAGCCAGACATCCTGGAATGTGAAGTCAAGTGGGCCTTAGAAAGCATCACTATAAACAAAGTTAGTGGACGCAATGGAATTCCAGTTGAGCTATTTCAAATCCCAAAAGATGACACTATGAAAGTGCTGCACTCAACGTGCCAGCAAGTTTGGAAAACTCAGCAGTGGCCACAGGACTGGAAAATGTCAGTTTTCATTCCAATTCCAAAGAAAGGCAATCCCAAAGAATGCTCAAACTACTGCACAATTGCACTCATCTCACATGCTAGTAAAGTAATGCTCAAAATTCTCCAAGCCAGGCTTCAGCAATACGTGAACCAAGAACTTCCAGATGTTCAAGCTAGTTTTAGAAAAGCTAGAAGAACCAGAAACCAAACTGCCAATATCCACTGGATCATCGAAAAAGCAAGAGAGTTCCAGAAAAACATCTATTTCTGTTTTATTGACTATGCCAAAGCCTTCCAGTGTGTGGATCACAATAAACTGTGGCAAATTCTGAAAGAGATGGGAATACCAGGCCACCTGACCTGCCTCTTGAGAAACCTGTATGCAGGTCAGGAAGCAGCAGTTAGAACTGGACATGGAACAACAGACTGGTTCCAAATAGGAAAAGGAGTACATCAAGGCTGTATATTGTCACCCTGTTTATTTAACTTATATGCAGAGTACATCATGAGAAACACTGGGCTGGAGGAAGCACAAGCTGGAATCAAGATTGCCGAGAGAAATATCAATAGCCTCAGATATACATATGACACCACCCTTATGGCAGAGAGTGAAGAGGAACTAATAAGCCTCTTGATGAAAGTGAAAGAGGAGAGTGAAAAAGTTGGCTTAAAGCTTAACATTCAGGAAACTAAGATCATGGCATCCGGTCCCATCACCTCATGGGAAATAGATGGGGAGACAGTGGAAACAGTGTTAGACTTTGTTTCTTTGGGCTCCAAAATCACTGCAGATGGTGACTGCAGCCATGAAATTAAAAAACGCTTACTCCTTGGAAGGAAAGTTATGACCAACCTAGTTAGCATATTAAAAGCAGAGACATTACTTTGCCAACAAAGGTCTATCTAGTCAAGGCTATGGTTTTTCGAGTGGTCATGTATGGATGTGAGAGTTGGACTGTGAAGAAAGCTGAGTGCCGAAAAATTGATGCTTTTGAACTGTGGTGTTGGAGAAGACACTTTAGAGTCCCTTGGACTACAAGGAGATCCAACCAGTCCATCCTAAAGGAGATCAGTCCTGGGTTTTCATTGGATGGACTGATGCTAAAGCTGAAACTCCAGTACTTTGGCCACCTCATGCGAAAAGTTGACTCATTTGAAAAGACCCTGATGCTGGGAGAGATTGAGGGCAGGAGGAGAAGGGGACGACAGAGGATGAGATGGTTGGATGGCATCACCGACTCGATGGGCATGAGTTTGAGTAAACTCCGGGAATTGGTGATGGACAGGGAGACCTGGCGTGCTGTGATTCATGGGGTGGCAAATAGCTGAACTTGACTGAGTGACTGAACTGAACTGAGCTAAGTAAGATGAAATTCTGAGATACCTGGAATTAAAATCACAACTCTTTTTTTTCCAGTGGAAGACATAATTCCACCTATAAACATATCTCTTCATGGTTTTTTTGGAGAATTTTCTACTTATGTGAAAATAAATAAAATGAGGAAAACTGAGTTAGTTGTAAAATGCAACAATGGTACCATAACATAAAATTCAATTTACAAAACATGCATTAATATTAATGTTCACAGTTTGGTCTCTCTCTCTCTCTTTTGTTCCATAGTGCAAAGAATCATCAACTGGTATTGGTGAAGCAGAAAAATAAAACAAAATCAAGACATAACAAAAAATTTCATGTTGTTTAGCAACATCAACTTGATTTTAAATATTATAGCATATAAAGGAGAACAAAATTTTCACTGTCATGTTAAATATTTACATTACAACATCTATGATAAAACCAGTTTTAATACATATATACATACAAACATTCAAATATATTTAACTCTTAAATGTTTAAATTTGAAGAAAATGTCAGGCTTTTAATTGTTCTGAATAGATAGTTTGTTTATATAACAAAGGCACTAGTTTCTTAGATAGACTCTGTAAGTACTGATACACCAAACTTTAGTAGATTCACAACAATATTCTTACTTCTCAGGAAATAATATTCTTTACCTGATAAGATCTGACCCTTTCTCAGATAAGGAAAACTTTCCATTCATATGATTTCAGTTGAAAACTTCTGAAGAATTTAGTCTAATTTATTTCTAGTCTGAGTCTTATACCTAGTGTTTTTCAGCTCTCAGGCTCATATTGCTACAAATGTCCTGTTGTTACTTTACCCTGTGGGAAGATGTTCCTCTCAAAGCATTGATAACTAACCTTCTTATCTAACACAGTAAAAGGGAAATCACACACAAAAAAAAACATGCAAAATTTATTTCTCATCATTTTATCCCCAGAAATATATATAATATTCTTGTTCCATTCTGACTAGGTGGTTTCATTCAGAGAAAACTTTGAGTTGAAGTTGAATTTATAAGCTTAATTGATTTCTTTAGCTCATTACCCCTGAATGTAGATTTTCTATATTCAAGGAGTATGAAAAATAGTTGAAAAAGAAAGAGAAGGCAGGAAGAAAGGAAGATAAAGGGAGGAAAAGTATGAATCCCAGCCTTCTTAGCAGAAATAATCAGTGCATGACACCTCCTTATCTGCCTGTTCTTCTCTGAGATTACCATTTCAGCCTCCACGCCCTTTTTTTGTTCAGTAGATTTCATATTATCAAATAACATTTATTAAAATAAAAATATATTTTCCCATTACCCCAAAAGTTGCAGAATGTGCATTTTCTTCATTGTGCATTTTTGGTAAGTGAATCATTTAGGCAATTGCTTAACTTTACTTGGATTCTCTAACCTAAATGAAAGTATAACAAGCATCTGAAGGTGTGTCTATCCTATACCTGATGTTGGGAAAGATTGATGGCATCACCAACTCAATGGACATGAGTTTGAGCAAGCTCTGGGAGATAGTGAAGGACAGGGAAACATGGCATGCTGCAATTCATGGGGTCACAAAGAGTTGGACTTAACAGAAAAACTGAACAACAGCAAGAATGGGAAGATCTGGTTTCACTCTTCACTGATAGCTCCAAATGAAATTTGCACTATGAGTCATAAGATCTAGAATCCCTAGCAACTGCCTAAGGGAAATCAAATATTCAACTAGAAAACATACTGGAACTAATGTGTAATAAGAAAATATTTGACCAATGAGAGACAAAAGATGAAAGTTCTTAGCAGATAAATGCATTTCCCTTTTTTTCTCCAGAAAAAGTGAAGCAATGATTAAGAGGTAACACATGGCCTGTTTGAAGATGACCCATTTGATCTATATAATAGTAATAGAGGCATTGTTGTCTTTATTCTATAAATAAAGAAACTTAATTAGTTCAGGCTGTTATAATAAAAATGTCATAGAATGAGTGGTTTAAACAGCAAAAATGTATTCCCCACAAATCTAGAGGCTGGGAAATCCAAGGTGGAGGAACCAGCAGACCCAGTGTCTGGTGAGAGCTCAGGTCCTAGTTCATAGATGAGAGTCTTCTTGCCAAGTTCTGAAATAGCTAGGGAGGGGATAGAGACCTCTCTGGAATCTCTTTTCTAAGACCACTAATCCCAAGCATCTTTTTTTTTCTGGGTGTTAGTTCTAAAAGGTCTTATAGGTCTTCAAAGAACCATTCAACTTCAGCTTCTTCAGCGTTACTGGTCAGGGTATAGACTTGCATTACCATGATATTGAATGGTTTGCCTTGGAAATGAACAGAGGTCATTCTGTCATTTTTGAGATTGCATCCAAGTACTGCATTTCGGACTCTTTTGTTGACTATTTTGGCTACTCCATTTCTTTTAAAAGATTCCTGCCCTCAGTAGTAGAAACAATGGTCATCTGAGTTAAATTCACCCATTCCAGTCCATTTTAGTTCGCTGATTCCTAGAATGTTGACATTCACTCTTACCATCTCCTGTTTGACCACTTCCAATTTGCCTTGATTCATGGACCTAACATTCCAGGTTCCTATGCAGTATTGCTCTTTACAGTATCCAACCTTGCTTCTATCACCAGTCACATCCACAACTGGGTGTTGTTTTAGCTTTGGCTCCATCCCTTCATTCTTTGTGGAGTTATTTCTCCACTGATCTCTAGTAGCATATAGGGCACCTACCGATCTGGGAGCGCATCTTTCAGTGTCCTATCTTTTTGCCTTTTCATACTATACTGTTCATGGGATTCTCAAGGCAAGACTACTGAGTGGTTTGCCATTCTCTTCTCCAGTGGACCGCATTCTGTCAGACCTCTCCACCATACCCAACCGTCTTGTATGGCCCCACAGGGCCTGGCTTAGTTTCATTGAGTTATACAAGGCTGTGGTCCATGTGATCAGATTGGCTAGATTTCTGTAATTACAGTTCAGTGTGTCTGCCCTCTGATGCCGTCTCTCAGCACCTACTGTCTTACTTGGGTTTCTCTTACCTTGGACGTGGGGTATCTCTTCACTGCTGCTCCAGCAAAGCAGAGTCACCGCCCCTGACCTTGGACGTGGGGTAGCTCCTCTTGGCCGCTCCTGCCCCAAAGAAACGCAATGCCAAAGAATGCTCAAACTACCGCACGATTACACTCATCTCACACGCTAGTAAAGTAATTCTCAAAATTCTCCAAGCCAGCCTTCAGTAATATGTGACCTGTGAACTTCCAGATGTTCAAGCTTGTTTTAGAAAAGGCACAGTAAACAGAGATCAAATTGCCAACATCCGCTGGATCATTGAAAAAGCAAGAAGAAAACATCTATTTCTGCTTTATTAACTATGTCAGAACCTTTGACTGTGTGGATCACAATGAACTTTGGAAAATTCTGAAAGAGATGGGAATACCAGAGCACCTGACCTGCCTCTTGAGAAACCTGTATGCTGGTCAGGAAGCAACAGTTAGAACTGGACATGGAACAACAGAGTGGTTCCAAATAGGAAAAGGAGTATATCAAGACTGCATATTGAAACCCTGCTTATTTAACTTATATGCAGAGTACATCATGAGAAACGCTGGGCTGGAAGAAGCACAAGCTGGAATCAAGATTGCCAGGAGAAATATCAATAACCTGAGATATGCAGATAATGCCACCCTTAGGCAGAAATCAAAGAACTAAAGAACCTCTTGATGAAAGTGAAAGAGGAGAGTGAAAAAGTTGGCTTAAATCTCAACATTCAGGAAACTAAGATCATGGCATCCGGTCCCATCACTTCATGACAAATAGATGGGGAAACTGGAAACAGCGGCTGACTTTATTTTTCTGGGCTCCAAAATCACTGCAGATGGTGACTGCAGCCATGAGATTAAAAGACACTTGCTTCTTGGAAGGAAAGTTATGACTAACCTAGACAATATATTAAAAAGCAGAAACATTACTTTGTCAACAAAGGTCCGTCTAGTCAAGGCTATAGTTTTTTCCAGTGGTCATGTATGGATGTGACAGTTGGACTATAAAGAAAGCTGAGCACCAAAGAATTGATGCTTTTGAACTATGGTGTTGGAGAAGACTCTTGAGAGTCCCTTGGACTGCAAGGAGATCCAACCAGTCCATCCTGAAGGAGATCAGTCCTGGGTGTTCATTGGAAGGACTGATGCTGAAGCTGAAACTCTAATACTTTGGCCACCTGATGCGGAGAGCTGACTCATGTGAAAAGACTCTGGTGCTGAGAAAGATTGAAGGCAGGAGGAGAAGGGAATGACAGAGATGAGATGGTTGGATGGCATCACTGACTCAATGGACATGAGTTTAGGTAGACTTGGAGTTGGTGACGGACAGGGAGTCCTGGCGTGCTGTGATTCATGGGGTCACAAAGAGTCGGACACGACTGAGCAACTGAACTGAACTGAATCCCAATCAAGAGGGCTCTATCCTGATGACCTAGTTAAGTTTCAAAGACCCCCACTTCATAAAACCTTAGCATTGGGAGTGACAGTTTTACCTTTATTTATTTTGAAGAAGATGTAAACATCCAGTCTATATCAGAAACAGACACAGGAAGAATTAGAATTGCAGGTGGGACAAATTCAAGGTGTAGAGTTAAGTCTCTGGAATTCCACCTTGATGTTCTTTCCTTTACACTATGGAGTCTCTGAAGATAGATGAGCAAAATAGTTTAAGCAAAAAACCCCAAATCTACTTGTGAGCCTTAACAATCCTATTTATCATGTAATCATAATTACGTTTACTAGAGAGTTGTCAAACTCCACTCAACTTCATTCAGGTGCAGGCACAACGTTTTCCTGCCCCATGAGCTGAGAAGTGAGTGAGTCATCCATGTATACCCTTCTCTTTTAGTGATGTACTGTCAGGTTCTATTCCTTTCTGACATATTGAAAATGAAAATTGAAATAAATGGGGTACAATCACTCCAGAAGAAAAGCGATATCCCTGCTGTTTTCCCCGCTATGTATAATTCCTTTCAAGGAATGGGTATAGCTTCTCCAGGATGAGTAGAAATGCACCCTACAATACAGGTTTTAAAAAGAGCTTTGCATCAGCCAGATTCCATAATTAATTAATTGAATTGGGTAATTTACTCTTCTTAACAGAATATCCTATAATCAACCCACATTTTTTCTAGCCCCAGCTGTGATTTAACTAGCAATTCTGATTAATAATTCCTCTAAATTCACTCAAATATTCACTGTCAGATGTTGTCTGCCCATATTCTTATGATCAATTCTGACTTAACTATGTTATTCTGTTTTAAATTCAATTTCACTGTTATGCTTTGAGAATTTTCTTCTAGTACAACACCCATGATTTTATTTCAGATATATTCAGCTTTACAGAACAAGTGTCCTCTAGAGTTCACTTGATTATCTGCTAAATCATAGCCATTTATGATACTGTTGATCTTCTGATTTATTGGCTGTGCATTGCTATTTGAAATAAAATAATGTGCATACAGATATGTCATGAATACATGTCCACACTCTTAACAAATTATCAATGTTAATTGAATGTCTATTATGTGCTCAGCACAGCACTCATTATGAGCTACAAAAAACACTTCAAAGGACATAAAAATACTGAATTATCAAAATAAATACTTTAAACAACAGCAAAAGTAAATAACATTTATTTAAGCAATAGTTAAGTGATATGGTAATAGCATTACATTTTACCCCTGTATCAAACATTAGCAGACATAGTTCCTTTGCCATTACCTTATAAACACACTAGGAATGTATTAATCTACAAAGTCATTGTAGCATTGGAGTACGATGTCTGCTTTTTGAGAAATAACCTTTCAACTTTTGTAATTATTATTTTTGAAAGTATATGATAAACAATCAGTACAAATAGTTCTACAAAAGCTTTCTCTAAGAGCAGTATTCTTTATGATCTCAAGCCCCCAATTTTGTTAGGTCACGCAAACATAATTTATATTAAAATTTGGATGCATTTTGGGAGCAAAAGTTGTCTAATATGAATATGGACTTTTATCATGGAAACAATGTCATGGTGGTGGTGGTAGTTTAGTCACTAAGTCATGTCCAACTTTTTGCAACCCCATGAACTCTAGCCTGCCAGGCTCCTCTGTCCATGAGATTCTCCAGGCAAGAATACTGGAGTGGGTGGCCATTTCCTCCTCCAGAGATCTTCTCGACCCAGAGGTTGAACACTTGACAGGCAGATTCTTTACCACTGAGCCACTGGGTAAGCTCAAAACAATGTCATATGATTTCTAAGTACAATGAACTTCATGGAAATGATGATGATGATGACAATGATGGATGGTGATCTTACTTTTTACTTAATTTTTTTCTTTTTCTTTAGACATTATTCAAAGCCAGGCCACTTCTGTGGGCTTTACCTGGTCTGTTTTGCTTGGTTGATTGGCTGATTTGTTTTCTAAATGATTGTGATGGCTTATAGTACTAATTTTTCAAAAATTTCCAGAAAATGTGCCTGTCACAATATATGTCAGGGAATTAGCTACATACGGATTCCTGTTGGAGTCAATTCAAATGTTTCCCAAGAATTCCTTTAGCTCTGGCTGCAAATACTACCAGTTAGTTTTTGGTGTTTATGTTCTTGAACCATGGGGTGCCCACATGTTAAATCAGCATTATTATGGGTGTTTCTGTGAGAGTGTTTTTAGATGAAGTTAACTTTAAAAATCAGTGAATTGATTCAAACAGACAGCTCTCCCTAATGTAGATGGTCCTCATCCATTCAGCTGAAGGCTCAAATAGAACAAAAAGGCAGACTCTCCCCCAAGTAAGAGAGAATTCCTGCCTGATTGCCTTAAAACTGGCCACCTTCTGACTTAAAACACTGGATTTTCCTGGGTCTTGGGACTGAAACAGCACCAACAGCATCAGCTGTTCAGGTGTTTCCAGCTTACCTGCTCACCCTGTAGATCTTAAAACTTGTCAGCCTTCATAATCATGTAAGGTAATTCTTTATTATAAATCAACCTCTCTCTCTCTTCTGTTTCTGTTCTATTTGTCTGGAAAATTCTGACTAATACTTATTCTTCGGCTCATCTCTGAAGGACATTATAGTAGTGTTTTCAAAAATACATTCTAACTAAATTCATCAATTATATGAAGATAGTATTTTTTTCTCATTTTTCATTTAATGCATATGAGTCTGCTGGACATTATATAATTATTTTATAATTGGTACTAGAGATCAAATTCCACTTCAAATCTTTTGCATAAATAAGGTAAAAAATTATATAGAATGTGTTGATTTCTCCATGCTTCTACCTAGTTGTATTACAGAGAGAACTTTCAAATGTGCTAAACTTTAGGAGGGTATATTTATTTTAAAGCTCTTTGTAAAATATCAGAATTGTTTTTGAAAAGTTATTAATTTTTCTCAGTTTCTATGTAACACAAGTATATTTAATTAAAAATGCATTTTCCCAGAAGTAAACCATTTACTTTTAAGACACCTAGGGTACAATAAAAATATTTTTGTATCCCTCAAATAAGAATGCATAGCCATATGCCATAGGATTACAGTACAACTTTCATCAGCAATCACATCTCTCAGTCTTTAAATGTCAAATTAAATTGGCATTTAAGAAAATTGCTTCAGGATATATATCACATATCTTTTAAATACTAGTTGGTATTTTTAGCCATTATTTCATTACCATGAAATTGAGTACTACTGTCCAATTAGACATTAATTACCAGTCTAAATATGGCTAATGTTCTAACCAGGATGTCACTAGGCATTTTAATTTTACTAAATTAAATGCAATGAAATTTAACTTTGCAGATTTCACAATTCAAATACACCTTTAATTATAAAGGAATGGAAGAGAACAAATGTTCTCTAACCTTGAAATTCTGGTGAAATTAAACATGATATTTAGTTGAATCACCCCAGGAGCTCAGAGGGGTGATGGCTCATTAGGTATCCTTCAGGAAATCTCCAACTCATCACTCTAAAACCTCCCCATGTTCAACAGAGCCACTGCTTCAACAACTTCAGCAGCAAAGAGTACTAACTTTTGCAAATGTCTTTCTTTTATTAAGCAAAGTATCCCCACTGTAATGTTAGTCTTTTATTTCTGCCATTTGAGGCAGAGTAGAATGAATTTATTACTCTTCAAATATTTGATGATGACTACTCTATTTCTCCCCTGTCTTACGGGTTAACTAGATATATGGCAGTACACCATCATCATTTTAGTTGCTCTCTTAGCAATCAGCATCCTTCTTAAAATGGGGGCCTCTGATATGGGAATGGTGTCACTCCAAAGTCCTTTCAATTCACATGCTTCTCTAACATAATAAACCATATCCTCTAAACATCTATCAGAAATACCTCTAAAGGCAAAGCAAGAGATGTCTTTGACATATTTTTATATCATAATATCATTTTAAGAATTCTAATTGTTTTAAGGCCCTTTAACTTGTGAGCAACAGAAATGATATGTATAGTCAAAGCTATGTTTTTTCCAGTTATCATGGACAGATGTCAGAATTGGACCATAAAGAAGGCCAATCACTGAAGAATTGATGCTTTCAAACTGTGATGCTGGAGAAGATGCTTGAGAGTCCCTTGTACTGCAAGGAGATCAAACCAGTCAATCCTAAAAGAAATCAATCCTGACTATTCTTTGGAAGGACTGTTGTTAAAGCTGAAGCTCTAGTACTTGGCCATGTGATGTGAAAAGCTGACTCATTGGAAAAGTCCCTGATGCTGGGAAAATTGAAGACAAAAGGAGAGGGGCTGTCAGAAGAGATGGTTAGATGGCATCAGTGACTCAACAGACATGAATTTGAGCAAATTCTGGGAGACAGTGGAGGACAGAGGAGCTTGATGTGCTACAGTCCGTTGGGCCACAAAAAGTAGGACATGACTTGCTGACAGAATAACAACAGTCAAGGTACTGCACATTTATTTTTCTCTTAAATTTCTACTTTTACAGATTAAAACAATAAAGTAAGTACTTAAATAAAACAAATAGGAAATTGCAAATATCAAAGTAATAACAATAACTCTTCTCTTGAGTCTATAGGCAAATTGTCCAGGAAACTTACCTTTTCTCATCTCTTCCTTATCCTAATTTCCCTTGATTTAAACATATTGTTATCTTGACACAACCAAGTTAACATGAAAATGTTTTACCTTATTTATTGTTAATCCTTACTAATGCTTCTTCTCATATCAAACATATACTAATATATTTTTTCAAGATATCACGCAGACAATATAGCTGTAGAGAATCTGTGTATGTGAAAATGTCTTTCAAATCTTAAATAAAGCTTTGTGGAATGTGGCACCCTTTGAACATAACCAATTTGGATGAAAAATAAAAATATCGGACTCATGAAAATGCTTGTTAATTTAAAAGAATGGGAACCATCAAAAGTATCAGATCAAGATCCCCTGATATGAAAGGAACTTACAGAAAGAAACAAGTAAATTTAAGTCTCCTATTTATTTTAAAGGATGTTTCTTGGGCCTGAAAGTCATTGAAGCTACAAAGCATAATGACTCAGAAGTCAGGAGAGATTTCTCTGCTATGAAAACACGAATTGAAATTCAAAAATAAATTTGTGATAATGAATGGTATAAAATTTATAATAGAAAACAAAAAATTAAACAGTGAATAAAGGGATGCATACAAAGTATCTAATGTAAATAGACTAAAGAGATAAGAAATTCAATAAATGAATGTTACACATTTGAGAAAGAAGGATAAAGAAGAGACAAATATTGATAGCAATAATTGAAGAATCATTTTTTTAATCTGAAGAAAAATAGTCATTACTATAAGTCAAACTCAATAGCAGAGGCTCCTATGAACTATTTTTACTGACTTATTTTAATTTCAAGATTAACAAAATAAATCCTACACATGCCAAGAATAAACAAAAAAGGAATTAAAGAAAACAAAGCAACAACTGAGCAAAACATTTCATGGCAAAGGCAAGGGTAAGGAATCAGTCTGGAGCACAGCTCTAAGATTCTGAGAGAATAAACAAGCCAAAAAATAAAAAAGATTTTAAAGTAAAAAGTCTCCATTCTGTCATGGACCCTAGTGATGGCTTGAAAAGAATTACCAGACACAGAGTATCACAGAAATGAGTGAGTTCATTAACAACAAAGAGCAGAGATGATGTGGATGCTGCAAGCACAGCAGGCCAACCTCCTGACAGGTAAGGGAGAGCTGATGCTTTTTGTGGCTTAGTAGCCAATTTTTGCAGCCTGAAGGCAAAGAAAATTGCTGCTGGAAATTCCTTCTGGAAGGGTGACATAAGTTGATTAGTACAAGAGCTATAGGATGAGTACAGGGGTTTTTGCTTAATATGCCATCAAGGAGCTGACCAGTAAGGATGGGTTGGTGAGGTGGAGGGCTCTTGGCAATAGTTACAATGGGGCTCAGTCAGTTCCAGAGATGACCTTGGTACAGGGCTGTGCATGTGTGGCATTGGTAAAATACCTCTTACCTGTGACCTTGGTAAAGGGTTCCATCTATTTAACCATATGTAGAAACGGCAGGAAAACAGATTACTTATATATCCTCCCCTCCAAGTTATCAGAAATATTCTTCAGAATTATTGTTGTAACCTGCATTCTATGACTGGCTGAGAAATCTAAGGACTCTGTGTCTAGTGGGAAATTCTCCACTCTCCCTTTCACTCATAAAATTCCCCATGAAGCATCCATTGTAATGCGTCTACCCTGTCCTGCTTTAGTAAGTCGAACTGTATCCTAAGGAAAATGTCCTTTTTCTAGCTCTAGAAGTTACTGGGTGATGTATTTCTCAAAAAGTTCTTCCTTTGTATAAATTTGCTCTTTTCCATGACTTTTTGAAGTTTGTTGGGGAAGACCTGTAATGCTTAGAAATATATTTTGCCTCTTGAATCTCTCTCACTCCTCCCAAATCCACCACAAATAAACATAAAATTTGTTCTTTTTTGTTTTTGTTTTGTTTTGCTTTGTCTTACTATGTAATTGCAGCTACAAGAGAAATTCTCTGTTTATCCACCTGTATCAATACTCTGGAACTAGCCTTTTCTTTTTAGACATTTTGTAAAGTTGCCACTATTGTGGGAGTAACTAATTCTATACTCTTCAGTAGAATTTTTTGCTCAATTTAGCTTCTGACAATTGGAAAAATGACTGCAGCATCCACACAACAAATGGATGGAGACTAAGTTCTGCAAGGAGTATGAAAGTGAGGCATAAGATTACAGCATGGACTCACTAGAGTCAGGTCAAAAAATCCATAAGCTAGCTTGCCAGGTTAATGCCAGCTTCTGTTCTCTTCCCAGCAAGACTGTGGAAGTTGATTTCTGAATCAGTAACAGGAAAAGAGTTCCTTACAGAGGGCTGGCCAGATCAATAAGAGCAGGAGAGAATGAATGAACTGGAGCTAACAGTGCAGCACATCCATTCTTGTTTCATCTGAATAAATCCATATCCAAAGGAAAACAGTCCATTTGAATTTTAACAAAATAATATTTACAAAATGTATATTTTAATGCATCTACTGTTTTATTACTGCATCTCCTTTTAATATGCATCAGTCACTTTAGAAATACTTTTAAATACTGGGTAGCAGTGGGAGGAGGAAGGCCGAAAAGGGAGGGGATATATATGTATTTATGGGCTTCCCTGGTGGCGCACATGGTAAAGAAACTGCCTGCAAGCGTGAGACCCTGGTTTGATCCCTAGGTCAGGAAGATCCCTTGGAGAAGAGAATGACTATCCACTTCAGCATTTTTGCCTAGAGAAATCCATGGACAGAAGAACTTGATGGGCTACAATCCACGGGGCCCCAAAGAGTTGGACACAACTGAGCAACTAACACTTTCACCATATATATATATACCCCACCTGTTGGTTGTACAGTGATAAAGAATCTGCCTGCCGATGCAGGAGACACAAGAGACGCAAGTTTGACCCGTGGGTCAGGAGGCTCCCCTGGAGTAGGAATGGCAACTCACTCCAGTCCATGGGGCTCCAAAAGAGTCATACATGCCTGAGTGATGGAACACATGCACACACACTTAGCTGACTCACTTAATTATACAGCAGAAACTAACATAACTTTGTAAAACAATTTTAATCCAATAAAAATAATAAAAAAATAAAATTGTCATTATCAGTACAGTAATAAGGGAAAGCTGGACACACAGATTAATAATGACAATATGATATGAAAACATCTTAAATGTGAGAAGTCTACCAAAGAACCCTACTTTTCTTCCTCCTTACCACCTTCTGCTCCTTCTCTTCTAACATCCGTGCTCTCGGTCCTGGTGAAACATCTAGAAGTGGTCTAATTCCATTACTGACAGTTATTTCTAGAAGTATTTCTTTTCTATGATTTTTTAAAGAAATGGGCATTTATAAGATGTGTGACTTTTTCAATTCTTCTATATCATATGTTCTTTACAGTTTTACATAGGGAAGACTGACATTTGGCAAAAGTAATTTTCTTTCTAAAGTTGAGTCATTTTTCTTTCTTTTTTTTTCCTTCAGATTATATGCATGAGCTTTCTATAATAGTAAATCTACACATGGCCCAAAGGTTGATGGGCCCTGACTGGTGTTCTGTCATATATATATACATATATATATATATATATATATACATATATATATTCCAAAGTCAAGATCTGGTGAAATTAAGACCATGGCCATGCCCTTAGGCTCACAAAATGGGGTCATGGGCTTCAGAGTTCTCCTGTCTTTGGGTACCCTAGGAAGGGGCATTGTCACCTTGGGGGATCTCACCTGGTGGCCAGACCAGGCTATGGAAGGGCTCCAAAGGTTTGGGCTATGTTCTCCTGCTCAACCACTTCCAGCTGAAAATTCTTTTTTTTTTTTTTTAAGCTTCCAAAATATGTCAGCTAAATGCAGAAATAAAATATACAATAATTGTATAGGGTTTAAGATGAATGATGATATTAAATATAAAAATAATATAGAATATAAAGATAAAATATGAATACCAAAATGAGATCTCATAACTTTCAGATTGGGAGAAATTGACAATATCAATTATTGACAAGAAGGGGGAAAGAACTTTAATACTCTATTGTAGGAAGTGTGAATTGCCACACTGACTTTGGAAAATACTTCGCAAACCTCAACTAAAGTTAAAAATGTGTGTGCTTTATGACTAGAAATTCCACTTTTGTATTTGTTCCTTTTATAAATTATTTACACATTTTAATAAAAAGCTACACAAGGATGGTCAGAACACTCTCTGCTAAACTGATAAATTAGAGATAATCTCAAACAAACCAACATGTGAAAGCATAAGTAAATTGTAGTATATTTAAACAATGGAAAGCTGAATAGAAATACAATTAATTAATTAGAACTATTTATAAAAACCTGGATAGATCTCAAAAACATAATCATAAGTGACTGTAAAAATTGCAAAATTATATCTCTAAGTCCATGTTAATAACATATAAATCATTACCAATAATACCACAGATTATTCTGGCTAAAGTGTGAAGAAATTATGTGCAATAGAGAGACAGTAAATATGGTGAAATATGAAAGTATCGTGACTGCACTGAAGAAAAGAGAGATTTCAAAAAGAATTCAAAGAAACATATGTCTCTTTGTAATGTTATTTCTTTAAAAATGTCTGAAAATAATATGGGGAAAATAGTTCAATCTGAGTGATATTTGTTGGGTGTATATTATTCTCCAGTGTAATTTTTGAACCTTTGATATATTCCAGGAACACAAAAGGACATATTTTGAAATAATGACAATTAATTGGGTTTCTCTGATAGAATAACTATGAAAAGAAGAGCAAAAGGCAAAGGAGAAAAGGAAAGATATACCCATCTGAATGCAGAGTTCTAAAGAATAGCAAGAAGAGATAAGAAAGCCTTCCTCAGTGATCAATGCACAGAAATAGAGGAAAATAATAGAATGGAAAAGACTGGAGATCTCTTCAAAAAAATCAGAGATACCAAGAGAACATTTCATGCAAAGATGGGCACAATAAAGGACAGAAATAGTATGGACCTAACAGAAGCAGAAGACATTAAAAAGAGGTGGCAAGAACACACAGAAGAACTATACAAAAAAGATCTTCATGACCCAGATAATCATGATGGTGTGATCACTCACCTAGAGGCAGACATCCTGGAATGCGAAGTCAAGTGGGCCTCAGCAAGCATCACTACAAACAAAGCTAGTGGAAGTGATGGAATTCCAGTTGAGCTATTTCAAATCCTAACAGATGATGCTGTGAAAGTGCTGCACTCAATATGCCAGCAAACTGGGAAAATGCAACAGTGGCCACAGGACTGGAAAAGGTCAGTTTTCATTCCAATCCCTAAGAACAGCAATGCCAAAGAATGCTCAAATTACCGCAAAATTTCACTCATCTCACATGCTAGTAAAAAATTGCTCAAAATTCTCCAAGTCAAGCTTCAACAGTATGTGAACTATGGTATTCTAGATGTTCAAGCTGGCTTTAGTAAAGGCAGAGGAACCAGAGATCCAATTGACAACATCCGTTGGATCATCAAGGAAGCAAGGGAGTTCCACAAAAACATTTACTTCTGCTTTATTGACTATGCTAAAGCCTTTGAAGATCTGTGAAGATCA
This sequence comes from Odocoileus virginianus, assembly GCF_023699985.2. NCBI lineage: Eukaryota > Metazoa > Chordata > Mammalia > Artiodactyla > Cervidae > Odocoileus > Odocoileus virginianus. Next base: position 54,402,534 of record NC_069675.1, on the reverse strand, counting down.
CCACAAACTGTGGAAAATTCTTAAAGAGTGGAGAATACCAGACCATATGACATGCTTCTTGATAAATCTGTATGCAGGTCAGGAGCAACAGCTAGAACTGGACATGGAACAACAGACTGGTTGCAAATTAGGAAAGGCTGTATTTTGTCACCGTGCTTATTTAACTTATGGGCTTCTCTTGTGGCTCAGCTGGTAAAGAATCTGCCTGCAATGCAGGAGACCTGGGTTTGATTCCTGGGTTGGGAAGTTCCCCTGGAGAAGGGAAAGGCTACCCACTCTGGTATTCTGGCCTAGAGAATTCCATGAGCTGTATAGTCCATGGGGTCAAAAAGAGTTGGACACAACTGAGCGACTTTCACTTTCACTTTTCACTTTCACTTATTTAACTTATATGCAGAGTACATCATGGGAAATGCTGGGCTGGATGAAACACAAGCTGGAATCAAGATTGGCAGGAGAAATATCAATAAGCTCAGATATGCAGATGACACCACCCTTATGGCAGAAAGCAAAGAACTAAAGAGCCTCTTGATGAAAGTGTAAGAGGAGAGTGAAAAAGTTGGCTTAAAGCTCAACATTCAGAGAACTAAGATCATGGCATCTGGTCCCATCTCTTCATGGCAAATAGATGGGGAAGCAATGGAAACAGTGACAGATTTTATTTTTTGAGGGTGCTCCAAAATAACTGCAGATGGTGACTGCAGCCATGAAATTAAAAATGCTTGTTCCTTGGAAGAAAAACTTTGACCAACCTAGACAGCATATTAAAAAGCAGATACATTACTTTGCCAACAAGGTCCTTCTAGTCAAAGCTATCATTTTCCCAGTAGTCATGTATAGATGTGAGAGTTGGACTATAAAGAAAGCTGAGTGCCAAAGAATTGATACTTCTGTACTGTGGTGTTGAAGAAGACTCTTAAGAGTCCTTAGACTGCAGGGAGATCCAACCAGTCTATCATAAAGAAATCAGTACTGAATATTCATTGGAAGGACTGATGCTGCAGTTGAAACTCCAATACTTTGGCAACCGGATGTGAAGATCTGACTCATTTGAAAAGACCTTGATGCTGGGAAAGATTCAAAGCTGGAGGAGAAGGGGACAACAGAGGATGAGATGGTTGGATGACATCATAGACTCAATGGACATGTGTTTGAGTAAACTCCGGGAGTTGGTGATGGACAGGGAGGCCTGGTGGGCTGCAGTCCGTGGGGTTGCAAAGAGTCGGGTACGACTGAGTGACTTAACTGAACTGAACTCTGATAGAGTGCACCTTGTGGGTTTACTTCAAGCACTTTTCAAAGCTCTCCCCTCTTCTACATGCTGAATTCAGGATGGCTTTATCTTCTGGATTCATAATCCCCATTAGGAGTTCTGGGCATCTTGCAACAGGTTCTACAGCTTTGTTAGTGATCAGTGGTCCTCTTTTTGTTGTTTTTCAGTCACTATGTCATGTCTGACTCTTTGTAACCCCATGAATTGCCCTACACCAATCTTCTCTGTCCTTCACTTTCTCCCTGAGTTTGCTCAAACTCATGTCCATTGAGTCAGTGATGCCATCCAGCCATCTCATCCTCTGTCACCCTCTTCACCTCTTGCTCTCAATCTTTCCTAGCATCAGGGACTTTTCCAATGAGTCAGCTCTTCACATCAGGGGCCAAAGTATTGGAGCTTCAGCTTCAACATCAGTCCTTCTTTTAACTTTATGTAAATTATGTCTCCCTAAAATAAATTCTGAAATTGACTTCAAAACCAATGGGAAATATCCAATACCAAAGGCAAGTGCTGGTTGATATTTAGTAGTTTGTTTGTTTGTTTTAATTCACATTTAATTCTAGGTTGCTTTGGTCTAGGGCTTCACAGAATTTTATTTATAAGAAACTTTGATCTTTTCTTAAAATTGTTCTTAATATCCCAAGGTCCAGATTTTAGATAATGAAAATATAGAGCAATATAGTAGCAAAATCCACACCCCACTCTAGAGTCTAAGAAAAAATACCCATAAAAACTGTGTCCTTAAAAACAAAAAGAAGCTTAAGATTGAAACTTAAAATATTATTAATAACTACTGACTCAGTGTTTTGTTTTCAAGAACTTTCAACCATACTATGTCAGCTATCATATCTTCCTCCAAATACAGTTATACCTAAAGGTAGTTTAATATAGCGAAGTAAGGGCTTCACATTGAAGAAAATAATCAACCATAAAATATTACATTTTGTCAATTTAAAATCCAAAAATCAACACTGAATTTCTGAGAAACCAAGTCAGTTCTTAGAATGACCCAGGTAGATAAGTGTGAAGTTGAGATTAGAACCTGGATCTCCTGATTACCAGACTGAAAACCAGAAAATGGGCCAAAAATATTTTGCTGTGTGAACATGTAGACAGACATTTAGTTTCATTTGTGTATAATCACTACTTCACTCATAGCTGTAAGTATAATCATCAAGGACAGGAAGTTCAGAGAAATAACATTAGATGCTGATCTCATTTCATATGTACCACAGACAGAGATCTGTCAGCACTAATAGTAAGTAAGAGAGATTTCTGAAATTGAAAGTGAGTGCAGGAAACCTTTTATGTTTAGAATAAAAATTACCTAAGAATTGGCCGCAGCCCATCCCAAAGTGGATTGACATTGTAGCTCTACATTAATTGATTTCCCAGAATATTTTGTAGGAGATGTGTTACAATCCCCTATAAATACCCTTAATGTTTTCCATGCAGAACAGTTAGAAACTAAAAGCTAGTGCTTCAAGTCATTTAGAATACTCTCAGGGCTCGTAACTACTTTGACTGAAAAAATTATGATCAGCAAACATATATGAAAAGCTTTTGAAGCCAGAATAATAATAATAAAAAAACTGCTATAAAGTCAACAAGTTCAACTGATACCACCACTTATACCGACTGCATAGTCTCGGGCTCTAATATACAGGAAAACTGATTGATATAATTTGAGTAGTAAGGCAAATATGACTGGGGCAACTACTTTTAATCTTAGGACTTCTCGATTGCTTTGTTGTTGCTATTTGTGCTTTATTTGTCTTCTGTATAAAGTATTGGAGAACACAGGCAACTTATAAATATCTAGTGAACAGTTACCATTTACATGTAAGATTACTGTATAACAATGTAGTTATCTAAACCCCTGTCTCCTTCTGGGTTTCACCCCAGTCTCCCCATCCAGGTTCAGCTCAAGTGATGTTTCAAATCTTTCTCAGCCAAAACTCACACTAATTTCTCCCTTTTAAAATTAGTGTGACATACATAGGAAGCATATAAGTTGGTATTTAATCAAAATCCTCTTTTGTTGTTTTCCTTTTGCAGTTGAGTAAACCCTGCTTCTCTTGGAGAGAAATACAAGAGACAGTGAAGCATAGTACTTAAGAACATGGGTTATGGCAATCAGAAGCTTGAATGTAATTTCTAGGTGTCTAGTTATTGGCTGGATATTTTAGGGCAAGAAACAGAAACTCTTTATCTCCCTTTTATTAAAATATGTGGAAAAAGCAATAATAGACATTTTATAACATTGTTTTAAGGTGTATGGATGTGAGAGTTGGGCTATAAAGAAAGCTGAGTGCTGAAGAATTGATGCTTTTGAACTGTGGTGTTGGAGATGATTCTTGAGAGTCCCTTGGACTGCAAGGAGATCCAACCAGTTCCATTCCTAAGGAGATCAGTCCTGGGTGTTCATTGGAAGGATTGATGTTGAAGCTGAAACTCCAATACTTTGGCCACCTGATGCGAAGAACTGACTCATTTGAAAGGACCCTGATGCTGAGAAAGATTAAGGGCAGGAGGATAAGAGGACGACAGAGGATGAGATGGTTGGATGGCATCACTGACTTGATGGACATGGGTTTGGGTGGACTCTGGGAGTTGGTGAAGGACAGGGAGGCCTGGCATGCTGAGGTTCATGGGGCTGCAAAGAGTTGGACATGACTGAGCGACTGAACTGAACCGAACTGAAGGATTTAAATCAATGGGTCTCAAGCAGGGAGAAAATTTGTTTTCCTGGGAACTTTTGGCATTGTGTGGAGATATTTACATTTGTTACATCTGAGAATAAGCAAGTGGCTACTTGTATCTGGTAGGTGGAGTCTAAGGGTAATGCTTAACATTCTATAAGGCATGGGAAAATCCACAACAAATAATTATCTGGCCCAAAACATTAATAGTGCAGAGATTGAGGAATCCTGATTTAAATGAATGAATTCATGTAAAACACTTAGAGCAGTGACTGGCACATAGAGAGGGTTCAATAAAGAATTAAAAGGTTTAGTATGATTATTCTATTTATCTAATCACTAGAGGTTAACTAAGTTACACATTTCTTACCTAGATTTCCCTCTTCCTTGGCACCTTCTTACAACTTATGCATCTCATTCCATTTTCTACCATTGCAAATCCACTTTATCTGTAAACAGTTGGTTTTCATTTTATCCTTCATTAGAAGCACATGTCTTCCTACTAAAAATGAAAAAAAAAAAAAAAAAAAAAGCCTGTGAAACATTCTCAATTTTGAAAAGGGTCAAACTAAAGAAAGCCTTAGAGGCCAGCAAAAGATATCACAAAGTCTCTTTTAAAGAAAAATGTCATATCTATTATTAACCTAGAGGATTTGGGCCTGATATGTCACAGCTTTAAAAACTGGGGACTCTGTATTTTCATGAGGAGTAGGAAAGGAAAATTTAGAAAGGTTCCAAAACCGTACTTTAATGTTTCTCTATGTGTCAAATGAGCAATTTTAAATGTAGACTATGAATCTTTGTAAAAGGGGCATATATCTGTGATTATGGGTATCTATAAAATAATGAATATAGAGATAAATATGGAGTACTAAACCTTTTGTCTATGTTTCATCTCACTGATTTCCATAAAAATATTGAAGTATTAGCCTGACATAGGAAAAACATGTGAAAAAATAACAATACAGTATAGTAATTATTGTAGTCAGTTGGCTACAAGTCTGCACAAATTGTGACATGATTTTCTTCAGGAAAAACACTGTTGAATAATCTAACAATTATCCTAGCATTGATATGACTTCAGTCAGTTCTACGAACATTCTACATACAACAGCTACACTTGCTCGTATCACTTATCAGATTTAGAAAAAAAACAAACCAAAAAACAAACTATTTTTTATCATTGGATAGGACAGAATAAAAAAAAAAGTGAGAATTCAATTTGTGTTAGGAATTAGAGTTAGGAATTGACTTTCTGAATAAGATTGATGAAACCCAGTTAAATCATTAATTACATCATCACCCACTGGCGAAACAATCACCATAATGACTTAATGGGTGATTAAAATTTTGAAATAGCCAATATGGGACCAAAGCCTAGAATCAATCCATTTAATAATGTATCTTAATGTATTCAAAAGTAAAACCGCAAATACTTAATTTGTTTTCAAATCAGAAATAAGAGATTAGTCAAAGTTCAGAAGTTTGTGCTATTGATCCCTACTAAACTGGAAGTTAAAAGTAGCAGTATACATAAAGCATTTCTCTCAAAGCTGATTGTTTCGATAGTAAACATCAGTGATTCTGTGACCTCTTCCCCTCTCTCCTGCTAGCATCTCTTTCTCCTTCCCTCGTTTTATCTCCTCTCCTCTTCCTCCTCTCTCAATTCTTTCCTCAATCTGAAGATTCTCCCTGGAGATTTTATACATGTATATGTATGTGCATACAGGTGTACACATACCTACCTACCTACATACATACATGCATATATACATATATATATATATAATTTACCCATATGTATAAAATTTTATATGTATAAAAATGATCTACCTTTTTTATGGCCATACCTCATTGCTATCTCATTCTAAACATATTCACAAGTATCACTTCTTTTTTCTTTCTAATATAGTAGTCTATCTATTGATATACCTAGCAGCCTTTTTTATGAATTTGTCTGTGAAGGATCAGTCATGCCAACTTTTGAAAGCATTCCTTCAGAGAGTTCACTTTGACTTCTATCAATATTCCCCAATGCAGTCCCGGTTTCCTCCCTCCTTGTTTTGGCTTGGTGTACAAAGCCCAGGCTCACCTGCCCCATAATGCCACCACGTTTGGGTTCCTGTCTTCACTGTGGCATCATCACAATAGCTCCCTCCTTACCAGAGCCTGCAGGCCCAGGCTGATTCCTTCTGACTCCTTCTGACATAGCTTCTTGCTGCTGCTCTCACTCCCATACCTATACTGTGACCTCAATGGCCAGCCTGCCCCCCATTTCTCCTACCTGTCATCCAGTGCTCTTGTACCACTTCCTAGCCATTTATTCTAATTCCGTCTCCTGGCTCACTGACTTTAACTCTTGGCAACTAAAGGCTGTGCCACCTTTGTTATTTATTTGCTCATTTGTGTGGTTTTGGGCAGGAAAGGGGTGAGTATTCCCAGAGACTTCTACTATGTTTAGAGGTATCAACTATGCCTCAAGAGTTATGTGATAGCATCCCTTAAAACCAGACCAGAGACATCCACAACTGGGGGTTGCTTCTGCTTTGGCTTAGCCTCTTCATTCCTTCTGAAGCTATTTCTCTACTCTTCTCCAGTGGCATGTTGGACAATAACAGACCTGGGAAGTTCTTCTTTCGGTGTCATATATTTTTGCCTTTCCATACTGTTGTTGGGGTTCTCAAGGAAAGAATATAGAAGTGGTTTGCCCAGTTATGGACGTGTCTGGTGGTGAAAATAAAGGCCAATGCTGTAAGAACAAAACTGCATAGGAACCTGGAATGTTAGATCCATGAATCAAGGTAAATTGGAAGTTGTCAAACAGGAGATGGCAAGAGTGAGCATTGACATTTTAGAAATAGGTGAACTAAAATGGAAAGAAATGGGCAAATTTAATTCAGATTATATCTATTACTGTGGGCGAGAATCCCTTAGAAGAAATGAAGTAGACATCATAGTCACCAAAAGAGTGAAATGCAATACTTGGGTGCAAGCTCAAAAATGATGAAATGACCTCTGTTGGTTTACAAGGCAGGCCAATCAATATCACAGTAATTGAAGTATATGCCCCAACCACTGATGCTGAAGAAGCTGACGTTGAACAGTTCTTTGAAGACCTACAAGACCTTCTAGAACTAACACCAAAACAAAAGATGTCCTTTTCATCATAGGTGACTGGAATGAAAAAGTAGGAAGTCAGAGATACATGGAGTAACAGGTAAGTTTAGCCTTGGAGTACAAAATGAAGCAGGATAAGGGCTAACAGAGTTTCGCCAAGAGAATGCACTGGTCATAGCAAACACCCTCTTCCAACAACACAAGAGATGACTCTACACATGGACCTCACCAGGTGGTCAATACCAAAATCAGATTGATTGCATTCTGTATAGCCAAAGATGGAGAACCTCTGTACAGTCAGCAAAAACAAGATCAGAACATGACTGTGGCTCAGATCATGAACTCCTTTTGAAAAATTCAGACTTAAATTGAAGCATGTAGGGAAAACCATTAGGCCATTCAGGTATGACCTAAATCAAATCCCTTATGATTATGCAGTGGAAGTGACAAGTAGATTCAAGGGATTAAGTTTAATAGAAAGAGTGCCTGAAGAACTATGGATGGAGGTTGGTGATGCTGTACAGGAGGTAGTGATCGAAATCATCTCCAAGAAAAAGAAATGGAAAAAGGCAAAATTGCTGTCTGAGGAGGCCATACAAATAGCTGAGAAAAGAAGAGAAAGGAAAGACAAAGGAGAAAAGGAAAGATATATCCATCTGAATGCAGAGTTCCAAAGAATAGCAAGGAGAGCTAATTAAGCTATCCAAAGTGAAAAATGCAAAGAAATAGAGGAAACAATAGCATGGGAGAGACTAGAGAGCTCTTCAAGAAAATTAGAGATACCAAGGGAACATTTCATGCAAAGATGGGCTCAGTAAAGGACAGAAATAGTATGGACTTAACAGAAGCAGAAGATATTAAGAAGAGGTTGCAAGAATACACAGAAGAAAAGAAGATCTTAATGACCCAGATAACCACGATGGTGTGATCACTCACCTGGAGTCAGACATCCTGGAGTGTGAAGTCAAGTGGATCTTAGGAAGCATGACTATAAGAAAAGCTAGTGGAGGTGAAGGAATTCCAGCTGAGCTATTTCAAATTCTAAAAGATGATGCTGTTAAAGTGCTGCACTCAATATGCCAGCAAATTTGGAAAACTCAGCAGTGGCCACAGGATGGAAAAGATCAGTTTTCATTCCAGTCTCAAAGAATGGCAGGGCTAAAGAATGTTAAAACTACTGCACAACTGTACTCATTCCACATGCTAGCAAAGTAATTCTCAAAATTTTTCAAACTAGGATTCAAAAGTATGTGAACCAAGAACTTTCAGATGTACAAGCTGGATTTACAAAAGACAGCATAACCAGAGAGCAAACTGCCAACATCTATTGAATTACAGAAAAACATCTGCTTCATTGACAACAGTAAAGCCTTTGACTATGTGGATCACAACAAATTGTGGAAAATTCTGAAAGAGGTGGGAATACCAAATCATCTTACCTGCCTCTTGAGAAACCTATATGCAGCTCAGGAAGCAACTGTTTAAACTGGACATGGAACAACAAATTGGTTCAATACTGGAAAAGGAGTATGTCAAGGTTGTATATTGTCACCCTGATTATTTAATTTCTAGGCAGAGTACATCATGCGAAATGCTGGGCTGGATGAAGCACAAGCTGGAATCAAGATTGCCAGGAGAAATATCAATAACCTCAGACACTCAGATGACAATACCCTTATGGCAGAAAGCTAAAAGGAAGTAAAGAGCCTCTTGATGAAAGTGAAAGAGAACAGTGAAAAAGCCCGCTTAAAACTCAACATTCAAAAAACTAAGATCTTGGCATGCTGTCCTCCAGGACATCCTTTTGACCTAGGGATTGAACCCAAGTCTCTTACATCTCTTGCACTGGTGGCAGGTTCTTTGCCATTTACCACCTGGGAAGCCCACATATATCCATGCATATGTGTATTAGAATAAATATGTACAGACAACAAATGAAGCATAATATAAAATACACATAGATATGTCTGTATACACACATACACATGCACATATGTAAAAATGTATGCATGTTTGGTCTATTTAGACTAGATAGGACTTCCCTATAGCTCAATGGCAAAGAATCTGCCTGCGATACAGGAGACCAGGGTTCGATCCCTGGGTTGGGAAGTTCCTCTGGAGAAGGAAATGGCAACCCACTCCAGTATTCTTGCCTGGAGAATCCCATGGACAGAGGAGCTTGGCAGGCCATAGTCCATGGGATCGCAAAGAATCGGACATGACTGAGCTACTAACACACAGCATAGTTTATGAGGACAGAAATTATCCTGTCCTGATTACCTATTTATTCTCATGTTCCACTACAACCCTGGTTCATAGTACATGTTCAATACATATTAATTGAATAGTGAATGAAAAAATATATAATAACCATGAGACAAAATATGCAAAACAACAGAAAAAGTACAGCTATATACAATAATTAGCAGCAAAAAGTATGATGGGTAATTGTAACATACATACATTTGCAATTTTAAATGTAACACAATATTTTATACATTGGAAGAGCACACAGACATCTTTCATTTGTACTTTTTATTGTGGTAAAATATACATAGCATACAATTTACCATTAGTGACATATTTTTAATCTTTAAAATTGATTTCAATAACTAAAAGAATGAGAATTTAAATGACATTTTGGTACATCACTAATAAATAATGGAATGTTTATCATGATTAGATACTAATTCATTCAACTTTTTTCTGGCAAAATTACATTTAGTTTTGTAATGCCTTTGAAATTTAATTTTTTTCCATAACCAAACAACAAATTAAACCTCATTAAATTTTTTAAATTTGATGTATATTATACACTGTGATTACATAAAACTAATTAACAAAGAATAATAAAGCTCCAAATAAAGCCTACATAAATCACAGCACAAACATCTGGAAGCGAAACAAAAACAGCTTTCTAGTTGTTATAGTTGATATTAACAGAACTACTTTCAGTTACAGACTACTAGGAAAACAACAAAACTGAAAAGAAAACATCAAAACATATGCAAAGCAAAGTTTGAGTAGTTTAATTATTAAATAAGTTAATTTTAACACACAAAATCAAATTTTTAAGCAAGCACAACAGAACAAAAGGAACATAATAAATATAAAAGAAAGAAAATGGTAAAGGCAAACAGAAAATAATTATTTACAAAGCAAGAAAAAAGTAATGTTGCAATTTCAAGAGATGATTTTTTTCTAAAAATTAATTTAATGGAAAAGCATAACACATCTCCAAGGGCAACCTTCACTACTAGATCTGTTGTTTTCATATATTCCAGTATTCTTAATACATTGGAGCTAGATTTACTAAGCTACTTAAGAAAAAAGCTGTACGGAAGAGCAAAGTGTTTTGTCTCCCAGACCACCATACTCACTTTGGAACGCTTTTCCTTGATGGAGAAATGGTGTCTCTGCATGCCTCCAACTACCTGCAAGACACCCTGCCTTTGACAAGAGTGATTCCAGAAAAGCTAGAGACTTCCAAATCCCTTGTTGAAGCATAACAAAATTTAAGTGTCATTTTAGAGCCATCCTGCAAAATGACTAATGGAATTTAGCCACCCTAGCTTTAGCACACTTTATCCTTTTCCTTTGTTTTATTTTTAATCTATTTGTGTCTTTATATATAAAGTACATTTCTTGTAGGAAGAAAATGGTGGCTTTTGTTGCTTCTTCAATCAGACAATCTCTGGGTTTTACCTGAGATGTTTAGATTGGAATCAGAACCCTATCACTAGTGCGGCAAATCTGACTAATGGGTCAAATCCAGCCAGCATTCATGCAGTTACCCATTACCTATAGCTGTGTTTGTGCTGTAACAGTAGAGTTCAGCTCTTAACATAGGCTTGAAAAATATTTTATATCTGGTGACTTACAGAAAAGATTTTCTGATTTCTTGTTTAAATTTAAGTTGATTATCAAAATAATTAAAGGCTATAATTTTGGTTTTGTTTTCTATTTGACCCACTATAATTTGACACCTAACTTTTATTATTATTTGTCTCTTTTTTATATTAATTGAATATTTTTTATAGTTCCAAATTATCCCCCCCTTTTTTTGTATACTAGCTATAACTTTGTTTTGTTATTTTAATAGTGCTATGGTTTAGTAACTACATATTTAACTTATTAAGTCTACATTCAAGCAATATTATACAACTTCATCAAAAGTGTAGACTCTTACAGTAGTGCAATTTCATTTGTCATCTCCTGCAAGCCCACAGATAACATCATACTCATTGGTGAAAAGCTAAAAGCTTTTTCTCCAAGGTCAAGAACAAGACAAGGGTGCCCACTCTATTTATCATAGTACTGGAAGTCCTAAAAAAAGCCTGGCAAGAAAAATAAAATAAAATAAAAAGCACAGAAAATGGAAAGGAAGATGTAAAATCGCCTCTGCTTTGCACATGACATGATCTTATATATAGAAAGTCCTAACAATTCTTTTCAAAAAAACTATTAGAAGTAATAAATGAATTCAGTTAAGGTTGCAGAATGCAAAATCAACTTGCAAATTCAGCAGTGTTTCTAATACATTAACAACAAACTATTTGAAAAGAAATAAAGAAAAGTCACTCACAATAGCATCAAATAAATAAAATACTTGCATTTGAAGAGGAAGCAACTCTTCAGACTGGCTTCAATGGAGAAAGACTTCCACCTTGAGGTGGCTCTGGGGGCTCCAGGTTGGTGGGGTGAAGTGTAGGATTTCTGATTCTTAGGAGGGCACAGCAACATAGTTTATTCGCAGCTCTATCAGCTAAGGGTAATTTCACCAAAGATGGCAGCTGACTTCTGTGTCCAAAACTACGGATGTCCTGTGTGTGGCAATGGAGGCTAGGGTTATTGGAGTCCTGACAGGTGGAAGCTGCTGGGCCTTCTCTTTTCTTTTTGGTCCATAGGTGGAAATTCTAAATGAGGGGATCCCTCTTGGCACCAGTCCTGGCACAAAAGCAGTTGAAAAGGCTGTGGAGCATGGATCCTGGGATAAGGCACCCTGGAACTACTAAAGCACCCGGGTCCCAGGGTGCAGGTATAATTACTGTGGTAATGGTGCTTGTGGCTGAGATGTAACCATGCACAGATCTCCTGTGGGATCAGAGTCTAGGTCTCAGGGATTTGGCAAAATAACTTAAGGTGTGTGCAGAGAAAAAGAGAGTGAGCCGGTCAGTCAGGCAAGAAAAGGGAAATTTATTAGAGGGAAAAGAGAGGGTGACTGGCTCTTAAGGAGAGCCAGCATTCTCCCTTTCTGACAGGTCCTTATACTCCACCAATGAAAAATTCTCTGAAGGGCTGGTCACTTAGCAGGAGGTCTGGAATCTGCTGTTCTCATAGCTTTGAGAAGATAGGTGCCAGTGAGAAAATAGCATGCGATTTGGGCAATTTGGTCAGTCTCACGGATCACTGTGATTTTATTCTTTGTTTGCTAGGTCGACAAAATGAGCCATCTTATCAATGAGACACCATGTAGGCCCTATCAATAACTAGGCAGGGAAGGGGCAGATGGGAGAATCCAGCAGCAGCACTGCTTTGGCATAACAGGATGCAGTGGTGGCTCAAGGGCAGAGGGCAAGGCGTGCGGTAGCAGCATAGACTGAGGATGGGGAGCTGAAGTCCCAACTCTAGCCCTAGGGTGAAGTTGCAGAACTGTAGCCTTACATCCGTAGTGATGGCCAGTTAAAGCCATGTATCTAAACCCAAGGGGCAATGTGTAGGGCAGGGGCAGCTCAGCCCAGCTTAGGTCAGGTGATAGCCATGACTCAGGACCCAGGGGTGGCCTCCAAACAGCAGCAGCTCCAGTCCTATAGATGCAATGCTCTGTGGCATGTGGATCCTGAGCAGCAGGTCACAACAGCAACTAGGGGCTCCTGGGGAGCAGCTATAGCTCAAGCCCCAGGAATGAAACACAGAAGAAAGTCTCAGCTGGGTTTGGTATGACGGTGAAGTCTGTGGCAGTTTTCATAGCAAGGACTGCAAAGGTCTTCCGTAGTGAGTTTTGCTGTGCTTCTGCTCTCCTTTGTCCTGTGATAAAATTTCCCTGAGGGGATCACTCCAAGTGGTGGATTGGGGGATGGGTTGACACAGGTTAAATGTTTCCTTTGCTTTTATCCACAGACATCTTCTGTTTTTCTGTTCTGGGGCAATTCTGATGCCTTATTATTGTAGTCTAATGCTATCCCAGAGCTCTTTTTATCTGTTTGCATCTGTTCACCTATTGTTTGTATATTTTTGTTGTTGTTGTGGAAACAAGTGTTGGAACCTTCCAACTCACCATCTTGCTGATGTCATCTCCTTCATTTAGGCTTTCAAATACTGTAGGTCTCTGGCAATCCATTGCCTTTGTTCTCATCTGAAAATTTCCTTATTTTGTCTTCATTCCTGAAACATAAGATTCTGGATTGATAGGTCATTTTTTTTCCTCTCAATACTTTAAAGATATTCTTGCATTCTCTTCTGTCATCCACAGCATCTGATGAAAAAGTAGTTGTTCAAGGAATTCCATTTTTCCCCATATTTGAAAAGTACTTTTTCCCTCGCTGCTTTTACTATTTTCTCTTTCTCTTTAGTTTTTAACAGTTCCTTGTTATGCTTGTTTATATTGTTTGATTTTTGTGACTCATATACCTTTTGTATATTCTGGATGTTTGTGTTGCCCTAGAATTCATGATGATGCTCTAAGCCCTGGTGTGACTGTATTTGGAAGCAGAGGCTGCAAAAAGGTAGTAAAGGTTAGATGAAATCATAAGGATGGTGATTTAACTCGATAGATGTCTTTATAAGAAGAAAACAAGCCCCTAGAGTTCTCTCTCTGTGATCTGAGGATTCAATGAGAAGATAGTTGCCTGCAAACCAGGAAGAGAATGTTGAGCGCAACTAACCATTTTTTATCATTGTTCAGTCACTAAGTAGTGTCTGACTCTTTATGACCCTTTGGACTACACAATGCAAGGCTCCTCTGTCCTCCAGTATCTCCTGGAGTTTATTCAAATTCATATCCATTGAGACAGTGGTTCTACCTAACCAACTCATCCTCTGCAGTTCCCTTCTTTCGTCTTCAGTCTTCATCATCATCAGAGTCTTTCCAGTGAGTTGGCACTTCCACACAAGGTGGCAAAAGTGTTGGAGCTTCAGCTTCATCATCAGTTCTTCTGATGAATATTCAGGGTTTATTTCCTTTAAGATCGACTGGTTTGATCTCCTAGCAGTCCAAGGGACTCTCAAGAGTCTTCCCCAGCACCACAGTTTGAAAACATCAATTCATTAGTGCTCAACCTTCTTTACAGTCTAGCTCTCACACATGTATGTGACTACTGGAAAAAACATAGCTTTAACTTCATGGGCATTTATTGGCAAAGTGATGTCTCTGTTTTTTAATACACTGTCTAGGGTTGACATAGCTTTCTTTCCAAGGAGCAAGTATCTTTTAATTCCCAGGCTGCAGTCACCATTGGCAGTGATTTTGGAGCCCAAGAAAATAAAATCTGTCACTGACTTCATTTTTTCTTCTTTTTTCCATGAAGTGATGGAACCAGATGCTAAGATCTTAGTGTTTTGAACATTGAGTTTTAAGCCAGCTTTTTCATTCTCCTCTTTCAGTCTCATCCAAAGGCTCTTTAGTTTCTCTTCACTTTCTGCCATTACAATAGTTGCTGCTGCTGTTCAATCACCAAATTGTGTTCAACTCTTTGCAACCCCATGGACTGCAGCATGTCGGACCTCCCTGCCCCTCACCATCTCCCAAATTTTGCCCAAGTTCATGTCCATTGAATAGTGATGCCATCAAACTATCTCATTCTGTATTTCCCTCTTCTTATATCTTCAGTCTTTCCCAGCATCAGAGACTTTTCCAATGAGTCAGCTGTTCATATCAGGTAGCCAAAGTGTTAAGAGTTTCTGTTTCAGAATCACTCCTTCCAATGAGTATTCAGGGTTGATTTCTTTTCAGATTGACTGGGTTGATCTCCTTCCTGTTCAAGGGACTCTCAAGAGTTTTCCCCACTGCTAGAGTTCAAAAGTGTCAACTTTCCAACACTCTGCCTTCTTTATGGTCCAATTCTAACAACTGTACATGAGTACTGGAAAGACTATCCAGTTCAGTTCCGTTCAGTCGCTCAGTTGTGTCTGACTTTTTGCAACCCCATGCAAAGAGTTTGTTTGCCTTTCCCACTGTTATTTTTTCCCCTTGCAGCTAATCATTATTGTATATAAATCTCCTTCATCTACCTCTATTTAACTTTGCATATCTATTCTTTCTTTCTTTCCTTTCCTCTCAATATATTTGTTAGCTTCATTTTTATAGCTTTATTCCCCACTTGGTACCTTGCTTTAGTTTTGTTTTCTACCTTGTGCTTTAGTTAGTTTTGTTTTTAACTGGTAATATAATTTTTTATTTCTTTGTTTGCCTGGTTAATCACTTGTACTTTATTTTAATTGGAATGATTTGACTTTGCTCATGGGAGTATATGTATATGTGTATATTCTATATTTTAATTATTATTTGCCTGATTTTGTAAATGCCATTTGTCTGGGGTTCATCTTTGGTGTCTCATTTTTGGATATTTGTTTTAATCCAACTTAATGCCATAACAAACCACTTGTGGAATCCTTCATTCCTGACCAGAGATCAAGCCCTGAGCCTTTGGAGTAGGAGCACTGACTCCAAGACCTTATACTACCAGAGAACTAACCCTAGGGAGTATCAAATAGTGAGTACTCACACAAAGGAAGACACATGAATACAAGACCGGGCATCACTCAACCACCAGTAGCACCCTGTACAGGATCCCTCATCCAAACAACAAACAAAACAAAAATACAAACCCAATCATCAGCAGATAGGATTACCACCTCAGCCTTGCCCATCAGAGGAAAAACAAACAAAAACTCTGCACAAATTTCACCCTATATGAAGCTTACACAAACCACTGGACCAACATAGGAGGACAGAAAGCAAAAGGAAG
Source organism: Odocoileus virginianus (assembly GCF_023699985.2). Taxonomy (NCBI): domain Eukaryota; kingdom Metazoa; phylum Chordata; class Mammalia; order Artiodactyla; family Cervidae; genus Odocoileus; species Odocoileus virginianus. The sequence continues at coordinate 54,386,476 of NC_069675.1, read as the reverse complement.
AAAGAATTCAACCTTGAAGCCTGGGAAAAGGAGACCTCAAGCACAATAAGTTAAAAAAAATAATAATAAAAAGGCAGAGAAATACTACGTAAATGTAGGAACAAACTAGAGACACAGAAGTCCAAATAAATGAAGAGGAAGTAGACAAACTCCCTGAAAAAAAAAAAAAAAAAAAAGGAAAATCAGAATAGTGAGAGTAAAGATGACCAAAAACCTTGAAAACAAAATGGAGAAAATGCAAGAATCAATTAACAAAGACCTAGAAGAATTAAAGAATAAACATACAGAGACAAACAACACAATTATTGGAATTAAAAATACTCTAGATGGAATCATTAGCAGAATATCTAAAGCAGAAGAATGAATCAGTAAGCTGGAAGATAAAATGGTGGAAATTACTTCTGAAGAGCAAAATAAAGTAAAAAGAATGAAAAAAACTGAAGATAGTCTCAGAGACCTCTGGGACAATATCAAGTGCACCAATATTTGAATTATAAGGGTATCAGAAGAAAAAGAAAAAAAGAGGGTATGAGAAAAATTTTGAAGAGATTAAAGCTGAAAATTTACTCAACATGGAAAAGGAAATAGTCAATCAAGTCCAAGAGGCACAAAGAGCCCCGTACACAATAAACCCAAGGAGAAACACACCAAGACACATACTAATCAAATTAACAATGACTAAACAAAAACTAACAAAGACTAAACTGAACAGCTACTTGTAAAAAATAAAATTAGAACATTTCCTAACACCATACATGAAGATAAACTCAAAATGGATAAAGACCTAAATGTGAGACCAAAAAATGTAAAACTCTTAGAGGAAAACATAGGCAGAACACTCAATGGCAAAAATCAAAGCAAGATCCTCTGTGACCCACCTCTTAGAGCAATGAAAATAAAAATAAAAGTAAACAGGTGGGACCTGATCAAACTTACAAGCTTTTGCACAGCAAAGGAAACTATAAGCAAGGTGAAAAGACAAACCTCAGAATGGGAGAAGATAATAGCATTATTTTCAATGAAACAACTGACAAAGGATTAACTTTCAAAATATATAAGCAGCTCATACAACTCAATGCCAGAAAAACAAACAACCCAATCTAAAAGTGAGGAAAAGGCCTAAACAGGCATTCCTCCAAAGAAGACATACAGATGGCTAACAAACACATGAAAAGATGCTCAACACCGCTCATTATTAGAGAAATGCAAATCAAAACCACAGTAAGATATCACCTCACACCGGTCAGAATGGCCATCATCAAAAAGTCTACAGAGGATATGGAAAGGGTGTGGAGAAAAGGAAACACTCTTGCACTGTTGGTGGGGATGTAAATTGATACAGCCACTATGGAAGGAAGATGGATCTTTCCATAGTGGCTATATCAATTTGTCAACAAAGGTCTATCTAGTCAAAGCTATGGTTTTTCCATTAGTCATATATGGATGTTAGAGTTGGACTACAAAGAAAGCTGAGTGCAGAAGAATTGATGCTTTTGAACTGTGGTGTTGAAGAAGACTCTTGAGAGTCCCTTGGACTGCAAGGAGATCCAACCAGCCCATCCTAAAGGAAATCAGTCCTGAATATTCATTGGAAGGCCTGATGCTGAGGCTTAAACTCCAATACTTTGGCCACCTGATGCAAAGAACTGACTCATTGGAGAAGACCCTGAGGCTGGGAAAGATTGAAGGCAGGAGAAGGGGATGACAAAAGATGAGATGGTTGGATGGCATCCCCGACTCAATGGACTTGAGTTTGAGTAAACTCTGGGAGTTGCTGATGGACAGGGAGGCCTGGCATGCTACAGTCCATGGGGTCACAAAGAGTCAGATATGACTGAGTGACTGAAAGGAACTGAACTATGGATGATGGTATGGAGATTCCTTAGAAAACATAAGACCACCATATGACCAGTCGTAGGGATATACACTGAGATAACCAAAACTGAAAAAGACACATGTGTGTCATTTTTCATTGCAGCACTGTTTACAATAGCTAGAACATGGAAGCAACCTAGATGTCCATTGACAGGTGAATGGATAAAGAAATTGTGGTACATATACACAATGGAATATTACTCAGCCATAAAATGGAACATATATGAGTCAGTTCTGATGAGGTGGATGAACCTAGAACCTATTATACAGAGTGAAGTGAGTCTGAAAGAGAAAGATAAATATTGTATTCTAACACACATATACGGAATCTATAAAAATGATACTGAAGAACTTATTTACAGGGCAGCAATGGAGAAACATACATAAACTTATGGACATGGGGAGAGGGGAGGAGAGGGTGAGATGTATGTAAATGGTAACATGGAAATTCACATTACCATATGTAAAATAGATAGACAACGGGAATTTGCTGTATGGCTCAGAAAACTCAAAATGGGGCCGTGTATCAACCTTGAGGGATGGGATGGTGAGGGAAATGGGAGGGAGGTTCAAAAGCAAGGGGATATATGTGTACCTATGGCTGATTCATGTTAAGGTTTGACAGAAAACAAAAAAAAATTCTATAAAGCAATTATCCTTCAATAAAAAATGAATTAAAAAAATAAGCAATTGGGCTATACATAAAACATGAATATCCTTCTTATCTTTGCATCCCCATTCATTATCTATCAAAGTGGCCTGATGACAGTGAATAAATATTAATGATTTTTTACAAAATAAAATTGTTTATGTATAAAAGATTCTTTGCTGATTATTATTTGCCTGAACATTTATGTTGAAACTGGTGTTGAATGAAATCTTTCAGTATTTCTATCATCCCTATTTTAGTATCTGTCATAGACAGAATTCAGATGATCTTTCCTGTTTGCTAATTATGGAGTACAGTTAAGAATTGCAGAATAATAGTTCTCCAAACGAGGTCTGAAGTTTTGGTTAAAAGTTCATGTGACAATCAGTCAGTCAGTTTTGTCACTCAGTCATGTCCAGTTGTTTGTGACCCCATGAACTACAGCACGCCAGGCGTCCCTGCTCATCACCAACTCCCAGAGTCCACCCAAGCCCATGTCCATTGTGTCGGTGATGCCATCCAGCCATCTCATCTTTTGTCATCCCCTTCTCCTCCTGCCCTCAATCTTTCCCAGCATCAGGGTCTTTTCCAATGAGTCAGGTCTTTGCAACAAGTGGCCAAAGTATTGGAGTTTCAGCTTTAGCATCAGTCCTTCCAATGAACACTCAGGATGAGTCTTCTTCAACACAACACCACAGTTCAAAAGCATCAATTCTCCTGTACTCAGCTTTCTTTATAGTCCAACTCTCACATCTATACATGACTACTGAAAAACCATAGCCTTGACTAGATGGACCTTTGTTGGCAAAGTAATGTCTCTGCTTTTAAATATGCTGTCTAGGTTGGCCGTAACCTTCCTTCCAAGGAGTAAGCATCTTTTAATTTCATGGCTGCAGTCACCATCTGCAGTGATTTTGGAGCTTAGAAAAATAAAGTCAGCCACTGTTTCCATTGTTTCCCCATCTATTTGCCATGAAGTGATGGGATCAGATGCCTTGATCTTAGTTTTCTGAATGTTGAGCTTTAAGACAACTTTTGCACTCTCTTCTTTCACCTTCATTCAGAGGCATTTTAATTCTTCTTCACTTTCTGCCATAAGGGTGGTGTTATCTGCATATCTGAGGTTATTGATATTTCTCCCCACAATCTTGATTCCAGCTTGTGCTTCCTCCAGCCCAATGTTTCCTATGATGTACTCTGCATATAAGTTAAATAAGTAGGGTGACAATATACTGCCTTGATGTACTCGTTTTCCTATTTGGAACCAGTCTGTTGTTCCATGGCCAGTTCTAACTGTTGCTTCCTGACCTGCATATAGGTTTCTCAAGAGGCAAGTCAGGTGGTTTGGTATTCCCATCTCTTTAAGAATTTTCCACAGTTTATTGTGATCCACACAGTCAAAGGCTTTGGCATAGTCAATAAAGCAGAAATAGGTGTTTTTCTGGAACTCACTTTTTTCGATGATCCAGCAGATGTTGGCAGTTTGATCTCTGGTTCCTCTGCCTTTTCTAAAATCAGCTTGAACATCTGGAAGTTCATGGTTCACGTATTGCTGAAGCCTGGCTTGGAGAATGTGACAATAACCAAGAAAAAAAAAAAAAATCTTACTAAATGCCACCAGAGAACAGAACTGACAGTTTATAATTGAAGAAAATGCTCTCTATCCTAGAAGCATCTTTGTGAAACTCATTCTAGGAAAGACAAATTTAATATCTGTTATCTAATCCCTCCCTCAGCATATTAGAATCAGGAAAATAGTAGGAGGAAATTGACTGGTATCAGGAGATATAGAATATTGAGAAGTGACAACCTAGAAGCCCGGAAATGCACACTGCCCTGGGACAATTTATAGGAAGATAAAATTGTCTCATAAACCCTTATAGCTCCTGGGACTATCACTGTATTAAAGTGAGACAGCTGAATAACAAATGTTAGTGTTTGATGATGAGATGTCAAAACAAGATAAATTATACTTCTAAGAAAAATGACAACTTGAGGGCAAGCATTTAAATCCTTTCTTCCTACATACTGACTGATAGAGACAAAGGAATATATTACAATGAATAAACTCTCAAAGTAGTTTTTAACATGAAACCAAATTCCAAACACAGAATCTGCTTTAAGCAGTTTATGCTAGTCTTAGCTTCAATGAGGCCAAATGGAAGAAGACATTGAATTGACTCCCAGCCTACAATTGTATTACGATGTTTCTGGGTGGTAGGAAATCAATAGCAGAGACTATGGTAGAGCTCAATTACAATCATTCATTTCAGAGGTCAGGGTAAGCCACTGGACAAAAGGAGATCCCTCATTCTGGATCTTTTTTTTCTGCTCAAAAATCAATATCAATGGAAAACCCAAGGACAAATCTAGCAATATCAAACAGAATGAGGTTAATTTCTCTGTGGCTCTAAGGTTAATAACAAAGAAAAATTCCATTTTAAATGGCACATAAAATCAAGACCAAACAACTAAAAAAGTAGGGGAAAAAATGAAAATCTGATTCAATGGCTTTGAGAAGCAAAAGAAAACAAAAATGAGTCTGGATATATATGCAAACTTAGTTCACAGACCACACCACTGAATCTGAATAGAAATTTCAAGACCAAATACCAGAATATGGAGCAAATATCAGACATAGACTATGAAAGGCTTATTCCTTTTAAGATCAATACATCAAGTAATCCCCAACTTTAAGAAATGTTTAAGTACCATTTTCCCTAAACATTTGCTATAGAAAAATTCGATAGGATAAATAATTTATACATACACATATACCATCTGTATAGAATAGATTAGGTTGCTTTGAGAGACTGATATAAAGGTATAACAAAGATCTAGGTTTTATAAGCAAAATAGTTATAATAATGACTGTTGCTACATACTATTTTATACTAATGATGTAAATGATGACTTTTCACTTAAACATTAGTGTTATGGAATCTAATTTGATTCAAAAATGAGGGAAAATCAGTAGTAATTGGTATCATCTCTGAAGAAAGTTGTAACTTCTGAAGAAAAGTCATAGTGTAAGCTTACTAATAAAATATCTTAATAAACATTAAGTTTATTTTAAAATAGTGAAAGTTTCCTACATAAAATCAGAGTGAAGTGTGAATACTAAGATGGCAATAATGTTTATAAGCATATTCATATTGCAGTGTTGTGAATTAACTTGAAAAAGTTGAATAAGAACACTGGGTGAAATATTCTAATTTCAATAAAAATTTGCAATGAAGTAGACCTGGACTAGATCCCTGGGCTGGGAGATCCCTGGAGGAGGGCATGGCTAACCACTCCAGTATTCTTGCCTGGAGAATCCCCACGGAGAGAGGAGCCTGGTGAGTCACAGAGTTGGACAGGACAGAGAAGTTCATGGGATTGCAAAGAGTCTGACACGATTAAGCAACTAAGTACAGCACAGCACAGTGGTCTGAACAAAGCACAGTAGTTGCACTAATGAATAGTCAGAAATATTCTATTTTAATTTTAAGTAAAAATCTCTGTTTAATAAGAATCTCTTATTTCTTAAAGAAAAGATCATGTGGGCTTATCACAAACTAAAGAAATGCAAATAAGTTAGCTTTTTAGTTTCCAAAATTATTTTTAGCCCTCCACAGACTTACTTGCACATTTTTAAATTCCTATCTTCCCTCAAAAGAGGGTGGAGAGGGCAGAGTCTTTTTCATTCTATAAAGGTTGAGATACAAGTATGGTTTCTTACTCAGAAATAAAGGGATTTTTACTAATAAGATAAAACATTTCATTTGGTTCTGTCTTACTGACTAGCACAAAATCATGATTCATTTACATTCTTCAACAAGAGAATTAGAATTACTTTTATGTCTTTCAAAAGATGTAACTTTTTAGGAAAAGAAAAAAGATGCACAGATATCTTTTATTTCCTCAACTTGTGAGGACACATAACAATAGACACAGCTTTTAAAAAGATATAGAAACTGCTGAAGTTAGAACAAGAATAGATTGAAAAAAAAAATCATTTGAGTACCTGAAAAACTTGATACATGAAAGAGGAGGGGGATATATCAACAAAACAATAACAAATGTCAGTGAAGAAAAAAAAAACAAAAACAAGAAAACAAGGAACAGATAAAACATAGAGATCAATGAGCAAAAATAATGTGATCAATTATTAAAAATCAGATTTTAATAACAAGAATGAATCTAGCACACTTGATCCAGGCAAACATCTTCCCACAGACATCAATTGCATTCATTTAAAAGACTTGTTTATTGCCACCTTCCTAGTGTAGCCTTCTTTTTATATTTCAATGGGAATCAAATGATCAACTCAGATCATTTCTTACATAACTGTTTTACTCATAATCTTCTTTCTGTTGCTACAATAATCTATCCTCCTAATTTTATAAAAGCATATGCAAGAGCCTACCTCTTTTTCTTAAAACTTTCAAAATGAAAATGAATTCTTATAGGTATATGATGAAATAGTTAGAAAGCAATTTGAGGATTTTTATCAGAATTTAGCTCAACAATAAAAATAAACAGAAATAATAATCGAAATATCTAGAAATCAATCTAGAAAAATCAAAATTTTATTATTATAATTTCCAGCAGATGTACAGAGAATTAAGATACAATAGATAGATTTTTTTCCCTGATCTGACATAATATTCAAATTTCTTACTGTAATAATCTAGCAATTTCAAGATAAGAATACTGAGCAATTATTTATCTGCAATACAAGAGTATTAATAATACCTATATCATAACTGTGTTATGAGAAATAATGCATGATTAATGTGAAAAAGATGTAGTTCAAAAGGCTGATAATTCAAGTTTAAAGTACTCAGAATTCTCAATTTCTTTTCTCTCTTTTGTTTCTGTGTTTATTACTTTACACATATACACACAAAACAAGGAAACTTTTAAATGCTCTGATTTAGTAATAATGGAAACACAAAATCTTAACATTTGTGAGACAGAGAAAATAGTGCTTGGGAAAAAATGTTATATTAAATGCTTATACAAAAGACAATAAGAACATTAGTAAGTGAAAAATTCCACCTTAAAAACTAGAAAAAGAAGACAAATTAATGCAGGAAGAAATAATGAAATAATAAAGGTAAGAGCAGAAATCACTAAGATCATGAGAAGAAAAAACAACAGAAAAGCTTCAGTGAAACTCAGTATTTCTACTTTGATCAATAATAATAGATCTCTGAAAAGATCTTTAAAATAAACAGGTATATGATACCATAATTGCCATCAGTAAATGAGAAAAAGGATATTTTATAGGCCGTAAGGACATGAAAGGCTACTAATGAGTATCAGTTATCTAGTTTTGCCAATAAATTTGATATCTTAGAGTGAAATGAATAAATTCCATGGAAGACAAACTACATAATTTACTTACTAAGAATTAAAATCAGTATTACCCTAACAAAAACAAATTTGAAGATTTTATAAGAGATTCTGAAAACTTCTAGAGATCAATATCCTCAGAAATATAGCTTCAGATTTCCTTAATGAAACATCAGTAAATCAAACATAGCAATAAATAGAGATCATTATACATGATGGCCAAATTCAGTTATCCTAAGAACACAAGGTTGGTTCAAAATCTTAAATTCAATAAATGAAAATCACCATAGCAACACACTTCAGAAGAAATACCATATAACTCTCTCAAAAGATATAGAAAAAGAATCTGGCAAAGCTTCATCCTTTTATCTTTTAGGATAAAAGGCAAATTTATCCTTTAATTGGTATGCTTTTATCAATCAAAGATGTGTCGAAATTGCAATTGGTCGTATGACTTTTGTTTTAAAAGCTCACAAAATAATGATACTTCTTCCAAATAACAGAATTTCAGATTCAGAGAAATGTTATAGTCACATTATGTAACTGTTCTTCCAGCCCTAAAGCCAGTGTATTCTCTATTTTCATTATACAATGTATTAGTTTTCCATGGCTGTTAAAACCAATGAACACAAGAACTGGTGGCATAAAACAACTAAAATTCATTCTTTAGTTTGACTAAACTAAATACACTTTAGTGTATTTACACTTGTTCATAGTGTATTAGCAAGACAGTATATTCTCTATTTTCGTTATACTGTGTATTAGTTTTCTGTGGCTGTTATAACCAATTACCACAGACAGGTGACATAAAACAACTAAAATTTAGTTCCTCACTGATCCAGAGATCAGAAGTTCAAAATCAAGGTGTTGGCAAGTTCGAATTCCCTTCAGAAGGACTGTGCAGGAATCTTTCTCTTGTTTCTTCTAATTACTAGTTGCTGCCAGCATTCCTTGGCTTTCTTTTTATTTCTTTATTTGTATTGTAGTTAAAATGTTTAACATGAGATCTAGAGTCTTGGGTTTCCCAAATGGCTAAGTGGAAAAGGATCTGCCTGCCGATGCAGTTGAGGCAAGGCAGAGATTCCATCCATAGGTCTGGAAGATCCCCTGGAGTAGTAAGTGGCATCACACTCCAGTATTCTTGCTTGGAAAATTGCATGAACTGAGAAACCTGGTGGGCTACAGTTCTTGGGGCCACAGTAGAACATGACTGAGCACTACAATCTTAATAAACTTTTAAATATAAAATATAGTACTGTTAATAAACAAAGTAGTATTGTCAGCTTACAGACACAGTGTCTTATAGCAGACCTCTACAAATTACTCATCTTGCACAGCTTAAACTTTAGACTTGAATAGCAAATTTTTATTTGGCCCTCATCACAGCCACTGGAAACCACAATGTTACTCTATGATTTGATGAGTTTTATTATTTTAAATACCTCATTTAAGTGTAAATATTTGTTATTCTGTGATTGGCTTAGCATACTGTTCTCAAGGTTCATCTGTGTTGTGTTTATGGCAGGATTCCCATTTTTTATAACAATGATAATTGACTGTGTGTATATAACACATTTTCTTTATGCACTCACCTGTTAATGGACATTTAAGTTCCTTCCATACCTTGGTTACTGTGAATAGTGCTCCAATGAGCATGGGAGTGTAAATAGCTCTTCAAGATCCTAATTTTGATCCCGTTGGATAAATACTTAGCAAGATTGTTAAGTCTTATGGCAGTTATATTTTTAATTTCTGGAGGAATCTCTAGTTTTTCACAGCAGCTGCCCCATTTTACATTCTCATCAATATTGATGATTTCACTTTTTCTGCATCCTCTCCTACACTTGTTATCTTTCTTTTGATGAAGTGTTAATGATATTTCCATACTTCCTAACTGGGTCAGGAAGATCCTCTGGAGGAGGGCATGGCAACCCACTACAGTATTCTAGTCTGGAAAATTCCATGGACAGAGGAGCCTGGTGGGCTACCATCCATGAGATCACAGAGTCAGACATGACTGAGCAACTAACTTCTAACAACTGTGAAGTAATAGCTCATTATTTTGATTTGCTTTCCCCTATTGATAATGATGTTGAGCATTTTTCATATACCTATTGGTTAATTATATATTTTCTTTAGAGAAAGTCTATTCAAATTTCTTTGTCTATTTTTTTTTCAGTTGAGTTATTTGCATTTTTGCTTATTGAACAGTAGGAATTCCTTATACATTTTGAACATTAACACCTTATGTATATGTTGTTGTTGTTCCATCACCAAGTCATGTCCAACTCTTCATGCTTGCAAATATTTCTTTCTATTCCATAGATTTACATTTTACTCTATTAATTTTCTTTTGCTCTGTGTGCAAAAGCTTTTTAATTTGATGGAATTTTACTTATCTATTTTTGCTTTTGTTGCCTGCACTTTGAATGTCAAATCCAAAAATAAATATTGCCAAGATCAGTGTCCTGAAGTTTTCTGCTGTTCTCTTCTCTGAATTTTATAGCTTCAAATCTTCAGTTGATGCTTTTAATCCCCTGTTGATTTTTACCTTTTTTTTTTTGTTGTTCACATCAGTTTATTGAGGAATTTGTGATGCTAAAGGTTAATTCTACTCACTTGATTATTTTTCATGATGTCAAATAAAACTCCAAAGGCTATAAGCCATGATGTTTCACAATTACTTTCCCATATTTTGTTCAGGAAACACAAAATTCAAATCGAAAGAAATGTTCCAGTGAATCAGAAAATTGCTCTCATCCTACTTTTTTTCAAAAGGTGGTAATTAAGGGTTCGGAAGTACAGTGGCAAGGAGGAAGGATGAAAATGGGACATGAAGAAGACAGATATTTTTGCTCAATTTCACTTTCAAAAGTGAAAATTTTTCCAATTTTTTTAACATGTTTTTCACTAAAAAAGGAATCAATACTTTTCATTCCACTCTTGTCAACTTTAGCCAAAGCCTTCTGAGCTGTGGTCATTTTACTATTTTTCTTCACAGTCTTGAAATATTTAGAATTAAACTTAGTGTAATCTTCTTTTGCTTCTACAGTCTTATCTGATAACTTTGCTTTCTTCTATGGAGGATTTGGCACTGAAGCTGGAGGTTTTGGAAGCTTTAAATATTTAGATAAGTCATCATTTAATTGTTTAGGGATGTATTGGATATCAGACCATGGGCATAATGGACATAATACTCGCCCTTGTCACTGGAAACCTGGCCACCAGAGAAAAACGCAATAGACTCCCCGGGCACTGACATTTATCTTATTGGTTATTTAATGCTACCATGGTCTCAACAAACTTTTTTTTTTTTTTTTCCTAGCCATTTTAATGTCTTCTCTTTGCTGTACTTGTAGTATTTCTTCTTGTCTATTTCTTTCTCCTCTGTCACGTGTCTAAGTAACTTCTCAAGTTCAGAAGTTTCAGCAATAAGGTGAAATCCGGGAACATGTCATCCATCATAACTTGATCCAGGGGCTGAAACTTCCCCTCTTTATTGGCCATTATAAGGTAGTGGAGAAGTAGAAACAGAGGGTCCATGGGTGTGGCAAAGTGAAGAAGACCTGCTTGAACTGATTCATTTATAAGCCAATATTTTTTTTTCCCTTGAAATTTTTTATTTCAAACATCTGCGGTAGATACATATTCAACAAGTAAATGGCTCCTTCCCCTGAAGGTGGGTTAGCCAGTTTTACAAACACAAGCCCACTTTTCATCATCTTTGAAGCGTTCTTTAAGTATTCTGGGAACAGGAACATGTGCTGCCCGGCGCGAGCCCCGTCCCCGCCGTCCGCGCCGCCCGCCATGCCGCTCGCCTGTCGCTCGGCGGCGGGCCTCAGCCCTCGGAGCGCGGGCTCGGCGAGAGGCGGTTGGCCAATGGCGACAGAAGGGTCGATTCCGGGAAGCGCGGCGCGAGGCGCTGCGAGCAGCCGGGCCGGCCAGGCGAATGTCGTTTCGCTTCTGGAGTCTGCCAGCAGTCCGGCTTTCAGTGTTTAAACTGAGTGCCAGGCCCAGGCCGTCGGCCCACTCGATTTTTTACTTTTTTGAATGATGTAATAAAAAGATACAGTTTTGTTCTTTGTATAGGTATTCAATTTTCCCAACACTTCATTGAACAGACTTCTTTCCCCATTGTGTATTTCTGGCACCCTAGGTAAGTGTAAGGATCGCTTGGCTGTACCGACAACCACTGAGTTGCACTGGTTCAACTTACAATTCTTCAACCTAACAACGAAGGGAAAGGAATATACACTCAGTAGAAAATGTACTTTGAATTTTGATTTTTGCCAAGGGTAGAGATATTTGGTACAGTGGCAGCAAGCCACAGCAACTAGGGAGCTAAGCCGTTGCAAGGGGAAATAACCAAAACACCTAACAACTGTTCTGTACCCATATGATCATTGTTTGTCACTACCAGTAAAGTTTTAATGAATTATTTATAAGACATTAGATACTTTATTATAAATCTTTATTATAATCTCTGTGTTAGATGACTTTGCCAAACTATAAGTATTCTGAGCATGTTTAAGGTAAGCTAAGTTATGCTGATCCTAATTGGTAGGTTAGCTGCATTAATGACATGTTTAATTTAGAATATTTTCAACTTAGAATGAGTTTGCCAGGAGATGACCGCATCATAAGTACAGGAAGTCCTTATATGCATGGGTTTATTTCTGGTTTCTCTATTGTGTTGGGCTGTATGTCTTTGAGCCAGAACTCTACAGTTTTAACTACTGCAGCTTTGTAATGTTGACACATTTTGAAGTTAAGAAGTATGATACCTCCAGCTTTGTGATTCTTTCCCAAGATTGTTTAGACTATTTGGAGTTCCTTGTAATTCTATAATAATTTTAGGACTTTTTTTTTTTTTTTCTCCATTTCTGTAAAAAATGCCATTGGAATTTTGATAGAGATTTCATTGAATCTGTAGATTATTTTGGTTAGTGCATTCATTTTACCAATGCAGTCTTTTCTAAATTTTCTTCTTAAAAGATTTAGATTTATGTTTCCTATAAGTGTGGTTTCTTCCAATTTTATTTTTATGAATGCTCTTATTATTTTATAATAAAGTGAACAAAAAGAACATTATGGGCATATTCAATGTAAATAATACATTTTAGTGTTAGAAAAATCCTTTATTTAAAACTTTGAAGAGAATTACTTTGTTTAATATTTAGATATGGCCACTGTGTTTTTATCTTTATTATATACATATGTCTTTGCCCATCTTTTGATTTTCAGTAAGTATGGCAAATTTCTGATAATACTTTATATCATACTAAGCTGGATACTCAGCAGTGGCCACAGGACTGGAAAAGGTCAATTTTCATTCCAATCCCAAAGAAAGGCAATGCCAAAGAATGCTCAAACTACCGCATAATTGCACTCATCTCACACGCTAGTAAAGTAATACTCAAAATTCTCCAAGACAGGCTTCAGCAATACGTGAACCATGAACTTCCAGATGTTCAAGATGGTTTTAGAAAAGGCAGAGGAACCAGAGATCAAATTGCCAACATCTGCTGGATCATTGAAAAAGCAAGAGAGTTCCAGAAAAACATCTATTTCTGTTTTATTGACTACGCCAAAGCCTTTGACTGTGTAGGTCACAATAAACTGTGCAAAATTCTGAAAGAGATGGGCATACCAGACCACCTGACCTGCCTCTTGAGAAACCTGTATGCAGGTCAGGAAGCAACAGTTAGAATTGGACATGGAACAACAGACTGGTTCCAAATAGGAAAAGGAGAACATCAAGGTTGTATATATTGTCACCCTGCTTATTTAACTTATATGCAGAGTACATCATGAGAAATGCTGGGCTGGAGGAAGCACAAGCTGGAGTCAAAGATTGCTGGGAGAAATATCAATAACCTCAGATATGCAGATGACACCACCCTTATGGCAGAAAGTGAAGAAGAACTAAAGAGCCTCTTGATGAAATTGAAAGAGGAGAGTGAAAAAGTTGGCTTAAAGCTCAACATTCAGAGAACTAAGATCATGGCATCTGGTCCCATCACTTCATGGCAAATAGATGGGGAAACAGTGGGAACAGTGGCTGACTTTATTTTGAGGGGCTCCAAAATCACTGCAGATGGTGACTGCAAACATGAAATTAAAAGACACTTACTCCTTGGAAGAAAAGTTATGACCAACCTACAGCATATTAAAAAGCAGAGACATTACTTTGTCAACAAAGGTCCGAGTAATCAAGGCTATGGTTTTTCCAGTGGTCATGTATGGATGTGAGAGTTGGACTATAAAGAAAGCTGAGCGCCGAAGAATTGATGCTTTTGAACTGTGGTGGTGGAGAAGACTCTTGAGAGTCCCTTGGACTGCAAGGAGATCCAACCAGTCCCTCCTAAAGGAGATCAGTCCTGGGTGTTCATTGAAAGGACTGATGCTGAAGCTGAAATTCCAATACTTTGGCAACCTGATGCAAAGAACTGACTCATTTGAAAAGACCCTGATGCTAGGAAAGACTGAGGACAAGAGGAGAAGGGGACGGCAGAGGATGGGATAGTTGGATGGCATCCCTGACTCAATGGACATGGGTTTGGGTGGACTCCAGGAGTTGGTGATGGACAGGGAGCCCTGGCATGCTGTGGTTCATGGGGTTGCAAAGAGTCAGACACAACTGAGCGACTGAACTGACTGACTGACTGGTGTTGGATACCATTATATAATATGAAGATCTACTCTTTTTAATACAGGAAAAATCTTAATGGCATATGCTAATGTAATAGCTATATTTAATATTAATATTATTACTTCCTTGGTGGCTCAGAGGTAAAAGAATCTGTCTGTCAATGCAGGAGACTCAGGTTCCATCTCTGGTTCAGAACATCCCCTGGAGAAGGGAATGGCAACCCATTCCTTTATACTTCTGGTATTCTTGCCTGGAAGATCTCATGGTCAGAGGAGCCTGGCAGGTTACACCCCATAGGGGTCGCAAAGAATCAGACACAACTGAGCCCACACACACTTATTACTTGTATTTTAATTCTCATTTGTTGTCAGTTTTTTAAGTTTCATTATATTGTCTATTTACTTCTTTATTTGTGTTCAATTATTCTGATAATTAGGAAGGTTTACACTGAGAGGTTATATTAATAAGTTTATATAAAACCCTTAGTTGTCTGGTTATTGCAATAATATTTATTCTTTTACAAAATTAAAACAGTAAGTAGAGTATTAGTGTATTTAGAGTATTCCTCTTTCCACTCTCTTTTCTTACTGTTCAGTTTTTGTATTATTAAATATTATTAGATTTGATTTTAGTTATAGAAATGAGGCAATCAGCAAATGATTCTAACCTACTAAAGAAACATGAAAAATAGGCTTGCTGACAGTCAAACCATACCATTCCCCCAAATGCTGAGAAACTGCACCATGACCATGTTTGAGACAAGGAACAAAGCCACATCACAAAGACAAAAGAATGTCTGAAATTGCTCTCCTAACTAATGTGACTGGTTGATATTTTATTAACAATGAGAACTCCAATGGAATGTCAATGCTCACACCTCAAAGATTAGTGAATTAAGACACTCTGTCATTAAATGGCCCCAATTTCTTGACAGCATCTGAATAAATCTGATCTACTGCTCCTTAGTTACTTCTCAGAACCATCCACCACAAATCCAGCTCCTCTAAGATGTGCCCTAGTTTCTCTGGTTAGTGTTCTGCTCTGTGGCACCAAGTTCATTAAAGTTTATGTGTGACAGTAAATGCAATGAATGAAATAAACATATACATATTTTATATATAAAGAATGAATAGAGGAGACTTATGAAGAGAAACTCTAACACATATCTGCTGAAACTGTAAGTAGAAGTAAACTTACCTTAGGACAATTTCCTGCTAAATTTTGGAGATATATGTATATCTGTAAAATATTTTGATCTCAACTCCACAGATATAATTTTTTGAAAGTGATGATAATAATGCCAAAATAGTCATATAAATGAGTGGTCTTTTTTCGTTTGTCTGTTTGGCTTATAAACAACAAACTTTTATTTCTCATGGTTCTGAAGGTTCAGTTCCATTCAGTTCACTCAGTTTTCTCTGACTCTTTGTGACCCCATGGACTGCAGCATGCCTGTCTTCCCTGTCCTTCACCAACTCCCTGACATTGCTCAAACTCATGTTAATTGAGTTGGTGACACCATCCAATCATCTCATCCTCTGTTGTCCACGTCTCCTCCTGCCTTCAATTTTTCCCAGCATCAGGGAATTTTTCCAGCATGTCAGTTCTTCACACCAGGTGGCCAAATATTGGAGTGTCAGCTTCAGCATCAGTACTTCCAATGAATAATCAGGACTGATATGCTTTAGGATGGACTGTTTAGATCTCCTTGCAGTCTAAGGGACTCTCAAGAGTTTTCTCCAACACCACAGTTCAAAAGCATCAATTATTCAGCGCTCAGCTTTCTTTATAGTCCAACTCTCACATCCATACATGACTACTGGAAAAATCATAGCCTTGACTACTCGGACCTTTGTTGACAAAGTAACATCTCTGCTTTTTAATATGCTGTTTAGGTTGGTCATAGCTTTTCTTTCAAGGAGCAATCATTTTTTAATTTTATGGCTGCAGCCACCAACTGCAGTGATTTTGGAGGCCAAAAAGTAAAGCCTCTCACTGTTTCCACTTCTATTTGCCATGGACTGATGGGCTCGGATGCCATGATCTTAATTTTCTGAATGTTGAGTTTTAAGCCAACTTTTTCACTCTCTTTCACTTTCTTCAAGAGACTCTTTAGTTCTTCACTTTCTGCCATAAGGGTGGTGTCATCTGCATATCTGAGGTTATTGATATTTCTCCCAGCAATCTTAATTCCATCTTGTGCTTCATCCAGCCAGGCATCTCACATGATGTACCCTGGATATAAGTTAAATAAGCAGGGTGACAGTATACAACCTTGATGAACTCCTTTCCTGATTTGGAACCAGTCTGCTGTTCCTTGTCCAGTTCTAACTATTGCTTCTTGACCTGCATATGGATTTCTCAGGAGGCAGATAAGGTGGTCTGGTATTCCCATCTCTTTATGAATTTTCCATAGTTTCTTGTGATCTATACAGTCAAATGCTTTGGCATAATTAATAAAGCAGAGGTAGGTGGTTTTCTGGAACTCTCTTGCTTTTTCTATGATCCAACAGATGTTGGCAACTTGATCTCTTGTCCCTCTGCCTTTTTTAAATCCAGCTTGAACATCTGGAAGTTCACAGTTCAAGTACTGCTGAAGCTTGGTTTGGAGAATTTTGAGCATTACTTTGCTAGCATGTGAGATGAGTGCAACTGTATGATTGTTTGAACATTCTTTAGCACTGCCTTTCTTTGGGATTGGAATGAAAACTGATCTTTTCCAGTCCTGTGGCCACTGCTGAGTTTTCCAAATTTGCTGGCACATTTAGTGCAGCACTTTCACAGTATCTTCTTTTAGGATTTGAAATGGCTCAGATGGAATTCTATCACCTCCACTAGCTTTGTTAGTAGTGATGTTTCCTAAGGTCCACTTGACCTTGCATTCCAGGATGTCTGGCTCTAGGTAAGTGATCACACCTTTGTGGTTATCTGGGACTTCAAGGTCTTTTTTATATAGTTCTGTGTGGTCTTGCCACCTCTTCTTAATATCTTCTGCTTCTGTTAGGTCCATACCATTTCTGTCCTTTATTGAGCTCATCTTTGCATGAAATGTTCCCCTGATATCTCTATTTTCTTGAAGAGATCTCTAGTCTTTCCTATTCTATGGTTTTCCTCTATTTCTTTGCATTGATCACAGTGGAATGCTTTCTTATCTCTTCTTGCTACTCTTTGGAAATCTGCTTTCAAATGGGTATATCTTTCCTTTTTCTCCTTTGCCTTTAGCTTCTCTTCTTTTCTCAGTTATTTGTAAGGCCCCCTCACAACAATTTTGCCTTTCTGCATTTCTATTGCTTGCGGTTGGTCTTGATCACTGCCTCCTGTACAAAATCACAAACCTCTGTCCATAGTACTCAGGCACTCTATCATATCGAATTCCTTGAATCTATTTGTCACTTCTGCTGTATAATCATAAGGAATTTGATTTAGGTCATACCTGAATGGTCTAGTGGTTTTCGTTACTTTCTTCAATTTAAATCTTAATTTTACAATAAGAAGTTCATGATCTGAGTCATAGTCAGATTCCAATCTTGTTTTTGCTGACTGTATAGAGCTTCTCCATCTTTGGCTGCAAAGAATATAATCAATCTGATTATGAGATTGACCATCTGGTGATGTCCATGTGTAGAGCCGTCTTGTGTTGTTGGAAGAGGGTGCTTGCTATGGCCAGTGTGTTCTCTTAGCAAAACTCTGTTAACATTTGCCCTGCTTCATTTTGTAGTCCAAGGCCAAACTTGCCTGTTATTCCCGGATATCTCTTGACTTCCTACTTTTGCATTCCAGCCACTTATAATGAAAAGGACGTCTGTTGGGGGTGTTAGTTCAAGAAGGTGTTGTAGGTCTTCATAGAGCCATTCAACTTCAGCTTCTTCAGCATTAGTGAAACATTAGAACATCCAAGATCAAAGGTTCAGGAGATTTAGTGTATAGTAAGGGCCTTCTTCCTGGTTTATAGGCAGCCATTCTCTGCTGTGTAGGTGAGTGGCCATTAAACAAGGTCTTGTTTGTGTGTGTGAGTGATCGGAAGTTGTATCTTTCCAGTAAGTTACTCAATTTTTTACAAAAACCATACTTAATAGCTCTTTTGTAGAGCTAAAATTATGTGTCCTGCTGTTGATTCATTTTAAGCTCGCTGTAAATTGTCTGCTAAATGAAAACTTGTGTATTCAAATATTTAAGTATCTGAAAAGGGTAATAAGCCATCATGCTTGTTTAGTTCAGGTCTGTTCAGTCGCTAAGTCATGTCCGACTCTTTGCAACCCCGTGAGCTGCAGCACACCAGGCCTCCCTGTCCAACACCAACTCCCAGAGTCCACCCAAACTTGTGCCCATTGAGTCGGTGATGCCATCCAACCATCTCATCCTCTGTTGTTCCCTTTTCCTCCTGCCCTCAATCTTTCCCAGCATCAGGGTCTTTTCAAATGAGGCAGCTCTTCCCATCAGTGGCCAAAGTATTGGAGTTTCTGTTTCAACATCAGTCCTTCCAATGAACACCCAGGACTGATCTCCTTTAGGAGGGACTGGTTGGATCTCCTTGCAATCCAAGGGACTCTCAAGAGTTTTCTCCAACACCACAGTTCAAAAACATCAATTCTTTGACACTCAACTTTCTTTATAATCCAACTCTCACATCCATATATACCTCTGAAAAAAGCATAGCCTTGACTAGATGAACATTTGTTGGCGAAGTAATGTCTCTGCTTTTTGATATGCTGTCTAGGTTGGCCATAACTTTCCTTCCAATAAGTAAGCATCTTTTAATTTCATGGCTGCAATCACTATCTGCAGTGATTTTGGAGCCCCCCAGAAATAAATTCTGACACTGTTTCCACTGGTTCCCCATCTATTTGCCATGAAGTGTTGGGACCAGATGCCATGATCTTAGTTTTCTGAATGTTGAGCGTTAAGCCAAATTTTTCTCTCTCCTCTCAATTTCATCAAGAGGCCCTTTGGTTCTTCTTCGCTTTCTGCCATAAGGGTGGTGTCATTTGCATATCTAAGATTATTGATATTTCTCCCAGCAATCTTGATTCCAGCTTGTGCATCCTCCAGCCCAGCATTTCTCATGATGTACTCTGCATATAAATTAAATAAGCAGGGTGACAATATACAGCCTGGACGTACTCCTTTTTTGGAACCAGCCTGTTGTTCCATGTCCATCTCTAACTATTGCTTCCTGACCTGCTTACAGGTTTCTCAAGAGGCAGATCAGGTGGTCTGGTATTCCCATCTCTTTCAGAATTTTCCACAGCTTATTGTTATCCACACAGTCAAAGGCTTTGGCATAGTCAATAAAGCAGAAATAGATGTTTTTCTGGAACTCTCTTGCTTTTTCAATGATTCAGCGGATGTTGACACTTTGATCTCTGGTTCCTCTGCCTCTTCTAAAACCAACTTGAACATCTGGAAGTTCATGGTTCATGTATAGCTGAAGCCTGGCTTGGACAATTTTAAGCATTACTTTACTAGCGTGTGAGATGAGTGCAATTGTGCGGTAGTTTGAGCATTCTTTGTCATTTCCTTTCTTTGGGTTTGGAATGAAAACTGACTTTTTCCAGTCCTGTGGCGACTTCTGAGTTTTCCAAATTTACTGACATATTGAGTGCAGCACTTTCACAGCATCGTCTTTTAGAATTTGAAATAACTCAACTGGAATTCCATCACCTCCACTAGCTTTGTTTGTAGTAATTCTTCCTAAGGCCCACTTGACTTCACATTCCAGGATGTCTGGCTCTAGGTGACTGATCATACCATCGTGATTAACTGGGTCATGAAGATCTTTTTTGTACAGTTTTTCTGTGTATTCTCGCCACTTCTTCTTAATATCTTCTGCTTCTGTCAGGTCCGTACATTTTCTCTCCTTAATTGAGCCCATCTTTGCATGAAGTGTTCCCTTGGTATCTCTAATTTTCTTGAAGAGGTCTCTAGTCTTTCCCATTCTATTTTTCCCTCTATTTCTTTGCATTGATCATTGAGAAAAGCTTTCTTATCTCTCCTTGCTGTTATTTGGAACTCTGCATTCAAATGGGTATATCTTTCCTTTTCTCCTTTGCTTTTCACTTCTCTTCTTTTCACAGCTATTTGTAAGGCCTCCTCAGACAGCCATTTTGCTTTTTTTGTATTTCTTTTTCCTGGGGATGATTTTGATCCCTGTCTCTTGTTCTAAGTCACAAACCTCTGTCCATAGTTCATCAGGCACTTTGTCTATCAGATCACAATAAAATATCATAATTTCATCAATAGTGGCTGCTCAATGAATTTATTTTTAAGGCATTAACTTCATAACCAGGCAGTCTATGAAACTAATGAGATAATTACAGTAATCATACCTGTTTCTCTAAATTTAGCATTTTAATAAATATATCAGATTTATAATATTTCCTTTCCATAATACACACAGAAAACAAGAAGATAATCATGGAAATATGTTATTTCAGGCACTAAGTCATGTCCAATGTTTTGAGACTCCATGGACTGCAGCAAGCCAAATTTTTCTCATGGGGAGCTCACAGAGTTTGCTGAAAATCATGTCCATGGAGTCCATGATGCCATCCAATCCTCTCATCCTGTTGTCACCTTCTCCTTCTGCCTTCAATCTTTCCAGAATTAGGGTCTTTCCCAATGAGTCAGTTCTTTGCATCAGGTGTCCAAAGTATTGGAGTTTCAGCTTCCACATTAGTCTTTCCAATGAGTGTTCAGGACTGATTTCTTTAAGATGGACTGGCTTGATCTCCATGCAGTTCAAGGGACTGTGAAGAGTCTTCTCCAACACCACACTTTAAAAGCATCAATTCTTTGGTGCTCAGCTTTCTTTATTGTCCAACTCTCACATCCATACATAACTGCTAGAAAAACCATACCTTTGATTATATGGACCTTTGTCAGCAAAATAAAAGAAAAAAGTTAAAATGAAATTTGGTCAGTTGTGTCTGACTCTTTGAGATCTGGTGGACTATATAGTCCATGGAATTCTCCAGGCCAGAATACTGCAGTGGGTAGCCTTTCCCTTCTCCAGGGCATATTCCCAACCATGGGATCAAACCCAGGTCTCCCACATTACAGGCAGATTCTTTACAAGCTGAGACACTAGGGAAGCCCAAGAATACTGGAGTGTGTAGCCTATTCCTTCTCTAGTGGATCTTTGTGACCCAGGAATTGAACCAGAGTCTCCTGCATTGCAGGTGGATTCTTTACTAGCTGAGCTACCAGGGAATCCCATCAACAAAATAATGTCTCTGCATTTTAATATGCTGTCTAGGTTTGTCATAGATTTCCTTCCAAAAAGCAAGCGTCTTTTCATTTCATGGCTGCAGTCACAATCTGCAGTGATTTTGGACTCCAAGAAAATTAAGTCTGTTAGTGTTTCCATTGTTTTCCCATCTATTTGCCATGAAGTGATGGGACTGGATGCCATGATCTTCGTTTTTTGAATGCTGAGTTTTAAGCCAGCTTTGTCACCCTCTTCTTTTACTTTTATCAAGAGGCTCTTTAGGTCCTCTTCACACTCTGCCATTAAGGTAGTATCATCTGCATATCTGAGGCTACTGATATTTCTCCTGGCAATCTTGATTCCAGCTTTTGCTTCATGCAGCCTGGCATTTCTCATGTTGTACTCTGCATATAAATTAAATAAGCAGAGTAGAAATATACAGCCTTGACATATTCCTTTCCCAATTTTGAATCAGTCTGTTGTCCCATGTTCAGTTCTAACTGTTGCTTCTTGGCCTGCATACAGATTTCTCAGGAGGTGGGTAAGGTGATCTGATATTCCTATCTCTTTAAGAATGTATTTGAATCCCAGTTCTGTTATTTGAAGTACCTGCTTTAGCCACTATTTTTCAATAGTTCCTCAATAAGTGGATACAATAATACTTATATCATATTTTAGGTTGAGGTTTAAAGTAGAAAATTTTTAATTCCTAACACAGTTGCTGTCATAAACTATACCCTCAATAAATTCTAGCTGATTTTACTATGATCATGCCTTTCTTATGAGATTAGTCCTTTCTATCATTTGATACACTTAATTTTACAGAATATTTTGCATTCCTTAAGAGTGAGAATTATGCTTTATTCAGTTTCAACCCTCTTCTCCCAAACTAAAAATTAAGGCATTGTTGAAAATAAATTTCTTAAAATTTTATCCCAGTGTATCACTTTTAGTGTTGAAGAGAATAAAACAATAATAAATATGTCAGTTATATCTCAGTAAAGGTGGAAAATAATTAAATTCTAAGTTTGTAAAAATGTTAAACTAAAATAGAATATAAATTTTATTGTCTCTCAACATAAGATGCATTTGATTACTTTTTATTTACTAATCAAATAGTTAATCATATATGTTTATGTAATCTGTCATTTAAGTATAAAATTTTTATGGTAGAATAGTTTTGAAAAAAAAATGGCTTTGTTTATTGAGTTTCACACTAGCCTCATCACCTAGAGGTCATCTCAGTTTACTCATCTGTAAAATAGGTACAATGATATTAACCCAGAAATATCATCATTCTGAGGGTTAAATGAGTTAATGCTTATGAAATACCAAGCTTATGACTGAGATTTCAGCTCACTCTTCCCCAGCAATGCTAGGGACTGAAATACTTGACTTCTGACTCTACTTGTAAAATTCACCAAAGACACAGGCAACACCTACACTCACAATATTTTAAAGACAGTTCTTGGGGAGAATTCTTAGGTCGCCTCTGCAGAAAAAGTAGGATAAGTTCCAGCAGCATGATATACTAGCTCAGGTTAATAAAAAGATGTCTCACATCTATAGGAAGTCAAAAGGTACTATTATTAGTAATAATAATAATTACTGCTTGGTGAATTGTTCACTCCATGCCAGGAACTCTTTTAAGCATTTTACATATAATAGTTTATTTAGTCTTCACAAGTCTCATAAGAAACTTTTTAATATTCAACTTCAACAGAAAAGGAAACTAGGCACTAGTTAAGTGGTAAAGGCTGGATTCACACTCAGGCATTCTGAGTTAGTTCTCACAACTACAGTGCTCCCTTCTCTAAATAAGGGGAAGCAATAAAGTAGGTCAGAGAGAAGCAAGGTCTCCTAGCATATATGCAGGGGAAAATTTCAACCTTAAAGACAGAAGCATAGAAATTTGCAGAATATGTAGAATAACAAATGAATATTATTATATCCAGAAGGATTCCCATGTTATCATAGATAAACATAAAAATAACATTTTCTAAGAGAATCTATACAATTCATGATGTTTGGGGCCAAGATAAATTTTATAATCCTAATAAAAATGTGTCAGTTATTTGTATCATAATTTATTCTCAATCCTAGGAGTAAAATATTAATAAAGAACACATTCCTCAATAATGATGAAAATTTTATCAGAATACCCTTTGTTAGAAAAATGTCCTTTCATCTTTTGCAACACAATTAGCTAATGGTACACATTAACTGGAAAATTATCACTGTTAGTAAGTTGTTAGTGAGTAGTTTTAAGGAGATGAAAGGTGTTGCTACCAATTCTAGTATGTTCTTCTGTTTCACGATTTGTGATATGACACTTGGGACATATAGATACTATCTCAAACGCACTTTAATAACACTCACAGTATACTTTTTGCACACTGTCATATACCAGAGTGCTAGATGACAAAACGAGTGTATTTTTCTCCTTAAATAAAAGAAAGTAGGTGCCTGATAGGTCTGGGACAGACAGAGAGAACTGAAAAACACAGCCTGTCTGACACTGTCAAATGTACAAGGGGAAAAGTAAATCCAGCATGCATTCATTAGTACAGTCATCTGCCAAAGGTTTTTCTTGGCTGAATTGTTGAAGCCCGAACTCCCAATGTGTTATTATTTGGAGATAGGGTCTTAGGAAGTTAATTAGGAAAAGACGGGGTCATGAGGGTGAGGGCCTCATGATGGGGTTAGTGGTTTTATAAAAAGAGGAAGAAAGAATGCTCTCTCTACCATAGGAGGATGCAGAGAAAGTGGCCACCTGTAAGCCAAGAGCCACACTAGCTGGCACTTTGATCTTGGACTTCCCGGCTCCCACATCTATGAGAAATACATGTCTACTGCTTAATCCAGCCAGCACATGGTAATTCGTTATAGCAACCCAAGCAGACTATATAGGTTTAACCTTGTAAGTGGCCACAGGACTGGAAAATATTAGCTTTCATTTCAATCTCATAGAAGGACAATGAAAAAGAAGGTTGAAACTACCATGCAATTGCGTTCATTTCACATGCTGAAGATTATGATCAAAATCTTTCAAGCTAGGCTTCAGCAGTATGTGAACTGAGAACTTCCAAATGTACAAGCTGGGTTTCAAAAAGACAGAGGAACCAGAGATCAATCAGCCAATGTTAGTTGGATCATGAATAAAGTAAGGGAATTCCAGAAAAAAACCAAAATGCTACCTTGGATGAATCATAAATTATAATCAAGATTCCAGGGAGAAATATTAACAACCTGAGATGTGCAAATGATATCACTCTAATGGCAGAAAGTGAAGAGAAACTAAAGAGATTCTTGATAAAGGAGAAAGAAGAGAGTGAAAAAAGCTGTCTTGAACTCAACATTAAAAAAAAACAGATCATGGCATCTGTTCCCATCACTTCACAGCAAATAGATCGGGAAAAAGTGGAAGCAGTGACAGGTTTCATTTTCTCAGCCTCCAGAATCACTGTGGATGATGACTGCAGCCATGAAATTAAAAGATGCTTGCTCTGTGGAAGGAAAGCTATGACAAATCTAGGCAGTGTAATAAAAAGCAGAGACATCACTTTGGCTACAAAGGTCTATCTAGTTAAAGGTGTGGTTTTTCCACTCATAAATGGATGTGAGAGTTGGACCATAAAGAAGGTTGAAACTGAAGAATTAATGCTTTCAAATTGTGGTGCTGAAGAAAACTTTTGAGAGTCCCTTGGACTTCAAGGAGATCAGACAAGTCACTTCTAACGACTATTCATCAGAAGCCCCAATACACTGGCCACCTGATGTGAAGAGCCAACTCATTCGAAAATACCCTGATGGTGGGAAAGATTGAAGGGGAAAGGAGAAGGGGATGGCAGAGAAGGAGATGGTTAAATAGCATTGATGACTTATAATCAACAGTAGTGCAGAGTCAGAAAACCAGAAAAAGGTAGTTCTTGATAAATATTGCCCACTGAAAAACAGAAGCTAGGCTTACAGGATAGGAAATGTATATCAAAGTTGAAAATTTTTATGTTCTCTCTTAAATGTAACAGGGTCCAGGGAAGGGCTTGAGTTTCTGATACAATGTTACCCAAAGACAGGAGGTGAACAAAATCTGTTGTAACACAAACTCAGGTGATATTTGATATCAGGACCCTAGCCACAAGAGAGAAAAGCCTTTTCTCCGCTCTCACACTATGACCCTGTTCCCTGCTTTTCTATGTTTCTGCTATGATGCAGCGAGAAAAGTAAGGCTTTATTATTTGTGCAGAGATTCTCCCTGAGTCAGGAAATTTTGCCTATTTCTAATGTAACTTGTTCAAAGTAAACATTTTAAATGATTATTTACCTTTAGTATAAAACCTCCCTTACACATCATACATATAAGGACCTCTTTCACCACTGAAAAGTGTTTTGAAAAAGTGTTATCAGGTGAAACATTTTATAGCTCACATCTTTATAGAGCCTGATTACATGTTGCAAAATTTCAAATTTTTCAAAAGGATTGCAATTAGGATAAAAATATCAGGAAAATGATATACTGAATATCCCCACACACATAATATTTCATTACTATAACAAAATGTATTTGAGCTTTGCTGCTAAGCTTGAGAAAGATCCATTTAAGAATATTAATGAATGTGGAGAAGGAAATGGCAATCCACTCCAGTATTCTTGCCTGGAAAATTACAAGAACAAGAGGAGCCTGGCAAAATATAGTCTGTGGGGGTCACAAAGAGTCTGGACATTACTGAACATGCACACATGCAATGTGTAATATATAATTTTCACTCCTGTGCAAAACAAAGATCTTTCTCAAGAATTTCTAACTTAAAATAAGAATATTAATAAATCTATCTTTAGAGCTGTGTCACTAAGAATTATGCTAAGAAGTTAAGAAATGCCCTCAAGTTTCAGACACAAGTTGACTGTCAGTAGAGCCTACACCTTTATTTTCATTTAGTATGTATCTTGAAGCAAAATGAAATACATGTAATTTCTCATGTGTATATGTTTTATCATTATTTCCAAGAATTTCATCAGTATATATATGACACAGAGTTAAATATCTTAGCAGAATAGCTACACTTAATATTGCAAAGTAGAAATGCATTATTCTTTAATATCACTCAGTAAAATAGTGACAGTTCTTTCCCATGTTGTTTGATTTGTTATGTGAATTATAGAAGCATGCAAAGCTTCCTTTTAAAATAATCAATACTGCTAAGATTTCACCCATGAATTTTATGTAAAAGAATATATATATATTTTAGAAATTAACAAACTTATTCTAACTCATTGTGGGAAAAAAAATATATTTTTTTAATGTAGACTAGCCGAAACAATTTTGCAAAAGGGCAAGTTTATAAGATTCATACTACCTTATTTCAAGATTAATTAAAAAATCTATATTAAACAAAACCTTGTGATATCAAATCCCAGTTATAAAAAGAGATTGGTGGCCTGGAAATAAATACATAAGATGATAAATTAATCTTAAATAAAGATTGAAAGACAGTTCAGTAGAGAATGGACCACCTTTTCAATAAATGTACAATGAGATACATATTCATAGGCAAAAAAAAAAAAATGAACTTCAATCCATACCTCATACCAGGTACAAAAACTCTAAATGGATCATAGATGTAAATACAAAACCTAAAACTATAAATGTAATAAAGATAACATAGGAGAAAATATTTGTAAACTTGAGTTAGGTAAAGATTTCTTAGATACAGTACACAAAGTATTAATAAATAAACAAGTTGTTAAATAGGATTTCATCAAAATAAAAAGTTACATTCTTCAAAACACAGTCAAATGGCAAGTCACAAACTGGAAGAAAATATTTGCAAATCATATATTTGATATAAAATATCTACATCCAGAATATATGGTTAACCTTCTGATCTCAATAATAAAACAAGAAGACAAACAATAACATTTTAAAATTGTCCCCAAACTGAACACTTTACCAAGGAACATGTACAGATGAGAAATAAGCACATGAAAAGATATTCAACAAGATTTTTCATTAAAGAAATGCTAATTAAAACCAAAGATTCCATCATTTGGCTATTGTGGTGGTTTAGTCACTAAGTCACCTCCAACTCTTGCAAACCCTTGAACTGTAGCCCACCAGGCTTCTCTGTGTATGGGATTTCCCAGGGAAGAATACTAGAGTGGGTTACCATTTCCTTATCCAGGGGACCTTCCTGACCTAGGGATCAAATATGGGTTTCCTGCATTGCAGATGAAGTTATTAATATGCCTAAAATTAAAAAGATGGACCTCATTAACTGTTGACAGGGATGAAAAGCAACTATCAATAGAAGTTCTGTATGCTGCTTCCTCCTACTATAGGACCCACCCCTTCTACAATTATACATCCTATCAAATAACTGAAAGTGCATTCCCATATAGAAACCAGTATCCAAGTGCTCATAGCAGCTCTCTAAAATAACCCAGTATTGTCCAATAACCAAATGTCCATTAATAGGTGAATGGACAAAGTAATGTGATATATTCTTATAATAGATTCATTGGAAGAAAAGCAATGACAAACCTAGACAGCATTTAAAAAGCAGAGACATTACTTTGCCTACAAAGGTCCATATAGTAAAAGCTATGGTTTTACCAGCAGATATGTACAGATGTGAGAGCTGGAGAAAAAAAAAAGGCTGAGCGCCGAAGAATTAATGCCTTCAAACTGTGGTGCTGGATAAGATTCTTGAGAGTCACTTGGACAGCAGGGAGATCAAACAAGTTAATTCTAAAGGAAATCAACCCTGAATATTCATTGGAAGGACTGATGCTAAAGGTGAAGCTCCAATACTTTGGCCACCTAATGCCAAGTGGCCACTCATTTTAAACGATCGTGATTCTGGGAAAGGTTGAAGGCAGAAGGAAAAGGGGATGACAGAGGATGAAATGGTTGAATGGCATCACCAACTCAATGGACCTGAATTTGAGCAAACTCCAGGAGATGGTGAAGCACAGGGAAACCTGGTGTGATGTTGTCCTTGGGGTCCCAGAATCAGAGACAACTGAGTGACTGAACAACAGTGATATTAAAAAAAAAAAAAAAGAAGAAGTACTGATACCTGTAACAACACAGATGAATTCCAAAATATTTGTGAATGAGAACCAAACAAAAAATGCAGTCTCAGTGACTCCATATGTAAAAATTTATAGAATATTCAAACTAATCTACAATGATAGAAATCATATCAGTGGTTATCCAGGGTGTGAGTAATCTTTGAATTGTAGTGCATATGTTAATTATCTCAAATGTGGTTATAATTTCACTAGTGTCAAAGTATTAATTCTTTCTTTAAAGGGTGATTTTTTTTCTTTTTTATATCAGTCATATTTAAATAAAGCTCTTTGTATTTTTTTTTTTTAGGAAGAAATGAAACATCATGTTTTCCAGAGATAAACACTTTCAATTCTAAACTAACCATATCTAAGATTTTTTGTTAAATTTTAGATAATATGTCTTCCTATGAATGGCTTATCTAGTTTCAGTGATTAGTATGGCTCCTGTCAAAAAAAAAAAAAAGCAAGTAAAAATGTTAATGGAATCTCACAGTCATTGCCTCTACCCCGTCTTCTATGACTGCATACTTCCCAAATATGAACTGGCTTTGACATTAGTTGACCAGTGTGCCTAAAGATAGAGTCATCTTTTATTCTATTGCCTTACTCTCTATGTTTTTGTCCATTCTAAATCATTCCTTACAATCAATAAACCTATTGATGTGTAGTGAATTTGATTTTCTAACATAACCCAAGACCATTGTTGTTTTGGAATAGAAAGGGCATAGCATTTGCTTATTCGGGTATTTCTTTGCTTTGTTTATTGAGATATATTTGACATAGAAAATGTATTCCTTTTAGATATACAGCATAATGATTTAATATATGTATATTTTGTGAGATGATTATAATAGTTCAGTTAACATTCATTAGTTCACATAGTTATGAATTTTTTCCTTGTGACTAGAACTTTTAACATCGACTCCCTTGGTGACTTTCAAATATACAAAAGACTTCCTTGGTGGCTCAGTAGTACAGAATCACCTGCCAATGCAAAAGACCTGGGTTCAATCCCTGGGTCAGGAAGATCCCCTGGAGAAGGAAATGGCAACCCACTCCAGCATTCTTTTTGCGGAAATCCCATGGACAGAGGAGCCTGGCAGGCTACAGTCCATGGAGTCCCAAAGAGCCCTACACCACTTAGCAACTAAACAATGACATGGGTAACTCTCGTGAGCACAGTGTACATTGAATTCCAGGGGCTATTTGTCTTAAAGCTAGATGCTTGTATCTTTGGATCACCTTCATCTTTTAGTCCAGCCCCCAACTCCTACCTCAAGCAACAACCCATATCTTCTCTGATCTCCATTTTTTAAATCTCATCTATGAGTTATCTTTTTTTTTTTCACCCTGCATGTAAATAAAATCACACAATACTTGTCTTTCTCTGTCTGCTTTATTTCACTTAAGGTAAGCCCTCAAGTGTCATTCACATTGTTGTCATATTTTGCTATTAGGATGTATGAGTCCTTTATATACCTTGCATTTTAATCCTTTTCAGATTTATGATTTGCAAGTATTTCTTCTCATTCCATAGTTTTCTTTATCATTTTCTTGAGGATTTCCTTTGCTGTATAGAGATTTTCAGCTTAATATACTCCTACTTGTTTATTATTGATTTTGTTGACTTGATTTTTATGTTAAATTCAAAAACTCATTGCCAACATCAAAAAGCTTACCTTCTCTTATGTTTTCCTTGAGAAGTTTTATGGTTTCCTGTCTTCTGATCAAGTGTTAATCTATTTTGAGTTAGTTTCTGTGTATGGTATAATATAGTGATCCATTTTCATTTTTTGTATGTGGCTCTCTTGTTTTTTCAACATCATTATCCTTCATCCAATATATATTCTTGACTCCATCACTGTAAATTAATTGACTATATGTTCATGGGTTTATTTTTGTCCTCTCTTTTCTGTTCCATTGATCTTTGTGTCTGTTTTTATAATGATACTAAATGATTTTTGGGGGCTTCCCTTGAAGCCCAGTCCGTAAAGAATCTGCCTGCAATGCAGGAGACCCGGGTTTGATTCCTGGGTCAGGAAGACCCCTTGGAGGAGGAAATTGCAATCCATTCCACTATTCTTGCCTGGAGAATCCCATGGACAGAGGAGCCTGCCAGGCTACCATCCATGGGATCAAAAAGTCAGACACAACTTAGCAACTGAAACAACATTTGATTTTGATTACAATACCTTAGTAATATGGTTGAAGATAAGAAGATGTGATGCTTCCAGTTTTTTTCTCTTTCTCAAGATTGCTTTGA
This sequence comes from Odocoileus virginianus, assembly GCF_023699985.2. Taxonomy (NCBI): domain Eukaryota; kingdom Metazoa; phylum Chordata; class Mammalia; order Artiodactyla; family Cervidae; genus Odocoileus; species Odocoileus virginianus. The sequence continues at coordinate 54,355,413 of NC_069675.1, read as the reverse complement.
CTATCCAGGATTTTTTGTTGCTGTTGTTGTTCAATATTTAGAATTATTTGTCCTAGTCCTGTGAAAAATGACATTGGATTTTTGATAGGAATTGCCTTGAATCTATAGATTGCTTTGTGCGGTGTGGTCATTTTAGCAATATTATTATTATTATTATTATCCCTGAGCACAGAATAGATTTCCACTTACTTGCATCATCTTCAATTTCTTTCATCAATGTCTTATACTGAAACCAATCTACATCTTTTTAGAGTTGTTCATGATCAAGATTTTCTAAGACTGGATTAAATCTAATTGGGTGAACAGATTTTGTGGGACTGGGCTAAGGCAATTCCAGATTAGGTTTCTTGCTTCAAAGTTTTCTTGGAATACTGCTTTTGATAACAGTTTGTGAATTCCTTTGCCTTTAAGTAATCGGTATCCCTGCTTCCCAGGTAGGTGTCTCAGTGGTAAAGAATCTGCCTGCCAATGAAGGAGACACAGGAGTCACTGCTTGCATCCCAGGATCTGAAAGATCCCTTGGAGGAGGAAAGAGCAATTCACTCATATATTCTTGCCTGGAGAGTCCCATGGTCAGAGAAGCTTGGTGAATGGCATGTCCAAGGGTGTCACAAAGAGTCAGATACAACTGAGAGACTGAACATGCACGCATGCAATCCAGTTTCACCTTTGAAAGCTTTTCACTTTGGTTAAGTGAACAAGTATCAAAAGCATCCTCAAGAAAAAAAAAAGTGCAAAAAAAAAGTGTAAAAAGGCAAAATGGTTGACTGAGGAGGACTTAAAAATAGCTGAGAAAAGAAAAGAAGCAAAAGGTAAAGGCGAAAGGGACAGGTATATCCAACTGAATGTAGAGTTCCAAAGAATAGCAAGGAGAGATAAGAAAGCCTTCTTAACAACAATGCAAAAAGATATAGAGGAAAACAATAGAATGGGAAAGACTAGAGATTCTCTTCAGGAAAATTGGAGATACCAAGGGAACATTTCATGCAAAGATGGGCACAATAAAAGACAGAAATGGTAAGAACCTAACAGAAGCAAAAGAGATTAGGAAGAGGGGGCAACAATACACAGAAGTGCTGTACAAAAATGTTCCAAATGACCATGATGGTGTGATCACTCACCTAGAGCCAGACAACTTGAAGTGTGAAGTCAAGTGAGCCTTAGAAAAGATTACTACAAAAAAAAAAAAAATCCAGTAGAGATGACGAAATTCCAGCTGAGCTATTCCAAACACTAAAAGATAACATTGTTAAACTGCTGCACTCAATATGCCAGCAAATTTGGAAAACTCAGCAGTGGCCACAGGACTGGAAAAGGTCAGTTTTCATTCCAATCACAAAGAAGTGCAGTGCCATAGAAGGTTTAAGCTACTGCACAATTGCACTCATCTCACAAGCTAGCTAGTTAGTGCTCAAAATTCTCTAAGCTAGGCTTCAGCAGTTTGTCAACCAAGAACTTCCAGAAGCACAGTCTAGATTTAGAAAAGGCAGAGGAATCAGAGATCAAATTACCAACATCTGTTGGATCATAGAGAAAGCAAGAGAATTTCAGAAAAAAAAAATCTACTTCTGTTTCATGAACTATACTGAAACCTTTGACTGTGTGGATAACCACAAACTGTGGAAAATTCTTAAGAGATGAGAATACCAGACCATCTTACCTGCCTTCTGAGAAACCTCTATGCAAGAAGCAACAGTTATATCCAAACATGAACCAATGGATTGGTTCAAAATTGGGAAAAGAGTACATCAAAGCTGTATATTGTCACCTTGCTTATATAACTTATATTCAGAATGCTTGCACTGTTTGCTTTGTTACTTCACTAGTGTCGACTCTTTGTGACTCCATGGACTGTGGCACACCAGGCTCCTCTATCCATGGGATTTCCCAGACAAAAATACTGGAGTAGCTTGCCATAATACATCATGTGAAAGCCAGGTTGGATGAATCACATGCTGGAATCAAGATTGCCAAGAGAATTATCAACAATCTCAGATATGCAGATAATACCACCCTAATGGCTGAAATTGAAGAGGAACTGAAAAGCCTTTTGATGAAAGTAAAAGAAGAGAGTGAAAAAGCTGGCTTAAAACTCAACATTCATAAAACAAAGATCATGGCATCCAGGCCCATCACTTCATGGCAAACAGATGGGTAAAAAAATGGAAACAGTAACAGACTTTATTTTCTTAGTCTCCAAAATGACTACAGATGGTGACTGCAGCCATGAAATTAAAAGACACTTCTTGGAAGAAAATCTATAATCCTAGACAGCATTTTATAAAGCAAAGATGTCACTTTGCCAACAAAGGTCAACAACATAGTCAAACAACTATGTTGTTTGCCAACAACATAGTCAAAGCTATGTTTGTTTGTTTGTTTGTTTTTTTCCAGTAGTCACGTACAGATGTGAGAGTTGGACATTAAAAAAGGCTGAGCACCCAAGAATTGATACTTTTGAACTGTGGTGCTGGAGAAGACTCTTCAGAGTCCCTTGGACAACAAAGAGATCAAATAAGTCAGTCCTCGAGGAAATCAACCCTGAATGTTTATTGGAAGAACTGATGAGGAAGTTGAAGCTCCAATAATTTGGTCATCTGATGTAAAGAGCTGACTCATTGGAAAAGACCTTGATGCTGAGAAAGTTTGAAAGCAGAAGGGGTAGAGGATGAGATGGTTGGATGGAATCACTGACTCAATGGACATCAGTTTGAGCAGACTGTGGGAGATAGTGCAGGACAGGGGAGCCGAGTGTAGTGCTCTCTATGGGGTCACAAGGAGTCAGATATGACTGAAAATCAAACAACAATGTTGTTCTGCAGTTTCTTTAGACCTCCAACTTATTTTTAGATGCTTCAGAGGGTTCCTCAGCATCTCAGATAGAAATATTTAACTCAAATATTTTGTATGTTAAACTAAGGAAAGATTGAAGGCAAATGGAGAATAGGATGGCAGAGGATGGGATGGTTCGATAGCATCACCAACTCAGTGGGCAAAAATTTGAGCAAACTCCTGGAGATAGTGAAGTACAGGGAAGCCTTTATGCTGCAGTCCAAGGGATTGCAAAGAGTCAAACATGACTTGGTGACTGAGCAACGACAAACCAACAAGGAAATACTATATAGCACACGGAACTCTTCTCCGTGTTATGTGGCAGCCTGGATGGGAGGTGAATGTGGAGAAGAATGGATATATGTGAATATATGGCTGAGTCCCTTGCTTTTCACTTATAACTATTACAACATTGTTATTCATCTATACCACAACACAAAATTAATATTGAAAAATAACAACAACAACAAAGATCGAGTCACCTGAGAGGAGATTAAAAGAGTGCAGGCTCTACCCCACCTTAATATTATCAGAGGCCCCATCTTTGAACCAGTTATTAAACCTTCATTAAATTCTATAGGGTTAGGACACATAGTTTACAAGGCAGAGGCCTAATGTGTCTCCCTTTGCCTGACAAAGCAATAAAGCTATCCTTTTATACTTCATCCAAAGCTCATCTCCAAGATTTGATTCAGCACTGGTGTACACAGAGTGAGCTTTTAGTAAAAATACTATTCACTGTATAGGTTTTTCATCTTATTGGTTTAATTTATTCCCAGGTGCTTTATTCTTTTTGATGCAATTGTAGGTAAAATCATTTTCATATCTCGTTCTAGTAGTTTATTATTAGTGTTTAGGAATACAACTGAATTTTGAATGGCAATTTTTTGTCCTGAGTCTTTACTGAGATGGTATTGCATTTGCTTATTACAGTGTTTCTTAAACAACCATTCCCATTATTATTTATTGAGTTCCTACTTCAGTTAAACATTTATTCTCCTGTGATGATAGGTTTTAGAGGTTAGTTTGCCTAGGCTACAGTCCCCAGTTATTTAATCAAATACCAATCTAGCTATTACCTAAAAAGGATATTTTGTAGTTTTGGTTAAAGTCTGCAATCAGTAACTTTAAGTAAAGGAGGTTTTCCTAGAAAATGTCAGAGTGCCTGAGTCAAAACAATCTGTGAATAGAAACTTTAGCTAATATCCAAAAGTTTCAATCTGCCCTTCTTGATGGCCAGCCCAACAGATTTTGAACCCTTACCAGCTTCCACAAGGGTATAAGCCAAGTCCATGAAATATATATGTGTACCTACACATAAACACATACATGTTCTATAGGTTATATTTCTATGACTGAACATTATTCCTTAACCCAGTGATTATGGTGTTTTCTATGCTTTTAAATTATTTTTATAGCTTATAATTTCTACTCCTTAGAAGAAAATTTCTAAGTATCTAGTTTTAATTACATCCAAAGATTTCAACCTATCTAAAAAATTTTGGGGATTTTTTTCTAAATGTTAAGATATAATATACAAGCTTTTTTTTTAAGTTATATATATATATATATATATATATATATATATATATATATATTTTTATGGCCATCCTCTCACTTTCTCTAATAGGGACTGTTTGCTGTCTAGGACCAGTAGATGGTGATCATTCTGGGACTTCTCAGCATTAATTTGCACTGGATAATATGTGCCTTGAACCTCATATCTTCCTTTGTCTTCTTTCTACCTTTCATCCTGCTAATGCACATTTTCTAGCAATAGTCTAAGGAAAAGTATGTGGCAGGTACAACCCTTACTCATTGCATATCTACAAATTTCTTTATACTAACTTTCATCTTTGAAAGTTTGCATAAGAAAAATATTCTTAATTGAAAATTATTTTTTCCTAATAATCTTGAAACATTACTCCATTGTAATTTTGCACCATAAACTGATGTTGAGAGTCTGATGATATTTAGAGTACATTTTTCTTTAGGTAATGTTTTTTAAAGTTTTATCTGATGATATTTAAGCATCATTTTTATTGTTATCCTGACAATATTTCACAATGGTGTGCTTTGTTGCATAATTACATAAATATTAAAAACAAAACTGAATATTTAAAGTCAATAAGTGGATATTGTTTTCCTTTGTATAGGCAAGTGTAGCAAAATTCATTAAGGAAAAAACTGATATGTATAAATGTATAGATATATATTTATATGTATATGTATGTAGCATTTTTAAAATAAGTAAAAATTTGTATATCATAAAAATATAAATGAAGAATTCTTACCTGTGAAAAGATATTTGCTATAAATAAATGACAAAGAATCAATATATTAATATATATTACTTTTACAGATCAAAGTTTCTTTTTTTTTTAAAGATAAAAATCCAATAGAGAATTGGGCAAACATATGAAGATGAAACCCATTAACTATGCAATGTATTTAAGCTAGTAACTTAAGATTTGAGAAAACACATATCAGTCACTTTCTACTATGTGTAATCCAATTCAGGTATATTTTATACTCTAGAGGCCTTTCATTTCAATTTTTCAGAGAAATATACTTTATTCTTTTACATTGTATAGAAAGGGGATAAGAAGAAAGGAAGCATCCTTGCAGTTGATACTATGAGAATAAGCCAGTGGAAGGGGAAATAAAGTCCCATATGTTGTGCTCAAAGATTTATTGTTATCTCATTTGTCCACTTAGTCTTTTGAGAAATTTCTATAACTATATTATGAGTAAGAGAACCAAATCTCATATTTACTTTTCTACATTTTTCCTAATGGCATTTATTTTTAATAAATGTTTCACCATAGTTTTATTGGATCATTGTTCCTCATTTTACCATGATCTTGGTGGTGGTATTGTTGTTCAGTTGCTAGGTTAGGTCCAATTCTTTGTGATTCCATGGACTGGAGCATGCCAGTCTTCTTTGTCTTCCACTATATCCTAAAGTTTGCTCAAATTCAGGGCTATAGAGTTGGTGTCTATTGAGTTTAGGTGCTACCTAAACTCTGCAAACTCCTTCTCTGTTTGCCTTCAGTCTTTCCCAACATCAGGGTCTTTTTCAATGAGTTGGTTCCTGGGGTGAATATTAACACATTTTATTTTTATAAATTACCTTGCTCCTACTACTTTAGCTATAGCTCATGCCATAATTTTAGATATTTAGTATCATCTTATTCATATTTTGCATTCTTTATGTGCAAATTTTATTTCTTTGAGAGACAATTTGTTAGAATATTTTTTTGCCATATAATTTAGATAAATCCATTTTTTCTCAAATTTTTCAGAAACTTCACATTTTGTTTTCATTTTTCTATTCTTCTTAGTTTTCAAAAGTAAACTGAAATTCATGTCCTTTATCAAAATCCTACTATAAAATTCTATAATGATTATCACACTATATCATTCTTTATGGAAATAAATTTTTCAGTTTTATTTATCCTTTTCCTTATCCAATTTTCATATGTTTGATGAACTAAATTTTTTAGTCTAAATTGTTATAAAATACACATTTTTCCCAAAAAATACTTGATAATTTTATCAATTTTATAATCTTATTATTGAGTCATCAACAGAGACATCAGTGGTTTAATGTATGGGGATACTTACACACCTGACACAAGGTCCTGGAGTCCTTGGTGACCACCTAAATTCCACCATTTGTGCAGCAGAAGGAGGCCACAGTGGCAGTCTGAAAAACCAGCAGAAGGACAGACCCATCACTGCCTCATTGATAAGAGCAATCTCTAGCTGCGGCCTGGGGAAAGTATACAGGAAAGTCAGTCCTATGAGTCGATTGTAGGTGAAGAAGGCATTGGTTGGTTGAGCAGGGGATGTATAGAGATCAAGACGACAGCCATTTCAAGTGGCCTGATCATACAATGTTTCTGATTTTGCTGTTCACCACCCTTCCTTTTATAACACATCTTACTCATAATCTTGTTTATCTTTCTCACATCAAGAAGCACTTGAAGATATGTGAAGTACTTGCATGTCAGAAACTCCTCTTGTTTAGCTTTATAAAATTATGTACAAGCCTCATATTTTTTAATATGTTTATGAACTTGTTTCCTTAAAATCTTGAAATTCTTTTTATTTTTTTATGACAACATTTCATAGAAAAATTCAGAAAATGATGTAATATTTTTTCTCCTATAGGTAACTTGATCTTTTATTTTCTGATTATATGATTAAAGATTATTCTTTTCTGTTCCATTTCTATAAACTTGAGAAATTTGATTATGATATCCAATTGTGGCATTCTTCTAATCAACTTTGTTTAGAATAGATACAATATATTTTTGCTTGTTTCTTTTGAAGACATTATTTAACTGGATAATACTTACTTTAATTTTCCAGAGTGGTCCTTTCTATTTGATATCTATCTGTTCAGAAAGTAAAGTTTTGCTAAGTTTTGTACTTACACCTTTAAAAAAATTTTATTTTTTTGCTTTTTGCCCAAAATTTAGATAAAAGATAGTTTGAGTTTATAGATATTGCAGGTCCGTGTTTAAAACATTTGGTCTCAGACAAAGAGAAACAGAAAAAAGTTGATCTTTTCTGTTATTTCATTTCTCTAAATCATGAATTGACAAAGTATGGTGCGTGTGTAGGCCAAAACTGTCTACTATCTGTTTTTATAAATAAAATTTTGCTGTAACACAGGTATCTCTGTTTATTCATGTGCTGTCTATGGCTACTCTTGTGCTAGAACAGCAGAGTTGAGTGGTTGCAATAGTCTAGGCTGCGTGGTTTAACAAGTTGAAAATAATCAGTACTCTGGTCTTTACATAAAATGATTGCCAACTTCTAATCTTGAATATGGGCTTCCCTGGAGTATAAAAAAAATCTACCTGCAATATGGCATACCTGGGTTGATCCCTGGGTTGGAAAGATCCCCTGGAGGAGGGCATGGCAGCCCACTTCAATATTCTTTCCTGGAGAATTCCCATGGACAGAGGAGCTTGGTGGGCTACAGTCCATGGGATCACAAAGAGTTGGACATGACTGAGGGACTAAGCACATGGATGTATAATCTTGAATATACATGATTTATAATCTTGAATATACAATGGATGTATAATCTTAAATATACATCCATTTGACCTATGTATTGGAATGGACTATTGAAAGAGTAAGTAGTACAGTGGAAACTTGATTCCACAAACATCTTTCTTTAAATGGTATAATAATTCCTCCCAGAACTCAGTGACAGCTGTGCCTTCAAGTTTACCCAACTTAGCATCAGGAGCAAGTTGGGACTTTGAGAAACTACCTTGCATCCAAACATAGTCTGCCCAGTCATGCAAATTTCTGTCATCCTGGGTTTTATGATTTTTTTGCATTTCTGATAAAATATCCCTCTATTCTCTTTATATCCATTGGTTTTTGGACCGCCCATATATCCTTCAACCAGCTCCACCTTCATCACCTTAATAATCATGTTTTTTTAACACTAAAAATTAACACTTTTATTTTCTATTCCAGTCTCAAAGAAGGGCAGTGCCAAAAAATATTCAAACTACTGTACAATTGTGCTCATTTCACTTGCTAACAAATTTATACTCAAAATCCTTCATGCTAGGCTTTAGCAGGACATAAACTGAGAACTTCCAGATGTACAAACTGGGCTTCAAAAAGGCAGAGAAATCAGAGATCACACAGCTAATATTTGTTAGATCTTGGAGAAATCAAGGGAACTCCAGGAAAAAATCTATTTCTGCTTCATTGACTATGCTAAAGGCTTTGACTGTGTGGATCATAAATAACTGTGGGAAATACTTAAAGAGATGGGGGGAGTACCAGACCACCTCACCTGTCTCTTGAGAAACATATATGCAGATCAAAAAGCTACATTTAGAATCAGACATGGAAAAACTGACTGGTTCAAAATTGTGAAAGAAGTAGATTGTCACCTGTTTATTTAACTTCTATACAGAGTACATCATGCAAAATGTCAGGCTGGATGCAAAAATGCCAAGTTTGCTGGAAAGAATAACAACAACCTCAGATATGCAGAATGATACTGCTCTAACAGCAAAAAGTGAAAAGAAACTAAAGAGTCTCTTGATGAGGCCGAAAGAGTAGAGTGAAAAAGCTGGCTTGAAACTCAACATTCAAAAAACTAAAATCATAGTGTGTGGTCTCATTACTTCATGTAAAATAAAAGGAGAAAAAGTGGAAGTGGTGACAGATTTTATTTTCTTGGGCTCAGAAATCACCACGGATGGTGACTGCAGCCATGAAGTTAAGGGATGCTTGCCCCTTGGAAAGAAAGCTATGACAAAACTAGATAGCATGGTAAAAAGCAGAGGCATCACTTTGCCAACAAAGGTATGTATAGTCAAAGCTATGACTTTCCCTGTAGTCATATATGCATATAGAGTTGGACCATAAGGAAGGCTGAGCACTGAAAAACTGATGCTTTCCAATTATATTGCTGGAGAAGACTCTTGAGAGTCCCTTAGACTTCAAGGTGATCAAGTCAGTCAAATCTAATGAAAATCAATCCTGAATATTTATTAGGAAGACTGATACCGAAGTTCAAACATTTTGGTCATGTGATCTGAAGAGCTGACTCATTTGTTGGAAAAGATCCTGATGCTGGGAAAGACGGAAGGCAAAAAGAAAAGGGCTATCAGAGGTTGAGATGGTTAGATAACATTGCGGACCAAATGGTCAGGAATTTGAGCAAACTCTGGGAGATAGTGGAGGATAGGAGAACCTGATAAGCTGCAGTCCTTGGGGTCACAAAGAGTCAGACATGACTTAGTGACTGAACATCAACAATATCTATTTTCTAGCCCAGTACACTTACCTATTCTCTTATTTTATGTATACAAATTTAGTTCTATAGAATATTTCTTAAACTAAATAAGCAATTTTTTGCAGCTCATAAACATTTTATTATGATGAATGCTGTAACAATATTTTTTTAAAAGTTGTCATAATGGTAAAAATTTTAAGAATCACTTCATTTGGGGAATAATTAAAAATAAAATTTAGACACTATGTGGAAAGCAGTACAACAAAAAGGAAATGGCCTCCTTTTAATTTTTCTGAAAATAGAACTAATATATTGGAAGGGATCAATCTAGTCATTAACACTGCTAGTAAAATTCAGCATCGAATACAAAGAACTAGATAAAAACGGAGATAACACTGACTGTGTAGTCATATCACATAAGTTATACACATTTGCCATTTTTATTTAACCTGCATGGTTTAACAATACATCAGGTTACAGTCAATCTTTACCAAAAGTTAGGATATTAGTTCTTAGTTTTTTGCATCTGGGAATCTCATAGAGAAACTAAAATCTCCTATAACCCAAACCACTACTAGCCAACTTTCCTTACAACCTCAGTACTATTACATACTTTTTTTTTTTTTTTTTTGGTCTAAATCATGATTATAAAAATTTTCAGAGTACTATTTTCCTTCTCACATTTAGAGTTTTGGGATCAACTACTTGAGGAATCCCTTTCATGGATCACAGCCTTGTTATGGTGAAAGGGCTCATGTAACTCGATGAAGCTATGAGCCATACTGTGCAAAGCCACCCAATCAGCAGGTCATAGTGGAGAGTTCTGACTAAGCATGGTCCACTGGAGGATAGGATGCGAAATCACTCCATTATTCTTGCCCCAAGAACCCAAGAACAGTAGGAAACAGCAACAATCTGGAATGGCATGAATTTTCATAATTTCTGCTTAGATATGTTTCCACACAAAATACATAATCAATCACTGAAAATAAATTCCAAACAGAATATAAACAGAAAGATTTACTGAACTTAATGCACTGACATGTTGTAAATAGCACCTTTCACACTATAAAGTGAGCATCATATTCACCTCAAAAGGGTTATTATGTGGACTAAAATTATTCAAAAAATTTGAATAGATTCCATTCTATAGGCACTAGGCTAACTGTTAGGAATACAAATAATATATAATCCCTGTTTTAGATTGTTTCCTATCTGTTACTGCATACAAAACAGTTACTATAAATGATAGAAAATACTCTGTTATAATAGAGTGATATACAATATGAAAGCACATAGAAGAGACACATGATTCAGGTGGAAGCTAGCAGAGCAAGGTTTTATAGCACAGATAAAATTAAACAGCCCTAAGATGAATTGTAATCAGGAGCAAGGAAGATATATTCAATGTCATTGGAGCAGTGTGTGGAGAAGAGTGAAAAATATAGTTTTCTGGTATAGCTGAGAAAATAAATATGCAGCTGAAAGTGAAATAAGGGAACAGATGACAGATAGGGGTTCTCAGCTTTTTTTTCTCACAGATAACATCAAATTTGACAACCATTCATGGACTAGAGTAGTTTTGAGGGAATCTAGTTCAGCAGAAACCATGTCTTCTGTGTCTTCTGCATTGCAGGCAGATTCTTTACCCACTGAGCCATTGGGAAAGCCCTTTCATAATAAAAATCCTCAATAAATGAGGTGCAGAAAGAATATGGCTCATAGTGAAGAAGCTCATATGTAACAAGCCAACAATTAACATACTTTATGGTGAATAGCTGAAAATTTTTCCTCTAAGATTAAACACAAGTCAAGGGTTTTCAGTCTTACCATTCCTATTCAACATACTAGAAGTCCTAGCCAGATCAACTAGACAAGAAAAAGAAAAGTCATCCAAATCCAAAAAGAAGGAGTAAAATATTCCCTATTTACAGATGATATGATCTTCAAGAAGGAAATCCTAAAGAGTTCAAGAAAAAAAAATTAAAACTAATAATCAACAAAGTTGCAAAATATAAAATCAACATGCAGCAGCCAATTGTATTTCTTTAACTGACAATGAAATTGTTGGGGGAACCACTGACAGAAAACTTTCCCCTTGGCTAGGCCTGATTGTAATCACTCACATGAGTTACCTTACAAGAGGGGTTTCTGGTAAGGAGGAACAAATACTATACCGCCAAGCAGAAGAATTTCGGAAAGGTCAAAAGGAAAGAGGAGAGGTCAGTGTACATGTCTTACCACTGAACTGAACTGAACCTCCCAAAATCCTTCTCACTGGAGTCCATCTTGGCTGAGTGATGTGTGCATGACCAGGAAGGACCCTAAGTCAAAATGGTTGTCCAGAGACAATCCAGAAACTAACCCCATTACCATGAAGAGACTGTGAGCCACACAATAAAGCAAATCTTCTGGGTTATTTACCCAGCTGCTCTCAGCTTAGGCACCCTTCCCGGTGAAGTATCTTGCTGTGTCAGCACATTTTCTCCTCAGACAACTCATTCCTGAGTGTTAGGCAAGTTCCCACTCTCAGGCCCTCAAAGGGATCCCCCTTTCTACAATGAATGGCAATTCAGGTGGGGTTTCTTCTCCACTAAGACTGATATCTTGAGAGTTTCATGTACTAAGGGACCAGCTTGCCCACCGATGGACCAGACTTAGAATGCAAATGGGACCTTTTTGACCCTGGTCTCCCTTGACATGGATGATTGGCCAGAGTGCCCCAACCAGGTTAGAAACAATAGACTTCTTTATCGATATATTTTCCCTTCCAGATGTACAAGCTGAAAATACAGAAAATACAGAGAAGCCAGAGATCAAATTGCCAACATCTGCTGGATCATAGAAAAAGCAAAAGAATTTCAGGAAAATATATACTTCTGCTGCAAAGATTATGCTAAAGCCTTGTCTGTGTGGATCACAGCAAACTGGAAAATTCTTATAAATAGATAGGAATAACAGAGCACCTTACCTGCCACCTGAGAAACCTGTATGCATGTCAAGAAGTAACAGAACTGGATGTAGAACAATGGACTAGCTCAGAATTCAGAATGGAGTATATCAAGGCTGTATACTGTCTTATTTAACTTATATGCAGAGGACATCCTGAGAAATGCCAGGGTGGATGAACTACACACTGAACTGAAGATTGCTGGGAGAAATATTAACAATCTCAGGTATGCATATAATATTATCCTAATGGAAGAAAGTGATGAGCAACTGAAGAGCCTCTTGATGAAAGTGAACAAGTAGAGTGAAAAAGCTGGCTTAAAACTCAACATTCAGGAAACTAAAATTACAGTACTTGGTCCCATCACTTCATGGCAATTAGATGAGGAAAAAATGGTAAGAGTGGCAGATTTTCTTGGGTTAAAAAATCACTGCTGATGGAGACTGCAGCTATGAAATTAAAAGGTGCTCACTTCTTTGAAGAAAAGCTATGACAAACCTAGACAAGATATTAAAAAGCAGAGACATCACTTTGCCAACAAAGGTCCATGTAGTCAAAGATATGGCTTTTCCAGTAGTCATGTATGGATGTGAGAGTTGTATCATAACAAAGTCCAAGTACTAAAGAATTGATGTTTTTGAATTGTGACGTTGGAGAATACTCTTGAGAGTCCCTTGGACAGCAAGGAGATCAAACCAGTCAATACTAAAGGAAATTGACCCTGAATATTCACTAGAAGGACTGAAGCTGAAGCTGCAGTTTCAATACTTTAGCCACCTGATTGGAAGAGCCAACTCATTGGAAAAGACCTGATACTGGGAAAGATTGAAGGCAGGAAGAGAAGGACAACAGAGGATTAGATGGTTCGGTGGCATCACTGACTCAATGGACATGGATTTGAGCAAATTCCAGGTGATAGTCAAGGACGGGGAAGGTTGGCATGCTGCAGTCCATGGGGTCACAAAGAGTTGCACACGACCTTAGAGACTGAACAACAGTTGGTTGTTTCCAGATAGAGAAGAGAATGGAGAACAGGAAAGGATGGAAGGTTTGTGGATAGTCAGGACTGACTAGGTTTTGACTGCAGTTCACTGAGGAAATGAATCTTGAAAGTAAGTTGGTATAAAACCTGAATTTGGCTTTTCTCTTTGTTAAAATGACAATTTTCTTAAAGTGTTAAACTGCCTCTGGTAAGAGATTTTAAGTTCTTTATCTTTTAAGTGATTTGTTCTATATTTGTCTTTGAAATGTTTTATCATCACTTTGGCTAAATGATGAACTATTGCATCACAGTGACCCATGATCCTATCTGACTGAGTGTTCTCAAACCTTTTGATATTTTTTGACAAAGCTTCCTAAATCAAATATTCACTATAATTCTTTTGAACTTCAGCTAACTATGAGATGCTTTAGAAGGCACATGTGGCATCTCAGACAGAAATATTTAATTAGTATTTTAAATTACATGGAGAGTATTATTACCAGAGTGATAAGCCTTTTAAATATATACTGTATGGATAAATGTTATTAATATGGGTATTCTAGAAATCACATCGAATTCCTGAAAGTCTAGTATGTCCTGGCAAAATGTTACCATTCATAATTTTAGTTATTTTAAAATGTTACATATCACAGAAGTAACAAACTTTCTCTTGTCAGTTACATTGTGAGCAAATTTAGTAGTGACTTTTTTGTGTCTCTGTGATTTATAGACATTTATTGTATTCTGATACATCTCAGATTATACTGGGGAATTGGGTAAATTTTTAAAAAAAATCCTAGAGGAAAACTTAATGGCTTCATAAAAAGTTAATCAAAAGGGTTATTTACAGAGTGAAATTACATGATTATAATTTTTATGGTTTCTCTCTGAAGTATTACTAGCTTTTAATTTATGTTTTCCAGATATAAAGAAATATTTATTCACAAACTAATTATGACATAGCAATTTGGTAAATTATACCTTTGCAAGCAGAATTTGGGCTTCTCTGATAGCTCAGCTGGTAAGGAATCTACCTACAATGCAGGAGAAGTCTGTTCAATTCCTGGGTTGGGAAGATCCTCTTGAAAAAGGGATAGGCTACCCACCCACTCCAGTATTCGTGAGCTTCCCTGTGGCTCAGACAATAAAGAATCCAACTGCAGTGGAGGAGACCTCGGTTTGATCCCTGGGTTGAGCAGATGCCCTGCAGGAGGGCATGACAATTCAGTCCAGGATTCTTGCCCAGAGAATCCCCGTGGACAGAGGAGCCTGGCAGGCTACAGTCCGTGGGTTGCAAAGAGATGGGCACTGCTGAGTGACAAAGCACAGTGCAGCACAAGCAGATTTCAACATTTCACTTTTCTCTCTGCACGGTCCCTCCAGAGACTGGAGACTCCCAGGTTCCCAACAGCTTTATCAGTTAAATTAGGATGCCTACCTCCTGAAAGGTACAAGAATCTGAATTTTGTGGACCTCAAAAAGGGAGTTTTCCTGAATCAATAAGGTGAAATCTGTGACAAGCCCCTGGCATGGCTTTCCTGGCCTTGGGAAGACTTTTATCAATTAATAAAGCTTAGTTTGCAGACAAAGTAGCTTTGATTTGGCTATCTTTGATAAAAATGAGTGTAATTTTAGAGAAAAAGAGATATCTCAATGGATATCAAAATCGAATTCTGTTTACTGAGGTCTGTATTCTCTAAGTCTTACTTCTCAGGGTGAATAAGATGTTTTTATGTTATGTTGTTGTAACATTTAACTGAATTATTAAAAGGACATTTTAAATTTGCTTCTGAAGTTTAAGTAATCTATCTTTGGATAAAAATAGATGTTCCATGATCTGCAATCAGGAGATTAACATCAGATTATGATTACTTAAATTTAAAAGTTCCCTTATATTGGAAACAATTAAACAATACTAGAGATAACCAGGGGCTTCCCAGATTGTGTTAGTGGTAAAGATCTCATTTGCCAATGCAGGAGACATAAGAGATGTGGGTTTGATCCCTGGATTGAGGCGATCCCCTGGGAGAGGAAATGGTAACCCATTCCAGTTCTCTTGCTTGGAGAACCCCATGGACAGAGGAGCCTAGTGGGGGTTGCAAAGTCCATAGGGTAGCAAAGAGTTGGATACAACTGAAGTGACAGCATGCATGCAGGCAGGGATAACCAGCTTAGTGACACTAGAAAGCTGTGCTGGGTACCTTATGGACAATTCAAATATATAATCTCCTTTACAGATGATGATTGGTACAGAAAGTTAAAGTCAGATGACCTGTGATACACTGAGCTGCAACTAATGGAAGTTCTTCACTTAAATTCTTCAGTTCAGTTCAGTCACTCAGACATGTCTGACTCTTTGTGACCCCAGAGACTGTAGCACTCCAGGTTTCCCTGTCCATCACAAACTCCTGGAGCTTGCTCAAAATCATGTCCATCAAGTCGGTGATACCATCCTACCATCTCATCCTCTGTCATCCCCTTCTCCTCCTGCCTTCAATCTTTCCCAGCATCAGGGTCTTTTCAAATGAGTCAGTTCTTTATATCAGGTGGCCAAAGCATTGGAGCTTCCAGTTCAGCATCAGTCCTTTCAATGAATATTTAGGACTGATTTCCTTTTAGATTGACTGGTTTGATCTCCTTGCAGTCCAAGGGAAACAGCACAGTTCAAAAGCATCAATTCTTCAGTGCTCAGGTTCCTTTATGATCCAGCTCTCATATCCATACATGATTACTGGGAAAACCATAGCTCTGACTAGATGGACCTGTTGGCAAAGTAATGTCTCTGCTTTTTAATATGCTGTATAGGTTTGTCATAACTTTTCTTCCAAGGAACAAGTGTCTTTTAATTACATGGCTGCAATCACCATCTGTAATTTGGAGTCCAAGAAAATAAAGTCTGTCACTGTTTTCATTCTTTTCACTTCTATTTGCCATGAAGTCATGGGACTGGATACCCACATGAGAAGAAACAAGAGTGAATGTTTTCCTGGACCAGAACAGATGAGTAAAATAGATGGTCTAGAGACTTTAGACACTGTTGTTAAAGCCTAGTCCAATAATAAGCATAATTAAGTGGTCCACCAGTGAAATCTTCACCAGACCTAAGAATGAGTTTTTTTAGCACAATGGGATGAAACAGTCAGGAAATGTTCCCCAAACCATGGTTGAATTTATGACCCCAAAGGAGCCAAGGCAACTGAAAATTAGCACTTGTCATCTGCCTCTTCAGAACAAGCCTTTAGATAGCTAATTTCAGAAGATTTTATGAGCCCAAGTTCTAGCATCTTCTCATATCTAGAAAGTCACTAAAATCATTAACAGTGATATCTGCTTTGGCCATTGAGGAGGGAAATACATTAAAAGGTCAAAATGAAGTTACTGGTTCAGACATCCAAGGCAAAATTGTGTGGTCATTGTGTATTTCAGAAATGTTCCTGTATTGCTGAGAACTCAAATTTCAAATGCTCTGAGCTGTTTCAGGCTCTTTGGCAGTTGGTAGTTGCAACCTTATGGTTTCAAAGTATTCTGTTGCAACTATTACATTTTTAGAAATTGCAATTATTTTCAATCATATATCAGTAGAAAAAGGAGACATGTAGTGACCAGTATTTCTTGTTATGTATATGTTAATACCACATTGGAAGTAAACAACTTGAATAAAAGTCTCTCCAATGTGCAAGGTCCAGACTGGGATTCAGACTTACTCTTATACCAAAATGGCAAACCAAACAATTGAGACTTTAATCATACTAAATTAAGATCCGGGCAGAAATATTTCCCATTCAGTGTCTATTCTCCAAGTTAAGGCAGGTCTATGCCTCATTTTAGTAGAATGTGGTTAGAGCCATCATCTCCCAGTTTCCTGAATTGAATTAAAACTGAGTAGGATTCTGTTGGGCTCTGGAATACAAATCCTGAGTCCCCTGTTTTTTGTTTGTAGGACACAGACTTCATTCAGCCACCTTGATCTTCTTTGAATTATGAACAGCAGGCTCAAACCGTTGCTAATAAAGGAAGAGAGGGTATGCAATAATAGGTTTGTTCAGTCACTAAGTCATGTCTGACTTTTTGCGAGCCCATGGACTGAAGCATGCCAGATTCCCCTATCCTTCACTATCTCCTGGAGTTTGCTCAAATTCATGCCCATTGAGTCAGTGATGCCATCCAGATAGGAGTGACAGAGAAGGACCATCAAATGGTGGCTCAGCCTTGGGGTAGTATCCTGGTTCCACTTCAAGAAATAGGCATAACAATATCTTTGAGTACTTCTGCAGAATTGGGATCCCCATCCAGGTGGGGAAGAACACAAGATTATGGAGCACCACCCTGTAACCTCATTACCAATCAATCAGAAAAAAGCCACACATCTTATCCCCCTCACCCCAAATTTCATCTTCCTTTTCTGGGCCCAGCAGTGGCCATGCCATGAGGCCTCCTGTTTGGCCTTTGTCTGTTTCAACTGCTTACAAGGTGTTGACTTAAAAAAGATGTACAGTGTGAGAGTTGAGAGTTAAGTTTTATTTGAAGCAAAATGAGGACTACAGCGCAGGAGACAGCACCTCAGATAACACTGAGAAACTGCCACAAAGAGGTAGTGGGGGAAGGTCAATATCTAAGATTTTTGAGAAAGGGGAGTTTAGTGCAGTCAAGGGCTTACTTTACAAAAGGTTTTCTGCTATTCATGAGGAGCTGATGTCATCATGAAGGGATCTAGTGCTTTTCCAGATAATGAGGAGATGCAAGGATTGGAAGCATGAAATCAGTTCCTGAAAATACCTATTTCAGACTGTTCCACCAGATTCCCTGGAACACAGAATGCCTCATTCTCCACCCTGAACTGCCTTCAGGACATGCTGAAGGTCAACAGCTGAGGCAGCACAAGATTCACTCCCTGCAGAGGCAGATGGCAAATGCTCTTGGCAAACACCAATTTGTAGTTAAGAAGATTCATTTCTGACAGGGTCCAACAGTTGAGGCTAAATTATTATTACTGCAAGAGTGAATGCTGGTTTCTGACACAGAATACCTGGATTTAGATTAAGTGGAGAGAGACTTCTGCTCTACTAGGATGACTTCATACCCTCAACAGAAAGTAGTTACAGAAAAAAGAAACCTCTGCCCAAATTCCCAAGGAGTATTTTGAGTATGAAGTCTCTCGGGGTAATTGTTAGGGGCAACACACAGAAATCACCCTCCCTGGCTAGATCCGATAGTAACCACTTGTGTGAGTTATATTATAGCAAGAGGTCCTGGAAGGAACTCGGAACTAACAACTACTACCAACTGGAAGAATGTGGGAAAGGTCAAAAAGAGAGAGGAGATACCAGTCCATATTTCCTTCCAATCTGGCAAAATCCTTCTCACTGGAGTTCATCTTGACTGAGTGGCATTTGCATGGCCAGAAAGGAGCCTGGGTCAAAATGTTTGGCCAGAGACAATCTGGAAACTTACCCCATTACTATAAAACTTGAGACTGTGAGTCACATGGCAGAGAAATTCTCCTAGTTTCCCTTACCCTGACTCTCTGCCTAGTCCTCAATCCCAATAAAATCTCTTGCTTTGTCAGCATATGTGTCTCCTTGGACAATTCATTCCTGAGTGTTAGCCAAGAGCCTACACTTGGACCCTGGAAGGGGTCCCATGCCCTACAACAAAATGTCTGAAAAAATAATTAAGAAAAAACTATTATATTTAATAGCATCTGAAAGAATTAAAAAGTTAGAAATAAATTTAATCAAGAAAGTGAAAGATATATACACTGAAAACTACAAAATATTGATTCAAAGTATTGAAGAAAACACAAATAAGTGGAAAGATACCCTATGTTAATACATTGGAAGAATTAACATTGTTAAAGCATCCATACTATACAGCATGATCCTCAGATTTGATGTGTTCCTTATAAAATTCCCAATGGCACTTTAAAAAATAGAAAATAAAATAACCCTAAAATTCATATTGAAGACCTTGAAGAGGTAGAGCAATTTTTTAGCAAGAAGAATAGAGATAGACACAAAACAGTTATTATTTTTAGATTATATTACAAAGCCATATCAATCAAGACAATATTGCACTGGCGTAAAATCAGGCTCATAGTTCAGTGTAACAGAATGGAGAGCATAGACATAAATCCATGAATAAATGGTCAATTAATATTTGACAGGGCACCAAAATCACAATTACAAAGGAATGGTTTGTTCAACAAATGACACTAGAAAAATTGAATATTCACATGCAAAAGGATGAAACCTGTCCCTTGTCTTACACCATACACAAAAATTAATGGATGAAAGAGTGAAACTTAAGATCTGAAACCTAAAACCCAAGAAGAAAACAAAACATAATGGGAAGCAAGTATGACTACAAAAAACTGGCCATTTATGCACAGCAAAAGAAATAATCACAAAGATGAAAAGGCAGCTTATGGATAAGAGAAAATATTTTCACACCATATATCTGATAAGGGGCTAATATAAAAATACATAAGAAGCACTTACAAATATCAAGAAAAGGGGACTTTCCTGGTGGTACGATGGATAAGAATCTGCCTGCCAATGCAGGGGACAAAGGTTTGACCCCTGGTTCAGGGAGATTTCACATACTGCAGAGCAGCTAAGCCCACGTTGCATAACAAAAGAAGTCCGCATCCTCTAGAGCCTGCACACCACAACTACTGAAGCCTGTGTGCCTAGAACCTGTGCTCCACAACAAGACAAATCACCACGGTGAGAAACCTCTGCACCTCAACAAAGAGTTGCCCCCAGTGGCCACAGCTAGAGAAAGCCTGTGTGCAGCAATGAAGACCTAGTGCCGTCAAAAATTAATTTTAAAAATTAAATTGAAACAACCAAAATAGTTAACCTAAAAGAATTGGGAAAAAGACTTGAATAGATATCTTTTAATAAAAAGCAAAAAGAAAATATGTTTAATATCAGTAATCATCAGGGAAATTCAAATCAAAACCACAATTAGGTATTACCTCATGTTTGTTAGGATGTCTGTCATAAAAAGTGAAAAGATAGCAAGTGTTGGTGAGGTGGGGAGAAAAAGAAACCCTTGTCCATTATTGGTGGGAACATAAACTGCTAAAAGCTTTTTTGAAACAGTTTGGTGGTTTCTGAAATAATTAAAAATAGAACTACCATATGGTCTGGGCTTCCCAGGTGGCACTAGTTGTAAAGAATCTGAATGTCAATGCAGGAAACATAAGAGGCATGGGTTGGATCCCTGGGTCTGGAAGATTCCCTGGAGGAGGGCATGGTAATCCACTCCAGTATTCTTGCCTGGAAAATCCCCATGGACAAAGGAGCCTTGTGGGCTACAGTTTTGCAGAGTCAAACATGACAAAAGTGACTTAGCACATATGCATAGTCTAGAAATCTCACTTCTGAATATATAGTCAAAGGAAATGAAGTCACAGTCTTGAAGAGATAACTATACTCCGTTTTCATGTTCCATTGCTCAGTTGTTTCCGACTCTTTGCAACCCTGTGGACCATAGCTCGCCAGGCTCCTCTGTCCATGGGATTCTCCAGGGAAGGATACTGGAGTGGGTTGCCACTTCTCTCTCCATACTCCTTTTTCATTGCAGCATTACTTACAATAACCAAGATATGGAAACATCCTAAGTGTTCATTAACAGATAAATGAGGAAATAAAATGTGATCTAATTATAGATCACATTATTCAGCCATAAAAAGAAGAAAATTTGATGTTTGCTATAGCATCAATGAACCTGGATGACATAATCCTAGTGAAATTAGCTGGAGAAAAAGAAAAACACTGTATGATTTCATTTATATGAGGCATCTAAAAAAAGTTGAACTTATAGAAACGAAGAGTAGAATGGTATTTACTAGGGAATGAGGGCTGAAGGCTTGTGGAAATTTTGATCAAAGTGTACAAACATTTAAAGTAATTAGCCTCCAACTAATAAAAATAAATGGAAAAAAAATTAAATAAAGTGCATTAGGCTAAAAAAAAAAAAAAGACTGATGGGTTCTGGAGACCTAATGTATATAGCACAGTGACTATAGTTTATAATAATGTATTGTATACCTAAAATTTGCTAAAAGAGTGAATCTTATGTTGTCTTGCCACCACCCCAAAAAGGTAACTATGTGTAGTGATGATATATTAATTAATTTGTTTCTGATAAGCATGTTACAATGTATACATATGTCAAAACATCACTCTGTACAATATATACATATACAATTTTCATTAGTCAATTATACCTCAATAAACATGGAAAAAATAAAAAATAGAGAAAAAGGAAAAAGACTTAAGGATGATTGATAAATCTGGACAAATCATGAAAGAGATAGTGTGATATAGTAAGTAGTTTGGGTTGTATTATTCAATCCAGAGTTGTACACTTAAGTACATTCAGAGACCAGAGTGAAAATCTGATTCTGTGAAGTTGGCAGCAGTAATTAGTACTGAGTATGGGGGACTCTGAACTACTGGAGACCAGGTCACTTCTTCCTAAAAATTATCCAAATGCAAGTGATTTAAAAAACACTGAACCAGCCAACAAAATACACCTAGGGCCAGATTTACTCAAAGGCCAGCAGACTGTATTCCTTGAATGGGGCTGTAGATTGCCACTGAATTACTTCAATGATGTCATAATGATCTGAAGAGGTATAAATCTCCATAACCACTGCTTTGTCATTTTAGCAAGACACTTCAGGAAAAAGAAGGAATGAGACAATATTCTCTGAATGTGTTGTATTGCACAAGGCTTGGAGAAAAAAATAAATAGTAATATCTCTCTTTTTTTTCACACTTTCTGCCCATAAGGGACTCTCCAGAAAAGAAAAAAAAAAAAAAAAAAAAAACCTAGCATAAAGGGAAATTTATCTTTATAGTAAGAGTTGTAGCAGTTTTCCATGACTGCTATAAGAAATTATGACAGACTTTGTAGCTTAAAACAATAGAAATTTATTCTCTCACAGTTCTTTAGGCCAAAAACTCAAAATCAGTTTTATTGAGGAGAAAATAAAGTTTTAGTTGAGGTTTAGTCCCTCAGGAAGTTCTAGGGGAGAAACTGTTCATTTCCTCTTTCATCATGCGGTGGCTGTCAAGCATTCCTTAACTTGTAATCACATTTCTCAAATCCCTGTCTGCGTGGTCACATTTTTCTCTTCTCTTACTGTCAAATGTCCCTCTTATAAGGATACAAGTCCCACTCATGCAATCCAGGATAATCTTCCCAACACAAAAAATTTAATAACATTTTATGTGCTATATGGCAGTGTTTGAAGGTTCCAGGGGTTGAGACCTGATTATCTTCTGGGAGCTTATTATTAGTATTAGATAACCACAACTAAGAAATAGTTTTATGAGTAAGTTATTTTCTGGAGTTTGATTGAAGTCAGGGTTTTCAAGAGAAACAGAAACAATAAGAGATAGACAGAGAGATGATAGATATAGATAGAGCTATATCTGTAGCTTACTGCCAAATTCAAACTTAAATGGAAGAAAGTAGGGAAAACCACTAGAGCATCAGGTATGATCTAAATCAAATCCCTTACAATCATACTGGGCTTCCGTGATGGCTCCAGACAGTAAAGCAACTGCCTGCAATGTGGAAAACCCAAGTTCGATCCCTGGGTCGGGAAGATCCCCTGGAGAAGCAAATGGCAACCCACTCCAGTACTCTTGACTGGAAAATTTCATGGACTGAGGAGCCTGGTAGGCTACAGGCCATGGGGTTGCAAAGAGTAGGACATGACTGAGCAAATTCACTTTCACTTTTTTCACTTTACAATTATAGAGTGGAAGTGAGAAATAGACTCAAGGGACTAGATCTGATAGAGTGCCTAATGAACTATGGACAGAGGTCCGTGACATGGTACAGGAGACAGGGATCAAGACCATCCCCAAGAAGAAATATGAAAACCAAAATGGCTGTCTGAGGAGGCCTTACAAACAGCTGTGAAAAAAAGAGAAGTGAAAAGCAAAGGAGAAAAGGAAAGATATACACATTTGAATGCAGGTTCCAAAGAATAGCAAGGAGAGATAAGAAAGCCTTCCTCAGTGATCAGTGCAAAGAAATAGAGGAAAACAATAGAATGGGAAAGACTAGAGATATCTTCAAGAAAACTAGAGATACCAAGAGAACATTTCATGCAAAGATGGGCAAAGTAAAGAATAGAAATGGTACGGACCTTACAGAATCAGAAGATACTAAAAAGATGTGGCAAGAATACATAGAAGAACTATACAAAAAAGATCTTCATGACCCAGATAATCATGATGATATGATCACTCAAATAGAGATAGACATCCTGGAATGCCAAGTCCAGTGGGCTCTAAGAAGCATCACTACGAACAAAGCTAGTGGAGGTGATGGAATTCCAGTTGAGCTATTTCAAATCCTGAAAGATGGTGCTGTGAAAGTGCTGCACTCAATATGCCAGCAAATTTGGAAAACTCAGCAGTGGCCACAGGACTGGAAAAGGTCAAGTTTCATGCCAATTCCAAAGAAAGAGAATGCCAAAGAATGCACAAACTACTGCACAACTGCACTCATCTCACATGCTAGTGAAGAAATGCTCAAAATTCTACAAACCTGGTTTCAACAATGTGTGCACTGTGAACTTCCAGATGTTCAAGCTAGTTTTAGAAGAGGCAGAGGAACCAGAGATCAAATTGCCAACATCTGTTGGATTATCAAAAAAGCAAGAGAGTTCCAGAAAACCATCTACTTCTGCTTTGACTATGCCAAAGCTTTTGACTGTGTGGATCACCACAAACTGTGAAAAATTCTTAAAGAGATGGGAATACAAGACCAGCTGACCTGCCTCCTGAGAAATCTCTATGCAGGTCAAGAAGCAACAGGTAGAATGGACATGGAACAACATACTGGTTCCAAATTTGAGAAGGAGTATATCAAGCCTCTGTATTGTCACCCTGCTTATTAACTTATATGCAGAGTACATCATGAGAAATGCTGGGCTGGATGAAGCACAAGGTGGAATCAAGATTGCTGGGAGAAATATCAATAACCTGAGATATGCAGATGACACCACCCTTATGACAGAAAGTGAAGAGGAACTAAAAAGCCTCTTAGTGAAAGTGAAAAAGGAGAATGAAAAAGTTGACTTAAAGCTCAACATTCAGAAAACTAAGATCATGGCATCTGGTCCCATCACTTCATGGCAAATATATGGGGAAACAATGGAAACAGTGACAGACTATATTTTCTTGGGCTCCAAAATCACTGCAGATAATGACTGTAGCCATGAAATTAAAAGACGCTAACTCCTGGGAAGAAAAGTTCTGACCAACCTGGACAGCATATTAAAAAGCAGAGACATTGCTTTGCCAACAAATGTCCATCTAGTCAAGGTTATGGTTTTTCTAGCAGTCATGTATGGATGTGAGAGTTTAACTATAAGAAAGCTGAGTGCTGAAGAATTGATACTTTTGAAACATGGTGTTGGAGAAGACTCTTGAGAGTCCCTTGGACTGCAAGGAGACCCAACCAGTCCATCCTAAAGGAAATTAGTCCTAAATATTCATTAGAAGGACTGATGCTGAAGCTGAAACTCCAATATTTTGGCCACCTGATGTGAAGAGCTGACTCATTTGAGAAGACTCTAATGCTGGTGAAGATTGAAGGCAGGAGGAGAAGGGGACGATAGAGGATAAGGTGGTTTGATGGCATCACCGACTCAATGGACATGAGTTTGAGCAAACTCTAGGACACACTGAAGGACAGGGGATCCTAGTGTACTGTAGTGCATGACTTTGTAAAGAGTCAGACATGACTGACCGACTGAACTGAACTGATATTTATAGCTATGTATGTATATATATTCAATGAGATTAATATATGGATATACACAAAGACATCACTTTGCAGAGAAAAGTCCATATAGTCAGAGCTATGGTTTCTCCTGTAGTCATGCATGAATGTGAGAGTTGGATCATGAAGAAAGCTGAGTGCCACGGAATTGATGCTTTTGAATTGTAGTGCTGGAGAAGACTCTTGAGCATCCCTTGAACCACAAGATCAAACCAGTCAATCCTAAAGGAAATCAACCTTGATTATACATTGGAATCACTGGTGATGAAGCTGAAGCTCCAATACTTTGGCCACTTGATGTGGAGAGCCAGTTCATTGGGAAAGACCCTAATGCTGGGAGATTGAGGGCAGGAGGAGATGAAGGCAACAGAAAATGTGATGATCGGATGGCATCACCAACTCAATGGACATGAGTTTGAGCAAGCTCTGGGAGATAGTGAAGAACAGGGGATCCTAGTGTACTGCAGTGCATGGGGTCACAAGGAGTCAGTCAGTACTTAATGACTGAACAACAATGTATGGATAAATATTGAGCTTAAGTCCCTGTCTGAGTCTGAAGCCAAAGGTAAGAAATGTTCTAATGTTCTGGCTAGACAACAGTCAGACTGTGTGAGCAATTCTCCGTCTTCCACCATTTTCTTTTACTCAGACGTTCACCAAGTTGGATGAAGCCCATTCACACTGGGGAGATAATCTGCCTTACTCAATCTATTGATTCAAATATTAATATCACCTAGAAACATCCAGAAATATGTTAACCATTTTCTGGGTACCTCACAGCTCATTCAAACTTACATATGATTAATAACCATCTCAGGCATCTAAATCATTATTTAGAAGTAGTGAATACCACTTATAAACTGAATTCTTGTTAGGTTGCTCCGCCTCACCTCATTAATTGAAGCACTGTTATTGGTAACTACTTTAAGTGTTTATGGATACTAAATAAGGTGAGAAGAGTGTGCCTCATATGTGTTATACATTGTAGCAAAGCAGGCACAGTACATTATTTACCTTAGATTTCTCCTAAAACTAGGGCTTATACCAGAAGCTACAAATACCAGTTTGGAAACAAAATGTAAATATTCTAGAACTCTATTATCAAATATTTTTCCTACTCTATTTTGTGGTTAAATCACTTCTTATCTCATTGCAGACCACTAGTCTCTATACAACATTCTGCTGCTGTTGCTGCTAAGTCACTTCAGTCATGTCCGACTCTGTGACCCCATAGATGGCAGCCCACCAGGCTCCCCCATCCCTGGGAATCTCCAGGCAAGAACACTGGAGTGGGTTGCCATTTCCTTCTCCAATGCATGAAAGTGAAAAGTGAAAGTGAAGTCACTCAGTCGTGTCTGACTCTTAGCAACCCCATGGACTGCAGCCTACCAGGCTCCTCCATCCATGGGATTTTCCAGGCAAGAGTACTGGAGTGGATTGCCATTGCCTTCTCCCTATACAACATAATACCCTACTATTCCAGTAGAAAAACATACTGGACTTTGAAAAGAACCTTTCTTCTACTTCTCAGCCTTATTATAAAATGCAGATATCTTTGAACTCAAAAGTTTGTAGTAACATAACTTTCAAAATATCAACTTAAATATTTTATGATAGAATAAATACTACAGTTACATATAAACTTCCCCATATAATAAAATGCTCAAGGTTACTTCCAACTATGGTAATTTACATCACCTGGTTGTAAAGGTTCTGACAACTCTAACACATGGAGTTTTCACTAAATGGACCATCTGTTTGTTTTTCCCTCTCACAATGGCAGCAAGGGCTCCACTCTGCATGAAAATCTATCAGAGCTTCCTTAGATTTTCCTGGTCATTGGGAGTGCTGAGGATCCAGACTGTTTGGGATTCATACAAGGGACTGTTTCCACTATTCACCACATTTTGAGCAACACTGTAGTTGGCAGTTTTACTAAACAATGGGGAAAACCAGCAAGTGCTACAGAGTTGTAGAATCCATGTGATTTACAGAGGGATTTACAGAAAGTTGTAAGGTGAAATTATAGGTAAAATAAAGGAAGACTTTTGAAGCAATCTTTCCACTAACAGTTTATGGAAAGTTTAGTATTGCAGCTGTCCAGGAAGCCTAATTATTCCATTCTCCATTGATTTATGAAACATCCATATAACAGAGCAGGAAGGCAAGTGGGAAGACAGTAAAACTCAAGCATTCTTTTTTCTCTTTATTCCAGATACATAACAAAATCCTTGCATTGTGAAGAATTGTACAAATTTAGTAAACAATTTAAAACAGAAAACTTTAGTTTCAGTATCACATAAACCATTTTAATAAAATAGAAATGCGTATCATTATGTAAATTACTACTATCAAAATAACGGAAAAATGCAGAATAAAAAATTTGAAAGTGAGAGGAATTTAAATATATATATTATGAATATTTAGAAAGTATCAGCTACTATAGTTATATATTAAAATTTGATTATATGTATTTTACTACAACAGATGGAACATAGGATTAGTATTATAGATTATTCTAAAATGATTTTGAAAACACAAATATAGCGATATCAAATATTAAAGTGAGAGGAAATACACCTTTACATGATAAATATGACTTTACTAAGTAGGATACTTTTATAATATTTAAAACTATTTGCTTCACAGTTGACTATAGGTCTTGCCACTCTCGTTAAGTTTAGTAAATTCACAATAAGGAAGCTTTTCAAAATGATTTAGCAGGTAGTGATATGACAGTGAAACAAAGTAGCTGATATTTATCTTGGATGTGTCTTTAATGTATCTTATTCAGGGTTTTTTATAATATTAGAAAAAAGAAAACACAATCTTCCATCCTATTTTAATATATACTTTGCAGCTCTTCCAGAAATTCTATTTTAATACAATCTACCCAAACTTTTGTATAAGTTGATTGCTGCATAAATAAATATTATGTATGAAGAGAAGAAGTTCTATTTCTAGTTTGGATATAGAAAATTATGAAAGGTTGTCACACCAGGTAAAACAATAGGAAGCCTCCAGATAAAGCAAAAAAGTCTTCATTTGTTATAAAGCCAGTGACAAGCTGTATATGTAAAGAAAATTACAAAAAACCTAAACTCTAGAGCTATCCTTTCCTAATCTTTTCTTTGAAGGTAAAGGTTGAAAACACTTCAACATAAGGGTGTAATTGCTGAGGCAATTGCTGGGGGCAAGAGCAGAAAGGAACAGTCCTTCAAAGAAAGACAATTCACCAGCCAAGAAGAAAACACCCAAATGCTTGACAAGTCTGTGTGTCTGAAATTGGAGGCACCTAAAAGAAGACAGCTTTTGCCAAGTATAGACACTTTGTATATATGGGTTCCACATCCTTAGATTCAACTAACATGGATGAAAAATATTTGAAAAAATTCAAAAAGTTTCAAAAACAAAACTGAAATTTGCTGCACACCAGCAATTTTTGACATAACTTGCACATTATAATGTTTTATAAGTAATTTTAAGATAGATGATTTACAGTTTAGAGGAGAATGTGCACAGATTGCAAACAAATACTATACCACCATTTTATTTAAGGGACTTGAACAGCTTTGGAATTTTTATTGGAGGAGGGATGCTCCTAAAACCAATCACTTGAAGACATCAAGGGATGATTAATTACTTTCCAGGATATTTTGCAGAATAAATAAAGGCTGAGGAAAGTCTGCACAGTAGAGAAATGACTACCAGTGTGAGGGCTTTCCTTGTAGCTCAGCTGGTACAGACACCACCTGCAATGCCGGAGACCCTGGGTTGGGAAGATCCCCTCGAGAAGGGATAGGCAGCCCACTCCAGTATTCCTGCCTGGTGAATCTCCATGGAGAGAGGAGCCTGGAGGGCTACAGTTCATGGTGTCTAAGAGTCAGACAGGACTGAGCGACACAGCACAGCACACCAGTTTTGGAGTGTCTGTAATTTAGCAGACAGTGTAAGATCTAGCATACTTGAATTCTGCGGTTTTGGGACCCAGAATCCTTGTCGTGTTTGACCTGAATGGGGAAGCCGGCAGTGCTGAATTCACCTTCAAAACAACTGAAGCCAAAGTGAATTGAGTTATGGAAGCTATAACCAAATCTCCAGCTAATTCAACTTCTTATAATAAGATCAATGATAACAACAGCTCAGCTTAGTGGAAGTTTGGTAACCAAGTTAAGAAAACCCAGATCATAGAATTTCACATTTGGAATGCCAAAACCTTTCTGTTAGAAATGTTGCCCCTTTGAAAGAATAGTGCAAATTCCTTGAAAAACATAATTTATAAACCAAAACAATAACACAGAAAACTTGAATAGCCATACTAAAGACATTAAATGCATACCAATAACAGTTTCAGAAAATTCTCCACAAAGAAATCTCCAGGCCAAGAGAGCTTCACTGTTGAAATCTATTAAATTTTTATGTGTAAATTACACCAATAATTTTATAAACTTTTTTCAGAAAATAGAGGAAACATATCTCCATTCATTTTGTGAGGACAGCTTTACCACAAAACCAAATTGGATGATCATATCATGAAATAAGAACTTACAGAACTTGATTTAATGCTGCCATTGTGTTGAAATACTTAATCATTTTTAAACACAAGGTCCCAAAATTTCATTTTGTACTGGGCCTCCCTTAATTTTAAAAGACTGAGTGCTTTCTTCTTAAGATCAAAAAAGGTCAATATATCCACTCTCCCAACTTCCACTTGAACTTTGTATTGGAAGCCCAGCTGGAGAGGAAAAAAAAAAAGAAAAGTCAAATTGTCTCCAGCTCTTAAGTAAAAAGCCTAAGAAAAAAAACTACTATAAAAATTATTAAAATTGTGAAGTCAGTTTATCAATCTGGCAGATAAAAGGCCAATACACAAAAATTGTTCACATTTCTACATGCTAGCAATTAACAAGTTGAAAAGGAAATTTTCAAATTATCATTTAAATTTGTATCTATCATAAAATGGTATTTAATATCACAAAAGAGGTGTAAAATCTATACATAGAAATATATAAACATTACAGTGAGATATTAAGGGACTATTAAGTGAATGAAGAAATAAACCATGTTTACGAAATAAAATACTCAATCTTGTTACAATAACAATTCTCCTCAAGTTGATTTATAGGTTAAATTCCAATAAAAACCCCAAGAGGTGTTTTTTTTTTTTGGCTTCTTAGGAATTGACAAAATGAATCAAATTTATTGGAATAAATAGCTTTTAGAAAGGCCATAACAGTTTTGAAAACAAAATTTAAGGAAGGATTGCACTCCTTGATTTTAAAACAATGTGAAGCTGAAAATATATTGATGAGAACAATAATAAATACATCAAATGTACAGAATAAAGGAAGCTGAAAAAGAATCAACACTCATAGTCAGTTGATTTTTAACAGATGAGCCAAAAGAATGCATAGGGAAAGGAATCATCTTTTCAAAAAATAAGTGATACAACAACCAGGTGTCTGTTTGAGGTTGTAAATGTGGATCCCATGAAAATATTAATGGAGGGTGGATCATAAAAATAAAAGCTAAAACTATAAAGACTCTGGAACAAAACACAAGAAAATATCTTAGCTACCATGAGATGGATAAAGATATCTTTATATGTATAAAAGAAAACATAATGAATTGGAACTCATCACAGTTAAAATCTTCTACAGTTCAAAAGATAGCATTAAACAAGATAAAAAGCAAAACAAGACATAGACTACAGGAAATATTTACAGTAAATATATCTAACAAAGTCTTTATGTTTAAAATACATAAAGAACCTCTATAACCCAATAACAAAAAAGTATAGCTTAAGATGAGTGAAACATGAACATGTATTTCATGAATACAAGTTATATCTCAATTGTTGTGTAGTTTCATGGCTACATATATTTCATCAAGCTCACTAAATTGTATTGTTAGAATCTGTGCATCTCATAGTAGTTAATTATACTTCAGTAAAATTGATTAAAAATGAAAGTGGAAAATGACCCTAAAATCCCACAATTGGTAAAAATATTTAAATTTCTCTGTAGAGTTTCCACACTTTATCTACATGTTAATTTTTTGCTTATCTATGTTTATAAATATTTTCTGTTAGTTTCACTTCCCATTAATTGAGAAAGAAAGTAAAAATACTTTGCACAATTTCAAGTCTGTTTATATGGTAATATTTTATTACTTCCTCCACTTCTAATAGTCATAGCCATCACTTATGGAGGATCTTTTAGTTTTCTGGCAATGCATAATGCCATTTGCATGCATTATTTCATCTTAATCCTCAACTTACCATTTAGAAAACAATTACCCTAAAACGAACAACATAATATTGCTTTACATTCTTTTTTATTTTAAGAATTAATGTATCTAAAATTGTGCATCTGCCACTGAAAAAGAAATATGCCCACTTTCTCATAA
Source organism: Odocoileus virginianus (assembly GCF_023699985.2). Classification (NCBI taxonomy): domain Eukaryota; kingdom Metazoa; phylum Chordata; class Mammalia; order Artiodactyla; family Cervidae; genus Odocoileus; species Odocoileus virginianus. The sequence continues at coordinate 54,323,640 of NC_069675.1, read as the reverse complement.
AGACATACTATATGCTCATTATTCATATTTTCTTCATATTCAGTGCCATTTTTCACTCTTTTTTTTTTTTTTTGAACTATAGGAGTGGTTGTTTCTAAGTGTATCAATTTCCAAGAGAGATGTATTGGCTAGAATTTTTAGTTATAAACACTAGAATCTACATTAGCTAATGGTAGAAGAAAGATATGCATAAAGATATAGAAATATTGGGAGAGATGAAGAAATAGCTAACCTGAACTCCTACAGGAATGATTCTTTAAGGTTTAGCATAAGAGCTTGTCTACTGAAGGACTGCTGCTTCTCCTATAACTAGGAAGTTTCAAGATATTGCTACCACTGCTTCAGGCTCCAGAGGTACTCTCTCTTTCCCAAGAAGAAATTCCATTACGGCCACTGATTGCACGAAATAATCATAAAACAGATATTGTGCTCTCTGCCTGATTTTGTCCACATGACTTTTTCCACATCAAAGTAAATGAGTTCTATGAGTATATCAGATTGGCACAGCCTAAGTCACAGATATGTATTCTGATGGCAAATGAAACTGGAAACCAAGGAGCTTCATTCATTCATCCATTCATTCATTCATCCTCTCACTGAGTTAATTATATTCCACAGTAAGGATCCAGTAAGGATAAGCCTCAACATGGTGGGAAAATTGAAAAAGATTTTGGACAGTGTTGAGTAACAAATTCACAAACTTGATGGAGTCGGATCTTTGTATTTTAACATTTATTTAAATGTTCCTCCAAAAATAAGCTGTACTATTTAGTTTTTTAATTTCATAATTTATTTAGCTTTTCTTTTTGACTGATGCATGATTGATTTTAATGATTCATAAATGTGGAAAAATTGCATATGATTTTTGTCAGGTGCAAAGTTTGACACACACACTGACAGCTTATCAATCTTCTATAGCTATCATTTTTCATAAGCCATACTCAAAAGTGACTTTCATTGCCTTCAAGTCACTGATTGGTTGTTTTTCATTGTTCATCAGCTGCCTGAACAATCATTTACCTCTTTGCCATATTTAGATTGCACCTTTCATTTCTATAATTTTATCCTTACATACTCCTCAATTCCCTCTGCATACTTTTCCATCCAGTGTTCTCACATGGTAAAATCCAAACCATAGTTAAAATCTTCTTTCTATTAATTGAGGTATCATACATAAGCAGCTGAATCTATCTAGAGAAATGCTAAAATCAGGATGACAGATTTCACTTTCCATTTAAGTCCATGAATATCAAATACATCCTCAGAACTTTCAGAATTCTATTTTCCTCATCAATTCATCTTTCAGTCTCCCAGATTGCAATTTCATAACTTTTGGTTCTCAGACTTCTCACAGGATTATCTTGAATTTGAGTAGTTGGGAAACTTCAGAAGAAAACTTCTTCATTTTGCCACCCAGCAAACTCCCAACTTCATGCCCACACACTCTGCCTTCTCTCATAAGGAATGACTGGGCATCCCTGCTCCTCTTTAAAGGCAGTTTGTTCATTTGCTCTATTTAAAGGTTTGGTGCCTATAATATCTTTTTTTCTACCATATCATCAAATTCTTCTCTACTGTATCATTTCCAGAGACACATAAACATGCCATTATATCTTTTCTTTTTTATTGCATTCTCTTATGTACCCATCCAGTTAACCACCAATCCATTTCTTCGCTCCTTTTCAAAGGAAAGTCTTTGAAAGAGATAAAATTTAAGCTTACTGTCTCCTCTTCCTCTCTTGTATTTTCTTCTCAGCCTAATCAAGCTTTCATTCCCACTACATTACAAAGCCATTCTCAACAGAGATAAGTATGCTGTAAATCAATAAATTATGTGTCAGTGTAAGCAGCTCCATTGCTTTGTTCGTCCCTGTTTTCTTTAGACCTTAATTACAAAATGAGCTCATTAGGCAACAGTTAACTTAGCTCCTGATTTCTGCTTTGCTGAATATACACAACACCTTACCTAACATGTTGATTCCTTTCCTAGATTAAAAGGAGTAAAAATGAAGAATTAAGTACTTAAAGAATGACTGACCCTTTCCTCCCTAGCTTCCTTTAGTAAATATGCTGGTGGATCCTCCTGGGTGCAGTAGATCAGGTGGGCAAGAGAATGTTCAAATGCTCTCGTGGTCACAGGCAGACCACGTGAGCTACACTGCTTCCCAAGAAGGACTCGAAGTCAGCAGCCCTATATGCAATGAAAAAATGACAAAGAATCTGATTTCCTGCCTTAACACCTGAGATTCTTTCCCTCTTTTCCCTTTAATCTTCCAAGTTGATCTTTGGATATAAGTCCACCCTCTCCCCAGATTGTTGGCTTTTTTGAATAAAGTATTTTTCTTCCCTGCCAAAGCTTGCCCCTCAATTTATTGGTTGTTTGGTGAGCAGCCGAGCCTGTGTTCGGTTACATTGGGCCCCTTGCTTTCATTCAGCCCTGTCAACACCCTGAAAGGGCTCTAGAAATGTTTTCACATTGTCATATATTATTGCTCTTATTGTTTTAATTTGTAAAAGAAAGATAAGTTAACAGCAAATTGGTGGGACAGCTGTCTCAGGGCACTCATTGCATCATGCTATCCAGCCCAGCCTCCTCTACTTCTTGCCTGACTCATTAAAATGACTTCTTTATTGGTCTCCCTCAGCCACTCTGCTATCTCTTCCAGTCAAGTGTACATAAGAGAAAGATAGATCTTTCTGGAAGAAAGATAGGTTCTGGAAGACTAAAGGTTATCTACAGTAGTCCTCCTTTAGCCCCCAGCCATCCCTCTCCATCCTTCTAAATAAACCCAAATTGTCCAACTGTGGCTACTAAGCCAGAACCCCAGTCTTGCTGCTCCTAATATCCTATCCTGTAATTAACTCAACATAAAATTTCCCAACATCTGAACTGTAGCAAATTATCAAAGAAACTGACTTTTCTTTATCTATTCTATAATATCTTTAGCTTCATACCTACCCAGAACAGTTTTTTAGAGTTACTCTCACACTATAATATTTTTAGAAAACCATGTGCTTATAGGCCATTGTCAGTTTTCTCCTTTGATACTCATAGACTCAATTTTAGCTTGTGGATTCCTTTAACAGAAAGTGAATTAATTAATAGAATATAAATTTGCTCATAACCTTTCCTAACATTCATTCCTTGCTCACTGTATTAGCTACTCAGGGGTACCTCTTTTTCAGATAAAACAAGATAGTTCCCCATGATGGGTTTTGCTCATGTTGTTTAGTATGTCTAGAAAATGCTTGCCTCATGACACTCATATGTTTACATGACTTGTTCTCTCACATATTTTTAGGTCCTTTATCAAATGTTCCCTCCAGGGAAAAACTGTATCTTAGTAATCAATCCATGGTAGTACTGTCAACCTTTCCCTGCCCTTACCTGCAACTCTTCCCCTACACTGTGTATTGCTATCATAATACATAATCTTATATGTCCTTATGCTAATATTGATTATTTAATGTTTTCCTTGCATTGACAGAAGGAAGAACCAGGAATTAAGAAATTTTTCTGGCCTCTTCATCAATCACTTTTTGTATTTCAATCATTTGATTTTTATAAATAAATTAAAAGTTAATATCATTTGACATTAAAAGATTTCTAGCAAATATTTTTATGTTTGGATTGAACCCTTTACCCAGAGTGATAACAAATTCCCATTGATGGGATTAAGAAGACATAAAAATGACTGACTTTCCCTGTCTATGTGGAACAAGATGTTCAGAATGTGGGCAGAGAATGAGAGGATCATTCTGAAAGCTTCTATATCTATGGCATGCAGAAATAAGTTCCACTAAAGATGCCTACACCTTGATTCCCAGGATGGCAAAAGATATTCTAGGGATTTGATAAAATGCAAGAGTGTTGCAATGGAGACACATACCCAGATTATCCAGATGAGTTCTAGATAATCACATGAATTCTTTAAAAAGACGCAGGAGTGTCAGAGGCAGAGGGAAATGTGACAACAGACACAGAGATCAGAGAAGGAGATTGAGCAGTGCTTCTCTGCTGTTTGAAAATGGAAGAAGGGGCCACAAGACAGGAATGGAGGAGGCTGGAGGCTTCTAAACGCTGGAAAAGGCAATGGGCAGATCCTCTTCCAGAACCGACAAAAAAAAAAAAAAAAAAAGCTGTGCCGACCTGCTGATTTTGGCCCTATATATGAGACCCATTTTCAGACTGATGACCACCAGAACTGTACAGTTAGAAATTGGGTTGCTTTAAAACACTAATTGCCAACATCTGCTGGATCATCAAAAAAGCAAGAGAGTTCCAGAAAAACATCTATTTCTGCTTTATTGACTATACCAAAGCCTTTGTGTGGATCACAATAAACTGTGGCAAATTCTGAAAGACATGGGAATAACAGACCACCAGACCTGCCTCTTGAGAAACCTGTATGCAGGTCAGGAAGCAACAGTTAGAACTGGACATGGAACAACAGACCGGTTCCAAATAGTAAAAGGAGTACATCAAGGCTGTATATTGTCACCCTACTTATTTAACTTATATGCAGAGTACATCATGAGAAACACTGGGCTGGAGGAAGCACAATCTGGAATCAAGATTGCTGGGAGAAATATCAATAACTTCAGATATGCAGATGACACCACCCTTATGACAGAAAGTGAAGAGGAACTAAAAAGCCTCTTGATGAAAGTGAAAGAGGAGAGTGAAAAAGTTGCCTTAAAGCTCAACATTCAGAAAATTAAGATCATGGCATCCAGTCCCATCACTTCATGGCAAATAGATGGGGAAACAGTCGAAACAGTGGCTGACTTTATTTTTGGGGGTCTCCAAAATCACTGCAGATGGTGACAAGCCATGAAATTAGAAGATACTTATTCCTTGGAAGGAAAATTATAACCAACCTATAGAGCATATTAAAAAGCAGATATTACTTTGCCAACAAGGGTCCAACTAGTCAAGGCTAAGGTTTTTCCAGTAGTCATATTATGGATGTGAGAGTAGGACTGTAAAGAAAGCTGAGTGCTGAAGAATTGATGCTTTTGAACTGTGGTGTTGGAGAAGACTCTTGAGAGTCCCTTGGACTGCAAGGAGATCCAACCAGTCCATCCTAAAGGAGATCAGTCCTGAGTGTTCTTTGGAAGGACTGATGTTGAAGCTGAAACTCCAATACTTTGGCCACCTGATGCATAGAGGTAACTCATTTGAAAAGACGCTGATGCTTGGAAAGGTTGAGGGCAGGAGAAGAAGGGGACGACAGAGGATGAGATGATTCGATGGCATCACTGACTCAATGGACATGTTGGCTAGACTCCAGGAGTTGGTGATGGACAGGGAGGCCTGGCGTGCTGCAGTCCATGGGGTCACAAAAAGTTGGACACTACTGAGAGACTAAACTGATCTGAACTGAAGACACTATGTTTGTGCTAATTTCTTACAGTAGTAATGGGACACTAATACAGATGCAAAGTAGTTCTCAGATACAAAATGGTTCATTCCTTTTTGATGCATGAGATCTAGAATTTGTCTCTCTTTTGATAGTACAGTGGATGATGTGATAACTCTGAAGTTCTCTTTTTCTCTATAGTTTGCATGGCTTGTCTTTGTTCATCCACTCACTTTAGACTTTTCTCACTTTATTAGAGAGCTCTCTTTTAGAACTCATGCATTTTAGTTTGCAAAGTGTATTTTTTTTAACATAGGTTTTAGTCTTTTTGCAATTGTACCTTGGTTATACGTATTTGGACTAAATTAAATCATTCTACTTTATCTACTTGTGTTTACTTTTTATCAATTTACTATCTTCTTTATCCTCTGTATCTATATCTCCTTTCATTCTAAACTTCCACATTCCTGTTTTTAACTCTAAGTAGCATGTTAGTCTCTACTTGTATAATTGAAGAAACTATTTGTAAACCTTTAGTCCCTCCTGAATTATGTTAAGAATCTCCTGTTTATCTATAGAGTCATTTTTTTAAAAATCAGATATTTTCTTTGCTTGAAGAATTTTTACATGCATCATTTGCTTGATTCTCCTAAAAAAACCTGAAATGCAGGTAGGGAAGACCTCATTGTTCCCATTTCTGTAGACTCCTAATAGTTTTAAGCCCATTAAGCTTCTTTCCTTATCAGCGCTGCCTTCAGTCTCAACCAATGATCTCAAGTAAGAACAGAGAAAGTCTGTGGTACAATGTAACAGACAAATCACCGTTAGTTTGTTGTATTATCACTTATACACTTATATCTGAATTATAGTTTGTTATTTTAAAATAAATCAGCTCTTGGTGGTAGTGCTGACTCTCATGTGACTTTAGTGTGAGAACCGGTAGAGGGAGTTATGACAGTGAGAAGATATCAGAAATTAAATTATGATGGAGTGGCCAGGATAAGCAGAAATAAGACTTACCCTAAAGTTGCTAATGGATAATTTTGTCATTAAGTCATTTCACTTACTCACTCTGACACATTCTCTGACACATAATGTAAATTGGACGTCTTTTGCACATATTCCACCAGAAAAAAAAGCATAACATCAAAGTGTGTTTGAAGGGAAAGATAGAGAGTCCTAGAAAAAATATATTTTAATATTGTTTTTAGGAAACTCTGATATGCCAATTTCAGATACTGATACAATTATTGACAGGCCAGGGTTGTAACAACTGGTGTCAGATCAACAGAATAATTTGTCATTATTCTTTCACCCAAGTAAGAAGAAAATAAAACAATTCATTGAGTACCTGTGAATGCTAGGTATGGTACTGAGAACATTTATGTATGTTCTCATTTTGTCTTGTCCCATTAAATCAGGTGTTTTTAATATATTCAGTATATTATTTAGAAAACTATGATTAAAATACACACACACATTTAAAAATGGCCAAGAACAAAATACACAGTAAGCATAGTATTTCATATAACATCCTACAAAATCAGGCTCATATAGAACATAGAAAAGAAATATTAGGTCTATCTTGTTATAATACTCATTCTGATAAAAATAAGCTTCCCCTGTTGTGATGGTTCTCCAAATGAGGACCTGGATCAGCAGAATCAGCATCACGAAGGAAATTAGCAGATATGAATACTATTGAGTCCCACCCTAGGCCTACTAATTGCAGCAATCTGTTTTTTTTTTTTTTTTCATTTATTTTTATTAGTTGGAGGCTAATTACTTTACAATATTGTAGTGGTTTTTGACATACATTGACATCAATCAGCCATGGATTTACATGTATTCCCCATCCTGATACCCCCTCCCACCTCCCTCTCCACCCAATTCCTCTGGGTCTTCCCAGTGCACCAGGCCTGAGCACTTGTCTCATGCATCCAGCCTGGGCTGGTGATCTGTTTCACCCTAGATAATACACATGTTTCGATGCTGTTCTCTCGAAACATCGCACCCTCATCTTCTCCCACAGAGTCCAAAATTCTGATCTGTACATCTGTGTCTCTTTTTCTGTTTTGCATATAGGGTTATCATTACCATCTTTCTAAATTCCATATATATGTGCTAATATACTGTATTGGTCTTTAGGTACCATTACACTCCAGTCAGGATGGCTGCTATCCAAAAGTCTACAAGCAATAAATGCTGGAGAGGGTGTGGAGAAAAGGGAACCCTCTTACAGTGTTGGTGGGAATGCAAACTAGTACAGCCACTATGGAGAACAGTGTGGAGATTTCTTAAAAAACTGGAAATAAAACTGCCATATGACCCAGCAATGCTGCTGCTGGGCATACACACTGAGGAAACCAGATCTGAAAGAGACACGTGCACCCCAATGTTCATCGCAGCACTGTTTATAATTGCCAGGACATGGAAGCAACTTAGATGCCCATCAGCAGATGAATGGATGAGGAAGCTGTGGTACATATACACCATGGAATATTACTCAGCCACTAAAAAGAATTGATTTGAATCAGTTCTAATGAGATGGGTGAAACTGGAGCAGAGTGAAGTATATACAGAGTGAGGTAAGCCAGAAAGATAAAGACCAGTACAGCAATCTGTTTTAACAAATCCCCTTAGTGATTTTGGATGCCTCGAGTTTGAGTTTGAGAAGCAATGTCCTAGTCTTTGCCTCTCTGCTTCGTTCTTTTTTCCTTTTACCATAAAATGTGTGTTAGTCACCCAGTCGTGTCTGACTCTGCGATTCCATGGACAGTAGCCCACAGGCTCCCCTGTCCATGGACTTCTCCAAGTAAGAATACTGGAGTGGGTTGTTGTTCCTTTCTCCAGGGGATCTTTTCAACCCAGGGATAAGGTCCAGTTCTCATACATCACAGGCAGATTCTTTACCACTGAGCCATCAGGGAGGTTCTTTCTGTAAAAACGTTCCTTGTAAAATCTTCCATAGGATAGAACCCTCACTAAGAAAATTATTTATTTTGTTTCTTCAGTAATTTCTTGTAGAATGGATCCTTGATTTTTCTAGACCTTCTTTTGGCTTCAGTATAGTGTGTCTGAATCTTATTCCCTTTTTGAATTGCTAAGAACGTGTTTTCTTTTCTTCTAGGGCTCCAGTTTACAAGGTAAATATATATATATATATATATATATATATATATATATATATATATATATATGTGCTTATATATATATATATTTAATATATCCATCTTTACAGGGTATGAAAAGGGAATGAGCAGTTAAGGGAAAGCTCAACTGGATCTTTGGTCAGTCGTGATTGATCTATGTGATTTTGTGATTTCTTTAAATGTCTCTTGCTAGGGATGAACATGTAGAATATCTTATTTTGTGAAGAATGGGAGATGTTGCACTTGAGCTCAATATTATTTACTCAATTCAGTATAGGGTCCTGGAAACATTTTTAATTGCCATGGGCATATGCTAAGGTGACTCCCAAAGATTTCTACCTTCTGGTGTTCAAATCTTCATTAAGTTATTTTTAAGATTTTTTTTTAATGTGGACCATTTTTTAAAACTGTTGAATTTGCTACGATATTTGCTTCTGTTTTATGTTTTGTTTGGGGGGATTGAAAGGCATGTGGGATCTTAGCTCACTGAATAGGGATCAAATCTGTACCTCTGCATTGAAAGTCCCTTTATTAAATTATTTTTCCTTGGTGTAAGCAGGACCTGTGACTAATGTCTCACTAATGGAAGATGGCCAAGGTGATAAGATATCACTCTTATGATTAGATTTGTTATTTATACAATTTTATCATAGCTCACTGGAGCTAGAAACTCTCCTTGCAATCTTGAAGTAAGTGGCCATTTGGGATAGTCCATGTAGTAAGTGTCAGCTACAAATTGGCACTTGCCATCTACATCTACAAAGATTAAATCATGAGCTGCTGAATTTCAACACTCCCTGAAAGGACTTCAGGGTGAAGAGCAGAAATAAGGAAGTTTGTGCTCTGGGAAACACTAGCAGAACAGGTCTTCAGAGAGTTAGATACTTTCAGGACCTGATTTTATGAGCCCAATTCTTGTATCTCCTCAGATCTAGAAAAGCACTATAATCCTTCATGGTAATAACTGCTCCTTGTGACTAGCAGAAACCTTCTGCAAAGATATACATTCTTGATTACATGTACTCCCCCTTAACCAAAATCACATGTTTACTCACCTCATCTTGCCTGGGAAATCTCATGGACAGAGGAGCCTGGTGGGCTACAGTCCAGGGTGGTCACAAAGAGTCAGACATGACTTAGTCACTAAACAACAGCAAATACTGATCTTTCCCCTTACCTCTTTAGAGCAGTTTCTCAGAGCTATCTGAGATGCTATCTATTGGACTGTAGTTCTCATTTTGCCCCAAATGAAACTTGACTCACAACTCTGTGAATCTTTTTAACTTGACACTAGGAAATTTGGGCAACCTGAAGGTAAACTACAACCAGGAAAAACTAGAGATCATGCTCATATAGCAACAAAGATCTATTCTTCCCACAAGTTGAAAGAACTTAGAAGTAGATTTTTCTTCACCTGAGCCTCAAGACAAGAATACAGTCCAGTCAATATCTGCCTTGTGGACCATGAGACCAATCTTGATTAGAAGACCCAGGAAAGCCATGTTAAACTCCTGATTTACTGAACCCTTAATATAATATATCCAAAATTTTTAAACTGTTGGCTTGAGGCCATTTTATTACACATCAATACAAAATTAACACACTATTTTCCTCTGATTTTCAACTCTTGTTACACTTTTCACTCTTCCCTGGCAGCAGCCTGTATTTGTGATGTGGACCACACTGTTCCAAGTGGACTCCTATCTCCCTCTTCCCCGCAGGCTGCCCAGTTCCACAATAGTGCACACCTTGCTTAGTTTCTCTTTAGGGTCAGTCTTGTTTTGGGCAGAAATAATTATCTCTGGAATATCAAAATAATGTTGATTGGTCTATTTCCCTTTTTCCTCACAGAATAAAAAAACAAATCACAAAGTTTGTGAATGCCCCCACCCTCCTGATAACTTTGCAGTAATTGTTGATAACTTCTTTTCCAGGAGTTTTCAAGTCATTCCTACTGACTGCCTAATTATCACCTTGGTCTATTTTTTTTTTCCCAAATATGAAGCATTTGTGAAATTGTATCCCACTGGCTTTCCAGTACTGCTTCTGGGAAGGCTGAGGTAGAAACTAAGACTTTGTTATTGTTATATTTTTCTCTTTTTCTCCATGTTCACCATTTTTTTTTAAATTATGATGTAACACTGTGACCCTTCTTTTAGTTTCAGTATTATGGGTATTGTTGCTAGTTTCCATCTTATTTTTTGTTCATTTTTTAGAAAGGATATATTTTTTGAAATATCTTATGTCCTTAAGATCCTCTTGCCCTCTGGCTTCCCTCCTATTGAATCAATGGGTTTCAGTGCAGCAAGGGAAAGAGAAATTACCAGCTAGAGAAACAAAATCATTTCTCAACTTTGACTGTTATTTCTTCTTTACTCCTTGCAAAGCAATAGGCTTGAAATCCAAGTCTAGCTTAAAAAATAAAATAAAAAAGTTTAGACACTCCTTGAGCTACCACTAAGTTATCAACAGCCGTGCTTATATCCTGAATGCTTCCACTAATCTAAGGAATCTAGAACAGACTCAGAGAAGCAGAGATTAGAATGGTGGTGGCCAGAGGTTGGGCTGGGGGGCCAGAATTGGAAGTTGTTTTTCAATGGGTATAAAGTTTCAATTATGTAAAATGAATAGAGTCTAGAGAGCTGTTGTACAATATAGTGTCTATAGTTAATATCACTGTATTGTGCACTTAAAATGTGTTAATGGGCAGCACACGGAATACAGTTAATAATGTTATAATAACTTTTGTGGTGACAGATTGTAATTAGACTTATGGTGACTATTTTAAAATGCATATAAATATTGAATCTCTATGATGTACACCTGAAACTAACATATTATTATATGCAAGTTATAAACCATTAAAAAAGGGTAGATCTTACCTTAAGTGTTCTTATCAGAAAAAAAAAAGACAAAAACAAAAATGAAAGGACACAAGGGAACTTTTAGAGGTAATGGTTATGTCTGTTACCTTGATTTGGTGATAGTTTTACAGGTGCATATATTTTATGTTCAAGCTCATCAAATTGTATACATTACATATATGCAATTTTTGTTTATCAGTTACACCTCAGTAAAGTTAGTTTTTAAAAAGTAGTGTTCATGTACTTGTATGATACTTTTTCTGTAACTCAGTGCTTCTCATAGTGTTGCCTCTAGACTAGGGACATCGGTATCATCCTAGAACTTACTAGAAATGGAAATTCTATGCTCCATCCCAGGACTATTGAATAAAAAACCCTAAGAGTGAGGTCTAGCAATCTAGATTCATGAAGCCTTCCAGGCAATTCTCTTGCATAGTAAAGACTGAGGCCTGCTACAATGAAGACTGGTGTTGAAAGAGAAGATAGAAGTGATGATGTACATATAAGAATTTGGTGAAAAATGTGAAAGATCAAAGTTCTACATCTCTAGCTTCAGAGACAGAAGGAAGGAGAAATGAAGAACTGTAACTAGTGGAACTCTCCAAATGTATCTGCGGACTTCAAAAATATTGGAGCCTGTGGCCTATTGTCCTGGGCATTCCCTAGAGTTTGGGTGAGATACAATCCTTAGGAGAAGTTTCACTTTAGTGTTGTTTCAAATGGTGTCAGAGCAATAGAGTATGTTTGGCAGAAGGAGATTGGTGAAATGGATCTCAGGGGATAATGCTGCTGCTACGCCATGTCTTGTGCACAGTATGCAGGACCCTGAGATTTTCCTTTTTAGCCACATAGGATCCCAGAAATATGGAAAGGATGTCAGGGACTTTTGGTTGGGGATATGAAGCTATGTGAGGAAAATCCAGTGAAAAGAGATGATAACAAGTGATTGACAATCATCTGGCTAATTGCCAGCATCATTGGGCACCAGTGCATCCCCAAAGGTCAGGCAGTACCGAGCATATCACAAGTGCAGTAGGTGTGGGAAGAGCTGCTCTCTGGACACAAGTGAGCTATAGTAGCTCAGCTGGAGGCCCTAGAGAAACACAGCATATGTAATTCCTGCTGCCACTGGTTACTGTGAAGACTCATGTTCACTACGTTTAGGCACCATATTGTGAAAGAAGAGAGGGAAGAAGGGAGAATTCTTTTTGAGAGTTTGATTTATATTGCAATATTTATCAAAAAGGGAAACACTTCAAACAAAAAGGATATTTAAACCAGTGATCACTGACTTATCCCTGAGAGATGAGTTTATATGCATACCTCATAATCTCCTATCCTGTTCCCACTTGGGATATAGGTGAATGAAATAAATAACATCTGTTATAGAAAATAAGACTTTAAGACTTTATTTTTAGTACCTTAACATAAGCTTGAGTTAAATTTCAGTCTCACTGGATTTTGTTAATTGTTAAGAATAAGAATTTGAGATTCAACTTTTTTTTTTTGCCATTTTACAGTGGCTTCCCTGATAACTCAGTTGGTAAAGAATCTACCTGCAATGCAAAAGACCCTGGTTCAATTTCTGGGTCAGGAATATCCACTGGAGAAGGGATAGGCTACCCACTCCAGTGCTCTTGGGCTTCCCTTGTGGCTCAGCTGGTAAAGAATTCACCTGCAATGCAGGAGACCTGGATTTGATCCCCGGGTTGGGAAGATCCCCTGGAGAAGGGAAAGGCTACCCACTCCAGTATTCTGGCCTGGAGAATTCCATGGACTGTAGTCCATGGGGTCACCAAGAGTCTGACACAACTGAGTGACTCACTTTCACTTTCACTGTGGCTATTAGAATACTTCTGTTTACTCTGCTTCTCAAGGACAAAATATGAAGCTTTGATTTTATATAAAATATTTTTAATCTTTGTCATATTTTCTACAGTTGACTTAGTTTTAATCTAAACAAAATATTTTAAAACTAGCTAAATTTATATGCTTAATCTGATTATGTTTAATTTGAGAACAATAATAATTTTAATTTAATCACATACCGAGTACATATATTTCCCCTAGGTTTTTAATTTAATTTTGCTTTTAGGTGATTTGTTCTGAATACACACTGCATATATTACCAACTATATGTAACTATAGATTCCTTGATCACAGTATTGATTATTGCAAAGATATTTTCAGAACAGTGATAAAAAAAATAATTCAGCCTCCAACTGTAACAGCAGAAAGTGCTTTCCAGGTTGAGCCTAGAGATTACATGGTTAAGTTCAGGGCTTTGACTGCATTTTTTTCTGTGTGTAGATATATAAAGAACCTGTAATGGGTTGAAGGAAGTTCCACATAATTATTGGTAATGTGAGGAAAAAAAAATATTGATTTCATGTGTTTGGCTTCATTCATTTGAAAATATATGTTAAATTATTTCTTTATTTCTATCTTAAGCCCTTAGGACCTTGAGATGGGGTCGGGGGAGATGTTAGCTTCTCTCTATAACTTGTTTATGATACAGTTTAAAGACAAAATGTAACTGATGACAGAATAAATAATAATTTTTGAAAATGGAAATATATTCAAAGTATAGTTTTGTCATTGGAGAAAGATACACTGTCAGCCTGTAAGTGGTCAGGGCAACTTCATAAAGGTGGCAAAATCTGAGCTAAAATTTCAAAAAGACAATCCATAGGAACAAGCAGGGGAAATATATTCTAGAAGAAAAGTTGTTTTTCCCTTGATATACTTCTGAGAAAGATTGGAAATTCAGAGTAAAATGCTCCCTTGTAAGCTGCAGTGACAAAACTGTAAGAATAAAATTGTTAAAACTGGAAAACAAAGGTTGTTCTCCATCACTGAAATAAAGACAGTGAATCTGTGATTACAGCTGAGGAAGCTCAGATATAGTTGGTAAATCCTGGAGTGGATTGTGAAGACTATTTAATCTCCTTCCGAACTATAGGCAAACTGTCCTTGGCTACTGCTTTGTTAGAAGAAAAAAAAAGAGCACGAAAAAAATTTCAAGTCAGAATTTGTACTGCTGTACCATTGGGAAGCCACTGTCTCCTGATTTTTGAACAGCAAAAGAATCCCAACTACAGTGTGTCTCATAATATCAGCACCAGTTGAAATCACAAAAATATCAACTTGTGTAAATGAAGCTTCCTCTCCTCTTAATAAGCCAGAATTTGAAAGAAATACTCTGTGACCTCTGCTATTAGTATATGGCTGATAAAGTTTCAAACTTAACTATCCTCCATTGAGAAATGACAAAGACATTCTATGTGCAGCACACTTTGGGTAATGGCAGAGTTGTCCTCATTGACAGGGTATTAAATACCCTTAATTGTACTTTAACGGTATTGCCCTATGCTAGTTTCTGTCACATGCTCTCTGGTTCTTTGTTGCCTTTGATTTATCTTAGAAACAGTCTCTGAAGCTCAAGTGCACTGCTTTGAGTACAACTGGCTCTGCTCCCCAAGTATAGTGCAAGGCCATCAAATCTGTCCAAAATGCTAAATACTGTTACATGAAAACTCTAAAAATGATTATCAAATTGCACTTTCTTACTCATTTTCATAAAAATGTTAGTTTCAATGGCAAATCTGTAAGAAGAAACCCACTGCTACCAGAACTTAGGTGAGTTCAGTGCAACTAAAGAGTGCATTTTGATTGGTAATAACAAGGTTTTAAATTATAGATCCTTTGCTCTTATGATAAATAACAAAATTCACTGAGTACAAAAAAAACAATAAATTATTTCTTCTGCTAGTTCTACACACAATGACTAAACTCACATTCGTTTGAACTATACATATTCATATTCCTTCTCTTTGTATATTTTCTTTTATAAAACAAATATAGTTTTGTTCACTTGAACAAAGGGAACTTTTTCTTATTGGTATGACAATCCCAAGCTAAGTGACTGATAATATCAGAAAATCATATGTGGCCATTGGAAATAAATCTTGCTATACAGAACAAAATATAGAAACTGTTATAAAAGGTATCCTGTAATGTGTGTTCTATTTACACTGTATGAAATAGTGCAAAAAACGTGAGTTGTCATGACCTGGGATGAGTTGTTTTGTTTGTTTGCCGACGTCCCTGCAGACAGGTCTGGCCACCCCATTCTTCCCCTGGCTCTCAGAGCCAGATATGAGCACTCTTAAATGTGACCAGGAAAAAAACAGTAGAGACAGGGCTGCTGAGTGCAGACCCTTCTCAGGACAGATTGGGCCACAACTTCCTTCCAGGCCACTTAAGGACCAACCTGAATGGTCAAGCAAAGGCCAGAAGTGAACCATGATGCTCAGTCCTGGAAAAAGAGAAAGTTCTGTCACTTTTGCTCATGATGACTAGGGAATTATCAGATGGCTAGGTCCACCTAGCACATAGGCTTCAGCAGTATGTGAACCAAGAACTTACAGAAGAACAAGTTGGGTTTTGAAGAGGAAAAGGAACCAGAGATCAAGTTGCCAACATTCATTGGATCATGGAGAAAACAAGGGAATTCCAGAAAAGTATCTATTTCTGCTTCATTGACCTGTTGAAAGCCTTTGAATGTGTGGATTACAACAAACTGTGGAAAATTCTTAAAGAAATGGGAATATAGACCACCTTACCTGCCTCCTGAGAAACCTATATGTTGGTCAAGAAGCAACAGTTAGAACCGGCCATTGAACAAACGACTGGTTCAAAATCAAGGAAGGGGTATGACAAGGCGATATAATGTCACCCTGCTTATTTAAGTTTTATGCAGAGTACATCATGCAGAATGTCAGTTTGGATGATAAATCACAAGCAAGAATCAAGATGTCTCGGAGAAATATCAGCAACTTCACATATGTAGATGATACTACTCTAATGGCAGAAGTTTAGCAGAATGAATGAGCCTCTTGTTGAAGGTGAAAGAGGAGAGTGAAAAAGTTGGCTTGGAACTCAACATTCAAAATCTAAGATAATAGCAAAAATAAATTAAGATCATGGCAACCAGTCCCATCACTCCATGGCAAATAGAAGGGGAAAATGTGGAAGCAATGACATATTTTCTCGAGTCCCAAAATCACTGTGGACAGTTATTGCAGTCATAAAACTAAAAGACACTTGCTCCTTGGAAGGAAAGCTATGACAAAACTTTAGTTTACTAAAAAGAAAAACATTACTTTGCCAACAAAGATCCATATAGTCAATGCTGTGGACTTTCCTGTAGTCATCTACAGATGTGAGAATTAGACCATAAAGAAGGCTGAGTGAAAAAGGATTGATTCTTTTGAATTGTGGTGCTGGAAAAGACTTTAATAGTCCCTTGGACTGCAGGGAGATCAATTCAGTCAATTAAAGGAAGTCAACCCTGAATTTCATTGGAAGAATTGGCTGAAACTTCAATACTTTGGCCACCTAATGTGAAGAGCCAACTCAATTAAAAAGATCCTGATGCTGGGAAAGAGAGAAGGCAAAAGGAGAAGAGGGTGGCAGAGGATAAGATGGTTAGAAAGCATCACTAACTCAATGGACATAAGTTTGAGCAAACTCTAGGAGTTAGTGGAGGACAGAGAAGTCTGGCATGCTACAGTCCATGGAGTCACAATGTCACACATGACTGAACAACAACAGGTCCATTGCCCCTTCTCCAATGGATAACCACATCCCCTTACTCTGGTATCTAAAAGTGGATTTATTAAAGTCTTTGAGCCTCAAAATATACATGTTTTATTTTTATGACAATATATATTATAAAAAATATATGTAAACTATAGCTCTTAGAATGTGTCTGTTTCCATACATTTAAAATAAAAAAAAATTAAAAATTCATTTGTGATTCTGAATATACTCTCATGTTTATTACCTTTCTGAGACTTTATTTTGGCCTCCTATATAGCTGATTTCTGCAAATAATCTATATGTTTCAAAAAAACAGTATTTTCTCTATATCTCATGTTATAGCGAACTGTCCTCTATCTAGCTATTTAACATCTATCATCTCTTTTTCTGTTTCTCCACTGATAAGACCTTATTTTTATACATACACCATAGACAAAAGCACACACACCAAATCTTTTTTGTTTTTGCTTGATTACTTTTTTCTGATAATGATTTAAAATCATTCACAAAGATTGATGTGTCTATTTTTCCATCTTTGATAGTTATATTTTCCTGTATCTTGAAAGAAGTCAGTTAGATGCATATTCATGGACTATTTTCAATGCTGTCTTCATCATTTTTATCAGAACACAGTTTTATTCTCTATTTCTCATCTTAAATTTTGTTTCTCTCTGAAATTAAATTTATTTAACATCTCTTCCTTTTGCCCATAATATGTTTCTAATCCTTTATTTTTATTTTTCTGAATCATATCTATTTAAAGTCTGTTTGTTTAAACTTAAAAATATTGACTCTCATGTGATTGTTGAGCCTGAGAGTATCTCTATTTTAATTTTTAAATTTAATCCATTTAATCTCTTATGATTATTATTATATTGGGATATATTTGCTTTTTTAACTCATGCTTTATATTTTGCAAACTTTTTTCCTTCCTTTTTTATTTTTTTTTTACTTCTTTCTGCTTTCAGTTACATAGAGTGCATTTCAGCTGCTAGATTGAAAATTATTCATTTAATCTCTGTTTGTCTGATGTTTCCTTAATAATCATATTTATTTTTCCCCGTCCATCTTTAAATATCTGTATTTTTCCCTAGACAGTCACCTTCCCTCAGTACACTTTCACTTCCTTGTTTCCTTGCCTGTGTTGATGATAGCAAATGGAATTTTAGTTCTGTTTCTGGGTATGAGAGGAAGGTGAGGGACTGCTGCATAGTTTCCTATTAGATTCCTTTTCTTCTTTGTTTTCTGCTTTTTCTCTTGCTTTCTGAAATATTCTATTTTAATCTTTCATTTCAAAAGTAATTGAACCAGATATAAAATTATAGGATACAATTTGTTTCTCTCCAAACTTTGAAAATATGTATATTTTCTCATTGGAACTAAAGTTTTTGTTAAGAAATTTGATGTTATTCTAACTTTTGTTTGTACTATTGCTGTCTGCAAAAAACTGTGAACTTTTTATTGTCTAAGATATTTGGCTATTTATAAATACTTTCAATCTGATTTCTTTCACATTAACTATAAAAAAAATCATAGTCCTGATTTTCTTGTCTATCATCCCTTTTATTTATTTTTTATCATATTCATAATTAGAATTTTTCCTTTCATTTATCTTAATATTATTTTAATTTTTAAAACTTTCTAATGTTTTTGTAGTATAGTTCCTCGATTTGACAGTATAGCATAACAATTCAGCCATGGATTATGTGTATTCACCTATATTTGAGCATTTTGAAATATTTCATATATTTCCAATTAGTTTTTATTTATTATTATACTACCCTTAGGCTTTTGAAAAATTCTCACTTATTCACCCTTCTTTATTAACTATACATCTGATATGAATTATGCTTCTCAGATTCTACACATTTTCCTTTGCAAAATCTATATTCCCCTAAGTCTATATTGACCAGTCATGTGTACCCAAGTTAAGGCACTAAAATCCCAAGCCTAACTAATAGGGTAATAGGTACATATTTAATTTTACAAGAAATTCACACAGCGTTTTAGAAAATGGCTGTAAAATATAATATTCACAACAAATCATTGGAAATTCTTGTTCCTCTGCATAATGAATTGATGCTGAGCATTTTCTCATATGCTCATTTTCCATCTGAATATCTTCTCTGCTGAGCTGTTTGTTCAAATATTCTGTCATTTTTATTGATTTGAATATTTTTATTGAGATTATAGAGTTCTTAATATTTTCTAACTACAAAATCTTTGTCATATATAAATATTAAAATTATTTTCTCCTAGGTCATGTCTTATTGCTTTATTTGCTCTGCATTATGTTTTGAAGAGCAATAGTTTACAGTTTGGGTGAAATAAACTTCATATTTTTTTCATTATGGATTGTGTTTTTGCTATGATACACAAAAAATATTTAATTCAAGGTTGCGAAGATTTTCCCGTATGTTTCTTATAGAAGTTTTATAAAGCTAGGATTTTTTTAAATCTATGATTCATTTGTTTTTGTATGAGGTAAGGCATTAAATCTTTTTGTTTTTCATGTGAAGTAGGAAATGGCAATACCCTATGGTGTGCTTGTCAGGAAAATTCCATGGACAGAGGCTGGCAGGCTATATAGTCCATGGGGTTGCAAAGAGTTGGACATAACTGAGTACACACACACACATTCAACTTTTCCATAACCATTTGTTGAAAAGATTATCATATTCTTCATTGGATTTCCTTTGTACCTATATAGAAAATCAATTAACTATTTATGAGTGGGTATATTTCTAGATTTTTGTTTCATTGATTTCTGTGTCTGTTCTTTAACCATATCCAGTGTCCTGTTTACTGTATTTAGAGTAAATCATGAATTAAATGCTGTAAGTCTTCAATCTTTCTTTTAAAAAAAATTTATTGGAGGATATTTGCTTTACAATATTGTTAGTTTCTGCTACACAGCAAAATGAATCAGTTATACAAATGCATATATCCCTTCTTTTTTTAGATTTCCCATTTAGGTCACCACAGAGCATTGAGTAGAGTGCCACATGCTATACAGTAGGTTCTCATTAGTTATTTTACACATCATTGCTGTATAGTGGCTAAGTTGTATCTGACTCTTTTGCAACCCATGGAGTACAGCCTGCCGAGCTCCACTGTTTATGGGATTTCCCAGGCAAGAATACTGGAGTGGGTTGCTATTTCCTTCTTCATGGGATCTTACTGATTCAGAGACTGAATCTACCTCTTCTGCATTGGCAGGTGAATTCTTTACCTCTGAAACACCAGAAAGTGAAAGTAAAAGTCACTCAGTCATGTCCTACTCTTTGCAACCCAATGGACTATACAGTTCATGGAATTCTTGAGGCCAGAATGTTGGAGTGGGCACCCTTTCCCTTCTCCAGGGGATCTTCTCAACCCAGGGACTGAACCCAGGTCTCCCATATTGCAGGCAGATTCTTTACCAGCTGAGCCACAAGGGAAACCCGACAATACTGGAGTGGGTAGCCTATCCCTTCTCCAGCAAGATTTTCCTGACTCAGGAATTGAACAAGGGTCTCCTATATTGCAAGCAGATTTTTTTCATCAGTTGAGCTGTCAGGGAAGCCTGAACCATCAGGAAAGACCTATTTGATACATAGTACTTTATATATGTCAATCTCAATTTCTGAATTCTTCCTACCCCTCCCCTTTCCCCATAGATATCTATGGGCTTATGCTCTAAATCTGTGTCTCTCTTTCTGCTTTACAAATATGTTCATCTGTATCATTTTTCTATATGTATATAAACATATCAGTGATAATACAATATTTTTGTCTAACTTACTTCATTTTCTATGACATTGTTTAGTCCTATCCATGTCTCTTCAAATGGCACTCTTTCATTCCTTTTTATGGCTGAGTAATAGTTCATTATATATATATTATATATATATATATATATATATATATATATATACACCACCTTCTTCTTTATCCACTCTGCTGTCATTGGACACTTAGGTTGCTTCCATGTTCTAGCTATTATATATAGTGCTGCAATGAAAATTGGTGTACATGCATATTTTTGAATTATGATTTTCTCCAATTATATACCCAGGAGTGGGATTCCTGGATCATATGGTAGTTACATTTTTACTTTTATTGAGGACTCTCCATACTGTTGTCCACAGTGGCTATACACCACTCTACATTTACATTCTCACCAACAGTGTATGATGTTTCCCTCTTCTCCATATCATTTCTCATGGATTAGGTGACCATAGGAACATATCTCTGGTCTTTCTAGCCTGTTCCTTTGATATATAATTCTGTCTTTATGCCAGCACCATACTGTCTTGATTACTGTAGCTTTGTAGTATAGTCTGAAGTCAGGAAACGTGATTCCTTCAGCTCTGTTTTTCTTTCTCAAGATTTGTTTGGGTATTCGAGGTCTCTTGCATTTCCATACAAATTGTGAAAAGTTTTATTCTAATTCTGTGAAATATACCATTTGTTATTTGATAGGCATTGCATTGAATCTGTAGATTGCTTTGGGTACTATAGTCATATTCATAACAGTAATTCCTCCAATCAAAGAACATGGTATTTCTTTCTATCTCTTCGTGTCATCTTTGATTTATTACATCAGTATCACATAGTTTTCTAAGTATAGGTCTTTTGTCTCTTTAGGTAGCTTATACCCAGGTATTTTATTCTTTTTATTGTGATGGTAAATGGGATTGTGTTCTGATTTCTGTTAATGATCTTTCATTGTTACCATTATGGGACTGCAAAAGATTTCAGTGTAATTATTTTATATACTGCAACTTTACCAAAGTCATTGATTGGCTCTAGTTGTTTCCTGGTGGCTTCTTTAGGATTTTCTATGTACAGTATCATGTCATCTGCAAACAGCGGCAGTTTTACTTCTTTCATAATTTGGATTCCTTTTATTCCTCATTCTTCTATCTTTGTACTTCTTTTACAAATTTATTTAGGCTATTCTCTTTCCTTTAACTTCCACACTAATTTTAGAATCAGCTTAATTATTTTTATAAAAAATCTGGGATTTTGATTGGAGCTGTTACATCAATAGATAAACTTTGGGAGAATTGACATCTTAATAATATTGATCTTTTAAACCCATGAGCATGGCTTATCTTCTCATTGATTAATATAATCTTTACTTTCATAAGAGTGCTGTAGGCTTCAGGATACTGATTTAGTATATTTACTGTGTTGATTTGCTAGATATAATGTGCATTTATATTTTATGTGCTGTTTTAAATGGAACTATTTTTTAATTTCCATTTATGATTATTGTTTATCATATAGAGAGCACTTGGATTTTGCATATAAATTATACAACTTTGCTAAACACAAATGTGTGTGTTTAGTCACTCAGTCGCGTCCAACTCTTTGTGACACTATGGATTGTGGCCAGGCTTCTCTGTCCATTGAGATTATCCAGGCAAGAATACTGGAGTGGATAGCCATTTCTTCCTCCAGGGGATCTTTCCAACCTAGGGAATGAACCCAAATCTCCTGCATTGATAAGTGGATTCTTTACCAACTGAGCCATCAGGCAAACCCTAAACACAAATATTAATTCTAATTTTCTTGGAGATACTTTAGAATTTTTCATATATTCTATTGTGAATATAACTTTATTTCTTCCTTTACAAGCTTTGTGCATTTTGTATATTTTTATGTCTTATTGCACTATGAACATAGCATGTTACTGAATAAAGAGTGAGGAGAGGTATGTTCCCAATCTTAAGGAAAATATTCAGCCTTTGATCATTAAGTTTGATATTAATTGTAGAATTTTATAGATGCCTTTTATAAGATGAAAACATTTTAATTCTGTTCCTAGTTTTATGAGAGCTTCTGTAGCCCCACTTCAGAACTTGACCTTATTTCGGTTTCAGTCTCCTGCTGATGAATTACATCTTGGCTCCTGTTCAGAGAACTTGTATTTGGCATCCTATTGTCCACGGGGATTTCAGAAAGAGATTCCCATTTGTGACTTTGAGATCTTGCTTTATTTCTAATCCTGAAAATTAGCTTGGACACAGATATACGTATATTCTTTTGCTGTTGATATTGTTGAGCTCTTCTATATATGTTTAAAACTACAATTTCTCAGTCTTTCTGGATGCAGAACATTCATTTAATCATGCATGTAGCTGAAATCAGAAATTATTATCCTTATGTGACAGGTTATTAATGAAAAATCAGGTACCATCTTTTTGCAAAAAGGAACACCTGAGTTCCCAGGATGTTGAGAAATGAATAAAATTCAAATCCACCTGATCTTAAAATTTCCTCTTTCTGGTAGTTCAGGAAGCATTATATAGCTGCAAAGAATATCAAATTGGTGGGAAAAGGCATGATTCAAGCAATGAGCATAATTTTATCTGTGACTTCTAAACTATTTAGTTCTATAAAAAGTGTGATAAATATTTTGTTATTTTAAAATATTTTCTAATAAGGAATTTTTACCTGTTCCAATCCTAATTGAATTAATTTTAAGCAATATTAATATAAAAAATATACAGAAGACAAAATGATTGGAAGAGATGGTGAAAGTGAAAGAAAGAAAGTGAAGTTGCTTAGTCATGTCCAACTCTTTGCAACCCCATGGACTGTAGCCTACCAGGCTCCTCTGTCCATGGAATTTTCCAGGCAAGAGTACTGAAGTGGATTGCCATTTCCTTCTCCAGGGGATCTTCCCGACCCAGGGATGTTAGAATCTAATAAATAATGGATACTTCTAATTTAATAACAGAAAAATTTAAAATGCATAATAATAAAGAAAGACTTTCTAATAATCATCACTTTTGATATTTAATGTCTTATAATATAGCATATACATTTAAGTGATCTTAATTTTAGTTGGTACTATGAATTTGTGTTTAAAAGAGTCAGAGCTTAATTTAAATAAAAGCAACAAGTAAACTGGTTTTTGTTTTGTTTTGAATGAGAGTTAATTTTACCTTTTTAGGTAAAATGAACATATACTGCTAGATGCAAATCACTGACATTTTAAAAATCTGTTATATGTTACCTTTTGATCATTTTCAGTGAAATTCTATGCTTTATTTTGACTTCTAAAGCAATAAAATTCAAACTGCCCTTCTGAGGACTATACTTTCAAATATTTTAACACCTTAATGGCTTCACACTGAAGATAAAAATATTTATACATTCATTTTTCAAAGCATTTAGATTATGAAAAGTGCATAATAAGATGTAAAAATAAATTGTGATTACTAGAGCATAATTTTTGTGTGTCTACATATGCATAATGAAAGGAAGAAAAATGCCTTACTAAAGCATATTAATACAGATATTCATAAAGTGGGAGGAAGGGAAATAATTAATGACTTCCTCCCAGCATGTTATTTATACAAACTTCTTGACAGGATAAAGCAACAGCTACGAAGTTTCAATTTGTGTTAAGTGTTTTCATATGGTAACGGATGAAATAACTCTGAATTTAAGAAAATTTCTGATCTGTTCCTCTTTATGTCTCCCATATTTTCCAACTGCTCTACCACTCTTTAATTTATCTTTTACTACCTGAGCAATTAAAGATGGGCTTTATAGTTAATCACGTTTATCTCATAAACTACTCAAATTGTCATGACAAACACCTAAAATGGCCTCACGTAGTGTCATAAATAGAACCAAATGAGGAGTCAGAAAATTTACTCTGTAGTATAAATGCCAAAGCAAGGCAGTCTTATATGCACAAGGGTTAGGTAATCATCTAAATAGGCTTATTTGAGAGACACTTGGGAACAAATTCTGCTAGGCAAGGATTTCCTCGACTATTTGACACATTTCCTAAAATTATACATTTAGGATTCAGTCCTTTGGCTTCAGACATTGGCCTTCTTAAAATTTTCACTTTTAAAAAGCAAGCAGCCTGGAAATTATAGTAATAGTTCCCAATCTAGCTACTTATCCATTGTTTATAGTTCAACTGATTTTATCAATAAAATTATAAACATTTTACTTATTAAACATTTTCAATTTGATTTCTCTGGTTCTCTGACACTTGCGTCCCTCTGTTCTACTGGTTCATCAGTTCCATTCCCAATATAACAGAATATCTATCTACATGATAATCTTCACTATAATTCCAGTATTAAGATTTATATGTACCCTGTGAAATACTGAAAATAATCTATTGCCTTCTCATCCTCAAACATGCTTATACATTTTGCTCACTATAATTTCTTTATTCAAATGATAAAAGTATAGCTCTTCTGTGGAGATATTTGAGGATTTTGTGAAAACCTTATGGTTAATTTAATAAAAATCTAAAAATAAAACAGCTTGGTCCCTGTATAGAAATATTTGGTTATTTGATTATGTAAATCCAGATTATCCTTTACTTATGGGAGATGCATGTGTTTAGAGAAGGGACACCATTATTAGGTATTGCTGCTAAAACCTGTTACATTATAAAGACTGACTGGGAATGCCTTACCACTTGTAAAGCATATCAACTTATATCAAGCGGAACAGCTGATATCAAATGGTAAATTTTGAAATAAATTCCCCTAAAATCCAGTAGAGATGAGTGAATTTTAGAGGTAATTCTTTGACTAAGTTTTTTTTTTTTTTTTTTGTATTCTGTGATTTTTTTCATCAGATCAGATAGCATTTTTGTTTCTTGCATGCATTCTTGGTTACTCAATAATGTTTGATTCTGCGATCCCATGGACTGTAGCCCACCAGGTTCCTCGGTACATGGAATTCTCTAGACAAGAATACTGGAGCATGTAGCCATTCCCATCTCCAGGGGATCTTCCCAGACTAAAAATCTAATTTGTGTCTCTTGCATCTCCTGCATTGCTGGTGGATTCTGTCTGAGCCAACAGGTAAGTCCTTCTGTTTCTTCAGTTTAGTCCAGTAGCTCAATCATGTCCGACTCCTTGTGACCCCATGGACTGCAGCATGCCAGGCCTCCCTGTCCATCACCAACTCCCTGAGTTTACTCAAATTCATGTCTATTGAGTCGGTGATGCCATCCAACCATCCCATCCTCTATCATCTCCTTCTTCACCTGCTTCAATCTTTGCCAGCACCAGGGTCTTTTCAAATGAGTTAGCTCTTTACATCAGGTGGCCAAAGTATTGGAGTTTCAGCTGCAACATCAGGCCTTCCAATGAATATTTAGGACTGATCTCCTTTAGGATGGACTGGTTGGATCTCCTTGTAGTCCAAGGGACTCTCAAGAGTCTTCTCCAACACCACAGTTCAAAAACATCAATTCTTTGACACTCAGCTTCTTTATAGCCCAACTCTCACATCCATATATGACTACTGGAAAAACCATAGCCTTGACTAGACAAACCTTTGCTGACAAAGTAATGTCTCTGCCTTTTAATATTTTGTCTAGGTTGGTCATAACTTTTCTTCCAAGGAGCAAGTGTCTTTTAATTTCATGGCTTCAGTCACCATCTGCAGTGATTTTGCAGCCCCAAGAAATAAAGTCTGTCATGAAGTGTTGGGACCAGATGCCATGATCATAGTTTTCTGAATGTGGAGTTTTAAGCCAACCTTTTCACTCTCCTCTTTCACTTTCATCAAGAGCCTCTTTAGTTCTTCTTCAATTTCTGCCATAAGGATAGTGTGTTCTGCATATCTGAGGTTATTGATATTTCTCCCAGCAATCTTGATTCCAGCTTGTGCTTCATCCAGCCCAGTATTTCTCATGATTTATTCTTCATATAGATTAAATAATCAGAGTGACAATATACAGCCTTGATATTCTCCTTTTCTGATTTGGAACCAGTCTGTTGTTCCATGTCCAGTTCTAACTCTTGCTTCCTGACCTGCATACAGATTTCTTAGGAGGCAGGTCAGCTGGGCTGGTATTCCCATTTCTTTAAGAATTTTCTACAGTTTGTTGTGATTCACACAGTCAAAAGCTTTGGTGTAGTCAATAAAGCAGAAGTTAAATGTTTTTCTGGAACTCTCTCGCCTTTTCAATGATCCAACAGATGTTGACAATTTAATCTCTGGTTCCTCTGTCTTTTCTAAAACCAGCTTGAACAGCCGGAATTTCATGGTTCACGTACTATTGAAGCTTGGCTTGGAGAATTTTGAGCATTACTTTGATAGTGTGTGAGATGAGTGCTATTGTGCAGTAGTTTGATCATTCTTTGGCATTGCTTTTCTTTGGAATTGGCATGAAAACTGACCTTTTCCAGTCCTGTGGCCACTGCTGAGTTTTCCAAATTTGATGGCATATTCAGTGCAGCACTTTCACAGGATTATCTTTTAGGATTTGAAATAGTTCAGCTGGAATTCCATCATCTCCACTAGATGAGTTTGTAGCAATGCTTCCTAAGGCCCACTTGACCTCTCATTCCAGGATGTCTGGCTCCAGGTGAGTGTTCACACCATCGTGATTATCTTAGAATGGCTATTATTAAAAAGACAAAAAATAGCAAGTGTTGTTGAAGATGTGGCATAACGGGAAGTTTTGTTCCCTCTCGGTGATCATGTCAACTTGTGCAACCACTATGGAAAACAGTATGGAGATTCCTTTAAACATTGAAAACAGAACTATTATATAATTCAGCAATTCCATTTCTCAGTATTTATCTGAAGAGAACAAATGTGTTCAACTTCAACTTCTCCATGTTCATTTCAGGCTTCTCTGGTGGCTCAGATCGTAAGGAATCTGCCTGCCAATGCAGGAGACCCAGGTTTTATGCCTGGAGGAAATGGCAACCCACTCCTGAATTCTTGCCTGGGAATTCCCATGAACAGAGGAGCCCATGGAGTCCCAGACAGTCAGAGACAACTTAATAACTAAACAGAACATACATCTATACAACAACTCACACACAGACACACACACAGACACACACACAATAAAATGTTGCCATTTGAGACAACATTGATGGAACTTGAAAGCATTTTGCTGATAAAATAATTCAGACAGAGAAATGCAAATGCTAAATCTAAATTACAAAAAACAACAAAAGGAGGAAAATCTCATAGGTACATAGGACAGATTTGTTATTGATATAGGCAAAACACGGGAATTGGGCAAAATGGGTGAAGAGATTTAAAACATGCAAATTTAGAGTTATAAATATTAGTAAGTAATGGGTTTGTAATGTACAGCATGTTGCCTATAATTATTATTGTTATACATTTAAAAATTTGTAAGAGAGGAAATCTTAAAAGTTCATCATGAAAAATGTGTAACTATGTATGAAGATGGATGTTAATTTGAATGATTGTCATGACAATTTTGCAATCTATAAAAATATTGAATCATATTATATACTTGAAACTAATATACTGATATATGTCAATTACTCTGACTCATAGAAATTTGAAGTAAATATGAGTGAAAGCTTGATTTACATTTAATGGGAAGTTTTTTTTCCTCATGTTTCCCAACCTAACATTGCCTTTTGAAAAGGAATTGATAATATGTTGGCTTAATTGCTAAAGACCATGTAGGGAAACACCAGCTGCCATGCTTGGGCCAAGCATCTCATTAATAATCTTCTAACCTTGCCTATGAGACCATTGCTTATATTCTCTCTATTTGAAGATGAGAAAAGTTAAGTTCCTAAAGTTATATGACTAGAGAAATTAAATTTCTGTTTTGAATTAGCTATCTCATTTGAGGATCTCTTTCCCTCTCCTTTCCTTTTCCCCTCTCCTCCCTGATCTTATCTTCTTCTCTTTCTTTCACTTTCTCAGTGATTTCAGATTTTCTTTGAAATGTTTAATATTTTAGTGCCATCTATATTTTTAAACCCTTAGACATGTTTGAATATAATCTTCAAGTTCAAAATTTATACCCAACAGATAGATCATTGTCATGCAAACAAATGATACAAAAGACATTACAGAAATGAGAAAATGGGACACTCAACTGACAGCCTTGTCCAGTATGTTCTTTGCCTAATAGGGACTGGGAGCAGGGGATGCAATTTTAGGATGTCAACACTTACCATTTCTTTTCAACATTATACTGGAGGTTCTAAACAGTGCAATCAAGAGAAAATAAATCATGACCTCCATATTGAATCTGGGGCTTCCCTGGTGATGCTAGTGGTAAAGGACCAGCCTGCCAATACAAGAGACTAATAAGAGACATGGTTAGATCTCTGGTTTGGAAAGGTCTCCTAGAGGAGGGCATGACAACCCACTCCTCTATTCTTGCCTAGAGAATCCACATAGACAGAGGAGCCTGGCGGGCTACATTCTATTGAGTCACAGAGTCAGACATGACTGAAGTGACTTAACATGCACTCTTACCACTTCTTCTCAGCATTGTACTGGAGGTTCTAGATAGTGCAATCAGGGAAAACTAAATAATGACATCCATATTGCATTGGAAGAAGCAATATTGCCTATATTCATAACTGACATGGTTCCATATGTAGAAAATCCCAAGGAATCAAAAAGAAAGAGGGAGAGAGAGAAAGAAAAAAAAAAAAAAAGGAAAGACTGTACTAGATCCAATAAACTCATTTATCAAGGTTGCAGGATTCAATTGTGTTTCAAAATACTAGCAACAGGATTTGAAAGTAAAATTAAGGGGGAAAATTCCATTTAAAATATTATAAAAAAATAAAATACATAGCAATAAATTTAATGGAGAACAGAACTTAAACACTAAAAACTGCAAAGTATTACTGAGCAAAAATTAAAGATCTAAATGAATGAAGAGAGGTTCCATGTTCATTGATTGAAAGAATCAATATCATTAAGATGACAATTCTCCCCATATTGATCTGCAGTTTCAGTGTAATCACTGTCAAAATTTACAAATTAACCCTAATATTTGTGTGGAAGTACAAGCAATCTATGTTAGTCAAAGCAATTTTTAAAAGGAAAGACAAATTTGAGTATTTATTTTCCCTTAATCCAAAACTTACTGTGAAGCCACACTAAATAAGACAGTGTGTTATTGGTTCAAGGATAAGCTTATTAAGCAACAGAGAGGTGGAGAGGGAACAAGACAAGAATATAGAGAGAAGCACTCCTTTGTTTTCTATCTGCGTTAGACTTCACATCTGTTTCAAGGTGAAATATAGTGTCTGTCTATCCCAGAACTATAAAATCTGCCCTTTGCCCAAGGGCTTACTCTTAATCTCCTCATGTATTCATTATCAACTCTGGATGAAATAAAGAAATCAAACAATCTGTCTGCAACTTATTTAATGGGCTACAAAATGAACAACCAGTCTTAACATGACATTCTAAACTTTAAATAGTTCATTCATTTCAAGATCAATATGATAACCTTTGCTTCATGACCAGTTTTCATGTGAAACTATGCTGAAGGGAATCATGCATCATCAAAATTTATGCCTGTGTGTGTGAGTGTGTCTGTGTGATTTTGTCTTCTCAATTTTGAGTCATATACTGGACCAGTAAATGTGTTTCTTTTTTCTTTGAAATTAAATCACTCACTCATTTCTTTCCCACTATGCTATTAATAAATAGCACCTCTGTTAGATGAAAGAAAAGGAGCATTAGCTGATAGATATTAGAAAAAATTTGTTAAAGAGAAGGAAATATGTTGTAATAGAAAAAAGTAAGACCCTTAATCCTTTCCAGTTCAATTTTCCATTGTGCCATCATTAAACGGAATACCCAGAACACTAGCAGTCTCACATAACTGGGTCAAAATAAGTCCTTAATGAATAATAACATTCAAATGGCAGGTACTATAGAGAAAGAACTTCTAATGAGGACAAATATTTTTTTTTAAGAAGCCAAATATTTAAAGGACAGCTGACTTGAAAAGTTTTTTTTTAAAAAAAGCATACATTTAAGTAGTGATTATTTTTGTGAAGGGTAAAAGGAGAAATCTCACTGCTGTATTTCTTTTATTGCTATTGCTTTCTTTATAAGCCATATGATTGCAAAAATACAGGTAACAGCAGAAAATCTGGCCTTCATTCTAGCTTCATAAGTTCATTTTCTCAAGGGGAAAAAAAAACAACAAAAAGAAATTAGATGCACTTTGAAAAGTTATGTTAGAAGTATAAGGGTATAAATGTTAAATAGTATTTTTAATAAATCATATGTCCTTTTATTTGGCAAAATGAATCACATTCAAAACGTGCATTTAAAGTTATAAAGACCATTACAGTATACTAACACATATATATGGACTTTAGAAAGATGGTAATGATAACCCTATATGCAAAACAGAAAAAGAGACTCAGATATATAGAACAGACTTGTGGACTCTGGGAGAAGGCGAGGGTGGGATGTTTCAAGAGAACAGCATTGAAACATGTATATTATCTAGGGTGAAACAGATCACCAGCCCAGATTGGGTGCATGAGACAGGTGCTCGGGCCTGGTGCACTGGGAAGACCCAGAAGGATCGGGTGGAGAGGGAGGTGGGAGGGGGGACTGGGATGGGGAATACATGTAAATCCATGGCTGATTCATTTCAATGTATGACAAAAACTACTGTAATGATGTAAAGTAATTAGCCTATTAAAAAAATAAAATAAAATAAAATAAAGAAAAAAAAATAAAGTTATAAAGAATAATTTTAAAATAGTTGCTTTCTGTTAAAGTTTTATTATTTGCTCTGAACTCACTGGGCTATTTAGCTCATTTACTGTTGACAGTATTTCTATGATGTTGATATAATAGTACCATTTAGAGAAAAAGTAATCATTCATTCAAAAAAATTTATGACTCCCCAAGAAGGCATATGATCTGCTTAACACTACTCTGCAAGATAACAGTTTGAACTGACACTGAAATCTATTTTGACTTTAAAGCACACAACCTTTCACACTAATTCTATCTTGCAAAGATGTTGAAAATACATGCAACTGATATATTCTTGTGCATTCAAAGTGTCTGTCTCATTTTTTATGTGAACATCACCATTACCTTTATCATTAAAGTAAATTTACAGAAAACTGAACACAAAAAATTAATATTAAATATAATTTAACACTTTGAATACTTCATATTTAGCCTTCCAGCTCCTTTTCTGTGAATTTATGTGGGAAATTTATCATAGTGGCATCCTGGACCTGAGGCTATTGTATTTGTTTTAGATGTTGGGACTACTTAACTCAATTCTCATGACTCTAAGAAAAAGGCATTTTTATCATTCCAAATTTACAAGTGAAAAAAGTGATACACTTTCCAGTTTTATCTTGTACATTTATTGCCCTAGACTTGGAATCCACAGTTTCTCCAAGTGGCCATAGTTTCACCTTTTAGTCGGAAAATGTATTTGGCCTTAGAGGTACCTTTGATTCTAGATATTTTCAGTGGACAACTTTGGTGAATAATTTTGTTTACAGATAAAATACATATTGAGCTCATACTGATATTTTAAATTCAAATATATCCTACATTACATTTGAGTAACAAGCTCATCAAAATAGCAAAAGCAATAAAACAGGATATAGTTTTGTTTTCTTTTCACAGTTCTTTTTTTGTTTTTTTAATCGTTGGATTATCCTGCAATAACATCTAGTCAAAATACTTATTTTATTTATTTTATTTTTTTTTCCATTTATTTTTATTAGTTGGAGGCTAATTACTTTACATAATTGCTGTGGTTTTTGTCATACATTGAAATGAATTAGCCATGGATTTACATGTATTCCCCATCCCGGTCCCCCCTCCCACATCCCTCTCCACCCAATCCCTCTGGGCCTTCCCAGTGCACCAGGCCTGAGCACTTGTCTCATGCACCCAACCTGGGCTGGTGATCTGTTTCACCCTAGATAATATACATATTTCAATGCTGTTCTCCTGAAACATCCCACCCTCGCCTTCTCCCAGAGTCCACAAGTCTGTTCTATACATCTGAGTCTCTTTTTCTGTTTTGCATATAGGGTTATAGTTACCATCTTTCTAAATTCCATATATATGTGTTAGTATACTGTAATGGTCTTTATCTTTCTGGCTTACTTCACTCTGTATGATGGGCTCCAGTTTCATCCATCTCATTAGAAATGATTCAAATGAATTCATTTAATGGCTACGTAATATTCCATGGTATATATGGACCACAGCTTCCTCATCCATTCGTCTCCTGATGGGCATCTAGGTTGCTTCCATGTCCTGGCTATGATAAACAGTGCTGCGATGAACATTGGGGTGCACGTGTCTCTTTCAGATCTGGTTTCCTCGGTGTGTATGCCCAGAAGTGGGATTGCTGGGTCATATGGCAGTTCTATTTCCAGCTTTTTAAGAAATCTCCACACTGTTTTTCATAATGGCTGTACTACTTTGCATTCCCACCAACAGTGTAAGAGGGTTCCCTTTTCTCCAAACCCTCTCCAGCATTTATTGCTTGTAGACTTTTGGATAGCAGCCATGCTGAATGGCGTGTAATGGTACCTCATTGTGGTTTTGATTTGCATTTCTCTGATAATGAGTATTGTTGAGCATCTTTTCATGTTTTTTTTTTTTTTTTTTGCCATCTGTAAGTCTTCCTTGGAGAAATGTCTGTTTAGTTCTTTGGCCCATTTTTTGATTGGGTCATTTATTTTTCTGGAGTTGAGCTGGAGGTGTTGCTTGTATATTTTTGAGATTAATCCTTTGTCTGTTGCTTCGTTTGCTATTATTTTCTCCCAATCTGAGGGCTGTCTTTTCACCTTGCTTATAGTTTCCTTTGTTGTGCAAAAGCTTTTAAGTTTCATTAGGTCCCATTTGTTTATTTTTGCTTTTGTTTCTAAAATTCTGGGATGTGGGTCATAGAGGATCCTGCTGTGATTTATGTCGGAGAGTGTTTTGCCTATGTTCTCCTCTAGGAGTTTGATAGTTTCTGGTCTTACATTTAGATCTTTAACCTATTTTGAGTTTATTTTTGTGTATGGTGTTAGAAAGTGTTCTAGTTTCATTCTTTTACAGGTGGTTGACCAGTTTTCCCAGCACCACTTGTTAAAGAGGTTGTCTTTTTTCCATTGTATATCCTTGCCTCCTTTGTCGAAGATAAGGTGACCATAGGTTCGTGGATATATCTCTGGGCTTTCTATTCTGTTCCATTGATCTATATTTCTGGCTTTGTGCCAGTACCATACTGTCTTGATGACTGTGGCTTTGTAGTATAGTCTGAAGTCAGGCAGGTTGATTCCTCCAGTTCCATTCTTCTTTCTCAAGGTTACTTTGGCTATTCGAGGTTTTTTGTATTTCCATACCAATTGTGAAATTATTTGTTCTAGTTCTGTGAAAAATACTGTTGGTAGTTTGATAGGGATTGCATTGAATCTATAGATTGCTTTGGGTAGTATAGCCATTTTGACAATATTGATTCTTCCAATCCATGAACACGGTATATTTCTCCATCTGTTTGTGTCCTCTTTGATTTCTTTCATCAGTGTTTTATAGTTTTCTATGTATAGGTCTTTTGTTTCTTTAGGTAGATATACTCCTAAGTATTTTATTCTTTTTGTTGCAATGGTGAATGGTATTGTTTCCTTAATTTCTCTTTCTGTTTTCTCATTGTTAGTGTATAGGAATGCAAGAGATTTCTGTGTGTTAATTTTATATCCTGCAACTTTACTGTATTCATTGATTAGCTCTAGTAATTTTCTGGTAGAGTCTTTAGGGTTTTCTATGTAGAGGATCATGTCATCTGCAAACAGAGAGAGTTTCACTTCTTCTTTTCCTATCTGGATTCCTTTTACTTCTTTTTCTGCCCTGATTGCTGTGGCCAACACTTCCAAAACTATGTTGAATAGTAGTGGTGAGAGTGGGCACCCTTGTCTTGTTCCTGATTTCAGGGGAAATGCTTTCAATTTTTCACCATTGAGGGTGATTCTTGCTGTGGGTTTGTCATATATAGCTTTTATTATGTTGAGGTATGTTCCTTCTATTCCTGCTTTCTGGAGAGTTTTAATCATAAATGGATGTTGAATTTTGTCAAAGGCTTTTTCTGCATATATTGAGATAATCATACGGTTTTTATCTTTCAATTTGTTAATGTGGTGTATTAGTTTGATTGATTTGTGGATATTAAAGAATCCTTGCATTCCTGGGATAAAGCCCACTTGGTCATGGTGTATGATTTTTTTAATATGTTGTTGGATTCTCTTTGCTAGAGTTTGTTAAGGATTTTTGCATCTATGTTCATCAGTGATATTGGTCTGTAGTTTCCTTTTTGTGGTATCTTTGTCTGGTTTTGGAATTAGGGTGATGGTGGCCTCATAGAATGAGTTTGGAAGTTTACCTTCTTCTGCAGTTTTCTGGAAGAGTTTGTGTAAGATAGGTGTTAGCTCTTCTTTAAATTTTTGGTAGAATTTAACTGTGAAGCCATCTGGTCCTGGGCTTTTGTTTGCTGGAAGATGTTCTGATTACAGTTTCGATTTCCTTGCTTGTGATGGGTTTATTAAGATCTTCTATTTCTTCCTGGTTCAGTTTTGGAAAGTTATACTTCTCTAAGAACTTGTCCATTTCTTCCAAGTTGTCCATTTTATTGGCATAGAGCTGCTGGTAGTAGTCTCTTATGATCCTTTATATTTCAGTGTTGTCTGTTGTGATCTCTCCATTTTCATTTCTAATTTTGTTAATTTGGTTCTTCTCCCTTTGTTTCTTAAAGAGTCTTGCTAATGGTTTGTCAATTTTGTTTAGTTTTTCAAAAAACCAGCTTTTAGCTTTGTTGATTTTTGCTATGGTCTCTTTAGTTTCTTTTGTATTTATTTCTGCCATAATTTTTAAGATTTCTTTCCTTCTACTAACCCTAGGGTTCTTCATTTCTTCCTTTTCTAGTTGCTTTAGGTGTAGAGTTAGGTTATTTATTTGACTTTTTTCTTGTTTCTTGAGGTAAGCCTGTAATGCTATGAATCTTTCCCTTAGCACTGCTTTTACAGTGTCCCATAGTTTTGGGTTGTTGTGTTTTCATTTTCATTCATTTCTATGCATATTTTGATTTCTTTTTTGATTTCTTCTATGATTTGTTGATTATTCAGAAGCGTGTTGTTTAGCCTCCATATGTTTGAATTTTTAGCAATTTTTTCCTGTAATTGAGATCTAATCTTACTGCACTGTGGTCAGAAAAGCTGACTGGAATCATTTCAATCTTTTTTAGTTTACCAAGACTAGATTTATGGCCCAGGATGTGATCTATTCTGGGGAAGGTTCCGTGTGCTCTTGAGAAAAAGGTGAAGTTGATTGTTTTGGGGTGAAATGTCCTATAGATGTCAATTAGGTCTAGCTGGTCCATTGTGTCCTTCAAAGTTTGTGTTTCCTTGTTCATTTTCTGTTTAGTTGATCTATCCATAGTTGTGAGTGGGGTATTAAAGTCTCCTACTATTATTGTGTTACTATTAATTTCCT
The DNA here is from genome assembly GCF_023699985.2 of Odocoileus virginianus. Lineage (NCBI taxonomy): Eukaryota > Metazoa > Chordata > Mammalia > Artiodactyla > Cervidae > Odocoileus > Odocoileus virginianus. Next base: position 54,287,394 of record NC_069675.1, on the reverse strand, counting down.
CTTTCATACTCGTTAGCGTTTGCCTTACATATTGCGGTGCTCCTATGTTGGGTGCATATATATTTATAATTGTTATATCTTCTTCTTGGATTGATCCTTTGATCATTATGTAGTGTCCATCTTTGTCTCTTTTCATAGCCTTTATTTTAAAGTCTACTTTATCTGATATGAGTATTGCGACTCCTGCTTTCTTTTGGTCTCCGTTTGCGTGGAATATTTTTTTCCAGCCCTTCACTTTTAGTCTGTATGTGTCCCTTGCTTTGAGGTGGGTCTCTTGTAGACAGCATATATAGGGGTCTTGCTTTTGTATCCATTCAGCCAGCCTTTGTCTTTTGGTTGGGGCGTTCAACCCATTTACATTTAAGGTAATTATTGATAGGTATGGTGCCGTTGCCATTTATTTTGTTGTTTGGGGTTCACGTTTATACCACCTTTCTGTGTTTCCTGTCTAGAGAAGATCCTTTAGTATTTGTTGAAGAGCTGGTTTGGTGGTGCTGAATTCACTCAGCTTTTGCTTGTCTGTAAAGCTTTTAAGTTCTCCTTCATATCTGAATGAGATCCTTGCTGGGTAGAGTAATCTAGGTTGTAGGTTATTCTCTTTCATTACTTTAAGTATGTCCTGCCATTCCCTTCTGGCCTGAAGAGTTTCTATTGATAGATCAGCTGTTATCCTTATGGGAATCTCTTTGTGTGTTATTTGTTGTTTCTCTCTTGCTGCTTTTAATATTTGTTCTTTGTGTTTGATCTTTGTTAATTTGATCAATATGTGTCTTGGGGCGTTTTGCCTTAGGTTTATCCTGTTTGGGACTCTCTGGGTTTCTTGGACTTGGGTGGCTATTTCCTTCCCCATTTTAGGGAAGTTTTCAGCTATTATCTCCTCGAGTAACTTCTCATGGCCTTTCTTTTTGTCTTCTTCTTCTGGGACTCCTATGATTCGAATGTTGGGGCGTTTCACGTTGTCCCAGTGGTCCCTGAGGTTGTCCTCATTTCTGTTGATTCATTTTTCTTTTTTCCTCTCTGCTTCATTTATTTCCACCATTTAATCTTCTAACTCACTTACCCTATCTTCTGTCTCTGTTATTCTACTCATGGTTCCCTCCAGAGGGTTTTTGATCTCATTTATTTCATTATTCATTTTTAATTGACTTTTTAAAATTTCTTCTAGGTCCTTGTTAAACCTTTCTTGCATCTTCTCAATCTTTGTCTCCAGGCTATTTATTTGTAACTCCATTTTGTTTTCAAGATTTTGGATCATTTTTATTATCACTATTCTAAATTCTTTTTCAGGTAGATTCCCTAAAAGTGATTTGGAATAGTTCCTCTCTGCTCCTTTCTCTAAAAAGACACATACTTTGTTCCATTTGCTTTGACTTTTGACATTTATGTGTTTTTTTTTTTCTCAGCATAATTTTGTTTTGCAATTACAATTACATAAACTACCTGTCTTCTTTTTCTGTCTGTTCCTCTCTCTTTTCTCCCTCCCTTCAGAGGTAAACATTTTAACAATTATATAAGTTATACTTCCACTTAAACAAGTACAATGAAGTATATAAACAAAGATTTCCCTATTCTTAGAAAAACAATAGCACATCATAAGATTTTTCCTTACTTTTTTTTAATATATAATCTTAGAGATCATGCCATCAAAATGTATGGCTAAGTAACTGATTCTTTTGATAATTGTGTAGTATTCATTTACTTCTTGTGTTATATCTTATTCAATCTGACTTTTTTTGATAGATGTTTGGGTTACTTCCAGTCTTTCACTTTAAAAATGGTACAACTATTTCATTTTTTAACCAGTGTCATTGGAATGGGCTTTTAGAAGTAATCACTAATCAAAGTGTAATTGCCTGTGTAATTTTACTGAGTATTGCCAAATTCCCCTTCTAGAGGTTGTACCAGTTTGCATCTCTGCCAGCAATTATGAGAGTGCCTATTTCCCCGTAGCCTTGCCAATAGAGTATATTGTCAAATTTTTGAATTTTTGCCCATTTAATAGATGAAAAATGTTATTCCTCTGTAATTTTACTTTACATTTCTCTTATTATGTGCAAGGGTGCTCATTTCATCATGTGGTTAATAGCTGTTTGTATTTCATTTTCTGTGATTTTTTTCTGTCCATATTGCTAACATCTCTTCTAAAAATTCTTTGTTTTTTTCCTTTTTTGTACATAAGAAATATAAAACTTCTAATATAATACAAATCTAAATAACTTTCCCAGTATGTAGTTTTTCTTTTTATTCTGATTATATGATACATATAATATTTCTAAAATTACAGTTAACTCTAACTATATAGATATAATAATAACATGCCAAACTTTCTTTTTAATTTTTATAGTCTATTTATCTATGATTTTACTTTTTTGCCACCTGGATTTAGAATAATGGTTAGGATAAATTTCCTTAGTTCAGTTTATAGAGGAATTCTTCCATGTTTCTTATAATAAATACTTGTATGGTATTATTAGTTATATTTAAATATCTAATCAGTTTGAAATTTATAGTAATATAGTGTGTACTGACCAGGTCCAATTTTTATTATTTTATCATATGCCTGTTTAGTGAGAAGTTTCTTTCCATCACTAATTTGAGGTAGCATCTTTATAATTTAGTAAATTTGTATATATAATTAGATATCTTTACAGATATTCTACTCTCTGCCATTGTTTGTTCAATATGTGCCAATACTAATTTTTTAAACTTTAGAGCATAATTTATGTTAAAGCTAGGCACCTTCTCCATTTCTTTTGCTTTCAGGGTTTCTTGTCCATTCTTTGTTTAAATATACAAACATACTGAACTTCATGCAAATGAATTTTACAAGTTTTTTTCTGAAATTTTCAATATGTTAAAAAAACAAATTTCAACAGTACATTTTGTATATGTAATTCAATCTACTAAGCAATTCATGAATTGGGAAACAACTCACCTAGCAAGCAGCTAGATACTCCAAAAAATTAGTACAAGATGGGAAGGTTTTCATGGACAGAATTGTGGAACAAGGAATTATTAACAAAAAATATAGAATCTTTCAAAGGCCAGGCCATTTTCTTTTTCAGGGAAGGGAATGGCAGGGGTAGCATTATGCAAATTACCTTTCACTAGTGCTAATGAGGAAATTTCAGATAGTTATTTAAAGGTCACAGACTAAAAGCTGTGACTAGAAATTTCCTAGAAGTTGAAAGTGTAATTAAATCTTGGCTTTCTGTTGGCTTTTCTGGTGGTTCAGCCAGTTAGAAATCTGCCTGCAATGCAAAAAACCCAGGTTTGATTCCTGGATCAGGAAGATCCCCTGGAGAAGGGAATGGCATCCCAATCCAATGATTCTTGCCTGGAGAATTCCATGGACAAAGAAGCCTGGCAGGCCATAGTCCATGGGATTGCACACAGATGAACACGACTGAGGGACTAAGACACACACACACACATTCCTCTCTGTTGAGGGGGCAAATTACTCCATTTTATGCCTGTCATTTCTTTTCCCTTTTTAACAGTATGTTTTAAATTAGTTTAATACATAAAAGTTATAAAAAATGGTACAATAAAAAATATACTTAGTTTTCATATGTGGAATCATGCTTGGAAAGTCCTGGAACATTTAAAGTACAAACAGAAAATCATATCTTAATCTAATTTGTGCCATACTTTTTTGCTTGTTTTCTTACAAAAAAATATTAAAAGCTAAAGAATGGCTCAAGCTTTTTTTCCCAAAAGATGTTTTTTGGCTCAATACTGTTTATTATATAAAAAATAGTTCCATGTTATTTTAAAACATCAAGATTATTTCCACTTAAATTTTCAAAATACTGGAAACTATGAAGTTTGAGAGGAGTTCCTCAGGCAGAGATCACTTTTTTCCAAAAAAGTCTTTAAGCACAGAAAAGGCAGTGGTTGGTCTGAGAAGGAAGGCTTCAGTGCAGTGTGAAAACACATAGACTATGAATAAAACATTTATACCCATGAGATAAAGAAAGTTGTTGAAATCCAACTGCCAGGCCTCCAACGTTCCACTGGGCAGTTTTAAATGTCTGGGAGCAGTACAAGCAAGTTTCTCTAGTTTGTATTTCAGACAAATGGGACTAGTGAAGTAGACACTTTGAGGCCTTGTTAGTGTGTCTGCTCTCCCTGCCCCCGGAATATTGATTCATGAATGCTATCATTTTGTCAGTAGACCAATACCATAATGATTGTATAGTGGTGAGGACTGGGAATTTTGGATTTCCAATAAGACCAGGTTGTTATTTTGTTCAAATCAGAGTTTTCTTTTTATCAAATGAACAATAACTGAATTTCCAATCTTGTTTTTCCTTGTCTGAGATCAACTGTTGAGCTTCTTGAACCAGTTTCTCAAAATTATGGTATTGAGGAAAAAATCCTTTGGAACATGACAGAGGCAGCTTTCATCTCAAGCCCCTTAAGAATTGTGTTTCTTGCAGAAATATCAGCAAGTAGATTTCCCATAGATTCCAGAGAGTAAGTTTAGATTACTCTAGATTGTTAATCATCGCTAAATCAGGAGGAACAATATTAGATCTAATAATTCCTGAACATGGAGTAACTTTAAATTTTACTTCCTCTGTAAATTAGGAAGCCACACTGCTTCCACACAATTCCAAAATCATAAGCTACATATCTGCTATCAATATTAATATTGGTAGTTTGGTTCTTGGCTATATTACAAATCCATGTGGAGCATACAATTCATCCTAAAGGGATAAAGTAGTCATAAGTAAAGATTTTTTTATGAAAAAATCAAAAGCAGTTACAATATAATAATTAGAGAAATGTAAAACTACAATGAAATATCATTTCACACTAGTTAGAGCAGTCATCATCAAAAAGTCTATAAATAAAATGGTAGAGAGGGTATACAGACTTCCCATACTGTTAGTGGGAATGAATTGGTACAGCCATTATGGAGAACAGTTTAAAGATTCCTTCAAAAACTAAAAATAGAGCTACCGTATGATCCTGCAGTCCCACTGCTAGGCATATATCCAGAGAAAAACATGGTTTGAAAGGATACTTCAATATTCATTACAGCAATGTTCACAATATCCAAGACATGTAAACAACCTAAATGTTCATTGACACATGGGTGGATAAAGAAGATGTGGTACATAAAACACAATGGAATATTACTCAACTACTTAAAAGAATAAAATAATGTTGTTTGTAACAATATGGATGGACCTGGAGATTATATTACCAAGTGGAGTAAGTCAAACAAAAACTTCTATCAAATGATATTGCTTATGGGCTTCCCTTGTAGCTCAGTCAGTAAAGAATCTGCCTTAAGTGCAGGAGACCCAATTGGATTCCTGGGTTGGGAAGATCCCCTGGTAAAGGAAATGGCAACCCACTCCAGTATCCTTGCCTGGAAAATCTCATGGACAGAGGAGCCTGGTGGGCTGCAGTCCATGGGGTCGCAAAGAATCAGGCACGACTGAGCAAGTAACACTTACTTACTTATATGTGGAATATAAATGAAATTATTTACAAAACAGAAACAGACTCACAAACTTAGAGAACAAATTTATGGTTACCAGGAAGAGGAATAGATTTGAAGTTTGGGATTGACAGGTACATACTGGTGTATTTAAATAGTTAACTAACAAGAACCTACTGTATAGCACAGAAACTCTGCTCAAAATTCTGTAACAACCTAAATTGGAAAAGAATTAAAAAAAAAATAGACATATGCATATGTATAACTGAATCACTTTGTTGAATACCCAAAACTAATACAACATTGTTGATCAGCTATACTCCAATGAAACAAAAATTTTGAAAGAAATAAAATAGCAAGAGCATACAAGAACAAAACATTTTCCATTTTCACCTTTTAAATAGGAATCATCAGCGAAACCAAGTTCCCCTAAAGCTAAGTTCTTCTGCTGACTTTATGATTAGCTTCTCTATCCAAAACTTTATTCCCTTTCTTTTCCCACACCTATTCCCCTCAAGATTGAGGGGTATCAAAGGAATGGGAGTATTAAAACCAAGTAGGACCCTGAAGGGCCCTCACACTTATAAAAGCCTTTCAAAGTCTACTGTGGGGAAAGAGCCAATTAAAAAGATGGCATGTTGAAGCTTTCTCGTGCCATGTTTTGTAAACAATGACTATGTAACAGCTGAGAGCATTTGTAGCACTGCAAATGCACGTCACGAGGTACCCACTTGGTCATGGGTTACTTTGTCCTGGAGGGATACGGGAGCTTCACCTAAAAAAGCAGTGCATATTACTGCTGCATCACGGCTATGTCCACTGAGTCAGCCACGAGAGGAAAGAGTATAGCGTATCTGCTTCTACGGCTCCTGCGCCAGCCAAGAGAGAATACTGCTATGGCTGCTGTGTCAGCCAGGAGAAAATAAATGCATCTTCAGTTCCTGTCTCTTCCAGTCTTCTTCCAATCTCTTAGCTTACTCCTTGCCTGGGTTCAGTGAACAGTGTGAACAGCAAGACAATAGGCATCATAAACAGGATCGGCAATACCTTCCCCATTTCTTGTTTGTAGAAAAAAGCTTCCAAAGGGCAGATTCAAACAGTTACTAATTAGGAAAATGAGGTAATTCAGAAAGAAAAGAAGTCAAGAAAAATGGTGCAGCAATAAAGCAGAGTCCTAGTTCCTCCTCAAAATATATACATAACAATCAGGTAGAGCTCTTTGAATCCTTCTACAGGCCCCTGTTCAGGTGGAGGATAGAAACTTCAGACAGTACAAGCATTTAGATTCCAGAAGGCTGATTATTATTCTTGAAGCATCACTCTGTTACCTCACCACCAACCAATCAGAAGGAAGTCATAAACCTTTCAGTTCTTCCCCACAAATTTGTCTTTTAAAGTGTTTCTCAAAGACTATTAGATAGTGCTGGTCTTTTGAGCATGAGCTGTCCCTTCTCCTTGCTTGGTGCCCTAAATAAAACTCTGTTACAAACTCCAGTGTTGAAGTTTGTCTGGCTTCTCTGTGCATCAGGCATGTGAACTTGGATTTGACAATATCAATGAGGGGAGGAGCTAAGATGGCGGAGGAATAGGACGGGGAGACCATTTTCTCCCCTACAAATTCATTGAAAGAACATTTGAACACTGAGCAAACTCCACAAAACAACTTCTGCTCACTAGCAGAAGACATCAGGCGCTCTGAAAAGTAGCCCATTGTCTTCGAAAGGAGGTAGGACAAATATAAAAGATAAAGAGAGAGACAAAAGAATTAGGGGTGGAGACCCATCCCAGAAAGGGAGTCGTAATAGAAGAAGTTTCCAAACACCAGGAAACCCTCTCACTGACGGGTCTGGGGGAAGTTTTCAAATCTCAGAGGGCAACATAACCTGGAGGAAAAATAAATAAAACCCACAGATTACATGCCTAAAAGCAACTCCCAGCAGAAAAGTACCCCAGACACTCGCATCCACCACCAGCAAGTGGGGGCTGAATGGAGAGAAGCAAGCAGGTGGCATTGCTTAGGAACAGAAGGACTGAGCAATTCCAGAGAAGAGCTAACCGGCTCTGGACCAGCCTATCCCCCGCAGGAGGCAGGAGGCAGAGGGGAGGGGAAACGGGCAAAATCGGCCCCAGAGATGGCATCCCTTACCAAACTGCAAACAGGCTTCCAGTTTCTTACCAAAGACTTCTTGAGATTCTGGATGGTTGACATCCGCCAGGAGGGTCGCAGCTACAGACCAGCTCCCCAGAACAGACACAAGGCGCACCCAACCTGCGTGCCTGGAAACTGAGGCTGGGAGCATGGAGGGGAGAAGGCACACCACACTGGGGAGAGTGCACTCCTCAAGCTCCTGGCTGCCTGAGCTTCTCGGGCCAGGGAAGGCACAAACTGCAGGCCCAACCAAATCTGCGCTTTTGTGGAGTACCCGAAAACTGGAACCGCACGCAACTCAGGGCCTGCTCCCTATAGAGCAGCCTGGAGCCTGAGCAGCGTAGACGAGAAAGCACACGGGCAGTGAGCTGGGCCAAACCCAGTGTGGCCGGAAAACCGCGAGTGCTCCCCACACAGGCCAGTGATATTTGTCTGCAGCACCCCTCCCTCCTCACAGCAGGACTGAACAAGAGAACCTAAACAAGAGACCACGTCCGCCCGCTTGTGTCAGGGTGGAAATTAGACACTGAAGAGACCTGCAAAAAGAAGCCAAATAAACAAAGGGAACCGCTTCAGAAGTGACAGGGGCAACAGATTAAAATCCCTGTAGTTAACACTGACTACACTGGAAGGGGCCTATAGATATCAAGAAGTATAAGCTGGAACAAGGAGCTATCTGAAACTGAAATGAACCCACACTGCCCGCAACAGCTTCAGAGAAATTCCTAGATATATTTTTACTATTTTTTAATTAATTTTTTTTTCTTTTTCTTCTTTTTTTAGATTATATTTTTTCTTTTATTTTCTTTTAATTCCCTATTACACCTCTATTGTTCCTTAATTTTCATTTTCATTTTCATATATTTTCTCTATTTTTTAATTAATTGTTTTTCTTTTTCTTTTATTTTCTTTAAAAGTCCTTTATTACTACTCTATTACTCCTTAATTTTCATTTTCATTTCACTATAACCTTGCAAAAAAAAAACCCTATTTTTAAAGAAAACTTCATATATATTTCTTAAATTTTTTGTGCTTTTGTGTTTATATTGTATTTTTTAAAGTTTTTTTTTTTAAATTAAGAGTATTTTTAATTCTTTGTTTTTCAGTATTTGATATCAATTTTGGACATTTAAGAATCCAATATTCAGTACCCATTTTTACTCAGGAGTGTGATTATTACTCTCTCCCCCTTTTGATTCTCCTTTTTCTCCCCCAGATCACCTCTAATTCCTCCCTCCCCCTTCTCTTCTCAATCCAATTCTGTGGATCTCTGTGGGTATTCTGGGCTATGGAGAACACTTAGGGAACAGAGGACTGGGTAGATGTGTCTCTCTCCTCTTGAATCCCCCTTTTTCTCCCCCTGCTCATCTCTATCTCCTTCCTCCCTCTCCTCTTCTTCATGTAACTCTGTGAACCTCTCTGGGTGTCCCTCACTGTGGAGAATCTTTTCACCATTAACCTAGAAGTTTTATTATCAGTGCTGTATAGTTGGAGAACTCTTGAGGCTACTGGAAGAATAAGACTGAAACCCAGAGGCAGAAGACTTAAGCCCAAAACCTGAGAATGCCAGAGAACTCCTGACTACAGGGAACAATAAGTAATAAGAGATCATCCAAAAGTCTCCATACCTACACTGAAACCAACCACCACCCAAGAGCCAATAAGTGACAGAATAAGACATACCACACAAATCCTCCAGCAATGCAGGAACATAGCCCTGAGTGTCAACATACAGTCTGCCTAAAGTCACACCAAACACATAGACTCATCTCAAAACTTACTACTGGACACCCCATTGCACTCCAGAGAGAAGAAATCCAGTTCCATGCACCATAACACCGACACAATCTTCCCCACCCAGGAAACCTTGACAAGCCAATGGTCCAACCCCACCGACTGGGAGAAACCTCCACAATAGAAAGGAACCACAGACCACCAGAATACAGAAAGGCCACTCCAAACACAGCAATCTAAACAAGATGAAAAGGCAGAGAAACACCCAGCAGGTAAAGGAACATGAAAAATGCCCACCAAGTCAAACAAAAGAGGAGGAGATAGGGAATCTACCTGAAAAATAATTTAGAATAATGATAATAAAAATGATCCAAAATCTTGAAAACAAAATGGAGTTACAGATAAGTAGCCTGGAGACAAGGATTGAGAAGATGCAAGAAATGTTTAACAAAGACCTAGAAGAAATAAAAAAGAGTCAATTAAAAATGAATAATGCAATAAATGAGATCAAAAACACTCTGGAGGAACCAACAGTAGAATAACGGAGGCAGAAGATAGGATAAGTGAGTTAGAAGATTAAATGGTGGAAATAAATGAAGCAGAGAGGAAAAAAGAAAAATGAATGAACAGAGAAGAGGACAACTTCAGGGACCTCTGGGACAATGTGAAATGCCCCAACATTCAAATCATAGGAGTCCCAGAAGAAGAAGACAAAAAGAAAGGCCATGAGAAAATACTCGAGGAGATAATAGCTGAAAACATCCCTAAAATTGGGAAGGAAATAGCCACCCAAGTCCAAGAAACCCAGAGAGTCCCAAACAGGATAAACCGAAGGTGAAACATCCCAAGACACATATTAATCAAAATAACAAAGGTCAAACACAAAGAACAAATATTAAAAGCAGCAAGGGAGAAACAACAAATAACACACAAAGGGATTCCCATAAGGATAACAGCTGATCTATCAATAGAAACCCTTCAGGCCAGAAGGGAATGGCAGGACATACTTATAGTGAAGAAAGAGAATAACCTACAACCCAGATTACTGTACCCAGCAAGGATCTCATTCAGATATGAAGGAGAATTCAAAAGCTTTACAGACAAGCAAAAGCTGAGCTAATTCAGCACCACCAAACCAGCTCTTTAACAAATGCTAAAGGATCTTCTCCAGACAGGAAACACAGAAAGGCTGTATAAATGCGAACCCAAAACAACAAAGTAAATGGCAACGGGACCATACCTATCAATAATTACCTTAAATGTAAATGGTTGAATGCCCCAACCAAAAGACAAAGACTGGCTAACTGGATACAAAAACAAACCCCTATATATGCTGTCTACAAGAGACCCACCTCAAAACAAGGGGCACATACAGACTGAAAGTGAAGGGCTAGAAAAAAATATTTCACGCAAACAGAGACCAAAAGAAAGCAGGAGTCGCAATACTCATATCAGATAAAATAGACTTTAAAATAAAGGCTGTGAAAAGAGTCAAAGAGGGACACTACATAATGATCAAAGGATCAATCCAAGAAGATATAACAATTATAAATATACATGCAACCAACATAAGAGCACAGCAATATGTAACGCAAATGCTAATGAGTATGAAAGGGGAAATTAACAATAAAATGATAATAGTGGGAGACTTTAATACCCCACTCACACCTATGGACAGATCAACTAAACAGAAAATTAACAAGGAAACACAAACTTTAAATGACACAATGGACCAGCTAGACCTAATTGACATCTATAGGACATTTCACCCCAAAACAATCAATTTAACCTTTTTCTCAAGTGCACACGGAACCTTCTCCAGAATATATCACATCCTGGCCCATAAATCTAGCCTTGGTAAATTAAAAAAAAAATTGAAATCATTACAATCATCTTTTCTGACCACAATGCAGTAAGATTAGATCTCAATTACAGGAAAAAAAAATTATTAAAAACTGAAACATAGGGAGGGTAAATAACATGCTTCTGAATAACCAACAAATCACAGAAGAAATCAGAAAAGAAATCAAAATATGCATAGAAATGATTGAAAATGAAAAGACAACAACCCAAAACCTGTGTGACACTGTAAAAGCAGTGCTAAGGGAAAGATTCATAGCATTACAGACTTACCTCAAGAAACAAGAAAAAAGTCAAATAAATAACCTAACTCTACACCTAAAGCAACTAGAAAAGGAAGAAATGAAGAACCCCAGGGTTAGTAGAAGGAAAGAAATCTTAAAAACTAGGCAGAAATAAATGCAAAAGAAACAAAAGAGACCATAGCAAAAATCAGCAAAGCTAAAAGCTGGTTTTTTGAAAAAATAAACAAAATTGACAAACCATTAGCAAGACTCATTAAGAAACAAAGGGAGAAGAACCAAATCAACAAAATTAGAAATGAAAATGGAGAGATCACAACAGACAACACTGAAATACAAAGGATCATAAGAGACTACTACCAGCAGCTCTATGCCAATAAAATGGACAACTTGGAAGAAATGGACAAATTCTTAGAAAAGTATAACTTTCTAAAACTGAACCAGGAAGAAAGAGAAAATCTTAACAGACCCATCACAAGCACAGAAATTGAAACTGTAATCAGAAATGTTCCAGCAAACAAAAGCCCAGGACCAGATGGCTTCACAGCTAAATTCTACCAAAAATCTAGAGAAGAGCTAACACCTATTTTACTCAAACTCTTCCAGAAAATTGCAAAAGGTACACTTTCAAACTCATTCTATGAGTCCACCATCACCCTAATTCCAAATCCAGATAGAGATGCCACAAAAAAAGAAAACTACAGGCCGATATCACTGATGAACATAGATGCAAAAATCCTTAACAAAATTCTAGCAAACAGAATCCAACAACATATTAAAAAGATCATACATCATGATCAAGTGGGCTTTATCCTAGGAATGCAAGGATTCTTTAATATCTGCAAATCAATCAGTGTAATACACCACATTAACAAATTGAAAGGTTAAAACCATATGATTATCTCAATATATGCAGAAAAAGCCTTTGACAAAATTCAACATCCATTTATGATAAGAACTCTCCAGAAAGCAGGCATAGAAGGCACATACCTCAACATAATAAAAGCTATATACGACAAACCCACTGCAAACGTTATCCTCAATGGTGAAAAATTGGAAGCATTTTTCCCTAAAATCAGGAACAAGACAAGGGTGCCCACTCTCACCACTACTATTCAACATAGTTTTGGAAGTGTTGGCCACAGCAATCAGAGCAGAAAGAGAAATAAAAGGAATCAAGATAGGAAAACAAGAAGTGAAACTCTCGCTGTTTGCAGATGACATGATCCTCTACAAAGAAAATCCTAAAGACTCTACCAGAAAATTACTAGAGCTAATCAACAAATATAGTAAAGTTGCAGGATATAAAATTAACACAGAGAAATCCCTTGCATTCCTATACACTAACAATGAGAAAACAGAAAGAGAAATTAAGGAAACAATACCATTCACCATTGCAACAAAAAAATAAAATACTTAGTATATCTACCTAAAGAAACAAAAGACCTATACATAGAAAACTATAAAACACTGATGAAAGAAATCAAAGAGGACACAAATAGATGGAGAAATATACCTTGTTCATGGATTGGAAGAATCAATATTTTAAAAATGAGTATACTACGCAAAGCAATCTATAGATTCAATGCAGTCCCTTTCAAGCTACCAACAGTATTCTTCACAGAACTAGAATAATTTCACAATTTGTATGGAAATATAAAAAAAACCTCGAATAGCCAAAGTAACCTTGAGAAAGAAGAATGGAACTGGAGGAATCAATCTGCCTGACTTCAAGCTCTACTACAAGGGCCACAGTCATCAAGACAGTATGGTACTGGCACAAAGCCAGAAATATAGATCAATGCAACAAAATAGAAAGCCCAGAGATAAATCCATGTACCTATGGACACCTTAACTTTGACAAACGAGTCAAGAATATACAATGAAAAAAGACAACCTCTTTAACAAGTGGTGCTAGGAAAACTGGTCAACCACCTGGGAAAGAATGAAACTAGAACACCTTCTAACACCATACACAAAAATAAACTCAAAATGGATTAAAGATCTAAATGTAAGACCAGAAACTATAAAACTCCTAGAAGAGAACATAGGCAAAACACTCTACGACATAAATCACAGCAGGATCCTCTATGGCCCACCTCCCAGAATATTGGAAATAAAAGCAAAAAATAAACAAATGGGGCCTAATTAAACGTAAAAGTTTTGCACAACAAAGGAAACTATAAACAAGGTGAAAAGACAGCCTTCAGAATGGGAGAAAATAATAGCAAATGAAGCAACAGACAAAGGATTAATCTCAAAAATATACAAGCAACTCCTGCAGCTCAATTCCAGAAAAATAAATGACCCAATCAAAAAATGGGCCAAAGAACTAAATAGACATTTCTCCAAAGGAGACATACAGATGGCTAATAAACACATGAAAAGATGCTCAGCATCACTCATTATCAGAGAAATGCACATCAAAACCGCAACGAGGTACCATTACACGCCAGTCAGGATGGCTGCTATCCAAAAGTCTACAAACAATAAGTGTTGGAGAGAGTGTGGAGAAAAGGGAACCCTCTTACACTGTTGGTGGGAATACAAACTAATACAGCCACTATGGAGAACAGTGTGGAGATTTCTTAAAAAACTGGAAATAGAATTGCCATATGACCCAGCAATCCCACTCCTGGGCATACACACCGAGGAAATCAGATTTGAAAGAGATACATGTACCCCAATGTTCATCACAGCACTCTTTATAATTGCCAGAACATGGAAGCAACATAGATGCCCATCAGCAGACGAATGGGTAAGAAAGCTGTGGTACATATACACTATGGAATATTACTCAGCCATTAAAAAGAATTCATTTGAATCAGTTCTAATGAGATGGATGAAACTGGAGCAGAGTGAAGTATATACAGAGTGAAGTAACCCAGAAAGATAAACACCAATACAGTATACTAATGCATATATATATATATATATATATATATATATATACATATATATGGAATTTAGAAAGATGGTAATGATAACCCTATATGCAAAACAGAAAAAGAGACACAGATGTACAGAACAGACTTTTGGACTCTGTGGGAGAAGGTGAGGGTGGGATGTTCTGAGAGAATAGCATTGAAACAAGTATACTATCAAGGGTGAAACAGATCACCAGCCAAGGTTGGATGCATGAGACAAGTGCTCAGGGCTGGTTCACTGGGAAGATCCAGAGGGATGGAATGGGGAGGGAAGTGGAAGGGGGGATCGGGATGGGGAACACATGTAGATCCATGACTGATTCATGTCAATGTATGACAAAAACCATTACAATATTTAAAGTAATTAGCCTCCAACTAATAAAAATAAATGAGAAAAAAAAATCCACGAACTATGAGAAATCAGTTATCAAGTGGAATTTCCTACAGATCATCACAAGGAATTAGGAAGTGGTGCATCAACATGAAGCAGTTGTAAATGACTTTGCCAGGACTGCAGGGGAGATGAGTGGCAGATTTAAGATCATTACTGTTTATTTAACATATATAAACCACATCATGTGAGAACTGGACTGGATATTTCACAAGCTGGAATCAAGATTGCAGGGAGAAATATCAATAACTTCAGATATGCAGATGACACCACCCTACTGGCAGAAAGTGAAGAGGAACTAAAGAGCCTCTTGATGAAGGTGAAAGAGGAGAGTGAAAAAGCTGGCTTAAAACTCAACATTCAAAAAAAAGAAGATCATGGCATCTGGCCCCATTACCTCATGGTAGATGGATGAGGAAACAATGGAAATAGTTTTTATTTTCTTGAGTTCCAAAATCACTGCAGATGGTAACTGCAGCCATGAAATTAAAAGACACTTGTTCCTTGAAAGAAAGACTACAACAAAACTAGACAGCATATTAAAAAGCAGAGCCATCACTTTACTGTCAAAGGTCCATATATTAAAAGCTACACTGATGTGAGAGTTGAACCATAAAAAAGGCTGAGTGCTGAAGAATTGATGCTTTCAAACTGTGGTGCATGAGAAAACACTTGTGAGTCCCTTGGATAGCAAGAAGATAAAACCAGTCAATTCTAAAGGAAATCAACCCTGAATATTCATTGCAAGGACTAATGCTGAAGCTGAAGCTCCAATACTTTGGATACAAGATACGAAGAGCAGAATCATTAGAAAAGACCCTCTCGCTGGGAAAGATTGAGGGCAGGAGAAGGGGACAGCAGAGAATAAGATGGTTAGATAGCATCACTGACTCAATGGACATGAGTTTGAGCAAATTCTGGAAGATAGTGAAGGAAAGGGAAAGGTGCGTGCTGCAGTCCATGGGCTTACAAGGAGTCAGACACGACCGACAGACTGAACAACATACGTGTGTGTGTGTGTGTGTGTATTAGTTGCTCAGTCATTTCTGACTGTCTGCAACCCCTGTAGCCTACTAGGCTCCTCCATCTATGGGATTTCCAGGCAAGAATACTGGAGCATATTGCCATTTCCTTCTCCAGGGGATCTTCCTGACCCAGGGATTGAACCCAGACTTCCCGAATTGCAGGCAGACTCGACCATCTGAGCCAACAGGAAAGCTTATATATATATATAAATATATATATATCCATATATATTTATATATATATATATAAATATATATATATGCCACGATCTTGGTTTTTTTAATCTTTAATTTTAAGCTGTCTCTTTCATGCTCCTCCTTCACCCTCATCAAGAGACTTTTTAGTTCCTCTTCACTTTCCATACATATATACATACATGCTGCATGTAAGTTCAATAAGCAGGGTGACAATACACTGCCTTGACATACTTCTTTCCCGATTTTAAACTAGTCACTTTTCCCATGTCTGGTTCTAACTGTTGCTTCTTGATCTGCCTACAGGTTTCTCAGGAGGCAGATAAGGTGGTCTGATATTCCCATCTCTTTAAGAATCTTCCACAGTTTGTTGTGATCCACACAGTCAAGGTCTTTAGTGTAGTCAATGAAGCAGAAGTAGATGCTTTTCTGGAATTCCCTTGCTTTTTCTATGGTCTGATGGATGTTGGCAATTTGATCTCTGGTTCCTCTGTCTTTTCTAAATCCAGCTTATACATCTGGAAGTTCTCAGTTCACATACTGTTGAAGCCAAGCTTGAAGGATTTTTAGCATTACATTACTAGCATGTGAAGTGAAGTCCATTTGTGTGGTAGTATGAACATTCTTTGTCATTTCCCTTCTTTGAGATTGGAACAAAAACAGACCTTTTCCTTTCTTGTGGCCACTGCTGAGTTTTTCACTTTTGCTGGTATGTTTAAAAGCATCATATTTCAGAATTTGAAATTCCTAAAAGGATTTGAAATTCCTGAGACGAATTAAGATTTGAAATTCCAGCTCAGTCATGTCCAGTGCTTTGAAATCCCATGGCTTATACAGTCCACGGAATTATCTAGACCAGAATACTGGAGTGGGTAGCCTTTCCCTTCTCCAGGGGATCTTCCTGACCCAGGAATAAAACTGGGGTCTCCTGCATTACAGGCAGACTCTTTACTGTCTGAGACAATAAGGAAGCCCTCACAAAAGGATTTGAAATTCCTAAGAGAATTTAGGATATGAAATTCCAGCTTAGCTAGCTGGAATTTGTTCCTACTAATGTTGTCTAAAGCCCACTTTACTTCACACTCCAGAATGTCTGATTCTAGATGAGTGATCATACCATCATGGCTATCCAGGTAATTAACACCTTTTTTTGTATAGTTCTTCTGTGTATTCTTGCCACCTCTTTTTAATATCTTATGCTTATCTCGAGTCCTATGAATCAGATACTTTGGATGTCCAAGGGTAAAAAGGTTTATCAAACTCTCCTTTAAGACATTGAAAACTAAGTACTCTTTTGCTTTTTCCCATAAATTTGATTGGGGTGATTATTGTTGAATAAAAATGGATGAAAAACGTCCATAAAAGAGAAATTTGGAATTCATTTCTGGCAATAATCAATTAGCGCTAGAAAACCTACAACTGTTTAGTTTGGGTTTTCAGGAAACTTAGAGCACCACAAAATCTACCTGGATCTCAGTGTAGCCCTTGTTCTAATATCAGATGCTCTAAATATCAAAACTGGACTTGGGAAATTGCAATTTTTTATTGATAAATTTATGTCCTTTGAACACTAAAAGCTTTAGCAAGTGGATAATGTCTTCCTATACAAGGTCTGAGAAGGAGAGCAAAGAAGCAAATCATCCATATATTGCAACAAAGTAGACCCTCTAAGGAACTTTAAAGCATTCTAATCAGCCTTCATGATTTGTGAGAAATAAAGAATCTCAATAAAATCCTGAAGCATTGCTGTCTAGGTAAATTATTTTTCTTCCTATGTGAAGGCCAGAAAGTATTGGCTAGCTTTATCAACTGGAATACTAAAGAATACACTACATAAATCTATTATTGTAAATAATTTGCTTCCACTGGGAATGGATGCTAGTAAATTATGAACGTTAGGAACATGGAACTTGAGGTGTCAAGGGATAGCAGTGCTGTTTATTGCTCAGAGGAGATCAGAATAAACTTCCTTCCTTGGCCCTTAGATGTTCTCACCACTAAAATGGGAGTGCTACAGGGACCTAAGACAAGGGAGAATGAGAACTTGAGCCTTGTAATCTTCTATTATCGGCTTTATGTCTTGAAGGTTTTCTTTACTTAGACTATTGATTAATTCTGAGAAGTTTTAAGAGGTCTGTTTGAATATTGATGAGAGGTCTGCTGTGAATTTTGTAAACAACAGTTGGAGACTTTTGTCTACAAGAAACGGGTACATTATTCATTATGGAGAAATTATCATGTTTCTAGAATTAGTTCTAGTAGCATCAGAAATGGAACAAATGATAGATGTCAAAGGGTTATTTTATTCAGCTGGTTGGTTACTTTGATGACTACTGTCAATTTCTGGCATTATTTTCCCCTTTTGGAAGAAAGAAATTTTTCCATGATATATATCTAAGAAGTTTGATGTAGTAAATGGGCAGGGGTAGAGGAAGTAAGGAGAAAAGAATCTGTATCTCAAAAAGCCTAAACAATAGAGAAAAATTTCAGAGACAGAAACATTTTGAGGCTCATTAGAGATCCCATATTTTGAATAGTACTCTGGGGCAGCGGTTTTATGAGTGGGGTTGAATAATGAGCATGTGGCTCTATTGTAAATTAAAACAGGAAGATATTCATCCTCAATCTGAAGAAATGTTTATCTAGGACTATATTAAGGGAAGATTTTGAAGAGCTTCTGTAGTTCTTCAGAACACCATCATTAAGGACTGAGAGGATGTTGGAAAGGCTGGATAGAGAGCCAAAGGAACCTGAGTGCTTAAATTTGTAGCAGTGACTATTCCCATGCCCTAGCTCTTTGCAGTAATAATAAGCTAGGAAGAATTTTGGATTTCTTAAGGAGCCATCATTTGCTGGAGCAAAGATTAAGAATTTGGGTGGTTTTCCTTGTAAGTGATTGTTCTGAGTGTGAAAGAGTTGCTCTACCAGATTAAGTAAATGTAGAACATAGTTTCCATTCCAATCCACAAATCAAGAATGTGTGTCAGGCCTTTATATCTTTCAGCAAGCTAGGAGTTTGGAGACCTGTTTTGTGGCTAGACTATAATCTAAGTTATTACTAGTTTCCAACCCAATGAGTATTCTGTATTTCTCTGTTTTCATATTTCCTAATCATTAGCTCTTGAGCCAGTTTTCTGAGACTCAGAGGAGGCTTGAGAGGCCAAAGGGAAAGTTTTCTTGTTTTTTAGTCAACAAATCGTGTTGGACTCTTTTTGACCTCATGGACTGTATAGCACATCACACTCCTCTGTTCACTATCTCCTGGAGTTTCCTCAAATTCATATCCATTGAGCCAGTGATGCTATCTAACCATCTCCCCCTCAACCACCCTCCTCTCCTTTGGTCTTCAATCTCCTGGAGTTTCCTCAAATTCATATCCATTGAGCCAGTGATGCTATCTAACCATCTCCCCCTCCACCACCCTCCTCTCCTTTGGTCTTCAATCTTTCCCAGCATTAGGAACTTTTCCAATGTATGGGCTCTTCACATTAAGTGACCAAAATATTGGAGCTTCAGCTTCAGCAACAGTCCTTCCAAAGAATACTCAGGACTGATCTCATTCAGGATTGAACTGTTTGGTCTCCTTTGGGTTCAAGGGACTCTCAAGTGCCCCATCACACACAATTTAAATGTATCAATTCTTCGGCACTCAGCCTTTCTTGTGGTCAAACTCTTACCTCTATACACAACTACTAGAAAACAAATATACAGACCTTTGTTGGCAGAGTGGTGTCTGTTTTTTAATACATTGTCTAAGGAGCAAGCATCTTTTAGTTTCATGGCTGTAGTCACTGCCCACAGTGATTTTGGGGTCCAAGAAAATAAAATCTGTCACTGCTTTCAATATTTCCCCTACTATTTGCCATGAAGTGATGGGCCCAAATGCCATGATCTTAGTTCTCCGAATGTTGAGTCTCAAGCCAGCTTTTTCACTGCCCTTGTTCACCATCATCAAGAAGCACTTTAGTTTCTCTTCACTTACTGCCATTGGGTGGTATCATCTGCATGTCTAAGGTTTATGATATTTTCCCCAGCAATCTTGATTCTACCTTGTGGTTTATCCAACTCAGAATTTCACATGATGTAATCTGCATTTAAGATAAATAAGCAGAGTGACCATATACAGCCTTGCCATATTCTGATACCAATTTTGACCCAGTCAATTTTTCTATGTTGGATTCTAGATGTTGTTTCTTGACCTCTGTGTAGTAACATGGTATTCCTATTTCTTTAAGAATTTTTTCCACTTATAGTAATCCACACAATCAAACACTTTAGCCTAGTCAGTGGGGCAGAAGTAGATGTTTTTCTCTGGAATTCCCTTGTTGTCTCCATGAACCAATGAATGTTGCCAATTTGATCTCTGGTTCCTCTGCCTTTTCTAAATCCAACTTATACATCTGAAAATTCTTGGTTCACATACAGCAGAAGCCTAGCTTGAAGGATTTTCAGCAGAAACTTGCTAACAAGTGAAATGAACACAATTGAATGGTAGTTTGAACATTCTTTGGAATTGCCCTTCTTTGGGATTGGAATGAAAACTGTCCTTTTTCTATTCCTGTGGCTACTGCTAAGTATTTCAAATTTGCTGGCATATTTGAAGAGCAGCACTTTAACCACATCATCTTTCAGGATATTAAATAGCTCAGATGGAATTTCATCATTTCCACTAGCTTTGTTCATAGTAATCTTTCCTAAGGTCCTCTTGACTAGCTATACTTGAGTGACCACACTGTCGTGGTTATCTGGATCATTAAGAAATTTCTTGTTTTCTTCTGTGTATTCTGCCACCTCTTCTTAATATCTTCTGCTTCTGTTAAGTCCTTGCCATTTCTGCCCTTTATCATGCCCATCCTTGCATGAAATAGTCCCTTGATATCTCCAACTTTCTTGAAGAGGTCTTTAGTCTGTTCCATTCTGTTGTTTTCCTCTATTTCTTTGTATTGTTGCTTTAAGAATGCCTTCTTATCTCTCCTTGCTATTCCCTGGAACTCTGCATTCAGTTGAGTATATCTTTCCCTTTCTCCCTTTGCCTTTCACTTCTCTTTTTTCCTCAGTTATTTGTAAAGCCTCCTCAGACAACCACTTAGCCTTTGTGCATTTCTTTTTCTTTAGGATGATTTTGATTACTGCCTCCTTTACAGTTTTACAAACCTCCTTCCATAGTTCTTCAGGCACGCTGTCTACCAGATATATTCCCTTGAATCTCTTCATCACCTTCACTGTATAATCAAAAAGGATGTGATTTAGGTCATACCTGAATGGCTATTGGTTTTCCCTACTTTCTTCAATGTAAGCCTAAATTTTGCTATAAGGAGCTGGTAATCTGAGCCACAGTCATTTCCAGCTCATATTTTTTACTGACTACATAGATCTTCTCCATATTTTGCTGAAAAGAATATAATCAATTTGATTTTGGTATTGAACATCTGGTGATGTCCATGTGTAGAACCATTTCTTGTGCTATTGGGAAGACATGTTTGCTATGATCACTGTGTTCTCTTGGCAAAACTCTGTTAGTCTTTGTCCTGCTTCATTTTGTACTCAAGGTCAAACTTGCCTGTTATTCTGGGTGTCTCTTGACGTCCTACTTTTGTATTCAAAACCCCTATGATGAAGAGGACACCGTTTTATGGTGTTAGTTCTAGAAGGTCTTGTAGGTCTTCATAGAACTGATCAACTTCAGCTTTTTAACCATCAGTGGTTGAGGCATAGACTTGGATTACTGATGTTGAATGGTTTGCTTTGGAAATGAACTGAGATTATTCTGTCATATTTGAGATTGCACACAAGTACTGTGTTTCAGGATCTTTTGTTAACTGTGAGGGCTACTCCATTTCTTCTAAGGTATTCTTGCCCACAGTAATGGACATAATGGTCACCTGAATTAAATTCTCCCATTCCTGTCCATTTTAGTTCAATGATTCCTAAGATGTCAATATTCACTCATTTCATCTCCTGAAATGACTGTGTCAATGAAATTGACTGTGTCCAGTTTATCTTGATTCATGGACCTAACATTCCAGGTTCTTATGCAACAGTGTTCTTTACAGCATCAGACTTTACTTTCACCACCGGACACTTCCATAACTGAGCATTGTTTCCACTTGGGCCCAGCTGCTTCATTCATTCTGGTTGTTGTTGTTGTTCAGACGATCAGTTATGTCCAACTCTTTGTGACGCCATGGACTGCAGCACGCCAGATTTCTCCATCCTTCACCGTCTCCCAGAGCTTGCTCAAGTTCATATACATTGAATCAGTGATGCCATCCAACCATCTCATCCTCTGTCGTCCCCTTCTCTTCCTGCCTTCAATCTTTCCTAGCATCAGGGGCTTTTCCAATGAGTCAGTTCTTCACATCAGGTGGTCAAAGTGTTAGAACTTTAGTTTCAGCATCAGCCCTTCCAATGTATATTCAGGATTCATTTCCTTTAGGATTGACTGGTTTGATATCCTTGAAATCCAAGGGACTTTTGCAGTCATTCTTTCTGGAGTTATTAGCAAATGCTCTCCACATTTCCTCAGTAGCATATTGGACACCTTAAAACCTGGGGGGTGGGGGAGAGAGCTCATTTTCTGGTGTCATGGGTTCTCATGGCCAGAATTCTGGAGCAGACAGCCATTTCCTCCTCCAGTAGACTGCGTTTGTCAGAGCTCTTCACTATGAGCTCTCTGGCTTGGGTGGCTCTGCACAGTTTGACTCACAGCTGCACTGAGTTAAACAAGTCCCTTCTCCTGGACAAGGCTGTGATCCATGAAGGGGAAAGCAAAAGAGTTTTACCTCAAAGACATGGACACAGGATTTCAACTCCTCCCTCACTTCTTTGATACTCCTCAATCTTGAGGGGAACAGGTTTTGGACAAGAAAGGGAATAATGATTTGGATAGAGATGTTAAGCATGAACTCACCAGAAGAACCCAGTTTAGTGATACTCAGTTTAAGGCAGGAGGAGAAGGGGATGACAGAGAACGAGATGGTTGGATAGCATTGTCATAGCCAAATGCTCCGGGAAACAAACTCACTCAGAAGGAGATTGTGGATACTGGAGTGCAGTTTATTACACTGGTGGGTCCGAGGCAGAGTTTCCTGTTTAACCAGCAACCCCAACAGCTTTTGTGAAAACCTTGTATACCTTTAGTGTACTGCTAAAGCCCACATCCCCAAATTCCTTAAACCTAGCCTGAAAAGTGTTAAAGGGAGATACAATCAGGTTACAGCCATGATTCATAATCAGAAGGGTCAGCTGGTTATACATTGTAGCCTGCCCCAATGGGTGCCACAAAGATTAAAAAGGTGATTGACTACATAGGGGATTATTACATTCTTTTTGGAGACAGGAAATCTTGGTCTGGAATCTGGTGTTTATCAGTCTGGGAGGCCAGTTCTGCCATAGGTATGTTATCCCCAAAGCTACCAGGCACATAGTCCAAAGCTCACTGAAAGTGCAAGATGGAGTTTCCTTCTTTTTTAAGATGGAGTCAGCTCGGCCTGTTCCTTTCCTCCCTCAGCATCACCAACTCAATGAACTTGAGTTTGAGTAAACTCCATAAGATGGTGAAGGACAGGAAAGCCTGGCGTGCTGCAGTCCATGGCGTCTTAAATAGTCAGTCACAACAGGGTAACTGAACAACAACAGAAGTATAAGGCATGGCCTTTATTGACCAGCATACAGGCTAGTTAATTTAAGTCAGAGAATCCAGGTTGATCAATTAGAGCGACAATATTAAATTTATCAGTCAATTTGTGAAGATCTTCAGTTACTTTGGGAAATCTTTGATAAAAATTTAAGGGTTTAACTTCTTGGTCCTCAGAAGGCTGAATTTTGAGGAGGGCCATTTCTGACATGCTCAGAGGAAATGGGTTGACAACAATTTCAGAGAAAAGTGAAATTCAGTGAAATAATTAGTATGGGGGGATTGAGGGTATAAAAGAGGCTTAAGACATAGAGAAGGAAAGGAGAATGATGGTACCAAGAGAGGGATCTGTCCACAAAGATCCAAGGGAGAGAGAAACAATGATACAGGAGGCAGCTCCTGAGACAAAGAAGCCAAGGGAGACGAGCCTGAGGCTTTGGAAATCACTTTTTTCTTTTTAAAGTGATTTCTTTCTCTTTTCTTTTTTCTTTTTATTTACCTGACTCAGTTAATCTTAAAATCTTACTTTGTGAAGAGGCAATTTTAGACTCCTGATAAAGTGGGAAACATAAAAATACTAATTAAAAATAGGCATTTCACTCATTCTAGAAATGTCTGAGCTGTTTTTAGTCCAATTCAGTTTTAGAAAATAAGTTTTGGCATCTCACTTTTATTTTTTTCATAATGGCCTTAGATATTATGTGTTGCTTTTGGTCAGATTGGTCAAATTAGTTATAAAGGCATATGATGATTTTAAACATAAAATCAGTCAGAGTTCCTGTTTGGGAAGCGTAACCTCAAAATATTTAGATAATTAGAATCCTATTTCTCAGAAGGTTTTCTTTAGAGTAAAATAGCAGTTTTCAAGCTGTTCTCTTTTCAATTGCAGAGTGAAGAACTTACATTAGTTTTCATTAAATCTTGGCTTTCTGAGGATATCTTCTGGTCCTTTGGACTTGGCTATGCACTTGCAATCATCTATGGTCTATTGCAGCAATGTCTACAGCTACTTCTGGTCTATGTCACTCATAGCTTGTCATTCTAAGGTAAAGCTTTACATAAGACAAACACTTGCTAATGCTCAATGATTCATTGTCTGAAATTTGGAGTTTCTGTGATAAGGACAGAGCAGGATAATCAAATAGCTAGATTAAAATTCCCACTTGGGGTCGAAGAGAGGGAATTTTCAGAGACCCCTAAAGTTAATAATCACTCAAGAAAGTAGGCTTCAGTTCAGTCAATTCAGTCGCTCAGTCATGTCCGACTCTTTGTGATGCCATGGACTGCAGCACGCCAGGCCTCCCTGTCCATCACCAACTCCCAGAGTTTACTCAAACTCAAGTCCATTGAGTCGGTGATGCCATCCAACCATCTCATCCTCTGTTGCCCCCTTCTCATCCTTCCTTAACTCTTTCCCAGCACCAGGGTCTTTTCCAATGAGTCAGTTCTTCATATCAGGTGGCCAAAGTATTTCAGCTTCAACATCAGTACTTCCAATGAATATATAGGACTGATTTCCACTAGAATGGACTAGTTGGATCTCCTTGCAGCCCAAGGGACTCTCGAGTCTTCTCCAACACCACAGTTCAAAGTATCAATTCTTCAGTGCTCAGCTTTTTTACAGTCCAACTCACACATCCATACATGATTACTGGGAAAGCAATAGCTTTACTAGACAGACTTGTGTTGACAATGTAATGTCTCTGCTTTTAATATGCTGTCTAGGTTGGTCATAACTTTCCTTCCAAGGAGTAAGTGTCTTTTAATTTCATGGCTGCAATCACCATCTGCAGTGATTTAGGAGCCCCCTAAAAATAAAGTCTATCACTGCTTCCACTATTTCCCCAACTATTTCCCATGAAATGCTGAGACCAGATGCCATGAGTACAGTTTTCTGAATGTTGAGTTTTAAGCCAACATTTTCACTCTCCTCTTCACATTCATCAAGAGGCTCTAAAGAGCCTCCTATTTCTCCTCCTATTTCTGTCATAAGGGTGGTCTATTCTGCATATCCGAAGTTATTGATATTTCTCCTGACAATCTTGATTTCAGCTTGTGCTTCATCCAGCCTAGCATTTCTCAGGATGTATTCTGCATATAAGTTAAATAAGCAGGGTGACAATATACATACAACCTTGATGTACTCTTCTCCTGATTTGGAACCAGTCTGTCATTCCAAGTCCAATTCTAACTCTTGCTTCCTGATGTGCACACAGATGTCTCAAGAGGTAGGGCAGGTGATCTAATATTCCCATCTCTTTCAGAATTTTCCACAATTTGTGACGATCCACAGAGTCAAAGTCTTGGCATAGATGATAAAACAGAAATAGATGCTTTTCTAGAATTCTCTTGCTTTTTTGATGATCTAGCGGATGTTGGCAATTTGATCTCTGGCTCCTCTGCCTTTTCTAAAACCAGCAGGAGTTCCTAGTGCATGTACTGTTGAAGCCTAGCTTGGAGAATTTTTAGCAATACTTGCTAGTGTGTGAGACTAGTGCAATTGTGTAGTAGTTTGAGCATTCTTTGGCATTGCCGTTCTTAGAGATTGGAAAGAAAACTAACTTTTCCAGTCCTGTGGCCACTGCTGAGTTTTCCAAATGTGCTGACATATAGAGTGCAGCACTTTCACAACATCATCTTTCAGGATTTGAAATAGCTCAACTGGAATTCCATCACCTCTACTAGCTTTATTCGTAGTGATGCTTAAGGCCCACTCTACTTCACATTCCAGGATGTCTTGGCTCTAGGTGAGTTATCATACCATTGTGATTATCTGGGTCATAATGATCTTTTTGTATAGTTCTTCTGTATAGTCTTGCCACCACTTCTTAATATCTTCTGCTTCTGTTAGGTCCATACTATTTCTGTCCTTCATTGAGCCCATATTTGCATGAAATGTTCCTTTGGTATCTCTAATTTTC
Source organism: Odocoileus virginianus (assembly GCF_023699985.2). Taxonomy (NCBI): domain Eukaryota; kingdom Metazoa; phylum Chordata; class Mammalia; order Artiodactyla; family Cervidae; genus Odocoileus; species Odocoileus virginianus. The sequence continues at coordinate 54,260,859 of NC_069675.1, read as the reverse complement.
TTGAGGAGATCTCTAGTCTTTCCCATTCTGTTGTTTTCCTCTATTTCATTGCATTGATCACTGAGAAAGGCTTTCTTATCTCTCCTTGCTATTCTTTGGAACTCTGCATTCAGATTCTTATATCCTTCCTTTTCTCCTTTGCTTTTCACTTCTCTTCTTTTCACAGCTATTTGTAAGATCTCCTCAGACAGCCATTTTTCCTTTTTGCATTTCTTTTTCTTGGGGATGGTCCTTATCCCTGTCTCCTGTACAATGTCGCAAACCTCTATCCCTAGTTCATCAGGCACTCTGTCTACCAAATCTAATCCCGTGAATCTATTTGTCACTTCTACTGTATAATTGTAAGGGATTTTATTTAGGTCATACCTGAATGATCCAGGGGTTTTCCCTACTTTCTTCAATTTAAGTCTGAATTTGGCAATAAGGAGTTCATGATCTGAGCCACAGTCAGCTCCTGGTCTTATATTTCCTGTCTGTATAGAGCTTCTTCATCTTTGGCTGCAATGAATATAATCAATCTGATTTCGGTATCGACCATCTTCTTGTTGACCAGTCTTTTCTTGTGTTGTTGGAAGAGGGTGTTTCCTATGACCAGTGTGCTCTCTTGGCAAAACTCTATTAGTCTTTGCCCTGCTTCATTCTCTACTCCAAGGCCAAATTTGCCTGTTACTCCAGGTGTTTCTTGACTTCCTACTTTTGTATTCCAGTCCCCTATAATGAAAAGGACATCTTTTCTGGGTGTTAAGTTCTAAAAGGTCTTGTAGGTCTTCATAGAACCGTTCAACTTCACCTTCTTAGCAATACTGGTCAGGGCATAGACTTGGATTACAGTGATATTGAATGGCTTGCCTTGGAAACAAACAGAGATCATTCTGTCATTTTTGAGATTGCATCCAAGTACTGCATTTTGGACTCTTTGTTGACTATGATGGCTACTCCATTTCTTACAGGGATTCTTGCCCACAGTAGTAGACATAATGGTCATCTAAGTTAAACTCACTCATTCTGGTCAACTTCAGCTTTTTGATTCCTAAAATGTCGACTTTCTGTCCTGCCATCTCCTGTTTGACCACTTCCAATTTGCCTTGATTCATGGACCTAACATTCCACGTTTCTAAGCAAATAGGCTTGCTTGGCAACAGAAGCATGAGGCATATTCCAAAACAGGGCTGAAGTGAGAACTTTATCCTGCCCATTGAGAATGGCAAATTAATGATCCCCAGGAAGGGGTTATTTCTGCATTTACTAAGAGCAGAAATATAGGGGAATGGTGAATTATACTTAATTTTATGAGATGATTTACCTTACTTTAGCATAGTTTAATGTTACCACACTTCTGCTGATTAGCATAGTTCCATAACAGTCCTGGTTGGGCCATAAAGGTACAATGCTCCCCTCACTCAGTACCCCACACAATATAGAGGGGGAGCTGATAATGGAAGCTTAACTTCCATTAAAAAATGAGGAAGAAGGTGATCTTTTCCTCCTCCCCATTTTTCCTTTGATTATAAAAATGTAACCCCTTTTATTTTTAGGGCAGTATACTCTTGCCTGCTGCTTGTATCCTTCACAAGCTTCCTCTACTAATGAATCACTAATAAATCTGACCTATCATTTGTCTCTCACTGAATTCTTTCTGTGCTGAAATGTAAAGAACCTGAACTCCATCAAGCCCTGAGATGCATTCTATGGTTTCATCCGTATGATCACGTGTATTTGGGTGGGGGAAATGGGGACAGAGGTAGAAACACTCTCTCCTTATCCCATTTTAGCACTCAAGAAGAGCATTCAAGTGAACAGAGATAGTGCTTCAGCTTTCTAATATTATTTCCAATCAATTTCTATTTTAAGTAATAAAACCAAGTAACACCAAAAGCAGAAGTATAAATGGGCTCTATTCTCAATTCTGGTCCATAATTAGCAACAGTTGTTTTATCTGTGAGTGTTTTCCTTCAAAACTCTTGTTTTCTTCTTTTAGTCATCCTAAATGATTCAGTGTGATTTTGACAGAATATTGCTGATCACTGGTCAGATATCATTTGAATGCAGAAATCAGCAATTGTCTTTTAAGTACAGAAAGCAATGATTTCATTATCCTAGGTAGCCTTTTTTTAAAAAATTAAACAAATTATTTAAATTGGTAGTAGATAGTCAACATGACATTAATTAATCTATTTGACAGCAGTTCTCCGTATGGACTAAACTTAGCTTGTTCACTGTCTTTTTTAAAACACAAAGTTCTACATTGGAGGTTTTGATATTAGTGGTTAATTTTCTTTTCACCTTGAAAATGACTGTAGCAATCTTCAGTGTCTCTGAGTGTAAATTTCACTTATTTGTGGCTCAGTAACTCTGCTTTCAGTTTCCTACCCAAAGCTACAAAATCACTTTGTAGAGCACCATATAAGTAAATTAAGCCATCAAGTCATCAAGCTGGGAATGTCAAACCCAGGAGGGTACTTCAATGCTTATAGCAGCTACTTTGTGGCTCCACAAAGAATTTCCCAGTGCTGAAAGCATTCTCAGGCTCAGATATTTCATGGAACATAAACCTTTACTTCAAAAATAAAATTTGTATTTTGAAAACAAACCATTTATTGTTTGTGTAAAAGGTCCCTGAGTTTTGTTAGAAGGCAATTTAACAACTCCAATTTATAAAAATATGTGGGACAGTGATTACAAATGTAATTTTAACTTTAAGTGCATATGCAGTTTAGCCCTTTGATTTTAACACTATGTGGCTTAGCTGTTTGCACAGAGCAATTTCTGGGACTCTAGCTTTTTTTTTTTTTTAATTCTTTAATTGATTTGTATTTCTTAGTGCATAGATCTTCCCCTCACAAATAAACAAAGATTTAGAGAACATGTACACATGTACATGAACTCTTGTCAAATTTAAAGCAAAAGTCACTTTATATATCTGTTATAGTCATTTTGCAATAAACTTGTAATATCTAAAAGCAAATTGATATATATGGATCTGTTATATTTCACAATGTGCATAGTGTTTGACTGAAAAAAAAATTGCACAACTTAAAAGTTGAGAATTATATTTTGTTTGGTGTATAAAATGAGAACTTAAGTTTGGGACACGGCATGTCAAAATAGCTCCAAGGAACTGTTCTGAAAAGGTAAGGGAAGAGCCTGGATATACAGGAACTTTTGTAGCAAAGACCAGGTAGTCAGAACATCAAAAGCTTATTATTAAAGAACACCTGAAAAGCTGAAACTCCAATACTTTGACCACCCAATGCAAAGAACTGACTCATTCGAAAAGACCCTAATGCTGGGAAAGATTGAAGGCATGAGAAGAAGGGGATGACATAGGATGAGATGTTTGCATGTCATCACTGACTCGATGGACATGAGTTTGAGCAAGCTCTGGGAGTTGGTGATTGACAGGGAAGCCTGGCGTGCTGCAGTTCATATCTGCGCGCATAGAGTCAGACACAATTTAGTGACTAAGTAACAACCGCTAACTTCAGGGCAAATATATTTGAGGACATATTTAAATAGTGCTTCCATTCACTCCTAGATTTATTTTCCAAAGCATTAACACAGGAGTAACAGATAACTTGTAGAGAATAAATAGTAAATAGATAAATAAATAATTACACTTAAAACAGAAACTTTGATACCGACTCACTCTATTTGCTAAATAATCAGTGCTGGACATTATTATTATTATTATATTTTAGAATCTTTATGATATGGAGCTATTCTTAACCTCAAATACATAAATCATACTCTAGTTATAATTTGTTTCTGATAATGATATTCAGTATGATTATTTCCTGGAGATGGATAGGGAAAATATGAAAAATGGAATAATGCGGGGAGAGGCATTGACTCTGGGGTAATATTATGTTTCTGAGAGAGAGTTCTCACCTCTGAGAAATATATGCTGTCAAAAAGACACATTGCACTGGAGAAAGTTAACAGACTAGAAAGAATTTTATATTATTTTCAGCTTTACTGAAATACAATTTAAAATTGAAACTGTGTATATTTAAAATGTACTACAAGACCATTTGATATATGCATACACAATAAAATGAATCCTGTAACACAATCAAGTCAGTTACCATGTCTATCACCTCATATCAGTCATTTATGACTATTTTTATGTGTAAATATGTTTAATATATATTCTCTTAGCAAATTTTGTGTAATGGCAACCCACTCCAGTACTCTTGCCTGGAAAATCCCATGGATGGAGAAGCCTGGTAGGCTGCAGTTCATGGGGTCGCAGAGAGTCGGACACTACTGAGCGACTTCACTTCACTTTAATACAATATTATTTACAGTTAATATACACTATGCTTTAGATTTCTTGGAGCTTTTTTATCTTATAAGTGAAACTTTGTAATTTTGACCGACATCTTTCCTTTTCCCCCACTTTCACCTCAACCCTTAACAATTACTCAACTCTGTTTCTGTGATTTCAACTTATTTATTTTTAGATTCCATGTGTAAATGATATCATGCTTACCTATTAATAAGTCTAGCTTATTTCAGTGAGCATAATATCCTCTGGTTTCATCAATGCTCTCACAAATGATGTTGTTTTCCCTTTTTCATGACTGGATAATATACCACTGTGTATAGAGAAATATATTACAGATAGGTAGATGATAGATAGAGAGATAGATACAGGGAGATATCATAATTCTAACCCATTTATCTGTCAACAGACATGTTGTTTCTATATCTTGACTGTTGAAGATAAGGTTGCATTGAACACAGGGATGCAAATAGCTCTTAGAGATAGTAATTTCATTTCCTTTGTATATACACCCCAAAGTGGAATTACTGGAGCATAAAGTCATTTTATCTTTCAATTCCTCTGTACTCTTTTCCATAATGTTTGTACCAATTTACATTCCATTAACGGTGTGTAAGAGCTCCTTTTCCTCATATCCATGCCATTTGTTACCTTTCATCTCTTTTTTTGTAGGCATTTTAACAGATATAAGGTGATATTAATTGTGATTTAGATTTGCATAATCCAAAGGAATCCTTTAATCAAGAATTTTGCTATAAGAGAAAGAGGCCAGAGTCAAAGTCTGAATGCAATGACCCTAGAAGAAGGGGCTGGAGAATTTTCCAAGATACAGTAAGCAACATTACCTGTATTTACTAATAACCTTTTACAAAGGAAAAGCAAATTTATTCCTACCACAGAAGAGGAGGCAGTTTTATAACTTGAAGCAAGACAGCCACAAAAGGCAGGTTCCTACTCCCTCATGCAGACTGGAACAGAGGACTCTATCTTCTTTGATGATTAGATCTCAAAAAGATGTTTCTCAAGTCTTTAAGAAAGACATTCCTGGTTTGTAAAGATAGTAAGAGGCACACATTTCAAAAACATTGAAAATGTTTATTTTTTATTTAAAATCATGTTAGTTTCAGGTGTACAATGTAGTGATTCAATATTTTTATAGATTACAGTCCACTTAAAATTATTACAAAACAATAACTATATTTCCCTCTGTTGTACAACATTCTTATTGCTATTGCTTAAATCCTGAAAGAAGATGCTGTGAAAGTGCTGCACTCAATATGCCAGCAAATTTGGAAAAAGCAGTGGCCACAGGACTGGAAGAAGCCAGTTTTCATTCCAGTCCCTAAGAAAGACAATCCGAAAGAATGCTCAAACTACTGCACAATTGCACTCATCTCACACGCTAGTAAATTAATGCTCAAAATTCTCCAAGCCAGGCTTCAGCAATACGTGAACTGTGAACTTCCAGCTGCTCAAGCTGGTTTTAGAAAGGGCAGAGGAAACAGGGATCAAATTGCCAACTTTCTCTGGATCGTCAAAATAGCAAGAGAGTTCCAGAAAAACATCTATTTCTGTCTTATTGACTATGCCAAAGCCTTCAACTGTGTGGATCACAATAAACTGTGGAAAATTCTGAAAGTGATGGGAATACCAGACCACCTGACCTGACTCTTGAGAAACCTGTATGCAGGTCAGGAAGCAACAGTTAGAACTGGACATGGAACAACAGACTGGTTCCAAATAGGAAAAGGAGTATGTCAAGGCTGTATATCACCCTGCTTATTTGACTTATATGCAGAGTACATCATGAGAAATGCTGGGCTCAAAGAAGCACAAGCTGGAATCAAGATTGCTGGGAGAAATATCAATAACCTCAGATATGCAGATGACACCACTCTTATGGCAGAAAAGTGAAGAGGAACTAAAAAGCCTCTTGATGAAAGTGAAAGAGGAGAGTGAGAAAGTTGGCTTAAAGCTCAACTTTCAGAAAACTAAGATCATGGCATCTGGTCCCATCACCTCATGGGAAATAAATGGGTAGACAGTGGAAACAGTGGCTGACTTTATTTTTGTGTGCTCCAAAATCCCTGCAGATGGTGACTGCAACCATGAAATTAAAAGACGCTTACTCCTTGGAAGGAAAGTGATGACCAACCTAGACAGCATATTAAAAAGCAGAGACATTGCTTTGCCAACAAAGGTCCATCTAGTCAAGGCTATGGTTTTTCCAGTGGTCATGTATGGATGTGAGAGTTGGACTGTAAAGAAAGCTGAGCGCCGAAGAATTGATGCTTTTGAACTATGGTGTTGGAGAAGACTCTTGAGAGTCCCTTGAACTGCAAGGAGATCCAACCTGTCCATCCTAAAGGAGATCAGTCCTGGGTGTTCATTGGAAGGACTGATGCTGAAGCTGAAACTCCAATACTTTGGCCACCTCATGCGAAGAGTTGATTCGTTGGAAAAGACCCTGATGCTGGGTGGGATTGGGGGCAGGAGGAGAAGGGGATGACAGAGGATGAGATGGCTGGATTGCATCACTGACTCAATGGACATGAGTTTGAGTAAACTCCACGAGTTTGTGATGGACAGGGAGGCCTGGCGTGCTGCGATTCATGGGGTCGCAAAGAGTTGGACACGACTGAGCGACTGAACTGAACTGAACTGATCTATTTTATGTATAGTAGTGTGTAAGAGACTTTTTAAACCTTTACACCTTAAAGGGGAAGAGAAAGGATTTGCAACTGCAAGTTTTCTAAGGTAAGTGTTCTAAGAAAAGGGGATTCTGGGTCTTAGAGTCTTAGAGTCAGGAAGAAGCCTTTTAAAGATTGATCAAGATAAAAGAAACATTAAGAGAATTTTGGTTAGTGAATTCTCTCTTTAGAACCTATGAAAAGTTATTTATAAGAACCTAAGTCACTTTGAAATGTATTTTATAAACTATATAACTAAATGTTAATTTTAAAGATTTGAGAATTATTTTCATTATACCTTATAACTTTTTGTTGAAGGATGATCTATACTATTAAAAATATGAAAGCAAATAACTGTACATTAGAATGAAAATAGAAAATCAGATTGTGATACAACCATACTATGACACATGTAGCAGCTATTGATATAAATGTAATAGATGTATACTAAAGGGATTCAAAATGAGCCTCCCAAAATCTGTCACTTTGCCATTTAATACTATGTGAGCTAAAGGCAATCAAGATCCAGTAGAGTCAAAGCAAAAACAAACCAACAACTTGTATCTCTCCCTTAACTATCTAAAAGAATTTAGATAGGGGACTTGGCCCAGAAAGAAAGCTATTACCAAGGAATAGCTTTTTATCTGAACGACCTATCTCTATGACAGGACAAACATCTAATTACCAAACACCTGCTTTTCTTATCTTCCTGCGAATCACCCTCCTCCCCTTTTAAGCCCCAGGTGGCTATTCCGTTCCTCAGCTCAAGATGGTATATAAACTTCAATTGTCAGGATTGTCCTTGAATTTCATTGTCTTTGTGGGACTCCTATACAAACATAATTAAATGTATTTTTTTCTCTTGCTAATCTATCTTATGTTGATTTGATTATTAGACCAGTCAAAGAACAGAGAAGAAAATTAATATAATTTTCCTTAAAGAAATATGCAAGGAGTATTACTTCAGTTGCTCAGGCCAAAATCCTTGTTGACATATCTCTCACATTCCACTCCAAATCTTTCAACAAAGCCTGTTGGCTCCAATCTCACAATATGTCCATAGTCTGATTTCTTCTCATTACCTCTACTGCTACCATCTGGCCCATTCATCATCTGTATCATGGACCACTATGATAACCTCCTCATTGGTCTCCCTGCTTCTAGAATGCCTATCTCTTCAAAAACATAGCCTCACACTATACTCAAAATCACCTTTAAAAAACTAGAGTCACATCATTGGTCAGATCATGTTAACCCTCTGCCTCAATTACTCACTAACTCTGTGATCTGGCCCCTTCCTAATCCCCAAACATCTTAATGCACCTTTGCTTTTGCACAGGCTGCTTCCTCTTTCTGGGTTGCTCTTATCCCATCACATCTAACTGCATCAGCTTCAGTTCAGTTCAGTCGCTCAGTCATGTCTGACTCTTTGCAACCCCATGAATCACAGCATGCCAGGCCTCCCTGTGAATTCTGCTAAAATCTCACACCTTCTTACTGAGGTCAATTCTTCCCTTTCCATTTTAGAGTGTAACCTGCTCTGCTCCCAATGTACTTCCAAACTCTCATCCTGATGGCTTTTATCACCTTCTAGCAAACTTGTATTTACTTAATTTTATGTTTATGATCTATTTTCTGTGTCTCCCCCTTAAAATGAAATTTCTACAGAGTGAACAATCTGTGTTTTTTTTTTTTTTTCCATCAAATGGAACAGAACCTGACACAGATGTTACCCATCCAATGTTTACTTAATATGTGAATATATGATAGACAAAAATATGTCACCAGAATAAGGTAAAAAGCTCATGTGAACTATCAAATTGTACCTCAATATCTTGCTTATTCAGTTTACTTCCGTTCAGTCGCTCAGTCGTGTCCGACTCTTTGTGACCCCATGAACCACAGCACGCCAGGCCTCCCTGTCCATCACCAACTCCCAGAGTTCACCCAAACCCATGTCCATTGAGTCAGTGATGCCATCCAGCCATCTCATCCTCTGTCGTCCCCTTCTCCTCCTGCCCTCAATCTTTCCCAGCATCAGGGTCTTTTCCAGTGAGTCAGCTCTTCGCATCAGGTAGCCAAAATACTGGAGTTTCAGCTTCAACATCAGTCCCTCCAATGAACACCCAGGACTGATCTCCTTTAGGATGGACTAGTTGAATCTCCTTGGAGTCCAAGGGACTCTCAAGAGTCTTCTCCAACACCACAGTTCAAAAGCATTAATTCTTTGGTGCCCAGCTTTCTTTGTAGTCCAACTCTCACATCTATACATGACCACTGGAAAAATCATAGCCTTGACTAGACGGACCTTTGTTGACAAAGCAATGTCTCTGCTTTTAATATGCTGTCTAGGTTGGTCATCACTTTCCTTCCAAGGAGTAAGCGTCTTTTAATTTCATGGCTGCAATCACCATCTGCAGTGATTTTGGAGCCCAGAAAAATAAAGTCAGCCACTGCTTCCACTGTTTCCCCATCTATTTGCCATGAAGTGATGGGACTGGATGCCATGATCTTAGTTTTCTGAATGTTGAGCTTTAAGCCAACTTATTACTCTCCTCTTTCACTTACTTATTCATGAGTATGCTTTTTTAAGTCTTAATGCTAACAGGTATTATAAATACACATCTATCAAAAACATTTTAAAACTACAGTTTTAATATTATGAAAGTCAAGTTAACTGAAATATGTATATTAAATTGTATGCTATTAAGTCCACAATAATGACTATTAATAGCTAAATTTCTATTATGAATGGTTATAAAAAACACTTATCAAGTTCAGGATACATATAGGTCAAAATAAAAAGCAAACATAAACTAGGAAATATGACTCTTGATACTTATTGGGATAAAACTAGAATGACATAACTGGATTTCCAATGATATATCCATGTAGATAAGGCAAAATTAATATCCTTACTATTTATTTATTTGTGTAACCAAGGCAGGGTTATTAATCTAAGCAGAAGATTGTTTGCTGTTACTTTAGGGGAAAAAAAAAGTAGAATGTGTCAGTGCACTGTACCAATTCATTTTTAAATTATTGAATGATCTAAATTAAAATACAAACAAACTGAGATAAAATCGCCATAGAAAATATGTTTCTGGGGCTACTTCTTAGATTTTTACTTTATCTGTTTGAAGTGATTCTATTTGGAATACCTCTTTTGGGTTGTAATAATAATTTGTTTGATTTAGAAATTTGTTATCATCACAAATAAATGCTATGATATATTTTTCTTAAAAGATTAAATGTGTCTTACTTTTCTCACCCTTTTTGTTTTGTTTTGTTTTCAAAATATTCATGCAAGACCATAAACATGATAGCACAAAAGAGGGAAGCATGTTAGAGAAAAAAAATAATCTTGTGCCACATGGATGATCTCTTCTTTAAAAGCAAAGACAGGTAAATAAAAAGCTCTGCCAATTGAAATAATCTAAGATGTCTATTAAAATAGCTTATTAATTCTTGAAATGCTTGTCTGAGATAAAGTCACAACAATTTTTGACCAAGTCTTCACTATCTTCCAAGAAATAAGATATGGATAAAGTTAAAAAGTAGAAGTATGTTATGATGTACTGAAGCTACCTTGTGGGAAATACACACACACATAAATGGCAAATATCAAATCTGCTATTGGATGAAAATAAAGAAATGCAATAATTCACAGCACCTGCTCCCCCAAAGCCAAACAGTGACATCAACAAATACTAAGGCTTTTTGATAAGCCAGAGGTTATTCACTAAACAAAGATTATATGCTTTGTATTAACTGTAGTTCTTGATTATGAACCATAGAAATTTATTCTGGCTACTCTAATAAGAAAAAAATGTTTTCTGGAAAAGTATTAGGTATCTGCAGAGTAGAAGAACAGAGCAAATATCACACTGTAGGAAGAGACAGCCCAACACTAGCACCACCAAGAGTTTGAACTGTCTCTGTTTGAACCATCCCTTCCCTATTCAGTATGCAGGCCTGGAGTATGGTTCAGTGATCTCATATATGGCTGTGCTCCACGAAGAGCTAAGGTCTAGTTTATCTGTCTTCAACTAGAAGCAGGGGCTCTGGCTTCCAGTTCTAGCTTTGCCATAAATGGTTATAATTATGAGCAAGCTATTACCTGACTATCTCATTTATAAAAGAAAAAGTCTATAAATGATCTTGAATGATACTGTGGTATTTCTTAAATGATGGCTCTGAAAAAAAGAACATATAAAATCCTCCTGAAAACTGAGATTAACATACCCATATTATTATGATTCATTGTATTGCCCTTTTTTACACGCTTTACACATTTAAGATTTGTAGCAACACTGGATCAAGCAAGTTTTTTGGCATATTTTCCAATAGTATTGCTCACTTGGTGTCTCTTTGTCACATTTTGGTTGTTGTTGTTGCTGTTCATTCACTCAGTGGTGCCCAATTTCTTGAGACCCCAAGGACTGCAGCTAGCCAGGCTTCAGTGTCTTTCACCATCTGCTGGAGCTTGCTCAAAGTCATGTCCATTGAGTTGGTGATGCCATCCAATCATCTCATTCTCTGGCATCCCCTTCTCCTCTGGCCTTCTGTCTTTCCCAGCATCACAGTCTTTTCCAATGAGTCAGCTCTTCGTAACAGGTGGCCTATATATTGGAGTTTCAGCTTCAGCATCTGTCCTTCAATGAATATTCAGGGTTGATTTCCTTTAAGATGACTGGTTTGATCTCCTTGGAGTCTAAGGGATTCTCAAGAGTCTTCTCCAATGCTATAGCTCAAAAGCATCAGTTCTTGGTGCTCAGCTTTCTTTATGGTCCAACCCTCACAAAAGTACATGACTACTGGAAAAACCATAGCTTTGACTATACGGACAATTGTTGGCAAAGTAATGTCTCTGCTTTTAATATGCTGTCTTTTGTCATAGCTTTTCTTCCAAGAAGAAAACATCTTTTAAATTCACGGCTGAAGTCACCATCTGCAGTGATTTTAGAGCCCAGGAAAATAAAGTCTGTCACTGTTTCCATTTTTTCCTTATCCATTTGCCATGAGGTAATGGGAGCAGAGGATATGATCTTAGTTTTTTGAATGTTCAGTTTTAAGTCAGTTTTTTCACTCTCCTCTTTCACCTTCATCAAGAGGCTCTTTAGTTCCTCTTCACTTTCTGCCATAAGGGTGGTTGTCATCTGTGTATCTGAGGTTATTGATAGTTCTCCCAGAAATCTTCATTCCAACTGTGCTTCTTCCAGCCCAGTGTTTCTCATGATATACTCTGCATATAAGTTAAATAAGCAGGGTGAAAATATACAACCTTGACATACTCTTTTTCCCAGTTTTGAACCAGTCCACTGTCCCATGTCCAGTTTTAACTGTCGCTTCCTGATCTGCATACGGATTTCTCAAGAATCTGCAGGTCATGTGGTCTGCTATTCCCATCTCTTTAAGAATTTCCCACAGTTTGTTGTGATCCACACAGTCGAAGGGTTTGGTGTCATCAATGAAGCAGAAGTAGATGCTTTTCTAGAATTCCTTTGCTTTATTTTTATTTTTTTTTAATGAGCCAATGAATATTGGCAAGTTGATCTCTGGTTCCTCTGCCTTTTCTAAATCCAGCTTGTACATCTGGACGCTTTCAGTTCTCATACTGTTGAAGCCTAGCTTGGAGGATTTTGAGCATGACCTTGCTAGCAAGAAAATTAGTGCAACTGTGCAGTAGTTTGAATATTCTTTGGCATTGCCCTCCTTTGGGATTGTGATGAAAACTGACATTTTCCATTCCTGTGGCCACTGTTGAATTTTCAAAATTTGCTGGCATATTGAGTGCAGCACTTTCACAGAATCATCTTTTAGGATTTGAAGTAGCTCAACTGGAATTCCATCAGCTCCACTAGCTTTGTTCATAGTGATGCTCCTAAGGCACACTTGACTTCGTATTCCTGTATGTCTGGCTTAGGTGAGAGATTACACTATCATGGTTATCTGGGTCATTAAGATCTTTTTTGTGTAGCTCTCCTGCGTATTCTTGCCACCTCTTCTCACTGTCTTCTGCCCATACAGTTTCTGTCATTTATTATATTTTGCTGAAAGGTGAAGTGAAAGTGAAAGTCGCTCAGTTGTGTCCTACTCTTTGTGACCCCATGGACTTGTCCATGGAATGCTCCAGGCCAGAATACTGGAGTGGGTAGCCTTTACTTTCTCCAGGGGATCTTCCCAACCCAGGGACCCTACCCTGGTCTCCCTAGTCTCCTGCCTTGCAGACAGATTCTTTACCAGTTGAGCCACAAGGGAAGCCCAGCAATAGTGGAGTGGGTAGCCTATCCCTTCTCCAGCAGATGTTCCCAACCCAGGAATCAAACCAGGGTCTCCTTCATTGTGGGAAGATTCTTTACCAACTGAGCTATCAGGGAAGCACTTACATTTTTATAATTTGGCAATATTGCAAACTTTTTTATTATTTTCATATTTCTTGATGATGATTGTTTCGGGGCACTACAAACTGCATCTGTTTATAAGACAGCAAACTTAATAAATATTGTGTCTGTTCAGACTTTTCCATTGATCAAATGTTCCCCCATCTCTTTCCCTCTCCTTGGATCCCCTATTTTATTAGACAAGATATTGAAATTAAATTAGTTCATTACTCTACAATTGCTTCTAAGTGTTCAACTGAAAGGAATAATCACATCTCTAATTTTAAATCAAAAGCTAGGAATTATTAAGCTCAGAGAGGAAGGCATGCCAAAAGATGAGGAGACCATCTTCTTGTGCCAACAGTATGCCAAGTCATAAATGCAGAGAAAAACTTACTGAAGGAAATTAAGAGTGCTACCCCAGTGAATGCACAAGTAATAAGAGAGTGAAACAGCCTTATTGTTGATAAGCAGGAACTTTTGGTGCTCTGGATAGGAGATCAAACTATCTACAACATTCCCTTAGCCAAAGCCTAATCCAGAGTAAGGTCCTAACTCTTCAATTTTGTGAAGGCTGAGAGGAGTGAGGAAGCTGAAGCTGAAGAAGAAATGTTTGAAGCCAACAGAGGTTGGCTCACGATGTTCAAGGAAAGGTTTCTCTACAACAAAACAGTGCAAAGTGAAGCAGCAAGTGCAGATGTAGAAACTGCAGCAATTTATCCAGAAGATTTAGTTGAGATGATTAATGAAGATGGCTACTACTCTAAACAGCAGATTGTCAATGTAGATCAAGTTTTCCTTATATTGGAAGGAGAAGCTACTTACGCCTTTTTTTTTTTTTTTTTGGCCATGCTGCATATCATGACTTGTGGGGTCTGAGCTTCCTGAGCAGGGATTTAAGAACTGAACCTGGAAAAAAAAAAAAGAACTGAACCTGGGCCCAAAGCAATTAAAATGCTGTGTCTTAACCGCTGGACTGCCAGGTCATTCCCCATCTAGGCCTCTCATAGCTAGAAAGGGGCAGCCAGTGTCTGGCTTCAAATCCTCAAAGGACAGGCTGACTCTTTTCTTAAGAAGTCAGAAACTAATGAAGCTTGTATCTTTAAGTTAAAGCCAGTGCTCATTTGCCATTTCAAAAATATTAGGGCCCTTAAAATTATGCTAAATACGCACTGCCTGTGCCCTGTAAATGGAAACATAGAGACTAGGTTTACAACATGTTCTATAAAATATTTTAAACCCACTGCTAAGAACTACTTCTCAGAATTACTTTCAGAGAATTATTGACATTGACAATGCACTCCTGGTGGCTCAGCTGGTAAGGGATCTGCTTGCAATGCAAGAGACTCCGGTTCGATCCCTGTATTAGGAAGATCTCCCAGAGAAGGAAATGATAACCCACTCCAGTATTCTTGCCTGGAAAAATCCATGGACAGAGGAGACTGGTGAGCTCTAGTCCACAGGATCACAGAGTCTGACATGACTGAGAGACTAATACTTTCATTTTGGTCTCTCAAGTATTTCAGAGGAGATGTACAATGAGATGAATGCTGTTTTCACACCTACGAACACAGGATCCATTTTGCATCTTATGGATGTTTGAGCAATTTTGCTTTCAAGTCTTATTATGTAAGAAATAAATATTTTGTTAATCTATAGCTGAAGGATCTGGTCAAAGTCAATTAAAAACCCTCTGGAAAGGGTTGACCATTTTATTTGTCATTAGGAACATTTGTGATTCATGGAAAGAGTTCAAAATACCAACATGAACAGGATGACTTTGAGGGGCTTTAGACTTCAGTGGAGGAGAAAGCAATGGCACCCCACTCCAGTACTCTTGCCTTGAAAATCCCATGGATGGGGGAGCCTGGTGGGCTGCTGGCTATGGAGTCGCAGAGTCGGACATGACAGAAGCGACTTAGCAGCAGCAGCAGACTTTAGCGGAGGAAGTAACAGCAGATATGGTGAAAATAGCAAGAATTAGAAATAGAAGCAGAGCCTGAACATGCACTTGAATTTTTTCATCGTTATGATAAAACTTTAATGGATGAACAGTTGCTTCTTATGAATGAATAGAGAAATTTTCTTGAGATGAAATCTGCTTCTGGTGAAGATTCTGTAGAGATTGTTGAAATGACAACAAAGGATTTAAAATAATACTTAAATTTAGTTAATAAAGCAGTGTCAGGTATTGATAGGCTTGATTTCAATTTTGAAAGAATATTTACTATGGGTATAATGCTATCAAATAGCACCGCATGCTACAGAGAAGTCATTTGTGAAAGGAGTTAATCGATCTGCAAATTTTACTGTATTTTAAGAAATTGCCACAACTACCCCAACTTTCAGCATCTATCACCCTGACCATTAAGCTCTCTGAAGGCTCAGATGATTGCTAGCATTTTTTAGCGACAAAGTATTTTAAATTAATCTATGTACATTTTTTTAGATATAACGCTATTGCACACTTAAATAGATTGTGTGCTTAGTCGCTCAGTCATGTCTGACTGTTTGCAAGCCCATGGGCTGTAGCCTGCCAAGCTCCTCTGTCCATAGGATTCTCCAGGCAAGAATACTGGAGCGGGTTGCCATCCCTTTCTCCAGAGAATCTTCCTGACTTAGGGATCAAACCCAGGTCTCCTGCATTGCAAGAGGATTTTTTACAGTGTGAGCTACAGGGGAGTTCCTTAATAGATTAGAATATAGTAAAAGCATAACCTTTACATGCACTGGGAAACAAAGAAATTCATATGACTCACTATATTTTGGTATTTACTTTATTGCAGTGGTCTAGAACTGAATCCACATCTCTGAGGTATGCCTGTAACAGAGTGTCAAAATCTGCTTGACTAATAGTGGATAGTGACAGATTAAGAATTTAAAATACCTTCAGGAAAGGTGGTGGTGGGTGGATAAGTTAAGAGTTTACAATTAGCATATACATATTGCTACACATAAAATAATCAACAAGGATCTCTTGTATAGTGCAGGGAACTCTAATCAATATTCTGTAATAATCCATATAGGAAAAGAATTGGGTAAAGAATAGATATATGTATATCTGAACCACTTTGCCATGCACCTGAAATTAACACTACATTGCAAATCAACTCTTGTTATTGTTGTTGCTGTTCTATTGCCCAGCTGTGTCCAACTCTTTGCAACCCAATGGACTACAGCACACCAAGCCTCCCTGCCCCTCACCATCTCCCAGAGTTTGCCTAAATATACTCTACTCAAATATAAAACAAAAACTTTTAAAAAATCAATCTAAAATGCCTTTAAGAAATCATCTACAAGGTGACTGAATTTACTCAAAGATATTGGTGATTACAAAAAATGGAGGTGGGGGTGGGGAAAGAAAATGCATTAAAAAAAATCATTCACGATCAAAGGAATAGGGGATTTGAATTTATTCAAAATAATTAATGGCCCTGGACCTCTGGGAAGGTGGTGACCTCCAACCTGTACATGAACAGTCCACTCCCCACTTTGATGGTGCCACACAGCCTTTGGGCCAGTGCTCTGACTGTCACACCTTGCAGGTCCTTGGGGTGAGGCATCACCACACAGTGACTCTGAGTGAGGAGGTGTTACTGAGGAGGCCTGGAATGCCCTGATAGGAGGCAGGAGCCAGACTCTTTAGGACAGAATCTGAGATATGAGGACCCTGGCACCTGCAGCCCCTAGGAGTTTCTCATTCCAGGATTCTCCTGCAGCTAGTAAAACTCCTAAGAGGGAACAAAGGTGAGTGGCAAAATACATAAGCGAAAATTACAGTGGTGAAATATTGACATTTGACACAAAAAGAAAACAAAACATAGAGGAAACAAGTCTTTAGGGAAAAAAAATACAATTAAATCAATTCCATTAGAGGTTTGGTAAACCTGAACTTGATTTCTAATGAAGTAATAATCTCATCTACATTCATACTTCAGGTTGTTATCTATACTGACACAGAATAATGTTCTGAAGCATAAAGCAGTAAGTGTGTATGTTTCTTTTCTTCCCATGTCCTTCCAGGAAGAGAGTGGCCTTGAGTGTGTTTACTCTAGAAAGAGACATGGTAGGCAGGCCACAGAAATGCCTGCAAGCCTTTGCTTTTTCTGTTTCAAGAGCTTCAGGAAACTTAGCATTTTCAGTATACACAGAAACATCTGGAAGAACAAGTGGGAAAAGACTAGTGCTTCTATCCAACTCAGACAAAAAAATGTCTTCTCAGTTAAAGTGAGGAAAAGAAAGGTAAGTGAAAGAGCAGAGAACCCGACTTGAGGCCAAAGGCAGTGGTAAAATCCAAAAGGAGAAATAGTCTGCCTGACTCCTCCAGTGAGAAGGTCCATGGACAAATTCAGCAAGATTCCTCTATGTCAGAATGTTCCAGTAGCAGCCAAGGTACCCCACACCACAGAAAAGTGATACTAGATGGAGTGTCTGAATCTAAAGTGAGCATGTGAACAGAAGAGAGAACGTGAATGTGGATTCCACAAGGACAGGCACTTTCTCTTTCCTCTATTTCTCCAGTTACAGAACATGCCAATCACATTATAGATGCACAGTTAAGTGACAGAGTGACAGGGAAGCCTGGTGTGCTGCATTCTGTGGGATCACAAAAGAGTTGGACACGACTGAACAACAAAAAGGACTTCCCTGGCTATCCAGTGGTTAAAACTCTGGGCTTCCATTTCAGGTGGCATGGATCCCATCCCTGGTCAGGGTACTAAGGTCCTGCAAACTGCACAAGGCAGTCAATTTTTTTTTTCTTTACTTCATTATAAACAAATGAATAAGTATAAGTGAGAACTAGCTATGCCTCATGGCAACCCAGTAGAATAAAGGGCAAAAGGAAGCTAGCTAGACCTGGCAGTGCATTGCATCTGGCACATTTTTTTGAGGATTAGTTTCATCTTGTATCCACCCTTGCTTTGATGCCCCAATACAATGTTCACTGGGATTCCCAGGTGGCACTAGTGGTAAAGGACCAACCAGGCAGGTTTGATACCTGGGTCAGGAAGATCTGCTGGATGAGGACATGGCAACCTATTCCAATATTCTTGCCTGGAGAATTCTATGGACAGAGGAGTCATAGGGCTGCAAAGAGTCAAACATGACTGGAATGACTTTAGCACATATGCACACACTATACACAGCAAGGAATTCCAATATATCTTCAGAGAAACTGGAGGGAAGTGTGATGGAGATGAAGAATTTGCCCCACTTCCAGAGTAGAATTTCATACTAGAATGTAGCTCGTTTATTCTTCAGCAATTATTTATTAAGTCCTCTTATGTGCCAGATGCTATTCTAAGTACTAGGTAGTTGTCAATAAACCAGAGTAGAGTTTATAGAAACATAAAGCTACATTTCTTGTACATAAGTAATATTTTTAGTCATGATTATAAGTCATTGTTGTCGCTTAGTCACTAAGTCATGTCCAACTCTTTTGTGACCCATTGGACTGTAGCCCTCCAGGGCTTCTCCACCCATGGGATATTATAGGTCAGGTATTAATAAATGTGTTATAAGTAATATCTCAAAAGAACATTCAGGTATATATTATGATAACAAACTTTTTACAGATGATAAAACAAAACCAGAGAAAAGTTAAGCACTTTAACAAGGTCATAAAATCACGAAGTGTGGATTCATAATTTGAACCCAAATGCACTCAAGCTTCAATTCTATACTCTTAACTATGAGTTTGTGAGCTGAGATTAAATTTTTTACATCCTAATGTAAAGAAACAACACCTGAAAAGCACACCTGTACTCAGGACCTCTTGCTTGGGCTCCACATCCCTACATCCAATTGCTTACTGGATATCTCCAACTCAGGCAACTCAGATTCAATTTACACGAATTCACCACAATTTTTTGCATTGATCACTGGGGAAGGCTTTCTTATATCTCTGTGCTATTCTTTGGAACTCTGCATTCCAATGGGAAATATCTTTCCTTTTCTCCTTTGCCTTTGACTTCTCTTTATTTCTCAGTTATTTGTAAGGCCTCCTCAGACAGCCATTTTGCCTTTTTGCATTTCTTTTTCTTGGGGCTGGTCTGATCACTGCCCCTGGTACATGGTTATGAACTTCTGTCCATAGTGTGATCACTTACCTAGAAGCAGACATCCTGGAATGTGAGGTCAAGTGGGCCTTGGAAAGCATCATTATGAACAAAGCTAGTGGAGGGGATGGAATTCCAGCTGAACTATTTCAAATCCTAAAAGATGATGCTGTGAAAGTGTTGCACTCAATATGCCAGCAAATTTGGAAAACTCAGCAGTGGCCACAGGACTGGAAAAGGTCAGTTTTCATTCCAATCCCAAAAAAAGGCAATGCAAAAGAGTGTTCACACTACCTCACAATTGCACTCATCTTACACGCTAGTAGAGTAATGCTCAAAATTCTCCAAGCCAGGCTTCAACAGGATGTGAACTGAGAACCTCCAGATGTTCAAACTGGATTTAGAAAAGGCAGAGGAACCAGAGATCAAATTGCCAACATCTGCTGGATCATCAAAAAAGCAAGAGAGTTCCAGAAAAACATCTATTTCTGCTTTACTGACTATGCCAAAGCCTTTGACTGTTTGGGTCACAATAAATTGTGGAAAATTCTGAAAGAGATGGGAATGCCAGACCACCTGACCTGGTTCTTGAGAAACATGCATGCAGGTCAGGAAGCAACAGTTAGAACTGGACATGAAACAACAGACTGGTTCCAAACAGGAAAAGGAGTACATCAAGGCTGTATATTGTCACCCTGCTTATTTAACTTATATGCAGACTATATCATACTAAATCCTGGGCTGGATGAAGCACAAGCTGGAATCAAGGTGGCTGGGAGAAATATCAATAACCTCAGATATGCAGATGACACCACCCTTATGGAAGAAAGCTAAGAAGAACTAAAGAGCCGCTTGATGAGAGTGAAAGAGCAGAGTGCAAAAGTTGGCTTAAAACTCAACGTTCAGGAAACTAAGATCATGGCATCTGGTCCCATCACTTTACAGAAAATAGATGGGGCAACAATGGAAACAGTGAAAGGCTTTATTTTTTTGACTCTAAAATTACTGCAGATGGTGATTGCTGCCATGAAATTAAAAGACACTTGCTTCTTTGAAGAAAAGCCATGACCAACCTAGACAGTGTATTAAAAAGTAGAGACATTACTTTGCCAACAAATGTCCATATAGTCAAAGCTATGGTTTTTCCAGTGGTCATGTATGAATGTGAGAGCTGGACAATAAAGAAAGCTGAGCACCAAAGAATTGATGCTTTTGAACTGTGGTGTTGGAGAAGACTCTTGAGAGTCCCTGGGCTGCAAGGGGATCTAACCAGTCTACCCTAAAGGAAATCAGTCCTGAATATTCATTGGAAGAACTGGTGCTGAAGCTAAAGCTCCAATACTTTGGCCACCTGAGGAAAAGAACTAACTCATTGGAAAAGACCCTGATGCTGGGAAAGTTGAAGGCAGGAGGAGAAGTGGATGACAGTGGATGAGATGGTTGGATTGCATCACCAACTCGATGGACATGAGTTTGAGCAAGCTTTGGGAGTTCATGATGGACATAGAAGCATGGCGTGCTGCAGTTCATGGGGTCAGACATGACTGAGAGACTGAGCTGAACTGACAACAATTCTTCCCAACTTTGCCTGGGCTTCCTACATCAGGGAAAGACAGTCCTCTCGATCTTGCTGGTTATATAAAAAAATCTACTTTTCTTCTTTCCTTCCTTCCCTCTCCCTTAAGCACAGCAAAGCCTTCATCTAGTCAAACACCAGATCCTGTTGCTTCTGTCTTCCTAATATCTGCTGAGGCTCTTGCAAATTGGGCTGCTCTCATTCCTTATTTGTATTATTTTCATAAGTATAATTGTCAATACCTTGTCTCCAGCACAAACTTCTGCATTACAATCTCCTCAATCCAGCCAAACTGAGAATAATGAAACAAAAATCTGACTGCTTCATATTCATGTCATCACAGCTTACAAACAAATCCCAGTGTTCTTTTTGACATACCACATAAAACGAGTGATGATGAATTCACTTTGTCACCCTAGCTTCATCTCTCAACGTCTTCCCCTTCAGTTCTGCTGAACTTCCTGGAATCCATCAGATGCATATTCTGCATCTTTGCAAATAATTTGTCTGTTTAAATAAATCCTTCATAATTCTTTCTTCATCAGGATAATCCTACCCATTGTTATGATCTCAGTAGATGTCATTTCCTCCAAGAAGCCTTTTTGAAACTTTTCAAACTAGTTTCAAGTGCCCATTGTGTGCATGTTATTGTTTATTCTTTTATCTTCTCTTCAAGACCACACTTTCCTTGTGGGGTGGGATGTGTCTTCAGAGCTATGTGTGCATCCTAATTTCTCTAGGATGTGTGCAATTTAAAAGAAAAAAAGAAAAGCTGTTGAGTGAATGAAAAATGATTACATTAATTAGTTCTTGCTGGAGAGTGAGTAAGCAATAAGCCAATCCAAATATGGGGGAGAAAACATTTTAAAGTAATATTTGGCATAAGGGGAGTGTGAAATTAAAACAAGGATGTGATCATAAATCTTATACTAACTGAATCAAATCATTAGTGTTCTCACTTGCCATCAGCCAAAATTCACAGCAAGAGCCACAGCTGCCTTTTCTTTGAAATACAAAGATAAGAACTGTTTTCACTGCACTGGTTTACTGTACTAACAATTATTAATAATTGGGAATATCAGTTTATAAACAAGCAAGCTAAGTGATTATATTAAAACACATAAACAAATCTTAAAACAAGAGAACAGTTGAATTAAAAACGTTCCTTAGTAGAGTGAGTCTGGACAGCTAGGAACTGAGTGGGGTCCTTGGCTAAGGTGTTTAGATTGGAGTAGTTTATGCCTAAAATGATGTACTGTATAAGGAAACACTATAAGACCTAACTTCCTTTCAGGATGATAGGGATCTTATCAGGGCTCTGAAACTCTCTGACGACATGATGTTTGCTAAGTCATTCTCATCTTTAATAGTAATAACAACATTCCTTCTTTCAATTGCCTGGGATGTTGTGAAGCTCAAGTGAGAGCAAGACAAGTCCAAGGTGTAGCACTTGATGACATTGTTTCTCCTGTTTAAAGACTTCATTACCAAGAGATCTCCAGTGAAGTGAGGGTTAAACCAATGGTTCTTAATGGGTGTGCTACCATCATATAGAATGTTTTAGAGATCTGTGTATTTTTTAATTGGCAATGAGAAGGGGTATTGAAGTTAAATGTGCAGTGAACAGAGATGCAAGTAACACTGCAGTGAGCAGAAAATTCCAGCATTATAAAGAATTTTCTCTTCTATGGCAAATTATAAATAATGAAAAATTCTTCAACCTATGGAAAGACTTTACTAACTCCGGGAGATAATGAAGAACAGGGAAGCCTGGCATGCTGCAGGTGACAGCGTCACAAAGAGTTGGACACAACTTAGCAACTGAACAACAGCAAAGAAAGACTTTAAAATGTCTTGATTTAGGTGAAAAATCTGTTTACAATAAACACAAAGGCCTCTGCAATGTTTGTCCCCTGCACAAGGATTCCTGGCTATAAGGCCATGTAAGGCCTTAGTCCAGCCAAGCAATGTGTCCTGGCTCAGGGCTGTATCCAAAAGGAAGAAATGTCTTTTAAAAATTCTCTAAAAAGTACATATGTAATCTAACTCTGTTATATATACAATTAATATTTTTGGAATTGTTTTAATATACAATGAATTTTCAGAAAGGCAACTGCCTGTGCTGTGCTGGGCTTAGTCACTCAGTCATGTCCAGCTCTTTGCAATCCCATGGACTCTAGCCCACCAGGCTACTCTGTCCATGGGGATTCTCCAGCAAAAAGTACTGGACTGGGTTGCCATGCCCTCCTCCAGGGAATTGTCCCAATCCAGGGATCGAGTCCAGGTTTCCTGCATTGCAGGCAGATTCTGTACCATCTGAGTCACCAGGGAAGCCAATGAATATCCCTTTTCCAGGGAATTTTCTGGACCCAGGAAATCGAACTGGGGTCTCCTGCATTGCAGGTGGATTCTTTACCAGCTGAGCTACCAGGGAGCCCCAGCTGCCTGTAAATCTAGGGAATACTGTACTTTGGTTTTTGAAAAAATTTTAAAGAATCTTTCAGCATTTCAACAAATCATGTTCCAGTGATAACTATGACCATGATATTTGAAATATCAAAACCTGAATCAAGTTCTCTATCATCTGTTTATCTTGTGTATATGTACTCAGTGCTCACCCACTGTTTTTATTTTCTTACTTTTATTTGGCAACCTCAAGTATTTGCTCAAAATAATTATTTGCTTATTCAAATAATGAAAAGACAAATGCTATCCCACCTATTGCCATAAGTTAAAACTAAATTGTTCTTCCAAAGAGGTGGAATATATTTCAGACAATACTGGAATTATGGGTGGATTTGAAGAAAATCAATATGATAACACATACTATGCTAGAGCCATGGCAAAGAGCATAATGTATACCCAGAGTTAAACATTCCATATTTATTATTGCAAAATGCTAGCAGTCTAGAGAAAGTAACTTGACTCTTGTATTTTTAGACAAAATACATTCTTTCTAAAAGATCACTAAATACAATTTCATGAGGAGTCTTTAAAGTAACTACAAAACACTATTTTTAAGGACAATTCAAAACATTGGTAAGAAAAGTTTCACACATCAATGAGTTTTGTCATAAATGCTTTGATTCCCTTTATGTAACATACGGGATTAACAATTCCAATTAAATGAAGATTTAAATAAAATTACTAAAAGGTTAAAAGAAAAAAAATGCATTATATTGGTTAGAGGCTACCTTTCTACTTTTAATCCAGAAAGTCTACATCTACCAGAGGACATTCACAGCCTAGGGGAGTCATTGTATTTACATAGAACATTGTGAGATATTACCATGTAGTGCATACAATAGTCACACAGAAAAATGGGCACTTAAATTCACCCGAGGGAAAGTTAAAGAGGAAATTTCAGCTGGGTTTTAATAATGTTGTAAGAGTTTTCTGGGGAGAGAGAGAGGTAAGGAAGACTTTCTCACCACAGAAAAGAGTTCAAGAAAATACTTAGAATCTTAGCAAAGGTAAAACAGAGATTTAAAAATACCAGTTAATAATTCATTTTGACAATACTAACAATTTTTTAAAAATTACCCTGACTTCCAACATTCATCAAGCATTCACCAAGTTCTCCACATGCCATGTGCTTGGACTGAAGCCAAAAATCCTAACTCATGGAAAGAATGGATGAAAAAGAAATGGACTTTATTGAAGAAACCAAAAGCAGAGATTCAGCAAAGTAGAACATTTAGTCCCCATAGCTGGCATTGCGCTGAGGTCAGGGTTGCTGGATGTACTCTGGGGTATGTTCCAGAAGAGGGTCCTGGAAGAATACTAGAAGCCTTGTGTGTCTGAGTTGGGGTGAGTTTGTCGTCCACCCATGCTGATACAGCCCCTTATGACCCTGTCTATAAAAAACATTTTGAGTTACACTCCCTGCTGGGGAAAGAGTGATAGGTGAGTCCACCTAGCATGGTGTCAAACACTCTTCATTAAAGCTGCTGACACCAAATATCCATTATTTCACTTAATGATTGTAATCACCAATTCATGATTATGAAAAAATTTTGAGTTTCAGCTCTGCCATTTGCCATCTTGGTCAATTTATTAAGTCTAAGTCTCAGTTTTCTTATCTATGAAATATGAATGTTATTACATATGTCACAGCATTAGATTGATAATATTAGTATTTAGATTGATGAGTGAAAGTTGTCATTGAGAAGTGAAAGACTCCGGGATTCTTGGCCTACAGAGGAGAGGAATTCAATCCAGGGCCAGTGACAAGGCATGGTTGCTCAGAGCTTTTGTGTCATAAAATTTTGTTAAAGTAGAAAAAAGATAGAGAAAGCTTCTGATACAGACATCAGAATGGGGCAGAAAGAGTGCCCCCCCTGCTAGTCTTTCGTCTGATGTTTTGTATTTGCTGAAAGCTATTAATCAGATAAGACACCTCAAGACTGACGGAGTTTCACCAGGCTCCTCTCCCACAATATGCATTTTTGAGATAGGATGGCATGAGGTGTGTCATCCCCCAGCCATAAAACAACTGATATGAATACTGGCTTGTTGAACTATTATCAACCCAAGATTTGAGAAAAGAAAAAATGTTAGTCTTAGGTGTACCGATTTTGAAGAAAAGCAAATTCCAAAGCAAATACATGGTTTCATTAACATAACTTAAGAAAAACATTTCCATAAGAAAAATGCATTGGTTAGCTCAAAGTTTGAGAAAAATTAAGTTCAGGTGGAACCAGGTGTCATCATGACAACACAGAATTTTAAGAGAAAAAAATCTGACACTTGTAATTTGTTTCCTTCTGCTGCTTAAGGGAGAGATAAAAAAATGTCTGACACTTGCAGCCTATTTCCTCTGTTTGGAGACCCCTGGCCTTTCTGTCTGTTACCCTCTCATTAGTATTGAATCAAGAATTAGATTAATTTTTAAAATTGATATATTTCTGCTACTTATGTCCCCATCTTTCTTCCAAGGATATAGTCTACCTATATGGATTGCCAGGTAAAATTTATGATTTATAGCAAATGGAATTTAATCATATTACATAAATTTGGGAAGGATAAGGAAGAGGACATTTCTGTGTTTTGTTTTTGTCTTCAAAGAAGAACCTTGAAAATAATTTTAAAAGGATGCAATGACCATGAATATTTTTCTAACTTCCAAGAGCTGCAAAACTAACTGATATGTGCAGAACATTAAATGACTTTGAACTACTATGGCTGCAGCACAGTGATATAATTAAATGATCAGCAAAAAACCTGGCAGATGCTGAAGAGTATAATGTACGGATCTCCTAAAGCTGGTGGCAGAAAATAAATCAATAGTCTTGGAAAATGAGATGAAAGACTCATGCCTGTATGATGGTGATAAGCAACGTGGTGGTATATTTTTAAGGATTTGGATTCTTTAGGGTTTTCATTGCAAACAAGAGACTTAACTTTTTTTTTAGAATTTTTTATTTGCTTTTTGTTTTTCCAGTGAGCTATACCTCTTTCTCTAAACTTACATAGGATGATTCCAAGTAGAAAAAACTAGTCTGGAAAATTTTCCCTTCCAATATTGAGAAAAGATTTATGGCATGTGATGTAGAACAGCTCGAAATATTGTCAAGATTTTCCCTTGAAGTCTATTTACTCATCTAAGTCACAGTCCACATTATATTCCTCTACAAAGTGGAAAGCAAGAGTTTCTCTGGAAATCTTGTTACAGTCTCTAAAGTAAGCTTGAACGATCATTAGGTAAAACTGGTCAGAGATCACAAAATGGAGAAATACGACTCAGCTTCCATGAGTTCTCTTTATTATTATTATTATTTTCATTTATTTTTATTAGTTGGAGCCTAATTACAATTTTGTAATGGTTTTGCCATACATCGACATGAATCAGCCATGGATTTACATGTGTTCCCTATCCTGAACCCCCCTCCCACCTTCCTCCCCATCCAATCCTCTGGGTCATCCCAGTGCACCAGCCCCGAGCACTTGTCTCATGCATCCAACCTGGGCTGGCGATCTGTTTCACACTTGATAATATATATGTTTCAATGCTTTTCTCAGATCATCCCACCCTCACCTTCTCCCATAGAGTCCAAAATTCTGTTCTATGCATTTGTGTCTCTTTTTCTGTCTTGAATATAGGGTTATCATTACCATCTTTCTAAATTCCATATATATGCATTAGTATACTGTATTGGTGTTTATCTTTCTGTCTTACTCCACTCTGTATAATGGGCTTCAATTTCATCCATCTCATTAAAACTGATTCAAATGTATTATTTTGAATGGATGAGAATATTCTATTGTGTATATGTACCACAGCTCTCTTATCCATTCGTCTGCTGATGGGCATCTGGGTTGCTTCCATGTCCTGGCTATTATAAACAGTGCTGCAATGAACATTGGGGTACACGTGTCTCTTTCACACTGCCTGCAACAGCTCCAGAGCAATT
Source organism: Odocoileus virginianus (assembly GCF_023699985.2). Classification (NCBI taxonomy): domain Eukaryota; kingdom Metazoa; phylum Chordata; class Mammalia; order Artiodactyla; family Cervidae; genus Odocoileus; species Odocoileus virginianus. Next base: position 54,233,453 of record NC_069675.1, on the reverse strand, counting down.
CCATGAGTTCTCTTCATTATGCCCCCTCAAAATAGATGCATTTTACATTGTTTTAAATTTATTTTTCAACTATAAAAATGTAACAGCATTAAAGTGTTAAAAAAGACAGCCTGAGAGACTACATTGCGAGGGTTATTAAGATTTAAGATATTCATGGTTGCAAGTATAAAGGAAAATCTTGAGGTCAAGCCAGTCTATATGTAACAGCTTTTTCTTCTTCATTGTTGTAAAAGGAAGATCTCATAATTATGTGATAGTGTTTATTAGGCATTTCTAATTCGATTATTATCTTTGTCTTTGCTCCTTCTTTTTGCATTTTGCCTCTCCTCTCAGAAACTAACCATACAATAGATACCTGAATGATGTACCCAAAGGGAACAAATGCACCTTGCTCACTTAGTCAAGCAGTCAACAGATATTCTTGAGCAAAGTTGCTGCAATATTCACTTGTGGTAATAGTGAGAATTTTTTAAATGTGTAAGTTAAAGTTAAATATTTACTCTCGTAAACTTAAATGCTTATATATATAAGCAAGTTTTATATATATATATATATATATATATATATATATATATTGCTTGTATTTAAATTTCAAATGATAGGCTTTGTATTGTTTTGAAGTATTTCAAAAGCTTTGAAGTGTGAGCATTTTTCCATGAAACTCAATGTTTTATCAAAATAATAGAATTTTCATTAATTTATTTTTAAAAGTATACACCTTAAAGAATCATTACAAACTAATACAGTCAAAGCCCATACAACACCTCAGTCCCACCACACAGAAATAAAAACAGGCACATATCTGGTTTGTCTATCTTCAGCCATTTATATGCATAACTAATAGCTATATAGAGAGATATGGGACCATTTAATATTTCAAAAACAAAACGGATCATCCAGTAAGTAAGCCTCATGTTTTCATGAAAGTATATAAATGGCTGCTATTAAGATTAAAACTTGCCTTCTAAATTTTGATTTTATTGACCTGTTTATCACATATTTATTTTCATTAAATCAGACATCAATTTAGATATTTTCCATTTCTTATTATTTTAAATGAAATAATAATAAAAATCTATATATGTGTGTATGTATAATACATGTATATATTTATCTACCCCATTATTTTCCAATATATTTCTAAAGTATATTGCTTAAATTAATGCCACAGTCTTTATTAAATTACTTTTGTAAGATTTCCGATATCTGAGAGGGCATGTGTCTTTAACTCATTTTTCTCTCCAAACAAAAACTCATTCTGCCCTTTGGCACCTACCACACATTGTAGAATTGGCTTATCAACTTTCATGAAAACTTTCCATAGGTTGTGAATGAAATCACATTAAAACTTGGAGATAATCTTTTTATCATATTGAGGCTTCTCAAACATTGACACAGTAAATATTTCTGTGAGATTTATCTTTTAAAATCTTTTAATAAAGTTTAATAACTTTCCATGTAAGTCTTGCACATGTATTATCATATTTATTCCAAGGTGCTGTATAATACTTTTGTTAGTATTAAAATTTTGTTTTATGTTGATAAGCAGCAAATTTGCTGAATTTTATTACTCATACTAAAAAGTCATTCACATATTTTCAAGATATTTGTACAACAAATCATATAATTTGCTGTTAAATGAGATTCATTCTTCTGTTTCATTTTATCTTTATCCTTTATTTACTTTTCTTAAATCTTGTGATACATATTTAAATAAAATCTCTTCTAGCAGGCATCTTATCTCATTTCTAATTTTAGTAGGAATTGAACATTTCAATCATAAGTATGATGCTTTCTGGAAGACATAGTTATGCTTCCCTTCTCCAATGATTTATAACATCACCCCTGTCATATATAATTTCCATATGTATGTGGATCTGTTTCTTTTTTCACAATTCTATTCCACTGATCTATTTGTCTATCACCATGACAATGTCAAATATTGTTAGTATTGCATAAGTTAACATTAGTATTGCTATTGATAAGGTACACAGTCTCAATATATTCTTTAAAATTAACTTAGCTCATTTAAGAACTCTCTTTCATGTGGATTTCAGGATCACTTAGAATTTTTCAGGAAATTTCTTGTTTTGATAGTTTTTAAGATTGCACTGAATATTTTTAGAAAAATTAGGAATTATTGATATAATTAAAATAGGAGTATTTCCTATCTAATAATATTCCATTTATTTGAGTATATTTTATTGCATCAATAATTTTATTGCCAATTTTTAGTATAACTTAGAAAGAAAAAGAAGAAGGGAATTTACCTAAATAATGAATTTGATCAGTTCTGAGTCCTTTCTGTTTTTTCTCATTATACCACCTTTAAAATTAGGGTGCATGACATAGTAGCTGTGATAAGAAAGCATTGTGTCCTGCTTTAAATCATGTTAATGTTGCATTTTACTGAACTAATTGGTTGAATCAGTTTAAATTTCCATATGTTTTGATATATTTTATTGGTGGAGAATTATATTGATAAATTTTGTCTATTCTTAATTTCCCAAAACAAACTTTACTTGTCATGATGTATAACACTCACAATATTATATATGTAAGGTAGTTGATAATTAATTAATTTGAAACAATAAAAATTAACCTAAATCAAATCCCTTATGACTATACAGTGGAAGTGAGAAACAGATTTAGGGACTAGATCTGATAGACAGAGTGCCTGATGAACTATGGATGGAGGTTCATGACACTCACTGTACAGGAGACAGGGATCAAGACCATGCCCAAGGAAAGGAAATGCAAAAAGGCAAAATGGCTGTCTGAGGAAACCTTACAAATAGCTGTGAAATGAAGGGAAGTGAAAAGCAAAGGAGAAAAGGAAAGATACACCCATCTGAATGCAGAGTTCTAAAGAATAGTAAGGAAAGATAAAAAAGCCTTCCTCAGTGATCAATGCAATGAAATAGAGGAAAACAATAGAATGGGAAAGACTAAAGATCTCTTCAAGAAAATTAGAGATACCAAGGAAACATTTCATGCAAAGATGGGCATAATAAAAGGACAGAAATTGTATGGACATAACAGAAGCAAAAGATATTAAGAAAAGGTGGCAAGAATACACAGAAACTGTAAGAAAAAGATCTTTACTACCCAGATAAAAATGATGGTGTGATAACTCACCTAGAGCCAGGCATCCTGAATGTAAAGTCAAGTGGGCCTTAGGAAGCATCACTACAAACAAAGCTAGTGGAGATGATGAAATTCCAGTAGAGCTATTTCAAATCCTAAAAGATGATGCTGTGAAAGTGCTGCACTCAATATGTCAGCAAATTTAGAAAACTCAGTGGCCACAGGACTGGAAAGGGTCGGTTTTCACTCCAGTCCCAAAGAAAGGCAATGCCAAAGAATGCTTAAAATATCGCACAATTGCACTCATCTCACACACTACTAAAGTGATGCTCAAAATTCTCCAAGCCAGTCTTCAACAATATGTGAACCGTGAATTTCCAGATGTTGAAGCTGGTTTTAGAAAAGGCAGATGAACCAGAGATCAAATTGCCAACATCCTCTGGATCATCAAAAAAGCAAATGAGTTCCAGAAAAACATCTATTTCTACTTTATTGACTATCCCAAAGCCTTTGACTACATGTATCACAATAAACTTTGGAAAATTCTGAAAGAGATGGGAATACCAGACCATCTGACCTGTCTCTTGAGAAACCTGTGTGCAGGTCAGGAAGCAACAGTTAGAACTGGACATGGGACAACAGACTGGTTACAAATAGGAAAAGGAGTATGTCAAGGCTGTATATTGTCTGTCATCCTGCTTATTTAACTTATATGCAGAGTACACCATGAGAAACACTGGGCTGGAAGAAGCACAAACTGGAATCAAAATTACCGGGAGAAATATCAGTAAGCTCAGATATGCAGATGACACCACCCTTATGGCAGAAATAGAAGAACTAAAGAGCCTCTTGATGAAAGTGAAAGAGGAGAGTGAAAAATTTGGCTTAAAGCTCAACATTCAGAAAACTAAGATCATGGCATCTTGTCCCATCACTGCATGGCAAATAGATGGGGAAACAGTGGAAACAGTGGCTGACTTTATTTTGGGGGGCTCCAAAATCACTGCAGATGGTGATTGCTTCCATGAAATTAAAAGACACTTACTCCTTGGAAGGAAAGTTATGACCAACCTAGACAGCACATTAAAAAGCAAAGACATTGCTTTCCCAACAAAGGTCTGTCTAGTCAAGGCTATGGTTTTTCCAGTAGTCATCTATGGATGTGTGAGTTGGACTATAAAGAAAGATTTGTGCTGAAGAATTGATGCTTTTGAACTGTGGTGTTGGAGAAGACTCTTGAGAGTCCCTTGGACTGCAAGGAGATGCAACCAGTCCATCCTTAAAGAGATAAGTCCTGGGTGTTCATTGGAAGGAGTGATGTTGAAGCTGAAATTCTAATACTTTGGCCACTTGATGCAAAGAACTGACTCATTTGAAAAAAATCTGATACTGGGAAAGATTGAGGGCAGGAGGAGAAGGGGACAACAGAGGATGAGATGGTTGGATGGCATCACCGACTCAATGGCCATGGGTTTGTGTGAACTCCGGGAGTTGGTGATGGACAGGGAGGCCTGGCGTGCTGCGGTTCATGGGGTTGCAAGAGTCGGACACGACTGAATGACTGAACTGAACTGAACTAAGCATTAATTAAGAAGAGGAGAAGATAAATTTAAATTATGACTTTAGAGTAAAATTTTTAGAAGTTTTGTGCCCTTAAGCATTGCTACTTGACCTTGAAATGAGAAGTGATCTTGTGCTAGACCTGAAGATTATCAAGATATGTGTTGTGAAATTTTATGATTTAGTGCATTCTGAGTACCTACATTGGTATAAATGAAATGAGAGTTCAAGACATTGTTGGAATATAAGGATTTTTGTAGTTTTATTTTGACTGATGGATTGAAAAAAATAAAGAGTTCAGTGATATTAAAACTGATTCCAGTAAATCTATGTGATGAGAGAAAGGAAAACAGACTGTTTTATAAGAAATAGTCATTTTGAGTAGATCCACTTTTTGCTGAGGTGAAGCAGAAATAACACGGGGTTGGCAAAGAACAGTGAGGTCAAGATGCTACTGAATTTTCAACCCAAATAATGATGGGGTCAAGATGTGAGTAAGTTACCAATGTGTTGCTGAGGAAATTATTAATAGGATGGAGAGGAAAACAGAAAGGTCATTGTGGTTATTTACTAAATTTGTTGAGAACACCAGTTAGAATAAATAAAAGGTAGCCTCTGTTTGAAAAGAGGGCAGAATGGTCAACAATAGTCTTCTGAATTGACACGTCACACAAAAAAAAGCAAGTTCTGTCTTAGTTCTAGGGGATGAAGGAGGGGTAATGAAAGAATAATCTCTATTAGATATTTCCTAGATTAAAAGTTACGTGTTTTAGGATGTTTAGTTTAAGTTAATGTAGAGAAGCATTTCCCATAGGCTTTGAAACAGTTTTTGCCTGTGTTTTTCAATAATCTTTGTTAAATTAGTGAATGATATATGGGTTCTGTAGATATTAATTAAACATTCTCCATATTAGGTACCTCATATTTCTATCTCCTTCTTCACTACATACCTATTTCCATTAACAGGAAATACTGAGCAATATAGCAGTTAGAATTTAGACTTTATAAATTTTAGAATTAACTACACTGATTTTCATATTTTTACTGGTAAGCGATTATATCTTCACACAGTCTGTTACTGAGTTTTGTCATCTGTAAACATTAGCAATTTACCCTTTTCAACCTTCTCATGAAGCTGAAAGTTATAATACCTTATATTGTATCTAATGTATTACTGTTCTTAATCATGAGACCAAGTCATTATATTTAAATCTTCTTTCTCAATTTTCCTTCTTATAAAATTAGAAAATTATTTATTCCAACCATCTGATGATTTTTTTCTTTTTATCTTTCATTCTTTGGCAAATAATTAGAAACTATCAAAAATTCAATGATTCTTTATTGTAGGTCCTTCAATTTTGAAAAACCACTTGAATATTCAAATGGTCCATAAATTAACCTTAATAAATTGTATGTGTTTTTAAGATAACTTAATTAAATTAAGCTATTGTTCAAAGATAATGCTTAAATACTATCAGAAACATTTAGAGTTCAGATATATGATTCAAAATCTTATGAGAAAATAATTTCGGAATTCTAAAATGACCTTTAAAAGAGGCATTGCCTAGATGAAAATTGTGGGGATGAGGAATAGGTGAAAAGAACAAGGAATTCTTTTATTACAATAAAACATATTATATGTGATAAGGTATGAGTCAAACCAAAGTATTCAGCTAGTTACATTCATCATTTGTCAAAACTAATGTATTGTTTTGTGTGTGTGTAATTTTCTTCATTATAATTACTTCAACTTTTCAAAGAATTCTTATAAGTGCATTGAAACAAAGATCTGAAAATTCTAAAGCTGGAAAAAATGATTAGTGTAATTAGCTATCAAAGATGCATTTTAATTTAGATAGTATAAAACAGCAACGGAGTTAGAATGTAAGTATAGGTCTTAATAATGATTCAAGCCTTCATTGAGTAAATAGCAATGGGTGAATCACATAATCTTGTTAGGGCATGGAAATTTTCCCCTCTATCCCTCTTGAATTCTTGTGGCTGGACAAAAAAGAAAAAATGACGCACTGATTTGACAAAAAAATAACAAACTAATCTGTGGTTACTATGTCATTCATATATGTTGCCTATGTCTATGTTTATTTGTTTTAATCTGTTAGTCACTTAAACTCAATCATATTTTAAAAGAGCTAAACTTTTTACTCTCTTCCCCTAGGGATTTCATGTTTTTGATGCCATATTTCAGATCTTGATGCTTGTTCCTTCACTGTTTATTGTAGTTATATTTGGTTTTACTTTTTTTTTTCACTTTTTATCTTCATGTTAGCTTACTTAAGTGGTTTATACTCAACATTTGCTATATATTTACCATTACTACTGGGATTTTTCCTTTCCTACAGATATTTCTTGAGATAGCATTTTCACTTAAAGAATGCCCGTTTAATATTCCATTTAAGAATATTTCAGTATTGATGAAATATTAGTGTTTGGTTGTATGAGAAGCTCTTTATCTCTTATTCAATTTTAAATAATAATCTTGCTGGGCATAACATTCTAATTTGAATGTTTTTTTTGTTTGTTTGTTTGTTTGTTTTCACTTTCAGCACTTTAAATATATCATGCTTCACTCCTCTGACCTGCAATATTCTTGCAGAAAAATCAGCTTATGGCCATATAAAAATTCCCTTGTATATGACTCTTTGGTTTTCTCTTGCTGCCTTTAGAATTGTCTCTTTATCTTTAACTTTTGCTATTTTAATTATGGTATGTCTTGGTGTGGATCTGTTTGAGTTCATTTTGTTTGGGACCCTCTCTGTTTCCTATATCTGGTTATCTGTTTCCTTCTTCTGATTTGGGAAGTTTTCAGCCATAATTTCATTAAATATATTTTAACCTCCCTCTCTTTGTTTTTCTCCTTCTGTCACCACTATTATACCCTTGTTCATACATGTGATGTTGTCCCAGAGTTTGTTTAAACTGTTTGTATTTTTTTGTTTTTCTCTCTACTATTCTGCTTGTGTGATTTGCATTCTCCTGTCTTCAGATCACTTATGAGTTCTAGTGTATCATTTAGTCACCTATTAATTCTTTCTAGTGTTCTTTTTGTTTTTGTGTTTTATTTGAGTTACTGTATTCTTCAGTTCTGACAGATTCTTTATTCCTTTTTTTTTTTTTTTTTTTTGGTAACTTATTGTAATATAAATAATTGTCATTTTGTTCACCTATTTTCCTTTATTTCATTAGCATGCTTATTACTAATGCTTTTAATTATTTCTCTGGTAAATCATTTGTATCGTTATTTATTTTTTCAGTTGTTTCTCATACTATTTCAGTTAAAAGTAGTACCTTTGTATTCTTTTGATGAATTCCTCTTTGAATTAAGTGAACCAGTTCCCTATTGTGGTTTTAAAGTTGTACCCTTAAACATCTGTGTGCAGTCTGTGTGTATCCAGCACCTTTGTTGGGAGAGCTGGGTTTGATACAATTACAAGCCACACCTTTCCTCAGGGTGTTCTGGCAGCTCTCACCTTTGTAGCAGGTTGAAATACACATGCTGGGGCCAGGCTTGAGTCAGGACTCTCCCTCTGCTCACTGGCCATCACCACCCAAATATGGGGTTGGATCCTAAGTTTCTGGAGCAGAATCCCTGAGGGGTTGGGTCCAATTTTCCTCTGTCCATTTTAAATGTGTGCTCTCCCATCTGCCAGCATTGGTACCTTTGACTCAGAGGGGAGCTGTGCTGAAGCAAGAAAGTCTCATGCACATTTCAGTGAGATGCCATAGACAGATGACCAAGCTGCATCTGGTTTGCCACCTGTGTTACCACCAGTAGTGGCAGCCCCCAACCTCCTCAGATAGAGTTTCAGGTCTGTTCCTTTAGTCCATCACAGGACACTCTTCCTAGGGTAGATCTTCTCCTCTGTGTTTTCTTTCCCTCTGAGTCATCATATTCCTGGGGAAATATGTCCTGACCTGATTGCTTCTTTTTCTTTCCTACCCAATTTTATGCAGATCTTTCTTACAACCTATATGCCAGTTTCCAACTCATTTTAAGTCAAGATTGCTCCACAAGTAGATGAATTTTTTATGTGTTTGTGGAGGGAGATGAGTTCCATATTCTCCTAATTTACTATCTTGATCATTCTACACCTTTACTGCTGGTCAAGAATGTCTTAGAAGTTTGTGTTTTAAAAGGATTATCTCCCTCTTTCTTTTTTTTTTTCTTCTTTAATTTCAATTGCACTAATCCATACATTGAATGAATAGTCATTGGAAGGACTGATGCTGAAACTGAAATTCCAATACTTTGGCCACCTGATGTGAAGAACTGACTCATTTGAAAAGACCCTGATGCTTGGAAAGATTGAAGGCAGGAGAAGGGGACAACAGAGGATGAGATGGTTGGATGGCATCACCAACTCAATGGACATGAGTTTGAGTAAGCTCCAAGAGTTGTTGATGGACAGGGAGGCCTGGCGTGCTGCAGTACATGGGGTTGCAATGAGTTGGACATGACTGAGTGACTGAACTGAACTGAACTGAATCGATACATGCAGATAGCGAACAGGCATATGAAGAGATGTTCGACATCACTAATCATCAGGAAATGCAAATCAAAACTACAATGAGATATCACCTCACAGTTGTCAGAATTGTCATTATAAAAAAAAAAATGTAATTGTTGCCAAGGATGCAGAGACAAAACTTGTGCGCTGTTGATGGAGATGTAAATTGATGCAGCCACTATGAGAAACAGTACAAATAAGCCTCAACAAATTAAAAACAGAACCCCATACAATTCAGCAATGTCACTTCTGGGTATCCATCCAAAGTAAACAAAAACTCTAATTTGAAAACATATATGCATCCCTTTGTTCACTGCAACATTACTTGCAATGGCCAAAATAAGGGAGCAACCTAAGTGCACAACAATAGATGAATCATTAAAGAATTTGTGGAAAACTATGCAGTGAGATATTACTCACCTATAAAAAAGAATGAATTCTTGTCATTTGGGACAACATAAATGGACCTACTGGGTATCAGACAGAGAAAAAAGAATACTGTATAATTTCACTTACTTGTGGAATCAGAAAACCAAAACAAATAAACAATATCAAAATAACAAGAGAGAAGCAGAGGTATAGATACAAAAAACAGACATGTGATTGCCAGAAGGTAGGTGAGATGGGAGGGAAATTAAGAGGTACAAACTTCCAGTTGAAAACTAAATGTGTCTCAGGAATGAAATGTAGTGGAGAGAATATGGTCAATAATTATGTAATATATTTGTATGTTCACAGAGAGTAACTAGATTTATCATGGTGATCATTTTGAAATGTATAGAAATATTGAATTACTATGTTGTATAAAAGGAACTATCATGCTGTTGTTGTAGACCAATAATACTTCAAAGTAAATAAGCTAATAGAAAAAGATCATATTTGCAGTTACCAGAAAGAGGGTGTTGGGGACTGAGTGAATTGGATAAAAACAGTAAAAAGGTATAAAGTTCCAGTTATAAGAAATATAAGAACTAAAGATACAATGTGTTATAATAGACACAATTAATACTGCTATATGTTATATATGAAAGTTGTTAAAAGGTTAAATCTTAAAATATCTCATTAAAAGAAAAAAATTTCTATTTCTTTAATTTTACGTCTATGTGGATGTTCACTAAACTTGCTCTAATAATCATTTCATGATGTATATAAGTCAAAGCATTATGCAGTACACTTTACACAGTGCTGTCTGTCATTTATATCTTATTAAAACTGAAAGGGGAAAAAAGTCTTTCTCTCTTTTTTTTTTTTGGTTTATTTGTTTGTTTGTTTTAGTTTCTACCAATTGACCTAATCCAGGCTCAGTCTCAGGTGATGCAGGCTATATTTACATTTCAAAGACATGATAAAATTTATAAATAAAGGTACAGAGAATGAAAATATAAATTTTATCCTGAGAGTTGGACTCTCTCTTAACATAAATCTTGGGATAATTATTATTCAAAAAAATTGTGTCTTCTTAAGAATAGTACAATTTTGCTGCTATACCCTGATCTTTTATAATATCTGCAAGCAATTGGGGAGAAATAGCTGAGAAGTTGACATTGGTAAAGTTAGGTGGGTTTTGATTTGCTTTTAGAGCTATAATTCCAGTTTTGTAGAGATTCCAAGATAAAGACAACTGTTATTATTAACCCTTGATTATTGGCCTCTAACAGATTTATTTCCTAATTATTTGTAAGAGGGCCTAGGGAATTGTTGAGGAAAAGTGGCAATTTAGAAGTGGAATTTAGGTTTGATGTTTTAAGTCTAATGTCTAGCCATTATCCTTTTTTTCACTTTAATTTTATTCCTCTAGCAATACCAATTTGACAGCTGTTTATGATAAGCACTCTCAAAAAAATTTTCTATTAAATATAGATTAAAGGATCCATTGTCTGGCCATTGAGAATTAGGATCTTACATAATTTCAAACAAAAACTCAAACAAGTAAGTTCTTTTTATGGCTTAACCAAAGACACACGAGGTATTCCACAAGAGAAGATGTTGCCTTCATTAGACCCAGAAAGTTCACTTTCAGAGTTAGCCAAAGAAAATAAAAGTCCTTTGCTGCTACAGGAGGTAAGAATGTAGCGAAAATAGTGTCTTCAGTTTCCCATGAATATGCATACCTCCAGATGCTGAAGCTGAAACTCCAATACTTTGGCCACCTCATGCGAAGAGTTGACTCATTGGAAAAGACCCTGATGCTGGGAGGGATTGGGGGCAGGAGGAGAAGAGGACAACAGAGGATGAGATGGCTGGATGGCATCACCAACTCGACGGACATGTGTTTGAGTAAACTCCGGGAGTTGGTGATGGACAGGGAGGCCTGGCGTGCTGCGATTCATGGGATCGCAAAGAGTTGGACACGACTGAGCGACTGAACTGAACTGAACTGAGCCACAGACCAAGTGTGGGGAAATTAACAAGAGGCGCCATTCACACTCTCTCAGTCCAGGCTCTCATGCTCTTTTGCCCCATGTTCTGCGAACAATGACGGCACAGTCATGTAACAGTTGAGATCACTTGTAGCATTGCGCAGTGTAAGTCATGAGGTACTCGCTTGGTCACAGGTTACTCTGCGTGGTATGCCTATATAAGCTTCACCTGGAAAAAGCCCTGAAGGGTTGTGTGCGATTATGTCATGTTATGCCATGTCTACTGCCACAGCTGGCTGTGCCAACCAGGAGAGAATAAATGAGCCTGCAATTTCTGCGGCTCCTTGCCTTTTCTTCCAGCCCCTTAGCTCATGTTTTAGTCTACCATGGGTTCAGCGAACAGGGTACGCAGTGTGAACAGCAAGACAACTGGTGTCACGAACAAGATCAGCAATAACACCAGGCACGTGACACTGCTGGAACGGGACTTTTTCAGCACTAAAAAGGCAACAAAGCTTGAGATATCAAAGGACCCTTATGGACTGGGACCTCTTCTGACAAATTCCCTTGAGATCTGGCACAGCAGGAAAAAGCGATTATGTCTTAACTCCAGTCTATGGATGATTCACCAGGTGCATTATGGTGAATGCACCTTCCATATATTGAAGACCAGAGAAAATATTCTCACTGAACAAAAGCCAATTTTTCAAGACACAGAACAAGGTGGAAGCTGAAAAACTTCATCTGGTTTCTGTATAGAGGACCCACAGCAAAATGTGTCTAAATAGATGTTGATCTGGTGAGAGACATTAACACCAGTCTGTGAGGGTGGCTTAAACAGCAACCTTCCAAAGGGCCTTTGCCACTGTTCCGCTCTATGGTTCTTCCTCATTATGACAGCACAACAAGCAGAGACAAAGAAAAACAGTTACTGTCTTGGAAGAAAAGGATCAATACAAACCAGCAGTACTCATTGATCAAATATCAGAGTTGCTGTGTCATAAGGAATTAGCTCTACAAATAGGTTCTCCCTCTTTCTAAATCCAAAGCAAAAGTGAAAAAGGACTTTCTCCACTTTTCCTTCCACTACGTCTTTCAGGCAGAGATCCAGGAGGTTGATGTGGTAAGAAATTTTACCATCTGCTTGCAGTTGTCAGATGTTGCAGGAATTCTCAGCAGTAGCAGCGTTGGTCCAGGGTCCATCCAGCCTCCTGCCTGGCTTGCCAACCCATCATGGAGGGGGAAATTTCTCCCTCTACCCTTCTTGAGTTCTTGTGGATAGGCTACTAATAAAATTGTCACAAGGTAGATTAGCAGAAGGAAAAGAAACAAATTTAATTTGCACCCACAGAGGTCTCATACAAATGGGACCTAAGAAGTGGCCAAAACAGACAGCTTTTATACTTTTTAAACAAAAGAATTGACAGGACAAAGAAGCTTAGGCTTTGGATGCTAATTTAGTAAGGAATTGAAGTTTGGACTTGAGTAGTAAATAGTAAAGAAGTAACAAGGTTTGTTTCTATAATCATCTTAACCCTGAATTCCCTTTGTCTGGTGATAAGGATGTCATTCAACTCCTGGTATAAAGAGGGCACCTTTCACATGGGAGATATATTTACTGCTTTAAGGAAGACTAAGAGAAGGATCAAAATGTCACTCTTGCATTTTCCATTTCTAAAGTAACTTTAATTTGAAATAATCAGTTTTGCTTTTGTGGCATTTTTGGGAGTGGCCTACCCTGGGCCCCAAACCATCACAATTCCTCAATTTCCTTTTAAGCAATATATGAGTAAATACATTGCCTTCACAGTAGGAAGATTTAAATAGAAAATACATGTACAAGCATGTGTAAATCTCCAAATCAATGGTTGAATTTTCATTACATAAATCTTAATCTGAAACTGAAGTGGATAGACACAACTGACCATAAAGATTTTATTTGTATGTTTGATATTCTTCCATAAAAAATAGAACAGATGGAATCTTTATAATCTTTTTTTCATCAAAAAAATTGATAATGTATATTGTACTTACAATAGGAAAAAAATGTGGTTGGCTTAGGAAAAAATGTAGTTGGCTTTTAAAATATTTGTATACTTTTAATACTGCCTATTTAGTGTTAGAATGGATAGTGGTATAAATAAAATGTGGTTAAGAAAGTGAACTGAACCATCTAATTATCTAAATTGTTAGTAAACTATAAAAATTATAAATTTTACATCTATAAAATTTATAGATCTATAGAAATGATAGGTAAAAAGATGACAGTCATCATTTGCTAAGGTTGCAATTATAGACAGAAATTTTGCCTCAACACTCCTGAGAACAATACCTATACTTATTTCAGTTCATAGATATTTTTTTTCTTCTTGGGAAAATGTATTTTTGTCTGTGTGATTTGGACTGCATTACTTAGTTATAATTTCTTAACAGTTAAAGAAAGCCACATTCATTCTTTATTTTATTGCTTTTATTTTTAGTGGAAATTCCCACTAGAATTAATGTTTTAGGTTTATTTAAGGCAGAAGATAGTCTCTTAGTCTTAGCATCCATTATACATACTTCAGAAATTGCTGGGACCCATAGAACTGTAGTCTGTTTCAGTCCATTAATGCTTGATTCTTGGGAAACTTAGTGCATATGTCTTCTTAGTTGAAACCTTAAAATCTCAGGCTAGATGAATAGAAGAATGTCTTTATTATTTGGATGATGAATAAAAGTACATAAGAAACACAAGATATTCCACTATACATCTATAACCAGAATATTTATATATCATATAATTTATTATATTTTAATGTATGAATTTGTATGTATATATAGCATCTATAATGCATATAATAAATTGAATATCTGAGACTCTGTCAGCTTGAGACTTTTCTAAAATTTCCAAATTTCTGCACCATTAAAACAAACACACAAAAAAGCTGATAAATGATCTTTAAAATTCTGAAGATTTAAGAAAATATACCCTTCCATCATCATAACCATTATCATAACTATCACATAATCTAACATTCCCTGATTATTGTTTGATAGATTTTGTGCTAGATTTGTATGAACAGAGAAGACAGAGCATAAATAAAACTGCTAGGCTTCTATATGTGAGTGTCCAACAGGAAATACAGAGCTGGTGTTGAAGATTAGGGACAGAAGTGAGAGCATAGATGCTGGGTGTGAGAGCTTGAAGTCCTGTCATTCTTTAGTCAGCATCAGAAAACATTTAAAATGACTTGCAACAAACAAAATAAAAATAATAAGTTTTTTCCTCTCTTAAACTCCTTGAATTTATACATAAATTTATAACTGCTTTAGATTTCATGAACACAACACATGTGTATAGAAATCACCTTTCGTCTTCATTGTTCTATGCTATTATTTTTTAATGAAACAATATACATGGCAGGCCTCCCAAACAGTGAGGCATTCATAAGTTTAATTGGCATAATTTAGGATCCTCATTCTTTCCCAGACCTTGAAGTCTCCTTACTTCAAGGAACATACTGACCCTTGGTGGTCATTGGCTTCTCTCTGAAAACTTTATTTAATGTGGGATGGAACTTGGATCAAGTGACCCAAGAAGTCTTTCTGTGATTTAACTGTTTTTATTGGCCTAATTAATTTGAAAAGCTTAATTATGAAGCCACATGAGTGCTGTGCAAAGTCTGTAAAGTACCATTCAATGACAGTGCAGTGAAAAATGCATCAGTAGAGCTTTTTTTTTAACCTAATTAGCCAAATAAACTAGAGAGATTTATAGTACAAACTGTGTACTCTAAATAAAACAACTCTACTTTTCCTAAATTATCATGGAAATAGTAATAGGAATTTTCTTTTTATCTATTTATTTATTTTTTAATTGCATCCCTTGGCTTCTCTAGTGACTCAGTGGTAAAGAACTCACCTGCCAATGCAGGAGACATGGGCTCAATCCATGATCCAGGAAGATCCCACATGTCACAGAGCAACTAACCCTGTGGGCCACAACTATTGCGTCTGTGCTCCAGGATCAGAGAACCACAACTATTCAGCCTATGACATGAGTACTGAAGTTCGTGCACCCTAGAGCCCAAGCTCAGCAACACGAGGAGCCACCACAATGAGAAACCTGCCCACTGCGACTAGAGGGTAGCCCCCATTTGCTGAAATTAGAGAAAAGCCAGCGCACCAATGAGGCCCAGCCCAGCCAAATATAAATAAATAAATAAATTTATAAAAGGAAATTGTATTCCTATGCAAACATTAAGAAGTTACCGTATATTCCAGTTACCTATTAGTTAATAAAATATCAACTCCAAACTTCATGGTTCAAAGCAATACCAACCATTTTTATTGCTCATATGTCTGGAGTGGACTGAACTCAGCTAGATAGTTCCCACACAGGGTTTCATATGTTTGCTGTCAAACCCATCCAGATTTGCTGGGAGGGAAATAAACTACTCCCCTTTAGGGAGATAGCCAATACTCTGGAAGTGCAGTGAATCAGAAAATAACATGTGACCATTTTTTGGTAAATACAGAGTATTGTCAAACAATACTCACGGAACATTAGATTATGTGATAGTTATGATAAACTGTCAGATGGACTCATTTGAAGGCTCCCTCACACATGCATCTGGCACTTGGGCTGGGAAGGCAATCAGCTGGTTAAACTGGAAAAGCTGGGGACCTTCAGAAACATCCTTCCACGGAGATTTTCTTTTCACATGTTCCTCTCAGGACAGCAGCTTTGGAGCAGCTGGACTTTTATGTGGTGGTTCAAGGCTTCAGAGGCTAATAACCCAATAGAGAGAGAGCCTAGCAGAAACTTTATCACATTTTGTAACTAAAGCTCATTTTTCACACAGAATCACTTCTGCCCCATTTTATTCAAAGATCATAAAAACCCAACCAGATTTGCTGGGAGGGAAATAAACTACCCCCCTTTAGAGGGATAACCAATACTCTTAAAGTGCATGTGAACCAGAAAATAAAATGTGGCCATTTTTGGTAAATAGGGTCTGCATATCTTTTCACTTTCACTTTCTTTCACAAAGGAAAAGCACATCCAGGTCATCAGGAATGGACACCAGCTAACATTCTTCCCCTCCCCCAAACCCCTAAATTCCATAAAAGAAACAGAATGATGCTGTCTGTGGGAGTCAGTCTTGTTCAGGAAGGAGATCCAGCAGGAGGCGGTCAAGGAGGAGGAGAAGAAACAAAAGAAGGCAGATGGAGTGACAAGGGAAGAGGAAGCAAAATGATATCTTAAAAAAGGAGCAGAAAATTAAGTGGCCTTTAAAAAGGTCTGTCTCTTCAAGACATTACGAAAATATCTTACTGACTTTTGTGAAAAAAAGTTAGCATCAAAGAGATTTGGGCTCTGCAATTTTCTGTCTGAGAATGAGGGAGTCACTAAACCTCTCTCAGCTTTTCTCCTGAGCCATAAATTTTAAATAATATTTGTATCTAAATCTTATCATCAGAGTGATAATAGAATGAGACAATACATAGAAAATACCAGGAACTGAGCATGAGTGTCTAAATAATGCTCGCTATTCCAGCAAGAGATGACAGGTATCAAAAATTCATTTTTATTCTCATAGGCTCAACTTCAAGATATATAATATTAAATTCATAGATTCCTTGGGCTTGTTTCTTGGTTATTAATTATATTAAAAATGTTTCTATGTATCACTGTCAAGCATAGTATTTAAACGATTATAACCATTATATATGTGTATACCTATTTGTTTTCAAAATATTTTTAGTCTATTCTTAGATCACCAAATATCCAGAATGTTGAAGAGTAGATGCTACTTTTGAATAAGTCATTAAAGGAAGAGCAAGTTTGGTACCATTTCCCCCAGGCAATTTATGATTCTAGGAAGAAGTAGGATACTTTGATGCAATTCTTCTCTAGACAGTGAGAGGCTATGTGACAATATTTAAACTTCACAAGGTTAGAGGTCCAAGGATTTTATACTTAATTCACAATATGTGTGCAAAGATCTAAATAAAATGTAAAAGCAATAGTCATACTAGCAAATGATTTTTATGAATCAAATGCAGTGTCTACAAAATTCCAAGTATGGAATCACAAATGGATATAGATGTACACCTTGAATAATTAGTAATGATTAATGTCTATGGCAGAAAGTGAAGAGGAACTAAAAAAACTTGATGAAAGTGAAAGAGAAGAGTGAAAAAGTTGGCTTAAAGCTCAACATTCAGAAAACTAAAATCATGGCATCTGGTCCCATCACTTCTGGGAAATAGATGGGGAAACAGTGGAAGCAGTATCAGACTTATTTTGGGGGGGCTCCAAAGTCACTGCAGATGGGGATTGCCTCCATGAAATTAAAAGACACTTGCTCCTTGGAAGGAAAGTTATGACCAACCTAGATAGCAAATTAAAAAGCAGAAACATTACTTTGCCAACAAAGGTCCATCTAGTCAAGGCTATTGTTTTTCCAGTGGTCATGTATGGATGTGAGAGTTGGACTGTGAAGAAAGCTGGGTCCCGAAAAATTGATGCTTTTGAACTGTGGTGTTGGAGAAGACTCTTGAGAGCCCCTTGGACTGCAAGGAGATCCAACCAGTCCATCCTAAAGGAGATCAGTCCTGGGTGTTCACTGGAAGAACTGATGCTGAAACTGAAACTCCAATACTTTGGCCACCTCATGCAAAGAGTTGACTCATTGGAAAAGACCCTGATGCTGGGAAGGATTGAGGGCAGGAGGAGAAGGGGACAACAGAGGATGAGATTGCTGGATGGCATCACTGACTCGATGGACATGAGTTTGGGTAAACTCCAGGAGTCGGTGATGGACAGGGAGGCCTGGCGTGCTGCGATTCATGGGGTCGCAAGGAGTCGGACATGACTGAGATACTGAACTGAACTCAACGTCAATATTGATATGATTAATTCTATGGCAGTTCATGAAATTATCTGGCTAAAGGAGTTATATGGATTTTATTTATAAATAAATGATAGCAATCAGCTCTTAAATTCTATGAAACAAGTTTTCAATGTATTTAAATTATGAGATATAATACTTATGTAACCATGCTCAACATTTCTATATTCAGCTATAAGATCCTGGAGAGTGGCAAAGATCATCTTTCAAATGCAAGAGATGGGAGAGTTTGGTGAGCAAAGGGGATCATAGTTGAGAAACTTATATGCCAGGCAATCACCATAGCTATTAGCCTGTGAAGTATTGTTTTTCTCATCATATATATGAGAGAAATGTAGTTCAGAGAGCGAACATTGTATGAAAGGAAACATACATGCATTGCAAATGCATACACAAACCTATGTAAGGAATGCTGGCCTTGATTCAAGTTTTTCAGATTGTAAAGCCTAACTTCCATCATCTCTGCCATATTGGTTCTCACTTTCAGGAAATGACATCATACATATGTAGTTTTAGTCACTAAGTAGTGTCTGACTGTGGATTGTAGCTGAGAAGGCTCCTCTGTCCATGGAATTCTCCAGGCAAGAATACTGGAGAGAGTTGCCATTTCCTACTCCAAGGTATGTTTCTGACCCAGAGATTGAATTTGCATCTTTCGCACCTCCTGCCTTGGCAGGTGGATTCTTTACCACGACACCACCTGGGAAGTCACTGTGCCACTGCAATAGTATATGGTATAAACAAAGTGAGATAGATAATAAAAATAAGTATAATGCTGACTGCAGTATTATATGTGTAACATCCTATAATATAGGATTATCTGTGTTATCTGTGTAACATTATCTGTATTATCTGTGTAACATCCTATAATAGATATATGTAATTAACTCTTCCTCTAGTAGCCACTAGATACATGTAGCTAATGAACATTTCAGATGTGGCTGATCTGCATTATGATGTGTTGAAAGGTAAAATATATATCAGATTTCAAAGACTTAGTATCACAAAAATAACATGAAATATATAGAAATATTTTATGGTGATTATATGCTGAAATTACAATATTGAATTCAGCAGCTAATAAGAATTAATTTCACCTGTTTAAATGTAATCTCTAGAAAATTTCAACTCATGTGTATAACTCATATTTCTACTGGACAGCATTGATTTAGAAGCATGAGGAAAAAATGGGTTTAATTCTCATGTTCCATACAAGAAAACTGAGGAATAGATTTATTCAGTTACTGGTTCACTTTTATTTAAAGCTGGAGGGAAAGAAATTAGCCATTTCATCTTAACTGTTGAAACATAATCTTTTAAACAGGAAGTGACCTTAAATATAGTCTGCTCTGATTCCTGTATGTGAGCATTTGAGAAACTTTAGACTGGAGAGGT
Organism: Odocoileus virginianus; assembly: GCF_023699985.2. Taxonomy (NCBI): domain Eukaryota; kingdom Metazoa; phylum Chordata; class Mammalia; order Artiodactyla; family Cervidae; genus Odocoileus; species Odocoileus virginianus. The sequence continues at coordinate 54,213,626 of NC_069675.1, read as the reverse complement.
CACAAAACTGTCTTAGAGGGAGAATGATTGAGAACGGAATTCTCAGTCAAGTGTTTGTTCTGCTCCATGACTCTATCAGTACATGATCCCGTTAACTGGCCTTTTTAATTCCAAAAAATATTAGGCTCACTTGGGACTATATAGCTCATCAGTAAAACAGGGTTGTAGTTTGCACATCTCAGTAACTTTATTCTGAGGTAGCACCATTCTCTTATCTGGCTACATAGCAAAAGCTATCTGAAGCCTAAATGAAAAATGAACAAAATATTAATAGAAAGCATTTTGACTTTTTTCTGTAAAACTAAGATTTAATAAGGCCGATTCACTTGGCATATTGAAAAATAAAATGCACAAACCACAGTTTGAGGTTTTGTTTTTCTTCTTAAACTTTAGTTCATATAGCAATGAGTCTTCCCGATGAAGAGAACTAAAATCTTTGCTTTCTTTTTTCAGCATTTGTTGAACAGAAGATCACCTTTAAATACTGCTTTTGGCCTTTAAATACTGCTGACTATGACCTCAGAATAACAATAATATGGAAATTATTGTTTCATCACTTTGGAAATCTCAGTACTGTTAAGATATTCAGGGAGCAAACATAGCATAGTAACAGGAATTCAGATTTGGAAACTGGATGCTGTGTTCATGTTCTAATCTTTCTTAGATAAGGTGTTTAAGTGTTTCTGTATCTCAGTCTCTTCTTTAGAAAATTCACAATGGAATGTTATTTCCCTCTTTTTTGTATTGCTGTAGCAAAATGAAATGGTGTGTGAACTTTTATGGCATGTTGCCTGACACAACATAGGTACTCCAAATACTTGAGCATGAATGCTTTGCAAGTATATTTACCAACTGCTTGTCCCATGGCAAGTCACTGAAATTTTGTGTTTATCCTAAAAGAGCATAATAATGGTACCTTCACCATAGAGGAGTTATGAAAATTAAGTGATTTAATATCAGTATGTGCTTATTAAAGGTTAATATTATTATCATCCTAATAGAGAAGGAAATGGCAAACCACTCCAGTGTTCTTGCTTAGAGAATCCTGTGGACAGTGGAGCCTGGTGGGCTGCTGTCCATAGGGTCGCCCAGAGTCGGACACGACTAAAGCAAATTAGCATACAATAATACAGTTATCTTTCATAGATTAATTAGTGCTTATTTGAATAAGTAGTATCATATTCAGATGGAAAAGCCATATGAAATCTAGTACATTCACATCCTTAAGAATTTGTATATATAAGGTTGGACAAATTGACAATTTACTTATCTTTACCTTTATTAGTTAAACAAAAGTCAGAGGAGAAAACAAATTTAAATTTAAACTTTGAAAAATGCAAATTTGCCCCAAATTTAATAAGAAAACTACTCTGTCTTCTAAAAAGTATGTAGTGGAGTCTAGGGTGTCTTAAGTTCAGCTTAAATGATATACTAAAAGGCCCTGAGAAACACTCTGATTTTTTTCCTCTAATATACCTATTGTTGCACTTTCTTATGACTGTATACCATTTGGGGTTTCTGCTGTTCTTCACATTTCTAATATCTCTATAAGTAAATTCTTTTCTGTATTTTTATTCTTATTAAAGATTGTCACCACTTTTTCAATTCTCATTATAAGAGGATATCACTGACTTCATTATGATAAGCCTTCCCAAGGCTGTTTATAAAACCATGAAAAAGATCAATTCATTATCTAATGGCTTTTCTTGAAACTGAAACCGTTGAAAGTCTCTGTCCTTAACTGAAACAACACCAATTTACAAGACATATTATTTATGCCAAACTAATCTATTTGGAGAAGGTGAAGCCAATGTTAACAATTTGATCAAATTAAAACAAAAAGTGGCTTTTAACTAAAAATGATTAGTGAGAGAAAGTAGAAGTAATTGTGATTTAATATGTAAATGTACATCTACTAACACTGAATCTTCTCTAGATGAAATCTCATAAAGCTTAGAACTAAATAGAAGAAAAATTCTGGATCTGTTTCTTTTAAATAAAATTGGATTGAAAATAACTTGATTATAAATGAATTAGAGAAGTAATGAAATTGCCTAAGTATTTTAAGTAATCAAGGCAGTAGGCTTTCATTTGCTTAAAACTAAACTACTCAGCTGTTGAAGTGACATATTTCTAGCTTTCCATATTCATGATGATATTTTTTAACTACAGGACATTGTCTTCTTGTACTGTTTAAGTCTATACAGAAAATTAATTAATCCAGAGCTCCTTTTTATAAATACCAAACTCTACTGATTTGTTAAAATAACAGTAAAATGTTATGATAAAGAACACAAGATTTTCACCTTAATAATTGAATTTCACACTCATTGACGAGCTAGACCTTTTACTGGGGTAAGAGGAGAGCGTAGTTTCCAGAAGTTAGAGAGATACTGCTGGCATGTCTAGTTCCTAGAAGTGAGAAAGTGATGGCTCTCTCTCAAACCACTGGATTTTTATTTCTTCATTCTATAATTCATATGGCATGGCTGTTTTCAAAATGTTATTATTTGTACTGAGAGTATATCCAGGAAGGTAACATTTTTTCTGCTTTTATGTAGCTCATAGTATAAATTGAGAAACAGACACTAAATAAGTACATTTGCATTACATCTAAGTAGAATTGTGATGTTATCAGAGCCACAGTGTCTTCTATGGAAGGAAATAATGAATGAGAAGACCTCACTAGTTAGGATGGTCAGAAAAGTGCTGTATGAATATGTGAGGGTCAGCTGAAGATTTGACAAGTGTATTGACCTTAACTTGGTGAATGGGAGTGACAAAGGGGTTTGATTTGCTGTGTGTTAGGTGCAGCTGGTTTAAGAGACCTGTAAGCAAAAAGGAGAATCTATGTGAAGATCTCTAGAGGGGAAAGAACTTGTTGTAATTGTTGCAGTTCCAGAGACAAATTAATGGTTCAGGTCAGCCAACATCTTGTGGGCCTGTTAAGGGCTTGTGGTTTTACTTGAAGGCCAAAGGAAAACCCAAATAAGATATGACATAACTTCCATTTTGGGAACATCTCTCTATTTTCAATAAGGAGGATGAACTTTACAAAGACATTGGGTCTGAAGGGAATCAAATTAGGGGACTATTGCAATTTTCCAGGTAAAATATTATGCAGACTTAAATTGGAGTTTTGATAGTGTGTATTTATATATATATATATACATATATGTATATATGTATATATATATATATACAGTCTAGAGTTATTCCAGAGTCAGAGATGAATTATTCTAGAGTTAGAGACAAGAAGATTTTGTTATGTATCAGACAGGCAGAGGATGGTCACTACTACATCAATGGAAGAAATTGAATAGATGACAGAAAACATTAATGAATAACATAAAGAAAAATGTGGTTTAGAAAGATATGTTATTAAATTTGTTTTACTTATGTAGCACTTGAGATACCTTTTCTCATAAAACTAGGGGCATCAGTAGAGATTAGATTAAGGATCTTCAAGTTAGGAAAAGATGAATGGGCCTAATTCAAGTTTTAGAATTCGAACCATGGCCCAAATAACCTCCAACTTGGGAATTAATGCAATGTCCAAGGACAACTGTAAAATTAAAAGAGAAGAAGGCCAAGGGCAAAGCAATGATAAACTCTGTTATTTAAGGACTCAATGGAAGATGTTAAAGATAATGACTAGAGGAATAGGACCAAGAGAGGCAGTAAGGAACAAGAGGTATGATATCAGAGAAATCAAAGGACATGTTTTAGGAAAGGGAGAATGAACAATGATTTAAATTCTTCCTGTTGAACTTGAAACATGAAAATTGTTGGTAATACTGAAAGTGGTAATTTCAGTTGAATCATTGAAGGCAGAAGTCAGATACCTGTTGCTTAATGATGGGCAGAAAATTGTGAAAAATATGTAATGTATGTAGACATTTCTTTCAAGAAAATTTGACTTTAAAAGAAGTAGGTAGGATTGAAACTAGAAGAGAAAGTCAGGGTCAAATGATAAAGTTAAGGGAAGAATGTGACTGATACAATGAATGTTTCTGTTTTATTTTAAAGGTGGAAATCAATAGAACATTCTTCAAGGATAATACAGAGATTTTGGAGAAAAAGAATGTGGTTTACTCTACAGGTAAGAGCAAGGATGCATAAGGAAAACATTTGAGATGATAGGGAGGTACAACAGTGAGAGAATGGAGAGATATATGAAAGCTCATCAAGTCCATTGCAATAGAAATATAAGCAAGTTTGTTTCTCAATGTAAAGAAGAAACATTCCACATCTGATAGCTTCTGTATGACAGTGAGAGTGATATACAAAAGAAATTTTTAAATATTTTATTGATTTATTTATAAAATTTATATATTTAAAGTGTACAACATGATGTTTTGATATATGTATACACAGTGAAATGATTACTATGGTCAAGTTAATTAATACATCCATATGTTCACAAAGTTACTTTATTTGCAGGTGCTAAGAGCACCTGAATCTACTCTGAGTAAATTAATAGTATATAATATAGTATCATTATCAGTCATCATCCTATAGTTTGTATCTCGATACCTTATTCATTTTACACAACTGTAATTTTGTACACTTTGACCAACATCTTCTTATCTTCCCTACTTCCCCATGCTTAGTAACCACATTTCTACTCTTTGTGTCTACAATTCAACTTTTTTAGATTCTACATATAAGTGAGATCATGCAGTAATTTTCTTTGTGTCTGGTTTATTTTATATAGCATTATGCTACAGTCCATGGGGCTGCAAAGAGTCGGACACAACTGAGTGATTGAACAACAATATCTTGCAAACGTTCCAAATGTCAAAATCTTGACAGTGTTCCAAATGTCAGAATCTTCTTCTTTAAGGCTGAATAATATTTCATTACAGATATGTTCATAAATATATTCTATTTATGTATACATATTTCATTTATTATGTGTGTATCTGTGGTGTTGGAGAAAACTCTTGAGAGTCCCTTGGACTGCAAGGAGATCCAACCAGTCCATCCTAAAGGAGATCAGTCCTGGGTATTCATTGGAAGGACTGATGCTGAAGCTGAAAGTTCCAATATTTTGGCCACCTGATATGAAGAGCTGACTCATTGGAAAAGACCCTGATGCTGGGAGGGACTGGGGGCAGGAGGAGAAGGGGACGACAGAAGATAAGATGGCTGGATGGCATCACTGACTCGATGGACATGAGTTTGAGTAAACTCCAGGGGTTGGTGATGGACAGGGAGGCCTGGTGTGCTGCAATTCATGGAGTCGCAAAGAGTCGGACACAACTGAGCAACTAAACTGAACTGAACTGATGTGTAGGCTATTTCATTATATATATATATATATATATATATATATATATATATCACATCATATATATAATGTGTTGTCATATATATAATTATAAAATATTGTATAAACATGCATTGTATGTAATAAATATAATATATATTATATGTATAATATATATACATATATTTCTTTATCCACTTATCTATCAACTGATATTTAGGTTGTCTCCAAGCCCTGGCTATTATGAACAATGCCACAGTGAACATGGAAGTGCAATAATCTCTTCAAGGTACTCATTTCACTTCCCATGAAATCAATAAATCTTTTTATGGAAAGAAAGGAAGGAAGAAAAATAGACAGTATGAAGAGAATAAGGAAGTTGTAGTGTCTTCAAAGTCTGAAATTGTGAAAGATCAGATAGAAAAGAGAGATGACCACAGGTGGGATTGGGAGTGGGAGATAAAAAAGTAAGTATATCTAAGATCTAATACTTTGATCAAATCAATAAAACAGAGTTTTAGCATATCTTTTACAGAGAAAAGAAATAAATATGGAAATTTAAGATTTGGAATTTATACAAGAGAAGGCATTTAGGAAATTGAAGAAAGGATGAAAATAAGTAAGAAGCAGTAAAATAATGTGATAAATAATGCATTCTGGAATATATGATAGCCCAAGGGAAAGAGATATATCATTGCAAGAGTTTCATTTTTTTGTAGAAAGTAATAAAATTCTGAATAATTTTTAATAAATAAATTTAAAGTGAGAAAACGACAGTAAGAGTTGACTGGGAGATTACAAAAATACAGAATTAAATTGAATGACACAATAACACCATAATGGAAACAGTAAACACATTATAATCACTTGAGAATGGATTTGCCATGGTTTAGGAATGGAAATTACTCAGTAGAGTAAGCATTATAATTGAGATTATAATAGATATGAAATCACAGTGAAAGACATGAGAAATTACATTAATATGCATAAGAACAGCAAAAGAAAATTAAGTATGCATAAATTAATACCCAATTGACTCTTAAAAAGTATTACTATATAACTGCAAAAAATTCCCAGAAATTAAAAATAAAAGTAGATTCAGCTAAATAGGACATTTCAAATATCATGAAACTTAATACAGATCAATTTGTGCTGATGAATTCCTGGTTAATTTATTAAAATACCAAAAGGGAAAAATGAAAGGCATTAGGCATCTAGGCTGAAAATCAAGTTATCATCCAAGGAGAATAATTGCAACACAGGCCTCTCCAGATCAACTCCTAAGTCAGATGAAAATAGAGTGCTATATACAAAGTGCTGATGGAAAGAAAATGTAATCAACAATATTATACAAGCCAAGTTATTTTTTAAGTTAAATAAAAACAGAAGCAAATTATAAATATTCAGTGATTAAAGTATTCATCTTAATATAACCAATCATCAAATAAAATTCAACAATAGAAATATGAACTGACAAGCTGGGGACAAAATTAATGACAGGAGTCACTGTAACCATGTCTTTAAGCTTAAATAAAGAAAAGTAAGAGATTTTTCTTACTTATGTAAAGTACCACATAGGAATTATTTAGCATGTAATAAAGGATATAATAATTATAAACTCCTCAAAAATATTAACAATAAAATACAGATAATCAAATAATGAATCAAAACTTGAGGTAATAAACTTAAAAACAGAAGAGCTAGAACTGGAAATAATCAGAAATAATTAGATATAGTTCAATATTTAGTTGGCTAAATATCTGTCTTAATTATGATTGCAGAGTGGAATGTAAAAAGGTATAATCATTAAAAAACAAAAATGATGCAAAAGTCAAAATTGCTAGATGGGAAGAAGGGTGGGAAAAGGTGATTAATAATACTGTAACTGTGAAATGTGAAGTTGAACAATTAAAACCATATTGATTCATGTCTTTTAAATACTTTCATAATTTTTAGAAATATTTGCATAGATTTACCAAGCATATGTATATATATATACACATATATATGTACTTCTTTCATTTAACTCCAATTTGTTTACTATGAACAATTTAAACAACAGAGAATTTAAAGTAACTTATGGAAATGTGTGTAATACTATATTCACTGTAGTACAGCTATGTCTACAAAATTCCATCAATTTCTCTCTCTGTTGTTTAGGCAATTTCTCTCACCATTTCTACATCTACACCATATCCATACTTGCAAAAAAAAAAAGAAAAGAAACATCTAGAAAAATATTCCTATAATGATAAAAATAGCTTTGTTTTCTCTTCCAAGTAATGGAAATGTTAGTGACATTTTTGTGTGTTTGTACTTGTATTTCTTTAGTCATATGAATATTCAGAAAAGACTCTGATGCTGGGAGAGAATGAAGGCAAAAGAAGAGAGTGACAGAGGATGAGATGGTTAGATAGCATTGCCAACTTGATGGACATGGATTTGAGAAAACTCCAGAAGATAGTGGAGGACAGAGGAGCCTGGCGTGTGGAGTCCATGGGGTTGCAAAGAGTCAGACATGACTTAGTGACTGAAAAACAACAACAAAATGCATTTCTTATGTTTCTTTTCAAGTAGAAGCTATTATTTACCCCAAATCTCTTATTTCAGTGGTCTCTAACCTTTCTGGCTCAAGGGACCAACTTTGTGGATGACAATTTTTCCCAGACCTGGGGGAGGAGGGGGATGGTTTCAGGATGATTCAAGCACATTACTTTCATTGTGTACTTTTTTCTATTATTATTACATTGTGATATATAATGAACTAATTATATAACTCACTATAATGCAGAGTCAGTGCCAGGCTTGACCTTGTTTTTCTGGAACTAGACAATCCCAAACAGGAATGACTGGAGACAGTGACACCCAGAGTGTGTTGGTCTAGTATATTATCTGGATTTGGCTGCTGTCACTACAGAAAGCTCTGCTTCTCAAAGATAGGATGTTGGAAATGGAAGTAGACTTAGTGCTTTTGTGGCAGTCTCAGGATATTCTGACTTAGCTTTAATCTAGAACATATGGAGATTTGAAGTTGTCTCAAACACACTTTTAAGGATACTGTCATTTGTGACCTCAAGCAGTTGATCCTCTTCTAGCATGGACAAAGTTGATTCACCTGGCTTATTCACAAATAGGTCATGGATCCATTCCTTCCCAGTTTGGGGATCTTTTGTGATTGGGAAGTAATGCTCAAACTCTTTTGAAAGCTGAGGTAGGTGATCATGAACCAGCTGGAAGAAAGAAGGCCCTTGGCTCAGTCCCTTTTAAAATCTCCACCAATGTCTGAATCATGTCAAAATTCAGAATGTTCACTTATCACCCCCATAATTCTGGTTTGGCTTTGAATGCAGCCACTTTATCTCAGATTTGAATACAGTTGTCATCTTCCCATGATGTGACAGACTGAGTTAGTTGAACAGGTTGAATATGTCACACAAGTAAATTTTGCTATCCATTCTGTGTCACTGAAATACCCTGCCAATGGTGACTGTTTTTCTAAAAGGAATCTCTGGAGCAGCTCTCATAACTCAAAAACTCTGGCCTTTCTATGTATGAGAAGACATATGTGCTCTGTGTCCATCTCCTAACAGAGCTGCACAAAGACATGAGTTTTGAGCATGCACCATAATGTGGCTTATGATTTTAATCATATCCAACAAAATATTGTAAAGTTCAGGTGACATTTTTCAGTTAGCCAGCATTTCTCTATGGATGACACAGAGTGTCGATTCCCATTCAGAAGCTACCTTTTTGACCTGAGTAGCAAAACCAGAAAGCCACCCAGTCATCACAACCATTCTGTTCATACATATATCGACATAGAATGACCATTTCAGTTTTCCTGATATGTAAATATTCAAGACTTGAATGGTTCCGCAGCTGTGGTATTGGTTGGCAACAAAAATGCACGTGACATATCCTTTTGCACATTCTCCTGAAGATACATCACACAAAACAAAGCATTATTGTGCTGTTGTCAACACTGGTAGACTCATCAGCCTGGACTGCACACCACAGTGGCCCAATCCTCTCTAGCAACTGTGTCTCAATATCCTCTGCTATTTCATCAGTTCATCTAGTTATGGTCCTAGCTGAAAGAGGAACCCATGCCATCTTTTGAACTGCAGCCTCTCCTTAAAGTTCATGGCAAATCTCCTTAGCAGCAGACAGGATCAACTCTTCACCAATAGCAAAGGATTTCTTAGTTTCAGCAATGTGATTATCTGCTAAGAATAACGCTGTCAATGCAGACACATTTAATGAAGTGGTGGCCTTCAAAATCGCTTCTATTCTTCACATTCACATTTTTGTTTTTAAAATCCAAAGACTTGTCTTTTAATACAGGGTGCTTGTCTCCATATGGCAAAGCAGTTTTGAAGGTTTCATGGCTTCATTGGATAGCCAGTTGCCACATATTTTACAAAGCAGACTTGAAGAATGTGAATCACTTCTTGCAATGGACCCATAATTAAAGTGGGATTCTTGATATTTTATTTTAAATACAGCTTTCTTTTTTATTTGGCAGTCAGAGTCTTCTGTATTCTTCCTGTTGAACCTTTCCCCCTTTTCAAAAATGCTCTCCTGTGACATTTATTTTTTACTCATTTTGGTTAGGGTTAACTTGTGGGCTTAACAAAAATGTGATCGAGACAAGTGCTCAGTGCAAAAAAGAGGCACAGATGGAAGTGGTCAATAAAATAATGGGCAGGTCATGAGCAGATTAAGGTGTCAGATTCTAACTTAAAGCCTGCCACCGGATGCAGCTTTATTGTCATTTGCCCTCACTGATAAGAGTTTTGATATGTCTGTAAACAATTGATTTATTATTGCCTCTGTGCAATCAAACCTCTCTGCTAATGATGATTTGTTTTTGCAGCCACTCCCTAGTTCTTGCATCACTGCCTCAGCTCCACGCAGTTCCTCAGGCCTTAGATTTTCATAAGAAGTGCACAACTTAGATCCTGAGCATGCTCAGTTCACAGTAGTGTTTGCACTCCTATGAGAATCTAATGCCACCACTGATCTGACAGGAGGTGGAGCTCAAGTGGTAATGCAAGCAATGGGGAATATCAGCTGAAGCTTCACTCACTCACCCACTGCTCACCTCCTGCTGTGTGGTCCAGTTCCTAACAGGCCATGGACCAGTACCAGGGTTGAAGACCCTCCTCTTATTCAATTTTAAATCTTTAAATATAAACTAAATAAATGTTATTAACTTAAAATCTCCATTAATATACATAAAAGTTTTCCACTACTTTTGATAAATCTGACATATTTCAAACATCAAATATCTAAAAATCACAGAACAGAGGACACAACATGTAGTACATATGATTCTGGATATAGAAGTAAATTTTTGTATTTAATACTTGGTATCCAGATGTGAAAAATAATTTTATAAAGAACATATGGGAAACAGAAAGTTGGTATTGATAATGCAACATAAGAAGGAAAATGTTAAGAAATCAATGAGTAATTATATTTCTAATTTTTATTATTTTTCATTTTTAAGGAGATATTATTGCTACACAATTATGCTACAGGTGAACAATATAGTGATTTACAATTTTTAAAGGTTACATTTCAAGTATATTTATTATAAAACATTGGCTCTATTACCTGTGTAATACAATACATCCTTGTAGCTTATTTTATACCCAGTAGTTTTTAACTCTTACTCCCCTATCCCTTTATTGCCCTTGCCTCTTTCCCTCTACCTGCTGGTAATCACTAGTTCATCCTCTAAATCTGTGTCTATTTATTTTTCTACTTTCACTAGCTTTTTTATTATTTAGGCTCCACATATAAGTGATAATATATAGTATTTCTCTTTCTCTGTCAGATTTATTTCACTAAGCATAATATATTCTAGGTTTACCCATGTTGTTGCAAATAGTAAAATGTCATCTTTTTAAGGCTAATACTTCTGTCTCTCTCTATATATATACACATACATATATATATATCTACACACACATATAATGTGTGTATCACATATGTATATATGCATGTACATAATAATATATTATTCCCCTATGTGTGTGTGTGTGTGTGTGTGTGTGTGTGTGTGTGTGTATGTATGGTACTGGTACTGGTTAGTCAGTTGTGTCTGACACTTTGTGGCCACATGGACAGTAGCCTGCCAGGCTCCTCTCCTCTGTCCATGGAATTTTCCAGGCAAGAATACTGGAGTGGGTAGCATTCCCTTCTACAGGGGATCTTCCTGACACCGTGATGGAACTAATGTTTCCTGCATTGCAGGGAGTTTCTTTGCTGTCTGAGCCACTAGTGGTACTGGTGTATATAAGCCTATTCCCCTATATATGTGTATATATGTATATGTATATATTATTGCTGCTGCTGCTGCTAAGTCGCTTCAGTCGTGTCCGACTCTGTGTGACCCCATAGACGGCAGACCACCAGGCTCCCCCATCCCTGGGATTCTCCAGGCAAGAACACTGGAGTGGGTTGCCATTTCCCTCTCCAATGCATGCAAGTGAAAAGTGAAAGTGAAGTCCCTCAGTTGTGTCCGCCTTGTAGCAACCCCATAGACTTTAGCCCACCAGGCTCCTCCATCCATGGGATTTTCCAGGCAAGAGTACTGGAGTGGGTTGCCATTGCCTTCTCAGATATATTAGTATTAGATTATTTATATTATAAATATTGTATTATTGATTATGTCTATATTGTATTCAATTATATATCATATTATTATATATGCATATATAATACATCTACTCTCATACTACTCATATATATATACACATGTGTGTGTGTGTGTGTGTGTTAGTCGCTCAGTCATGTCTGACTCTTTGTGACCTCATGGACTGTGACTCACCAGGCTCCTCTGCTCATGGAATTCTCTAGGAAAGAATACTGGAGTGGGTTGCCATTCCCTTCTCCAGGGAATCTTCCCAATCCAGGGATTGAACCCAGGTCTGTGGCATTGCTGTCAGATTCTTTACCATCTGAGCCACCAGGGAAACCCCATACACATATACACATATGTGTATATATGTGCACGCATACCACATTCTCTTTATCCATTCATTTATTGATGTATACCTAGCCTTCTTCCACACCTTGGCTATAGTAAATAATACTGATATGGATATTGGGATATATATATATATATACATATACATATATATATTTTCAAATCAGTGCTTTCATTTTCTTTAGATATATTCTCAAGAGTGGAACTGCTGCATGTTATAGTAGTTCTAATTTTAGTCTTTTGAGTATCCTTCATAAATTTTCCACAGTGGTTGCACCAATTTACATTTCCATCAACAGTGTAAAAGGGACCCTTATTCTGCACATCCTCTGTAATATTTGTTGTTTGTGGTCTTTTTGATGATAGCTATTCTGACAGGAGTGATGTGATAACTCATTGTGGTTTTGATTTCCATTTCTCTGATGATTAGCAATGTTGAGCATTTTTTAAAGTGCCCATTGGCCATCTGCATGTCTTCTTTGGAGAAATGCCTCTCCAGGTCTTCGACAAATTTTTTAATGAATTGTTTGATATTTTTACTCAATATCATGAGGTGTATGAACTGTTCATATACTTTGGATATGTAATTCCTTATCAGTCATATTGCTTTTAAATATTTTTTTCCCATTCAGTAGCTTGTGTTTTCATGTCAATGGTTTACTTTGCTCTGGAAAATCTCTAAGTTTAATTAAATCCCATTTGCTAAATTTTGCTTTTGTTCCTTTTGTCTTACACAGATCCAAAAAACAAACAAACAACAACAACAGCAACAACAAATTTGTATGATTTATGCATTCTGCCTATGTTTCCTTCTAGGAGTTTTCATGTTTCACATCTTACATTTAGGCCTTTAATCTATCAATATTTTAATTTTTGAATTGGTTATGAGGAAATGCCCTAATATCATTGGTTTAAATATAACAGTCAAGTTTTCCCAGTATCACTTATTGAAGACACTATCTTTTCTGTTTTATAATCTTGCTTCCTTTGTCAGTAATTAATTGTGTGTGGTTTTATTTCTGAGCTCTCCAATGATATACATGTCTATTTCTGTGCCAGTGTATACTTTTTTTTTATTTTTAATTGTACCTTTGTAGCATAATCTGGTCAGGGAGTAAGATTCCTCCAATTCTGTTCTTCTTGTTCAAGGTTGTTCCCTCTTTGGAATTGTGTTTCCATACAGATTTTAGGACTTATTAAAGCTCTTTGGAAAATGCCTTTTGTATTTTGATAGAGACTGTATTGCCTCAAGTAGTATGGCTATTTTAACAACATAATTTTTTCCATTTAGTGAATAGTATATCTTTCCATATGTGTTGTCTTGAATTACTTTCATCAGTGACTTATAGTTTTTTGAGTATGAATCTTTTATCTCCTCAGGTAGGTTTATTCCTGAGTATTTTATCCTTTATTATATAATTGGAATTGTAATTGTCTTCTTTATTTCACTTTCTGATAGTTCATTTTTAGTGTATAGAAATACAACAGGGTTCTGTATATTAATTCTGTATCCTGTAACTTTACTTAGTTAGTAATTGGGTAATCAGTAATAATTTTTTGAGATGTATTTAGGATTTTCTAAGTATAGTATCATGTCATCTATAAACAGTAATGGTTTATTTCTTCCTTCCCAATTTGGATGCATTTTATTTATTTTTCTTGTCTAATTGTTCTGACTAGAACATCCAATACTGTGTTGAATAAAAGTGGCCAGAATAGGCATCTTTGTCTTGCTCCTGATCTTAGGGGAAATGCTTTCAGTTTTTTTCACAGTTATCTGTGGGATTAACATATTTGGCCCTTACCATGTTGAAGTATACCCACTATATCCACTTTCTGGAAGGTCTCTATCATAAATAAATGCTGAATTTTGTCAAAACCTTTTTCTGAATCTACAGAGATGATCATATGGTTTTCATTCTTCAATTTGTTCATGTGGTGCATCACATTGATTGAGCTTCAGATAGTGAACCATCTTTGTGTCCCTGGGATAAATCCCACTTGATTATCATGTATGATTATTTTAATGTATTATTGAATTAAATTTGTTAATATTTTGTTGAGGGTCTATGTTCATCAGTGATACTGGCCAGCAATTATCTTTATTATGATATTTTTCTCCAGTTTCGTAATCAGGGTAGTTTTATTTTCATAGAATGAGTGTGGAAGTCTTTCTTCCTCTGTAATTTTCTGGAATAATTTGAGAATGATGGGTATTATTTGTACTCTAAATATTTGGTAGAATTCACCTGTGAAACCATCTAGCTCTGAACTTTTGTTTCTTGGGAGTTTTTTTAATTACTGATTAATTTTCATTGCTGGCATATGGTTCATTCATATTTTTTATTTCTTCCTGTTTCAGTATTGGGAGATTGTTCATTTGTAGAATTTGTCTATTTCTTTTAGATAGTCCATTGTATTGATATTTAATTGTTTCTAGTAATCTCATGATCCTTTGTTTCCTATAGCGTCAGTTGTTACTTGTACTTTTCTCCTTCGTAATTTTTTATTTTATTGATATGGGCCCTCTCTATTGATTGATTAGTCTGGCTAAAGTTTTATCAATTTTGTTTCTCTTTTTAATGAACCAACTGTTAGTTTCATTGATCTTTTCTGTTTTCTTTGTCTCTATTTCATTTATTTCAGCTCTGATCTTAATGATTTATTTTCTTCTACTAAATCTTAGCTTTGTTCTTGTTTTTCTAACATCTTTAGGTGTAAGGTTAGGTTGTTATGTGAGATTTTTCTTGTTTCCTAAAGTGAGCTTGTATTACTCTAAACTTTCCTCTTAAATCTGGTTTTGCTGTGTCCCATAGATTTTGGATCATGGTGTTTTGTTTTCAGTTGTCTTCATTTATATTTGATTTTCTATTGGATTTCTTCAGTGAACCATTGATCACGTATAGTATATTATTTTTAGCCTTCATGTGTTAGCATTTTTTGCAGGTTTCTTTGTAATTGGTTTCTAGTCTCTTAGTGTTCTAGTCACTAATGAAGCTTGATATTATTTCAATTTTCTTAAATTTACAGATGTTTGTTTTGTGGCCTAGTAGGGCTTCCCTTGGAGAGGGAAATGGCAACCCACTCCAGTGTTCTTGCCTGGAGAATCCCAGGGACGGGGGAGCCTGGTGGGCTGCCGTCTATGGGGTCACACAGAGTCGGACACGACTGAAGCGACTCAGCAGCAGCAGCAGCAGCAGCAGGGCTGTCCCTTGTGGCTCAGCTGGTAAAGAATCTGCCTGCAATGCGGGAGATCTGGGTTCAATTCCTGGGTTGGGAAGATCCCCTGGAGAAGGGAAAGGCTACCCACTCCAGCATTCTGGTCTGGAGAATTCCATGAACTGTGTAGTCCATGGGGTCACAGTCAGACATGATTGATTGACTTTCACTTTGAAGACTTCATGTGGTTTCCCAGGTGGAGCTTGTGGTAAAGAGCCTGTGTGCCAACACAGGAGACTTTAGAAATGCAGGTTGTTCCCTGGGTCAGGAAGATTCCCCTGGAGGAGAGCACAGCTATCCACTCCAGTATTCTTGCCTAGAGAATCCCATGAACATTCTATCGCCATACCACCCTGAACACACCTGACTTCATCTTGGAAGCTAAGCAGGGTTGTGCCTGGTTAGTACTTGGATGAGAGAATCCCATGGACAGAGAAGCCTGGTGCACTATGGTTCATACGGTTGCAAAGAGTCAGACATGACTGATACAACCTAGTACTGCACAGCATAGCACATGTGACTTATACTGCAATATGTTTCATGTGCACCTGAAAAATAATGTGTGTTCTCCTTTTGAAGGCAGTGTTCTATATATCAATTAAGTACATCTGGTCTAATGTGTCATTTAAGATCAGTGTTTCCTTATTAATTTTCTGACTGGATGATCGATCTATTAATGTAAGTGGGCTTTTAAAGTCTACTACTATTTTTGTGTTATAGCCAACTTCTCTTTTTATGTCTGTTTATGTTTTCTTTATGTACTTAGGTGGTTCTATGTTGGGTGCACAGATATTTACAATTGATCTTTCTTCTTCTTGGAATGATTCCTTGATCGTTATATAATGTCCTTCTTGTCTTTTGTAATAGTCTATTTTAAAGTCTATTTCATTTGGTATAATTATTGATAAATTGGCCTTTAAAATCTCTATTTGAATGAAATAACTTTTTCCATCCCATCTATTTCAGTCTGCATTGTTTTAGATCTAAAGTGAGTCTCCTGTAGGTAGTATATATATGTCTTTTGTTTATCTATTTTGTATCAAATAAACTATGACTTTATTATTCAATTGTAGGAATTCTTTTTAAAACTTTATTTATTTATTTTTGACTGTGCTGAGTCTTCATTGCAACACAGGCTTTTCCCTTATTGTGGCAAGTGGGAGCTGCTGTTTAGTTGCAGCAAGTGGGCATCCTGTTGCCATGGTGTCTCTTGTTGCAGAGCATAGGCTCTAGGGTGCTCAGACTTCAGTAGGTGTGGCACATGAGATAAGTAGTTGCAGCTTTCAGGCTCTAGGGCATAGGATCAATAGTTGTGGTGCACAGACTTAGATGTTCCATGGCTTGTGGGATCCTTCCAGATCAGGTATCAAACCTATGTCTCCTGCATTGGTAAGCAGATTCTTTATCACTGAGCCACCAAGAAAACCCCGGGATCTTGTTTTTGAGTCCATTCAGCCACTCTGTCTTTTGTTTGGAGCATTTAGAACATTTATATTTAAAGTAATCATTGATATATATGTACTTATTGCCATTATGCTAGCTGTCTTTTGGATTAGTTTTGAGGTTATTCTTTATTCCTTTTTCTTCTTTTTGTCTCTTATGATTTGATGTCTATCTTTATTAGCATCTTTGAATTCCTTCTGTATTTTGTGGGTATATTTACTGTTTTTCTTTTATTTGTGGCTATCATGAAGTTTATATAGGTGATCAACCTATACAGGGTTATTTTCAATTGGTGGTCTCTTAATTTCAAACATATTTTAATGCACCTACATTTTTACCTTCTTCCTCTTGTAGTTACTGATGCTGACACCATGTTTTACATCTAATTATTTTGTCTATCCCTCAACTGCTTATTGTGAATAAAGATGATTTTATTACCTTTGCCTTTTAATGTTCTCACTACCTTTGTAAATGGGTGATTTACTATTTTTACTGTATATTTGCCTTTACTGATGAGATTTTCTTTGAGTATTTTCATGTGCTTAGTTGTGGCCTTTTATGTTATTGTGGTCTTCCCTTGTGGCTGAAGGTAGAAAAACCTACCTCAATACAGGAGATCTTGGTTCTATTTCTGAGTCAAGAAAACCCCCTGGAGAAGAGAATGGCTACCCACTCTAGTATTCTTGCCTGGAGGATTCCATGGACAGAGAAGCCTGGCAGGCCACAGTCCATAGGGTTGCAGAAGATTTGGACATGGCTTAGCCACTAAACCACAAAAACATGGCATAAAAGTTACCCAGTTTCTTCCTCTACCTCTATTATTATATTCTCCATTAATCTTTATGTTTTCTGATATTTTTATATGGTATATAAAAATTATGAAGGAAACATTTCCACAAGGATGATTTTTTTTCATGGAACATGAGTGTTTTCATTAAAATCACCCATCTCCAAATGTTCTTATAAACATCTTTCATATATGCATTTAATTTTATTTAAAATATTCAAAGGATCCCAAAACTTTATTATAGTTTGTACCTAATATCAATAAATTGAATTTGTTATCTTTCTGTTATTAATTCTATTTTTATCATTGTTCAAAAAAAAATGAATAAATTTTTGTCAAGTTCAAGTAAGAAATTATAAGTTTTATTTTCTATGTAATTTGAGGAAAATAGTGCTTTTATTTTCTCTCACACAAGGCTTGTTATTATTTTTTATGTAAATTCTTATTTCTCAGGACTTGGGCTTTTATAACATGACTTTCTTATTTTTGTTTTCTTTATTTTTATTAGTCTCTTGCTTAACTGGAGTAATTATAAGACTTGTTTTTCAAAGAATACAGGACAGCTATTTATACTTTGAGACTTGAATATCTGAAAATTCCATTTAGTTGTCTTCACACGTAAATGATAACTTGGCAAGATGTGGAATTCTGAAGTCACAAATTCTTTTCAAATTTTCTGATGGTTCATTACCTTTTATTCCCTAGTATTTTAAAAGAGAAATATGATCCAACTTCTTTTTTCTAGACTCATATCTTATAAAACTCTTGGGGTTAAAATGGATGAGATTAGGGTGAAGATCAAGTCACTGGTCAAGATTGCTTCCATTTACTTTGCTTAAAGTTATACTTCTTCTCAAGAAGATTAATCACATTTAAAGCCATGAGAGACCTTCTAAAATCTGTTTATGTCAACAATAAACAATTTCAGAAAGTTGCCACTGTTTGGATAACATTCTCAATTGGCTTCTATCACAAATAGATTTTTCCCTTTATCTTCACATTTCTTAAGTAGGAACTAACGCCTGAGGTGGCAGTCAGATATGTATTATTAAGCCTTTTACTTCCTAGAAAATTTCAAGAATATTTTCTACATTAAATTCAGTAATAAATGCTTATTTCATATTATTAAATATGCATTATTGTTTCTTAAAGAAACATTTGACAAATGACAAGGGCCTGCAATTTTAAACCTTGTTAAGTACAGGTGATGTGATTCTGCAGTGTATTAATAAACATATTCATTATGAACAATCTTCTATTGGTAATAGTTTTTATAGACAGTAGTAGGATCTTTATAATTTTCTTCATAGATTGCTTTAAAAAAAAGCACCTGTGCTTTTAATAGGAGAATTCCTGATGCTATTTCCTCTAACAAGAACCACTAACTGGGAGATCATGTTGACTTAAAACAAATAGACTGCTGATTATTTTTCCAATAAAAATAAGTCTATTGGTATCAGCAGCAGATTGCAATTTGGGGTCTGCAATGATGGCCAGCTATGTATAAGTCTCAGTACAGCAAAGACAGGAAAACTCTTTTAAAGGTGGGTAAAGGATATTGGGAGGACTATAGTAAGCAAAGAGTCCATTAGAAGAATTGAGAGCATTTTGATTGTCTGAGTTGTCACTGTCTTTCATGGATTGAGTCTGCCAAGAAAGAAAAGAAAGTCC
Source organism: Odocoileus virginianus (assembly GCF_023699985.2). Lineage (NCBI taxonomy): Eukaryota > Metazoa > Chordata > Mammalia > Artiodactyla > Cervidae > Odocoileus > Odocoileus virginianus. Next base: position 54,194,237 of record NC_069675.1, on the reverse strand, counting down.
TTTCCTGTTGGGCTTTGCTATTGTCATATGGCCTGAGAGTTCCCCTTTCTGGCCTCCTGACTATTTTAATGACTTCTACTTATTAATCTTTATATTTCTCCATCTTTGATCAAGATCTTTCTCTGAAAGTCCCTCTGATCAAGAGTCAGGTTTTCTGGTTTCAGCAGCTTATTTTACCCTCAAAGTCAGGAAGAACCTTTCTGGATGTAGTATCCCATGTCAGAGGGAAAGCACACTGAAAACTATTGAGATCATACTTGAGTAACAAAGAGGAGTAGGAAGAAGAACTCACAGCACTTTCTATCTAAAGTCCATATGTTTTAAATTATAGACATTGGAGATCACTCAAAGCTTTGTCGTCATCAAAGGTTTGGCAGGCAAACTTCCAATGCACCTGGCTCAGATGTCTTAGGAAAGCTGTCTCAACATGTCAGCCACTTCAATTCTGGGAAGTCTTTACTTTAGATCACCAGTTGATGTGAGGGTACAGTCAGTGTTGGGTATGGGTATTTAGGAGTGTCCTATGAATCCAGAAAGTGTCTATTCCCTGGAAAGCGGTGGTACAAATGTTGGTTAGCAGTACCAGACGGGGCCTTTTCAGGAAGGTTGAAGGGAATCCTTTTGTATATACATGTAATTTTTTTTTTAATATATGAGATCTTCATGGTGCAAGGTACAAGGAGGTGGTTGTTATTTAGTTGTTAAGTCATATCTGACTCTGCAACCCCACGGACTGCAGCATGACAGTTTCTCTGTCCTCCACTAACTGCCAAAGTTTGCTCAGATTCATGATCATTGAGTCAGTGATGCTATCTAACCATCCAATCCTCTTCTGCCCCTTTCTCCTTTTGCTGTCAACCTTTCCCAGCATCAGAGTCTTTTCCAATGACACATCTCTTCGCATCAGGTGGCCAAAGTGTTGGAGCTTCAGCTTCAGCAACAGTCTTTCCAATGAATGTTCAAGGTTGATTTCCTTTAGGGTTGATGGGTTTGAGTCCTTGCAGTCTGAAGGGACTCTTAAGAATCTTCTCTTGCATCACAATTTGAAAGCAGCAACTGTTTGGTATTCAAATTTCTTAATGGTCCAACTCTTCTTTATAGTCCATCCATACATAACTACTGGAAAAACCGTAGCTTTGACTTTCTGAACCTTTGTCAGCAAAGTGATGTCTTTGCTTTTTAATATGCTGTCTACGTTTGTTATAGATTTTCTTCCAAGGAGCAAGTGTCTTTTAATTTTATGGCTACAGTCACTGTCTGCAGTGATTTTAGAGACCAAGAAAATAAAATCTGTCAGTCCTTCCATTTTTTCCCCTTCTATTTGCCATGAATTGATGAGACCAGATGTGATGATCTTACTTTTTTTAATGCTGAGTTTCAAGTCAGCTTTTTCACTTCCCCCTTTCACCCTCATCAGTAGGCTCTTCAGTTCCTTTCCATTTTCTGCCAACAGAGTGACACCACCTGCATATCTGAAGTTGTTGATACTTCTCTTTAGCCACAGAAGAGGCAGTAGCCTGTGCAAAAGAAAAATTTCTGTATGTGAAACACAGACCATGACAAAAACATAAATATTCTTTGATTTTTATATCCAAAAACATATTTATATAGACAAAGAATACTGTATGAAATCTATCTGCCAGAACTTAAATTAGGCCATTAAAATGCCCAGTAAATGTAGTAACAGACTTCCTTGGTTTGTCTGTTTAACAAATGGGACAAGTAAGGTAGGCACTTTTTGCAACCTTGTTAACATTTTCCCACCAATTTGACTCATGAATGCCTTCATTTTGTCAATAGACAAATAGTTCAATGCATGTACAGTGGGGAAGAGTGGGTTTTTTTTTTTTTTTTTTTTTTTAGGTTTTCATTCTTTATTTATAACAAATATTCCATGTCCTGGATCCTCTTCAGTCAGAAGTTCTTTGAGACGATGCCGTCAGCCTTGGCCAGCCGGAAAATGGAGTCATCTGACTCGCCCATCCTGCGAATGGCCCCGCAGATAGTGTAGGTTTTAAACTGGCCGTTGAACCTGCCTGTCACCTTGTCAACCTTGGCCATGTTCATCTGGATGGACGTGTGGTCCTTGGCTCCGATGATACGGTTGCTGGTGGAGCATTTCCGCGGCACATACAGGTCCACGAACTCACCAGCGTCGTTCTGCGTGTTGAGCGAGCGTCTCAGGCCCCGCACCGTCCCCTTTGCCCGGACGCCGGCTGCACGACCGCAGGAGAGTGGGAATTTTTAAAGTCTGTGGCAGGACTGAGTTGTTATTTGGTTCAGATTTGGTAAATGGGAATCCCACAATCATTTGCTCAATAGCTTTAAACAAAAAGGCAGTGGAAGTAATGGTTCTAACAAGGCAAGTAAATCCATGCCGGAGTCCAGTTGCTATAATAACTTTTTGGCTATAACACCGTATATAGGTAATTGGTGACCTCTGTTTTTGAGTGAATATCCTGGGGACAAACACTTTTTTATATATAGAAAGGCAAAAGGAAATCTGATAATTTGGATACTCAAGGGCAGGTGGGTTCATTAAATTCTCCTTTAAGTTGTTATAGGCTGTGTCATCCAGTTCTCTCTATAAACATTGGATTGGTATTGTTATTATTTAGTGAAAAATGCATAAATTTAGCTACAAGAGAAATTTGGAATCTATTTTTTGCAATAACCAACTCACCTGAGAAAAACTAAGAGTTGGTGCTTTGTTTGGGGTTTGGAGAAACTTAGGACACCATGAAGTATATCTGAACCTAGGTGAAGCCCTTGTTTTGACATCAGATTCCCTAAACATTGAACTTGGTTTTGGGAAAACAGCAGTTTTGGGGACAATCGTATCCACTGAAGACCAAAAGCTTTAGCAAGTGGATGCTGTCTTCAGGTTAGGAGATGAGGTGAGCAAAGAAGCAAATCATCCACATACTGCAACACAGTAGAACTTATAGGGCACTTATTAACACCAAGCTCAGCCTTCAAGATTTATAAGAAATAAGAACTCCAAGTAAAATCTTGAGTCATTATTGTCCCAGTGAATTATTTTTCTTCCCAAGTGAAGGCAAAAAAAACATCTGTTAGCTTCCTCAACTGGAATACTGAAGAATGCACCATATAAATCTATTGCAGTAAAGAATTCACTTCTGATAGAAGTGGACACTAGTAATGCATTGAGAGATAACAATGTTTTTTTTTGTTGTTGTTATTACAATGTTGTTTATTACTCAGAGGTCCTGAACAAACTCTACCTTCAGTCCTTAGGTTTTCTTACTGGTTTAATAGGACTATTTTACCAGACATTGTTAAAATAAAACTATTGCAGATATTAAGTCCTTGAGCCTTATAATCTATTACGGGCTTTAAATCTTGAAGTTCTTCCTCATTTATGGGATAGTGATTGGTTCTAGGAAGAGATTTTGAGAGATCTATTTCAACACTGATGAGAAGTACACTGAATTTTGTCAATATCAGTTGGAGATTTTATCCATAAGAAGGATGGTGGCTGAATCAATAGAGCCAAATAATCAGTGTTTCCAGAATCAGCTCTACTATACTCAGGGACAGAGAAAATAAAAGATGTCGAAAGGTCATTTGATGCACCTGGTTGGTCGCTTTGCTACAGTTGACCCTTGAACAACATAGTGGCTAGGGGCTGTGAATTTCTGAACTGCTAAAAAATTGAGACAAACTTTACAGTCAGAGTTAACCAACTCAGAATCACCGCTACAGTGCTTATTTAGGAAAACTTCAGCATGTAAGTGGGCCCAGGCAGTACAGACCAGTGTTGTTCAAGGGTCAAGTGCATTGCAAAATTTTAGAATTATATCCCCCTTTCAAGAATAAGAAATTCCAGTATGATACTTTCCTAAGAAGTCTTTGCCTAATAAATGGACAGTGGCTGAGGAGCAAAAGACAAAAGGATTCATATGTTTCAAAGGGTTTAATAAAAGGAGCTAGGTTCAGAGACAGAAACCTTTTGAGGTCCATTAAAGATCCCACTATTTGAACTTGCAGTACTCTGAGGCAAGGGCTGCTTTATGTTAGTGGGTTGAGCTCTTAGAGTGGATCCAGTGTCAATTAGGACAGCACAGCTATAACGAACAGCCCAGTTCCCAGGGAGTCAGGCCAAAGGCTTAACAGTGCAGTTCCAATAGAACAGCCCTTATTCTGAAAGGAACCAAGCGAAAGCCTGCACTGGCACCCTTTCAGTGAAACAGCCCCTGTTCCAAAAGAAATTGGCCCGAAAGCTAGCAGAGTTCCAATTGAAACAGCCTGGTTTCAAAATACTATCAGGCTGAAGTGCCAAACAACTACTTGCAGACAGAACAAAGCTTAAACAAAAAACATGGAGCCTTAAAATGTATCCCAAACAAAACCTAGGAGAACTTCAAAACATAAAGAAGGCAGAAGCTCAGATTCAAAAAAGACTTACCTTCAAACCCCAGGGTTGACAGAAAAGCAGTGTGCACTAATGGACTAAATGTTGACCTCTGTACTCACCAGCCTCAGAGTCACTGAATGTCTTCTCTGGACCCCCATGCATGCCACAGAAATTACCGAAAATAAATATATTTCCAGTTATTTCTCCAGTACAAACAGGCTTTTCAGTATCAGCAAAGAATTGCAATTCAGGGCCTGCAACCATGGTGAGCGACGTGTAAGTCCCAGCACAGCAAGGAGAAAATAATTCTTTTAAAGAGGAGAAAAGGAAATTAGGAGGGCTGAAGTAAACAGAGCTCATTGAAAGAGTAGAGATTCAAAAAAAAGTAGTGCCTTTTTAAAAATTTTAATTTAAGAAAAATTTTAAATTGGAAGACAATTGCCACTATGTTGTGTTGGTTTCTGCCATACTGCAAAGTGAATCAGCTACAAGTATACATATACCTCCTCCATTGTGAGCCTCCTCCTTATCCCGCCATCCCACCCCTTTAGGCCTTCACTGAGCGTGAAGCTGGGCTCCCTGTGTTATGCCACAGTTTACTTCTAGTTATCTGTTTTACACATGGTAGTGTAGATATATCAATGCTAGTCTCTCAATTCATCCACCCTCTCCTTCCCGCACAGTGTCCTCAAGAACATTTTCTATGTCTGCATCCTCATTCCTGTCCTGTAAACAGGTTCATCAGTACCTTTCTTGTAGATTACATATGTATGCATCAGTACATGATATTTCTTTTTCTCTTTCTGACTTACTTCACCCTGCTCTAGGTTCAGCCACCTCACTCCAATGTTCATTTTTATGGCTAAGTAACATTTACTTGTGGGCTTCCCTGGTGGCTCAGTGGAAAAGTATCTGCCTACAATGCAGAGACACAGGAGACACAGATTCAGTCCCTGTGTCAGAATGATCTCCTGGAGGAGAGCATGGCAACCCAATCCAGTATTCTTGCCTAGAGAAATCCATGGACTGAAAAGCCTGGAGGGCTACAGTCGATAGGGTTACAAAGAGGTAGTTATGACTTAAGCATCTGAACAGGCAGACATGTAATATTCCATTCCATTCTATTTTATATATGTACCATAACTTCTGTAAATAGTGCCGCAGTGAACATAGGGGTACGTGTGTCTTTTTGAATCATATTTTTTTTTTCAGGCTATATGCCCAGTGGTGAGATTGCTGAGCTTATGGCAGTTTTATTCCTAGTTTTTAAGGGATATTCATACTGTTCTCCATAGTGGCTGTAGCAATTTACATTCCTACCAATAGTGCAAGAGGATTTCCTTTTCTCCAAATTCTCTCCACCGTTTGTTTTTAGGTTTTTTGGTGATGGCCATTCTGACTGGAACCAGTCTGTTGTTCCATGTCCAGTTCTAACTCTTGCTTCCTGACCTGCATACAGGTTTCTCAAGAGGTAAGTCAGGTGGTCTGGTATTCCCATCTCCTTCAGAATTTTCCACAGTTTCTTGTGATCCACACAGTCAAAGGCTTTGGCATAGTCAATAAAGCAGAAATAGATGTTTTTTTGGAACTCTCTTGATTTTTCAATGATCCAGTGAAAGTTGGCAAATTGATCTCTGGTTCCTCTGTCTTTTCTAAATCCAGCTTGTACCTCTGGAAGTTCACAGTTCATGTTTTGCTGAAGCCTGGCTTGGAGAATTTTGAGCATTACCTTACTAGCGTGTGAGATGAGTGCAATTGTGCGGTAGTTTGAGCATTCTTTGGGATTAGAATGAAAACTGACCTTTTCCAGTCCTGTGGCCACAGCTGAGTTTTCCTAATTTGCTGACATATTGACTGCAGCACTTTCACAGCATCATCATTTAGGATTTGAAATAGCTCAACTGGAATTCCACCTCCACTAACTTTGTTCATAGTGATGCTTCCTAAGGCCCACTTGACTTCACATTCCAGGATGTCTGGCTCTAGGTGAATGTGAGTGATCACACCATCATGATTATCTGGGTCCTGAAGATCTTTTTTGTACAGTTCATCTGTGTATTCTTTCCAACTCTTCTTATATCTTCTACTTCTGTTAGGTCCCTACCATTTCTGTCCTTTACTGTGCCCATTTTTGCATGAAATGTTCCCTTGGTATCTCTAATTTTCTTGAAGAGATCTCTAGCCTTTCCCATTCTATTGTTTTCCTTTATTTCTTTGCATTGATCCCTGAGGAAGGTTTTCATATGGCTTCTTTCTATTCTTTGGAACTCTACATTCAAGTGGGTGTATCTTTCCTTTTCTCCTTTGCTTTTTGCTTCTCTTCTTTTCACAGCTATTTGTAAGGCCTTCTCAGACAGCTATTTTGCTTTTTTGCATTTCTTTCTCTTGTCTTGATTCCTGTCTCCTGTACAATGTCATGAACCTCTGTCCATAGTTCTTCAGGCACTCTGTCAGATCTAGTCCCTTAAATATATTTCTCACTTCCACTGTGTAGTCATAAGGAATACATCAAGGCTGTATATGGTCACCCTGGTTATTTAACTTATATGCAGGGTGCATCGTGAGAAATTCTGGCCTGGAGGAAGCACAAGCTGAAATCAAGATTACCAGGAGAAATATCAATAACCTCAGATATGCAGATGTCACCACCAGAAAGTGAAGAACTGAAGAGCCTCTTGATGAAAGTGAAAGAGGAGAGTGAGAAAGTTGGCTTAAAGCTCAACATTCAGAAAACTAAGATCATGGTATCAGGTCCATCACTTCATGGCAAATAGATGGGGAAACAGTGGAAACAGTGGCTGGATTTATTTTGGGGGGCTCCAAAATCACTGCAGATGGTGATTGCCGCCATGAAATTAAAAGATGCTTACTCCTTGGAAAGAAAGTTATGACCAACCTAGACAGCATATTAATTAGCAGAGACATTAACTTTGTCAACGAAGGTCCATCTAGTCAAGGCTATGGTTTTTCCAGTGGTCATGTATGGATGTAAGAGTTGGACTATAAAGAAAGTTGAGCACTGAAAAATTGATGCTTTTAAACTGTGGTGTTGGAGAAGACTCTTGAGAGTCCCTTGGATTGCAAGGAGATCCAACCAGTTCATCCTAAAGAAGATCAGTCTTGGGTGTTCAATGGAAGGCTTGATGTTGAAGCTGAAACTACAATACTTTGGCCACATGATGGGAAGAGCTGACTCATTTGAAAAGACCCTGATGCTGGGAAAGATTGAGGGCAGGAGGAGAAGTGAATGACAGAGTATAAGATGGTTGGATGGCATCACCGACTCAATGGACATGGGTTTGGGTAGACTCCGGCAATTGGTGATTGACAGGGAGGCCTGGTGTGCTGCGGTTCATGAGCTCGCAAAGAGTCAGACATGACTGAGTGACTGAACTGCCTGAACTGAATTATGATTGGTCTAAGATGATGCCTCATTGTAATTTTGACTTATTGACTGAGCTGTTGTCAGGCAAGAAAAAAAATTTCTTTTCTTTTGGGTTCTGCCATTGTATAGGTCATGAGAGCATCTCCTTCTGACTTCCTAACTCTATTTTAATTGAGTTTCTCTTTATCAATTTATAATCAATATGGCTGATTTAAGGTAAATCCGAGAAAGTAAAATAAGCATCTATTGGGAGTGAAATATTCTTTTTCTTTATAAATTGGGAATATTAGCCAGAATCCCCACCCACATGCAGAGCTATTCCAGTGCTGCATTGATGATGATATAAGTTTCTTTGTGCCTCTTGCTCATGTTGTATTATACTGTTCACTCAGCTCCTATCTTTCATCTGTTCCTTTCAACTTAATGGCTATGTTTATTTACCAATGATTTTTTACATCTGACTTTCCCCCCTATTTTATTAAGGTATATAAATGAAATTATATAAATGTAAGGTATAAAGGATGATGATTAAGAATTGGTTATCACAATAAAGTCAGTTAACAGATCAATCACCTTGTACATAGCTCTGTTTTATGTTGGTGGGGAGCATTCAAAATCTGCTCTTGTACTAAACTCAAGTATACAATACAATAAAGACTATGAGACATTGATGAAACAAACTGAAGACATAAAAGGAAAAGATATCTCATGTTCATGTACCGAAATAATTAATAATTTTTGTTATTGTTAAAATGTCTATACTACTCAAAGCAATTTATAGACTATATGCAATTTCCATAAAAATTTCAATGACTTTTTACAGAAATAAAACAATAAACAAAAAAAGAAAGAAAAAATACAATAAACAATGTTAAAATTCATATGACCTCAGAAAAGATCCTTAATAGCCAAAGCAGTCTTGAAAAGGAAGAGCAAAGCTGGAGGCAGTCATGCTCCATGCTTTCAGGAAGTATTGCAAAGCTTTAGTAATCAAAGCAGTATGCCCTGACATAGAAATAGACACATAGACTGATTGAATAGAATAGGAAGTCTAGATATAAACTCATGTATATATGATCAACTAATATTTGACAAGTTATCAAATGGACTAAGGTGCTCAACATCAGTAATTATCAGGGAAAGGCAAATCAAAACCATAATGAGATATTACCTCATACCTTTTAGTGTCCATTACCAAAAAAGACAAGAGGTAACAAGTGTTAATGAGGATATGGAGAAAATAAAACAGTTGTGCATTGTTGGTTTGAATGTAAATTGGTATAGCAACAATAGAAAAGAGTAGGGAGAATCCATGAAAACAATTTTTTTTTTAAATCTACCATATGTTGTTTATGGGCTTCCCTGGTGGCTCAGCAGTAAAGAATCCAGTTGCAATGCAGCAGTTGCAGGAGACACAAGTTCAAACACTGTGTTGGGAATATGGAGGAGGGCATGGCAACCCACTCCAGTATTCTTGCCTGGAGAATACCATGGATAGAGCAGTGTGGCAGGCTACAGTCTACAGGGTCACAAAGAATCAGACATGACTGAAGAAACTTAGCATGCATGGACACATGCTGTTTATAGCTTGCTGTGCAAAAGCTTTTAAGTTTAATTAAGTCTCATTTGTTTACTTTTACTTTTATTGCATTACTCTAGGACGTGGGTCAAAGGGAATCTTACTGCCATTTATGTCAAAGAGTGTTCTGCCTATGTTTTCCTCCAAGAGTTTTATAGTTTCTGGCCTTACATTTAGGTCTTTAATCCACTGTGAGTTTGTGTATGGTGTTAGAAAGTGTTCTAATTTAATTATTTTACATGTAGCTGTCCAATTTTCCAGCACCTCTTATGGAAGAGGCTGTTCTTTCCCCCCATTGTGTATTCTTGCTTTCTTTGTCAAAGATAAGGTGCCCATAGTTCTGTAAGCTTATCTCTGGGCTTTCTAGCTTGTTCCATTGATCTATATTTCTGTTTTTGTGCCAGTACCCTACTGTCTTGATGACTGTAGCTTTGTGGTACAGTCTGAAGTCAGAAAGATTGATTCCTCCAGCTTTATTTTTCTTTCTCAAGATTGCTTTGGATACTCTTTTTTTTTTTTTTTTTAATGTTTCCATTCAAATAGTAAAAAAAGAAAAAGAAAAAAAGAAAGAAAGAAAAATTGTTCTAGAGAAAATAGTTGCAAATGAAGCAACTGACAAAGGATTAATTTCCAAGATATGTATAAGCAGCTCATGCATTCAATGTCAGAAAAACAAGCAAGCTAATCAAAAAATGAGCAGAAGACCTAAACAGACATTTCTCCAAAGAACACATGAAGATGGCCAACAAACACATAGAAAGGTGCTCAACATTGGTCATTATTAGAAAAAAGCAAATAAAAACTATGATCAGGTATCACTTTATACAAAAATCAGAAAGGTCATCATCAAAAAATGTACAAACAACAAATGCTGGAGAGGATGTGGAGACAGGAAATGCTCTTGAACTATTGGTGGCAATGTAAATTGAGATAGCCACTATAGAGAACATTATGGGGATTCCTTAAAAAACTAAGAATAAAACTAGCATATGACCCAGCACTCCCACTACTGGGCATATACCCTGAGAAAACCATAATTCAAAAAGACACATGTACCCCAATGTCCATTGCAGCACTATTTACACTACCCAGGACATGAAAGCAACCTAGATGTCCATCAACATGAATGGATAAATAATTTACAGTGGTATAGATATACAATGGAATTTTACTCAGCCATAAAAATGAATGAGTTTGAGTCAGTTGTAGTGACATGGATGGAGGTAGAGTCTGTTATATAAAGTAAGTCAAACAGAGAAAAACAAATATCATATATTAACACATATATATGGAATCTAGAAAAATGGTACTGATGACCCTATTAGTAGGGCAGGAATAGAAACACAGATGTAGAGAACAGACTTTTGGACACAGCAGGGGGAGGGAGAGTGGGGAAAATTAAGAAAGTAGCATTGAAATATATACTACCACATGTAAAATACATAACAGGGATGTAGTTGCCATATAACACAGAGAGTTCAGCCTGCTTCTCTGTATTGACTTAAAGGGGTGAAATGGGGGGATGAGTGGGAGAGAGAGCCAAGAGGGAGGAAATATGTACATATATATACACACATATATATAGTATATATACACTTATAGCTGATTCATATTGTTATACAGAAGAAACTAACACAATATTTTAAAGTAACTATCCTCCAATTAAAAACAAAAATTAAAAATAACTGCCATATGACCTAGCAATTTGCTTCTTAGTATTGATATGTATCATGAGTAAATGAAATCACTATCTGAAAGCAATATCTATACTATGATGTTTATTTCACCATCATTCACAATAGCCAAGACATGGAAACAACCTAAGTTTCTGTCAACAGGTAAATGGATATAGAATGTGGTCTGTAGATGTAGATATCTAACATAGATACATAGAATTATGTAGCTAGATAATACAGATGTAAATATATATTTTATGGATATAGAATGATATAAATATATATATAATGGAATATTATTAAGCCACAATAAAGAATGAAATTCATCCATTTGCGACAGTATGAAGGAATCTTAAGGGTATTATGTTAAATGAGATCAGACAGAGAAAGACAAATACTGTAAGGTATCAAATATATGTGGGATCTAACAATAACAGCCAAAGTGGTTATAGTGTAGAACAGTGGTTCCCAAGATCTCGAGGTTGGGGGAAATGGAGAAATATTGGTCAAATACAAACTTTCAGTTTTAAAATGAATGAGTTAATGTATAGCATCTTTACTATAGTTAATGATGTTATATAGTATTCATTTGACTATAATAGTCTTCCAAGGGACATAGCCCCTCTGACTTCAACATCAGGATGCCTTTGGTGGTTGATTTAACAGCATTAAAGGTGTCAACAACTCATTTCCTTGTGATAACCATTATATCTACAACCCACCTAGTTCACCTTGGCAATCACAGGTTCCAATCAATATTAAGGATATTAACTTAGTTAGAATATATCAAAAAGAACCCAAATTATGCTTGTGGCATCCAGGAATTATGGAGAAAGAAAAATTATGAAAGAAAAGGGTTGAGAGGACTTATTTCAACATATAGTGGATTCTTAAGAAAGCTAAAGTTTATTCAGATGGTTATCCTTAATTCTACTTAATATTTAGAATTTTAAAAGAAAAATATTTGTGCATATCTTATGAAAACAATCTTTTAGCTATATTTTAGATGAGAAAATGGAATTTCAGAAAGACATTTAGAAATCAGGCTTTTTGACTCTTGAACGCATAGCTTGTTTTTCTTCAATATATAATATAAAAGATGCCTTCTGGCTTTAATGGTCTGTGTTAGCTGGTAAAGAAAACATAATAAATGGGAGGAAACCAAAGTTCCCCTTTACTTTTGGCATACTGATTATTGCATTGGGAGGAATTATGGAAACAATATGTTTTCAATTGCTTAATTTTCCATTTTGGCTCATTTCTTTACATTTTCCTTGGCTCAGTGCAAATACTATTCCATCTGAAAGCCCTTTCTTGACCAAGTTATCAGAAAGGTTCTTCTTAACCACTGTAATGGATTGAATGCTATCTGTCTCCCCAAAAAAGACAAGCCAATGGTCTAATCATCAGAAACTACAAATGTGAACTTATTTGGAAAAAATTCTTTGCAAATGTAATTCAGTTAAGAGTATTGAGATGGCATCATTCTGAATGACCCAGTTGAGCCCAATTACAATGTACTTATAAGAAACAGGAGATGAAAATAGAGACTGGGGTTTTCAATGACAAGCCTTGGATATATGGAACCATCAGATACCAAAATAAACAGGGAAAGATGCTCCTGTAGAGTCTTTTTTAAAGATCTGTTCTTCTTTTTGGATATGGACCACTTTTAAAGTCTTCATTGAATTTGTAACAATATTACTTCTGTTTTAGATTTTGGGTTTTTTATCTGTGAGGCATGTGAGATCTTAGCTCCCTAACCAGGTATTGAACATGTACCCTTTGCATTGGAAGGTGAAGTCTTAAACTCTGGATAGCCAGAGAAGCCCCCTAGAGCGTTTTGAGAGAGCATAACCTTACCTACACTCTGATTTAGGATTTCTAGCCTTTGAACTGCTATAGCATAAGTTTACGTTGTTGTAAGCCACCTAGATTTTGGTTATTTGTTATAGCAGCCTTAAGAAACCGTTACAACCACCCTATATAAAATAGTACTTTCTATTTTCTCATCTCTTTTATTTGTGCCTAGTACATATATTATAATATATTTTATACCTTGTTTTTGTTATGTACTTTATTGCCTCTCACTAGCTTCAGACTGGAGGGGAGTTTGCTTATTTTTATTCACTACTGTATCCCTGATGCTTCAACATTATGTAATTCATGGGAATGATTCATAATTTGAATGTATAAAGAATAAAGAAAGGAGGAAAAGGAAAGGAAAAAGAGAAGAAAGAAAGGTAGGGGGGAAGAAAGCAAGAAGGTAATGAGAGAAAGGAAGAAAGGAAGAATTCATATGATTAAAAGCTTTTTGCACAATCTTGACAAGTCTACATTTGGAGTTCTATAAGAAACAGGAAACAAAACTCCAGGTGGCTCCCCACTGAACCCATTAAAGCAGAACTGACTGGGAAGTGAGCTGCTTGGATTTGTTCTATCACAATTATTATAGCAACGAGAGAATCAGCCAATGATTCTTAGGCACAGTCAGCAAGATGACTCCAAATGTTCAGTGGACACTGTTATTCAGCTGTTTTCCCTGCTTCCAAGTCACACAGCAAGTACAGTGCAACAGTATCTGCTTTCTCAGAGTCTCTCTATTTTGCTTGTCATTGCCATGGTGACAGGGTTACTTCTCAGGAGCAGGTCTCAGAGCTCCTGTTTAATAGGGCTGCTAAAAAAAATCTATACCAGCTTTCAATTCTAATACTCTACCCTGAAGCATGAGGTGGGGAAAGGAGCACGAAAGTCCTCATGGTGCCATGGAGTGGCCACATTTAGCAAAAATTCTCAAACTCAACCTTCCTGACTCCAAATACCTATTCTAGACTATGTCATAGCTCAGCTACAGACTTTAGGCTTTTAATTAACTTAAGAAGTCAGAAGAATTTTTTCCATGCTGAATCTAAGAGGTATACCTGAAAATGAAGGCACACTGGTTGAAAAATTGTTAATTATCTAAAGTCTAGGATGTCTTTGGTATCCCTGGTGACGTTTTTCAATTGCTGAGCTGTAGGACTGATTTTGAAGCTGCAACTCCAATACTATGGCCACCTGATGCAAAGAGCTGACTCATCTGAAAAGACCCTGATGCTGGGCAAGATTGAGGGCAGGAGGAGAAGGGGATGACAGAGGATGAGATGGTTGGATGGCATCATCGACTCAATGGACACGGGTTTGGGTGGACTCTGGGAGTTGGTGATGGACAGGGAGGCCAGACCGTGCTGTGGTTCATGGGGTCGCAAAGAGTCAGACACAACTAAGTGGCTGAACTGAATTGAACTGAAAATTTAATCACTACCGGATAAGAGCTGTTATAGTCACCATACACTATGTAAATTTGGCAAATTTCTTTTTATTGGCTTATCACTTATTTTATTAATTATTTTTCATTAACATTCACTTAAAAATACTTAAAAACATGTATTATACTTGAAGTTAAGAAAATTCATTTTCTTTTTTAAGGCTGAAAAATATTCCTCTGTATATATTCACCATTTGCAACAACATAGATGAAAATGAAAGACAATATAATAAGTAAAATAAACCAGACAAAAAGGATGAAAGTGCATATCATGTGTATAATCTTAAAAAATGAATACATAAAGGCAGAGAATAGAATGGTGGTTACCAGGGCGGAGAGGTGCAGGAAATGGGAAAATGTTGGTAATAGGACAGAAAATTGCAGAACTATGATAAGAATAGGTCTACAGTAATGTACAACATACTCTTGCAAGTCCCTTGGACTGCAAGGAGATCCAACCAGTCCATCCTAAGGAAATCAGTCCTGAATATTCATTGGAAGGACTGATGCTGAAGCTGAAACTCCCATACTTTGGCCACCTGATGCAAAGAGCTGACTCATTTGAAAAGACCCTGATGCTGGGAAAGATTGAAGGCAGGAGGAGAAGGGGATGACAGAGGATGAGATGGTTGGATGGCATCACCGACTCAATGGACATGAGTTTGAGTACACTCTGGGAGTTGGTGATGGACATGGAGGCCTGGCATGCTTCAGTACATGGGGTCACAAAGAGTCGGACACAACATAGTGACTGAACTAAAGTACAATATGATGACTGTAATTAATGGTACTGTGTGGAATGTTGAAATTTTCTAAGAGAGTAGATTTCAGGAGAGCTCATCAAAAAATTGGCACCTACCTGATGAGATTGATAAATTAGCTTAACAGAAGAAATCATTTCACTATGTACATATGAATCATGTTATCCAACTTAAAAACATACAACTTAAAACATATATTTTAATTTTTAGTAGACATATATTTATATAGGTCTAGTGGTTAAGGTTTCCTTTGTAATCCATTTTACTTTGATGTGAGAATTATGCTAGAAAATTACTCTTTATCTCATATAAGCTAATGCAAAATATGTCTACCAAGTGTTTACTGGATGATTGATAACTTAGGTACCAAAAATACCATTTTTTTCTCCTTATATATAAAAAAGGATAAGATCTACAGAAATTCTTCAAAAATTGTCAATTGGAAAAAAATTCCCACATGCACATGATTTATAGGTAAAAATGATGCTGAAGTGAAAGTCACTCAGTCATGTCTGACTCTTTGTGACACAATCAAGGCCAGAATACTGGAGTGAGTAGCCATTCCCTTCTCCAGGGGACCTTTCAAACCCAGGGATCAAACTCAGTTCTCCCTCATTGTAAGTGGATTCTTTGCAAGCTGAGCCACAAGGTAAGCCCAGAGTACTGTAGTGGGTAACCTATCCCTTCTCCAGCTGATCTTCCCAACCCAGGAATCAAACCAGAGTCTCCTGCATTGCAGGCAGATCCTTTACCAACTGAGCTATCAGGGAAGCCAAAATTGATGCTAATGGACCATGTACTGGGCTATATAATCTGTATGTGACTAAGTACACACCTAGAGCCAGACATCCTGGAGTGTGAAGTCAAGTAGGCCTTAGGAAGCATCACTACAAACAAAGTTAGTGGAGGTGATGGAATATCAGCTGAGCTCTTTCAAATCCTAAAAGATAGTGCTGTTATAGTGCAACACTCAATATGCCAGCAAATTTGGAAAACTAGCAGTAGCCATAGGACTGGAAAAGGTCAGTTTTCATTCCAATCCCAAAGAAAAGCAATGCCAAAGAATGTTCAAAGTACTGCACAATTGCATTCATTTCACCCGCTAGAAAAATAATTCTCAAAATTCTCCAAGCCATGTGTCAAAAGTACATGAACAGAGAACTTCCAGATGTTCAAACTGATTTTAGAAAAGGCAGAAGAACCAGATATCAAGTTGACAACATCTGTCGCATCATAGAAAAAGCAAGAGAATTCCAAAAACATCAACTTCTTCTTCATTGACTATGCTAAAGCCTTTAACTGTGGATCACAACAAACTGTGGAAAATTCTTCAAGAGACTGGAATACCAGGACACTTAACCTACCTCCTAAAAAACCTGTATGCAGGTTAAGAAGCAACAGTTAGAACCAGACATGGAAAAACAGACTGGTTCCAAATCAGGAAAGGAGTACGTAAAGACTGTATATTGTCACCCTGTTTATTTAACTTATATGCAGAGTACATCATGCAAAATGCTGGACTGGATGAAGCACAAGCTGGAATCAAGATTGCTGGGAGAAATATCAATAACCTCAGATATGCAAATAACACCACCCTTATGGCAGAAAGAGAAGAGGAACTAAGAGCCTCTTAATGAAAGTGAAAGAGTAGAGAGAAAAACCTGGCATAAAACTCAACATTCAAAAAACAAAGATCGTGGCATCAGATCCCATCACTTCATGGCAAATAGATGGGAAACAATGGAAATAGTGACAGACTTTCTTTTCTTGGGTTCCAAAATCACTTCAGATGGTGACTGCAGCCACGAAATTAAAAGACACTTGCTCCTTGGAAGAAAAGCTATGACCAACCTAGACAGAATATTAAATTGCTGAGAAATTATTCTTCTGACAAAGGTCCAACTCATCAAAGCTATAGTTTTTCCAGTAGTCATGTATGGATGTGAGAAATGAACCATAAAGAAAGGTGAGTGCTGAAGAATTGATGCTTCTGAAATGAATTATACTTTAGTCATAATTCTGTACAAATATGTACCCACAAAATACAACTGTGTTATGTTAGCTTAAAAATATTCAAGGGTTTGGTTGTTTTTCTTAAAAACTTTATTGATTAAAATACAGTTTCACTTTTCCTGTCTTCATAATAAATGCAACTGAAGTGTGGAACGATGGCACCTGGAGCTTTATCGATTGCTTATATTCACAGTTGGCTCAATAAAGGGAATGTTGAGAGTGAAAAATGACAAAAAGAGTGATAGACAATCACACTGACAGAAACCATCATTAGTCCAATGTCGTTCTGTTGACTAAAGATCTTACTTAAGATAACGAGGATATACAGATTAATGAAACAAAAACAGCTCATCCTTTGTGATTTTTCCAACTAAACTTTGAGGGAAAAGCTACCCTAACTATAAAAACTGATGGAAATACATAAGTACTTGGCCAATTAGTCTAAGCATCTTTTTAAAAATCCTCAGTTGTCTGGTGCCTAGATGAAATGAGTGGGAACAAAATAGCATATCTCAAAGCACTGTAAGCCACCTCTATTTTAATGATGACTTGAAAAGTCTGGGCATCTCTGATCAACCTGACGTGTGATGTTAGGAACTAAAACCTAAGATCTGCATTGATATTAGGCTTACTAATCTCCTCTGAGTTCTCTAGGTACCTCAAGATCAACAGAACTGCAATACTTTGCCTTTCTGTATGACTATGAATTTGTTTATCCTGGTTAACTACATTTTTTCCTATTAAAAATATTTTCTTGTTAGTTATAATGATTGCTTCTAATATAGAATATTAAAAGTTTCCTTTAAAAATACTTTCTAAGATCAGCTTAACTTTTGAAAACTCTTGCTGTATGCAAATGAGAAAGCAAAATGCAGAACCACACTCACATACAGATGCACACACACACATATACAGGGTCTTTCACTGAAATTCCTTATATAATGGGAAACATTAAAGGAAGAAACTCAGTTGTCTTCACCTTGCCAGTGACTTCTCAGCTCTACCAAATGAAGTGAGATGAAAGCCCAAAGCCCTTCTCAGAATGCTTTCAGCTGCCTGTGCCCAACCAGCAGCAGCCTCTCCACTCATCTCATCCTGCTGGTAGGTAATGGATGCACCATTCTTTCCCTTTATTTCCTTCCCTGTTTACCAAGAACCTGATTTCTAGAGAACATATCACCATACTTTCTTTTCTAGTTAGAAAACAGTCAAAGAGAAGTAGCAACACAAAACCAAATGTAGCAAGTGGGGAAGGTCAGGTTATTTATTCTGCAGATTGCTTGCTGCCACTCCAGGACCGTAGTTTGGACAGTGTTGCCTTCCTTTTGTTCTTCTACCCAAGACCTCAGATGCTGTGGGAAGTCTCTTTCCTTTGTCAGCAATGTCTGTGAGTTCTAGCAGCATTCTCCTCCTGCATCTTCAAGCCCCATGGCTTCCACTGTTGCTATCCCTGGATGTGCCATTCTATTCTGCTTCTCCAAATGCAGCCCACATCTCTGTAAAAGAGTCATTTCACTAAGTTCTTTTCAGTTAATTCTTTGAATGCATCCTGTTTCCTGGTGTGAATTTGACTGATAGATCAAATTTAGAAGTTACTGCATCTGTCCAACATCTTGTTCATTCTTTTAATGACAGTTTTTATAACTTCCTTTAATCATCTGTTTACATATTAGACCCCTAATTCCTTGAAGGCAGAGATCAAGGAAATTTAATTATCAATATAACTTTAGGAATTTACACAATACCTACTAAACAAATATGTGGTGTCGGAATGAATGGATGCACACGTTTCTAATTCCATTCCACAGCGGCACATTTCAGTAAAAAATTTAAGCCATGCCAAAAGCCACTTTTGCTTGGTTTGAAATACAGGATTAGTCATACAAGAGACAAAAAGTCTGGAGGAAAACAGTTCTATACCTGCATCTGCTAGCATTAAAACAGAAATCTGTGCCCCAGGCATTCAGATCAGTTACTGAGAAAGGCTTACAAAAGAAATAGATTAATGCCAGCATGTAATAGTACTTCACAAGCTGCATGTAGGGTTATACTGAGCCAGCAAACAAATAATTAACATGTATCTCCTACTTGTCATCTTCATGGTAAAGCAATTTAGAAGACATCTTCTGTATTATTCATGGGCTCCTTAGGAGGGGGCACCCCCTCACACCTAAGTGTGGTGAATAGCAAAAGATTGGCAATGGCTGTAACATAGATCCTTCTCCTAGATATTACATCACATAGATGCACAAAAGCACTGATTAATTCAAGGGCCACTGAGTGATGCAATTTGTTCAAAAGGTACAATGACAATCTCAATTGTCCACAACTCACTCCCACATTTTCTTAAAATCCTGTAACTGCTGACAAATCTCAGATGCCAACAGTGGCATGTTAATGTAAATAACTGAGAATAGATTAATTTGCCCAGTTAATAGGATTGATTATATTCTTTGCAGCCAAAGATGGAAAATCTTTATACAGTCAGCAAAAACAAGACCGGGAGCTGACTGTGGCTCAGGTCATGAACTCAGTTCAGTTAAGTTCAGTTCAGTCACTCAGTTGTGTCGAACTCTTTGCGACCACGTGAATTGCAGCACGCCAGGCCTCCCTGTCAATCGCCAACTGCCAGGGTTTACACAAACTCATGTCCATTGAGTTGATGATGCCATCCATCCATCTCATCCTCTGCTGCCCCCTTCTCCTCCTGCCCTCAATCCCTCCCAGCATCAGGGTCATTTCCAATGAGTCAACACTTCGGATGAAGTGGCCAAAGTATTGGAATTTCAGCTTCAGCATCAGTCCTTCCAATGAACACCCAGGACTGATCTCCTTTAGGATTGACTGGCTAGATCTCCTTGCAGTCCAAGCTATTCTCAAGAGTCTTCTCCAACACCATAGTTCAAAAGCATCAATTTTTTGGCACTCAGCTTTCTTCACAGTCCAACTCTCACATTCATACATGACCACTGGAAAAACCATGGCCTTGACTAACTGAACGTTTGTTGGTAAAGTAATGTCTCTGCTTTTTAATATGCTATTTAGGTTGGTAATAACTTTCCTTCCAGGGAGTAGGTATCCTTTAATTTCATGGCTGCAATCACCATCTGTAGTGATTTTGGAGCCCCCCAAAAATAAAGACTGACACTGCTTCCACTGTTTCCCCATCTATTTCCCATTAAGTGATGGGACCAGATGCCATGATCTTAGTTTTCTGAATGTTGAGCTTTAAGCCAACTTTTTCGCTCTCCTCTTTCACTTTCATCAAGAGGCTTTTTAGTTCCTCTTCACTTTCTGCCATAAGGGTGATGTCATATGCATATCTGAGGTTATTGATGTTTCTCCTGGCAATCTTGATGCCCGCCTGTGCTTCTTCCAGCCCAGCGTTTCTCATGATGTACTCTGCATATAAATTAAATAAGCAGGGTGACAATATACAGCCTTGACATATTCCTTTTTCTATTTGGAACCAGTCTGTTGTTCCATGTCCAGTTCTAACTGTTGTTTCCTGACCTACATGCAGGTTTCTCAATAGGCAGGTCAGGTGGTCTAGTATGCCCATCTCGTTCAGAATTTTCCACAGTTTATTGTGATCTACACAGTCAAAAGCTTTGGCATAATCAAGAAAGAAGAAATAAATGATTTTCTGGAACTCTCTTGCTTTTTCGATGACCCAGCAGATGTTGGCAATTTGATCTCTGATTCCTCTGCCTTTTCTAAAACCAGCTTGAGCATCTGGAAGTTCATGGTTCACGTATTGCTGAAGCCTGACTTATTGCCAAATTCAGACTGAAATTGAAGAAAGTAGAGAAAACCACTAGACCATTCAGGTGTGACCTAAATCAAATCCCTTAGACTATACAGTGGAAGTAAGAAATAGATTTAAGGGGCTAGATCTGATAGACAAAGTGCCTGATGAATTATAGATGGAGGTTCGTGACATTGTACAGGAGACAGGAATCAAGAACATCCCAAATAAAAAGAAATGAAAAAAAGCAAAATGGCTGCCTGAGAAGACCTTTCAAATAGCTGTGAAAAAAAGGGAAGCAAAAAGCAAAGGAGAAAAGGAAAGATATATCCATTTGAATGCAGAGTTCCAAAGAACAGCAAGGAGAGATTTAAAAAAAAAAAAAGCCTTCCTCAGTAATCAATGCAAAGACATAGAGGAAAACAATAAAATGGGAAAGACTAGAGATCTCTTCAAGAAAATTAGAGATACCAAGGGAACATTGCATGCAAAGATGGGCACAATAAAGGACAGAAATGGTAAGTACCTAACAGAAGCAGAAATGGTAGGTACCTAAGAAGAGGTGGCAAGAATACACAGACGAACTGTACAAAAAAAATCTTCATGACCCAGAGAATCACAATGGTGTGATGACTCGCATTCACCTAGAGCCAAACATCCTGGAATATGAAGTCAAGTGGGCCTTCGGAAGCATCACTACAAACAAAGCTAGTGGAGGTGATGGAATTCCAGTTGAGCTGTTTCAAATCCTGAAAGATGACGCTGTGAGTGTACTGCACTCAATATGTCAGCAAATTTGGAAAACTCAGCAGTGGCCACAGGACTGGAAAAGGTCAGTTTCATTCCAATGCTAAAGAAAGGCAGTCCCAAAGAATACTAAACTACTGCACAATTGCACTCATCTCACACGCTAGTAAAGTAATGCTCAAAATTCTCCAAGCCAGGCTTCAGCAATACATGAACCATGAACTTCCAGATGTTCAAGCTGGTTTTAGAAAAGGCAGAGGAACCAGAGATCAAATTGCCAACATCTGCTGGATCATAGAAAAAGCAAGTGAGTTCCAGAAAATCATCTCTTTCTGCTTTATTGACTATGTCAAAGCCTTTGACTGTTTGGATCACAATAAACTGTGGAAAATTCTGAAAGAGATGGGAATACCAGACCATCTGACCTGTCTCTTGAGAAACTTGCATTCAGGTCAGGAAGCAACAGTTAGAACTGGACATGGAACAACAGACTGGTTCCAAATAGGAAAAGGAGTATGTCAAGGCTGTATATTGTTACCTTGCTTATTTGACTTTACATGCAGTGTACATCATGAGAAATGCTGGGTAGAGGAAACAAGCTGGCATCAAGATTGATGGGAGAAATATCAATAATCTCATGTATGCAGATGACATCACCCTTATGGCAGAAAGTGAAGAAGAATTAAAGAGCCTCTTGATGAAAGTGAAAGAGGAGAATGCAGAAGTTGGCTTAAACTCAACATTCAGAAAACTAAGATCATGGCATCTATTCCCATCACTTCATGGCAAATAGATGGGGAGACAGTTGAAACAGTGGCTGACTTTATTTTGGGGGGGCTCCAAAAATCACTGCAGATGGTGATTACAGCCATAAAATTAAAAGACGCTTACTCCTTGGAAGGAAAGTTATGACCAAACTAGATAGCATGTTAAAAAGCAGAGACATTACTTTTCCAACAAAGGTCCATCTAGTCAAGGCTATGGTTTTTCCACTGGTCATGTATGGATGTGAGAGTGGACTATAAGGAAAGCTGAGCACCAAAGAATTGATGCTTTTGAACTGTGGTGTTGGAGAAGACTCTTGAGAGTCCCTTGGACTGAAAGCTCATCCTAAAGGATATCAGTCCTGGGTTTTCATTGGATGGACTGATGTTGAAGCTGAAACTCCAATACTTTGGCCACCTGATGCGAAGAGCTGACTTATTTGAAAAGACCCTGATGCTGGGAGGGATTGAGGGCAGGAGGAGAAGGGGATGACAGAGGATGAGATGGTTGGATGGCATCATCACTGACTTGATGGAGATGGATTTTGGTGAACTCCAGAAGTTGGTGATGGACAGGGAAGCCTGGCATGCTGCGGCTTATGGGATAAAACAGAGTTGGACACAACTGAGTGACTGAACTGAACTGTGTAGGAATTATAGGCTGTAGTCCCACTGAGCAATCATGGCCAATGTCAGAAATGATATCTTTTGTAAGAGGAAAAGTTTCTTCCATATCAAAGCTTCCTTCTTCCCATCCAGATCTTGTTCATTATACACATAGCCTGTTAACAGTCAGTAAGACAATGGATAGCAACTTGACTGGGCTATCAGTCAAGCTGATAATCCTGAATTGATTATCAGCAATATTACTTGACTTAAAAGTGAAGTTTTCACTGTGAAATACCCACATGTCACCAATGTATTCTAGTTCATTCTTAAAAGAATATTGCTTTGAAGACAATAACTATTTCTGTCTCATGTAGCTCAGTGATACAATGGAAGTTCAGCTCACCTTTAGTTTCTGGATTGAATTCTTTTAGTCTAGTCTAAAGTTGTAGTTCTCAACAAGGGACAATTTTGCCTTCAGGAATAATTTTCAATGTGTAGAACATTTTGAGGATTCCCAGGTGGCTTAGTAGTAAAATAATCTTCCTGCCAATGCAGGAGGCATAGAAGACACTGGTTCAATCCCTGGGTTGGGAACATCTCCTGGAGGAAGAAATGACAACCCACTCCAGTATTCTTGCCTGGAGAATCCCATGGACAGAGGAGTCTGGCAGTCCCCACCTATAGAGTCGCAAAGAGTTGGACACAGCTGAGCAAGCACGTAGAGACATTTTGGGTTGTCACATTGGGAAGGGGACATGATATTTACTGGGTAGCATCCAGGCACACTGCTAAACCTCCTACCATGTATAGGGAAATGTTTTATTAAAAAATCATCATTTGGTCCCAAAGGTCAATAGTGTCAAGGTTGAGAAAACTTGGTTTAAAGATAGTCCCATCATTTTTTGCATGTATTGGTTTAAGAATAAACATAAGACCAAAGTCTGCCCAAGAATCTAAGGGAAGCTGAGGGTAATCTCCAGAAAAAGTTCTTCCTCACTCAGAAGCAAGAACCACAAGAAGAAGAAGAGCAGGGTGGAGAGGAACACCAAAGACCTGAATGATTACAGATGTACTTTAGTTCATGAAAACAAGATTTCACCCAGTTCTAAAATCTGCCCCATGTCTCATCACCTGTTTATGTGCACTTAGGACACTGTTTTGTGTTTAGATTTCTGCTACATGCATCCACAAGCATTCTATCTGAAGCACATCTTCTCTGTATGATGATTCATTGAGGTTTATGTTGGCTCTTGGGATCTGAGTGTTAATGCTGAGAAGGCAAGAGATGGGCATTAGTCCAGAAGCAAGAAAGATATGAAGTTCAAATATTCCTTGAAATAAAATTAGGTGGTAAGATATGTGAGAAGACAGAGAAGATTAATGAATAAGTATGGGCATTGGTTAGTCATTCCATCATTGAAGTTATTTAGACAAACTCCATTTTACTGGAGGTGAAGTAGACAAAAGAAAAAAAGGCAAGAATTGGCACCCACATAGGCTCAGGATGGAGTATAGTTAATGATTCCTTTAAGAGAGGGACTACCTATTTCTAGGTGTTCACTTCAATTATATTTCTATTGTAAATTCTCAAAGAATCTTTGGAACTAGCAGCATGAACATTCTAGCAGTCCTGAACTATGGCCAATCTCAGACTTTTTATCATGGGGTCCTGTCTTATTTCTGTCTTTGGAAGCTAGAACTTGCTTCCTACTGGCCTATTCTTTCCCAGCTTATTTACAAAACATAGTATTATTTCCTGCTGTATCAGTGATTTCTAAGATTGCTGTATTGGAATTGTGAGTTTATATATCATTCTCCAAATTACTTTATCAGCCTTGTTCAGCAAATTGCAATATTAGACACCATCACTATTTCAATGCCCAGATGTTTCTTAAAAATGTAGGGATACTGTAGTAAAAATGCCTTTTTAGTAAACAGATGTATCTAATAGTTTATTTTCTTATTATCTATGGTTAGGCAATATTACATAGTACTGTGATAAAAAAATCCATTTACACTTAGATTTTAACACTAAGTGGAAAATAGTGCTAACCTTCATGTTGTACACACTAGGCTTTTTAAATAGGATAATCAGAAAGAGTATAAATGAATATATGGCTATCTCAATGAAATGGATAATAGTAGCACCAAAGATGTTGGAAGGATGATTCACATTTTTGTTTTAAAGACAATTCCATTAGTTGTTTAGTTACTAAGTTGTGGGCTGCAGCATGCCAGGCTTCCCTGTCCTTCACTATCTCACAGAGTTTGCTCAAATTCAAGTCCATTGAGCCATCAGTTACTAATAGTTATTATAAGAAGCACTATATTCTGTAGTGAAGGCAGCACTACCCTGATAATGATCATCTCAGGTCCTGGTCTGTTTTGCACTAACTAGCAAATTAGTTGGGGGTTGAGTGTGCTCAAGTAAGTCCTTGGGTATTGAGTTATGTAAGCTTCAGAGTTTGGAGTGGATAATGTCAAATTGATACTGTGATGTCTTCATTAACATAGCATCCAGAGCAGTTGTGTATATGTTCGTGTGTAATAGTATATAATATCCCTTATATATGAAATGCTTCCCAGGTGATGCGGTGGTAAAGAATCCACCTGCCAATGCAGGAGATGTAGGAGATGTGGGTTCTATCCCTGGATCAGGAAGATCCCTTGGAGTAATTCACTCTAATATTCTTGCCTGGAGAATTCCATGGACCGAGGAGCATGGTGGGCTACACGTCTATGGGGTCGCAAGAGTCAGACATGACTGAGCACACGCACACATGGACTTCAGGGAAATTACCATTAATATGAAGGCGCTTCATTTCTGAAAAAAAAAATGGTAAATTTTATACATAAAATTTTGGAGGGAGCATCTTTTCTTCTAAATATTCCCCTCTAGCCAGTCACAATTTGTGTGCCTCCTGTCCTTATTCTGTCCAGTTACTCTTTCTATTCCAGGGTGATGAGGTGGTCTCTTTGACTGGCATATTTGATACCAATAGATGGAGACAGGTACCTGGGTCAGCTTTTCTCTCCTTTGGTAAGTAAACTGACTACTGAATATGACCATATCATAATCTACTTTTTCATAGTGGGCTATTCTCTGGTCCAACATTATTTTCTCTGTATGAGGGTCTTGCTTTGGTCTAACATTGCTACAGTTTGTTCAGTAACTTTGCTTAGTTTGGGAATTCAATTGGAAGATGTAACTGAATCCCACAATAAAATATTTCTTCAAAATTAATCTATATAATTAAAATGAGAAATTCTCAGACCAAAGTTTCAAAAGGGAACATGCTGTGCTTCTGTGTCTTCCTCTCTACTTTTCATAATGGAATTGGTGGCACCTCCTAAATGCAAAGGTTTGTAGTTTAAGTATATATTTCTAATGTCAAAAATAATGTAAATAATGTAAAAAATACTTAGAATGTAAACTGATAGTTGGTTCTCAAGGTTTGTTTGTTATAAAAGTTGTGACAATTGTGATACTGGCACTATGAAAAATCCTATCAATTTAATCCTCTGCAGCAATGGAAAAGTGGGCACATAAAAATTTAGATTAAAGTAATCACAATTTGGATGTCCTAATGAAATTAGTATCAAAAAAATAGCTTTCATTCATTATCAGAGAAATGCAAATCAAAACCACAATGAGGTAGCATTACACGCCAGTCAGCATGGCTGCTATCCAAAAGTCTACAAGCAATAAATGCTGGAGAGGGTGTGGAGAAAAGGGAACCCTCTTACACTGTTGGTGGGAATGCAAACTAGTACAGCCACTATGGAGAACAGTGTGGAGATTTCTTAAAAAACCTGGAATTAGAACTGCCATACGACCCAGCAATCCCACTTCTGGGCATACACACCGAGGAAACCAGATCTGAAAGAGACACGTGCACCCCAATGTTCATCGCAGCACTGTTTACAATAGCCAGGACATGGAAGCAACCTAGATGCCCATCAGCAGATGAATGGATAAGGAAGCCGTGGTACATACACACCATGGAATATTATTCAGCCATTAAAAAGAATTCATTTGAATCAGTTCTAATGAGATGGATGAAACTGGAGCCCATCATACAGAGTGAAGTAAGCCAGAAAGATAAAGACCAATACAGTATACTAATGCATATATATGGAATTTAGAAAGATGGTAACTATAACCCTATATGCAAAACAGAAAAAGGGACACAGATGTACAGAACAGAATTTTGGACTCTGTGGGAGAAGGCGAGGGTGCAATGTTTCGAGAGAACAGCATTGAAACATATATATTATCTAGGGTGAAACAAATCAACTGCCCAAGCTGGATGCATGAGACAAGTGCTTGGGCCTGGTGCACTGGGAAGACCCAGAGGGATCGGGTGGTGAGGGAGGTGGGAGGGGGGATCGGGATGGGGAACACATGTAAATCCATGGCTGATTCATGTCAATGTATGACAGAAACCACTACAATATTGTAAAGTAACTAGCCTCCAACTAATAAAAATAAATGGAAAACAACAACAACAACAACAACAAAAGACCTTTCATCCTGAAGCTGTAAAATAAGGACCTAGGTTAAAATAAAGTCACTAAGTGAGCTGTCTTGATAATCATCTAGGAGAAATGGAATAGAGACTCTCTGTTCTCATTCTATTGTATAGAGTCATATTAAAAATATATAGGTTTACTCCAGCTCAGAGACAATAGCAGCTACAATGATTATTTATGCAACATCCTTTGTCCTTATTGTCCTTTATTGCGCTTCCGTGGTGGCTCAGCGGTAAAGAATCTGCCTGCAGTGCAGGAGGCACAGGAAATGATGGTTCGATTCCTGGGTCAGGAAGATCCCCTGGTGAAGGAAATGGCAACTCACCATCTAGTATTCTTGCCTGGAGAATCCCATGGACAGAGGAGACTAATGGGCTACAGTCCATGGGGTCACAGAGTTGGGCACAACTGAGAGATTGAGCAGGTCCTTTGTTAATAAAACTGTTATTGTTCCCAGACTCAGCATTGATGTAAGCTGATCATTGTACTTACAGTCCTATTCCAGGAATATCTTTCCCAATTTCTCTTATAGTTAGTTGAATGGACCATGTGACCCAGTCCTGATCAATGAGAAAAAAGAAAAAAAAAAAAAAGAGCTTTTCCACAAAATATTCCCTTTCT
The DNA here is from genome assembly GCF_023699985.2 of Odocoileus virginianus. Taxonomy (NCBI): domain Eukaryota; kingdom Metazoa; phylum Chordata; class Mammalia; order Artiodactyla; family Cervidae; genus Odocoileus; species Odocoileus virginianus. The sequence goes on along the minus strand of NC_069675.1, from coordinate 54,166,116 downwards.
TCCTCCTCAGGATATTCATGTGAGAACATACTGGCTGAAACTGCAGCATCCATTTTGGACCATGAGATAGCATGTTTATGTTTTTTCCAGAATTCATGTGTAGATGTGAGCGTTGGACTATAAAGAAAGCTGAGCACTGAAGAACTGATGCTTTTGAACTGTGGTGTTGGAGAAGACTCTTGAGAGTCCCTTGGACTGCAAGGAGATCAAACCAGTCACCCCTAAAAGGAATCAACCCTGAATATTCATTGGGAGGACTGATGCTGAAGCTAAAGCTCCAATACTTTGACCACTTGATGTGAAGAATTCATTCATTGAAAAGATCCTGATGCTGGGAAAGATTGAAGGTAGGAGGAGAAGAGGATGACAGAAGATGAGATCATTGGATGGCACCACTGACTCTATGGACATGATTTTGAGCAAGCTCCTGGAGATGGTAATGGACAGGGAAGCCTGGCATGCTGCAGTCCATGGGGTCACAAAGAGTAGGGCATGCATGGCTGAGCATCTGAACTGAACTGAACTAGCATATTAAAGTTCAAAGAACCAGAAGATAGTAGTACAGAAGATGTAACTTAAGAGTCTAGTATTTTGATGATTTTGTGGAACCCCCTATTTTGAGACTTCCTGTAAAGTAAGCAAGAAAGGTTATTTCATAGGTCCATTCCTGGACTGATTGTATGCTACATAAAATAAACGGTAGAGAGTAGTTCAGAGATATTCACTAAAACTCATCACATTAGTCTAAGATGAATTGGCAGAAGCAGCAACAGAGATTTAAAAAGCCTCTTGTTGGATATAGAGTGAAATCAACTTTTCCCAATAAAACTTGAGAGTAAGAAAAACTAGACTCCAGCAAAAAAAGAGACTCTCTCACACTTAGGAAGGGGAACAGCGGAAATGCTATACCCCAAGAGACTTAGAATATATGCATGAAGAAGAGCCATTTAAAGATTTTAATTCTCCCAAAATGAATCTTTAGGAAAAATAAATTTGTTATGTTATTTAATTTTAAAAAATTTATTTTATATTGAAATATAGTTATTTAACAATGTTGAATGAAGTTCAATATTACATTTTCTTGAATGCTGCTCTATAACTTTATAGTTCATTTGGAAGAATAAATATGTCATCCAGAACAACTAAACAAAATCTGTTAAGAATAATACTTTGACTTTACATGACACTGAAATTGTTTATAAATTAACAGTAATGAAGACATCAGTGTTGACATAGGAGTAGACAAACATACACAAGAGAAAAAAAAAGTGTAAAAATGAAACAAAAGCAACTCTAATAGTCTATAATTTAGTTAGTATTAATTTTTTAATTTTGTCAAATGTACTTATAATTATGCAAGATGTTAACACTAGAAGAAACTGGATAAAGGAGAGAATGAGAACTCTCTGTACTACTTTACATTTTTTCTATAAATTTAAAATAATTCCAAACTAAAATTTTTTTTAAGACCTTATTACATGGTTAAATTAGAGTCAGTTAGATTCCTAGCTAATGACTTACTGTAGACAGATCAGATACTTATTGATTTAAAAAAACAAAATTCGAATGTTCCACTAACATGGACTGATATCAATAAAAACATGAATCTCTTTATGCAACCCTTAAACATATACAATATTTTTAGAAAACACTGTAAAGAAGATAAAATGTAAACTGAGAAAAATATTTTCAACATACATATGATAATAATCAGTGATAATCTTATTATATGAATAATTCCTTCAAGTTAACAAGGCAAAGAAGAGCTCCACATGGAGAAAGACTACTGAATATTTAAACAGTGAATGTCATAGGGGAAAAGTGTAAATAGTTACATTTATACTCAAAAGTTAATAATTCCTAATATAACAGGGAAATGGAAATACTGTAGTTAAGAATAATTTTTAGCAATAGGGATAGCAAGATTAAAAAGTATGGTACTACTCAGCATTCAGAAAAGGTATGAGGGAAAGACATACTCTTATACAGCTAGAAAGTTTATAAATTAGAAAATAATCTGGCAATTTGCATAAATTATATTTACTAGTTCATCCAATTCATTTCCATATAGCATTTCCAGGAATGGAAATGTTTTCATCTGAAGTGAATGACTGAAAAAGCAACTGAATTGTACATGTATATGTATATATATGTTTTTCAGAAAGTAACTGAACTGTGTGTGTGTGTATATATATATATATATATATATATATATATATATATATATACATTTGTAATATATTTATAATATACATGCATAATATTTTGTCTATATTTGTAGGACATTTAGTAACCTAAAGACATTAAGTAAATTACCAGAGATCCATAGCTCGTAGATGACAGAGCCAGATTTTAATTTAGATGATGATTATCTAAAAGAACCAAGTAGTTTAAAAGTGACAAAACTGAAAATAAGGTATTGGGTGCTTATATTTTATTTCATCTCTTTCAATTTTTAATTTTCTTATATTTTATTTCATTTATTTCCATGTAACAGGAAAGCAGCGATGAATGTAACTTTGTTCAATGTATATAATCAGATTCCAAAGGGCCATGAGCCCCAAAAGTTAAGCACAGTTGTCTAAACTGGTAATCTCATTATCATTTCCTTGGCTAATGAGGGTGGACTGCCAGCTGCCTCTGGGCCCTCTCCCTTTCGTTCCATGCCATTTGAACTGTCCACCCTCAAACAGTTCCAAACTCTTCTCTTGGTCTGTCCAAGACCAGATCAAAGCAGTTCTTTCTCTAAGGCTAGATCAGCAATTAAGTGTTGCCAAATTGTAAGAGGGTAGTGAAAGAAAATCTCTTTATCCCTTGAGTCAGGGGAAGCAGTGAGTTGTAGTTTTGTTCCCATTTACCAACAGTAGGATATTTTACTTCATACTAAACAGATTTCAAATTGATTCACAGAGCTTGAATTTTTTTTTAATCCTACTTTAACATATAAAGCTTATTCTCTTATAACCCACACTATAATGCCTTTTTCTGGGTTTTATGTAGAATTGAGAGTGAACAAAATTGGACTTGCATTCCTAAAGGTGAATATCTTGCTGAAATAATAAAGTAAATATGTCAAACAAGGACCACTACAAATAATTGATTCAACTGTTTGAGTTTTTATAAAAGCAGAGTTTTTGCCTGCTCCACTTAGGTTAAAATTACTATCTCCCTTTAGCTGGCATTCAACTTAAAATGAACTGTAAAATAAGCTATGTTCCTTTCTATTGATCAAGGGAGAAATTAAATATATAAGGAGGTGCAAGGGAAGAGTTGGGAAGAGAGGAAGATGTCATTGCAACAATTATGCAAATGTATTTCTGTAGAATAATACTGTTAAGGTCATTTTGTTAAGACCCTGAATATTGTTAATTCTAAATACATATTACATTTTAATCAAACCACCTACTTCCCACTCTTTGCTGAGAAATTTACATTCTGACTACATTTCGAGGGCAGTTAGAACCTAGCTAAGCTCTTAAATATAATAAGTATCAGGAAATTGTCCTGAATTATTCATGTTAATTATGCTGAACTAAACATTGTAGATAGGAAAATGTATTTCCCACTGAAATATGTTTGCCTTACAGAGATTTCTAAATTGATCATAATCTCCTTTTCTTTTGATAAGACCTAAAAGCCCCTAGAATGAACAAAATTGAATTCCAAACACCATCAAGCTTTTACAGCACAAATAGCATCATCTGAATCAATTCTGCATTTCTTCCTCAGTTTCATAAATAATCATAGCTAAGCCCCAGTCCAAGTCAATTATCAATCATTGTAGCACAAATCTATTTGGATTATGTAGGAAAAAATGATTTTTGGTTGCATTCTATTTTTATACACACTTTATATTTCATATAATAAACTCCATAATGTATAGAACATATTATTCATTTATTTTTATTTGTTCATTCACAAATTCATTTATTCATTCAGTTATTCAAAAAGCAATTATGGAACAGTAATCATGCATCAAGTACCATGGTCAGCAATTTCCCCTTGCCATGATTACATTTTGTAGTTTGCTTTTTATTATAGTTTGCCTAGAGGATTTCAGATACTGAGAACTGTGCTAATTATTATACTTATTTAATGATATATTATCATAATTTTTATCAATTTATCAGTCATTCATCCTGCAACTGCAATCCCTTTTCTAACCTCAGCTGCTTCTTTACACAGAGCATACCCTCTCTGTTTGGTTAAATACTTGTATATTTAATCCAAAAAAAATGCAGTATTTACTACTATTTTTGGTAAAATATACTTTAATGTAGTAACTGGTATTGTGCTATATGTTTCATTCTATATGCTACTTTTTCACGCTACATAATGTTTAACGTAGATTTACCAAGCTGCTTCTGACAGCTGTGTGGTATTCAAGGACAGGCACATTCTACTTAATTTTTATTGGCCTATGATTGACTGCATGTATAATGAGTATATGATATATTCATACAGTGGAATATTATCCACTCTTAAAAAATAAGTAATATTGTTCTTTGCTACAACATGGCTGAACTTGGAAGACCTTGTACTAAGTAGAACAAGCCAGACACAGAATAATAAGTAACACATAATCCCACTGATCGAAATCTAAAACTAGTTGAAATACATATTCTACGTGTTATGTGATGGACTAAAGAATTCAACTCTGCTTAGAACAGACAAGTCTGAAACAAACACCCTGCGAACACCTCTGTGCATCAGGGTCAGCATTTCTTTGGGTTGTACAGATAGGATAGAATTGCAAATATTCTATTTCATTGTCTAGGAAGGGCCAGATTCCTTTACAGATTGACCACACTAATTAACAATCCCACCAGCCTTACAAGAGAATTTCTATTTCTTTACTACTACTCCAGAAGTTGACCATGTATTTTTTCTGCCAATATGAAATTGAAATGTTCTTTCCATGTTAATTTAATTTTTATTCCTCTGATAGCCAATTAAGTAGAATGTCTATTTGATAGCCCTACTGCAATTTCCTGCATGGAGAATCATTCACATATTTTTTGCAATTTCAGTTCTATCTATTTTATGTATTTTTATTGAGTTTCCAAGTTTCCTGGTTATTTGGAGACAATGCAAATATCTATCCCAATCTGTCAAACAGCCTGTTTTATTTATTATTTATTTATTTATTTATTTTTCCTGAAGAATTAGTGACTGGGAGGGAATGTCCTAGCAATGAGGAGTTCAAGAGGGCATGCAGTTTTTGTTTTGTGAACAGACTTTGAACCAGTCCTTCTGTTTTTAAACCCATTTTTATCACTGCTTCCAAAAGTAACTCGTCCTTCCATACTCTAACACCTTGGAGGATTAAGCCCTCCATAGATTTTATATTGCGTACTGTATTTCCCTACTTCAACTTCAGATTCCATTTTCTTGGTTCTATTAAGTCATTGTCATTAGGCAAATATTTCCTAGCTTCTGACATTTTCTGCTAATTTATCTTCACTAGTGCCTTTTAGTCCTCGAAAGTACACGTCTTTCAAAAATTTTCCTTGTCATTTAGTGGGTGTCAGAAGGGAGAACAGCTCAACACACTTGTGCAATCTGCCATCTTTAACTAGAACTACACTATATTTCAAGAATTTTTAGTAATATGTTTCTCTTGAACTCTCTTTTTAGTTTATAATCTGTTGATAGGTTTACTCTCACATTATACCCTGCAGAAACTAACTCCATAACAAAATCTTTCCTTAAAAATGTAAGGAATCATGTATTAATCTTTGCCCCACCAAATTCTGACATTTTACTGTATTACAGAGGCTTTTGTAGAAATGATGATGGGTGAAAAAAATATGATTAAAAAAACAATATGATTAAGAAAATTATTTTATATACCACAAACAAAATATATCAAATAACTAAAGTACTAAGCAGAACACTGCACAAACCCTGCCAGATCTGGTTAAGTTATTCACTCCCCTTTCTTCTCTTCACCTAAAATTACTAGAAGGGTTATATGCAAAAAATACATCATTTTCATAATCCCAAGGTCCTTTATTGTTTGAGACACATAGTAGTTTCAAGAATAGTTTTGTTTCTTGAATCTATTGGTATAAATATAGACACAGAAGTAAAAGCAACTAAAAATTGTGTGCAACTCTTTTAAAACAGATCTAACTAATTTTTACCTTTTTTTCTGAGTGAGTCTAAACTTTTACAGTAGTAGGGTATCTGGCAAATTTTCTCATTTTTCTTTCCTGAAAGCTCTAAACTCAACAGAAATAACCTCTCCTGAACACAATTTCAGCATTCAATAAACAGAAGAAATATGTCCTGGTGCCCAAAGTTTGCTGATATACTCTCTCTAAGTTCATTTATCCCTAGCACTTCAATCTAATTAAATGTAACCCTAAATAATTTAGTCATTTGGAGTAAACACTCTTTTAAGGCATTGCCAAACATATCGTAAAAGAATAAACCTGGCAGAAGAACACATATTCAATTCCCCAAATCCAGCTCTGACCTCCTTCTCTTCAATCTATCAACATTTGATCGAATAAGAATGATACATCTGCATGGAAAATATCAGCTAATTCAGGCCCTATTTTGCCCTACAGAATCCCAACAGCTCTCTAGAACACCATTATGACTGAATCCTTGAAATTGTCTGACATAAAAGCAAATTACTACCACTGTTGGAAGGAACCTGCATATAACTATTGCCAGATTTATAGTTCTGCTGCAAACCCTGTCATTTTGATCTAGTTGAATTTTCTGTCACTAAAACAGATGGATGTCTTGAGAAATCTTAACCTGATGAATACAAGGAATACCAATTAAAATGTCATATCCTCATTTCTAATCTCCAAGATTACAGTTTCCACAGGATTTCATAAATATTTTAGATAAATCATCTCCCTTGTATCCCCACATCCCCAAATAAAATTATTTTGTTTGATATTGTTGGGATCCAAACTGTTAAAACAAATCTAAGTTCTCAGAGAAATTCTTTATAAATAAGTATTTAAAAATTGCTGTGGTTGTTTAGTCAATATGTTGTGTCCAACTCCTTTGCAACCTCATGGACTGCAGCCTATCAGGTTCTTCTGTGCATGGAATTTTCCAGGCAAAAACACTGGAGTAGGTTGCCATTTCCTTCTCCAGGGGACCTTTCTGAGCCAGGAATTTAACCTATATCTCCTGCACTGCCGACGGATTCTTTACCACCGAGCCACAGGGAAGCCCAGTGATATGTAAAAATCTCTCTGAACAACTAATCCCTCAGTGAAAGAAAATTAAGAATCTGCTTCAATATGAAAAAAGAAAACCCCAATATCTGAGTTTAAAATAAGGCCAGAAGGGGCAGGGGATTGCTAAGATATTTGAATATGGGGGATATAAACACAAGCAAGAGTTTTTCTTCATTGATGTTCAACTTTCCACTCTCTCATCTTTGTTCCTGAAATGGTAAGTGGCTAAATTGATAATCTCTGAATTTGTAAGCCAGACAAGGAAAATTAGATCTTTCTTAAGTGGTAGATGAGTTATAAATGTGACTTCTGAGAAAAAAGTTCTTATTTTATCACTCAAGTATGGGGAGACACTGTACTGATAAAATCTCATGGAGGATTATTGGCTGGTGTAGGTAGGGAGTGGGCTACTCCAGCGGCTCAGCAGTAAAGAACCCGCCTGCAATGCAGGAACCACAGGAGACATGGGTCTAATCCCTGGGTTGGGAAGATCTCCTGGAGCAGGGCATGGCAACCCACTTCAGTATTCTTGCCTGCAGAATCCCGTGGAAGGAGGAGCCTGATGGATACAGTCCATAGGATCACAAACAGCGGACACAACTGAAGTGATTGAGCATGTATGCACATAGGCATGCAGGTAGGGAATGCTAGGCCTGGGAGTTCTATCAGGGTAGATGGAATCCCCTGGGGCCTGGAAATCATACTGTAATACATGCTGCCCACTTTTCTTAAATGTAGGGACATTTCTGATTCCCTGACAAAGCAACTCAGTGTAACTGTCTACTTGAGATCCATTTCCTGCTATCTCATCACCGACGGGCACTGGCGTTTAGGAGATTCTCCAGGTGGAAGGATGGGTTTCCCAACAAAGTTTCTTTAAGGGAAAGCTTCAGACCAGGTATTTTCAGACTCATTGGTTAATTTGTTGTCTTTATTATCCACATGGAAAATGGTGACATGGTTCTAAACTGTTGAGCCAGAGGAACAGAATAACATTCTCAAAAGAACAGGCTGAAGCCTGCTGCACATTATTTGAAGTAGGAGAATAATGTGTTGCCATAAAGCCAGAATTTACCCAATTGTTATTACAAAGAAGAATTTCTCTAAGACCATGCCAGTCCCCTTAAGTGCCAGCTTCTTTCTCTTGTGCTGAAGCTGAAAATTATACAGCTAGTTGTCCTGAAAGTGAAAGTCACTCAGTCATGTTCAACTTTGCGATCCCATGGGCTGTTCAGTCCATGGAATTCTCCAGGCCAGAATACTGGAGCGGGTAGCCTTTCACTTCCCTAGGGGATCTTACTAACCCAGGGATAGAACCCAGGTCTCCCACATTGCAGGCGGATTTTTACCAGCTAAGCCACAAGGAAAGCCTGATAGTTGTCCTAGCATGTTTTTATTAATGAATCAATTCACTTATTCAATGGCTGGAGCAAACATGTTTTAAATAATCAAAATTTATCAATCTCAGTTGTGCCCAACTCTTTACCACCCTATGGGACTGGAGCCCACCATGTTCCTCTGTCCATGCAAACTTCCAGGCAAGAATACTGGAGTGGGTTGCCATTTCCTTCTTCCTGACCTAGGGATCGAACTCGTGTCTCCTGCTTCTCATGCATTGGCAGGCACATTCTTTACCACTGCATCACCTGGAAAGCCCTCGAGATAGATAAAAGGTATCCAGATAAGACTAAAATCAGTTCTCCACTCTGAAACAACACTGTTTTTGTAGAGATATTGATATGTTCTACAAAACAGTAATTTCCCTTGTAGTGTATGAGCAAATTAAAACAATATAAAATTTTAAATTATTAATATTAAATATAAAATTTAAAGAGGAATCCCCACATGAATAATAAGAAAATAAATATTAAAATATTTATTAATATATGTAATATATTAAATATAATATATTTAATATATTTATATTTATATATTTATAAATATATTGTATTTATATATAAATATAATAAATAAATTTTTTAAATAAAAAATATTTAATACATCCTATGATGCTAGCTAGATTATAAATTAATCCAGCATAGGACACATGAGGACAATGTTACATGTGAATCTGGTGCATTTTTGAGCTTGTTTCTTTTCTTAATTTTTCATGGGGTCAAAGTGTACATGTCCACCATAGCTTATGTAAATATTTTGTTTGAGTGGTAATAATAGCAGCCCACTTCAGTACATGCTATTATATTGCACCCATTCTGGTCCATTATTTTCTATTCTATCATATTTTATTTCACTTTTTAAAATTCTGGTCATGGAACACTAAGTCAATTTAATAACTCAATAACACATCCCAACATGTGCTATTCTATAACATATTATCTGCATCTTCTATTTGGTAACACATCATTCTTCTGTCACAGGGTCATTCACAAAATTCCAAGAAATTTCTGAAAAATGTGATTAATATTTCAGGAAAGGTACCAGATTAAAGAGAATCAGAATCTGAGGGGTGCTGACATTCACTTTAAGAACTTCTTCTCTTAGAATGCCAGCTATAAACTGGCATGGGTCATGAGCAAAGGTTATAGTGGAGGTGGTGGCAACCCTGAAGTGAAAGCTTTTCTATCAAGCATCAAGCAAAACACATTATTGTAAGTAAAGTTATGTCATTATGAGGATCTACCTAATAAAGTGATTATTAGCTCTGAGCAAGGGTTCTGCATGTTTATTTTATAATATAAACATATTATAAACATATTACTGAACACCTATCCACCTAAAATGTAGCTCTGTCTCAGATGACCCACTGGAACCTGACTTATCTAATCTTAGTAGGCTACGCTAGGTCTCCTATAGTTCAAAACTATTATAAAACATTATATCACAGTATTTACTGAATTTACTGAATTGCCTTATTATTTGCTTAACATTTCATGTCTTTGCCTATGTTATCTGAATTACATAATAATTACTTTAAAGGTAAGAAACTTATCTATAACTCTCCTACTATACTGGTTTCACACAGTAGATGCTCCAAACATATTTAATGGCTTACTGAGAAACATCAAATCATGCTCTTCCACCAAACTGATGATTTATCTAGGTAAAATGATGCAGTTATTAAGATGCAAGATTCTCTATCCCTATTCATATTATCCTCACTTTTCCAGAACCATATAATTATTAGTCACTTAGCACCTCTTTTTGGATATATTAAAGTTATTCTAAATGCATTATTTATAAAATTAACTGCATCATATTCCTCTCATCTCTAGTCCTGTTCATGTCTCATCTTTAGTCTTGTTCCTTGTCTCAGAAAACAGATTTATTATATATTTGGTTGTGCAAACCAAAAAACCTGGGAATTATCCTTGTCATTTCCCTTTCTTAGATCTCCCCTAATTCACCACCAAGTTCTCAGATTTAACCCTTAATATATTACCCAAAGCCATTGGCTTCCCTTCATCTCCACCAGTGTCACTTTTGTCCAGGCTAAGGCTGTCCTTTGCCTCGATTGCTTCTTGAAACATCCATCGCCCTCTTGCCTCCACTTCAATTCTCCTCTAAAACTCTTCCTTACTCTCCAGTGTTATTATCAAAACACACATGCGAGCATGATTTCCTCGTGCTTAAAACTCTTTTCATTGTTTTTTTGATAAAAGCCACACAGCCTTAACATTCTCTGTGTGGTAATTTTTAATCATGGCCACTAATTCTTTGACTACCCTCCATCAAGAGCTGAAGTGAATATTTCTTCCACTTGTATCTGGGAATTACTTAACCAACAGAGTACATTAGAAGTCACATTATATGGCTTCCGAGGCTAGATCACATATGGCCATGCAGTTTTCCTGTTGGGAAAACACTTACTTCTAGAATACTAAGCTGACCAGTAGGAAGTCATTTGATCCTAAGACTGATTTGCTAGAGGGGGCCACATGTAGACACCTTTTGGCAGCCCCAGCTGTGTCATTCTTCAGCCACCCAAGTTCAGTTGAAAGATATGTGAATAAAGAAATGATCTTGGAAGTGGATCTTTAAGGCCCAACCATTTCATTCTCCAACTGTTCAGGTCATTCAGACACCATGTAAGAAATGAGGGCCATTTTCACTGTGCTCTCTCTGTGTTACTGATAGGCACTATCTTTGAGCATAATAAAATGGTTATTGATTTATGCTACCAAGTTATAGGGTTGTTTGTTATGCTGTAATAGATAACTGAAACAAACTCAAAGTCCTGCAAGGTCCCTCTTATCAAGCTATCCTGTCTCATCTAACATCATATTCCTCTTCATTCTCTAATCTCTAGATATAATCTCTCTGGCTCTTGAACTTGGAATGCTCCCCTTCACCATATGGCCACTGAACAAGCTGCTTGCCTCTGCTATATCCTTTACCATTCACATTGCTAAACCTTTGCAACACGCAAAGTGTTGTTGTTGTCAGCTTAGTATTCTAGAAGTAAGTGTTTTCCCAACAGTAAAACTGCGTGGCCATATGTGATCTAGCCTTGGAAGCCATATAATGTCACTTCTAATGTACTCTGTTGGTTAAGTAATTCCCAGATACCAGTGGAAGAAATCTCAAGTAAAAAATGTTTCCTGACCTCTCTCACTTAGATCATATCCCCAAATTATAGTATCTAATAAGCCAGAAATGTATTTTTAGCACTTTTAAAAATTACAGCTTTATATTTGTGTGTATGATTTCTGGATTAGTATTTATTTCCCTCTTTAACACTTAGCCTCAAAAAGAAACCAGTCGTGTCTGTTTGTGCTAAGCATTGGATACTCATTATTTGAAGTCATAGCCCCTGTAACTATTACAGAGCCAGGAACATATTAGATACGCAGTAGAGATTTACTCTTTGGAAGATTTACTCAGTAAAGATTTACCCCTTGGAAGAAAAGTTATGACCAAGCTATACAGCATATTAAAAAGCAGAGACATTACTTTGCCAACAAAGGTCAGTCTAGTCAAAGTTATGGTTTTTCCAGTGGTCATACATGGATGTAAGAGTTGAACTGTAAAGAAAGCTGAGTGCTGAAGAATTGATGCTTTGAACTGTGGTGTTGGAGAAAATGTTTGAGAGTCCCTTAGACTGCAAGGAGATCCAACCAGTCCATCCTAAAGGAAATCAGTCCTGAATATTCATTGGAAGGACTGATGCTGATGCTGAAACTCCAATATTTTGGTCACCTGATGTAAAGAACTGACTCATTGGAAAAGACCCTGATGCTGGGAAAGATTGAAGGTGGGAGGAGAAGAGGATGAAAGAGGATGAAATGGTAGGATGCCATCACCAACTCAACAGACATGAGTTTGGGTAAACTCCGGGGGTTGGTGATGGACTGGCATGGAGGCCTGGCATGCTGCAGTCCATGGGGTCGCAAAGAGTCAGACATGACTGAGTGACTGACCTGAAATGAACTGAAAGATTTAAATCTTGGTATGTAAAGTGTTAAGCAATTTTCAGAGCAAGTATATATTTTCCACTTGTAAGAGGGAATTTGGAAAGGAAAAGAGAATAGTACATGTGTGAGTTCTTGCTCTTATTTATCAAGTTTCTTCTGCCAGTTTCTTTGGAAAGCAAATATCTTAAGGTTGGAGAATAAAGGAACACTAATGATTATTATTTTCCAATTCTAATCACTTACACATTTTAAGACAATGAGCTGTTTCCGATGTTCAAGGAATCAAAAATGAAAATTACAGTCATTGCAATTCTCACTTGCTGTTCTCTCAAGCAGTCCTTTCATCAGCCTTGCAAAGGGATTATACTTGTCTTACAAATGAGTAAACAGATCCAGAAAAGTAGATGAAAGCTGACCAAGTGGCAGAGCCAAAATCTTTTCAACATCCAGTTTCTTTATGCTACACTCTATTAGCTTCAAATCAATAGGCAGGCAAAGAAGAGGAGAAGAAATGTGCTTTCCTGCTATTGGGAGGAATAGTTACAGGACATCTGCCCCATAACTAGTGAACTAGTCTCTTCTCCCATAGCTCTATAACAAAGTCAGAGAAAGATTTTTGGGAAAGAGTGAAGCTAATAGTGTTTTTTACTAATTTAAAATGAACAAAATACTGGTATTTGATGTTTATGCAACATCAAATGCTTCCTGTGCAAATCTAAGGACACCACCATCTTATGAACATGATTGCAGTAAAGAAAAAAATGCCCTTAAATTAGAGTGCTGTTTAATGAAAAATGGTATCACTGATACATAAACATCCCATAAGAAATTATCCAAAAATAAAATTTAAGATTTATTCTAGCTTTAATACAGCTACAGATAGTCAAGAAAAAAATAAAATCTTATCAATAAGAGTTAAATAATTAAATTTTTTAGTATAAGTTGGTAGATACCAGTGAATCATTTCTCAACGTTCAACTGAAATGCTTGGAGACAAAGATAAAGATGATTCAAATTTAAGATGAAAACTAGAAATAACATCATTAACTTGAAGGCCAATGGAACTAATTGGACAACTCAGTCTGTGGCCACCTCATCAGAGAGAAAGCAAAGCCAGCAATTAATGGCATGTAGCAAGAATCTTGATGATTCCCCATATATATGAACCCTGGTTGAAAAACTCCAAGTGTCCAGTAATAATATGACTTCTTACAGTATCCCACTGCATTGCTGTTGATTGTTGAAGCAAAAATTATGTCCTTTACTCCATCGGTTATGGCCTCTACTCCATCCCTTGTGGCTCAGATGGTAGAGAATCTGCTTGCAATGAGGGAGACCTGAGTTTGATCCCTGGGTGGGGAAAATCCCTGGAGGAGGGCATGGCAACCCACTTCAGTATTCTTGCCTGAAGAATCCCCACGGACAGAGGAGCCTGGCAGGCTACAGTCTGTGGGGTCACAAAGAGTTGGACATGACGGAGTGACTAAGCACACAAACACACTCTATCAATATTTAATTTTATACACAAGAGTGCAGAAAATAAAGGAGAAAACTGACAATGGTAGAGCCCCAACAATGAAAGATCTGCAGGCACTAGAGAACAACAACAAAAAAGAGCAGAAGTAAAACGAAGTTTTGGTTTTGTTTCATTTTGGAGGAGGTGTTTGCTTTTATTAATGTACTTGAACTGCTAAGAGTACCTATATTGAGAGAATGATAAAGAAAAGACTCCAACTAGGGTCACGAAGACTACACTAGATGAAATCTGACAGACTTCTTTTTCCTGGAAATTGGGAACTGGCAGAGAGATGTGCCTGCATCTATCTCTTTTTGATTGTAACTCTGAGAAGAGGATGAGACTAGCCCCAAATGTACACAGAGAGAAGCTTAAAGCCAAGCCACACAATTTATTTTGGTCACTACAGAGTCTAGATAGATTTCTCATTCTCTCTCTCTCTGTCTTTATCTCTATCTCTATCTTTTTTCTGGCGGATGAGTAACAGGAAAAGTGGACATAAAGAAAGATCATATTAGATGGGAAAGAAAAATAATTTAAGAGGAGTAGCTCCAAATATGTTTATAAACAATTTTAGAGAATAGTTTACTATTGTCAACAGAATGCAAGAACACATAGCTTCAACAATATAAAAGCAAGAGTAATTTTTTAAAAAATTATATTAAAATGAAATGAAACAAACAAACAAACAAAAAAAAACAAGTTGGGTAAAGATTTTTCATAAATTTGTTGATCATTTGTATTCCTTCTATAGTGAATTACCAAGCCAAAACAGCTTTATACTTTCTTCTATGAAACTATTTTGTTTTCTTTCTTTGTTATTAATAAAATTTATTTATTTTTGTTACTAAACTCTTTTTATGTTATACTAATATAAAGTACAAAATGAAAATAAGAATCTATTATAAACCTATTTAGTAAGGGAAACCACTGTTTTTGTGGCTGTATTTTCAGCGTCTGTATAGGATGGTGTAAGCTATAGAACTGAGCATTTTCTTTCTACCACATCACAAACATCACTATGTGTTTAGCTACCCAATCTTATTTAGAGCTCCCCTGAACAAGATCATTGTTTCTTTAACTCTGCATTACCCTCTAATAAGGGTACTGGTTTCCTCTCCCATTCCACACTGATCTGAATGAGAATCAGCACAAATATTCCTTTGGAGAATCAAAGATACCAATCATTAGATCAGCTAAATATGTCATATTTCTTCATAACTATTTTAATAATCTTATATCTGCTAAATAAAAAGGAAGGTCAGCCAAAACATTTAAATATAACACTGTTACCCATAGCAGAGAACTGGAACTGAATAAAGATTACTAATACTAAGCCTTTAAAGATATAATTAATTACTTAATTTAATGACTTCCATTAATTATCAGACCATAAGCATAGCTGAAATTACAACCTGAACTTGAATCTTAAGAGACAACTTTGACTTCATCTTACTTCAAGATTCCTAAATTACTGATGAATCTTTCTTGATTGGAATATGGGCAAAATGAAAGATTAGATAAATCAACTTCTAAAATGTACCACAGTAACATTTCAGGAGATTATGTGAAAGAACAAATTTTTTTGAGTTTTTATTTTAAGATAACTGTGTGTTCATCCACAGTTGTAGGAAATGCTACAGAGAGATTCCTTGGACACTTCAGTCACTTTTCCCCAAGGGTAACATTTTACCAAACTCTAGTACAAATCACAAATGGGATATCAACATTAGTGTTAATGTCAAGATTCTATCACCACTAGGATCTCTGGTGTTGTCTGTTTATAGTCATGCCTGTGTACCTTCTATATCTACCTTCCATGGTCTAAACCCCTGGCAGTTATTAGTATGTTCTTCATTTCTCAATTCTTGTCACTTGAAGAATGTTATATTTGAAATTTTAGATTATGTAACTATAATACATATATTGCATAATTACATAACTTTGCATTGGCCTTTTTTTTTTTTTTGATTGGCCTTTTTTGACTCAGCATAATTACCTCCAGATTTATCCAAGCTGCTATGTGCAAGTATGTTTCATTACATTTTACTGCTACCTAAATTATTATACAATCTTATACTCTCACCCACAATGTATGAGTGATTTTCACTGTATTTGATATTGCTTTTTTAAAAATCTTAGCCATTCTCATAGTGTGTAGTAGTAGTATCAGTATACCACTGTGGTTTTAATCTATGTTTCCCTAGTGGTTAATGATGCTAAACATTTTTCATGTGCTCATTTACCATCTGTTTGTCCTTATTAGTGAAATGTCTGTTTTTGTCTGTTGCTCACTTTATAACAGGATTGTATTTTGTTTGCTCACTTTACTGTTGATTTTTGAGAGTTCTTCACATATTTTAAATGCAAGTCCTTTGTTGAATATGTGATTTTCAAATACTGCCATCCACTCTGTAATTTGTCATTTTATCCTCTTCACAGGATCTCTCACAGAGCAAGTACTTTTAATATTGATGAGGTATGTGGTGCTCTTTTAAATGAGGAACAGGACAATATTCTGTTTTTTGGAGATTTCTTGCAGTAATTTATCAAGTCCTATAAGGTTCACCAGTATTCTTATATCTAAAGTTGGTGTCATTTCTAGTAAATCAAATCCTCAGGCTAAAGAAAGTGCATTGGTTCCTATGACTTATCTTTGAGAAAAGTCACCTGCAACTATCGATTATAAACTTCAGTATACTGAATTATTCCTTTGCAGTGTTTGGCCATATGAGCCTATAAAAGAGCCAAGTCATGGGTAGGCCAGTCATGGATTCCCAAATGGATGGGGCATATGGTGATCAGGTTTCCCATTTTTCCTTGTGTACTGCCGTGGCCTAAGTAATACATATGAGCTTGAAAAAACTGGAGTTTATCTTTAAGATTATAACAGAAAAGGAAGAGAGTGCATCTCTAAAACTTTAATAAATTACTGTCCACATATACTGTTGATTCCCCAGTATGTAAGTAGATATGAATCTAGGTGCATGGAGAAGTTAAAGAATGATGACAAGGATTAGGAGTTTAATTTGTGGGCCCCAGCATGAAGGCAAATGAGAAACTCTTTGTTCAAATATTATTTAAAAATTCAAGATGGTGACAGCCGCTGGAAACCAAGCACAGGGTCCTTCTCAGAGTGAGGACCTGTGCTACTGCACAGATTGAACGTTCATGATGCTGGCTCTAATATTGAAAGCAGATCTTCTACTGCAAGACAAACATCTGTACTGAGAAATGACAAG
The DNA here is from genome assembly GCF_023699985.2 of Odocoileus virginianus. Classification (NCBI taxonomy): domain Eukaryota; kingdom Metazoa; phylum Chordata; class Mammalia; order Artiodactyla; family Cervidae; genus Odocoileus; species Odocoileus virginianus. The sequence continues at coordinate 54,148,778 of NC_069675.1, read as the reverse complement.
AGGATGACATTAGAGTTGATACCACTGGAAAGTAAAGAGTACAAACCTATCAAGTTCCCTTTAGTCTGGTACCGAGGAATGTCCCTACCCATTTGCCTATTTGACAGGCAGAAATGAGTGTTTCTACAGATAACACAGGGGATAGATAGCAAGTCCTTCCTTCATTTAGACAGATCATAAAAGTTATATCTATTTAAGTTATATAACTTTTATAATCTTTATAACTTAATTCTTTTCTATAAAGACTTAATTTTTTAGTATGCTAGTTTTCATAAAGGCAAAATCAGTTCAATTGAACCTTTTAAGGGTCTGAGTATTTGTCCTACATCTGGGGCACCTTTGTCTCAGAGACTGTGTGGGACAACTTATGTTTTAAATAAGGGAAGTATCAGAAAGTGGGTAGTTAATCTGTATCATCAAATGGCTGAGGATTCTTTAATGGAGCCAAGAAAGTTTTCTGACTACTTAATGGTGGTAGGATTAGTGATTGAATTAAGGCTTGTTTGTCCACTAGGAAAGGGATCTTTCATCCCTACAATTAAAGAAATATATTCCCTTTAGAGCAAAGTGGTACTTGTGAACACAGAGAGTACACTACTTCCTTGGACAGCCCTCATGTGGGAAAAGGGCATTATTCTGTTTCCATTTTCTGTGTTATTGAGCCAATGCTGGGCAATCAATTGTCTGATGGTTCTTTCTCTTGCAATATCACCAAATGCTCTTATCTGTTTTCTTCAGTTAGATATTTTCACTTAGACTTTCATTTCATGAGTTGTCTAATTATTTAAATTGGAGGACCATCAGTATTTTCCTGGTGTTTTCTCTTTCCTCAAGCAATTCTATCCTAAAATGTTCTTTATCCTACAGCTCAACTGAAGAAGCAGAAGATCAGACAGTGTTCTGGTTTTTCATGGTTCCATTTATTGAAAGTTCTTGAGTATCTGTAGAGAAATTAGAGAGGATAATGGATATGTCTTTTTCCTCTTCTAGTATTGAATATACCTTACGAGTTTGTAATATTACTCAGCCATAAAAAGAAACAAAATTGTGAAATTTGCAGAGACGTGGATGGACCTAGAGTCTAAAGAGTGAAGTCAGAAAGAGAAAAACAAATATTGTACAGTATCATTTATATGTGAAATCTAGAAAAGTGATACAAATGAACTTATTTGCAAAGCAGAAATGGAGAACGAATATATGGATACCATGGGTGGAAGGTGGGGATGGGATGAATTGAGAGATTGGGTTTGACACATATACACCATGTATGTGTGCTTGCCAAGTCGCTTCAGTCATGTCCAACTCTTTGTGACCCTATGAACTGTAGCCCACCAGGCTCCTTTGTCCATGTGATTCTCCAGGGAAGAATAGTGGAGGGTGTTGCCATGCCCTCCTCCAGGGGATCTTCCCAAAACATACATCGCGTGCATGCTAAGTCGCTGCAGTCATATCTGACTCTTTGAGATCCCATGGACAGCAGCCCACCAGGTTCCTCTGTCCATGGAATTTTCCAGACAAGAATACTGGAGTGGGTTGCCATGTCCCTCTTCAGGGGATTTTCTTGACCCAGGGATCGAACAGGGTCTCTTGTATCGCAGGCAGATTCTTTACCATCTGAGCCATCAGGGACCCCCAAGGCAACTATACTCTAATAAAAGAAAAAAGTTTGGGACAGACCAGATTGTCCCTAAAATCCAGAACAGATTCTGTTTTTTCCTTATTTAAAAGATTGGATTTGGAACCAAGAAATATTAGCAGTTAATACCTTAGGGAACACAGCAAGGAGGGATCACGTCCTATTTCAATTCCACCATATCTAAATGTATATTTTTCAGTTAATGCTAGATCAAATTGGACTAAATCTTCTTTTGTGATCTAAAGTGCAGATATTATTTGTAAGTGTCCCTTGTGTATTTGAAAAAAAGTGTATAGCCTCTGATATCTGTTAAATAAGGATTTCTGAATATATTAAATTAAGCCAAATTGCCCTATGTACATTGTGTGTGTGTATGTGTGTATTCATATTTTTTCTTCTGCTTAACTTTCCAGTTGGTGAAAGAGGAGTGTGGCTGGTTGTGAATTTCATAGATTTTTACATTATGCATTTTGAGATCCCCTGTTTAACATAGAACTTTAATTTTTTTCTGACTTTATTGAGATATTATTGAGAATTTAAAGGTGTACATATTTAGGTTGTATATTTGATTTTTAAAGGTACAGTGTGATGATTTCATAAGTAAATATACTGTGAAATGACTACCACAATCATCACATACATAGCATCTGAAGGAAAATTATCTGATTTTTTGCATTCTGTCTCTGTGGCTTTTTATACACTTAGTTTTTATTTCTATTTTATTGACTTTTGGTTGGATTAATTGAGTCCCTATTTTCTTATTCTAAGTTTTATTTCTACAGGATTGACAGTTACACACTTCCAAATTCAGTTTTTTAGTAGTTACTTTTGAAATTCATCACATCACATAAATTAGTGTGCATGCTCAGTTGCTTCAGTCATGTCTGACTCGTTGCAACCCTATGGACTGTAGCCACCAGGCTTCTCTGTCCATGGGGATTCTCCAGGCAAGAATACTGGAGTGGGTGGCCATGCTCTCCTCCAGGGAATCTTCCTCACCCAGGGATTGAACCCTCATCTCTTACGTCTCCTGCATTGGCAGGCTGGTTCTTTACCACTCACACCACCTGGGAAGCCCATACATAAATTTATAAGGCTCTAATTAAATGAGTACTTTATATATTTATCTTGTAAAACAAAAGAAGATTAGAACATTTTAACTCTGATTGACCCACTCTCAAAATATATTTTAAGACAGCTATAGACTTATCTGTGTGTTTTTACCAGTTTCATTACTCACTCTTGCATCTCAAAGCCTCCAGTCAGTTGGAAATTACTTTGGACTACTTGTCACAGTGGCCAGACTACAGAGACTTTAATAAATCAGGAGTTAATTTTATCATGTCTAAAAAGTTTGGAACTAGGCAGTCCAGAGGTGTGTCTGTGATTCGATAAAGTCATTAGAGATTAGTACAGAACAATAGTACTGGACCAGACGAACAGACAGAGCTGATTTACTCAGATACTGTTGCCAACAGTAAGGAACAGACTACAGACAAGTCTGGATACCCAGTTCTGCTGAAACAAAGGTCAGGAGAGATTTTAAGAGCTAGGGTCATCCATGTTTGTTAATTAGCATTACCCAGAGGAAAAGCCAACCTCCTCTTCTCTTCCTGGCAAGTTTTTAACTAGGCGAAAGCCATCTGCTGAAGTTCGGCTCCTATCCTTCAACAGAGACTGGTATGTGGGTTTCTATCTTTCTTTGACTTTTACATTTCAGAGAGATGATACTCAGGTCCTTGGGAAAGAATCTGCTGGGTCTTAAAACTTGACAGAGGCTTTTAAAGAGATAAATATACATTTCAAATCTGCAAGATAGGATTTGCAGTTACAAATTTTCTGAAATAAACATGGTAAGAAAAGGGGATTCAAAGGCTAAGAACCAGGAAGAAACTTGTCTATAATTTAGTCAACTTGAAGGGAACATTATGACCATCTTGGTCAGGATCCAGAGCTTTCTCCCTTTTTGCAAACCACCTTTGATGTGTTGCTTCTAATTTCAAAGTCACAGGAGGGCTACAAGACTCCAGCCACAATGCTTGTATCCCAGATTGGAAATAAAGTGTGAAAAGTAAAATGGCAGTCTTCAGGTCTGGACCAACTACCTTAGAGGAATCACTGGAAGCATTACCCAGTAACTTCTGTTTACATTTCTTTCCCGTTTTGGTCTCCAATGAAGCTGGAAAAAATTCAGGCTTTAAGCAATGAATAAAACCAGTTCAGAGGAAGATGAGAATTCTGTTTTAAAGATGAAAAAGTGAAATGGAATATTTGATAGCTTTTACAGTCTCTGTGACAGCCCTTATTTAACTACACATATATTTACAGGTCCGTTTTCTATTAATAAAAGTACTTATTTCCTTACCAAAGGTAACAACTCACTTTCTACATTTGGTAAGTGCATCCAGCTCAATGCCCAAGTATATTAGGCCTCCACGTAGCTTCTGTGATCCGGGCAATTGTAAATGAATTATGTTTATCTGTCCTCTCATCCCAAGATACCTTATATAAGATGGGGAAAGTATAAAAAGAAAACAAGTAGATGTAATAAAAACTTCTATTTGAGTAGAAAAAATAGGAAATATACCACCACCCCTGGGCCAGAACAATAAGCCTAACCTGTTTGGAAGAAAGAGTGGGAACTCCCTTCCTAGCAGTGAAGTACGTTCTATGAGTAACTCATCTGGTGATCTCTGTACTGCCTTCCATTTCTTTCCACAGCCTCTGGCTCCTTCATCCAAGAGCTATGTCTACCCATTTTCTCTCATGGTCCAGCAAGGTAGACATTGGCAAGGTTGTTCTCCCTGGGGTCCACATAGCTTTAAGGACTTCATTCCTTTTGGGAGAGGTTTGGAAGCAGGTGATTGTTGTGGTAAATGAATAGTAACAGACTAATATAAACATGACTTAGCAGTTCTTTAGAAACATTATTTTCAAAACTTGGTAGACCCTCGATGTATTTGCTTCTGGCCAGGCTCATGATCGAGTAAATACAGCCAAAGGCTTGACTAAATATTGTGTATAAAGCTAAGAACCTCTCTCTAACTTTCTGGCTTCTATACTCTGCCTATTCCCCTAGTTCCTAATTAATGGTGGCTACTTTGAGACTGTTTGAAATAAAAGCCTCTGTCTGAAAGTAATACTGTTAACTGACCAGTCCTGTGCTGTATATGATTATGCTTTCAGCAATTTCACCATTTGTTTCACTAGACTGCAGTATTTATATTGTAAATTATTCCTGTTATATTGTCAGTGTTTTTGAGAAGTATTGTGGATCCTCAGGGACTTCATCTGTGAAATGCATATAGTCCCAAAATGAATCCTAAAATTTTGTATGCTTTGAGGGGACGCACAAAAAAAAAGAGATGATTTATTCTGAGATACTGGACAGTTGAGAGAGCAGCAATTAAAGAAGAATAGCAACCAATTTCAACTTCTAAAAGCAAAGGTTCTTTGGAAACTTCTCTTTTATTTGTACTCTTTTAGGTGATAAACAAAAAGCACAAATTTGAACTTAGAAGTTTTTTAAAAAGAAAAGATCTCTGATATAATAATGATAATGGCAGTGATGAATAAGACAAGTTTCAGAGCTGGGCACTGTGCTAAGATTTTATGTGGAATATATCACTTCATTCTCAAACAAGTTGCTGTTTCATGTCGTGGAAGGTGATTACTAGAACCTCTCATCTGGTTCAGAAATAAAACATTTAAATTACTTAATTTTGACACAGTTCCGCGCATTTACATGAAAGCCAGGGCTACAGTAAGGAAACAAAAGGCATGAAAGTATGTATTTGATACATCCTGTAATGTTTCCCATCTACGTCCATTTTTTTGTTGTTATTTTAATTTTAGGTGTCTATGCAACATTTTGAGACTGCATGATTCTTTAAGGGTCTTTTATTAAAATCCATGAACGTTGAACCTTTTATAATGGACACCTCTGCCTGCTCCAACTGTCACTGTGGCAACAAGATGTGTATTAACCATGACTTTCAAGCCAGAAAGTTTCACATTTGTTTTGACAGCTTACAGTGAATTCTCTACCAAAAGCAATTTCTTGTGAGAGTATTATGAACAAGTCCTCGCAAAGTGGAAAACGTGGGGATGTTTTGATGTGAGAACTTGCCTTCTCTATACAGCATTGTATTATTGACCAAGGCTGTTGTCTAACAAATGACCCATTTTATAAACCCAGTTCGTTTTCAGGATGGTACATTTAGCTTCCAAACTGTCTTATTTAGGTTAAGACAGCAAGAATGTTGTAGAGAAGATGAACAGAATTTTGTTACTTGTAAAGCATAACCTTTGTCAATGAATTCCTTGTCATACAGTGTTTTGCTATAGGACATAAAACAAAGGCTGATGAAACACGTATACATTACCCTCTCTCTGTAGAGAAATGCAGCATGATGTTGCCAAATTAGAAAGCACACAAAAGAAAACATGGAAATATCTGGTTACCTAAAAATAAAAGAGTGAGCTTCTGTGCACATGTGTGTGTGTGTGTGTGTGTGTGTGTGTGTTGGGGAGGTGGGGGACAGGGAATGAAAACAGTAAATAGGAAAAAAAAATACTTGCAACATTTTGCATCAGGTAATTTTTCATCATTTATCATGTGTCAAACACAGTATTGATTCTTCACAGCAACCCTGTGAATTAGGTATTATAGATTGCATTGTATCCTTTGGAAATTCATATGTTGAAGTCCTGATGCCTATTATGACAGACTGTGAGCTTCTTTAGAAGTATGGTCATTGCAGATGTAAAGAGTTTGCCTAAAATGAGACAGTACTGGAATAGGATGGACCCCTAATCCAAAATGACTGTGTTCTCATAAAAAATAAATATAGGTACAGAGAGAAACAGGGAGATGGCCATGTGAAGACTGAAGCTAATCTGCTACAAGCCTAAGAAAGCCAAAGATTGCTGGAAAACCACCAGAAGCTAGAGTCGATACAGGGTACAGATTCTCCATTACAACCCTTGGAAGAAACCAACAGCTGACACCTTGATTTCAGACTTCCAGCCTCCAGAACTGAGACAATATGTTTTCATTGTTTCAGCCACTGGTTTATAGTACTTTGTTATGGCAATCCTAGAAAAGTAATACAGTATTATCATTATTCCCACTTTTAGGTTAGAAAAGACATATTCAGAAAGTTTCGATGATTGTTTTATGGTCATAGATTTAGTAAATGATTAAATGAGTATTACAACTAGGCCTTTCTAATGCCAAACTAGCTGCTTTATATGATTGTAGACTAGGTAAAAGAGCATTCTAGGTAGTAGGAATAGCCAGTGGAAAAATATGGAGATAAGAAGAATGAGGTGTTTTTGGAACTAGGGAAGAATGTTATAGAGAGAAAGATTAAGGTCAAGGCATTCAGGAAGTGAGTGGAGGAGACAGAACAAGTGTTCTACTTGAGATGACTCTCTTATGCAATATTCAAAGTTGGCTTATCCACCATGGCTGACAGTGATTTTATTGATACTAGTTCATGTTCCCAGGAAGATTTCCAAAGTGATTTCTTGAACAAGCTATCTGAGTGCTGTAGGGGCCTTATTCAGATCATTTCTTAGCCAGTGACACACCGTTCATGCAGAGAACAGCCTCATTGATCCACAGTGAGATATCAAATGGAGAGTGAGCTCAGATATTTGTTCACAATTCCTAGCTGCCTTTGGACTCTTCATGAAAACTCTTTTTTTTTTTTTTTCATGAAAAAAATCCCTTCATTTTTCTTCTGTTCTTATTATTGTATATCTCATTATATTCCTGATTTCTAGGCATAGACATTACTCTGGCTTTCAGCTTTCAGTACCTGCCTAATTAATCCCACTATTAACTGAATTTCTATTTTTCCTGCCTGTGGCCTTTATATAGCCAGTCTAGAAGACATAGCATACTATTATTTGGTTTAGAATTCTTTCATCTTGTTTCAAGCACAAATTTGTATAATTTTACATGTTTTAAAGCCAATTACTCAAGTATACTTTCTCTATGAACATCACCCTACATGCAGTCCAATGTTCCATTTCTGATATAAGCATCTCTTTTTATGTTTCCCCATTTTTCTTAAGCCACAAAATGTGCTTTATATGCTTCTTATGTATCTAATAGAGTGGAGTAGCAAAAAGAAAAATTAGAAAGCACTGCTTATACATAAATAAAAGCAAATATTTGGTTGTAGCTTTGAATTCCCCTGGTGTCTCAGGAGATAAGCATCTGCCTGCAATGCAGGAGACACAAGAGACCTGGATTTGATCCCTGGGTCAGGAAAATCCCCTGGAGGAGGAAATAGCAACGCATTCCTGTATTCTTCCAAGAAAACTCTATAGACAGAGGAGCCAGGTATGTTACAGTTTGTGGGATCACAAAGAGTGAGACACGACAGAGCACACACATACACAAACACACATACACACAAATTGTTTACAGGGAAAAGTAGTAAATGGTAATGAAAAAGAATAATCTTACAAATTGAAAGACATGGAAGATGACAATTGGCTTTAGAAATTTACTTAATCGCCGAACATTTAAAATACCTAAATGACTATTTCAATGCAGTTTGTGGTAGTGAAGCCACTGTTCCAATGTACTTCAGTTTACTTAAGGCAGTTAATTTATGGTAGATGTCAAGTCACTGCAACCAATATTTACTTACTCGGTTCAGCTAATAAAGGTTAGTCCTACTATGTACTAGGTTCAGGGATATAGCAAGAAAAACAGATCCTATCTACACAGATTTTTCAGAGAGCAGTCAAAAAACAAGTTAGTAAATACAATTATTATAGACTGACATTACACTAAGTACTCTGCTAAAATGAATAGAATGATAAAATTAAATACAACTGGTAGACATCTCTTTAAGTCGAAGGGTCAAAGACTTGAAGGATAAAACTAGTCCAGCTATTCAGAGTTGGAAAAAAATAATTTGTCCTTGTTTTCTCTTGCTGCTTAATATATTAGCACTTGGTGGTGGTGGTTGTTTAGTTGCTAAGTGGTGTTTGACTATTGCAACCCACCAGTCTCCTCTGTCCGTCGGATTTCCCAGTCAATCATACTGAAGTGGGCTGTCCTTCTCCAGGGGATCTTCCCTACACAAGAATAGAACCCACATCTCCACCAAACCCCTGTCTCCATCATACTCATGTCTCCTTCACTGCAAGTGGATTCTTTACCACTGAAACACCAGATTAGCCCACTTAGTGGCTTAAAAAATACAGCCAGATATTAGCTCACAGTTCTGTTGGTTAAATGTCTAGCAGGCTCAACTGGGTTCTTGTTTTGTCAGAAATTTTCACTTTCATCTCAGGTTCAAAGGATTTGTTAACAAAATAAACCATTCCTTATACACAAATAAATAACAGAAATATTTATTAGATAATTATCTAGCTTACTTTCAACATACTAACATTAACAGAAAAGAAAAATAGAAAGAGCAGAGAATACATCACCAAATTGGGTTTTGACTAACATCCAGACTTAAACAGTGCTGGGAAGTCCCATGTCACAGCACATCTGGAGTCCCAACTGAGAAAGGGTCCCAGGCAGCATGTCCACTCCATGGGTGAGACCAAAGATTGCAATTTAGGGTTCCTGTTTATAATCCCAGGACAGAAGGAAACTGATATCATCATCAATCCATGACCAAATTGCAGCTCTGGTTTCATGTTAATGCTGTTTGTTTTGTTGTGTAAAACTTGGAATGTAGCTAAGCCTGGGTCTTGCTTGGTTGGCCAGGCCCCCTCCAGGGTCTCAACAATCTCAAGATTTCTCCCCCATCTTATCTATGGTACTACAAGTCTTGCAATGACAGCAGACAGTCACTCCAAGTCAGGGCAGTGTCCAGGCATGTTAGAAGCAAGGTCAGAGGCCTGCTTTGCTTTGTCTCTGAAGCCTAAATAAGACTATTCATTTAATTTCCCTAACAGTTCTCTGCTTAAGTATGACAAGTTCTAGATTAAGGGTTGGCTGGCTGGGCTTTTATCTGGAGACATCAGGAAGAATCTGCTTTTCAAGTACATTTAAGTTGACAGAATCCAGTTCTTTATGGTTATAGGTTTGAGGTTCCCAGTTTCTTGCTGGAGCAGCCATCAGTCAACCATTCTCAGCTTCCAGCCACCTGCATTTCTTCTCATACGACTCCACCTATCTCATTTCATCAATAGACACTGAATCCTTCTAATGCTTCAAATATCTTTGATTTCTTCTGCTTTACTTTCCCCCCACTATTCAGAGAAACTTCTCTGCTTTTATAAGCTCATGTGAGTAGATTAGGCAACACTGGATACTCTGTATTTTTAAAGGACAACTTTGACCTGTAGCATAACACCATCATGGGAGCAACATACAATCACATTCATGGCCTTTGTGGATTTAAAGCCTTGAAATTTGGGGGGACATTTTTAGAATTGTACCTTCTATAGAATTCTAAAGACTAATGTATACACCTAAGAGCTTAGCTTAGTTTGCTGCTATCTTTGCTTACTTTTGTCTGTTGCAATTCTGAATGACCACTGTATGCTTCTGAAGTCATAATATCAAAAAGGAAGGCATGGGGAAACATTTAGGAGAGAAAGGAGATGCTGATAATGACAAAATCTAGGAATTTGTAGAGCAGGTTGATTGAAGGTCTTAAATACAATGTTGATGAATGAGTTATGAGTCAACACTTATGGGATCACATCTATGCTGTCTCACAAAATTCTGATCTGGTTTCATTTTATTCCAGCTTGCCAGCATAACAGGGCTCAAGTCTATTGGTGAAATTATTAAATTCTCCTCCAAGAAAAGCAAAAGGGAATTTGGCACTGTAGATGTTACACTGAGTCTGCTATTGAATCTACTGTTTGGTATTGTACAATGTGTAAAATTGAAGAAAAATTTTGGTCCCTATAGAAGAAGAAATTTAAAGCTCCTGGGTGGTCAAGCAGTGACTCTTTCTTGTAAGAAACATGAAAAACCAGATTTTCAACACATTGTACTTTGGATAAGTTGTCTACTTGCCTACTTTCTTAGCTCTAGTAGAGAATTATATCTGTTTCATAAATCCAATATCTAACCCATAAGACAGTTTAATATATGTGCATATGACTTGCATTATGCCTGACAAATAGCTTCTACTCAAAATCCTAAGTCCTTTATTATTTTCCCTTCTTTGAACCCAAAGCCTTCTTAACTATAGCAAAGTAGAAAGGAACCTCTGTTCCTTGTCTGTATTTGTAAGACAATCTATGATTTTACTGTTAACATTTATTTAAAGGTATGGATTGACATTTACAGGTTGCATTATATCTTGTTGTGCTGGGTTTTCTAATTAAAGTGTTAGGTAGTTAGAATAGGAAACAGGAGTCCAGAATGGTGGTGGCTAAAAGATAAGGAAGGAAAAAGCCTGCAAAAATAGAACAAAGGAAGGTCCGAGGACAGGAGTGAGGACCTCAGATAGAACAAACAGCACTCCTGGCTAGCCCAATTTACATAGGGCAGGCCCAGAGGGGAGGAAAAGGCATATAAAAAGAGGAGCCAAAGGGCTGGGGGTCTCTGTCTCTCTCTGTCTCTCTCCTGCGTGCTGGGGTGCTCTTCTCTTCACGTCTTTGGGTCGACATGCCCTCATGCCTCGAGGATGGATTTTCCTGCTATTGTCTAAATAAAATAGAGCTGTAACATGGAGCTCTAACACTGATTTGTCTAAGAGCTATAACAAGGTCTGTTCCAGCTGAGAGCTGTAACATGGTCTGTCCAAGACCCGAGAGCTGTGATGTACCGAGGGCTTTACTGTCCATCACTCCAAATCTTTGTTGTGATGAGACAGAACCAAGGAGCATGCACTCACCTGACAAAAGCTATCGGGATTGGAGTTTATAATTTATCACATGGTCATTTAAATACCTCCAATGTGAAGAAAAAAAAAAAAAAGCAAAAACAAAAAAAATTGTGGAAAAAATTCATGAAATTGGTTGTCTCAGGGCTGAGTGGCAGCTAGAGTGACTCTGCATGTAGACTACAATAGAAAATGGGAAAAACTAGGTAGTACATTGGTTTTCTGAGCCAAATGCTCAGATATCAGACATGTTTAATTATTTTTCACATGAAGCATCACTGTGTTCAGTTTCTCCCTTGAATTCAAGCTGGAGGTGATATTTCCCACAAGCACACAGATCATATGACTTTCCCATCACTGCAACTATGCAGAGAACCATGATAGCTGGTCAGAGAAACCAAAACTTCAATGAAGGAACGCCAATCCTTCTCAGCATGTCACAAAGAGGACAACCAACACAGAAGGTCGCTTTTAGCCAATATTAACCACATTCACATGAAACAGATGATTCATGAAAGCTAATGTTAACACACAACATTAAAATATCTTATTTATATTTATTTTCATCAAATACATTTATTGCCCTTAAAACTCTTATTTTTTCTCTTAAGTGAGGACAGCCCATATCAGTTTTTAGAACTGGGAAACTGTCTGGACTGAGAGTGAAGACAGAAAAAAAACTATATTTGAGGATTTAAATATCTATTATTGTGATATTCTAAAGCAAAATTTCAAGTAGTCCCATATTTCTCTGAGGTCCCTCTAACTATCACTGGATTCCAGAAGAATAGAAAGAATCAGAATGAGATTTGCTCCTTGGCCCATAACACATTTAGGAAAATGCTATGATATATCTACATAGTACACAAATTACTACTTATGTTCCCTTTTCTCAGAGGTAGCTTATGGACTCTTCATGATCTACCCTCCAGTTCAGGAAAATCTTCAGTACCTTTTGAAGGAATAAGTACAAGAACAAGGAGAAGAATAAATGTGACCACCAGACACCTGTGGATGAAGGAAATGAGGAAAAAGGAACTATTGTGAAGGAGTTAAATTGCCAAGGTAGCATTCTGTCAAAAGTTCTTGGCTGATTTGCTTGCGAAAAAGTCCACAATCATGGTCCCATAGCTAATTGAGCATCCATTCAGTCTATCTTTTTATCCAAAAGACTATGGAAGGTCACGATACTATACAGAATGAAGGAAAAAATGGAGAGAAGAATTAATTTAGAATGATTGAGCCCCCACTTTGCTGTGATTCATATATATGATAAATACCTGTGACATGTGTGCTCAGTAGTGTCTGACTCTTTGCGACCCTGTGGACTGTAGTTTGCCATGATCCTCTGGCCATTGGATTCTCCAGGCAAGAGTACTGGAGTGGGTTGCCATTTTCTCCTTCAGGGGATCTTCCTGACCTCGAGGTCGAATCCTCATCTCTTGCATCTCCTTGCATTGGCAGGCCGGTTCTTTTACGACTCAGTTACCTGGGAAGCCAATAAATACCTATTGAAGTCCTAATATTAGCTCAGGTGGGGAACAAATATTTCCAGTAATCACATGTAATGACAGGAAATGACTTTTTGGTCGATTTCTAGGGGTAATCTAAATCTAGGGGTAAAAAGGGAAATCTCATTTTCTGACAACATGGCTTACCATTTTCTGAAAAAATGGTATTTTTCCTGTGTGAAATGGGCACATTAGCTGAAAAGAACTGAAAGAGGCCTTAGGCCATCCTTCCTAAGACCATGCACTCTGAGATCAGAGAGACAGTCATCTCCCCCAGTTCCTCAACAACACACATCACTACTAACCCAAACCTATGCACCTTTCTTTCTTTTAGGCCAGAATTGGGCAGCTGAGGTCCCTTGCCAGGTTTGGAGATCAATGGACACAGGCTGCACAGTATGCATATGACCATTGCCATGACTCTTCTGAGTTATACCCTGCAATTTAGCATTAGTTTTTTTTTTTTCTCTCATAGCAATTAATAATGATGAAGTCTAGATCAGCCTTTGAACTACCTGTAAGTAAGAGAGAAGATTCTTGTCATTATTCTTTCCATGGCAGGTCGCTCCTCCACCTCCACCAAATTAGATGGAATTGATTAGGGTTGCCTGTGCCTCAGCTACACTGGAGTTGCATGGCTAATCATAAATAAACTCATATATAACACAGCCAATAAAATAAGCATTAACTGAAGGTTTAAAAAGCCCCAGGAAAGTTGTTTTGCTTTTGTTTTTTAATTTGGCAAATGGTTAACAGTCCCCAAATTCCTCCTCTCCTAATATCTCACAAAAATACCATCTAAAATTCATAATGATAAGGAAATAGAAAGTGTCACCAACAGATGAAAGAATACCAAGACATAGTGTAGTAGAATCTTTGAACAATTGCAGGAAATACATAAGACAGATAGAACAGGATTGTGAAAATCTGCAATCTTCAATCTAGTTCTGGCTAAGTGTCATGGAAAACCAACTACTTTAACAAAGCAGGCCTTTTATTCATATATGAATGTGCTATGAATCCTTCTTGGATTCTTCATTTTTATTATATTTTACTTCCTCATAGTATACACTTCTTTATTTGAACTAACTGGTATGAGTTTCTGTACTTTATAACTCAAATCTCTAATTAAAGCATATTCTCACCTTCTTTTTCTTTCTCTGTTTTTAATATGTTTCACTTAATTTTTTTTTTGAATTCCAGTTTTCTAACTTTAAGCATGCTATTTGCACACGCGTAAGTGTTCAAAGCAGCAAAGCTGTGTGACATTCTAAAGGCCTGTCCTGGTGACTTACCCATGAGCTCAACTGTTAGGGATAAAACATTATGTAAAGCTTACTAGTATAAGCTGTGTGGAAGAACCAAAAGCACTAAAATGCCCTTTCCCCCCATCTTTTCCTCTTGTCAGGCTTCATGACTATTCTTCATGACTCACCTCAGGTATCATCTTTCCTGAGAAGACTGCACTGACAACCTTTCAGCCACCCCACAAATGTGCCACATGCTGAATTACCTTTCCTGCATTTGCACCATGAAAATAACAACAGCAGTATCAAGATCAATAGCTAACAATTTTGAGTGTTTGACATGTGCTAAGCAATGTGCTAAATGCTTTATACACATTGCCTCACTCAATCTTCACTCCAAATTCAGGAAGCAAGGTCATTTCACAGATGACAAAACCATTACTTTACAGATGAAAAAACTCAGGTTCCAAGCACTACACTCTGCATTTTACACTTATTGCTTCATTTTATCATCAGAGTGATCATTTGGAGCAATTCTGAGCCCTTCTGTAAAGATGAGAAAATGAATGCTCATAGGACTTAATCATCTAATTCTTTGTTTTTATTTCCACTATATCTACTATAGAATTTATTCAAATGGAAATGATCTGTTTAAGTGTCCATCTCCCCTTGCAACAATAAGACCAAGATAAAGGCTGTACTTTATTCATTTTTGAATTCCAGATTTTGTGCTCTGTAAACGTCTACTTATCAATGGATGTTAGTCTTAAGATGCTTAAGTTTTAAATATGCTTCAGTGGAGAAATTAGCACAATTGTATTTTCTTTGAAAGACCATAGCATTTTTATGTTTCCACCACATTGCTGTCTCCCCTGCAAATGATCCCCAAGGAGTGACTTTTTAAAAAATTTTTTATTTCATATTGGGGTATTTACAATGGTCCGTATAGTCAAAGCTATGGTTTTTCCAGTAACCATGCTTGGATGTGAGAGCTGGACCATAAAGAAGGCTGAGCACTGAAAAATTGATGCTTTCAAATTGTGATGCTGGAGAAGATTCTTTAGAGCCCCTTGGACAGCAAGATCAAACCAGTCAATACTAAAGGAAACCAACCCTGAATATTCATTGGAAAGACTGATGCTGAAGCTCCAATACTTTGGCCACCTGATGTGAAGAGCTGACCTGGTGGAAAAGACCCTGATGCTGGAAAAGACTGAGGGCAAGAGGAGGAGGGGGTGACAGAGGTTAGATGATTGGATAGCATCATTGACTCAATGGACATGAGTTTGAGGAAGCTCTGGAAAATGATGAAGGACAGGAAAGCCTCGTATGCTGTAGTCCATAGGATCTCAAAGAGTCAGACATGACTTAGTGGCTGAACAACAACAGTAGTTAGATAATAAACAATGTTGTGATAGTTTCAGGTGAAAAATGAAGGGATTTAGCCATACATATACATATAACCATTCTCCCCCATAATCCCCTCACCTCCAGGCTGCCATGTAACATTGAGTAGAGTTCCAAGTGCTATACAGTAATTCCTCGTTGGTTATCCATTTTAAGTATAGCAGTGCATATATGTCCATCCAAAACTCCCTAACTATCCATTTCCCCCATCCTTCCCTCAAGAAACCATCAGTTGAGTCTCTAAGTCTGGAATGACACTCTTCGATGAACTCAGCCCAAAACACACCTAATGGCTGTTTCCCTTTCGGGAAGGGAAACAGTGTGGCTCAATCATTAGTCACACTTGCTCTCGGGCCATTCAGGGACTTTAAGGTCGTGGCCATTAATGCTGGTTGTGCCCAACAATCCATGCAGGGCCCTGCTCTGTTGCAGGCAAAGCTGTAATATGGAGAAAGTAGCACAAAGCTTGTGCTGTGGGCCATTCCAAACCTGACTGTGAGAAGCCGGGGAAATCTCACCCCCCCCTCCCCAACACCAGATCTCTTCAGGCCTCTGAAACCTTGACTTCATCCTCCTTCTCCAAGGACACAGAAATAAACCTGCCTTGCCCATGTCCTCAGATTTGCTCCTTCACATTTGTGGTAACAAGCAGCACCATCATTCCTCTTCAGGAAAAAAGGATGTGTCACTGCCAATGACCCTCAAAAGGGAATCAAGGAAATATTAACACAGTCTAAATTCTTCCCTTTTATCACCAAGTTACCTGGTCACAGTCACATTACAGTGGCAGAGGTGAAGGTAAAATGGCCCTACCTAAAAGCATATAATGAAAGTTAATGTGAAGAACGTGTCTACAGACTACCAACTGCACAGTGGTAATGAAGAAAAGCCCTTTTCCTGTAAAGCAAAAATGTGGGTGATAAACCACAAAGGCACTTCTGTGCTGTGGAGTGATTAAATCCTGCAGTCAGTGCCAGGCAGCATTAATCCTACTGCTTCAGGGGCAGAAAACACGTCATCAAACTGTCGGAACGTCACTGAATTTTTCCGAAGTGCTTTTCCTCTCATCTGTATTGAACATCTAAATCTTTTCTTCTGCATGACAAACAAAAAATGAATGGATGAAGAATGGCCTGAAATCTCTTTCCAGTAACTATGAACATTATGATCTTATGAATGAAGCTGGTCCTCTTGTGCTCTCAGAGTCTATAGGGACTGATTTATAAATTAACTGCTAATGCATTGATCTCTGCTCATTACTTTCTCTATAAATCTCTTTCAGTGAGTTATCTGCACATCAACCTCAGAAAGGCACCTTTCCATGTCTGGAGTCTGCCTCTCTCCATAGTGCAGCAGTCAACATGCTTGTACAATAGATTAGTCTAGACCTTCCTGCCCTTCAAATAAATCATTCTAAAATCCCTTCACACATTTCTTATAATTTCTAAGTCACCAGTAGATAATTTAGATGGCAACAGAAAACCAAGATATTAAATATATTTTGTATATTTAGTCAAATATATATTAAAATGTAATATATATATTATAATGTAATATATATTACATTACCATTTTTTATCTTCTCAGCCACATCATCTAATTTCTGAAGTAAACTGTGTAGCCATTTGTCAAACAGATTTAATCAAAGATACTACTGCTTCACAGTTATGTAAATGGAATACTCAAGAAGATAGATGATTAGCCTCAAACGGATAGATAGATTCAGCTTCAAACAGAGGCTGAATATGTTTTTTAAGGAGATATACATACACTTTATGACACCACTAGGAAATCCTGGGAATAAATTCTTCTTCCTTCTATAAAAGGGAAGAAATGAGGGCTTTCTTTGTTGTTTGTTTCTTTTCTCTTTCTTTTTCTTTTACTGTCTTTCCTTTTATTCCCTTTTGCATTAGATGTTCTGATCTGACATTTGATATGAACACAAAGACCTGGAGGCCTTTGTTGACTTTTAGTAAATCCAAGAAATGAAATGGGGAGTTCTGTACTGCAGTTTTTGCTAAAATTCATTTGTAATGTTTTGATTTTTTTCCTTAATGTGTGCTCTTTGCCCACTGTCCTTATTCCTTGCTGTAGATGACTTATTCTGCGTTCATGCAGACTATGTTACAAGTCTGTTTCATCAAATGAACTGAAATTAACACTAAATTTAAAAAGTTTGCAAGAAGATCTCTAGTGGTAGAGGTGGCTTACTGTGGTCACTGCTGATGTGTTGATTTTTATTTCAGATTCCAGCAGAATTATCCTGACCACCAGGCTCAGTCTGTTTCATGAGGCTGTGAGTCAGTCATTTTAGGTAGACAGATCAGGGGAGCATCAAGTTAATGTTAGCAGAGAATGCACTCAGCTACACCTCCAAGAAGGTGGAAACTTGAAAAATGATATGATCCCTCTTCTCTTTTTTTCCTCTCATTTCTCATCTTGCAGACAGATACAGTACACATTGCCTAGGAAATAAAAAGGTGATGAAAAAATAGAGAGAGATGGAAATTTACAAGCAAAGAAAAATAATCAGAAAATTTAAATTAAGTTATCATGTTCTTGCTAAAACCTGGGGCCAGCTCAGAGTGACATAAAATTATAAAGAAAGGAACCAAGAACTTTTGGAATTTTATCTTACTTCCATGGATGTGCAGTTACTCAGTGTCATCCCTCATCAAAGTGAGAAAGCCTGAAAGATGATTTAGTGAGCTTTCTGATGGGGCACGGGGAGGGGAAGGGATGGCAGGGAAAGTCCTTTAGTTGCATTCCTGAGTTGGAAAGATCCGCTGCAGGAAATCATGGCAACCCACTCCAGTACTCTTGCTTGGAGAATCCCCATGGACAGAGGAGCCCGGCAGGCTGCAGTGCATGAGGCCCAGAGTCAGACATATCTGGCAACTAAGCACACAATATATAAGGCTAGGTGTTGGTGTTTGGGACAAAAATTCTACTTAGTAAAATAATGTTAATTGGTTTCTTTTCCCCTGTGTATGTGTCTCCTTTGTTGAACTTACAAGGGAAAAGATGACCATACTCTGGTACATGAAGGAGGATATTGATCTCTAGTGCTTAAAGCCAAGATACTCTAGGCCATACTCCCTAGCACAGAAAAAGACAAGTAGACTGACTCTAGCTGTTCGTTCAGTCCACAATGATTTTGCAAGGACAATTGCATAGCAGAGATAGACTTAAGTTTTGGAGACACATGAAGAACCTAAAAATGATGGGGCCTCTGCTCTCATGTGTTGCCATGCACTGACCCTTTTCTGCTGTGGAAAGCTCCAATAGCTTGCCTGGGATTGATCCCTGGGTCAGAAAGATACCATGGAGAAGGGAATGACTACCCACTCCAGTATTCTTGCTTGGAGAATTCCATGGACAGAGGAGCCTGACAGGCTGTGGTCCATGGGGTCTCAAAGGGTTGGACACAACTGAGCAATGAACAGAGATTGCTCTCATATGTTGCTTTACAATGACCATTTTCTCTTATGGAACGCTTCAATAACTTTTCCCTAACTACACCAACACTATTATTATTTCTTAGACAGGATGTCAAAGTTGGACTCAGAAATAAAGAAGAAATCCAAAGTTTTCCTTCAGGACTGACTAGGGCCCAAAACTCCCAAAGTATTAAAGGGAGAAAGAGTTAAGATGGAAAACAAGAGGCTACAAGTATAGCATTAATGACAACAAATTGCAAATAGGCTAAACTCCTTTCCTATTGTCAAGAACTATAAATCAGATGAAAATATGGAATTAAACAATGTGCTATCTATCCAGCATAATACAAGAGTAAGAGACAAGAATTGGCAGAGCAAAGGTGGAAATATTAATTTCAAATAAATCTGAGTTCAAATGAAAGGCATATTTAAGAAAGTGATGGTCTTCAACACACTAACAAAAGAAACAGTACAAAATAAATTCATATTTGGACTTGCATATTTTTTAACAAATAAGAAAAAAGACGAGAATGTCAATGAAAAATGACAACAATACTATTTTAAAAGGTACTTTCATCATCCACTGTTCAGTCATTAGATCATCTACTTAGTCACTCTGCAAATATCTCCTGACAATACACTTTATATAGGTCTTATGTTAAGCATTAAAGATACAGTGATGAGCAAGATAATGATGGCCCCTGTCCCATGGGTCTAAGAGCTTGAGGCCAAGACATTTACTGATTAAACAATTAATAAAAAGTTAAAAAGTGTGGTAAATAGGAAAAGTCGGGACAGGATATGAGACAACATGAGACAGGCTGACGACAAAGCCTTCTCTAGGGACATAAAATTTAAGTGGGACTTGCAGGCCAATTATGAATCACATAGGCGAAGAGCCAAGGAAAAATTCTTCCACAAATAGAAAAGGCAAGAGCAAAGGCTAGAAAAGGTATGTGGCTATAATGCAGTAGAAGGCATAAAAGTGAGTTTGGAGAGTTAAACCAGAATCAGGTTATGAATGCCTTATTAGACCTTGGGAAAAGGTTACAAGTCTAACGCTACTACTTCCCTGAAAGCTCAGTTGGTAAAGAATCCATCCTCCAATGCAGGAGACCCTGGTTCAATTCCTGGGTCAGGAAGATCCCCTGGAGAAGGGATAGGCTACCCACTCCAGTATTCTTGGTCTTCCCTGGTGCCTCAGCTGGTAAAGAATCCACCTGCAATGTGGGAGACCTGTTCTATCCCTGGGTAGGGAAGATCCCTGGAGAAGGAAAAAGCTACCCACTCCAGTATTCTGGCCTGGAGAATTCCATGAAATCCATGAAGTCGCAAAGAGTCGTACACAACTGAGCGACTTTCATTCACTTCACTTCACTAACCCTAGCGCAACAGAAAATCATTAGAAGATTGAGAAGACAGTTGAATTTATATACTATATATATTGAGTATCATGTTGGAGACTGCATGAGGAATGGACAAATGTGGAGCAAGGTGGGAGTAGGGTTATAAGATGAGGCTTTTCTCAATAGTTTAGGGAAGAGATGTGAACAGGCACAGTTTATAATTTGATATGACAATAACAGGACCTAGTAATATTTTAGATTTACCAAGTGAGGGGGAACAATGTATTGCATCTTCCTTTTGAGCAATGAGGTAGTTGGTAATGCCACTGATGAGATGTAAATTCCTAGGAGAGAAATATATTGGAATTGGAAAATTCACTTTCAAACATATCAATTTTGTTGCCTAACAAATAGAAAACTGAAATATGGATTTTAAACACAAGGGAGAGACATGGAATAGAGATAAAAATGTATATCATTAGGATTTATTTGGTATTTAAATTAATGGAAAATAATTACTAAGGAGAGAATGAAAATAATACAAGGATGCAATCCAGAATAGAGGCTGAGATGCTCCAACATTTAGAATTTAACTAAAATTGGAGACTGCAACTAGATGGGGAAAAATTGGAAACAGTGACAGACTTTATTTTCTTGGGCTCCAAAATCACTGCAGACGGTGAATGCAATTTATGAAATTAAAAGATGTTTGCTCCTTGGAAGAAAAGCTATGACAAACATAGACAGTGGAGGCTAATCACTATTAAAAAACAGAAACAGACATGACTTTGCTGATGAAGGTCTATATAATCAAAGCTGTGGTTTTTCCAGTAGTCACGTATGGATGTGAGAGTTGGACTATAAAGAAAGCTAAGTGCCAAATAATTGATGCTTTTGAACTGTGGTGTTGGAGAAGACTCTTGAGAGTCCCTTGGCCTGCAAGGAGGTCCAGCCAGTCCATTCTAAAGAAAATAAGTCCTGAATATTCATTTGAAGGACTAATGCTGAAGCTGAAACTCCAATATTTTGGTCACCTGATGTGAAGAACTGACTCATTGGAAAAGACCTTGATGCTAGGAAAGATTGAAAGCATGAGGAAAAGGGGATGACAGAGGATGAGATGGTTGGATGGCATCACTGACTCAATGGACATGAGTTTGAGTAAGCTCTGGGAGTTGGTGATGGACAGGGAAGCCTGCATGGTGCTGAAGCAGCAAGTGTTGGCTGCACAGACTGTAGCGGCCGAGAGGAGATACCCCGTGTCCAAGGTCAGAGAAACCCCAGTAAGATGGCAGACTCTGGAGTGACTGTGAGGAGATACCCCATGCCCAAGGGCAAAGGAGAAGCCCCAGCAAGATGGTAGGAGGGGCGAACTCACGTTTAGAATCAAACCCCATTCCCACCAGAGATGGTAAGAGGGCTCAAACAAACCTTGTGCACACCAGGACCCAGGGACCCCACAGAAACTGAGACAGAACTGTGTGTGGGCATCTCCTGTGGAGGTATGGGTCAGCAGAGGACTGTCGCAGGGACAGGGGCTCTGGGTGCAGCAGACTTAAGTATGGCATAAGCCTTCTTGGAGGAGTTGCAATTAACCCCACCATAGAGCTGCCAGAAATAGACTCCTGGAGGGTACAAACAGAATGCTGTGCATCAGGCCGCAGGAGAAAGGAGCAGTGACCCCACAAGAGACTGACCCAGACTTCCCTGTGAGTGTCCAGGAGTCTCCAGCAGAGGCGTGGGTTGGTGGTGGCCTGCTGCAAGGTTGGAGGCACTGAGCATGGCAGTAAATGCTTGGGATGTTTTGAAGGAGGTCACCATTATCTTCATTACCTCCACCATAGTTTGGCCCCAGGTAAAGAGCAGGGAAGGAACACAGCTCCCTCATCAACAGAAAATTGGATTAAAGATTTACTGAGCGTGATCCCGCCCATCAGAACAAGACCCAGGGTCCCCCTCAGGCAGTCTCTCCCATAAGGAAGCTTCCATAAGCATCTTATCCTTCTGCATCAGGGGCAGACAGAATGAAAACCACACTCACAGAAAACTAACCAATCTAATAACATGGACCACAACCTTGTCTAACTCAGTGAAACCATGAACCATGCTGTGTAGGACCAACAAGACAGATTGGTCGTGGTGAAGAGTTCTGACACAATGCGGTCCACTGGGGGAGGGAATGGCAGACCACCTCAGCAGTCTTGCCTTGAGAACTCCATGAACTGTATGAAAAGGCAGAAAGAGAGGACACAGAAAGATGAAGTCCCCAGGTTGGTAGGTTTCCAATATGCTACTGGAGATGAGTGGAGAAATAACTCCAGAAGAATGAAGAAACAGAGCCAAAAAAAAAACAACAACACCCAAGTGTGGATGTGACTGGTGATAGAAGCAAGGTTCAATGCTATAAAGAGCAATATTGCATAGGAACCTGGAATGTTAGGTCCATGAATCAAGGCAAATTGGAAGTGGTCAAACAGGAGATGGCAAGAGTGAGTGTCAACATTCTAGAAATCAGGGAACTAAAATGAACTGGAATGGGTGAATTTAACTCAGATGACCATTATATCTACTACTGTGGGCAAGAATCCCTTAGAAGAAATGGAGTAGCTATCATGATCAACAAAAAAGTCCAAAATGCAGTACCTGGATGCAATCTCAAAAGTGACAGAATGATCTCTGTTCATTTTCAATGCAAACCATTCAATATCACAGTTGTATTCCAAGTCTATGACCCAACCAGGGATGCTGAAGAAGTTGAAGTTGAATTGTTCTATGAAGACCTACAAGACTTTTTAGAACTAACACTCAAAAAATATGTCCTTTTCATTATAGAGGACTGGAATGCAAAAGTAGGAAGTCAAGAAACACCTGGAGTAACAGGCAAATTTGGCCTTGGCATACATAATGAAGCAGGGCAAAGGCTAATAGAGTTTTGCCAAGAGAATGCACTGGCCACAACAAACACCCTCTTCCAACTACACAAGAGAAGACTCTACACATAGACATCACCAGATGGTCAACACCGAAATCAGATTGATTGTATTCTTTGCAACCAAAGATAGAGAAGCTCTATAGAGTCAGCAAAAAAAGACCAGTGGCTCGGATCATGAACTCCTTATTGCCAAATTCAGACTTAAATTGAAGAAAGTAGGGAAGGCCATTAAAACATTCAGGTATGACCTAGATCAAATCCTTTACCATTATACAGTGGAAGTGTGAAATAGATTTAAGGGACTAGATCTCATAGACAGAGTGCCTGATGAACTATGGACAGAGGTTCATAACATTATACAGGAGACAGGGATCAAGACCATCCCCAAGAAAAAGAAATGAAAAAAAGCAAAATGGCGTCTGAGGAAGCCTTACAAATAGCTCTGGAAAGAAGAGAAGTGAAAAGCAAAGGATAAAAGGAAAGATACACCCATTTGAATGCAGAGTTCCAAATAATAACAAGGAGAGAAAAGAAATCCTTCCTCAGTGATCAGTGCAAAGAAATAGAAGAAAATAATAAAATGGGAAAAATTAGAGATCTCTTCAAGAAAAGTAGAGATACCAAGGGAATATTTGATGCAAAGATGGGCACAATAAAGGACGGAAATGATATTGACTTAACAGAAGCAGAAGATATTAAGAAGAGGTAGCAAGAATACACAAAGAACTGTACAAAAAGATCTTCATGACCCAGATAATCACGATGGTGTGATCACTCACACTCACCTAGAGCCAGACATCCTGGAATGTGAAGTCAAGCGGGCCTTAGGAAGCATCACTATGAACAAAGTTTGTGGAGGTGATGGAATTCCAGTTGAGTTATTTCAAATCCTAAAAGATGATGCTGTGAAAGCGCTGCACTCTATATGTCAGCAAATTTGGAAAACTCAGCAGTGGCCACAGGACTGGAAAAGGTCAGTTTTCATTCCAATTTCACAGAAAGGCAATGCCAAAGAATGTTCAAACTATCACACAATTGCACTCATCTCACACGCTTGTAAAGTAATGGTCAAAATTCTCCAAGCCAGACTTAAACAATACATGAACCATGAACTTCCATATGTTCAAGCTGGTTTTAGAAAAGACAGCAAGACCACAGATCAAATTGTCAACATCCATTGGATCATCGAAAAAGCAAGGGGGTTCCAGAAAAACATCCGTTTCTGCTTTATTGACTATGCCAAAGCCTTTGATTGAATGGATCACAGTAAACTGTGAAAAATTCTTAAAGAGACGGGAATACCAGACCATCTGACCTGCACATTCTTGAGAAATGTTCTGTATGCAGATCAGGAAGCAACAGTTAGAACTGGACATGGAACAACGGACTGGTTCCAAATAGGAAAAGGAGTATGTCAAGGCTGTATATTGTCACCCTCCCTATTTAACTCATATTCAGAGTACATCATGAGAAATGCTGAGCTGGAGGAAGCACAAGCTGGAATCAAGATTACTGGAAGAAATAACAATAACCTCAGATATGCAGATGACACCACCCTTATGGCAGAAAGAGAAGAAGAGAACTAAAGTGCCTCTTGATGAAAGTAAAAGAGGAGAGTGAAAAAGTTGATGTAAAGCCCAATATCCAGAAAACTAAGGTCATGGCATCCAGTCCCATCACTTCTTTCCAAATAGTTGGGGAAACAGTGGAAACAGTAGCAGATTTTATTTTGGGGGCTCCAAAATCACTGCAGATGGTGACTGCAGTCAAGAAATTAAAAGATGCTTACTCGTTGAAAGGAAAGTTATGACAAACCTAGACAGCATATTAAAAAGAAGAGACAAATTACTTTACAATATCATAGTGGTTTTGCCTAGCCTTCTATTAAAATAAATAAATTTATATTAAAAATAAATAAATAAATAAAATAAATAAAAAGCAGAGACATTACTTTGCCAAAAAATGTCCATCTAGTCAAGGCTCTGGTTTTTCCAGTAGTCTTATATGGATGTGAGAGTTGGACTATAAAGAGAGCTGAGCACCGAAGAATTGATGCTTTTGAACTGTAGTGTTGGCAAGGAGATCCAACCAGTCAATCCTAAAGGTGATCAGTCCTGAGTATTCATTGGAAGGTCTGATGTTGAAACTGAATCTCCAATACTCTGGCCATCTGATTGAAGAGCTGACTTATTTGAAAATACCCTGATGCTGGGAAAGATTGAAGGCAAGAGAAGAACAGGATGACACAGGATGAAAGGGTTGGATGTCATCACCGACTCAATGGACATGAATTTGGATAAACTCCAGGAGTTGGTGATGCACAGGGAGGCCTGGCGTGCTGCAGTTCATGGGGTCACAAAGAATAGGACACAACTGAGTAACTGAACAACTATAAAAAATATATTGGTGCTGTAAGGGAGAATAAGAAATACAACCAAGAACATGAAAGGAAAATTGATAAGCAAGGATATTCTAAGGAGGAAAGAGTCAACTCCATAGAATGCTTTGAAAAGCTAAATAATTGAATCATATAAATGACCTCATATGCTGAAGATTTGAAAAGAGATTTGCGGATGAACTGTAAGGATGAGAATGTCTTCAGAGTGTCAGAAATTATGATGGATCCCTTAAAGATGAAACGTACATAGGAGTAAGTTGAAAGAGGAAAAATTAAAGTTCAAAACTTGCAGGGAAATTGCAACGAAAAACAGTGGGAGATTTCTCCGAAGTGAGCCTTAGAGCAAGCTAAAATCCAACTTCAAGTCTGATCATCATATTAATACAACTGGGTGACGATTCATCTCCCATCCTCCATCATGTTGCAAGAAGCAGAGGCTTCTGCCTCATAGAACAATGAACAATGAATATGGGTGCTGGGATGAAGTGATAGAACTCTGTTCCTGTTGCTAGAAATTCTAAAATTCCAACCCCCTGTTATTCCATTTCCTTATCAACAGAAACTGAATACAATGAAATATCACTCCTGTGACTGTTAATATATGTCATAGCAAAGTTAAGTTAAAATACAGTAAGGTTTCTACATATAAACTGGTTCCATTTTGAGAGCATGTTCATAGTCTAATTTTTTTTCTTAAATTCCACAAAAGTAGCCTAGATATGGAAATAACACAATTGACTACATAGTACTGTACTATAATAGGTTTATAATACTTTTCACCCAAATAATACATAAAAAATAAATAAGCAAATAATAAAGAAAACATTTTTAACCTTATAGTACAGTACCTTGAAAGATACAGTAGCACAGTACAACAACTGGCATACAGGGGCACATTTGCAGCCTTGAAAGCTTGCAACTTGAAGGTTCATATGAAGGGGACTTACAGTAGGGAGATTATTCCAGATTGTCTAGAGGTGGATCCAGTATAGTCACAAAAACCCTTAAAAAACAAAGCTGATTCTCTAGATGGAGGGATAAAGATAGGCTGGAGAGATGCTAAGAGTGAGGAAGACTTTACACAATTTTCTTGATTTGAAGATGGAGAAGGAAAAGGAATGTGAGCAATCTCTATGCTGTGAATTGACAGTCGGCCCTAGTGGTAAAGAATATATATGCCTGCCAATGCAGAATACAGAAGCGATGTGGGTTTGATCCCTGGGTCAGGAAGATCCCCCAGAGAAGGGAATGGCAACCCATTCCAGTATTTTTGCCTGGAGAACCCCGTAGACAGAGGAGCCTGGCAGGCTACTGTCCATAGGGTCACAAAGAGTCAGATGCAACTGAAGCAACTAAGCATGCACACAAGGAAACAGAAGCCTTGACCCAGATCCAAAAACAAGCCTCTGATCGAGATCCACAAAGAAATCAACCCTGTAACAACCCGAGTGACCCTTGAAGCAGATTCCTCCCCTGAGCCAGCAGATAAAGATCCAGCTCAGATGATTTTTATCTCAGCATTTTGAGACCCTGAGCAGAAAATACAGCCAAGCCCATCTAAACATCTGGCCTTCAGACTATCCATTTATTAATGGATATTGTTTTAGGCCATTTCCTTTGTGGTAATCTGTTACACAGCAAAAGAAAAGTAATGCAACTCAAAGGCCCCTAGTCACATTCTTTCCCTACTTCCTGGAGACAGACCAGTGTAAAGAGATAACAGAAAACATGGTAAGGTAATTGGGAATACTAAATATAAGATGAGAATGTAATCAAGAAATATCAAATATATTTGACAAGTCTGTAAGAAAGAATGGCATCTAGACTGAAAATCAACAATAAGAACAGATATAAGTTTTTAAAATACTCAAAAGTACAAAAAGGACAGAGCAACACAGAAGAGATTGCTTTAGAAAATACAAATTACAAATCCTGGCGATGAAAATATATGATTATTGAAGTATTAATGAAATAAACTCAAATATTGGACTAAACAGTTGAATGTGTATATTTGATAACAAATTAGTGAACTGAAAGATAGGGCCAAAGAATTCACCTAAAATACTGTGAAAGGGGAAAAAAGCATGGAAAATAAAAGCTAAGGGATACCGAAGAAAGCTTCAGAAGTTCCAAGAGAGGAAATAGAGAATGACAGGCAAGGAAATAGAGAAATAAATTATGAAATAAAATTTCTTAGACTAAACAAATGCATCATATTTTCTCCCATGGAAACCACCACTTAGTTTCATTTAAAAAATAAGCTAAATAAAATAAAAATTTAAGTTAAATATATATACAACCACTAAGGAAATTTTTCAAATTAATAAAATGATGAAAAAATACAAAAAGCTTTCATGGCCTACAAATTAAGATTAGAATCAGACTTAACACCTTAATACTAACTGCAAGAGAATACTGAATGGATCAGTGTCTTTAATATTATGCATGAAATTGACTTTGAACCTAGAATTATTCTTTACATATTTAAGCAATTATTCCAATAATGATACTAAAAAATATGTTTGGATCTATAGTGTCTCGAACTTTGCACTACAAGATATTCTGTGCTGGATCAGAACTGAGACTATCCACAGGAAGCTCCTGGTAACAAATCTCTCAAAAATAGTTTCTTCAACAAATTAGTCTCTCTCTGTGTATAGAGAGATATCTATGCTCTGCCTTCCTTCCTTTTCTTTCTCTCTTCTCTCCCCTTCTCTTCTCTCCTCTCCTTCCCTGTTACCACCCCTTCCCAAAACTTCTTCTCTTATAGAAAAGAAATCTGGAAATACTTCTAGCTTCCCAACATGCTATCCTTGGGTTTTGACTCCAATCTTCCTTTATGTTCTCAAGGTGCCTGACAAAAGCCTAGGGCAAAAAATGTACACACAAAAGCTGAATCAAAATGTACAGTGTTCCCAGGGCCCTCCAAGTTGGTTCTGTATTTTTTTTTCTCCCTGCTGTGTCTATCGTAACATCAGAGGACACTGAGACATTGCCAGTCCAAATAAAAGTGGGGTTCTCTTGGTGAGGAATGTAGAGGATGGCTATTGGGTGCCCCAAACTAGTAGTAAACTTGTTTTGAATGCTGATGATTTTCAAGATTAAAAAAAGCAAGGAACCCACAAGTCTATGCTTTTTCTGTCTAGAGTACATTCCACTCCACGAGGGCTGTCAGGACCACTGATTTGGGGAAGGTCTGCATGAGGCATAAAGAAGAAAATGGGGTGCTGCACTATAGGCTTAGATTCTTACCCCATCTGTGTTCATTCCACTGCCTGTTTGCTGCTTCCAGGTAAAACAAAGTGAAAACAACCCTTAACTCTCCCAGTCATTCTTCTCCTTCAGCCTTGCACTGAAACTCTATTTTCTACTTAGCTCTTCCTCTCTGAATGAGTTTCCTAAGAATGAACTCCAATGTAAAATAAAGATAATGGAAACAAGAGGAATTATAACCAAAAAAAAAAAAAAAACCTAGTGAAACAGACCTAGGTCTAACTACATAGTCATTATTTAAAATCTAATGTACAAAAATAAAAACAAACAAAAAAAAACACCTGGAATTGAAACCATGAACTAGAATGATACACAGCAAATTTATGACATATAGTTGCTTCTGGAGATGAAAGTAGAGAAATTGGATTTAGAAAGAGAACAAGTGAGAATTCAACATTACACATAAGATTTTATTTCATACACACTCAACTATAACTGCACACTCTAAGCAAAATAAATTATTAACATTTGTACATTCTCATTTCATAAATATTGTCATCACAATTTCTATGCATTTTGAAGTTTTACAATATTTAAATAGCAATGAAAAGTGTGAAGCCTTGTGGACTAAGAATGTTGCTTGCCATATCAGTAAATAAATGATGCTGAGGACATCATGCCTGAAACCACTGCAGCAGATCCTGACTGTGTACCCTGAGGAGATTTAGGATGGAGAAAAGGGGTGTACTCACCCTAAATAGTTAAGGTTGAGTCCAGACTCTGACATCTTCCCATACATGGAAAAGCACTAAATTAACTTGAGATGTCCAGTCTTCTTTAATTAACAGTAATATTTTAATGTTTCAACTACTTGCTTTTTGTTGCAAGACTCCCATATATCCTGGTTCTTCACTTATTTCTTTGGATCAGTGCCTTAGAGCTGAGAGGTTGGCTCCCAGGCTTGAGTTCTCAGAAATATCTCCGAATAAAGCATAATTCTCAGCTTTTAAGTTGTGCCTGTTTTTTTTCAGTTGATAGCCTCATAAGTAATTTAAAATGCAAAATAAACATTATGACTCTCGTTCTTTTTCCCTATCATGTCAGCAGAAGACGCAAATAGCTATTCAGAATGTTAGAGTCATGTACGTCGCTGGTACATTTGATACTTTTTTAGAGGTTGATACAGAAATGTTTATCCAAAGATTTAGTAATGCACAAACATTTTAATCTAGAAAATCCTACTTCTGGGAATTTGTCCTAGGAAAATAACATGAAAGGTGTGTAAATGGACAAATATAAAATTGTTTATCAAAATATACTAGCAAAAGTAAAAAAAAAAAAAAAAAGGAAACAAATGAACAAAAAAGAGAAAAGCATTTAACCATGGTTTATGGACTCAGTAAAATATAATCTTTAACAATGAAGTGGTAGAAGTTTATGTTCTCATTGAAACCCTTATCCAAAAAAGATACACAAAATGTTAATGGAAATTATCTCCAGATGGTGAAATTACAAAAGCATTAATTTATCATTTTAGGAGTTTTTTTCTGCTTCCTAAATTCCCCAAAATTAATATGCACTACCTTAGTAGGGCAAAAAATTATTTTTTAGCAAAAATTAGCTAATTAGAATTAAACTCAGTTTGAAATAATGTAATTATTTCAATGTTATTTGTGTAAAAGTTCACTGCCTAGAAAAACTAATTTGAATGCCAAGCTTTTACTTAAATGATTCTATTTTTAAATTTCCTGACCACTTGTACAAATTTTGTTTATTATAATTTTTTTTTGTTTGGTGCCATAAAATAGCTTTGATTTAATATACTTTATTAGCTCTCTTATTAATATATCATAAAAATATAATTGTATACTATTTTTAAATAGAAATATAATCCATCAAATTCAAGACCCTGTCCACTCCATTATTAAAACCCATGAGGCCCAAATTAAACAAAGCTCACATGCATCAGTTATTCATTCTTCTTCCTAGCATGTAACTGAGAAGTATTTGCCAGTAGGTATTAAATTCTACTTCTTAAGAATTCCAGCGAGCTCCATAAATGTGTGAAAATTCCCTATATGTATATTTTAAATGCAAATTTCTGTGACAATTTTATGAACAGCTGTAGAGTTCAAAAAAAGTGCATTTCCTAATTCATACTATCTATATGCAAAGTCACGG
Organism: Odocoileus virginianus; assembly: GCF_023699985.2. Lineage (NCBI taxonomy): Eukaryota > Metazoa > Chordata > Mammalia > Artiodactyla > Cervidae > Odocoileus > Odocoileus virginianus. The sequence goes on along the minus strand of NC_069675.1, from coordinate 54,117,640 downwards.
AAAATATCAGATGTGATATGCTATAGCTTGTTTCAGTAGAATATAACCATTTATATTTATAGTGCACAGCACCCCTCTTTCCCAAGCACTTCCTAAACTCAAAGAGAAAAGTTAGTTTGCCTGCTGTTACAAAGAACCATCTTCAGGATGAAATAATGGCATCCTCTCAAATATGAAGCAATAAGCTGCTTCAAATTGAAGGAAAGAAATTATGACTGATCAACCTCAAGAATTTTTAAAGGCTGAAATGAGCTTAAATTTCACTGAGAAACCAAAGGCAGTGTAATTAAATGAGTATCAGATTGGAAATCAGAACCATGTGCATGTCCCAGTTCTGAAAGTAGGAAGCCATGTGGCCATGAGCAACCACTCAATTTTCTGAGGTCTCTCCAAAAAGAGTAAAGGGAAGAACCTAAAAGTCTCTAAAATCCTATCCAGTTCTGCATTACTCTTAGTAAACAAAACTATTCCAGCATCTAAACTGTCCTTCACCCCAGATATGAGCACATCTTGATCCCAAGGGAACAAAATAAGTAGAAGGACAGCAATGGAGAGGGAATAATGTTACTTTTCTCTTTCAAGTCAGTGGAGCAAGACGGGGGGAACACAAACACACACACACACACACACACACACACACACACGAAAGATAAAAGACTCATTACTGTAAAGAAACATGTATTGACCATACACATTCTAGATCTTTTATTAGACATTTTGAAGAGAGAAAAGTGAGAGTGTCTCAGTAGTGTCCAACTCTTTGCAACCTCATGGACTGTAGCTCACCGGACTCCTCTGTCCATGGACTTCTCCAGGTAAAAACCCTGGAGTGGGCCACCATGCCCTCCTCCAGGGGATCTTCCTGACCCAGAGATCAAACCTGGGTCTCCTGCATATTGGGTCTCAAGCAGATTGTTTACTGTCTGAGCCATCTTAGATGCTTTACATTTAATTAAAAAATATTTAACAAAGAAATACTTACCTAAAATATTTATTGATTGGATGCTGTGCTGGGTGCTGTAAATCACTGCAAGTTTCTCCTGAAATAGGACCTGCTACCAGATGCAGTGTCACCAGGGTACCTGGACAGCATGGACCCTGACTGACACTACTCAACTTGCCATGACCTGGTGTCTTGCCCTTGCACAGAGCTTTCCTGTTAGGACTCTGGGAATGAGACTGAAGACACACAAACTCACACTTTAAAAAGTATACAGTGTAAATCAGGTTGATAGGGTGATGCAGATATCCTCAAACTTTCTTGTTGCGTGGTGGCCTCAGCAATTGCTTCTTGGAAACTCTGGTACAAAAACACACTTAACAGTTGCATGTATTAACTAAGATCCAAGCAACTTAATAAGTATTTTTGTCTTAATAACAGATGTTTGAAAAATATTATACACAAATTGAAAGAGAAAACCATACACATTAAGTTTGTTGTTGTTGTTCAGTTGCTAAATCTTGTCTGACCCTTTATGACCCCATGAACTGCAGCACAGCCAGCTTTTCTGTCCTTCACTATCTCCCAGAGTTTGCTCAAAGTCATATCCATTGAATCAGTGATTCTGTCTCTGCTGCCCCCTTTTCCTTTTGCCTTCCATCATTCCCAGCATCAAACTCTTTTCCAATTAGTCAGCTCTTTGCATAAATTAAAAGAATCTAATATTTTTATTTCATTCTTATAGAATGAAGTGACATTGCTCAGTCATGCCTGACTCTTTGCAACCCCATGGACTGTAGCCTACCAGGCTCCTCCGTCCATGGGATTTTGCTGGCAAGAGTACTGGAGTGGGTTACCATTTCCTTCTCCAGGGGATCTTCCTGACCCAGGGATCAAACCCACACCTCTCGCACTGCAAGCAGACACTTTTTCCTCTGAGCCACCAGGTAGCCTGTAATCATAGTTACAATCGTAGCTACTTACTGACAGGGAAAGTGCACCTACCAGGCATTGCACTTTTCTAACCTTGGGATCAGATTGGACATTAGCGCTTTCATTTCCATCCCATATTGATTTTCACACAAGGCTTGCCTTTGTTGTTGAAACCACAAAAATAAGCAAGCAGCTTCACAAAGACTGGACACTATTGAAAGAAATGTAGCGCAATTTAATATTGAAATTAGTAAGTACTTCAACACTGTAGTTCCTGTGCAGTTTGACATATAGCAAGTATTGTTGTATTTCAATAGAGCATTAAAATACTATGTATTGCCCTGGGAATTTTTAAGGGACCTGGGATATTTCAGTGTACATTTTGGGAACTTCTATTTTAGTGGGGTTTTATTGCTAACAGTGTTTAATATATAATACCACTGGCCCCTCTGGAGTTATCAAATTCTCTTTTGCACCTCAGTAGCCTTATCCACTCCAGCCTACGCTGATAGACTGAATTCACCTATCTTATAAGTGCAAAGACTGTATGACTTAAGAAAAGAAGCCACTGGTCAGAGTGCACAAATTCTCAGATAGAGGATAGCAAAAGTTTTCTGTTAATCAGAAACTGAATGAAATTAAAACCGGGGAAGAGAAGAAAGAAGGAAAGAGACGTTACAGACAGAATAGGAATAGATAAGGAAAACTTGGCCCTGGGTTAAGATGAGGGGATGAGGGTCTTCTAGCCCCTAGCATCCTCTTCATCACCGAGGAAGAAACATACCCATACCAACAAAAAGCTTGCTCAGGGATTGAATAGTGTAATTAAAATAAAAAAAAAATTTTCACCACCTAACCAACTTGGGACTCTACAGAATAACCAGAGATTGCTCTCTGAACCAGGAGAGCAGTGAAGAGAACACCTTGATTGCATTCATTCCTTAATTATGAGAAATGGGATATGTGGATGATTAACTTATTCTGGAGAACAGAATCCTCATATTCCTTTTCTGGACTATAATTTCTCCAAGTAACTTGCTTTCTGAGAAGCCAAAGTTAGTCATCACAGTGTCATTTGTGGAGTTAAGAAAATGAAAAAGTTGCAAGGAATAAGAGATGCAAATACCCTGAAACATGGAAATTCTCTTTGACCCACTGCAAATTTCATACCCACAGAAGTTTGGCAATTTCTTGATTCTTATGCCACCTTCCCCCCACAAACTCTGGCACTATCATTAATCAATTAGGGCATGATTTCTCAGTGACACTGGAAGCATCCTGATAATGATTCGCATTACACTGCAGGCACTGATCCTCAACAAGTTACTCAGAAATGAAACATTTTCCAGCACAGGCCTGCAATGATAGGAATGTTCATTTCCATGAAATCTGCATCTCTCTCTCAGTATAATTCTGGGTAAAAACTACTAATTTCTTTCTTTTTTTTCAGGTTTCATTTTTCTATTCTTCCCATCCCCTCTGTAGCTAAAACTTTCCTTAACATGAATTAAAATCACTGACTTTGGTAAAAGCAAGTTGGCATGCTAGTGGTTTCTGGTGAGTGCTGGAAACTTCCACCCATGAGATGCTGAACTAACAAATTTCAAACTGGTAAGGTGACCTTAATTTTACTCTCTGGAATCACAACATGTTTTAACTACTCTGCATGAGTGCATCTTAACAATCAGGAGAGAGGTAACATTGTGCTTAACTCTGAATTCAGTAACTAATCCACTGCTCTGCTCAATTTTGGAAAGTCAGTGCCCTGAGAAAAAATGGATTCACTCAGTTAAAACTCACATGAGGTTGTCAGAATCTGACTACCATCGTCCCTAATAAGAAATATAATAACCATGTGGAACATTAGGTTATCAGTTCATTTTCTCCCTGCTGGAGATCCTCCCTTAAGGATATAAGACCACTTAGAAAGGATTTGGAGCAAGAGCAATCAATGCAACTAACAAACATAATCTAGCTCAAGTCAACCAGATGCTATCTTTGGCTAGTCTCTGTTTTCTTTTGCCAAGCAGTGCTATAACATGACACTCTTCTAGTTGCCATCTCAAATCTTTTGGTTTCTGGGTAGGATCCTAATCTCTTCAAAAAGAGAGCTTCTATAGATAGTAATCTCAAACACATCTTGACTTTAGAGGCATCTGCCTACACAAGCATTAGGACAATCCAAATTAGGCAATTTGAGAGCAAAAATATTTTAATAAATAGACCTGAAGTAACATACCTTCTACTCACCAAATATTCAATATTCTCATGAATTAGTTGCAAGTACTACTCACATTGAATAGCTTTATCTGGAATCTAAGTTTTTGTTGTTGTTATTGAGGATTACATGACAAGTTATACAGTTCCAAGACAAATACACATGCACAAAACCAAGTATAAATTTTTTCAGCTTTGCAAAAATTAAACTTTAGCCAAGTTCCATTTTAAGTGAATGGAACTTAGCTAGTTGTTTCCATTTAAAAAGTATTAGCAGTGGAAATGATCCACATATGTAATTGTCTTATACACAAATAAAAAGAAAATATTTTAATCATCTGAAACCACATCACCATATTAAGTCCCAACATTTTGGTTTTTACCAGAAGTCGGCAAACATTTTCTGCCAAGTATCAGATGGCAAGTATTTTAGGTTTTGCAGGTCAGATAGTCTTAATCTCAACAATGTAACTGTGCCACTGAAGCACAAAACAGCCAAAGATAATAAATAAACAAATGGACATGGATATGTTCCAACAGTTTTATTTGCAAAAACAGAAAGCAGGCTTGATCTAGACTAAAGGCTGCCATTTCCCTACCTCTGGAATACACACTCATAGAATTATTTTCATTGCAAATATACACTTGGGCACACATTCACAAGTCTACATATTTACATATGTGCTTACAAATATGTATTAATATATACATATTCATATATGCATGCATGTGTTTATACATACACACCAATATGTGTATGTGTTCACAAAAATTATTTAGTAAAATCTAATGAAGTTAGATAATCTATACATGAAGTTTTGCAAGATCAGACTTTCCCTTGAAAAATTACTTGTAAACAAGAATATATTTAAAATCTGCAAAATATTAATTGAATAATTAGATTATGATTCATTTTCCTAATTCCATGTTGTATCTTTATTCAGTTTATTGTTATACTTTTTAAATGATGCTTTGGTGAATATCACTGCCTGGCACTCTGAGCATCTGACCCCCTAGAGTGATTCCCCACATGTAGAATTATACGGGGTGAAGTCAGTATATGAATGGGTCAATTTCCCACTCTCCTAATTAGCATAAGTATTATGCTCAGGGTTGTTTTCCAAACTGCTACCTGAAAAGTAAAATATTTAAATTTTTCATTGCTTCTATTGAAAATCTTTAGGCTATCTATTGTCCTTCCTTTTCTGTGCACATGCATTTAGGATGGATGTGAGGACTCATATTTTGTAAATTGGTTTCTAAATTTGCATTCTTCATTTCAAGAAATAGAAGCCTAATCAACATGGCATGGAGGGTGTTCTGTAAATAGTGGGAAAACAGGGAGAAGTTGTTATTTAATAGAGGAACATTCTATGTAAAATCCTATTGCTTTACTGTCCACACAGTAGAATTAAAACTTCAAAAAGTTCTCTCATACTAAATGGGTCCCTTACTTTGTTTGTCTTTTCATTTTTTTCTCTCTGCAAGTAAGTTCCTTGGTGGGTTGTTGTTCCTCTACCTACTATGTTAATAAGAGCAAAATAACAGTAGAAATACTTTTATAATAGTTATAAAATTGCTAGGCAGAGTTTTAAGTTCTTATTTAATCCTTACTATCCTAAGAGGTAAGAACTATTATGATCCTCACTTCAAAGACAAGAAAACTGAGGCATGGAGAAGTCAAGTAACTTATTCAAGGTTATACTTATAAGTGGTAGAGGTTCAATTAAAAGCCAGGCAATCTACCTCCAGAGTCTTGAGCTTTTCCACCAAACTGCACTAACTCTGCAGTTCATTTACCATTGGGGTTGCCAAGATGTCAATTTTGGTTCCAATTCCACATGGTCATATAGCTTGTGAGCCCTTGAAAAGTCTTGTTTGACTTAAAATCTATTTCTCAATCACAAATTTTGCAAGAAGTTGATTGGCTCATTTTGATTCAGAAGTTGGCACAAGCTACACCATCTCAAGACAAAGGGAAAAAAACAAAATGTGTAAACATGTAAAGTGTACAATATGATGTTTTGATATATGTTTGTACATTGTGAAATGACTACTAAAATCAAACTAAAATATCTCCTCACATAGTAATTTTTGTGGTAAGAGAACTTGAAACAAGTTCTCTTAGCATATTCCTAGCATTCAGTACATTATTAATAGCAGCCATAATGTTATATATTAGATATCTAGAGTTATTAATCATTAACTAACTGAAACATTACACTTTTTGACCAATAGCTCATCATTTCCCCCTACTCCCAGCACAAAGAAACCATACTTCTACTTTCTGCTTCTATGAGTTTGATTTTTTTGTACGCCACTTACAAGTAGAACATGCAGTATTTGTTTTTCTGCATCTAAGTTATTCCGCTTAGCATAAATCCTCCAGATTCATCCATGTTTCCAGAGGTGGCAGGATTTCCTTGTGTTTATGACTAAATAATATTTCTTTATATATATGTTATATATATATTACATATTATATATATATATAGTATACATTATATATATATGTTTTATCCTCTTATCCTTAGATGGACACTTACATTGATTCTATAACTTGGCTATTATAAATAATGCTGGAAGGAACAAGGGAGTCCTGATTTAAAAATACTGATTTTGGAGTTTTTTAGATATATGAAGTTTTTTTTGAAAAGCCTCCATATTCATTTTCAAAATGGCTTAACTAATTTTCATTCCCACTAATAGTGTACAAAGGTTCTTTTTCTCCACATCTTTGCCAACATTTGTTACCTGATGTCTTTTCAATAGAATATTCTAATGTGTGATGATATGTTTTTGTGGTTTTATATGCACTTAGTTGCTCAATCATGTCTGCCTCTATGCAACCCCATGAACTGTATAGCCTGCCTGGCTCCTCTGTCCATGGAATTCTCCAGGCAAGATCACTAGAGTGGGTGACCATTCTCTTCTCCAGGGGATCTTCCTGACCCAGGGATCGAACCTGGGTCTCCTGCATTGCCGGCAGATTCTTTACCAGCTGAACCATGAGGGAAGCCCCGTGATGTGCACTGCCCTGATGATTGATGGTATTGAGCATTGGCATGTTTGAAAAACATCTATTGAGGGACATTGCCCATTTTTTAAAAGGTTACCTATTTTTTTTGTCCTTAAGTTGTTTGAATTTCTTATTAATTTTGAATGGAGAAGGCAATGGCAACCCATTCCAGTACTCTTGCCTGGAAAATCCCATGGACGGAGGAGCCTGGTGGGCTACAGTCCATGGGGTCGCGAAGAGTCAGACACGACTGAGTGAACTGAACTGAGGGGATCCCAAGGCATGCCACACCAGGACTGCTTTTGGGGGATGGCTATAGCTAGAGTATAATATTAGCCTGGGGTGTCTGGGGAAGCCTGTCAGGCTGGTAGAGTGCCTGGATGGTGTTCCTGACTCTGCTTTCAAGGTGAAGGAATGCAATTAAAAAAAATGCTATTCTGCAATGCACCCAGCTTTAGTGCAATGCATCTAGCTTTAGTAAATGGATTTCCTTAACATGTAGACTAGGTGCTCTGTAAACTGCTGAGTTTTTGCTGTACCTCAAGGCGGATGAGTCTGTATGAAAGTCTCTCAGTGATATCGCTTCATACGGCAGGTTGCTGTGACAGGCACGGTGTTACCATCAAGTTTGTGTCTCCATCGCTAGCCATCTTTATCTCTACGTGGTCCCTCCATGTTTTTTTGCATAGAAGACGTTCAGTCAACACTCAGTTTTTCTTCAGAATAAATTACTTTATATGTAGATGTAGCTTAAAATGTCCATGGGAGAAGGTGGGTTCCGGATCTTTCTACACCAACTATCTTGATCTGAACCTGCACTTGGAATCTTGATAGACATTGCATTGATTTGTAGGTCATTTTAGCTAGCATGAATATTTTAACAATATTAATTCTCCCAATTCATAGACATGAGGTATCTTTCTGTTTGTGTCTTCTTCAGTTTGAGATCATGTGTTTCTTAGATCTACACACCCCAGGCTGTGTTTAGAGTTTTATCCAATCCTACAGTTTTCAGTTTTCTGTAACCTTTTTCACATCATGCCACACAAAGAGATCACAATACTCATGGCACAGTGGGGTAAAATACAAGGCCCATTGCATTCAGATACTCCATACCCTGCCCAGTGTTCAAATTGATTGATCTCAGGCCATCTATAAATTCATCATGAGACATCAAGTCTCCACAGTGTACTGCTTAGGGAATTTTTCTCCAAGTATATGGGAGACATGGGAGAGAAAGTATTGCAAATATTAAAATAAAATATGAATTACCTGATTATGAAACATATAGCAAAGTTTTTTTACAGGATTGTGATATGTCTTGTTTTTACCTTGTAAATTATATATATTCTTGATGTAAAAATTTTAATAATGAAAGTCTATTAATCTCCCTCTTTATGGATTAGAATCTAAAGATTTTTAGTTATTCATCTAAATATTTTAATATATTTATATTTTTACTTCATGTTTAAATCTATATTAAACTCAAACATATTCAAGGAAATATAAATAATCAGGATCAATTGTGCTTTCTCCCCAAAAATACCAAGCCAAAAATCTTCTCACTATTTATTGAATAACTCCTTTTTTAACCCCTAATTTTAAGTGCCATTTACTTTATGCAGCAAAGTTTACATAAATATAAATTTGGTTTTCTTTATTTTTATTTTCACTTCTGATTCACTGATCCACCTGTTTACTTTAGCACCAACAGCATTCCTTCCTATACATTTATTGTGGCTTCAAAGCATATTTTGATACCTTGGAAAACTAGCGTTTACTGTCTATTATTTTTTATTTCAAATATTTTCTGACAGTTCTCATGCATTTGTACTTATAAATATTTCATAATTATTTGGGATAAAGTCCCCAATTGTGTTTATAGTAAAATATAAGAAAACCCAACACCATTTTTATAGTGGCCACTCCCACAGGAATGTACTATTTATCTCTTCATTTGCACAATTCCTATTTTATTTCCCTCAGTAAAACGTTGAGTTTTCAGTGAAGTACTGTGGTAGGGCTCATCAGTTAGGTTTAATCCTAACTATTTTATGTTAATTGTTTATCCAACTATAGGCACAGATGATATTGATGTTGGTTTATTATTATGCTAGGCTTAGACTTAAGTGTTATGCTAGCTGGTGTAAAATAAATTGAGAAAAATTTTCTTTCTGTATATCTGTTTTTATTTTAAATGGAATATGAACAACTTTCCACATGAAATTATGATGACCTATCCTTTGTGGAGGAGGAAATGAGTTATTTGGCAACTTTCTTAATTATTTTCATACTTATTGGCTATTTCAGGATTTTTATCAAAAAGTTTTCTCTATACTGCTAGAAAATATTCCATGTAATTCAGATTTTGAGAAATGTTAGTCTAATTATAAAACACAATCTCTGTATTTATTCTAATTTATCAATAGTTATTATTATAATTCTTTTCACACATAATTTTCTGATTTTCTAATTTTGTGTATTTTTATTCCATCCACATGCAATTTTTTAGTTAGAATAATTAGTGGTATATGTGCTTCATTTGTCTGTTAAAATTTTGAGGACTTAGTTTTATATTTTTAATTAATTTATTTGTAAGACTAATTTCTCATTCTTTTTTCTTTTCTTCCTCTTATTTTATACAGGTTTTGTTTTATCTTTTAATATGATCTCTTGAACAATCTTATAATTCATTTATATTCATTATCTTTTAGTAGGAAAACTCTTATCCTTATAAATTTTTCTCTATGTACAGCTTAGTCACAGTGTTTAAGCTTTCATAATGATTTTAAGCATTGCTATCATTTTCTAAATATTCTGAAATCACTGAGATGATTTAAGATTTTATTTAAGAATTATTTGGGGGGCTTTTCATTTAGATGAAGTTTTTGTCTTTACATTTAGAAGTTAATTGGATTTGGGTCACAGAGCAGGACATATTTAATATTTTTTTTCTTTTAAGAACTGACAATTTCTTTGTGAATACTTAGTAATTTTTTAATATAAATAGCCCATGGAAGCTAATAAACTAAATTTATTTTCTGTTGAAGATACAAAGTGCCTTCCCACTGAGGAAGAATTCTTACGAAGCCAAAATATACTTCTTAGTAATTGAGAGCTTGTTTTTCCTTCCCTCAACTGATACTAGCAAGTTGGACAATCAAAGCAGTGACAAAAAGAAAACTCAAAAAGAAGAAAAAAAATTCTCAGAAAAGTGCTGGAAAGATATCTATGCATGATTGCAGAGTCCGTTTCTCAGTTTCAGAAATAAGAATAGACCCATGTTGTATACTTAATTACTTTGTTTCAAAATGAAACTCATTATTTTGCAAAATCCACTCTAAGTTACTAATTAGGCAATTCTTACTACCATATCCTGATGAAAAACAGCCACCATCACACTTTTCTATCTTGGGTGCTGGATGAGGCATTCAGTTCTTTGATTCCACTTTATAAACCCAGTCAATGAATGAGATCAGCATTAGCTGATGCTATTATGCTAAGTTTATATAGGACTAATTAACTGAACTGACTCATGAAAAATTATCCTTATTTTTTCCCCTAGAAATCAACATTTATTTTAAATTAATTGAAGTTCTCAGCATCTTTTTAGATTATTTCAATCACTTTTTAACTAGCTCACATGCTTCTGCCCTTGACTCTCATAATCTTTTCTTAAACAGAACTGGAATGATCCTTTCAACTAGAGAATTTATATTTTTAAAAATTTATGCCTGTCTTCAATCTTTGCACTATTTACTACCTCTGCCTAAAATGATTTTCCCTCATATGACCACAAGCCTAACTTCCTCACTTTCTTAATGCCTTTGCACAATTTTTCCCTTTTCTATAAGGCCGACTTTGATCTCTTAATACTACTCTGTTCTCTGATGCCAGCATTTCCAAACTCGCTTACTTTGTTCTCCTTTCTCATTTTTCTATAGTACCTTCTAAAGTATTATATGTATTTATGATTTGTTGGTTTATTCTCACTGCTTAAATGTAAGCAGCAGGTCAGAGATCTTCACCCTTTTTGTTCATCAGTGTATCCCAAGCACTAGACCAGTTGCTTCTACATAATTTGCACTCCATACATATTTATCGAGTGTTTGAATAACAGTATGATTTTCAACTCATTTGTGCCTTTTTAAAACACAGCATTATCAAAAGAAGCAATCAAACACTACAATAATTTAAAAGTCTAAACAGAAACATTTAAACATGCAAAGGAAGAATTAAACAAACTCTAGTCTTATGATGACATGATGAAACATGTCATACGTTTATCCACACGGAGGTGAGGGTATAATTGGCAAGGATGCCCATGAGCCCTATCTGGGTTTGTGCTGAGCGTGGAGAAGCCTTGGTACAGTGTGATAATCAAGTGTACAATTTTATGGGAATAGGCATTCATGTGCCTGCATTTACAACAAACAAACACATAAAAATACAACAGAGCCAACAATTCCTAATCAAGGGTGTGTTTTCATTAATTCAGATTGATGCATGGAGATTTCAAGGAAACTTTTGTTCTTAGGTTTTCACAACACCAGTTTCTTCCAGGCACATTGGTAAACAGATTGTTTAAGTCCAATGTGTCAAAATACAGAAAATGATGCATCTGAATGTGTTTATTTTAAATTAGAAACTGTCCAAAACATTAAAGAGAAACATGAATCAAATAATTGCAAAAAATTTTTTTTCTAATTGCCTGAAATAATAATAGACATTATGATGCTTGCTGTCACTACAATTAGTTAGGACTTTTAAGAATTTATTCAATACCCATATTCTCTAAAGCTAATTTTAAATCTCAAGCAGTACATGTTCAACTCTAACTAATGATTGTGTACTTGTGGCAAGTCAGCCAGAAGCAGCAGACACCAGCAGTGTCCTACCCCCAGTCTTCAAACCTCATGTGATCTGGCCAACTCCCAATGGCCAGGGTCTTTATCTTGATGCCTAGAGAGGTTTTTTGTTTTTTGTCTTTTTCCTACATCTCAGAAATACCCCCTTTGTCTTCACCAGTAGATCATACACCAGTGACTCTCAGGGAGCTAAATATCCTGTCTCCCTCATCCTTGCAGAGATTTTAATGTCTATGTTTTAGGCATTTCTCAGTTTCCCCACAGGATTAAGCTTCTGGGCTTAAAATAACACACCCTTTATCATTCGCCTTGTTGTCCAAGTACTACTTGCTCATTGCTCTGTAAGTATTTCCTGAATATCTTAAAAAAAAAATAGTACTTTCACACATACCCTCAAGTTACCAGATAATTAAGAAACAGCCAGCATAAAACATCACCAGGGGTTGATGATGATACATGGGACATTTCCAAAAGTGCTTATTTTCGGTCCAAATATGGCACATTATAATGGCACTGTACACATTTTATTGATGTAAATGTACTGGATATCTTCTTTTTTCCCTCTAGGCATATTTCCATCCTTTTACATCTTATTCTATTTTGCTCCCAGTTTATATCTCCATGGACTTGACAGGCTCCCTTGACCTCTGACTTCTGACAGGTTAGCCAATGGGAGGAACCTACAAGATATTAAGAGTAAAAGGTGAATGGAGTTGGGGTATTCATTTCCTTGGTGTTTTTCCCCTTTTGAAATCATTATGGATTGGCTGCACTTCTCTTCCACAGGCTACCCTTCTGTCATGCCGTTCTAGCCAGCTAATCTTCCCCATTTGATGACCGCTATCTCTTGTTCTCCTTTAGATTTAGGAGTAATGGCTTCCTGGGGCTTTCCATGTGGCTCAGTGGTAAAGAATCGGCCTGCCAATGCAGGAGACATGGGTTCGATCCCTGGTATACTCCAGTATCCCAAGAATACTCCAGTATTCTTGTCTGGGAGATCCCATGGACAGAGAAGTCTGGCAGGTTGGGCTACAGTCCATGGGGTCTTAAAACAGTTGGACACAGACTTAGAGACCAATCAACATCAACAATAATGGCTCACTACTGTTACTTAGCCAGGGTGAAATATTTCTACTGTTGGTAGGAGTGAAGCAACAAAAATTATTATAAATGGTGTCTTTATTAAATGCTTCAATGATTAGTCAGTTTCTGTGTGCCTTTGCTTCATGACAAAACTCTGACTTTTATAGTAAGATTAAAAAAATAATTATACTTCCAAATCAAACAGAAAGGTCCAAAATTCTGATTCCTTCCCTAGTTGTTATTCTCTGGAGGTAAATATCTTCAACTGTTTCTTCCCAAATAAAATAATCAATATTATTGATTCCTTTTCCTCCACTCCTCAATCCATCAGTCTGGCAAGTTGTAGCATTATGCTTAGATCTCCCTCTGTCTTTCAGGTATATTAAGTGATTATTTGACTTCTCTTTAATGATCCATTAACTTTAGAAAGTTCATCTCTCCCCACTATAAAAGATGAGACAATTAGTGGTTCTGCAATGTCTACTACCCTTCACTTTCCTGTTCACTTGGCAACTTCTGTTAGCTCTACCATGGATGCGTACTGTTATAAATTATGCAATTTTTTTTCAGAATTATGATCAATTACTCAAATAGCTCCCAGGTTTTCCCGAAGTTACTGTGTCTTGTTATTTTTTCCTACTTAAAAGAAAATGATATGCCTTTAGTTTATCACTAAGTTCACTTAGCTCTTAAAAATATAATTTGTTAAAATAAGCACAATTTCACTTGGTATTTTATTGGTTATAATCTAAGCTTACTGCACATCTTATCTTTATTGCCCTTCTCTTCTTCTTATATCATTGTTCTTCTTTCTTGGAGTCCTCCTTACTATTTTTAAGGTATATCCTCAATTATTATTTCAGTAGCTAAATGCACAGAAATAATCATTCTTAAATATTCTACACAAAAATGTCTCTTTTGTCTTCATAGTTATTTGTTATTTAGACTGAATATATAATGCTAGTTAAAAATAACTTTCTTTAAAATTTTGAAGACACGACATTCACCACTATGATTGCAGTGTTGCTAAGTAAATATTTTTCCCTTTTTTAGTTCTGGCAGATTTTTTGATTTTATTAAATTTGTTTGTTTTTTTTAAGTTGTTGATTTTTTCCTTCTAAAGTCACATATTTGTGATTTCTAAAAATGTTCTATTGTCCCTTTATTGTCTCCTTTCCTCTAGTAGTCCCTGTTTCTTTAAAAATGTAGTATTATCTTTTTATCACTGAAGATACTAAGTCAATTTTTTTGAGAGATATCTTCCAACGAACGATTTACCTATCTTCCCAGGGTTCTGTATTATGTTTTCTCATTTTGGATATTCTCTGTTCTTCTATTCATTTTCTTCAGTAGTTACTGCTCACTGGACATTAATGTATAAAGAATTAGATTGATTAAATTCTAGCAGGATTCTTCCTATGTAAGAGTGTTTTCCACTACATTTTAGGAAATCACAAGGATCAATCTCAATTTCAATGTCCATTGGTTGAGAATGTCATTTGGAGATTTCTATGTATGCATATACTCAACTAAAGTATGTAGAAAACTCCATAGGGCATTCTCATCAAATGGACATGGAAATTGAGGTTGATCCTTGTGATTTCCTAAAATGTAGTGGAAAGCACCTTTACATAGGAAGAGAAGGGTCAGGGTCACTGGCAGCAGTGGCCCTGGGATGTGCAGTGTGTTGGCATAGGTCATCTTGGAAGAAGTTGCCATTAGGCCTATCATAGAGACAATAGCCTTACCATAAAGACTACAGACTCTAGGACTGGGCTGCCTCAGGACAAACTATAGGGAGTGAGCATAGCCCTTTCCATTAGCAGAAAATTGGGTTAAAGATTTGTTGAACTTGGCCCTGCCCACCAAAGCAAGACCCAGTTTTCCCCACAGGAGTCCATCTCATTAGAAAGCTTGCACAAGCCTCTTATTCTTAATCATCAGAGGGCAGACAGAATGAAAACCACAATCACAGAAAGCTAACCAAAATGATCACAATGATCACAACCTTCTACAACTCAATGAAACTATGACCTATGCCATGTAGGGCTACCCAAAACAGATGGGTCATGGTGGAGAATTCTGAAAAAATGTGATTCACTGGAGAAGGGAATGGCAAACTGCTTCAGTATTATTGCCTTGAGAACCCCATGAACAGTAAGAAAAGTCAAAAAGATATCACACTGAAAGATGAATCCCCAGGTCTATAAGTGTCCAATACACTACTGGGGAAGATCTGAAAAACCAGCTCCAGGAAAAATAAAGAGGCTGAGCCAACAGAAACAACACTAGTTGTGGATGTATCTGGTGGTGAAAGTAAAGTCCAATGCTGTAAAACACAATATTGCATAGGAACCTGGAATATTAGGGCCATGGATTAAGGTAATAACATGGAAGTGGTCAAACAGTAAACATTGACATTTTAGGAATTCTTGAAATAAAATGGACAGGAATGGGCAAATTAAATTTGGATGACCATTATATATCCTACTGTGGACAACAATCCCTTACAAGAAATGGAATAGTCCTCATAGTCAGCAAAAGAGTCCAAAATGCAGTACTTGGGTGCAAGCTCAAAAATGACAGAATGACCTTGGTTCATTGCCAAGGCAAACCATTCAACATCACAGTAATCCAAATCTATGCCCCAGCAACTAATGTCAAAGAAGTTGAAGTGGAATGGTTCTATGAAGACCTATAAGACTTTCAAGAACTAACACCAAAAAAAAAAAAAAAAAAAAGTCCTTTCATCATAGGGGACTAGAATGCAAAAGTAGGAAGTCAAGAGATACCTGGAGTAACAGGCAAGTTTGGTCTTACAGTACAGAATGAAGCAGGGCAAAGGCTAACAGAGCTTTACCAAAAGAACACACTGGTCATAGCAAACACCCTCTTCCAACAACACAAGAGATGACTCTGCACATGGACATCAGATGGTCAGTATCAAAATCAGATTGATTACATTCTTTGCAGCTGAAGATGGAGAAGATCTATATAGACAGCAAAGACAAGACCAGGTGCTACCTGTCACACAGATCATGAGCTCTCTATTGCAAAATTCAGGCTTAAATAGAAGAAAGTAAGAAAAACCACTAGGCCATTCTGGTATGACCTAAATGAAATCCCTTATGATTATACAGTGCATGTGACAAACAGATTCAAAGGATTAGATCTTATAGACAGAGTACTTGAAGAACTGTAGACAGAGGTCCATAACATTGTACAGGAGGTGGTGAACAAAACCATCCCCAAGAAAAAGAAATGCAAGCAAGCAAGGACCTAACAAAAACAGAAGATATTAAGAATAAGTTGCAAGAATATATAGAAGAACTACACAGAAAAAGGTTAATGACCCAGATAACCACAATGGTGTGGTCACTCATCTAGAGCCAAACATCCTGGAAAGTGAAGTCAAGAGGGCCTTAGGAAGCATTATTATTAACAAAGTTAGTGGAGGTGATGGAATTCCTGCTGAGCTGTGTCAAATCCTGAAAGTTGATGCCGTTAAAGTGCTGAACTTAATATGCCAGCAAATTGGGAGAACTCAGCAGTGGTCACAAGACTGGAAAAGGTCAGTTTTTCTTCCAATCCCAAAGAAGGGCAATGCCAAAGAATGTTTAAACTACTACACAATTGTATTCATTCCACATTCTAGCAAGGTAATGCTCAAAATTCTTAAAGTGAGACTTCAACAATATGTGAACTGAGAATTTCCATATGTACAAGTAAGACAGAAAAGGCAGAGGGACCAGTGATAACATTGCCAACATCAGTTGGCTCATAGAAAAAGAAGGAAATTCCAGAAAAAAAAAATCTACTTCTGCTTCATAGACTATGCTATAGCCTTTGACTATGTGGATCACAACAAACTGAAAAATCCTTAAAGAGATGGAAAACCATACCAGCTTATCTGCCTCCTAAGAAACCTGTATGCAGGCCAAGAAGCAACAGTTAGAGCCAGGCATGGAAAAATGGACTGGTTCAAAATTTGGAAAGGAGTACCTCAAGGCTGTATAGTGTCACCCTGCTTATTTAGCTTATATGCAGAGTACATCATGAGAAATGCTGGGCTAGATGAAGCACAAGCTGGAATCAAGATTGCCAGGAAAAATTTCAATAACCTCAGATATGCAGATGGAACCACCCTAGTGGCAGAAAGCAAAGAGGAACCAAAGAGCTTCTTGATGAAGATGAAAAAGTACAACAAAAAAGTTGGTTTAAAACTCAACATTTAAAAACTAAGATCATGGCATCAAGTCCCATCACTTCATGACAAATAGATGGAGAAACAATGTAAACAGGATAGACTTTTTATTTTCCTGGGCTCCAAAATCATTGTGAATAGATACTACAGCCATGAAATTAAAAGACACTTGCTCCAAAATCACTGTGGATGGGGACCGCAGCCATGAAATTAAAAGATGCTTGCTCCTTAGAAGAAAAGCTATGACAAACCTAGACAATGTATTAAAAAGCAGAGACATCTTGCTTGCTTTAGCAGCACATATACTAAAAAATGGAGCGATACAGAGAAGTTTAGCATGCCCCCTGTGCAAGGATGATATGCAAATTCATGAAGCATATCATATTTTTAAATTTAAAAGCTTTTGCACAGTTAAGGAAACTATAAGCAAGGTGAAAAGACAGCCTTTAGAGTAGGAGAAAATAGCCAATGAAACAACTCACAAAGAATTAATTTCCAAAATATACAAGTAGCTCATGTAGCTCCATACCAGAAAAGTGAACAACCCAATCAAAAAGTGGTCCAAAGAACTAAACAGACATTTCTCCAAAGATGACATACAGATGGCTAGTAAACACATAAAAAGATACTCAACATCATTCATTATTAGAGAAATGTAAATCAAAACCACAATTAGCTACCATCTCACACCCTCACACCGGTCAGAATGGCCACCATCAAAATGTCTACAAATGAATAAATGCTGGAAGAGGGTGTGGAGAAAAGGGAGCCCCCTGACACTGTTGGGAACGCAAACTGGTTCAGCCACTATGGAGAACAGTGTGGAGATTTCTTAAAACACTGGGAATAGAACTGCCATATGACCCAGCAATCCCACTGCCTGGCATACAAACTGAGGAAACCAAAATTGAAAGAGACACATGTACTCCAATTTTCACTGCAGCACTGTTTACAGTAGCTAGCACATGGAAGCAACCTAGATGTCCAGAGGTAGAAGAATGGATAAGGAAGTTGCGTATATACACACAATGGAATATTCAGTTCAGTTTAGTTCAGTCGCTCAGTCATGTCCAAATCTTTATGACTCCATAGACTGCACAGCATGCTGGGCCTCCCTGTCCATCACCAACTCCCAGAGTTTACTCAAACTCATGTCCATTGAGTTGGTGATGCCATCCAACTATATCATCCTCTGTCATCCCCTTCTCCTACTGCCTTCAATCTTTCCCAGTATCAGGGTCTTTTCATATGAGTCAGCTCTTCACATCAGGTAGCCAAAGTATTGGAGTTTCAGCTTCAGCATCAGTCCTTCTCATGAATATTCAGGACTGATTTCCTTTAGGATGGACTGGTTGGATCTCCTTACTGTCCAAGGGACTCTCAAGAGTCTTCTCCAACACCACAGTTCAAAAGCATCAATTCTTCAGTGCTCAACTTTCTTATAGTCCAACTCTCACATCCATACATGACCACTGGAAAAACCATAGCTCTGACTAGACAGACCTTTCTCAGCAAAGTAATGTCTCTGCTTTTTAATATGCTGTCTAGGTTTCTCATAGATTTTCTTCCAAGGAGCAAGGGTCTTTTAATTTCTTGTCTGCAATCACCATCTGCAGTAATATTACTCAGTTACAAAATGGAACACATTTCAATCAGTTCTAATGAAGTGAATGAAACTGAAGCCTATTATAAAAGTGAAGTAAATCAGAAAGAGAAACACAAATACTGTATATTAAAGTATACATATGGAATTTAGAAAGATGGTAACAATGATCCTATATGCACGGCAGCAAAAGTGACACAGATGTAAAGAACAGGCTTTTGGACTCTGTGGAAGAAGGTGAGGGTTGGATGACTTGAGACAATAGAATTGAAACATTTATACTACCGTACATAAAATAGATGACGAGTGCAAGTTCAGGCACTCAAAGCCAGTGCTCTGGGGACAACCCAGAGGGATGAGATGGGAAGGGAGTTGGGAGAGGGGGTCAAGATGGGGGGACACATATGCACCTGTGGCTTATTCATGGAAAAATCATCACAATAGTGTAAATTAATTATCCTCCAATTAAAATAAATTAATTATTATTTTTTTACAGCAGAAACACCACTTTGCTAACAAAGGTCCATATAGTCAGGGTATAGTAGTCATAGTATGGATGAAAGAATTGGACCATAAACAAGTCTAATCACTGAAGAACTGATGCTTTTCAACTGTGGTACTGGAGAAGATTCTTGAGAGTCCTTTGGACAGCGTAGAGATCAAACCAGTTAATGCTAAAGGAAATCAACCCTGAATATTCATTGAAAAGATTGATGCTGAAGCTGAAGCACCAATATTTTGGCCACCTGATGCGAAGGGCTGATTCACTGGGGAAAAACCCTGATGCTGGGAAAGATTGAGGGTAGGAGAATGAGATGGTTGGATGGCATCACTGACTCAATGGACGTGAGTTTGAGCAAATTCTGGCAGATAGGGAAGCACAGGCAAGTCTGGTGTGCTATAGTCTACAAGATCACAAACAGTCTGACACGACTGAGCAACTGAACAGGAATAAATGTACCTTTGTTGAGTATGTCATGCAATAGGGCTTTCTGTACTGCTTAGGCTTGTTATATGATAGGGTTCCTTGTACACTCATTGAGATGTTATATGGTATACTGCTTGGATATATTATATGGATATGTTCCCTTATTGAATGTCACATGAAAGTTTCTATGTATGCTGTTTGGGCATGTCACATGTAGCTTATTTACATATCAGCAATGGGAAGAATTAGAGAGACTGGGGAAAAAAAAAGGTTTATTCTATTGTGTTCATGCCCAAACCTGAAGTTCTTCCCATTCATCTATATATCATTACACTTCTTAAAAATATCTGTGTCTAGTTTTAGCCTGGGATTAAATATTAATCATTCCATTAGTCACTCTTTCTGTGAAAATGATTGAACAGAATAGGATAGGGCTTTGCTAACACATCTGAGTTTAAAACTTTCAAATATCTTTCATTGTAAAGGCAGGCACGTTTTGAGACACTGCTCCATCTCTGCCACTGGTGTTCTGAATATTTGGTATCTGTTCTGCCTCTAGTGTCCTCTGAGACACTGTTTTCTTTATGTTTTCCACTGACACCAAAGTTGTATTCACATTTGCCTTTTTATCTAAGTGTCCTGTCTACTTATGGTTCTCCATTTAATTTTCAGCTTGATAATGGGTTTTTCTTTCCTGGAGAGACACTATGGAATGGCAGCTAAGACTATTAGTTTAAATTTAAACTCAAACTCTGCCATTTACTCCTTCACAATCTCAGGAAAGTTACTCATTTACCCCAGTTTTCTCATTTATACATGATAAAACATTTTCTCATTGCAGGGATGATATTAATACATATCTCATAGGTATAACAGGCATACTTAGTGATTTAATTCTCATTAAATACTTAAAATATTCCCTGGTATATCTTAGATACTTGATAAGGGTTAATTATCATTATTCTGCATTATTGAGTAGCATTTTGGGAAGAAAAAGCTTAGTGGCTATATCACTAGCTTGAGCCACAACACTAGAAGGCAAACATTAATTTCAAAATTATTATTTTAGGTAAGTATAGGGAAAAAACAAAATTTGAACTTGGAAATAAAATGCAAGTATGTATCAGTGCTTGTCTGTGAGTCTTTATTTCTCACCAACACAAAAGAACATTGAGTTGCTTCCTGGAGGTACCACCTTTTTGTGCCATGGGTGATGTAATAATATTCCGAGACTTTGGAATGAAATTTCAAGAGGATTATTTAATAAGCTTTTCATTCTTGTCAGATCAAAAGTTTACTAATTTCTCAGTTCTGATAATACGTCTTAAAATTAAGATTCACTTTAGTCCTGAGCAAAGAGTTCAAACTTTGCTTCTTTCCTTTTTATACTACTACACTGGTTAAAATTTTGCACTTGATGACAAATTACTAAGTTCTATTTATCATTCAAGGTATGGCATGCAGTTAGAGTTTTTTACAGCAAGCCTTATATAGCACCACATTGATGTGTTTCTTTTCTGAAATATTCATAAAAGTAAATTTTTATTTTTCCTGTAGCATATGTCTAAATATAATTAGACTACAGAAGGATAAACTTCAATGTATTTCTCACTGATTTTTTTTACAGATACACGTTCAAATTTTTTCTCATCCCACAACACTGAAAATGATGCCATTCTAAAGGGGTATCAGTTTTTTAATTAATATAAATATATAAATTACATTATTTTAAATAAAAGTGATAATTTCTTTTTAATCTAACGTGTTTTAACTCACCAAATCTAAAGTAAACATTGTCCTTCTTCAAACAACATCATTACTAACTAGGAAGCACTTTGTCCTAGAGAGTCAAAAGTAAGCACAGAGAAAATGTCATAATCTTTCTCAGTATAAGTTGCTATTTTGAATAGATTTCTGGCTACATGTTCTTTATATCATCTTGTTTAAACCAAAATTCTGACACTAAAATTAAAATTACCAAAATATTCAGAAAGCCAAAAGCAAGTACTTTTGAATAAAATCAAAGAAGAGAAGAATGAAAGAAAACACAGTCGTATCCTTGGCCTGGGTTTTAAAAGAGTGGTCTCATGGCACCTGTTCCTTCCTCTCTAAACAGCAGCAGCAGCAATGCAGCCATTCAACTAAGCATGAAATGAGCATGATCTCCAGGTGGCCTTCATCAATGGAATAGCATCCAATAACAATTTAAATTTGCCAGGAAGTGAAACATTCCTCAAATAAGAAGCTTATACAATTGGAATTCTGCCAAGGAATGAAGAAGGGATGATTTGAAGCTGATATCTACTTCATGCCACCATCATCAAATATTCCAACATTTTTTTAATGAACAAATTTAATAATAAACTAATTTTGCCACATCATTCTAGGGGAGGAAGATTTTCTATAAACTTTTGCTATTAACTGCTAGGATATTCTGAAACTATTTACCATTAAGAGATAAGGACAATGAGAAAAGGTAAGTTTTAATATACAGCATAGAATGTGGAAATAAAACCACTGATATAACAGAATCCCAGTATAATAGTGTTTGCAACAGTCAACTTTATAGTTAAGGTTACAACTCAATTTCATATCCCTGTTTCACTTGCTCATAAAAACTTGGTAGAAAGTTCTACAACATTAAAACTTTTCATACTCAGTCTCCAAGTAAATAGAAATGATAAACATAGATGTTTTTCCATTTTAATAAAGGATATCTTTTCCTTTTCTTTCTCCAAGGACAATTCCCCAACAGGGATGCTCAAATACAGTAAACAATAAGGAATTGGAAATGCATGAATCTCATAACTAAACTTCAAATGTTTATTATAGAACACCTGAATTTCAGGGAATTCAAAATTTTTCTGACAAAACATCGGTCCTTCAAAATGAATAGCTTAGATTCCAAAACCACAGTAATCACTTGAAACATTCATATCCTTGGAGAGAAGATAAATGTGATGATTGGAATTTTAATAGACTTGAAACATATTTCATATACCACAAAAGTCATATAAAACCATACTTTTGCTGACAGACCTGCCCTAGAATTTTCCCCTTCCCCAGATGTCATACAATGCCTCCTTGGCAGGGAGACATTGTTGAGTCTTACCAACAAATCAGACCCTCAATATTTGGCAATACTGATTTATTTCAAACTCTTCCATCATATAACCTTCTTCAAAAATGTATCTGTTATACCAATAAATATCTAGCTATGCTTCCATCAATGATGTTAGATTGTATTAAAATGCTAACCTCTCTCAAGACCTTCCCCTAACTTCAAGATTAATTCACCTATTTATTCACAGTAAGTAGGAGGAAGAACCCACCACTCATTTCCATACATTTGGAAATGTATGAAGATAGTAACCTGGGGAGTTGAATCAAGAGGGTATCACTTGTGTTCAGTGAGGAGTCAGGATGTTAATTATGTTGCAACATTCTGCAATCACACAAAGTTAATTGTACTGTCCAAAATGTCAATAGCACCTACTTGAGAAATAACGATCTACATAAACTCTTCCATCGAGGAATTGGTCACCTAGGATATTATTCACGTTAGACATACCCAGTCCTAGATGTCTTAGCAAACTAAAGCTGTGGAAACACATTGCACAACCTGCAACCGAAAAGGGCGATATTGCCCTACATCATGAAAAATTCTTGAGAAAATGCCCCCAGACTGAGTATGGGAAATTAGAAATAGCTATTTGACATTTGGATATTCTGTCCTAAAGAACTTAAGCATTCACAGATGAGTTCAGGAATGTAAGTATTCTTGCTCCAGGCCTCCACCAATGTTGCTTACAGATCGTGAGAGCAGTGGGGTGGAGGGCAAAGATGGTGCAGGCATAGTGTGATCTGGGGGGGAAGAAAAGGAAAATAGTAACAAAATAACAGTGCTCACATAAAAAGAATTATAGGGGCTATAATAACTATAAGGGGCTTTCCTGTAGCTCGCTGGTAAAGAATCTGCCTGCAATACAGGAGACCCTGGTTCAATTCCTGGGTTGGGAAGATTCCCTGGAGAATGGGAAACAGGTACCTATTCCAGCATCTTAGCCTGGAGAATTCCATGGACAGAGGAGTCTGGCAGGCTACAGCCCATGGGATCACAAAGAGCCAGACATGACTGAGAGACTTTCACTTTCATTTTTCAAAGATACTATTATTTAAGAGGATGTATTTTGTTGTCTGACACTCCCAGGTCCAAGACCCTTGTCTCATTACTTCTTATAAATGATATTGTGTGCTAGTTGCTCTGTCATGCCTCACTCTTTGCAACCCTATGGACAAGGGCTTGCCAGGCTCCTTTGTCCATGGAATTCTCCAGGCAAGAATACTGGAATGGGTAGCCATTCCCTTCTCCAGGGGATCTTCTTGACCCAGGAATTTAACCCAGGTCTCCTGCACTGCAGGTGGATCTTTACCATCTGAGTCACCAGGGGAGTCCCATAAATGATGTTAGTAACCTTCTTCTAAAAGATGACACTGAGATGGCATCTAGATGTACTACAAGTAAGAACATGAAAAGAAAGAGCTACAGATCCCTTTGGAACTATTTATCCTGAGAAATGTAGAAGCATTAAGGAGTATTAGTAGGCAAAATTATTGAATGCTTATTCTGTGCAAAGTGCTAAAACATTCATTATTTCCTTTAATTCTCACAGCTCTAAGAGGTTTTGTTAGCCATTCTAAATACAGAAATCAAGAAGACTAACATGACCAAGGTCATAGCAGCTGGTGCATGGCAGAGTTAAGATTTTACTCAGGTCTTCTGTACTTGAAATCAGAAACTTTAGCCACTACTTGAACTTCCTGTCTATAGAAGATCATGATAGACTGTCATGGAAACATCAGTTTTATATGTGAGGAGAATAAACACTCCCAAGTCAAAGAGAGATCCATCTGTGGACCTCAATTTTACTGAAAATAAGCAGATTTGAAAGGAGGAGTACTTCCTAGATTCACCTGACAGCCATGCTGGGCAGAAAGTTAGCAGAGAAGTGAGAGCTTGTCACTGGTACAGCATAAAAAATGAACCTGAACAGAGTTTGAAAGCCATAGAAATGTGTGGGAGTATAATTGACTGAAGGTCCCAGAAACTGCCTTGCTGATTTCAACACTGCACTCACAGCCTTGCACTTTTCCCAGACATTGAAGAGCTGCCTCTGTAGACATAAGACTCTTCCACTGGCTGATGTTTTTGGTTTAAGGACTCTGATTGGCCTGGACAAAACTTCCTTAGAACTATGCTACAGTTTGAGACTCTTCCTAGCCAAGCCTTCTTCTTTCTGTCTTTCCATAAGAAGCATCATATTTGCACTGAGATTAGAGGTGATTAGAGATGTTTTCCAGCTTCTCCTGTATTGTTCCATTTCTCCATACATATTTCCCCTAATAAATAGCTAATACATCTAATTCCATCCTGGGATCTGCTTCTCTAAACCAAAAATTATTTTAGGGTTCATCCTGAGCAACAACCCACATCCTTCATTTATGTTTTAAAAAATTAATAATAGTATTAATTACAAAAGAATTAATTGATCATTTTTAGTATAATTCAGTTATCTCATATAAAAAATGAAAAGGCATAATTTTCTTCATAAAAGAAGAAAAACTCAAATCTCATCAGCTAACAGATCCAAATCTGTCTGAATCTCTGAGTAGCAGTCATTTCTCCTTCTGTCATACCCTTTCATCTTAACTTACTATTCTGCTCTGTAAATTTTAAAGAGAATGACACCAACACATGCTATATGACATGACTGGGGAAACGAGCAGAAAACAGAATTATGAGCCAAAATATAAAAATATGTACATTATACAAAAAGGTAGAAAACATATAATTTTTTTTCTGCAAAAGCGTATGTCTTAAAATTATGCCATTTCTTCTGTTATCTTTCTACATCCCCTCTTCCCTAAGCTTGTCAGGGTTCTTTGCCTAAAGTGTTGGATTAGTAATGGTAAGCTTAGGCTTCTGTAATGAAAAGAGCCAACAGTAAGTCAGTGGCCTAAATATTACAATACTATCTATCTTTTACAAACTGTACAGAGTGTTCATGATGAGCATCTGGCAACCTGTGGCTTCTGAGATGCTTCAGTCACTGCCATTTCTGGCTGGCAGAGAGGAAAATGTGGGAAACTCAGTACACAGGATGTCATTTTAAGCACATAATTAGAAGTCAAGTCATCACCTAAGAAAGATCGCTGGGAAATAATGTTTCTAGCTGCACAATTATGCATCTAAGGCAAAGCAGAAAATGGCTTTGGGAAGAAAATTAACGACTCCTATCCTATGAAGTGACTCAGAACTTCATTCCTGAGATGTCTGTATCTTTTCTGATTCTCTCTGAATTTGCAATAATTTTCCACTCCCATTGATCACTGGACAAAATAAACTATCAAGATTCTCCAGATTTAAGACATCCTATTTTCTCAATTCATTGTGTGGCATCATTGTTTTTTGCCCAGTGATAGTCAGGCTCAGTCAAATATACCAGTCGTCATTCTCAACTCCATCCTCCCTTGTACATCAAGTAGAAAATGAAACTCAAAGAATGCAAATGACACTCTCCATTTTCCAATTAAATTGAATCACTGTGATGTCCTATGGGCTCCCCCAGTGGCTCAGTGGTAAAGAATCTGCCTGCAGTGCAGGAGACACGGGAGATGTAAGTTCGGTCCCTGGGTCAGGAGGGTCTCCTGAAGAAGGAAGTGGCGACCCACTCCTGTATTCTTGCCTGCAGGGCCCCAGGGAGGGGCGCCTGGCTCAGTTCATATGTCCCCAAAGAACTGGATGCGAATGAAGTGACTGAGCACACACTGAGTCCCATGGTGAATATCTTCTCTTTCTTAGGGACTCAAACACTCAAGTAACGCTGAAGAAGCTGAAGTTGATTGGTTCTATGAAGACCTACAAGACCTTCTAGAACTAACACCCAAAAAAGATGTCCTTTTCATTATAGGGGACTGGAAGGCAAGAGTAGGAAGTCAAGAAGCACCTGGAGTAACAGGCAAATTTGGTCGCAGATTACAAAATGAAGCAGAGTTTTGCCAAGAGAACACACTGGTCATATAAACACCCTCTTCCAACAACACAAGAGAAGACTACACATGGGCATCACCAGATGGTCAACACTGATATCAGATTAATTATATTCTTTGTAGCCAAAGATGGAGAAGCTCTACACAGCCAGTAAAGAACAAGACTGGGAGCTGACTGTGGCTGAGATCATGAACATCTTATTGCCAAATTCAGACTTAAATTGAAGAAAGTGGGGGAAACTATTAGACCATTAAGGTATGACCTAAATCAAATCCCTTATGACTATACAGTAGAAGTGAGAAATTGATTTAAGGAACTAGATCTGATAGACAGAGTGCCTGATGGACTATGGATGGAGGTTCATGACATTGCACAGGAGACAGGAATAAAGACCATCCCCAAGAAAAAGTAATGCATAAAAGCAAAATGGCTATCTGAGGAGTTCTTACAAATAGCTGTGAAAAGAAGAAAAGCGAAAAGCAAAGGAGAAAAGGAAAGAGGTACCCATGTGAATGCAGAGTTCCAAAGAATAGCAAGGATATAAGAAAGCCTTTTTCAGTAAACAATGCAAAGAAATAGAGGAAAACAATAGAATGGGAAAGACAAGACATCTCTTCAAAAAAATTAGAGATACCAAGGGAACATTTCATGCAAAGATGGGCACAATAAAGGACAGAAATGGTATGGACCTAACAGAAGCAAAATATATTAAGAAGAGATGGCAAGAATATGCAGAAGAACTGTACAAAAAAATCTTCATGACCCAGATCATCACGATGGTGTGATCACTCACCTAGAGCCAGATATCCTGGAATGTGAAGTCAAGTGGGCCTTAGGAAACATTACTACAAGCAAAGCTAGTGGAGGTGATGGAATTCCAGTTGAGTATTTCAAATCCTAAAAGATGATGTTGTGAAAGTGCTGCTCTCAATATGCCAGCAAATTTGGAAAACTCAGCAGTGGCCACAGGACTGGAAAAGGTCAGTTTTCATTCTAATCCCAAAGAATGCTCAAACGTCCACACAACTGCACTCTTCTCACATGCTAGTAAAGTAATGCTCAAAATTCTCCAAGCCAGGCTTCAGCAATACGTGAACTGTGATATTCCAGATGTTCAAGCTGGTTTTAGAAAAGGCAGAGGAACCAGAGATCAAATTGCCAACATCTGCTGGATCATTGAAAAAGCAAGAGTTCCAGAAAAACATCTATTTCTGCTTAATTGACTATGCCAAAGCCTTTGACTGTATGGTCACAATAAACTGTGGAAAATTCTGAAGGATATGGGAATACCAGGCCATCTGACCTGACTCTTGAGAAACCTGTATGCAGGTCAGGAAGCAACAGTTAGAACTGCACATGGAACAACAGACTGGTTCCAAATAGGAAAGGAGTATGTCAAGGCTGTGTATTGTCACCCTGCTTATTTAACTTATATGCAGAGTACATCATGAGAATACTGGGCTGGAAGAAGCACAAGCTGGAATCAAGATTGCCAGGAGAAATATCAATAACCTCAGATATGCAGATGACACCACTCTTATGGCAGAAAGTGAAGAAGAACTAAAGAACCTCTTGAGGAAAGTGAAAGAGGAGAGTGAGAAAGTTGGCTTAAAGCTCAACATTCAGAAAACTAAGATCATGGCATCTGGTCCCATCACTTCATGGGAAATAGATGGGGAAACAGTGGCTGACTTTATTTTGGGGGCTCCAAAATCACTGCAGATGGTGACTACAGCCATGAAATGAAAAGATGCTTATTCCTTGGAAGGAAAGTTCTGACCAACCTAGATAGCATATTATAAAGCAGAGATATTACTTTGCCGACAAAGGTCCATCTAGTCAAAGCTCTGGTTTTTCCAGTAGTCATGTATGAATGTGAGAGTTTGACTCTAAAGAAAGCTAAGCGCTGAAGAATTGATGCTTTTGAACTATGGTGTTGAGGAAGACTCGAGCCTCCCTTGGACTGCAAGGAGATCCAACCAGTCCATCCTAAAGGAGATCAGTCCTGGGTGTTCATTGGAAGGACTAATGTTGAAGCTGAAACTCCAATACTTTGGCCACCTGATGCGAAGAGCTGACTCATTTGAAAAGACCCTGATGCTGGGAAAGATTGAGGGCAGGAAGAGAAGGGGATAACAGAGGATGAGATGGTTGGATGGCATCACTGACTCGATGGACATGGGTTTGGGTGAACTCCAGGAGTTTTTGATGGACAGGGAGGCCTGGCATGCTGAGGTTCATGGGGTCGCAAAGAGTCAAACACAACCAAGCTCTGAACTGAACTGAATGGAAATAGCCAAGCCAGCAGGATCCAAAGGTACAAAAATTAGAAATAAAAGTTTTGTAAGTCACTTAATATAATAAAAGGAGATACTCCTACTTCCATTTTATGTTACAATGACTGCTTCTTCCATTCTCTGGATTTCTAGAGGAAATAAAAAGGTATTTAAATCAAACATATATCTGGTCTCTATCCTTATTTCATAAATTCTTCTACAAACTAATGAATGGTTTTGTGATCCAATCCATTTGATACCCGCCAGGCCCTTGAGCCTGAGAGGCAGCAACACAGGCTAAGCGATTTTTCTACCAATATGCAATCTTTCCTCTGAAAGGCTGCCCCACTTCTTAGACTAGTTAGTGTCTGGTTATTAGGATGATTCTAAGTTTGGTTCTCCTTACATGATGAGTCCATCAAGCTACAACTAGCAACCATAAAGACAGCATTTGCTACTTCATCTGCAAATAGCATCTCCATTCTTCCACTTAGTCGTTAAGTGGGTTCTTTGATTATGTCAATACAGTGAAAGCTACCATCTCCTCTTGTTTAGACTATCAGAAAAACCTCTTTCACAACACTCCTCCATCCCCTCATTGTCCCTTTGGATCCAGTCTTCACACACAATCAGACTGAACCTTTCAAATATAAGAATCACACATTGCGGTCTTTAAAATCTCCCACTGACTTCAGAACACAATCTGAAGTTGTGACACTGCCACTAAATCTCTTGATATCATATTCTACTCTATAAAACTTTTTTGCTCTCTTTGCCCAGGCACATTGCCCTTCTTAATTTTTCTGGAATAGACTGACCACAGTTTTCTGTACGGCTTTTTCCATTTTCTGTTTCTTCTGATTGAGCTCTTTACCCACAGAGAACATGATAGCTACTTACAGTGCTTCCTCTAAATCTTGTCTTGAATATGACCTTAACAGTGCGTCCCATTCTGACTGGATTGCATAAGCTAACACTGTCCTAATCTCAATTAAGCATTTTTCAATTTTTTAAATAGTCTTTTGAAAAAGATGTCTTGATGAAATTGAAAATTTTTCCTAGGGAAAAAACTAAGCAGAAGATAGGGAAGGTAATTTTCATATGGAAATTCTATGAAAATTTGCTTTCTTCTATTTTATTTTTTAAATAGCCTGGAATTTATTATTTTATTGATATTGAAAGTCATAGTAGAGACACGTGCACCCCAATGTTCATCGCAGCACTGTTTATAATAGCCAGGACATGGAAGCAACCTAGATGCCCATCAGCAGACGAATGGATGAGGAAGCTGTGGTACATATACACCATGGAATATTACTCAGCCATTAAAAAGAATTCATTTGAATCAGTTCTAATGAGATGGATGAAACTGGAGCCCATTTTACAGAGCGAAGTAAGCCAGAAAGATAAAGACCATTACAGTATACTAACACATATATATGGAATTTAGAAAGATGGTAACGATAACCCTTTATGCAAAACAGAAAAAGAGACTCAGATGTATAGAACAGACTTGTGGACTCTGGGAGAAGGCAAGGGTGGGGTGTTTCGAGAGAACAGCATCGAAACATGTGTATTATCTAGGGTGAAACAGATCACCAGCCCAGGTTGGGTGCATGAGACAAGTGCTCAGGCCTGGTGCACTGGGAAGACCCAGAGGGATCGGGTGGAGAGGGAGGTGGGAGGGGGGACCAGGATGGGGAATACATGTAAATCCATGGCTAATTCATTTCAATGTATGACAAAAACCACTGCAATGATGTAAAGTAATTAGCCTCCAACTAATAAAAATAAATAAAAAAAAGAAAAAAAGAAAAAAAAAAAGAAAGTCATAGTAATTTTTTTGGCTAGTCTAAAAATAAAGTGTATACATATGTGTGTGTGTGTGTGTGTGTGTGTGTATACACACACTTCTGATTTATCTTATTTCAGTAGTTACTTTTAAATAAATAAGGACTGTCTTTGTGCTTGCATCTCACCATGTGTAAATGTGCTCCTTTGAGAATAATTTTAATTTTATAAAGAATGTGCCTTAGCAGAGGGTTAGATGACATCTCACTGCCAAAATTAGTGGTATAATTAAAATGTGTATGAGGCAGATAGATGACAATTGACTCCCTGTGGTTCCCTCTAATATAGATTCTCTAAATCATGCCTTGGTTGTGACTACAGCAGTGTGTTGCCTTGTTGCCTTCTCCCAAACGACCTTCTTCACAATTGCATGCATCATGCAGGGGATGGATTTTGCTTTACTAGCTGCAAGAAAGCAAGATATAACATAAGGCTTGAATGCAATTTTGCAAATTTTCTTAAATTGAGGGTATCCAATAAGATGAAAATTTCAAATTCATGGAAGAGGACAATAGCTCTCCATTTCTTAGGAAATAAATTTTAGAAAGTAAAATGACAGAGTCTTTCAAACAAGTTAAATGTACTCATTTAGCAATGGCAAGTTGCTTTAGATCTCACAGCTTAATGGAATGTTGCCCAACTTAGCTGTGTGGTTGAGAGTTGACAATTCGTAGCAAGAGAAGATAGAACTGAATGCTGGTAATTGGACAGGAGAGATATAAAGCCAAAAACACAAAAGCAGAACTTCAAAGCTAATGTCTTTAAAGAGGAAAAAACTTTGGGGATGCGACCAAGAAAAAAGTATGTCAGTGTTTACTAGAGTTGTACAAACATTTGACCTAAAATTGAGTGTGTGAAGTGCAAGTCACTCATTCCCAAATATATGTGAACAATGAACATACTATTTAGGGCAACATATTCACAATAGCCAAAATACTGGAAACAACTTAAATATGCATCCACAGAGCAGAGAGAAACACTGATGTATTCATGCAATAAAATTATATATAGCAATTAAAATTCATGAATTAGAGCTACAGTATGAGTGTGAGTAAATCTCACAAACACTATAGTAAAAAAAAAAAAAAAAAGAAAGAAAGAAAGAAGATACAAAAGGAATCCCTACTATATGGTTCTAATTACAGAAAATTGCAAATAGGAAAACCTGCACTTTTGAAATTTGGGCAGTGGCCCTCTTTGCAGTGGATGTGATACAGTGTGATTGACACAGGTTACAGACAAGACTTCTGGGTAAATGCCAGAGTCTATTTCTTGGCTTGGGTGATGTATTCAAGGGAAGTTATTTCAGTATAATTAAATAACTTGTACGTTTATTGTTTTTTTTACTATTCATTGTGTGTGTGTGCTATACTCCAATAAGACAAAGGTTTAAAAATGGAATGCATAAATCTGTTTGAAAGCACAAGTTAGTAACGTTCTAGCTAACAGAAATTTTATGGTAACCCCGTGTGCACACTAACTTGCTTCAGTTCAGTTCAGGCGCTCAGTCGGTCCGATTCTTTGCGACCACATGAACCGCAGCACGCCAGGCCTTCCTGTCCATCACCAACTCCCGGAGTTTACTCATACTCATGCCCAGCGAGTCGGTGATGCCATCCAGCCATCTCATCCTCTGTCATCCCCTTCTCCTCCTGCCCCCAATCCCTCCCAGCATCAGGGTCTTTTCCAATGAGTCAACTCTTCACATGAGGTGGCCAAAGTATTGTAGCTTCAGTTTCAGCATCAGTCCTTCCAATGAACACCCAGGACTTATCTCCTTCAGGATGGACTGGTTGGATCTCCTTGCAGTCCAAGGGACTCTCAAGAGTCTTCTCCAATGCTGCAATTCAAAAGCATCAATTTTTCAGCACTCAGCTTTCTTCACAGTCCAACTCTCACATCCATACATGACTACTGGAAAAGCCAGAGCCTTGACCAGATGGACCTTTGTTGGCAAAGTAATGTTTCTGCTTTTTAATATGCTATCTAGGTTGGTCAGAATTTTCCATCCAAGGAATAAGCATCTTTTAATTTCATGGCTACAGTCACCATCTGCAATGATTTTGGAGCCCCAAAAAAATAAAGTCTGACACTGTTTCCACTGTTTCCCCATCTATTTCCCATGAGGTGATGGGACCAGATGCCATGATCTTATTTTTCTGAATGTTGAGCTTTAAGCCAACTTTCTCATTCTCCTCTTTCACTTTCATCAAAAGGCTTTTTAGTTCCTCTTCACTTTCTGCCATAAGGGTGGTGTCATCTGCATATCTGAGGTTATTGATATTTCTTCCAGCAATCTTGATTCTAGCTTGTGCTTCTTCTAGCCCAGCATTTCTCATGATGTACCTGCATATAAGTTAAATAAGCAGGGTGACAATACACAGCCTTGATGTACTCTTTCCCTATTTGGAACCAGTCTGTTGTTCCATGTCCAGTTCTAACTGTTGCTTCCTGACCTGCATACAGGTTTCTCAAGAGGCAGGTCAGGTGGTCTGGTATTCCCATCTCCTTCAGAATTTTCCACAGTTTATTGTGAGCCACACAGTCGAAGGCTTTGGCGTAGTGAATAAGCCAGAAATAGATGTTTTTCTGGAACTCTCTTGCTTTTTTGATGATCCAGCGGATATTGGCAATTTGATCTCTGGTTCCTCTGTCTTTTCTAAAACCAGCTTGAACATCTGGAAGTTCTCGGTTCAAGTATTGGGAAGTATGGCCTGGAGAATTTTGAACATTACTTTAATAGCATGTGAGATGAGTGCAATTTTGCGGTAGTTTGAGCATTCTTTGGGATTGCCTTTCTTAGGGATTGAAATGAAAACTGACCTGTGGCCATTGCTGAGTTTTCCAAATTTGCTGGCATATTGAGAGCAGCACTTTCACAGCATCATCTTTCAGGATTTGAAATAACTCAACTGGAATTCCATCACATCCACTAGCTTTGTGCATAGTGATGCTTTCTAAGGCCCACTTGACATCACATTCCAAGATGTCTGGCTCTAGGTGAGTGGTCACACCATTTTGATTATCTGCGTCATGAAGATCTTTCTTGTACAGTTCTTCTGTATATTCTTTCCACCTCTTCTTAATATCTTCTGCTTCTGTTAGGTCCATACCATTTCTGTCCCTTTTTGAGCCCATCTTTGCATGAAATGTTCCCTTGGTATCTCTAATTTTCTTGAAGAGATCTCTAGTCTTTCCCATTCTGTTGTTTCCTCTATTTATTTGCATTGATCATCAGTCATGTCCAATGCTTCGCAGCCCCATAGACTGTAGCCCACCTGTCTCCTCTATTCATGGGATCCTCCAGGCAAGAGTACTGGAGTGTGTTGTCACACCCTCCTCCAGAGCATCTTCCCAACCCAGGGATCAATCTCACGTCTCTTACCTCTCCTGCACTGGTAGGCAAGTTCTTTACCATTAGCACCACCTATGAAGCCCCATGGTAGCCCTGGATGCATGTGTGCTAAAAAAAGTCATGTCCGATTCTCTGTGACTCTATGGACCACAGCCCACCAGGCTCCTCTGTCCATGGGATTCTCCAGGCAAGAGTACTGGAGTGGGTTGCCATTCCCGTCTCCAGAAGAGCAACATAAACCTTCTCAGGACAACAACAATAACAAATAAACCATAGTATTGCTAAGATAAATGTGAGTGACCCTTCTTATGTAGTCAGATTTGAGCCACTTTACATAAATTTTAGAAGACAGGGTGATTTCATCAAGGTTGAAAGACTTAGGGACATCTAAACATTGACATAGTAATTCTGTAATGTAACAGTTTTGACATTTCATCCTCACCATAACCCTATAAGATTGTCATTATTAGCCTTATTTTATGCCTCAGGCAGCTAAAACAGTTACCCTTGTCCAAGTTGCTAGTATGTGATGGAGCCAGAGATCAAAATAATTTTAAATTCCTCCCACTGACTCCCATTACCTCAAGAAGATCAATAGTTTCCTAAGGCTAACTTCATGTAAAGTAAATTTAACTATTTTAATTTATGAAGGTATTACCTATTTTTGAATTGGATCTAGGTATGCTACAAATTCTATGTCTAGCCTTTTTGAGAATACAGTGTCTGATGTTCACAAAAACAAGAAAAATAATAAAAATATAAAAGAATTTTTTTCATTATTTTCATAACTTAAAGATATTTTATAAACTGCAGAGAAATAGACAGATTGTCTATCAGTCTGGTTCTTAACTTCCATAATATACTTTCAAAAGAGTAAGAAACTTCCCTCTTTCACAAAACATTACTGCTAAAATTATATAGTAGTAGTTTATCTAGTAGTCATTTAGGTAGTGAGGGACTCAAACATATTTTAGGAACATAGAGCAAAGTCCAGGCTTTGGAGATTTGGGCTAGAAACCCAGTTTGGAGGGCAGGTCTGCCATTTACTACCTTAGGCTTTAGTGCTTAAGTTTTCTCAATAATAAAAACAGGATATTAATACCTACATAATACAGTTATTGTAAAGGTTCAAGTTTATAATATAATAAAGAACCATAACACAATACATGGTATACAAGTATTGCTTAATAAATAATTCCCATAATTGAACAAAATTATGATGGTGATAGGGTTCTCCAGGCTAGTAAACTATACCTTGCAGAAGAGATCTGGCCACAACCTATTTTTGTAAATAAAGTTTTATTAGAACACAACCAAGTCTAGTGTTTATGTACTGTCTATGACTCCTTTCAAACTACAAAAAAAGATTTGAACAGTTGTGACAGAAACTGTATGGCCCACAAAGCTAAATATACTTAGTATCTCGCTTCTTGTGTGTGTTAGTTGCTCAGTTGTGTCTGACTCATTGTGACCCCATGGATTGTAGACTGCCAGTGTCTTCTCTCCGTGGAATTTTCCATATAAGAATACTGAAATGGATTGCCATTTTTTCTCCGGGGGATCTTCCCAAGTCAGGGATCGTATCCAGCTCTCTTGTATTTCAGGCAGATTCTTTACCATCTAGCCACCAAAGATTTATTTCTAAGGTATGAGGAAAGAATCTTAGCAGCTGGGTCTTGAATTTATCACCTTTTGATGTGAGAATTTTGCTTATAGGAGGGACATTACCACATGAAGTATCAATTTATATTATTCTAATTTGAAAAATAACTATTGAAGTTTGAAATAATAATAATTACTCTATCAGCCCAGAGTTCTTGCAAATTTTGGTCACTAGCATAAAAAGAGCCAGACATTAGCCTGAAAAATTTAGCAGAGTCATTTCATTATTTTTACTGAAAATAACCCAGACTTCTGAACATGAAGAGTAAATAATAATAAGTGCTTACTACTTGCCAGTGTCAGAGTATGCAGTAATCTCTAATTCAATGGATTATTATTCAATCTGAGATACAATATTCATTTTCTTTGTGTTTTTATATTTTCTGAAAATTTCACAGTGACCCAATGTGCCTTTTTATTTAAAATATACCAAAGAACTTTTTACAAGTGGAAAGGAAGACAAATCTAGCCACCTAGACACATTTAATTTAATCTGCCATAACTCTGGTCATTGAGCAATTTAGGAATGTTAAAGAAAGTCAAAGATAATAAAGGAGAGATGAGGCCAACCATGGGGTTATCCATGATGAAAGAGGAAAAGATACAAATAAAAGTAAATAGCTTAAGGAAGCAGACAATAATAAGGCAAACCATCATCATAGTCAAGCTAAGAAGATTCCATGGAAGAAAAAGAATGGGTTAGAAGTGATTCACTATCTCAAGTGCAATGACCAAGAAGGAAAAGGAATGAAATTAAACAAGAATTTGTACAAATCACAGAATATTTGAAGAAGGGAGCCATGAAAACATATTTGATTTCATTGATAGGTACAGCAAGAAGCTAAATGAAAGAAGAAAAGATTGTCAGAAATCATATTAGTAAGAACATGATGGATACAACCAATTTGAAGCTGGAAGAAAAATATATTATTTTTCATGTTTATATTCCAAAGAGAACTGCTATATGACTAGAGGAATGGAATATAAGATATGGAAAATGTAATTGAGAATAACTCTTTTATTCTGCACATGTGAGAAAGGAATGAAAAGAAGGTGGACAAGTTCTATAAAGCATCATCAAATGCTTTCTAAGGAAATCTCATGTGGCTTCTTAAAAGTTGACAAGGAGGAGAAACAGGTTTTTTACTTGCCAGTATCTAAAGGGGAAAAAAAAAGTTAAATTCACAGTGATGAACCAAAGAAAGTGAAGGCAAAACTAATGTGGGGGACTGTCACAGCTTCAGCACTGAGAATGTTACTGAACCAAACTTAGATCCAGTCTCTGGCACGCAGTAAAGTCGGTCTACTGATGCCAGGTTGTGGTGAAGGAAAGTGCAGCATTTATTGCAAGATACTAGACCAGAGTTCTGGGCAGCTAATGCTCAGAAAGCCTGAACTCCCCAAAGGTTTCCGGGAGACATTTTTTTTTTTCACTTATTTTTATTAGTTGGAGGCTAATTACTTTAAAATATTGTAGTGGTTTTTGTCATACATTGACATGAATTAGCCATGGATTTACATGTATTCCCCATCCCGATCCCCCGCTCCCACCTCCCTCTCCACCCGATCCCTCTGGGCCTTCCCAGTGCACCAGGCCCAAGCACTTGTCTCATGCATCCAACCTGGGCTGGTGATCTGTTTCACCATAGATAATATATATGTTTCGATGCTGTTCTCTTGAAACATCCCACCCTCGCCCTCTCCCACAGAGTCCAAAAGTCTGTTCTGTACATCTGTGTCTCTTTTTCTGTTTTGCATATAGGGTTATCATTAGCATCTTTCTAAAGTCCAGGTGAAGGAGGGGAGTCCCAGGATCTATGATCAACTGGTGCACAATTCTCTGACTGGTTGATGGTGAGGTAACAGAGTGCTGTCAAAGGGGTTAACATCATGGATCCTCAGGTTCCAACCAGACTGGAGCTCCATGCCCATGGTCGTTGAGTAGTTAACTTCTTCCATTTGTTACAAAACAACTCAGGAAATATGCATCAGATATTGTTTATCTATTAACATATACTTCAGGGAGGAACTAAAGATTTTCTGCTTGCCACATGGCTCAATTACTGTTTAAATTGCTACCAGTTCTCCTGACCCAGCTGCTACTTTCATCACTAAATGTGCATGTCTTTTCAGTGGTTAATTGTTTAGTCAGACTTCTGTGACTCAGAGGAGGCCTGGGAGACTAGTTTTTCTACAAACAAAAAGCTGGCAGAGGACATGGAGATAGGGGCCATCACAGGAAGACTGCATAGAGTTCTGCTCTTTACAAGAATCCCACCAAACCCCCTGTACTTTGTCACTAAGTCATGGCTGATTCTTTGCCACGCCATGGACTGTGGCCTGCCACCTGCCAGGCTCCTCTGTCCTTGGGATTCTCCAGGCAAGAATACTGGTGTGGATTGCCATTGGATTGAACCCAGGTCTCCTGCATTGCAGGCAGGCTCTTTACTGCCTGAGGCACCAGGGAAGCTCCGATAAACCCCTCAGCCCGAGTCAAATCCTTGATGATTAGGTCCCACCAGAGGAACTGAGAAAAGACAGTAACTGCTATCCCCTTGTTCCGTCTTAGCAAAGAGATCTACTCAGCAGATTATCTGCTCCTTAAAAGAGAACACTTAATCCACAAAGCCTCTTTACCTTAAAGCCCGAATATAATAGATCAAATGCCCTCTCTTCTTCTGCACAAAAGGTAGGAGGGTGAAAGATATAATGGACGTGTGCTTCTCCCCACAGTAACCTAGATGACAAAGAAAGATTGACAGGGAGACCAGTGGTGACAGAAAAGAACACTTCAGCTTCTTCCTTCCAGCCTTGGAGAAAGCCCACACACATACTATCTTTTGTTCAATTGAAGAAAAATTATAAAATGATTGGCCCAGGATCCACACATATTCAAAGACGTTAAATGCTTTTATCTGGGGTTTTTTTGATAATCTAAAATATTTTGGGGTAACTCCATGATCGACTAGTGGTTAAGAATTGGTGCTTTCATTGCAGTGGCCTGAGTTTAATTCCTGGTCAGGGGACTAAGATCCCACCAACATTTTACTGTGGCCAAAATAATAAATAAATAAATATTAAATATTTTAAAAAAGATAACATAATACACTTTCTGTGACTTCCTTCTTGCCTCACTTCTTAACATCTGTAAAATAGTGAACTGAAATTGTATCATATTTGCCCTTCTTTATGCAGAAAGTAAAGTTTTGAACTCAATCCACCCCTATCTGTGATTAGGAAGAACCAGTAAAAATGACTAGGGCTATGTTGCAGATACTACCTTCATTATTTCATCAATACACACACACACACACACACACACACACACACACACACACACACACATATGGGCTTCACTGGTGGCTCATTTGGTAAAGAATCCACCTGTAATGCCAGAGACCTGGTTCAGTCTCTGGGTTGGGAAGATCCCCTGGAGGAGGGCATGGCAATCCACTCCAGTGTTCTTGCCTGGAGAAGAGGAACCTGGTGGGCTACAGTCCATGGGATCGCAAACAGTCAGACAGGACTGAGCAGCTAAGCCCAGCACACATACGTATATATGTGTATATGTACAGGAAATTGTATTCCTGTGATTACTTGCACTTGACAGAGAAGGAGACTTAGGGAGGTTAATAACTCGCCCAAGTTTCACAGCAGGTAGCATCAAAGTTTGAATCTGGTCTTCCTGGCTCCAAAAGGACTTGCGCTTATTGTTCTGCTACACTGTCAAAAGAAGTAGCAGAAAATATTTTTCTGCTTTGTAAACAGGGATTCTTGGACATTTGACAGGAACAGAGCCTTTTGATGAAAGTGAAAGAGGAGAGTGAAAAAGCTGGCTTAAAACTCAACATTCAAAAATCTCAGATCATGGCATCCAGTCCCATCACTTCATAGCAAATAGATGGTGAAACAAGGAAAACAGTGACAGACTATTCTCTTGGGCTCCAAAATCACTGCAGATTGTGGCTGCAGCCATGAAAATAAAAGACGCTTGCTCCTTGGAAGGAAAACTGTGACCAAACTAGAGAGCATGTTAAAAAACAGAGGCATTACTTTACCAACAAGGTCCATATAGACAAAGTTATGGTTTTTCCAATAGTCATATATGGATTGTGAGAGCTGGGCCATAAA
This sequence comes from Odocoileus virginianus, assembly GCF_023699985.2. Taxonomy (NCBI): domain Eukaryota; kingdom Metazoa; phylum Chordata; class Mammalia; order Artiodactyla; family Cervidae; genus Odocoileus; species Odocoileus virginianus. The sequence goes on along the minus strand of NC_069675.1, from coordinate 54,077,519 downwards.
GAATGTTGAGTGCTGAAGAACTGATGCTTTTGAACTGTGATGTTGAAAAGACTCTTGAGAGTCCCTTGGATTGCAAGGAGATCAATCTAGTCAATCCCAAAGGAAATCATCTCTGAATATTCATTGGAAGGACTGTTGCTGAAGCTGAAATCCAGTACTTTGGCCATTTGACGTGAAGAACTGACTCAATAGAAAAGACCCTGATTCTGGGAAAGATTGAAGGCGGGAGAAGAAGGGGATGACAGAGGATGAGATGGCTGGATGGCATCACCGACTTGATGAACATGATTTTGAGCAAGCTCTGGGAGTTGGTGATGGACAGGGAAGCCTGGCATGCTGCAGGCATGGGGTCACAAAGAGTCGGACACGACTGAGCGACTGAACTGAACTAAAAAATATAATTAAGGAAAGAACTTCTCTCTGAGGAGCCTTAGGCTTCTTTATAAAGCATTAGTGTTAATGGTGCTTAGTAATTTATTTTCTAAAGGCTAAAATGAGGGGAATTTTAATGCTTTTATTTTGCAAGAGGTAAAACTCATTACTTGTCAGAGAATATGAAAATCATTATTGTTCAAAAAAATTAAAGGCATTCAGGAAAGCAATGAATTCTACTTTAATAGGATATGTCAGGCATATGCTAATAGAGCTCATTCTATTTCCTTCACTGAAGAATGATGATAGAATATCTTACCAATGTTTTATAAAAGTTTGTATTTTTCAATGAAGCACTTTTTAACCTGCAATCTTCAGGGCTGTATTTACCACAGTAGGTAAGTGAAAACATGATACTCATTTGTTTTAGCCTAGAAAAAGCTTGTGACTTAGTCAGGAATAAAACATACTTCAGGAAAACTTGAAAAGCAATTTTGAGTCAATAATACACATAAAACAGATAATCAGAACACATAATATAGCCCACATATGAACTGAATTTCTTTTCTTTCAAAATAGCTATAGCATAATTATAAGTACAATATGAAGTGCTGCAAATATATTACTTGGTACCTAAGTTCATGGCATCCAGTCCCATCACTTCATGGCAAATACATGCAGAAATAATGAAAACAGTGACTGACTTTATTTTCTTGGACTCCAAAATCACTGCAGATGGTTACTGCAGCCATTAAATTAAAAGATGCTCCTTGGAAGAAAAGCTATGACCAAGCTAGACAGCATATTAAAAAGCAGAGGCATTACTTTACCAACAAAGGTCCATATAGACAAAGCTATGGTTTTGCCAGTAGTCATGTATGGATGTGAGAGCTGGACCATAAAGAAAGTTGAGTGCAGAATTGGTGCTTTTGATGTCTTGGGTACCAAGCCAATGATCTGCCATAAAATGAGTGTAGAACACTAGGCCAGCTTATGTTTTGGTTCAAGCATAACAAATCTTACAACACAGCAGCTGTCATAAGGAATATTCATGTTTTAAGTCCTGAATAGCAAGTTAATTTTATTTGTCATGTTAAAGCATAAAAACTTCCTTCACCGTGTTCCTGTGATACACTCATCTTCAGTAACCTCCAGCTCTTTTGATAATCATGCTGTATTTGTGCATCATTCACTTGAACATGTTTCCATAAATAGTTAAATTACTTCCCCAAGAAAGCTTGACTCCCTAATGGTTATTAAAGCTCATTCTAACTTTCTCATTACTAGAACTTTGAGAGGTGTAATGAGGATTGTGAGGAAAATCAATTGTGAGTTGGATGTGCAATTATCAGGATCTTTAGCATATATGCAATAAGTAAATAAGCATGGAAGAGTCTTACTGTGAATGAATTCCAAATAAAACAAATGATAGAACTATAGTTGAAGCCGTAGATTATTTCTCACCAGGAGCTCTGAGAATATTGAATCACACTGTAGTTTTTAGTTTTGTTTTTGTTTTGTGATTTTTTTTTCTGTGTATTCTCTGAAACAATTGGAAAGTGCCCCAGGAGTAACATTAAGACAAATAATTTATGCCACACAAATCATTAAACCATAAGCAACTTCATTAAGTAGCTTCCCATTGGTAGCCTCAACTAAAACAGCTGGCCTGACTGTTGGATACTGAAGAAAAAGTAAAATTCCTTTTGCAATCTAAATCCCTTCTTTCAGATTTGTAATGAGTTCCTTTATTTAAAGCAATCCAAGGGAAAAAAGGCAGCCTATATAATGCTGACAAGTGGGGTCTGTGAAAATTCCAATCAAACATTTGCTTTAATGATGACAATATCAATAGCAATAATTAATATTTATTGAATGTTAAATGCCAAACACTATTCTTAGTACTTTATTTTTATTAACTCTTTTAATTTTCACACAATCTCTATAAATATAATTGTTCTGGCTATACAATATGAGGGCTTCCCAGGTGGCACTAGTGGTAAAGAACCCACCTACCAATGCAGGAGACTCAGGTTCGATCATTGGGTTGGGAATATCCCTTGGAGGAGAGCATGGCAACCCACTCCAATATTCCAGCCTAGAGAATCCCATGGACAGAGAAGCCTGCTGGACTATGGTTCATAAGGTTGCAAAGAGTTGGACATGACTAAAGCAACTTTAGTATTCACACAGTGTGAAAGTCCCAGTGCCAAGGGGAATGCAGAGCTCTTTGTTCAAGGGCAACAGTCTCTCTCTTGCCCTGTCATGGTGGTTTTTTTGGTGTTTTCTTGGGTTTTTTTTTTTTTTTTTTTTTTTGCTATTTGATGTTGGGCTCTGTTGTGAGAGGGATAGAAAAGTGGCGATAGTGGTAAGGTACCAGCCTGCCAATGCAGGAGACATAGGAGACTGAAGTGACTTCGCACCGTTGCACAGAGGATAGTTAAACAGGTAGCTATAGAAGTCACAGTTTTCTGCTGTTGTTTTAGTCGCTAAGTCATGTCCAATTCTTTGCAACCCCATGGATTGTAGCCCACCAGGCTTCTCTGGCTATGGGATTTTCCTGGAAAGAATACTGAAGTGGGTTGCCATTTCCTTCTCCAGGGGATCTTCTCAACCCAGGGATCAAACCCATGTCTTCTGCTTGGCTGGTGGACTCTTTACCACTGAGTTCCCTGGGAAGTAGAAGACCATAGATAGAGAAACCTAAGAAAACTTGGGAGGCCACTGTATAAGTTAATGATCACTCAAGTAAGCTATCAGAATGTCATGGAACAAAGTAAACATGCTTATCTATAAAGCCATGAATAAAAGCACTAGATATAGGTGAAAGAAAAGTGATGCAAGCCTGACATCTACTCAAAGAAGGGTAATTTTCCTCTCCTGAACTTTCCTTTTACTATAAAATTGTAACCCACTAAATCCTCAGGGCAGAGATCCTTCGCCTGCCCACTTGCCACTCTTACAAGTATCCTCTATTAATAAATCAAATTCTTGTCTATCACTTGCCTCTCACTGAATTCTTTCTGTGATGAGACATCAAGAACATGAGCTTCATTAAGTCCTGAAACCAGATGTGTGACTTTAGTTGTAAGACCATGGATTTTGGTTGAGTTCAAGTCCCAGCACATGGGTTCAAGCACCAAACTGGGGTGAACAGTTTCATTTGTCCATGGGGATCCAACCTGGAGTATTATGTTTCTCTTAAAGATGAGGCAATTGAGGACAAAGAAAGAAAATCTTCATCTGGACAGGAGAGCTAGTTCAGAGAAGGGCACATGATGCAATCACAGCCAATGAAACAGGACAAAATATTGTTTGAAATCCTGGGAAGAAAACTCACTTTTCTAATTGGACTTAGAATGTGGGGTCAAAGGCAGCTACCACTGTAATCCTTCTATGTGAAGTTGAGTCAAAAAGCAATGAAGACAGAATCAAAAGATGGTGGCAAAAATTGGATCTGTGAGCTATTCTAGATTTCTGGTTATGACATACTTTCTTTGGATTTGTCAGTTACATAAGTTCATTAAATTCCATCTGATTCTAGACTCACTTGCGTCATAGGTTTCTGTTAGAAAAATGTTCCTCTCCCTCCTAAAAAAGGTTCAGAACCTAATTTCCAGAGCCTGTAGATAAGTTGTCTTACATGGCTAAAGGGACTTTGAAGATTTGATTAAGGTCATTGGTGGTGTTCAGTTGCCAAGTCATGTTTGACTCTCTGTAACCCTATGGATTGTAGCAATGTCAGCCTTCCCTTCAAAATATCCTGGAGTTTCCTCAAACTCATGTCCATTGGGCTGATGATGCTATCCAACCACCTCATTCTGTTACACCCTTCTCCTCCTGTCCTCAGTGTTTCCCAGCATCACATCAGGGTCTTTTTCAATGAGTCAATTCTTCACATCAGACAGCCAAAGTATTGGAGCTTCACCTTCCAGCATCAGTCCTTCCAGTGAAAATTTAGGGTTCAGGCTTCCCTAGTAGTCCAGTAGTTAAGAATCTTCTTTGCGATTTAAGGAACACAGGTTTGATCCCTGGTCTGGGAAGATTCCACATGTCACATGGCAACAAAGCCAATGGCCACAACTACTGGGCCCTTGCACCCTAGAGCCTGTTCTCCACAAAAAGAGAAACCACCTCAATGAGAAGCCCGTGCACCACAATTAGAGTAGCCTCCATCACTGCAGCTGGTGAAATCCTGAGAGCAGAAACCAATACCCAGTGCAGCCAAAAATAAATCAATAAAAAGATATTCTTTAAAAGACAAAAGGGTTGACTTCCTTTAGGATTAACTGGCTTTATCTCCTTGCAGTCCAAGGGACTCTCAAGAGTCTTCTCCAGCACCACAGCTTGAAAGCATCAATTCTTCAGTGCTCAGTCTTCAACTCTCACATCCATACATGGCTACTGGAAAAATCAGTTTTGACTATACAGGCTTTTTTTGGAAAACTGATGTCTGCTTTTTAATACGTTGTCTAGGTTTGTCATAGCTTTTCTTCCATGGAGCAAGCATTTTTTAATTTCATGGCTGCCTTCACCATCCACAGTGATTTTGAAGCCCAGAAAAATAAAACTGGTCACTGTTTCCAGTTTTTCTCCATCTATTTGCCATGAAGTGATGAGAACAGATGCCATGATATTCGTTTTTTTAATGCTGAGTTTTAAGCCAGCTTTTTTACTCTCCCCTTTCACCCTCATCAAGAGACTCTGTAGTTCCTCCTTGCTTTCTGCCATTAGAGTGGTATCATCTGCTCATCTGAAGTTGTTGATATTTATCCTGCCAATCTTGACTCCACCTTGTGATTCACTTAGCCTGGTATTTTGCATGTGTACTATGCATATAGGTTAAAAAAGCAAGTGACAATATACAGCCTTGACATACTCCCTTCCCAATTTGGAACCGATCTATTGTTCCATATCTGTTCTAACTGTTGCTTCTTGACTTGCATACAGGTTTCTCAGGAGACAGGCTCATAAATTCAGGAGATTATAAGGGTGGGCTCAGAGTAATCACAAGGATTCTTATAAGAGGGAAGCAAGAGTGTCAGAGTCAAAGAAGAAGTGATGACTAAAACAGGTTGGAGTGATATGGGGCCATGAGCCACCTGGGAAAAGCTAAGAAAAGGTTTTTCCCTGAGAGTCTCCAAAGAACTCTGCTAATCTTTTTTAGCCTTCTGAACTTCAGAACTCTAAAATAATAAATGTGTGTTGTTCTAAGCTGTTAAATTTGTGATAATTTGTTACAACAACAACAGGAAACTAATAGAACATCTTTTGAAGAAGAAGTCCTGACACATATTTCTACTAAAATACAAGGTAGGAGATTACAATTTATTTAAATGTAAAAGAAAAAATGTGAAGAACTTGTTGCCAATAACAATAACATAAATTTGTTTTCCATTTTCTACATCCTTCCATCAAAATACACTTCCAGGAAGGTGGTTATCATTTACTACCCTATGACTTTTAATATTTGATTATAATTTTGCCCAGTAAATTTTTTATATTCTGAAGAACTTATTGATTTGTTCTTATAAATTTTTATAATAAATTCTTAAGAATTTGACAAGTTGTAATATCTAGTGATAAAGTCACTCTGAGAGATTCTAAAATTTCAGGGACAGATACACTAGAATGGAGGTACCCTCAAACTTTCTTCAACTCCCTACACCCGTGAGTGATATAGCACAACCAGAAACAACATTTTAAGCACATGTCCTGCTCCTTTCCTGCCCTCATTGTGAATCTCATCATCAACAGTAGCTGTTAAGTTGTGATGAGAGCAGAGACATATAGAATCCTACGTCTGTTAACTTGACTAAGAATGTGAAAGTGAAGTCGCTCAGTCATGTCCGACTCTTTGCGACTCCATGGACTATAGCCTACCAGTCTCCTCTGTCCACAGGATTTTCCAGGCAAAAGTACTGGAGTAGGCTGCCATTTCCTTCTCTAGGAGATCTTCCTAACCCAGGGATTGAACTCAGGTCTCCTGCATTGCAGACAGACTCTTTCCTGTCTGAGCCACCAGGAAGGCAGAACAATTCAGGATTTGAATGTCTTTGGAATCTTATCTAGAGTGTTAACCAGCTTCCTTGCTGAAAGATTATTGCAATAATCTCTGCTTGCAATATATTTGCACAAAAGATACAGAAGACTCCTAATACAAAGTCATCCTCAGGAAAAAGCTCCCCAGAAACTGCTTGAGGAGAGAGGCAGTTCGTAAGACAGCATGGATGCTTCACTCAGAATTTTGCTGCGGTCCAGCCCCATGGGCTAGGACCTGGTTCTGGAAAGGAAGAAGCTACAACCCTAAGAAGAATGAAATGATGCAGAAGTCCTTCAGAGGAAATAAACATGAGAAAGTACAAACTGGAGCACTGGCACAGGGGATTCAGCCCTTGTTAATACTCAGAGCCTTGTTAATACTGAGAGCCTCGTTAATATTCAGCTTTGATACACGCATGGCTGAAGTGCCTCAGCATCAGCCAGGATGGAACCTAGCTCCCAGGAGGAGAAAGGTGGAGGCCCAGCAGGAGCAGGAGCCGAGATAAAAGAGTGAAGGCAAAGAAACAAAGTTCTCTCTTAAAGAGGACTGGGAGGCAGAGGGGAGGGGGGGAGGGGACTTCGAAAGTTTCAGCAATATCTGATAAAAATAAAGAGCCAGAAAAATATAGCTGGCTACTGTGCAAGTTTCTTGATTTTTACTCCCAAGGACCAAATAAAACACCACTACTGGTAGTGTAGCTTTGATCCTTCGGCTAATTTACCTTTCCCATATGCATACAAGCAGCCCAAGGCTGCTACTGTACTCCTATATCCCTTCTCTCTCTCTCCCTCAGTCTCTCTCTTTGAATCCCCCCTGGTATACATGCACAGACACACACTTTTATTTGAGCCCTTGAATTTTAGCCATTTATATAATACATATTTGTCATTTCAAGGAGAACTGATTACAAGTGTCAGAAATGGCTGCATAAGAATCAACTAGGGCTACCAGTGAAGAAAGCTGCCCTATCTGTTTCAAGGCTAGGAATGGATAAAGGCTGTTGATACCCAGGGAGGAGAATTTGTCCAAACTGTCAGAGAAACTTTGTGCATTTCAAGCCAGGAGGGGAAGTGGCAATGAGTAGGCATGTGTTGTGGAAGGTTAGTTGTGTTACCAGATGCTCTCCAGATTCTTGGACAGCAACATCATAGAAAGGAGTATCTCTCCCACAAGACTCTAGGTCAAGCAGAGCTTTTTATTGATAGAATAACTTATATACAAAGGAAAAGGCAAGAATGAGTGCCAGCTCCCTGAGAATTTCAGAAAAGGGGTTTTCAAGGCAGTGTGAGGGAGAGGATCACAGGGTACCTGATCAACTTGTGCTCAGTTCTCGGACTGGTTGGCATCAAGGTGAAGTTTTAAATGTCATCAACCTCCTGGCTTTAACTGATCTGGGGTCTACATGCTTTGTCAGTAGTTTTCATCCTGTGTGTGGGTGGAGAGGGTCTGCTTCCTACAAAAGCAAGTTAGGAATGTGTGTCAAGCACTTATATCTTTCAGGAAAGTGGAGTTTGGTGATTCTGCTATACAGTTGCACTTCTGTCCTTTGGAAACAATGAACATGTATTGGTGAAATGAAGATAGAGCTATTTTTTACTCCTGTGGATCCTTGCTTATTGTCTCAGATGCCCAGGCCTTTACACACTTTGTTTTACTGGGCTTGTTAGGCTGGTTTGCTGAAGACTGCTCCCTGTCCTTGTCCAAGATGGCTACAGTCCTGTATTCCTGTCTCAGTTGGTGGTAGTGAGAAAAGAAGGGCAAGAGAGATTAGTTAATAATAATTTTTTTAACCTGTAAACTAAATTTATTATTTTCAGTAACAATGATTTAAGGCCCTTGCTCAATCACAGGTCCCATAGAAGCAGAGCATGGGGCCTCTAAGGCCATGTCTGTTGAATGTAAAGAGATTCTTCCCAGGCGATGCAGGAGAACAGAAATTCAAAGACCAGTACTGTCTATGGACCCAGTGTGGCCCCCATTCCTCTCTGCTTTGGTAGTAAAACTTCTTTTTCCTATATTTTGGGTACTAAATGATTACTTTAAAAGGAAAGAAGAAAAGAAGGAAACCAAGATGGCCTTAAGTTACCTTCAGTTAGACTAAATGTTAGATAGGCTGTTCCTGACTACAGGTCCCAGATTTCTCTTTCCTTAGAGCATTAACTTTAGACAACTTGTAATTTTAAATTCTTTCTTTTGCCCCTTTGAGATATAAATCTTTGCAGATTTATAAATCTACAATCCAGGCAATGTCATTCTCAAACTCCTGGTAGTCATCCCTTTTCTTCAAGAAAGCTAGGGTTCTGAAGAAGGGTGGGAACAGAACACTTTAATGAGGGACAATTGACAAACACAGATGGCCTATTCCCACTGACCAATCTTCATGAGAATGTCCTCCAGCACTTTTCCTTTAACTTGCCCCGGCATTTAAAGATATTCATGTCTTTTGGTTCAGCAGAGTTGAGCTAAATCTTTTCCTGCTATTGAAATAATCTTGATTTCTATTTATCTTGAATAGTCTCTTCCTTTCTTTTTAACTAATCTGGTACAATTTTCCTTTAACTATAATTTGGAGGTCTGGGGGTCACTCTTTCCATAACTTCGGCTGTATCCTTAGCTCCATATATCCAGTCTGTCCTTATCTAACTGAAATATTGCTGGGATTACTCCTATGTGTTTCTCTTAATTGCTAGGAGAGTGTGTTCTTAGAGTGATTATAAGAAATAGAATTAAATGCAGGCAACATTTCAACTAGGTGGTGCAGAGGTAAAGAATCCACCTACAGGAGACACAAGATATGCGGGTTCAATTGCTCTCTCAAGAAGATCCCCTGGAGGAGGAAATGGCAACCCACTCTGGTATTCTTGACCGCAAAATCCCATGGACAGAGGAGCCTGTCAGGCTACGGTCCATGAGGTGGAAAAGAGACAGAAATGACTGAGCAAATGAGCCTGTGCACACACACACACACACACACACACACACACACCATTTCCACCTGGGCAGAGCCCTTGGGCCTCTCTTCTATTTGCCTTTTCCCAGGCTGTCTGGCTGGCCAGAAAGCTCCTTACATTCATTTTTTCAACAAGTATATATTGAACACTTGTTTTATGTCATGTGATAGGAAAAGGCTTAGGGCTTTCCAGGTAGCGCTAGTGGTAAAGAACCTGCTTGTCAATGCAAGCAACTTAAGAAACATGCATTTCATTTCTGGGTAAGGTAGATCCCCTGGAGGAGTGCATGGCAACCGATTCCAGTATTCTTGTGTGGAGAATCACATAGACAGAGGAGCCTGGCAGGCTACAGTCCATGGGATCACAAAGTGTCAGAAATGATTGAAGCGAATTAATACGTACACACACTCACATTGTCCATCTAAATAAATTCACACTAAGTAACACTCTATTCAGGATTAGGAAATTCCAGACTCTCTCACACAGAAATGATGTTTTCTAAAAGTAATACATTGTATTTTAAAAAACAGCTTTTCTAAAGTGTGATTGACACATGCTGCTGCTGCTGCTGCTACTTAATGAAGGCAAATCAATAAGTTTGGGGATATGTATACACCTGAGGAAAAAAAGCTATAACTAACCTAAACAGTATATTAAGAAGCAGACATTACTTTGCCATCAAATGTCTGTCTAGTCAAAGCCATGGTTTTTCCAGTAGTCATGTACGGATGTGAGAGTTGGACTATAAAGAAAGCTGAGTGCTGGTGCTTCTGAACTGTGGTATTGGTGAAGACTCTCGAGTGTCCCTTGGACTGCAAGGAGAGCCAACCAGTCCATCCTCAAGGAAATCAGTCCTGAATATTCACTGGAAAGACTGATGCTGAAGCTAAAACTCCAATACACTGGTTACCTGATGCAAAGAACTGACTCATTGGAAAAGACCCTGAGGCTAGGAAAGATTGAAGAAAGGCAGGAGGAGAAGGGGACAACAGAGAATGAGATGGTTGGATGGCATCACTGACTCGAAGGACATGAGTTTGAGCAAGCTTCAGGAGTCAGTGATGGACAGGGAAGCCTGAAGTGCTGCAGTCCTTGGGGTTGCAAAGAGTCAGACATGACTGAGTGACTGAACTGAACTGAACTGATACACCTGTGAAACATCATCAGCATCAAGGCCATAAACATGACAGCTATCTCCAAAGTTTCCTCCTATCTTCTTTATTATTATTATCATTTATTTTGGTGTGTGTGTTTCGGGCAATTAACATTAAATCCAAGTTACTTAAAATTTAAATATACAACACAGTATTGTTAAAAGGCACCATGATGTATAGTACATCTCTAGAACTTATTTTATCTTCCATAACTGAAACTTTATACCATTTGACTATCACTTCTTCATTTGTCCTTCCTTCTTGTCCCTGGCAATCACTATTATACTCCCAGATTCTGAAACTGACTGTCTTAGATTCCACATATAATGTGATCACAAAATGTTTGTCTTTCTATGCCAGGCTTATTTCACTTTGTATAATGTCCTCTAGGTCCATCCATGTTGTTGCAAATGGCAGGATTTCCTTCCTTTCTAGCACTGGATAGTATTCCATTGTCTGGATAGACTATATTCCCTTATCCATTTACTCCTCAATAGAAGGGGCATTAGGTTATTTCTATACCTTGGTTGTTGTGAATAATTCTACAATGAAAATGAGAGTACAGATATCTCATTGACATTCTGATTTAAATTTCTAAAAATAATAAATTCTTAGCCTAGAAGAATGATAATCCAATGAGTAATTTAAAAAGTCAAAGGGCAAAGACTATCTAAAGGCAGGTTGCATAAACATCTACCAAAATACTGTGCACATAGTCATGTTCTTGATTCTCACCACCAATGGGAGATACTACTATACACTATTAAAAATGTCTACATGACTGATGAAGGATCTGGAAGCATATTATAATGCTTCACTATTTTGAATTTATTCCTCTTATATTCTATGGCAAGGAAATGAGAGTGGTTATCAGCTTGGCATTTTGTTGATTAAATCAAGTTACCACAGCAAAGCAAGTCAAAAATATCTTCCCCTAAAGAAAACCTTTAATAGCCTATCATTCATGTTTAAGGAGAGAAATAAAAAAAGAGGAAAAAAATTACATTTGTAAGAGGAAGATAAAATTCCACTGTATTCAAGTATTTCAAGCATAAAGTCTTCTAAAATCCACTGTCTTCTAACCGCTCTGCACTATGGAAGTAAACTGTTCCCTGTTTGAAAAGCAATTAACTCTTTCAGATCTCAAAGGAGAGAAAAATGGTGTTTATCACTCATCTTCTGGATTAGGCTTGAGATGTTTAAGACTGTAATACATCCAATGATCCCTCTTTGGGGTTGTTTTCTACCCTTAGGATGGCATTTTGATGTTTTATGACATTTTATTCAAGGAAAAGAGGAAAAAATATTGCAAATATTTGAGTATTTCACACTGATAGTATCTCTGTGATTTCAGCAAAAGGCTTTGGCAAGTTTCTCCACATAATGATTGCACTCATACAAATATTAAACCACAGACCCAAGGACAGTGGAGCCAGAACTTACTAGCTGTATTATGAACCCTGTTTATTGTTGAAACTCTTTTAGAGACTAAATTAAGCAATCTTTTTAGTTTCTTTATGTCTTGTTATTATAAGTCATTGCAGCATCAATAAATAAGTAGGGGAGAAAGCAGTTTAATAAAGATCACAGAATTTGGAGCCATAGGTACCTGAGAAAACATCTCAGTTTCATTGTTTAAGCCTCCTGTGACTTTGGGTAAGTTACGCTCTAAGGTCATTTTATCATTTAAAAGATAGCTATTAAAACCTACCTCAAAATATTATTTAAGAATTTGGAGAATGAATATCACAGTGTCTGGCATACTGTAAGTATTGCATAATTATGTGATTGTCAACTCTTATTATTACATTGATCCAGTAAAATTGATCTGAGGTTGTCATTCCATCATAAGAGGAACATGACTAGAAAGTAAGGCAGGTTATCATTTTATTAGTGAAATAATGAACTTCACAGAAAAACTATTGTGAGCTTTGCTGTTTTACAATAAAAGAGAATGGGCTTAATAATTTAGCTTCTTCCTGATAATAGTCCTGTCACTGAGGAAATTAGTGAAGAGGTTCAGAGTGAGCATCCCTAAAGTGTGCCACTTGGCATGTGGATTATTTTGTACTGAAAACAATCAAGGCCCACATGACTTAAGAAAAGTTTTTACCTCCCTGTTAACTGCTTAAGGTAATTTAAATAGAGGGCTTGGTCCCGGAAAATAGATATCACCAAAGATCAGAAAAAGTATGGTATCAATCTGTGTGTTGTGCTAGACGGAACATGGCAAGGCCTGTTTTGTTCAAATTCCACTCTGTGTCCCATTGTCTCTGCAGGGCATGACAAACATGTATGTACCAAACATTTGCTCTCCCCATTTTCCTGTGAATGATTTTTCTCCTCTTTGAAGTCCTAGAGCCCTATTCCTTCCTCCCTAGCTCAGGAATATGTCTCAGTCTCAATTGCCTGTCAGCCCAGGACCTTTTCATGTCTATATGTGTCTCCCGTATGTGTGAAATTACATTTGTTTCTCTGTTCTGTTCAGTCCCTCAGTTGTATCCAACTCTTTGCAACCCCATGGACTACAGCACACCAGGCCTCCTTGACCATTAGCAGCTCCCAAAGCTTACTCAAACTCATGTCCATCAAGTCAATGCTGCCATCCAAACATCTCAGCCTCTTTCATCCCCTTCTCCTCCTGCCTTCAATCTTTCCCAGCATCAGGGTCTTTTCCAATGAGTCAGTTCTTGGCATCAGGTGCCCAAAGTATTGGAGTTTCAGCTTCAACATCAGTCCTTCCAAAGAATATTCAAGACTGATTTCCGTTAGGATGAACTGGTTGGCTCTCCTTGCAGTCCAAGGGACTCTCAAGAGTCTTCTCCAACACTACAGTTCAAAAGCATCAATTCTTTGGCACTCAGCTTTCTTTATAGTCCAACTCTCACATCCATACATGACTACTGGAAAAATCATACGTTTGACTAGATTGATCTTTGTTGGCAAAGTAATGTCTCTATTTTTTAATATGCTGTCCAGGTTGGTCATAACTTTCCTTCCAAGTAGCAAGCATCTTTTAATTTCATGGTTGCAGTCACCATCTGCAGTGATTTTGGAGCCCAGGAAAATAAAGTCTGTCACCGTTTCCATTGTTTCCCCATCTATTTGCCATGAAGTGATGGGACCAGATGCCATGATCTTAGTTTTCTGAATGTTGAGTTTTAAGCCAACTATTTCACTCTCCTCTTTTACTTCATCAAGAGGCTATTTAGTTCTTCTCTGCTTTCTGCCATAAGGGTGATGCCATCTGCATATCTGAGGTTATTGATATTTCTCCAGAAATCTTGATTCCAGTGTGTGCTTCATCCAGCCCAGCATTTCTCATGATGTACTTGACATACAAGTTAAATAAGCAGGGTAACAATATACAGCCTTGACGTACTCCTTTCCTGACTTGGGACCAGTATGTTGTCCCATGTCCAGTTCTAACTATTGCTTCTTGAACTGCATACAGGTTTCTCAGGAGGCAGGTCAAGTAGTCTGGTATTCCCATCTCTTTAAGAATAAGATCCAGTTCCCTCTCATTCAGTCTCTCCCATCAGGAAACTTCCATAAGCCTCTTATCCTTCCCCATTAGAAGGCAGACAGAATGAAACCACAATCACAGAAAGCTAACCAATCTGATCACATGGACTGCAGCCTTGTTTAACTCAATAAAACAGTGAGCCTGGCCATGAAGGGCCAATGAAGATGGACTGGTCATGGTGGAGAGTTCGGACAAAATGTGGTCCACTGGAGAAGGGAATGGCAAACCACGTCAGTAGTCTTGCCTTGAGAACTCCCTGAACAGTATGAAAAGGTAAAAAGATAAGATACTGAAAGACGAAGTCCCCACGTCGGTAGGTGCCCAATATGCTACTGGAGATCAGTGGAGAAATAACTCCAGAAAGAATGAAGAGACAGAGCCAAAGAAAAATAACACCCAGCTGTGGATGTGACTGGTAATGGAAGCAAAGTCTGATGCTATAAAGAGCAATATTGCATAGGAACCTGGAATGTTAGGTCCCTGAATCAAGGCAAATTGGAAGTGGTCAAACAGGAGATGGCAAGAGTGAATGTCGACATTCTAGAAATCAGTGAACTAAAATGGACTGGAATGGGTGAATTTAACTCAGATGACCATTATGTCTACTACTGTGGGCAAGAATCCCTTAGAAGAAATGGAGTAGTCCTCATAGTCAACAAAAGAGTCCAAAATGCAGTACTTGGATGCAATCTCAAAAACGACAGAATGATCTCTGTTTGTTTCCAATGCAAACCATTCAATATTGCAGTAATCTAAGTCTATGCCCTAACCAGTAATGCTGAAGAAGCTGAAGTTGAACAGTTCTATGAAGACCTACAAGACCTCTAGAACTAACACCCAAAAAAGATGCCCTTTTCAATATAGGGGACTGGAATGAAAAAGTAGGAAGTCAAGAGATACCTGGAATAATAGACAAATTTGTCCTTGGAGTACAAAACAAAGCGGGTCAAGGGCTAATAGAGTTTTGCCAAGAGAATGCACTGATCATCGCAAACACCTCTTCCAACAACACAGAGAAAACTCTACATATGGACATCACCAGATGGTCAACACTGAAATCAGATTGATTATATTCTTTGCAGCCAAAGTTGGAGAAGCTCTATACAGTCAGCAAAAACAAGACCAGGAGCTGACTGTGGCTCAGATCATGAACTCCTTATTGCCAAATTCAGACTTAAATTGAAGAAAGTAGGGAAAACTAATAGACCATTCAGGTATGACCTAAATCAAATCCCTTATGATTATATAGTGGAAGTGACAAATAGATTCAAGGGATTAGATCTGATAGAGCGACTGAGGAACATTTGTTTCTAACCTGATTTAATTATTAGACAGGCCAAAGGAATCTAGAAGGTTAGAGGTAAATTAAATTACCCACCCCTACTTTAGGGAATCAACCAGTCTTATCTGATAATAAAGAAAACACATAACTGATCTTGAAAAATATACTCACTTTAGGGTGACATAAAGACTCACCACTTTGGTTATTGTCAAAAACAGCCAGAACATAACATATGAGTTACAAGAGAAAATAATTATCTTAAATAAATAATATTCCATATATATATTTTTTTTTCCCTACCATAGCAACATGATTATAATGAACTGCTATAGGACTGATTGCAATGGCAACCCACTCCAGTAGTCTTGCCTGAAAAATCTCATGGATGGAGGAGCCTGGTGGAGCCCATGGGATTCTCCAGGCAAGAATATTGGAGTGGGTTGCCATTTCCATCTCCAGGGGATCTTCCCAACCCAGGGATCGAACCCAGGTCTCCCACATTGCAAGCAGACGCTTTAACCTCTGAGCCACCAGGGAAGCCCAAAGTGAAAGTCATTCAGTCGTGTCTGTCTCTTTGCGACCCCATGGACTATACAGTGCATGGAATTCTCCAGGCCAGAGTACTGGAGTGGGTAGCCTTACCCTTCTCCAGGGGATCTTCCCAACCCAGGGACTGAACCCAGGTTTCCCACATTGCAGGTAGACTCTTTATCAACTGTGCTATCAGGGAAGCCTGGTGGAAAAATCCCATGGATGGAGGAGCAGTACATGGGGTCGCTAAGAGTCGGAAAGACTGGGCAACTTCACTTTCACTTTTCACTTTCATGCACTGGAGAAGGAAATGCCACCCACTCCAGTGTTCTTGCCTGGAGAATCCCAGAGACAGAGGAGCCTGGTGGGCTGTCTATGGGGTCACAGAGTTGGACACAACTGCAACGACTTAGCAGCAGCAGCAGCAGAGGACTGGTTGCAAATACAATAGATGGCTCAAAAGAATAGCATAACTAGACTTCGTAACAGATAAGGTTGATAGTGAAAGTCAGTCAGGCTGTTCTAGTCTCCAAAGAATATTCTATTGCCATACCTCCAGCCCAAAGATAGGGTCCCTTTAAGACCAAAAATTCTTGAGTAGTTTTTATCAAAGCATGTGTTAGTGGAACTCACCTCATAAGAAGCTTTAGGAGAAAGTTTAGGGTAGCGGGTAAGAGCAGACGCTCTGATTCTAAATTTCCTCACTCTGCCACATTCTGGATGTATTACTTTGGACATGTTTCGTATCTTCTCTTACTTAGTTTCCTCATTTTAAAAATGATGACTGTAAAAGAGAAATTATAATCACAAGTACCTTTTTTTGTGTATTGAATGAGTTAATATGAGGAGAGCTCTTAAAACAGTACCCAACACACAGTAAATGCTCATTCTATTTGGCTATTTTCAACTTTTCATTTTTCTTTCTTGTCTTGGCCACTTGTTTCAACATCTGTTAATATATGGTTTCCCTGGTTACCAAGTAAACACAACTACGTACCAAGTCACAAAACTTCCACTTCCTTTTTATCTGCAACAGTGAACAATTCAACTCAGACCTTCTTCCAAAGCCTTCATTTATTCCCGAGTGAGAAGTTCTTGACTTCAACCATGATCACATTCCTTTTTGGCTAATGCTCTGTGTATGGCCAGACTTATCTTTAAATTCTCAAGGCTAGAATCAGTCAATCAACCAAGCTAATCTCCTATCTATGGGCTCAGACACCTCTATCTCTCATCTTGGATTATCTAGTTCCATCATAAACTCATTTGACCAAACTGCAGGTATCCTCTGCCCAATACAGGATAAACATATTCACTCATTTAATAAATATTTAGCAAACTGAGAAACAAACTGAATGATGGGAAATCAGAGGACAATAAGCCTTCAGTTGCTGGGTAAGCAAGTAAGCATCTGACATTAGATGTATATATACAGACAGGGGGCTTCCCAGGTGGCATTAGTGGTAAAGAACCTGCTTATCAATGCAGGAGATGCAGGAAAGATGGGTTCAATCCTTGGGTTGGGATGATACCCTGGAGTAGGAAATGGCAACCCCCTCCAGTATTCTTGCCTGGAAAATTCCTTGGGCAGAGTGGGTGGGCTACAGTCCACAGGGTCACAAAGAGTCAGACACAACTGAGTGACCATACAGATGGGTGTTTGAATTGCGTAGCCTGGCCTCACAACACTGCCAGAGGCTCTATCTGTATGTCAGTTGAAATTGCCTGGTTCACAACATCTGCTTCTTAGGGGACCATGCTTTGCATAGCATAACTTTGGATCCTTGGGCACCCAGAGGTTACTCAAGGACAGCCCAGCTCACAGTCCTTTTTTTTTTTTTTCCCCCTAAGATAATGATCTATGTCATTTAAAAACAAAGGAAAGAAAGAAAATAAATGACTTGGGCCAGTCAGACACCTTTGTAAATCTAAACTAAGAATGCTTGGATCCATTAGTGATAGGAGGTAAAGTGGAAGACGCTGTGAAGGAGAGTTCTATGCCATGGCAAGCTGTGTTAATTGCACATTAATCATTTGAACTGTTGATTGCTAAAAGGAGTTGCAGGATTCACAGAGATTATACTCACAACAGTTCTACTGCAGGCAACAAGTATAGGTCAGCAACAGCAAAAGAAGAATCTACATTAGAAGGGATCTCCCGAGCTCAGACACAGGCTTCTTCGCCCTCCTTTTTCTGAATTGGGTCACATAGAATTCAGTCTATCTCCTGGTACCAAACCATCACTGATGTGCATGCAAAGCATCTCAGCACCAAGAAGCCCAAAGTCAACACATGCAGGAAATCTCTTGGAATGAGGTATCTGAGCAGATTTAACCATTAAGATGCTGCTGACCCAAGTCATAAATCCAATTATTGTAACTAAACAATGCTGACAGGCTAGCACATTCTTCTCATGGATTCATGATTACAAAACATCACATACTTTCAGTTAAGACATGCTATAGTGTTGACCAAGTGACATGGCTCTGGAGATAAGCGTGTGATCAATCAGACCATTGGAGATTGACACCTCTTATGCAGAAGTTCAAACTACAATTGAGTAGAAACTGAGTAAATGTAGGAAGCTGCTCAGTGAAAAGAGGAACAGAGAGAATATAGAAGCTAAAAGTAAAGAAAAGTGAGCAAGAGGTAGGGAGTGGAGGAGACAGCAGTTCTTAGGATTTTGTCCATCTTTAATTACTTTCTTATCTCATTTCATTTTCTTCTTATTCAACTAAGCTCACGTGTGCATGCTAAGTCATTTCAGCCGTGTCCGACTCTTTTCGACCCTATGGACCATAGACCACCAGTCTTCTCTGTCCATGGGATTCTCCAGGCAAGAATACTGGAATGGGTGGCCATGCCCCCCTCAAGTAAGCTGAGAACCATTTCTTTATAAAGCAAAGAAAATAAAGGCAATATTCTAGGTAGATCTTTCTAGACATGGCAACTATACATCTCTGATCTGAGTTTCTAAGACAAATATTAAGGTTAACAAAGGTCAAAGAAGTCACACCCCTTTTGCTATGGATTCTCAATTGAGAAACTTATAAAAGTAAGATGATAGGCATCAAAAGATTAGTTTACTTCAAGGAGGCAAGTAAATTAGAATACTGTAGAATGCAAACCCTCTCAAGGCAACAGTTTCAAGAGCAAACATACAGAAACATTTGAGAAATTAAGGTGACTGTTTCCTTTGCTAGTCTTAGTAATCCAATAAATCAATTCTCACTTATTAAGAAATCATGAATTAGCAATAATAGTCTTAATAAACTCAAAGTAAATGAAGTTGTCTCACAGATACATAAGAACAGGGGATTGAGGTTTTCATAACCAAAGAATATAGTTGACACAGTAGAATATATTAATGATCTGTTAAAGCATTACAGATAATACTTTTACCTTTAACTGAAGTTGAGAGGAAGCAGAATACAGGACTCCAAAACGCACCCGCGTCATGTGAACTATTTTGAGCTAAAGACAATCATAGCCAAGCAGACTCAGAAAGAGTTTTGGCTTTGTTTATTTTTTGTTGTTTTTTTAATCTCTCCCTTAATTGCCTAAAAGAATTCAGAGAGAGTTCCTATACCAGGAAGAGAGCTAGTATCAGAGATACACCAGAAAGACATATCTGCATGACAAGCAAACATTTGTTTACAGAATGTTTGCTCTTCCCATATTCCCCTTGGATTATCTTCCTCACCAGTGGAATCCCCACCCTCTTCCCCTTAGCTCAGAATGGCTACAATCTCAGTTGCCTGACTATAAGAAAGCTTCATATATTTGGACTCCCATACATACGAAATTAAGTGTTTTACTTCTGTTAATCCATTCTATCAACAACCTCAGCTATGTAGATGATCCCACCCTAATGGCAGAATGTGAAGAGGAACTAAAAAGCCTCTTGATGAAAGTGAAACAGGAGAATGAAAAAGTTGACTTTAAACTCAACATTCAAAAAACTAAGATTGCAGCATCCTGTCCTATCACTTCATGGCAAATAGAAGGGGAAAAGTGAAAACAGTGCCAGATTTTATTTTCTTGGGCTCCAAAATCAGTGCAAACAGTGACCAGAGTCACAAAATTGAAAGATACTTGCTCCTTGGAAGAAAAACTATGACAAATCTAGACAATGTATTAAAAAGCAGAGACATCACTTTGCCCACAAAAGTTCATATAGTCCAAGATATGGTTTTTCCAAAAGTCATGTACAGATGTGAGAGTCAGATCATAAAGAAAGCTGAGCACTGAAGAACTGATGCTTTCAAACTGGTTCTGGAGAAGATTCTTGAGAGAGCCCCTTGGACTGTAAAGATATCAAACTAGTCAATTCTAAAGGAAATCAACCCTGAATATTCATCAAAGACTACTGCTGAAGCTGAAGCTCCAAAATTTTAACCACCTGATGTGAAGAGCCAAGTCATTGGAAAGGACCCTGATGCTGGGAAAGATTGAGAGCAGGAGAAGAAGGGGATGACAGAGGGTGAGGTGACCGGATAGCATTATCGACCCAATGGACATGAGTTTGAGCAAACTCCAGGAGATGGTGAAGGATGAGGAAGCCTGGTGTACTACAGTCCATTAGGTCACAAAGAGTTAGACATGACTGAAGGACTAACAACTTCAAATCCATCCTATGTCAATTTTATTATTAGGCCAGCCAAAGAACATAAAAGGGAAGAAAGAAAAAGTTTTTTCTTTACAAAGTTCTCTTCATTCCTTTTTTCCTTAAAAATGGCCTCCCAGTGTTTCCTCAAAGTCATGCACATATGATCATCTACCCTAATAGAGGGGCAAAGTGCACCCCAACCAACACAGAGTAATTTACCTTATGTAGCAAAATACTGAAAGTGAAATTCTGGATAATGAGGTGAGCCATATCCCCTAGGGCAGTTACAGCTCTTTGAGTTTATATTTGAGCAAGGATTTGCTCCTGGAAGTCAGTCTGCCACTTTGTGCTTTTGTAGCAAATAAAAAACTAGTTCCAAACTCAATTCATTGAACGTGTTTAATCAGCTTCCCTTCACATTAGTCTCCCGTTTATCTCTGTGCTTCTAAGATTCTTTCTGACACCACAATTAGGGATGCTGAAATACTGAAATAAAAGGATCTGCTATAGTAACTTCTCTTCAGTTAGGCACACACATTATTAGGGGGAAATCTAGGAGACTGCCTACAGAGATATGTCTTCCAGTCTCTTGTTACAGACTTTTCTCTTAAAATATCCCAAGGGGTACTAATTGGCTCTCCTGGTGCACCCAGCCCATCACCACACTAGAATTCTTCTGGCTGATGTTGTGTTAAGAAGCAAAATATGAAGTGTTGTTTCCAAAAATGAATGCAAATGCGAAGAAACAATATGCACAAAAGAAAATTTATATAATATAAAAACTAGTCATTTAAAAACACTGATCTAATACTAAATTCTCCTCTTAACAAATAATTGGAGTCAAGATAAGAGGTTAAAAAAATGAGTGCTAGTCTTCATTGTAAATAGATGGAATCAAAAGATACTGTTGCAGTCATTCTGCCTTATGAGAATATCAGAAAAATAGTCAAAATGTTTTATTTAAATATAATCATAATCTAAACTTAAAATAAATATATAACTTTACAAAATATATGAAGATAAGCAAAATTAACTCTGTGAAGCAAATTAATAAAAACAAAGGACAGAGCACATCTGATCTTATTGACTCACTTCTCTTTGGTAGAGACTGAAGTTTGGGTGATGTGCAGGATGTTTTCCTTTTCCATACAGAAGCTATCTTTCTTCCAAGGGGTCCCTTCCTTGAGCCTAACTTCAGTTTACAGAACCCATCAACAGTAGGGCTCTTACAGATCTGAAGTTCCCATATCCTACTTCCATAAAATTTCAACTCACCTTGCTCATCTTTAGTAATCATTCTTTTCATTTTCCATAATGATTAGATATGTTTAACTCTAATTGGCATTTTGCCATCTACCATAATAGAATTCTTTTGGAAATAGTTAAGGCTGGCTAGTGTTTTTTCTTTTTTTTTTTTTCCAATCCAGCTGTAACCTAACTCAGCCCAAAGCACATATGGTTCCCACAATCACCTATTTCACCCTGTGTTAAGCAAATATGCTAATTTAGCATCTGTTTACTTTTTCTCTAGGAAATTTGAAATTTTCAACATAATACATTAAATCAATACTTGCTTTGTTGTGTTATTAAGTCTACTAAATGATGATATCTCTGATGTTATTTTTCCCTCTACACATTTATGTTCTCGTTCTTTCAGTTACACCAGGCTTACTGATGTAATAATATATATGATAATAATTGCTATAAGTATAAAACTCCTCTCAGTACTTCCAATCTTCAAAATTTCTCACATCTTATGAATTTTTGTTCTATCCGTCAGTCTTGTAGGTGGTCTAGATACGGATAGTAGAACATATGCTCAAACAAAACTGGATAAAAGCAGAAGTTAAAAATAAATAAACAATGTACTGAGTTTTGAGATAAAAATGGGTAGAACATACACTGATAAGTACAGAAAACAGACTGAATATAATGCATTTAAGCATCTGTGATGCTATCTGGGTGGGATTTATCTCTTGTTCTCTGCATTTTAATAGTTCTAAATCTTCTATAGGTATAATTTTTATAATATAAAATAATACATAATGAGAATAAACACAATATTTAAATAATTGAAATATGTAGATAGATACATATTTCTCAATGAGTCATGAAATAGACTAATATAAAAACCTAAGATTTACTTCACTATACTTGAAATAGAGTGAATGCATTCTCTAGAATGAGCCATATATAGAGAGTTTTATAGCTTACCACAAAGTCACTCTATGATTTCTCTTAGAATGTTCCTTTTTCTTTTCTATCAAAATTCATAGACAAATAAATATACTCAGACTTGTTTTCTTCTCTGCCAAAATTTTAAGTGTATAAAAATCCTAACTTTGTAATTATCATGAAGCATGCCAAAACAGATACATTCAAATTGGTATCAGGTGTCAGCCTTTCAAGCCATGAAAAATACATAGTAACTGAACAATGTTAACTGAAAAGTCTTTTGAGACATGGTGATGCTATAAACTGATGAACCATAACAAAATCCTGAGCTGTTGGCAATCTTTAAGTCTAAAGCAAAGCGTTCCATATTATGATTTATAATTTTAAGTGGACTGAGCAATCATGCCTCCCAGGAAAGTTGAAATCGAATTCATCACAGACAATTAAGGTAACCAATCAATGTTTCTAAGAAAAATATAATTTCCAAAAGTAGGTCAAAACAGCTTAAGGTCACACATCCAAATGAAATATGTTCACACCTTTGTATTTTGTGGAGACTCAAATTTGAATTAATTATCCTAGTCACAAAATATTTTATCATCTAAATGCAAAGTATAAGCAATCTATAAAAAACAATGCAAGAGAGTTCATTGCTGCATTTTAATAAAGAGCGTTAAAAGTAACAGCTGGGTTGTGTATATATAGCATACCAGCCTTTTTTAATGTCAAAGATAAATTGCTATTCCAAAGGGACAATAGCTCTAACTTCTATCACTAATGAAGAAAGGAAAATAAAAAATAAAGAAAAATAAGTTTTCAGAGGCATTATTTATAAGTGTGGAAATAATGTTCAAGTTGAGATTTAAGAAGCTAAGATCAATTTGCATGAGGTTAAGAGAAATAAATAGAAATGCCTTCCAGACTCAGACCCCTTCTTGCCACCAACACAATCCTCATACTGACCTTGAAGCTCAGTGTGGCCCCCAAAACATTGTCTATATTCCACTCTTTCATCCTGTTCCATCTATTCAAATCTTAATAATCTTTTATGACAAAGGTTAAGATTGATCTCTTTCTTGAAGTTGTTTCTTACCATAACAGCCCACAGAGATCTTTGCTCTCTCTAACCCATTATGTACCTTTCATGGGAATATAGCAGTCTGTACAGATGGAGAGACATTTGATTCCTACATATAGACTTTGCTTTGTAAGCTTTGGAGCTTCTTAAAGGCAGATATTCCTTATATTTCTCTGAATCCCTATGTTGTCTAATAGCTTGTTTCTGACTATGTGATATGATAGCCTCTGGTGGTGGTATGGACTGTAGCCCACCAGGCTCCTCTGTCCATGGGATTTCCCAGGCAAGAATACTGGAGTGGGTGGCCATTTCCTTCTCCAGGGGATCTTCCCAGGGATCAAATCTGGCTCTCCTGTATTGCAAGTGGATTCCTTACTGACTGAGCCACCGGAGAAGCCATGTGATATCCTCTAGCTGTAGCTATGTCTCCCTCTGCATTCAGCTGTTATCTTTTCAATCTTTCAATTGTTATCAACTTGCCATCACGAATCAGTGTCCTAGACACGAGAAAATGTTAGGGAACAAGAGAACTGAGGTCACAGTTCAGTGAGGGAGCTGGAGTCTCATAGTCCCATACAATAGCCTCTCCACCCTAAAGGGAGGAATTTAGGTTTAAGGAAATTTAATTCCTGGGAAACAATAAAGACTTTCTGGTGGAAATTTTAGATTTTTCCCAGGAGACTGGAAGGAGATGAAGAAAAGTGTTCACAAAAGATGTCGAAAGATATAAAATACTGAGATAATGTAGAATAGAAAACCCAGGAGTTCTGTTCAGAGTACTTAAAGAAGTTCACCACTGCGGGTGTATGAGGGGCAAGAAGAGAAGTCAGGGGAACAGACTTGGGCAGGTTCCTAGTGCCAGGTCATGAAAGGCCTATGTGCTCTTAAGGATGCTGAACTTAAAAAGGTGTAATGGATAACTGAAAGACGATCAAGAGAAATAACTCAGAAAGTGTTACAGATTGACAACAGAAGAGTATCCTGCGAGGACCATTTGGAATAATAGCAATAATTAAAAATTGGAGGAGGCAAAAAAGGATCCAACTGAGACTCAGAAAGAAGTAGTCAGAGAGGTAAGAGAAAAGAGGGAAAGCGTATTGTCACAGAAACTAAGAGAACTGAGTTTCACATAAAGAAGTGTTGAGCAACCTAGAGTTTACACCTTGGTTTCTAATATCCATCGCCAATAAAAAGAGTCAAGCTTCCTGAGAAATTGTTGACTGCTGTACAGGGCCAATTAATGTACAAGATCATCCAAAAGCACTTTGTAGTGCCAGAAATTAAGAAAGTAATTTAAAAATACATACACATTGATGAGCACAGGTCAATGGGATACAGGAGACAACTGAAAGACCACCCAGTAACCAAAGCTGAAATATTTTAAGTAAGAAAACGAAGTTAGTTTTGAATTGTAACCCAAAGTATAAAACATATATCTACAAATTCACATTAATGTGAATAAATGATTTAATAATTAAAAAATAATAGAAACTAGAAGTCTTTCCTATGTAGATTTCCAAAACATTTATGTTGATATCCCATCCAAAATGAGGTCAAGCATAACTCCCTACTCTTTAGGTGTGGGTTGTATATAGTGGCTTTTTTCCAAATAGTGTAATATGAGAAGCGAGAAAATATGAATTAATTCAGGGAGGGAACCTTACAAATGGTATCCTAGTCAGGTAATCAAGGTCAATGATAAATCATATTGATAGTATGAAATGTAATGCAATATGATAAAATGGCACTTTTCTTTGGATCTTCCCAAGACCCTACGCATGTGCTCAGTTGCTTCAGTCATGTCCAATTCTTTGTGATGCTGTAGGCTGTAGTCCCCAGACTCCTTTGTCCATGGGGATTTTCCAGGCAAGAATACTGTAGTGGGTTGCCATGCCTTCCTCCAGGGAATCTTCCCGACCCAAGGTTCAAAGCTAAGTCTCTTACATCTACTGCATTGCCAGGCAGGTTCTTTATCACTAGCACCACCAGGGAAGCCCAAAGATGCATAACCCTACTCTAATTACGAGAAATCTCAGCTGATAGACCTTCTGAAAAATATCTGACCTATTAATTTTCAAAACTGTCAAAGTCTGAGAAATGTTGACAGTTAAGAGGGGTCCAAGGAGTCATGACCAAAAAAAATGTGGTATCCTGGGGGAGATCATAGAACAGAAGAGACATTAGGGAATGAGCGAAAATCTGAACAAGGAATGGGCTTTAGTTAATAATATTGTATTAGCATTGGTCCATTAATTATAACAAGTATGTCATACTAATGTAAGATGTTAATAACAGGGAACACTGAATGTGAAGTCCATACTATCTTCACAAGAATTCTGTGAATCTAAAACTGTTATAAATTTTATTTTTAAAATAGGGCATGTACAACCATGTCAAATGCAGCTAAAATAACAGGAAGATACAGATTGATAAATATCCTCTAGCTTTTCAGAGCTTGGTGATCTTCAAAGAGTTGTTCCAAAATAGTGGAGGGACAAAAGCAATATTCAATACAAAATAAGGAGGAAGACTTGAAGCACATAAGAAATCCCTTTAAGATGCCTGATTCTAAAGGAATGAGCATGAAGAGTAGAAACAGAAAAAGAAAGTGAGATTAAGAAGAAACAACTTTACAAAACAAGACAGTAGAGAAATAAGCTTTTAAACAATGAAGTGAAAAAAAAATTGTGCACAAAAACTTAGAAGGAGTAACTTCCCAAGATATTTTTGGTGTTGAGACTGTTTCACTCCTCATATAAGATAAGTCATTTTCCTGTTTTATACTTTTCTTACATGAGCAAAAGACTGAACCAGAGATTAGCATTTGAGCTCAAGATCATTACATATAGGAAAAGTAGAAGGAGAAGTTAGGTTATGGAAGGTACAGAAAGGACTTAGCCAAACCTATCAGGAGCTCTGAAATTCATATGGAGCATCAAAGGTGTCTCACACTGCAATATGCAAATCAGACATTTATGCTCATTCATCTACCAGTCACTGGATGCCAGCTACCCCGGGTATGGTTTGGGGTGAGGCAGCTAACTCTGCTCAAGAGCTGACCACAGAGAATTGATGGCTGAGAGCAACCTTCCAGAAGCTGGGGCAAACAGGCCCTTCAGTGCTGAAGAGGAACCTCTGCAGCATATCACACCATCTGATATACTTGGCATTCTTGCTACCCCTGTTTGATCTTTTCTGAATTTGTCTGATTATCCTTATATATTGCTGTTCCTGGTTGCAGATACCACCTGGATTGTTTAAATTTCAATCTTTACTTCTCCTTTCCATTCTCCTTTTTGCTTTGGGGTGATTTCTGAAAGAAAAGGTAAATAGGGCTTTGTGGGGAGTGAGCTACTCTACTTCCCATTTGTTGTTGTTCAGACACCCAGTCATGTCTGACTCTTTGCAACCCCATGAACTGAAGCACACCAGGCTTCCCTGTCCTTCACTATCTCCCAGAGTTTGATCAAATTTATGTCCGTTAAGTAAATGATGAAAACCAACCATCTCATCCTCTGTCACCCTCTTCTCCTCCTGTCCTTTCTCAACGTCAGGATCTTTTCCAATGAGTAAGCTCTTCCACATCAGGTGGCCAAAGTATGTGTACAATCTCTGAGGATCACCCAAGGGCCTCATAGAAGGGGGCCTAGCACTACATTATTTTGAAAACAATCCTCCACTAAAGAACTTTTACTCAGAAAAGAATTGGAGCTATACTTTCAAATAGAAAAAAATAGATGGGTGGGAGACACTTAGTAATTGTTCAGCCAAAAGGACTTGATACTTTTGCCAGAGAAACATAAGCAGAAGTCCCCAGTCACTTTCCTGTGAAAAATCATCTAACTTTAATAATCACAGAAGTATTAAAAGTTATTACTACACAGGCCAAATTCCTCCAGAAAACACTTTTTCATATAATCTATTAACTCTGCCCACAAGGACACAATGCGCCAAGTGAAGGCCCTTAAAACAATGGCTTCAGGTCCACTCATAGGCACCATGGGCTCCATTAGTTGTACTAAAACAGTAATTTTCTAAACGATACCACTGCGGCTCTTAGAAGTCTATTGACCTTCAAAAAATAAGCCTCCACCTTCCATGCACTTGCTAATCGACATAATATAGTGCATTTTGGCTCATATTTCAAGAATGACAGCATACTTACATTTAGAAAGTAGCTTAAATGTGTAAACCGATATTAAAAAATTAACAAAATTTAAAACAACATTAAAGGTGGAGGGTAAGCACTAAATAACACACTTTGAAAAATGCATTTCTTTTAATGTTAGCCAAATTAGTGCATCAGTGAGTAAAGAATTTAAGGTTAAACTAATACCACAGGCCATGGACTCAGGTTAATGAAAGGCAATAGCACATGGGGTAGGAAGGGTTCCCTCAGGCCCTCACAAGGCCTATAATTATTCCCAACATTGTATGCTTGTGTGTGTGTGCGTGTGTGTGTATTTTTATAAAGAGAGCCCTCAAAATTGTATTAACTTGACATACAGACCTGAATACCACCCCTACACACAGACATACAAAAATTGAATCCTATATGAAAAAGTAAGGAATGCATAGTAATTTGCATCCTCCAATCTAGAATATTTAGTCTCCACTGTCCTAAAATAAAATGTCACAAATACACATCTGTGTAATGAAACACCTAACTGGACCCTGATAAATGTCATCATGGCAGATAAGCTCAACATTCAGGTTAAAAATTTAGTATAGTATACATGTGAAAACAATTTAAGAAGAGAAAAATTAATTTTTAAACTACTATTTTTAACTGATATTTAATTGAGCACACACTATAGGCCAGGCAGAGTATTAGGCTTTCAGCAAATAAACTTCAAATGGTCAGCTGAGTTCAAATGAAAAAAAAAAAAAAAGCATTCTATGTTTGATATGTGAATAGCCAATACACACAACTACAGCTTCAACAGTTGAGCTGACAGTCTGTGAATTTGAAAGAAATAAAGATTAAGAGATGTCTAAAGAACCATCCACATGCCATCAGACTTGTTCACTATATAATCATAGACGATTACAGCTGCATAAGAGTTGTTCTCATATCTTCTAGCTGTTTGACCTTACATATATTATATATCGACTGCACTCCTCATTAAGGGTTAATTACTTTAAAGGCACTATTCTGCATGGAGAAAGTGCCAAAGGCAATAGAAAGTGGAGTAATAAGTAAAACAAGTGGAGTAATAGCAATTAAACATTCATTCATTCATTCAACAAATACATGTTGTATACAGAACCCACTCATCATGCACTAGGTGCTTGCCTTAGTTTGCTCAGGCCATTATAACAAAACACCACCTACTGGGTATCTTAACACAACAGAATTTTATCTCCCATGGTTTTGGAAGCTGGAAGTCCAAAATCAGATTGCCAGCATGGCCAGGTTCTGGTCAAGGCCCTCTTGTAGATTGCAGACTGCTGTCTTCTTACTGTATCCTTACACGATGGAAGAAGGGCCCAGGCATTCCTCTAACTCCTCTTTTATATGAGGCACTAATATCATTCATGAGGGTACCACAGTGATTACTGGAGTAACTCCCAAAGGTCTCAGTGATCACCACAGTGAGGGGGTTATCATTTGGGGGTTATCATCACATTTGGGGGTTAACATTTCCACAAACAAATTTGGTGGGAACACAAACTTTCAGACAAGAGCACTGCTGGACATATACCAGTGATCAAGCAAGACATAGTTGCCTCCCTAAAGCCCTCACTGAGAGTCAGAAAATAAAGAACAATTACAATACATTGAAGTTACAATTATAAAACAAATGTGCAGGGTACTCTGAGAGCACATGGCAGGTGTATGGATCCCAGAGATTTAATAGAGTATAACTGCTCCAAAATCACTGCAGATGGTGATTGCAGCCATGAAATTAAAAGATGCTTACTCCTTGGAAGGAAAGTTATGACCAAACTAGACAGCATATTAAAAAGCAGAGACATTACTTTGCCAACAAAGGTTCGTCTAGTCAAGGCTATGGTTTTTCCAGTGGTCATGTATGGATGTGAGAGTTGGACTGTGAAGAAAGCTGAGTACTGAAAAATTGATGTTTTTGAACAGTGGTGTTAGACAAGACTCTTGAGAGTTCCTTGGATTGCAAGGAGATCCAAGCAGTCCATCCTAAAGATCAGTCCTGGGTGTTCATTGGCAGGACTGATGCTGAAGCTGAAACTTCAATACTTTGGCCACCTCATGCGATGAGTTGACTCATTGGAAAAGACCCTGATGCTGGGAGGGATTGGGGGCAGGAGGAGACGGGGACAACAGAGGATGAGATGGCTGGATGGCATCACCGACTCGATGGGCATGAGTTTGAGTAAACTCCGGGAGCTGGTGATGGACAGGGAGGCCTGGTGTGCTGCGATTCATGAGGTCGCAAAGAGTCAGACACAACTGAGTGACTGAAGTGAACTGAACTGCCTGGGTTCAGTGGACAGTGTGAACAGTGTGAACAGCAAGACAATAGGTGTCATCAACAGGGTTGGCAATATCTCCCCCATTTTTTGTTTGTAGAAAAAAGGTTCCAAAGGGCAGATTCAAAATATCTAATCTGGATCTAAAAAAAGAAGAAAGAGGGCTAAAGTATTACAGGAATTTAAAACTAGTCAAAATATTCAGAATATAGAATACAATAAGAGTGAGTAGAAGAATAAAAAAGCAAGTAAATTCTTGTATAAGTGTATTCTTGTTTGTGTGTATATATGTATATAACTGTATTCTTTAATATTCTTCTGTATTCCTGTAATATTGTTGCATAAGTGTGTTAGTCACTCAGTCATGTCTGATACTGTGCAACCTCATGAACTATAGCCCACCAAGCTCCTCTGTCTATGGAATTCTCCAGGCAAGAATACTGGAGTGGATAGCCATTTTCTTTTCCAGGGGACCTTCCCAACCTAGGCATCAAACCCAACTCTCCTGCATTGCAGGCAGATTCTTTACCATCTGAAGCCCATATTCTTGTATATATATTTGGCCTTGTACAATATACTTGTTAATTTACAAGAATTCTTATATATATCCTTGTCTGATATAAGTATATTGTTGTATGAGAATGCAAGCCAGATCTCCAAAATCTTGCCTCCCCATTTGAAAGAGTTTAAAACTGACCTAGGATGATAAGAAGGAAGGCAGCATGGTATTTGGAAGCAGACCAGACTTCACATCCTATCTTCAATAAAAATTAGATGATGTGACCACGGCATATTATTTAACTTGTCAGAGCCTCAGTTTTTTCATCTGTAACGAATGAATAACAACTTATTAAACAATGTTGTGTGAAGCAAATAAGGTAATATATGGGTAAGCACTGTGGGAAAAAAAAATGTATAGACAAGTTCTACAACTATAAGATGCCATTATTGCATGAATGATTGCCAAGTGTGCTTAGGAAATGACACTAAAATTGAAGACAAAGTGCAGCGGTATCCAAAGGCTACTCAACCAAGAGGATCTATGCTTTCTTCAGCACAGTTGATGTATGGTCGAGAAGAAAGTCTGACAGCGCAGTTAGTGCAGTCAGCACATTCCACTGCATCACAGCACACAGCGCAGCAATGAAGCTGGGGCTTCTTTCATCCAAAAAGGGCAAGGATATTCAGAAGGACACTGATTGCTGAATTCACACATTTGGCATTGCATTCATGCAAGTCAGAAAGGTTCTACTTGTAACCCTGAAGGTCACTTTTCTGAATCAAAAGGATAATACTGATGGCCAGTTTAACAAATGATAATCATGAGCATAACAGCAGATCAAGGACTCTTCATTTTGAAGAGTTTTCTATGTGTTGTTGTTGCTTAGTCACTCAGTTGTGTCTGACTCTTTGTGATCCCATGGACCATAGCTTTCCAGGCTCCTCTGTCCATGGGATTTCCGAGGAAAGAATACTGGAGTGGGTTGCAATTCCTTTTCTACGGGATATTCCTGACCCAGGGATCAAATGAACCCACGTCTCCTGCATCAGCAAGAGGATTCTTTACCACTGAGCCACTAGTTAAGCCCTTTCTGTGTGCTAGGAAACTTGAATTGAACTGTGTACACACACACTCACACACACACACAGGCATATAGTGATCTTATAAGGTTGAAATGAATATTAGCTCTATTTGATGAACCTGAGGCTTAGACAAGACAAATAATTTTCATAATATCACCAATAATGTTAGATGTGGTATCAGAACCACTTATTCATCTGACTCCAATGTGCAGAACCTTATATAATAATATACTACACTGTGAAAAATATGGAGACTCTTAATTCTGGGTCAGAATGATGTCACCAATGCAACCAGTCCCAAATTATTACTGCAACATCAATGAACACAAGGAAAAACTACTAAAACTTTAGATATATATATATCATAGTGTTAGAATCTAGGAAAAATATCTATTTAATATAAGACTATATGGATCTTGATTTAGAAAAATTGGCCAATGCCATAACTGATGGCATATGAAAACGTAGACTCGTGAAATTGATTCTGAATTAACCCAAGTTCAGTTCAGTTCAGTTCAGTCAGTCGTGTCTGACTCTTTGTAAGCCCATGGACTGCAGCATGCCAGGCTTCCCTGTCCATCACCAACTTTGGAAGTTTACTCAAACTCATGTCCACTGAGTCAGTGATGACATCAAACCATTTCATCCCCTGTCATCCCCTTCTCCTCCCGCCTTCAATCTTTTCCAGTATCAAGGCCTTTTCCAATGAGTCAGTTCTTCCCATCAGGTGGCCAAAGTATTGGAGTTTCAGCTTCAGCATCAGTCCTTCCAATGAATAGTCAGGACTGATTCCCTTTAGAGATGGACTGCTTGGATCTCCTTGCAATCCAAGGGACTCTTAAAAGTCTTCAGTTCAAAAGCATCAGTTCTTCAGCACTCAGCTTTCTTTATAGTTCAACTCTCATATCCATACATGATTACTGGAAAAACCATACCTTTAACTAGATGGACCTTTGTTGGCAAAGTAATGTCTCTGCTTTTTAATATGCTGTCTAGTTGGGTCATAGCTTTTCTTCCAAGGAGCAAGAGTCTTTTAATTTCATGGCTGCAGTCACTACTGCAGTGATTTTAGAGTCCAAAAAAATAAAGCCTCTCACTGCTTCCATTGTTTCACCGTCTATTTTCCATAAAGTGATGGGACAAGATGCCATGATCTTAGTTTTCTGAATGTTACATTTTAAGCCAACTTTTTCACTCTCCTTTTTCACTTCCATCAAAAGGCTTTTTAGTTCATCTTTGCTTTCTGCCATAAGGGTGGTGTCATCTGCATATCTGAGGTTATTGATATTTCTCCCAGCAATCTTGATTCCAGCTTGTGCTTCATCCAGCCCAGCATTTTGCATGATGTACTCTGCATATAAGTTAAATAAGCAGGGTGACAATATATAGCCTTGACATACTCCTTTCCCAATTTGGAAACAGTCTGTTGTTCCATGTGCAGTTCCAACTGTTGCTTCTTGACCTGGATATGGATTTCTCAGGAGGCAGGTCAGGTGGGCTGGTATTCCCATCTCTTTAAGAATTTTCCATAGTTTGTTGTGATCTACACAGTCAAAGGCCTTGGTGTAATCAGTAAAGCAGAGATAGATGCTCTTCTGGAACTCTCCTGCTTTTGTCAATAAGCCAATGGATGCTGGCAGTTTGACCAAGTTTAGCCAGAACTTATTGTTGTGGGTTTCTTTCAAAGTCTTAAAAATGCATCCCTATGCACCCTAAAGTTGTATTTTATCTTGAAGACAACAGGATTGGCAGACGAATTCTGCAAACATAGAATGTTTGGATTTTAGCCATTAGATAAGACCTTTTATTTTAGCCTTTTGGATATTCTGAAGTAACATGAGCTAGTACCTTTAGTGTCAATAATTTAAGTGTCAATAATTAAAGTGTCAATAATTTAAGTACATACTCAGTGGGAAATTTTTAGTGGATTGATAGCCATAGGTACAGCTATTCTGAATTAGAACACACCAATGCAGCTGTTCTATATTTGTATACTAGAAGAGAAAATATTTTCCAAATTATATAAAGGGATCTATATAAATAGTTCACTGGTTTGATTACAGAATAAATGTGTTCTAAGTACTAGATAATGTAAAATGTTAATAGGCACAAATAAAAGTTTCTGCTCTGAGATCTACAAACTAAGCACAACAGTATGGAAGTGAGAATCACTAACAGTCAATTATCCATATCAAGCGCTTCACTTCAGAGAACACAGCTGACAGGAAGCCAATAGACCTCCACAGGCATGGAGCAGAGATGTCAAAGCAAACAATATGACTCAGTGTCTCAACAAGATGGCAGTGTCTACGACCTGGAGGCAAGCTTCTATCTCACTCTCACGTGCACGAGTGTACCCTAATCAGTGTTTCACCTCTGATGGCACCACTGGAAAAAATTATCGTAAGGAAACGTGTAGATCAAGGACTACAGCCTAAGCACATAATTAGAAAGTCAAGAAATTCTAGTAGGATTTAAAATCTTTAAAATTGAAAACACCAAGACACTTCCTATTGCTTTCTGTAATAAATATGCCATCTTATTATGAATAAAGGGCTGTTTGGTGAGATTGGAGTCCTGACAGAAATTGGGAGGACTTGGAGAAGGCACTGTAACAATATGCAAACACCCCTATGAAATCCCCAAACTCCTACTCTGAACAAGGCTTGTAACATCACATTGTTTGCTCTCATGAGGCTTACAGGCTCCAAAGTCTTCTACGTTATATGAATGTCTGTTTTTTCTATACTACTCTGAAATCCTAAGGAATCTTGCATATAAAACAAAGGCTCCCCTTATTGGTAACAAAAGACATTCAATAAAGAGCTAACAAATAAACAAATGAAAGTCATTAGTTTCACAAGAGAGTCAGAAGCATTCTTATAAAGCTATCTTAAAATTAAATGAGGACATTAAGATTCTAATTAAATATTAATAGTTATTGAATACATTTTTTAAATGAAATTGGCATACCAGAATAAGGGTTAAACTAGACTAACTATCTTGAAAGTCTTGAACATTGCAAATACCCCTGACGACTATGGGAGGAGTCCTGAGGAACACTACACACACACACACACACACACACGCACACACACACATACACGCACACACACGCTCCAACTGAGCCAATCATTGTAACTATAGAGAAGCTTCAGAACAGCCCTATGCCAGCTGTAAGGTCTCCTCCCCACACAAAATCCCAGCACAGGTCTCTAGATTTCCCTTCATGATTTTTCTTTTTTCCCTCCTTCCAATTTTCAACCCTGTTGTATGGGATACCCTTTAGTGCAAGAGGTTTCTTTCCAATAATAGGTTAAAATAGTATATGTCTTAGAGGATAATGAGAAACAAAACATAAAAGGTATGTGTGTGTATGTAGAGAGAGAGAGAGAGAGAGAGGTTTATGATGAGGGATTGGCTCATGTAACATTGTTGTTGTTTAGTTGTTAAACCATCTTTGACTCTTTTGAGACTCCATGGCCGGTAGCCCATTCAGGCTCCTCTGTCCCTGGGGTTTCCCAGGATGACTACTGGAGAGTGTTGGCATTTCCTTCTCTAGGGGATATTCCTGATCCAGGGATCAAACCTGTGACTCCTGCTTGGCAGGCAGATTCTTTACCACAGAGCCACCAGGGAAGCCCTCATGCAATTATGGAGGCTGAAAAGTGACAAGTCTCAATTCCTGAGTGGGCTGGCTAGCTGATGGTGTAGTTCTAGTCCACATCTGAAGGCCTGAGAATCAGGAGAGCTGACAATAAAACTTTCACTCCTAAAGCCAACAGACTTGAGAGTCAGGAAGAGCTGAAGTTTCAGGCAGAGTCCAAAGGCAGGAAAAAAATTGATGTCACAGTTCAAAAGTAGTCAGGTAGGTATAGTTCTCAACTGTCCCCAACTATTTGAAGGATTGGGAATCCCTGGTGGTTCAGATGGTAAAGAATTTTCTCACAATGTGGAAGACATGGGTTTGATCACTAGGTTGGGAAGATCCCCTGGAGAAGGGAATGGCAACCCACTCCAGTATTCTTGCCTGGAGGATTCCATGGACAAAGGAGCCTGGTGGGCTACAATCCATGGAGTCACAAAGTCAGACACAACTGAGCAACTAACATTTTCACTTTCATTTGAAGGACAGTCAGTCTTTTGCTCTTTTCCAGCTTTCAAATGATTGGATGAGGCCCACCCAGATTAGACAGAGCAATTGGCTTTACTCAGCTATTGATTTAAATGTTAAACTCATTCAGAAACCCCTTCATAGAAATACCCAGAATACCACATCTGAACCACATTTGGGCACCCTGTGATCTACATAATTTGACACATACAATTAACCATTACAGGGGATAAACATAAGAGAATTAGAGTAGTTCCCAGTTTATGTGCAAGGTTCACCCATGAGGAAACTGGAACACTAACTTGGGGAGATGCTATCTTCCCTGATGCTGTCCTTGTTCCTTGGAGAGTTCACCATTATCCCATTGAAAATATACTCTTGCCAGGGAGAGAGAGGAGGGATATTCTGGGAGTTTTGGATTAGTAGATGCAGACTATTACACATAGAATAGATAGACAATGTATAGTATAGGGAACTATAATCAATGTCTTGGGGTAAGTAATAATGGAAAATAATACAAAAAAAGCATGTATATATGTATATAACCGAGTCACCTTGCTATACAGCAGTAATTAGACATAACATTGTAAGTCAGCTATCAGTCCAATTCAGTTCAGTCACTCAGTTGTGTCCAGCTCTTTGTGACCTCATAGACTGCAGCATGCCTGGCTTCCCTGTCCATCACCAACTCCCAGAGTTTGCTCAAACTCATGTCCATCGAGTCAGTGATGCCATCCAACCACCTCATCCTCTGTCATCCCCTTCTCCTGCCTTCAATCTTTGCCAACGTTTTATTTTCAAAAAAAAAAAAGTAAAGAAAATATACCCTCAGGAGAAGATGCATTATTATCCCTTCAATTTGCAGTCTCTGATTCTCCTCCATTTTTGATAGGTAAAGGCTAATGCCCTACATTCCTTGTGAAAGAGAAGTCTGGGAGGGAAAAGAAGAGGGGCATTGCCTGTAAAGATATTTTGAACATTAGCTGATTAAACCAGAACATATTTTGTAAGAGAAGAGGTCTTTTATTTCTTTTTCATCCTCTCAGCAAGGCCTAATACCCACTCTACCTGTTGGAGCCCGTCTGTGGATAATTTAGTAGCTTCAATTTGTACACTACATCAAAAACTCCCATTAATCTCTTATATTCTATGGCTACTGCTATTTTATTATTTTCCTTTGTGTCATAAATCTCTCAACTTATACTTGGCAGCAGAGTTGAAACCAAAACTGACATTTGATACCAGCTACATTGGCTAAAATGTTTCCCCCAGGTTGCCAGATCAGAAGAACAGTCAGATTCAAAAAAATTCAAAGTCACTTTTATAAAAGCTTCCCAACCTTAAGGTGTTTCTTTCAACTGAGTTCCAGAGGGATTTATGCTTGCCAGTTTTATCTTCCTGAATAAAAATAATTGCAAAGTAAGCAGTATCTAAACAGGGTATACAGAACTGAAAGAAAAATAAACAGAAATTAGGGGAAGTAAGAAATGAGACTTTCAAAGGAAAAGCTAAGCTCATATGTTATTCAAAGAAAAAAAGCAGTTAGTGTGCCTTGGAAAAAACTCTTCAGGAATAACGAAATAAAAGTTAAGAACAGTATGCCACACCAGGAGGCATAAAACACTGTTCATAAATATCCCTGATGTTTACTTATTAAAGTAAATATTATCTCTTTTGTTCAATTTTAAGAGGTAAATTTATTTAATTTTAAATAAGCTTTCTTTAATTTAATTTAATGACATAGCACTTAAATTTACATAATATAAAATGCTGTTGATAGGATATTTGGCTTATTATCAATAATGTGCTTAAACATTATTTATTACTGAAAGGTGAATTTCCTAAGCAATTAAGCATGGGAGCATTCTAATTAAAAATTAAATCAGTGTTCAAATAAGCATAATCGAATGATCACTGTAATTCTCTGAAACACATTAACAGCAGGAAGAGTATCTGGTTTTATCGCATTTTTTAAAAATCACATCATCTCCACAGTAAAACTTCTCTGAAAATACATTCAGAATGACTTCTTTGGGAGGCTATCTGAGTAATACTTTGAATTAAAGTGGCTGTGTGTGTGTTTCTTAACAGAAGGTAGAAACTACAACAGTGATGGATTCCGCAAAGGAATGAAAAGGAACTCCAAACAATGCAAAAAACACTGGGGTAGGACTGGAGTGGAGGGTTTCTAAAGTCCCTTGAAGTCTTGAAACACAGTGATTTTAAGAGATCCAAAAGAGTTCTTAACCTAAATTATCAGAATTACCAAAGCAAGGATATTTTAGATGAAACAGGGCAAAACAATTATTGAAGGCATAGAGACTCTGGAGCCAGACCACCAGTGTCCAAGACCCAGTTCCACCACTTATTAGCTACATGACTTTAGAAATGTAACTCAGTTACCAGTTCCTTTAAAAAAAAAAAATCACAATATTAACACTTTAAGGGTCATTGTGGGGATTAAATCAGGTAATAACATGTAAAGTCCTAGGATGGCACCTTACACATAGTAAATGGTCAACAGATTCCTAAACTGGGTCTGTTATTTGGATGTGAATTTGGCACACACCGAGGGACACAGTAGGTCAGAGTGACAATTCTGAACCTACTGCTTAATCCTGTGTGACTTTGGGCATGTTATTTAACCTCTCTGACCCCCTATTTTATCATTTTCAAATAAGGTAACTCAATATTTATGCCACAGGTTGTTAAGATGGTTAAATGAGAAAATGAGGGCTGAGTTCATAACTAAGGAGCCAGGTTAAGTGTGGGGTCCCCAAGAAGGAATAGATATACCCCGATTGTGGCACAAGGCCTTGATACTCTCTACTGGGCATTTAACAATGACTTTTAATCATGTACTCCCTTTTTGCCTCTAAGACTATTGGAAATAAACTTTTTTTTTTTTTTTGCATGAAAATTAAAAGCATATAGCAGGGTTTCCAAAGGTTTCCCAGTAACGTGAACTGGTTTGTCAAGTACTGAAGTTGTTAGCCAAGCATACTCAGGCACCAAAGTAGAGGCCACATGTCTTCATCTCATTTCTTAGCTGGGTGAGTTTAAAGTTTATAAAACAATCAAACACAAATGAATTAATCACCTGTGTTTCGTGGGAAAAAATGCAAAGGATCTCGTCCTCTCTGTTTCCCTCCTTACATTATATTCCTTAAAATAGTGACACCATTTAGAACCAGCAGCACCTTCTACTAGCTACAGAATATGGGAACAAGTGAAGTGACATTTTTTTCATAGTTCTAAAGACCGGTGTGTTTCAAACCAGACTGACACAGAAAATGCTCGGAAGAGGAGTTCTGACCTGGGTGCATGGTGAGGCTTTGATTTGCCTGATCTGACTGCTAATGAGTATAATTCTAAGTCACCTGTGTCATTTGGACATGTTCCCTGCAGATGAAACAGCCAGGCCAGCATCAGCCAGGGGAAAGGATTTCAACTGGTACCAACTTGGGCATGTTTCCAAACAGAATCAAAGCAAACACACTGTGGGATTTGGAAGAGAAGCCCAGTCTCTGCAGTCTCCCTCGGGACTCCCTCAATCTGTGTCTCACTTTACTGTCTCCAGGTACATTAGGTAGCTGAAGGGAGAGGATAGTTTTATCCAGAGGATTTAGGTACTAAGCAACTCTTAGCAGAGAGGAAGGTGGCAGAAAAATGGGTAAGTCAGAGACTGGCAAGTTCTGCTCGTCTCATTTGCAAATGTGAAAGCAGTGTCTCAGGCCACTGCTTCTGTCTGACTCACTTACTCTTCACTCGGCTAAAGTCTCTCATTCCCCTCTGTTGAGACCTCTCTCCACACCTGCCCTCCAAGCTATCTTAGGCCTTCTGTGTGTATACTCTCTGTGGTAGGCAAAATTCTAAGGTGCCCTCCAAGATGCTCACTGTGACATATATGCCATGAATAATCTGTGGGACAGGGATGAGGTTCTATTCCAAGGCACAATCCACTTTGAGAAAATAGATTCTCTTGAATGGGCGTGACTTATTTAGGAAAGCCCAGGCTTTCCTGGTGGCTCAGTCAATAAAGAGTCTGCCTGAAATGCAGGAGACATGGATTCAATCCCTGGGTTGGGAAGATCCCCTGGAGAAGGAAATGGCAACCCACTCCAATACTCTTGTCTGGAGAATTCCATAGACAGAGGAGCCTTTAGAGCTATAGTCATGGGATCACAAAGAGTCATACATGACTGAGTGACTAACTTTCACTTTTTTTTTTTTAAGGGACTAACCTTTTCCTGAAGAAAGAGATTCAAAGCATGTGAGACATTCAGCATGGGAGATTATCCACAGCTGGCTTTGAAGATGGAAGAGTCCACCCACATGGACTAGAATGTGGACCGAGTGGGGCCCCAGTTTACAGTCAGCAAAAAAGAAATAAGCCCCTTCTTCCTCCAGCTGTAAGGCACTGAATTAAACATGTGAGCCTGGAAAAGAATCCTAACTCAGATAAGAATGCAGCCCAGTGATGCTGTGATTTAGTCCAATGAGACTTCGGGCAGAGAAACTTGTCTTGCCATGTCTGGATTTCTGATCTACAGAACAGTGACCCAATAAGTGGTGGTTGTTCTAAGCTACTGAATTTTTGGTAATTATGAAGCCATGCAGAACTAATATACTGCATTAGTATTCCAAAGAATCCTGTACTTACCTTTGGGAAACTTATGTAAGCTCTGTTAACACAAGGACCTTATCTCTTACTCATTCCTCTGTCCCTAGCACCCAGCTTGGTGCCCAGAATATAGGAAATGCTCAATGAAATATTTGTTAATGAATAAGTACACACACACACACACACACACACACACACACACATAAACCCATCTTTTAAAGTCACATTATTTTCTATTAATAAATCAAAGTATCCCAATCATGAAGTTAGAGGGGGGTGATATTTTCATTTACATTAAATTATGCTATTTCTATCCTTTTTTATATAATATGTTTTATTGATTACTTTCATTCATTTAAACAAGACAATAAGACTGAGACTGCTCACATGCAGAGTCAAGAGGTATAGTCATCATCTATGGAGTTCATCCCACCCAATCCTTGTTTATCAGCCTCTGAGTTCTGCACTCTGGTTTTGAAGAGCACACTGCATGCATGTATGTATGCAAAATGAGTTTTCATGGGTGCTCCAGGCCACTTGTAGCAAAATAATATATGATGTTTCACTTAAGAAGACTTTTCTTTTACTCTCCTTTTCCTCCCTAGTATTGCTTTTTCACATACCCTGTGATTGTTAACTACACCAAAGTATATCTAGCTTCACACCATCACCCCTGTCCTTGCCCAAGCCCCCTCCACATTGTATCTGCTCCTGAGGTTGTCCTCTATCTGTGTGACCTATGACATACTCAATGCATGAAAAATGTCATCTCATTCATTAAGATCCATATTAAATGCCAACTCTAAAACTCTCCTTGTTCTTCCTTCATCATTATTTTCTACGTAGTACTTCTATTTCCTACCTGGGCTTTCCAGGAGGCACTAGTGATAAAGAACCTGCCTGACAATGCAGGAGACATGAGACATGGGTTCGATCCCTGGGTCCAGAAGATCCCTTGAGGGGAAACATGTCAAGCCACTCTGGTATTCTTGCCTGGAGAATCCCATAGACAGAGGAGCCTGGCGGGCTCCATAGAGTTCATAGAGTCTCAAAAAGTTGGACACGACTGAAGTGACTTAGCATGCAGACATGCACTTATGTGTCAGTGAGTTTCTTTCTATAAGAGAGCTATCTGTTTACACACATATGAAATCCTCTCTGGACCATAAATCTTCAGACTTGGAAACAAACCCTCATACCCAGCCAGTTCCAATGAAGCGTTTATATATTCACCTATCATTTTATTTTTGCTTATGGTTGAAAATGATTTAAGACTAGGCCTTCAAAGAGCATTGTTGTGTTAAATAGAAAATCTTGAATACAGTAAGCCTTACTCTCTGGTTTAAGGGAAAATCTGCCTGTTTCTAACCCTCTTTTGAAGGAGACAAATGAATGGTCATTACAGACTTTTGTCTTATTTCATTCATGAAACTTGGGTCCCTCAAAATTCTACCAAAAGCTTACTAGCTTTGGAAATATTAAAAACAAAAAAATGCTATATATATGTAGTACTGTTGAAATATTGTTATATTTTACAACAAATAGGGATTAGTCAGTGAAATGTAGAGACCAGGAACAAAATTGAGACTTGATACAGATGTACATCCATGTTCTTGGGCATACAATGTTAAACAAAGATTTAATTTTATGCTTTTCTAAATACAAAAAAAACAATTGTATTAAAAAATAAAAATATATAACTTTTAAAAATACATAACAAAAACATAAAACTTGGGAATTTATCATGTATCAAGTGCTTTACAGGTTTTATTAATTTCAACTTCATGACCCATCTGAGATAGGTAAAGAATATCATTTCTGTTTTGTGAGTTAGGGTTGTGAGTCTTGGAAAGTCATAATTAGTCCAAGGTCACATGACTAGTCAGTGTCAGATTGGTGTGCCCAGTCGTGTCTGACTCTTTTTGACACCATGGACTGCAGCCCTCCAGGCTCCTCTGTCCATAGAATTCTCCGGGCAAGAACGGAGTGGGTTGCCATTTCCTACTCCAGGGGATCTTCCCGACCCACAGATCAAATATGCGTCTCCTGCATCTCCTAAGCTGATTCTTTACCACTGCACCACCTGGCAATGTAGTCGATGTCAGAGCCAACACTCACACCCCAGTCAGACTATGCCCTCCTCCCATGGGAGGTGGAAAAAGCATAACTCTACATTGATGCAGTGGGGTTCCCTGGATGCCTAACTCACCTGGTCAAAGACAAAGGGAAACAGAACTCCAACTGGACTGCTGCTTTACAGAATCAGAGGCTTGATAAATTGTACCCCTCAGCCATCAGAGAGAACTGGACTAAGACTCTCTGGGCTAAAAATTATCAGAGGGTAAATATTCCATCATCAGGGTTTCTCAACATTGGCTTTCTTTACATTTTCTTGTGGGAAACTGCTCTAGGTTCTGTATTCAAGTGAAATTGAGCAGCATCCATGCCCAGTACCCACTGGAAGCCAGTAGCGCCTTCCAACCAGTAGTGAAGACCAAAATGTCTCCAGATATTGCAGAATATCCCTGACCAGGGTGAGATAGGAGTGGCAATATCACCTTAGGCTGAGAACCAGTGTCCAAGTAGAACAAACACTGAAATAGGAGTCAAAGATCTGGGTTCAAGTTCTCCTATAAATCATATCTTTCTAACTCTTGGTCTCCTCATCTGAGAAATAATCACCAAATCTTCTCCCTAGATCCTAGGACTCTTGTAAGAACAAAAATACAAAATCAAAATGAAATAAGGTCTGATAAAAGAGCTGCACTAAGAATACCAGTATTTTAGTTCCTTCCATGAATTACATAGTTTAAAGCTGTAATATGTGAAAAACACTGAACTGGATGTTGGAAAAGTTGAGTCTGATTCTGGAATTCACTGGTGGCTCAGAGGGTAAAGAATTTACCTTTAATGCAGTGTACCAGGGTTCAATTACTGGGTCAGGAAGATCCCCTGGAGGAGGAAATGACTACCCACTCCAGTGTTCTTAGCTGGAGAATTCCATGGACAGAGCAGCCTGGAAGGCTACAGTGTTTGGGGTTGCAAAGAGTCAGACACGAATGAAGCAACTAACACACATATACATCTGACACATTCCTGGCTCTGCCTCTAGCTATCTGTATTTCAAGGAAAGGTTACTTCCTGAGACACAGTAAAAGCTTGCATTATGAGTATCATTATTGATATTGCTATTAATTTGCCTTGAGATTTCATCTTCACACAGCAGTGCCACATTTCTTTTGGAAAACTGTTTTTCCCTCACTACATGTAGTCCTATTGGTATGGTAAGCACAAGTGCTGACTCGCATCACAGAAACCCAACAGGTGGAGCCTTCTTCTCATTACATCTGCATAGCCATGGGCTACCATGTGACCCAAGCTCAGACTAGAAGTTGCTCTTGTCCAGAGCTTTGCTTCCTGTTCAGGGGAGACATGGATGGACATGTTGCTAGAATCCCACTGCTCTGTTCCTAGGAAACTGTTACTATGATTCTGCCTTCTAGCCTTTCAAAGTTGCCTTTTTTCATCTCACTTCTATGAACTCCTTATATCCTTCTGTATCATAGCCTGCTGATTGCCCCTATCTATGGTTTCTGCCCTCTTCCTTAGGAATAGTACCCTAATTTTTTGTTTGATACATTGCCAACAAGAATATAACTTGTATATCTCAGGTTCTTTAGGCAGATAGGTCAGGCTGTCTGATTAAGTTTTGGTCAATGGGGTATAAGCAGAAGTGATGTGTGCAAATTCCAAAAACTGTCCTCAAGAGGAAAGATCATGACATCTTTTTTCCTTCTTTTTCCTTACTGATTGGAAGACAGATATA
This sequence comes from Odocoileus virginianus, assembly GCF_023699985.2. Lineage (NCBI taxonomy): Eukaryota > Metazoa > Chordata > Mammalia > Artiodactyla > Cervidae > Odocoileus > Odocoileus virginianus. The sequence continues at coordinate 54,033,199 of NC_069675.1, read as the reverse complement.
ATTACTGGAGCTCCAAGAATCATCTTGGACCATAAGATAATCTTGGGAGTGTGGAAAATTTGCATGAAAGAAGGATCTTGATTCCCTGAACAGAGCACTGTAACAGACTTGAATTATTTCTAAAAATCTTGAATATGACAGGGGAAAGGAAAAAAATAAAAAAAAAACACTTTTGTCTTGATCACTAGGATTAGTATCTCTGTTCCTTGCACTAATCATAACAAACTCACACTTTTATTTCAGTTAACCCAGGTTATTGTCTATTATTTATGCCCCTTTAAAGTGAGAGTGATTGAAAATTCAATTTAAATTGGGTTAAACAGTATTAAAAAAAATAACATTTGCTTACAAAACTGCAAAGTCCTGGGATAACCCAGGCTTCAGGCAAAATTTAATCAACATTTCAAACAATGTCACTGGAGATAAGTTTGTCTACCATGCTCCCCTCCAAGACTTCAACTTCACTTTCAGTTGCCTGTATGGTGATTCTTTTGCAGCATCAGTAACCCTTCATGAACTGGTGAGAAAGGTTGAAGTATTTTAATACCTTACATTTTCACTTTTTCTCATTAGGGAATGAGAAACAGTCTCTCCTGTGCAAAAATCCTTCCAATAAATAAAAAGATGTTTCCTCCAAAGAATAAAAAACAAGAAATTTCAAGAATCTTTCCATCTCATTGGTTCTCACTAGATTAGGAGCCTATCCTAAGCCAGTCACTGTGGACAAGGGATTAGAGATATTGATTGGCTTCTATATATCAGGCTTCTTTCCTGAGACTGGAATGTGGGTCATCCCTGCATAAACCATATAGCTTAGAATATAGTGAGGTAGTTCCTGAAAGCAAAAGTTAGCTTTATTTATCTATCAAACAAGAATAGTAACATTTATCCTGCCTATTTGAAAAGGTTAAGATGATTAAATCCAATAAAATATTTGAAGGTGTTTTAAAAATTATGAATTACTACATAAATAGGAGAGATTATTATTAATATTAGACTGAATTCATCCTCTTTTTTGTTTTTTTTTTCCCCATTAAATTTTCTCAAAGTTATTACACTACAGTTGACCCTTAAACAATGCAGGAGTTAGGGGCACAGGCCTTCCACGCAGTTGAAAATCCACATGTAACTTACACTCAGCCCTCTGTACTCGCTGTTCTTCCCTTTATGCCATTCTGCATTTTCAGATTCAGCCATCTGTGGGTCACATAGAACTGCATACTTACTACTGGAAAAAAGAAAAAAACTGCGTATAAGTGGACCCACATAGTTGAAACTCATGTTGTTCAAGGGTCAACTGTCCTTACAGATTATTAGCAATCTAAGTTCTAGTAGAGGTGATAGAATTTCAGTTGAGCTATTTCAAATCCTAAAAGATGATGCTCTGAAAGTGCTGCACTCAATATGCCAGCAAATTTGGAAAACTCAGCAGTGGACACAGGACTGATAAAGGTCAGTTTTTCACTCCAATCCCAAAGAAAGGCAATGCCAAAGAATGTTCAAACTACTGCACAGTTGCAATCATCTCACACGCTAGCAAAGTAATGCTCAAAATTCTCCAGTCCAGGCTTCAACAGTACATGAACTGTGAACTTCCAGGTGTTCAAGCTGGATTTAAAAAAGTCAGAACCAGAGATTGAATTGCCAACATCTGTTGGATCATAGAAAAAGCAAGAGAATTCCAGAAAAATATCTACTTCTGCTTTATTGACTATGCCAAAGCCCTTGACTGTGGATCACAACAAACTGTGGAAAATTCTTCAAGAGATGGGAGTACCAGACCACCTGACCTGCCTCCTGAGAAACCTATATGCAGGTCAGGAAACAACAGTTAGAACTGGACATGGAACAACAGACTGGTTCCAAATAGGAAAAGGAGTACATCAAGGCTATATATTGTCACCCTGCTTATTTAACTTATACGCAGAGTGCATCATGAGAAATGCTGGGCTGGATGGAACACAAGCTGGAATCAAGATTTCCGGGAGAAATATCAATAACCTCAGATATGCAGATGACACCACCCTTATGGCAGAAAGTGAAGAATAACTAAAGAGCTTCTTGATAAAAGTGAAAGAGGAGAGTGAAAAAGTTGGCTTAAAGCTCAACATTCAGAAAACTAAGATCATGGCATCTGGTCCCATCACTTCATGGCCAATAGATGAGGAAACAGTGGAAACAGTGACAGGCTTTATTTTTGGGGGGGCTCCAAAATGACTGCAGATGGTGATTGCAGCCATGAAATTAAAAGACGCTTGCTCCTTGGAAGAAAAGTTATGATCAACCTAAGTAGCATATTAAAAACCCAGAGACATTACTTTGCCAAAAAAGTTCTGTTTATTCAAAGCTGTGGTTTTTCCTGTAGTCATATATGGATGTGAGAGTTGGGCTATAAAGAAAGCTGAGCACTGAAGAACTGGTGTTCTTGAATTGTGGTGTTGGAGAAGACTCTTAAGAGTCTCCCCTCTGTCCCCTTCCCTGTCCTCTGAAGTCATATAGAGCTCCTCCAGGCTCTTCACTCATGCCTCAGTCTCTCTTGAACTAAAACTTAATCTTTCCCATGCCTGTGACCCCATGCCAGTCATAGAACACCTGCAGTACCAGCAACAGGATGCCAGTTTGACATTCCTACTTCCATGCTCAGCTTAGACATCAGTTTTTTTTCAGTGCACCCTTCCCAACTCTGAAGCATGAGACCTAAGAGAGTCCTCCATTCTTTGGCTTATTAGCATATCATGCTTCTACATTCAAAATCCTGATCATCATTTGTTTAATGCCCATGTTTCCTAATTTTCTCTAAATCCCCTGAGTTCAGAGAGTATGTCATTTTCAGCACTATAGCCTCAAAATTTGTACAATATTTAAAATATAATGGTACAAAATAAATGTGTTTAATCAATGAATCCACAACAGCCCATAGAATTTATTTCTAGAAATCAAAACTAGTAAAGTACATGAGAAAATGAAATATCACAAATGTCTACCTACTACAGAAAAATGAATAGGCACATTGATAAAGGCTTCAGAGGATGAAAAATAGCTGAGCATTAAGTTATATTTATGACATCTTCAGTTTGATGTGCTGTATGTAATCTCTGACCCTTAGCTTTTAGAATTTTAACTTGTTACGATTTGATTTCATGAAGCTCTCATCTTTTAAAGTGATTTTTTTTCTAATACAAGGGATTAAGGATTATTTCTTCTTTTGATAACATTTATCAGCACTTCCTGAGATAGCTGATAACTCCCTAGGTTCAAGGACTCACTGACTATATTCACTCAGTGAAATCTTAAAATATTTACAATTCAGCAAATCAAATCCAGCCCTGAGAGGTGTGGATCTTTGTCTTGGTTCTTCTGTCTCAGGCCTCCAGGAAGGGGTTGAGAGGGCACCGAAAGGAGATAAAGGTAGAGGTAGGAACAAGCTGCCCAGAGCAGATCATAAAACAACTCCGGGTTGTTAACAGATATTGAAGCTGTTATCAATTTCAGTTCAATATAAGATAATTTCTCTTTGTCAAAGTTCTGCCTTTAAAATGGGACATAAGAGGTTTCCAACCCTAGGACAGGAATTTAACCATGATGGATAGATGTTCCTAAAAAACCATAAAGAGACAATCTGAATAGTAAGTTTGACTCTGAGATGGATTTTTCGGAAATCTCTTGTGACCCTTTAAATCTATTTTATAAGAGGGGCATTTTAAGTTGATTTAGTGAGGCGGCTAAAACTTAATTAGTTATCAAATAATTACCTAATGGACCTTTTTTGAGATATAAGGTTGAGCCACATCTCTAGCTGCAATGCAATTAATTTTAAATTTTATAAGCCATAAAAAGTAATCGCATCCCTATGAATCAACTAAGGTGAAAAGATAATATTTAGATGCTGCACTGACACCAAGACACCTAAAGCAGGTTAATTAGGTGGCAATTAGTAAGAAGAGTGCTAATCACCACAGTAGTTTTATATTATGCAAATGAAATTACATTTCAGTTAACAGTTAAGAAACAAACAATTCAAAATGTATAGGCAATAACAGCAATCGGCATGTTTCACAGACGCCAAAGAAAAATTCTCCGGGATAGGTAGTTTAATCTTGCTCTTAATTCAATAAGATTGGGATCGTTTTACCACCTTCTGTGCATGAATAAAGAAGTATAGCCCAAAATTTTAGAATTGATATCTGCCATATCAAAAGTAATTTATAATAGACTATTCTAGAATTATATGTGAAGGAAGAAACTCATGGTTCATTTAGTTGAGCTCTCTCCTTTATTAACAAGAGGAAACTATAACTAAGAAAGCATGAATGACTTGGTTAAATTCAAACAGTTAATTAGTGACACATCTGGATGGAGATTTCAAAGTACTGTTATGAGAACACTATGTGACTGCCAACAGTAAAACAACACTTACCATCAACAGTAGAGGACAAGTTTTAAGAGTCTGGTATTTGGAGTCATACTCATCTGGTCTTTCACTTTCTAGCTATATGACTTTGAGAAAGTTACTTAACCTCTCTAAGCTTAAATTTCCTAACCTATAAAGTATGGATAAGAGTACTCACTTCATTCTATTGAAGGTATTTATTGAAATAAACCATGCTGAGTTTGGCTTAACGATTAGCACATAGTAAGCACCCTCAAAATATTAGCTATTATCATTAACACTGGTTTTATAAAAATATGTTAATATAATTTGAGGAGCTCAGAAAAGTAATCCCTTTCCCTCCCAGGAAGTCATATTGCTTAAAATCTTCTCATTGAATTTTTCTTTTTAATTTTTGATTATTAGTTCAATGAAAATATCACTGGAAGCCATAACATTCCACCTTATTTTGAGCTCAAACCTTAGCAAAAATCAAACTGCTAATGGTAACTGAATACAAGGGTCCCGGGACTTGAGACTTCTGGGATAGAATGTATGAGTGACTCACAGGCAAAGCAAACTGGGGTAGACAGATGTTGAAAAGGAAAATAGAAGCATACAAAATAACTATCACTGTCTTTCTCACTTTGCCAAGGATGTATCTTAGGGAAAATCTAGGTCAAAAACTTGCCTCTAGGAATACAAATGTTGACATGCAAACTGTCAGGTTTGGTGGTTTTGTTTTCAAGCTGTGTAAATATAATCAAAGATAAATAGTGATTTTAGTTATTTTGACCAATATAAATTGCTTGGCTAAAACCACCCACATTTGAGACAAAAAAAAAAAGTTCATTGGTCATGCTTCTGTTTTCACTTGAATTATCAGTATAAATACACTTTCCACTGTTGGCAGGGGTCTGAGGAATTATAAAGAACTCTGCCCATGAGTAAAAGTGACAGAAGAGAAATGAGCAACTGAGGCTTTAAAGTGTTTTCTCTGTACATGTAGGAAACTGACCATTTGAAAATCTCATTTAAAAAAACATGGCTTATTTGACTGTAACAATGGATCAAGTTCAATTTGGGAAAAAGGGAAGTTGACTCAAGAACTCCTTAAAGAGAGTAGCACATTTTGAACTATGTATATATAACTACAATGTATCTATAACATTTACATTGCTCAAGGCCAAATCAAAGTTGAAGTTTCAAATGTGGTATCAGTAAGATTCACTGTGGTTGCTTCCCTGACTTCATTTCACTTAAGCTTTTTTCAGATTCTACTTCTCACACCTATTCTGTGAATTCATGCCACGTGTCTCAAACCAGCTCCCTCTCTAGAAGTACACTGCATCAGATACTCTGCAGAACTTTTCTGATGGAAACAACTAAAAAGGCCCTAGGGTGGCCCCCATGATTCTGGCTTCTGGATAATTATGTTGTTGTTGTTGTTGTTGTTCAGTTAGTAAGTCATGTCAGACTCACGTGACCCCATGGATGGTAGCCTGACAGGCTCTGCTTTCCCAGGATTTCCCAGGAAAGAGTACTGGAGTGGGTTGCCATTTCCTTCTCTAGGGGAACTTCCCAACCCAGGGACTGAACCCATGTCTCCTGCATTGGCAGGCAGATTCTTCACTGCTGAGCCTCGAGCGAAGCCCTCTCTGGATACTTATGCTCTAGTGTAATCCCCTCACCTTTAGTGTGGACAAGATCAGTGATTTGCTTCTTACCAAAAATCACTTCTGTAATTATGTTACATAAAGATTGTAACATTCATTTTGCTAGGAGACACTTTCCCTTGCTGGCTTATAAAGTAAATAACTATGTAGAGGAGACTCATGAGGTAAGGAACTGTCTCTAGGCAACAACCATCTAAGTGAGGGCAGCCTCTGCTTGCCAGCCATCAGGAAACTGAAGCTCTCAGCTCAGTATCACTCAAGGACCTGAGTCCTGCTAATGACCACAGGAGGCTACAAGTGGATCCTGCCCTGACTAAGCCTTCAGATGAGAACCTGGTTGACAACTTCATTGCAACCTTGTGGAGAATCCAGTTAAGCTAAGTTTCTCATGACCTACAGAAATTGTGAGATAATAATTGTGTGTTATTTTAATCCATTAAGTTTGTGACAACACTGTTATGCAGTCATAGATAACTGATATAGTCTATTAAGTACATTATTGTGAGAATTATATTTTAATGTATTACTGAGCATTAAAATATAAGGAAGCCACAGGCCTAAACAACAAAGTAAAAATAAAAAACTAGAAGATAAACTAGCTTTAAAGTTAGATTTCACTGTGAGGATTTACTTTATAGTCTGGAAATGCTGAGCTTTGCTTTGACTGTTGAATGGGGCACAGAGAGAAAACAAAAACAAAAATCTCTAGGGGTTTGTCAAATAGGGAAATATAGTTTTCCTTGAAGAAAGCTGGCTATATCTGCTATATAATGAAAAATAAGAAATAAGCAACCAAGTAAAAGAGAACACAGTAAGGAAAACTGTTTACCTCAAAGTGAGCACTTAGTAAAATGAAAACAAATGATCGCTCCTGACAATTCATAAAGGCAAGCCAGTATCATGAGGACTTGGGGCCCAAATCTATCACAAGTGTACAACTTGGTTTAAGGTAATCAAGATAGGTTAGTCAGTCAGAAGATAATCTGATAAATGCTAATCCTATTAAGTGAAACTGAACTTGAACCCAGGCACTAAGGAATTGCAGTAGATAATACTGGAAGGAAAGTAAGCAGTACTCAATAAAAAGTTTGCAAAAGCACACAAGGAAATAAAGTACAGTTAGGGAGAGTCAATAGCCTTCCCTGGGCAAAGAGAAGCATAAAAACTTCAGATAAAGTATTCTCATTTATAGAAATTAGATAATAATGTGTCAGATACTTTTAAAAGACAGTATAAGAACTTGAAAATTAAAAAAAAAAATACAAGCATATTGGAGAAACAACAGAATAGATTTTGTAGAAATGAATCACATTAAGCAGGTTAGATGAAGAGAGACTTAGTGAACTAAAAAATAACTATAAATAAATATTCACAATGCAACTGAGTGAAGAGAAGACAACAGAGATACACAGAAGGTAGAGTGAGTTGAGCTAACTCATTATCATATTGTACAAAAAAAAAGCGGTATGCAGTTAAAGCAGAATTTGAGAAAAATATATGGTCTTACAATACAAAAATGTTTCAAAATTTAAGAACTGAGCAACTAGTATGAAAATTTATAAAAATTGCTTCAAAATCATTCCCAAAAAGTAGAAAAATCAAACATTAATTTAATGAAATCAAAATATACAGATGGGAGAGATATTCTTGGATTAGAAGAACCAATATTGTGAAAATGACTATATTACCCCCAAAGCAATCAACATATTCAAGACAATCCCTATCTCACTACTAATATTTTTTTTTCACTGAACTAGAACCAAAAATTCCACAATTTTTGTGGAAATCCAGAAGACCCTGAATAGATAGAGCAATCTTGAAAAAGGAAAAACAGAGCTGGAGGCACCAACCTTCATGACTTCAGACTATCCTACCCACCTACAGTCATTAAGACAGTATAGTACTGATACAAAAGCAGAAATAAAGACCAGTGGAACAAGATAGAAAGCCCAGAGGTGAAACCATGCATCTATGGGCACTGTATCTTTGACAAAAAAGGCAAGAATATAAAATGGAGAAAAAACAGCCTCTTCAATAAGTAGCGCTGGGAAAACTAGACAGCTACATGTGAAAGAATGAAACTAGAGTACTTCCTAACACCACACTCAAAAATAAGCTCAAAATAAATTAAAGGCTTAAGTGAAAAGCCAAAAAATATAAAACTCTTAGAGGAAAACATAGGCAGTACAATCTTTGTTACTCTTGCTGCCTAAATGACAGCAAGATCCTCTTTGACCCACCTCTTAGAGTAATGGAAATAAAAACAAAAATAAACAAATGTGATCTAATCAAACTTAAAAGCTTTTGCACAGCAAAGGAAAAGAATAAACATGATTAAAAGACTTCTGCAAAGAAGACATATAGATGGTCAATAAACGCATGAAAAGATTCTCAACATCACTAACTATTACAGAAATGCAAATCAAAACTACAATGAGGTATTACCTCAGTCAGAATGGCTATCATCAAAAAAATCTACAAAAATTAAATGCTGGAGAGGATGAGGAGAAAAGGGAACACTTCTACATTGTTGGTGTGATTGCAAACTGATATAGCTATAATGGAGAACAGTGTGGAGATTCCTTTAAAAACTAGGAATAAGGCTACCTTCAGTTCAGTTCAGTTCAGTTCAATTGCTCAGTCATGTGTTACTCTTTGTGACCCCATGGACTGCAGCCTGCCAGGCCTCCCTGGCCATCACCAACTCCCGGAGTTTACTTAAACTCATGTCCATTGGGTCGGTAATGCCATCCAACCATCTTATCCTCTGTTGTCTCGTTCTCCTCCTGCCTTCAATCTTTAAATTTAGCTTATGACCCAGCAATTCCATTACTCTGAGCATATACCCAGAGGAAGTCACAGTTTGAAAAGACACATGCACCAAAGTGTTCGTTGTAGCACTATTTATTACAATAAAATGTGTTGTTTTGTCACCAAGTCATGCCCGAATCTTTGTGACACCATGGACTGCAGCCTGCCAGGCTTCCCTGTCCCTCACCATCTCCCAGAGTTGGACAAAGTTCAAGTCCATTGAATCAGTGATGCCATACAACCATCTCATCCTCTGTCACCCTCTTCTCCTCCTGCATTCAATTTTTCCCAACATTAGGGTCTTTTCCAATGAGTCACCTGTTCATATCAAGTGACCAAAGTATTGGCGCTCCAGCTTTAGCATCAGTCCTTCCAAAGAGTATTCAGGGTTGATTTCCTTTAAGATTGACTGGTTTGATATCCTTGCTTCCAAGGGACTCTTTTTCACTCTCCTCCTTCACCCTCATCAAGAGGCTCTTTAGTCACTCTCTGGTTTCTGTCATTAGAGTGGTATCCTCCCCATATCAGAGGTTGTTGTTATTTCTCCCGGCAATCTTGACTCCAGCTTGTAACTCATCCAACAAGGCATTTCACATGATGTGCTCTGCATATAAGTTAAATAAACAGGGTGACAATAAACAGCCTTGTTGTACTCCATTTTCAATCCTGAACCAGTCAGTTGTTCCATACAGGGCTCTAAGTGTTTTTCTTAACCTGCATACAAGTCTCTCAGAAGACAGGTAAGATGGTCTGATATTCCTATCTCTTTAAGATTTTCCACAGTTTGTTATGCTCCACACATTCAAAGGTTTTGTGGCATAGTCAATGAAACAGAGGTAAATGTTTTTCTGGACCTCCCTTGCTTTCTCAATGATACAGAAAATGTTGGCAATTTGATCTCTGATTCCTCTGCCTTTTCTAAACCCAGCTTGAACATCTGAGAGTTCTCAGTTCATGTAATGCTGAAGTATAGCTTGGAGGATTTCAAGCATTACCTTGCTAGCATATGAAATGAGTGCAATTGTGCAGTAGTTTGAACATGTTTCACATTGCCCTACTTTGGGACTGAAATGAAAACTGACCTTTTCCAGTCCTGTGTCTACTGCTGGGTTTTCCAAATTTGCTGACATATTAAGTGCAGTACTGTAACAGCATCATATTTTAGGATTTTAAATAGCTTAGCTAGAATTCCATCACCTTCACTAGCTTTATTGGCAGCAATGCTTCCTAAGGCCCACTTGACTTCACACTCCAGTATGCCTGGCTTTAGGTAAGTGACCACACCATCATGATTATCTGGGTTATGATCTTTTTTGTACAGTCTTCTGTACAAAAGGAAGGAGAAAGAGGGACAAATTGAGAAAATAGTATTGAAATATATACGTGACCATGGGTGTAAAAAGGATAGCTGATAAGAAGTTGCTATATAACATAGGGAGCCCAGCCTGGCATTCTGTGAAGACTTAGAGGGGTAGGATGAGGGGAGAAGAGGGAAGCTCAAGAGGGAAGAAATATATGTATAATTATAGCTGATTAAGTTGTTGTGTGGCAGAAACCAGCACAATAGTGTAAAGTAATTTTCCTCAAATTAAAAAATACATTTCAAAAAATAAAAACATGAAGTGTTTCTAAAGCTAAAAAATAAACAGGTACTAAAAGGATTAGTAAATCAGTAAACATGTTTTTTTTTTCTTTTTAAATTAATTTTATTGGAGTATAGTTAATTTTCTAAGTTCTTTTTAAGAAATAAACTTGGTAAAAATCCTTGAAGTTGATCATGGAGAAAGAACAACACTAAGAATAAGAATCTGTATGCAGGTCAAGAAGCAACAGTTAGAACTGCACATGGAATAACAGACTGGTTCCAAATCAGGAAAGGAGTATGCCTAGGCTGTATATTGTCACCCTGCTTATTTAACTTATACGCAGAGTACATCATGAGAAATGCTGGGCTGGATGAAGCACAAGCTGGAATCAAGATTGCCAGGAGAAATATCAATAACCTCAGATATGCAGATGACACCACCCTTATGGCAGAAAGTGAAGAACTAAAGAGCCTCTTGATAAAAGTGAAAGAGGAGAGTAAAAAAGTTGGCTTAAAGCTCAACATTCAGAAAACTAAGATCATGGCATCTAGTCCCATCACTTCATGGAAAATAGATAGGGAAACAGTGGAAAGTGACAGACTATTTTCTTGGGCTCTAAAATCACTGCAGATGGTGATTGCAGCCATGAAATTAAAAGACGCTTGCTCCTTGGAAGAAAAATTATGACCAACCTAGACAGCACCTTACAAAGCAGAGACATTACTTTGCCAACAAAGGTCCGACTAGTCAAAGCTGTGGTTTTTCCAGTAGTCATGTATGGATGTGAGAGTTGGACTATAAAGAAAGCTGAGTGCCAAAAAATTGATGCTTTTGAACTGTGGTGTTGGAGAAGACTCTTGAGAGTCCCTTGGACTGCGAGGAAATCCAACCAGTCCATCCTAAAGGAGATAAGTCCTGAATATTTTTTGGACGGACTGAGGCTGAGGCTGAAACTCCAGTACTTTGTCCATCTGATGCAAAGAGCTGACTCATTGGAAAAGACCCTGATGCTGGGAAAGATTGAAGGCAGGAGGAGAAAGGGATGACAGAGGATGAGATGGTTGGATGGCATCACCGGTTTGAGCAAGTTCCAGGAGTTGGTGATGGACAGGGAGGCCTAGCCTGCTGCAGTCCATGGGGTCACAAAGAGTCAGACACGACTAAGTGACTGAAGTGAAGAATAAGAAATGGTACATACTTACGTATGTTGCTAGTGCTAAACATTTAAAGAATATGTAGCTCTCACATTTTTCCAGGTGATATAAATAGAGGGAATGCTTCTGTGTTCACTGTATGAGGTTGTTGCTGCTGCTAAGTCTGCTAAGTCGCTGCAGTCATGTCCGACTCAGTGTGACCCCATAGACAGCAGCCCACCAGGCTCCCCCATCCCTGGGATTCTCCACGCAAGAACACTGGAATGGATTGCCATTTCCTTCTCCAATGCATGAAAGTAAAAGTGAAATTGCTAAGTCGTGTCAGACTTGTATCGACCCCATGGACTGCAGCCTACCAGGCTCCTCCACCCATGGGATTTTCCAGGCAAGAGTACTGGAGTGGGGTGCCATTGCCCTCTCTGGTATGAGGTTAAAATAACTTTTATACCAAATCCTAACAAGAATAGAACATGGGAAATTATAGGCCACTCTAACTCATGAGCAAAGTTGCAAAATTCCTTTGAAAAATATTGAAGCATTGAAGGTGATACATCATTAGCATGTTGGATTAATTTTAGAAATTCAGGAATGATTTAACATCAGAAAATGGAAGAAGCTAGTTCAACATATTAATACACTAAATGAGAATAAATATGTAATAACCTTCAATTCAGTTCAGTCACTCAGTCATGTCCAACTCTTTGTGACCCCATTAACCGCAGCACGCCAGGCTTGCCTGTCCGTCACCAGCTCCCGGAGTTCACCCAAACCCACGTCCACTGAGTCAGCTATGCCATCCAACCATCTCATCCTCTGTTGTCCCTTTCTCCTCCTGCCCTCAATCTTTCCCAGCATCAGGGTCTTCTCCAATGAGTCAACTCTTCGCATGAGGTGGCCAAAGTATTGGAGATTCAGCTCTAACATCAGTTCTTCCAATGAACACCCAGGACTGATCTCTTTTAGGATGGACTGGTTGGATCTCCTTGCAGTCCAAGGGACTCTCAAGAGTCTTCTCCAACACCACAGTTCAAAAGCACCAATTCTTCGGCACTCAGCTTTCTTTATAGTCCAACTCTCACATCCATACATGACTACTGGAAAAACCACAGCCTTGACTAGATGGACCTTTGTTGGCAAAGTAATTTCTCTGCTTTTTAATATGTTGTCTAGGGTGGTCATAACTTTTTTTCCAAGGAGCAAGCGTCTTTTAATTTCATGGCTGCAATCACCATCTGCAGTGATTTTGGAGCCCAGAAAAATAAAGTCTGACACTGTTTCCACCGTTTCCCCATCTATTTGCCATGAAGTGATGGGACTGGATGCCATGATCTTAGTTTTCTGAGTGATAACCTTAGATTGTGTGAAATAAAGAAGCTTTATATACAATTCAACATCCACATGTAACAAAATTTCTGAAAACTGGGTGGAAGAACATTTTCTTAATTAGATGAAAGGATCAAAATAAAAGCACACAGAGTTACAGAAAACACTTTGGTAACTAATGGGGGGAGAGGCAAGATGGAGGTAGGGGAATAAGAGGCACAAATTACTGTGTATAAAATAAATAAATTGCAATGCCATATTATATAGCACAGGGCATATAGCCAATATTTTATATTAACTTTATAATATATAAATTAGTATGCATTATTAGATATTATTATATAACTAATTATATTATATAGCCAATAATATTAATGTATAATATATATAAATATAGCATTAACTTTTTTGCTATATGAAAATATTGAATAACTATGTTGCACATCTAAAACTAATATAATACTGCAAATCAGTTGTATATACTTCAGCAAAAGTGGGATTGTCATTCATAGCAAACACACCACAATAAGATTCACTTTAAACCCACCAGACCAACAAAAAATTACAAAATCAATACTCCAAGTATTGGCAAAGATGTAGAGAAATTAGGAAACACACAATTACTGATAAGTGTATGAATATTGATCACTATTCCAAAAAATATTTGACATTACCCATTAAGTTAAGTATATTCAAGCTATAAAAGCCAGTAATTCTACTCAGGTATATTCCTTAGGAGAAAATACTGCGTCTAATGTGTGTAAACCTTAGGAAGAATTTTTGCATGTGCATATCAAGTGAAATATTTAAAAATATCCCTAACAGCAGTGTTCATAACAACAAAAATTTTAAATGATTAAAATGGCCACCAATAGTAAATAATTAGCTTGAGTATTTATCCAATGGGAAAAAAAGTGAATCAATTGCTAGTGCATGCATCAACATGATTTAACCTCGAAAAGATGTTCACACATAAATTTTAAAGAACATTGAGCAAAAAAGCCTCTGATACATATAGTAGAGATTTTAAAACAAGCAAAGTCAAACAATGTGTTGTGTAGAGAGCCTGTATAAGTATTAAAACTTGTAAAAAGAAATGTGAAAACCTTAACACAAAATCCAGAACTGTGGTAAAATCTCCAGGACAGGCAGGGAGATGTAGATGCAAATAACATTCTGGCTCTTAATCTGAATAAACAATAATACACAGTCACTTTGTAATTAGTTTTAAAATAACAAAGACATATTTAAATCTCTTTTATTAGTTCAATACATTTAAAATTTTTAGAAAGCTGTTCTACAATTGGATCCACCACTACTTGTAACAGATTGCACTCTTCCTTCCCTGATCCTTCCTCTTGGTTTAGATTTTTCCCTAAGTGCTCAGCTCTCTGGGAACATAATTGGTGAGAAGCCTTGCCATGATTCTAGATGCTTCAGTAACCTGCCTGTCTGTGGGCATCCTTTCTATTTCCCTGGCATCGCTGAGGTGAATGAACACAAAAGCTACCCTCTGGACTCCGGTGTCTTCCTTGCCCATGGCAATGGTGTGCCCTGCACAAAACTCAGAAAATGTCTTTTCCCCTGTGTACCTATTCTCTGCCCTTTGGGATATCAATTGTGCTGCTTTGCCCAATGAGTTTTAGTGCAAATAGCACCTGCATCTTGTGCTAACACTCCCCCCCTTGAGTTCTACTCAGAATCAGTAGGGTGCGTAAGGGGGGACTATTTGAATCCAAAGAAATGAATTTACTGATTTTCCTTGACACTTAGAAACATTTGTTCTCACCTGGACCAAACCACCTTACTTCACTCCCTTTTTCTTGGGATACATTTTCTTCAAAGGGATTTCAGTCTACTCTGACAGCACGCTCTTCTTCCATTAAAAATGCCCAGAACTTTCTAAACACTGGAGCAGGGCAAGTCTTTTATTACAAATAGAAGCTTGAAATATAACCAAAGTACCTTGATCCATTATTTTCAGTAATAGAACATCAAAAATGTTTCAAACTTCAAAGAATAAGAAATTAGTGAAACTAATTATTATGGTATATCCACATAATAGAATTTTTCTACACTGATGTTAGGTAGGAGAATTTAAATAAATTAAAGGTTGTCAATCATACAGATTCAAGTATAAGTGAAGTTTATACAGTATGAAATCCTGTTTGTATGGCTATGTGACTGTGTGTGTGTGTGTACCTGTGAATGTTTTACTGTGTGTATGTGTACCTGTGAATGTGTGAATGTTTTGAATAATGCACACAAAGATATTAACAGTAGTTATTTCTGAGGGTGAGATTATGGATAATATTTACTTTACATTAAAAAACAATACATAATTATTTATATGATTTTAAGTTCCCTTATAACTGTAACATTTCTTAAAGCTATGCAAGTTTAGTTCCATATAATCTGATGTATATACTTGGCTTTTATAAACATTAAAAATTAATGTGGTTTTATTTAAGCATATTTTCTATATTTTATCATTTTTATTAAATGGATGAAATAGTAGAAAGAAAAACTGATAACATAGAATTCTAACTTGCCAATCATATTCATGTGAAGGCTTACAAAAAAATTAATTGTTCTATTGTTCTATAGAAAATATATCTTTTACTATTTAATTAAAACACAAAAGATAATTCCAGTAGAAATGTTGAGAATAGAATGACAGCATCATTTTTCTTCTTGTTATTTAAAAAACAACTATTCATAGCAGAAAAATATTTTATTGATTGTGTCAACACTGAAAAGCAGGTGCTTTTGCCATTATCAAACATGCAAAAGAAAAAAACAAGAAGACAAACAATAAAGTGAAATTAAGCATATGTCCTATATATCTGTCTTGCCTAGCCAAGAAAATTTGCATTATTAATATTGTTTTTCATAATTTTTTCTTTATTCTTCCTATTTTTTGTTTTATTCTAGCAAGATCTTAACCAAGTCAAATAGAGAGCTCAAAAGCTTCTAAAGCAGACAACATAACTGCAAACATTCAATTACACTGTTCTCAGGTCAGGTGACTCCAGAGATAAACTGAAAAACTCAGAGCTACACATGGACACATTTGTGCCACCGTGTAAGAATAAGTGCCAAGTTAAACTAGGGAGAAAAAGTAAAATTAGATTAAATGAAATTTAGTTAAATTTAATTATAAAAAGGAATTGTAGAGCTTTGCCTACTGATGTGTATTCAAGTAAATATATATCTTTTATATATAAATATATATTAGATGTTTGAGGCAAGCAGGTGACAGACATCCCGCTATCCAGGGCAAGCCCGGTCAGAATTTCCTATTAAACTGTCAGTCACAACACACCAAGTATCAAAAAGAATGAAGCTGTACATTTTGCTTCCTAATTCATTATTCCCCCAAATCACAGCACAGAATGTGCCCCAAATATCAGTCTCTAGTTACTATAATAAAATATTACCTATTTTTTTCAATATATGGCTAAATATATCAAAGAAATGCATACAACTAGGGAAATAAAACTTTTGCTTCACTGATTATAAACATATAAGTATTAAAATGTAAATTGATACAAATAAATAATGCCGTTCTCAGTGTCCCCTGACTGCTACAAAACATAAACTGAAATTGATTTAGACATGGGATATGTACTCCTTTATCAGTTTTAATTACCTGTTTGAAAGAAAGTGGTTTTAAAAGAAAAGCAAGCTGTTAGATGTTCAGTTTGGATAATAGTCAACACTTATACAGAAAATTCATTCCAAATTTACTAAGGTACTCAACAGAGTCTTATTTTTATTGTTAGGCACTGTGTAAATCCTGGATATATGATGGTGAGAAGAATAGAGAGGACCCTCATCTTCTATTGCAGTGGGGAAGGCAGATTGCTTCAAATACACAAATTGAAGTCTGTGATAGGTGTATAGCAGGATGAAATTTTTTTCTTGCTCACTTGACTCCTTTTTTTTTTTTACTTTCACATTTCCATCTCCGTTGCTCCCCTACTCAGTCATTTCTGTCTGTTTGTGAGAAACTAGATTTGATAAGATAGAGAAAGAGCATAGCGAGAAAGGCATGGCATAAATAGTGGCCAATATTAGCGAGAGAAACATTGTTTCTGATGCAAATAGTTCTCTCTGAAAAATCTAGAAGAACCCGCACCTCCTCCCACAACAAAACCAAGAAGCTGCGGCTGCCTTATCTCCCTGGTGACAGGAGCACAGAGCAGGGCAGAGGTGTATAAAAGATGATATTTTGATAAAATGGAAGCAAAGGAAGGGAGATCTTAGAATGGAATGCGGAGAGACCCAGCTAAAGTGTAGGCAACACAGATAGTAATCCCTCTGGTTTCCATGATAAAATACAGTATTTTTCCTGGTTTTGGATCAAATATCGAAAACATACATCAAGACATCAAATACCTAATCAGAAAGCAAATAGCAAGACCAAAATTAATGGGGTATAGGCAGAGAAGTCAGGGAGGTTCTCTTGAGAAAGGAGTATTTCAGCTGAGATCTGAAAGATTAGATTTCATTAGACAAATGGCACTTTGTGCCATTTTGCACAAGTTAGACATGTTATAAGGAAGACAAATTCCACAACTTAAAAAATGCTGTAAGTTTGGGAGACAGGCATAAAATGACATCCTTGATTAAGCAGTGGCAAGCCCATACAGTGCCCTGAGGTCAACGTGAAAGACTTCATTCTTCACCTTGAGAGTAACGGGAAGCCTTTGAAGACGGTAAGCTGGGCTGTGATAAGATCACTGAGGCACTGCTTCAATATGATCATTCCAATAAGATGAGTATTACCGAGGGATGTATGAGTAGAGGCAGGCAGGCAAAGTAGAAGGCTATCGATCGTGTTGTATAAGAGAGATAATGGCCACCTAAGAACCCTTCTTGCTAGCAATAGAGATGAAGATAAACAGACTTGAGAAGTATTTGGAGGTTAATTTGATCAGAACAGGTAGCAAATTGTGGATATGGAGTAAGAGAAAGGGAGGGCATGAAGAATTTAGACAATGCTGATGCTGGTGAGTAAGATGGGGAAAATTAGGTCAGAGAAGGTTTGACAAGGAAATTTTCAAAATTAGATAGACTGTGTTAAGATGCTCTTGAAATAAGATATCCAAATGGGAATGCAAGAGAAATCCAAATAGAAATTCTACCACAGAACATTCAGGTCAAGAGTTCGAGGAACAAGTCAAGAGTGGAAGCAGTTAAACTGGGAAATGTTTGATATTTGGAACAAGGACACTGTCCAGGTGGCACCTGCAAAGGCTGATTCTCTGGCACCAAGTAAGAGGCTAAAGATTCTGAGAGTCTCAATACAGAGTCTATCCCCTCTCCCTATCCCTCCTGCCTCCCTACAATGTCCAGAAAATCCTCTCCGATCATTAGGTTCATGGAAATTTCAAGACTCTATCTTAAACATAAGT
The DNA here is from genome assembly GCF_023699985.2 of Odocoileus virginianus. Lineage (NCBI taxonomy): Eukaryota > Metazoa > Chordata > Mammalia > Artiodactyla > Cervidae > Odocoileus > Odocoileus virginianus. Next base: position 54,014,860 of record NC_069675.1, on the reverse strand, counting down.
CATCAGTCAATTCACATAAATTTAGAGGTAAGTCATTTGCTGAATCAAAAAATTGGACCAAAACTATACAAGAAACTCAGTTAAGGACTGTGGGTAATAAAAAAGGTGAAACAAAAGCAAACATTTGGTGACTTCCTCTGTGAGACCCAGTATTCTGAGTAGTCCATATATTAACTCATTTTATTTATGCCATGAGGTAAGTGAAATTGTTCTCTTCATTTTACAGAAGAAAAAATGGAGGATAGGGTGACTCCGGAATTTGCCAGTGAGTAGCAGATCTGGGATGTGAAACCAGGCAACTTGGCTTTGGACTCATACTTATTAATTACTATATTATCATGTAAAATAAGACCAGATTGGTTTTATAATCCAGCTAAGAATATACTAAATAAAGGCCATAATGTATAAGATAAAATTGTAAAGCAACTTGTTATTCAGATCTAGGAAGCTCTGGAGATCTGTCACATGTACTAAAATATACTTTCTCAAATGAGTGCAGATACTTCAATTAGGCTAGTTTAGGAAGGACAAGCTGTGATAACAATCAACTGCAAAATATCATTTAACAAAACAAAGGTTCGTTTATTATTTTCTCTTCCAATGTTTACAATTTATTTTGGTCTGAAGATAATTGCTTTACAAGGGTGCATTGGTTTCTGCCGTACAACACAAATCAGCCACAAGTATACCTATATCTCCTCCCTCCTGAGCCCTTTTCGCCCTACTCCCATCCACTCCTTTAGGTTGTCACAGAGCACCAAGTTGAGCCGCCTATGTGATACAGCAACTTCCCACTAGCTATCTATTTTACATATGATAAAATATATGCTTCAGTGCTATTCTGTCAATTCGTCCCATCCTCTCCTTCCCTCACAAATCTGTTCTCTAAGTCTGTATTTCTCTTCCTGCCCTGTAAATAGGTTAATCGACACCATTTTCCTAGATTGCATGTATATATGTGTTAATATATGATATTTTCTCTGACTATTCTACTCTGTTAACAAGCTCTAGGTTCATCCACCCCAGTTCAGCAGACTCAGAGTTCACTTACTATTGACAGTACATCTCCAACATGAGTATGCAGGGGAGTGCTGCTCATTGTTATTAGTCAGGGACCCAGGCAGGCAGAGGCCACATCTTGAATTTGAGTTCCACACTCTCTCAGAACAATAATAAAAAGTATAAGCTCATACACAGGCTTTTAAAACACCCACCTAGAACCATCAGATTACTATGAACTCTGATCACATTTCATTGGCCAAAGCCAGTTATTCATGGCCACACCTTATTGGAAGGGGACAGCAAAGGAGAAGTGAAATATTTGTCAGTATCCCTGCAGACTGCCTCACCAGACTCCCCATAACTTCATGGTAGCAGCTTCGCCAAAGGAGAAGAAGATGATTCCTGTGCAGAGTATTCCTTTCCTTGTTCCCTTCATGCAACTCACTTCCAGCTGCAACTCTTGAACAGAAGGTCTCAGAAAACTATCATCTGGTTAGGTGTCACCAGAGAGGTCAGAAAAGAAAAAAAAAGTACTTCAAGCCAAGATGTAATAGACTATAAGTTCAAAGACAAGAAGAAAAAGAGGCAGAAGTAAAATTCAATTGTTAAAATGCAAAAAGCAGTAATAAATGCATCAAAAAGTTGCTTTTCAGTGATAATAAGACATTTTCCTTTTGCCAAGGTCCTTAGGAAGTATTGGAGTAGGTTTAAAAGAAAGAGAAACCCAGACTGTATGATACTAAACTTTATAAGGAAGAAATTGTATTCTAACATAATACCACTTTTCCAAACTTTAAAAAATCAGAGTTATTTGAAGGAAAGAGTTCTTTCAACTTCTTATTATCTTAGGGCACATGGTCCCTGAGTACACATGGATCAAAGCTTTAATTATCATTATAGCCTATTGTTCCTTCTACCATCTAGTACCTGTGACAGCAAACAATCATGACATAGCATAAATGGTAATTTACAACTAGGAGAAAGGTTGAATAAGACTGAGAAAGTGCAGGTTATACTCTAAATTTTTAAATTTTGACTTATAGTAAGCTTCCAAAAAGAAATGTTAGAGCTCAAAACTTTATTTCTGTGACAGAAATAAAGAAATATCTTTTATAGACTTATTTGTTGACTGGGCATGGCTGAGTTAAGAATCCCTGAGCTTGAGTAAATCTCAATGAAGCCATCCAAATCTGAAAATCAAAGATAGTAAAGACTGAAAAACAAAGAAAAAAATATCCAAGTCCTGTGGAGCAGCTACAAAAGATGGAATGTGCACATAATGAATGCACCAGAAGGAGAAGAAAGAAACATAAGAAATATTTTAATGTAACAAAATAATTATATTTATTACATATAATTGACATCTGTGGGCTACTTTATGCAATGACATAAAGCTCACATGGAACATTCACTAAAATAGGCCACATACTGGGTCATAAAATAAACTTCAACCAGTTAAAAAAAGAAGAAATCATACAATGTCTATACTCAGACCACAATGAAATTAAACTAGAAGCAGAAGGATAAACTAGAAAATTCCAAAATCATGGCAAATAAATAATACAAATATTAAAAAAGAGGAAGAATTTAAAATCAGTCATCTAGATGGAACTTAGTACACTCAATTAAGAAGAGCAAATTAAATTCAAAGTAGGGAAAAGAAAAGAAATAATAAAAAAATCAAAGCAGAAATCAATGAAATAGAAAATAGGGAGTGAATACTGAAAATCAATAAAAACAAAGCTGGTTGAATGAAAAGATAAATAAAAGTGTCTAGCCTCTAGCCAAGCTAACTAAGAAAATAGGAGAGAGAGGACATAAATTACTAATATCAGAAGTAAAAGAAGGGATATCATTACAGAACTAGTGAAAATTAAAAGAATAAAGAAATGTGAGCACTCTATGCTCACAAATTTGATGAAATAGACCAATTATGTTGCTGAATTTAACAAAATACATATGAATTACATTGGAAGAAAATAAAACTTACAGGGAAAACACATAGATAAGGATTATTTCATGTCCATGGGTGAAAAGTCTCAAAATTTTCAAGATGCAGATTCTTGCCAACTTGATCTATAGATTGAATACAAGGCCAATAAAAATCCCATAAAGATATTGACAAACTGATTCTAGAGTAAATATGGAGAGGCAAAGTATCCAGAATATCTAACACAATATTAACTGGGAAGAACAAAGTTGGATGATAGACACTACCTATCAAAATCTACTATTAAGTACAGTACAGCACAGTGGTAAAGAAGTCACCTGCCAATGCAGTAGACGGAGTTTCCATTCCTGGGAAGGGAAGATCCCTGGGAAGAAGATATGGCAATCCACTCCAGTATTCTTTCTTGCCTGGAAAATTCCATGAACAAAAGAGCCTGATGGGCTACACTCCATAGGTTCTCCAAGAGTCAGACATGACTGAGCAACTGAGTGTGTATGCATGCAACATGTATGCATGTATGCATGGTATTAGTGAGGAAGTAGATTACATAATGGAAATAGTGGAACATAAATAGAGAGCTCAGAAATAGACCCCCATAAATAAATAAATAAATCTAAATACAGGCTTTGTACCTTTCACAAAAGTTAACTCAAAATGTATTATAGGCTTAAATTTAAAACACAAAACTGTAATACTCATAAAGTGGAAGAAGGCCATATGAACTTCGCTATGACAACAACTTTTTAGATTGAAACAAATAATTGCTGAGCTTTGTCAAAATTAAAAATTGCTGTGTGAAATACGATGTCAATAGAATGAGAAGACTAAACACTAAGAAAATTATTTACAAAACACATATCTGATAAAACAATGTTATCCAAAATACAGTAAGATTTCTTAAAACTCAACAATAAGGAAAAACAGCCTGATTAGAAAATGAGGAAAAGATAGACACTTCACTAAAGAAGATATAAAGATAAAACAAGCTAGTGAAAATAACAAAAAAGAAGCAGACTCATGGATATAAAAAACAAACTAGGGCTACCCATGGAGAAAGGGGGTGGAAGAGGCAAGATAGGTGAGATGATTAAGAGGTACAAACTATTATGTATGAAATAAACAAACTATGAGAAAATATTGTACAACACAGGGAATATACTCAAAGTTTTATAATAACTATAAGTGGAGTATAACCTTTAAAAATTGTGAATCACTATGTTTTACACGTTTTATATATATGTATATATATATAGATAATATTGTACAGCAAGTATACTTCAATACAAAAAAATTTTAAAGATATAAGCTATAGAGGTGAAACATACATATGAAAAGATACTCCATGTTATATGATATTAGGAAAATGCAAGTCAAAATAACAATAAAGTACCAATACACATATATTAAGAACCAAAATCCAGAACACTGACTACTCAAAATGCTGGCAAGGATATGGAACAACAAGAGCTCTGATTCATTGCTGATGGGAAGGCATAATGGTACAAAAATGCTCACTTATCACTTTTCTTCAACATAATAGTAGAGGTCTAAGTCAGAACAATTAGACAAGAAAAAATAAAGGCATCCAAACTGAATGTTGTTGTTCAGTCACTAAGTCATGTCCATTCTTTGCAACGCCATGGCATGGAGCATGCCAGGCTTCCCTGTCCTTCACCATCTCCCAGAGTTTGCTCAAACTCATGTCCATTGAGTGAGTGATGCCATCCAGCAATCTCATCCACTGTCATCCCCTTCTCCTCTTGCCCCCAGGTTTTCCCAGCATCAGGGTCTTTTCCAATGAATTGGCTCTTCACATCAAGTGACCAAGGTATTGGAGCTTCAGCATCAATCCTTCCAGAAAATATTCAGGGTTATTCCAGTGAATATTTAGAATTGACTAATTTGATCTCCTTGCTGTCCAAGGGACTCTCAAAACTCCTCTCCAGCACCACAGTTTGAAAAAAAAATTTTATTTTATTTTATTTTCATTTATTTTTATTAGTTGGAGGCTAATTACTTTACAATATTGTAGTGGTTTTTGTCATACATTGACATGAATTAATTCCTTGGCACTCAGCATTCTTTATGGTCTAACTCTTACATCCATGCATGAATATCAGAAAGAAAAAAAAACATAGTTTTGACTATATGGACCTTTGTCAGGAAAATGAAGTCTCTGCTTTTTAATACATTGTCTAGGTTTGTCATAGGTTTTCTTCCAAGGAGCAAGTATCTTTTAATACCATGGCTGCAGTCACCATCTACAGTGATTTTGACACCCAAGAAAATGAAGTCTGTCACTGTTTCCATTGTTTCCCCACCTATTTGCCATGAAATGATGGTACTGAATGCCATGATATTAGTTTTTTCAATGTCGAGTTTTACACCACCTTTTTCATTTTCTTCTTTCAACTTTATCAAGAGGATCTTTAGTTCCTGTTCACTTGTGCCATTAGGTCACTTTCTGCCATTAGGGTGGTGTCATCTACTATCTGAGGTTGTCAATATTTCTCTTGGAAAATTTGATTCCTGCTTCTGAGTCATCCAACCAGAATTTTGCATGATGTACTCTGCATAGAAGTTTAATAAGCAGGGTGACAATATAGAGCCTTGACGTACTAATTTCCCAATTTTGAACCAGTCCATTGTTCCACGTCCAGTTCTAACTGTTGCTTCTTAACCTGCATATAGGTTTCTTAGGAGGCATGTAAGGTTGTCTGGTATTCCCATCTCTTTAAGAATTTTCCAGAGTTTGTTGTGATCCACACAGTAAAGACTTTAGCATGGTCAATGAAGCAGAAGTAGATGTTTTCTTCTGGAATTCTCTTGCTTTTTCTATTATCTGAAGGATGCCTGCAATTTCATCTCTGGTTTCTCTACCTTTTCTAAATCCAGCTTGTACATCTGGAATCTCTTGGTTCAAGTACTGTTAAAGCCTAGCTTGAAGGATTTTGAGCATTACCTTGCTTGCCCTTCAAACGAGTGCAGTTGTATGGTAGTTTGAACATTCTTTGGCATTGCCCTTCTTTGGGATTGGAATGAAAACTGTCCTTTCCAATCCTGTGGTCACAGCTGAGTTTTCCCAATTTGCTGGCATATTGAGTTCAGCACTTTAACACTTTAACAGCACTTTAATACTGTAGGATTTTAAATAGCTCAGCTGGAATTTCATCACTTCCACTAACTTTATTTATAGTGATGCTTCCTAAGACTCACTTGACTTCGCATTCCAGGATGCCTGGCTCTAGGTGAATGATCACACCATTGTGGTTATCTGGGTCATTAAGGCCTTTGTACAGTTAGTCTGTGTATTCTTGCCACTTCTTCTTAATCTCTTCTGCTTCTGTTAGGTCTTTATCTTTTCTGTCCTTTATTTTGCCCATCTTTGTATGAAAAGACCTACCTGTGAGTGTCTGAGGGTCTCCTGTGGAAGTGAGGGTCAGCAGTAGCCCACTCTGGGTACAGGGGCTCCAACAGAAGCAGTCTTAGGAGGTGCATTATGTTGCCATAAGTCATCTTGGAGCAGGTCACCATTAGCTCTACCATAGAGCCACCTGGTAGGTGACCCACAAACAGAACAATTATGCTAAAGAAGTTTTCACACTGCTGTGAAGGTTCTAGGCTCCACATCAGACTTCCAATCTGGGCGTTTGGAAAAGGGACTGGAAATTCCCAGGTTTGAAGGTTAGTAGGATTTTATTACAGAACTTCCATAGGACTGGGGATACAGAGACTCTTGGAAGCCGCAAGCGAAACTTGTGTGCACCAGGACCTAGGGGAAAGGAGAAGTAACCCCACAAGAGACTGAGCCAGACAAGTTTGTGCATATTTCAGGGTCTCCTGCAGAGGAATGGATGGACAGTGGCCTGCCTCAGGGTCAGGGGTACTGGCACCATCAGTCCTGAGAGGCACAGTGTGTTGGCATAAGTCCTCTTGTAGGAGTTCACCACTTAGCCCTACCACAGAGCCTATAGCCCTACATAGAGACTGCAGGCTCCAGGGCTGGGCCACCTCAGGCCCAACTGTAGGGAGAGAGCACAGTCCCACCTATTAGCAGAAAATTGGATTAAATATTTACTGAGCATGGTCCTGAAAACCAGAGCAAAACACAGTTTTTTGTTGTTATTGTTGTTGTTTGTTCCCCCCCCCCCCCCCACAGCCAGTCCCTCCCATCAGGAAGCTTGCACAAGCCTCTTATCTTCATCCATCAGAGAGCCAACAGTAGAAACAAGAACTACAACCCCATGGCCTCACAGAAAACTAACCAAAATGATCACATGGATCACAGCCTTGTGTAATTCAATGAAACTATCAGCCATACCCTGCAAGGTCACCCAAGACAGACAGGTTATGATAGAGAGTTCTGGTAAAATGTGGTCCACTGGAGAAGGGAATGGCAAACCACTTCAGTACTCTTGCCTTGAGAACCCCATGACAGTAAGAAAAGGCTAAAAGATATGAAACTGGAAGATGAGTCCCCAGGTCAGTAGGTGTCCAAACTGAATAAATAATCTCTATTCACAGATGAAATGATCTTAAAAGTAGGAAATCCTAAAGATTACACACACATACACACAAACACACGTAAGCAAAATTGCAGAAGCAAAATTAATGCACAAAAATCAGTTATGCTCCTATACACGAACATGACTAAATTGAAAAGGGAATTGAAGCAATACCATTTACTATAGCATGAAAAACACTTAGAAATAAATTTATTGGATAAGGAGAAAGTCTTGCACACTGAAAATTATAAAACATTGCTAAAAAGATAAAACATTGCTATAAAAATTTTGTCAAAGAAGACACAAACAAATGGAAAGAAATCCCATGTCTATGGATAAGAAGACCTAATATTGCTTAAATATCCATACTATCCAAAGTGATCTACTGATTCAATGTGATATCTATCAAAGTCATAGTGGCACTTTTTTGAATAATGGAAAAAAAAAATCCCCCAAATTGCATAGACTCTTAAAGGAGCCAAAATAGACAAGGTGACTTAAAAAAAAAAATAGTTGGAGCCATCATACTTCCTGATTTCAAAGCATACTATAATGCAATAGCAATTTAGATGGTATTTTACATAGAAAAAGTATTAAAATAGACTCAAAAGAGGTAAATATTTTTAATTAACCAGTTATCTAGAATTACATTGAAAAAGTTATCATTTTAAAAACATGTAAGAAATCTACTCTTGAAAGGGCTGAAGATACAGATAATTTAATGAGTAATTGCTTTTAAATAGTCATGGACAAACTAATTCCCATTATGTATAAATTTAACCAAAGCACAGTGCTCACTTCAGCAGCACATATACTAAATTTAACCAAAGCACAAAAATAAGTTAAGTTTTTTAATTCATTTACTCAAGTAAGTGTGATAAACTTGTTACAAATCACAATAAAAGAAAATTGTATACCAAGCCTATATCCCAATGAAGGAGTTTTATTTAATAAACCAATAAATCAAATCTAGAAGAATAGTAATGGAAAAATAAATATCATGATGTGCAACATATTTTTAAAGAATGTTTTAGCATAAAGATATGTTGATATAATTCACAGTCAGTGTGATTTCAGATCTTAGAAGATGGACTTCCATTAGTAGCTCCACCTCATGACTGTGATTGTGAGCAAATTACCTAATCATTCTGTGCCTCTGTTTTCTCACAGACAAAATGGAGATAAAATGTCATTGGCCTCATAGGTCTGTCTGTTGTGAGGATTAAGTGAGATAATGTGTATAATGTACCTAGCACAATGCCTGGAAAGTCTTCAGTAATTAACTATTAGTATTGGACATTGCTATTGTTGTTCATTCACCAAGTTGTGTCCAACTCTTTGTGACCCTATGGACAGCTTTCTTGTCCTTCATTATCTCTTGGAGTTTGCTTAAATTCATGTCCATTGAATCAGTGATGCCATCCAACCATCTCATCCTCTCTCATCCCCTTCTCCCTCCTTCAATCTTTCCCAGTGTCAGGGTCTTTTCCAATAAGTCAATTCTTCGTATCAGGTGGCCAAACTATTGGAGCTTCAGCTTCAGCATCAGTCCTTCCAATGAGTGTTCAGGGTTGATTTCCTTAAGAACTGACTGGTTTGATCTCTTTCCAGTGTGAGGAACTCTCAAGAGTCCTCCAGCACCATAATTCAAAAGCATCAGTTGTTTAGCGCTCAGCCTTCTTTATAGTCCAACTCTCACATCTGTACATGACTATTGAAAAAAACATAGCTTTGATTATAGGTAGAAAGGTTTTAAAGGCATTTGATAAAATTTAACATCCACTCCTGATTTTTAAAAGAAACTAGAAATAAAAGAATAGTATCAGAACATGATTAAAAATATGTTTACCTCAAACCACTAGAATTACAGTAAAACAAAAAAGAAATTCCTGATACACTCAATAATAAAACAAAGTAACACTTTTAATTGAGAGCTAGCCAAATTGCAAGGTTTAAAGCATAGTCCTTTAGACTGTGAAGTCTGTCCAAGACTTCTAACACCAACTGCAAATAATTTGGGTCCAACACCAAAGATTTTGGAAAGAACCCAAAATGATCTCCCTTACTTTTGACTACCCCAAGTTCAGCAGGTTCCTAAAAAGACCCTCAGTTTCTATAATTTGCTAAACAAATTTATAGAACTCACCAAAAATGACTAAACACATAGTTTTGATTGATTATAGAGGAAGCAAGAAAACTAAAACCAGACAAAGGAAGCTATTCACAGACCTGAATCTGGGCGGGTTCTAAATGGAAAGCTTATGTTATCTTTAGGATATGTTACCCTATCTTTATTGATGTGTGCTTATATACATGGATTATTGCCAATCTCTTAAATTCATCCAATCTTTGTGTCCAGAGATTGTATTAGAGCTTCATTATCTAAGCATGAGTGACGGATTGACCATATTATTGAACTCAATATTTACTCCCCCCCCATACCCCAAAGATCAAGCAGTTATTGAATGGATCAAGGGGCCAACCATGAGTCACCTCATTAACATAAGCGATCAGTTGTATCTAAGGGTCTCATCATGAACAGTAGAGACTCATCACTCAGGAAATTTCAAAGATTTGTAAGTTACCTCCCAGGAGTCATAGACATTAAGTCAGACTTCTCTTTAGGAAAAGCCTCATTCTTTACTACACATTTGTTTTTGCTACTCATTTTTTTTTTTCTGAATATTCTAGTCAATACAACTACTAAGGTATAATCTTTAGAAGAAAAGAGATAAGCGTACTATTCACATATGACATCATTTTCTACCTTAAAACCCTAGTAGTTTCAATTGTGAAACTGAATCCACTTTTCAGATTCATATCTCAGAATAGGTTTTAATAAGGCTATTGAGTCAAATAGTGCTTCCCTGAGAGCTTGGGTCTTCCCTGAGAGCTTGGTTGGTAAAGAATCCACATGCAATGCAGGAGACCCTGGTTCAATTTCTGGGTTGAGAAGATCCCCTGGAGAAGAGATAAGCTACCCACTCCAGTATTCTGGCCTAGAGAAGTCAGTGGACTGTATAGTCCATGGGGTCACAAAGAATTGGACACAACTGAGTGACTTTCACCTCAGTTCATTGATTCAAAGCAAACAAACATGAACTCCTTAGGGGCTGAAACCATTCATCTCAGATTGGGACCTGAACCATGTGATGGGATTCAAATCCAGCCAAAACCCATCTTGGGATTCTAACCCACATGACTGGGACTTGAACCTGGCCAAAACCCACTGTCTTCCAACTGAGATCAGATGCCTGGTTTCAAGGCCTAATGAAGCTCAGGTTCTTGATGTCACCTTGCAGAAAGAGTTCAGTGAGAGATAAAGTGATAGGTAAGAAGTAGAATTCATTAGAGAGAAACACTCTACAGACAGAGCATCAGTTCATTTCAGTTGCTCAGTCGTATCCGACTCTTTGTGACCCCATGGACTGTAGCACACCAGGATTCCTTGTCCAAAACCAACTCCCAGAGCTTGCTCAAACCCATGTCCTTTGAATAGGTGACACCATCCAACCATCTCATCCTCTGTCATTCTCTTATCCTCCTGCCTTCAATTTTTCCCAGCATCAGGGTCTTTTCCAATGAGTCAGTTCTTCACATCTTGTGGCCCAAGTATTGGAATTTCAGCTTCAGCATCAGTCCTTCCAATGAATATTTAGGACTGATTTCCTCTAGGATTGACTGGTTTGATCTCCTTGCAGTCCAAGGGACTCTCAAGAGTCTTATCTAACACCACAGTTCAAACACATCAATTCTTCGGTGCTCAGCTTTCTTTATAGTCCAACAGGCAGAGCATGGGTCATCTCAAAAGGTGAGCAGAGCCTCAAATTGTGGTGTGGTCAGCTTTTATGGGCTGGGTAATTTCACAGGGTAATGAGTGGGAGGGTTATTCCAACTATTTGGGGGAAGGGATTTGGAATTGGGCTGCCACCCAGGTTTTGGTCTTTGATGGTAGTCTTCGGAACTATAGTGGCACTAGCAGTAAATAACCTGCCTGCCAATGCAGGAGATGTAAGAGACACAGATTCAGGTCCTTGGGTCAGGAAGATCCTCTGGAAGAGGACATGGCAACCCACTCCAGTGTTCTTGCCTGGAGAATCCCATGGACAGAGGAGCTTGGCAGGCTATAGTCCATACGATCACAAAGAGCTGGACATGAATGAAGTGACTTAGCAAACACACACACACTTGGAATGTCCATTGCACCTGTGGGTATGTTAAATAACATAAACTAAATGGTTTATCAATGTGTTAAATAAGCACATACTGAGGCTCAAGTTCTAGTGGAAGTCAACTCCTCCGACATCTTGGACCTATTTGGTTCTAATCAGCTTATGTTATGTCCTTGCATTGTGTCATTCTTTAAATGGTTATGCTCTGCCCCTTTCCCTCCTATTTTAGGGTTATGATATCATTCTTATTAAACATGTATGTTAAGTAGAGAACTGATATCTTCAAATTCACATTCTATATCAATTTGCTACATAACTTATCATGGACTTGGTGATTTTTATCATCCTTAGGAATTATTTCTCTCTTAATTTTTACTAAGCATTTTATGAAAAACATGCTGATTTTTTAATAATATATATTGGTAATATATGGAAATGATATGGCTATTTTCATTTGTCATGATAAGCTTTGCTAATAAATTTTCTAAATATAATTTATTAGTTTCCTTGGGAAGAGAGAAACTTAACAATGGCCACTCATTTTTTTCCTCTGCTTTTAAGACTTTTTTCTTTATCCCTTGTTTCAAACAATTTGATTATGATGTGACATTGTAGCTTTGTTTATGACTCTTTGAGTTTGTTAATTTTCTTGGGTTTGTAGGTTTCCAGCTATTTTCTAACAAATTTGAAACTTTCAAGCTATTAGTTTTTCAAGTATGTCTTCTGCCCCCTCTTCTTTCCTTCAAGGACTTCAATTACACACATATTAGGTTATCTTAAGTTGTCTAGTAGCCAGCTGATGTTCTGTTCATTTTCTTACAATATTTCTCTCAGTGTATTTTATTTTGGATAACTTCCTATTGAACATCTTCAAGTTCACTTATCAATATTTCTGAAATATACAATCTGCTGCTAAGCACAGACATTATAATTTTCATCTATAAAAGTTTAATGTGGGCTTCTTTTATATACTCTGTGTCTCTACTAAATATGCTCAATCTGTCCTCTAACTTTCTGGATATATTTTTCATACATTTTGTCCACCTTTTTACTTGTCTCAACCAAGAGGGAAAATATAGCCCTTGTCATTTTAATCATAAAGCAGAAGTTCTGTATAATCAATTTCCATCTTTTCTATAAAGAATCTTAGATCTCCATTTAGAAGTGTAATTGGATTATTAACCTTGTGCTACCTATGTTCATGCTAATATCATGAAATGAACTTGAAAACCTTACATTTTTAATGTTCTAAAATGGTGAGAATCAATACTGGAGGAACACAAGTTCTCCATAAATCAAAATGCTGTTAAGTTACTGGGTAGTGCTGGAGGAAGATCTATCAAAATTATCTGAAAACATACTTGAAAAAATGATATACAAAGAAATATTGAAATGAAAAGAGAAATGAGAGTTTACCCCTAAAATACTAAAGTCTGACATAATATAAAGATCAACGAAATAGGACAGAAAGCACAGCAGAAGTTCCTAGTTAGGCAATAATTTAATGTAGGACAAAGAAAATATGTCATAAATAAATGGACTTAAGTGGCACTTAAAGAATAGTTAGCTATAATAAAACCACTGTTGCCCTACCTCGTTGTTGTTGTTTAGCTGCTAAGTTGTATTCGACTCTTTTGCGACCCTATGGACTATAGCCCACCAGGCTTCTCTGTCCATGGGATTTTCTAGGCAAGAATACTGGAGTGGATTGCCATTTCCTTCTCCAGGGCATCTTCCCAACCCAGGGATTGAACCTATGTCTCCTGTATTGGCAGGCAGGTTCTTTACCACCACCAGAGAAACCCATGCCCTACATCATACCACTAAGCAAAATAACTACTAGAATGAATTATGTAGTTAAAATTTAATTGAAATGAACATACATGTACTACTATATAAGAGCTAAATTATCGCCAAGGACTTCTTTATAGTATAGGGAACTCTACCCCAATATTTTGTGATAATCTATGTGAGAAAAGAATCTAAAAATAATAAATACATGTATATGTATAACTGAATCCCTTTGCTGTACACTTGAAACTAACAAAACACTGTAAATCAACTATACTCCAATAAAAAAGCAAATAAGAGAGGAAAAGTTCAATAGATTTGAAACCATTAAATGTTTCTTCTACTTAGAAAGACACACAAATGAGATTAAAACACAAACTAGAAAAATTACAATATATGAAAGAAACAAATAATTTCTATAATTAAAAGCTCTTATAGAACAACAATAAAATTATCCAAACCTAACAAATAAAATCAGGAAATGTATGTCATCCAAAATGCATAGAAGGATAAACAATTAATAAACATATCAAGAATATTTATTATACTAGTAATAAAAAGATCAAAGTTATAAATTAAAAATACATTACTACCTCAAAATTTGTAATGCTTAAAAAAAGTTCCCAGAGTGCTAATGGAAGTGGGAAAAGGCATTCCTATGGCTTATGGGAATTTAAAATTTGAGGGTAGTAATTTGACCATATGTATATTAAAAACTTTAGTAATGTTGCATCATTTAAAAAATTAAAATTATGTTCTCAAAATCCACTTAAGGAACTAGACCATTCATGATATAGTCTAAATAGAGAATTTAAAAATGCATGTATTGTCTAATATACTAATTTAATAAGAAAATATATCATAATTTCTCTCTCTCTAGATTTTGGGAGTGTAGCTGATATTTTTGAAATGATATTACTTTAATCACCATAAAATGATTCAACCCTTGTGACTCTTCAATCTATTATTTATTCTCACTATAATGCAGGCACTTTACTGGCATAGTAATGGGGGATCTTTTCTGTAAGAGAATAAATTAAAGTATCCATTCCCCAGAATACTGGTATCCATTTTAGAATAGAGAAAATTCTGCAAGGAACTCTGAGGCCCAAAGAATTTCTCTTCTTCTCCCTCTCTGTAAGTCTGTCACTGTGAAGTTTAATCCTTTTGCTGACAGTCAGGCAATTTCAGTACTAACTTCTTAAAGCTGGACAGAGGCAGGGGATAGAATGCTTTCCTTTAGACCTATGTTCTTCATTATGTCAGTCTCTTTAGAGCTACTGCTTCAGGGGTGACCTTGAAAGGGAATGCCCTACAGAGACAGGCGTTGGGTCGTGTTCACTAGAAAATAGTCCTGCATGGCTCAGTGGAGGTGCAGCACCATCTGTCTATGGAATGAGTAGAGACGCCCGTCTGTACATAAACCTTCAAAAGAAGCTCCACCACTGCAGAAAACTGTCTCAAATTCAAGTGTTTCTCAAAAATACATAGGTTGCTCAATGAATGTCTGGTAAGTGAATAAATGGAAAATGAGTGAGGTACTGCAGTTTCCTTTCCCTGATGTCTATGTCAAAGCTGTTAATCCTCAGTTCCTTCAGCAACATTTGAGGGGATTTTTTTTTTTTAAGATGCAGTTTCCCAGATGCCACCTCCAGAGATATAACTGCATCTGATTTAGACAGAAATCTGCCAGGTCCTCCACAGAGAGTTGTCAAGGCTGTTCACTGGACAAAGGTACTCAGGCATGGAGAAAAGTGAAGTCTAAAGTTCAGCCTAGGCTTTGGAACAGGCTAAGTTTGCCCAGAAGAAGAATTTTTTTTTCTTATCATGCAAAGTTGTGCCTGATAACAAAATCATCAGGGCCCAGGGGTGCATCTTATCAGAGGTCATACCTTTTTCTATTCATAAAGGTTCAGCTCCTGGACTTGGAGTTATAGGTAGTATAGCTTCTTCAGAATTTTATTTAAATTTCCTCCAGCTTAAACCAACAAGCCATTATGGTTGATAACTGCAGAAAAATATCAACTGTTGCCAGAAAGGAGCTAATAAGCTCAGATTCGTCCCTACAGAATCTTGCTCCTATCTTTTCCCTGCTCTCATATCCAAGCTTACCCTCCACTTGCACTCTTGTCCCCACTCTCATGTACATCCCGTCCCCACCCTCTGCCCTCATTTCTATGACTACAGCTTCTATACAGCAACCAAGTTCAGAGTTTTTGATAACGTATCATATGCTACAGCTTGCAGGATAGTGGACAATCCTCTTCAGGTGACACATAGTTGAGTTTTGGAGGGTGTGGCTTCACTCTAGACATACACTTGTCACAACTGGGAATGCCAATGAGTCCAGGAAAGGTAATGGGTGAAGAATCAGCTACACTTGGCTTTCAAAAGATATTTCATCATCCGTAAAACTTAGATAATGCAATTCATTTCAGTACAACTAAATATAACACATTTTATGGTCTTCCATGTATTAGGAAATCTAGGTTTAATAATAGGGATAAGACATAGCCCTCACCACCAAGATCCACATAATCGAGAGAGAAAAAAAAAGGCAATATCAAAAGCTAGGATAAATATGAATATATGCCAAATATAAGATAGAAGGAAGAACATATCATCACAGAATACATCTGGAAGGAAGGGGAAAAGATAGTACAGAAAATTGTCATCTGAGTAATGTCAATGGAGGAAAGACGAGAAACAGGAAGTATTGTGGTGGATGTACACACTGGGGCTCTGGAGATTTCCAAAGCTCATCTTAATAAAAGTGAGGGAAAGAGAGTAAGGCAAAGAAAGTATCCTTTTCCACCAGTCATGAGCATGCCAAATGTTTCTTCAAAACAGTGGAACTTGAGCTAAAGGCTGTGACCACTGACCTCCAGACTAGACCTCTAAAGGGGATTCTACATGCATCCACACATAAGCTTGGAGATACCTGGTGTTTACCTGTATAATGTGGCGATTTGACTTTCTGTCCAAGGAAAAGGAGGTATATCACCTCCCCTCCAAGAGGGACTTCTTTTAAAAACATAGTCACTTTCTGGGATTTTGCTTGAAACCTTGTGAAAAAAGCCTCCCATGCTAAAAATGAGCAAAAGTAAAAACTGATGAGATCATTTCTGCGTTCAAGATGACCATATGTTGCTGGTGCTAAGTCAGGTCAGTCGTGTCCGACTGTGTGAGACCCCATAGACGGCAGCCCACCAGGCTTCCCCATCCCTGGGATTCTCCAGGCAAGTATAGTGGAGTGTGGATTGCCATTTCCTTCCCCAGTGCATGAAAGTGAAAAGTGAAAGTGAAGTTGCTCAGTCGTGTCCGACCCTTCGCAACCACATGGACAGTAGCCTACCAAGCTCCTCCCTCCATGGGATTTCCCAGGCAAGAGTACTGGAATAGGTTGCCATTGCCTTCTCTGGATGACCAATATGAGAAGTCTAAAAATAAAAATAAAAAAAAAATTAAAAAAAAAAGACAAAAAACCTACAAGTGAATAATTATAAAAAAATGTGAATCAGAGGAATGAAACATTATCCTAGAAAAAAATAAAATATTACCTCTGAATAAGTTTCATACAAGAAAGAGAAGAAAAACACTACAATATTACCTATTGAAACGACAAAGACTGACAATACCAGAATGTGACGCCATTAGAACTCTCCTCCATTATTAAGGGAGTAGAAAATGGTATAGCCACTTTGACAAAGGTCTCGTACTGTCTTATCATTTTAAACATATAAGCACCTTGTGACTCAGCAATTCCACTCCTACATCTTTAATCCAGAGAAATGAGAACATGTTTCTGCAAAAAGACTGGCACTAGATTCTTAGTGCAGTTTTACACATAATGCCAAAAAACTGGAAGCAACCCAAACATCTACGAATAGGTTAATATTAATAGACTAGTCACAGTCATAGTGTGGGAAACTACTCAGCAACAGAAAGGAATAAACTGGTAATGAACATAACTGGTGGATGAATATCACAAACTCCACTGAATCAAAGAAGATTTACAAAAATAGTACAAATGACATGGTTCAATTTGTATTAATTTTTCTAACAGACAAAACTAACTGGCGATTTAAAATATTGGGATAAAGTTTGTTTCTGGGATAGGAGAGTGACTCAGTTGGTAAAGAATCTGCCTGCAATGCAGGAGATGTGGGAGATGCAGGTTTGAACCATGGGTTGGGAAGATCTCCTGGAGAAGGAGATGGCAACCCACTCCAATATTCTTGCCTAGAGAATCCCATGGACTGAGGAGCCTGGTGGGCTACAGTCCACGGGGTTGCAATGAGTCAGACATGACTGAAGTGATTGGACCACTGGGATGGGTCACAAGCTGACAAAAAGTGTTAAGAGGAAATTTTTAGGATGGTGATAGATAGGGATTTGGGTTGCATGTATTAGTCAAAACTCAATGAAAGGTTTACTTAAGATTTTCTTATTTCATTAGATGTATGGTTAACATCACAAAAAGGAAACAAATGTCAAATACTGTTTACTTTTCTAATTAGTTCTATTCATGTTGAAGTGTTTAAGGGTAAAGTACTATATTAGCTCTCTATTACTCTGTAAAACATTATCCCAAAATGTAGTGCCTCAAAACAACAAATATTTTATTATATTATAGATTTTTTTATGGGTGAATAATTTGAGAGCTGCTTAGTTAGGTTGTTCTGACTCAGGATCTCTCAGGAAGCTACAATCAAGATAATATAAGAAGCTGTAGTCACCTAAAAGCTTGATAGATATTGGGGACTTCTACTGTGAGCTCACACTCATGGCTGTTGGCAGGAGGCTCAGCTGCTCATCATGCCAGTTGCTCTATAGGGCTTCTCATGATAAGATAGCTGACTTCACCTGTAGTGAACATCCCAAGAAAGATTGCAAAGAGGAAGACTTGGTGCCTTTTGTGATCTAGCCTTAGAAGTCATATCTTTTTGCCTTTTCATACTGTCCATGGGGTTCTCAAGGCAAGAATATTGAAGTGGTTTTCCATTCCCTTCTCCAGTGAACCATATTTTGTTAGAATTCTCCACCATGGCCCCTCCTTCTTGGGTGGCCCTACGCGCGGTGTGGCTTATAGTTTCATTGAGTTAAACAAGACCGTGGTCCAATGTGATCAGTTGGATTAGTTTTCTGTGACTCGTGGTTTTCATTCTGGTTATCCCTCTGAGGGATAAGTATAAGAGTCTCATGGAAGCTTCCTGATGGGAAAGACCGACTGGGTCTTGTTCTGATGGGCAGGGGCATGCTCAGTAAATCTTTAGCCCAATTTTCTATTGATGGGCAGGCCTGTGTTCCCTCCCTGTTGTTTGACCTGAGACCAAACTATGGTGGAGGTAGTGAAGATAATGGCAGCCTCCTTCAAAAGCTCCCTTGCACATTCTGCCGCACTCAGGGCCCCCGACCCTGCAGCAGGCCACCGCAGACCCATGCCTCCACCAGAAACTCCGGGACACTCAAAGGGCAAATCTGGGTCAGTCTCTTCTGGGGTCACTGCTTCTTTCTCCTGGGTCCTGGTGCACATAAAAGTCTGTTTCCCCAGTCCTGTGTAAGTTCTTTAACCAAATCCCACTGGCCTCCAAAGTCAAATTGTCTGGGAGTTCGCAGTCCCTTTGCCAGATCTGCAGGTTGGGAAATTTGTTGTGGATTCTAGAACTTCCTTAATAGTGTGATAATTTCTTTGGTATAATTCTTCTGCAGACAAATAGATTCAAGGGATTAGATCTGATAGACAGAGGGCCTATAGACACTGTACAGGAGGCAGTGATCAAGACCATCCCTGAGAAAAAGAAATGAAAAAAGGCAAAATGGTTGTCTGAGGAGGCCTTACAAATAGCTGAGAAAAGATAAGAAACTAAAGCAAAGGAGAAAAGGAAAGATATACCCATTTGAATGTAGAATTCCAAAGAATAGCACAAAGAGATTAGAAAGTCTTCCTCAGTGATCAATGCAAGGAAATAGAGGGAAACAACAGAATGGGGAAGACTAGAGATCTCTTCAAGAAAATTAGAGATGACAAGGGAACATCTCATGTAAAGACAGGCACAACAAAAGGACAGAAATGGTATGGACCTAAAAGAAGCAGAAGATATGAAGAAGAGGTGGCAAGATTACACAGAAGAACAGTACAAAAAAGATCTTCATGACCCAGATAACCACACTGGTGTGATCACCACCTAGAGCCAGACATCCTGGAACAAGAAGTCAAGTGAACCTTAGGAAGCATCACTATAAACAAAGCTAGTGGAGGTGATGGAAGTCCAGTTGAACTATTTCAAATCCTAAAAGATGATGCTGTAAAAGTGCTGCATGCAATATGCCAGCAAATTTGGAAAACTCAGCAGTGGCCATGGGACTGGAAAAGGTCAGTTTTCTTTCCAATCCCAAAGAAATGCAATGCCAAATAATGTTCAAACCCATGTACAATTGCACTCACCTCACACGCTAGCAAAGTAATGTTCAAAATTCTCCAAGCCAGGCTTCAACAGTACATGAACTGTGAGCTTCCAGATGTTCAAGATGGATTTAGAAAAAGCAGAGGAACCAGAGGTCAAATTGCCAACATCTGTTGGATCATAGAAAAAGCAAGAGAATTCCAGGAAAACATCTACTTCACCTTTATTGATTGTGCCAAAGCCTTTCACTGTGTAGATCACAGCAAACTATGGAAAATTCTTCAAGAGACAAGAATACAAGACCACCCTTACCTGCCTTCTGAGAAATCTGTATGTAGGTCAAGAAGCAGCAGTTAGAACTGGACATGAAACAACAGACTGGTTCCACAGTGGGAAAGGAGTAAGTCAAGGCTGTATGTTATCACCCTGCTTATTTAATTTATATGCAGAGTACATCATGCTAAATGTTGGGCTGGAGGAAGCACAAGCTGGAATCAACAATGGAAATAGAAATAACAATAACCTCAGATATGCAGATGGCACCACCCTTATGGCAGAAAGCAAAGAACTAAAGAGCCTCTTGGTGAAAGTGAAAGAGGAGAGGAAAAATGCTGGTTTAAAACTCAACATTCAAAAAACAAAGATCATGGCATCTGTTCCCATAACTTCATGGCAAATAGATCGGGAAACAATGGAAATAGTGACAGACTTTATTTGCTTGGGATCCAAAATCACTGCAGATGGTGACTGCAGCCATGAAATTAAAAGACACTTACTCCTTAGAAGAAAAGTTATGACCAACCTAGACAGCTTATTAAGAAGCAGAGACATTACTTTGCTAATAAAGGGCCATCTAGTCAAAATTATGGTTTTCCCAGTAGTCATGAATGGATATGAGAGTTGGACTACAAAGAAAGCTGAACACCGAAGAAATGATGCTTTTGAACTTTGGTTTTTGAGAAGACCTCTTGAGAGTCCCTTGGACTGCAATGAGATATAATGGACAGCAAGTTACTTGCTCTGTCTGTAGGTGACAAAGAGAGTGGCAAAATGGAAGCTGCTTTAGGACTGGGATTCCAGGGAAGATGGCAATGGCCTGTGTCATTAAAAACACATCTGAACACCAAATGGGAATAAGGACACGTCATTGGATACTGGTGCAGGTTAATGACAAACCCCTAAGTCAGAAGCAAACCCAAATTCACTCCCAGATCCAAGTACAACCCCAAGGAGAAAAGGGTTAGGAGTGATATTGGGGGAGAGACTAAGGAAGTATGGCTAATAATATAGGAACTCATCATTAGTGGTTAATGATTTTCTCTGAGCATTTGTGTCTTAAATACTTTTATGTGTTTCAAACTCTCAAAAGGAATAAGAAATATTTTGGATGATTGGCACTGAAAATAATTAATGTCAAGGACATGATCGAAAAACTTGTACAGAGAAGGAACTCTCCAAACTCTGAAATTCCTATCAGTGTTATTACAATCATAGTTCTTTTAAAAAATGTTATGTGACTTTTCCTCAAAGGATAAAATTCAAATGATTTTCTTAGGAATAAAACAGTTCATACATAAAACAAACAATGAAGTGCAACTCCCAGGTCTATATTTGACTCCAAGTGCCTATTATTTAAAAAAAAAAAAATCTGTAAAGTGAATCATCCCATATGATTAAACCATGTATTAATAGAGAGAAACAGAAGCTCAAAAGCACATGCACCCACACACAGACTCAGAGACTGAAATGGAAAGAAAACCAAGCCCAGAACTGCCAACAAATGGGGAGCGGCGGAGACGGGGCTAAAGATAGCACTTGGGATTTTGTGCTGTTACGTGTGCCCTTGTTCCCATGGCCTCTCCACAGAGTCCAAACAAGCAATCTCAGGGACAGACAGCAGGGGAAAAAAATTTTTTTAAAGGTTTGCAGACAGGGCAGTTCAGAACAATAGGCACAGGACACTTGTAGAGACTTGAACAGCCCCTCTAATTGTTAGGAATTTGAATGAAACATCATGAACGCAGGTTGAAGGCCACTGGAGGAGGGAGGAGGTGTCTCAGGCTACCTCTCAGTGGCCAAATCCACCTCCCAGAGGCCTGTCTCTCCTCAAGGGATTCAGGAATATTTGGTTATTGCAATTCAATGCACTTTTGGGAAAGTGTAAGCATCACAGAAAACACAAAATCCTTGAGTCTGTGCTACTTTTTTTGGATAGGTATTTACTTTTTAAATTTTTTCTTATAAAATATTTTACTTCTCTTTATGTTTTCACTTCTTTCTTGTCAAGGGACGTGCATTATCTCCTTTTGAGCAAGTAGTAGAAGCTCAGAGGTTATCCTTTCCCTACTGAACTTTCGATAAAGTGCAGAGCAAGATGGGGTGGGGGGGCGGGGGGAGAAGGTCAGCCTAGTACTGACCGAGGGCGGTGTGCCCACGCAGCGATGAGAAAATTCAATCTCCAGGAGAACAGAATTTGCTTTTCTGCTCATAATCCACAGTCCCGTGAGGATGGCATCACCCAGGTGTGGCAGGATTTATCGGAGTCCAGTGAGCATGTCCTTAGCACAACAGAGAAAAACAAATTCTTACAAATTAGATTAGTCTATGGAAACAGAAAGATGTGCACTATTTTAGAATCTCGTTGTTTTATTAAAGAGGAGATTCTTGTTATAACACAACGGTTAATTTGCACATTCTACCTTTCGTATGATAGAATTTCTTAAAGCAGGGCCTGCTTGTAGTTAGCAATGCAGCTGCTACAGGCAAATTCCACTTTCTTAAACCAAGACAAAAACAAGCTCTCCCAAGGCGATTTCCAGCTCTGAACTCCAGTGTCTGAGGACATATTAAGGCAGCTGTCTGTTCAGAAGACACGCAATAAAATATTCTATAAAGATACCCAGTTAAATTTCCAATTAAAATGATTTAGTGCCTTCATTTTTTAAGTTTTCCCAAGGTTTGCTGATGACTAAAATTATGTAATGAAGCTTTCAAGGTTTTAAATCTGCTAATTAATCTCTGCACCTTTACAATAACCCAGAGCAATAAAAGGCACAATGAAAAGGAGCAGATTAATGTCTGAGTGGATTAACCCTTAGGAGACTGGTCTTTTCCAGTCTTGTCAGATGAAGGTTTGGAGTGGGTCAGACTATTATTTGGCTCTGTGTGGAGGGAACAGTATCCTGAGCAGTATGCAGCGGTATCAGAACTGATTTTGCTTCTGTGGAAATTCCTACTGTGAAGCCTGCTGTGATTCAGGCAAGCAGAAGTAGGAGAGAAGGCAACAGCACCGTGGAGTCGTGGAAGGTAGAATTTTCAGAGGCAGAGTTCAGTAAAGGATTGAAATGATTCTGAAAAAGTTCAAGGGATGAAACTCACTAATGGAGAGTCCAGGAACCCCCAGTTTGTGTGATGAACCAAGGCAGATGGAAAGCCACTTAACCAGCCTAACAGGTCTGAGAAGCAGAGAGAGATGCTTCAGGGGAAAAGACCATTACCTGAGACATGAAGCTGAGTTGTACACAAAGGGGATATTTATTATGGATTAGAGTTAACAAGGGACTTGGGTATATTTGCTCAACTGTGTTCCTGTTGTTTACAATGGCTATTTACATTGGGTAGGTAACTCTGCCCATTATTTATCTACTCACTCAGCTTTGAGACCACCTTCTATGCTGCTCTGGGATGCTGAGGCTGGAGATTGCAATCTATATTTCTCAAATTTCCTTTCTACAAACTACTGGCTTCTGTTAGGGTCTGTTAATGAAAGCTACTGTTGTTTTTATTCAGTAACTTCTGATGCTTTGTGACTCTTTTCGACTTCACTATCTGCCTGAGTTTACTCAAACTTAAGTCCATTGAGTCAGTGATGCCATTCAACCATCTCATCCTCAGTTGAGCCCTTCTCCTCTGGCCCTCAGTCTTTCCAACATCAGGGTCTCTTCCAATGAGCTACTGACTGGAAGCTTCTGAATGGAGATTGAAAAGGGGAAGTAGAGGAGGAAGAATTCCTTTGCATTTCAGTTTCTGGCCACATCATGGAAGCAGCAGACACAAGCTTCCCTTGAAATAGTCCTGATAAGAGACAGAGCTAGGACTGAGATTTGGTTCTGCTTGACTGTAAACATTTTATGCTGTCTTTGATCCTACTTTGGCTCTCTGGTAGGAAAATTGGGAGAGAGTGACATCGGAAAACCCTAAGAAGGATCAAAAAAGTGTCTAGCAGGGCTTCGTGCCACAGAGGGGGTAAGAACTGGGAAGGTGAAAACTGAGGCCGGGGGACTTGAAAACTAGAAGGGTGACAGTGACCTGGGATCTTCATTCTGTGGTTTATAATCTTGGTTGCTAGTCAGAACCTGTAATTTGCTTCTCTCCAGTAGAATGTGGCAAAGGTGGAGAGATTTTGCAGATGTAATTAAGGCCTTAATCAGTAGGATCTGAGTTAATCAAGGAAGTTATTCTGAATGGGCCTGACCTAGTTAGGTGAGGCCTCTAAAAGAGAAAAAAGCATCAGAGAGACTGATGCTTGCTGGCCTGGAGAAAGAAGCAAAACTGCCACAGTGTGAACTGCTTGGGAAGAGGGATCACCTCTAGGAACTGAGGGTCTCAGTCCTACAACCTGAGGAAATGAAATTTTGCCAACAAACATATGAGCTTGGAAACCTCAGATGAGGGCTTCCCTGGTGGTCTACAGTGGTTAAGAATTCACCTTGCAATGGAAGGGACACTGGTTTAATCCCCGGTTGGGGAAGATCTCACATACCATGGAGCAACTAAACCTGAGTGCCACAACTGCTAAGCCAGCACTCTAGAACCCACGAGCCGCAACTCCTGAGCCCACTCCAGGTAAATACTGAAGAATAGAGCCTGCCCTCTGCAACAAGAAGCCACCACAGTGAAAAGCCAGGGCACTGCAACAAAAAGTAGGCCCTGCTTGCCACAACTAGAGAAAGCCCTAATGCAGTGGCAAAGACACAGTACAGTGAAAAAATAAATAAATAAATCTTTAAAAAAAACCTCAGATGAGACAACAGCTCTGGCCAATACCTTGATTTCAGCCTGATGAAACCCTGTGCAAAAGACCCAGCTAACTCTTGCCCCAAATTCCTGACCTGTGGAAACTAAGAGAACAAATGCATGTGGTTTTAAATCCCAAAGTCTGTGGTAATTCGTTATGCAGTGATAGAACAGTAACACAGGAACAGAAGCCAGACTTCAGGCAAACACCCACTCACCCACACGGTTCTTCCAGTCACTGGCAGAACAGAATCCTGATACCAAACAGATCCATCATTTGCAATTGCGCTGTCAATGCCCACCTGCCTAAAACAGCCTACCACGAAAACCCAGCCAGCCGACAGGATCCCATTAGATAGCAGTCTTACCGCAGATCATGCCTGGATTCATATGCCCTTTTGGAAGTTTGTGTTGAATTTCTGGCTCAACTCTCTGAGTACCAGTCCCAGGTTCTTATTACAGTATCTTAAGAGAAAAAAAAAAAAAAAAGCAGTGTTGTCTGAATATCTTTATTTCTGTTGTGCTGTTATTTCACTATAAACAAAAGAAAGGCTAAGGGAGTTTTTAAATTCAATTATGGTATAAAGACTCTCACTAAACAAGAGCAAAATAAAACCTGTGAAAAGAGAGGCAGCAATAGCAATATGGAAACAAAAGGTCACCATTATGCTTCTGAGATTTGAGCAATTGAAATGGAAATGAATGTTGTTCCTGAAGCTTTTCTAGGTGAGTGGTGGTTTTGCTTTCCCTACCAGGCAGTGCTTGCCCATGCTAGACATGATGACAAAAGCGTCCATAACAAATTCACAAAGGGATACACAGCTCCCTCTGTAATAAACAAGCTGAAATAGAAACTGGTAGCAGCATCCCATACAGCGGAGCCGGAACTCCTTAAGAAAGCAAACTGAATAACCTTGTCACATCCATTCTCCACACTTTTCCTTTGGCAAATGTTCCAGGTCCCCGTGAAGCCTCATTTCCCCATCTATTGCCAAAGGCTACCATTTCATATCACACATCAAAGCGTGAGAAATGTCAAGGTAATGAAAACTGACACCGTGGTAAAGAGAAGGTGAGCCACAGCCACTGTGAGGAAAGCTGGGCCAAGGTCTTCTCAGAGAGCACTGCTCCAGGCTCTTCTGAGCTGAGCCTGCCCGAGAGCTGGACTCGACAACACAACTGTGCCTCCTGAATAAGAGCCACAAAATGCAAGCTTGGGATTCACAATTAATTCAATAGCAAGACAGCCAAAGCGACTTCGATATTCCAAACCGAGATCACTCTTGACCTTGAAAGATTTATATGCCTCTGAAATGTCCCTGGTTTACCTTAATAAACTGACTATTGAGCTTTTATCCATGCATCTGGCCAAATGTATTTAAATCTTTCTCAAAAAAAATTATATGTTAAATCAGGAATTTGGCTTATGAGCCACCTCTTGCAGTAATGGATCCGTATAATTAAAGTCTTGGAGAATCTGAAGGCTTTGGTTCTCGTACAGATCAAACATTGATGTGCACTGGGTCTTTGGCCAAGTTACGGAATTTCTTTCTTCAGTTTTCAATTTCAAAGAGTGAACTCTGTTTCAGACCTTGAACTTATTTCCAGCCCAACTGCCAGGGATTCTCTTTTGCAAAGAGAAGTTTTGGCACTGAGTTCCAAAATGACACCAGGGCTAGTGATGTAATCGAGGTAATCAGAGATGGTCATTTGGAATTTACTGATTTCAGCAGTGAATTCACACAGTGTTACAAAGCCTTCCAACACTGCACAGGCATTCAAAGCCATTGATTGGATACTTATGTTTGCTTAGAGGCAAAATAACTCTGAGAGAATGATAATTTGGGTTCTAAAAAGGTTAGTATTTTTATCTAGAGTGAGAAATGCCTCTTGATGGAACATTTAGAGGTTACAGCTGGATAAAATAGCATGCAGTAACACAAATGAAGATATTAAATGAAGCTACTAAGGAGTTTGTGGGTTTTAAGAGGATCTTCTGCCATCCTTTTCACTAGTCTTCTCTTACAATATGTTATTTGGTACTCTATTTGAATGATAAATAATACCAGACTCCCTGTTTTGATGCATTCCCTTGTCCTGAGCTGGGTTAAGTTGAGATCCGCATCCCTATATCCCCATTACTAGACAGAACACTGAGAACGCTCCACCTTTGCTATTCCAGTTCACCATTCCTATGCATAATCTATGATATCAGTACTACCATGCAAAGTTCACCACATCCCTTCCAATTCTGAATTAGTCCCTTTCACCAAACACAAAGTTCCTTTTTTTTTTTAATTAAGATTTTAGAGCATTTTTACAGTTATAGCAAAATCGAGGGGAAAGTATAGAGCTTTCCGTATACTCTCTGCCTACACACATGCACAGCCTCCGTCATTATCAACATCTACCACCAGAAAAGTACATTTGTTACAACTGATGAACCTACATTGATATATCAGAAAAACCGTAAGTCCATAGTTTACAGTTTACCTTACGGTTTATTCTTGGTTTTGTGTATTCTATGGGTTTGGACAAATATGTGAGATAAATCTGTCATAAAGATCTCACACAGAGTATTTTAGGGCTTCTCTGATACAGGAGACATAAGAATCAAGGGTTCAGTCCCAGGGATGGAAAGACCCCTGGAGGAAGCAACGGCAACCCACTCCAGTACTCTTGCCTGGAGAATCCCATGGACAGAGGAGCCTGGTGGGCTATAGTATATAGGGGCACAAGAAGTCAGACACGACTGAAGGGACTTAGCATGCAGCTTGTGGCTCAGAAAGTAAGGAATCCGCCTGCAATGCAAGCAGTCTGTGTTCAGTCCCTGGGTTGAGAAGATCCCCTGGAGAACAGAATGGCAACCCACTCCAGTATTCTTGCCTAGAGAATCCCATGGACAAAGGAGCCTGGCAGGCTACAGTCCATGAGGTCACAAAGAGTCAGACACAACTGAGCGACTAAGCAAAAGCACAGAGCATTTTCCCTGTCCTAAAAATCCTCTGTCCTTTGATTACTCATCTCTCTGATAACCTCTGGCAACCACTTATTGTTTTCTATTTGCACAATTTTGTCTTTCTCAGAATGCCATATAGTGGGACTCATACAGTGTGTGGTCTTTTCATATTGGCTTCTTTCACTTAGTAATATGCATTTAATGATTTCCCTATGTCCTTTCAGGACTAGATAGCTCTTTTCAGTGTTGAATAAATTTCCATTGCCTGGATGTACGATGGTGAGCTTATCTGTTCACCGACTTAAGAATATCTTGGCTGTGTCCAAATTTTCTCAATTATAAACAAAGTGTCTATAAACACCCATGTGCAGATTTTTGTGTGGACAAAACTTAAGTTTTGTAGTTGAGCTATTTCAAATCCTAAAAGATGATGCGCTGAAAGTGCTGCACTCAATATGCCAGAAAGTTTGGAAAACTCAGCAGTATCACAGGACTGGAAAAGGTCAGTTTTCATTCCAGTCCCAAAGAAAGGAAATGCCAAAGAATGCTCAAACTACCTCACAATTGCACTCATCTCACACACTAGTAAAGTAATGCTCAAAATTTTCCAAGCCATACTTCAGCAATACATGAACTTCCAGGTGTTCAAGCTGGTTTTAGAAAAGGCAGAGGAACCAGAGATCAAATTGCCAACATATGCTGGATCATCAAAAAAGCAAGAGAGTTCCAGAAAAACATCTGCTTTTGCTTTATTGACTATGCCAAAGCCTTTGACTGTGTGGATCAAAGCAAACTATGGAAAATTCTGAAAGAGATGGGAATACCAGACCACCTGACCTGCCTCTTGAGAAACCTGTATGCAGGTCAGGAAGCAACAGTTAGAACTGGACATGAAACAACAGACTGGTTCCAAATAGGAAAAGGAGTACATCAAGGTTGTATGTTGTCACCCTGCTTATTTAACTTATGTGCAGAGTACATCATGAGAAACGCTGGGCTGGAGGAAGCACAAGCTGAAATCAAGATTGCTGAAATCAATAACCTCAGATATGCAGATGACACCACCCTTATGGCAGAAAGTGAAGAGGAACTAAAAAGCCTCTTGATGAAAGTGAAAGAGGAGAGTGAAAAAGTTGGCTTAAAGCTCAACATTCAGAAAACAAAGATCGTGGCATCTGGTCCCATCACCTCATAGGAAATAGATGGGGAGACAGTGGAAACAGTGTCATACTTTATTTGGGGGGGCTCCAAAATGACTGCAGATGGTGATTGCAGCCATGAAATTAAAAGATGTTTGCTCCTTGGAAGGAAAGTTATGACCAACCTAGATAGCATATTAAAAAGCAGAGATATTCCTTGGCCAACAAAGGTCTGCCTAGTCAAGGCTATGGTTTTTCCGGTGGTCATGTATGGATGTGAGAGTTGGACTGTGAAGAAAGCTGAGTGCTGAAAAATTGATGCTTTTAAACTGTGGTGTTGGAGAAGACTCTTGAGAGTCCCTTGGACTGTAAGGAGATCCAACCAGTCCATCCTAAAGGAGATAAGTTCTGGGTGTTCATTGGAAGGACTGATGCTGAAGCTGAAACTCCAATACTTTGGCCATCTCATGAGAAGAGTTGACTCACTGGAAAAGACCCTGATGCTTGGAGGGATTGGGGGCAGGAGGAGAAGGGGATGACAGAGGATGAGATGGTTGGATGGCATCACCGACTCGATGGACAGGAGTTTGAGTAAATTCTGCAAGTTGGTGATGGACAGGGAGGCCTGGTGTGCTGAGATTCATGGGGTTGCAAAGAGTCGGACACAACTGAGCGACTGAACTGAACTGAACTGAAATTTTCTAGTCCTTTGTGTAAATACCAAGGAACACAAGTGCTGGATCATATGGTAAGGGTTTGTTCTTTTTTATGAGAAACCATCAAATTGTTCTCCAAAGTGACTGCACTATTTTTCATTCTTACCAGCAATAAATGAGATTTCCTGCTGTCCCAATTCCTTGTCAGCTTTTGGAGCAGTTAATATTCTGGATTCTGGCCACTCTCATAGATGTAAATGTGTGTGTGCTAAGTCCCTTCAGTTGTGTCCAACTGTTTGTGACTCCATAGACTGTAGCCTGACAGGCTTGTCTGTCCATGGGGATTCTCCAGGCAAGAACACTGGAGTGGATTGCCATGATTTCCTGCAGGGCATCTTCCTGACCCAGGGATCGAACCCATGTCTCTCATGTCTCCTACATTGGCAGGTGGGTTCTTTACCACTAGTGCCACCTGAGAAGCCTAGTAGATGCATAGTGATATCTGGTTTGTTTACTTTTTTTAATTTTAGTTTACCTGCTGTCATATAATGTTGATATCTCTTCACATGCTTATTTGCCACATTTGTAATCTTATTTGATGAGATGTATGTATGTTAAGGTATTGGATTCATTTTTAATTGGATTTTTCAAATTTTTTTATTGTTGAATTTTAAATGTTATTTGTCTGTTTGTGATAACAGAGCTATATCAGATGCATCCTTTGCAAATATTTCTCTTTGTGGCTTGTGTCTTCATTCTCATGACATCGGTATTCACAGATAATTGATGGTTTTAAGTTCATGAGGACCAGCTTATCGATTACTTCTTTCATGGGTCACGTCTTTAGTGTCATATCTAAAAAGTCATCACCAAAAATAAATTTATGTAAATTTTCTTCAATTCTAAGAGTTTTATAGTTTTGCATTTACATTTAGGTTGATGATCTATTTTGAGTTAACCTTTGAATTTTTGTGAAGGATGTAAGGTCTGTGTTTAGATTTTATTTGGGCGGGGGGCATGTGGATGTCCAGTTATTTGAGCACAATGTTTTGAAAAGACTATCTTTGCTTCATTGCATTGACTTTTTTGCTTTGTCAAAAATCATATATATATATATATATATATATATATATATATATATACACATATACATATGGGTTTATTTCTGGGGTTCTCTATCTGTTCCATTGATTATTTTCTTTATTCTTTGGCTAATGTCAGACTTTCTTGAATACTGTAGCTTCATCATGAATCTTAAAGTTAGATAGGTCAGTCCTCCAACTTTGTTCTTCTTCGGTATTGTGTGTGCTATTCTGGGTCTTTTGCCTTTCCATCTAAACTTTATAATCAGTTTGTCAATAGCCATAAAATAAAGTGCTGGGATTTTGATTGGGATTACAATCAATGTATAGATCAAGTTTTGAAAAACTGATATCTCAAAAACATAGAATGTTCCTACCCATAAATACAAAATAGCTCTCCATGTATTTAGTTCTCATTTGAGTTCATTCATCAGTTTCATAATTTTTCTCAAATGGTATATACATTTTGTTAGGTTTATAGCTAAACATTTCATTTTTTGTATGTTAATGTAAATGGTGTTGTGTGTTCAATTTCAAATTCCATTTGATCATTACTGTTATTTGGAAAATAACATTTGTTTTGTATATTTACCTAATGTCTTATACTTTGCAATCATTACTCATTAGTTCCAAGACTTTTTTGATTGATTCTTTTGGATTTTTTGACAGAGATCATCACATCCACTGAGAATAAACAGTTTCATTTCTTTCTTCCCAATCGGTATACCATTTATTTCCTCTTCTTTTATTAAATTAGCTAATACTTCTAGTACTAATGTTGAAAAGAGGAGGCTAGAGAGGGCACTATGAACTTCTAAGGTGTTCTGCCATAACTTACTGCTCTGATCCATCTGGCCTATGAATGCACTCACTTCTTGGGTTCTCAAGTATTCCATTTGCCTTTGCTGGTATTGTTCTTTCTCAGGGCCACCACACCACTGCTGAATGGCCATCTCTCCCTGTCAGCAATTCTGCTGCTGCCAAAGGACTGCTGTGTATCTTTTACTATATCAGTTCACTGTTTGTTCTGTTACCTCTTGACTTACTAAACTCCCTTGGTCTCATCCACATAACATGGGATTTCTGGTAGCTTTCATTCAGCACTGGACAGAAAAAATACTTATCCTAAATATATATATATATATATATATATATATATTTAATGAGACCCAAGTAGGTAGTCTCAGATGCTCACATAAATGGTGGAAAAGTACGTTTGAAGATATAGAGCGAGAAAAATAATACTAGGGAGTGTTTTCATAAGGTATATATAGGAATGAACACTATCAAAGTAAAATTTGTAAAGAGTGGAGGCCAAAAATTGAAGAAAAGAAAAGAGATGCCTGAGTCCAAAGCAAGCCAGAGGTTACATAAGCTGTTAATGACTACTTTGTCTAAAATTCCCCACTAGCAACTGTTTTATTAATTTTTTCCAATTCATGAACACACAATGTCTTTTCATTTATGAGTGTCTTCTTTAGTTGCTTCCAGCAAGGTTTTGTACTTTGTAGTGTGCAAGTCATTTTCCTTTTTAGTTAGGTTTTTCCTGAGTATTTTATTTCTTTTTTTTTTAATGTATTCATTTGGTGCTATTGTAATTGAAACTGTTTTATTTCCTTGTTATTTTGGATTGTTCATTATTAACATACAGGAACAACTGATTTTTTGGGGGAGGACGACTGATTTTTTTTTATGTTGATTTTTTCATCAGGTAACAACCATGGTGTAGTTACTCACCTAGAGCTGGACATCCTAGAGTGTGAAGTCAAGTGGGCCTTAAGAAGCATTACTATGAACAAAGCTAGTGGAGGTGACTGAATTCCAGCTGAGCTATTTAAAATCCTAAAAGATGACGCTGTTAAAGTGCTGCAGTCAATGCATTAGCAAATTTGGAAGACTCAGCAGTGGTCATAGGACTGGAAAAGATCAGTTTTCACTCCAATCCCAAAGAAACACAATGTCAAAGAATGTTCAAGCTACCATACAATTGCACTCATTTCACATGCTAGCAAAGTAATGCTCAAAATCTTTCAAGTTAGGCTTCAGCAGTACATGAACTGAGAATGTCCAGGTGTACAAGATAGGCTTCAAAGAGGCAGAGGAAACAGATCAAATTGCCAAAACTGGTTGGATCATGGAGAAAACATGGGTTTCCAGAAAAACTGCTGCTTCTGCTTCATTGACTACACTAAAGTCTTTGACTGTGTGGATCACAAAAAACAATGGAAAATTCTTAAAGAGAATTATTCTGTTTCCTGAGTAACCTGAATGCATGTCAGGAAGCAACAGTTGGAACTGGACATTGAACAATGGACTGATTCCAAATTGGGAAAGGAGTACGTCAAGGCTGTATATTGTCACCCTGCTCATTTAAATTATATGCAGAGTACATCATGTGAAATGCTAGGCTGGATGGATCACAAGCTGCAATCAAGATTGCCATGAGAAATATCAACAACCTCAGATATGGAGATGACACCATTTTAATGGCAGAAAGTGAAGAGGAACTAAAGATCCTCTTGATGAGAGTGAAAGAGGAGAGGGAAAAGTTCAACAGTTAAAAAACTAAGATCATGGCATTTGGTCCCATCCCTTCATGGCAAAAAGAAGGGGAGAAAGTGGAAGCAGTGACAGATTTTATTTTCTTGGACTCCAAAATCACTGCAAATGGTGACTGAAGCCATGAAATTCAAATGCTTGCTCCTTGGAAGGAAAGCTATGGCAAAGCTAGACAGCGTATTAAAAAGCAGAGACATCACTGTGTTTACAAAGGTCCATATAGTCAAAGCTATGGTTTATCCAGTAGTCACATATGGATGTGAGAAATGGTCCATAAAGAAGGCTGAGCACGGAAGAACTAATGCTTTCAAATTGTGGTGCTAGAGAAGACTTTTGAGTCTTTTGGACTGCAAGGAGATCAAACCAGTCAATCCTAAATGAAATCAACTTTGAATATTCATTAGAATGACTGTTACTGAAGTTGAAACTCGAATACTTTGACCACCTTATAAAAAAAGCCGACTCACTGGAAAAGACCCTGATGCTGGGAAAGATTGAAGGCAAAAGGAGAGGGGATGGCAAAGATGAAAATTTAGATAGCATCATCGACTCAATGCACATAAATTAGAGTAAGCTCTGGGGGACAGTGGAGGACAGAGGAGCCTGGCATGCTGCAGTCCATGGGGTTGCAAAGAGTCGGACAAGACGGCAATTGAACAACAACAATGATATTAAATCCATTTATTTTTCATGATTTCTATTTAATAACAGTTTTATGTAAAGTAATTAGACTTTTTACACATAAGATCAAGTCTTCTGTGAACAGAGATAATTTTACTTCCTCCTTTCCCATTTTTATGCCTTTTATTTCTTTTTCTTTTCTAATTGCTCTAACTAAGACTTCTATTACTATATGGAATAGAGGTACCAAAACCTAGCATCTTTGCATTGCATCTAATATTAGAGGAAAAGCTTTCAGTTTTTCACCATTGAGTATGACATTAGCTCCTAGTTTTCTTTACAGTGTTTTATTATGTTGGGATACTTTCATTCTATTTCTAATTTTTTGAGAATTTTTATCATGAAAGTATGGTGAATTTTGCCAATTTATTTTTTACATCATTTGAGATGATCATTAAGTTTTTTTTTTCCTGCATCTTTTTTTCTTTAATTTAGTATTCATATTATACTGATTTTTGTATATTGAACCATATTTGCACTTCAGAATACATCCCACTTAGCCGTGATGTGTAATCCTCTTAATATGCTATTGAACTCAGCTTGCTAGTATTTTGTTGAAGATCTTGGCATCAGTATCCATGAGATATATTGGTCTGCAGTTTCCTCTTCTTAGAGTGTCTCAGTCTCATATTGGTATCACAGTACTAAGAGTCTAATAGAGTAAGTTAGGAAATGTTTCCTCATCTTCTGTCCCTGGGAAAA
The DNA here is from genome assembly GCF_023699985.2 of Odocoileus virginianus. Taxonomy (NCBI): domain Eukaryota; kingdom Metazoa; phylum Chordata; class Mammalia; order Artiodactyla; family Cervidae; genus Odocoileus; species Odocoileus virginianus. The sequence goes on along the minus strand of NC_069675.1, from coordinate 53,980,238 downwards.
AGAGAAAGATTGATGCAATTCTTCTTTAAGTATTCAGTAGGATTCACCAGTGAAGCCATTTCTTTGTTGGGAGGCTTTTTTTGATTACTGATTCCATATCCTTGCTACTTATAATCAGATTTTCTGTTTCTTCATATTCAGTCTCAGTAGATTGTATTTTTCTAGAAATGTGTCCATCTCTTCTAGGTTGTCCAATTTGTTGGTGTACAATTGTTTATAGTACTCTCTTACAATGTTTTTTTAATTCTAGAAAATTTATAGTAATGTCTTTTTTTTTTAATTTTAGTTGCTTGAGACTTTCCTCTGTTTTCTAGTCATTCTAGCTAGAATATTTGATGATATTGTTGATCTTTTCAAAGAACCACTCTTGGTTTCTTTGATTTTCGCTATTACTTTTCTATTCTTTATTTATCTCGGCTCTAGTCTTTATTATTTCTAAAATATGTTTATTTTACTGTATGAAATTATATCTCAATAAAGTATACTTTAAAGTAGAAAAAAATCACCATATCCCAATTCACTAACTGTATCTAGCTCAGGTCCAGTACAATACTTACTCTGAGTAAGTGAGCAAGTGGCTTGTGTTTAGTAACAAGATTTTGTCCTTCTGTTCTCAATGGCCAAAGCATTTTCAAGTGTCCTTTGCCCCACTGGTTGATATAACTGTCATTGTTTTATATTATGCAGCTGTTAAACGGCATCTATTTTTCTAGATGCTTTATGAACATTACTTTTTCAGCCCACTTTGAAGAAAATGTTATTCTCACTTTGCTCACAGGCAAGAAAAAAAAAATAGATTTGAGAAAATACACAAGCTCAAAAATTAATGTATGACAGAATTAAATGTACTTTTGTCTTCTCATTTCCATTCTACCTTTACTGACTTTGTTCATTCAGGAAATAACACGTCTAGTTATGTGACTCAGTCTCTTTCAAGCGAAAGAGAAAGGAAGAAATAACTATTAGTGATACAGAATTAGATAGGATACCTGGAAATGTGGTATGGCATACAAATGTCATCTCAACAGCAGGTCACCTTTGTCCATTATCAACCCAGGTCGGGAGCTGGGAAAACTTTCAGGCTCACTCAGCATATTAAACTGAGCCCAAATGGCCCATTTTCTTTGTTTGCCAAGCAAACGCATTTCCTCAGAATTGTTTCAGCTGGACATGATGATGACTACTATTCAACATGCAGTTCCTTTTAGAAACTCTAGCTCTACGCCATATGTGGCTGGACTCTCTAATCTCTGACCACTTGTGGCTGCCTCCACAATCTAAATTACCCTGGCCTTGATATCCCAGAATTCACCTTATGCACAGAACACATTGCTTAAATTACAGCAACTAGAGCCTTGGGAAAACTGATAGTTGCTTCATTTCTCCCAAGGACTCACATGGCGTCAACAGTCAAGGCTAGTCAGACCAGTCCACTAGTGGTTAGTTCATTGCTTCCAGAAACCCGGCAGCAAGGATCCCTGTTCTATGAAATTCCGAACACACAGAACTAAAAAACATTGACTCTAAAAGAGTAGTATTCATGTTCTCTTGAGAGATGTGTTTATTTTTTTAAACTTCAACTGACTACTGAAATATTTAATATTTCATTAGTCCAACAAAATATTTAGTAAATATTTATTGCCAAACTGGAAGAAAATATTTTTAATAGATAAAGAGATACCTGGTTCTTAAAAGCAATAAATGATATGTTCCTGGCAATGAATACCAACCATAAATAAAACATTTGTTCGGGGAATTAAGCACTTTGAGTTGCAGTGTTCAGAGTGAGAGGATTTGAGTATAAAAAGAGGATGGGTGCAAGCATCCCATGAAAGGCAGAGGGATATTTGCAGAGACAAAGGATGAGTCAATTTGGCCATGGATTCTCTACTCATCTTTCTTATGCTTTCCTCCCTGCTCAGCATTTAACAACTTCTAAACACCAACTCTTGCTTCTCTTTGTAGGTACTGGACACAAATCCACCACCACCTACTAGTAAGTGACCTTGGACAAGTCATTTAACCCCTCAGCTTTGGGTGATGAATTTATAAATTGAGGATAACATCAGCTAGCAGCTTGTTCTGGGGATTAAAGGACTGGATGTGTACAAAAGAAACAAGTAAAGCATGTGGAACATAGAAGCCAGCCCAGAAACAAAACAAACCAAAAAAAAAAAAAAATATATGTCCTTTCCTTTTGCCTTTTCACCTACGTCCAAAGCATTGTAAATGTTAAGGGCAAAAGAGCAGCTGAGTGGGAGGAAGATCACATAACCTACAGTGCGGTCCAAGGTGAATAATCAAGTTTGCCTCAGTTGCTTTCTCTGTGAAACAAGGGCATTGACCATGAACTCTAAGGTTCCTTCCAACTCAGCGATTCATGACTTTGGTTTGCTGAGCAAAACCCAGGGGAGGTCTTATCAAAAGCAAGAAGACGGGCTGCACTGCCAGAAGCCTTCTGCTTCCCCATCAGCTTTCACTACCTAGAGAGAGTTTGGAGCTTACACATTTCTGACTGGGATGGCTCTGACTCGGGTGTCAGATTGTGGTCTCAGACAGGACTTTCTAAAATTGACCCTGGGAAAGGCCCAGGGCACCAGCGTTCCCAGAGGACACAGGAGCCAGCAGGCTCCATCCTGCCTCAGAGCCAAGGACTCTGCTGGTAGGCGCTTCACCAGCCCTCCGCAGCTGTGTAGAGAAAAGAACATGGTCGCCGGATTTGCAGCCTTCACAGAGCAAAGAAACCTTTTCCTGCTACTTGTTTGCAGCCTGAGTGGGGGCTTTTCCTGAAAGTGGAAGCTCGCCTCACAGTTGGGGCCACACTGCCACCTGCTGGCTCTTTGCTTCTTTTATATCAAGGAACATGATGGAGACTTTCCCAGACAGCCTATTCAGATGAACCTGAAAGCATCAATAGACACTAATCTATTAACCCTGAATGTATAATGAAATCTTGAGAGCTTCATCGAGTGAAAAATTCAACATTATTCCTCTGTGGATATTCAAGCTTACACACTTGTGTAATACTAATAAATTATTAGTATTAGTATTAGTATTAGTATTTATTAATACTAATAAAATTAGTAGCCAAGGACGTGTAAGAATTCCTTCAACAACAATCTCAATTCATTTGTGTTTACGAGGCATCTTTTAACACAGAGGAGTATTTTCAGCACTTTATGCCATGTGATACTGGTGAAAGAGCTTTCTTTTTATTTGGAATTTATTTATACTTACAAATACAACAAGAGACAATAAAATGTTATTCTTGTTAAACACTTCTGGCATTTGGTACTATCAGTAATTCAGATTTGCCCTCATTAATTTACACCATTAGGCTCTGTGATTAATCTTCTACTATTGGAATAGTGCAGAGGTTAAAAGTTAATACACATATAAATGGAACAAGCTCTGTAATTTTATCAGGAAAGTGGTTTGAGGCTAAGAGTTCAGGAGCATTTTATTTGAAATGGCTTTTGTGTTTCTCTACCACAGACAATGTTGTTTGAGCCTGGGACCTTTAATTGGTTCTATGCCCTCTGCCCAGTTACTCAGCATGTGTGTCTACCCTACTGAATAACATTTCATAGTGGTCATATTCTCTTTTCACTTTGAAATTTGGCCCATGATATTAATATAAATATTTAGATTTTATATAGGCAAATTATTTAGTTCCATACTGCCTTGAATTTCTCCATTTTGAAGCTAGATTTTGGCTTTTCATTTTCATAACCAATGGGTCCATTAAAGTATTATGTTTGGCTCTATTTTTTGCTCTATCTTTTGTGTAACAAGAAGAAAAAAGGGACTTCTTGACATTTCCAGCCAACAAGCCTTTTAAAAATATTGATGTCCAGTCTCAGATCTCCCCACTTCATAAGCCTAATGGTGCAAGAAGTGAATGTACCCACCGTAACTCACCCTGCCCTGGGAGTGCCCTTCTCCCCCTTTCAAAATACAATATTCTCCAAAGTAACTGAGACATAAAGATGGGAGATTGATAGATGTTCTTGGGACATGTGAAGAGGAGACCAGTGGTGCTGAGACCTCACTCCCTCCACAGTGGAGCCTCCTCTGAGTGTCCTAGTGAGAGGGGGATACGCTCAGAGGAGGTCAGCCCCCTCACCAGGCTCATTTCCTTGCACTGCCTTGTACCCATCTCCTCTGAGTTATCAGACCAGGCTGCATGCTCTGTAGTGTGAGAGGCCATAGAGTGGAAGAAACGAAGCCCCAGATTTTGAAGAACTGCACACTGGTAGGGTAGGCACTCCTTTCGGCTTCCCTGATAGCTCAGTTGATAAAGAAGCAGGCTTCAATGCAGGAGACCCCGGTTTGATTCATAGGTTGGGAAGGTCTGCTGGAGAAGGGAAAGGCTATCCATTCCAATGTTCTGGCCTGGAGAATTTCATGGACTGTATAGTCCATGAGGTCGCAAAGAGTCAGACACGACTGACTGGCTTTCACTTTCACTTGCAGGTACTCCTTTCTGCCAACTACAGTCTCCACAGTCCTGGAGAAGTCAGTTAGCCCTTGTGTAAAAGAGGAATAATGGTACCCACCTTGTACAGTTGTCTGAGGCACAAAGATAACATAAGAACACATCCCATCTATGGGACACGTGTGTGCTAAGCACTGCGCTAAAATACTTGCACAAACTAGTTTAACCAATGCTCACAACAACCGCTTTATTATCATCATCACCATCAGAGATAAGAAACGAAGACAGAGGACAAGCTAAATCATTTCTCCAAGATCAAGAAGCACAGATACAGGTAAAGTCTTCACAAGGAAGCAGATATGACCCCAGAGGTAGAGCTCACTTTGTAACATGAAGGCCTCACCCAGGGAGTGCCTGGCAAATAGGAAATGAGAAGGAAATGATGATCATAATGCTAGCCAGGCACAGAGACTGCATGTCAGAGATCGCTTCCCATCACTCTTGATGTTGTGTTCTGTACAGAGTAGCCTTCAGGGACTATGAGTGCCTTGCTTTGATAGATATTCCAAAATACATACACACAAACATAAGCACTTAACCCAAGAGTTTGCTAGGTTGACTATTACAAAGTGCCACAAACTGGGTGGCTGAAAACAACAGGAATTTATTGTTTCACAGCTCTGAAGCTTCAAAGTCTAAGATCATGGTGTTGAAAGAGCCATGTGCTCTCTGAAGCTTAGTGGTTTGTAGGCAATCTATGGCTTTCCTAGGCTCTATGGAGCATCACTCCAATGGTCCATCTTGGTCTTTTCCTTGTTTCTATCTCCACATGGCCGTCTTCCTGTAAGGACATCACCTCTATTGGATTCACGATCCATTCTACTCCAGCACGTATGTGCTCAGTTACTCAGTCATGTGTGACTGTTTCTGACCCCCCTGGACTGTAACCTATCTTCTGTCCATGGGATTCTCCTGGCCAGAATACTGGAGTGGGTTGGCATTGCCTTCTCCAGGGCATCCTCCAGACCCAGGGATTGAACTCACATCTCCTGCATTGGCAGGCGGATTCTTTATCACCGAACCACCTGGGAAGCCCCCACTTCAGTATGACCTCATATTAACTAGCTAATTACCCCTGCAATGACCTTATCTCCAAATAAGTTTCTATTCTCAGGTACTGGGGGTTAGGACTTTAACATTTGCGTGTGTGCCTGCTAAGTCACTTGAGTTGTGTCCGACTCTCTGTGCACCTATGGACTGGAGCCCTTCAGGCCCCTCTGTCCCTGGGATTCTCCAGGAGAGAGTACTGGAGTGGGATGCCATGCCCTTCTCCAGGGGCTCTTCCTGACCCAGGGACTGAGCCCACGTCTCTTACGTCTTCTGCATCGGCAGGCCTAGGTTATTCACCCCTAGTGCTACTTGGGAAGCCCGACATATCTATTTGGGGAGATAGATACAATTCAACCCACAATAAGAGTGGGATGATTTGAGAGAATAGCATCGAAACTTATGCATTACCATATGTAAAATAGATAACCAGGGCAAGTTTTATGTATGAAGCAGGGCTCCCAAAGTCATTGCTCTGTGACAGCCTGGAGGGTTAGGGTGGGGAAGGACATGGAGGGGGGTTCAGGATGGGGGCAACACAAGTATACCTATGGCTAATTCATATTGACGCATGATAAAAACAACCACAGTATTGTAATTATCCCCCAATTAAAATAAATTTTTAAAAAGCTTTAAAAAAGAATCATCTCTCTTCCACTACATCTAGATGAGAATAACTAAGCAATAATTAAGCCCTAAGTATCCAGAATCAGGTAGACTCGGATTCAAATTAGGTGTGTGTCCCAGGGAAAGTTATGTCGGTTTCTTATTCTGTAAAGTGAGGATATTAAAGCCATCTGCCACAAAGGTCACAAAGAGCCGTGATCTTTAACTAAGATACTAAGATCCTTGAGCACTGCCTCTGGCACATGGTAAGTCTTTAATCCCACTAGTAGGGGTAGGGTACTCTGCCTTGGGTTTGCACCAGGAAGCATCGCAACTGTAATGATTCCAATCCCCTGTGCAGATGATACACACAACCTTCAGTTAGGCAATCACAGTCTCAGCCCTTCCTCCAGTCTCCTCTGCTCTTTTGAAAAACAGCAAATGACACCTGCCCACGCATAACACAGAGTCAGAATAATCACTCTGATTTAAAAGTTAGAAGTTTCCCTAGCTTGGCTTTATCCTTGGAGATTTAGCAGCCCAGACTAAGTCGACTTTGCATCTCATCATTGTCAAATCTGGCTTCTGAGCATCCTGCTGTGTGACACAGGAACTGGCTACAGCATGAAGGCATCACTGGAGCAACTGTGAGGCAAGGGAAGCAGAAAAGAGTGGCTTCAGCTACGCCTGCTGCAGAAGCCAGCCGGTGAACATTAACCCACCTCTTTAATCACAATTCTGCATCCCAGAATCTTCAGCTGACAGAAATGATAATCATTTGGTTCATTGATTCTGGGATTAATCACTGAAGTTAATCTTGGCATGTATTGATTCCATTTCTGCTGGCTGTAACTAAAGTGTTCAAATTACTTATTCCAACTCTGACAGCAGTGGCTTCCCAAAACAAAGGAAGTCGCAGATGAGCTATTACACCTGCCAGCTCTGCACAGCACCTAGTGACCGCGCTGACTACCCATCCCTCGGCAAGCGGAGCCCCTAATAGGAAAGGATCAAGCACCTGCTCCCACTATTACACACTGGCATTTTATAAAGTTGATCCATCTGTGTCTAGAAAAATTGGAGGCAGTTTTACCTCAAAGAATCTGAACTCAAATTTGGCTGCGAAGTCACACATACCATGTAGGCAACCTAGTAAAATAAGTCCATTTCACCAACCTGACTTTTATCATGAGACACCAGCATCTATTATACCATGAAATCCTCCAGAATGTCATGGCACTGATCATTAGCCAATAAAGGCTTTGCTACAAACTGTCAATTTGCAAAATGACAACACAGTGTATCCATTCCTTCTTTAACCTGTTATGTGAACTTCTGGTCTGATGGAAGCAACAGACTGTCAATTATTAAGTATTCCTTTGCATGGCCTTCTGACAGATATGCAGGGAGACTTCCACCCTGGTGCTAGGGCCGACTAGGGATTCCAAGTAACCCTTTCACTACAGCACAACTAAAGCCTAGAAAGGATACAGTATTTGTGACATCCCTGGTTTCACAAAAGTTGAAGTCTCAAGCCTAATGAGAGTAAACAAAGGCCAGAGTGATAAAAATGATGAGGGTCAAAGTGGATAATCCTTTGCTGTGAAAGGTTATCTTTGTGTTGAATTTTAGCACCACCTCTGTTCTCTATCCATAAATGCAAGTAACACACAGCCACCCCTTTTTAGCACAGATAATGTTCCCAGACGTTGTAAAATATCCTTTGAGGGGAGGGAGAGGAATTACCTCCAGTTGAGAATTACTCATTTAATTTTATACTTTTTAAAGTTAAACATACATGGTAAACTTTCAAGGATCACTACCCAAATATACTATATAAATTCTTTCAAAAACTGAGAGAAAAAAATCAAGCAAGAAGCAATTTTTAAATTCAAAACTTTTAAAAATATGTTTAAAAATTAGACAAATATGCATCTTAAAATAATGACAGAAAACAAGTCCAAATATGCTCCTCACAATACAGAGTTCTACTTCCACAAAAGTGGTGTGAGGAGTTATTTTCTGCAGTAAAGCAGCCATAAAAAGTGAAGTTTATTTAAAATAAAAAGAAAACATTTAAAGTCTCTGAGAAGTATTTTAAGAGCCTACAGCAAATAATAAATAGCTATTTGATAAAATTACTAAACCTCAGTGAAAACAAGTTTGTGGCACCTGAGCCATGATATGCTATCTCTTCATCCCCCTCACCCCCAACTCAGCCTGATGGAGTCAGGGAATTGAAGAAGAAGTTAAATAACACCTGGGGATGCAATCAGCCATGTCTAAAATGTCACACAGGACAAATGGCATTATTTCTCCAATGTGTGCATGGAAAGTAAAAAAAAAAAAGAGAGAAAGGCTACTGCCTGACTACCCTGGCTGATTCATGTCGTTTCAAGGAATTTGATTCCATTCTCAACTGCCAGGATAGCGTCCTCCACTTTGGCTAAGGCAATTCCACCACCTCCGCCCTACCCCAAGTCATTTCCTCTAGTTCTTGTGCGTGGTTCACATGATCATGCAATCTAAAGATTCTCAACAAACAGAGCCAAAGAACTTGGGTACTTCTGCTGGGAAATATGTCAGTGGCATACTCTGTTCACCTGGATATTTCATTATGAACATGTAAGATTTGAAACTGCTGCAAAATTTTGAACCATAGTGGGGGCAGAGCCAAGGAATAAGTATAGACATGACAAAGATGAGAGCATCACAGAAGAAAGGAGCTGGAACCTTGAATAAACTACCTCAAAACTCTTCAATATACCTCTTTTCAGATATGCTACCTAATACATTCCCTTTATTTCACAAGCTGGTTTGACAAGAGAGGTCCTATACATTGCAGAAATCTGGCTACTAGGATCTAAGTGTGGGTAGTCTCTGAAAGCACAAAGGCTGTTCTCAAAATAGCTAGGCAATATCACCTCACCAAGGAATAGATCAAACATGTAATTTATCAGATACTAATTTTCCTAAGTCATGCTTTCGCTTTTAGGAGGAAGAAAATACCAGGCATTCAAAGGCATGAAAAATATAGCTGAGTAATCAGAGAGTACAGTCACTGTTTTATTTGCTTTTAATTAATTCACATACTTGATAACTTTTAAGTCTTTGGGACTCATGATTATGTTAATTGACTATATTTGATTTTGCTGGTAGTTTTTACTGCTGTTTTCAGATTAAACTGTTTAAGGTATTAAATGTGAATGGCTTTCCCACTGTGAGGAAGTCAGCAACAAAGTCTGTCCTCTCAAAGACAAACATAGCTAGTCTTTTCCCTGAAAGAACACATGTTCTAAAAGAGAATGCAGACAGCATATAAAAAAATTTCCTCAAACTGTAGCCTAACTTTCATGAAAGAGTCACACACACAGGAGAGGAGGTGGGGATCCTGACAAGGGTGCATCACTCAAGTCTCATAATTTATTATCTTCCCACCAATTGGACCATCAGCTGATCCCAACGAAAAGGATTAAAATAAAATTATGATACAAAATATCACTTTTTCAGCTGGGTGAGAGTGGCCCACACTACTCATATTGTTGTTGTTGTTTAGTTGCTCAATTATGTCTGACTCTTGCGAACCCATGGACTGCAGCCCTCCAGGCTCTGCTGTCCACGGGATTTCCCAGGCAAGAACACTGGAAGGGGTTGCTGTTTCCTTCTCCACGGACTCTTCCTGACACAATCAAACCTGGGTCTCCTGCAATGGAAGGCGGATTCTTCACCACTGAGCCACCAGGGAAACCCACTACTCATATTATGCACTACCTAATCAGGCAAAAACGGAGTAGGAAATGGCAGCTCACTCCAGTATTTCTGCCTGGAGAACATAGACAGAGGATCCTGGTGAGCTACAGTCCATGGGGATCTCAAAGAGTCGGACAGGATTGAAGCAACTTAGCACAGGTGTAATCAGGAAAAACAAACTTTTACCTTAAAGGAACTCAGGAAAAAGGAGAAGCAACTATGTAAAAATTTGGCCTTCCTTCCCAAGTTTTCTCTGGTATCAATAGCCTCTTCACCATTTGGACCAAATTTTTTATGCTTTGCCCTCAATCTTGCTATAGCTTCAGAGTCTTGGTTTTGGCTTCCAACCCCCTGAGGTCAAAAGAAATGTAGTTCTTATATTTTCACTCAATCTAGAAATGATGCTAAACTTCACCTCATCTTCTGAGAAGAAAGGCCAAACTTGGATGTCTATCCCAATTCCTCTATGTGCATTTCTCTGTTCTTGAAACTTCTCAATCATCATAATAATCTGTTTTGCAGAGGTTGATCAATTTAGTCATTGGTTAAGATTTTCTAATAATTCAATTATATGTGTACTTTATATTTTCCTATTCTTTCCAAGTGTCCTTTCTCTAATATACTCTAAATCATTTCTCAAACATTTGAAAGCTATGGTAGGATATTAATTTTATATCACAATCCCATATAAACACACACACACACAGTGTGTGTGTCATATAACACAGTGTCAAATAACATTTTCCAAAGTGTCATATAACATTTTCCCTTACTACTTCTGATGTGTACTGTCTTATTCAATGCTCTTAAATTCTCGTTACAAAAAAACAGACTGATTTTTCTACCCATGAAGCTTTGATAACACAGCTTTAAAGAATCTAATGAACTACATACTGTAGATATCTCTTCTGAGATTTTGGTTTTCAATTTTAACTTACTCATTACCCATCTTGAATTCCTTCTATTATCAACAAGGTGGTAAACAGGGAATGTCTCAAGTAATATCTAAAATATCTATCAAATAAAAAGATGGTATTGTGTACTGAGTCCTCCCTATCATAAAATATTTGGATATACTCTCTCTCTACATATATGTAAATTAATTCATTCTAATAATTTTCTACAATGTTTCTACTGATTTCCAGTTACATGTTACTCCCAGTTGCCAAAAATAAGAATTCACTGTCCTTTGATATTTAATCATTTTACATCATGAACTTTCTGCATGCTTTCCCCCAATGCCCACATGTCATTAGTGATGTGGACAAGGAACCTAGAGGATGATTTTCATTTTAATAATCACTGGTTACACTTGCAAAATATTGCTGTCATAAACTTAACTTACAAATATTGCAGAAATTCTCCAATCCACAAAGTGGCTGCCCTTTTCTTTTTAATCTCATCTAGCTAGATGTATATACAGTGCATAAATCTGACAAAGTGTATAAAATGAAATATGCATTAGAAACCCGTGGAGTATGCCAAACTTTGGTTTCCAGCCATATGGTCCAAGAACTCTAACTTCTTTAACATTCTAATCTTCATGTAAATTCTAATATTCTATCCAAAGAAATATACCAATCTATTTCTAAATTAAATTTAAAATAAATAGAAAGCTGTCAAAGTAATTTTTGGCTTCTAGTCCTGCAGAGTAGACAACAGTCAAGCTGACTTGTGGCTAATTTGCTAAGCAATGGTTCAAACATTCTTATAACCACTTACAGTCAAATAGAGCCCAAGTCCTTGATCCCTAAAGGGGGCCAGTCCTTAAATATAAAAGCTAAAGTCATCATTTTGTTAAATGGTGTACCACATTGATTGATTTGGATATGTTGAACCATTCTAGCATCCCAGGGATAAACCCCACTTTGTTATGGTGTATGATCTTTTTAATGCATTGTAAAATTGATTTGCTAGTTTTTTACTAAATATATTTGCATCCATGTTCATCAAGGATATTGGCTTATAGTTTCTTATAGTTCTTGTGTTTCTTTCACTGGTTTTAGTATCAGTGTAACCAAATTAGAAAGAAAAGATAAGACACAATCATCTCAATAGACATGGAAAAAGCATTTGACAAAGTTCAGTATCCATTTGTGATTAAAGCTTGCTACAAAATAAGAACTGAAGGAAGCTACCTCAACACCTGGAGGAGGGCATGGCAACCCACACAAGTATTCTTGCCTGGAGAACCCTAGGGACAAAGGAGCCTATCAGACTACAGTTCATAGGGTCACAAAGAGTCAGACATGACTGAAGCAACTTACCACACACACACCTCCATACAGTAAAGGCCATGTATAAAAACCCTACAGCTATAAATGGGGAAAAGCTAAAAGATTTTATTGTAGGATACAGTACCAGGGAAAGATGCCCACTGTCACCACTTCTATTCAACACAATACTGGAAATTCTAGCCAGAGTAGTTAGACAAGAAAAAGAAATAAAAGGAATCCGAAGCAAAAAGAAAAATGTAAAACCATGTCTATGTGCAGATGACATACCCATATACCTAGAAAACTCTAAAGACTCAACAACAACAAGAAAAACCTATTGTAACTAATAATTGGGTTTTCAAGGTGGCTCAGAGGTAAAGAATCCCTCTGCCAATGCAGGAGCCTGCAGGAGTCTCAGGATCGATCCCTGGGTTGGCAAGATTCCCTGGAGGAGAAAATGGCAACCCACTCTAGTATTCTGGCTGGGATAATGCCACAGACAGAGGAGCCTGGTGGGTTATAGTCTCTGGGGTCACAGAGAGTTGGACAAGACTAAAGCAAATGAGCCTGCACATAGAACTAATAACCAAATTCAGAAAAGTTACAGATGCAAAATCAACATACCAAAAACAACTGTGTTTTTATTCACAGACAACAACCTATCCGGAAAGGAAACAGAAAGTAATCCTTTTCACAATGGCAACAAAAGAATAAGAAAACAAAGGAATAAAGGTAACCTGAAAGAATTACACACTGGAATTATAAAATGCTAAAAAGGAACTATAAAGGACAAATAAATAGAAGACTTCTTGTTTTGGAAGACTTAATATTGTTAAAATCTCAATACGACAAAGTTATCCATAGATTCAATGCAATTCTTCCCCAAACCCCAAAGGTATTCTTTACAGAAGCAAAAAATCATCCTAAAATTCTTATGAAATTCATAAAGACACCAAATAACCAAAGCAATGTTGAAAAAGAACAGAGCTGGAGGCATCATATTTTTAAATTTCAAGGCAACAGTCTTCAAAATAGTATGGTACTGGTGTAAAAGCAGACATATATACCAATGAAACAGAATAGAGCTCAGAAATAAATCCCCACATCTATGACAAAATGATATTTGACCAGGGTGCCAAGAACATATGATGGGGAAAGGATAGTTTCTTCAATAAATGATGTTGGGAAAACTAGACATTCAAATGCAGAACAATGAAACTAGACCCTTATCTCACACTATATATAAAATACAACTCAAAATGGATTGAAGACAAGTATAAAAGCCGAAAGTATAAAATAAGTAGACAAAAGCACAGTGAAAACTTTTCTTGACATTGGTCTGTGCAGTGATTTTTAGGATATGACCCCCAAAATATAGGCAATGAAAGCAAAAATAGACAAATGTATGGAATCAAACTGAAACACCTCTGTACATCAAACAAAACAAGCAACAGAGTGAAAAGACAACCCACAGAATGGGAAGAAATATTACTATTTGCAAACCACATATCTGAAAAGGGGTTAAAATATAGGAGACTCAAACAACTAATAATAAATAAAATAGTCAATTAAAAAATGGAAAAGGGTTTGAATAGATATTTTTTTTAAAAATGACATGAAAACAGCCAACAGCTATATGAAACATCACTAATCATCAGGGAAATGCAAATCAAAACCACAATGAAATACTATTTCATACATGTCAGAATCACTATTATCCAAAAGACAAGTGATAACAAGGATTGGCCAAGATTTGGAGAAAAGGGAACCTTTTTGAACTATTGGTGGAACTATAAATTAGTGTAACCATTATGGAAAAGAGCATGGAGGATCCTCAAAGATTAAAAATGAAGCTACTATCTAAATCATCATTCCCACTCCAGGGTTTGAGACACACACATGCACACACACTGGAATATTAATCAGTCTTAAAATAGAAAGAAGGAACTCTTGCCATTTGTAAACGCATGTATGGATCTTGAGGGTATTATACTAAGTAAAACAAGAGACATGGAAACACAAATAGTGCATGATCTCACTTATATGTGGATCTAAAGAAGTCAAATTCATCAAAACAGAGAGTAGGACAGTGACTGCTAGAGGCAGGATGGGGAAGGAGGAGGTATTGGTCAAAAGGTACAAAGTCTTAGTTATGCAGGAGGAATATGTTGTAGAGATCGAATATACGGGATGGAGACTATAGCTAATAGTACTGTATCAAACCCAGGTCTCCCACACTGCAGGCGGATTCTTTACCATCTGAGCGAGCAGGGAAGCTCTCACTGTATTGTATCAGAGATGGAAACGGCAGCCCAAGCCAGTATTCTTGCCTGGGAACCCTATGGACAGAGGAGCCTGGTAGGCTACAATCCACAGGGTCACAAAAGAGCTGGACACAACTTCGCAACTAAACAACAAAAATTGGAACTTTGATAATGGAGTTGATATTAAGTGTTTTCAGCACACAACCAAAAATCAGAACTATATTAGGTGATGGATATATTAATAAGGTTGACTGATATATTAATAAGGTTCAGAGTGTGTACATACATCAAAACATCACATTGTACATCTGAAAAACATACAATTTTCATCTGTCACATGCAACTCAAAAAGTTTGGGAAGTAAAAGTCACTCAGTTGTGTCAACAGTCCATAGACTTCTCCAGGTCAGAATACTGGAGTGGGTAGCTTTCCCTTTCTCCACAGTATCTTTCCAACACAGGGATCGAACCCAGGTCTCCCGCATCACAGGCAGTTTCTTTACCCACTGAGCCACAAGGGAAGCCCAAGAATACTGGAGTGGGTAGCCTATCCCTTCTCTAGTGGGTCTTCCTGACCCAGGAATCAAACTGGGGTGTCCTGCATTGCAGGTGGATTCTTTACCAACTGAGCTATCAGAGAAAGGGAAAGCTTAAAAACAAGCAAGCAAACAAACTGACCTTCAGGCCAACCTAATTGGAACTTAGAGATGCATCCTTCTTCTCTTCAAAACTGAGCATCTTGGCAAAGCAACCTATTCCACATGCTTACTTTTAATTGTCTCAAATTTACTCCTAAGTTTACTGAATGCAATCTGAAAAGGGCCTGAAGAACCTAGTGTACATTGTCCTGTCCTGACTTTTGGTACAGTAAGCAGAATCCTATGAGTAACTCCTTTCACTTCCATGATCTCTCTGGTTTTTCCCTTTCTATTTACCAAAGAGTTCATAAACAGTAAACAGACTCCTCTTGCCCTTTTTACTGAACTCATTCTTTAACTATATGTGTGGCCTCAGTGGTCTCTCCTCAGCCTCTTGTCTTTTCCATATAAATACCGACCCATGGTCTCAATGATCATTTTCAGGCTGCTAACTCCAAAAATATGCATTTCCAGCCCTCATCATCTACCTCTGAAGCAAACCTATGTGGATATGTGTTAGGAAACTGAGTCTCAAAGCTGAAAGCAAACGCTGCCCTCAAAGCAAATGCTTCCCTCTCCCCACAATGTCTCTTTCTCCAGAATTCTCCATTTGACTAATAAAGCCATCATCAACCACCATCAGTCTTAAGCCAGTAAACTCTCTCTGTTTCTCTTCTCACTTACTCTCTGCTCTTCAGTTCAGTTCAGTTAAGTTCAGTTCAGTCACTCAGTCATGTCCGACTCTTTGCGACCCTATGAATCTCAGCACGCCAGGCCTCCCTGTACATCACAAACTCCCGGAGTTTACTCAAATCCATGCCCATCGAGTCAGTGATGCCATCCAGCCATCTCATCCTCTGTCGTCCCCTTCTCCTCCTGCCCCCAATCCTTCCCAGCATCAGGGTCTTTTCCAATGAGTCAACACTTCGCATGAGGTGGCCAAAGTATTGGAGTTTCAGCTTCAGCATCAGTCCTTCCAATGGACAACCAGGACTGATCTCTTTTAGGATGGACTGGCTGGATCTCCTTGTAGTCCAAGGGACGCTCAAGAGTCTTCTCCAACACCACAGTTCAAAAGCATCAATTTTTCAGCACTCAGCTTTTCTCACAGTCCAACTCTCACATCCATACATGACCACTGGAAAAATCATAGCCTTGATTAGATGGACCTTTGTTGGCAAAGTAATGTCTCTGCTTTTCAATATGCTATCTAGGTTGGTCATAACTTTCCTTCCATGGAGTAAGTGTCTTTTAATTTCATGACTGCAGTCACCATCCACAGTGATTTTGGAGCCCCCAAAGAAAGAAAGTCTGACAATGTTTCCACTGTCTCCCCATCTATTTCCCATGAGGTGATGGGACCAGATGCCATGATCTTAATTTTCTGAATGTTAAGCTTTAAGCCAACCTTTTCACTCTCCTCTTTCACTTTCATCAAGAGGCTTTTCAGTTGCTCCTCACTTTCTGCCATAAGGATGGTGTCATCTGCATGTCTGAGGTTATTGATATTTCTCCCAGCAATCTTGATTCCAGCTTGTTCTTCTTCCAGCCCAGCATTTCACATGATGTACTCTGCATATAAGTTAAATAAGCAGGGTGACAATATACAGCCTTGACGTACTCCTTTTCCTATTTGGAACCAGTCTGTTATTCCATGTCCAGTTCTAACTGCTGCTTCCTGACCTGTATACAGGTTTCTAAAGAGGCAGGTCAGGTGGTCTGGTATTCCCATCTCTTTCAGAATTTTCTACAGTTTATTGTGATCCACACAGTCGAAGGCTTTGGTGTAGTCAATAAAGCAGAAATATACATTTTTCTGGAACTCTCTTGCTTTTTTGATGATCCAGCGAATGTTGGCAATTTGATCTCTGGTTCCTCTGACTTTTCTAAATCCAGCTTGAACATCTGGAAGTTCTCGGTTCACGTATTGCTGAAGCCTGGCTTGGAGAACAGTCATGCCCAATTCTTTGCAACCCCATGGACTGCAGTGCACCAGGCTCCTCTGTCCATGGGATTTTCCAGGCAACAATACTGGAGTTAGTTGTCATTTCCTTCTCCAGGGGATCTTCCCAACCAAGGGATCAAACCCAGGCCTCCAGCACTGTAGGCAGATTCTTTACCAACTGAGCTAAGAGGGAACCCTCCCCTTTTCTAGACACACTTTTATCTAATCTGTCTTGAATCAGCCTCCTAATCACCAAGAAACTACCAAGTGAAACAAGTGACAGTACTGGGAACTGTAAGTTTCCTACTCCTGCTCTGAAAGCCCTTTTCACAACTCTTCATTCTAGCAGTGAAGGCTTTTACCAGTGCTAAGCACCACACTAGCTATTGTTTTCCCAGTAGCCATGTATGGATGTGAGAGTTGAATCATAAAGAAAGCTGAATGCTAAAGAATTGATGCTTTTGAACTGTGGTGTTGGAGAAGACTCTTGAGAGTCCCTTGGACTGAAAGGAGATCAAACCAGTCAGTCCTAAGGAAAATCAGTCCTGAATATTCAATTGGAAGGACTGATGCTGAAGCTGAAATTCCAATACTTTGGCCACCTGATGAGAAGAACTGACTCACTGGAAAAGACCCTGATGCTGGAAAAGATTGGAGGCAGGAGGAGAAGGGGACGACAGAGGATGAGATGGTTGGATGGCACCACTGACTTGGCGGACATGAGTTTGAGCAAGCTCCAGGAGTTGGTGATGGACAGGGAAGCCTGGCATGCTGCAGTCCATGGGGTTGCAAAGAGTTGGACACAGCTGAGTGACTGAACTGAACTGAAGCACCACACTGACCACTTTATACACTTTATCCAGTTGAATCCTACAAATTGTCATTATAAAACAGAAAATCGAGGATAAAAGAAATTAAACGAGTTGCCCCAAATCACACAGAACTCAAATTTCAACCAGGGCTTATCTGACACAAAAACACCACTCTCTTAGTTACTGAAGGATACTGTCTTCCACTTGCTAAGGTTTTCAGTCTCTACCTAAACTATTGAAACAGCACTCCAAGTGATCTCCCCACTGCCAGCCCCTTCTCCACCTCACCCCTAAGTCCATTCTTCACAGTGTCCTAAGATTTCATAAAAGAAATAATAAAGTATAACTTATTATGCCCTCCAAAAATCTACTGGTTCCCCCTGCCTTACAAAACAAAACAAAACCCAGCCACTCTATCTTTTCCATATCATCTCCCCTTCTTCCAACCCTTATCTCAAATTCCAGGTTCTAGCTTTAATGAAATACATCCCTGGGAAATGCCCAGCATCAAACCTTTACCTTCATTTTATTTGTTTTATTCATTCATCAAAATCTAATTAAAAGTGTCACTGTGTCTTTACATTCAAGTCATACCTCCAAGACAAATTAGGTGCCCCTCCTGGACACCTGACTTTATTTGTCCATTTCTGTGCTGATTCATGTGTCACACCTTACTCACTGCAATTAGTTTACACATCCATCTCCCTCACTAGTTTTGTGACCCTAGCCCCCAATTCACAGAGCCTCAATATTTTAAAAGTTAATAAACTGATCCCAGTTGAAGGAATTAAAATGTCAAGGGCTAGGATATTAAGCTGACACTAAATCTGTGAATAGTTGCCATTTATCCTAAATTTACAGAAACAGTGAGAGAGACAGACTGAGATGCTTAGATGGCCCAGCACAACACTGCCTCACCTCTGCGGAGGGAACCTCTGCTTCTGTGCTTTCAGGTTCTGTAGGGAGGAGAATAGAAAGGGCCATGGACTAAAATTCAAAGCAACTAGGGGTCTGGTCCATAGAACATCACTGATCATTCTTGTCTCCTTAAGAAGGTTATTAGTCCACCATCCTCAGTCTTTTCTTTTGTGATACAGAGTTTTAGAACCTACCCCACGTATCTGAAGGGCCCAGGGGTAAATAGTAGGGGTGGGCGGTGATGCCAGGGTCTCAAGTCATTTTCACATGGTTCTCAGAAAACTCCCAGGAGGAACAGCCTAGTGCTCCTCGCCACTGAAACACCACGAGAAATGGTTATTGGATCAGCACCACAAAGAAGAAAGTCACTCAGTAGGCCTGGGTCCTCCTCCCCGGGGGCCGAGTTCCACACACAAGGTTGCCTCCTCCACTCAGGACACTGTGCTCTTTGCAAACCATGGCCCAGAGAGAAGCTTCTTTCTCAAGCTATGCTAGAGAGAGGCTGCAAGTTACCCCTGGCTTGAGCCCTGGACTGTATTCAGCCAAAAGTTATTTGAGTAAAAGAAAACCTGTTGGTTAATACTGATAATTTAGTTAAAATGACACTTGAGACAGAAATTTAAATCCCCACTGATTTGTTTTACTGATACTACATGGTGGGTGTCCATTGAGGTCTTGGATATGGGGTGGGCTTTGCAACTCTTTCTAAGCATTTGACTATTTTTCAGAATAAGTACTTTGCTTTCTTTCTTAAATTTCTAACTCGTTTTTATCCAATAGTCTATTCTGCGTAATAGTTACAACTATGAACAACACATTGGATCCTGTCCTTTCCTGCGGGTTGGGGTGGGGGCGTGCTATGTGAGGATTGCTGATCTCCAACCTCTGACACTTCCAGCAAGGCTCCCAGCCTGTCAGCCTTGGAGGAAGGCAGGCTGATCGCCTCTGGATCCCACCTGAGAATTGCTCTCTCCTGCTATTTAATGTTTTACTTACCTCCCAGACTTCTTTTATCACTTCTCCTTCCTTACTCCCCATTCTACTTACCCGTTTCTCTGTCCCTCCTTCATCTTTCTCTTTTTAAAATTGCTTTTGCCTTTCAGTTCAGTTCAGCTCAGTCACTCAGTCATGTCTGACTCTTGTGCGACCCCGTGAACTGAAGCATGCAAGGCTCCCCTGTCCATCACCAACTGCCAGAGCTTGCTCAAACTCATGTCCATCGAGGCGGT
Organism: Odocoileus virginianus; assembly: GCF_023699985.2. Classification (NCBI taxonomy): domain Eukaryota; kingdom Metazoa; phylum Chordata; class Mammalia; order Artiodactyla; family Cervidae; genus Odocoileus; species Odocoileus virginianus. The sequence continues at coordinate 53,960,316 of NC_069675.1, read as the reverse complement.
GATGCCATCCAACCACCTCATCCTCTGTCGTCCCTTTCTCCTCCTGCCTTTCTTCAATCTTTCCTAGCCTCAGGGTCTTTTCCAATGAGTCAGTTCTTCAAATCAGGTGGCTAAAGTATTGGAGTTTCAGCTTCACCATCAGTCCTTCCAATGAAAATTCAAGACTGATTTCCTTTAGGATTGACTGGTTGGACCTCCTTGCAGTCCAGGGAACTCTCAAGAGGCTTCTCCAACACCACAGTTCAAAAGCATCAATTCTTTGGCGCTCAGTTTTCTTTATAGTCCAACTCTCACAGTCATACATTATTACTGAAAAAAACCATAGTTTTGACTAGATGGATCTTTCTTGGCAAAGCAATGTCTCTGCTTTTTTAATATGCAGTCTAGGTGGGTCATAACTTTTCTTTCATGGAGCAACTATCTTCTGATTTCATGGCTGCAGTCACCATCTGCAGTGATTTTTGAGCCTCCAAAATTAAAGTCTCTCACCATTTCCTTTCTTTTCCCATCTATTTGCCATGAAATGATGGGACCAGATGCCATGATCTTAGTTTTCTGAATGTTGAGCTTTAAGCCAACTTTTTCACTCTCCTCTTTCACTTTCATCAAGAGGCTCTTTCGTTCTTCTTTGCTTTCTGCCATAAAGGTGGTGTCATCAGCATAACTGAGCTTATTGATATTTCTCCCAGCAATCTTGATTCCAGCTTGTGCCTCATCCAGCCCGGAATTTCACATGATGTACTCTGCATATAAGTTAAATAAGCAGGGTGACAATATACAGCCTTCACATACTCCTTTCCCGATTTGGAGCCAGTCTGTTGTTTCATGTCTAGTTCTAACTGTTGCTTCCTGACCTGCATAAAGATTTCTCAGGAGGCAGGTCAGGTGGTCTAATATTCCCATCTCATTCATAATTTTCCACAGTTTATTGTGATCCACACAGTCAAAGGCTTTGGCATAATCAATAAAGCAGAGAGAGATGCTTTTCTGGAACTCTCTTGCTTTTTTGATGATCCAACAAATGTTGGCAATTTGATATCTGGTTCCTCTGCCTTTTCTAAATCCAGCTTGAACATCTGGAAGTTCACGGTTCGTGTATTGCTGAAGCCTGGCTTGGAGAATTTTGAGCATTACTTTGCTAGCATGTGAGATAAGTGCAATTGTTTAGTGGTTTGAACATTCTTTGGCATTGCCTTTCTTTGGTATTGGAATGGAAACTGAACTTTTCCAGTCCTGTGACCACTGCTTAGTTTTCCAAATTTGCTGGCATATTGAGTGCAGCACTTTCACAGCATCATCTTTTAGGATTTGAAATCGCTCAACTGGAATTCCATCACCTCCACCTGCTTTGTTTGTAGTGATGCTTCCTAAGGCCTACTTGACTTCACATTCCAGGAGGTCTGGCTCTAGGTGGGTGATTACACCATTTTGATTATCTGGGCTGTGAAGATCTTTTTTGCACAGTTTTTCTGTGTATTCTTGCCACCTCTTCATAATGTCTTCTGCTTCTGTTAGGTCCATACCATTTCTGTCCTTTATTGTGCCCATTTTTTCTTGAAATATTCCCTTGGTATCTCTGATTTTCTTGAAGAGATCTCTAGTCTTTCCAATTCTCTTGTTTTCCTCTATTTCTTTGCACTGTTCACTCACAATGGTTTTCTTATCTCTCCTTGCTATTCTTTGGAACTCTGTACTCAAATGGGTATTTCTTTCCTTTTCTCCTTTGCCTTTAGCTTTTCTTCTTTTCTCAGCTATTTGTAGGACCTCCTCAGACAACCATTTTGCCTTTATTTTTCTTGGGGAGGGTCTTAATCACTGCCTCCTGTACAATGTCACGAATCTCCACCCATAGTTCTTCAGCACTCCGACTATCGTATCTAATCCCTTAAATCTATTTGTCACTTCCACTGTTTTTGCCTTGAATGTGGAGGTATTGGAAATGTTTCTGCGCTCATCCAAATGGCCACGAGAGGGCGCGCCAGGTCCCGCAGTGCGGGACTTCCCCGATTAGCAGTTCCCTGACTCTCCCTTTCTCTCCGCCCCAAGAGCTTACCTACCCTGCCTCTTCTCTAAGCCTCGCTGGGATTTTGCCCCAGCCCCCTACCAAGGACTCTTTTTTTCGGCTTCGTAGAGCACCCGCCGGGCAGGACCCACTTCCCAGCGAGCTGGGGCGCCGGGGGGAGCGGAGAAGGTGCGGTTTCTCTATTCAGCCTCGGATTCCCGCGTCCCCGTCCCGCGTCCCCGTCCTACCACTACCTACCCCAAATCGCCACGGCTCCGCGGCTGTCACACGTCGGGGGACTGATGTGACGCTGATCCCCCGCCCCACATCCCTGTCCTTTGGGTCGCTCGACCTAGAAGCCTGGGCCTCTCCTCTCCGCTGTGATCGACTCTCCTTCTCGGCGCAGAAACCCTACTACCCGGGTCGCGGCCCAGGCGCGGCTCCAACCTCAGCACCCAGCCCGGCCGAGACCTCAGCACGCTCCCCTCTGAGCCCCGGGGCCTCGGGGGACCCCGGTCAAGTGAGCTGCAGTCAGCCTTCCACGGTCTGCGGGTCTCCCCCGGCCCCGCCCCCGCCCGACTTCCCCGCCGGCCCGGGCCTTAGCGACGGACGCCCGGCCCTCCGACTCTGGCCGCAGTGGAAACCGGGCGGGAGCGTCCTTCCCCGCTGAGGGCGGCTGGGAGCCGGGAGGGGAGGGTTCCAGGTCCCAGGCCCTGCTCTCCTCTCCCTCGGACCACCGCCCTGACTCTGCGGTCGGTCCCATCTCGCGCGCCCTTTGACGCTGCCCCCAACTCCCTGCTCGTGGGTGATGCTGCAAGAACCCAGCTCTTCCCTGCTCCTCGCTTTCGGTCTCTCAGCTCATAACTCTCCCAGGACGCTCTAACCTGCTCCTCCCTGGATCCCCAGGCCCTGAGGTCGACGTCTGAGGGTCCCGGCCTCTTCCCCTAGAGGGACTAGATTATGACTTGCATCCTTCCTGGTCACATCAAGTGGGCTGCTCTAAGCCTGCCCTCCTGCCCAGATAGGAGTTTCTGCTGACCCGCAGGGCGCTCCCTTCCCGGCTCTTCTCAGAGGCTCTTAACTACAGAACCTCCGCGCCGCTGTAAGCCTGGCCCTTCTGCCGCGCTCTTATTGATCCCTCCCCTCCCGTACAGGCCTTGGACATCACTGTCTGTCCCAGACTTCAGTCATTGACCCCGTCGGCGAGGAGCCATTCAGAACATGCTCACCCCTGAGATGTCAGTGTACTGTGTTGCATCTCCACCCATGCCCCATCTCGGGAGGTCAGTTTTCTTATCAGTAAAATGGTATGACTCCTTCCTCATAATGGTGAACAGGAAGATTAAATGGAATTAATTTGAATAGCTTACAACGTAGTCAGACTTTTGCTAAGTGTTCAGCATGTTATTCATCACTATTCTTACTGACCTAAAACCCTTAGTAACATGCTTCTTTGACCTTCTGTCTCCAGCACCTGGACAATACACCTCCACCAGTCTCCCCCTCTCTCCAAGTATACCAGCTCTTTTTGGTCAATGCTTCTCTTAGCTTGGGCTTCCCTGGTAACTTAGCTGGAAAGGAATCCGCCTGTAATGTGGGAGAGCTGGGTTCGATCTCGGGGTTGGGAATTTCCCCTGGAGAAGGGAAAGGCTACACTCCGGTATTCTGGCCTGGAAAATTTCGTGGACTGTATCGTCCATGGAGTCGCAAGGAGTCAGAAAACTCAACGACATTTTTCACTTCTCTTAGCTTACAAAGTCCTGTGTGCCCAGGGAGAAAGAACTCTTCATCCCCAGAGCCCACTGCAGGAAAAATGTGTTTAATGGAAAACAGGACCATACCGTTCTGATTCTCATTCTGAATCCAATTCTAATTCTAAGAGGAACCTGCCCTTTCATGTCTTTGGAGCTATTCAACAAGTTATTGTCAAACAGCTATTGACAACAGAAGTTTTAGATACCTGATCATAATGTAAATAATATCATCTGTAGAACATGCCCCAAATTCTTTTAGGACAAAACCTCTCCCCTAAATCATTTGTAGATACACCAGTTTTGCAACCATTTGCCAATTCATTTCACGGGCTTCCCAGGCAGTGCAGTGGTAAAGAATCTCCCTGTCAATGCAGGAGATTCAAGAGAGACACCAATTCATTTCAGTATTCTTAATCTATAAACACCTCTCCTTTTTGACTCTTTTAAAAGTTTTTGAATTATCTTAATGGTTCTGTCACTAAATAATGAGTCAAATAAAATATTGGACACATTCTCTTTATGCCTGTAATCATGATTTCATCTGTTTTAAATACACTCTTTTAACAATAGCTATGAAGTCATTACTATTAATATTTCCCTTTAATGGAAGATAAAATGGAAATTATAATTCAATCTGAGGGGAAACCCTACTTGATTAACCCTAATGGAGACTCTTCCCCAAGTGCTTCTGCCCAAATCAAGCCTTCTCAGTTTCACCAGATTCTTTGTGACCCCAGAGATTGTAGCCTGCCAGGCTCCTCTGTCCATGGGGATTCTCCAGGCAAGAAAACTGGAGTGGGTTGCCATTTCCTCCTCCAGGGCATCTTCCCAACCAGGGGTGGAACCCACGTCTTCTGCACTGCAGGCGGATTCTTTACCACTGAGACACCTGGGAAGCCCCTCTTAGCAGAATGTCCTATACAGGACTTCCAGTGATGCCTGGTGAGTTGCTGCCTTGGCAATGATTGAAGGCAAGGGCCTGCACAGGTTTTTTGTGCCCACAAAGCCTCACAGAGCCTTCTGCATTACCTGAACACCAGCCTAACCTGCCCTGAGGCTGCCTTACTTCACCTAGAAGAAGCCTTCGCATTCCAGGATGTCTGGCTCTAGGTGAGTGATCACAGCATTGTGGTTATCTGGGTCATGAAGATCTTTTTTGTACAGTTCTTCTGGGTATTCTTGCCACCTCTTCTTAGTATCCTCATCTCAGAATGTGAAGTCAAGTGAGCCTTAGGAAGCAACACTACGAACAAAGCTAATGGAGGTGGTGGAATTCCAATGGAACCATTTCAAATCCTAAAAGATGATGCTATGAAAGTGCTGCACTCAATATGCCAGCAAATTTGGAAGACTCAGTAGTGGCCCCAGGACTGACAAAGGTCAGTTTTCATTCCAATCCCGAAGAAAGGCAATGCCAAAGAATGTTCAAACTACCAAACAATTGCACTCATCTTACATGTTAGCAAAGTAATGCTCAAAATTCTCCAAGCCAGGCTTCAACAGTACATGAACTGTGAGTTTCCAGATGTTCAAGCTGGATTTAGAAAAGGCAGAGGAACCAGAGATCAAATTGCCAACATTTGTTGGATTATCAAAAAAGCAAGAGAGTTCCAGAAAAATATCTATTTCTGCTTTACTGACTACGCCAAAGCCTTTGTGTGGATCACAATGAACTGTTGAAAATTCTTCAAGAGATGGGAATACCAGACCACCTGACTTGCCTCCTGAGAAATCTGTATGAAGGTCAAGAAGCAACAGTTAGAACTGGACATGAGACAACAGACTGGTTCCAAATTGGAAAAGGAGTATGTGAAGGCTGTATATTGTCACCCTGCTTATTTAACTTATATGCAGAGTACATCATGTGAAATTCCGGGCTGGATGAGGCACAAACTGGAATCAAGATTGCCGGGAGAAATATCAATAACTTCAGATATGCAGATGACACCACCCTTATGACAGAAAGCAAAGAAAAATCAAAGGGCCTCTTGATGAAAGTGAAAGAGGAAGAGTGAAACAAATTGGCTTACAATTCAACAAATGTAAGACCAGAAACTATAAAACTCCTAGAGGAAAATATAGGCAAAATACTTTCTGACATAAATCACAGCAGGATACTCTATGACCCACCTCCCAGAGTAATGGAAATAAAAGCAAAAATAAACAAACGGGACAAAAATAAAAAGCAAAAATAGCAAATGAAGCAACTGACATAGAATTAATCTCAAAAATATATAAGCAGCTCATGCACCTCAATTCCAGAAAAATAAATGACCCAATCAAAAATTGGGCCACAGAACTAAACAGACATTTCTCCAAAGAAGACATACAGATGGCTAACAAACACATGAAAAGATGCTCAACATCACTCATTATCAGAGAAATGCAAATCAAATCCACAGTGAGGTACCATTCCACGCCAGTCAGAATGGCTGCTATCAAAAAGTCTACAAACAGTAAATGCTGGAGAGGGTGCAGAGAAAAGAGAACCTTCTTACACTGTTGGTGGGAATGAAAACTAGTACAACCACTATGGAGAACAGTGTGGCGAGTCCTTAAAAAACTGGAAATAGAACTGCCATATGACCCAGCAATCCCACTGCTGGGCATAAACACCGAGGAAACCAGATCTGAAAGAGACACGTGTACCACAGTGTTTATCACAGCACTGTTACAGTAGCTAGGACATGGAAGCAACCTAGATGTCCATCAGCAGATGAATAGATAAGGAAGCTGTGGTACATATACACCATGGAATATTACTCAGCCATTAAAAAGAGTTCATTTGAATCAGTTCTAATGAGGTGGATGAAACTGGAGCCTATTATACAGAGTGAAGTAAGTCAGAAAAAAAAAAACACCAATATGGTATATTAACGTGTATATATATATATATATATATATAATTTATAAAGATGGTAAAGATGACCCTATGTGCAAGACAGCAAAGGAGATACAGAGACAAAGAACAGACTTTAGGACTCTGTGAGAGAAGGCAAGGGTGGGATGATTTGAGAGAATAGCTTTGAAACATATATATTACCATATGTGAAATAGATTACCAGTCCAGGTTCGATGCATGAGACAGGGCTATCAGGGCCGGTGCACTGGGACGACCCTGAGGGATGAGATGGGGAGGGATGTTCAGGATGGGGGACACATGTACTCCCGAAAGCCACTACAATATTGTGATTAGCCTCCAATTAAAGTAAATAAATTATGAAAAAAAAGAAAACTCAACATTCAAAAAATGAGATCATGGCATCCAGTCCCATCACTTCATGGCAAATAGATGGGGAAACAGTGAATGACTTTATTTTGGGGGACGCCAAAATCACTACAGATGGTGACTGCAGCCATGAAATTAAAAGACGCTTTCTCCTTGGAAGAAAAGCTATGACCAACATAGAGCATATTCAAAAGCAGAGACATTACTTTACCAACAAAGATCCATCTAGTCAAAGCTATGGTTTTTCCAGTAGTCATGTATGGATGTGAGAGTTGGACTATAAAGAAAGCTGAGCGCCAAAGAATTGATGCTTTTGAGCTGTGGTGTTGGAGAAGACTCTTGAGAGTCCCTTGGACTACAAGAAGATCAGTCAATCCTAAATGAAATCAGTCCCAAATATTCATTGGAAGGACTTATGCTAATGATTAAGCTCCAATACTTTGGCCACCTGATGCAAAGAGCATCTTTTCATTTGAAAAGACCCTAATGCTGGGAAAGATTGAGGGCAGGAGGAGAAGGGGACAACAGAGGATGAGATGGTTGGATGGCATCACTGCCTCGATGGACATGAGTTTGAGTAGGCTCCAGGCATTGGTGATGGACAGGGAAGCCTGGTATGCTGCAGTCCACGGGGTCGCAAAGAGTCAGACACGACTGAGTGACTGAACTGAAGCAGCAGCCTGCTTTCATTTGGCTTTAGTCCCAAACCGCCCACCTCTTGTAAACCTCTGGGCCCCCAGAAGAGGGCGCCCGAGACCGCTACTGTTAGAAGTAGCGCGTCCCTCAGGGAGCCACTCTGGACACAGAGCACCCGCTCGGCAGTTCCGGTTTGGATTTTGCTCCGCCTCTTCCTCTTCAGCAGCCACGGCACCCACTTCTCCTCCTGCTCACCGTGTGTCTGTCGTCTGTTCCAGCCCAGCACCCCTCCAGCAACAATGCCTCTCAGCGCTGTCTCAAACTCCATCACACTCTCGGAGCCGCCAGATTTGAAAGCCTGTCTGACTCCTGATCCTATGCTCTTTTCTGCTCTCTGATGTCTAACAGCTGAGGACTCCTGGGCTTGGAGATAGTGGAGGATAACGATAACAGTCGTAGGAGAGCAGAGCTTCACCCCTGTCCTGAGGGTGCACGGGCAGGCCGCCAATCCCAACTGTACGACTTGGCCAACAATTTTGTGCGTATCTCACACGAGTGGGTGGAGGTGGGCATTTCTCCTCAATATTAAAAGAAATGGTGAATGAAGTATTTTTGAAAACACAAAGAAGTTATTCAGGAGTTATTCTTATTTGAAAATTTTATTTTTTATTTTTTAATAAAATGGATTCTCATTTCTCCCCATCCTTAATCTTCGGCTGCAAGTAGTAGGGAGTGTGAATACAGACAAAGCTAACTCCCCTCTACATACTTTAATGTAGAGCAGAAAAAGCCAATGGAATAAACAGTTAAAAGAAATAAGTAAACTTGAACACTTGACCTATTAGATTTTAGCAAATTGTGTGAATTGCCTTCGCTGACCACAGGAAGCGCCGAGTGAGTGTTGACTCAGTTGAATGGAAGGGAGTGCTGCGTAGTCCATGGGCTGTGGAAGTTCAAAATTTGGTGCTCTTTGAACCTGTGGAGGTTCAAAGTTCTCTGGACTTTGAAAAGATTCAGAGGTCTCCTTTTGAGCTTTTACATCCACATGCCTCATCGGTTTGGGGGCTGAGGTTGCATTATTTTGGGTATGAAACAAAGAATCATAACATCTTAAATGTGGGAGGCTCTCTAAGAAGTAGTGAGTTCACCTGCAATCCTGGATGACACCTCATTTCAGTGTCTCTTCTAGCGGTCATCTAGTCATCCAAACTCTGAAATCCAGGGTCAGAGAGGGCTCTCTCCAGACACCAGCAGTCTCAGATATAAAGAATACTTGGCTAAGCTTACATCCATGTCAGTCCCTGAGCCAAGCATGGACTATAAATTCTTATAAAACCACTTCTGGTAAATCAATAAAACCTCTAGTCAATGTACAGCAGAGATTTATCGTTAGATTTTAAAAAAACATAGATGTGGAAGAGGGAGTTAAAGACCTGAGGAGACGAGTCAATAAAACCATCCCCTTCATCCCCAGCCAGGTCCTTCCTTTGGATAATAAAGATGTTATCATCTCCAACTCTGTGTCCCAGCATGGCCAGAATCCCATGCAAACAGTGAACAATGTCACTGAAATCAATCTAAATTGCAAGTCCGTGGCCTGCTGTTCCTTTGTGGGGTAATTAGAAAAAGAAGATATTTGCATGAGCTCAGACTGGCATTGCGGTCAGTCTAAGTCACTGGAATCCCTTGGCAGCTCTCATCTCTGTTTACTTCCAGCTTGACCCCTTTGTGTCTCCAGGAACCTCTTTCCTCCTTCTAAGATGGACAGGTCAGACTAGACCAGGAACCGGCTCACTTTTTCTGTAAAGGGCCAGCTAGTAAAATAGTAATAATAGTAATAACTATTTTAGAATTTGTGAGAGTCTAAAATGCGTTCAGTCCCTGCTGCAACTTTGCCTTGACAACACAAACAGCAGCACAACAATCAGAAATGAGGGAGGCTATGTTTGCAGCCCCATGGTTTGCCCAGTCCTGGACCTGACAATCTCTTAGCCTTTATATCCCAAGGTTCAAATTAACAGAGCCCAGTAGACATTGGTGATGTCCAGTTCTGAGAGTCGGGGTCGGGTCCTCCACTTCCTGTTCTGACAGCCTGTCTGGACCTAGAGTCACACAAAAATTCTCAGCTTACCACTCTCCTGCCAAGCCTCCTGCCCAACCAGACGCAGGAACACTGCTGCTAATCCAGTGACCACCCACCCCCCACACCCCCATGTATACCTGATCCCCGTCAAGCAATAAAACTGGTAGCAACACATTCTGTTCACCCTGAAATCAACTTCCTCCTGAACCCAGCTCCACCTTGCTACTATGCCCACTCAGCGCTGCTGGGACCATTTGATTTTCCGTTTGGGTCCCTTCTCTTGGAACGAAGGCCTGTCTCATACTCCACAGCCTCAGCTCCGATGGCCAAGCTGGACAATCTCTCAACACCGTGGTTGTTCTATCTCCCTCCCCTGATCTGCCCCAGAGAGCACTTAGTCCAGAGCTTCCGTCCTTCTTCTTCTGTCCTATATAGGTCATAGACCTTGCTAAATGAAGTCTTAAGATGCATCAACTCTCAGGACAGAGATTCAGATACATGAAGTAATAGAGGGATTTTGGTTCTGGAGAGAAAGAATAGTTCTTTAGACCAGGCAAAATATCACTTTTTAGAATTATTTTGCACAAGATCAGAATCGGACTAAGAGTGAAGCTGACAGATTCCTGGTAAGCTGTCCCATTTTAACCCCTACATGAAAAATGTCAGTGAGGCTGAGTGACACAGAAATCATTAAAAAAAAAATCATTAAAAAATCAGGCATTAAATGCTAAGGAATCTATTTTGAATTTGATTCCTTAGCATGAGCATATGGCGCCCTCTTGTGTTTACTTCTGAGATGTGCAGGCCTCTGTCTGCACTACGGTGTTCTTTCAAATCGCTTCCATTCTCTCCTCTGATTTTTTCATTTAAACTGTCTGCTTCATTCCCCGCTGAAACTCTGAAGAAGGCAAAAATTTGTAGCACCGCATCTAACTTTCAGTTAGTCTGAAATTTGTATCTTATCGCATTTTATTTTCAAATCATCCATCTGAAGAAGGAGGCCATGCAGTATTGACTCCATTGGAAACAGTGGAAGCAAAGGGTCTGAGGTCACAAAGCCAGTCTCTGACAGAGAAGCCAAGACGTCACCTGGGGATCCTTCACTGGTTAGTCCTCAAGACTTCTCAGGTGGAGCACAAACATCCACAGTTCCCATCTCTATTAGGGTCAAGACATCACCAACACAACCAGGAGTCAGTGGTTCCAAGGAGTGTGGGGTTGCAAGTAGGAAACCAGCATTAAAAATAAAGCCAAGCAAGAACCAGTGCCAAACAGGTGGACATCTGCCTCCTTGCCCACCTGCGTCTCCCGGCTGTGCTGGGCACCTGGGTAGCTGCGCTCTATAAGGGCAGGAGCAGAGAGGGGCTGGTGTTCGTGCTCTGTGAGGGGCCAGGAGCCTGGAGCAGAGATCTCACCACTGAAACTGGAGGAGGTTGCGACCCTCGGGACCTCATTCCCAGGCACCCTAACCATGCTCCCCGTGTTCCAGCCACCCTCTGCTTCTCCGCCTCAGCTGCATGTGTCTGTCCATCTGTGTGTGTGTGTTGTGTGTTATCGTTCAGTGATGTCTGACTCTGTGATCCCATTGACTGTAGCCCACCAGGCTCCTCCATCCATGGAATTCTCCAGGCAAGAATACTCGACTGGTTAGCCAGTCCCTTCTCCAGAACTTCCCAACCCAGGGATTGAACCCAGGTGTCCTGCATTGCCAGGCGGATTCTTTACCATCTGAGCCACCAGGGAAGCCCATGCATGTCCATACTCTGCACCCTTTCTCACACTGTTTATGCTGTCTGGATGTATATCCTGTTCCAGCCTTCAAATCCTTTCCTCTCCTCCTCATTCTTGTAGCCCCGATCTGAGCTCATGCCTTTCACTTCTCACATGCACCAGTCTAGTCCCCTGGGGCTGACAACGTGGCAGCAGAGAAACTTGGGGAGGATGCCTCGGATAGGGCAGGACACAGGACACACAAGAGGCTTTGTTCTAAGTTGCCCAAGGGTTGGACCATTTCCTAAGGCCAGGTCTGGACTATTAGCTCATGATTAGAAAGAAGAGCTATTAGGTTAGGTTAGATACCAAGGTGATACAGATAGAGAAGAAAGCAAGTGGAAGACAAATGGCACAACTGAGTCTAGGGAGTTATTCGCCCAGTCTGACTCTTTGTGACCCCATGGACTACAGCCCACCAGACCACCCACCTCCCAGAGTTTACCCAAGTTCATGTCCATTGCATCAGTGATGCAATCCAGACTCTATCACACCCTGTCACACTCTTCTCCTCCTGCACTCAATCTTTCCCAGCATCAGTGTCTTTTCCAATGAGTTGGCTGTTCGCATCAGGTTATCAAAGAATTGAAGCTTCAGCTTCAGCATCAGTCCTTTCAATGAATATTCAGAATTGATTTCCTTTCAAATTAACTGGTTTGATCTCCTTGCTGTCCATGGTATTCTCAAGAGTCTTCTCCAACACCACCATTTGAAAGCATCAATTCCTCAATGTTTTGCCTTCTTTACAGTCCAACTCTCACAATTGTACATGGCTACTGGAAAGACCATGGCCTTGACTGTCCCTATGCTGTGCTCAGTCATGTCTAAATCTTTGTGACCCCCTGGACTGTAGCCCACCAGGTTCCTCTGTCCATGGGATTTCCCACCAAGAATACTGGAGTGGGCTGCCATTTTCTTTTCTGGGGGAATCTTCCTGACCCAGGTATTGAACCTACATCTCTTGAGTCTCCTACATTGGCAGGTGGATTCTTTACCACTAGCATGGGAAACCCCTGACTATATGGACCTTTGTTGGCAAAGTGATTTCTTTGCTTTTTAACATACTGTCTAGGGTTATCATAGATTTCCTGCCAAGAAGCAATCATCTTGATTTCATGGCTGTAGTCACTAACCACAGTCATTTTAGAGTCCAAGAAAAGGAAATCTGTCACTACTTCCAACTTTTCCCCTTCTATTTGCCATGAAGTAATGGGGCTGAATGCCATGATTTTATTTTTTTTTTCTTAATATTTAGCTTTAAACTGGCTTTTTCACTCTCCTCCTTTACCCTCATCAAGATATTCTTTAGTGCCTCTTCTCTTTCGGCCACTAGAGTGTTATCATCCCCATATCTGAGCTTGTTGATGTTTCTCCTGCCTATCTTGATTCTAGCTTGTCACTCATTCAGCCTGGCTTTTCTCATGATGTGCTCCATGGATAAGTTAAAAAACCAGGGCGACAACAGACAGCCCTGTCATACTCCTTTCTCAATTCTGAACCAATCAGTTGCTCCATACGGGGTTCTAACTGTTGCTTCTTGACCCACATACAGGTTTCTCAGGAGGCAGGTAAACCCACATACAGGTTTCTCAGTCTGGTATTCCCATCTCTTTAAGAGTTTTCCACAGGTTATTATGATCCACACAGTCAAAGGCTTTAGCATAGTCCATGAAACAGAGATAAATGTTTTTCTGGAATTCCCTTTCTTTCTCTATGATCCAGTGAATGTGGGCAATTTGATCTCTGATTCCTCTGTGTTTTCTAAACCCAGCTTGGACATCTGGAAGATCTTGGTTTGTATAACACTGAAGCCTAGCTTGCAAGATTTTAAGCCTGACCTTACTAGTATGGGAGAGGAGTGCAATTGTCTGATGGTGTGAGCATTCTTTAGCACTGCCCTTCTTGGGAATTGGCATGAGGATTAACCTTTTCCAGTTCTGTGGCCAATGTTGGGTCTTTCAGATTTGCTGACATATTGAGTTCAATGCTTTGATAGCATCATCTTTTAGTGTTTTAAATAGCTCTACTGGAATTCTTTCACATCCACTATCTCCACTGACAGCAGTGCTTCCTAAGGCCCACTTGACTTCACACTGCAGAATGCCTCATCTGGGTGACAGACCATACCACCATGGTTATCCAGTTCATTGAGATCTTTTTCATACAGTTCTGTCCATCCTTCCCATGTCTTCTTGTCTCTGCTCTTACGAGGTTTCTACCATCTCTGAACTTTACTGTGCCCATCTTTGGGTGAAGTCTTCCCTTGATATTTCCAATTTTCCTGAAACGATCTCTAGTCTTTTCCCTTCTGTTGTTTTCCACTATTTTTATGTATTGTTCATTGAAGAAGGTCTTCTTATCTCCTTTTTTGGAGCTATTCTTTGGAACTCTGCATTTAGTTGGGTGTACTTTTCCATTTCTCCCTTTGTTTTCACTTCTCTTCTTTCTTCAGCTAATTTGTAAAGCTCCTCAAATAACCTCTTTGCCTTCTTGCTTTTCTTCTTCTTTGGGATGATTTTGCTCACTGCTTCCTGTACAATATTACAGACCTCCATCCATAGTTCTTCAGGGACACTGTTTACTAGACCTTTATTAGACCTAATCCCTTGAAAATATTTGTCACCTCCACTGCATATTCATAGGGGATTTGATTTAAGTCTTACCTGATTGTCCTAGTGGTTTTCTCTGCTTTCTTTAGTTGAAGCCTGAATTTAGCTATGAGAAGCTGATGATTTGAGCCACAGCCAGCTCCAGGACTTGTTTTTGCTGACTGCATATGACTTCTCCATCTTTGGCTACAAAGAATGTAATCAATTTGATTTCATCACTGACCATTTGGTGATGTCCATGTCTAAAGTCATCTCTTGTGTTGTTGAAAAAGGGTGTATGCTATGACGAGTGCATTTTCTTGGCAGAACTAAGTTAGCCTTTGCCCTACTTAATTTTGTACTTCAAGGCTAGACTTGCCTGTTACTCCAGGTATCTTTTGATCTTCCTACTTTTGGATTCCAATCCCCAGTGATGAACAGAACATCACTTTTTGGTTTTAGTTCTAGGAGGTCTTCTAAGTCATCATAGAACTGATCACTTTCAGCTTCTTAGGCATCGGTGGTAGGGGCATCGACTTGGATTACTGTGATATTGAGTGGTTTGCCTTGGAAATGAACCAAGATCATTCTGTCATTTTTGAGGTTGCACCCAAGTACTGCATTTCAGACTCTTTTGTTGATTATGAGGGCTACTCCATTTCCTCCATAGAATTCTTGCCTACAGTGGTAGACATAATGGTCATCTGAACTAAAGTCACCCATTCCCATCCATTTTAGTTCACTGATTCCTAAGATGTTGAAGTGTGTTCTAACCATCTCCTGCTTGACCACACCCAAGGAGATGTGATCTAAGGAGACAGAGTTCGTTCTTTGTTTTTGGTGCTATCCAGTTGACAGAATAGTGGACAGGCTTAAAAGTTGCTCAGAAATGTCTCTGTCCTAAACATTGCCAAAAGACTCCAAGCAGTACCCTGTCTACAGACATGTGCTTCCAAACAAAAAGAATCCCATTCTCCTTTGGTCATTAGAGCAGAAATTCCCCCAGGTCCAGCCTCAGCTCCTGACCACTTCTGTTCCTTTCTGATCAGGGCTGTGGGGCTATACCTTGCTGGCAGTGCAGCTGGACACTCTTTCCAACCACTCTTCCCAGTGTTTGTCTTATGAGATAGGAATGTTCCCAAAGAGGTTTGCCATTCAGCCACCTCTCTGGACACTGAGCACAACCCAGTACAAGCAGTCTAGGATGACCCTAAGCCCAGGCCTGACCCTGCATCTAGGATTCCATCCAAGGGCCAATTTCAGAGCATGAGCCTCTGCATCCCTAAAGCAGATTCCTGCGTCCTGTGGTTTCCAAGACTTTCCACTGTTCTGTTCTGTTCCCCAAGGCTGGCATTTAGGTGGTGACCAGGAGCAAATTCCACAGCTGGGTGCCACCTCCCTGATGCAGAAGCTCCGTGCACATCTCCCAGAAGTATGTGTGGCAGCATCTCACCATAACACCCAGAAACCCAGGGTCCAGGCCCACGAGAGCCCCTCATTGCCACGTGAGCCTACTTTGCTGTCGTCCGTCTCTCTCGGCCTGTTCTCTTTTGGCCTCTGAGATGACCAAGTCTGTGACCTAAATAAAAAGTGAGGTCCTAGAGAAGAGATCGGGCTTCCCAGGTGGCATCAGCATTAAAGAATCCACCTTTCAGTGTAGGAGATGTAAGAGACCCGGGTTCAATCCCTGTGTCAGGAAGATCCCCTGGAGAAAGGCTTGGCCACCCACTCCAGTATTCTTGCCTGGAGAATTCCATGGGTAGAGGAGCCTGGTGGGGGTCTCAACAGACAAGAGGTCGCAACAGTCCTTGGGGTCGCAAAGAGTCAAACACCACTGAAACAATTTAGCACACACACAAGCAGAGAAGAGATCAGCATGGCAGAATAGGAAGACACTGAGTTTACCTCCCCTCACAGAAACATCAAAACTACAACTTCATATAGAGTGACTCTCCCTGAAATCTACCTGGGGGCTAGAAGGACAGCTCCTCTCCAGCCAAGATTATGAAGATTAATCCACATGGAGTCCAATGGCAAGGGAGGAGAAGTTGTTTATTCAAGACCGCAGCCTTTGCAGGGACACAGACAAGCAGGAGGTTATCACAGGCTAATGGATCCTCCCCGGAGAGCGTGGAGTTCAAGACACATTTAGGCACCTCAGTGCTGGAGTCTAACACCAGGATGATGGGATCCCTTAGCTGGTTTGAAGACCAGCAGGGCTTACCTAACGCCTATAAGAAACCAAAACTCCGCTTTCAAAGAGTGTGGACACAGGCTTGCTTTGCTCATTCACAGAGTCAGCACACTGACAACAACTTGGGGCTCTGATTGGCTTTCCAAGTGCACCCCAAGTCTGCACCAGGTTCCTGGTCCAGACCCTCTTGATCCCCACTAAGACAAAGGTTTCTGTTGATAATGGGAGTGTGCAAGCTTGCAGGGAACAGAGGCAGCTCAGACCCTGGCCTTGCCTCATTGCCAGCTCAAGCAACCCTGCAAACACGCTGGGGTGGAATTGCTCCAGGGTGGAGATCACAGTGCAGGAGTGCTTATCAGCTGTGTACATGAGGGAGGGGGCGGGACCCCTCAGTGGTGGGACACCAATCAGCCTCTAACCAAGGCATGCACCCTGGAGAGAAAGTGAAACCAGAGGGCAGCCTCAAGCCCTTAGGCTCTGATCGCATCCTAGAATGAGGTGGAAACTGCCATCAGATATGGGAAAATCCAACACTCACAGGCTTCCTGCTCCAGCCCCTCACACCCTGACCCCATTGCCAACAGAGCGGCGGAGGTCACTGAGCATAGGAGAGGCCTCAGCTCAAGCCTGACTCTGGCTCTAACCCCTCCAACTCCAGCCTTATCTCACACCAAGGTGACTGCTGCCAGCAGACCCTGGGGACAAACACAGCCCCTGCCCACTTCAGATCCAACTGTCCCTCCAGAGCCACTGGGCACAGGCCGACTGCATAGGGATGATCCCACCCAAGGACACACATTCTGGACTGAGATAGGTAAATGTGTCCCCTAAATTCAGATACAGAGGAAGTTAAACAAAATGAGAAGGGAGAGGAAGGTTTTTCAAATGAAAGAACAATAAAAAGTACTGAAAGAACCCTAATGAAACTCAGATAAATAATTCACCTCATAAAGAGGTCATTGCAATAATAATAAGAGTGCTAACAGAACTGGGGGAAATAGACAAACAGTGAAAATTTTAGCAAAGAGCTGGAAAACTTGAAAAGAACCAGTCAGATCTGAATAAACAATAATTGAATTTTTTCCCCAATTATTTTTATTAGTTGAAGGCTAATTACTTTACAATATTGTAGTGGTTTTTGCCACACATTGACATGAATCAGCCATGGATTTACATGTGTTCCCCATCCTGAAAGCCCCTCCCACCTCCCTCCCCATCCCATCCCTCTGGGTCATCCCAGTGCACCAGCCCCGAGCACTTGTCTCATGCATCCAACCTGGACTGGCGATCTGTTTCACACTTGATAATATACATGTTTCAATGCTGTTCTCTCAGATCATCCCACCCTCGCCTTCTCCCATAGAGTCCAAAAGTCTGTTCTATACAATAATTGAAATTTAAAAAAAAATACACTGGAGGGAATCAACATATTGAGATTCAATCAGTTCAGTTCAGTCGCTCAGTCGTGTCCGACTCTTTGCGACCCCCATGAATCGCAGCACGCCAGGCCTCCCTGTCCATTACCAACTCCCAGAGATTACTCAAACTCATATATTGAGATTAGGTGATACCAAAGAATGTGTAAGCAATCTGGAAGGCAGATTAATAGAAATCACCCAGTCAGAAAAGCAAAAAGAAAAACAGACTTTCAAAAATGAGAATAGCTTAAGGGACCTCACAGACAACCTAATGCATACTAATATCCACATTATAGGGATTGCAGAAAGAGAAAAGATAGAGAATGGTATACAAAGCACATTTGATAAAATTATGGCTGAAAACTTGCTGAACATGAAGAAAGAAACAGGTATCCAGGTACAGGACTATAGAGAGACTCAAACAAGATGAACCCAAAGAGACCCACAGCAAGGCATACCATAATTATTAGTTAAAGATAAAAAGAATTATAAAATAACAAGAGAAAAATAAAGAATTACATACAAGTGAGCTCCGATTATACTATCAGCTTGTCTTTCTGCAGAAAATTTGCAGATCAGAAGGGAGTGGTATAATATATTTAAAGAGTTAAAAGGAAAAATTCTACATCCTAGGATATTTTACCCAGAAAGGTTATCACTGAGAAATAAAGGAGAGTTAGTGAGTTTTTCACACAAGCAAGAACTAAAACAGTTCATCAGTACTATACCAACCTCACAAGAAGTATTAAAGAATCTTCTTTGCTTTTAATGTGTCCTTTTGCTTTATTGTTGTAAACCCACAAGGTAAATCTTTTCAGATGCTGTAAAACTTTAACAACCATTAGAGACCCAAAGCCAAACAAGAAGGAATCAGACATACCCACATAGGAGTCCATTAAGAACAAAGAGAAGGGAAGAAACCCTTTGATGCCGGGTCCTAATCTCCTATCTGTTAACCCATAAAACTCCAAGTTAAATATTGACTCTCTTTAACCATGATAATGGCTGTGATCCACAGCCAGAGCCAACATATCTCTCCAGATGGCCCATGTGCTAGGGTGAGTGGGTAGACAAGTGCAGATAAGTCACCAACTCTTGTCTCCGAGCAAGGACTTCAGAAAGTCTCTCTTTCTTCTAACGTTTTCATTTCCCCTCTGCCTTCTCAATAGAAAGGTCTAGCAGGGCATCCAGAGAGAAGTCAGAGCTAAAGTGCCATAAAGGTCAAACGGAACAGAGGCTTCATAGTTTGTGGAGGAGTCTGGTCCCATAGGCATGCACCTGTCCAAAAAAAGAGACCTCTGCTTCCTCCACAGCCACAGCCTCACCCTGGCAGGCTCTAGGAATATCACATCAGTCTGTTTACTGGACCCACAGAAGGGCATGGCCTCCTTCTTCTGCCCCTCTTTGGTACAGGACAGATGGCAACTCTGCTTCCCATCTTGGATCAGAGCTGGGGGCCCTTCAAATTCCACATGGCTCTTCTCATGAGCTTTCCTAATATCCTTCTGCTCCTCCAAAGATGGATCACAAGTATCTCTTTGCTCCACCTCTACTCAGCTCATCTCCAGGCTGAAATTTCACTAAACAGTGTGCTCAGTCATGAAGGGCCATCCAGAAATCCTCAGGAAAAGTGTCCAACTCTCATCCACTCCAAATGGTCCAGGCTTGCCTGCAGGCTGCACATAGTGAGTGCACAGGTATCCATGAACATATCACCTGACAATAAGCATATTGTTCTTTGCAGAGTCTTAGTAATAAGACAGAGTGATGATGCTCACCCCACACTTGGGCTCTCTGCTACACTCATCAGAGCACAACAAGGAGGAAGAAAAGGCTGCCATGTCACCCAGAGAAAGTTCTGGATTCTGAGAAGTACTGCAGCATTGTGGTTGAGCAGCCACTCCCGTGATTTGTCTGCAGGGTTTGCTTAGTAAACCACTCTACACAGTGAGTCACCTCCTGTCCATGGCTGGGTCACCTCTGTTCTTCCTTCAATTTGGGGTCACTGTGGTGAACTCTGGCCCAAAGGCAGTGACACGGCTGTGGGTGCAGAGCCGAACCTTTTCCAGGGCTAGTTTTCCTCAGCACCTGCCATCTTCAGGGCCTTGAGAGTCAGGCCCTGTCCTCTGAGGCCTGACAGCTCCATTCATCTCACTTTATGAGATGAGGAAGGCAGGACACTTGGGCACTGTCATAGCTCTAAAGGGTTTTCCTTAGGTGAAAAGAAAAGGGTACAATAAGAAATATGAAATCAGAAGAAAAGAGTAATCTTACTGGTAAAAGGAAATAAATACTACACTGTGGAACAACCACAGAAGCTAATGCATGCGTGCATGTACATGATTGGTCACTCAGTCGTGTCTGACTCTTTGCGACCCCATGGACTGTAGCCCACCATGGGATTTTCCCATCAAGAATGCTTTAGTGGGTTGCCATTTCCTTCTCCAAAGAATCTTTCTGACCCAGGGATTGAACCTGTGTCTCCTGCATCTCCAGCATTGGCAGGCAGATTCTTTACCACTGAGCCTAAAAGATAATTAAATTGAAAAGTCAATTATAAATCAAATAAAGAACTAAGTCACATACATGAAGACCTAAAATATGATACAGAAAATGCAAAAAGTAGGGTTGGGGAGACCTTTTAGAATGATTTTAAACTCAAATGACTATCAGTTTAAATCAGGTAGATATACTTAAAGGTCAGCATGTATGAACTTCATGGTAATGGCAAATATTTCATTGGCCAAAAAGTTTGTTCAAGTTTTCTGTAAGTTCTTTTTTTTTTTGTCACTTTGCTAAACTATTTATTTTATCTTGCTAAGTGTACTATTTTCCTCTTTGACAGTCTTACCGAAAAACCTGAATGACTTTCCAACCCAATTTTAAAAAAAAAGAAAACAACCTATCATAGATATACAAAAGCTAAAGAAAAAAGGAACACAAATACAACACTAAATAAAATCACCAGGTCACAAGAAAAGAGACTAAAATAAGAAGAAAAGCAAAGACATACAAAAAAAGTGGAAAACAAATAACAAAAGGGAAATAAGTACATTATCTATCAATAATCACTCTAAATGTCAATGAACTGAATGCTCCAATCAAAAGATAGAGGGTGGCTGATTGTATTAGAAAAACAAGACCTATAGATAGGCTGCCTGCAGGAGACTCCCTTCAGAGCTAAAGACACTCATATACTAAAAGTGAGGGGATGGAAAAAGATATTCCATGCAAATGCAAACAAAAGAAAGCTGGAGTGGCCTTACTCATATCAGACTAAGTAGATTTTAAAACAAAGTCTATAATGAAGGACAAAGACAGACATTATATAATCATAAAGGAATTAATAAGAGGATATGGTGTTCATAAACATATATACACCCAGTATAGGACTGAGGGCTTCCCAGGTGGTGCTAGTGGTAAAGAACATGCCTGTCAATTTAGGAGACACAGGTTTGATCCTTGGGTTGTGAAGATCGCCTGGAAGAGGGCATGGCAACCCACTCCAATATTCTTGCCTGCAGAATCCCCTGGACAGAGGAGCCTGGTGGGCTATGGTCCATAGCGTTACAGAGTTCATTAGAAGGACTAATGCTAAAGCTGAAGCTCCAATATTTTGGCCACCTTATGCAAAGAGCTGACTCATTGGAAAAGACCCTGATGCCATGAATCAAATGGGCTGGGATGTTATTTGTAGAGAGAGAAATACTTGTAATCAAATGGGCAGGTTTTTTTTGTTGTTGTTGTTGTTTTTTTTTTTCAATTTGAGGACTGGAAAAGTACTGCCTCGGTCAAGAGAATAAGTCATTTCAAAATGAAAAAAAGAAAAAAGAAGAAGAAAATTCAGTGATGACTTTTCCTCTGAAACTTGACTTTAGAAAGATGTTTCTTCTTTACTGGAAAACTTTGATGGTAAATGAGTTCAAATTTTACTGTGGAGGGATCATATTAATCAGGAGGAAGAATCTGCAGGTAGTGCTAGTGGTAAAGAACTGCCTGTTAATTCAGGAGACATAAGAGACCCAGGTTTGATCCCTGGGTTGGAAAGATCCCCTCGAGGAGGGCATGGCAACCCACTCCAGTATTCTTGCCTGGAGAATCCCATGGACAGAGGAACCTGGCCATCTACAGTCCATTGGGTTGCAAAGAATCAGACAGGGCTAAGGCAACTTAACATACATGAATCAAATGAGCTTTGATTTTTTTTGTCTCCCTTCTTGCTTTTTTCTTCATTGTAGGAAACAAATTATGAAAATGTATAATTTAGCTACTTTGTTCATCATGCTTAATTGATTTTCAGCATGAATTAAAAAAAAGTATAAATTAGGAAAAGGAAACCTCAAGCCTCATGAGTATCCTCTTAATAACCATTTAATCTTAAATTGTGTTCACAAGTGCTAATTATAAGCATCTCTAATTGTGCATGTCACCCACCATGGTTGAGTGCACATCCATTTCTTGGGCTTTGACATAATGCTCTATTACTACCCAGCCTGCCAAGGAGCTGGCAGGAATTAAGCCTTTTTACTTTCTACTTGGGAAAGCAAAACTGGTCAGCCATTCAAGCCTTATTAATCAGCATTCATCAGTCAGGAACGTGTGTTTGGATGCTTGAGCCCTTGCCAGAGCATAGGATAGGACCCCTGCAGCTGTAACTCAATATTAATTAATAAATCCATGGAATGAATTAATTCAGTTACCATCTACAAAGAGCTGCAGTAGTTTTAGAGACCCGGAGATGAGTTAAGATAAAGCTCCTGAGTTTTTTTTTTTGTGTTTTTTTTCTTCATTTATTTTTATTAGTTGGAGGCTAATTACTTTACAATATTGTAGTGGTTTTTGTCACACATTGATATGAATCAGCCATGGATTTACATAGCTGCTGAGTTTTGAGTCAGTTTTTTCACTCTCCTCTTTTACCTTCAGCAAGAGGCTCTTTAGCTCCTCTTCACTTTCTGCCATTAGACTGGTGCATATCTGAGGCTGTTGCTTGTTCTCACAGCAGTCTTGATTCCAGCTTGTGATTCATCCAGCCTGCCATTTCATGTGATGGAATCTGCATGCAAGTTAAATAATCAGGGTGACAATATACAGCTTTGCATACTCCTTTCCCAATTTTGAACCAGTCAGTTTTTCCATGTAAAGTTCTAACTGTTACTTCTTGACCTGCATACATGTTTCTCAGGAGATGGGTAAGATGATATGGTATTATTGTCTCTTTAAGAATTTTCCACACTTTGTTGTGATCTGCACAGTCAAGCCTTTTGTGCAGTCAATGAAGCAGAAGTAGATGTTTTCCTGGAATTTCCTTGCTTTCTCTATGATTCAACGAAAGTTGGCAATATGGTCTCCAGTTCCTCTGCCTTTCCAGCTTGTACATCTGGAAGTTCTTGATTCATGTACTACTGAAGCCTAGCTTGAAGGATTTTGAACATTACTTTACCAGCATACAAAATGAGTGCAATTGTCAGGTAGCTTGAAAAAACTGGCTTAAAACTCGACATTCAAAAAACTAAGATCATGGCATCTGGTCCCATCACTTCATGGCAATTAGAAGGGGGAAAAGTGGAAACAGTGACAAATTTTATTCTTTTGGGCTCCCAAATCACTGTAAATGTTGACTGAAGTGATGAAATTAAGATGACTGCTCCTTGGAAGGAAAGCTATGGTAAACCTAGACAGCTTATTAAAAAACAAAGACATCACTTTGCTGAAAAACATCCATACAGTCAAAGCTATAGGCTTTTCCAGCAGTAGTGTATGGATGTGAGAGTTAGACCATAAATAAAGCTAAGCACTGAAGAATTGATGCTTTTGAACTGTGGTGTTGGAGAAGACTCTTGAGCATCCCTTGGACAGCTGGGAGATCAAACTAGTCAATCTTAAAGGAAACCAGTCCTGAATATTCATTGGAAGGTCTGATGCTGAGGCTGAAGCTCCAATACTTTGACCACCTGATGCGAAGAGCTGCCTCATTGGAAAAGACCCTGATGCTGGGAAAGATTGAAGACAAAAGGAGAAGAGGGCAGCAGAGAATGAGATTGTTAGATAGTATCACTGACTCAATGGCCATGAATTTTAGCAAACTCCAAGAGACAGCAAACAGCAGGGAAGCCTAGCATGCTGCAGTCCACGGGGTTGCAAAGAGTTGGACATGACTTAGCCACTGAACACAACACTTAGTTCCTGACATCAGAGACAGTTCACATTAGAAAGAGAGACACTTTTCCCAACTTACCAAGGCAAACTTTGTGAACAGTTGTGATGCTGGCTTAAGCAACCATTGGTGGAGGGCAGAGAATTCTTCAGGCAGTAAATAATCAGATGGAGAGGGAGAGGCTGTTTGAGGCAGAGGGATGTCCAGAATCTTGGAAGTGACAACTGGTTCAGGGTAAATCTATACCAGCTTATGATAGGGTTACATCTTGATAAACTGGCTCATCATAAACTGAAAATATGATAAACTGAAAATGCAGTTGATGCACCAAACATCATAGCTTAGCCTAACCCACCTTCAACATGCTCAGAACACTTATGTCAGCCTACAGTTGGGCAAAGTCACCTAGGACAAAGAATATTGTATGATAAATTGTTGAATATCTCATGTAATCTTTTGACTACTGTGCTGAAAATTAAAGATAGAACGGTTGTCTGAATAAAGAATGGTTGCAAGTGTATTGGTCATTCACTCTCCTGATCACATGGCAGACTGGGAGCCGTCATTGCTGCTGCCCAGTATCATAAGAAAATATCACACCACATGTCACCAATTTGAGAAGCGGTCAAAATTCAAAGTGTAATTTCTTGAATTATATCACTTTCACACCATCATAAAGTTGAAAAATCATAAGTTGAACCATCCTAAGTCAGGGACAGTCTGTATCCCTCTGAGGTTGAACATAGGGCTATGCCAGAGAGGGTCCCAACAAAGTCAGGGTAAGATCCAGGTAGAGAAGACCAGAGGTGTTTCCCTTTTGGGTCTGGAGTTCATCCATTAGGGAGGGAGTCACTAAAGTATCCTGGAGATAAGAATTAATCTTACCTGAAATTTTATGAAATCACACTCCCATTCACAGATGCTTCAGACTGCCCTGTGGCTCAGTTGTGTAGGTGATGCTTGTCACTGAAGCCTCAAGGCTCTTGCTCACATCTCTCCTCCCTGTTCTCCTCAGACCTGGCACCCCTGCCTCTTTGTGGGAGTCTACCTGGGGCCCGTTTCAGAATATGCAGGTTCTCAGCAGACCCTGGCTCATCACCCAGAACAGCAATAGAACACAGTTCAGGGGCTCTTAACCTTCTTTGTTCACAGAATGCTTTCATTTTGGACTTACCTGGTGGCTCAGATGGTGAAGAATCTGCCTGCAGTGCAGGAGACCCGGGTTCAATCCCTGGGTTGGGAAGATCTCCTGGAGAAGGGAATGGCAACCCCCTCCAGTATTCTTTCCTGAAGAATTCCATGGACAGAGGAGCCTGGCAGGTTACAGTCCATGGGGTTGCAAAGAGTTGGACATGATTGAACAACTTTAAATAACTTTTTATTTTGGAAATGAAATGGATGTAAGTCAACAGCAAGGGGAGCTGTTTGCGTGAAATCAGAGGGACAGAGTCCACCCTCCATCTCCAAGGAAGAGTCAGAAATGAAGCCAGAACTGCTGAGGTCCTGGAGCATGTGCTATCTGTCACCAGCACAGAGAGGGAGAGAGAATGATGCAGGAGACTGAACACAAACCAAGTCCCAAACCCTAAGAGACAAAGGACTGCAGAGGAGAGGTGCAGAAAAATAGGTCATGGAGCAGAGTGATCAACTTCCTAGACACCGTTCTGCTTGCAAAGTGTTCTGGTGACATTCTATGAACTAGAGCTCAGAAGTAGAAAATCAAGTAGTTTTCTTCGTCTGTAAATTTTCTCATCTTGCTCTTGAACTCTCACTCCTAATGAAGGCAGAAAAGAAAAATAAAGAAAAGCTTAAATGTTACAAAGATATTGCATTTATTCCTAGTTTGTTTGAGGTAAATAGACAACCAACTTGTAATGATGTAAAAACACATTTGTTTTTAGAGAATGTTCACTTCTTTTTTTATTTAAATATAGTTGGTTTACAATATTGGATAAGTTTTAGGTGTACAGCAAGGGGATTCAGGTTTTTTGTAGATTATTTTCATTTCTATTATTGAAGATGAATTTCTGTAAGACATTCATCTTTGATAGTAGAAATAGTTTTGTTAAATATACTAATATTAATGGACATGAGTTTGAGCAAGCTCCAGGAGTTGGTGATGAACAGGGAAACCTGGCATGCTGCAGTCCATGGGGTCACAAAGAGCTGGACACCACTGAGTGACTGAACTGAACTGAATATTAATAGATAATGCTTGATAAGTAGAGCATGTGTGTGTTAAACATGGATAGGAAGAGATGGAAAAAGCAAAAGATACCTAGCAGTCATGGAGCACCTGGGTAATAATGACTGTCGTGCACTAAGTATGCATCGAATTTACAAGGTACTGAGTGCATTTATAAGGTGAATGTGTTGAGACCCTAAGTATACATGAGGCTTTGATTCAGTTGCCCACTGGAGACCTCCATTCTGGTTCTATGTATCCTGCTCCCAAGAAACAAACAAGAAACTGTTCATCTGGCTAATTGCCAAGCTGCAGTGGTCAGTCAGGTATACTATCCCTGAGTCTTTTACTAGAGCTAGTCTGTGTTGTTGGCCTAGGGCCACATCTGTCCATGGGCCTCTGTCTTGAATGTCAACTCTGATCCTTGTAATGATATCATCAGTGGGGGAGGCTGAAGGCCGTAGAAAAAGACAGGAGATGCAGACATCCTGGATCCCAGGATACAGGTAGTGTGGTTGGTCCTTCCATCCTGCCTGCAGCATCTCTAAACTGTATTAATTTGCTGCATGTTTCCCCCTTGCTTCATTTTCATTGGCAGTTTCCATTGACTTAATGAAGACTGTGATTCAAGCATTTCAATTTGGTCTTTCAGTTCCTATGTTCCATGGGTTTGGGGATAGCCTGGTACCATATGAAGTTAACTCAGCATCAAGTTGACTGCCCACATGGTACAAGTCAAAGTTTAAATTGCGTTTTTTAAAATACTGTCTGAAGAAGTCATTTTTTATCCTCCTCAGGTGGAAGCAAAGATTAAGCAGCACCAAGGCTGCAAGTAAGGACTACTTGTTCATACATGCCTTTGGATCTGTCCTGCCGACGTTTTCTGGACACTGAGCATCCTTTCCCTGGGACTGAGTAGGTGTGGCTGCGTCTGCTAGGTTTCTCTACAGTTAGCATGGTTCCTGCTGATAAAGACGGCGTTCTGGATTTGCCATTTGCCTTCAGCCACCAGATTGTCACACACAGCAGCGTCCTCATCCCAACCCCAGGCCTCTCACACACCCTGTTCCTCCCACAGACATACAAAGTAGCACCCCATGAGCTCCCTTGGTGCCAACACACGCTGAGAGCCTCAGGAGAACCACATGAGGGTCACCGGGGGCAGAGACTGGTGCCAAGAGAAGAAAAGTCCAAGTGGACATCATTGAATAGGCCACATTTAAGTGTAAGTCAGAAGAGTTAGAAGGAGAAAGTCATGTCAAGAGCAAGGGGAGGGCAGGACAGCCCAGGAACAAAAGGTGGCAAAGCCTAGACATGGGATCCTGACTTTCTCAGGACCCAAAGCTGAGATATGATCAGGAGCAAGGTGATGTGAGGTAAAGTTGGAAACTCAGGTTAGGAACAAGCTAATTCAGGCAGAGAGTTGTTTTTGGTTTTCTATTTTCCTCAAGTGCAGGGAGAAGCCAAAGAAATGAGGTAGTTAGTGGGCTGATCTAGTTTAAATCTTTCAGAGGTCATCTCAGCTTCTGCATAAAGAACAGAGAAGTATGAGTAGAACTAAATGACCTGATTTGGGGGGGGAGGGGTTACAGTCCAGGTTCCAGTGATACTGGTCTGGACCGATGGTAGCATTAGAGATGGGAGCAGTAGTCTGATTCTAGACCTACTGGGGGGAGGAGGGTGTAGTTGACTTTGAGTGATGGAAATAAGGGCCTTGGGAGACCTCTCAGGTCTTGATTTGGCAGCTAGGTAGACGATGATGTCACGGAGATGAGGAAGACTCATTTGAAAGTATTGCAGTGGTGGGGGATCAAGGTGTTTTGGAATGACATCTTAAAGATGATCTTTGTACATCATGTTCTGGGGAGACACTGTGTGAGGAGACTTTCTCACATGGAACTTCATAGGCCCCTGCACATAAGCAATGGCCCCGGCCCTCCAGAAGTTGCTCGGACATACTGCTCTCTCCTTCCTCTGAGGGCAAGTCAGTCAGCAGTTTGCACAGACAGACTTTCCTCCTGTGGCTTCTCCTGACCTTGCCCACCACATCTTCATTATCTTAGACATTTTTCCTTCATCTCCATAAGAGTGGACCATGACCCATCTGCCAGCCTGGGAGGGGGGAGGCCCCTTGTCTTCAGACCTTCAATTAAAAGCAAAGGCAAGCAGCAGCAATCTGAATTGTAATCCATTCCTGTCCATCTGCAAGCTGGTCACCTGCCTTATCTTGCCTAGCCTTGCCCAGGACAAGCTCCCAGTTGAGGACTGAGGGTATATTTTAAACCTAAGCCTGTTTTCCCAGTTTCTTTCCAGGATCCGGGAAAGGGAGTGAATGATTCCGTGGTGGAAATTGATAAAGAAATTGATTACTACACACAGTGTATTTACTAGCTTCCTTCTGCCAGGAATTCCCACAGAAGGCTCTCACCTCCCCTTAGGTGACCCCTTATGATCTCAGTAACCCGATGGGGCCACTCACCTGTGTCAGGAAATGTGTTGTTAATTACTCTTTGATTATTTTCCAGTTGGATGCTTTCATTTATTTAAATATATTTACTGAGTGTCAGCAGGTTCAAGGCAAACATTTCAGGCCAATGACACAGCACTGAACTCGCAAGGCCAGGCCCTAATCTCTTGGGGTTCTCACTCTGCCAGGGGTCAGGCCATAGAGAAATGAACAAGCAAACAAACCAGCAAATAAAGGTAATCTCAGATAGTGATAAGAGTTGCCAGGAAAGCAAGGCAGCAAAATGTGAAGTGGACAGGTTAGAGCAGGTGAGGGTCATACAGGGAGGATGAGGAAGGGTTGCTGAGGAGGTGAACTCTGAATTAAGAATGAATTAGCCTGCACAACTCTGGGCAAACTATGTTCCAAGTCAAATATCAGCAAGGGCAAAACCCATCAGAAGAGGTTGAAATCAGAATGATGGTGGTCCATGCAGCCTGCTGAGGTCTGGTCACAGCCCTGGCCAGCCATCACCCTGGACTCTGGATGTGCTCAGGTTACCCTAAGGCAGAAATCACATCTCATGTATTAGCTCTTTTCCCCATAGAACTGAGCACGGGGTTAGGCTTAGAAGAAGTGAAAGACACAGTTTGCGGGGAAATGAAGCAGGTCAAATGGAATTGTAGAGGACTGACTTAGGGTCTAATAGCAAGTTTCACTGGTTGTTTCTCTTGGCATCAGTTATCCTGAAGCTTCACCAGGCAGCTTGTCACCCCCTGCACACACCCACTTTGCTCTTACACCCCTGTTTCAAATATTTCCCTCCTCATCCCTCGTGGGTGGCTAGCTCGTCTTCACTCTTTAAAGCTTCTCTCAATGTCACCTCCTCCAGAAGGTGTCAGCATCACTGCTTCTTCAGTTGTGACCAAACTGTCTCCAAACATGGCCAAAAGTTTGCAATGGGAGTTTGTGGGGGAGAGTCTCCACTCCATTCTTCCTCCTTCCCTCATAATCCTGCGTCTCTCCTTAGGGAGAGAAGTAAAGCAGGAAGAAGCAAGGTGTTGGGACACAAGCAGCTGCCCCACATCAAGTTTTGCAGTTCTGGGTTAAACACCCCCCCCCCCCCCAGCCTGCAACATTTTCAGAGCACAAAAGACACAGGTGATTTCAAAAAAAAAATTCAGAGAAAAAGGGAGCAGTTTACCCAGAGCTACTGAGATGCTCTCTCCTGGGCTTAGAGTCCTAAATATTCCCACCAAATAAAATAATTCTACTTTCAGATTGTGACTATATTTTTCAGTAGACAGTTTTGGTGACCAACGTGAAGGGACACAGAGCAGAATTCTCTCCTTCACCTGAACTTTACAAGAAAGTGGATGGGGGTACCAGCAGAGACCCTTGTGCCCATCCGCTTCATCAGGAGTTCAGGACAGATTTATTGTTCTACTCTGTCGCTTTTGCAAAAGTGAAATTCATAAAAGGACCTAGTCTTACAGGAATTTGCAGCTCTTCTCAGAAAACAGCAAAGGATACCAACCAACCTCCAATGGCAAAGTCTGTCCATGCCACCTCTGGACTTCCTTGTTTCTCTGATTCAGCTATCCTGATTCAAGTTGATGTTTAAATTTGTTGTTTAAAGGAAATCAATAAAATTCAGTTGTCATTTCCCTCCCTGGTGGGACAGGGCAACTGAAATAGGTCTTCCTCATTCCCAAGGGACATGTACTCCAGATAAGAATGTCTTTGATAAAAACAATCAAGTTAACAAAGAAGGAAGGAAAACAATGTCTACACTATACATTTGATCACAGCCTTCTGTGAAAGCTCTTGATCCAATGGGGAAAGTGTAGAAGGATTTCAGCCTAGAATGGAACTTGAGAATATGAAATGGTAGAACTTCATGTATCTGCCCTCAGAAGAACAGAACATGAGACTTATCTCTGTTAAATATCTAATTTACAGAAGATCAAGCATTATTTCCTAATCCACGAACATCCACCAAGAGTCTCTCTCCATCTTCAATCCCAAGAACTTACTGCCTGAACTCTGGTCAGACTCCTCACTCTTTGCACTCCTTGCCTATAAATACAGTCCAATCCAAACCCTAAAAAGACTTAAATAGAGCATGTGTTTCCCAACTTTCAACCCCTCTGCTATTACTGAATGATCTCAATTTCAAGCAATTAGAGCTTGCCTCAGTTTACTGCTACCCAGTTGCAGGAAGAGCTCTGAGATACTCATTCCCTAAGGAATTAAACACTGCTACTGGCATAATATACTGTCCCACTCAAAGGAACTCACAACTTAATCTTCCATAGTGTAAGCTGGGGAGAGGAGAAACGAGTTCCCTTTCTTTTTTTTTTTTTAACAACTTAAATGTCCATTGGCAGATGAATGAATAAAGAAGTTGTGATACATATACACAATAGAATATTAGTCATAAAAAGGAACAAATCTGAGTCAGTACAACTGAAGTGGATGAACCTAGAGCCTGTGAGTTAAGTGAGTCAGAATGAGAAAAACCTAGAAAAACACTACTGATGAACCTATTTGCAGGGCAGGACTAGAGACACAGACATAGAGAACGGACTTGTGGACACAGCAGTGGAAGGAGGGGAGGGGAAAAAGTTGAGAGTGTAGCACTGACATATATACACTACCGTGTATAAAATAGACAGTGGGAAGCTTCTTGGGAGTCCAGCCAAGGTGCTCTGTGATGACCTGGAGGGGTGGGAGGGAGGCTCACAAGGGAGAAGAAATGTACTTCTGGCTGATCCACATGGTTGTACGGCAGAAACCAACACAACATTGTAGATCAATCATCCTCCAGCTAAAATTTTTTTTAATCTACATAATATTGTCTATGTTTCCTCCATTTGTAAGCCCCTATTGTGTTTTCTTTTAAAGCACTATTAATAATTATATATATAGCTGTTCGCATCCACATTGTAGCCCCTAGCCCCTAGTGAGTCACTGAAGTCTGAACTGAGACATGCTGTCAGTGTAAAGTGCAACCGAGGTCTTAAAGATTTACTGTGAAAAGCTAGAAAATAGCTCATTAATAATTTTATGTTGATTACATGTTGAAAGGATATTTTGGATATATTAAAGAAAAATATATAATAAAAATTATTTTCACCCATTTCTTTCTGCTTTTTATGTAATCACTGGAGAATTTTAAACTATGTATGTGGTTTACATTTAATTTCTATTGTAAAGTGCTTATATACAGATGTGTGCCTCATTAAAGTACTTTTGTCCTCATTTAATCTGTAAGAGGCTGATCATTCACCCCAAAATATTGAAACTAAGGTTAACAATTGGCTCTTGATCACACTAGCAGCAAAAACAGATCCAGAGTTTGCTACCTACAAGAAGTATCCTCTATGTAAAAATTCAAGGACAACATCAATCCCTTTTGATAAACAATGGACTTTGGTCTCAAGCAGGCAAACTTCAACACAAAGGTCTTTTCTTCTTTCTAAAACTTTATATTCCTCTTAAAGCAATTTTTCAATTTTTAAGTCAGAACAGCGAAGACAGATGGAAAGATAAGGAGATCTTACTGCTCAGAAGGCTCAGTGGGGCCCATGCCTAGGAAATAAATGGTGCTGCAGGAGAGTGAAACAAAAAGCACTGCGAGAGAAGCTCTATTGTAACAAACCAAAGAGGGAAAAAAAGAGAAAAAAAAAATTAAGTCCTTTTCTTCAAAGAAAATAAAGTACTTGAGCTGATTGCCTGGTAATTTGCCTCAAACCCTCCTTCCCTTCCCGAGCTTGGCAGAGACTAATTACTCACATTTTGCATTTTGCTATGACAACCTGAGGGGAGACAAGCTTTGCTTTTCTTCTCCAAGCACCTGCCACATCCTTCTTGCATCAGCAGTGATAAAGTAAGATTAGGCTTTTGTCATCCTACCCCAAAGTCATCCTCCTGTGTCCTTCATTCCTAGCCAGAACGCTTGATGTCCTGTCTCATTGTCCTGAGTGAACCCAGAATGTGGGGCAGGCAAAAGACTGGGGCTGGGATCAAAATGCTTGGCTCAGGGGACTGAGTTTCCCCACAGAAGGTACTTAGATTTTACACAGAGTTGCTTTGGATCAAATTTAGTGTATCTTCCAATCCTCTGTGTGTGTGTGTGTGTGTGTGTGTTTGTGTGTGTGTGTGTTAGTTGCTCAGTCGTGTCTGACTCTTTGTGACCCTATGAACTGTAACCCACTGGGATCCTCTGTCCATAGGATTCTCCAGGCAAGAATACTGGAGTGTGTTTCCATAACCTCCTCCAAGGAAACTTCCCAACCCAGGAATCAAACTAGCATCTCCTGCATTGCAGGCTGATTCTTAATCCACTGAGCTACCTGGGAAGCCCTAATACTAAGACTCAATAAATTTATGGCAAGGAAATACTGCAGAAGAAAAACAACCTTTCAAACTTCCAGATGGTGGGCCTATCCATTCCCCACTCCTTCTGCCTCCAGCCATTGCTGCTGAGATGACTATTCCACTGCTGATGAGGTGTCCTTTCCTGATTCTGAGATAATAGAGTCTCAAAGGCTGAAGATAAAACAGCAAACTCAGGCTGTAAAAAAGCAGCCTTGATAATGGAGCCCAATGGAGATAGCTGTGCCAGGAAATATTTAGGTGTTGAATGTGATTGCAAAGGTCAATAAATATGCCACGTGGATGCACCCTGACACCGAACCCACAATGATAGCAGGATGAGGAACCAGACTGTTTTCCCACCTCTTTGCTAAAAGAGTTTAACAGTGTTCCTTTGAGTTATCCTTGTATTTGGACATTTTTGCAGCAAGTTAACATTCTTTAAACTTTTGCTTCTTTTTTTAAAAATAATTGAAGATTTTCTCTGAAGCATGACAAGGAATAATAAATCACACAGTCTTAATATTTATTACATTATTTTGCTTGTCATAGACATTTGGGGCTAGAGAATTCCAAAGACCAAGTTGTCATCTGGAGGCCTATTTTCCTCTCACTTTGAAGTCCTCTGTGCCCAGCCCAGTGCTAAGTATATGGTATATGAAAAGTAAGAAAAAGACACAGTTCCTGCCCTTGAAGAGCCTTGATATGCTTGAAGAGACTTGTGCAGGTGGATTCACGAATAGCTCAGCATTTTGCCCACAAGGCAAAGAGGGTTATCTGCCCTGTCTTTGCCTACTTTGCTATCTTCCTTGTCATCTCATAGACACTCGGGCTCTGACCATTTCAGCACTATAGGTTAGCTCTTTCCTTCAGTCACCCATACCAATGGATTCAGGAATCATATCAAATAGATGCTTCACTGTGAAATCTAAACCTAACCTTGTTTCTGACCTTCAGTATCACATATCCTCCTGGAATTCCTACCAACACACCTTACACTAACAAATCCATAATCAAAGTTCTCTCCACTTTTAATCATAATTGTCTTCTGTTGTTGTGCAGTCACTAAGTCATGTCCAACTCTTTGCAACCCCATGGACTGCAGCACACCAGGCTCCTCTGTCCTCCACTATCTCCTACAGTTGGCTCAAATTCATGTCCATTAAGTTTGTGATGCTATCTAACCATCTCATCCTCAGCCATCCCCTTCTCCATTGCCTTCAGTCTTTCCCAGCATCAAGGTCTCTTTCAATGAGTCAGCTCTTTACATAAGGTGGCCAAAGTATTGGAGCTTCAGCTTCAGAATCAATCCTTCCAATGGATATTCAGGGTTGATCTCCTTTAGGATTGACTGGTTTGATCTCCTTTCTGGCCAAGGACTCAAGTGTCTTCTCCAGCACCACAGTGCAAAAGCATCAGTTCTTTAGCTCTCAGCCTTCTTTACAGTCCAACTCTCACATCTGTACATAACTACTGGAAAAACTATAGCTATGACTATTCAGACTTTTGTTGGTGAAGTGCTAGGGGATATATTACTGTTACCAAGCTTCTGAGTGGGCTCTATATCTCATCAGGTATGTACACTTTTACAGGTCATGTCTCCTTTCTAAAGTTCAGATTTGTCACATGAAATTTGGATTACTAGCATCCATCTGACCCTATCCCTCCTTTAATCCATTTTCTAGGAAACCAATGGAAAATAATAAGACAGTGAAGTCAGGTACAAGCATCACTACTATTATTGTGATTGTAGGTACACATTTGTCTATAGAGCATTTTTCAGCTCCTAACTGGTCTCCCATCTCTAGAAGATCTGACACATTTTAACTCCTATTCATATCACTCCTCTACCAAGGTAAGTACACAGAATTTATCGTAGACTTTTGATTTCAGCTTTATCTCCCAAGTATCAGACTGAGCCTAAATTGTACCTACAGCTTGGCTTCAGATGTGTCTCAGAATCTATATGGAAATGCTCAGGCCAAACAATCTTATTTATTTATAGTAGGGTAAGGAGTGTTTTGGACCGTGGCATTGGAGAAGACTCTTGAGAGTCCCTTGGACTGCAAGGAGAGCCAACCAGTCCAACCTAAAGGAGATCAGTCCTGGGTGTTCATTGGAAGGACTGATGCTGAAGCTGAAACTCCAATACTTTGGCCACCTCATGTGAAGAGTTGACTCATTGGAAAAGACCCTGATGCTGGGAGGGACTGGGGGCAGGAGGAGAAGGGGACAACAGAAGATGAGATGGCTGGATAGCACCACTGACTTGATGGACATGAGTTTGAGTAAACTCCTGGAGTTGGTGATGGACAGGAAGGCCTGGCGTGCTGTGATTAATGGGGTCGCAAAGAGTCAGATGCGACTGAGTGACTGAACTGAACTGAACTGAAGGAGTGTTTTAAGAAAGACTTACCAAAAAAAAAAAGAAAAAAGAAAGACTTACCAAGAAGAGAGGATCAGGCAGACACATCTGACTCTCACAATGCCTTCACCATGAGAGCAAAGGAGGGACGCTGGATACAGCATCATGATCATCACACAAAACCTGCCCCAATCCTGTCACTCAGATTCAGAGAAAGAGAAAGCTGTCTAGTCACAGAAACTTCTTGTTCAGTAGGAGTAGGAAAGCACTGGAACAGTAGGTCTCAAGCAGGGGCCATCCCAACGAAGTAGGAGCCTTGGCACGCCTTTGGAAATCCTCTCACAGGATGTAAGATGGAGTAGGGAGATCCATCTTTCTCTCATGCTCACTGCGCATGCTTCTATATAGTCCACATCCAGGTCCAGAGGGCTGCCATGTGAGCACTGGTGACCTTGCCCATTTGCAAGCTACATATCAGTGGTAATGCCCAGTGGGAGACTTCTGCGGACTCCCTACTGGAGATTGGAATTACAGCATCAGAACGCCTACCCACAGGCCCTCATGAGGTACCCCTTAAACTTGCAGAAGCTCTTGAGGTGGCATGAAGGATAGGGAGTCTGCAGAAAGCCCTACATCAGCAGAGGTGGTCAGAAATTAGTGAGATGCAATTTTTTTTTTTTTCTAAAGGGAATCCACAATTACAATTCAAATGCATGATTAGAGATATCCAGGCTGCAGTTACAGGTCCTCCAGTCACATCCAGAAATTCCCATGTACAAAAACACAGTTTAAATATGATGAGCTACGCATGTATTAGCCAAATAAATGTTGAATGAACTCCAGGTTTCTGATGTCATATCAGCATCTTGTGTGGCCCATTTTAAAGGTCCATGGAAAACCATCCCCTTCATAAATACCTAAAGTCTAAATATGTATACACAGAGAGAAAGAAAGAAAAAAATCCCCGGATAGTTTGCCATGGAGGATAAAATGAGCACACTTTGAGACTGTTCTTCTTGCATAAAGAATGATGTCTCCATAGAGAGCTTTTGATTTTTTTTTTTAGTCTTATAATATCTTTTTAACATTTAGTCTGAAAGAATACTTAATTTTTACCTCAAAGAAACAAAAAAGGGTCTATAATTGGGACCAAGAATAAACAAATTCTGGTCCCAGAGATAGATTTCGGCTGGAGAAGTTTGGACGAGGTGGTGGGATGTGACAGATGGCCATGGGCCTCAATGAGGCAACACAAGCACCTAAGGCTGATGGTCCAAAGGGGTATGGGAGGAAAGAGTGGGCAGAGCATGCTGGAAGATGAATTATGATTCCAAAGCTGTTAGGTAGCAGCAAATGTTTGTTCGTCCTAAAAAGAAGCATGCATGGTAGATGCTATCATCACAATTTTGTGGAGAGGAAAAAAAATTAAAAACTAAAATTGAGATGACATGAACAGCACTCAGACATGCAGTTGGCAGGGGAGTGAACTAGCATGTGAACTTCAGAATAATTTGATCCAAAGGACTGTGCCACCTCACTGCCCTCATGCTGTGCCGAGAAAGTCAATGTTTCTCTTTAATTCTCAGAGGAATCTTGAGGTATTGACTCTATTTTATCACTGATGAAACAGATGCAGAGACATCAAGTTACTTGCTTTATCTCACATAACCAGAAACTGGCAAAGCTTACACTGAAACTTATCCTTGACCTGAAAAATCTCAGTTCTTTATTCTTCCTCAAAACTTTGCTCTAGGTAAAACCTAGTGTGCAATAGACTGCTCTCCTAACACCACATGCATGCCTATTGCTTGCTGGTGGGAAAAGTTTACTAAATAAACTTTCCACTAAAATTAACTCCATCCAATAACTTCCCCCATGGCTGCTTTTTGCTGCATTCCTGATTTTATGAGGTGAATAAAAGAACCTTAATACTTTATTTAGAGCATATATAAAGTGTATACCCAGAGGGACAAAGCTTCTTAGTTTATCATCAACTATCCCCCTGTGAGAAGGTTAAAATACATTTTAGAGTATCATTGAGACATTGCTTATTTGTGAGAAGAAGGGTGATTAATGGCTATAATCACTGGCTGGAGGATCTCTGCTTTTGCCTTGAGCTTAAGCCAAGAACACCAAGGTAAGCATGTTCTGCTATATAATTCAAACACTTGGAGGTTTTCCTGCTGCCTTCTCCATTTGAAAGCAATGTCCCTGACCACTCGTTAGTACCCATTAATAGTGCTGAACTGTGACTCATCTCCTTGGCAGAGGAGAAAGTTTCACTGATGCACATTCATGCAGCTTGAGGACCCGCATTTATGAGCTGCTGGTGAAATTCAATGTCAAATTCTTGACTTTCCCCAAACCAGATGTTAAGACACAGAGGCTAGAGAATAAATATTCAGAACTCAAGTTCCTACTGGTCTTTCCTCTTAATAAACTAGAGTAAGTGAAACTATCCACCTCTTTCACTTAGTAGAAAAATATAAATGCTCACCACAAGGAGTTAGACTAAAATTTTATAATATGCAAAATAGAGAGCCAGTGGGAATTTGCTGTATGATGCAGGGAACTGAAACTCAGGGCTCTGTGACAACCTAGAGCAGTGGCATGGGGCGGGAGGAAGGTTCGAGAGGGAGCGGGCCTACGTATATCTACTGCTGGTTCATGTTGATGCATGGCATAAACCAACACACGTTTGTAAAGAAATTATCCTCCAATTAAAAATAAACAAATTAAAATTTCTATATAGGAAACATTGTTTTGAAGAAATTAGAATTTAGAAATTTAATTTTAAAATTTAATTAGAAATTTAATTTCAGTTCTGCCACTGAACTTGAGTGAGTCATGAGTTGTTTGGACTGCAACTTTTGTGTGTATACACATATATATATATATATATGTGTATATATATATTCATATTTATATGTTGCTGCTTGGTCATGTCAGTTGTGTCCAACTCTGTGCAACCCTAAGGACTGCAGCCTGCCAGGCTTCTCTGTCCATGGGATATGGGATTCTCTAGGCAAGAGTACTAGAGTGGGTTTCCATGCCCTCCTCCAACACAGGGATTGAACTTTGGTGTCTTGTATTGCAGGCAGATTGTTTACCACTGAGCCACCAAGGAGTACACACACACACACACACACACACACTCAATTGACCTTATAAAATGCAGTTGAAACCAGATGTAAAGAACTTTGTAAAGGATAATGTTAATGACATCCATATGCTCCTCAAAGCATTTTTGCAGCATTGATCTCACTAGAGTTTCATATCAGTCCTCTGATATAGAAAGGGTCATGAGAACACTATATCTCAAGAAGATAACTTCTCAGTTACTAGAGAAGTTAAGTCTGAATTAATTGCTTGTCCATGCAAGCCAAATTCTATTCTGGATTTAGAACACCAGTCTTCTGCTGGAGAATTCTTTTTGCTATCCAGACTGAAACTCAAGTAGATAATAAGTCAAAAAACCTGGGTTCTAGCCTCAGCTCTGATAATTATAGCCACATAGCATTAGAAAAATCTCTTAACTTATGGTTGTCAGGTGGCTCAGACTCAGGCCAGACCCAATGCTTAGGACTGAGGCATAGCAGTAAGCAAGAAAACTGTAGTCTCTTCCTTCACTGATCCCATAGCCCAGAGGGAAAAATATTAATAGGTATAGAGTAAATACTCCAATACTCAGGCCACCTGATGTGAAGAACTGAATCACTGAGAAAGACCCTGATGCTGGGAAACATTGAAGGCAGGAGGAGAACGGGACAACCAAGGATGAGATGGTTGGATGGCATCACGGACTTGATGGAAATGAGTCTTAGTAAGCTCCCGGAGTTGGTGATAGACGGGTAAGCCTGGTATGCTGCAGTCCATGGGGCCACCAAGACTGGGACATGACTGAGAGACTAAACTGAACCGATAGAGTAAATAATTGCAATAAAGTACAAAGAGTCTATATGCTATGGGAATGCACAGCAGAAGAGCACCATTTAGACAGGACTTCAGGAAAGATCTTCCTAGAAAGTGATGTTTAAGGTAGACTTTAATGATAACTGGAAACAAGCTGGGGGAAAGAATGAAGGAAGAAGCAAATGAGTGTTTCGTAAGGAATGAAAGGCCTGTGTCAAGTGCTTGAAGCTGGAGAGAACATGGCAATTTCAAAATACCATTTTCTCCACACTGATTCTTTCCATCTCAGACTCAAGATCAATCTTAACAAAGGTATCCAGTGTTTTAATAGCTCTATACACTATCTTAGGCAATCCGAATGTACTCTTCCAGCTTTGAGCCTAAAAGAAATTGTAATAAATCTTCAGATTGCCCTTAAGACAAATTACCCTTGCTTGGACCATTGGAATATTATTAGGATTGCCTGAATTCCAAATTTTGCTTCATGATTTGCATCTGAATTCAGCAGAGATTCTTATTTCAGTTTTGAAGGTCTATCCCTTATGACTGATAACTCTTTTCCCCAAGACCGCTGACATTTCCTTGCATTATTTCAGATCCTCTGAATTCAGTACAAATTCCTTGGGCCTAAAACCACTGCAGCTCCCAGTGTATTGTGTTAGTCACTCAGTTGTGTCTGACCCTTTGTGACCCATGGACTATAGCCTTCCAGGCTCTTCCGTCCATGGAATTCTCCAAGCAAGAATACTGGAGTGGTTATCCATTTCCTTCTTCAGGGTATCTTCCCAACCCAGGGATCAAATCCAGGTCTCCTGGATCACAGGCAGATTCTTTGCCATCTGAGCCACCAAATAAACCTGAATTGACATTTATACTCAACCTACCCTCTGGAATGAAGAAAGTGAAAGTCGCTCAGTCGCGTCCGATTCTTTGTGACCCATAGACTATACAGTCCGTGGAGTTCTCCAGGCCAGAATACTGGAGTGGGTAGACTTTCCCTTCTCCAGAGGAGCTTCCCAACCCAGGAATAGAACTGGGGTCTGCTGCACTGCAAGGGGATTCTTTACCAACTGAGCTATCAGGGAAGCCCTGGATGAAGAAAGTTGCATCTAATGGATCTCTGTTTGCACCTATCCCTTGGATGTACTGTTCTGGATTTGAAAGCCTGGCCTGTGTGAATTTGTCTATGTGTTCTTTTTTTTTCCACTTATTTTTATTAGTTGGAGGCTAATTACTTTATATCATTGCAGTGGTTTTTTGTCATACATTGAAATGAATTAGCCATGGATTTACATGTATTCCCCATCCCGGTCCCGCCTCCCACCTCCCTCTCCACCCGATCCCTCTGGGTCTTCCCAGTGCACCAGGCCCGAGCACTTGTCTCATGCACCCAACCTGGGCTGGTGATCTGTTTCACCCTAGATAATATACATGTTTTGATGCTGTTCTCTTGAAACATCCCACCCTCGCCTTCTCCCAGAGTCCACAGAGTTTCTATGTGTTCTTTAGACATGCTGCTTCTCATATTTCCCCACTCCAGGATTCCCTAGATACACTGTAATTGAGCTCTGATACAATGATACCTAGAAAGTGAAAGAAAGTGAAAGTTAGTTGCACAGTCATGTCTGACTTTGGGATCCCATGGACTGTAGCCTGCCAGGCTCCTCTGTCCCTGGAATTCGGGCAAGAATGCTGGAGTAGGTTGTCATTTCCTTCTCCAAGGGATCTTCCCAACTCAGGGATTGAACTGTAGTCTCCTGCATTGCATGCAGATTCTTTATCAAGTGTGCTACTAGGGAAGCCCAATAGTACCTAAAGCTGGAACAATTATAGAGAAATGTATCACTTGAAAAAAATTGAAACACATGCCTTAATTTCAACAAAGTAAATCCAGTATTCTGAACCTATGTCTGGATACTATGCACCTAAATTCACACATGTGGGCACCTATAGTTACAAAATATCTGAAGGACATTATTAAGGCTTATACTGTAACTACAGACAAAAATAACTTAGAGCAATTCCTAGTTGCTCTCAAGAATTAATTAGACCAATATTCCATGCAGTAAATATCTTTACATAAAATGACACTTAAACTATGCATGAGGCTTAGTAAAGTTAACTAACCTGCTGAAAATTCCATTAGCAGAAAGCAAATAAGATGTTCTAAAAGTAATGAATCCATCAACCAAGGTGAAACCTTTCAAAAATGTATCATGTATCAGAGAGCAACTAATTGGATCTTTTCACCATTTCAGTCATTGCTGCTGAATGCTTAAATATTTCAATTCAAGTGAAATAGTGTGGGGTCTAGTACTGAGAAGGAAGAATCCAGGGAATTCAATTCTCACACTGACTAATGTGCAGTGTGACATAAACTAAGTTGGGCTCCCTCCCTGTTCCTGAATTTCCTCATTGTTATGTGGAGTTAATTAAGAGCCACCCTACCTAATGTACATGGTACATTTTAAGATAAAAGAAAATAATGGATGCTTTGGCAATTTTGCTAAATTAGAGAGAAGTTGGGACTGCAGCATTTGGATGACTTATTGTAGGGAGAACAGGAACAGTAGCAGTCTTTTTCTAGATCAAGGAATTGATAGTATTGTATCTGAGTAAGTAAAGAGGCTGTGGTAACTCTCCTGAAAGCATTCTTTCTCTTAGTGTCCATTAGGTTAATGTAGCTTAGCAAAGAACCCACACAGCCCTTAGTCACAGATTTTCCCTTGTGTTTTCAACCCTCTTTATGTTTATGAGAAATAAGATTTTCTGGGCTTGGTAAATTAAATATCTTAGAAAAAATATCTCCTCTCCCTTGGTGCAGAAGTCAGTGGCTTTGCAGCAAACACCAATACTCTAAGAAAAAAAATCTCTCCACAGAAGTGGGTAACAGTGATAAAGAGCAGAACTTTGGCTTTGGGGATTTTAATCCTCATATGGTTACTTTTGAGAAACCATGAACAAGTTATTCAAACTTTCCAAAGTTTCATTTTCTTCTGTGAAAATGAGGGTAAGCATAGCTGTTTCATAATGATGATCTGATATTACATTGATCATCTGCATAGAGCTCTTAAGTCCAGCCCCAGGCACAAAATTACTGCTGAATAATGGTAGTTAGATGAGCACTTCTCAGGTGACTCAGTGGTGAAGAATCCACCTGCCCAGCAGGAAACCCAGGTTCAATCCCTGGGTCAAAAAGATCCCCTAGAGAAGGGAATGGCCATCCTCTCCAGCATTCTTGCTGGGAAATTCCATGGACAGAGGAGACTGACAGGCTACAGTCCATGGGGTCACAAAAAGTTGGACATGACTTAGAGACTAAACCACCATCCGCCAGAATCAGATGAGCTTCTGTATTAAATAGTTTAGTAATTCTCTGATAACACTGAATTTATGAGTAAACTGCTTTCCTGAGCTAGTAACTTCTGACTACTTCTACAAAACAAGTATTGTTTCATTGTATTTAAGGATATAAAGAAACTACAAAGCCTGGAAAAGCATTGGTAGGTTGTTGTCCTCTAGAGAACATTGTTGAAAATTAAAGAATAAATCAACTAACTGGTAAGCTACAGAAATGATCCAGTGGAGTCACTTCATAACCTGTAACTGTAGATCATATGTATGCATTTACATCATTCCACTGAAAATTATTGTGAATCTGTTATGACACTGCCAGGCACTGAAGATAACATTATAATTAGCTGCTATTTATTATGTGATTGTTAAGTGCTAGGCACCATACTTAAGGATTGCTGTACATTATTTTATTTAATTCCTATCTCAACTCTATGAGATGGGTCTGTCTGATTTGACAGCCCAACTAACTGTCTAACTGATTAGTCCACTATCTGGGCTGGCATGGCAGCAAACGTGCATGGGGATGGGTATCTGGATGCCCAGACAACATTATGAGGTAGGAAAGACAGCTCCACAAACAGAGCGTTCATAATGCCTCAGATAGCTTCCAACCCAGGAGTCTTACTGGAGTCTCATGTTCCCTCCTGGGCCACTCCACACACCCAGGCTCCCTACTCTGGTGGAGTCATGTAATTCCAAGCACTGCCTGAGGGCAGGCGCTGGCTTTTCTCAACATAGCATGGAAGTATTGTCCACTTGAATTTGTCTCAGGAGTTTTCTGCCCCAGAATGAAACAAGTGCTTTCCCCTGACACTCCTCAGTTGCCTTGGATGGATCCCAGATTTGAGACATGCTATTCCTTTTCTGTCTACAGCTTAGTTTAGGGTGCCTGTGTGTGTGCTAAATTACCTCAGTCCTGCCTGACTCTTTGCAATCCTATGGACTGTAGCCCACCAGGCTCCTCTGTCCATGGGATTCTCCAGGCAAAAACACTGGAGTGGGTTGCCATGCCCTCCTCCGGGGGATCTTCTCAACCCAGGGATGGAACCCACGTCTCTTATGACTCCTGAACTGGAAGATGGGTTGTTTACCACTAGTGCTACCTTGGAAGCCCCTTACCTTATTTACTGCATCTTAACCTAGACCTCGGAGAAGGAAATGGCAGCCCACTCCAGTGTTCTTGCCTGGAGGATCCCGGGGATGGCGGAGCCTGGTGGGCTGCTGTCTATGGGGTCGCACCGAGTCTGCCACGACTGAAGCGGCTTAGCAGCAGCAGCAGCGACCTAGACCTCAGGTTGGTGTCTCCATTTTGCTTCTGATCTGACTCTGGATCCTTCCTTCAAGTACAGTAGAAGCTTATGTCTCCATTCTCCCCTAAGCAACTAAGGCGGATCTATGAAACACAAAGAAGCAGAAAGTGAGGAAAAAAAGAGAGCCTTGAGCATTATGCACTGTGTTTTGAGTGGAATTTTCTACGAAATGACATTTTTCTAGATTCTTCCCACTTCACAACATGAAGCTAAGGAATAAATCTTTCCTCTAGTCTGAGTGTTTAACTCCAACCAATCCACAAAATCAAATATCTTGAGGGATTTCAGGTTATCTGAACTGTGTTCTTTCTGTTCTTAATCCTTCTTTGTTATTTTCTTTTTTTTTCTTTTAATAAAATAATCTCTGAAAATTAGAGCAGTCTCTTCCATAGAACATATTTATGCATTGACCTATAGTGCCTCTTCTATTCTTGATTTAGCTCAAACCGTAGTGTCTTGATGTGTATATACGTATATATGTATACACACACACACACACATATATTTAATCACCCTCCTTATTGGACTCAAATTAACTCTTACAAGGAATTAGAAACATATAGAAGTTATCAAGCTCTACTAATTTTTGAAATATATGCTGAAAGAATGTGTCCTTTGATACTCAGATTTTTCCCTGCTATTTTTTCATATATGCATGTCAAGTTTCCATGTAAACTACTTCAGGCAAAGTGCTCTTTCTTCTAAAACTCCAAGGACGTTGAGCTTGCAAAATTTAACAAATTACTACACTTTGAATAAAACTCAATTCAGTTCAGTTCAGTCGCTCAGTCGTGTCTGACTCTTTGCGACCCCATGAATCATAGCACGCCAGGCCTCCCTATCCATCACCAACTCACGGAGTTTACTCAAACTCATGTCCATCGAGTCAGTGATGCCATCCAGCCATCTCATCCTCTGTCGTCCCCTTCTCCTCCTGCCCCCAATCCCTCCCAGCATCAGGGTCTTTTCCAATGAGTCAACACTTCGCATGAGGTGGCCAAAGTATTGGAGTTTCAGCTTCAGCATCAGTCCTTCCAATGAACACCCAGGACTGATCTCCTTTAGGATGGACTGGTTGGATCTCCTTGCAGTCCAAGAGATTCTCAAGAGTCTTCTCCAATACCACAGTTCAAAAGCATCAAT
Organism: Odocoileus virginianus; assembly: GCF_023699985.2. Lineage (NCBI taxonomy): Eukaryota > Metazoa > Chordata > Mammalia > Artiodactyla > Cervidae > Odocoileus > Odocoileus virginianus. Next base: position 53,915,387 of record NC_069675.1, on the reverse strand, counting down.
TCTTTGGCACTCAGCTTTCTTCACAGTCCAACTCTCATATCCATACATGACCACTGGAAAAACCATAGCCTTGACTAGACAGACTTTTGTTGTCAAAGTAATGTCTCTGCTTTTTAATATGCTATCTAGGTTGGTCATAACGTTCCTTCCAAGGAGTAAGCGTCTTTTAATTTCATGGCTGCAATCACCATCTGCAGTGATTTTGGAGCCCCCAAAAATAAAGTTTGACATTGTTTCCACTGTTTCCCCATCCATTTGCTGTGAGGTGATGGGACCAGATGTCATGATCTTTGTTTTCTGAATGTTGAATTTTAAGCCAACTTTTTCATTCTCCTCCTTCACTTTCATTAAGAGGCTCTTTAGTTCCTCTTCACTTTCTGTCATAAGGGTGGTATCATCTGCCTACGTGAGGTTATTGATATTTCTCCTGGCAGTCTTAATTCCAGCTTGTGCTTCTTCCAGCCCAGCGTTTCTCATGATGTACTCTGCATATAAGTTAAACAAACAGGGTGACAATATACAGCCTTGATGTACTCCTTTTCCTATTTAGAACTAGTCTGTTGTTCCATGTCCAGTTCTAACTGTTGCTTCCTGACCTGCATACAGGTTTCTCAAGAGGCAGGTCAGGAAAAAAAAAAATAAGAGGCAGTTCAGGTGGTCTGGTATTCCCATCTCTTTCAGAATTTTCCACAGTTTATTTTGATCCACACAGTCGAAGTCTTTGGTGTAGTCAATAAAGCAGAAATAGATGTTTTTCTGGAACTCTCTTGCTTTTTCGATGATCCAGCAGATGTTGACAATTTGATCTCTGGTTCCTCTGTCTTTTCTAAAACCAGCTTGAACATCTGGAAGTTCTCGGTTCACGTATTGCTGAAGCCTGTCTTGGAGAATTTTAAGCCTTACTTTACTAGCGTGTGAGATGAGTGTAACTGTGCAGTAGTTTGAGCATTCTTTGGCATTGCCTTTCTTAGGGATTGGAATGAAAACGGACCTTTTCCAGTCCTGTGGCCACTGCTGAGTTTTCCAAATTTGCTGGCATATTGAGTGCAGCACTTTCACAGCATCATCTTTCAGGATTTGATATAGATCAACTGCAATTTCATCACCTCCTCTAGCTTTGTTTGTAGTGATGCTTTCTAAGGCCCACTTGACTTCACATTTGATTGAAAATATTATGTAATGATTCTATAAATACATTCCATTTATGCAAATTTGCAAGGAGAGCCCAGCAGGTGTCCACTTCCATTTTGGAATTAAGTTGTTTCTAGCAGCCAGTACTAAATATCAGAGTGAAAATAATCTGCAATGTCTCCATTTCCAGACTGGTTTCATGATATTATATTTTTCCCAAAGCTTGCTCAAAAATGATTCCTCTGGAGCAATAAGGCAAGAAGATGGCAGCCCTAAAGAGTCCCTAAGGTTTTAATATGAGAACAGTAAGCATTTTTCAGTGGGTCTTTTGACCCACTTTCATGCTATTACAGTATACCAACCAACAAAATAATTATATAACATACATTAAAGTCCTCTTCATACAAAATCCTCACTAGAAAATTGAGAAAAGGAGATCCAAGGAGGGGAGAATAAAATTGCTTCCTTAAAATAAAACATTAAAGATGTAAAATTAAAATCCAAGTCTTCCAAAAAATAAAAATCTAAGTCTTCTGCACCTGTAAGGTATTATTATGAAATTAAATGCAGCTGCTATATTTATCAAAATCTTTAGGAATAAATATACTAGCATATTCAACAAGCGTTATTGAGTGCTTAATGTTCCAGACGCTGGGAATGCAAACCCATGCTTGACCAGTAGAATATGGTATAAATGGCATGATGTCATTCCTCAATCTGTTCTAAGACAAACTAACCACTTTTTTTTTTTTTTTTCTTTTGCCGTTTAGGAGTTCTGATCATCAATGAAAGTCCTTCTAACCTGGTACTTTCAGGCTATAAGAGGCCCAAGCCATGTAGAAAGGCCCTGTGTTGACATGCTAGTTAACACAACCAACTAAGGTCTCAGCCAATAATAGCTTCAAATACATTCATATATGTTGTCATCTTTCAGGTCCAGTCCTCCATGTGACTGACACTGATCCTTCATATGACTCCAGCTCCAGTTGTTATCTGCATGAGAAACCCCCAGGAAGAACTGTATAACTAAGCCTAGTTAACTTTCAAAACCACGAGAAATAATAATAAGTTGTTTTATTAGTTAGTGCTTTAAGTCACTAAATTGGGATAGTTTGCTGTGCCATAATAGCTAGTCACAAAAAGAGATAATGGAGAAATTATTGAAAGGTTTTAAGCAGGAGAGGGATGATAAATTTAGTTTATAACTGAATATTTTGAATAGGTAGGTCCTTGGGCATCAGATTCTGTAGCTGGCACAGATAAACACTATGTCTCCTGCTCTCACACTCATCCAAGTTTATTTGAAGCTTGAGGAATATTGGATGGAATTGAGTGAAGTTCCTCCTCCCAGATAAAAATGGTCTGTATTACATAGATTCAGAAGTATCTTCTAAAGGAAAAAAAAAAAAAAAAAAGGAAAGGACCAGACCTCTTTTATAGGACTTCTGACTGATAAAGTACCAAGTCCCACGTAGGTTGGCAATCTACTATGATGAGACCTAATAATCTCCTAGTATTTATACCCTTATATTATCCCATACCATATGGGACTGGACTAAGCCATGAAGCCAACAATACACTGCATAAATGACCACATGCAACATCAGAAATGATGTTTTAAATGACATTACAGCTTTTTCATTTCTGTCCCTTGGATCACTTGTGCTGGTGGAAGCTAATCACCACATTGCAAGGACCCTCCAGAAACTCTATGTAAAGATACAAGTGTTGAGGAACTGAAGCCTTCTGCCAAGAACCAGCACAAATTTAGCAAGTTAATGAACCATCTTGGAAGTGGATAGTCCATCCCCACTCAAGTCTGCAGATGACTATAACTTGGCCAATATCTTGATGAAACCTTTATTTGAAACTCAACAATCATTTTAGATTGATTTGTATGGACTAATTGCAATAAGTTAAAAACCATTTAAAGTCATTTCTGCTCTTCTTAAATTAGTTAATTCCATTTTCTTTCATTTTCAATATCATATATTTTATAGAGAAGACAATAAAAATATCATATATATGATTAAAAGAACAATTTTAAAAAATTAAACTACTATATTTTTCTTTCTTTTTTATTTTTTAAATACAGTAACACATTTTTAATATTTAATTTAAATTTTTTAAATTGTGGTAACACGTTTATAGGAGACTGAAAAATACAGAACAAAGTTACACATAAACTACTACTATATTTTAAAAGTACAACACTGCTAATATACTTAAAGCTTCCTGTGTCCAGTTCCAACAATTTTCTTCTCCCTTCATTCAGAACCAACAATTCAGAATTTTGAGTTTATTATTTCCTTCCTCTTAAAATATTTTAATATGTGTAAGTATGCCTAAATCACACATAATCCTTTTTTAATTTTTGTTTTTGATGTTTAAAACAACAAAATTACACAGCTTGCAATCTTCTATATTTTGATATCTTTTTCTCAACCTATTATATATCTCTGAGGTTAAACCATGCTGATGCCTGTAACTGGTTCACTCAGTTTCACTCAGATATCTTGCTTATTTAAAGTACTTATTTAAACTACTCATCCAGCTTCCTGTTAATGGACATTTGGCTTTTTTTTTTTTTTTGCCATTATAAATAATGATGCTATTAACAGCCTGTGTATTACATTCTACCTGGCATTAATATGCAAGCTGTATATTCCTAAAAGTGGATGATCTGGGTGTAAGAAAATGCCAATACAGGAGACTCAAGAGATGCTGGCTCCATCCCTGGGTCCAGAAGATCCCCTAGAATAGGAAATGGCAAGCTACGCCATTATTCTGGCCTGGAAAACTCCATGGACAGAAGCCTGGTGAGATACAGTCCATGGGATCACAAAGAGTTGAAAATGACTGAGCAACTAAGCATGCAAGAAAATTCCAGTTTTCCCAAAGGGTTCTATCAGTTTACACTACCACCAGCAGCAATCTGGTAGGCATGAAATTATATTTCATTTTGATTTTAATTTAATTGATTGCTAATGAGGTTGACATACTTTCATATACATATTGATCACTTTGCTTTTTCTTTAGTGAAACGCATACTTATTTTTTTGACATATTAACTTTGCTATTTTATTTTTATTTTAAAGTGGTCATATTTAGCAATATTTTATTTTATAATTTGTGCTTTTTGTTTAACACGTGCTTTCTTAAATCAAAATCACACTTTTAAAATATTCTCTTCTAAAGTTTTAAAATGCTGGTTTTTACATTTCACATCAGTTCTTCTGTAATGATTTTGTTTTATTTTGGTTGTTGTTGTTAGTTTTTATATTTTAACGGGTCTGAATCTGATTTATTTCTGTACACATGGCTAACCACTAAAACCAAATCCTTCAGCTTATACTTTCTGATCGGCAATGACCCTCCAGATTTCCTATTTCCACATATAATAAGTATATTTCTGGGCTCTCTCTTTCATTAGACCACTCAAGTTTGCTCTCCCTGCAGTTGTACTCCTTTACAGTAAGAAGTTTTGAATCATGGCCAAATAAAATTGTTCACTGTTTTTTTTTGTTTTTTTTTTTTTTTCAGAAATGTGTTAACTATTCTTATTTTTCCTGTGAGTTTTTAGTTTATCAGATTATCAGAAAAATTCTGTTAGTATTCCAATTGCACTCCCATTAAACAATACAGGAACAAAGTACATCCTGAGGATATTGAAACTTTCTTTCTAAACATGATTAATTTCAGCATGTATTTAGTTCTTCTTTATAGCTTGAAAAAATTGTTACGAGATCTTGACTACTATTATCAGATGTATTCTTATATATTTTATATTTTTTTCCTATTTAAAATAGTAACTTGCTTAAAATTACCTTTGTTGGAATATAACAATTCTACGAGAATTTCTGTATTGAGCTCACATTCTTCATGCTTACTAAATTCCCCCATTGTTACTGTTGTTTCTAAGTCACTAAGTCATGTCCAACTCCTTGCAAACCCATGGTCTACAGCACGCCAGGCTTCCCTGTCTTTCACTCTTTCCCTGAGATTCCCCAAACTCATGTTCATTGATCCAGTGATACCATCCAACCATCTCATCCTCTGCCTCCCCTCTCCCCTTGCCCTCCATCTTTCCCAGCATCAGTCCTTTCAATGAGTTGGCTCTTTGCATCAGATGGCCAAAGGACTAGAGCTTCAGCTCCAGTATCAGTCCTTCCAGTGAATATTCGGGGTTGATTTCCTTTAGGATTGACTTGTTTGATCTGTTCAAGGGACTCTCAAGAGTCTTCTCCAGCACCACAGTTTGAAAGCATCATTTCTTCAGCACTCAGCCTTCTTTATGGTCCAACTCTCACACTCCATACATGACTATTGGAAAAACCATAGCTTTGACTAGACGGACAGACTTGTCAGCAAAGTTATGTCTCTTCTTTTTAACATGCTGTTTAGGTTTTTCATAATTTTCATTTCAAGGAGGAAGCATCTTTTAATTTTATGGCTGTAATCATTGTCCTCAGTGACTTTGGAGCCCAAGAAAATAAAATCTGCCACTGTTCCCATTCTTTCCCCATCTATTTGCCATGAAGTGATGGGGCCAGATGCCATTGTATTTGTTTTCTGAACATTGTCTTTAATCCAGCTTTTTCACTCTCCTCTTTTACATTCATCAAGAAGCTCTTTATTTCCTCTTCATTTTCTTTTATTAGAGTGGTATTATCTGCATGGGCTTCCCTGGTGGCTCAGAGGTTGAACTGTCTGCCTGCAATGCGGGAGACCCAGGTTTGATCCCTGGGTCGGGAAGATCCCCTGGAGAAGGAAATGGCAACCCACTCCAGTATTCTTGCCTGGAGAATCCCATGGACGGAGGAGCCTGGAGGGCCACAGTCCACAGGGTCACAAAGAGTCGGACACGACTAAGCGACTTCACTTTCACTTTTTCACTTTATTATCTGCATATCTGAGGTTATTGGTATTTCTCCTGGCAATCTTGATTCCAGCTTGTGATTCATCCAGTCTGGCATTTCACATGATGGACTTGCTCTACCTAGAAGTTAAATAAGCAGGGTGACAACATACAGCCTTAACATACCCCTTTCCCAATTTTGAACCAGCCCATTGCTCCATGTTGGGTTCTAACTGTTACTTCTTGACCTGAATATAAGTTTCTTGGGAGACAGATAAGGTGGTCTGGTACTCCCATCTCTTTAAGAATTTTCCAGTTTGTTGTGATCCACACAAAGACTCATTAGTTCAAATAATTTTTTTCAAAGTTATACTCCCCCAACTTTTACTTCATAATTTGTTTTTCTTTAATCTTAAAAGACAAGGATTAATGAAACTCATATATATGCCAACAAGAGTCAGTTCCTGGCAGATTGAACTCTCCCATGTCACAGACTTTCTAAACTATTAAACATCAGAATTCATGCCACCAGGTTTCCTTCACTCCTGTAAGTTTTTCAGACCAAGATAACTGGCAAGGATGAAAAATGCACAAACATCACCTGTTCCTGGGAAATTACTGGTCTGATGAAGAAAAAGAAGCAACAGCTGTGACAATTCCCAGCCTTTGGAAGGATCTCCTGCCCGTGGTGAAAATCTCCACAAATCAAAACCAGACACGTCCCCCTGAGCCCTGTCCTGGCTCCTTTTCCCCCTCATTCATTTCAGTGCCCCTCCCTCAAACTTTCTTATAAAAGCCCAATCTTTTCTGCCCTGACAAGCCAGTGCAGATCCCTGCAAGAGAGGTAAGTGGGAGCTGAGACTAGGTGAGGCCAGTGACAGGGGTTTCACCTTGCACATTTCAGGGAAGGTGTACAAGGACCCTTATCCTCAGAGAACAAGGGAGCTCTGAGACCAGGGGAAGCCAGACTTGGAGATCTCAGATGCACTAGGATGTGTAGATTTTCTAATTTTTTCCAGCACCATGGAAGGGGATGGATGCTACCAAGATGGATTTATTCCTTGGGGACTAGATGGAGGAAAAGACAAGAGGTACAACAGGGGGTCTCTCGTGCCTTCTCTCTGACCACCCTCCCTTTAGTTCTCTAGCATCCTCCACACCTTGTGGACACAATGCTGCCTTCCCTGGGCCTCCCCAGACTGTCCTGGATGCTGCTCTTCTGCCTGATGTTCCTGTCTCAGGTCCAAGGTGAGATTTCTCTGCCTCCAGCACTGGGTTCCCAGTGTCTGCTCAGGGCCAAGGCAAGGAGGAAAGCTCCTGCGCCTCCCCTGGTAATGGGATATCCCCACACAACATAGCTGCCTGGAATTCCTGAGTCATCACTCTGTCCTTCAGGTAACCAGTGGTGGGAAGCGCCCCAGTGGTTCAGTAACAATGCGGTGAGGTGATTTCTATTTTCTCAGTAACTTATGTGCATAGATAAAGGAGAAAAGTGTAGAGTGTCATTAACGAGATGAGTAGAAGGAAAATGATTGATCAACTCAGAGGAGAAGGACTGGACTTTTGAATAAAGACAACGAATAAAAAGAAGAGAGATCATCATCCAATTAGTAGGTCTAGTTCATGATTTATAAAAAATCCTGGAGTGTTGGCAATGGTGAGAGGCAGTCAGCCCAAGCCCTGACCTCATAAATATTCCCCAAGGTCATCTTCCCCCTCCAATCCCCTCTCTCCATTTCACCCCATTCCTCTCCCTTATTTCTTCCTCTCTAGGGGAAAATTCCCAAAAGGAACTGCCCTCTGCACGGATCAGCTGTCCCACAGGTTCCATGGCCTATAGGTCTTACTGCTATGCCTTGTTTAAAACACCCAAAACCTGGATGGATGCAGATGTGAGTGTTGGGATCTGCAGTTAGGGGAGATAAGCAGAAACAAATCAGAGACTGGGTTTGGGGACCAGGGGCTCTCCATTCTCAAGAGTTTCCTGAGGATGAGTATGAAAAGCTCATGTTTTGTAAACATACCCCTTCTCACCTGCATTGGCCCTTCCCTTCCCCTAGTGGTGTCTCAAGCTCCTCCTGTGTAATCCCCTTCCCCATACAGATTGCCTGCCAGAAGAGACCCTCGGGACATCTTGTGTCTCTGCTCAGTGGGGCTGAGGACTCCTTCGTGGCCTCCTTGGTTAAGAACAACTTGAATACCCAATCAGACATCTGGATTGGGCTCTATGACCCCACAGAGGTACACTTATATCTCTCTCATCTGTTACTTCCAAAGGTGCTATGGCCACCCAGGTCCCTCTTTGTTCCCTTTTGCCAGCCCAGAAAATACCTGAGAGATCCCTGGAGCTCACAGGATAACTAGGGAAAGTGAGAGCCTTTAGTCCTGGGCAGGTCCCTAGTCCCCAGCTAAAGGTAATCTGCCTTTAGTCAAGCTTTTACACAGTTCACACAGCATACCTTGTAATTCAGTTCATTGTGCTTGCCTGGGTCTGCACATGCTGTGCTTATCACGTCAATGAAGGTTTAGGATTGATGCAATTTTCCCTTTTATAAAACAGACACTATCTTGGAGGTTCAGAAGGTAAACATAAATGCACCCTGAGTGTAGTTCAGATAGGGCCATGTTCCTCTGAGACATTTAATTGATCTCTGTGATTATTGGCTAAAAAATTAGCCAATAGAGTTAAGGAGAGTTTCCCAGAGGAGAGCCGTGGGGCCTCATCTTAAACAGCAGAGCTAATTCGGTGATGCTGGGGAGGGGAATCAATCATTCCAACAGACAGCATCAGGCCAAGAGAATTTTAAAGGCCTTTCTATCTCACCCAACTCCATCCTCTGCTCCATAGGGCTCTGAGCCCAATGCTGGTGGATGGGAATGGATTAGCACTGACGTGCTCAATTATGTTGCCTGGGATACGGATCCTGCTGCTATCTCAAGCCCTGGCTACTGTGGGAGTCTCTCAAGCAGCTCAGGTAAGAGACATAGAAGGTCATTTTTGTCCAGTCTTTTCCATCCCCTCACCTGCCATTTCTGGGTCTGATCTTCTCAGGGAATCCTCCTGGGCTGGAACTATAATATTGGCTTGTCTTCTCCCATTCCCTCTCATCTCTTCTTTCTTTCAGTCCTCTTCCCAGGGAGTGGGAGACTGGTGAAGATGAGGGAGGGCCTTTGAAGCCTAAACCAGAATCTGGGATTCCTCTCCATTGGGTTCTCAAGCTCCACCAGCCCCACTGACTTGAGCTCTTCTGTCTCTCCAGGATATCTCAAGTGGATAGATCATAACTGTTATTTGAAATTACCCTATGTCTGCAAGTTCAAGGACTAGATCAGATGAGAAGTCAGCAGCCTGACTGGTGTGCCACTGCTGTGCAACTCATCATGAAATTGGAACTAGGGATTAAGACCCACAATGGAAGGGGATATTCTCCTCACACCCCCAACCCAACCTCCTCATTCTGAACTTCCATCCTCCCCAGACTCAATTCAGGCTCTTTTGTGTGTTCCCTAACCTGACCCTGCAAAGTTCACAATAAAAATATTCGTCTTCAATTGACTGTCTTCTCTGCCTCGTTCTCATAGACAAATTGAGAAAGATGAAGTGGGAGGTCAAGAATTTTTGGTCAGTCTCTGCTTCATTTCACCCAGGTTCCTGGGGAAATAACCATATGCACATATTTGTGTATTTGTGGTTAAGTACATCACCATTACTTCTGTAGTAAGTGGGCTGTAGATACATAAAGACATTGCTCTTCCATTCACAGTACTGCTCACACATTCCCCCAAGACACATTTCTGATGGTATGGGGAAACCAGTCTTAAGGTATGTGATGATGTTTAGAACTGTACTTTCTAAAGTATTAGTGTGAAACATAATAAATAGACTTTATTAATATACATAAAATGTATGCAAACAAATTAATAATCTAATTAAATAGGTAAAACATATAATCAGAATGAAAACCTGTTTTGGTTGTTGGTGGTTTTGGCAGATGTAAATGTAATCTGTCACACTGAGTACAGGTTTCTAATACCTGTCAAATTCTGTACTTATATCTCACCATGTTCAACCATCTCTGGTCCGTCTAACTACATGTTGGCTTATTTCTATAGGGCACTTTATTAGAAAGGACCCAGTATGTCCTCTATCCTTGAATCTTAAAACACTGTGACCTCAGTCATGACTGGAGTTTGTATGACTTTAATGTCTAGCAGGATTTTTCTTAACATTTTTTTGAATGGAAACTAATGTCCCTCCTAACTGAAGGCAAGATCCAGACTCTTTGTGTATCTGCATATTTTAAAACCACCATTCTGTCATTCACCTTATCACCACCCACCCTTGTCACAAGCTTCCATTGTGAAAAAAATATTTGGACCAGTTCCCTAATTTGGGAAAAACCATTTATCATATGAGACCACTGACAAAATTTTCCATATGGACCCAAGAACACTATGAAAGGTTCATGAAAGGGTATTGCTTCTCAAATAAAGAGACAAAAATGAATGATCATTGTCTTTTTTTATGTTTCTTAAATTTCATTTCCTATTTCTAAGATAAACTGTGCATGCATGCTAAGCCACTTCAGTCATGTCCAGTTCTTTGCGACCCTATGTACTGTAACCCACCAGACTCCCTATCCATGGGATTCTCCAGGCAAGAATACTGGAGTGGGCTGCTATGCCCTCCTCCAGGGGATCTTCCCAACCTAGGGGTGGAACCCACATCTCTATGTCACCTGCATTGGTAAGTTCTTTACCACTGGCACCACCTGGGAAGCCCTAAAATAGATTACCTTAACTAAATATTCCTTTAGCAATTTTTGTTGAAATCTTCTCTATCAGTTTAAATGAATTAAGGATTGCACAATGCTAAGGGTCTTGATTTTCTGCCCTAATTAAAGTAACAACATGGGTTTGAAAAGCTCACAGTGATTGGTCTTGTGCCAGTTTTCATTGTAGTTGAGTTCCCCCTTCAATGGCAGGTGAACCACTACAGCTGTGGGAACCAGATCCTCTTCCTCTTGTTGGAGGACTCATTATATCAGATAAAACATTTGTCATGGAAAGTAATAAAACTCTCAACATAATCTGGCTCATAAAAATAAAGGTATTTCCTGGACATATAACTGAAATGTAACAGTGAGGAAGACCTTGAGGTCTGTTTGTCCAGGGCTCAAGGGTCATTTCTCTGGGACTCTATTGTCTGCATCCTCTTTTATTTACATCCTTTATCTTTCAACTGCCTTCCTTAGTTACAGCACAGGAAAGTTGCCAGCAGCAACTTGGGCTACTGAATCCTCCTCAGTATCAAAAGGGGGCTTCCCAGGTGGTGCTAGTAATAAAGAACCTGTCTGCCAATACAGCCAGATATAAGAGACACAAGCTCGATCCCTGGGTTAGGAAGATCCCCTGGAAGAAGCCATGGCAACTCACTCCAGCATTCTTGCCTGGAGAATCCCATGGACAGAAAAGTCTGGCTGTCTACAGTCTGTGGGATCACTGAGAGTCGGACACCACTGATCAACTAACGCTTTCACTTTTCAGGTCTCCAGAAATTGTCACTACACACACATTCAGAGAATTGGAAGTAGGTTAAACTTAAGGTTATAACCAATTGGGGTTAGGGGATGTGAAAAATTATTAAATTTTCTTTTTTTTCCCCTTAATAATGAACAATTGCCATATCACTACCATCAAAAGAATAAAAACACAGATCTCTCCAGTAAAGAGGGGCATCCTAACTTTACAGATTCCAAGCCACAGATTACTCACTTTCTCATGGTCAATTTGCTGTTGACTCCCAGCATCATAAAATATCACTCTTCCAATTTTTTCAGTTCTTCTGCAAACTCATGTAGTGAATGTTCCTTTGTATTTTTCTTCAGCACAGATTATTATGTAAATGTAAAAGTGAAAGTGATAATCGCTCAGTTGTCCTACTCTTTGCAACCCATGGACTGTAGCCTGCCAGGCTCCTTTGTCTGTGGAATTCTTCAGGCAAGAATACTGGAGAGGATAGCCATTCCCTTCTCCAGGAGATCTTCCTGACCGGGTGATCAAACCTTGGTCTCCTGCACTGCAGGCAGATTCTTTACCTTCTGAGCCACCAGGGAAGGTCTATTACATAGACAGTTCATGGCTATTCTCGGTCTTCCTTTGAATGGAAACAGCTCCAGTGAGACCTTAAAATTTAGATGGCATGATTTTTTTTAATAATTTTTATTTTCATCACATATATTTTCAAAAGACAGTCACTTGATTAAGATAAAAACAAAATATTGCCCTCCCCACAGAGCAATGAAAGAATAGAGAATTGGAAGGACACTCGGAAAAATTTGTGATGTTGTGCTTCTTAAGTCTTTTGAAATATTTCTATCTAAATCAAGCTTAGACTGGATATTGCCATTCTCCCAAGGATGTGTTAAACATTATGATATCTAGATTACTTGAAGCTTCAGCAAGTCCTCCTGCGTATCCATATTCTTGGTTTATAAACCAAGTGACTGCTTACTGATTCCTTACATATACTGGAAGTTCATAACCAGTTCTTTGTAGGCAGCCACTGTTACAGAAAGAAGTACCTTCTGATTTTTCTTAAAATGAGGGAAAAAAAATCATTTAAAATAATCATGAGCATTTTTAATCCTTGATTTAAGAGATGATTTATTCTTATCTTGTCTAAAATGAAAATAAAAAAGACAGTCAATAAATCAAATTAGTTTAATAAATTGTGGTACCACTATTGAATTGAACTATTGTAAATTGCAATGAAATGCTTAATTTTACAAGATTATCAAATGTGTATGTGGAAGAAGGTAGAGGCAATGAAGGATCTCCTTTTTCATTCCCCCAATTACTATCCAGCTTGAGTGGTTCCTCTGTCCATTGAATTCCCCAGGCAAGAATACTGGAGTGGGTAGCCATTTCCTTCTCCAGGGGATCTTCCCTACCCAGGGATTGAACTCCCATCTCCTGCGTTTCAGGCATATTCTTTACCTTCTGAGCCACCAGGCAGCCCACCAGAGTAAATGAGGAAGATTTATTACAACAGGACATGAGCAAAAGATAGAGGCTAAATCAAAGCCTCCCAAGTGAGCAGAACAAACCAGGTCCTGAGAAGGGACACAGGTGATGTAGGCTCAGAGAGATTCCCAGAGGGGGAGAGGCCCTTCCCGGCATGGGCTGGAATTGTCCAATGTAAGGAGTTCTCCACACAATCAGTCCCACTTTCCTTCAGGCAAAGACGGAGTTTTTTTCATTCTCTGAATGCTCCCAGGTGCCCAATTCCCATGTCCCTGAAAGGCAGAGGAGCAAAAAAGATATTCCTGGAAGGCCGAAAAAAAGAAGCAAAGAAAGCCCAGAAGGGATGCAGAGATCAGGCCTCCTGGGAATATTTGGGAAGATATTTGGAAAAATATTCATGGAAGAGAGAAACAGGGAAGTGTGGAGAGACTGTCAGTCCATCTCATCTCTTGATTTTATCCTTTGCCTCAAATTTAGGAAAGTGATCAACACTTGCATACATAGAGTCTGATGGTAGCACCTGAAATGATTCATTCTTCCAACTGAATCCAGTTGCAAAATCCCTGAAAATTAACGTTAGTCAAAAAATTGTATTTGTGAGCTTATATCTCACCATTTTAAATAAAAACAAAAACAAAAACATAGTACAGTAGGTTTCTACCCCAATCCCCCAAACAATGCTCTAAAACCCATGAACACCCAGGTTTAAGGAGCAAATTATCATGTTAAAATAGAAAATTCTTTAAAACTTGATTTCCTGATTAGCACACAATTAATGTGTTGTTAAAACTTTTTTCTTATTGTATGACATATATGACCCAGTGATGCCTCTTTTTTGCACCTGAAACATCTGTGGCCTGTGCACTCTGAAAAAAATATGCAATTCTCATCTTTTACCAACCATGCTTAGTATGTCACTTGACTTAGCTCATGCGTATTTTTATTAATGGATTCATACTGAGATTTGGACATGCATATATCAATTTTTCTTATACAAAATTTAGCTGGAAAATGTTGCACCAATTGACGCACATATTTTCTGGAGATTGGATCATAAAAACCCAAGAATTATTCTATTAAGAAAATGTTAACCAGAGACAAAATCTTCAGGATTTACCTGCAATACCTTAGGTACTATTCAGAAAAATTCATAGAGATAATAAAATGTTGCTAGTTGTGTAATACAGTGCTTTATGCACATTCATTGCTCAATCCCATCCTTTTAAAGACTTTGAAATGCTCAGCATCTCTCTGCAGCCAACTTCCCAGGGAACTTCCCCCAGACTTTTAAACCCATACACATGATCTTTTTCTGAAAGTCACTGACTACCACAAGTGGAAAGAACACTATTTTTTCATTAAGGAAGCAAAGAATTTTTTCAGAGCAGACTTGGGAAACAGTTCTGTGTGGGGCTCTGGCATTTCTGAACTTCATGTAAGCAGAGACACTCACTGCCCTCTCTTCTGGATGACCTTTGCAAGGAAGTCTATGTAGTGAAGAGCCTTTAAAAACAGAAAGGCCATCTCTCTCCAAAGCAATGACAGGTTTGCTTACAGTTTTGAAAAACAGAGACAGTTTTTTGCTACCATCCAGAGCAAAGTAAGTCAGGCCTGGTCACTCTCCAATGCAAGAAAGATGTCTCTTTCTGAAGTAAGGACTAGGCTAGCTTATGGCCCATCAGAAAGACTCAGGTTATTCATGCTCCTGTAGCATAATTATAGGGGATATTCCTCTCCTGTAATATAACCCACTATGTGTGAAAGCACCTGTTTGGGTCCATCTATGTCCACATGATGGGACTAGGGTTTAAGGGGAATTGAGCTGAATATTGTGAGACTCATAATGTCACAAGTATTACACTAAAGTCCTTTGCCTTCTATTGGGCAGGGGGGCAACAAGGCTACCAGGGAGAATTTGAGAGAGCTCATGGTCCTTGACATGAAATTAAGTAATTTTTGTAGCACATTGGAAGAAAATAACTTTAACTGAAGGGTCTTGAGTCTTATTTGCTGATTTCTTTCTATTGTTGTTTCCATTTTATTTTCTTTTCAAGAAATAGATTCCTTATTCTTTTCAAAATTACACCTGTCAGACTTGCTATCTTGCCCTTTTCCTCTAGAAGTCCTCCCCCCTCCCAATCCTTCCCTTCATCTCAGACAGTGTCTCTCTCTTTCCCTCTCCCTGCCCTTAAAGGTCTACAGACTGCAGCCTGACATTCTGTCTATCTACATTGTACCAGGGAGAGTCCCATCATTCTTACCTTAGGAAAAGCTGAGCTTTCCAAGAGGCTCTAACAGAAAAATAAATTTTAGCCAGACTCTACTGCAATATATGTTAACATGAAATACTGTGGACTTCAAGAGGTCATAGATTAGGAAATCCTGTAAGAAAACAAGTCTGGAAAAAAATCAACCAGAACTCTTAAACTATGGGGTTTGCTACGTATATACAGTGAAATATATGTATGCTTATTTGCTCACTCACATATAACTCTTTATGACTCCATAGACTATAGCCTGCCAAGCTCTGCTGTCCATGGAACATTCTAGGCAAGAATACTGGAGCAGGCTGCCATTTCCTTCTCTGGGAGATCTTCCTGACCCAGGCCAGGGATCAAATCCGTGTCTTTGGTGTTTCCTGCACTGACCCAGGCAGATTCTTCACTACTGTACCACCATACTAAGCCATAGAAAAAGAAAGAAAGAATGCCATTTGAAGCAACATGATGGAACTAGAGATTATCATACTAAGTGAAATTAGCCAGAGAAATATAAATATCATATGAAATCATTTATATGTGGACTCTTAAAAAAATGATACAAATAAACTTACTTATAAAACAGAAACACACTCACAGACAAAACACCCTTATGGTTACCAAAGATGGGGAGGAAGTATAAATTAGGAGTATGGGTTTAAAGTATACAAATTACTATATATAAAATAGATAATCAACAAAGGTCTATTTTATAGCATGAGGAACTCTACTCAATAAGCTGTAATAACCATATGGGAAAATAATCTGAAACAGAATGGATACTAAGATCATGGCATCCGGTTCCATCACTTCATGTCAAATAGATGGGGAAACAGTGGAAACAGCGGCAGACTTTATTTTTGGGGGCTCCAAAATCAGTGCAGATGATGACTGCAGCCATGAAATTAAAAGATGCATGCTCATTGCATCTTATGACCAACCTAGACAGCGTATTAAAAAGCAGAGATTACTTTGCCAACAAAGGTCTGTCTAGTCAGAGCTATGGTTTTTCCAGTGATCATGTATGGATGTGAGAGTTGGACTATAAAGAAAGCTGAGTGCTGAAGAATTGATGCTTTTGAACTGTGGTGTTGGAGAAGACTCTTGAGAGTCCCTTGGACTGCAAGGAGATCCAACCAGTCCATCCTAAAGGAAATAAGTCCTGAATATTCATTGGAAGGACTGATATTAAAGCTGAGACTCCAATACTTTGGTCACCTGCTGCGAAGAGCTGACTCATTTGAAAAGACCCTGATGCTGGGAAAGATTGAAGGCAAGAGGAGAAGGGGATGACAGAGGATGAGATGGTTGGATGGCATCATTGACTCAACAGACATGAGTTTGGGTAAACTCTGGGAGCTGGTGATGGAAAGGGAGGTCTGGCGTGCTGCAGTCCATGGGGTCGCAAATAATCAGACATGACTGAGTTTCTGAACTGAACTGATAAATAATTAATAATGTATATATGTATAACTAATGGCATTACTGACTCAATGGACATGAGTTTGCATAAGCACTGGGAGTTGGTGAGGGACAGGGAAGCCTGGCATGTTGCAGTCCATTGGGTCACAAAGAGTTGGACATGACTGAGGGATTGAACTGAACTGAACTGAATGGATATATGTATAACCATTTTATACACAATCTTATATGTATAAGCCACTTTATACACAATCTTATATGTATAAGCCATTTTGCTTATCTGAAACTAACATCTGAAACTAACACAGCATTGTAAATCAACTATACTACAGTATAAAAGAAAAAATAAAATATGAAAAGTTTAAAAAAATTAAAATTTGTGTGGGTTAGCTTGTTTATGCTTTTATCATATTGGGAAGAACAAAGTAAGGAATTTTCCATTTTTATTTTTTAGAGCTTTTATATATTTCTAAAGTCATCATCACAATAATTTTTAAAATGTTGCAGATTAAATATTTGGAATATATGGAACTTTTGATTATAAAGTACCACACAAAGAGACTGTCTTATTTATATCTCTGATTCCCCTGAAGAGAAAGTGATGTTCTAAAATGACTTTGAGTAGCATGGAAGCATATAAGCCACTATATGTAAAATAAACAGCGAATGAAAATTTGCTCCATGACTCAAGGAACTCAAACTGGGGCTCTGTAACAACCTAGAGGGGTGGGAAAGGGTGGGAGGTAGGAAGGAATTTCAAGAGGAAGAGGACATATATACACCTATGGCTAATTTATGTTGATGTATGGCAGAAATCAAACCAATATTGTAAAGCAATTATCCTTCAATTAAAAATAAATAAATTTTTAAAAAATAGTCAATGACCACATACAAAAAAAAAAGAAAATTCCTAGCAGAGCTCTAAATGTTTAGTGCTATTGGCACCCTGGCCTTTATCATGGTAAAAGGCAGAAAATGACCTTGAATTTTGTTGATGGCTGGTAGTTGCTCATATTCAAATGATAAGAAGAGTGAAGAAACAATCATATTATCCAACAATACAGTTCCAAGCCTTGACAACCCTGAGTAGGGAAACATATGAGACCTAGAGGCTTAGAACCCAGGCAAAAAAGAAAAGGAGTAAAGGCTTAGACCAGGCTTTCATGCAAAGAGATTAGAGCAGTGCCTGGGTTGCAGGCTGGTGGCAGGGGTGTTCTTCCTCAGCCACCAATTTGCTGGAACACTCAGATGGAAAGGTGTATAGGGGTTTCTGAAAGTGACTATTCTGAGTGGTAGGGGTCCATCCCTGTCTAAATCAGTGCACCAAGACCTGGAAGGAAATCAGCCAGAGCACTATCAGCCTTTATTGAAGAAGCCTCCCAAGGACCATTCTGATTTGGGGCAGAAAGTTTTATTATTTAAATGGGGCTATAGCATGGGAAGGTGGGTTGAGATTCAGCTACTGTCAAAAGTAAAGGAAATGTTCTTGAAAATCAGCAACCTTAAGTTAGACAATCTACATTTTCTCTAAATGGGTAAAAATAAACAGGCTGATTTTCAATACTTCTGCTTTACTGAGTATGCCAAAGCCTTTGACTGTGTGGATCACAACAAACTATGAAAAACTCTTCAAGAGGTGGGAATACCAGACCACCTGACCTGACTCTTGAGAAATCTGTATACAGGTCAAGAAGCAACAGTTAGAACTAGACATGGAACAACAGACTGGTTCCAAATTGGGAAAGGAGTACATTAAAGCTGTATATTGTCACCCTGCTTATTTAACTTATATGCAGAGTACATCATGAGAAATGCTGGGCTGGATGAAGCACAAGCTAGAATCAAGATTGTTGGGAGAAATATCAATAACCTCAGATAACGCAGATGACACCACCATTATGGCCAAAAGCAAAGAGGGACTAAAGAGGCTCTTAATGAAAGTGAAAGAGGAGAGTGAAAAAGTTAGCTTAAAACTCAACATTCAGAAAAGTAAGATCATGGCATCTGGTCCCATTACTTCATGGCAAACAGTGACAGATTTTATTTTGGGGGGCTCCAAAATCACTGCAGATGGTGAGTGCAGCCATGAAATTAAAAGATGCTTGTTCCTTGGTAGAAATGCTATGACCAACCTAGACAGCATATTAAAAAGCAGAGATATTACTTTGCCAGAAAAGGTCCATCTAGTCAAAGCTTTGGTTTTTCCAGCAAGAGTTAGGTTATGAAGAAAGCTGAGTGCTGAAAAATTGATGCTTTTGAACTGTGCTGTTGGAGAAGACTCTTGAGAGTCCTTTGGACTGCAAGGAGATCCAACCAGTCCATCCTAAAGGAAATCAGTCCTGAATATTTATTGGAAGGTGTGATGCTAAAGCTGAAACTCCAATACTTTGGTCACCTGATTCGAAGAGCTGACTCATTTGAAAAGACCCTGATGCTGGGAAAGGTTGAAGGCAGGAGGAGAAGGGGATGACAGAGGATGAGATGGTTGGATGACATCACCAAAGCAATGGAAATGAACTTAGGCAAACTTGGGGAGATGGTGAGTGATGGGGAAGACTGACAGGCTGCAGTCCATGGGGTCACAAAGAGTCAGACATGACTGGGCAACTGAACAACAACAACAGTATGCCAGGCTCCTCTGTCCATGGGATTCTCCAGGCAGGAATACTGGAGTGGGTTACCATGCCCTCCCCCAGGGGATATTCCCAGCCCAGTGATAGCACCCGAGTCTCCTGCAACTCTTGCATTTCAAGGGCAGACTCCTTACATGCTGAGCCATCAGGGAAGCCTGGTCTACAAGACATTTGAGAACTATCACCAAAAAAAGATGTCCTCTTCATCGTAGGAGATTCAGATGTGAAAGTAGGAAGTCAAGAGATGCCTGGAGTAACAGGCAAGTTTGACCTTGGAGTACAAAATGAAGCAGGCAAAAGCTAACAAAATTTTGCCAAGAGAATCACTAGTCATAGCAAACACTCTCCTCCAACAACACAAGAGATGACTCTACACATGGACATCACCAGACGGTCAGGAACATAATCAGATCGATTATATTCTTCGCAGCCAAAGATGGAGAAGCTCTACACAGTCAGCAAAAACAAGACTGGGAGCTGACTGTGGCTCAAATCATGAATTTCTTATTGCAAAATTCAGGCTTAAATTGGAGAACATAGGGAAAACCACTAGACCATTCAGATAGGACCTAAATCAAATCCCTTATGATTATACAGTGGAAGTGACAGATAGAATGAAGGGTTAGATCTGATAGATAGAGTGCCTGAAGAATTATGGACAAACATTTGTAATATGATACAGGAGGCAGTGACAAAAACCATTCCCAAGAAAAATAAGGCAAAATGTTTTTCTCAGGAGGCCTTACAAATAGCTAAGAGAAGTGAAAAGCAAAGGTTGAAAGGAAAGATATACCCATCTGGATGCAGAATTCCAAAAAGAGCAAGGAGACATAAGAAAGCCTTCTTAAGTGGACAATGCAAAAAAATAGAGGAAAACAACAGAATGGGAAAGATTAGGGATATATTCAAGAAAATTAGAGATACCAAGGGAATATTTCATGCAAAGATGGTCACAATGAAGAACAGAAATGCTATGGCCCTAACAGAAGCAGAAGATATTAAGAAGAAGTGGCAAGAATATACAGAAGAACTGTACAAAAGAGGTCTTAATGACCCAGATAACCACAATGATGTGACTGCTCACTTAAAGCCAGACACCCTGGAGTGTGGAGCCAAGTGGGCCTTAGGAAGCATCAGGATGAACAAAGCTAGTGGAGATAACAGAATTCTAGCTGAGCTGTTTCAAATCCTAAAAGATGATGCTATTAAAGTGCTGCACTCAATATGCCAGCAAATTTGGAAAACACAGCAGGAGTCATGTATGGGTGTGAGAGTTGGACCAGAAAGAAATCGAGGGCCAAAAGATTGATGCTTTCAAACTGTGGTGCTGGAGTAGTTACTTTAGAGTCCCTCAGACAGCGAGGAGATCAAACCAGTCAATTCTAATGGAAATCAACCCTGAATATTCATTGGAAGGACTGATGTTGAAGCTCCAATCTTTGGCCACCTGATGCAAGGAGCTGACTCATTGGAAAAGACCCTAATGCTGGGATATAATGAGGGCAGGAGGAGAAGGGGACAGCACAGGATGAGACGGTTGGATGGCATCATTAATTCAATGGACATAAGTTTGAGCAAACTCCAGGAGATGGTGAAGGATAGGGAAGCCTGGTGTGCTGCATCCCATGGGTCACAAAGAATTGCACACGGCTGAGTGACTGAACTACAGTAAAGTCTGTATCAGATCATGCTTAAGGAAAATATTATGAAATGGAATTCTCTGTCTGGACCTGTTGTACCCTATAGTTAGAAAAATAAGAAAAACACCAGAGTTGAAAACATTCACTAGATAGCAGGGTCTGAGAACCATGCCATCAGGGTCCCATCAGGAAGATGTTTAAAGGTTCTTGGAAGTCTATTTGCAAGGGATATTGTGTGATCCTGATTGACCTTAAAGTGTGCTGAATGGTGGAAGTACAGTGTGAACTTTCCATCCACTGGTGAGACAGTTACCATCAAATAAGGGAGTGATTTGGTCAACCCACTGAAATAATATCAGGACAAGGTAGGCAGAGGACATGTCATCAAATTGATGGCGGGGGAGAACCAACAAAATACGTACCTAGGAGGAATCCACATGTGTATGGGAGGTGTTCAGAGACAAAAGAACAAAAAAAAGCATGAATTTTAAAAGAAAGCAAAAGAAGGGAAAAATACTGGAAGATAGAAGAGGTGAATTTTAGCTTCTCTTTCTTTGATAGTACAATACTGGACACATCAGTTAAGTCCTGGGATTTCAGGATGTTTTCGCACTTGCCCCAAGTCGAGGAGCTCCACATGTTGCCCACTGCCTCCCCTTCTCCGTGCCCTCAGACTACCCCATTACAGCTCACACTGTCTGTCTGACTCCTGCTGCCCTCCCCTCAAGCCAGCCATCAATATTCTTGGAAAAATTCACTTTCTTCTCCTTGTGCTCAGGATCATGGGAACAGAGTGTCTGGTCGCTGCTGGGGAATGGCAAACCCCACCTTTGACTTCAACAGTTTGCCAACCTGCTGGCGGGAAGGGGACCTTGTCTGTGACAATTCCCAGAGTGTTCCAGGAACAGGCTATCCCCAATGCCCCAATGCCTCTGCAGGGCCTCAGCTTCTATCTTTTCCCTCCTCCTTGTACCTCAGATTCAAGGCTTTATTGAGGAGGAATCTGAAAGAAAGAATTGTTTCTGAATGTGAGGAATTTATAACATTTTTAGACACTTCATCCTCAAATTTAGTAAAATAAATAATTGGTGGTTTGACAGAGTGTGTTTCTGATCATTCAAAGGTAATATGATTTAGAGGAGGGAGAAACCATGGATGCTTTTCTGTAGTACCTGGTTCTTTTCCCAATGCTTTCATGTCCTTTATTTCCATGGACACATGCAGAGACATGAGAGAATCTGGGGGCTCTGTCTGTGATTTTAATTTATATGACCCCACGTGTTTGTGACCATGGGTGGGGCTTGCTTACACCTATGTTGGATAGGAAAATACAATACCCCTCCCCTCCCCACTTGTTTGTGAATCTGCTATATGTAAATCAAGTGTGAAAGTGTTAGTTGCAGAGTCAGATATGGAAATATGTAAAAGACAAATTAAAGTGTGGACCAAAGGACTGAGTACTTGATGTCTCACAATTATTCACTTTTTAAGCTCTTCTTATGGGGTCTGTAACTATAGCCATGATCAGTGGGTGGATATTTATTAAAATCAGCTGGCCCTCAGACAGTTGGTGGTATTGACTATAAAGGTATTAAAGAGAAGGGAAAGGGAAAATGTTATTAATATAAAAAAGTGACCCTGAAGAAAAACATCTTGGGTTCAAATCATCCAACTCTAACACTTAGTAGCTATTTGAACTTAAGTTTATTAGCCTCTGTGATCTTCATCTGTTATATATGTTTATAATAGCACCTGTTTTATCAGACTGTTACGTGATGGGGATTAGCTAGGCCACTATTTGTAAAGCACTTAAGAGAGAAGGTGCCAATGGAACATGCCTTAAAAGTGTGTGTTAAATATGCTAGCCTTTTCCTTTGAAGTAAAGAAAAAAAAAAAAACCCGCATTATAAGCAGACAAGGAATGAGTTCCTGAGGACAAGGACATATTGAAGGGATGGGATTAATTCTTCACTGAAAAAGCCATCACTTTGGACACAGAAGAAGTCCTCAATTTTATTACCTTGCATGTGGAATTTGGTCAACCATATATGTAAGCACCAAGGATAACTATCTCAATAAGTATGCAGCTATTCGAGGCTTTAAAGGCTTTATGAGACAACTGTGTCAACTGTCATTTTAAATCTCCTTGTATCTCACAGCTTCTCCCTCTCAATATCACATTAGCTACAATATATTTATCATGTGTTTTAAATTATTATATCTTTTATATCTGGAAAGTCATTGTGTATTTAAGGTCTTCTTTTAAAGTATAGTATCCCATTAAAAAAATCCTGTAAGTATTAATGTTCAAAAATTAATTGCTAACTTACTTTCATCAAGAGATATCAACCTGGTACTGTTGGGGATGGTGAAATTTCCCCCTCTTCAATTCTTGATTCTTGTGGCTAAAATAAAGCTGAAACAAAACAGATTAACTGGAGGAAAACAGACAAATTTTAATTCATGTACATGGAGGTTTCATAGAAATGGAACCTAAGAAGTAGTCAAATAAAGAATAAATTTGTTAGGAATTGACAGAACAAAACAAAACAAAAAAAAAGAGGAAGGTTTTGGGTGCTTAATTAGTGAAGTACCTAAATAAAGTTTGGTCTTGGAGTAGGAAATATAAGAAGGAACAAGCTTTGTTTACATGGGTTTCTCAGCCCAGATTCCCTACTTTGGGTGATGAGAGTGTCTTTCTACCTCCAGAAGCAGAGAATGTACCTTCACATGGGAGATATATGTCCTTCTTTCAAAGAGAGAGAAAGGAGGGTCAGTGTCTCTCTCCTGTTGGCCACTTAAGTAACTTTAATTCAAAGCTATCAGTATACTGAAGCATGTTTAGGGGCAGCCTGCTCTGGACCCCAACAGCTCCTTTCTCTGAAACAGAGAAGTTTCTCTTATTAAAAGCTGAGCTGTTGACTCTATTGAGAGATAATGGGTTAGCAGAATCCTCCATTTGTCTGAAACAACTTTTTGTTTCTAAGAACAGATTAGTTAAACAGATGTATTTAATTTAGGAGACTGATGCAGATGGGCTCCCCAAGCCAGACATATGTATAAGGAATCAAGTATTTAATAAGAGGCACTTCTGTGAGAACATAATGAAAGCAAAGATTAATGATACAGTAGATTATAATCCAGTTTGTGATCCTAGGTTCAGTCAGTCAAGCCAATTTTTAGATGTTGGGACAAAGCATGCTTCAGTTTGAAATATCTCTAGTGAAGCAACTGGGTATTTAGATAAACTTTCTGAATGGTTCATACAGAGACAGGCACAAGGATTATTTAAGCTTGAACTGATGTGGTGATTTCTATGGAGATTTATAACAAGTCAATAAACTTCAATCTTCAGGGCTTTAAAAAAATAGCACTTTGAATTCTCAGTGATTCCAAGACAAAAGGATGGGATAAAAATTGGAAACATTAGTTTAGAGAATTGTTGTTTGATACTGGAGAAAACTAGAGAAATTCAGCATCCAGTCTAATTTTCAGGTAAATAACAAAGGCTCAAGGAAAAATAATAGCACTAGAATTTAATATCTGTAAGTGGGTATTAAAATTTAACTGAAGTGTATTTTTTTCCTCTCTAAAATCACCTTCATTTTTATCAAAGACAGCCAAGTTAATATCAATCTGTTTGCAAAACAAGTTTTAATTTAATAAACTTGGCCTAATTATTTTCATAAGTCTAACAAGAATAGCAATTGATTATATTGGTTCTTTTAAGTATGTTTTGCTAGAACTTGTTATAAGATTAAACTTGTAATAGCCTCTCAGGGCCAGTAAGCCACACCTGAGACCTGTCACAAGGCTTACCTATAATACTTATAGATTTTGGTGAATTTCTTTTCTCTTATAGTACCCAAAGTATCCTGAAATTCCTGGGCCATCCAGGAAGAAATTTCCTTATTTACGGGGTAAGGCTGCTGAGAATCCTGTTGACAAGGTAAAAGGACGTTTTTTCCAAGGGGCTTTATATATTGGCCCCAAGAAGTCAACCTTAGTTTCTTCAAACTCCCTGGTCATATTTGCCTATAAATATCTCTTTCAGATATAACATTTCAGTGAAAGCTTTGGTGATATAATCAATGTTCCTAATTGTATCCTATTACAAGGAGAACAAATTCTTATTGAACTTATACAAATGAAGTCTAGGGCCCTAAAAACAAATTTTTTTTTTTCCAAGAGTATAAACCCAATAGGTCAGACGTTGCAGGTAGACCTTTCTTTTTTTCATTTTATAGAACTCTTCCTGCCAATGTCTATTTACAATTTGCATCATCTTAACTGCGCTATGGAGGGTGAAGAAATGCAAAGAAAAAGGTATTCTAGAGAGCCAGGAAAGGCCAAGCCATTTGTTTTCCCACTGCCCTGGCTTTTTGCTTAATCTACACTACTGTATATTCATCTTAATTTATTTCATTCAGGCACAGTCTGTTGCCTTTTCACAAGCACCTTCAATTCAGTTCAGTCTCTCAGTCGTGTTCGACTCCCTGCGACCCCATGAATCGCAGCATGCCAGGCCTCCCTGTCCATCACCAACTCCCGGAGTTTACTCAAACTCATGCCCATCAAGTCGGTGATGCCATCCAGCCATCTCATCCTCTGTTATCCCCTTCTCCTCCTGCCAGCAATCCCTTCCAGCATCAGGGTCTTTTCCAATGAGTCAACTCTTCACATGAGGTGAAGTACTAGAGTTTCAGCTTCAGCATCAGTCCTTCCATTGAACACCCAGGACTGCTCTCCTTTAGGATGGACTGGTTGGATCTCCTTGCAGTCCAAGAGACTCTCAAGAGTCTTCTCCAACACCACAGTTCAAAAGCATCAATTCTTTGGCACTCAGCTTTCTTCACAGTCCAATTCTCACACCCATACATGACTACTGGAAAAACCATAGCCTTGACTAGATAGACCTTTGTTGGCAATGTAATGTCTCTGCTTTTTAATATGCTATCTAGGTTGGTCAGAAATTTCCTTCCAAGGAGTAAGCATCTTTTAATTTCATGGCTGCAATCACCACCTGCAGTGATTTTGGAGCCCAAAAAAACAGTGTGTGACACTGCTTACACTGTTTCCCCATCTATTTGCCATGAAGTGATGGAACCAGATGCCATGATCTTAGTTTTCTGAATGTTGAGCTTTAAGCCAACTTTTTCACTCTCCTCTTTCACTTTCATCAAGAGGCTTTTTAGTTCCTCTTCACTTTCTGCCATAAGTGTGGTGTCATCTGCATATCTGAGGTTATTGATATTTCTCCTGGCAATCTTGACTCCAGCCTGTGCTTCTTCCAGCCCAGCATTTCTCATGATGTACTCTGCATATAAGTTAAATAATCACCTTAAGAAGGCAAAAGTCTGCCAAGAAACGTTCTTTGTTTGTTTGGCTTGGTTTTGGTGTTTTTGCAGGAGCAGGATGGACTTCAACCACATGTACTGCAAAGTTTACAGAGTCTATATTGTTGCTGAATTTTCCTGGTACTTAAGGTCAGGCCCTTTAGTGTAAAGAAAGTGTTAGTAGCTCAGTCATGTCCAACTCTTTGCAACCACACAGACTGTAGCCTGCCAGGCTCCTCTGTCCCTGAGATTCTCCAGACAAGAATACTGGAGTTGGTTGCTATTTCCTTCTACAGGGGATCTTCCTGACCCAGAGATCAAACCCAGGTCTCCTGCATTGCAGGCAGATTCTTTACTGTCTGAGTCCAGTTTTAATGACAGATAAAACCTTATGTCAGGACATATATGCCTTCCAGGGATTTTACATAATTTCTGGGAACACATAATGCATATCTATACAGACACAGCATGATGTAATATTACTTATTTGACAATGCGGCCTTTGTAATTTAACATATCAAATATACTTAGTTTAATATTTATTTTCAAAAATAGAAAACAAATTTTAGAGATACTTCAGGCACCCTCTAAAGTATTTCATGTCTCAAAGTTAATTCCAACTCAAAAAGATTTTGTGTTGAATTTGACTTGAAATCCTTATAGCCACATTCAGATTTAAATTGAACAAAGTAGGGAAAACCACTAGACCATTCAAATATGACTGAAATCAATCCCTTACAATTATAAAGTAGAAATGACAAATAGATTCAAGGGCTTAGATCTGATAGACAGAGTGCCTGAAGAACTATGGAAGGAGGTTCATGACATTGTACAGGAGGCAGGGATCAAGACCATCCCATGTAAAAGAAATGCAAAAAGTCGAAATGGTTGTCTGAAGAGGTCTTACAAATAGCTGAGAAAAGAGAAGCTAAAGACAACAGAAAAAAGGAAAGATATACCCATTTGAATGCAGAGTTCCAAAGAATAGCAAGGAGAGATAAGAAAGACTTCCTCAGTGATCAATGCAAAGAAATAGAGGAAAACAATAGAATGGGAAAGACTGTCTTCAAGAAAGTGATCTCTTCAAGAAAATTAGAGATACCAAGGGAAAATGTCATGCAAAGATGGGCACAATAAAAGACAAAAATGGTATGGACCAAACAGAAGCAGAAGATATGAAGAAGAGGTGGCAAGACTACACAGAAGAACTATACAACAAAGATCTTCATGACCCAGATAACATGATGGTGTGATCACTCACCAAAGGCCAGACATCTGGAATGTGAAGTCAAGTGAAATTTAAGAAGCACCACTATGAATAAAGCTAGTGGAGGTGATGGAATTCCAACTGAGCTATTTCAAATACTAAAAGAAGATACTGTAAAAGATTAAAGATAATGCACTCAATATGCCAGCAAATCTGGAAAACTCAGCTGTGGTCACAGTACTGGAAAAGATCAGTTTTCCTTCCAATCCCAAGGAAAGGCAATGCCAAAGAATGTTCAAACTACCACACAATTGCACTCATCTCACACGCTAGCAAAGTAATTATCAAAATCCTCCAAGCCAGGCTTCATCAGTATGTGAATCGTGAACTTCTAAATGTTCAAGCTGGATTTAGAAAAGGTAAAGAAACCAGAGATCAAATTGCCAACATCCATTGGATCATCAAAAAAGTGAGAGAGTTCCAGAAAAACATTCTGCTTTATTGACTATGCCAAAGCCTTTGACTGTGTGGATCACAACAAATTATGGAAAATGCTTCAAGAGATAGGAATACCAGACCACCAAACCTGCCTCCTGAGAAATCTGTATGCAGGTCAAGAAGCAACAGTTAGAACTGCACATGGAGCAACAGACTAGTTCCAAATCGGGAAAGGAGTATGTCAAGGCTGTATATTCTCACCGTGCTTATTTGACTTATATGCAGAGTATATCATGCGAAATGCCAGTCCAGATGAAGAGCAAGCTGGAATCAAGATTGTCGGGAGAAATATTAATAACCTCAGATATGCAGATGACACCACACTTATGCAGGAAGCGACGAACTAAAGAGCCTCTTGATGAAAGTGAAAGAGGAGAGTGAAAAAGTTAGCTTAAAGCTCAACATTCAGAAAACTAAGATCATGGCATCTGGTCCCATCACTTCATGGAAAACAGATGGGGAAACAATGGAAACAGAGACTTTATTTTGGGGTCTCCAAAATCACTGCAGATGGTGATTGCAGCCACGAAATTAAAAGAAACTTGCTCCTTGGAAGAAATGTTACAACCAACCTAGAAGCATATTAAAAAGCAGAGACACTACTTTGCCAACAAAGGTTCATCTAGTCAAAGCTATGGTTTTTCCAGTAGTCATGTATGAATGTGAGAGTTTGAGTATAAAGAAATTTCAGCGCCAAAGAACTGATGCTTTTGAACTGTGGTGTTGGAAAAGACTCATGAGAGTCCCTTGGACTGCAAGGAGATACAACCAGTCAATTCTAAAGAAAATCAGTCCTGAATGTTGATTGGAATGACTGATGCTGAAGCTGGAGCTCCAATACTTTGGTCACCTAACACGAAAAACTGACTCATTGGAATAGACCCTGCTGCTAGGAAAGATTGAAGGCAGGAGGAGAAGGGGACAACAGAGGATGAGATGGTTGGATGGCATCACCGAATTGATGGACATGAGTTTGAGTAAGCTGTGGGAGTTGGTGATGGACAGGGAAGCCTGGCGTTTTGCAGTCCATGGGGTCGAAAAGAGTCGGACACGGTGAGTGACTGAACTGAACTGAACTGTCTAAAATGTCAAAAAGACTTCAAACATTTAGTCAAATAGGCAACTGTGGAACAAATCATACTCATTCATTTAACTAAAACAACAATTAAAGATTTCATAGTCAAATATAGATGGTTATATAGTTCTGAATTAGCTCTTTATTATTGAAAGGACTAGACTTATTTAAGCAAAGACCTAATAAAGATAGCATATAATGTGATTATTGTGACAAGACATGAGATATTTTTTTCTAACAGATTGCTTAAATATAAAGAAAAAGCTTTCATAACCTCATATAATCAAAAGCAGACCAATAGAAAGAAAAAAGAAACTTTGTACTTTCAACCAAAAAAAAAAAAAAATCCTAATTTTCTACTAGTTTAATGTTGATATTAAAAATCACCTAATTCATTTAATTCATTCTAGTCCTGTCCAGTCCTAACCAGACATAAAATTTCTTTCCTAAGATTCCTTCATTTATAAACATTTTACAGTTTTCTATGTCCATTTTAGCTTGTCCCTGATTTTCTACCCTATTTAGAAATAGCCAACTTTGGGACATTTCCTAAAGAAAAAGCATCTCCATTCCTTATATATCTTCTTACCCCCAAAGATATCCATTTTCTATCATTATATCTGGTAGTTTTAACCACATATCTTAAACCTTTGAAATCTTAATTTCATTAGTGAAAATAAAGAAGTAAAAAAATGTGAACTATATTAATATTTTGTGTTAGAAACACAAATACATTTTATAATTTTTAGAAATATATGCTACTTCATAGTACAATCTTTCAGTAAAGCACAAGATATAATTACTAACAGATTGAAACATACTTATTGTTTCTCTGTACTAAGAGATCAAAAGGAGGTATTCACTTCAGTTCAGTTCAGTCACTCAGTCATGTCAGACTCTTTGTGACCCCATGAGCCACAGCACGCCAGGCCTCCCTGTCCATCACCAACTCCCGGAGTTTACCCAAACTCATGTCCATTGAGTCGATGATGCCATCCAACCATCTCATCCTCTGTCGTCCCCTTCTCTTCCTGCCCTCAATGTTTCCCAGCATCAGGGTCTTTTCAAATGAGTTAGCTCTTCGCATCAGGTGGCCAAAGTATTGGAGTTTCAGCTTCAGCATCAGTCCTTCCAACGAACACCCAGGACTGATTTTCTTTAGGATGGACTGGCTGGATCTCCTTGCAGTCCATGGGACTCTCAAGAGTCTTCTCCAACACCACAGTTCAAAAGCATCACTTTTTCGGTGCTCAGCTTTCTTCACAGTCCAACTCTCACATCCATACATGACCACTGGAAAAACCATAGCCTTGACTAGATGGTCCTTTTTGACAAAGTAAGGTCTCTTTAATATGCTATCTAGGTTGGTCATAACTTTCCTTCGAAGGAGTAAGCGTCTTTTAATTTCATGGCTACAGTCACCATCTGCAGTGATTTTGGAGCCCAAAAAGATAAAGTCAGCCACTTTTTCTGCTGTTTCCCCATCTATTTGCCACAAAATGATGGAACTGGATACCATGTTTTCTGAATGTTGAGCTTTAAGCCAACTTTTTTACTCTCCTCTTTCACTTTCATCAAGAGGCTCTTTAGTTCTTCTTCACTTTCTGCCATAAGGGTATAAACTTATACTTCTTTAACAGTTAAATTTCAGTATTTATCTGATATAGAAATAATGTAGAGATTCAATGAATTCCCATAATTTAACTTAGCGAAAAGTCTAAGGATGTAAATTACCAAAGAGACTAAGAAACTATTTAAGTAGATGTTTTTAAAACAATGATTGCAAAGTTCATCTAAAAACTCTTATTTGCATCTGTTTAATCTATTTGTTCTTAATAATCATACATAGATTACTTATAAAAATTTCCTGAGACATTAATGCAGTTAGATATTATGTTTTTTCATTTATTTATTTTTTTTATAACAGAGTTTGCAGCACAGACAGCATTGGTCCATTGGATAAATAAACTTAGATGGAATAAAAGTTATTTGCATTATATTTAATGCTAACTCTGAAGACATGCCTGTATTTATTGAACCAACAAATTTAAAAGTAGCTTTTATTTCTAAGATTTTCTTAGATGATGTGAATGTGAAAAGCATTCAAGTTAGTCTTTAATATCTTTTTGATAATTTTTATATAGGCATTTGTTTGTTAAAGCCAACTAAGTAAAGCTCTTTACCAAATTAAATTTGGCAATGCTATCAGAGTTAACATACACACATAGACATATGGCCAGTCACAGAAAGAGAAGCAACAGATTTCAATTGAAATTTTATTCGTTACACAGATCCAATAAAAATCTCATTAATTTGTTAAAAAATAATTATTCATTCAGATGGCTAAAATCCTTAATTATTTCAGAGAAGCTGTTTAATATCTATATGTGCCAAAGACATGAAATTTTAAGTAGGTTTTGAGTTAAAGGAATTTGGTAATAAGAGTCTTTTTAGCACTTTGTGTTGGAAAAAGACCCTTTATCTCTCTCTCTTCTTCTTTTTTTTTTTCTTTTTTTGGTTTCATGAGATACCTTTGCATTTCAAAGACATAATAAGATTTACAATTTTAAGAAACAGAGAAGGAGAATGTAAGTTTTATCTTAAGAGTTTTGGAATATATATGTCTATTATAAATCTTAGGGTAATTAATGTTAAAATATTTTTTTCTTAAATACAAGACAGTGTTCATCTAATACCCTTATCTTTTATAATATCTGAAAGAACTTTGAGAGAAACAGATGAGACCCTGGGACTAGTAAAGATAGATGGGCCTTGATTTGTTTCCAGAGGTGTACTTCTGGTTTTATAGAAATCCGTAAGAAACAGACAGTTGTTTCTGTTAGCCATTGATTATTGTCCTCCAGTTGAATTATTTCCTGACTTTTTGTAGGAGAGTCAGATAAATTACTGAGGTGTTGGAGCAACTTTTAAGAAGAGGAGCTTATATAATAGCTTTTGTTTAAGTGGGATTTCTATTGTTTTAATAAAAGGTTCTTTAAGACCAGTCATAAGATATTTTACCCTTATGATTTGATCTCTCTTAAGTACCAATGGGGCAGCTGTTTATATGAGAGCTTTCAAAAAATATCTTCCCTTTAAATATAGCCAATTTAAAAGATCCATCATTAGGACATTGATGAGAAGGCTAATATGTTGATTTCGACTTGGAACTCAAACCAATAAGCATTTTAGTATGGCCTAACCAAAGAAACATGACAAGTCTCACAAGCTAGTACTCTTACAAGATTTAGAAATTCATGTCCAATGTTAGTCTAAGAAAGTAGGAGTCTTTTATTGATGGAGGTGGTGAGAATGCTGCAGTGAACACAGTGTCTCTGGTGTCAAACAAAAACATGGGGAGCCTCCAGGGATAAAGTTGCTAGTTAATGGCATCATGGAAGTGCAAGAGGAATTGGACTATTCTAGCACTAACAAGCAACAAATGTTGAGATGACAAAAGCCCCTTAAGAACTGGAACCCCTTATGACAAACTCCCCTAATAATTGTCACAGTCAGACAACAAGAGTGCTGCTTATGACTTCATGTATTGGAACTCCAGTCAATTTCTTTGGGCAACACATGCACCCCAGTAAATATACCTTCTGTAATGTAGAGATCAGAGAGAATATTTTCACTAGACATAAAGCCAAGCCCTCAGAGCATAGAATAACACTGAAGAAAAAAACTTTATCTGGCTTTTCATAAAGGACCCACAGTTAAGTGTGTTTAATTGATGCCTGTTTGTTGAGACCATTAATTCAACAGTTGGTGTGATCAGCTCCGAAGGCAGACTTAGAGGGCCTCTCCCTGTGTCCTGCCTTATGATTCTTGCTCCTTATGAAAAACATGTCGAGAGAGAGACAAAGAAAAACCGTGACCATCTCTGGTAGATGATTCAAAAGAGTCACTCATAAAAGGATCTGGCTCCACTTAAATTTTCTCATGCCTGTCTAAATAGAGAGCAAGAGAAAACAGACTATCACCTTCTTCCCTCCCATCAGATCCTGCAGACAGAGATTTGGGAGGCTGACAGAATAAGAAATCGCACCCTCTGCACGGCTGTGTCAGGAGAAGGCCATGGCGACCCACTCCAGTGTTCTTGCTTGGAGAAGCACAGGGATGGCAGAGCCTGGTGGGCTGCCGTCTATGGGATCGCACAGAGTCAGACAGGACTGAAGCGACTTAACAGCAGCAGCAGGGCTTTGTCAGATGTGCCAGGATCTCTCATTTGTAGCAGGATGAGGGTGGGAAGCAGGGTCCAGCCAGCCTGCTGCCTGGTTCAACAAGTATCTGGGAGGAGCACATTTTTCCTTCTACCACTTTGGAATTCTTGCACCTGGACTAGTAATAAAATTGACATAAAACAGATTAACAGGAGAAAATGAAATAAATTTTAATTCAAGTATATAGAGGTTTGATAAAAGACATAAAAAGAGGCCAAAGCAGGCAGCTTTTATACTTTTTGGTAAAGAAATAAATTTTGAAGAGTTGACAGAATAAAGAAACTTACATTAGGAGTGCCCAATTAGTGAAGAACCAACACAGAGTACATTACAGAAGTAACAAGGTTCATCTACACAGGCTTCTCATTCTGAATTCCCTGCCTTCACCATCAGGGTGTCCCCCTACCTTCAGATACTGGGAGGGCACCTTTCATATGAGATTTATTTCCTGCTTTCAGCAAAACAGAAAGGAGGGTCAGAGTATCCCTTGTACAGCATTAGTTCAAAATAATCAGTATTCACTGAAGCAGATTTTGAGGTAGCCTATTCTGAACCCCAACAGTACCAAGTACTGGACATCACCCTCTGATAACTCTGAAGAATATGACTGAATTCTTGTTTGTTGAAAAAATAAAAAGCTTTCTTTTTCTGGTTAAGCTCTTTAGAGAGTATTAATACAACTATTTTTACTAAATGTGGAAACAAATATATTAATTAAATGAACACATATAAATCTACTATTCAGGGGGAAAAGTATCATTTTATTCCCTGTTTTAAACCTTCAGTCTCTATAAAAGGAAAAAAAAAAACATCATAAGTTCCCCAAGCAAAAATAACATTAAGTTTCCCTGTATACTCTTACATTTTCTGTATTCTTCTATTATTTTTTAAGCTACATGGGAATCAATCAATACATAATACATTGTATTAATCTATCTTCTATAAAAGCATATATACATTTTATCAAGTAGTTTATACTCTTTCTGCAGCTGGCATTTTATTATTAAGGTTTAATTTATTTGATTGAACTTCTTTTTGTTTAGCAATCCATTATGTTTTATTTATCCATTTATCTCAGTATACAAATACCTCTTTCTGTATACATTTAGGTGAATTATTTTCTCTCTAAATTTTCATTCAATAATGACTTGTGTTTCTTAGACTCCAAATGGATATTTCTCAGTGATTCTTGTAAGTATTCTATGTCTCTGCACCATCTCAGAGGCATTTGACATCAAACCAACAGCTTCCATGAACCTAAAAACCCAGCCTCATATCTAACTATTCTAACATGGCATAGCTTCCAATATTTGGCCACCTGATGCAAAGAGCTGACTCATTAGAAAAGACCGTGATGCTGAGAAAAATTGAAGGCAGGAGGAGAAGGGGATGACAGAGGAAGAGATAGTGGGATGGCATCATTGACTCAATGGATGTGAGTTTGAGCAATCTCCAGGAGATGATGAAGGACAGGGAAGCCTGGCATGCTGCAGTCCATGGGGTCGCAAAGAGTTGGACATGACTGAGAGTCTGAAAAACAACAACAAATAAGCTCCCTATAGTTCCCATTTGTTTGGAGGTTTTTTGTAATGCCAATCCAAGTGGCACAATGGTAAAGAAACTGCCTGCCTATGCAGGAGACTCAAGAGATGTGGGTTTGATCCTTGGGTCAGGAAAACCCCTGGAAATGGAAATGGCAACCTGTTCCAGTATTCTTGTTTGGAAAATTATATGGACAGAGGAGCCTGTTGGGCTACAGTCCATGGAGTCACAAAAAGTCACACACAACTGAGGACACATGCAGCTACTGATTTAGCATGTTGAAATGAATGGAGTTCTATTTCCAGCTTTTTAAGAAATCTCCACACTGTTTTCCATAGTGGCTGTACTAATTTGCATTCCCACCAACAGTGTAAGAGGGTTCCCTTTTCTCCACACCCTCTCCAGCATTTATTGCTTGTAGACTTTTGGATAGCAGCCATCCTGACTGGCGTATAATGGTACCTCATTGTGGTTTTAATTTGCATTTCTCTGATAATGAGTGATGTTGAGCATCTTTTCATGTGTTTGTTAGCCATCTGTATGTCTTCCTTGGAGAAATGTCTGTTGAGTTCTTTGGCCCATTTTTTGATTGGGTCATTTATTTTTCTGGAGTTGAGCTGGAGGAGTTGCTTGTATATTTTTGAGATTAATCCTTTGTCTGTTGCTTCGTTTGCTATTATTTTCTCCCAATCTGAGGGCTGTCTTTTCACCTTGCTTATAGTTTCCTTTGTTGTGCAAAAGCTTTTAAGTTTCATTAGGTCCCATTTGTTTATTTTTGCTTTTATTTCTAAAATTCTGGAATGTGGGTCATAGAGGATCCTGCTGTGATTTATGTCGGAGAGTGTTTTGCCTATGTTCTCCTCTAGGAGTTTGATAGTTTCTGGTCTTACATTTAGATCTTTAATCCATTTATATGACCCAGCAATCCCACTTCTGGGCATACACACCAAGGAAACCAGATCTGAAAGAGACACGTGCACCCCAATGTTCATCGCAGCACTGTTTATAATAGCCAGGACATGGAAGCAACCCAGATGCCCATCAGCAGACGAATGGATGAGGAAGCTGTGGTACATATACACCATGCAATATTACTCAGCCATTAAAAAGAATTCATTTGAATCAGTTCTAATGAGATGGATGAAACTGGAGCCCATTATACAGAGCGAAGTAAGCCAGAAAGATAAAGACCATTACAGTATACTAACACATATATATGGACTTTAGAAAGAGGGTAACGATAACCCTATATGCAAAACAGAAAAAGAGACTCAGATGTATAGAACAGACTTGTGGACTCTGGGAGAAGGCGAGGGTGGGATGTTTCAAGAGGACAGCATTGAAACATGTATATTATCTAGGGTGAAACAGATCACCAGCCCAGGTTGGGTGCATGAGACAAGTGCTCGGGCATGGTGCACTGGGAAGACCCAGAGGGATCGGGTGGAGAGGGAGGTGGGAGGGGGGACTGGGATGGGGAATACATGTAAATCCATGGCTAATTCATTTCAATGTATGACAAAAACTACTGTAATGATGTAAGGTAATTAGCCTCCAACTAATAAAAATAAATGGGAAAAAAAATAAAAATGAAAAAAAAATAAATAAAATAAAAAAAATAAAAGAAATGAATGGAAGTCTAACCTTTGGCTCCTAAAGTGGGTCTTGAGAGGTTACTGAGCCTGAAACGAAATGGAGGAACCATCTAAAGCCACCAGAAGTTGTGCTTAGTCATTTGGCTTTGGCCATCTCCTCATCACCCCTAACCATGCCTGGCACAAGACAGGACTTCATATTTACAGAGAGTAGAATGAACCTACCAATCTATTATACTATTGGAAGAAATAAGTGGGATTTTAGGAGGCTGACATCTTTGAATGAAATGCTTGTATCATCTGGGTCTATGCCGCAATCAATGCACTGAATTATAAGCAACCAATCCTTGATAGACTCACCTTACTATGATTCAACCACTTTCTTTTTGCATAAACAACTCAAGTTGGGTGTGGCTTACACTGAGGAATGCTATTGGTAGTAAAGAATTCTAAAATGGTATAGTGTCCTATGATAGTTGTAATAAATTTCCACACTCCAGGCACCTTAACATATGACAAACTTATTTTCATATAATTCTGGAAGCCAGAAATCTAATATTAGTATCACTAGGACAAAACCAATCTGTTGGCAGGGCTGAGTTCCAGTAGATGCTCTAAAGAAGCCCCATTTTGTATATTTTATGCACATTGGGATAATTAATAGAAATTCATTGATAGAGTTGGAAATGATGATAAGTTAATATAAGTAGAAGCTATATAAAATGCCGGCACATGGGAAACACCTAATAAATGTTGATTATTATTATTTGGATAAGAAAAAAATCCATTCTTAAGCATTATTCAAATGAATACACTTCTCATAAATTATTGTCAAGTGTGTCCAAAGTCAAAAGCAATGTGAGGGACACTCAGTTCTGAGGATAACTGAAAAAAAAAGTGAAAGTGTTAGTCACTCAGTTGTGTCCAAATCTTTGGGACCCCGAGGACTGGTGCCTACCAGGCTCCCCTGTCCATGGAGTTCTCCAGGCAAGAATACTGGGACGGGTAGCCATTCCCTTCTCCAGGGGATCTTCCCAATTCAGGGATCAAACCCCAGTCTCCTGCACTGCAGGCAGATTCTTTCCCATCTGAGCCACCAGCCCCCAAGGATAAGTGCTTCATAGCAAAAGCACAGCTATTGAGGCAGAACTAAAAAATTACACTGGCTGTGCTCTGCCCATAGGAGAGGCCTCAGGGTACTCTTTGTGAATGAATTACCCAAGTGGCTTTCTTTAGTCATGTTGATTCAGGGAATGTAGTCACACCGAGGAAGGAAGGAAAAATAAAAAGGAGAGGAGAATATAAAACACCAGTATTACAAGTCCTAAATACTCCTTTGATTGAACAACTCTTGTCCTGAAAGA
Organism: Odocoileus virginianus; assembly: GCF_023699985.2. NCBI lineage: Eukaryota > Metazoa > Chordata > Mammalia > Artiodactyla > Cervidae > Odocoileus > Odocoileus virginianus. Next base: position 53,877,579 of record NC_069675.1, on the reverse strand, counting down.
CAGAATTTAGGGGTGAAATTGAGCCAATGTTGACTTAGGATTTGGTGACCTTCTGGAGGAGAGAGTCTCAAGAGCCCAAAAACTTCTTCCCCGAGAGTGATGAATCAAAAGTAGTTTGTGAAACACTACCTGAAGGGCAGACTCTATTGGCTGGAGGGTCTCACAGTAACCAGAGCAAAGTTGCTATTTTCCTAAAAGATGGGTTGTGGTAATATCTTTGAATCTCATGTTTTAAATCCTCTGGATTCAGTGAAATTGGGGGGATGCTTCTCCAAGTTTGGCCCACTCCCTGATTCCTTCTAGGAATTCATTATTACTTAGACTTCTGTTGCCAGAGATAAGATGTTTGCATTTCCTCCAAGCTGCTGCTGTGTGCTAAGTTGCATCAGTCATATCTGACTCTGTGCAACCCCATACAGGGCAGCCCACCAGGGTCCTCTGTCCCTGGGATTCTTCAGGTAAGAATACTGGAGTGGGTTGCCATTTCCTTCTCCAGAGCATGAAAGTGAAAAGTGAAAGTGAAGTTGCTCAGCTGTGTCTGACTCTTCGCGACCTCATAGACTGCAGCCCACAAGGCTCCTCCGTCCATGGGGTTCTCCAGGCAAGAGTACAGGAGTGGGTTGTCATTGCCTTCTCCGGTTTCCTATAATAGAGGAAGTTTAAGCTGAAGGCTCTGATAGTGGGAGGAGCATAGCAAGCAAAGGAGAGGAGAACAAGATCATGAAAACACTGGAACCTTTATAGAATCATGAAGGGGCAAAGTAGCCAGTGACTTTTGTTCAGTAGGGGAACCAGTTTTATAGTCCAAGAGAATCTGCAGGTTTCCACAGATCTAGAAACTTGGTGGTTGGATGTGGATGTATTTAGATCTGGGATAGAAAAATCAGCCTGTGTCGAATTTGAAATATTTCCAATGCTTGCTTCTTCCCTGTCAGAGGACAGCTTATTTGGAGACCAAGGGTGTGGGGAAAAGTCAGCCTGAGGCTGGCAAGACTTTGCTACCAGCTTTTTGCACTTCATACCAAGATCCAGAGAGTGGCTAGAATCTACTAAAAAGATCTCCCACTTCTCTTTCTTGGTGAACATTCCTGAGGTTCTCCTCAGGGGACAGCTGGCACTGCTGAGATGGAAAAACAAGTGAACTGTGTGCTATGCAGAACTCAGATAATGTTGGTGGGTGGGGTGTAAGGGGGTCCAGGATGCTAGAAATCTGAGTGGTGACAGGCCACATTTTGTAAGCTGCCAGCATGTGCATATTGTGTTTAATTAGCAGTTTTGTAAGTCACAAGCATATGCTTTGTCGCTTCTTGATGTTTTAGTGGTAAGCTACTATGTTCTTTTGTGAAATCTTAAGCCTTCGCTGAGTGAGAATTGCTTATCATCAGCAGCTCAGCACCACATGTCATGCCCAGACTTCCCTGCATATGCCCCAGGACCTCTCTCTCCAACACCCTACCTCTTGCATCCTTCAAATATGCATCCTGGGAATACACAAAGGACAGGTATGTATGGATTCTACTTTGAACTTCTCTATGGGAATGGAGTAGATGATGGGTTAGAGAAAGCTCAAGTCCAAGAGTGAATAACAGTGATCTAAAATCAGGAATGCATCCTGTTAAATTCTGGTTAAGAAAGGCAATGGAAGCCAGAAGATCACAATGGAGTGGGTAACAAAGACTTAGAGAATTGTGGGATCCAAATACAGATAGAGACAGTGAACAGATCAAGGATGCCACCAGTAAAATCAGTACCTGATGCTGAATTGAAAAGTTTCTGAGGTAGAGGTTCTTTGTCTGTACTTCTAGACTGTCAGGCTCAAGTAGTATGTAAAAATCAGTTCACCAAGATGAGTTGTCATCTCACTTAACTCTTCAAAGAGGCAAGTCTTTATAATTTTCCCTACTTGGCTTATTCTGGGGTTTCCCAAGAACATTCCTGCATGTTCCCCAGGAGGGATCACCCAGATCTGCAGGGATTTTCCATTCAGTTCAGAGCTTTACTCTGGAGTCAGAGCCATGAGCAAAGGTTTTCTAGGTTTTTATCGTCTGAAAAATTTAGACTGAGATTAGCTTAATCTGCAGGTTCTCATTGGGAGAAGCATAAATGAATTAGACAGAAGCATGGCATTTTTCTAACCTACACTACAATGAAATACTTAACTGTATTATAACACTATCTCTTGATATCTCTGAAGAGACTCACTTACCTTTCCCCCTATCCCTAAAGCTTTGGTATCACTGATCTTTTCTCTATCCCTACAACTGGGTTATTTCATAATATGTACCTTTTCAATATTGGATTTTTCATTTGCATCATTTCCTGGTGGTTTTCCAAAATATTGTATTTTCTAATAGTTTATTCTCTCAGAGAGAAACTTGTAGATCTTGACTGTAGTAACAATACACACATGCATGCATGCTAGGTCGCTTCAGTCATGTCCAACTCTGTGCAACCCTATGAACTGTAACCTTCCAGGCTCCTCTGTCCATGGGGATTCTCCAGGAAAGACTATCGGAGTGGGTTGCCATGACCTCCTCTAGGGGATCTTCCCTACCCAGGAATCGAACCCATGTCTCTTGTCTCCTGCATTGGCAGGCAGGTTCTTTACCACTAGTGCCAGATGGAAACCCAATACACACATATATATTTAAAATAGTAATTTAATGGTAATTAATATATAAAATAATTTAAAATAATAGTCATATACACATGCTATATCATCACAATTTTTCTTTTTTATTCTAGTAATATAGGGAACTTTATTGATAATTTTGAGTAAATACTCCTTGGTCATGATGTTTTATTATTTCATATATTTCTTTATTCAATTTATTAAATTTTGATATGAAGTTTGCTATCTTTGTTAATAAGGATTATTTTTGCTTGGTAAAGTATATTTTTCTGGTTTTCATATCAGGATGTTAGCCTTATTAAATGGCTGAAAAATCTTCTTTTATCCTTCAGTTTATGAAAACATTTGCACAGAATTCACATTGATTCTTCCTTAAATATTTGGTAGGCTTCACTAGTGAAGCAAATTGGTCACAATGTTTTCCTTACAGGAATTTTCAATAAGTTTTTTAGTTGTGTTTTTCAGAGAACTTGACATTGGCACATATATGTTTCTACTTGAATGTGTAGCCCTCTCTTGAAGGATATCAGTTCAGTTCAGTTCAGTCGCTCAGTCATGTCTGACTCTGTGACCCCATGGACTGCAGCATGCCAGGCTTCCCTGTCCATCACCAACTCCCAGAGTTTACCCAAACTCACATTTACCCAAACTCACCATTGAGTCGGTGATGCCATCCAGCCATCTCATCTTCTGTCGTCCCCTTCTCCTCCTGCCTTCAATCTTTCCCAGCATCAAGGACTTTTCAAATGAGTCAGTTCTTTGCATCAGGTGGCCAAAGTATTGGAGTTTCAGCTTCAACATCAGTCCTCCCAATGACTATTCAGGACTGATTTCCTTTGAGATGGACTGGTTGGATCTCCTTGCAGCCCAAGGAACCCACAAGCATCTTCTCCAACACCACAGTTCAAAAGCATCAATTCTTCTGTGCTCAGCTTTCCTTATAGTCTGACTCTCACATCCATCCATGCATGACTACCTGAAAAATCAGAGCTTTGACTAGATGGACCTTTGTTGGCAAAGCAGTGTCTCTGCTTTTTAATATGCTGTCTAGGTTGATCAAAGTTTTTCTTTCAAGGAGCAAGTGTCTTTTAATTTCATGGCTGTGGCCCTCACCTCAGTGATTTTGGAGTCCAAAAAATAAAGTCTGTCACTGTTTCTATTGTTCCCCATCTATTTGCCATGAAGTGATGGGATCAGATGCCATGATCTTAGTTTTTTGAATGTTAAATTTTAAGCCAACTTTTTCATTCTCCTCTTTCACTTTCATCAAGAGGCTCTTTAGTTCTTCTTCACTTTCTACCATAAGGGTGGTGTCACCTGCATATCTCAGGTTATTGATATTTCTCCTGGCAATCTTGATTCCAGCTTGTGCTTCATCCAGCCCAGCATTTCTCATGATGTACTCTGAATATAAGTCAAATAAGCAGGGTGACAATACATGGCTTTGACATACTTCTATCCCAATTTGGATAGTCTGTTTTTCCATGTCCAGTTCTAACTGTTGCTTTATGACCTGCATATAGATTTCTCAGGAGGCAGGTCAGGTGGTCTCGTATTCCCATCTCTATAAGAATTTTCCATAGTTTGCTTTGATCCACACAGTCAAAGGCTTTGGCATAGTCAATAAAGCAAAAGCAGATGTTTTTCTGGAACTCTCTTGCTTTTTTAATGATCTAGTGGATGCTGGCAATTGATCTCTGGTTACTCTGCCTTTTCTAATTCCAGCTTGAACATCTGGAAATTCACAGTTCACATGCTTTTGAAGCCTGGCTGGGAAAATTTAGAGCATTACTTTGTAGTGTGTGAGATGAGTGCAATTGTGTAGTAGTTGGAACATTCTTTGGCATGCCTTTCTTTGAGTTGGAATGAAAACTGACCTTTTCCAGTCCTGTAACCACTGCTGAGATTTCCAAATTTGCTGGCATATTGAGTGCAGCACTTTCGCAGCATCATCTTTTAAGATTTGAAATAGCTCAACTTGAATTCCATCACCTCCACTAGCTTTGTTCACAGTGATGCTTCCTAAGGCCCACGTGACTTTGCATTCCAGGATGTCTAGCTCTAGATCACACCATGAATATCTTTTCTGTATAGTTCTTCTGTGTATTCTTGCCACCTCTTCTTCATATCTTCTGCTTCTGTTAGGTCCATACAATTTCTGTCCTTTTTTTGTGCCCATCTTTGCATGAAATATTCACTTGGTATCTCTAATTTTCTTGAAGAGATCTCTAGTCTTTCCCATTCTATTGTTATCCTCTATTTCTTTGCATTGATCACAGAGGAAGGCTTTCTTATCTCTCCATGATATTCTTTGGAACTCTGCATTCAAATGGGTATATCTTTCCTTTTCTCCTTTGCCTTTAGCTTCTCTTCTTTTCTTAGCTATTTGTAAGGTAAGGAGCTATTTGTAAGGTTTAGCTATTTGATGGGTATAGGAGTTTATAAAAGTGTTATAAGACAAATTTCTTTCAAAAAGTTGATTATTGATTTTTGCTCTTCTCTGGATTATTTATTTTCTTCTCCTGATAGTTTCCAAGGTAACAAACTCAATCATTGATTTTCAACCTCTTTTCTTCTCTAATGTAGGTATTTAATGCTGCATATTCCCCTCTGAGCTCTGCTAAATTTATATTCCAGACAAGTAAAACCTTATTTTCACTTAGAAGCTTGCACAGAAAGGTTTATAGCAGCTTTACTTGTAATAGCACAAAACTGGATACTATCCAAATGTCCTTCAAAAAGTGAATGGTTAAAAAAAAATGTATAATTTCTTCACAGCAAGAAAAAGGAAAAAAACTATTAAAAACAATAATTTGGATAGAAAATGGACAAGGTTCTGCCTAATTCTTTTATGTTCCTCCCCACTAGTAGCTACAAGATCATCTTAGCCTAAATTTTTTTTTAACATTTTTTTTTATTAGTTGGAGGCTAATTACTTTACATCATTACAGTAGTTTTTGTCATACATTGAAATGAATTAGCCATGGATTTACATGTATTCCCCATCCCGGTCCCCCCTCCCGAATTTTTCAGAAGAGGAAAATCCTGGAGAACCTTCACTCACAACTCAGACTCCAGTAAAGCTTAGAAGTGGATGGAAAATTCCTGAAGATCCAGATTACCCTTCATGGTGAACATGCCAGTATGTTCTGGGGAATCCCCAGAATAAGCCAAGTTAAGGAACTTTGTAAAATTAAAAAAAAAACTTAGGTTATATAATACTCCTTTTCTTAATTGTAATTGCTTTCTCCCACAGAGAGAAAACTGTCTCTTTGTATCTACAATATATTAATTCATTTACCAAATCTAGTATATATTTAATATGCTTTCAGGTTGCTCTTCTAGATCTCTGTGAGAAACAAATTTATATACTGCAGTACAGTGTATACAGTTCTTTTTTAGCTCTAATCTTTATAAGTATTCAGCCAACATACTGTTTACAGGTCATTTTCCCCACCCTCCTTAGTATGGTTGTTTGATTCATTGTTAAGAGATTCATTGATTTTCATCTGCACTCTACCTTGGGTTCTTTGTAATTTTATCAAAACATCACAAGGTACATCACAAATATATAAATTTTTTATTTTTGAGAATACCTTAATACAGCTAAAGGACTTCCCAGGTGGTGCAGAGGTAAAGAATCCACCTACCAATACAGGAGATGCAGGTTGAATCACTGGCTTAAGAAGGTCTCTTGAGAAGGAAATGGCAATCTACTCTGGTATTTTTGCCATGAACAGAGGAGCCTGGCAGGTTACAGTCCATGGGGTCGCAAAGAACTGGACATGACTGATTGACTGAGCAGTAACTCTGTACTTCAACTAATAAAGCTAAGGGGAAAACTGCAAGAAAAAATTCAGTAATGGATAGTCATGAGAAATGGTGCCAAAACAAACATAGTCCACATGCAAAGTAAATTAACTTTGCCCTATACTCACATCTTATTAAAAAATTAACTCAAAATGGAATGTGGGTCTAAATATAAAGTGTAAACTTATAATATTTGAAAAAGAAAATATAGAAGACAAAGTGGAACCTTAAGCCAAAGATAAAACAACTACAAACTACACAAGAACAGAAATAAGTGAGTTGAACTAGATAAAATGAAAAGATTTTGCTCTTCATCAGACCCTATTAAAAATCTCACCAACTGGGAGAAAATATTTTCAAAATGTATACCCATAAAGATATTTTACCTACAATATATAAAGAACTCTTACAACTTGATGATAACTCTGCCAAATACAAACAACCCAGTACCAAGTGGGAAAGAGATTGAAACATAGTTCCTCCAAAAGATATGTAGATAGAAAATTAAGACATGAAAAATTTCCACTGTCACTCATTATTTAGAGAAGCAGATTTGTGTCTATAAGAATGGCTAAAATTAGAAAGCCTGACCATACTGAGAATGCAAAATAGCTGGAACTCTCTTTCGCTGCTGGTGGTGATCTAAATGCCATAACTTCAGAAAATGTGTGGCAGTTTTTAAAACATTAGCAATACGCCTATTGTGCAACACAAGTATTCTACTCCTGGCTATTTACTCAAGATAGATGAAAGCATTTATTTCTATATAAATTCATATGCTAATATTCACAGCAGCTCTATTTATAATATACAAGACTGAAAACCATCCGAACATCTATCAAGAGAAGAATAAATTTTGCCATGTCCACACAATAGAATTTACTCAACAATGAAAATAAATGAAGTATTGAAACAAGCAATAATGACCCTCAAAATAAAAATATTTAGTATAAGAAACCAGGGAGGAAAGCGTACCACGTATTATTCCACTTATATACAATTCAAGAAAATGTAAGTTAAATGTATCTATACTGTCAGAAAACAGATCAGTGGTTTTCTTGGGTTGCAAGAATCGGAGAAGTTGAGAGTGAGAAGTAGAGGTGAGGGAGGAAATTTTCGTGGTGATGGCTCTGTTTACTTTAGGGATTGTTTTGATGATTTCTTTGGGTGCATAAGTATGTCAAGATAGCAATTTTTAAATGTGCTTTAAATATGAATCTTTGAGTTAGTTGCTCAGCCATGTCTGACTTTTTGCAACCCCATGGACTATAGCCTGCCAGGCTCCTCTTTCCATGTAATTTTGCAGGCAAGAATACTGGAGTGAGTTTCCATTCCCTTCTACAGGGAAACTTCCTGACCCAGGGATCAAACCCAATACCCTTGACTGCACCTCAAATATACCTTAAAAAACCTAAAAAGTGAAATCAAACAAAACATAAAGTTTCTTCACTGGGTCAAAGTTTTCCTGAGAGGCTTGAGCACCAGGTGTGAACAACAAGAAGGAACCAGGAAAGTTTTGCAACTAAAGAAAAGATCATGTATTATAGTTAGAGCAAGCTGCTGATGCAGCTCCTATGTGAGCCAGAACCACTGAACCCTCACCGCCAGCACTGAAGGGCCCCCAGCCCCATACCCACTGGGAATGATCTCTAATTGCTTCCTTCTCTTTCTGCCCCTGCCTGGCTGGGGCATCCCATTGTCATGCCTCCATCACATCCCAGAGCTCTAGTGTCCAGAGAATTGGGAGGTGGCAGATCTGCACCTTTGCTTTCATACTAGGAGCTGTAACCCTGCCTCTCACTGTGACCCACACCAAGGAAACATCCCACGATAGAAAGAAAGCACTCTTATCCTAAATGCCCAAGAGTGGAGAAAAACAAATGGCTCTCTGGGCGTTCACATGACTCATTGCGACTGAAGGATCAGGAGCCCTGGAATCCCAGGTTTCTCTTTCACTCACCCCTGTGTAGAGCATTCTGCACCACATACCCCTGCCCTCTACTTGCTTAGGGATACAGCTCAGCTACCCAATTCTGATCCCTGTGTTATTACACACTCTGCATTTCCATTTGAAAGATGTGTTTTTTCTGTCCCCAGCAATGTGCAACTACAGCAGACATTTAATCTTAGAGGATGCAGGAATAGGTTAAAGTTTTTTCTTCTAATGTCTTTTTCTGATCCACTCTGTATTTAGAAGCTGCCTGCTCCTGCTTCTAATTTTCCCCAGCACTAAACTCTGCTGAGCCAACTTTCCCTCTAGTAGTAGTTTGCTTAATCCTACTATGGCTACATAAAAGCCCACTCTTTAAAATAGTGATGATACTCAAAAATTTAGCTGCTGTTTATAATAAGAAATATTTCCAATTGTGTATATGCTGAAAACCAAAATTTCAAAAAACACTATTTACCCTGTTTATGCAATATACTGTGAATTTTTTTATTCTATTCTCCTTGAGTACAGAAAAAAATGCTATTACTCCACTAAATCGATTTAATAATTTCAGACACCAGTAAGTTGCAAACCATAATTTGAAAAATGGTGCTTTCAACTATTATTAAAACTGAATTAACCTAGTGATTTATTAACTAGATATTTCTCCCAAGTAGAAATACACACAAAAGTGCCCACAAAAACCTATAACCAAATGTATGATGAACCGCAAACCCTACTACTTTCCTTCATTTTCAAGCATTTGCACACAGTCTGAGAAAAACCCTGCAATAAAGAAACTTGCTTAACTTTGCATATCAGTGTTTCCTGAACTTAACCATGAAACATGCAGTTCCAAAATATTTACAGACAACTAAATGAAGCAAATCTAGGACTCGCTTGTGAATGAGCATTTGAAGGAATGAGATGTGGGGAATTCTGCTTTAGACATGAAAAGGAAATTCATAAATAATTCAAGTGCCAACCATTCTCATAAATTATGGCACAGACTGATGGTTCTGGGGTTCACTGAAGGTCCTCAGCCTGGAGGTCCACTCTGAAAAGTGCTTGGAAAGAGTAGACAAATGTGTTTTGGTGGTAAGAGATTTGGAGTTGGAGAGAGAACTCTGCTAAAAGTAAAAGGAGTGAATCACCAAGTTACATTCAGGGATACAAGGATATTACAGTCACTTGGTTTATAGGACTCTTATCTAGATGATCTGTGCATCAACTATTGCTATCAAATTATTTTGTCTCCTTAACTCTAGATGGAAGGTAAAGTCAATGATAGAGGCACCACCAGAGACCCAGGCATCTGTGGGAATGTGCTGGTACAACTGGGAAAGGTTGTTTCTTCTCATTTGACTCCCAGTGACTGCCAGATATCAAAATCAGCACACTTTAAATACATCCTTCTGGAAGCAAAGGAGCATTCATTACATAACATGAGTAGTAAGTAGCAACAAATACCTGGACAACTCCTGCAAGTCTGGGGGAGAGTCTAAGATCAGAGCAGATACGGCACATGGGGCAACATCCAAGGAAGGAATCTAGGTCAGAAAACAAGCCAAAGTCAGAAGGAGAGGCTGAGAAAATTATCTTGTTTGCTGCAGTAAAATACAGTTAGGGTGCCATTCTGGCCCCCTCTCTAAAAACTAGGTTTCATCCACAGTTCTTTCTTAAGAGATCAGTGCAGCTCCCAAATAATGCAAGTGACTAAAATTCCTTCCCCAAGTTGATTGGACTGATGTAAATAGTCAGACCTAAACTGGACAAATCAGATAGCCTCCTGAAAATGAATTTGTTTACCAAGGATATAGTCAATCTTTCGAGTCCCTGGAGTGAAGGTTTGGAATAACTTGAAGGCGTTAACCATGTTTGATCACTCTGCCTGTATCTCCAAGGCAAGGGAACTGACTGGATCAAGGAGTATTAAACAAAGCCAGTGAAACCCATATCCTTCTAAAAACATCCATTTTTGCTTAAATAAGTGGCAATGTGTGTCAGTATCTTATATGCAAGTAGCCTAAACTTATGTGCACATAAGCCATCCCAAATGAAGCCTGGGTCCTATCTCAGTCAAGGCATCTTTAAGCTCTTAGCAACCCAATAGGGCATGAACCATGGAAGAGGAAATTGTGGAGAACTCAGGCACTGAGTATGACACAGAGTTTCTCATACACTTTCTCATACAATTCTCACACACAAATTGGAGCACCCCACCTTTTACACCCAATCTAATATAGAAGATTAGGAAAAGAAAATAAGAGATTATAAATATTAGGGGAGAAGGGCATTTTTATCAACTCTATCAGGAGAAGTAGAGCTTTGGACAGCCTGAATGACACTAAGTTATGGAGGGTTCAATGGAACATAATGGATACAGGGGAAAGAAAGAAAGAAATAGGCTCTGTATTTCTATTCTAGACTTCTAGATGGAAAACTTCATGAGAATTTACCAGGGGAAGAAAATTTAAGACATGGTTCAGGACACAAACTGGTCTTCAATGAAGACTGTATTTTGCAAGATACCCTCTGTGATCAGTATATCGGGAACTTAAGCATGCCTATAGGTACAGTAGACAATATTAATTGATTGACAACAACTATTCTTTTAAATTCTGCTAATACAACTCCAATTTTGCATGAAAGGCAGTATATCCAGGACCAGGAGATGAATCCTGATTGCTAAAAAGGAATTTGGTCAAAAGGACAATTTTTGTCCCTTTCCTGGAGACTAGAGCTGCAACTCAACTTTGGGCAATGAGATGTAAGATTATGTCTACTAAGTGCTTGTGAGAAAATTGTTTCTCTGTAACAAAAAGGGAGTCCTTTCCCCTGCCTCTTCTTTTTCCTTCATTTTTTAAGGAAAAAAAAGTTTATCTATCTTTGTATAACTATAGTTGATTTATAGTGTGTTAGTTTCATGTGTATATCTTCAGATTCTTTTCCATTAGAGCTTATTACAAAATATTAAATCAAGTTCCATGTGCTAACAGTAAATCCTTCTTTTTATCATTCTTATATATAACGGTGTTTATCTGATAAATCCCCAATTTATCCTTCCACTTCTTTCTCTTTTGGTAACTATAAGTGTGTTTTCTGTCTCTGTGAACTGTTTATGTTTTGTAAATAAATTGATTTGTATTTCTTTAGTTTCCACATATAAGTAATATCATATACTATGTTTCTTCCTCTGCCCAATTTACTTCACTTGATATGATAACCTCTTAGTCTATTGCAAATGGCAATATTTCATTCTTCTATATGGATGAGTAATATTGTTACTATCTACACAGTAGAATATTATCGGTGGTGGCACTAGTGGTAAAGAACCCATCTACCAATGCAGGAGACATAAAAGACATGAGTTCAATTCCTGGGTTGGAAAGATCCATGGAGGAGATTTGGTAACACACTCCGGTATTCTTGCCTGGAGAATCGCTATGGACAGAGGACCTGGGGGTCCTACAGCCCATAGCGTTGCAGAGTCAGACATGACTGAAGTGACTTAGCATGTATATATGTATCACATCTTTCTTATTTATTCTACCCTTGATGGACACTTAGGTTGCTCCTATGTCTTGGCTATTGTAAACAGTATTACAGTTAACATTGGTGTGCGTGTATCTTTTCATATTAGAATTTTTGTTTTTTTTCCAGGTAAATGCCCCAAAATGGGATTGCTAGGTCATGTGGTAACTCCATTTTTAGGTTTTTAAGGAATCTCTATATTGTTCTTCATAGAAGCTGCACCAATTTATATTCCCACAATGTAGGATGGTTCCCTTTTCTCCACACCCTCTCCAGTATTTATTATTTGTAGACTCTTTATAGCCATTCTGACTAGTTGCAAGGTGATAGTTCACTGTAGTTTTGATTTGCATTTCTCTGATAATTAGCAATGGTGAGCATCTTCTCATGTGCCTTGTGGCCACCCAAATATCTTCTTTAGTGAAATATCTATTTAGATCTTCTGCCCATTTCTTATTGGGTTCTTTGGTTTTTATTTATTCAGCTGTTCATATATTTTGGAAATTAAGCCCTTGTAGGTTGCATCATTTGCAAATATTTTCCCTAATACATAGGTTGTTTTTTCATCTTGATGATGATGTTCTTTTTGTGTGAAAGATTATAAGTTTGATTAGGTCCAATTTGTTTGGTTTTGCTTTTATTTTTCTTGCCATGTAAGTCAGACCTAAGAAAACATTGCTAAGATTTATGTCAGAGAATGTTTTGCCTAAGTTCTCTTCTAGCAGTTTCATGATGTCATATATTTATATTTAAGTCTTTAAGCCATTTTGAATTTATTTTTGTGTATGAAGTGAGGGAGTGTCCTAAACTCATAAATTCGCGTAAGGTTGTCCAGCTTTCCCAGCACCACTTACTGAAGAGACTGTCTTTTCTCCATTGTATATTCTTGCCTTTTTTATTGAGGATTAATTGACCATAGTGTGCGGGTTTATTTCTGGGCTCTCTGTTCTGTCCCTTTGATCTAAATGTTTTGTGTGTGTGTCTGTGTCTGTGTCTGTGTCTGTGTGTCTGTGTGGCTAATACTATACTGTTTTGATTGCTAGAGCTTTGTAATGTTATCTGAAGCTTGGAAGACTCTGCCTCAGATTTGTTCTTCTTCCTCAGAATTGCTTTGTCAATTCAGTATCTTTTGTGGTTCCATATATATTTTAAAGGTTTTGTGTTCCCATTCTGTGAAAAAAATGTCACGGGTAATTTGATAGTATCCCATTAAATTTGTAGATTGCTGTGGGTGATTTGGCCATTTTAACAATATTAATTCTTCCAGTCTAAGAGTATGGAACATCTTTCCACTTCTTTTGAGTCATCTTCAATTTCCTTTATCACTTTTTTATAGCTCTCAGGCTACAAGTCTTTCACCTTCTTGGCAAGGTTTATTCCCAAGTATGTTTTTTATTTGTATACAAGAGCCTGTTTCTTTTCTAACTCTTTCTGATATTTCATTGTTACTGTGAAGAAATGAACAGATTTCGGTATGCTAATCTTGTATTCTGCTACCTTGCTGAATTCGTTTATCAGCTCTAATAGTTTTTGGCTGGAGTTTTTTGATTTTCCAATTCGAATAACTTATTTTTTTTATTTTTCTTGTCTAATTGCTGTTTCTAGGATGTCCAAAACTACATTCAATAGAAATGATAATCCTGTCTTCTTCAGATTTTAGGAGGAAAGTTTTCCACTTATCACCATTGAGTATTATTTTGATTATGGGCTTATCATAAGTAACTTTTATTATGTTGAGATATGCTCCCTCTATACCCTACAGGTATAGGTGCTCCTATGTTGGGTGCAAATATATTAACAAATGTAATATCCTTTTCTTGTACTTATCCTTTTATCACTATATAATGATGGACAGGGAGGCCTGGCATGCTGCGATCCATGGGGTCGCAAAGAGTTGGACACGACTGAGCAACTGAATTGAACTGAATTGAATGTCCTTATTTATATTTTTTATTTATTTTAAAGTCTATTTTTCCTGAGCATTCCTACTCTTGCTATCCTGTCATTTCTATTTGTATGAAATTTTTCCCACCCCTTCAATTTCTATCTGTATGTATCATTTGCCTAAAGTGGTTCTCTTATAGGCAACATATTGTAGGCTCTTGTTTTATTATCCAATCTGCCACTCTATGTCTTTTGATTGGAGCATTTAGTCCATAGGCATTTAAGTTAATTATCATTAAGTATAAGTTTATTGCCATTTTAAACCTTACTTTCCAGTTGATTTTGTATTTTCTGTTTGCTCCTTTCTTTTTGTTTTTCGTTTTGTGGTCTGATGGTTTTCTTTTGTTTTATGTTTGTGCTCCTTTTTTGTGTATGTGTGAATCTATTACATATTTTTGAATTGTGACTTCCCAGTTTTTCAAGTATATTAGCCCATTACTACGTCCACTTGCTTTTGACTCATAGTCATTTAGATTGAAACACAGTATTTTTAAAAAAAAATCTGAATTTTCTTATTCCCTTCCCCCATATTTTATGATTTTGATGTTCTCTTTTACAGCTTCATATGTATCCTTTTTAAGTTCATTGTTGTTATCATTGCTTTCACAAACTATATCTTATTTTTTAAAATATATATACTGGGTTAAGTGATTTACTTTACAACTGTGATATTTCCTTTTCCTAGATTCTTACGTATTTTCTATAAAGACCTCTCAACATTTGTTTTAGGGTAAATTTAGTATTTCTTTAATATTTGAGTTTTTGCTTTTCTTAGAAATCCTTTTTCTCTCCTATACTAAAAGGTAATCCAGCTACATAGAGTGTCCTAGGTTGCAGGTTTTCCCTTTAGGCTTTAAGTATATCTTGCAACTTATTTCTGCAATATTTTTGTAGAGATATCAACTGATAGTGTTATGTGGGGTCCCTTGTAATTAACTATTTGTTTTTCTCTTACTACCTCTAGAAACCTCTCTTTATCTTTAAATTTTGTTACTTTAAATATAATATGTTTTGATGTATGTCTATGATGTCCATGTTGTTTAGGATTCTCTGTGCATCCTATACCTGTATATCCATTTCCTTTTTTAGTTTTGAGAATTTTTCATCCATAATTTCTTCAAATATACTTTCAATCTCCTTTTCTCTTTCTTCTCCTTTTGGGATCCCTATTATGTGTAGATTGGTAACTATATTATACCATAGATCTCATATACTGCTTTCATTTTTTTCATTTGTTTTTCTGTCTGCTATTCTGATTGGGTGATTTCCATTGTTTTATTTTCCTGATGATTTATTCATTCTTCTGCATTATTTAGTTTGCTATTCATGGCCTTTAACTCATCTTGGCCTTAGTAAATGAGTTTTCCAATTTTAAATCGTTCTTCTATAAGTTTATAGTTACTTTTTACAGTGATCTCCTTTTATATTGATTATCTTCTTTAATTCCTTCACTGTTTTTATTACCTCTTTTTGGATCTCAGGACCTAGTGGACTGGAGTGGTCTATTTTACTGTTCATTCTTTCGGAAGAATTCTCTTGTTTTAATTTGGAGTAGTTCCTCTGATTCTTCATTTTATTTATATTTCTCTGACTCTATAAATTTAAGTGCAACACTTATCTCCTGTGGTCTTGCAGGGCTATTTTTAAGTGGGAGTATATATATATATATATATATATATATATATATATAAAATGCCTCCATGTCTTTCTTCTCTGTGTACTGTGTACTCTGTATATACAGCATGTAATTGTTATTTTGGTGACCAGAGCCTGACTTGATGTTGAGCAGGGTCTTCTGTTTGCTCTGTGATTATCACAACCCTGTTTGATTATCACAACCCTGTTGGGAGCATGGTCTGCTCACTGTTGTTGAAGTAGAAGCCCCTATATCCATTTCTGAGCTTTGGTTTGAGTTAGGCCAAACTGGAGCCCTTCCACTGGGAGAGTATTAGTATTCTTCTGCAGAAGCGGTCCACTGGGAAGTGTGGTCTGTGATGTTACTGGTTGCCTATTATGTGAACTCACAAAGTACTGCTGATTGAATTGCCACCGTTGGCCCATTCTCAGCCTTGGGAATGCAGGCAACCCTCCTGGGTGTGCGTCAGGGCTTGTGCTCACAAAGCCACCAGCACAGATGCCCAGGCACATGCGCTGACATCAAGTACTGGGAGCACAGTAGCCAAGCCTGGACCCAAAAGGCATGGTGCTTTGAATACTGTAGCCAAAAAATATATATATATATATAAAACAGAAGTAATATTATTACAAATTCAATGAAGACTTTAAAAGATGGTCCACAATAAAACAAACAAATTAAAAAAAAAGACTTCTAGTGGAATACTAAATCTGCTTAAGTGAACAAACAAGTGTGGAGTCATTTATGCTACAGTCTGATGGTACTAGACAAATCATAACCCAATTGAATATTTACTGGATCTGTAACTCAGAATGTTAATGTTTAATTTTTTGCCAAGCACTTCTTCTTTATGCCATGTATTATAGAGTTTTAGAGCTAAGAGTGTCATTATAGATCATTTAACTCAAATAGGAAAGCACGTAAAACAGATACCAAGAAGAGAGTTCAAGGTTTTAGCTCACAGCAAGGATCCTGGAGGTAGTGGAAAATAAGAATGAAGTATCAAAAAAGCTAATGTTAGAAAAACATGGATGGGGGGAAGTGGTTTCAATAACTTTCAGTGTTTGCAAATCTCCTTCCTGGACTGGGAAGGGAATTAGTGGGCTCTTTCTCTCTTAAAAAGTGAGGGGCAGCTTAGACATGCAGCCAAGAAGAGGTATGGCAGAAATTAAAATCCAATTTACCAACTTCAGTCCATTTTCTTTTTTACTTTATACCCATTATCAAGTTAAAGCTGTACAAAAGATGATAAGAGTGAGTGACAAACTGGTGAGTTGCAAAATCAAACAAACCCTGACAAGACCCTAAGGCTTCCCACATCAACCTGCTGATGTGATCAAAATCCCATCTACTTGAGAACTTAAATCCTCTTGAATCTAAAAGCCAACAATTTCCTCTCATGTTCAAATCATGCAGCCCTCCTGGCAACACAGTGCTGAGAGATATCACTATAAATGGACCTTATTTTCTAAAGGGAATATTGTTTTTCTTATTAGATCATTGAATCCCTCTCTGGTTTTTAGAGGGGAGCACTGTTTGCTTTTTTATTTGATTTTTGCTTTTGTCATTCCTGAAATTCAGGTAGTAATATGACACAAAGGATGCCTTCCCTAGAGGGAACAATGTTTACCCGTTTTCCCCTGTCTGTCTTCTGGCTGTGGGTATTCCTTTTAATTTAGTTGTATGTAGTCAAATTGATAGTAATTTGATATTTTTCATCTTTTCTTGTATTTAGGGGAAATACACCATTTTTGAAAAATAGGTCAAAAATGCAGCAATACCATATTCTCATTTCACCTAACCCCATAAACCCAGCCCTCTCCACCAACGTAACTTGAAATACAATGGTTAATGAATACCTACCTGGTTTTTCTCTGATAGATGGAAGATGACAGAAAGCCATACTCATACACATTGAGTATGGATCAGCTTGGGGCTGTTTCAGTTGCCTTCATTCATCAAATTGGGATAATACACTACAGAGATACTTTCACTCATTTAGTTTTCCCAAGATAGGGAATATGATCACATACAGAGTCCAGAGCTTTGGAAAAGCTCTTACATTGCTTTGCAAGACACACCTATATTTAGAGAAAAGAAACGGTTGGCATTTTCACTCACCTTAAGGAGTTGGAAGGTAGGATGACTTTTGATTTAACTATGACACAATTACCACAAGAAAGAAGAATGAAAATTCTGTCATTACAAAAAATGAGTTCATATTCATATTTCAGGGTTGTCCCCCAAAGGCGTACTTTATTCATCAAGACCCTATTAAAACTTTCTCACTAGGATAGATTGTTATATCTCTTCAGAGTCTTTTAATCTAAATGATATCTTCCCGCATGATGCTGTGTTTCTCAGGAATTCAAGAAATATAGTCTGTTCTGAGTTTCTGATTCCCATTATTTGTGTGTGTGTGTGTGTGTGTGTGTGTGTGTGTGTGTGTGTGTGTGTGTGTTTGTCGCTCAGTCGTGTCTGACTCTTTGCAACCCCATAGAATATAGCCCACCAGGCTCCTCTGTCCATGGGATTCTCCAGACAAGAATACTGGAGTGAGTTGCCATTTCCTTCTCCAGGGGATCTTCCCAACCCAGGGATCGAACCCAGGTCTCCTGCATTGCAGGCAAATGCTTTACTATCTGAGTTACTAGGGAAGCCCTCCTATTATTTAATTTTTCTCAAATAGTTATTTTACTGTAGCAAAATTACTTCCCAAATCATCCTATAACATTTTCATAATATATTGGTTGTTTAAACTTTTATTTTCACTGGTCTGTAAATATAATGATGGCTTTGTATTTACATATTTTTTGTGAAGCAAATTCTTTTTTGCTTTATAACAAAAGAATCTGTTTTCTGTCCTATTTATCCTATTATTTGTGTGCTCTACTGACATCTGGATTCTGAGGATATGAATCAATTACAAGCTCAGTTGCACTGACCCATCACATGCAAGTTGGCCCATAAAAACTACATGAGAAATAGGGTCTGTAGAGAATTCCAACCTAATATATTCCCATACTACCAAAATAAGCCAGATAGTATATATCTCATAGTTGCCAAAATTGCCAACTCAGAAATGAACCTAACTAAAGAATTTTCTCAGGATCCCCACTCTTCCAGGTAGGATGCAATGAAAGTGACCATCCTACAATGAAAGGAGTCTCACAAGGCAGTTGTCAGCAGTCCAGAGGAGTGAACATCTTGACTTCAGTAGAGATCTAACTTATATGCACTGTAGGATCAAGTCTACAATTTTATACAGCTCTTGCTCTGACTCTACTTTAACCCTCTTTCACTCTTCCTTAGGAAGCATCATTTGACTCTAGATTTCCTAGATTTGAAATTCCTTCATTGCCTCTTCTTATATCACATTATCACTATCCATCAGGAAAGTTCCATCTTTCAGAACACCAGCAAGGCAAGTTTCCAGATCTCATCTTCCTTAAGATTTTGGCTCATCTATTGACTCATGAGATGATTCTGAACTTTCTTTAAAACTAGCTACTGTGTAAAAAAGGCAGCCTTGAATCTCACTTCTCTTAGTTTCAGTTCCTGTATTTTATAAGTCATGATCCAAGGTGGATTGCAAGTTAAAGAAAAAGAATTAATTCTTCATGATTCTTCAGAGCAAATTATTTCAGAAGTGCATTTTAAATGGCATGAGAGCCATAACTAATTCTGTCATGTCTCACCATCATGAGAAATGGACACTACACTGTGTGGAAAAGTGATGCACTGGCAGGGATGTAAATTGAGTCATTTTCCAAGGAGACTGAAACTGGTCAGTGGTTGCCCCTAGATTCTTCCCATACAAATTTCTTCTTCAGAGTCTTTTTATGAGACAAGAGTATAAATGCAGTAAGTATGGAATAATATATTTATTACTGTACTCCAAGACCTCAGGCCATCATGGCCTCACACACATACCTGAAATGAGACTGAGAGATATGGAAAGTCAGAATGAGGTGGTCAGGTTGTGGGTGTATGGGAATATCCCTGTGGGAATGTGTCTTCACACTGGTTTCCTGGTCCATGATGACCTGTAGCCCAGACTCAGGCTGCTCACTTCCCATCTAACATAGTCCTTGAACTCATAGACATAGGATGAGTTCATATAACAGTTATAACCTTAAACTTGAGATATCTTAGAGAGACAGCAGAGCTGAAGTGAATGAGGCTAGTTGAGCTTGAGGACCCAATGGAGAGGTATCCCAGATGCTGAGTAGGATTCAAAGGCTCTCCCTCCTTTTCACCAGGGTCTAGCTCCAGGGGAAGAAGACAGAAAGGAAGGAGAGATGAGAGGGCGTGGGAGCAGACAAGTCAATATTACATTTCTGGCCCAAGAGGATTCTCTGATGGTCAGACTCAGAAGTGCCCTGGGGAGGAGGGGAAGGAAAAGTCTCGGCAGAATTGAACTCCTCTGTTTCTTACTTGTGCTTCTTGACACGCTCCCACAGTTGCCAGGGTAATTTGTGATTACCCTCTGAACATCTGAGATAACATTGCTTTTAATTGATTTATTTTTAATTGAAGGATAATTGCTTTACAGTATCATGTTGGTTTCTGACAAACAACAACAGTCAGCTGTAGGTCCACAAACATCCGCACCCTCTTGAACCTCCTTCCCACCTCCCTCCTCATCCCACCTCTCTAGGTTGTTACAGAGCTCTGGTGTGGGTTCCCTGAGCCATACAGCAAATTCCCACTGGCTATCTATTTTATACACAGTAATGTATGTTTCCACGTTACTCTCTCCACACCTCCCATCTTCTTCTGCCTTCCGCCCACCCCGCGCCGTGTTCATAAGTCTGTTCTTCATGTCTGTGCCCCCACGTATTGCTTTTATAAGGGACATTTAGAACTCACCCAGCACAGCGTGTAGGGACTCGGGAAGCACAGAGAACTGAATTACAAGGCACGCTTGTGAATTGCGGGGAAGATGCAGAGTAACTTTAGCTGAGACAAAACTCAGCTCTTCAGCTATCCTCAAGGCTCTCGCATCACTCCAATTATCCCCTGAGCTCCAGGGATCTCTAGGTTATTCCCTAGGCACAAGTGAGGGACAGGGAGGGGCCTGAGTGATCATACCATCTTACCAGGCCACGAATGAAGCGGGATGTAAGTGTATCTCTGCGGGGTCATCGAGTCCAATCCAGACATATGATGGGATTTTCAAATTGTTCTTGAGCAGGGAGACCCTGAAAGATCCCTCACTGAGCACAGACACACAGTGTCCTGAGAGCCTCTCTGGCAGGCCGTCTGGGTTGCGAAGGAAGAGACTGACGGCTAGTTTGACATGCCACTGGGAAAAGGGCTGGGCCCAGGTAGGTGAGAAGGGGCGTGTTTGCCAAAGATGAGTTACTCATTCTCATCCTCAAGAAACTCTAAAGAATGGGACTCCTGTCCCCAAAACTCAGTCTCTAATTTTCTTTTGCATATCAACACTAACTGCGGATTCTAGGACCCATGTCAGCATCCATCCAGGGTTATGTGCTTAGTCGCTCAGTCATGTCTGACTCTTTGCGGCCCCATAGACTGGAGCCCACCAGGTTCCTGTCCGTGGGGATTCTCCAGGCAAGAATACTGGAGTGGGTTGTCGTGCCCTCCTCTAGGGGGTCTTCCCAATCTAGGGATCAAACCCAGGTCTCCAGGATTGCAGGTGAATTCTTTCTTTTTTTTTTTTTTTTAGTAAATGAAAAACTGAAAAAACTAGGCTATACTTGAGTATCAAAATGGCATCAGTTGTGAGAATAAATGGGAATTTTACCTGATTTTTTAAAAGCCTTTGTCTTTTAAATTTATTTATTTTAATTGGAGGATAATTGCTTTACAATATTGTGTTGGTTTCTGCCATACATCAAGATGAATCAGCCATAGATATACATATGCACTCCCTCTTGAACCTCCCTCCTACTACCCACCCCATCCCACCAGGCTAGATTGTCACAGAGCACCAGGTTTAAGCTAATTTTATTGTTTATTATTCTGTTTCTATTGCTGCTATAACAAACTTCCATGAAACTAGCACCTGAAACAACACTCATTCATTTTCTGACAGGTCAGTTAGTCAGAAGGCCAGAATCAAGTGGTCTGCCCTCCTGGGCTTTTTTTTTTTAACTGGAGGCTAATTACTTTACAATATTGTAGTGGCTTTTGCCATACATTGACATGAACCAGCCATGGGTGAACATGTGTCCCCCATCCTGAACCCCCCTCCCACATCCCTGCCCATTCCATCCCTCAGGGCCATCCCAGTGCACTGGCCCTGAGCGCCCTGTCTCATACATCAATCCTGGACTGGTGATCTATTTCACAGATTTTAATATACATGTTTCCAGGTGGATTCTTTACCATCTGAGTCACCAAGGAAGCCAGGTTTGGGGTATTATAAACAAGACATAGCAGTAGGACCTGTAGGCCATGGAAACTTTGGGACAGCTGATCCAATCAGAGGGCAGTTCATTCTGAGAAACTTTCCCTGGGGAGGGAGAAATAAAGGAAAGGGATGAGTGAAATGAAGAGAGGGGTTTGGAGGGAAGAGGTGACCTTGGAGAATATCTATTAGGCCAGTGCTTAGAGCAGTGACACCAAACACCTGACTGCTTCTTACTATTGCCAAGATTATTTTTTAAATCATATCCTTGACCTACTAATTAGGAGATGCACCTGTTATCTTTTTATGCATCCATCTAGTTCAAAAGTCCAACCCTTCTCCTTCTCTGGGCTGACTGTTCCTACCCTGGATTCTCCAATCATTCTTCTTCTACTCATCTCATTAATAATACTCCATATTCTCCTCCTTCATCTATGTACATATATTACCTAGAAAATGGAAATCATTGCATCCCACTGTTACTGAACCCCTGGGTTGCCTCCCACCACTAGTTACCCTAAAGAAAGGAGTGATGACTCAGGAATCCAGGCAGTTAT
Source organism: Odocoileus virginianus (assembly GCF_023699985.2). NCBI lineage: Eukaryota > Metazoa > Chordata > Mammalia > Artiodactyla > Cervidae > Odocoileus > Odocoileus virginianus. Next base: position 53,855,157 of record NC_069675.1, on the reverse strand, counting down.
GTTGTGTGGGGATTACCAGGGGAGGCACAGAAACTTTCCTCCTTTTCTTGGCCCTGAGCGGACACTGGGAACCCAGTGCTGGAGGCAGAGAAGTTTCACCTTTGACCTGAGGCAGGAGCATCAAGCAGGATAGCAGCATCCAGGACAGTCTGGGGAGACCCAGGGAAGACAGCATTATGTCTGTGAGGTGTGGAGGCAACTAGAGAACTAAAGGGAGGGTGGTCAGAGAGAGGGCGTGAGAGACCCCCTGTTGTACCTCTTGTCTTTTCCTCCATCTAGTCCCCTAGAAATAAATCCATCTTGGTAGCATCCCTCCCCTTCCATCGTTCTGGAAGTAATTGGAGAATCTATACATACTAGTGAACATGAAACCTTCCAAGACTGGCTTCCCCTGGTCTCAGAGCTCCTGTGTTCTCTGAGGACAAATTTCCTTGCTCACCTTCCCAGAAATATGCAAGGTCAAACCTTTGTCACAGGTCTCATCTTGTCTCAGCTCCCACTTACCTGTCTTGCAGGGATCTGCACTGGGAATAGCAAGTATCATAGGTAAGTGAGAGCAGAGAAGAAACTGGAAGTAAGAGGAGAACAGTGGTTCAGGGTTGCCTCTTATAACTGGTTGTGCATGCTAAGTCGCCTCATTTGCGTCCAACTTTTTGCAACCCTATGGACTGTAGTCCACCAGGCTCCTCTGTCCATGGGATTCTCCAGGCAAGAATATTGAAGTGAGTTGCCATGCTCTCCTCCAGGGGATCTTCCCACCCAGGGATGGAACCCAGTTCTCTTATGTCTTCTCCATTGGTGGGTGGGTTCTTTACCACTAGCGCCACCTGGGAAGCAGTTCATTTTTAAAATTCAGGATCACCTCACAAGTCAATAGATGAGCCAAAATATTAAGGATGATGAGATGTTGAAACTTGCTTTGCTGGTCCTCTGAGAGAAGGAGCTCCCTGATGGATAATGATAATATAAGAAAGATAATAATAGGCAATGAAGGAATTTCAAACCTAGGGGGACTAGAGTCACATGATGCAGAGTCATAGGGAAGAATGAGAGAGGGTGAAGATCAGGTCAGGGCAGGAGCTGATGAAAGTGTAGACCTGATCCTACATTGCATATAAGTTAGATCTCCACTGCATCAAACTGCTCACTCCCCTGACCTGCCGACTGTTGTTGGCCAAAATCTTGGCCTCCTCTCTCCTCTGAAGCCAAATTAAAAATACAGACATAGAGTTTGGAGGAAATAGAAAGGTAGCTTTAATTCTCAGCCAGTGGAGAGGGGTACAGTGTAAGCTCATGCCTCAAGAACTGTGCCCTACCCTCCATAAGGAGTCTAGGGGCTTATATAAGGCTCATAATCAAGGGTGGGGGATGAAGAACAAAGGTGGTAGGATCTTGATTTCTTTCTCTTCCACTGCTTCAAAAACAGTTACAGATTGGTGTCAGTAACCCAGTCATTGAGTCTGGTGGTTCAGTGGCTCTGCAGGCTTCCTTCTGATATGAAACTACTGTAACTAATATGTAACTTCCTTCTACTATGTAAGAGTGAACACCGTAAAGGATGTATTTAGCATAAAGTCAAAGGAAAAAATGTGAATTATAGCTCCTGCAGAGCTAGGGAGCAAAAAAGCAAACTAAGTTACAGACAATCAGAGTTAGGAGGCAGAAAAGCAAGCTTAGTTACAGACAGGCAAAGTTAAAGTAAAAAAGACTAGTAATGTTCAGACATGCAGAGTTAAAGTAAAAAGAGCAGTTAAAATTTAAAAAAGACTAGGAATGTTCAGGCCTGCTCACTGTTCTTTTTATCTTCTTTGTTCTCAAAAAAGAGAAAGAGACAAACTCATTCCTCTTTCTTTTCACTGCAACATGACATCTGTGTTCCAAGACTGTCATTTTACTGTAGAAGGACTGTCATTTCTTTTCATTCTACCTGAGAGAGTGCTCCCTTAATTTTTACTGAAAGAAGTTTATTAGTCTGGTTTACTTCTAATTTGGGAACTTTGACAGCTCAGAGACACACACTGTGTGGTTCAGGTTTATTTTAGACAGTCTCATAAAAAGTTAGGCTGGAATTCTCTACAACCTGACCCACATGAGACTTTTATGGGCCAGCTTGTGTGCAGGTATGTACTGTGCAACTTTGTGATGTGGTCTATACAACTGAGTTTGTAACTGATGCATGTCCTCAGGATCCAAAATTCAAAGAACCCACAAATAATCTAATAGGAAGAACAGGGCAATCAACAGATTTTTTTGTTGTTGTTACAAAGTAAAAAGGGAGTTACTTCACCAAAAATATGTAAATATAAAGATGTAATGAAAATGAGTGGTCAGTGGAAATTAAAGTTTAAAAAAACAGTATATCATACAAATATGCTAATTTAGGTGAGTTGGGAAGTAATCTTTCTACAGTAAAGGAATAATTTGAGAAGAGTGAATAATAGCAATCATAAACTCAGAATTGAGCTGTTCCAAGCTCTTGAAAAACTCAGTGTGGTGTGGAAAGATACTATTTTAGATTAAAAGATGCTAAAGAGATGTAGCACCCTACCCTAGTAAATAAACTTCAATGGTTTTGATTAGTAAAGTTTGGGGCACAATTGCAAAATATGTATATGAACTGATTGCATTGCTGGCAGATTCTTTACTGTCTGAGCCACCAGGGAAATCCATACTTGATCATAACAGAATTTTAATATATCTTTCTTGTAGTAACACTATCATAGTTAAATAGACAGGCACCCTCTTCTTCAACTGGCTTTTAGGTGGTAACCGAAAAGTCCTACCCTTCCTTTGCTCTAAATGTAGTTATGTCTTGCAAAGGAATATAAGAGTTCTTCCAAGGCTTGGGCTGTGTGAGGGCCCATATTCCACAATCCTGGGAAAAGTAAATGAGTGAAGGTAGCTCTGCAGGATATTACCCAAATTTGATGAAAGAAGATAATGCAGTAGCCCTAGGCACTGTTTCTTTCTTCTTCCATCAGAGAAAGCCAGGTATTTATTAGTGATTACTTTTCAAGTTGCTCACACTGGTGGAGAGGGGTGGATTCATGGAGATAGAAGGAATGAGAAGAGGGCATTGACATAATTTTGGACCTATTTTAAATAAGTGGACATATTTTCCTAAATACAAGAAAAGAGTAAAAATAATCAAGCTGCTATCAATTCATCTACCTTTTATTAAATTTGAAGTGACAGCATACTCATGGGAGAGCCAGAAGACAAAAAGGGAGGATTTAGGTATCACAGGTCAAAGTTTCCCCTCTATTTAGCTGTCCTTGCTGTCCTTTAACTATCAGAAAATGAGGAATGGAAAGGAAAAAAAAATCCACTCTGGAGGATGGAATCAGTGACTTAAAAAGAAATAATACTTCTCAAAAAAAAAAAAAAAGGTGCATTTATCTATTTAGAGCAATTCCTTTCAGCACTGTCTTGCCAAGAATGCCAAATGTCTTGAGTATGAGTAGAAATCCATCACTTTTAGCTTCAAGGTGATTTAATTTATCAAGCAGATGAAATTTTGAACACATCAACGGGTCGATATGGGAAGCCTTGTGTGTTAAAAAGATTGAATGTTAATAGCTCTTTCAAGGCTCTGGGCTTTGTGAGTGACCATATACCCCAATACTGGGAAAACTAAATGACTGAAGGTAACTGTCTGGTGTATTATCCAAATTCAGCAAATAAAGGCAATTGACACAGCCCTAGGCTAATCCATAACCTAGTAAGTGCTCCATCTTTCTTCTTCCATCAGAGTAAAACCAGGTGTTTATTAGTCATTGTCTTTAAAATCTCACATTAGTGGAGAGGGCTGGATTCATGTGGATAGCAGGGATGAGAAAAGGGAAATGACACATTTTTTAAATAATATTTTTAATAAATTGACATAATTTTCCTAAATACAGGAAAGAGAAATGATATCAAACTGTTATCAGTTCAACTACTTTTTATTAAATTAAAAGAGAGCATTCCCTAGGCTGGGTCACACCATGGGGAAGCCAAAAGACAAAAACTGGAACAGATAAACCTTGCTCCTTCTACTTATGGTGTCCTTTGTATCATTTTACTACCAGAATTTTAGGAATGACAAAAAAACAAGAAAGAAACAAACAAAACCCCACAGAAGATGGATTCAATAACTTATTGAGAAAAAAACAATTCTCCAGGAAAATAAGGATGATACAGAGTTATCTCTTTCAGCACTGTGCTTTCAGGAGTGTTGACTGACTTGACCATGAATAGAAACTCTGGGCTTTTAGCTTCAAGATGATTAAAGTTCTCAAGCAAAGGAGATTTTGAGCACATCAGCAGGTTGATGGGGGAGCCTTGGGGTCTGGTTCCGATTTTGCAACTCACCTATTTATCACCATTATTATCCTTAGATACAACTTCAACTCAACAGTGGGTATAAAGTGGAAAAGGCAGTGGAGTGGAAATTGGTAACCTGGTTTTTTATTTCTGCTACACCATTTCATGGGGTCACAAAAGAGCTGGGTCATGGGATCGCAAAAGAGCTGAACACAACTTAATGAACAAACAACAGCATATCTCTTCTTAGTTACATGTCTATGCTGCCCCTTTCTTTAAGAGAGGCAGCCGTCTAACGTCCCTTACAGTCCAAGATGGAGATTTCAAAAACAGGTAGTTATTGAGACCACATCCTCCAATCTGGACTTTTCTCGTTCCAGCTTTGTTACCACTTTGTTACTGTTTTCCACTATCTCCAAGATCTATTCTCTGAACTAAAACTTTGAACTCTCTTCCAAGTATCTGCAGACTTTGTGTTTTGTATTTTTCCCACAAATGATTTATAATGGCACTCTAAGCTCTAACACTCTAGTACATGACATAAAGCAAAAACTGCTTGGCAAAGAATTAAACATTAACATTCTGAGTTTCAGATCCCAGAAGTATTCAACTGGGTGGCGATTTTTCTATTTTTATCAGTTGTTGTTCAGTTAGTAAGTCAAGGCCAACTCTTTGCATCTCCATGCACTGCAGCATGCCAAGCTCCTCTGTCGTTCACTATATCTCAGAATTTGCTCAGATCATGTCAAAGATAGTCAGTGATACTATCTAACCATCTTATCCTCTGCTGCCCCTTCTCTGTTTTCCTTCAGTCTTTCCCAACACCAGAGACATTTCCAAAGAGTTGGCTTTTTGCATCAGGTAGCCAAAGTATTGGTGCTTCAGCGCAACATCCATGCTTCTGATGAATATTCAGGGTTGATTACTTTGAGGATTGACTGATTTGATCTCCTTGCAGTCAGAACTCTCCTAGAGTAAGACATCCTGGAACATAGGCTTCAGGAAGTATTATTATGAAGAAAGCTAGTGGAGATAATAGAATTTCAGCTGAGCTATTTAAAATCCTAAAAGATGATGCTGCTAAAGTGCTTCAGTCAATATGGCAATAAATTTGGAAAACTCAGCAGTGACCACAGGACTGGAAGAGGTCAGTTTTCATTTGAATTCCAAAGGAGGGCAATGCCAAAGAATATTCAAGCTACCATACAATTGCACTTATTTCACATGCTAGTAAGGTTATGTTCAAAATCCTTCAAGCTAGGCTTCAGCAGCACATAAACTGAGAACTTACAGATGTACAAGCAGGGTTTAGAAAAGGAAGAAGAACAAGAGATCAAATTATCAACATTCATTGAATCATGAAGAAAGCAAGGGAATTCCAGAAAGACATCTATTTCTGCTTCATTGACTATGCTAAATCTTCTGATTGTGTGGATCACAACAAATTGTGAAAAAATTTTAAAGAGATGGAAATAACTGACCACTTTACCTGTCTCCTGAGAAATCTGTTTGCAGGTCAAGAAGCCATAGTTAGAACTGTAAATGAAACAAAGGACTGGTTCAAAATCAGGAAAGGAGTATGACAAGGCTGTATATTGTCATCCTGCTTATTAAAATATGGGGTATCATGGTTATTCAGTTGCCCATCATGTCCAACTCTTTGTGACCCAATGGACTGCAGCATGCAAGGTGTTCCTATCCCTCACCATCCCGAGTTTGCCCAAGTTAATGTCCATTGCATCAGTGATGCCATCCAGCCATCTCATTCTCTGACGCCCCCTCCTCCATCTGCCATCAATCATTTCCAGCATCAGGAACTTTTCCAATGAGTTGCTCTTCGTATCAAGTGACCAAAATACTGGAGCTTCAGCTTCAGCATCAGTACTTCCAATGAGTACTTCCTCTTTGCTTTCTGCCATTAGAGTGGTGCTATGATTCTTCTGTTTATCTTGATTCCAGCTAGTAACTCATCCAGCCCAGAATTTCTCATGATGTGATCAGCGTATAAGTTAAATAAACAGGGTGACAATGCAAGGTACAACATGTGAAATGCCAGGCTGGATGACTCATAAGCTAGAATCAAGATTGCTGGGGAAAATATCAACAGCTTCAGACATGCAGATGATACCACTCAAATGGCAGAAAACTGAAGTGGAACTAAAGAACCTCTTGATGAAGGTGAATGAGAAGAGTGAAAAATCTGGCATAAAACTCAATATTCAATATTTTCTCGAAGTCCATATGTTGTTTTTTCACTTTATTTATGGTTTTCTTTGCTGTATAAAACCTTATAAGTTTGATTAAGTCTGACTTATTTTTGCTTTCATTTCTTTTGCCTTGAGAGACAGACATAAGAAAATATTGCTAAGATTTATGCCTGAAAATATTTTGTCTATGTTCTCTTTTAAGAATTTTCTAGTGTCATATCTTATATTAAGTCTTTGGTTTATTTTTGAGTATAGTGTGAGAGAGTATTCTAACTTCATTGATTTACATAAGGCTGTCCCACTTTTCAGCACCACTTGCTGAAGAGACTGTATTTCCTTCATTGTATACTTCTGCCTCCTTTCTTGAAGATTAATTGACAGTAGGTGTGTGGGTTTATTTCTGGGCTCTCAATTCTATTCTATTGATCTACATACCTGCTTTTGTGCCAATACCACACTGTTTTGATTGCTATAGCTTTGCAGTATTGTCTGAAGTTTGAGAGGGTTATACCTCCACATTTTTTCTTTTTCCAATTCTGGATCATTTTTAGTCCCATATAAATTTTAAGATTATTTGTTCTGGTATTGTGGAAAATTGCATGAGTAAATTGATAAGGATCACAAACAAATTGCCCATAGCCACATGACTGCACATTGTAAATTATTAGAGAAATGCAAATCAAATATACAATATCAGCTGACAGTAGTCAAAATGGCCATCAAAAAGAGTCTATGAATAATAAATGCTACAGAGGATGTGTAGAAAAGGAAAATTTCTACACTATTGGTGGATACATGAATTATTTCAGCCACTATGGAGAACAGTATGGAGATTCCTTAAAGAATTAAAAATAGAGTTCCAAGTGATCCAGCAACCCTATACTTGGGCATATATCTGGAAAAGGTGAAAACTCTAATTTGAAAAGATGCATGCACCCCTATGTTCATGACAGCACTATTCATGATAAGCAAGACATGGAAGTAACCTAAATATCAATCAATAGATGAATGGATAAATTAGATGTGGAATGTATGTATAGTGGAATATTATTCAACCTTAAAAAAGAATGAAATAATTCCATATGCAACAGCATGAATAGACCTAGAGACTTTTTTACTAAGTGTAGTAAGTCAGGCAGAGAAAGACAAATATCATATGATATATGTGATATATACTTATCAGTTCAGTTCAGTTCAGTCACTCAGTCACATCCAACTCTTTGTGACCCCATGGGCTGCAGCACGCCAGGCTTCCCAGTCCATCACCAACTCCCTGAGCCTCCTCAAATTCATGTCCATTGAGTAAGTGATACTATCTAACAATCTAATTCTCTGCTGCCCCCTTCTCCTTTTGACTTCAATCTTTCCCAGCATCAGGGTCTTTTCCAGTGAGTCAGTTCTTCACATCAGGTGGTGAAAGTATTGGAGTTTCAGCTTTAGCATCAGTCCTTCCAATGAATATTCTGGACTGATTTCCTTTAGGATTGACTGGTTATATATGGAATAAAGAAGATACAAATCAAGTTATTTACAAAACAGAACAGACTCACATATATAGAAAGCAAACTTTTGGTTACCAAAGAGAAAAGGGGTAGGGATGTGATAAATTAGGAGTATAGGACTAACAGATAGATACCTCTATATGTAAAAAATAACCCTATATGCAAAACAGAAAAAGAGACACAGATGTACAGAACAGACTTTTGGACTCTGTGGGAGAAGGTGAGGGTGCGATGTTTCGAGAGAACAGCATTGAAACGTGTATATTATCTATAGTGAAACAGATCACCAGCCCAGGTTGGATGCATGAGACAAGTGCTCAGGCCTGGTGCATTGGGAAGACCCAGAAGGATTGGGTAGAGAGGGAGGTGGGAGGGAGGATTGGGATGGGGAATACATGTAACTCCATGGCTGATTCATGTCAATGTATGACAAAAACCACTACAATATTGTAAACTAATTAGCCTCCAACTAATAAAAATAAATGAAAAAAAATAAAAGAGCTAATAAGTAGCAAAAAAAAAGAAGAAAGAAAGAAGGAAAGAAAAAAGATAAACAACACAGATAATTATGTTTAATACTTTGTAATAACCTCAAATGGGAGTGAGATGGGGATACCAGACCACCCTACCTGCCTCCTGTGAAATCTATGCAGGTCAAGAAGCAACAGTTAAAACCAGACATGGAACAAAAGGCTGGTTCCAAATTGGGAAAGGAGTACGTTAAGGTTGTATATTGTCACCCCACTTATTTAACTTACATGCAGAGTACCTCACAGGAAATGCCAGGCTGGATGAAGCACAAGGTGGAATTAAGATTGCAGGAGAAATATCAATAACTTCAGATATGCAGATGACACCATCCTTATGGCAGAAAGCAAAGAACTAAAGAGCCTCTTGATGAAAGTGAAAGAGGAGAGTGGAAAAGTTGGCTTTAAACTCAACATTCAGAACACTAAGATCATGGCATCTGGTCCCATCACTTCATGGCAAATAGATGGGAAAACAATGGAAACAGTGAGAGAATTTATTGTTTTGGGCTCCAAAATCACTGCAGATGGTGACTTCAGACATGAAATTAAAATACGCTTGCTCCTTGGAAGGAAAGTTATGACCAACCTAGACAGCATATTAAAAAGCAGAGACATTACATTGCTGACAAAGGTCTAGTCAAGGCTATGGTTTTTCCAGTAGTCATGTATGGATGTGAGAGTTGGATTATAAAGAAAGCTGAATGCTGAAGAATTGATGCTTTTGAACTGTGGTGTTGGAGAAGACTCTTGAGAGTCCCTTGGACTGCAAGGAGATCAAACCAGTCAATTCTAAAGGAAATCAGTCCTGAATATTCACTAGAAGAACTGATGTTGAAACTGAAACTCCAACACTCTGGCTACCTGAAGCAAAGAACTGACTCACTGGAAAAGACCCTGATCCTGAGAAAGACTGAAGGCTGGAAAAGAAGGGGATGAGAGAGGATGAGATGTTTGGATGGCATCACTGACACAACGGACATGAGTTTGACTAAGCTACAGGAGTTGGAGATGGACAGGGAAGCCTGGCGTGCTATAATCCATGGAGTTGCAAACAGTTTTACGTGACTGAGTGACTGAACTGAACTGAATAACCTCAAATGGAAAAGTATTTGAAATCACATATACGAAGCAAACACAATGTTGTAAATCAACTATAGTTAAATAAAAAAATATATCAAAACAAACGTATTTCCTCCAATATATATAAAAAAATGACAAAGAAAGATTTTTCTTATTGTGGAGAAACTTTTTTCTCACAAGTACTTAGTAGATTTAACCTTATTATCTCTTTGGCTAAAGTTCTGTTGCAGTTCAACTCCAGAAAATAGATTGAATGCCCTAAAATCTTTTGGCCAATCAAGATTCAACTACTGAGCTGGACGTACTATCCTCCATTCAAAATCAGTGTTCTGTTAGTAGAATTTTTTAACAAGAGCTGTTTTAAGTCAGTTCACATTGTCTAATAAACCTCAAGCCATATTTAAGTTCCTGAAAAACTCATCAGAGAGAATATTTTGCTAAATTTATCATCTTTATTGCTGACTGGTTTGTGTCATGAGCCATGTAAACTCTCAGGAAGCTTTCCAACTAGAAGTCTAGAACAGAGGTACAAAAGTCATTTTTATTCTTCTCCCTGCTGTATCTATTCTGTTCATTTAAGCCCTCCATAATTTCGTTCTTTCAGGTTGCCCAGAGCTCTATATCTCCTGACATAGTTGATAAAAATCCCATCACTTTCATTAGTTCTTAACTCTTACCTTCTCTCTAGAAATTATTCTCAACCCAGTTTCTGAGTAAGAAGGTATGGATGCTTCAGTTTATGTGTGAGCTCCTTATGCATAAAATTTGTACAAGAAACTTTGTATTATATCTAATACCCGAGTTTTCCACAATTTCCTCTTCCACAGTCACAGTCCCATTGGGTTGTTAAGAGCTCAAACGTGCCTCGACTGTGATAGGACACAAGCTACTTTTAGTCTAGCTTATTTGTATGTAAGTTTAGGCTGTTTGCATATAAGATGTTGAAATGCATTGTATCTCAAACAAAGGTGACTCAGACAGTAAAAATCTACCTGCAATGCAGGAGACCCAGGTTCAATCCCTGGGTTGGAAAAATCCCCTGGAGGAGGAAATGGCAACCTACTCCAGTATTCGTGCCTGGAGAATCCCATGGACAGGGGAGACTGGTGGGCTACAGTCCATGAGATTGCAAAAGCAACAGACATGTCTGAGTGACTAACACTAACACACCCAATTATAGGACATAGTTAAGTCTCAGGAAGGACTAGAAAAAGGAAAACAAAGCCAGAAAGTGAGTTTATGCTCTACTTCTTTTTCCGTCTTTATTTCACTGGGTTTGGTTTACACTCAGATTTAGTCAGTTTCTTTGCCTTTGGGATATAGGTAGAGCAATCAAACATGGTTAACTCATAAGAATTTGTCCAAAACTTCAGGGATTCAAAAGTTTAACTATATTCCTGGTGAACAAATTCATTTTCAGGAGACTGTCTGATTCATATAGCTAGGTTTGGGTATCCACACCAGTTCAGTCGAATTTGAGTCACCTGGTATTATTTGGGAGTTGTACTGATGTCTTAAATGGGAACTGTGGATGAAAACCTAGCCAGAGAAGAGGGGTAGGAAGTCATGCAACAGAAGTTTACTGCAGCAGGCATGACTGAGCTGACCTCAGCTGCTTCTTTGGACCTTGGCTTGTTTTCAGACCTAGATTCCTTTCTTGTATATTTCCTGATGCACCCTATATACTTCTGACCTTGGACTGTCCTCCAGACATGCAGGAGTTGTCCAGCTGGCTGTTGTACTTACTACTCTCATGGTATGTAATCAATCCTCAGTCCTTGTCTACTTTGAGAACTGTGTGTTTAACCTGTCCTGATTGGATATCTGCTGCTCACCAGGAGTCAAGGAACAGTACTCAAGCTTTCCGCCAGTTGGATCAACACATCACCCAGGCTCTTGGGTCTCTGTTGCTGCTTCTCTAATTGATTTTTCTTTCTATCTTAACTTTGGGAGACAAAATAATTTGAGAGCAACAGCAAATGCAAAAAACATTTGAATGTTTCATAATAGGGATCATAATATATATATATATCACACCTTTCCTTTTACCAGAGTTCTCTCTCTACCTCCAAACCTCCTACCACTAAGCCAAGTTTGTCTATTTTTCCTAGGCAGTTATTAGAGCACACCTTCATGGAGAGCACGGAACCTACCTACATAGGTCTGTGCTACAAGTTATGAGCATATTTGGCACTTGTATTTATTTACAGATTTCTATTTCTTTTCAAAAGTAGAGTTTCCTCAAATCTCATTCTTTCGAATACTCATTCATGAGCTAGTCCTAGATTTATTTCATTTTGTTAGCTGTAAATATTATGGAAATGTTCCTTGCATGGTTCAATTATGCAAAGTTAAACAGTTTCTTTATTACAGTGCTTTCACAAGTCTTTGTGTACAGATGCATGAAAGTGAAGGAAAGTGATAGGGTTTGCAGCTCATCAGGGATTTGGCTATAGCTTTTTGTGGGCATGTTTGTGTATTTCTACTTGGGAGAAATATTTGTTAATAGATCACTAGGTTAATTCCATTTTAATAATACTCTAGAGCACTGTTGTTCAAATCATGAGTTGCACTTACTGGTACCTGAAATTAGTGAATCAACTTAATTGTTAATAACTAACACTCTAGACACAGGTGACTAGTACAGAAAATTCCACAGTATATTACTCAAAAATGGTAAATAATAGTATTTTGTGAAATTTTTATTTTGGTTTTCAACATAATACTGATTGAAAAGTGTTGAAGATAAACTATTTCTTACTGTAAACAGCAGTCAAAATTTTGAATGTCACCACAATTCTAAATAAGATTTTGGGAGGATTAAACAATCTACGGACTCGATGGACATAAGTTTGAGTAAACTCCGGAGTTGGTGATGGACAGGGAGGCCTGGCATGCTGCGATTCATGGGGTCGCAAAGAGTCAGACACGACTGAGCCACTGAACTGAACTGAACTGAACTGAACTGAAACAAACTACCACTAGGGGGAGAGTTGACTCAACACAGAGTTTAGTGCTGTGGAAAGTTAAAAGAAGGAGCAGACTGCTTTTAAATAGAGAGGATGTTAGGAAAAGATGCTAGGAGGAAAAAAAAAATAATTTATTCCTGAATCCTCTAAGATTAAGTGCCTGCTGCACTTGTACATCACAGGCGACAGAAAGAACACATCTTACAAGTGGAAATGCAAAGTGCATCATAACACAGAAGTCAGAACTGGTTAGCTGAATTGTATCCCTAAGTAAGTAGAGGGCAGGGGTGTGTGGTGTGGAACGCTCTACACAGGAGTGGGTCAGAGAGAGACCTGGGATTCAGGGATCCTGATCCTTCCGAAACAATGTCATGTGAATGCCATTGTCTTTTTCCCTCTCTTAGCTACTCGGAATAAGAGTGCTTCCTTTGTGTTAAGGGATAGTCTCTTGATGTGGGTCATGGTGAGAGTTAGGGTCACAGCTCCTAGTAAGGAAGCAAAGTTGGCAGATATGCACCACCTCCCAGTTCTCCGGAGATATAGCACTCGGATGTGATAGAGCATGACAGTCAGATGCCCCAGACAGGTAGTGGCACAAAGAGAAAGAGGCAATTAGAGATCATTTCCAGTGGGTATGGGGCTAAGGGCGCTGCAGTGCTGGCAGTGAGGATTCAATGCTTGTGGCTCACACAGACAGACCGTCATCACCAACTTGTTCTAATCACATGATCTTGCCTTTAGCTGACAAATTTTCTGGTTCCTTCTTGCCGTCCAGACTTGCTGCTCCAGTCTCCCAGTGAAGCTGTGAGCTAAGAAGAATCCTTATATTTTGTTTGGCTTTGTTTTTCAGCCTTTTTAAGGTATATTTGAGGTGCAACCAAGGGTACATATTTAAAGCACTCTTAAAAATGATGTCTTGATATACAGATGTACTCATGGAGTCATCAAAACAATTCGTATAATAAACATAGCCATCACCATGAAAGTTTCCTCCCTCATCCTCATATCTCACTTTCAACTTCTCCAATTCCCTCAGTCTGACCTATTTTCTCATAATCTTGATAAGAAACTATAGAAACTTGCATTTTCTAGAATTGCATATAAGTTAAATAATGCATCATGTACTTTTGTCCCTGGTTTCTTATAGAGGATAATTATTTCCAAATTCACCAATGTTTTTGCATGCATCAATATCTCATTTATTTTCATTGCTGAGTAAATTCTATTATGTGGATATGGCACAGTTTATTCTTCTTTTGATAAGACTTTTGAGTGATTTTAAGTTTTATGTATTGCAAATAGAGCAGCTGTGAATGTTATTGTACAAATTTAAGTAGAGACATATGCTTTCATCTATCCTGGTTAAATATCTAGGAGTGGAATCCATGCTTATAGGCATTTAGTTATCTCTCAGTGTGATTTAATCTGCCCCTATTACAATGGCTTGTGTTGAGAAATTTTTCATGTGCCAATTTTCCATCTACATGTCTTTTTGGGAAAATAACATGAAACTGTCAACATTTTATATTGGGTTATTTTTCTTATTATTACCAAATTATAAGAGTTCTTTATATATTCTAGATAAAATTTCTTTGTGGATAGCTATTTTGGAAATCTTTTCTCTCAGTTAATTTCTTACCTTTTGATATTCTTAACAAGGTCTCATGAAGAGCAAAGTCTTCATTTTATCAAGTCCAACTTACCTATTTCTGTTCTTATGCAGTTTGTAACTTTGTTTCAATCTGTGCTTAACTCACAAAATTATTTCCTATATTTTTCTTTTTCAAGGTTTAGAATTTTGCATTTTGTGTTTAGATCTGCAAGCCATTTTGAGTTATTTTTTGAATAAGATATAAAAGGAATAATTTATACAAGAGTAATTAACCTTCACCAAGGTTAATTTATTTTGCACGTAGACATCAAATTGTTTCTTGCACCATTTCTTATACATTAAATGGCCTTTTATTTTTCTGCTGTTTTTCCCCCCTTGGCTTTATTGATTTTGACAAATAAAAATCATGCATATTTAAGATATTCAATATAATGTTTTGATAAAATTGGAAGGAACTCAAGATAGAATACAGATGAAAGCAAATGAATCCAACTCTTTCATAATGAATCAAATAACCATACTGAAGAGGGTGGGGAAAATAAGCTGATTTAAGCAGCTTTTGAAAACAATATTTTGGCTGGATATTTATACATGCTAAAGACAAAAAGGAACTGTACACACCATACTCTACTAGACAAGTGTGTTTCTCACAAGGATCAAGAATAGCAATCTGAAACTACATCATATAAATTCTAGAACTGGATAAGTACAAAGTAAATACATTATAGATATAGAATCAGCTTTCTGTCTGTGAGAGAAAGTAATTTCAAATAAGAAAAGGAGGAATTTCTACATAGAACCTTGTAATTCTGGATTATAGCTGAAATATTTGCTCCTTTAAAATAATAGTACACAAACATCATATTTTTCTTTTATATTCCATTACTATGGTGAATTATATTGATGTTTTTGAGTGATTAAAAAAAGGGGCTTCCCTGATAGCTCAGTTGGCAAAGAATCCACCTGCAATACAGGAGACCTGGGTTCAATCCCTGGGTTGAGAAGATGCCCTGGAGAAGGGAAAGGCTACCCACTCGAGTATTCTGGTCTGGAGAATTCCATGGCCTGTATAGGCCATGGGGTCACAAAGAGTCAGACAGGACTGAGTGACTTTCACACTTTTGAGGGATAAAACAATCCTTATTTCTGAGGCAAATAATCCTCAGTCATGATTCACTCTTTAATATATTTCATTATTCAGTGTACCACTGTTTTGTAGGAAATTTTGCATCTTTGATCATGAGTATTCTTGCTTAGGTTTTTAAATATATTTTTTCTGACTTTCATAATCGTGATAATACTCACTTCTAAAATGTGCTAAGAAATGTTTTTTTATCGTTCATTTACTAAAATAATTTCCATAGAATTGACAATGATTCTTCCTTAAAATTTCGTCTAGTCAAGGCTATGGTTTTTCCAGTGGTCATGTGTGGATGTGAGAGTTGGACTATAAAGAAAGCTGAGTGCCGAAAAATTGATGTTTTTGAACTATGGTGTTGGAGAAGACTCTTGAGAGTCCCTTGGACTGCAAGGAGATCCAACCAGTCCATCCTAAAGGAGATCAGTCCTGGGTGTCCATTGGAAGGACTGATGCTGAAGCTGAAACTCCAATACTTTGGCCACCTCATGCGAAGAGTTGACTCATTGGGAAAGACCCTGATGCTGGAAGGGATTGGGGGCAGGAGGAGAAGGGGACGACAGAGGATGAGATGGCTGGATGGCATCACCAACTCGATGGACATGAGTTTGAGTAAACTCCGGGAGTTGGTGATGGACAGGGAAGCCTGGCGTGCTGAGATTCATGGGGTCACAAAGAGTTGGACACGACTGAGCAACTGAACTGAACTGAACTGAACTTCCTCAAGTATTTGGTAGCACTCACTGGTGAAGTAATTTGGTCACAAAGTTTTGTTTATGGGAAGGCTGGTTAAGGTTTTAGTTTGTGAAGCTTGCCTATTTCATATAAGTTGGTGTATTTATTGATGTGAATTTACCCGTGGTATTTCTCATTGCCTTTTAAGTTCCCTTGGGTTTGTAGTGAAGTCCCCGCTCCCATTATTGGTATTAACCATTTGTATCTCACTCTTTATTTTCCTCAGTTAGGTTAGAGGTTTCGTCCATTTTACGGAACATCTTAAAGAGCTATTATTGTGTTTTATGTCTTCATTATCTTTCAGTTTGCAGCTCAAGTGGGAAAATGTATTTCATATGATTTGAAAATTCTTAAATTTACTGACATCTGTTTTATGGTTCAGAATATAATTGATATTGTTGCATGTCTGTGTGCACTTGAAAAGAATGTGATTTGTTCTTTTGATGGATGTCAGAGTTTATAGAAGTCTTTTAAGTCACATTTCTATCAGGATGTTGATTACTGATTTTTACTCTTAGCTGGAGTATTTCCTTTCTTCTTCTGATATTGGGTTAAGTTTAGTTTCTAGGTAACAACCTCAATCATTGATTTGAGATTTATTTTCTTCTCAAATGTAGATACTTAATGCTGTAAATTTCCCTATAAGCTGTTCTAAACAAATATCCCAGAGAAATTTTTTTTTTAATTTACATATGAACTTGTAAAGAAAAGTTTATAGCAGCTTTATTTGTAATAGCACAAAGCTGGATACTACCCAAATGACCTCAATAGGTGAATGGATAAAAAAATTCTGATTTGTCTATACCACAAATACTATTTAGAAAGAAAAGGGAGAAAGCTATTGATAAAGATAATAATTTGGAAAACCACAAGGAAATAATGCAAGTAAAAAAAAAATCCGATATCACAGGATACATATTTGTTGATTCTATTTATAAATCATTCATGAAATAATGTAATTTTCTGTCTAGAGACAGAAAACAGATTAGTGATAGCTATGATTTTAAAATGAGGGAGAAGTGTATGTGAGTTTCTTCGGGGATATCAAGGGAATCTTGTGAGACAGGTCTTGACTGTAATGAAGGTTAGAAACAGGACAAGCTTTTGCATCTTCATTTATGTTCCTCCGTTTGAGAAAGCTGCAGTGTCATCTTATCCTAAATTTTTCAGAGGAGAAAAAAAAAAAAATCCTTACTTATAGCTCTAAATCTCTTAAAGCTTTGAATCTGTTGAGACTTTTGAAGATCCAGTTCAGCCCTACCAGGGAACACGCATGTGTGTATGTTCTGGGGGATCCCCAGAATAAGCCAAGTAGGGAACATTATAAAAACTTGGGTTCCAAAGAGTTAAGTGGGGTAATAGGTCACCTTGGTGAAATGGTGCCTGGGAGCCTGACAGTCTAGGAGCACTACCTCAAGAACTCTTCAATTCAGCATCAGGTACTATACTTGCTGGTGGTAATCCTTGGTCTGTTCTCTGTCCTTGTCTAGATTTGATCTCCAGATTTCTCTAAATCTCTGTTACCCACTACAGCCTCTGGCTTTCACTGCCACTTCCTTTCTTACCAGAATTGAACAGGATGTTTTCCTGATCCTGGGTGAGTGCTGTTCACTCTTGGTTCCTTGAGCTTTCTCTGGCCTACTCCTCTGTTCCATCCCCATAGGGTGCCTCAAGAAGGAGTCTGTATTTGCAGGATAACAAGAGGCCAAGAGCTGGAACAAGGAGGTGGGGGGTGTATGCCAGGAAGTCTGGGCATGAAATGTGGTGAGCTGCTGATGATAAGCAAATCTCAGGGAAGACTTAAGATTTCACTAAAGAACATAGTAGCTTACCATTAAAACAGCAAGAAGCGATAAAGTATATGCTTGTGACTTACAAAACTGCTAATTAAACACAATATGCACATGCTGGCAGCTTACAAAATATGGCCTGACACCACTCAGATTCCTGGCACCCTGGACCCTTACACCCCACCCACCGACATTATCTGAGCTGTGCACGGCGCACAGTTCATCTGTTTTTCCATCCCAGCAGTGCCAGTTGTCCCTGAGGAGAAATGCAGGAAAGATAAGTGGGAGATCTTTCCAGTAGATCCTAGCTACTCTCTGGATCTTGGTATGAAGTGCAAACATCTGGTAGCCAAGTCTTGCCAGCTTCAGGCTGACTTCTACCCCCACCCTTGGTCTCCAAATAAACTGTCCTCTGACAGGGAAGAAGCAATCATTGGGAATGTTTCAAATTCAACACAGGCTGATTTTTCTCTCCCTGATCTAAATACATTCACATCCAACTGCCAAGTTTCTAGATCTGTGAAAATCTGTAGATTTCCTGGATTAGAAAATTGGTTCCCTACTGAACAAAAGCCATTGGCTGCTTTGTCTTCTGATGATTCCATAAAAGTTCCAGAGTTTTCAAGACAGCATTCTCTCCTTTTCCCTCAGTTTGCTTCCTTACTCCCACCCCAACTATCACAGCCTTCAACTTAACTTTCTTCTCTTGAAATTAAAGTAAAAGCACCTTCCCTTTGGCAAAAAAGAACCTAGGCATGAGGGAGCAGGCCTGTAAGGAAGTGGAGGTGGGTTGGACTAAGGTTGGATGGCATCACCGACTCAATGGACATGAATTTGAGGAAACTCCCGGAGTTGGTAATAGACAGAAAGCCTGAGTGCTGCAGTCCATGGAGTTGCAAAGAGTCGGACATGACTGAGCAACTGAACCGAGCTGAACTGGACTAAGGAAAGCTTTCCAAGAAAATTCCATTGAATCCAGAGGATTCAAAGCACTGAGATCCAAAGACACCACTGCACCCATCTTTTAGGAAAACAGAGACACCAGGGATCAGCTTTTACTCTGGTTACTGAAACCCTCCAGTAGATCCTATCCTTCAGATGGTCTTTCACAGCCTACTTTTGATTCAATCTCAGGGAATTAATTTCCGAGCTCTTGAGACTCTCTCCTCCAGAATGTCCCAAAATTCTACTCAAACATTGACCCCACTCTTCCCCTAAATTCCATCATTCTGGAACAGTTTCATTTTGTTTTTAGGACCAGAGTTGCTAAATCACTGAACTGGAAAGGACTTCATAATATTGGTATTTTTGTCTTCTTCCCTCCTTTTTATTTTTTCTTCCCTCCTTTTCCAATGTGTGACTACATTTCTTGGAATAATGTGAAAGACATGCAGGTAATTTCTCACAAAATGTTTCCTGATGCCTCTCCTCAAGACAGAGCCCAACTGGCATAATTTCTAAATTCTGCCTCAATAGCTGTGCTTTTACTATGATGATATCCCTGGAACTGAATATCCCATGGACTGCTTTCGGTTTTAGACAAACTTGACAAGAATTTATGACAGCGGTATTAATTACTTCAGAGTGGACGCTATTCCTGTCCATATAATATTACCTACGTATTAGGTGTTGCTCACCTGCCAGAAAATTTATATAGCTTCTACTTGTATTAACTTATTTAATCATCATTCCAACCTTATGAAGGTATGAAGGAAGAACTGTTACTACCCCAGTTGCACATAGTATCCAAGAGGAGGCTCCACTAGAGCAACTGTAGGGAGCTTGGCTCTCCCAGCACCTTGATTTTGTCCCAGGGATACTACTGTCAGATTTCTGGCCTCCAAAACTGTTTGAAAAGAAATTTCTCTGGTTTTAATTTGACAGGCTTGTGGAAATTTGTTATAGTTGCCATAAGACACTAATACCATATAGATAGATAGATAGATAGATAGATAGATAGATAGATAGATAGATAAACAAGATAAAAGGATCATAGAAGGTTCTCAGTGTGTGTCTGTTCTTTCCAGGGTGTTGGATAGGGTCTAGGAGATTAAGAAAATCTAAGGACTCCAGATAGGAAATTCACCATCTGCTTAGTTCAGCATTTCAGGCTTCTTTCCGCCGAACTGTAGATATTTGCATCCAAAGTGTTTCCATGGCCTCACAGAGTTTCTGCACCAATGAACATAAGCATTCCTTTACAAAAAACATTTCACAAACAGGAGAAGATTCCCATGAAGGAAACACAGCTTTCATTCTGAAAGACATTAACACATCTTTGAAAGGTATGAGAAAAAATGACTCTCAAGTTGGTGGCTGAATTTGCAGAGAGAATTTAGAAGCCTTTACCATCAACAGCACTCTTCAGTACAAACCACATACAGCTGGTGTTGCTTATGCAAGGAAAAAAGTAGCTAAATCTTAGCAAGGTGAGTCTATCAGCAATTGGTTGCTTATGATTCAGAATGCTGTTTATGGCACAATACAGAGCTCCCTAGATCCAGATGATCGAAACATTTCATTCAAAGGTGTCTTCCTCCTTATTCTACCTTGCTTTATTCCAATAGTAAATTGGTAGGTTTCATTCTACTGCCTGTAAATATGGAATTTTGTTCTTGGTGACAGTCATGGTTAGGGTTGATGAGATGGCCAAACCCAAATGAATAAGCACAACTTCTGGTGCACTTGGGAGGTTTCTCCACTTCTTTTCAGGGTCAATGACCTCTTAAGACCCACTTTAGGAGCCAAAGGTTAGATTTGCATTCATTTTAACATGTTTAATACATTTGAGCCTAATTAGCTGCCATAACTCAAAATATCCAAGCAGGTAGGAATGTAAGGAGCTGGTAACCAAAGAAAGACAAAGGAACTAGAAAGGAGGCTAGGTTTCTAGGGTCATTGAAATTGGTGCAATGAAATTGAATACTTACAAGAATCACTGAGGAATATTCATGTGGAATATAAAGAATACAAGTGAATACAGAATAAAAATTTGGGGAGAAAAAATTTAAATTAAATGTTTACAGAGAGAGGGATATGTATATCAAGATAAGTGGGTAAATAAAATATGATGGAATACTAAACAACAGTTAAGTCAAATAAGCTAAATCTTAAATAATTTTGGATGAAAAATAAAATAGCAGTAGCAGGAAGAATGCAAGCTACTTGATAAAATGTATATGTGCTTCTAAGGGGCATGATTAATACTATATATTATATAGTATTGAGTTCCATGTAATTTAAAAAGTAATGAAAGGACAGTTCGAAATTTATTGCAGAGTTTGACAGGGAATTTATAATGAGGTTTCTTTTTCTTTTTACAGAGGCTGAAGATTTTAAACAGGAATGGAAATGATAATATTTTTCCCTGAATGGTTGGTTATTATGTTTTTGTTTAATCAGTAAAATTTCTTTCTGCATTTAATAAAAATAGCTATACTCTTTTAAGAGTTAATAACCAGGAAAACATTCCTCTATTTTTCAATAAATAAGGAATTCAGTCTTATTCTTCAGTTATCAAAAATGCAGATAAGAAGTATTCAGAATACATGTTGCTACCATAACCCAAAGTTGACCCAAAATGTGCCTCAATGACATATTGATTATCTGAATTAAATTTATTTTATTTAAGAAGTACTCTGGCTCTCCTTACAAAGCAAATCAAATGCTCATCAACAGATGAATGAATAAAGATGTGGTGGTTGTTATTGTTCAGTCCTTAAGTCGTGTCAGACTCTTTGAAACCCAATGGACTGTAGCAAGCCAGGCTCCTCTGTCCTCCAATATCTCCAAGAGTTTACTCAAATTCATATCCATTGAGTCAGTGAGGCTATCTAGCCATTTCATCCTCCTCCGCTTTCCTCTCCTCCTGCCCTCAATCTTTTCCAGCATCAGGGTGTCTTCCAATGAGTCGGCTCTTCACATCAGATGGCCAAAATATTGGAGCTTTAGCTTCAGCAAAAATCCTTCCAATAAATATTCAGGATTGATTTTCTTTAGGATTGAATGGTCTGATCTCCTTACAGTCCATGAGATTCTCAAGAGTCTTCTTTAGCACCACAATTTGAAAGCATCAATTCTTTGATTCTCAGACTTCTATGGTCCAACTTTCACATCTGTACATGACTCCTGGGAAAACCATAGACTTGTCTATATAGACCCTTGTCAGCAAAGTGATGTCACTGCTTTTTAATGTGCTGTCTAGATTTGTCACAGCTTTTCTTCCAAGGAGGAAGCGTCTTTTTATTTCATGGCTGTAGTCACCATCTGCAGTGATTTTGGAGCCCAAGAAAATAAAATCTGTCACTGCTTCCACTTTTTCTTCTCCTGTTTGCTATGAAGTGATGGGACTGGATACCATGATCTTCATTTTCTTAATGGTGAGTTTCATGCCATTTTTACACTCTCCTCTTTCACCCTCATCAAGAATCTCTCTGCCATTAGAGTGGTATCATTTGTATAGATGAGGTTTTTGTTTCTCCCAGAAATCTTGATTCAAACTTGTAATTCATCCTGCCCAGGATGAATTTGCATGATGTACTCTGTGTATAAGTGAAATAAGCAGGGTGATAATATACAGCCTAGTCATACACCTTTTCTGATTTTGAACCAGTCCATTGTTCCATGTCCAATTCTAACTGTTGTTTCTTGACCCCATACAGGCTTCTCAGGAGACAAATAAGGTGGTCTGGTATTCCCATCTCTTTAAGAATTTTTCACAGTTTGTTGTGATCCACACAGTCAAAGGCTTTAGCATAGTCAAAGAAGAAGAAGTAGATGTTTTTCTGGAATTCCCTTGCTTTCTCTGTGATCCAACTAATGTTGATAATTTGATCTCTGGTTCCTCTGCCTATTTGAAACCCACTTTATATGTCTGGAAGCTCTCAGTTCACTTACTGCTGAAGCCTAGCTTAAAGGATTTTGAGCATAATCTTGCTAGTATGTAAAGTTAGTGCAAATTTATGGTAATTTGAACATTCTTTGGCATCGCCCTTCTTTGGAACTGGAGAAGACTGACTGACTTTTTCAGTCCTGTGACCACTGCTGAGTTTTCCAAATTTGCTAACATATTGAATGCAACACTTTAACATCATAATTTTTAGGATTTTATATAGCTTGACTAGGATTCCAACACCTGCACTAGTTTTGTTCATAGTTATGCTTCCTAATGCCCATTTGACTTAATACTCCAGGATATCCGGCTCTAAGTGAATTATCACACTGCCATGGTTATCCAAGTCATTAATAATTTTCTTGTATACTTCTCTGTATTCTTCCCACTTCCTCATCTCTTCTACTTCTGTTAGGTCATTACCATTTCTATGCTTTATTGTGCCCATTCTTCCAAGAGATGTTCCCTTGATATCTCTAATTTTGAAGAGATCTCTAGTCTTTCTCATTCTATTGTTTTCCTCTATTTCTTTGCATTGATCACTTAGGAAGTATTTCTTATCTCTCCTTGCTATTCCCTGGAACTCTACAATCAGCTGAATATATCATATCCTTTCTCCATTGCCTTTTGCTTCTCTTCTTTCCTCAGTTATTTGTAAAGCTGCCTCAGACAACTACTTTGCCTTCTTGCATTTCTTTCCCTTTAGTGTGGTTTTAGTCAACACCTCCTGTACAATGCTATGAACCTCTGCCAATAGTTCTTCAGGTACTCTGTCTATCAGATCTAATCCCTCGAATCTATTTGTCACTCCACTGTATA
Source organism: Odocoileus virginianus (assembly GCF_023699985.2). Classification (NCBI taxonomy): domain Eukaryota; kingdom Metazoa; phylum Chordata; class Mammalia; order Artiodactyla; family Cervidae; genus Odocoileus; species Odocoileus virginianus. The sequence continues at coordinate 53,831,579 of NC_069675.1, read as the reverse complement.
ATCATAAGGTATTTGACTTAGGTCATACCTGAATGGTCTAGTGGTTTTCCCTACTTTCTTCAATTTAAGCCTGACTTTTACAATGAGGAGCTCATGATCTGAGCCAGAGTCAGCTGTAGGTTTTGTTATTGCTGACTGTATAAAGCTCCATCTTTGTTTGCAAACAACATAATCAGTCTGATTTCAGCATTGATCATCTGGTGATGTCCACGTGTAGAGTCATCTCTTGTGTTGTCAGAAAAGGGCATTTGCTCTGACCAGTGCATTCTCTTGGCAAAACTCTGTTAGCCTTTGCCCTGCTTCATTTTGTACTCCATGGCCAATCTTGCCTGTTACTCCAGGTATCTCTTGGCTTCCTACTTTTGCATTTCAATCTCCTATAATGAAAAGGACATCTGTGTGGTTGGGACATAGACTTGTATTACTGTGACATTGTGTGGATTGCTTTGGAAATTAACCAAGATCATTGTGTTGTTCCTGAGATTGCCCCCAAGTACTGCATTTCAGACTCTTTTCTTGACTATGTGGGCGACTCCATTTCTTCTAAGGGATTCTTGCCCACAGTGTTAGATATAATGGTCATTCTGAATTAAATGTTCCCATTCCCATTCATTTTAGTTCAGTGATTTCTAAGATGTCAATGTTCAGTCTTGCCATCTCAGGCTTGACCATGTCAAATTTACCTTAATTAATTGACCTAATGTTCCAGGTTCCTATGCAATACATATATAAAATTAACACTAGTCTTTAAAAAGAATTAAATAATGCCATTTGAAGAAACATCAATGGACCTAGAGATTATCATACTAAGCAATTCAAACAAAGAAAATCAAATATCACTTATTTGTAGAAACTAAATAATGATACGCTGCTGCTGCAGCTGAGTCACTTCAGTCATGTCTGACTCTTTTGATCCGATGGACTGTAGCCTACCAAGATCCTCTCTCTGTCCAAGGGGATTCTCCAGGCAAGAATACTGAGATGGTTTCCCATGCCCTCCTCCAGGGATTGAACCCACATCCTTTGTGTCTCCTGCATTAGTAGGCAGGTTCTTTACCACTAGCGCCACCTAGGAAGCCCAAGCAGTGATATACATGAGTTTATTTAGAAAATAGAAACAGTCTCACAGACACAGTAAATATTATAGTTACCTAAGGGAAGGTAGTGCAGTATAAATTAAGAGTTTGGTTTTATCATATACAAACTACTACCATCTATAAAGTAGAGAGACAACAATATAGCACAGAGGAATATATTCGATATCTTTTAATAACCTATAATGGAACAGAACCTGAAAAAGAACATATACACGTATAAATGAATCACTTTGCTATACACCTGAAATTAACTCCATATTGTGAATCAACTATACATCACCTTAAAAAGAAAAGAAATGTCTGCTTAAATAGTTGCTTAAAGTTCTTTGGTAATTTACATCCTTAGAGCCTTACCAAGTTAAATTAAACGATCAGGATTCATTGAATGTCTCATAAAACATTAATTGCTAAACAAGTCTAAGTTTATAACTACATTTGACCTCTTAGTACAGAGAAATTAATTATGTTTGGATCTGTTAGTGAATGCATTTTTTGCTTTATAAGGATAAAGTTTGAAATAGCTTGTTTCTAAATATTATAAAATATATTTATGTCAAGCCACAAATATTAATGCAGTTTACAATTGTTTGCTTTTTTATATTTACTGAACAAAACATGATTTCAAGAAATTAATAATTCTGATTAATGTATGTAGTTAAAGCCACTAAATATAATTGAAAAAGGATGTGTTTGAGGGTAAGAAAATGTTTAAGGTATGGAGATATTTTTGTTTAGAAAAAAGAAAATGATTTTGTCCCAAAGCTAGGTATTTATAAATGGAAAAGAAAACCAAGGACAAACTAAATTATACATAGGCTATTGTAAAATGTTTGTAAATAAAGGAATCTTTGGAAAGAAATTTTATGTGTGGCCAGGACTAGATAAGACTAGAGTGAATTTAATTAAGTTAATGAAGTACAAAATTGGAATTTGGTGTTCTCTCTTTGTTAAATGACAATTATGTTTTCCTGTTGGTCTGTTCCTGATAATAATAGATTCTGAAAGGATTTTCTTTAAGAGTTTATCTAGAAAAGAAAATTTTATGTCTTACCAAAATAAGAATTTATGTTATATGTTGTCTTTATCAGATCTCTGATTACTTAAGTAAGCTTACATTAGAAAGAGTTAATCACTCAGTCATGTTTGACTCTTTATGACTCCATGGACTGTACATCTGTCAATGGAATTCTCCAGGCAAGAATACTGGAGTGGGTTCCCCTTCCCTTCTCCAGGGAATCTTCCAAACCCAGGGATTGAACCCAGGTGTCCTGAGTTGCAGGTGGATTCTTTACCATCTGAGCCACCAGGGAACCTTCGTTCTCTCAATATTAAAAGAGCTAAGTTTTGTTTCAAATTATTTAAGCTTATTTGCCTATGATGTCTTTAATTGTTACTTTTGTTAAACTGATGATTATGACTTATTCCACAGTCACCTATTGGACTGTTTTAAAAAGGATATATATATATATATATATATATATATATTTAGAAAATAGAAACAGACTATATATGTATATATATAGTCTATGTGTCTGTGTGTATATATATATATATACACACACAAACACACAAAATCCCTAAAATCAAATTATAAATAAAGTCTTTATGACTTGGAACTAACTTTGCGGTATAAAATTTTTTAAAGAATCCCTGAAATATCTCAAAAATTTGTTCCCTATGAAAGGAGAGATATTAAACTAATTAAGTATATTTGATATGTTAAATTGAATGGGACACATTGTAAAATAAAAAGAAATGTTAAGCCTCTTTATGTAGTATTATAAGTGTTTTCAGAAATTATGTAAAATTTCTGAGAGTCATACATGTTCTGACATAAAATGTTACCTGTCATTCAAACATGCTCACACTAAAGTGACTCAACCCAGGTATCATGGAAATGCCCTATTTGACTCTCAAGGAAAGGCAGTAACAACAGAATCTGTAAATTTTGTGGCACATGCAGATAAAGTTCATTCTGCTCCTGCAAAATCAAAAACAAAATTCAAATGGTTGACACCTTATTGTCAGACTTTGTCATCCTAATGTGCTTGGAACGTGGAAACAGTCTGCTCCTAAACCAGAGAAATTAAAGCGGATAAACAATAGCTGTAAGTCTTCCCAGGTGGCACGAGTGGTAAAGAGCATGCCTGCCAATGCAGGAGACTTAAAAGACGTGGGTTTGACCCCTGGATTGGGAAGATCCCTGGAGTAGGAAATAGTGCCCCACTCCAGTATTCTTGCAGGTAAATTCCATGGACAGAGGAGCCTGATGAAGACACAAAGGGTTGAACACAACTCAGACTAGCACAGCACAAACAATACTTATAAATTAAACAGACAGCCTGGGCTATGGGGAAAAAAGATGGTCACTTGGTTCCTCTTGGTTTTCTAGCAAACCTATTTGTCGGTTGGTTTGTTTGCATTTCTTTACCCATCATAGTGCAGTTACAATGACTCAAGTCACAGACATTGGCAGGAAGATCTCTATAAAATTATGAAAATAGTCTACCTGCAATGTCTGACCTGTTGGTCATGAAATTCTTTGAAAAATTATTTCTTTTCTCAGAGGCTTCAGACCTTTTGTCTCTAGACCCCTTGAACACCTGCTACTGGAATTCATTCAACTATTACTTAATGTGGTTGCCAAAATGTTCTTGTTATTATATGTATGTTTTCTAGATGGGTTGAATCCTTCCCCAGCTGCAAAGCTGATGCTCCCACAATGGTAAAGAAACTGTTAAAAAGGGAATGTGTTTCCCACTTAGGGTCTACCTTACATAATCTCCAGTGATCAAGGCACTCACTTTACTGGGAAAATTCTATGAGCCTTAGTAGCAAACTTGACTTCTTGGGATTGTCACTGTCCTGGTCAACCTCAATTATTGGGCAAGGTCAGCAGAACTAATGGAAACTGGACTAATAAAGAACAAGAGTCAGTTATGTGGGGTTGAATTAACTGATGAATATTATTATATTTCATGACTTTTTGTCTAAAATATTATGTATTCCCTAATCTTTTGTTTTCCAGTTACAAGGAGACTTTTAAAAAGATTTACAGTAGTTTAGTAAATTATGCCATTGTAAGCAGGAGTGAAATACTTCTTCTTTTCACCTTACCTAATTCCTCTAGAATTCAGAAACCCTCACTGAACATTATTTTCTTGACAGTATAGTTATTTGCATAAGTTCAATAAGAACCTGTTCTCTTCATAACAGGTCACAATTAGAAACATTGATTGTATTACCAGAGCTTTGACTGGAACGTCAAATTTGAGAAACACACACATAGACATGTATGACCAGACAACTTGAAGAAACTAAGATTGATTTTGTTGTTGTTCACTCACTCAGTTGTGTCCAACTCCCTGTGACCACAAAGACTGCAACCCACCAGGCTCCTCTGTCCATGGGGTTTTCCAGGCAAAGTTACTGGAGTGGGTTGCCATTTCCTTCTCCAGGGGATCTTCTTGACCCAGAGGTCAAACCCACATCTCCTGCACTGGCAGGCAGATTCTCTACCACTGAGCCACCAGGAAATACAAAGATTTCAAAGGTGAATATGGATTGCATGTGTGAGTGTTCAGTTGCTCGGTCATATTCGACTCTGAAACCTTACAGACTGAAGACCACCAGGCTCCTCTGTCCTTGGGACTCTCCGGGCAAGAATACTGAAGAGTGTTGCCATATCATTCTCCAGGGGATCTTCCCAACCCAGGGATCAAACCCATGACTCCTACATCTCCTGCAATAGCAGGCAGATTCTTTACCACTGAGCCACCTGGGAAGAAACACAGCGTAGTTTCACAAAGTTCACGGTAATTCATTTTAAGATTTTCCCATCACAAGTCCCGCAAAAGTCTTCAGATAGATGGAAAACTGAATGTTGGATATCTAGAGTTCATATGTCCTCAGTGGATTAATTCCTTAATGAGCCCCAGTAAGCTGAGGAAGGTGGAAGTCTGTGACTGATAAATGACGCTGTTGTTCATCTTCCGGTATCTACTTTCCACCTTTGGACTAGATATTGAAGACTTTCTATAGAGAAATTACCTTCAAATTGCTTTACTTCTCAGTCCTGTGTGGGTCAGAGCCTGTCTACAGAAATTAGACTGGGGAGAAAAGGAGCTAAAAGAGCACATGATGGACTGAGGCCTGTTTTGTTCTGCTTGTAACACAGCTGTTTTTACCTCAAAGGAAAAGTCTTGTGTATTTAACTTTTATTGCATGTCTAATACACTTTTATTGCATGTTCTATTGGCAGTTACTATCCTAAATGCTTTACAAATAGTAGCCTAGTTAATTCTTATCACGTATCAATCTGAAAATACAGGAGCTATTATTGAGCAGATATAACAGGTGAAGATCACATAGACTGAGTGGCAAAGAGTTGCTTGCTTTCTCACACAATTTCCTAATCCATGACCTCTCAAAATCCACAATATTGTTGGTGTCAGTGTTGTTTTTCAGTCACTAAGTCATGTCTGACTCTGCAACCCCATGGAATGAAGTATGCTAGGGTCCTCTGCCCTTCACTATCTGCCAGAGTTTGTTCAAATTCATGTCCATTTATTCGGTGATGCTAACCATCTCATGATCTGTTGCCCCTTTCTCCTTTAGTCTTCAATTTTTCTTAGCATCAGGATCTTTACCAATGAGCTGGATCTTCCTATCAGTGGCCAAAGTACTGGAGCTTCAGCTTTAGCATCAGTCCTTCCAATGAATATTCAGGGTTGATTTATTTTAGGATTGACTGGTTTGATCTCCTTGTAGTCCAAGTGATTCTCAAGAGTCTCCTCCAGCACCACAGTATGAAAGCATCAATTCTTTGGCAGCAGCCTTCTTTGTGGTCCAACTTTCATGTTTGTATATGACTACTGGAAAAACCATAGCTTTGGCTATACAGACATTTTTTCAGCAAAATGATGTCTCTGTTTTTTAATATGCTATCTAGGTCTGTCATAGATTTTCTTCCAAGGAGCAAGGGTCTTTTATTTTCATGGCTGCAGTCACCATGAACAGTGATTTTGGAGCCAAGAAATATTGGATATTGTGATGCAGTGATAAAGAATCCACTTGCCAATGCAGGATATGCAAGAAACACAGGTTTGATCACTGAGTGGGGAAGATCCCTGGAATAGGAAGAAGATGGAACTCATCCTGGTCCCGTGAAGACTGGGCATCATGTCAGGACAGGGTCTATACAACTATAGATCTGTAAGGAGAAGGGAAAGAGAAACACTGGAGGACATGAGTGGAAAGGGAAGGAGAGGAGGACTGTGATAGGAAAAGGCCAGGATAGTAGTTCCAACAGGTGTAATTTTAAAAAGAGCAAGAAACCTGTTTTTCTCCTAAAAGAAAAATGCAAAGGAAATAGCAGTAGAAATTAGGAGATGAGGCATAAAACACCACAGTTGAATTTCTTTTTGTGCAGTATGAAGCAAAATTTGCTTATGTTCATGTCAAGAGACACCATGAGTTCTCTGAAGTGTTGTCCTAGTAGCAAGCCTAGTTGGTCCCCATGATGTCACATATACTGACAGTAGCAAAGGACTTTAGTGCTTATAGTATCATGAGCTTCACACTGTTCAGCTCAGTTCTCTTTAACCCCTAGTCCTGTGGTGGGGACATAAATGGCCCTATAGGTGCCTTCACATGTAGTGGGTTACATTACAGGACAAGAGTATCCCCTGTAATGATGCTACAGTAGCTTGGATAACCTGAATCTTTCTGATGGGCAGTAAGCTAGCTTACTCTTTACTTCAGAAAGAGACATCTTTCTGTAATGGAGAGTGACCAGGACTGACTGACTTCATTCTGGATGGAAACTGTCTCCATTTTCCAAAACTGTAAGCAAACCTGCCATTGCTTTGGAGAGAGATGCCCTCTGTTTTTAAAAGCTCTTCACTACACAGACATCCTAGCACAGGTCATCCAGAAGAAAGGGCAGTGAGTGTCTTTACTTGCATGAAATGCAGAAATGTCAGAGCCCCACCAGAATTGTTTCCCAAGTCTGCTCTGGACATCCTTTTATTTCTCATGAAACAATATGGTTTTTTCCACTTGCAATAGTCAACATTTTAGAAAAATGGTGATTTGTCTGTGTTTAACAGTCTGGGGAAAGGGTCCCTGGGTAACCAGCAGCAAAGAGATGCTCAGAGAATTTGACAATCTTGAAAAGTATGTAGTTGAACAAAAAAAGAATGCAGTTGAACAAAAATGTATGTAGTTGTGCAAAAAGCAGCTTATGATTTGAAACCTTTTATCATCCCTATGGTACTTTCTGAGTAGCTCCTAAGATACTGTAGGCATATCCTGAAGACAGTATCCTTGGTTAACATTTTCTTAACAATACAACCCTTGGATTTTAATCACCCAACTTCACACATGTGTAAACCTCTCTGTGCAACATTGTTCAGTAAGATTTTACACAAAAATATTTTTATATACATTCAAAATCTTGATATCAACCCTTAAAACATCAAGTGGACTAAGTCTCAAGTTGCATTTTAAATACAATTGGTAAAAAGATCAGAATTAAGTATTCCTTGAAAAGAACACTAAAGTTCAACAAAGAGAGCACAGATCACAGTTGTTGCTGGTGGTGCAAGAGAGGCATTATTGGGTCATGCACCTCATACCTTAAGAGAAAAAGCTTCTCCTGATTTACTTCACTCTGTGTGAAAGGCTCTAGGTCCATCCACATCACTTCAACGGACTCAATTTCTTTCCATTCTACGGTTAAGTAATATTCCATTTTATACATGTACCCCATCTTCTTTATCCATTTATCTCTCAGTGGACATCTAGACAGCTTCCTCCATTTGTAAAATAGATAGCTAGTGGGAAGCTACTGTATAGCACAGGGAGTTAATTTGGTGGTCAGTGATGACCCAGGCAGGTAGAATGGGGAGATAGGAGACTGAAGAGGGAGGATATATATGTATACCTCTGACTGATCCACTATGTTGTACTGCAGAAACGAACACAACATTGTAAAGCAATTATGTTCCATTAAAAAAAAAAATGTTTTAAACACACATTTATTGTGTGCCAATCAGGAAACTGAATTTTAAAGAATTTTCCATTTTAACAGGACAGTTTGCTACTTAAACAGCTGTATTAATATTCTTTAGAGAATTAGAGGGTTGGAATAGTTATCTAATGTCACTTTTTTAATCTAAAATAATGAGAGATAAGCTTGTAAGTAATCTTTTTACACTAAACTCAGATTTTCAGGGATATTTGTAGTTGGATTCAATTGAAAGAATTACCACTTTATTTCTTAATCATCCTCATCTGCTACCATCAGATTCTACTTAGGCAAGTATTGATTATTTTCTTGAGTTTGGGGAAAAGGGCAAAATCTGGAGATAAGTTGGGCTGTCAATAGAGGAAGTGATCTGTCCACTCTTCCCTGCTTCTCTCTCCAAATATCCTCCAAAATGTTTTCAATGTAATAAGGAAGAATGAATCTTACTTCAAATAATATCTGTTTCTTTTACTTTCAACTTTGCATTTTACTGATTTTGCTTTGAGCTAAGAATATTGCCTATAGCCTGAAATATACAGGATAACCCATCTAAAGAATCTAACTTCTATGTGCATGACACTTTCCTGTTCATACAGAGATAAAAACTTGCAGAACAGAGAATAATATTTGTCTTGTGGGGGGTTACAGGAACGCAATGACCTGACCTACATGGACAGCAGCAAGAACAAAGGATTCCCACACAAAGAAGCTTGCAACAGCCAATAATCCTCTCCCTCCCTTTGCCTTTAAGCATGTTTTGCTGAAATACTTGAGGGAGTTCAGGGTTTTGGGAATATGAGCCACCCATTCTCCTTTCATAGTCCCAAAATAAACTTTTCTCTGCTCCAGACTTCAATGTTTTGGTTTGTTTGACCTTCCTGTATGTCAGGCACACAAATCTATGCTCAGTAACACCAGGAGGGCTTATCTGCTGCATCCCTTCTGGGCTACTTCTTTGCTTCCTTTTTGCAACGTCTCCTGGAAGATCTTTTCTGTCTTCCACTGTTGCTCAGGTACATGGGAACTGGGCACCTGGAAACACTCAAAGAATGATAAAATTCCACTTTTGCCTGAAGGAAAGTGGGACTGACTGTGGGAAGGATTCATTATATTGGACAGTTCCAGCCTGTGCCAGGAAGGGCCTCTCCCCATTCTGGGAATCTCTCTGAACCTATATCACCTGTGTCCCTTCTCAGGTTCTGGTTTCATTCCGCTCAATTGTGAGGCTTTGATTTCACCTCTACTTTTTGCTCATGTTCTGTTGTAATAAATCCTCCTCATTTACTCTGGTAAAACCACTCAACCTGGATAGTGAATAGGGAAGTGGAAAAGGAGAGATTTCATTTCCTCCACCTCCTCCTACATACATATTTTATCATTTTAAAAACTGAGGCATTTCAGTGTGATTAATAATGATAAATAGTCACTTCAATTGTACCACAATTTATTAAACTTATCTGATTTGTTAAATGTCGATATTATTTTTAATTTTCAACTTAGGAAATATAGGAATAAAAGCTTTTAAATTAATAATTTAAAATGCTCAGGATTGCTTGCAATGGTGGTGCTGTTGTTTTCATTTTAATCTTTCTGTGAAAAGGCCAGCAGCAAGTAACTGGTTATGAATTCCCTACATTCCCAAAGTAGCCACTTGGTTTAATGACCCAGATTATGAACACCAAGTTGCCTAGTTCAAGTTCTAGGCAAAGTTTAGCATATCCTTAGGAAAGCAGCAAAACAGTAGTGTCCAGTCTACACCTGATTTAGAGAGAAAAAAATTTCAAAAGACTTAAAAAATGACAATATCACAAAATTTTCCAAGTGTCTTTCTAACCTTTTGTCCTTTCAATGTTCTTAGGAGAAGTAAGTATTTTATTTTATCCTCACCAAATGACTTACTCACTTTTTGAAAATATACAGCATCAGTAGATAAGCTTTGAAAAATAATGACATCTAAACTTTCAGTATCAGTTAAATTGATTACTTTCAAAGGGAGTCTGAGAAAAACCATGGCATACTTACATGATGATTTGCAGAACAAGAAACAAAAGGAGCATTCACAATGTAAGTTTACAAAGAGAACTGAAAATGTTCAACCAAAGTTGTGAGAAAAATGAGAAGCATGGTATTTTATGATATCAGATGTCAATAGCAAATAGACAGCAAGAACATATGGATCCCTGACTTGGTTTCTGCAGATTTGAGGTACTTCTCCCCACTCAACAAGCTGTATGCTTTGAGACTTTTGATGAAGGGAACATGGTAACTGTTGATAATTAAACAAAAAAGAAGGCTTATATCCATTTTTTATATTCTTTAATTCCAGTTGATTATGATGTTAAGTCTTACCTATTTCCATTGTCTCAATGTGTGCATTATGAAAATCCCTGGGAACTTGACCAATTTCATTATTCTCTTTCCCTTTTTCTCTAAGAGCTCCCAGATGTTCCACTAAGAAAACCCATGTCCTCCATCCTTGTGGGACACCTTCCCTAGATTTGTTGATAGTGATCATACCTGATAGTTTATAATTTATGTGATACTATCTTCAGATGACCATTATATCTACTACTGTGGACAGGAATCCCTTAGAAGAAATGAAGTAGCCATCATAGTCAACAAAAGAGTCCAAAATGCAGTACTTGGATGCAATCTCAAAAATGACAGAATGATCTCTGTTCATTTCCAAGGCAAACCATTCAATATCATGGTAATCCAAGCCTATGCCCCAACTAGTAACGCTGAAGAAGCCCAAGTTGAACAGTTCTATGAAGACCTGCAAGACCTTTTAGAACTAACACCCAAAAAAGATGTTCTTTTCATTATAGGGGACTGGAATGCAAAAGTAGGAAGTCAAGAAACACCTGGAGTAACAGGCAAATTTGGCCTTGGAGTACAGAATGAAGCAGGACAAAGGCTAATAGAGTTTTGCCAAGAGAATGCACTGGTCATAGCAAACACCCACTTCCAACAACACAAGAGAAGACTCTACACATGGACATCACCAGATGGCCAACCAAAATCAGATTGATTATATTCTTTGCAGCCAAAGATGGAGAAGCTCTATACAGTCAGCAAAAAAAAGACTAGGAACTGACTGTGACTCAGATCATGAACTCCTTATTGCCAAATTCAGACTTAAATTGAAGAGAGTAGGGATAACCACTAGACCATTCAGTCATGACCTAAATCAAATCCCTTATGACTATACAGTGGAAGTGAGAGATAGATTTAAGGGACTAGATCTGATAGACAGAGAGCCTGAAGAACTATGGACAGAAGTTCATGACATTGTAAAGGAGACAGGGATCAAGACCATCCCCATGGAAAAGAAATGCAAAAAGGCAAAATGGTTGCCTGAGGAGGCATTACAAATAGCTGTGAAAAGAAGAGAAGCAAAAAGCAAAGGAGAAAAGGAAAGCTATTCCCATTTGAATGCAGAGTTCCAAAGAAGAGCCAGGAGAGAAAAGAAAGCCTTCCTCAGCAATCAGTGCAAAGAAATAGAGGAAAACAACAGAATGGGAAAGACTAGAGAGCTCTTCAAGAAAATTGGAGATGCCAAGGGAACATTTCATGCAAAGATGGGCTCAATAAAGGATAGAAATGGTAGGGACCTAACAGAAGCAGAAGATATTAAGAAGAGGTGACAAGAACACACAGAAGAACTGTACAAAGAAGGTCTTCATGACCCAGATAATCACGATGGTGTGATCACTCACCTAGAGCCAGACATCCTGGAAAGTGAAGTCAAGTGGGCCTTAGAAAGCATCACTATGAACAAAGCTAGTGGAGGTGATGGAATTCCAGTTGAGCTATTTCAAATCCTGAAATATGATGCTGTGAAAGTGCTGCACTCAATATGCCAACAAATTTGGAAAACTCAGTAGTGGCTACAGGACTGGAAAAAGTCCATTTTCATTCCAGTCCCAAAGAAAGGCAATCCCAAAGAATGCTCAAACTACTGCACAATTGCACTCATCTCACACTCTAGTAAAGTAATGCTCAAAATTCTCCAAGCCAGGCTTCAGCAATACGTGAACCAAGAACTTCCAGATGTTCAAGCTGGTTTTCAAAAAGGCAGAGGAACCAGAGATCAAATTGCCAATATCCACTGGATCATAGAAAAGCAAGAGAGTTCCAGAAAAACATCTATTTCTGCTTTATTGACTATGCCAAAGCCTTCGACTGTGTAGATCACAATAAACTGTGGAAAATTCTGAAGGAGATGGGAATACCAGACCACCTGACCTGCCTCTTGAGAAACCTGTATGCAGGTCAGGAAGCAACAGTGAGAACTGGACATGGAACAACAAACTGGTTCCAAATAGGAAAAGGAGTACATCAAGGCTGTATATTGTCACCCAGCTTATTTAACTTATATGCAGAGTACATCATGTGAAATGCTGGGCTGGAAGAAGCACAAGCTGGAATTAAGATTGCCAGGAGAAATAGCAATAAACTCAGATATGCAGATGACACCACCCTTCTGGCAGAAGGTGAAGAGGAACTAAAAAGCCTCTTGATGAAAGTGAAAGAGGAGAGTGGAAAAGTTGGCTTAAAGCTCAATATTCAGGAAACTAAGATCATGGCATCTGGTCCCATCACTTCATGGCAAATAGATGGGGAAACAGTGTAAGCAGTGTCACACTTTATTTTTGGGGGGCTCCAAAATCACTGCAGATGGTGATTGCAGCCATGAAATTAAAAGACGCTTACTCCTTGGAAGGAAAGTTATGACCAACCTAGATAGCATATTAAAAAGCAGAGACATTACTTTGCCAACAAAGGTCCGTCTGGTCAAGGCTATGGTTTTTCCAGTGGTCATGTATGGATGTGAGAGTTGGACTGTGAAGAAAGCCGAGCGCCAAAAAATTGATGCTTTTGAACTGTGGTATTGGAGAAGACTCTTGAGAGTCCCTTGGACTGCAAGGAGGTCCAGCCAGTCCATCCTGAAAGAGATCAGTCCTGGGTGTTCATTGGCAGGACTGATGCTGAAGCTGAAACTCCAATACTTTGGCCACCTCATGAGAAGAGTTGACTCATTGGAAAAGACCCTGATGCTGGGAGGGATTGGAGGCAGGAGGAGACGGGGACGACAGAGGATGAGATGGCTGGATGGCATCACCGACTCAATGGGCATGAGTTTGAGTAAACTCCGGGAGTTGGTGATGGACAGGGAGGCCTGGCGAGCTGCCATTCATGAGGTCGCAAAGAGTCAGACCTGACTGAGCGACTGAACTGAACTGATCTTCTTTGCTCTAATTTTGGCTCAAGGATGCACAAGTAATTCAAACTTAAAACAACCATCCATGACATTTTTCTGTCTAGCAATATGCTCAGATTTGTTTACAAAGACAGAAGGAAGTCAGGATTGTTCTTTTATCAGTTGAGGAAATAATATATTTATACTGATTTTGCTGAAGAATCAATCAGTATTCCCAGATGCTTCTGGCAACTCTCTTGAACTATTACAAAAATGAAGCCAGAAGAGGGATAAAAGATGCATATAAAAGAGAATGTAGACAGGAGAACCCCAGAGAAATGACACCTGAGCCCTGGTCAAACTAGCACAAAGCCTTCCTTACTGTTCAGTTCCATTTAGTTGGTGATATCATCTAACCATCTCATCCTCTGTCGTCCCCTTCTCCTCCTGCCCTCAATCTTTCCCACCATCAGGGTCTTTTCAAATGAGTCAGCTCTTCACATCAGGTGGCCAAAGTATTGGAGTTTCAGCTTCAACATCAGTCCTTCTAATGAACACCCAGGTCTGATCTCCTTTAGGATGGACTGGTTGGACCTTCTTGCAGTCAAGGGACTCTCAAGAGTCTTCTTACTGTTAAATATTTTCAATTACATGATTTCATAAATACCTTTACTTTTCTTGAACCAAATCATATTGGGATTTTTCTTTCTTTCAACTGAAAGTATCCTAACACAATGAGTTGTCCAATAGGAAGAATAGGATCTGGTCACCATAGCTGTGTTAGCTCACCTCCCATTGAAAATGGAACTCAACTAAAATAGAAACTGACACAAGCACAATCTCTGTAAACTTTTCAAACCCATGTTGTTACTTTAACCAGGGCAGAAAATCAAGACCTCTGGAATAGAACAATTCTAAATTCATCTAAACTGATGAAGTGTTTCCACCAGAAGCTCTAAAGGAGTATTTAGTCAAAGCAGTCTACCTTAGAAATAGGATATGAAATTTAACAAACAATTTTAAAAAGACGCTGACCATTCATTTCATCTCTTCATTTGGGAAGCAAAACTTATTTATATGACAACGCTGTAGTACTCTTGGTCCATACGGAAAATTTTATCAGTGGTCTTGAGAGGGTAACAGGCAGGAAGGTTGCTGCTGCTGCTAAGTCGCTTCAGTCGTGTCCGACTCTGTGCGACCCTTTAGATGGCAGCCCACCAGGCTCCCCCGTCCCTGAGATTCTTTCTCCAGGCAAGAACACCGGAGTGGGTTGCCACTTCCTTCTCCAGCGCATGAAAGTGAAAAGTGAAAGTGAAGTCGCTCAGTCGTCTCCAACTCTTAGCAACCTCATGGACTGCAGCCTCCCAGGCTCCTCCGTCCATGGGATTTTCCAAGCAAGAGTACTGGAGTGGGGTGCCATTGCTTTCTCCGGACAGGAAGGTTAGGGGCCCCCAAAGAGAGGAAATAAGCTGCAAGTGTCAGATGTTTTTTATCTCTCCCTTAAGGTGCAAGAGGAAACAAACTACAAATGTCATATTTATTTCCTTCTCTATACAAAATTAAAAGGTTTCTTTTAATGGCTGAGTAATATTCCATTGTGTACATGTACCATAGCTTCCTCATCCATTCGTCTGCTGATGGGCATCTAGGTTGCTTCCATGTCCTGGCTATTATAAACAGTGCTGCGATGAACATTGGGGTGCACGTGTCTCTTTCAGATCTAGTTTCCTTGGTGTGTATGCCCAGGAGTGGGATTGCTGTGTTGCCATGATGACACCTGGTTCCATGTAACTTAACTTTTCTCAAACCTTCAGCTAACCAATGTGTTTTTCTTATGGAAATGCTTTTCTTAAGCTATGTTAATGAACTATGTGTTTACCCTAGGCTCTGTCTTCCTTAAAGTCGTTTTGCCTAAGACTCAGAACCCATAATGGCTCAACAGAAAAGTATGTTTTACTCAGGAAAATGTTCTCTTAAGCTATGTTAATGAGACTATGTATTTGCTTGGAAATCTGCCTTTCTTCAAGATAACATGATTGAGTCAAACAATTGATCTGAGTCTTTCGTTTTATGGCCCGAGATGACTCACCTTGTGCCAATGTTATCTCAAAATGCATGTTGTGGGTCAGGGCTCTGGTGCCACTCTCTGAGTTTTGAGACATTTCTTTTCTCTAATTAGCAGCCTCAGCCTACTAATGGGTATATAACTTCTTGCTGAAAAATTATCAAGGGGGCACACTTTCTGCCCCCTTCTGATGTCTATGTCAGAAGTCTTCTCTATCTATTTTATATTTTAATAAAATTTTATTACACAAAAGCTCTGAGCAATCAAGCCTCATCACTGGCCCCAGATTGTTGACCTCTCCTCCAGAGGCCAAGAATCCCAACATCTTTCATGGCTCAGCAACAACGTTTCGGTCGCATATGAAAAATGTGTTTTCCCTAATTAGGGAATGGGCCCAAAATATTTTTTCCATGATAAAATCTTGTGATGAAGTTGGGGTGGTGATAAGGTGAAAGGCAGATTGGTGGTCTTGAAATATGCAGATAACATGAGACGTCTGGGTCTTGCCTTCAGATAGGTGATGGGAATTTCTCCAGAAAATTGTCACTTTTTTAATTCAAAATATGCAAAAGAAATCCTACCAGACAATAAGTTGACCCAAATCCTGTCCTAACTGTGTCAAAGTATTTCAAGGGCCAAGATGAAGGACCTTCTGGGATCAGTTTTCCCAAGGGCCATCTAGGAACAAGGTTATCTAGGAATGTGGTTAGATGGACTCATGTCATCTGACCATGGGAAGGGAAGAGTGAAATTTGAAAGGCAATAAAAAATTGTACAACAAATTGAAAGCTTACCTTTTGTCTGTCAAAACTAATAACAAAACAATTAGGTTTGCATTTTGAATGTTTTATCCATTTAATTTTTTAATTTGTTTATTTTATTTGCATTTTATGAATATTAATAAAATCTATTCATTATCCTTTATACTTATGGTTTAGAAAATAATGTTCTAAACATCATCTCCTAAACTGGTTGCCTCATAAAATCAGAGACTTGGCCTAGGAGAATGTGTAAGCAGTAGAGTGTGTGGGAGAGCAAAGTCTTTAAATGCCCACAATCCACATCCTACAGAAGCAGTGCTGACATACTCCAACCACAAAAACACTGAGAGGAATATATATATATATATATTCCTGAGTGAAACTGAGCAGAGATTGACCCCAGATTCTCTTCACTCAATCATTTCCTCTCCAGAGTTTATCTATGAGGATGAAGCAGAGAAGACAAGCAAAGGAAAACTAAAACTAATTTTTTTTATTATAGTATCATGAAAACTCAGATTATAAAGCATGCAAAAGAACCTGAAATGAGGCTGGGGAGGAGGGAAAGACAGAATGAGGTGGTCAGGGTGAGAGCGTAAGGAAAATATCCCCTTCCAGTTGGGTCTTCACACTTGGTTCCAAGTCCATGATGAGCTGCAACAAGACACAGGCTGCTGACTTCCCACTTGATCTAGCCCTTGAACTTGCAGATATAGGGTAAGTTCATATTACAGTTATAATCTTTCCATTTCAGATATCCTGCAGAGACAAAAGAGCTTGAGTCAATGGGGCTGGTGTAGCTTGAAGACCCAGTGGAGAGGAATCCCAGATTCTGGCCATTCACCAAGGTCCTACTCGAAGGGAAGAAGATAGAAAGAAAGGAGAGATGAGAGGGGATGGAAGCAGACAAACCAATACTGTACTTCATAGCAGAGGAGGATTCTCTGATGATCAAGCCCAGAAATGGGGGATCAAAGGAAAAGACTAAGTAGAAGTGACCTTCTCTGTTTCTTACCTGATGTTCTGGACAGGATCCCACAGTGATCAGGGCTTGAGACAGTGGCAGGATTTCTCTCCCAGGCAAAATAATTGAGCACATCAGTGCTACTCCATTCCCATCCGCCAGCATTGGGCTCAAAGCCCTATAGAGCAAAGGATGGAGTCAGGTGATGCAGAAAAACTTTTAGAATTCTCCTGGCCTGATGCCCTCTGCTGGAATGCCTGGTCCCCTCCACAGCATCATGGAATTTTCTCTGCTCTTCCAGATGATGCCCCACAGTTCTCCTCTAGGAAACTCGCCCTAACTCCTTGCTTCACTTGGCAAATTCCACAACCAATAATCACAAAGGCCAATAAAACACCTCAGAGTAATATGTCACTATCTGAACTACACTTGGGGATGTATTTGCAATTACCCTCTGAACCTCCAAGACAATGCTTGTTTTATAAAAAAGGAAAGTGAGAATGAAAGTCGCTCAGTCCTGTCCAACTCTTTGCTACCCCATGGACTACACAGTCCATGGAGTTCTCCAGGCCAGAATACTGGAGTGGGTATCCATTGCCTTCTTCAGGGGATCTTCCCATCCAAGAGATCAAATCCAGGTCTCCTGGCTTGCAGGCAGATTCTTTACCATCTGAGCCACCAGGGAAGCCCATTTAAAAAAAAAGAAAAATGCATCAATCCTAAATCTTGATTTAGGACTTGCTAAGCACAGAATATTCAGACTCAGGGAAGCGTAGAGAATTACAAATAATTACAAATTCATGCTTGTGTGAATTGTGTAAAGGCTTGATAAGAGGCAGAATAACTTTAGCAGGAGTCTAGGAACTGGCACAGAACTCAGCTCTTCAGCTGCCCTCAAGGCCCTCACTTTCCCCACTTATCTCCTGAGTTCCAGGGATCTCTTGGGTATTTGCTGGGCTGGCAAATGGGATGGGGCAGGGGGTGGGTGGGGGTGAAGCTGAGTGGCCATAGCATCTTTGGAAGTGACAAATTATAAAGGCAGTAAACGTACCTCTGTGGGGTCATGGAGCCCAATCCAGACATTTGATTGGGTTCTCAAGTTATTCCTAACCAAGGAGGCCAGGAAGGATGCCTCAGTCCCACTGAGCACAGATGCAAGGTGTCCTGAGTGTCTCCTCTGGCAGGCAATCTGTGTGGGGAACGAAGAGACACAGGAGGAGCTTAGACACCACTAGGGGAAGGGCAGGGCCAAGAAGGGATGTGTTTGCAAGCATGAACTTCTTATTCTCATCCTAAGGAAACTCTTGAGGATCCCCATACCCCACAACTCTGTCTCTGATTTGCTTCTCCTTATCTCTATTAACTGCAAACCCCGGAACTCACATTTGCATCCATCCAGCTTCTGGATACAGTATACAAGACATAGCAGGAGGACCCATAGGCTGTGGAACCTCTGGGACAGCTGATCCTTTCAGAGCGCAGTTCCATCTGGGAATCTACTCCTGAAGAAGAAGAAATAAAGGAGAGGGATGAGGTAAAATGGAAATAAGGGATTAAAGTATGGAGGCGACCTTGGAGAATATCTATGAGGCCAGTGCTTGGGGCAGTGACACCAAACTCCTAAGTGCCTCTCACCATTGCCAACACTCCAAGGATTTCTCTTTCTTAAATCATGAACTAGATGTACTAGTTAGGAGATGGTGTGTTTTCTTTTTATGTACCTGCTTACTTTTCCACCTCTGGACTGTTTGTTCCTACACTGGATCCTCATCATTCTTCTACTTATATCTCTGCTTTCCCTCCTTAATCAACTCACATAAATTAGACACTACTGAGAAAATGAAAATCATCTCATCCCACTGTTATTGAACCACTGGGGTGCCTCCTACCACTAGGTACCCTGAAGGAAGGAGTGATGACTCAGGAATCCAGGCAGTTACATTATGTGGGGATATCCCTTTACCAGGGGAGGCACAGGAGTTTTCCTCCTCTTCTTGGCCCTGAGCGGACATGGGGAACCCAGTGCTAGAGGCAGAGAAATCTCACCTTGGACCTGAGACAGGAACATCAGGCAGGAGAGCAGCATCCAGGAAAGTCTGGGGAGGCCCAGGGAAGGCAGCATTGTGTCTGTGAGGTTTGGAGGATGCTAGAGAACTAAAGGGAGGGTGGTCAGAGAGAGGGTGTGAGGGATCCCGTGTTGTACCTCTTGTCTTTTCCTTCATCTAGTCCCCTAGGAATAAATCCATCTTGGTAGCATCCCTCCTCTTCCACGGTGCTGGAAAGAATTAGAAAATCTACACATCCTAGTGCACCTGAGATCTCCCAAGTCTGGCTTCCCCTGGTCTCAGAGCTCCCTTGTTCTCTGAAGACAAGGGTCCTTGTGCACTTTCCCCCCATCACGGGTCTCACCTTGTCTCAGCTCCCACTTAACTGTCTTACAGGGGCCTGCACTGACTTCTCAGGGCAGAAAAGACTGGGCTTTTATAAGAGAATTTGAGGGAGGGGCACTGAAATGAATAACAGGAAAGAGGAGCCAGGACAGGGATTCAAGGACATTCCTGCCACAGGGAGGAGTCTCTTCCCAGAAAAGCCTTGGAGTTGCCACATATACTGCCTCTTCCTCATTATCATATTAGCACTTTTCCTGGAAGAGGTGAAGTTTGTTCTTCCCACTGACTTTTCCATGATTAGCCTCTGTGGCACAAAACAAGTTATTGTTTAAGGGGCACATCTACTGGAATAGTTCTTCTGGTTGATGTCTCAAGTGCTCACTCTTCTAGGCATACATGTGTACTTTTTCTAATTGTGTAGTGGAAATAAATAAATATTGGATATTAAGTGGAGATGTGTATGGGAACTATAAGTATCACAGATAAGTGAGGGCAAGAAGATCCTGAAAGTAATAGAACAGAAGTTCAGCATTGCCTCTTCTACATGGTAGTTCCTTTTAAAGAAACTTCAGAATCATCTCATAAGTCAATAGATGAGCCAAAATCTTAAGTGAAATGAGAGGTAGAAACTTGCCTTCCTGGTATTCTGAGATGGAATTCCCCAGTGGATAGTGACAATTTGATATAATAAGAGGCAATGAAGGAATTTCAAACCTAGGAGTTCTACAGTCACAGGCTGCAGAGCTAAAGGAATGAGAGAGGGTGGAGGAATGATCAGAGGAGGGTCTGGGTGAAATTATAGATCTGATCCCACACTGCGTATAAGTTAGATCTCTGCTCCATCAAGATGCTCAGTCTGCTGAGCTGCTGACAATTGCCTTCCAAGACTGTCACTGGGCTATTGATGAAAAGTCATTTCTATCACACTCTAGTCAGGTGGTCAGTGCTATATGAGAACACTAAGAAAACTTCATTAGTCAGGTTTATGCTTGAGCTGCCAGCTTTGGTAACTCTGAGACACATGACCTGAGATTGAGGTTCAGATTAGCCAATCTAGGGAAACATTATAGGAATTCTCTATAGGCCCTGACCCTCATGTGATCTTTATAGGTAGTTTGCACCAGTGGAGCTTTGCAAAGAGGTCAGTGCAATCAAGGGTGTAATTGATTCATGTCCTGAGACTCCAAAATTGAATAGGACCCACAAATAATCTAATAGGAAGGATAGGAGAGCCAAGGGATTCTTTTGTTAAATAAAAAAAGAAAGAAAGGGAATTACTTCACAAATATGTGCAAGAATGTATAAATACAAAGTCATAACTATCATGAGAGCTAGGGGAAATTAAAACTCAAATGATCAATTTATCATGGAAATGATGATTGCTAGGATTATTTGAAACACAATATTTCTACATTAAAATAATTATTTGAGGGAATTCCCTAGCAGTCCAGTGGTTGAGAGTCTACGCTCTCATTGCTGGGGGCCCAGGTTCAATCCCAAAAAGGGTAACTAAAATTCTACAAACTGTGTGGTGTGGCCCAAAAAAAGGATAATTTTTACCTGAGAAAAAGTAAATAGTAGTAATTACATATGGGAAATGGAATTCTGGGATTCTTGTGGGGAAAGATACCATTTTAGATTTAAGTAAAGACACCATTTAGATTAAAATACCCTAAAGCTATAGGGTCATTTATTCTAGTAAGTAAAATTTATTGTTGTCTTGATTAATAAAGCACACCATTTGAGAGTTAATTGTGAAATTGCCAACATACCCATGGGAGAGCCAGAAGACAAAAAGGAAGGTTTAGATGTCACAGGTAAAATCTTCCCTGTATTTAGCTGCCCTTGCTGCGATTTCATTACCAGAAAATCAGGAATGGAAGAAACCCTCTAGAATATGGATTTAGTGACTTAAAGAGAAGTAGTATTCCTTCAAGAAAACAGGGTCTATTTGACTATTTAGAGTGATCATTCTCAGCAGTGTCTTGACATGAATGCTGAAAGTCTTAAATATTTCTAGAAACCCATAACTTTTAGCTTCAAGGTAATTAAATTTATCAAGCAAATGGGATTTTAAGCACATCAGCATGTTGATGTGGGAAGCCTTGGGGTCTTTCCAGAGATTGTTCTGATTTTTCAATACACCTGTGTATCACTGTTATTATCCTTTGCTAGAGCTGTAATTCAGTAGTGGATATAAAGTGGAAAAGGAAATGAACATGAAATTGGTAAACCAGATTTTGATTTCTGCTATACGTCTTCTTAGCTATGTGTCTATGCTGCCCATCATTCTTTAAGAGAGACTGCCTCCCAATATCTGTTCCATCTCAGGAAGTTTTGTAAACAGCAGTTACTGAAACCACCTCCTCCCATCCAAGTTTTTCTCATTCCAGCTTTGTTAATATTTCATTCTTATTTTCCAGTATACCCAAAATCTTTGCTCTGAGCCACAACCTTGCACCCTCTTCCAGATTTAGTGTTTAGTGTGCTTTCCCAGTTGGCCTAAATAATTTATGAGGAAACTTAGCATTGTTCTGTGTCTAGTCTCTCAGTTGTGTTCAACTCTTTGCAATCCCATGGACTGTAGCCTGCCAGGCTCCTCTGGCCATGGGGCTTCTCAAGGCAAGAATACTGGAGTGGGTTGTCATGCCCTCCTCCAGGGGATCTTTCAAACCCAGGGATGGAACCCAGGTCTCCCACATTGCAGATGGATTCTTTACCATCTGAGCCACCAGGGAAGCCCAAGAATACTAGAGTGGGTAGCCTATCCTTTCTCCAGGGGATCTTCCTGACCCAGGAATTGAACCAGGGTCTCCTGCATGGCAGACATATTCTTTACCAGCTGAGCTACCAGTGAAGTCCACTCTTAGCACTAAATCTCTATAATGTATGACATAAATTGTTTGGGCCAAATTCTAAATATTAAGGTAATATTCAAGCCCAGGAGATTTTTAACTGTGTGATTTGCCTAGTCCCACCAGACTATACCACAAAAAGACTCTAAAGTTATTTCTTTTTTGACCAAAACAGATTTAAGACTCCACCAGAAGGTTATATACTAGATTCAAAGAAGCATGTCTTTGAAATGAGCAGAAACCCAATTGTGCCTTCAAGAACCACCAACCACACCCAGCATAATGTTGACCACAGAAATTCAAATGCCAGCATTTCCTAATCTTCTTGATTTGCTTGGCCAAGCCATTGTTGGCTCTGATCTTTTATTTCCTACTGAACTCAGTTTTATATTGTTGCTGTTGTTCAGTCACTAAGTAATTTCCAACTCTTTGTGACCCCATGGGCTGTAGCACACCAGGCTTCCCTGTCTTTCAGTATCTCTGCGTTTGCTCAAACTCATGTCCATTCAACCCCAGCATCTTCTATTTTGACTTAGCATATGATTTTGTTTTTGCTAGGACTTTCCTCCCCTCCAGTGGAAATGTCCTGGCTTCCTTCCACCTACTGTATGCATTATGATACTATAAACAGCTTAAATAATACAGAGATTATTGATTCATTAAAGTATTCTGGAGATAGACTGTTTCGAGTTTCACCTTCAGAGGCACACAGTTGTCAGGAATCTAGGTAGAGGTCTCCATGATGACCTTGGCCTTTCCCTCAAAATAACCACAGCAGTCTAGAGGTTGTCTGACAATTTCCAATGCAGTAAAGAAAGAGCAGGGGGAACAAAAAGTCTCCTTTCTTATACATTTTTTCTTACTGTGGAGGAACATTTTTCTCACAAGCCCTTAGTCAATACAATGTTGTATCTTACTGGCCAATGTTAGATTGCTGTTCTATACCATTTTAAAAAGTTATTAAAATTGCCTTAAATTACTTTGACCCTCATGATTCATCTCCTGGGACTGGGCATACCTTCTTCAAAGCCAAATTGGAATTTATAAGCAAAGTTTCAAAGGAATATCTGTTATCAATCAACATTTTCTACTGTACCTACAGCCATGCTTATCTTGAGATACTGATCACAGAGTCTATTTTGCTAAATCAATAGTCTTTATTACTGACAAGTTTGTGTCTTGATTCATGTATTAAGTTTTCTTCCCTTAGTAAACTGTCATGAAGCTTTTCATCTGGAAGTCTAGAACAGAGTTAGGGAAGCATCCATCTTTCCTTCCCCTATATCTATTCTGTCCCATTGAGCCCTCTAAAATGTGTGTCTTTCAGACTGCCCAGAACTTGACTTCTTCTGACACAGTTAATAAAAACAGCCCTTTCCCTTAATATTTGTAATCTCTTATTTTCTCTCTAGAAACTAGTCCCACTCAATTTAAGGGGAATATAAAATCCTCCTATTTCTTTCTGAGCCCCCAATGCACAAAATTTGTATCAGAAACTTTGTATGATATCTAATGCTTGAGTTCCCTGAAGTGTCTTCTTGTCCTTCCCCCTACTGGGCTGTTGAGAATTCAAAGGTGCCTTGACTGAGTCAGGACACAGACTTCTTTCATGCTGACTTAGTTTAAGTTATCTGCATATAAGGTACTGACATGTATTGCAATTCACTCAAACCAAAGGGAATATTTTAGGAAGGACAAAGATTTATCTTAGTACACCCAAGATTAGGACATATACCATCTCATGAAATACTAGGAATAGGAAGAACACATTCAGACTGTGAGGGTACACTTTTCTTCCTTTTCTCTTTATTTCACTGGATTTTATTCATATTTTTTCAGCCCATCAATTTCCTTGCCTTTGGGGTACAGGAAGAGTGATCCAACACCATTAACTAATTAGAGTTCTACTATACTTTTTACTTCATGGACCCAAAAGATTGAATATATTGTTAGTAAGCAAATTCATTTTCAGGAGAATATCTAATTAGTATTCTATTATGAGTCCAAGCTTGTTCTGCTTGCCACATAATAGGTCAATTAACCAAGAGACAAAGTGTTGAGCCCAGGAATACGACTCTATTTGGAAAGCTGGCTGACCAAGAAGGTGGCAGACTAATGTCTCAAAATAACAATCTTTTCTGTGTCTGAATGTTAGGTGCTTTTGTAGACTGGAGAAGGGCAAGAGTTGAAAAGGTAAAGAACATTATCTTGCAAATATCTCCTGGCATGGTCAACCCCAGAGAGAGAGTGTGTTAATCTCTTCAGGCAGAGGGACAGGGTTACCTGAGGCAGAACATTATGTATGATTATAATAGCAAAAGCAATGAAAAACAAAGGTTAAAGTCAAAGAAACAAATCCAACATGGAGTCAAAATTGGCTCTTTCCTGCAACACTCACATCCAATTTACTGGGGCAAAGAATTTAAGTCCTTTGGGATCATTGTAGGAGCTGCGTTCACCTCTTAATAGGAACTGTGGATAAGACCTAGTTCTTAGAGAAGGGGACCAAGAAGTCACCCCAAAAGAAGTTACTGCAGCAAATGGACTGTTTCAGCCTTTGGTTCTGATCTTGTCTTGTTTCCTGATCTAAATTCCCTTGGATATTTCCTCAGGTACCATATCTGCTTCTGAACTGGGACTATCCTATACTTATCCAGAAGTTATCCTGCTAGCTGTTGTGTTCACTGTTCTCATGGTATTTGTCTAATCCTCATCTGCTTCAAAAAATATGTATTTAACCTATTGTAATTTGAATTTCTGCCAGTCACTGAGAATGAATGAACTGGTCCAAATCTCGTCTCCAGTAGGATCAGCATATCCCAATAGGATCCTCAGCCTCTGTTTGTGCCTCTGTCCTTGACATTACATAGATTTCAGTAGATAATCTGAATGAATATGATAGCAATTTGTTGCTGTTTAGTAACTCAGTCATGTCCTACTCTGCAACCCCTTGAGCTGCAGTTCACCAGGCTACTACGTCCATGGGATTTCCATGGCAACAATCCTTTAGTACATTGTCATTTCCTTCTCCAGAGGGTCTTCCTGACCCAGAGATCAAACATACAACTCCAGCATTGGCAGGCAGATTGTTTAACGTTGAGTCACCAGGGAAACCCATGTTAGTAGTAGTAAACACAAATAGCAAATACAAATAGTAGTTGGAAAAAAATTAAGGGAACTGAGGGGCCCTATTTGTCAATATCACTGAATGTAACCTGTGTTTGAATTTTTATTTTTAACAGATTTTCTCTCTCTATTTTATTGTTGCATTGTTGTTATTCAGTTGCTAAGAGATGTCCAATTCTACATAACTCCATGGACTGCAACTTGCCAGACTTCCTTGTCCTTCACTATCTCCCAGAGTCTGCTCAAACTCATATCCATTGAGTCAGTGATGCTATCCAATCATCTTATCCTGTGTCACCCCCTTCCCCTCCTGCCCTCAATCTTACCCAGCCCCAGGGTCTTTTCCAATGGGTCAGCTCTTCGCATCAGGTGGCCAAAGTATTGGAGCTTCAACTTCAACATTAGTTCTTCCAATGGATATTCAAGGTTAATTCCCTTTGATTGACAGATATGATCTCCTTACAGTCCAAGGGACTCTCAAGAAGTGGATTTTTTTTTATATTTCTTTGCCTTTTCTATGATTCAGTGGATGTTGGCAATTTGATCTCTGGCTCCTCCGCCTACTCTAAACCCCGCTTGTACATCTGGAAGCTCTCAGTTTATGTACTATTGCAGCCCAGCCTAGCTTGAAGGATTTTGAGCATTACCTTACTAACATGCAAAATAAGAATAATTGTGGAGTAGTTTGAACATTCTTTGGCATTGTTCTTCTTTGAGATTGGAATGAAAACTGACCTTTCCCAGTTCTATGGCCACTGCTGAGTTTTCCAAATTTGCCAACGTATTGAAGGTGGCACTTTAACAGCATCACGTTTTAGTATTTTAAATAGCTCAGCTGGAATTCCATCACCTCCAATAGCTTTGTTTGTAGTAATGCTTCCTAAGGCCCACTTGACTTCATACTCCAGGATGTCTGGTTCTAGGTGAGTGACCACATCATCATGGTTACCTGGGTCATTAAGACCTTTTTTGTATAGTTCTGTGCATTCTTGCTATTTCTTCTTAATCTCTTTTGCTTCCATTAGGTCTTTACCATTTCTGTCCTTTATTGTACCCATCCTTGCATGAAATGTTGTTTTGATATCTCCAATTTTCTTGAAGAGGTCTCTAGTCTTCCCCCTTTCTATAGTTTTCCTTTATTTCTTTGCATTGTTCACTCACAAAGGCTTTCTTATCTTTCCTTGCTATTCTCTACTTCATAATTTCTACTTTATATTGTCTTTATTAACTAATTGAGTAATTTGTTCAATTACTATATTTACACATCTATATTTTAATCATTTACAATTTAATTCCTAATAGTAAGAGAGGAATTCTTCCTTAGAGTAGCCAAGGCTCAGTCTTAAGTTTTATTTACCAAAAGATAAAGTATCTAACTTGTACTTTTTATTCTTATTACCTTCCAAGTCCAATAATAGTAATATTTGCAACTCGGCCTTAGTCAGCACTGCCAGAGTAATATAAGAAGTAAATGATCCCTTTGCAGGAATTCAGTATCTTTCTTCCAAGAATGTCAAAATGTGAAAAGTTCCAGGAAGATGACTTAAAAGAGCCCAGGTCAAAACTATCCTTGAAGCATATGGAAGTTTTAAAACTAAAGGACATGCTTTAGGATATATTAGTCAAATATTAGGATGCTAGCTTGGTTCTTTCATCTTATCCTAATCCTGTCAGTATAAAATATACAGATAACATGTACTTTGTGAAACAAGGCAAATGGAGCAAAACCTCAAAGCCCCTGAGGCAATGAAGAAAGTTATTAGTGTATTGGGAAGCTGATACTATAGCTGTTTAAATTTTATTAGTCATAGTCTCATAATGAACAGTAACTCTTAATGGTATCTACCTTATGGCCTATGCAGTTATTGGGGGCAATAAAGTTTTTATCAGGAAACTGCATCAACTTTATTTGGTTTCAGAGTCTCACATTTGAAACAGTTCCCTCTTACATATCGTGTTTGTTCTTGTAATATATCCATTGAGTAGTTTATAAAAGTTATCAGCTGTTATTTATTTTTCTTTTAGGATTAACTGGTCATAATACAAGTATAATTCTTCATTTGAGAAATAATTAAGATTATGTTTCCAACAGATTACTATCAATTATATTTAATTTGTTGGTGGTAATTCTGCAGCTATGAACCGCATTTCCAGTGGTAATATTTCCTTTGGTGAAAAAAAATAAAAAGAAATATATCCTTAATCATATTGCATTTGTTCCTTTTTATTGAAGTATATTTGATTTAAAACATTAGTTTCAGTTGTGTATTATGATTCAACATGTTATACATTATACTCCATCTAAATTTATTATAAAATATTGATTATTTTCACTGTGCTATACAATACATTCTTGAATCTTATTTATTTTATGAATGCTAGGTTTCTACCTCTTAATCTCATACCTCTATCTTGCCCCTCCCCTCTTCCCTCTGCTTATAGAAAACCACTAGATTTTCTTTAAATCTGTAAATCTATTTCTGCTTTGTTATATTCATTAATGTTTCATTTTTTAGAGTCAAAATGTAAGTGACAACATAAAGCATCTTTCTTTCTCTGTCTGATGTATTTCACTCTGTATAGCACATAATACTCTCCAAGTCTATCCAAGCTGCTGCAAATAACAAAATTTCTTTGCTATTTTATGACTAATTTTCTATTAAATGCATATGCATGATATATATATATATATAAAGAACATATATAGATAGAAGAGCATTGACATATATATGTCAATATATATATTGACATATATGTGTATATATATGTATAAATATGTGTGTGTATATGATATATATATATATATATATATATATATATATGAATGCTTAGGTTACATATATATCTTGGCTATTGTAAATAATGTTGCATTGAGTGTTATGATACATGTATCTTTTTGAATTTATGACTTTTAATTTCTATGAATATATAACCAGGAGTGCAATTGTTAGATCACATAGCACTTATATTTTTAGTGTTTTGAGAAAAATCCATACTGTTTTCCATAGTGGCTAGACCAGTTTACATTGGTACTCACAGTTTACTAAGGTTCCCTTTTCTCTATGGTCTTGCCAACATTAAATATTCATGAATTTTTGATAGTATACATTCTGACAGATTGATACCTCATTGTTCTCATCATAGCTTTTTTTTAATTGCTTTAAATGTATTGGTTTCTGTCTTACAACAACGTGAATTAGTCATCATTATATAGATATATATCCCCTCCTACAGAGTTTCCCTCCACCCTCCTATGCAACTGCTTTAGGTCATCACAGAGTGATAGGCAGGGCTCCCTATGTTATGTAGCAGCTTCCCACTAGTTATTTATTTTACACATTATAGTATATATATGTCAGTGCTATTTTCTCAGTTCATCCCACCATCTCTTTTTCCCACTGTGTCCACAAGTCCATCTTTATATCTGCATCTCCATTTCTTCCCTATAAATAAGTTCATCAGTACTATTTTTTTCTAAATGACACCTATATGCATTAATATATGACATTTGTTTTTCCCTGACTTACTTACCTCTGTATAAGAGTCTCTAGGTTCATTCACCTCACTACAACTGACTCAAAATTGTTTCTTTTTATGGATGAGTAATATTCATTGTATATGTGTACTATAACTTCTTTATCTATTCATCTGTAAATGAATATCTAGGTTGCTTCATGTTCTGGCTATTGTAAATAGTGCTCCAATGAACACTTCTTTAATAATGAGTGATATTGAGCATCTTTTCATGTGTTTATTAGCCACTTGTAGATATTCTTTGGAGAAATGCCTGTTCAACACAGTTTTGGAAGTTCTAGCCACAGCAATCAGAGGAGGAGAAAAAGAAATAAAAAAGGAATGCACAATGGAAAAGAAGTAAACTCTCACTGTGTGTAGATGACATGATCCTCTACACAGAAAACACTAAAGAAACAACCAGAAAATTACTAGAGCTAATCAATGAATATAGTGAAGTTGCAGGATGCAAAATTAGTACACAGAAATCTCTTGCATTCCTATACACTAACAATAAAAAATCAGAAAGAGAAATTAAGGAAACAATTACATTTACCATTGCAGCAAAAAGAATAAAATACTTAAGAATAAATTTACCTAAAGAAACAAAAGACTTCTATATACAAAACTATAAAAAATTGATGAAAGAAATAAAAAATGACACAAATAGTTAGAGAAATATACCATATTCTTGGATTGGAAGAATCAATGTAGTGAAAATGAGTATACTATCCAAAGCAATCTAAAATTCAACCCAATTCCTGTCAAACTACCAATGATATTTTTCACAGAACTAGAACTAGAAATAAATTCACAGTCTGTGTGGAAACACAAAAGACCTCAAATAGCCAAAGCAATCTTGAGAAAGAAAAATGGAACTGCAGGAATCAACCTTCCTGACTTCAGACTATACTACACAGTTATGGTCATCAAGACAGTATGGTTCTGGTACAAAGACAGAAGTATAGATCAATGGAACAAAATAGAAAGCCCAGAGATAAATCCAAGCACCAATGGACATCTTATCTTTGACAAAGGAAGCAAAAATATACAATGGAGAAAAGACAGTCTCTTCAAAAAGTGATGCTGGAAAAACTGGTCAAATATGTGTAAAAGAATGAAACTAGAATATTCTCTAACACCATACAAAACAATGAACTTAAAATGAATTAAAGACCTAAATGTAAGATCAGAAGCTATACAGCATAAGCAGAACACTCTCCAACATAAATCACAGCAAGATCCTCTATGACCCACTTCCCAGAGTAATGGAACTAAAAACAAAAATAAACAAATGGGACTTAGCTAAACTTAAAAGCTTTTACACAACAAATGAAACTATAAGCAACTTGAAAAGACAGCCCTCAGAACAGGAAAAAATAATAACAAATTAAACAGCTGACAAAGACTAAATCTAAATATACAACCAACACATGCAGCTCAATACCAGGAAGATGAACAACCCAATCAAAAAGTGGGCAAGAGACCTAAACAGACATTTCTCCAAAGAAAACATACAGATGCCATGTGTCTTTTTGAATTGTGGTGTTGTCAGGGTATATGCCTAATAGTGGGATTGCTGGGTCCTGCAGTAATTTTATTCCTACTTTGTTAAGGAATCTCCATACTATTCTTCATAGGGGCTATATCAATTTACATTCCCTTCCAGTGCAGGAGAGTTCTGTTTTTTCCACATCCACTCCAGCACTTATTGTTTATAGTTTTTTCATGATGTCCTTTCAGATTGGTGTGTGGTTTTGATTGCATTACTCTAATAGTAAGTGATACTGAGCATCTTTTCATGTGTTTATTTGTCTTCTGCATGTCTTATTTGGAGAAATTATTGCTTAGGTCTTCTGCTCATTTTTAATTGGACTGTTTGTTTTTCTGATACTGAGCTATATGAGCTGCTTATATAGTTTCAAGATTAATCCTTTGTCAGTTTCTTAGTTTGCAACTATTTTCTCCCATTCAGAATGTTGTCTTTTCATCTTGTTTATTGTTTGCTTTGCTGTGCAAAGGAGTTTAAATTTAATTAGGTCCCAGTTATTTATTTTTGGTTTCATTTCCATTACTCTAGGAAGTGGGGCAGAGAGGATCTTACTGTGATTTTTGTCAGAGTATACTTGATATGTTTTCCTTTAAGAATTTTATAGTGTTTGGCTTAATTTATTTTGAATTCATTTTTGTGTTCAGTGTTAGGAAGTGTTCTAATTTTGTTCTTTCACATATCAGTTCAGTTCAGTCGCTCAGTCATGTCTGACTCTTTGCGACCCCATGAATGGCAGCATGCCAGGCCTCCCTGTCCATCACCAACTCCAGGAGTTTACTCAAACTCATGCCCATCGAGTCGGTGATGCCATCCAGCCATCTCATCCTCTGTCGTCCCCTTCTCCTCCTGTCCCCAATCCCTCCCAGCATCAGGGTCTTTTCCAATGAGTCAACTCTTTGCATCAGGTGGCCAAAGTACTGGAGTTTCAGCTTCAGCATCAGTCCTTCCAATGAATACCCAGGACTGATCTCCTTTAGAATGGACTGGTTGGATCTTCTTGCAATCCAAGGGACTCTCAAGAGTCTTCTCCAACACCACAGTTCAAAAGCATCAATTTTTCGGCGCTCAGCTGGCCAGTTTTCCCAGAATCACTTATTGAAGAGATTATCTTCTCTCCATTGTATAGTCTTGCCTTTGTTGTCAAAGATAAGGTGCCCATAGGTGTATAGATTTCTCTCTGAGATTTCTATCTTGTTCCATTGGTCCATATTTGGTTTTTTGTGCCAACTTCATACTGTCTTGATGGCTGTAGCTCCATGTGTATATATAGCATTCAGCAATGCTGTCCCTCTTCTGAGGCAATTGCTAACTTCCCTGAGGAGTGTTCCAGTCCTTTCTCCATGATTAAGGTGACTAGAGGCATTGCCCTGTTTCATAATAAACACAAACCAGAGAAACAAAGCAGTTTTTGAAACCATAATTATATTTAAAACTAAAATGCTCTAACCTTTTTTAATTCTCTAAAGGGGAAAATCCTGCATCCAGTTTCCCCTATTTTAAAACCATGTTGCATGTTTCCAAGGTAAAATTTTATCAGAGAAGCTAGCATGCATTCCTTCCATCCTAAAGAAGTCCTGTGTTGTACTATCCAAATAGGAAGCAATATAAATCTGAGAAATCAAGAAGTGTTCTTTACAGTGGCCAAAAAATGGCCATCTCTGTTTCTTCCATTTACAATATATATTCCCATGGAAGTCTAGTGTTCTAAAAGTAGCAGCCTCATGGTCAGGCTTGGCTGCATGGACTTTCCAGGTCTCGATACCTTTTCGCCTCCTTTGGCCTGTCCAGCAGGAAGGCACAGGGAGGCACAGAACCACTTACTCTGTCCAAACAGAAAGCCAAAATACGTTATGAGTGTGAAAGTAACTCACCGATTTCTGACCCAAAGCCAATGCTCAATAAAGGCTTATACAACTCCTCCAATCACAGTCATAAATCTGACTTTTTTTGCCTAGAAAATCATCTTAATTGATGAAATGGCAACATTTCAAAGACAGAATAGTCAATATGCTGGGCAAAACTCCCCATCCATTTCTCGTAAGCCATATCCACCATTTATGACCCTTCTAACTGAATATCACTCTAGGAATATATTGATTTTTTAAATACATAGTTGACATCTGTGATTGGTGGCTTCAAAGGAAACTGATATTTAAACAGCAAGATCACTTCAGCCTTTGTGTTTGTAAATGATCAGCAATTCCCATCATTTTACCCCACTTTCTACAAGCTTCTAGCTCTGAGAGAATCTGTGATGTATGGCCTTCACTTGAAGAAACAAATCAGCATTTCTTCATTCAGGAGCTCTGTTGAACATTGAGGTTGGCAAACTCTAAAGATATTGCCCCAAGATTTTTGCTCCCTGGTTATGCAATCAGACACTAATCTAGGTACTGCTGCTAAGGTATTTGTGATTAAGGCTGCAATGTTTCTGCTCTTCAATAAGGAAGTGTACTTGGATTATCCAAGTGAACACATCAGAGGAGCCCTTCAGAGAAGAAGAGGAAGATAGAAAAGTCATTCAGAGGGATGTGGTAGAGGAAGGCAGGAGAGATTAGACAACAGGGAAAGACGGAGATACCTTAGTGTGAAACGGACTTGACCCATCATTATTTGCTTTAAAAATGGAGGAAGGGAAGCATGAGCTAAGGAATATAGTTATCCTCTAGAAACTGAGAACAGACCCCAGCTGACAGTCAGAAAGTCGACAGAGATTCCAGTCTTATAAAGCACAAGGAACTTAATAATACCAACAATCTGAATCAGCTGGGAAGCAGGTTCATTGCCAGAGACTCTAGAAAGGAATGCAGTCTTATTGTTACATTGGTTCATTGAGTCCAGGCCTTGTGAAGCATGGAGCTCAGAAATAGTTGAGGCATGCCATGTCCAGATTTATCAACTACAGAACTGTGAGATAACAAAAATGTATTATTTTTAGTTGCTAAATTTGTGGAGATTTCCTATGGAAGTTATAGAAAATGAATGCAAATATTTATTAATTTTTATGTAACAAGTAAATTTTTCCTATAAAATTTAACATGGTGTCAGCTTCACACAAACCTTAGTTTCTACCCCAGTAGCATAGTCATTAACATCCTTCCTTTCATCAGCCTCATTCTATTATCCTTACTACCATGTTCTTCTCAAGACAAACTATTGTGACTCTATCGTTCATGAATAAATGTGCTTCAGACTTTTTTTAAAAATGTTATTCCCCTTTTACATTTTTATAGCACCTAGCACAGAGATTTTCACACTGAAATTCTTCATAACCACTTGTTGGAGTAGGTGATTTATTTTTTCCCATGAATGTCATCTAAATACTTTTATATTCTGAGCTGTTCTCTCCAAACTTCAAACCAATTAATGAAAAAAAAAAATGTAACAAGTAATCATTGAGTTTTAGCTCCCCTGACATGGGACTCAATAACACTAATGCAAACAAATCCTTACTGGACCTCCTATTTCCACTGGTATATATTTAGGAAACAGGTTATTGTGGCAAGTTGCAGTCTGTAACTGTGGATAGAGGTAAGGAGGAACACAAAGTTAGGGATCAATCTCTCATTATATATAGGAGTCAGTCTGAAAAGAGGGATCAAGTATTGGTCTATTGATGTAGAAACATTCTTGAGGATTAACTTGTGGTTAGCACTGATATCATTCTCTGCTTTTGGCTTAGGCAGAGTTGTAATCCAACTTTGGAAATTCACCAAAGTCTTCAGATTAATTCTGAGCCTTCTCCAGCATTTATGCTATGTAAAAACTGACAAAATCCCCTTAATTAATGAGCCATGCAACTCCAGGAAAACTGTTTACATGTCCTTAACCTTGAGAATAGGGAAGAAGACTTTGTGAGACATAAAGCAGCCATCATTGATAGCAAGGTGTGAAAAATTAACAAACAGAAACTTCAATTAAATAGAGTTGGAAGATCAGGAGGGAAAGTGTTATAACAATAGCAGAGCCCAACAAGAAGAAGAAAGTTTCTGTCCTAGCAAAGACTCAGCCAGTGAAAAGTAATGGACTCTCTGCTTACTAAAACCCTCTCAGCTTCCTTTTCCCCTCGATAAAAGTGGTCTCCTTCCTTAACCATTAGGACGAACTTGCACATGGCTCACCACAGTTGCAGAATCCAGAATTGCAATCTTCTGCTAATCCCAAATAAATCCACCTTTGTTGAAGAAAGACCTAGCACTCAATTTGTTTTAGGTTGATATTTAGGTGGCCCATACAGGGCCGGATAAGACACCCAAAGACTCCAGGGCTGGTGAGCAAACAGGTGCAGAATCCACATTTGAGTCACTTTTTGCTCACAGTTTTTTTGTCATTGACTCTGATATTTAAAGTTATGCCTTTTTCCTGGATTTGAGCTCATGCCTTTTTTGCATTTGAAGTTCTCCAGGTTTTATTCAGCATCTATTTTAAGATTTCATTTGTTCCATTTGAAATTGCTAATTTGTACTTCAGTCTGATTTTGAGATCAGATTGCTTCAATACAACCTGGCTGAAAAAGCCTTCAGCCCATTCCTTCAGAAACAAGGGCTGCTTCACTGAAATTATGCTGGCTTTTCAGCCTTCAGTCTGTTCCTTTGGAAGAAGCTATTCTCTGGAAACTGGATTAAAAAGTCTTTGGCCTGGCACTCTGGATCAAGGTGTTCCCTTAAACAGTCTGGTATTAGATTTAATACCAGCAAGCTGAATTGAGCTGTTTGAGAATTGTTCTTTAACTCAGAGTAAAAGGAATTCTGAGAAATGGGATCTCATTATTTAAGTATTTTGATGGTGCTCTACTAACAGAGGATCTGGCTGATTTTATTTCTAAAAATCACAGTCCTTGCTCATTTATTTTGAAAGCAAACTAAATGAATCAATCTGATCAAAGGAAATTAAGACTATCAATGGCCATTATGGAATTTTTTAAATCCCCAAACTTAAAATGAATTGGATTATAATAGTTCAAAAATTTCCAGAAATTTTCTATTTCAATTGATATTTTAAAGCTTCCAAATGCTATCAAGATTCTAAAATTACTTCTCTTAGTTATAAGATTTTAAGATTAACTGAGGCAAAATAAAAAAATTAAAGAAAGATAAAAATAACCATTGGGATCTACTTTCATGGATTCTTATCTCAAGCTCTGCCTCCTGTGCCATCTTACTTCTCTCCCTTGGTGCCTCGTTGCCACATACCAAATCCAGCACCCTTTTCCTCCTTTCTAGCATACTGTCTACACCTGCTCTATACCCTCAATTTCTTCATATTAACTCTCTAGCCAAATTGTCCCTTTTCTCTGAAATTCTCTCCACACAATTCTGAACTTGCTGCAACATGTTCCTTTAAAATCAAGCCTTCTGAAGATTTGGAGGCTAAATCCCTTAGTTCTTATATTCTGTGAACAAAGGTAAACTGTAAGCCATACTCAAATATTTCCCCAAAAAGTAACAGAAGATTTTCACATATTTACTGAGGGATTTAATATAGTCATTCAAACTTATCAACCTGGTTTCTCTGACTTAACAACAGCTAGTCTGCATGCTTCCTAGGGAAGGCCAAACCTAACAATTCAATGAAAATTGCTGATTGAGAAAATCCTGAGAGGTCTCTAGAATTACAACCAGGAGACAAGTCCACTACCTTATTAAAAGTTCAGACTCAGACAATTGCTAGAGGGCTTCATGTGCTGTCCTTTTGGATTTTCCTAAAAGTCTGTTGATTGGAATAAAATTCAGACATGCACACAAAAATTTGATGAGTCTGTTCATGATCTCAGGTACTACAATTGACTGATTAAAGTTGTTTTTAAAGAAAATTTGAGTCTTTCTTTAGATTTTGGTTCCACCCAAGTAGTTTTTAACTCTATGTTTATTAATGAGCTGAACCAGGATTTTTCCCCTTCTAGGCAAAAAAGACCAACATGGAATGGGAAAAATGTCTACTCCAGATATAGTTAATCTAGCAAATCAATTCTCTCAAACTCTAGATGGGTTCACTTAAAAGGAAGACCATCAAAATCTTAATCTTCAACTTCAGTAAATAAAGCCTCCTAAAGGAAATCAAAACCCATGTAGCTTCCTATT
Organism: Odocoileus virginianus; assembly: GCF_023699985.2. Taxonomy (NCBI): domain Eukaryota; kingdom Metazoa; phylum Chordata; class Mammalia; order Artiodactyla; family Cervidae; genus Odocoileus; species Odocoileus virginianus. The sequence goes on along the minus strand of NC_069675.1, from coordinate 53,794,943 downwards.
ATTGCAAAGAGCTAAGATATAAGAAAAAAAGATTATTAAAATTTAAGCACTTTAAAATGAAGCACAAGCTGGAGTCAAGATTGCCAGGAGAAATATCAATAACCTCAGATATGCAGATAACACCACCCTTATGGCAGAAAGTGAAGAAGAACTAAAGAGCCTCTTGATGAAAGTGAAAGAGAAGAGTGAAAAAGTTGGCTTAAAGCTCAACATACAGAAAGCTAAGATCATGGCATCTGATCCCATCACTTCATGGCAAATAGATGAGGAAAGAGTGGAAACAGTGGCTGACCTTATTTGGGGTGGGGGGGGTGCTCCAAAATCACTGCAGATGGTGACTGCAGCCATGAAATTACAAGATGCTTACTCCTTGGAAGGAAAGTTATGACCAACCTAGGTGGCATATTAAAAAGCAGAGACATTACTTTGTCAACAAAGATCTGTCTAGTCAAGGCTATGGTTTTTCCAGTAGTCAGGTATGGCTGTGAGAGTTGGACTATAAAGAAAGCTGAGCACTGAAGAATTGATGCTTTTGAACTGTGGTGTTGGAGAAGACTCTTGAGAGTCCCTTGGACTGCAAGGAGATCCAACCAGTCCATCCTAAAGGAGATCAGTACTGAGTGTTCATTGGAAGGACTGATGCTGAAGCTGAAACTCCAATAATTTGGCCACCTGATGCGAAGAGCTGACTCCTTTGAAAAGACCCTGATGCTGGGAAACCTTGAGGGCAGGAGGAGAAGGGGACAACAGAGGATGAGATGGTTGGGTGTCATCACCAGCTCAATGGATGAGTTTAGGTCAACTCCAGGAGTTGGTGATGGACAGGATGCCTGGCGTGCTGCAGTCCATGGGGTCACAAACAGTCAGACACAACTGAGCAACTGAACTAAACTGAACTGAACTGGACCACCCTTATGGCAGAAAATGAAGAGGAACTAAAGAACCTCTTAATAAAAGTGAAAGAGGAGAGTGCAAATGCTGGCTTAAAACTCAACATTCAAAAAACTAAGATCATAGCATTAGTCTCATCACTTCATGGAAAATAAATAGGGAAACAATGGAAATAGTGAGAGACTTTCTTTTCTTGGACTTCAAAATCACTGCTGATGGTGACTGCAGCCATGAAATTAATAGATGCTTGCCCATTGGAAGAAAATCTGTGGCAAACCTTGACAGTGTATTAAAAAGCAGAGACATTAATTTGCCAAAAATGTTTGCTATAGTCAAAGCTATGGTTTTGTTTTTCCAGCAGTCATGTATGGATATGAGAGTTGGACCATAAAGACAGCTGAGTGCCAAAGAACTGATGTTTTTAAACTGTGGGATTGGAGAAGACTCTTGTTAGTCCCTTGGACTGCAAGATCAAACCAGTCAATCCTTAAGGAAATCAACCCTGAATATTCATTGGAAGGACTGATGCTGAAACTGAAACTCCAATCCTTTGGCCACCTGATGTGAAAAGCTGACTCATTAGAAAAAAAAAAAAAAAAAAGCCCTGATTGTGGGAAAGATTGAAGGCAGGAAGAGAAGGGCACAACAGAGGATGAGATGGTTGGATTGCATCACCAATTCAATTGACATGAGTTTGAGCAAGGTCCGGGAGATGGTGAAGGACAGGGAAGTCTGGCATGTTGCAATCCATGGGTTCACAAAGAGTCAGACGCAACTGAGCAACTGAACAACAACAACAAAGTTCAGATCTCTACGTGGCCTTTGGTCTTTCAAATACTATCTTCTCAATTCTCAGTGATAGGGATCCAAAACACTAGAGATCTTCCCAATTCCCTTCTAATTGGTTTGGAGAAATTTTCTTTAGATTGGAGTTGGATTTCTTCCAATTATAACTAATACAGGATCTACATCCTTGATTCTCAAGCCCCTACTATAAAGCAGGCCCAGACTGCCAGTACCCAGACTCAGGGTACTAAAACATTCAGTTAATGGAGATAAATATTGACCCTCAAAAGATTTTTGTCTCTCAAGTGTTCTGGGCTGGTACACTGGGATGACCCAGAGGGATGGGATGGGGAGAGAGGTGGGAGGGGGGATCGGGATGGGGAACACATGTAAATCCATGGCTGATTCATGTCAATTTATGGCAAAAATCACTACAGTATTGTAATTAGCTTCCAACTAATAAAAATAAATGAAAAAAAAAAAGATTTTTGTCTCTGAATCTATACCATCTTATTTTCTATCCTTTAAGATATACACATCTGCATCTCCTTAGTTTTCCTGCCAATACCCATTTATTATACCAAGTGTTCTTAGATAATTAAGATGCCAAATCCTTCCCAGAAAGTACAAATAATTCTAGAATTTGACAATAGTCATCAAAGTAACCAATAAATAAATAGACCCTTTGGCATCTCTTATTTGCTCTATTTCTGACAGTACTAGAGCTGATTCTGGAAAGACTGATTATCTGTCCCTATTGAATCAACTATCAGCCTTTGCTTTTGCCTTTCAGGTATGTAATTTTTTAGTTTTAATTGGAGAATGATTACTTTATACTGTTGTATTGTTGTTGTAGTGCTGTATTGCAGCACTGTGAATGAGCCATAAGTATACATTTGTTCCTTCCTTCTTGAATCTCCCTTTCACTCTCCATTCCATCCCATCCCTCTAGGTTGTCACAGAGTAACAGGTTGCACTTTCTATATTATACAGCAACTAAGCATTAGCTATCTACTTCACATATGGTAATGTATATGTTTCGGTGCTACTCTATCAATTTGTCCACCCTCTTCTTCGCCTGCTAGGTACAAAAGTCTGTACTGTATGTCTGCATCTATATTCCTGCCCTGAAAATACATTCAGCAGTAACATTTTTCCAGATTCCATGTATATGTGTTAATATACAACATTTGTTTCTTTCTTTCTGAGTTACTATACTCTATATAACAGGCTCTAGGTTCATCCACCTTATTAGAAATAACTCAAATGCATTGCTTTATATGGCTGAGTAATATTCCATTGTATATATGTACAACAACTTCTTTTCCATTCATCTGTTGTTAAACATTTAAGTTGTTTCACTGTCCTAGCTAATCTAAATAGTTCTGTAATGAACACTGGTGTACATGTGTCTTTTTCGATTGTGATTTTCTCTAGGTATATGCCCAGTACCACCACCACAGATTTTATGGGAAAAATCTCCAACTGATGTTGGCAAATTCAGAAGGCATCTCCAGTCAAAATTTACATAGGTGCCTCAAAACCTGTTTCCAAAATTAAACAATATCCTATAAGCAAAGGAGGCTTCCCAGGTGGCTCAGTGGTAAAGAATCTGCCTGCCAATGAAAGGAGACACAGGAAGTGGGAGTTGGATCCCTTGGTCAGGAAGACCTCTGGAGGAGGAAATGGCAACCCACTCCAGTATTCTTGCTAGGAAAATCTTATGGACAGAGAAGCCTAGCAGGCTACAGTCCACAGAGTCACAAAGAGTCAGACATGACTAAGTGACTGAAAACACACACACATACAAGTAAAGAAGCTCTGCAAGGCAAAAATCTCACACTAAAAAATTACAAAGCTCAAGATCTCAGTATCCGTTTTATTTGCCCTTATAGCACTCCCATTTACCAGTGAGAAAACTTAGTGTCTGAGGATAGGTGTTTGTCCAGAATCTGGAAACAATGAATAACATGGTTTTCCCTTGATAAACTATTGTTCCTAACCCTCATACTTTACCAACATCCATTCCCACCAGAAATACAATCTCAACTGCAGTGGTTTTACGAAGTAAAAGTTTTAATTATTTCTATTGATAAAGCTAGCCAATGCCTTTTTAAAACAATCTTATTCATTTATTTTCTTATTTTTGGCCATGTTGGGTCTTCACTGCTGCATGGGCTACTCTCTAGTTGTGGTGCACGGACTCAGCACTGTGCTGACTCTACAGTGCATGGGCTTCGGGAGTGGGTAGCACCCGGGTTCAGTAGTTTTGGCTCACAGGCTCCCGAGCACAGGTTCAACAGCTGAGGCTCATGGACTTAGTTGCTTTGCTGAATGTGGGATCTTCCCAGATCAGGGATTGAACTTGTGTCTCCTGTATTGGCAGGAAGGTTTTTACCACAGAACCTGCAGATAAGCCCTAGCCAACCAACTTTAACCTGTATTTGGGGGAAAAAAAAAATAATTCACCAGGACAGTAATGCCTTCGTTTAACTGAGTGCTTATTTCTACCCAATTCTAGAGGCTGATCTGGATGATAAAATGTTTCCTAGAGGATCTACTCTGTTGCAGTATGTGAATGATTTGCTTTTTAAATCTCCTTCCCCAGCCTCCTTACAAGAAGACAGAATTTATTTGTTAAAGATCTCAGCCTTAAAGGGGCTAGGGTAACCAAAGAAAATTTGCAGTTTGCCCAAACCCAAGTTTTTATTTAGGGCATCTGATATCAAACAAGGGTTATGCTTAGATCCAGATAGGAATTTATGGTGTTCTAATGCAGGAAGGACTGATGCTGAAGCTGAAACTCCAATACTTTGGCCACCTCATGTGAAGAGTTGACTCATTGGAAAAGACCCTGATGCCGGGAGGGATCGGGGGCAGGAGGAGAAGGGGATGACAGAGGATGAGATGGCTGGATGGCATCACCGACTTGATGGACATGAGTTTGAGTAAATTCCGGGAGTTGGTGATGGACAGGGAGGCCTGGAGTGCTACAATTCATGGGGTCGCAAAGAGTTGGACACGACTGAGCAACTGAACTGAACTGAATGCAAGAAGACATTTTAGGTTTTTGTCATACACTGACATGAATCAGCCATGGATATACATGTATTCCCCATCCCGATCCCCCCTCTCACCTCCCGCTCCACCCGATCCCTCTGGGTCTTCCCAGTGCACCAGGTCCAAGCACTTGTCTCATGCATCCAACCTGGGCTGGTGATCTGTTTCACCCTAGATAATATACATGTTTCGAAGCTGTTCTCTTGAAACATCCCACCCTCGCCTTCTCCCACAGAGTCCAAAAGTCTGTTCTATACATCTGTGTCTCTTTTTCTGTTTTGCATATCAAAAACCACTACAATATTGTAAAGTAATTAGCCTCCAACCAATAAAAAAATAAAAATAAAAAATAAATTCTAAAAAAAAAAAAGAAGAAGACATTTTAGGAATCAGTGAACCAAAATGGACTGGAATGGGTGAATTTAACTCAGATGACCATTGTATCTACTTCTGTGGGCAAGAATCCCTTAGAAGAAATGGAGTATCTGTCATAGTCAGCAAGAGTCCAAAATACAGTACTTGGATTCAATCTCAAAAACAACAGAATAATCTCTGTTCATTTCCAAGGTAAACCATTCAATATCACAGTAATCCAAGTCTATGCCCCAACCAGGAATACTGAAGAAGCTGAAGTTGAACTATTCTATGAAGACCTACAAAATCTTAGAGGACTAACACACAAAAAAGATGTACTTTCATTATAGGGAACTAGAATGCAAAAGTAGGAAGTCAAGAGACACCTAAAGTCAAGGCAAGTTTGGCCCTGGAGCACAGAATGAAGAAGGGCAAAGGTTAACAGAGTTTTGTCAAGAGAACACGCTGGTCATAGCAAACACCCTCTTCCACCAACACAAGAGACAACTCTACAGATGGATATCACCAGATGGTCAATACTGAAATTAGATTGATTATATTCTTTGCAGCAGAAGATGAAGAAACTCTACACAGTCAGTGAAAACAAGACTGGGAGCTGACAGTGGCTCAGATCATGAACTCCTTATTGCAAAATTAAGACTTAAATTGAAGAAAGTGAGGAAAACTACTAGACCATTTAGGTATGATCTAAATCAAACCCTTTATGATTATACAGTAGAAGTGACAAATAGATTCAAGGGATTAGACCTGAAAGACAGAGTACCTGAAGAATGAGGGCTGGAGGTTTGTGACATTGTACAGGAGGCAGTGATCAAGACCATCCCCAAGGGGAAAAAAAAATGGAAAAAGGCAAAATGGTTGTCTGAGAAGGCCTTACAAATAGCTGAGAAAAGAAGAGAAGCTAAAGGCAACGGAGAAAAGAAAAGATACACCCATCTGAGTGCAGAGCTCCAAAGAAAAGCAAGGAGAGATAAGAAAGCCTTCCTCAGTGATCAATGCAAAGAAATAGAGGAAAACGAGAGAATGGGAAAGACTAAAGATCTCTTCAAGAAAATTAGAGATGCTAAGGGAACATTTCATGCAAAGATGGGCACAATAAAGGACAGAAGTGGTATGGACCTAACAGAAGCAGAAGATATTAAGACAAGGTGGCAAGAATACACAGAAGAATGGTACAAAAAAGGTTTTCAAGACCCAGATAATCATGATGGTGTACCACTCACTTCAATCTGGACATCCTGGAATGTGAAGTCAAGTGGGCCTTAGGGAGCATCACTATGAACAAAGGTAGTGGAGGTGATATAATTCCAGTTGAGCTGTTTCAAATCCTAAAACATGATGCTGTGAAAGTGCTGCAATCAATATGCCAGCACAAATTTGGAAAACTCAGTAGTGGGCACAGGACTGGAAAAGGCCAGTTTGCATTCCAATCCCAAAGAAAGGCAATGCCAAAGGATGTTCAAACTATCACACATTTGCACTCATTTCACACGCTAGCAAAGTAAGGCTCAAAATTTTCCAAGCCAGGCTTAAACAGTACATGAACCATGAACTCCCAGATGTTCAAGCTGAATTTAGAAAAAACAGAGAAACCAGAGATCAAATTTCCAACATCTGTTGGATGATCAAAAAAGCAAGAGAGTTCCAGAAAATCATCTACTTCTGCTTTATTGACTATGCCAAAGCCTTTGACTATATGGATCACAACAATCTGTGGAAAATTCTTCAAGAGATGGGAATAGAAAACCACCTTACCTGTCTTCTGAGAAATCTGTATGCAGCTCAAAAAGCAACAGTTAGAACTGGACATGGAACAACAGACTGGTTCCAAATAGGAAAAGGAGTATGTCAAGGCTGTATATTGTCACCCTACTTATTTAACTTATATGCAGAGTACATTATGCAAAATGCCAGGCTGGATGAAGCACAAGCTGGACTCAAGATTGCCAGGAGAAATATCAATAACCTCAGATATGCAGATGACACCACGTTATGGCAGAAAATGAAGAACTAAAGAGTCTCGTGATGAAAGTGATAGAGGAGAGTTAAAAGTTGGCTTAAAACTCAACATTCAGAAAACTAAGATCAAGGCATCCGGTCCCATCACTTCATGGTAAAAAATGAGAGACTATTTTTCTTGGCTCCAAAATCACTGCAGATGGTGGCTGCAGCCATGAAATTAAAAGATCCTGGCTCCTTGGAAGAAAAGCTATGACCAACCTAGACAGCGTATTAAGAAGGAGAGACATTACTTTGCCAACAAACGTCCATCTAGTCAAGGCTATGGTTTTTCCGGTAGTCATGTATGCATGTGAGAGTTGGACTGTAAAGAAAGCTGAGCACTGAAGTATTGATACTTTTGAACTGTGGTGTTGGAGAAGACTCTTGAGAGTCCCTTGGACTGCAAAGAGATCAAACCAGGAAATCCTAAAGGAAATCAACCCTGAACGTTCATTGGAAGAACTAATGCTGAAGATGAAACTCCAATACTTTGGCCACCTGATGTGAAGTACAGACTCATTTGAAAAGACCCTGATTTTGGGTAAGATTGAAGGTGGGAGGAGAAGGGGATGACAGAGGATGAGATGGCTGGATGGCATCACAACTCGATGAATGTGAGTTCGAGTAACCTCCAGGAGTTGGTGATGGACAGGGAAGCCTGGGGTGCTGGAGTCTATGTGGTCACAAAGAGCTGGACACGACTGAGCGACTGACCTGACTGAATGCAAGAAGACAAAGTGGTTGACTGAGCTGTGTGCTGTGCTCAGGCGCTCAGGCGTGTCTGACGCTTTGGGACCCCATGGACTGCAGTCCACCAGGCTCCTCTGTCCATAGGCATTTTCCAGGCATGAATACTAGAGTAGGTTGCCATGCCCTCCCCCAGGTGATCTTCTCAACGTAGGCTTTGAACCCAGTTCTCCTGCATTGCAGGCAGATTCTTTACCATCTGAACCACCAGGGTTACTGAGGAGGTCTTTGCAAATAGCTGAGAGAGGAAGAGAAGAGAAAGGCAAAGGAGAAATGGAAAGATATACCCAACTGAACGAAGAGTTCCAGAGAATTACAAGAAGAAATAAAATAGCTTTAAGTAAACAATACAAAGAAATAGAGGAAAACAATAGAATGGGAAAGACTAGAGATCTTTTCAAGAAAATTGGAGATACCAAGGGAACATTTCTTGCAAATGTGGGCACAATAAACAACAGAAACAGCAAGGAACTTAAAGAAGCAGAAGAGATTAAGAAGATGTGGCAAGAACACACAGAAGAACCATACAAAAAAGGTTTTAATGACCCAGATAACCATGATGATGTGGTCACCCACCTAGAGCCAGACAAACTGGAGTGTGAAGTCAAGTGGGCCTTAGGAAGCATTACTACAAACAAAGCTAGTGGAGGTGATGGAATTCCAGCTGAGCTATTTTAAATCCTAAAAGAAGGTACTGTTAAAGTTCTGCACTCAATATGTCAGCAAATTTAGAAAATAGCAGTGGCTGTAGGACTGGAAAAGTTCTGTTTTCATTCTAGTTCCAAAGAAGAGCAATGTCAAATAATGTTCAAACTACCATACAATTGCAGTCATTTCACATGCTAGCAAGGTAATGCTCAAAATCCTTCAAGTTAAGCTTCAATAGTAGGTTAACCAAGAACTTCCAGATGTACCAGCTGGATTCAGAAAAGGCAGAGGAACCAAACTGCCAATATCCTTTGGATCATAGAAAAAGCAAGAGAATTCCAGAAAAGCTTCTATTTATACTTCATTGAACACAGTCTTTACTGTGTGAATCACAAGAAGCTGAAAAATTCTTAAAGAAATGGGAATACCAGACTACCTTATCTGTCTCCTGAGAAACTTATATGAAGGACAAGAAGAAGCTGTTAGAACCTTACATGGAACAATGGACTGGTTGAAAACTGCAAAAAGAGTGTATCAAGGCTGTATGTTATCACCCATCTTATTTAACTGATATGCAGAGTATATCATGCAAAATGCCAGGTTGGATGAATCACTAACTAGACTCAAGATTTCTGGGAGAAATACCAACAACCTCAGATATGCAGATGATATCACTCTAACAGCAGAAAGCAAAGAGGAACTAAAGAGCCTTTTGATGAAGGTAAAAGAAGACAGTGAAAAAGCTGGCTTAAAACTCAGCATTCAAAAAACCTTCACACTGCTCCTCTTCTCCCCTTTGTCACTGACAAAGTGTCTCATGGCCACTTCACACTGATGCACCGTCTCCTGACTCCTCACAGTAACCTGCAGGAACTTCCCTTACGTAACACTGACTTCTTATGGTTAACTTATGGTTCTTATTTGAAAAGGGACTGTGGCAAATCTGCTGAGTATGCTATTGCAGCTCCTTTTGGTTTTGAGGCAGCACCTTTACCTATGGCTACTTAAGCACAGTGTGGTCAGCTTTATTGTTATTGTTTTGTGTTGATAAATATAAGCTCCAATAATGCGCTTTAAAATATTTGTGTCATTTAGGTAATTTGACAGAGTTGAAGAAACTAATTGCAATATTTTGGTGGAGACAGTAGAATAACAGTGTTAGCAAATATATGTCACCTCTTTAAATCTAACAAGTGAGCAGGAAAGAGGGTGGAATCAGAAGCTGAAAATTTAAAGCAGGTAAAATGTACCTGAAAAAGATATAGCCAAGTTCCCAAAACACATAGAAATTCTAGAAATTAGTATTAGGAGCTCGAACCTAGCAAGCAATTAATACATGCTACCTAAAATCTTTACTGGAATATTTGTTTAAAATATTAAATTTGCTTCCGCTGCAAGTTTTAGCTGCATTTTTATTTTTCATGAAATCTATAAAAGAAATTCCAACGACTAGTACTATAGTAAATCAAAACTACCATCAACAGCCAGTTTGAGCATATTTTGTTTTTCAAATCATTGTATTTTAATTATGACATCTTCCTCTTCCTCTGGAAAAGAAGTTGCAAATCCCATTTTAATATGGATGTCCATAATTATTGCTTTAATAATTATTAAATAATTATATATTTGGTCTGAACAAAATCAGAGTTCCAACCCTGGGGAGTATTCAAGATTGTGAAATGCTACTTTTCCAATGCAAACCTTTAAAAGAGAAAGACACTCCTTTGTAACTCTGGTCTAGAGGGTAGTACTGGGCTTCCCTGGTGGCTCAGATAGTAAAGAATCTGCCTGAAGTGTGGGAGACCTGGATTCAACCCCTGGGCTGGGAAGATTCCCCTGGAGGAGGCATGGCAACCCACTCCAGTATTCTTGCCTAGAGAATCCCATGGACAGAGGAGTCTGGCAGGCTATACAGTCCATGGAGTCTCAAAGAGTTGGACATGACTCAGCGACTTAAGCACAGCACAGCACGTTTCAGAACAATAAGCTGAATTATACCCTCTTCCCTGCCTTGTACTTTAGCCATTAGCAAAACTGCTAGTACTTACACCGATAGTAGGCATGCTTTTGGAGTGGTTCATGATTTTGGAATGTTATGGAAGAAATGTGACTTCCTTACTTCCAGCAAAAATAAAATTTAAAATGCCCCCTATGTTCATTAATTGGGATTCCCGGATGGCACTAGTGGTAAAGAACCTGCCTACCAATGCAGGAGACATAAGAGATGAAGATTCAATCCCTGGGTTGGGAATCTTCCCTGGAGTAGGGCACAGCAACCCACTCAAGTATTCTTGCCTGGAGAATCTCATGGAAAGAGGAGTCTATAAGGTTGCAAAGAGTTGGACACAACTGAAGCAACTTAGCATGCATGCACACACGTGCATGAACTATAAAGTGTAATAATTTTACCTGCTGCTTTGTCTATTATTAAGATTCTGGGGAATTCTATATTTTATTCTCTGGAAGCTAAGGAAAATCACCTTACTCATATTTCCACAAGAAATGATTCCCTTAAAGGGGCTAACAGTAATCAAACCTCTGTAACGGTCCAAAAGGATAATTTTCCAATTGACAACTCAGAAACACTAGCTAGATAGGCCAAAAATTACCTCAGGAAAGGAAAAACAAGATTGAAAATTCAACAGTTACTGGTTTAAAAAAAAAATGGAAAACTCTGGTTTGGACCAAGTAACAACCCAATCCTAGCAGAGACTCTAAAATTGCTACCACTCACCAAGGTACATGAATTAAACCATTGTTCTACTAACAAAATCATAGCATTCATCAATCATTGTTCATCGGAAACTTCACCAGGCCATAAAATACCAACCACACTTGTCCCTCTTGTGAGAAACACAAACCAGGGAAGCCTGTTCTCACTGCTCCTAGACACTTTAAACTGGTTAATGAACCATTCAAGATCGGGAAAATGGATTTTGAGCACCTTTTTATGTGCTTTTGGGCCATCTATTGGTCTTCTTTGGAGAAGTATCTATTTAGATCTTCCACTCATTTCTCGATAGTGTTACTTGTTTTCTTTCTTTTCCTTTTTTTTTTCTTTTTTCTTTTTGAGTTGCATGAGCTGTTTGTCTATTTTGGAGATTAATCCCTTATTAGTTATTTTGTTTGCAAATATTTTCTCCTTCTGAGTGTTGTCTTTTTGTTTTGTTTATGATTTCCTCTGCTGTACAAAACCTTTTAAGTTTAATTAAATCCCATTTGTTTATTCTTGTTTTTATTTTCTTGTTCTAATCAAAAAAGATTTTACTGCAATTTATGTCATAGAGTGATCCGCTTATATATTCCTCAAAGAGTTTCTGGCCTTACACTTAGGTCTGTAATCCATTTTGATTCTATCTTTGTGTGTAGTATTAGGGACTGTTCTAACTTCACTCTTTTACATATACTTGTCCAGTTTTCCCAGCACCATTTTTTGAATAAAATGTCTTTTCTCCATTATATAGTCATAGCTCTTTTGTCATGTTAACATTACTAATTACTAGAGAAGTGGGAATCAAAGCTACAATGAGGTTTCACCTCACAATGGTCAAAGTGTCCATCACCAAAAAAACTACAAACAATAAACGCTGAAGAGGGCAAGGAAAAAAGGGATTCCTTCTACACTGCTGACTGGAATGCTAATTTGTACAGCCACTATGGAGAACTATATGAAAGTTCCTTAAAAATTAAAAATAGAACTACCATATGACCCAACAATCACATTCCTGAGCATATACTCCGAGAAAGCCATAATTCAAAAAAACATGCTTCATTCATTGCAGCACAATTTACAATATCCAGGGCATGGAAGCAACCTAAATGTCCATCAACAGAGGAATTGATAAAGAAGATGTCAACAGAATAGTACAATGTCAATAGAAAAATACAGAATAATGCCATTTGCAGCAACATGGATAGACTTAGAGATTGTCATACTGAGTGAATACAGACATAAAGACAAATATCTTTTGATATTGTTTATATATATATATATTTTATATATATACATTTTTATATAAATATATATTTTTTATATATAAATAGTGTTTATATATATATATATGATATTGTTTATAGTGGAAACTATAGAAAGGGTACAGTTCAGTTCAGTTCAGTCGCTCAGTCGTGTCCAACTCTTTGCGACCCTGTGAACCACAGCACTCCAGGTCTCCCTGTCTATCACCAACTCCTGGAGTTCACCAAAACTCACATCCATTGAGTAAGTGATACCATCCAACCATCTCATCCTCTGTCGTCCCCTTCTCTTCCAACCTCAATCTTTCCCAGCATCAGGGTCTTTTCTAATGAGTCAGTTCTTCGCATCAGGTGGCCAAAGTATTAGTTTCAGCTTCAACATCAGTCCTTCCAATGAACACCCAGGACTGATCTCCTTTAGGATGGACTGGTTGGATCTCCTTGCAGTCCAAGAGACTCTCAAGAGTCTTCTCCAACACCACAGTTCAAAAGCATCAATTCTTCGGCACTCAGCTCTCTTCACAGTCCAACTCTAACACCTATACATGACCACTGGAGAAACCATAGCCTTGACTAGATGGACTTTGTTGGCAAAATAATGTCTCTGTTTCGTAATATGCTGTCTAAGTTGGTGAGAACTTTCCTTCCAAGGAGTAAGCATCTTTTAATTTCATGACTGCAGTCACCATCTGCAGTGATTTTGGAGCCCAGAAAAATAAAGTCTGACACTGTTTTCACTGTTTCCCTATCTATTTCCCATGAAGTGATGGGACCAGATGCCATGATCCTAATTTTATGAATGTTGAGCTTTAAGCCAATTTTTTCACTCTCCTCTTTCATTTTCATCAAGAAGCATTTTAGTTCCTCTTCACTTCTGCCATAAGGGTGGTGTCATCTGCATATCTGAGGTTATTAATATTTCTCCTGGCAATCTTGATTCCAGCTTGTGCTTCTTCCAGTCCAGCGTTTCTCGTGATACACTCTGCATATAAGTTAAATAAGCAGGGTGACAATATACAGCCTTGACGTACTCCTTTTCCTATTTGGAACCAGTTGTTGTTCCATGTCCAGTTCTAATTGTTGCTCCCTGACCTGCATACAGGTTTCTCAAGAGGCAGGTCAGGTGATCTGGTATTCCCATCCATTTCAGAATTTTTCATAGTTTATTGTGATCCACACAGTCGAAGGCTTTGGCATAGTCAATAAAACAGAAATAGGCATTTTTTCTGGAACTCTCTTGATTTTTCGATGATCCCGCAGATGTTGGCAATTTGATTCTCTGGTCCCTCTGCCTTTTCTAAAATGAGCTTGAACATCTGGAAGTTCTCAGTTCACGTATTGCTGAAGCCTGGCTTGGAGAATTTTGAGCATTACTTTACTAGCTTATGAGATGAGTGCAATTGTGTGATAGTGTGAGCATCCTTTGACATTGCCTCTCTTTGGGATTGGAATGAAAACTGTCATTTCCAGTCCTGTGGCCACTGCTGAGTTTTCCAAATTTGTTGGCATACGGAGTGTAGCACTTTCACAGCATCATCTTTCAGTATCTGAAACAGCTCAACTGGAATTCCATCACCTCCACTAGCTTTGTTCATAGTGATGCTTTCTAAGGCCCACTTGACTTTGTATTCCAGGATGTCTGGCTGTAGGTGAGTGATCACACCATCATGATTATCTGGGTCGTGAAGATCTTTTTTCTACAGTTCTTCTGTGTACTCTTGCCACCTCTTCTTAACGTCCTCTGCTTCTATTAGGTCCACACCATTTCTGTCCTTTATCGAACCCATCTTTGTATGAAATGTTCCCTTTGAAAGTGAAAGTGAAGTCACTCATGGGTATCTCTAATTTTCTTGAAGAGATCTCTAGTCTTTCTCATTCTGTTGTTGTCCTCTATTTCTTTGCATTGATCACTGAGGAAGGCTTTCTTATCTCTCCTGGCTATTCTTTGGAACTCTGCATTCAAATGGGAATATCTTTCCTTTTCTCCTTTGTTTTTTGCTTCTCTTCTTTTCACAGCTGTTTGTGAAGGCCTCCTCAGACAACCATTTTGCCTTTTTTATATTTCTTTTCCATGGGGATGGGCTTAATCCCTGTCTCCTGTACAATGTCATGAACCTCCATCCATAGTTCATCAGGCACTCTGTCTATCAGATCTAGTCCCTTAAATCTATTTCTCACTTCCACTGTATAATCATAAAGGATTTGATTTAGGTCATACTTGAATGGTCTAGTGTTATAAAAATGCAAAATGATAGGATACTGAAAGAGGAACTCCCCAGGTCGGTAGGTGCCCAATATGCTACTGGAGATCAGTGGAGAAATAACTCCAGAAAGAATGAAGGAATGGAGCCAAAGCAAAACAAACAAAAAAAAAATACCCAGTTGTGGATGTGACTGGTGATAGAAGCAAGGTTCAATGCTGTAAAGACCAATATTGCATAGGAACCTAGAATGTTAGGTCCATGAATCAAGGCAAATTGGAAGTGGTCAAACAGGAGATGGCAAGAGTGAATGTAGACATCCTATGAATCAGCAAACTAAAATGGACTGGAATGGGTGAATTTAACTCAGATGACCATTATATACACTACTGTGGACAGGAATCCCTTAGAAGAAATGGAGTAGCCATCATGGTCAACAAAAGAGTCCAAAATGCGGTACTTGGATGCAATCTCAAAAATGACTCAATGATCTCTGTTCTTTTCCAAGGCAAATCATTCAGTATCACAGTAATCCAAGCCTATGCCCCAACCAATAATGCTGAAGAAGTTGAACAATTCTATGAAGACCTACAAGACCTTCTAGAAGTAACACCCAAAAAGATGTTCTTTTCATTATAGGGGACTGGATTGCAAAAGTAGGAAGTCAAGAAACACCTGGAGTAACAGGCAAATTTGGCCTTAGAATACAGAATGAAGCAGGGCAAAAGCTAATAGAGTTTTGTCAAGAGAATGCGCTGGTCATAGTAAACACCCTCTTCCAACAACACAAGAGAACACTCTACACGTGGACATCACCAGATGGTCAACACCGAAATCAGATTGATTATATTCTTTGCAGCCAAAGCTGGAGAAGCTCTATACAGTCAGCAAAAACAAGACTGGGAACTGACTGTGGCTCAGATCATGAACTCCTTATTGCCAAATTCAGACTTAATGTGACATTAGTATGTTTTTAATCTGTTCACTTTCCTTCTGACATGAGACACTACACCCAAGAAACGTCCTTCCTAGCACTGAGGGAGAATAAACTACTAAAACTAGAAAAAAATGATTCTTTCATAGAAATTTCTTGACCAAAAGGGAAAGTATAAAAAATTAATAGACAGAAACCTCAGTTAAACAGTGGAGGAGATCAGAAGAGGGGGACTCTCAGGTCCTTTGAAAATAGTAGAGCCCAACAGGAAGAAGAAAGACTCCTCTTCTTTCCTGATAAGGATTCAGTCAAGGAAAAGCCAAGGACTAAGTTTACTATAGTCCTCCCTACTTCCCTTTCCCCTGTATAAAAGAGTTCTTTTTCCTTCGCTGTGTGGAGAACTTGCACTAAGGTTGCAGACTCCCAAATTGAAATTCCCTGTTGATCTCAAATAAACCCATCTTTGATGGAGAGAAAACTGGCATTCCATTTGTTTTAGGTCAACAAAAGTTATTGCTTTGGGAAATTGCCTTCAGACAATGGTAGCTTCTAAGTTTGCTACCCAGATGACATGAAACAGAAATACCAACAAATGAAAAGATATTCAAATCATGAATTTCATTGAATCAGTTCAAAAGATAAAATGAAAATTCAAGGAGAAGAGATAAGGTAAATTAACACTTAAGAAAAAGTGCATGAATAATGAAAGGACTAGTATACATAATTTGAGAGTAAACAATTAAAGTAATTCTAGTATTAATAGTTATTCATTGCTGTGTAACAAATTGTACCCAAAGCTAGTCCCCTAAAGTAACAGATAATAATTATATCATAGTTTTTTAAGTCAGAAAAATCTAGAGCAGAATAGTCATTAGGAAAATATTGAGGAACTCAGGAAAAAAATATAAATTTTAGTTAAATAAAAAGTAAATTTTTTTTTGAGAAAGCATTTGTGTGTGCTACAAACACTGAGTCTTTAATTCCTTTAATTTCAATCCAAAATTGATGTCCTGACTGGTTATAATGCTCTATGGGAATTGACTTTCCCCTTCAGTTTTTTGTTTTTTTACAAGTGGTCTATTGCCTTTTGAAATCTAATGTTCTATGGAGAAGAGTAAAACTAATCTATATTTTCCCTCCTTTGTAGAACATATGATCCACAACCCTTCAAGTAGTCATTAATTTACGAAATTATTTACTTTTTTGGTTCTTAGCCACTGCATTTTGACCATTCCTCCAACCTGTTCTAAATGTTATAAATGTGCTTCTTTTTCATCCCAGGTTCCTCAGTGCCTCTTTAGTTTCAGATCTATGACAGACTGATTTTTTGTTTATCTTCTCTATCTCAATAATAAGATGATATGGACCACATAGCCCATAAGACATAATTTGTACAATTGAAGAAGAACAAAACAAAATGAATGAAAGAATTAGTCGAGGACATTATCAGTAAAACTTGAAAATGAGGGCTATCTGATTCTAGAAGCTTCCAGTTTCCAAAAAGAGAAAGTACATACTATTAAGATGACTTAAATTATATGAAAAAAATTTCAAAAATGAGAAATGGATATAACCATTATTACTCTTTCCTCATTATTCTATTATTCAGTGCTTTGTTTTTCCATCAAGAGCTTCTTATTCTTCTAAGAATACAAATAAACTTTTGTAAAATTTTGTCTGTTTTTTGAATTTAAACATGTATTCTTCATTTGAACCTCACTTCTCATATCTATGCCCTTTTTTTGTTTGTTTGACACAACATATTTACAGAGATCTAAGACTAGATCTTTCCTTATTCATTTTGTAATGCAAGTTTTATATGTATTGTTACATAACTTGTCCCAGAAAAAAATACTGAAGGGCTCCACTCCACTCTTGTCTTTGTTTCCCTGGATATTTTTCATTTTTCACACAGTGCCTGAATTGGAAGGCTGTATATCAGTGGTTTGTAATCTGTTAGAACTTGTATTGCTTGAGTGTGGGAGGTGGTAACAGTATCCAGAGTGAATTGGCAAAACGAGCAGTTGGCAGCTGGTAATTCTAATTTTGGTAAATTCTTTCTTAGCACTTGCCATATTCGAAATATCATCTGCCTGAGGACTGTATGTGCTCCCTTGATGAGAATTTGAGGCTACCTCAGAGTTCATTCTTTCCCTTGCCTTGAGGAGAGCAAGTTACCTTTTGGGAAACAAGTGACTGTGACATTTCTTTGGCTCCCAAATGTTTGTTGCATGGTTATCAACTTACCTCAATTGACATTTAACTGAAACAGCAAACCTGAATCTCAGCTCATAGTAACCCATTATTCTCTGCTCTGCTTCATCTTATATCATTCAGGACTCGTTATGAGTGAAGAAACACAAATAGCTTTGCCAATAGAGTTTTTGTTGTTTGTGTAAACAAAAATATAGAAGCTAGGTGAATTCTACGTACAGATTGATCTGCCAGCAAGGATCCAGTGTATCTATCTCTAAATTTATTCTGCCTGCTTCACTCATAATTCAATATTATTAAAGTTGGATAATGGGTATATGTCATTTATTACATAATTTTCTCATTTTTTATAATCACAAAATTTTCTACGCAAAAAGTAAACTGAAATTACCCAAATGAAGAACTTTCTATGCATCTCTTGCTAGCCTCATCATTTCAAAAACAGGGCCTGTTTTCAGAGTCTTTTCCTTCCTGTCATCTTATATTCAGTCCTCTGGACTCTACATGATATGGAAAGTAACCTTGCTGCCTGTCTTTCTTTTATTTGATACAGATTTCATGTATGTTGTTTTACACAGACTTGAGGCAGGCTGATTAAAGATGAATTTTAGTATACTCTCTTAGACTTTGATTCATTCAGATAGGTTGATTTTAGAAAGATGAATTAAATAAATAACATTTCTGTGGCATGACAGTCTATTGAGGACATTTATTAATTTATTTAAGCAGAGGTGTTGTCAATAATGCTCTAAAAAAACACAAAACACAAAAATGTACTGTATATAAATAGTTCTCAAAATATTATGATCATATCTAGTACTTAGTCTTCCAGCATTTCTCTTTGCATGGCCCTAACTCCTTTTCTGTTGTAGTTATGATTCTTTACCTGAGGCTGCTGCACCTAGTTCTAGAAACAAAGGAATCTTAGCCCGAGGGGCTGTTAAAGCCTTCTTCCAGTCTCTGGAAAAAGATTTATATATTATTTTCTCAATACTGTAGTGCATTATTATAAAAAGCAGTTGATGATATAGTGTATCATTGAATTAATAATGACTTTTCCAAAAAAGGGAACATAATCACCTAAAACTTCTTTTGATTTTAGAAATGTAAGTATGGAAAAATGCAGCAGCTAGAATTGCAGAAATCTATAATATTTCTGTTTTTATAGGCCCAAGAAACCTGAAGTGTCTTAGAACCCCAGATGCCAGCTGTCAAACCAGATTGTGGCTTAGTTTCTGCACCTTTCTTGGCAGTGGTGGTGGGCAGGTCTGAGTAAAGCCCTTTTTCTGTGAGTTGTGGCTTTGTAGAGGATCCTTGTTGTCCATATCCCTGGTTTACCAGAATACCAAGATTTCTACATACCCTGGCTAAAACTGGCCAATTCTGTTGCTCAGATTCAATAAGAGTTACCTTTGGAGAATGAATGAAAGCATTTAGAGCTGGCTTGTGTTCTCTGTCATACCATTGCTTGGTCATCTGAGTCTCTCCAAAGAGAAGTGGTCTACATTCTTGTAGATATTATCATTTTCTATGGCTTCCTAGTCCCTTATTTAGCACTGTGGTTTACATTAACTTCAGGGAGTCAGTGATGTCAGTTGTGTTAAAACCAAGTATCACCAACCTGAACACAGAGGTCCTCAGTGGAAGTGAAAGTCGCTCAGTCTTGTCCAACTCTTTGCGACACCATGGCCTGTAGCTCACCAGGCTCCTCTGTCCACGGGATTCTCCAGGCAAGAATACTGGAGTGGACTGCCACGCCCTCCTCCAGGGTATCCTCCCAACCCAGGGATCAAACCTGCACCTCTTACATCTCCTGCACTAGAATGATATTTAACTGCTGCTCTGAAATGCTTATACTTAGTTCTTTGTGTTAGCCCATCTCAAATCTTTACTCGGCTGCACCAAGGAAAAAATAAGGAATTTGGTGAAATAATATAAAGGTAAATTTACTTAGAATTTAAAATTTCTCCTGTGATTGTGTTTTTCACTTATTTAGAGGTATTAGAACACTTGCTACTTTTAAGTAAGGGTAAAAGAAGATAGTAAGTTACTTTATTTTGCTTTACTTTTTAAAATGAAATACAGAATTGGCAACACTACTACAGCTTCTTATATCTAGTCTATAAAATTCAAAACCTTATTAAGTATTTCAGTGATTCATGGGCACTCCAAATCCTAGCTAATGTTCGTAATGGTGCAAGGTCTGACACAGAAGAATATTTATGTTATTGTCATTGGTATTCCTATCAAGAAAATTTCTTATTTAAGGATGATGAGTTGTGTTCTTCTGAGTTTCTTTTCTCCCATTTGTGAACTGGAGAATGGAAAGCGAGATATGTAATGACTTTAGTGAAGGAAAATGGAAGACGTGTGCTGTTTGTGCACATGTGTTTATACTCAACAAACCATTGTCACATGTTTTTAGTATGATAGCCCAGAAATAGCTGCATCTATTTGACAACTCAGGAAACCTAAAAGTGTCTACTAATAGCTATACAATCACCCTCTAAGCAAAGCTCCTACAGGTGGATTTTGATTTAAGATTACCATACTTTTTACCACGATGTCTTACCACTCTGGCAACAGATGATTAGACTAGGGTGACACCTATAGATTTTGTTGTGGTAGGTTGGTCTAGTATGAAGTCTCTGCTTAAAATTAACACTCTAAATTTAATAGCGTCTATTCAAAGCAAAAAAAAAAAAAATCTTTGTAAATTTTAATACAAAACCTATTGAAAAGATGTAGCAAGCAGGATAAAAAGGACAGATATAAATGTATCCATCCATCCACTCTTTCTACAAGCAAGCATTATAGAAGCCTTGTCAAAGGAAGAGAGAAATAACCAGAATAGGAAATAAAAGACGCCGGCTTCTTCAGAGATGATCACTCTAATTCCTGTTAGAAGAGCAGAATTTTCATTGCACCCTAAACTAAAACAATTTCACTTACATGTGATTGTTTCTGAATTTTCTTTTATCAAGTGTAACAAATCTAGCACAATTAGTTTAAACAAAAGAGATGGCTTTGCTATATAGGTAAGACTATTTTTCTCACATAACCCAAAACAGGAAAAGTGTTGGGTACAAGCAAGGGTCTGGATGCAAGGCCTCTGCTCCCTTACTGATCCCTGTCTCCTGTCTCTGCACCCCTACTTCTGTCCCATTTCAGAGCATTTGTTTTCTAGAATAAAAGCAGCAGAGCAGCTTGCTTAATTCTACCATCACCCTAGACTAAAATACAGTGATTCCCAGCCTCCAGTTTAAGGAGCAGCCACCTTGTGGCTCATCTTGTAAATAATTCACTTGCAATCTGGGAGACCTGGGTTGGACCCCTGGGTTGGGAAGATCCCCTGGAGAAGAGAAAGGCTACCCACTCCAGTACCTGGCCTAGAGAATTCCATGTACTGTGTAGTCCATGGGGTCATAAAGAGTCGGACACGACTGAGCGACTTTCACCAGAAAGAGACCTTCACCACTGCCAGGATCCACTCCAAATTCTAAGTTCCTAAGAAAGAATTTTAATGCCTCAGCTTGGATCAGGTGCGCATAACAACAGCTTCCATTTTCAATATGTGATGAGAAAAGAAAGGCACTTCGTAGGAACTAAAAAATCCAATTAAGTATCTGCCACACATTTCTTGTGTTTCCAATCACCTCTCTGAAACACAATCTCCCATTTCTTGAAGAAAAAAAAAAAAACCCACAAGATCTTATAAGAGATGGTAAGTGCAGTCTTTTTTCTGAAAAAAATTCATAGTTGGGTATTAAAAATAATGGCAGGATTGTGGGGGGTGTGAGGGTGGAGTTGGTATTTATATTGATGTTCTGGCGAGAAAACCCAGAGATGCCTGAATCCATATTAGAACTGCATCTTGTCCATTTTTTCCCCAATGGGAGGTTCAAGAACACAGGAAATCTTGTGCAGGTAAAGAGAAAATTAGCCAAGATGGTGTGGTCAGGCTCTCTCACCCCAGGGACTCTCGATCTTGCCCCAGGTTTTGTAAATAATGACTGTTAACAGCTGAGTTCACGTATACACTGTGCATGTGGGTCATGAGAGACACTTCTCACGGGCTACTTTGTGTGGTACTCCTGAACGAGCTTCACCGTGAAAGCCCTGGCCACTGCTGTGTAGGGATCACACTGGAGCAGCATCATAGTTATGCTACATGAGGTTCTGTTTTGGCTCTGTTACGGTTATGTTATGGCTGTTGCTACGGCTGCTGCGTCAACCAGGAGAGAGGCTGTGTTATGGCCACCGTGCCATCCAGGAGAGAATGTGTCTGCAGTTCCTCTGGCTCCTCAAGTCTCCTTCCAGCCTCTTAGCTTGTGCCTTGCCTACCCTGGGTTCAGCAAACACTGTGAACAGTGAGATAGTTGGCTTCACAAATGAAGAGCAATACTCCTTGACATCAAATTTTTATTTTTTTGTTTTAATTTTAGTTTTATATTTTTCTAGTAAAAATACTTACCATAAGAGCTTCCCATGTTTTCATGTGCTCTTTATTCTGAATCTGAGATGTTTTATATAATTAAAAATTGACAGAAAGGTTGTAACCTATTAATCATTGATTATACATGTAAAAATTTAAGCATATTTAAGTTTTCTATTCAATCCCATGGAGTTATATCAATCACATTTTTAAGTGTTATATATTTTTTGTTGATATTGTTGTTTAGTCTCTAAGTCATGTCTGAGTCTTTGCAACCCTGTGGACGGTAGCCTGCCAGGTTCCTCTATCCATGGGATTTCCCAGGCAAGAATACTGAAGTGGGATGCCATTTCCTTTTCCAGGGAATCTTTCCAACCCAGGGATTAAACTCACATCTCCTACACTGGCAGGGAGATTCTTTACACTGAGCCACCTGAGAAGCCTCGCAGAAGTTTGTTAGTCCCTCATTGGTGTCTGACTCTGCGACCCCATGGACTATAGCTCATCAGGCTCCTCTGTCCACGGAAGTCTCCAGGCAAGAATACTGGAGTGGGGTGCCATTTCCTTCTCTAGTCTCCATAGAAGACTACCTGTTAATTAATAAGGCAGTATGAACTGCTAACTATCTTGAATTACATCACAGAATTTTCAAGAATGTCACCTAGGAGATGTTGTGACTATTCAATGCTTTTAAAAGCCTGTCACTCAGGCATTGATTCTTTAACTATCATACCTTTGGCTAAATACCAGATGATACATGGCTTAATCAGAATAAAAAAAAAAGTTTAACCAAACATTAAATGCAAAAGAAAACCTAGTATTCTTTAATAAGCTTCAGACTTAAAGAACTTAATATGCAAACAGTTTATAAAAAGCCATATTGTCAATGTGATGATATCATAATTGCTGAGGTCAAAAAAGGTTCAAATGATACTTAAATACAAAGCAGTATTAAAGGAGAAAAATGATGTATAATTTTGTTAATATATATGTATTATTATCTAATAAGGTTTTTAATGTGTACATTAAGTAATGTTTACTTTTCCCAAAGTGTATCAGCAGTGGTATCTTATAATACATGATATGACATTCTAAAATAAGTTACAATAGAGTATATTAAAGGGCTTTCAAGGTGGCACTAGTGGTAAAGATCTCGCCTGCCAATGCAGGAGACATAAAAGACGTGGGTCCAATCCCTGGGTTGCGAAGATCCTATAGAGTAGAGGATGGCAACCCATTCCAGTATTCTTGCCTGGAGAATCTCATGGGCAGAGGAGCCTGGCAGGCTATAGTCTACAGGGTCATGCAGAGTCAGACATGACTAAAGCGACTTAGCACATACACACAGAGTATATTAAACATAGTTTTCCCCTCACCCATCTGAAGGAGTTCTAATGTCCTGGCTGGACCATATGATAAATCTCTTTCCCTAAACCTGTTGGCTAATATTCTTGCTCTGCTTCAACTTCCAATCACCAAAACTTACTTTGATTCTTATCACCCCCAAACTTCACGATAAGAAGAGGCAGAAATACTACTGTAGCACTTTATCTTTAGAACAGTTGCCCCACTAGCAGAGGGGCTCCATCAGTTTCCAGAACCTTAAGAATTCAGAAAAGTTGCATCCTCTTTGGAGCAGAAGGAGAGTGGTTTGGATGCAAGAGGCAAAATAGTGTGTGCATGCTAAGTTGCTTTAGTTGTGTCCAAAATTATGACCCTATGAACTGTAGCCCATGAGGCTCCTCTGTCTATGGGATATATATATATGCTTATAGATGAGAAATTCACTGCAGT
This sequence comes from Odocoileus virginianus, assembly GCF_023699985.2. Lineage (NCBI taxonomy): Eukaryota > Metazoa > Chordata > Mammalia > Artiodactyla > Cervidae > Odocoileus > Odocoileus virginianus. The sequence goes on along the minus strand of NC_069675.1, from coordinate 53,770,882 downwards.
GGGGTGATGAAACTTGAGTTGGATCATAAAGGACAGGTTGAATTCACGTAGGTGGAATAGCAGATGTATAGTATCTTAAAGGCAAGGAATAAGTAATGCAAGAAAAATCACCACTATGGGGAGGGGTAGAGGGGAGGTTGTAAAAAGCTCCTTAAGCATGTCAAACTGAAAGTTTAGAGATGGGAAAGATGTTCATATAAGATCAGAAAGAAAACTTTCTTAATGTAAGCTCTTATCAGTCAGACTTTCCTCTACTGTCTTGAGGGAAGTGTGCACTGTGATTTATTTGATAAATAAAAGTAATTAAAAGTCATTAGTTCAGAACTAAACTTTTAACTCTGTGGAAGAAGGCACTATTTGTATTATTAAGTGTAGTACACCCACATCCAATTAACACAGTGTCTGACACATTGTGAATGTTCAAAATCTATCTGTTGAATCAGTTTCAGTGAGTGTCTATGTGTTCTCAGCAACTCAACATCAACACTCTGCTGGTTAGGACCATGTTCTGAACACAGACTCATACTCAAAAAGAGTCAAGTTGAAAAGTAGTTCATCTCCATTCGTGGCTCTGTGAATAACACACTATTGAATAACAAATAGGTAAAATAAAAGAATCACCTTTAATATTTAATGGCAAAAGTATAAGAAAATATCTCCTCTATCACATCTGATGTTAATTTGTATTTTCCCTTTTGTTTTCAAATCAGTATTACTAGAAGTTCATCTATATTATTAATCTTTTCAAAGACAGACCTTAGGTTTCATTATCTTCTCCAGTATTATTTTTATTTTCTGTTCCATTACTGTCTGATCTGTTGCCCAAAAAATGCACGTGAGAGTTGTGAATTAATTTTATTTGGGGCAATGTGAGGACTGCAGCCCTGGAGATAGCACCTCAGTTAGCTCCGAGAAACTGCTTCAAAGAGGCAGGGGGGATGGTCAGTATATATGTGATTCTGTGAAGGGAGAATGCATACAACTAAGCACACATTTTTCTGTAGAAATTTTCTACTGATCTCATGAAGCTTCTGCTAGTCACCTCAAACAATCATCACCATGAAGGATTCTAGTGTTTTCCTAGATGTGAGAGATACAAGAACTGGGTTCATAAAATCAGCTCCTGAGAATTCCTGACTATCTGAAGACCTGTCTGCCAGTTTCCCAGAGGACAGAGTGCCTCAGTTCTGCTCTGCACCCTGAACCCCCTCACGGGGTGTTGGAGGTCAGCAGCTGCAGTGGCACGTGACTTAATCCTCGTAGAGGTAGGCGGCAAGCGCCTATGGCAAGTACCAGTTTGTGGTTGACGGATCTTAACATATTATTTTTATTCTTCTATCCCTTAGGATCTAATCGGCTACTTTTTCTCTTTCCTTTTAAAATGGAAACAAAGTGCGGGGTGGGGGGGGGGGGGGAATTCTACAAGAATAAAATGAGCAAGCACAAATTTCCAGCATCAGAAGACAGAGAACAAACCAGGTCCAGATACTCAGTTCCTATGAAACAAAGGGTGGGAGGGATTTTAGGGTCTTAAGGGCTATAGCAGAATTGGGGGAAGTGTTACTGGAGGGAAGTGGGGAGGGGTGAAGGGGACTGATATGATGGGGCGGGGTGCAGAATCATAGACCATCTGTGGCTGTGAGTGTCTGTGTTTGCTAATTTTCTTTACCCAGAGAAAAAGCAAACTTTTCCCTCTTTTCACAACAAGTCATTGAAAGAGCCTGCGGTGTCACCTCATATCTCAGTTCAGGCTATGGTGAACCTGGCTTTTACTATTTGGGTTCCCTGAGGACCCAGATCCAATAGGCTTATCCCAGGTTACTGGTCTTCTCTCTGACTGACAAACCCAATCCTCCAAATGGGGTAGGGGTCAGCTGGTGGATATCAAGATACTTTATAGGAATCTTTAATTCCTATAGTAAACATATTGCCAGTGTCACTGGCTTCTCTGCAATCCACTGCTGATCCCCAACCCAGGTGCCCAAGCTTTTAGGTGACTAAGACTCAAGCCTCAGCACAGGCAGCGCTGCCTACCCTAGGTATGCAAGCTTTGTCACTGCACTTGTCACTGAGGCTGCCTCCGCTTCACATTTTAGAGAAATCCAAAGTGTCTGGAAAAAAATATCCAACCACAGCTGTTTTAGGAAAACTCAAGGACTGTGCTTTGCAGTAGAATCAGAGATGTTAGTTTTTGTTTCATAATTTCTCAGAGGATATTGTTCCACTTCTGTAAACCACAAACCCTGAAATATTTTGTGAAATCTCCCTTTCCCCTTTTTTTTTTCTTTTTGATCGTTTGAATAGCACTGCCTAGGATGACATGTGTGTGTGCACGCTGTTGCTTCCGTCATGCAACTCTTTGTGACCGACTCTTTGTGACTCTATGGACTGTAGCCCACCAGGCTCCTCTGTCTGTGGGATGCTCCAGACATGAAAACTAGAGTGGATTGCCATGCCCTCCTCCTAAAGATGACATAGCCATTTGGAATTGCCACCAAGAAGAAGGAACTATGAGTTGGTATGCATGAGAATTCAAGCTTCTCTCTTCAAAGCACCTCACAAATGTGCTTCTGAGAAGTTTTTAATAGTACAAATGACTCCCTCTTTGTGTGACTACTGCTTTCTTACCAGCAGTTCTGGAGCTATTTGCTATTCCTGTTACTGGGGAGATTCAATTGCTCAGCCTCCTCTGTATCCTAATTGCACTGAATCTTTTGTTAACTACTACTTCTCTTAACCCTACCTCGGATATGCAGAAATGAGACCCTTCTCAGAATCCTCCAGCAGGACCCCAAGTCTAATCGAAGATGCTTTCTCTTCCCTTTTGGACAGCAGCAAATAGTGACTTGGGGGCACCCTACATCACTGCTTGGAGTCATTATATTTATTTGATTCTGCCCAACTGAAAGCTGATCTCTGGTGGTTTTTGGCTGATTGAACTTTAATGGGAACAAAGCCTGATGACATGTGTGCCTATTATAATCTGTATCCCTCACTTTCCTACCACAAGTCATCCTGACTCTTCTCAGTGACGTCCTAATAGTATGAAGGGCTTCCATTTTTCCCATCCTAGTGTGTGCTTCTTGTTTCAAAAGCAGGAGACAAACACTGTGTTACATCCATAGAATCAGAAGAATGAAAGTTGAACACTAGTATCAGCAGGTCTTTGCAGTACTTTCCTAACCCAGGGATCTCAATGCATTTATGCTGGTCATCAATTTTTTTTTTTATTTCTATCAATCAGGTCTGAGTGTGATAAGAGGGGTGGGTAATGTCATCTGAGGAAAGAGCAAGTTTTGTCACGTCTGAATCCTTAGCAGAAAGAGAAAGGACAGTATATGAAGGTGATTCAATAAATATCACTAAAGAAAAGTCCTGGGGCCTAAATTATAAAAGGTACATAATAAGCTGGAGGTAGGAATAAATGCAGGACCCTGGAGAAGGGAATGGCAACCCACTCCAGTATTTTTCCCTGGAGAATTCCAAGGACAGAGAAGCCCAGTGGTTACAGTCCATGAGGTTACAAAGAGTCAGACATGACTGAGGACTAACACACACACATACACACACACACACACACACACACACACACACACACGGATGCAGGGGTCGGCAGGAGCAAGGGAATGGACTTTGTTTTATGTATATATAGTTTGGAATGTGGTCCTCTAAGGCCTTTTAAGTGACACATTAGGATTCTTAATACTTGTACAGTACCAGCTGTTTTTAACAGGTCTAGTTGAGTAGCTCCGAGAAATAGACTGACACCAAACTCTTGCTACTCAGTGCCTTTTCAGGAATTGTTGAATTTCTGCCTCTATTAACTCTGTGAATTTCACTCTCTTAAAGTTATATATTGTAGAAAATTTGCTTTCTTTCAATAGAAGACTATGTATTATATCATCCATAGCATATTCTTTGGATTGTCCGATTCCAACCCTGTTCATTGTCAGGTCTTTGAGCTCTTTTGCAACTCCTTGTAACTTTTAAGTACAGGTATCCCCCACTTTTTTAAACTTTGTTTTGCACCATTCTGCTTTTATGAAAGACCTACATTCATACCTGTTTTTTGTAACTGAAAGAAACTTGAAGAGGATTTTCACTTTTTCAAAAGAGGTGAAAAGCAAAAACAACCCTGGTTTTGCTGTGGGCCATTATAGAAGCTCTGACCGCCAGAGAAGAGAGAGTGGCAACACCAGACTCCTTCCTGGGAGCCACACTCAGCATTGCAGCATTGAAAGCAAGCAGGACCCTGGGGGGCCTTCCCAGGAGCAGACTCCCATGTCCCTTGCCTCATGTTTTCATAAAAGCTAAAGTCTCCTGTACCCTCCCCTGACTTCCAGAGATCAAATTTAATCAGAGAAATGAGAAAATGAAGAAACAAAGGAAAACATTCAAGCAAAACAAAATAATAATAAAGTCAAGGACCTCCAATTTCTCTTCAAGGGCTATAGATAATATCCTGAGTCATATCCTTGAGTTGTTTTGTAGATACTAAAACTCCTACCAGGTATAAGAAATCAACTGATGATCTCAGACCAGTTGGAACCAGAGATTGATGATGTAGCTCCCAAAATACCAACCTATTACCTTGCCACCAACCTATCAGAAAGCATTCTGTGAACCTCTCCCTCACCTTGCCTTTAAGAGCCTGTCCCCAAGAACCATCAGGGACTGTGGGTCTTTTGAGCATGAGCTGCCAATTCTCCTTGCTTGGCCCCATGTTGGTCGCCTTGCAATAAGCACTGTACTTTTCTACACCACAGCCTGGTGTCAGTAGATTGACTTTACTACACTCTAGTGAGCTGACCCCAGTTTGTATCAGTAATAGCATCAAGCCACAAAAATTTGGACTGTGTCTGCGAGCATGTGTGCTTTACCTTGATTTATTTTGTGCAGCCATCAGCAAGATGAGTCTTAAGGTAATTGCTTCTTTGCTTAATGTTATTTTGGCTCACAAAAGTTTTCATAAGGATGCTCTATTTTTGAATAGAGAGGGAGTCCTGTTATATATATTATAAACAATATATAAATATATATATAGCATATGTTATATAACATATATATATATATATATATATATATATATATATATATATAACATGTGTGTCTGTGTGTGCTTAGCTGTTCAGTAATGCCAAATCTTTGGCGACCCTATAGACTGTAGCCTACCAGGCTCCTCTGTCCATAGGATTTTCCAGGCAAGAATACTAGAGTGGGTTGCCATGCCCTCCTCCAAGAAATCTTTCTAACTCCAGAATCAAACCCATGTCTCCTGTGTCTCCTGCATTACAGGTGGATTCTTTACCCACTGAGACATCAGGGAAGCCCATAACATATGTTATCATGTACAAATAATAAATGTATATGTATACATAAAAATATATCACTGTCTAGCAGTGATTTGACTCCTCATTCTACCCCTATGAGTCTGGAAAAGACAAAACCGTTTCATTTGTGGTTTACTTTATCCCATTTGCAATTCATCTCAATATTCATTTTATCCCTTTACATAAATCTGTGCTGTTTTGACTTTTCCTTTGAATTGGACATAACTTCTGCCTGGTTCCCTCATATCATCTGAGTAAAATAAAAATTTTCACATGCCTTTAATCACTATGAGAGTTTAATGTTACTTTTTTTCTGAAAATGATTTTTCCATGATTTTAATTATTTCCATGATTCCATTTTTTCCCATGATTTTAATGATTGCCTATGAGTGCCTCACAGTTAACAAACATTTTGCTTTAGTCCATGATAAAGAATTGAATAACATTAGGAACTTTTTTTGAAGTTTCTCTGCAATTTTTCAACATATTTACTTTATGTGCTAACTTATTTCACTTCTCTGCAAAGAAAATTCGTTATACCAGAGGGAAGTGAAAATTTCACTAACTCAGCAAAGGCTGTATGTTCTGTGTGTTTTGTTCTGTATGTTTTGTATGTTCAGCTACTTTGTTATTTTTGTTGTGGCAAGATTCCTGTTTTGGGATGCATACTTCTTAATTTCTTCTCAGCATCTCTTATGTCTCTGGTTTATATGTTTAGAATAAGAGAGTGAGATGGTTGAGTTCACCTTGGTGCTATCAGCATCCCTCTTCTCCAGATTCTTTCTCACATCATAGCAAGGTTTGTTTCCTTTCTCTGGATCTGATTCTTCATCCACTTATGAACACCAAGCCCATAGGAAAAAGCTTTTGTTTTCATTCCTTTATACCTTGAAACATGCAAAGTGCTAGGAATCACATTGTCTCTCCTTTCTCTGCTTCCTCATTCAGAGATATGCACTGCAAGAAAATAAAGTTCACTAAATCAGAACAAACACAAACTGTTTATTCATAGTTTGCTGTAGCAAGGAAGTCAACCACTTTCCTTACTCTTAGAAGAGCAAAAATAGGAAAGTCGAATAGTGAAAAACAGGGACAGCTTAGGAATGCCCTGATTGGAAGCTGCATGCACTGCAACCTGGAGGTAGACTAGTAAGTGCTGTCTCTTATCTGATTGATTTGTAAAGCACACTTAACCTTCCCTGGTTGGTCCTCAACTAGAAGCTAGGGCAAAAAATAGGGAACCTGGCAGTCATTGATCAAGTCTTAACTGTTCTGGGCTGATTGCTGTGGAGGCTGTGCTTTGGCTTCCCAGGTTCACTGCTGCAGAAATTGCAGTGAGAGTTCTATTATCATGTATGAGCTAGCTGATGGCCATTTGAATATTTAATCTCTAACTGCCTAATTTCCTCTTACAATGTAAAATGATATCTGTAAATCTAAAGAAATCCAAAAGAAAAAGCTTGTCAGAAAGAATTTTGGATCTTTCTTGTCTGTCAGCAAGAATTTTGGGTCATTCCTGTTTTGGGGTCCAAAATGTTAATTTTTGTTGAGAGTCTGTTTGCAGAAGGTTTACACTTTTGCCTCAGGTTCAAAGGATTTGTTAACCAAAAAACCACTGATTATATACAAATAGATAATACCAATATTTATTAGAGAATTATCTAGCTTACTTTCAATATACTAACATTAAAAGAAAAGAGAAAGCAGAGGATACATCACCAGATTGCATTTTGTCCAACAATCAGACTTAAACAGTACTGAGAAGTCCCAGACACAGCACATCTGGAGTCCCAATTGGGAAAAGGTCCCAAGTAGCACCTCTATTCTGTGGGTGAGACTTCAAAAATTACAGTTCAAGTTCCCACTTAAAATCCCAGGATGCAAACTGATATTGTCGTGAATCTGTGAACAAGTTGCAGTTCTGGTTTTGTGGCAGGAAGGGGGACCCCTTCCAGGATTCAAAACTGGGCTCTTGTCTAACACTCTGAAATGGATTGTCAGAAGACAATCTGTTGAGAAGACACACGTGCTGACAAAGCAAGAGATTTTACTGGGAAAGGGCACCGGGGTGGAGAGCAGTAGGTAAAGGAACCCAGAACAGCTCTGCCACGTGGCTCACAGTCTCGGGTTTTACGGTGATGGAATTAGTTTCCAGGTTGTCTTTAGCCAATCATTTTGACTCAGAGTCCTTCCTGGTGGTGCACGCTTTGTTCAGCCAAGATGGATGCCAGTGAGGAGGATTCTGGGAGGTGGTCAGACATGTGGTGTCTCCTTTTGACCTTTCCCAAACTCTTCTGGTTGGTGGTGTCTTATTAGTTCCCTGTTCCTTACCGGGACCTCCTGTCATAAAACAATTCATGCAAATAGTTACTATGGTGCCTGGCCAGGGTGGGCAGTTTCAGTCAGTGTGCTTCCCCTAACAGTTTCATGTTAATGTTGTTTGTTTTGCCTTGCAAAACTTGGAATGTTGGTGAGCCCTGGTCTTGGTTGGCCAGACCCCTTCCAGGAGATCAACAGTCTCAAGATTCCTCCCCTATCTTATCTATGGTGCAAGACTTGCACTCACAGCAGGCAGTCAGGGCACTCACAGTCAGGGAAGCATCCAGGTAGTTTGGAAGCAGGTCAGAGGCCTGCTCTGCCTTGTCTCTGAAGCCTAAACAAGACTATCTTCTTAATTTCCCAGAGTCCATGATAAATCAGATAATATTGTGCTTTACTTACATCATCTTATGTGGATCCTTGTGTAAGCCCTGTCTGGGAAGGTTTTTATCTTCTTTTTACAGATGCAAAGACAAGTTCAAATATGTTAACCAATCTGATGAAGACTACACAGTTAGAAAATGGAGGTACAAATATTTTAACACAAACTCTCAGATCTCAAAAAAAAAAGGGCATGAAAGGTTGTATACCAAGCTGAGTGTGTGAAACTTGGGAAGAGATAAAGATATTAAATTTAAATTTATATTTTTGAATATTTGATTAAAATAACTTCAAATTGCTTTTATAATAAGAAGGTTGATCATCAATAAACAATGACAGCAGGTAAGAAACAAAAACCTTAATTCTATGTACACACCATGTACTTCCTTCTGAGAATCTAAATCATATGCTATTTCATAAATTAAAGTCACAAAAAAAATTCATCTCAGATAATAAACCCATATTAGTGCTTTGAAGAGTGTTTTATTCCTGAAGAGATTTATACAGTTGGATATTGTTAGCTGGTTAATAAGTCAAAAGGTGAAAAGGAATAGCACATTATTAAGAAATATTTCCATCAACTATAGCCATTTAATAAATATGTGCTAAGTTGCTTCACTTGTGTCTGACTCTTTGAGACCCGATGGACTATAACTTGCAATGCTCCTCTGTCCATAGTATTCTCCAGGCAAGAATACTGTAGTGGGTTGCCATGCCTTCCTCCAGACATGTAATAAACAGTTATTCTAGAATAGAACTTCATTGCTTTTAAATAACTGGTACTATCTATCCATTCATTCATCCATCCATTCATCAAGTGTTAAATGAGCTCCTAATATGTTTTAGAAATGGTGTTAGTACCTGAGATTAAAAAATAATGATTATCAAAGTGTGTCACTTAAAGATTTAGACTTTTCTATCTCTTAAAATATAATTTTCAGGAAAACAGTAAAGTCATGAGTTATACAGACATGAAAAGATTACAATGTTAAAGAATTTATTTAGCTCATTAATGAGGAAATGAATGAAATGTTACAACCAGTTCAATAGTGAATCTAAAATGGTACTGATGAACCTATTTGCAGGGCAGAAATAGAGGCACAGACATAGAGAATGGGCTTGAGGACACAGCAGGAGAAGGAGTGGGGTGGGGGGAATTGAGAGCGGCACTGACATATCTACACTACCATGTGTAAACCAGACAGCCAGCAAGAAGCTACTGCATAGCAGAGGGAGCTCGGCTCGGTGCTCTGTGATGACCTAGATGTGTAGAATAGGAGATTAGGAGGTGGACTCAAGAGGGAAAGGATATATGTATACATATGGCTGATTCATGAGGTTATAGAGCAGAAACTAACACAACATTGTAAAGAAATTGTACTCCATAAAAAAATAAATAAATAAAGTGCATGGCAGAGTCCAGAAAAAAAAGTGAATCTAAAGAACAGATAAATTTATGCTTCAGGAATATTGAAATGAGAATGCAAATGGGAAATAGAACTTGTTTTCCCTAACAGAAAATCTGCCAGTGCACAGAGTTCATTTGCAAGTCCACAGGCGTGAATTATTTTTGCATTGTAACAAGTATCTAAAATTTATAGAGTTGTAAAATAACTCCCAAAGAATCAATATTAGATAATCAAGAAGAAAATGCTCTATAGGGTGCATGGCTTTCCATCAAAACACAATATTTTCCTCCACACAGCAAAGAGAAACATACAGTATATACAATAGGTTTCGCCATCTGGACCCTCAAAGTTCTTCTCCTCTGCCACCTCTACTAGCCCTGATAGTAGAACACTGACTCTGAGGCAAATGTAGAGTTCCCTAATCCTGCCCTAATGAGCGAACAAGCCATACCGCAACTTTCATCTTTTCCGGTCATTACTCATGGCTCATCTCAGCTAACACCCTCTTTCAACAACACAAGAGAAGACTCTACACATGGACATCACCAAATGTTCAATACCTAAATCAGATTGATTATATTCTTTGCAACCAAGATGGAAAAGCTTTATACAGTCAGCAAAAACAAGACCAAGAGATGACTGTGGCTCAGATCATGAACTCCTTATTGCCAAATTCAGACTAAAATTGAAGAAAGTAGGGAAAACCACTAGACCATTCAGGCGCGATCTAAATCAAATCACTTACAATTATACAGTGGAAGTGGCAAATAGATTCAAGGGACTAGATCAGATAGAGTGCCTGATGAACTAAGGACGGAGGTTCTGACATTGTACAGGACGCAGGGATCAAGACCATCCCCAATAAAAAGAAATGCAAAAAAGCAAAATGGTTGTCTGAGGAGGCCTTATGAATAGCTATGAAAAGAAGAGAAGCAAAAGACAAAGAAGAAAAGGAAAGATATACCCATTTGAATGCAGAGTTCCAAAGAATAGCAAGGAGAGATCAGAAAGCCTTCCTCAGTGATCAATGAAAAGAAATAGAGGAAACCAATAGAATGGGAAAGACAAGATCTCTTCAAAGATGGGCTCAATAAAGGACAGAAATGGTAGGGACCTAACAGAAGCAGAAGATATTAAGAAGAGGTGGAAAGAATACACAGAAGAACTGTACAAAAAAGATCTTCATGACCCAGATAATCACAATGGTGTGATCACTCACCTAGAGCCAGACATCCTGGAATGTGAAGTCAAGTGGGCCTTAGGAAGCATCACTATGAACAAAGTTAGTGGAGGTGATGGAATTCCAGTTGAGCTATTTCAAATCCTAAAAGATGATGCTGTGAGTGTGCCACACTCAATATGCCAGCAAATTTGGAAAACTCAGCAGTGGCTACAGAACTGGAAAAGTCAGTTTTCCTTCCAATCCCAAAGAAAGGCAATGCCAAAGAATGCTTAAACTACCACACAATTGCACTCATCTCGCACGCTAGCAAATTAATGCTCAAAATTCTCCAAGTCAGGCTTCAGCAATACTTGAACTGTGAACTTCCAGATGTTCAAGCTGGTTTTAGAAAAGGCAGAGGAACCAGAGATCAAATTGCCAACATCGGCTGGATCATTGAAAAAACAAGAGAGCTCCAGAAAAACATCTATTTCTGCTTTATTGACTGTGCCAAAACCTTTGACTCTGTGGATCACAACAAACTCTGGAAAATTCTTCAAGAGATAGGAATACCAGGCCACCTGACCTGCCTCCCGAGAAATCTGTAGGCAGGTCAAGAGGCAACAAGTAGAACTGTGCATGGAACAACAGACTGGTTCCAAATAGGAAAAGAAGTATGTCAAGGCTGTATATCATCACCCTATTTATTTAACTTATATGCAGAATACATCATGAGAAATGCAGGACTGAATGAAGCACAAGCTGAAATCAAGATTGCTGGGAGAAATATCAGTAACCTCAGATATGCAGATGACACCACCCTTATGGCAGAAAGCAAAAATGAACTAAAGAGCCTCTTGATGAAAGTGAAAGAGGAGAGTGAAGAAGTTGGCTTAAAACTCAACATCCAGAAAACTAAGATCATGGCATTTGGTCTCATCACTTCATGGCAAATAGATGGGGAAACAGTGGAAACAGTGACAGACTATTTTAGGGGCTCCAAAATTACTGCAGATGGTGATTGCAGCCATGAAATTAAAAGACACTTGCTCCTTGGAAGAAAAGTTATGACCAATCTAGACAGCATATTAAAAAGCAGAGAGATTACTTTGCCAACAAAGGTCCATCTAGTCAAGACTATGGTTTTTCCAGTGGTCATGTATGGATATGAGAGTTGGACTATAAAGAAAGCTGAGCACTGAAGAATTGATGCTTTTGAACTGTGGTGTTTGAAAAGACTTGAGAGTCCCTTGGACAGCAAGGAGAGCCAACCAGTCCATCCTAAAGGAAATCAGTCCTGAATATTCAATTGGAAGGACTGATGCTGAAGCTGAAACTCCAATACTTTGGCCACCTGATGTGAAGAATTGACTTTTCTGAAAAGACCCTGATGCTAGATTGAAGGCAGGAGGAGAAGGGGGCAACAGAGGACGAGATGGTTGGATGGCATCACCGACTCAATGGACATGAGTTTGAGCAAGCTCCAGGAGTTGGTGATGGACAGGGAGGCCTGGCATGCTGCATCCATGGGGGTCACAAAGAGTCAGACATGACTGAGCAACTGAACTGAACTGAACTGAACTTATCCCAGTTTTGCCCAAGATGTAAGGGAAAGTTTTCTATGTGAGATTTCTAGGAAAGCTTTTGCTTTCCTGATGAACAGGTTTCATCACAACTGGCATTGTCTTTCTCTTTTTATTTTCCCTTTTTGTAGCTGGAATGCAGATGCAATTACTGGAGTTCAGCAGCCTTCTTGTTGCTATAGAATGAATAGCATAAAAAATATACTAATACAATACTAGCTGTATTAGGCTGCTCAGCCTACTATAACAAAATTTCATAGACCAGAGGCTTAAACAATAGACATTTATTTCTCACAGTTGTGAAAGCTGAGAGTTCAAGATCAAAGTGCTAGCTAATTTGGTTCCTAGTAAGAGTTCATTTCCTGACTTGTAGATAGTCACCTTCCCAGTGTAGTCTTTTTTTTTTTTTTTCATTTATTTTTATTAGTTGGAGGCTAATTACTTTACATCATTACAGTAGTTTTTGTCATACATTGAAATGAATTAGCCATGGATTTACATGTATTCCCCATCCCAGTCCCCCCTCCCACCTCCCTCTCCACCCGATCCCTCTGGGTCTTCCCAGTGCACCAGGCCCGAGCACTTGTCTCATGCACCAATGAGAAAACAGAAAGAGAAATTAAGGAAACAATACCATTCACCATTGCAACAAAAAGAATAAAATACTTAGGAGTATATACCAGTGTAGTCTTAAATGAGAGCAATCTGTCCTCTTATAAAAGCACTAATCTCATTAGAAAGACCTCCCTTTCTTGACTTCATCTAAACCTAATTACCTTCCAAATTCTCCATCACCAAAATCCATTCACTTTGGGAATTAGGGCTTCAATATATGAATTTTGTGTATGTGCTAAGTAGCCTCAGTTGTGTACAACTCCCTGTGACCCTATGGACTGTAGACCTCCAGGCTCTTCTCTCCATGGGATTCTCCAGGCAAAAATACTAGAGTGGGTTGTCATTTCCTTCTCCAGGGGATCTTCCAGACTCAGAGGTCAAACCTGAACCTCTTACATCTCCTGCATTAGCAGGGTGGGTTCTTTACCACTAGTGCTACCTGGGAAGCCCATATGACTTTTGGGAAAATACAATTAAACCTGTAGGAATAGCTAAGGCTTATGTAGCAGTTGGGCTTCCTTGGTGGCTCAACAGTAAAGAATCTGCCTGCAATGTAGGAGACACAGTTTCAATCGCTGGGTCAGGAAGATTCTCTGCAGGAGGGAATGGCAACCTACTCCAGGATTCTTGATGAGAAAATCCTTTGGACAGAGGAGCCGGCCAGGCTACAGTCCATGGGGTCACAACGAGTTGGACATGACTGAAGCAGCTGAGCATAAGCACAGAAGTAGCAATTATTATGGGCCAGATATTGTTTAGGTGATTTTCATATATTGGCCCTTTTAACATTGTGATAAGTCTGAGGATAGCTACTATTTTCTTTATTTTATAAGTGAAAAAAAAAAATCAAACTGATGAAAGGGTTTGTTCAAGGTCACAAAAGTAAGAAATAATGGGGTCAAAATTTGAACCAAGGCTGTCTGGTGGAAGAATCTGTGTTCCAAACCGTTATATTATCTTATCCTATTACAAATGGCAATGGCCCTGTTTCTTCTGAACCACAGAACCAGTAATTACCAACTTCCAGACTTCCGATTAGGTAAGATAAATAAACCTCTATCAACTTAAGCTGCAAATAATTGAATTCATAAATGATACAATCTTTCACTATTTAGCACAATTTCACTCTATTTCTTTGATTTTGTTTAGGCTTAGGTAGATACAGTTTATCACACTGAAAATCCCCTTTTCCTAAATTTCTAAAAAACTTTATCATAAAAATCAATCATAAAAAACCTTGGAGTACAAAATGTTATCTTCCTCCATAGGGGATTTCATTTTTTTCCATCAGATGTCTAGGGCCACTGACAATATGATCACCCTAATCCAACTTCAAATGTTGCGTCTTTCTATGCCTCTCAGTGACTGGAGGCTGACTGCAGTGTAAAGTTGGCTAACTTCCAGTTTACTGAGTCCTGGGGTATAAGCCTTTGGGTCCAAACTCAAGCAGAAAACTTTACTGTGAGTTTTGTCACCCCAGCCCTGAGAGGCTGTCACATACATTGCTGTCACCTCTTTTGTGGGATAATCTGACATTCCCAGGACTGAAGAGATCTCAATACCACACTCATCTCTCTGTTTCTTCCGCACTTGACTGATTCTTTACAACTCATTTAGCTCTTTAAGACCTTCAAGCAGATTTTCTCAAGTTTTCACCTTGTGCATTATCCTTAGAGGAAAGGTTGTTCAGAGTACCATTATCGGTAACAAGTCTTCTCTTCCCCTTTTCCTTACATTTCAGCTGCCTCAACATGAACACCTTTCATAATTCTGATGTCACCATTTCCTTTAATGTTATGGTAGAAGAGCTCAAAGTCACAACTCCTACTGTAAGTGAAGCCCCCCTTAATGTTTCTATGTTTTAGAGGTCAGAGGGTTTCTGATTTTCTTGGTTTTTTCTTTGCTACAACCTGTATCCCTGTTGTCACATGATATATCTCCAAACTCCATCCCCAGAATGCCATGAATGCAATATCATTTGTTAGCAAATGAATGAGTAGTAAAATAAAGACCCACTGAATCATCACAAACACAGATCAACATAGGTTAGCAGTAGACCTAAGTATCTTTAATGTTCTTTTCTTCCCTCTTCCACATAAAACTTCTCATTTGCCTTCTCCTTAGTCATCTTTCCCAACCCTACTCTATACCATCCAGCTCCCACTTCCCTGCTTCACCCTGTACCTTGCCATGTTGCGTTGGCCTTCCTGTTTTGTTTACTTGATTGTTCTCTCCTCTTCTAAAGCATTCAGATCTCCAAATCTCAAAAATCCTACTTATTTCTAAAGGAAAACAATTTAAATATCTTTCTAATCACTATCTTAAGCTAAGTTCAGGTCCAACCTTATATGTTAGATGATAATCTTCAGAAAATGGCAAAAGCATTACTTTCATAAAGATATCAAAATGAGCACATTTTAAAGATTTTTAGTTAATTCATATAACATAAAATAAGTAGTTCAGGGTAAATGTCAAAAAGCACAAACATACAGAGTAAGGGAATCAAACTACAAATAGATGCAAAATAACTTTTCCACAGTGGGGAGAGACGTCAATGGAAACTCTCTTGCAAGGCCATCAGTCACCTGAAATTTAAAAAGAGGTGCAGAAAACAGCTCAAAGATAGTGAACCGGCCTGGAACCAGACTGCCCAGAAGGATGTGCTATGGACTCTGCATACTTTTTCAATGAAGTGCAAAATTTTTTCTATTCTTAGATTATCCAAAATTCATTAAGCGTCCCACACTGCTGAACCAAAAGTCAATAAAGCTTGGAATTCTCCCTTTGAGGGTCAAAGCACTCTCTCCTCTTAAGTTACACTAATGAGTGCCTTTAGATTTTATTAATACTTTCTCCTTTCCTACGATCAAACTGGGAGGCAGTATCTGATCATCAGACAAAGCAATATAACAGTGTAGACTACTTTGTTCAGTGAAGGCCTACAGGGATCATTTCCTCTTTTCTGTCTCAGCTGAACTGTATAGAATATGCTTGCTGTCTCTTTTCATTGCCTCCTAAATAAGGTCTCGGCTGACACCCAGCCCTGGCTATGATGTCTTTCACCTTCAGTGATTCATCTCAACCCATTAAATGTTGGCACAGATGATATGAATAGCCAGGTGTCAAGACTTTTAATTTCTGGCCTATTAAGGAAATGTTTCAGTATTTAAAGCAATAATAATGGGATTGCAGAATGTCAGGACTAGAAAGGGACCTAGAGAGCATCTAATTCAATTTTGTATTTTACAAATGAGGACAAAGTGGCCCCAGAAGGGAAGTGACTTGCCAACTAAGGTCACTCTAAGAAGCCGTGGCACAATAGGACCTAGAATGCAGGAATGCCACTCTGACTTTTATTTTATTTATTGGGGGGGGGGGGCAGCTCTATCAGAACCAGCCACGTTTGTTCCCTTGTTATGTTCATATAAGTCCTCTCTTTCTCCCACCACAGGGTCTTTTCTGTTACTTCTATTGTTCCTGGTGCCTAATGTTTGTGTATTTGTATGCTAATCCCAGTTAATAATGAAGTGATCATGGATGAAGCTCTTTCTGACAATTATTTTGCCTTAAATATAAGATGCTTGAAAAGCTCATCACAACTAAAAAAATAAATTTCTCATGGTAGAATGACAATTTGGTGGATAATTTAAAGCATTCTACAGATCTTGGCTCATGAGACAAGTGCTCGGACCTGGTGCACTGGGAAGACCCAGAGGGATCGGGTGGAAAGAGAGGTGGGAGGGGGGATCGGGATGGAGAATGCATGTATATCCATGGCTGATTCATGTCAATGTATGACAAAGACTACTACAATATTGTAAAGTAGTTAGCCTCCAACTAAAAAAAAAAAAATTAAAAAAAAAAAGAGGTGGGGTTTAATTTATCTCCCTTGAATATGGGCTTCAATGACTCAATTCTTCTAAAGATTATGCAACTGAGCAGTATAGTATCAGGGCCTTCCCAGTTATGAGAGACCCACCATTTCTCCTATTTCTTGTTTTTAGAAAAAGACTAGCCTTCTAGGCATTCCTGATTTCCAAAGAATAGAATCAACCAATTACTAATTGGGGAAGTGAGGTGATGCTGAAACAAAGGAAAAACAGTAAACAAGAAAAGTAATGATAGCTTGAACACTAGTTCAATTGTAACACATAGTCCTAATTCCTCCTCAAAAGATAGATATAACAATCTGATGCATGCCTTTGAACTGTTCTGCAGAAACTGAGACCCACATCCAGGATGAGGATAGTGACTGCATACTGACCACAAGCACGTAGACCCCAGGCTGATTAGAACCAGAAGGTTGATGATTAAGATTCTTCAAACATCACCCTGTTATCTCATCATCCAATCAGAAATCCGCTTGCTACAACCCTCATGCCAAATGTTGCCTTTCAAAACCTTTTCCTAAAAGCTATTCTGGATTTCAGGTCTTTGGGGGCATTAACTGCCCATTCTCCATGCTTGACACCCTGCAATAAATGCTATGCTTTCCTTCACTACAGTGTGGTATCAGTAGATTGGCTTTGCTGTGCAGTGGGTGAGTGAACCCAAGTTTCCTTCAGTAACAATTTGAATGCACTTGAAATGACATGGCTGACTGCCCAGGCTGGATACTAGAAAGTCATACAACTTCTGCCTAAATCTCTCTCAGGACACAAACATATGCAGGGCAGCCCTTCCATGGAAGATGTCAACTATCCTAAGCTGCCATTCTAGAAAGACCACATGGAGAGACCACACAGAGAGTGATTCCTGAAGCAGCTCAGCTCTTCAGCCTCCATATATCTGAATCTTTTCACACAAGAGAAAAGGTCTCAAAATGACTCAGATTCTAAGCAAGACCTGTCTGACTAAGCCCGTCAATACCCAGAACCATGAAAGATGTTAATAAACAGGCAGCTGTTATAATTTCAGTTTGGAATGACTAGTTAGTAGGATTAGATAGCTTGAGCAGGCCTTTTGAGAGGCAATGAAATAGTTGGGTTCTGAAAACCTGTCTAGCTACAAATGAGATGATTAAAGTATAGAGGAATTTCTAGTAAACAAGCATGATGTGATCATTCTTTCATCTTGCCTGCATGTATAAGAGCTCGTTATAGTAATTCACTTTTCAATGGTTAAGACTGAACTGATGATGAAATTCAGTTGCTCACTAAACATGGGTCCCTCTTTCCTACAGTGATCTTCATTGTCAGTGGAGATGTTGTCTCCATTGCTTGGTGGAGTTTTATACTGGAGCACTGCAATAAAAGACAGCACACTTGCCTATGAAACTTTGTATGGTGCACCTTGGAAAGCTGAAGATGGTCTGATTTTGGACTTAAAAACACATCAATAATTTTGCAGATGAAAACTGATACAGGTAGATGAAACAATTTCTGAGGTCTCCAAATATTCCTACTGTACAAGGTTTTGGATGCCCAGACCTTTCTTTTTTTCCTCCTGATTGACATGACACATCCAGAATACTCCATTTTCAGCATTTCCCAAAGTTAAAAATCAGCAGGAAGCTTCAAATCTCCTTTTAAAAACAGTCTTTAAATTGTAAAAACAGCAATCAGAATGGAAAATCTCCTCTATGTTTCTTTGCTTCTTTGCTCATACATTTGCCAAATATTTATTTACTTTATGGACATTTCTAGAATTGAGTACCTGAGTACTGGACTTCCCTCCCATAAGAGGCACAAATCTGTGCTAGGACCTGAAAAGCACCCTGTGGTAAGTAAAACTGGGCAATTAAGTGATGGTTTCTTAATGTTTTAATAAGGAAAAAACATGCATATTATCTAGGGTGAAACAGATCATCAGCCCAGGTTGGATGCATGAGACAAGTGCTCAGGCCTGGTGCACTGGGAAGACCCAGAGGGAGCAGGTAGAGAGGGAGGTGGGAGGGGAGATAGGGATGGGGAATACATGTAAATCCATGGCTGATTCATGTCAATGTATAACAAAAACCACTACAATATTGTAAAGTAATTAGCCTCCAACTAATAAAAATAAATGAAAAAAAAAGGAAAAAAAAACTGAGAAGTATCTTTAAATACAATAAGAGGCAGGGTTCTGACTTGGAGTTATAGTGTCAGTATATTTCATTGCAATTACTTCTCAATATCTAGTGAAGATACACAGACCCAATCCTCAGCAAAATCATGAGATATATCTTTGTCAGTCCCAGCAAACTCCTTATGTACCTTTTTAATCTTTTAACTCTCTTCTCTCAGTCTTCAGCACTCCAAAGCTTTCCCACTCTTCTCTCCTAACTTCTCTGCCATTTTGTCTGCCAAATATCCATTTCTTCCTCTTTGTGTGGCAAATTTGTTATATAAAAGGCAATATTATGTCACCAGCTTCCAGGGGACTCTAATTGAACTAAACTAGTTGCATCAGTTGAATGTTCCAGACACAGTGATAAATTCAGTGTGTATTGGAAGAAGCATTTTCCCCTTAAACTATGAGCAAGGAAAATGTGGTACCAGTTACTTTCAGTATTCACTTTATTCACCATTTACCCTGACTAGTGGATGAGGCCAGCACACTGAAGACAGCAGGGTCAAGAAAACATAGAAACAGATATAGAAAGAACCCTAGTGAAACTACTTCTGTAGGTGACCCTAATCCCTGGAATTTTTAGTTATGTTATCGCATATAGTATAAATTAGTCTTAATTGTGTTTTCTTTGCCTGCTGCTACTGCTGCTAAGTTGCTTCAGTCATATTTGACTCTATGAGACCCCATAGATGACAGTCCACCAGGCTCCTCAATCCCTGGGATTCTCCAGGCCAGAATACTACAGTGGGTTGCCATTTCCTTCCCTTTTCTTTGCTTAGCAACTGAAAATATCCCTAGAGTCAGTAATGATATTACATCTCTTCATTTTCAAGGTCCAGTGGATATTCCACACTGGTAATATGTCAGAGTACATTGTTTGAACCATCCTTCTGAATAAAAACAGCCAAAAATGCCTAACAGTCTATTTTAAAAATCTTCCTAAAATTATCAGGCAGATTATAAAATGGTAAGAAATTGTTATGACAAAATCTAAGCGAAATTTGAAATCTGAGCATTTAAGCCATTTTGGTCCTGAGGATATTTGCAAGACAGCAGAAACTGAGAATGCCTTCTTTATACTTCCTTGGGACTTTAGGCATGACCATAGAATTCATAAATGCTACATGAAGATCAAGAACCCTCTTCAAGGGTATAGAATTCATAACAGCTGAATAAGAACTTCAAGGTCAAGAACCTTCTTCGGATAGAGGTTTAACAGGAGATCCCACTTCTTTAAAGATGGAACTACATAAACCTACCCTTTAGAGTAAGAGAGAACCAGAAGTAAATCTCCATTCACTCTCTGCTTTGGGGAAATTGCAAAAGAAAAAATATATATATTCTTTGGCATTGAACAGAATGGGAATATGACATTTGCTAAGAAGTTGGAACCAGATCTGGCAATCATTTGAGTCTGCAGCCCTATTTCTCAACAGCTGGGTTATCCCCTCCCAGAGAAACAATAGCAACTTACCACAGAGTGCTAGGATAAAATGAGACAGTAAGGACAATGCTAAGCATGAACATTTGTAAGTGATTTCTAGTCTGGGCATGAAGAACAAGGTGTGGCAGCCAAAGTTTCTTACACAGAACTGGCTCCACATGGGCAGACCTGGTGTGGCAAATCAGTCTGTGATAGAGCACTTCTTTTCCCTTGTCAGTCTCATACCCTACTGCCCATTTCTAATGATTCAGTAAGAGTGGGGAATGGCCAGCCAAAAACAACCAGTCTGCCTCACATATTCTAAGATAAGACTAGTCTTCATTCTCCCTCCTCACTCCCGTAGACTTGCAGATGTCATGAATGACTCCCTTTCCCAGAAGTCTCTGTAAAGGCTTCCCTGATAGCTCAGTTGGTAAAGAATCAGCCTGCAATGCAGGAGATCCCAGTTCAATTCCTAGGTCAGGAAGATCCTCTGGAGAAGGGATAGGTTGCTCACCCCAGTATTCTTGGGCTTCCCTTGTGACTCAGCTGGTAAAGAATCCGCCTGCAATGTAGGAGAGCTGAGTTCAATCCCTGGGTTGGGATCCCATGGAGAACGGAAAGGCTACCCACTCCAGTATTCTGGCCTCAAGAATTCCATGGACTGTATAGTTCATGAGGTTGCAAAGAGTCAGACACAACTGAGTGACTTTCACTTCACTTCTGTAAATCTTCAAGTCCCTTTCCTCTTATTTAAAATGTTCATCACTAATGAACTCTGCTCCTATTCCAATAGCCTGAATAAAACTCTTTCTTTATTTATCTAATGAATCTTGTCTTTCACAAGTGGTAAGTAGACTGGATGAGCAATTGATGTGAATAAATGATATTTGGATTTTTGAAACATACTGAATAATGGGCTCATAGCTCAGGATAAAATACATCTTGCCTGGATGGTAAAGGAGATGTTTGTTAGAGATAGGTTGATTTAATCAATAAATCTCAAATGAATGTGTATTATTTTGGTACAGAAAGTATCAGGTTTGAAATGAAAGACAGTGAAAAGAATATAAAAGATAAGTTGGAAAGTGCATACACTACACTGGAATCAGGCCAACATTTGAATTCTAGGCTTTGTGGCTAACTAGCTGTGTGGTTTGGGGTGCACTTGGTCAATCGCTATTCCCAGTGGATACTGCTTTTATTCATCCAGTTGAATCTTGGCTGTCAGTCAAGTCACACATCTTCTTTTAGGCTTCTTCTGTGTTAGTGGGTGTATCTGGTTCCATGCCAGGGCCCTCTCCATTTCTCCTTCTCAGTATAGCTGTGAGTAATCTGTCGTGATTTGCCACTGAAACCTGTGCTTTGACAATAAATTATTTTTAAAGACAATTTGGGAATGCAAAGTGGAAATAGAGCTTTATCAGGAATGAGTGACCTTATATTCATCTTATTCTCTTTGACAGATATTTGATGGATAGATGCAGATATGTAGTCAAAACAAGGGCTCCATCATCAACAAAGCATGTGGCAATGATATTATGGATGTGATGGAGATGTAAGGGATGGATGTGAACTAATATTCCAAGACTGGGTCATTGTAGTGATATGGATAGACCTAGAGTCTGTCACGCAGAGTGAAGTAAGTCAGAAAGAGAAAAACAAATATATTAACACATATATGTGGATCTAGAAAAATGGTACAGATAAACCTATTTGCAGAGCAGGAATAGAGACACAGACACAGAGAATGAACATGTGGATACAGTGGAGGAAGGAATGGGTGGGAAAAATTGCGAGAATAATATAGACATGCGTACACTACCATGTGTAAAATAGATACCTAGCGAGAAACTGCTGCATAGTACAGGAAGCTCAGCTTGGCGCTCTGTGATGGCCTAGAGTGTGGGATGGCAGAGCGGGAGGAAGGTTCTAGAGGGAGGGGATATATGTATACATATATCTGATTCACTTCATTGTATAGCAGAAAGTAACACACCGTTGTAAAGCAACTATATTCCAATGAAACTTTTTAAAAATATTCTGAAAAGACAATGATTGAAGAAAAAATGTGTTTCAGTTGAAAACTCTGCATTATCTACATGTGGCATATCCATATAATCTACCAATGATACAATTCTTCTCAGTAATCAAACTCCAGTGTTTTATTGTCTTTAGGCTATTTTATGACTCCTTGTAAGTTGCTAGACAAGCAAATTCTGTCTGCTCCAATAGAGTTTTGGTTGACTTCATTATCCCTGATAGAGAAAAACAGTTTTTGCCTCCATTTACAATTCAACTCCTTTACTCCATATATACTCACCCTTTTATCTTTTTTCTTGAACTGATTATATTGGTAACATCTGCCTGGTTCTCTCATTAAGTGAGTAAAATAATAATCTTTTAATGCTATACATAAATCTTTTAAATATATTCATTTATATATCAGTTTGAGAGTCATGATTTTCCCTTTTTTCTGAAAATTATCTTTTCACACTAATGAGAACTGAAACCAATGATACTATATTAAACAATATTCAGGCCAAGAATACTTTCCTATGTCTGTAGTCAACTAGTGAGGCCAGAAAATATCTGCTCCTGGAAGATAACTAAAATTGCTTATTTATTGAGGCTTTACAAGGCTCCCTTGAAGACCCTCTACCGACTAGCCCGTCTATCCAAATTGTACAACTATATCTATTCTTTGCCTTAATAGACTTGACCACAGATTATCTAGCCCAGACCTTAAAAACCCTGTAAATATACTTCCTTACATCTGCCCTTTTGAGAAACCACTGATTTTGTTAAAGATATGCTTTCTCTTGCTGCAATAAGTTTAAAATTTCTCTTTGCCTAATTAGTAGATTTTCTTTGTAGAGTGTGTGTGTGTGGAGGTTGAAGGAAATTAATAACAGGAACTATGACCATCAGCTGCTTCTACCAGATGACATGATCTAGTGCCCAGGTTGGGATTATAAAGTCAAGTTGACTTTTTTTTAGTAGAAATCAATGTTGGGTCTGCAGTCCATACTAGGGATCCAGATCAGAATTTGTCAGTGTGGAGTCAAGTGTTGCACATACTTTAGATGCCCAAAAGCATTTGAAAGTATTTGCAAATGATAAAAGATCAGTTTTTTTCCCCCCTAAAAGGCCAGTAATTTGAGAAGTTTAAATAAAAGAAAAGGTCTAATACACTTACAGGCTTGTATGAATAAAAAATAGGTATGTATTAGGTATGTAACTGTATTCATTATATTTAAATGTTCAGAGAAAATAGAGTTTATTTATGTCTTGTGACTAAAATGATCTGATCTTTCTTCTGAGTCCCCTACCATAGGGTGTAGGTAAGAGATGGGGAGAAATATTTAGTTTAATGTGTTAATTTTAGTTCAGGCTCATAAACTGAATCCAGTCTTTTAAAAAATTGTCTGCTTTAGATTGGTGTTATATGTGATGTGAGGAGGGGAATTTTATTTTCATGGCAATAGGAGAAGCATCTTTATATCCCCTCTCGTCTCTCTTGCAAATTAGCTGCCCTTGGCAATGCTAGGAGGCCTGCACTGTGTGTATCCCTCCAGTTCCCATCACCCAGAGCAAGTGACAACCTCTAAAACTCTTCTAAAACTTTTTTAGGGTTTCTCCCAGAAACCCTCCTTCACCCTCCAGCTTTTTCTGGGAGCAGCCACTTGCCCCCAAATTCTCTTCCCTCCAATACTAATCCCAGTATTTCTATGTCCTTCCTCTCCCCTCTGAAGGCCCTGACTGCAGAGGAAGGGAAATTATTTACCTCCTAGTTCCTGTATGTTCTCCTCACAATCAGAAGAGCTCTGAAGGCTTTCCTTCTGTTTCCTATCAACCCAGGACTTCCCTAAGGTAAAATCTAAGAACAAAGTCAAAATGGAGGGCATGCAAAGATTTTTCAAGGGAACATGTACACAAAGTATTTGAGAGAATAAATTTCCAGGTCCTTCACTTCTTTTAGGTACTCTTTTCAAATTTGATCTGCCTGAGGATGCATTCATGATTGTTTTTCACTTCATCTTTTTCAGTTTCCTCTTGCATTTTAGTTGAGAAAACCACTCATTTCATCAACAGTAACCTTAACATTACCTGCTAGTGTGAAACTCCCCAGCATGCTGAACTGAGAGTAGATTACAATTAACTGAGTTGTAAGACAGATTCTTATTTGGGAAGATGTTTTTAGGGTAGTCTGAAGACAAGAGGAGGAAAAAAAAAAAAAGACTTAAGAGGAAATCAGAGCCTCTAACACCTACAGCTACACAAACATTAAACACAGCCTAACTCTGATTCAGATAATATAAAATCCTCCACATGCTCACAATATCTGATGAAGGAAAAGAAAGAAGATTATGTATTGATTAAATGAACATCTGCATAAAAGACAGCTGAAAATTTCTTCCATGATTCAGGCACTTTACATAAATTATTGCAATCCCCCATGTATCCCGGACTTTAGAAATCAGAAAACTGAAGCCAAAGAACATAAAGCATTAGGACAGAAGTTGGTAGGACTCTGAGCCGAACCAAGCCAGCCACCAACCAAGACAGCAAGCTGCCTCCAGTGTCTAAGGTTCCCTTCACCCAGCATGAGAGTTAAAAGTGGAGGCACAGCTGGGAAGACCCAGAGGGATCGGGTGGAGAGGGAGGTGGGAGGGGGGACTGGGATGGGGAATACATGTAAATCCATGGCTAATTCATTTCAATGTATAACAAAAACTACTGTAATGATGTAAAGTAATTAGCCTCCAACTAATAAAAATAAAAAATAAAAAAAAATAAAAAATAAAAAAGTGGAGGCACATAAACAAATAAATCAAGGAAAATCTGAGCTTCCTATTAGAAGCCAGATACTGGAGTCTCCATGAATTTCAACCAATATCTGAAAGACCAGTGAGAAATGAATGTAGCTAAGGAGTAGGAGTAGCAACAGGGACATAGAGACTTTCATTCAGAACATTTCAGACCACGCAAAATGTTTTACCAATTAGCTTCCTTCAATGAATGAATTAATGTAATACTAGGTTCTAAAGAGATTTAGCACTACAGGGAGACTACAGAGACCATTCAGCTGCCCTCATAGACCTAAGCAACACAGTACAAATCATGGATCTTGACAGCTGCCTCAGAGACAAGAAGTATGTAAATGGTTTATACATAGGAGTGTTTATATACATATACAAAACTTATGTAAGTAAAACTTTTTAAAAAGTGAACTATTAGAAACTTGCAAAACTCCTTTTATCAAGTTCAAGTTCAAAAGATTTCTTCTTATTTTTGTAAAGTGACATGCTATTTTTATTGAAGTACAGTTGATTTACAATATTATATTAATTTCAGGTATACAACATAGTGATTCAATATTTTTAAAGATTATACTCCATTTAAAGCTCTTGAGAAATATTGGCTATATGTCTTGTGCTGTACATTATATTCTTGTAGCTTATTTCTTTTATACACAATGGTTTCTACCTCTTAACAATCTCCTACCACCATTCTACCCTTTGCCCCTTCCCTCTCCCAACTGGTAACCTCTAGTTTGTTCTTTATGTTTGTGAGTCTTTCTGTTTTATTATACTCATGCATTTGTTTTATCTTTTTTAAATTCCACATACAAATGATACCATTAAGTATTTTTCTTTCTCTGTCTAACTTATTTTACTAAGCATGATTCCTTCCAGGTCCATCTATGTTGATCCAAATGGGAAAATTGCATTCTTTTTCATAGCTGAGTACTATTTCATTACATACATACCATTTCCTCTCTGTTTATTGATCTGTTGATGAAAACTTAGGTTGCTTCCATATCTTGGCTTTTGTAGATAATGCTGCTATGAACAATGGGGTCCACATAGCTTTTCTAATATGCATATTTGTTTTCTTTGAATGTATACTCAGGAGGGAATTGGAGGATAGTATGGTAGCTCTAGTTTTAATTTTTTGAGTAATCTCTGTACTGTTTCCTCAGTAGTTTCTCCAATTAATATTTCCACAGTGAACTAGAGTTTCCTTTTCTTCACATTCTTACCCACACTTGCTGTTTGGGAACTGCCATTCTGACAGATGTGAGGTCTTATCTCATTATGGTTTTCATTTGTATTTCTCTGATGATTAATGATGTTGAATATCTTCATGTTCACGTGGGCCATCTGTATGTCTTCTTTGGAAAAATTTCTGTTCAGCTCCTCTTACCATTCTTCTTCTTTTTCTGATGTGGAATTATATGAGCTATTTATATATTTTGGATATTAACTCCTTATCAGTCATAATATTTGCAAATATTTTCTCCCATTCTGTAGGTTGTTGTTTTGTTGTGTGGATGGTTTCCTTTGCTTTGCATAAGTTTTTCAGTTTGATTAGGTCCCATTTGTTTATTTTTTCTGTTGTTTCCTTTGTCTGATGAGACAGATCAAAAAAGATACTGTTGTGTCCGACTCTTTGCAACCCCATGGACATTACAGTCCATGGAATTCTCCAGGCTGGAACACTAGAGTGGGCAACCATTCCCTTCTCCAGGGAATCTTCCCAACCCAGGGATCAAACCCAGGTCTCCTGCATTGCAGGCTGATTCTTTACCAGCTGAGCCACAGGGAAGATCCAATTTCCTTTGCCTGAGGAGACAGATTTAAAAAGATATTGTTACAATTTACATAAAGGAGTATTCTACTACCTCTTCTTCTAGTTTTATGGTTTCAGATCTTAAATCTAGGTCTTTACTCCATTTTAAGGTTTTGTATACAATGTGAGAAAATGTTCTAATTTCATTCTTTTTCCCATGTCCAGTTTTCTCAGCAACACTTATTGAAAGACTGTCTTTTCTTGCCTCCTTTGTCACAGATTAATTGACCATAAGGTGTGTGGTTTTATTTCTGGGCCTCTATTTTGTTCCATTGATTTCTGTGTCTGTTTTTATCAGTACCACGGTTTTCTTTTCTTCTTCTTTTTTTTTTTTTAACTATAGTTTTGTAGTGTAGTCTGAAGTCAGGGAGCATATCTTCAGCTTTGTTCTTTGTTCTCAAGACTGCTTTGGCAATTTGGAGTCTTTCGTGGTTTCACATAAATTTTAGGGAGCTTCCCAGGTGCAATAGTGGTAAAGAATTCACCTGCCAATGCAGGAGATGTAAGAGATGCAGATTCAATCCCTGGGATGGGAAGATCCCCTGGAGGAGGACAGGGCAACTCGCTCCAGTATTGCCTGGAGAAAGTCATGGACAGAGGAGACTGGTGGGCTACAGTCCATAGGGTTGCAGAAAGTGGGGCATGAGAGCATGCATGCATAACTTTAGGATTATGTATTCTAGGTCTATGAAAAATGTCATGAGTATTTTGATAAAAGTTGCGTTAAATCAATAGATTGCTTTGGATAGTATGGCCATCTTAACTATTAATTTGTCTAATCCAAAACACAGGGTATCTTTGCATTTCTTTGTGTTATCTTCAGTTTCCTTCATTGAGGTTTTATAGTTTACAGAGTTTAGGTCTTTCCTCTCTTTGGCTAAGTTTATACTTACCTATTTTATACCTTATACTTAGGTATTTTATTGTTTTTGATGTGATTTTAAATGGGATTGGTTTCTTGCTTTCTGTTTCTGATAGTTCATTATTGGTGTGCGGCTGTGTTTAGTTGCTCAGTCATGCCCAGCTCTTTGCAAGCCCATGAGCTGTAGCCCACCAGTCTCCTCTGTCTATGGGATTTCAAAGGCAAGAATACTGGAGTGAGCAGCCATTCCCTTCTCCAGGGGATTTTCCTGACCCAGGAGTCAAACCCAGGTCTCCTGCATTGCAGGCAGATTCTTTACCCTCTGAGCCACCGGGGAAGTTTCTCATTATTAGTGTATAGAAAAACAATATATTTCTGCATATGAATTTGTATCTTGCAACTTTATTGAATTTATTTCAGTTCAGTTCAGTTCAGCCATTCAGTCATGTGTGACTTTTTGTGACCCCATGGACTGCAGCATGCCTGGCTTCCCTGTCCATCACCAGTTCCCAGAGTATACTCAAACTCATGTCCATGAAGTCAGTGACTGAATTTTTTATTAGTTCTAATAAATTTTTGGTGGATACTTCAGGATTTTCCTTCTAGAATACCACGTCATCTGCAAATTGTGACATGTTTACTTCTTCTCTTCCAGTTTAGATGTCTTTTACTTCTTTTCTTGTTACTGGACTAGGACTTATGTTAAGTAGAAGGGATGATAGTGGGTTTCCTTGACTTGTTCCTGATTTTAGAGGGAAAGCTTTCAGCTTTTCACCATTAAGTTTGATGTCAGTTGTGAGTTTGGTCTATATGGCCTTTATTGTGTTCAAACATGATCCCTTTATGCCAAGTTTGACAGAAAAAAAAGTTCTACACTTCTTTTCTGGTTTCTTCTTCTAGTGACATTTTTTTCCTGATTGTGGAAAGTGATTGAAAATAAGGACCATTAAAAGAAAAAAAAAAATTCCATAATTTCACTACCCACAGTTAACTGCTGATAATGATATGATCTTTTTATTTCTTTCTATGTAAGTATGTATGTGTTTACATAGTAGAATTGCCAAACTGGACTCATATGTGTGTGTGTGTGTGTGTAAACACACAAACACTTTTGCTTTCTCTTTTACTGTACTTAAAATTCTACCATAAGTATTCTTTACATACTAATAAAATACTATTTTATTGGCTATGTAATATTCCAGCATATATTTATGTCACAACTCAGATAACCAAAATTTTATGCTGGACACTTTAAAGTTTTTCACTTGTTAAATGAAATGTTAAGTGAAATTATAATGTTCCATTATAAATAATGGAAATAATCATCACTCTCTAAAGCTTCCCCATTTTTTAATTGAAGAAAAATACTAATTTATAAACAAGTAGAAAATTTTGTGATAATAGAAATATTTTATTCTGCAATGTCCAATAGAGTATCCACTAGCCACATGTGGCTATTAAGTTCTTGGTATGTGGTTAATGCAGCTGATTAACTAGTTAACTGGATTTTTCATTTTACCTAACTTTAATAAATTTAAATATCCACGTGTGATATTATTACTTAAAGCAGAACTTGAAGAAGACATCACATCAAGTATTTGTTTACATGCAGGAATATCCCCATCTTGTGGCCTTTTAGAATATTGCCTGTAAAATTGTTTGAAACCAAGGTGCATTTGCAACTATAAACACAATTTGTAGTTGTAACTTCATGATGTCCATGAATCACAAAAGTCCACCTAGTAGCTTATATAAAGTATCTGCAAATTAAAAGACTGGCATTGCTAAAATACAGTCAGTGCTCAGGGCAAATTGAATCACTTGAGGACAGTGAATGCCTGGACAAACTCTAAAAATAAGCATGTTTGGAACAGTTTTGGTTGACCCTTTAATAAACAGCTGAAATCTCTAGGAATTATTGACACCAAAATTTGTCCTTTCTTTGTTCTCTTATCCAAGAGTCCTCTAAATCCTTCCCTCAGATCTACCACACATTTCTCAAAACTGACTTCATCTGTGTGTGTGTGTACACCCATATCTATTGAACATATAAATTATTTGTGATTTAAAAGACCTATACATAGAAAACTATAAAACACTGATGAAAGAAATCAAAGAGGACACAAACAGATGGAGAAATATACCGTGTTCATGGATTGGAAGAATTAATATTGTCAAAATGGCTATACTACCCAAAGCAATCTATAGATTCAATGCAATCCCTATCAAACTACCAACGGCATTTTTCACAGAACTAGAACAAATAATTTCACAATTTGTATGGAAATACAAAAAACCTCGAATAGCCAAAGTAACCTTGACAAAGAAGAATGGAACTGGAGGAATCAACCTGCCTGACTTCAGACTATACTACAAAGCCACAGTCATCAAGACAGTATGGTACTGGCACAAAGACAAAAATATAGATCAATGGAATAGAGTAGAAAGCCCAGAGATAAATCCACAAACCTATGGTCACCTTATCTTCGACAAAGGAGGCAAGGATATACAATGGAAAAAAGACAACCTCTTTAACAAGTGGTGCTGGGAAAACTGGTCAACCACCTGTAAAAGAATGAAACTAGAACACTTTCTAACACCATACACAAAAATAAACTCAAAATGGATTAAAGATCTAAATGTACGACCAGAAACTATAAAACTCCTAGAGGAGAACATAGGCAAAACACTCTCCAACATAAATCACAGCAGGATCCTCTATGACCCACATCCCAGAATTTTAGAAACAAAAGCAAAAATAAACAAATGGGACCTAATGAAACTTAAAAGCTTTTGCACAACAAAGGAAACTATAAGCAAGGTGAAAAGACAGCCCTCAGATTGGGAGAAAATTATAGCAAACGAAGCAACAGACAAAGGATTAATCTCAAAAATATACAAGCAACTCCTCCAGCTCAACTCCAGAAAAATAAATGACCCAATCAAAAAATGGGCCAAAGAACTCAACAGACATTTCTCCAAGGAAGACATACAGATGGCAAAAAAAACACATGAAAAGATGCTCAACATCACTCATTATCAGAGAAATGCAAATCAAAACCACAATGAGGTACCATTACACACCAGTCAGGATGGCTGCTATCCAAAAGTCTACAAGCAATAAATGCTGGAGAGGGTGTGGAGAAAAGGGAACCCTCTTACACTGTTGGTGGGAACGCAAATTAGTACAGCCACTATGGAAAACAGTGTGGAGATTTCCTAAAAAGCTGGAAATAGAACTGCCATATGACCCAGCAATCCCACTTCTGGGCATACACACCGAGGAAACCAGATCTGAAAGAGACACGTGCACCCCAATGTTCATCACAGCACTGTTTATAATAGCCAGGACATGGAAGCAACCTAGATGCCCATCAGCAGACGAATGGATGAGGAAGCTGTGGTACATATACACCATGGAATATTACTCAGCCATTAAAAATAATTCATTTGAATCAGTTCTAATGAGATGGATGAAACTGGAGCCATTATACAGAGCAAAGTAAGCCAGAAAGATAAAGACCATTACAGTATACTAACACACATATATGGAATTTAGAAAGATGGCAATGATAACCCTATATGCAAAACAGAAAAAGAGACTCAGATGTATAGAACAGACTTGTAGACTCTGGAAGAAGGCGAGGGTGGGATGTTTCAAGAGAACAGCATCAAAACATGTATATTATCTAGGGTGAAACAGATCACCAGCCCAGGTTGGGTGCATGAGACAAGTGCTCAGGCCTGGTGCACTGGGAAGACCCAGAGGGATTGGGTGGAGAGGGAGGTGGGAGGGGGGACCGGGATGGGGAATACATGTAAATCCATGGCTGATTCATTTCAATGTGTGACAAAAACCAGTGCAATGATGTAAAGTAATTAGCCTCCAACTGATAAAAATAAATGGGAAAAAAAATTATTTGTGATTTAAAGGGGAACAAAATTAAATACCCCCCGCCCCTTACCCAACTAAGTTTGTAACTAATTAAGAGGTAGACAGGGGTGGAAAACATGTGAAGACCATGTATTTTATGACTGGCAGAACTGTTTTAAAAAACATGGCTTTGTGGCAGAGACATGATGGAAATTCTAACACAGAACTCCTGAATTAATTCTGTCTACCACCTCACAGGGCTTCCCTTGTGGCTCAACTAGTAAAGAATCTGCCTGCAATGTGGGACACCTAGGTTCGATCTCTGGAATGGGAAGATCCCTTGAAGAAGACAAAGGCTACCCACTCCAGTATTCTGGCTAGAGAATTCCATGGACTGTATAGTCCATGGGGTTGGAAAGAGTCAGACAGGACTGAGCAACTTTCACATACATACATACCAACTCACAAGCATCTTTGTAAAACCACAGGCCTCCTCCTAATGGCAGGTCAAAAATTCAGGACATAAAGGAAGGCTAGAGATGTGTATACTATAAGCAATTGGCCCCAGAGAGAAGAGGTGGATGGAGGCAGGAGGCTGAA
The DNA here is from genome assembly GCF_023699985.2 of Odocoileus virginianus. Classification (NCBI taxonomy): domain Eukaryota; kingdom Metazoa; phylum Chordata; class Mammalia; order Artiodactyla; family Cervidae; genus Odocoileus; species Odocoileus virginianus. The sequence goes on along the minus strand of NC_069675.1, from coordinate 53,738,637 downwards.
GAGAAAGGGGCAGGAGAGAGTTTGCTATAAGTGGCAGGTAACCCATATTTTCTAAGTTACAATTTCTACTTCTTTGGTAGAAATAATTAAAGGTTGTGCAGGTTGCTTAAGAAAACTCCCACTTCAAAGAAACTGGAAAACTGTGAAAAAGTATTCACACTAATGGAAATGAATAAATGATATTCCAGCATGATGTTAGTGGAAATTTTAGCTGTTTGACAAAATAATTTCAGCTTCACCTGAGAGCAGCTGGGGAGAACAGTACTTATTCATCTTTGCACAGCTCTGCACATGACTGTTCATCTTTTTCAACCTGAAGGGATCACAGATTAGGTGACTGCAGTAAAACAAAAATGACTACTGATCTCAGACTTATTCCTCTTAAAATGCTGCTTCAGTTTGTCTGGAAGGCTTTGAAAAGGCACTGGTGTCTTCTAGTTCAAAAACAAAAAGAACTAGCTCAAAAACCATTATGCTATCAAGTTGTTTAAAAGGCATTCAGTTACAAAATAAAGGGTAAAAATCAATATGCATAACAACATTATAGCAATAATAATAAGCTACAACATACAATAAAATATTTTGTTCACAGCAGCAACAAAAATACACAATTCTAATTGTAGGAATTCACCCTAAGGATATACTTGCTGTTGGATATAACAGTTTGTTATATGTATATTCATCACAAAATTGTTTATAATCATCCTTATAAAATCATGGTGGGATGGTAGATGTTTCTAAGTGCTAACCTGGAAAAATTTTAAAGCTCTGTGGCAACTCTATATTCTCCCCAACACCAAAGACTCACTAGTCTGTGAAATAATAAATCTGAAAACAATTCTAATTAGATTTACTAATATGTCACTCTGGGAATTGGTATTGGAGGTAATAGTTTGTATCTATGTATCTATATCTAAATGTCAGGAAATTCAGTTTGATTTGAGTCACTGCAGGTTGGCACCCCATTTGTCATATCTAAATATCACTGAAGTATTCGTGATTACTAAGGTAATAACTGCTCTTAGAAGTGTAGGAGGTATAGGCTGTTGTCCAAAAATGGATTAAATCAGGCCTCTCTGTGTCAAGAGACTGAATGGGAAAGTTGCTCAGGTCCTGGCACAGATCCCTGAGGAGAGAAGGAGATGGTGCCCTTTTCTAGGAAACAGTTCTGAGAACCACTGTGCATCACCTGAAAATGCCCAGTTCAGAGACCCGTTATACAGGAATGAAAGCATGGTGCTTCTTGGGTTAAACCTAACACCAGAATCAGGATTGCAAACACAAATCCTGTCAGAAAAGCATATAAGCATTTGTGTCAGTCTGCCTATAAAACAGAGGGACTATAATGTTCGTCATGAAATATATACGCCAATTAAACCACTTCTGAGAGTCAGATTTGGTCCATGGGCAACCAGTTTATGACTCTTAACTGACCTGATTAGTTAATCCTCTTTCAAATAATCACAGCTGAAGTGGCCCTAGTGGTAAAGAACCCTCTTGCCAACGCAGGAGACATAAGAGACACAGGGGTTTTTTGGCTTTTTCTCTTGTTTTAGAGACACAGGTTTGATTCCTGGATGAGAAAGATCCCCTGGAGGAGGGTATGGCAACCCATTCCAGTATTCTTGCCTGGAGAATCCTATGGAGAGAAGAGCCTGGTGGACTACAGCTCATAGGGTCTCAGAGTCCAGCAAGACTAAAGCGACTTAGCATGCACACAGGCTTAATGCAGGAATCTGGTCCAGACAGGCCTCCTCTGTGCTGGGCACTCACGTTCTGCCGTGTGCAGCAGGATCCGTGTCCATAGTGACACCATGTGGCCTCACCCTACTCTCAGTAGATGCTAGATTTTCTATTAACACAACAGGTTGGGGACTTGCAAAACTAACCTTCTAGATAGAGCAATGTAGATGGGAAATACTAGCTAGACTAATGGATTGGTGTTCAGTTTTAGAGCCTCTACACCAAACTCAGAGGTTTCTTTCACCCTCCCTCTCTTCCTAGCCATTCTCTTTCTCCTCTCTCTCGCTCCCTTTATCGTGATCTCTCCCTGTCTTTCTCGCGCCTGCGCGCTCTGTTTTCCCTTAACAGTTTGTGAACTTTTTAAGGGTATATTGTGAAATCTCCCTTCTTAAAATGGAGATTTAGCAGACTGAACATTATGTCTTCCCAGGTACATGAGCTAGTTAATAAGTGTTGGGATTTCATCTCCCTCACGAGTCTCAACTGCTTCCCTTAAGCCCATGCTATTCAGTACATCCATTGGTCAGAAAGCACTCTAAGGATAGAGCTCTGTCTGCTGATGTCCTCTGTATTCACCCATCATTTCTCTCCTTTCTATTTCCATACACCATTTCTCACATCCAGAGATATGAATGCAATACTGTTGACTGGTAGATGAGCTAAGCTGACAGATGGTGGCACTGCTTATCAACCAAAATTCAAAATTCCTAATGTGTAAGCCTAAGAAACTTTACCTCTTTATTTACCATGAGAGGTAATCTAAGCACTCAAGACATGAGAATTGCTAGGGGAACAGATTTCTGAACCCAACCTCTGAGAGACAAACAGATTAAGTTGTGAATTCTACAGGCTTAATTGTGTTCTGAATGATTCCAATTCAATCCATAAATCACATTATCTGAAGTGAAGACATGGGATGACAGAGCTTGGAACTCAAGAATAGTGTGGGATAAGTTTCTTTCTGATATATCTGCCTTATCTGAGAGGTTTGCCAAGGTCTTCAATGATATTTTGTTTCTATCAGTTTTCTATGTATGGGCTTCCCTGGTGGCTCAGATGGAAAAGGACCTGCCAGCAATGGGGGAGCCCTGGGTGTGATCCCTGGGTCATGAGGATCCGTTGGAGAAGGGAGTAGAAAAGAACTCTGCAATTCTTTCTTGCCTAGAGAATCCATGAACAGAAGAGCCTATGTATGCATATATTATATTGATATATCTGATATATCTATATCATAAACAGCTATTGACTGTCAGTCTTAATCTTTTTAATGATTCATTTCTCAGTAAGATCAAAATTTATCTGCTAATTCCACCAAACAAATGAGTAGCTGAGATTTTTGTCTGTGTGTTTATTGACTTTGCTTCTAATGTTTAATCATAAGCATTTTAAATTAAGCTGAAACTGAAAGAATTTTACCATGAACACCCAAATGCCTATCACCTAGACTCTACAATTAGTATTTTACTATCCTGGTTTCATCAATGCATTCCTCTATTATTGCTCATGTGCTAAGTTGCTTTAGTCTTGTCCGACTCTTTGCGGCCCTGTGGACCATAGCCTGCCAGGCTCTTCTGTTCGAGGAACTCTCCAGGCAAGAATATTGGAGTGAGTTGCCATACCATTTTCCAGGGGATCTTCCCAATCCAGTGATCAAACCCGCATCTCTTATGTCTCCTACATTGGCAGACAGGTTTTTTTAACCACTAGCGCCCCCTGGGAAGTCCTTCCTCTATTATTATAATTTTTTTTTTTTTTTAAGTCGCTCAGTCGTGTCCGACTCTGAGACCCCATGGACAGTAGCCTGCACCAGGCTCCTCTGTCCATCGGATGTTCTAGGCAAGAGTACTGAAGTGGGTTGCCATTTCCTTATCCAGGGAATCTTCCCGACCCAGGGATCGAACCTAGGTCTCCTGCATTGTAGGAGCGTCTAGACGCTTTACCATCTGAGCCACCAGGGAAGACTCCTCTATTATTAGGTTGGTGCAAAACTGAAGTTTTGCACTGTTGAACTTTGCCATGTGATATTGTAATCTTAAATTCTTAAATAACTGTGGTTATGTTATGCAGCATTTTAACGTGCATTTCTCACTTTATGCATTTTTGCTAATGACTTATTACTTGCTATTTATTTTATATTTATTCTAGACTAGGGAAATGATGTTAGACAGAAAGGAAATTAAAGTGATTTTCCTATTCAAGTTCACAATGGGTCATAAATCAGCAGATACAACTCACAACATCAACAATGCATTTGCCCAGGAACTGCTAATGGATCTGCAGTGCAGTGGTGGTTCAAGAAATTTTGCCAAGGAGACGAGAGCCTTGAAGATGAGGAGCGTAATGGCCAGCCATCAGCAGCATCTCAACAGATGAGAGCAATCATTGAAGCTAATCCTCTTACAACTACGTGAGAAGTTGCCAAAGAGCTCAGTGTCAACAATTCTACAGTCACTTGGCTTTTGAAGCAAACTGAAAGGTGAAAAACCTCAATAAGTGGGTGCCTCATGAACTGACCGAAAATCAAACAAATTGTTCTGAAGTGACTTTTTCTCTTATTCTACAAAACAATGGACCATTTCTCTATCAGATTGTGACATGTGACCAAAAGTGGACTTTATACAACAACCAGCAATGACCAGCTCAGTGGTTGGACTGAGAAGAAGCTCCAAAGCACTTTCCAAAGTCAAACTTGTACCAGAAAAAGTCACGGTCACTGTGTGGTGGTCTGCTGCCCATCTGATCCACAACAGCTTTCTGAATTCCAGCGAAACTATTACATTTGAGAAGTAGCTGAACAAATCAATGAGATACACTGTAAGCTGCAATGCCTGCAACCAGTATTGGTCAACAAAAAAAGCTCAATTCTTCTCCATGACAATTGCCCAACTGCACATCGCACAACCAATGCTTCAGAAGTTGAATGAATTGGGCAATGAGATTTTGCCTCATCTGCCATATTCACCTAACTTCTCAACAACCGACTACCTCTTCAAGCATCTTGACAATTTCTTGCAGGGAAAATTCTTCCACAACCAGCAGGAGGCAGAAAATGCTTTCCAAGAGTTCTTTGAAGCATGGATTTTTACATGACAGGAATAAACAAACATTTCTCATTAGCAAAACTGTGTTAATTTTGATTAATAAAGATGTGTTGAGCCTGGTTATAATGATTTCAAATTCACAGTTCAAAACCTCAATTACATTTACACCAACCTAATAAATATCAATTCATCTTATTGTTTAATCTATTTTATTTCAATATAGATTGGAGACATCAGTCACTATAAATCTCTTCAACTAGAGTTCAAAATTTGTTTATGGTTTTTACATAAAGTACACATAAAATGAAATTGTATGCAATGAAATTCATACATCTTGGGGTATTATTCAGTGAGTTCAGACAACCACAGTCACCTGTGCAACCTAAATTTTTGTCATGATGCAGAACATTACCATTATCCCAAGAAGATTTCTCATATGCTTTCCCAGTAAATCTTCACCCCCATCTCACAGAAGCAACCATTGTTATATTTATTCACTATAAACTAAGATGGCTTCTTTTTAAGATTTCATATAAATGGAGTCATATGTTATGCTTTTTATGTATAACACTCCTTTTATTTATCATATTTTTGAGATTCATCCATTTTGTTGTGTACATGTGTGCTAAGTCACTTCAGTCATGTCTGACTGTTTGTGACCCTATAGACTGTAGCCTGCCAGGATCCTCTGTCCATTGGATTCTCCAAGCAAGAATATTGGAGTGGGTTGCCATGCCCTCCTCCAGGGGATCTTCCCATCCCAGGGATGAAACCTGCATCTCTTTTATCTCCTGCATTGACAGGCGAGTTCTTTACCACTGAGTCACCTGGGAAGTCTGTTGTGTATAACTTTTTTTTTTCTCTTTTATTGCTAGATAACTTTACAATCTACAAATATTCTATGGTTTGTTTATCCACTACAATTGTTGGACAACTGGGGGTTTCCAGTTTGGGGGCTAGTATGAATAATCTTGCTGTGGACATTCAGGTACAAGTCTTACTGTAGAAATATATTTTTATTTTTTTGGGTGAAAACTTACTTGTAGAATAGTGAGATGACAGAGGAGGTGTGAGTTTAGTTCAACAAAAGGTTGCCCAAATTCTTATTAAGCAGTTCCTCCACTTTATTTTTCATTCCCTTCAACATCATTTGAGGGTTTCAGGTGCTCTGTGTCCTCAGTAACATTTAACATTATCAGTCTTTTAATTTTGGCAATTTTGATTATATATATGCAACAGTATCTTGGAATTTAAGTGACCTAAGAGTTGGCTCTTTTTTGAAAGAGTCATGGGGCTTGTTTTTAATATTCAGAGCCATTCATAAATAATTTGGGAAAAAAATGTATTTGAATGTCTATTCTCATATGTAGAATTTTTAGGATATATGTAAAAGGTGAAAGAGGAAAAATGTGCACCTGTCTCAAAAGAGCTTACATTCTTAACATCTATGGTAACATGTAAGACCTGTGTGACTAACTCTGACTCAGAATGCTGCAAGATGTGAGTAAAAATGGTCATTGCAACAGTCAACTTCCAGGGAAGTCTTTAAACTGGAGATTGAAAAATGAGTGCTATTTAGGTTACAGAATAAAGTGAGGAATGAGGTTGGCATTCTGCTAGGAAAATAGCCAGCATGAGACCCTAAGTTCAGAACAAGCCGGGAGTGTGGAAAAGTGAGGGCTTGGCCTCCATCTGCAAATTTTAGGCTTCCACGAAAATCACAGTACCACCAGGTCCCATGCCAAGGTTTGGTTGTCTTGCCATTTTTCTTGCTACATGTTTACAATGAAATTATTTCTCATTTTTAATGTCACACCACAAAATTGAAACCAATATCTCAGTGTACTAGTGAGATGTAGAGGACTTGCCCTATGTGACAGATCAAACGAATGACCAAGTCTAACGCATGTTTTCTGTTTTTTTGAAGTTGGAAGTATTGTGGACAACCCTTTACACAAAATGGAAGCAGCAGTCTATAAAGAAAGCGGTGTCTCATTGTTTTTTTAAATGGGTTGAGACTTTCCTCCGTTAGTTTTCTTGCTTTTTCCTCAGAAAAGTATATCATATAATACATGAGAAAATAAGCTTGCAGTCAATCAGATACACCTGAGTTTATGGTTTGTCTCTTGAGTAAGTTAATTAGACTCCATAAACCTCGCCTTTCTCATCTCTAAAATTGGGATAATGATAGAACTTGCCTCATCATTTTGTTGAGAGGATTACATAAGATAATGCATGTTAAGTGCTTTGCATAGTCTCTGGCTTAGTAAATGTCAGTTATTTTTATTACTCTCTTGATCACCTTTGCTAGTTTCATCTGATTCCTTATTAAGTATTCCTAGATAATAAGTATTAAATAAAAAGCATGCACAGTGAGCATAAAAGGGATAGTGTTCAGTGCCTGAATTCACTGGTAGGTTTAATATCTTCCAACAGAGCTAAATTAATTTATGGTTCTCCTTATTTTCCTTCATTAAAACAATAGTCCATATATAATCTGAATCTTTTTAAATGAATACATGAACAAATCTAACTTTGCTTTCTATAATGCTGAAATATATTCAAAATTTATGCCTGAAAAGAATATTAAGTGTGAAATAGATGGGAGATTCTCAGATCACATGGTTACAGTGGCAAGACTCATGGGAATTTTTCTGAGACACAGGCAACTTAATCCCTAGCAACAGGCAGTGGTGCAACATGGGTCTGAATCCCAAGGTATTGCCATGGCCTTTGTTTTTATTAGTTGCAAAAACAGCCAGCTGCTCAGATGAAGTGATCAATGGGACTCTGGGACAAACTCTCTACTAAAAAATATCACCCCTCCACCACCTGGCTAGCACTCTGACTGAAACTGTTGAATAATTCCCTGTTAAAATGAAAATGTACCTGAGAGACTTAACACATTCAGCAGTCTGTTGAGCCCAGCAAACTTTAAGCTGTTTAATCAGATGGATTTTTCATTGACCTTAATTGTAAACTTTTGTGGCAATTTGGGCAATTCCCTAACAGGAAAAGAAGACATACAAGACAAAATATGGCAAGCAAGAGTTTTCATTTGGGCAAGCAAGCATCAAGATACAATGTGTAAGGTGGAGGGCGAGGGGGTGCTGGGAGCAGGACTGTGAGACAGAGGACAAAGATTTAAATTTTATTCCATAATTTAATGTGTGTGCAGACTTGGTCAGCCTTCAAATTCTTGAAACATGTGTTCCTTACCTACACAATAAAGAAATGAACTTCTGTTTTAACTAATACTCATGATATTAGTGAGAACCAAATAAGATTATATTCGCTAAAGTCCTCTGGATACATAAAGCATCCAATATAACACATAATGCTATCTTTTTGTAATTACTGGTAATGTAAAATCTTGGAAGAACATATCTGTTGAAGAACTGAAATAGGTAAGCATAATAAAAAATGCTGATGAGGCAGTAATTTGACAACATTAGTCTTAACATGATGTTGCTCCATCACAATCATTATCTTATTTGATCTTTACAAAAACACTGTGACACAGAGCTGGTATTTCTATTCCCATTTTATAGATGAAGGTGTCGAGATCAATACATGTGAGTTATCCTGCACAGCATCATTTTCATCTGTACCTTACTGCTGACAGAATAACATGGGCAGTATTAAGAAGCTGAAGCTTACAGAAAAATACAAGAAAAAAAACAGTACTTTCAAATATTTGATGCAAAAAGAAGGAATATTTCTTTGTTAATTGAGACAGTTAGAGTAATGTTGATATAATACAGTTAGAAAGAGAACTCTTCTAACTCATCATGCTCCAAACAGGAAGAGTTGTGCTGCCCTAAAGAAGATGTAATATTTGACATACAGGCTCAGTACATAAACTGAAAAGGAGACCCTAGATTCTCTGAAAGACTTTAGATTCATAGTCTAGACAAATAGTGCATTCTGAAACACAATATTGAATAGAAATGGCAAAAGAAGCAAGATATTAGTATAAGACCAATCAGGTTCATGAAGTGCAATCTATACCAGGCTAACCCAATTTTCTAAGGGTTTTGTTTTTGCAGCTGCTAACCTACTATCAATTGACTGATTAATTAATCAAAGGAATTATCCTATTTCTACCAACATGATAAAAATTTCTTAACTTATCCTTGTGGTCAAGATGGACACATGAGATATGGACAGTAAGTAGAGTAACTTGATAATAGGTCACAAGATGATATACAAGTGGAATTAAAGAACTGAGATCCAAAGGTAATGAGGTTTCCGGTGGACTGCCAGAGTTCTGTCCAAAACAGTCTTAAATCTGAGGAAGCTTAATATGACCCAGTTGCATTTAGTCCTCCATGAGGATGACAGGGTAGGTTTGAACATTTTATATCTCCCATAATTTATTTCTCCACAATCAGCCTCATTAGCAACCCTGGTTCTGATCTCCCTCCTTCTCCTTTGACCTTCCATCTTGTTGATCTGTCAACTTTCCTTCTCTTTAACTTTCTGAGCTTCAACCAGCTTATTCCTTTTTGTTAAGGCCTTTTTGAAGAGATCACTTAGTAATAAGAGATATTCCTCACTCTCAGTAGGATTTTAGCTTTTCTATACTCTGAACTGATCTCATGCAAAACTCAAATTAATCATTATTTTCTATAAGTTTCAATAATATGTTTAATTGATCAGTCATGTCCAACTCTGCGACCCTGTGGACTGTAGTCCGCCAGTTTCCCCTCCAGGCAAGAATACTGGAGTGAGCTGCTATGCCCTCCTCCAGGGGATCATCCCAACCCAGGGATCGAACCCAGGTCTCACACATTGCTGGCGGATTCGTTACTGTCTGAGCCACCAGGGAAGCCAGGTTTTAATAAGTTACCATAATTAAGTAGTCATGTGTGGATGTGAGAGTTGGACTAAAAAGAAAGCTGAGTGCCGAAGAATTGATGCTTTTGAACTGTGGTGTTGGAGAAGACTCTTGAGAGTCCCTTGGACTGCAAGGAGATCCAACCAGTCCATCCTAAAGGAGATCAGTCCTGAATATTCTTTGGAAGGACTGATGCTGAAGCTGAAACTCCAATACTTTGGCCACCTGATGAGAAGAACTGACTCATTTGAAAAGATCCTGATGCTGGGAAAGACTGAAGGCCGGAGGAGAAGGGGGTGAGGATGAGACGATTGAATGGCATCACTGACTCAATGGACATGAATCTGAGTCAGCTCCAGGAGTTGGTTATGGACAGGGAAGCCTTGCATGCTGCAGTCCATGGGGTCTCGAAGAGTCAGAGACGACTGAGCGACTGAACTGAACTGAACCATAATTAAGTACTTATCAACACCAGCACTATGCTCAGATTTTTGTAAAAATATTGCTATTGTAAATGCTTATTAGCATTCATTAGTCCTATATGTCAATTGAGGAAACCAAAGTAGTGATGGCAATGAAATAAGAGGTAACATGGGAATGATGTCACACTCAAGGGATTATGATTAAGTTTTATAGCAAAAAAATTACAGCAGTTAAATTTAGGTAGGCAGAATACTGTCAATATGGAATGAGCTCTAGAGAGAATGAATCAAGTTGGTAAAAGGATCTGAAAATCAATTTATGGGAGCAAAAATGAAAGAATGGAGGCTAGATAAACTGGAAGATTTGGGAGAAAAAGATGTCTGTTTCCAAACAAATAAGGGGTTATCACAGGATGGAAAGTGTTCCATTTATTGACACTATTCCAGAATGTAGGCTAAGAACAAGAAATTATAGGGAGGTAGATTTCAATCCAATACAAAAAAATTGAAGTGTCTGAAGATGGAATATTCTACTTCATCAATTACACTCTCTGTTATAGGTATTCACCACTTACCAAAAATTTGTAGAACAAACTCTTGCATAGAGCAGAAAATTGGATTAGTTCAGTGACTAGTGAGTGCAGGGTTAGGGCCCACTGATACTGACAGAAAATAACATTAAATCACTTCATGTTATTTCCTTTTTTCACTTTCTTTCAATCTTTTTTATTCCTGTCCAGGAGAATCTCTTATTTGTGCTAGTGTCTCAAATATTTACTGTTGTCTTTCAGTTGCTCAGTCATTGTCTGACTCTTTGTGACCCCATGGACTGCAGCACACCAGTTTCCCTGTCCTTCACCATCTCCTGGAGCTTGCTCAAACTCATGTCCATTGAGTCAGTGAGGCTATCCAACCGTCTCATATTCTGTTGTCCCCTTTTCCTCCTGCCTTCAGTCTTTCCCATCACTAGGGTCTTTCCCAATGATTCTGTTCTTCGTATCAGTTGGCCAGAGTATTGGAGCTTCAGCTTCAGCATCAGCCCTTCCAATAAATATTCAGGGCTGATTTCCTTTAGGATGGACTGGTTTGATCTCCTTGCAGTCCAAGGGACTCTCAAGAGTCTTCTCCAACACCACAGTTCAAAAGCATCAATTCTTCAGTGCTCAGCCTTTTTTTCTGTCCAGTTCTCACATCGTAAATGACTACTGGAACATCCATACCTTTGACTATACGAACTTCTGTAGGCAAAGTAACGTCTCTGCTTTTTAAAATGCTGTCTAGGTTTGTCATTATTTTTCTTCCAAGGAACAAGTGTCTTTTAATTTCATGGCTGCAGTCACTGTCCACAGTGATTTTGGAGCCCAAGAAAATAAAAATCTCAAACATTAAAAAAAAAAAAAAACCCTCAAATATACCTAGTTTATATTCATTCCAGATTATTACTTCTTAAGATATTAATTTCTCTGTTCCATCTACTAACTCTTCTTCATGAAGTTTATTTCCTCATGCATTCTTTAGGGTTCTTCATATGAGGTCATCTTTAGGGAGATAGAGTCTCACTGAGGTGTGATTATGGCTCCACAAGAATGCTTTGAGAAATTTTCCTGCGAAATAAGCTAGAGATTTCTCTGGTTCATGCTTCAGTGGGATGGGGGGAGGGTGGTGGTGGTTGCTTCTCCAGTTTGTGTGCTTCATGAAATGTGCAGTAATATAAATACAGACACCACCCATAGAAAGGATGGTGAAGGATAGAGATTTTAATTTCTTACTGATATCATCTTTTTCTTCACATGAAAGCAAGTTTCCTTGCCACTGGACCATGCAAAGTTTAGGGATTTTCCTAGCGTGTGAGACTTGAAAACTATTTGAAACTCCGTACCTCAAGCTTATAATTGACTTCTAGGCTTCCATTTTCCTTGGATGCTAGCCAAGTTCTTAGCAGTTATATCTTACAATTCCCCAATGTCAGTTTCTCTTACATCTCAGCTTTGATTTTTCTCTTTGATTCTTATACATGAAGATTTCCTTTTCTTCTCTTGAATTGCTGTATAATACATTTTTAAACATGTATTTCACCTAGCTTTCCCATTTTTTGTTAGAACATAACTGTTTTACAATGTTGTGTTAGTTTCTGTTGTACTACACTGTGATTCAGCCATGTGTGTGTGTGTGTGTGTGTGTGTGTGTGTGTGTGTGTGTGTGTACCCCTTCCCTCTGAGCCTCCCTCCCACTCCCCCATTCCACCCCTTAGATCATCACAGAGCACCAAGCTGAGCTACCCATGCTCTACCGTGGCTTTCTGCTATCTATCTGTCTTACCCATGGTAGTGCATCTATGTCAGTGTTACTCTCTGTTTTTAAAGGGATTAATGGGGGCTACTTATTAGTGTGTGATTAGTACAGCTCGGTCTCAGCTACACCTCCATTTTCGAAAAGAGAGAGTAAAATTTAGGGTCAGGCATTTTGGCATGGAATAGTATCTAACTAATTTCATAGCTTTGTTTTCATTTTAATTTATTTTTACAGTGTCTTTTGTGAGATGTGTTAGGGTTTTTGTTCGTTTATTTGTTTGCTTGTTTGTTTTGGTGAAAGTTTTGTTGAAATGTAATTCTCAGACCATATTCTTTGCCCATTTAGAATATACAATTCAACTGTTTTTAATAAAAAATGCAACTACCACTACAGTCAGTTTTAGAATATTTTTATCACTCCCAAAGAAGCCCTGTACACTTAGCTACTACTCCTTTTTTTTTCACTTCCTTCCCTTCAAACCTTCAGTTCAGTTCAGTTCAGTCTCTCAGTCGTGTCCGATTCTGCAACCCCATGAATCGCAGCATGCCAGGCCTCCCTGTCCATCACCAACTCCCAGAGTTTACTCAAACTCATGTCCATTGAGTCAGTGATGCCATCCAGCCATCTCATCCTCTGTCCTCCCCTTCTCCTCCTGCCCCCAATGCCTCCCAGCATCAGAGTCTTTTCCAATGAGTCAACTCTTCACATGAGGTGGCCAAAGTATTGGAGTTTCAGCTTCAGCATCAGTCCTTCCAATGGACACCCAGGACTGATCTCCTTTAGGATGGACTGGTTGGATCTCCTTGCAGTCCAAGGGACTCTCAAGAGTCTTCTCCAACACCACAGTTCAAAAGCATCAATTCTTCAGTGCTCAGCTTGCTTCACAGTCCAACTCTTACATCCAAACATGACCAATGGAAAAACCATAGCCTTGACCAGATGGACCTTTGTTGGCAAAGTAATGTCTCTGCTTTTTAATATGCTATCTAGGTTGGTCATGACTTCCCTTCGAAAGAGTAAGCATGTTTTAATTTCATGGCTGCAATCACCATCTGCAGTGCTTTTGGAGCCCAAAAAAATGCAGTCTGACACTGTTTCCACTGTTTCCCCATCTATTTGCCATGAAGTGATGGGAACAGATGCCATGATCTTAGTTTTCTGAATGTTGAGCTTAAGCCAACTTTTTCACTCTCCTCTTTCACTTTCATCAAGAAGCTTTTTAGTTTCTCTTCACTTTCTGCCAGAAGGGTGGTGTCATCTGCATATCTGAGGTTATTGATATTTCTCCTGGCAATCTTGATTCCAGCTTGTGCTTCTTCCAGCCCAGCGTTTCTCATGATGTATTCTGCATATAAGTTAAATAAACAGGGTGACAATACACAGCCTTGACATACTCCTTTTCCTATTTGGAACCAGTCTGTTGTTCCATGTCCAGTTCTAACTGTTGCTTCCTGACCTGCATACAGGTTTCTCAAGAGGTAGGTCAGGTGGTATGGTATTCCCATCTCTTTCAGAATTTTCCACAGTTTATTGCGATCCACATAGTTAAAGGCTTTGGCATAGTCAATAAAGCAGAAACATATGTTTTTCTGGAACTCTCTTGCTTTTTCGATGCTTCAACCCTTAACTAGCCACAAAGCTGCTTTCTGCCTCTATAGGTTTGCTTATTCTGTTCTTTCATGCAAATTGAATTATATAATCTGTATTTTTTTTTTTTTTTTTGGACTGGCTTCTTTCACTTAGCATAAGGTCTTCAAGGTTAACCCATGTTTTAGCATGTATGGATACTTTATTCCTTTTCCTGGTCAAATAACATTTTATTATATGAATACACTACATTTTGTTTATCCATTCATCAGTTGATAGACATTTGCAATTGGTTTTACATTTTTGGCTATTATGAATAATGCTGCTATGAACATTTTGGTACATTTGGGCAAGTTTTTTAAAGACATATATGTTCACTTTTCTTAGATGTATATGTAGGAGAGCATTGTCAGGTCATATGGTAACTCTATCTTCAATCATTTAAGGAACTGCCAGATTGTTTTCCAAAGTAAGTGCACTGTTTTAAATGTTCACCAGTAATGTACTAGGTTCCAATTTCTACAGTCCTTGCCAACACTTGTTACTTCCTGTCTTGTTGATGATAGCTATTCTGCTGGTTGCAATGTTGCATCTCATTGTGGTTTTGGTTTGCATTTAATTGATGGTCAATGAATTGAATATCTTTTTATGTATTTATTGGTCACTTCTACATTTTCGTTAAAGAAATGCTTATTCAAATTCTTTGTCTATTTTTAAATTGGGCTAGTTATTTCTGTTATTGAATTTATCTGTTACATAGTTATATATAAAGTCTTTCATCAGGTATAGGATTTACCAATATTCTCTCCCATTCTGTGGGTCAATTGTCTTTTCTCTTTCTTGTAAATGTACTTTGATGCATAAAAATTTTTAATTCTGATAAAGTCTAATTTGTCTATTTTTGTCTTTAGTTGCTTGTGCTTTTGGTTATATCAATGAAATCATTGCCAAATCCAAGCTCACAATAGTTTGCTCCTTTGTTTCCTTCTAAGACTTTTTGACTCATCTCCTAGATTTAGAACTATAATGTTTTGAGAAAATTTTTGTATATGATATGAGGTAAATATGTGTTGGTATTTTAAAATAACAGTAGGAGTAGAGAAATTATTTTAAAAATAAAACTGTGTACATAAAAGTGTTATATTTAATGAAAAATGTAAAGTATTTAACAGTGCATGCATATGTGAATAGGGCAAAAATAGTGAAGTGACATATAGCTAATTGATGACTCTTAGATACCTTCCTAGATTGATTAATAGTAAATTATTCTCCCCAGTGGCTCAGCAATAAAGACTTTGCCTGCAGTTCAGAAGACAGGAAATGCAGATCTGGTCTGGAAGATCCCTTGGAGGAAGGCATGGCTACCCACTCCCATTTTCTTGTCTGGAAAATCCCATGGACAGAAACACCTGGCAGGCTTCAGTTCATATTGTTGCAAAGAGTCAGACACAACTGAAGTGACTGAGCACATATATAATCTGAATGGAAACAGAATACCTATCAAAATTTTTGTTTTTCAACAAATTTTTATTTTGAACATTGTCAAATTTATAGAAAAAAATTTAATAACACAATGAATATGCAAATTATTTCACCTGAATTCACCGATTATTTATCCTTTGTTCTCTTTATCCTCCTGTATAGTGAAGATTTGACTTCACCTATTGGCTTCCCTGGTGGCTCAGATGGTAAAGAATCTGCCCGCAATGCAGGAGACTTAGGTTTGATCCCTGGGTTGGGAAGATCCCCTGGAAAAAGCAATGGCAACCCATTCCAGTGTTCTTGCCTGGAGAATCCCATGGATAGAAAAGCCTGGTAGGCTACAGTCCATAATGTTGCAAAGAGTCAGATATGACTGAAGCAACTTAGCACGCACGCACAAAGAGAAGTCTGATCATTGCCATGACTCTTGGGAGATAACCTTAGACACTTTAGAGTTTCCTGACAGAAATGTTTCTGTAATTCATCATGGTGGTGGTGCTTTAGTCACTAAGTCATGTCCGATTCTTGCAATCCCATGGGCTGTAGCCTGCCCAGGCTCCTCTGTCCACCGGATTCTCCAGGTGAGAATACTGGAGTGGGTTGCCGTTTCCTTCTCCAGAGGATCTTCCCTACCCAGGAATCAAACCTGGGTCTCCTGCATTGCAGACAGGTTCTTTATCAGTTATGAGCTATGACGGAAGCCATGGTAGGCCCCTAAGGTCATACCAGTAATTTATGCTAGTAAAGTGACTGCCAATGGAAGGAGACCACACTAGAAGGGCCAACTTTATAATTAGAGGTCTGGGGCTTTGGGCCATATAATATCGGCCTTACATCTGGAGGGGGAGCAGGCTGCTAGAGATGAAGTTCAATGACATAGGCAACGAATCAATAATCTTGATTATGTAATGAAGTCACAATAAAACCTCTTGACACTGAAGCTTGAGTGAGCTTTCCTGGTTGGCGATACTCTGTACATACTGTCATATGTTAATGCCAGGAGGTGGTACATCCTAGGGATGATGGTAGCTTCATTTCTGGAATCTTCCCAGACCATGCCTTACATTTCTTTTTCTTCAGTTGCTTCTACCTTGTATCCTCAATATATAAAACTGTAATCATAAGTATAGGGTTTCCCTGAGTTCTGTGAGTCATTTTAGTGAATTATCAAACTTGAAGGTGATTTACAGACAGTTTCTAACTTCCAGTTATGAATTGAGGGCAGTCTTGTGAGACTATTCCCTTCTGAATTTGCAGTCCATCTAACTCTGGGTCCTCTCCGAAAATAAAATGTGAACATCCTGACACCTCTTATCTCAATACTTTAGCACTCATCTCTTGCAAGGAAGACTCTCCTCCATAACTGCAATAATAATTTTTTAATTACCTAACATACAATCTATATTCAATCATCCCAGTTGTGCCACAAAGGTAGCACATAGCTCTAAATAATTTAGAGCTATTCTCAAATGTTTTCAAGATGCTAATATTCATTATAAAAATGATGCTAAGAAGTAACATTATGCCTTCTATTTTTTTAAAATTCTCTGTCTTTTATGAAGGAAAACTTTTGGAGAAAAGATATGTGGAAAACAGACACCAAAAGTTTTCAGTTTGAAGCATAATTATGAGGAAAGAATCATTTTGAGATTTTTTCCCATCAAAGCAACTGACCATAGATGGGTTGTGGATGAAGGAGCTGCTTTTGAAGGCAGAAAAAACAGCAATGAAGGAAAACCACTGAATCATGGTTTAAGCTTTTTTTTAATTAAAATTAATTAATTTTTTGAAGATTTACCACTTTTTTAAATTGAAGTATAGTTAATTTACAATGTTGTGCAAGTTTCAGGTGTATAGCAAGTGATACCACTTTATATATAATATATATATTTATATATTGAAATAATATATATATTCTTTTTCAGATTATTTTCCCTTATATGTTATCATAAAATATAGAGTATATCTCCCATGTGCTATACAGTAGGTCCTTGTTGGTTATATATTTTATATATAGTAGTATGTATTAATACATGCTAATCCTAAACTCCTAATTTTAAATACTTAAATGAGCATTGTCTCAACTTGTGATAAAGCATTTATTTTTAAATAGTATGTTTTACTGTAGAAGGCATAGTACAGGATAGTGAAGTTTAAAATATAGATTTGTCGTCCTAATATTATAGAAAGACTAGCATCATCTAAAAGGAAGAATTGCAGGATCTGAGTGTTTCTTCCCTTCACCTGACTTACCTTAGATTCCTGCTTCTCACTTAACCATTTTATGCAACAAATTTTATTGAGCCCGTTCCATGTGCTAGACATCTGTCAGGCATCAGAATTGTGATGGTAAGAACACAGACAAGGTTCTTCTTGAAAATCACATTAAAGTAAGGGGGAAACATACTGTATAGGTAATTGTAACTGTAAATAGTTGTTTGAAAGAGAAATGGATGTTTTTGTGGTTTAGTCGCTAAGTCATGTCTGACTCTTATGACCCCATGGACTGTAGCCCACCAGGCTCCTCTGTTCATGGGATTCTCTAGGCAGGAATATCGAAGTGGGTTGCTGCCTCCTTCTCCAGGGGATCTTTCCCACATATGAATCAAACCTAGGTTTCCTACATTGCAGGCAGATTCTTTACCGACAGCATCGAGGGAATCAGCATAGATGATTTTAACCAGGATCTTAATGAGGATCATAGATAGGCTTCCCAAGGAAGCAGCCTGTAAGATGAATCCCAAAATTTAAGATTCACCTGGGTAAGGGAGGAGAGGTAAGAAATAGGAAAAAAGAAGAGGAAACAGCATATGAGATAAACACAGGAGGAAATAATCCTTCCATATTGGGGGGTGGGGTTGAAATGATAAACTGGTTCTTTGTTCCTTAAGTTTCTCTGTTTCTCCTTTGTCAATTTGCAACTTCTTAATGAATGCAGTCATGAAATTAAAAGGCGCTTACTCCTTGGAAGGAAAGTTATGACCAACCTAGATAGCATATTAAAAAGCAGAGACATTACTTTGCCAACAAAGGTTCATCTAGTCAAGCCTATGGTTTTTCCAGTGGTCATGTATGGATGTGAGAGTTGGACTGTAAAGAAAGCCAAGCGCCGAAGAATTGATGCTTTTGAACTTTGATGTTGGCAAAGACTCTTGAAAGTCCCTTGGACTGCAAAGAGATCCAACCAGTCCATCGTAAAGGAGATCAGCCCTGGGTGTTCATTGGAAGGACTGATGCTGAAGCTGAAACTCCAATGCTTTGACCACCTCATGCAAAGAGTTGATTCATTGGAAAAGGCCGTGATGCTGGGAGGGATTAGGGGCAGGAGGAGAAGGGTTCAATAGAGAATGAGATGGTTGGATGGTATCACCGACTCTATGGTCATGAGTTTGAGTAAACTCCGGGAATTGGTGATGGACAGGGAGGCGTGCTGTGATTCATGGGGTCGCAAAGAGTCAGACACAACTGAACTACTGAACTGAACTGAACTGAACTGAATACCTCCCTTATCTTTACATACTTTCAAATCAACTTTTTTGTTTGTGAAATCTTAAGCAATTGATAAGATCAGAAAGCAAGGTCTGATAGAGGAAAGGCTGGGTTTGCCTTGGAACCCCTGGGACTTCACCTTAACTCCAGATCTGCTGCCCACTCTCAGCTCAGCTGCTTCTGTCCTTCTTCACTTTGAAGAATGTCTCATGGCTCTGGGCCATCTTCTGTGTGGACTTGGAGACCACTTTTGTTTCTCTTCCTAAGAACTTCATCTTCAACTTAACACCATCTCTCCTGGGCTCCATCAGTCTCATTTCTATTTTGCAGGGGGAAGGTTTCATCTTGTGCATACCATAAACAATTTTTTGGTGCAGCATTTGATCCGACTCTGTAAAATCCTCCTTCGGATGCTAATCATATACATATAGACACAAATAATTGACTTGGCTTTCACTATGCTTTTTGGCTCTTACTTCATTGGGCTAGTTGGATTTAGGCACAGGCCCCTGTTTGTATAAATTCACTTTCAGGATATTTGTACAGCTTCCCAGATAGGCTCTGAGAAGGAAAGGAAGTAGTCCTAGCATAGTAAATACATAAAAAGACAATCATGTGCATTCATGGAGCTCATTCCAAGCGAAAAATCCTGTTAATTCTAGCAACAAACTGCAGACCTTTAAAACACATGCTCCATAATAGGAGGAACTTCATTGATTTTGTTCACTGCCGTCTCTTGCAAAAGTAGTGGTGCCCATTACATTGTAGAAGTTTAATGATTTTTTGTTGAATACATGGATAAATAACTAGCAATAGTAGAATTATAGATAATCTGTAAAGAAACTGATTGACAAACTTCATAGGGTTTGTCTCCCTAAATAGATGTATAGACAGAAGTATATATTATTATTTATTTATAATGAGTCTGTGAGCTCCATCTTCCCAGGATGGGTCAGGGGGCCCAGATCCTTCCAGGAAGGGCTACTCTGGGGGCTGGTTCAAGGATGAGCTTTAGCTTTGGGATGGTTCATTTGATGTCAGATTCAAGCTGTTTGAATCTGATGCTAGATTCACCAGTGGAAACAAAATTTCTGTGTCTTATGTTTTCTGTTCCTCTGGTTTATGTCCTTGAAACTTGCTGTAAAAATGACCAATGATTGTAACAAATTGCTAAATGACTTTTTGGTGTGGGGTAGACACAACTGGATTGGTTGGCCCCAGCCCCCAAAGACTTTTCTAAGGTGCTGGGCTTTATTCTCTGTCCCTTCTCTCTCCAATTTAGGGTAGCAGGAACCACACTCCAAAACTCAGGGACTCACTCAAGGCAAACTTCAAAGTATTTCAGAGTCCAAGGAAGCCACCAATCCTAATCCATTTCTTGACACCTGCTGTCCAGTGCCTAATGCAGCTGCCTCTTACAACTCATCATTATGCTAAACACTTGATTATTTTATGAAGGTAATGGCAATTTTCTCCAAATTTCGATTTCTCTGAAAGAAGATGCTGATATTATGTAAAGAACCCTGGACTGAGAAATATTAACTCATAACCTGAATACCAGCTTTGTGCTTCTTAGATACCTCTCCTTTTCACTGTTTGATTGAATATATGGTCATGATGATTTCTAATGTTTCTCTGGCCCTTATATCCTGGCCCCTAGGAAGATTCAGACCAAATACTCAGCTCTTTTTATTGGTAGAAAAAATGAATCCATCATTTCATTGATGTTGTTTAATTTGCCTTCTGTCATGAGTCCCTTTTATTCTCTATAATTTACAGCTGAGCCTCTGTGTGAGACATTGTATATTATTCTCCCTACCCCCCCCCCCCATCTGCCATAGCATCACAGATCCTCAGAAATCAGCTTCAGTGGCTTTCTTTCCCCTATTAATACTTCTAGTACCAGCAGTGGGTTACCATTCTAAAGGAAGTAAGTGAAGAGCAACTAAAGAGCCTCTTGTTAAGGGTGAAAGAGGATAGTGAAAAAGCTGGCCCAAAACTCAACAATACATATACACTACCATATGTAAAATAGGTAGCCAGTGAGAATTTGCTTATGACTCAGCAAACTCAAGCCAGGGCTCTGTGACAACCTAGGTGAGTGGAATGGGGAGGAGGTGGCAGGGAGGTTCAAGAGGAAGGGGACATATGTATACCTATGACTGATTCATGTTGCTGTATGGCAGAAACCAACACAATATTGTAAAGTAATTATCCTCCAATTAAAAATAAATAAATTTAAAAAACTAAGATCATGACACTGGTCCCGTCACTTCATGGCACATAGAAGGGGAAAAGCAGAAGTCATGACATATTTTATTTTCTTGGGATCCAAAGTCACTGTGGACAGTGACTACAGCTGTGAAATTAAAAGACACTTGCTCCTTGGAAGAAAACTTATAACAGACCTTGACAGTGTCTTAAAAAGCAAGGATGTCACTTTGTTGACAAAGATCCATATAGTCAAAGCTATGGCTTTTCCAATAGTCATCTATGGATGTGAGAATTGGACCATAAAGAAGGCTGAGTGCCAAATAATTGATGCTTTTGAACTGTGGTGTTGGAGAAGACTCTTGAGAGTCCCTTGGAAAGTGAGGAGATCAAACCAGTCAATTCTAAAGGAAATCAATCCTGAATATTCATTGGAGGGACTTATGCTGAGGCTGAAGTTCCAGTTCTTTGGCCACCTGATGTGAAGAGCTGATGCATTAGAGAAGACCCTGACAATGGGAAAGATTGAAGACAGGAAAAGAAGGGAACAACAGAGGATGAGATGGTTGGATGGCATCACCGACTCAATGGACATGAGTTTGAGCAAGCTCTGGGAGATGGTGAAGGACAGGGAAGCCTGGCACAGAGTCAGACATGACGAAGCCATTGAGCAACAACAGCAGGGAATGGTGTGCTGGTTAGAGCCTATTTATGCCTTCCTATTGAGCAGGCAGATTTTAAATGGTCTAAAGAAACCCTGAAAAAGCAAATGCCTTCCTAGGGTCTGTCTCCATGTGGACCTTCAGCACATTCTCCAAAATGAGGACCTAGACTGCCTGTTCTGGTTCTCTTATATCACTCTTTGACATAGGCATGTGGGAAACCACCTGCTCCACTGTAGACTCACAAATATCCTACCCCTGGCCCATCATTACTGAGATTTACTTGCAGAAGACTTTGTCAGCAGGGGTGCCAACATCAGAAATACCATGGATATTTTAAGCTTAATTTATGCAGAGACTTGGACTCGGAGTTAGGGGGCTTGAAGTCTAGCCAAAATTGCCTTTACTCTTGAGCAAGGCATGCATCTTCTCTGGAGTCATGTTGGGTGGGCCTTGTCTGAAAGCCCTATTGAAGGGGTCGCTGGTACATTGACATCTGGTTTATGAAGTCCATTCTACCTCCAGGCCTGCAGGTTCACATTTTGACAATCTGTAAATAGAATTCACCTTACATCCATGTTTTATTAATATTTGGCATGCTCAGTGTCTGGCTTTGCATTGAATTCAGATATCTAACATGTGCGTTCCAACACCACAAGCAATTCTGTGACACCAGTTGGGTGTCCTACAATTTAACTTAATTCTGACAATATCTACCCAGAGATAGTATCAGATTCCACAAGTTAAGGGTTCAACCTACAAGCCTTTCTCCCACCTTGACTTCATCAGAGGCCAATCACAAGTCCAGGTTGTGATCAATGACTATAAATCTGAGGTTCCCATTACCTTCTCCTCGGGTTCAGTTAACTTGCAAGAGCTGCTCACAGAACTCAACAAAACATTTATATACTAGGTTACTGGCTTTTAGAAAAGTAGCTCAAGAAGAGCCAAATAGAATAGATGCAGAAGGCGAAGTGTATGAAAAGAAGTACAAAACTTCCATGCTCTCTCTAAGCATACACTCTCCTAGCACCTCCACAAGTTCATCAACTCAAAAAACCTTTGAACCCCATCCTTTTGGGCCTTCATTACCTAGCTAAAACTAGTTATCACTGGCCCTTATGATTGAAAATCTCCAGCCCCTCTCCATTCCTCAAAGTCAGAAAGTGAAGCTGAAAGTTCCAACCCTCCAATCACAGGGACTTTCCAAAAGTCACTTCATTAACATAAATTCACATGTGGTTAGAAGGTGCTTGTTATGAACAACCAAAGACTTCTTAAACCTTTTGTTCTTATCACTTAGAAAATCTGAAGGTTTTTAAGAGCTCTGTGCCAGAAAAGATCAAATATATATTTCTTATTATAAACCCAATATTACAGGATGCCTCAGCCAAGCTTGACATTCTGCCCCCACAGTCCCTACCATTCCATTTTGTCATCTACCTGACCCAGTTCACGTATACTTGACCCTGGAAGCATTTGAATTTTTGGCTTCAGGTCCAATCTGTGTAGATATTGCCCCTTGGGTTTTATGAAAACAAATACAATCATGTAAGACTCATTTTCCAAATGAAAATGGGTTTATTGGGGGAAAATTGTTTACTCTGAGATCAAAGAATTGTGTCTGTGTTGCTGTGGTTAAAATCAGGCAATTCCTACAACCTCTGCTCACTGCCATCTGTTTTATTAAAACAAACCAACAGCTCAGCTCAGCTCTTCTCTGCAAAGTCACCCAAGCCCCAGATGTCAATTTCTGGGATGTGGTCAGTATGAAAAGTGTCGAGATTTACATAATTGCATTGTATAATACCTGCAGCTCTGAAGCAGGCTGCAGCTAGTTCTTATTCATGCTCTGTTATGGGTCTATGATTCAAAAGAGCCTACTGTGTCTACTGCAGGGCCCCACTATTTGCCTGGAAGCAAGTGAATACAGCATGGGTCAGGGAGAGCATGATGGGATGAAGGGGGTGCTCACAGGGCAAGGGCCATTATGGTAGATTGTCTCCAAGATGGCCCCTCAGATGCCCAGCTCCTGGTGTTGTCACCCAAGTATGATCCCCAACCCTTTAACAACAAGCTGGATTTAGTAGCGTACTAGTATACAGTAGAAGTGATAGAATGGCACTTCAGTGACTAAGTTTAGGCCCTCCCTTGCTCTCGCTGAAATCTTTTGTTCTGGAGGAAACCAGCTGCCATATTGAGATCAAGTGCATGTTGAAGCCCACAGACAAAGATCTGACAAAAATTTGAGGTCTGCAACAGTCCTGCCCACAGCCGCAAGAGTCGGCTTGGAAGTAGAAACCCTGCCACTTCGGCCTGAGTTGACTGCAGCTCTGGCCACAGTGCAGCAAAGAAAAATGGGGGCAGGTGGAACACATCAGCTTTAAGACAATGTATATTATAACGCTTGTCATTAGTGCCATTGTCATAGGAGCACATTCTTACTTGGTTATTCTGGACGCACAGATTCTAGGACTGTGACTTGGGGCAATTTACTTAACTCATCTGTCCCGATTTCCCAATCTGTAAATGAAGGTTCATAAAGTCCTTCATGTGTCTGATGTATTCTCTAAATTAACGTATCCAGAAATAGAAGTCTAAGGGATGATATGCCCCTGGGTTTGTCCTGGTCAAAGGTGGGGAGTCAATCTGTCCACAGTGTGGGAATATTTACTGAAGTTAATGAGAATTGAGTACTGAATATACTGAGGAACACATGGGATTTTTATGTATTTATGCAAACAAAAAAGAGATGTCCAGGGAAAGGCTGATGTTTGTTTTCTCTCACTGGTGCATGTTAATGATCTAAATAAGATTTGCAAATTGGTCTGTATCTACATTCCAAGGTTAATACTGTAATTTGATGAGCCTTCAAACAGCTTGACCTGGATTACTGTTCTGGCAAGCTGCCAGGAAGCCCAAATCAGCTTGCCACTGTCTAGTAATTTCATACATGATGGTGGACATTGGTTACCCAAAGGACATTCTAATCAAGGGAAAGGGGGGGGGGGGGGGAAAGAGCCAATATTTTTTAGTTATGCCCCAGATTTTAACTTTAAGTCCATTTTTCCAAACTCTCTTAGGGCAAAGATGATGTCTGCCTTTACTGATAACTTCTATAAACAGAGATAACACCCCTGATCATTTTACTGTGAGAGTGAAGTCTGACTCTTTGCAACCCCATGGACTGTAGCCTACCAGGCTCCTCTTCCATGGGATTTTCCAGACAAGAGTACTGGAGTGGGTTGCCATTTCCTTCTCCAGGGGATCTTCCCAACCTAGGGATCGACCCTGGGGTTATTTTACTACTTGTTTTGTTTTGTTTGTTTGTTTGTTTCTTGAAGGAAAAGAAGATCATGTGTGTTTATCATAGAGTTTAGGACTAGGCTTGACAAAGAGTTTGTTATCTGTCATCAATTTTTAATTAGGTGTCCTCTGTAAGAAAGAGCACATTTTTAGTTTGTGGTTTTTGGGGGGCACTGGGACAAAGAAATGGAAGTTTCAGAGAAGAGCTCTTGGTTTAGCTTGAAGAGAAAATTCCTATATTATAATTGACTGACTTGCTACTCCAGACTTCATTAAAACATATCAGGCAGTTGCTGGATGACTGCTTGTTGTGAGTGCCTAAAAGAAACATCTCAAGGTTCATTTGGGGACCACAAAGGCACCTCCCAAACCAGAGACTGGGTAGCCTTATCACTCTTTGCAGGGCAGAAAGTAAACTGTACTTAGCTAGTTCTATTACCTGAATATCAATGCCTATACCTGAAAAAAGAAGGCCAGTGGACAAATCCATTTGGAGTTCTAAAGACAAAATTATTAACACAGATTAAATAAAATTTCCTACTTTTATTGAAGTGAATAGTGCCCATAAATGGAAAATTCTTTGAAGTCTTGCAATTAGTAGAAAGAGTTAACAGCCTAGAAGGGAAATATGCTGGGATGGGTAAAGAAGACCAGTGACTCCAAAACAGCAGTCCATGGTTTGGCTAATATAGAATCACTCTAGCATAATCCTATGTCCCTACCAGGACCTAAGAAAAAGACATTGGAATTTATATGACAAATAAGCTTTCCAAGTGATTTCATATATACCAGTTTAGGAAACTCTTTATTAGATGATCTCAAATTTTTCCTTAAGCTTTTAAAACTAAGATAATGTTAAGTAGAAAAAAAACTATATTTTATGTTAGCTGAATTTCACTCTAAAATCTCAGTTTAAAATGCAATTCTCTATTATCAGTGCATTAAATTCAGCTAAGCTTCATCATTCATAATAAAGATGACTTTCATTCAGGGCTTTGCTAGTTGTTTACAGATATTTGCCATACCTCAGAACCGACTACATACTTTGACAAACAACTCAGACTTTCCAACTCTAAATTTACTAAGTGGAAGGTAAATGATAGAAGACATATTATTGGAACATCTAAGATGATACAAATAAAAATTGGCTTTCCCCTTATTTTTCAGATACTGAGCAAAAATGAAACAAATAAGGGAACTATAGCCTCGTACGTTTATGACTGAGGCATGTACATTGGGCCATGGTACAAGGATAGGGTAGAGAAGGGCATGGCAACCCATTCCAGTATCCTTGTCCGGTGAGTCCCATGGGCATAGGAGCCTGGTGGCTATAATCCACAGGGTCCCAAAGAGTCGGATACAACTGAAGCAACTTAGCACGCATGCACAAGAGTAGGGTGGGATCACAACTAGGGAAGTAGCAGTGTGGTCAGAAAAAAGAGAGTTAGGTATTGAAACAGCGGGAATGTAGCAGGACAAGAGAGATGGGAAGACTAATCTTGGAAAGGGGGAGCTCCAGGAAGAGGTTGGAACAGTTTGGCAAAATCTGGAATCTGTAAAGAAATTTAACTCGTGGTGTCTTATACATGAGCATATTTAAATCCTCTGTTGCTTAAAACCAGACTTATATAAATATCATGGGACTTGACAGTTGATAATGTCCACATAATTGAATGAAGATTGTTACTTAGTTTCATTCCACACTCTACCAAGAGTCTGGAACATAACACTGCTCAAAATCAAGAGCAAATTAATTTTCCCGACAAGCCTGTTGTGTTAGCTGAAAAGGAAGACTCTGGAGACAAAGTGCTGAGTTCAAAATATTGTTGCTTTAAATCCTCTCTACATGATTACCATAAATTGTAAAATGAAGATAATACAGTTATCTAACAGAGCTATTATGTGCATTAATTAAGTAAATACATAGCAGGTGCCTAGACAAGCAATCGCCACATCAGCATTTTGCACTATTACAGAGTTGGTGTTGTGAAGGAGGATAAATCAGGTGAGTGATGGAGGCGAGGTGCTGTGACACTCTATGTCCGGTAGTTCCAGGTTCTGGGGGAAGAAGAGACATCTCATTAATTATGTGAGGCTCTTTCCAATCACTTCACCCTCCTCTCTAACTAATAAATATAAACACTTCTCTGCCTTCAATGGCAAGTCATTGACAAGCTTTAAGTAAATGTATAATTCAGTCCTTTTTCCAAGTGAAAGGATGTCCTTTATGTTTGTAACCCTGGTGCCTGACTTATAGCAGACCGCCACTAATGACTATGACTATGAAATGAATGAATGGAAGCATGATGAGCGTCTATGATTAAATCAGATTATTATACCAGCATCAAAGAAGAAAAATTATGAATTTTTATTTAACTCCCTATGTGTGCTATATTTCAATTTTACGCATTAAGACACACTTGACCTGAAAGCAATAGTGAAACAAGTCGTTAAAGATTTCATTCAGTATTTGCTCAGGAAAACATCTCTGTCAGAGTTCCCCTAGGGAGTAATTAAGTTGATACTCTATATGTTATCGTAGAAGGAGCATGGGGCCCCCAGTCAACAACCTGGGTTCTAGAAATGCTGTGTCATTGCCTAGCTCTTCAGCTCTGAGCAAGAAGTCAGCCTCTCTAAGCTCCAGTTTCCCCACTGGTAAAATAGGGATCATAATAGTAATAATACTCAGTAGTTTTTAAAAGTTTAAGGATAAAATTATTTATAATACTTAACACATAGTGCTTGGCACAGAATGTGTGCTCAAAAAATTAATTGATATAATATTATTTTTCCTAATCATCACCTTTTAAAATTATATCAATCATATGAAAAGCACACAAACTACAAAAAGAAAAAGAGAGGCACTTATGAGAAAGGGGAAATTTTAAACAATGGATAACTGATAACATCAGGAGTTTCTGTTCATGTTTTAAGATGTAGTGCTGATACAATATTTAAATCTTTATGGAAAAGCCCCAATTTGATAGAAATACAAACTGACATATTTATAATGCAATAACTGTGATCTACTTCAAAATAATCTGGACTGATGGCAACAGGGTCCAAAGATAACACAAGATTGACCATAAAGTGGCAAGTGGTTATTTTAGCAACTCAGACATGGATATTCACTTCACTACCCTCTTTACTTTTATATCTGTTTGAAAACTTCCATAATAAAAGTTAAAAAATAATTAATGTTACACACGTATATATGAAAACAATGATAATATTCTGAAGCTTCTGGTTCCTAATCACCCCTGTTCTCCCAGCCCTCACTTTTCTCTGCCGGTTCCTCACAAGCACTTTACTCAACCCCAGAAGACACAGTGCTCCAGCAGAAAATGATTCAAGGATAGGCTAGATTTTGTTACATTGTTTGCTTGCTGATTTGTTTTGAGAAGTTAGGGACACACAACTGCTGTTTGAATACAATTTCATCATGATTGTTGAAAATGCCTTGATAGTGGTACAAATGGCAAGCAGAACAAGGAAGAGGTGAGGAATCGTCATTAGAAAGGTTAAAAGGTGAAATTTAAATAGGGAACTGAGAAATAGGTTTTCAAAAGAAGCTGTATGGGGGAGAAAGGGAAAGATGAACCACACTCCTCAAATAACACATTAAAGAAAGCCTGTATCAAAAGGCAGAAAGAGGTTTTAGAAGATTAAAACGACAAATGACTAAGAAGGAGAGGAATGCGAATGGTTTAAATTATTCTGAACCATCCTTCCGAGGCTCTTAAGTGATATCTGTGCCAGTGTCCCCGGGCTACTGTAACAAAATACACACTGGTGGCATCAAACAACAGAAATTTACTTCCTCACACACCTGGAGGCTCTAAGTCCAAAACCAAGGTGTCAGCAGAGACATACTTCTGCTGAAACCTGTAGTGAAATACTATTTGACTTCTCACAGATTCTGGTAGTTTCCTAACAATCTTGCACTTCTTGTCTTTCAGCCACAGACAGCAATCACTGCCTTCATCATCACAAGTCTTTCCATGTGAGTCCCTGTCTTCACATGGCTGTCTTTTTATAAGGACACCAAGCATTTGGACTAGAGGCCCACACTACTTCAGTATAACTTCATCGTAACTAATTGCAACTATAATGCCTCCATTTCCAAACAAGTTCACATTTTTAAGTACTGGAGTTAGGCCCTCAATCTCTCTCTCTCTCTCTTTGGCTGTTCCGGGTCTTTGTAGTGGAATATGGGCTTTCTCTAGTTGTAGCACACAGCAGTCTCTTGCTGTGGAGCTTGAGCTCTAGAGCTCACCGTCTCTCTAACTGTGGCTTGAGGGCTTAGTTGCTCTGAGGCATGTGGGATCTTAGGTATCAAACCCTAGTACCCTGCATTGGAAAGTGAATTCTTAACCACTGGACAACCAGGGAAGTCCTTTGGGTTCTTATCTTGGTTTGTCCATTTCTTATCCATGTCACGTTGGACCATTTCCCTCAAGTTCTCTGAATCTATGGATCAAGACTACCTGTTTCATACAATTGGCAGTGTTCTTGAAGGGATAAATAAAAAGATAATGTAAAGGCACTTGGAGATCTCAGAGTCCTGGACTTGAACTCTGTATCCTGCTGTTACTGACCCTTCTATTCACGTCATTCACTAGCCCTGTGCAGACACACTAGAAATCTCAATGATCAGGAGCATTTTCTATGAGTGAAAATTTTGCCTCTAGAACGTTCTTAATAAAATATGAAACTGCGGACCTGCGCGTGAGCAGCTGCGGCGGCGGCAGCATCCAGCAGCGGTGCCAGCAGTTACAGCCCGTTGCTTTACTTTTCAGCTGCACGAATACAGTCATGCCGAAGAGAAAGTCTCCAGAAAATACAGAGGGCAAGGATGGATCCAAAGTAACTAAACAGGAGCCCACCAGACGGTCTGCCAGGTTGTCAGCGAAACCTGCTCCCCCCAAACCTGAACCTAAACCAAGAAAAACATCTGCTAAGAAAGAACCAGCAACAAAGGTTAGCAAAGGTGTTAAAGGGAAGAAGGAGGAGAAGCAGGAAGCTGGGAAGGAAGGTACCGCAGCACCGGCTGAAAATGGTGACACTCAAGCTGAAGAGGCACAGAAAACTGAATCTGTAGCTAACGAGGGAGAATGAATGGTCATGAAAATTGGGGTTGATTTTATGTACTTCTTGGGACAACTTTTAAAAGCTATTTTTACCGAGTATTTTGTAAATGCTAATTTTTTAGAACTCTACTAGTTGGCATACAAAAATATATAAGGATGGACATTTTACCTTCTCATAGTCGTGCTTTTTGGAAATTTCCATCATCCTTGAGTAAAATAAATACCGGTTTAATATTGGAAGCTGTCTGTAAAATTGATTCAGCATTCCATGCACTTGCTTTAAAAATTTAGTCCTGTGCATACTGTGGTGCTTTTACTGTGCGTATTTGGATTTTTTCATGCCGTTTTTCTAGAGCAATAATCAGTGGTGCTTTTGTACCTAGGTTTTATGTGATTTTAATGAAAGATGGATAGTTATGGCCACCTGCTGATTATTTGTGGTTTAAAATAAAAGGTTTTCCTGCCTGCAAAAAAAAAAAAAAAAAAAAATATGAAACTGCTATTTTAAAGAGAAAGAAAAGATCACTCAATAGAGGGTGTCAAGCAGTGGCAGTCCAGAAGATTTGAAGAAAGAAGTAGAAATAAGCACAATGCTGTTGAGTAAATGCCAATCTTTCTCCTCCAAGGTCTATAGTTTCAATAGAGGAAGAATGTGGGCCTCTTTGTCCACAAGGGGAAAAGCCTGGAAGTCTCCCTTTGGGCCAAGTCCAACTTCTTCATGCAAAATGGCGAATTAAGGTGAGTGGTTTGAGTTTCAAACAGTCAGTGAGCTTCAGCTTTCTTAAACAGACAAGGTAACTTGGTCCTATATTCTGATCTTTTGATTCCTTTATCTTGCCAGTTAGAGGTGTAAACAGGCAGGCTTATGACACTAACAACTCAGGTTTGTTTCTGGGCAACTCAGGGTTCTCCAGACAACTCAGCTATCTAAATAGTTAAGTCTTAAGTTTAAGAGATGGGGAACAATAATCAGATCCCCAATTCTAGAAAGTCACTTGTCCCAGGGAGCTCTGTGTTTCAGTTATTGGTACTTGCACGGCCAATAAATTAAACTAATGCATTGATACCTATTGGTCATATGTTGTCCTCTTGATCATTTAGATTTCTATAGAAAGAAGGGGTGGCTATCACTTCCCCAGTTCCTCCTAAAAATATTACTGAGTCCAAGCTCTCTCTGCTCGCCACACAATAGGCCAATGAATCCAAGAGATGAGGTGTTGAGGCAAAGAAGATACTTTAGTCAGGGAGCTGGCTGACCAAGAAGATGGCAGGCTGGTGCCTCAAAATAACCATCTTATTGGGGTCTGGATGCCAGGTTATTTTACAGAGCAGAGAAAAAGAAGCAATGAGGAGCTAAAGTCAAACAGCAGAATAGAGAGGGAGATGCAGTGGGGAAGTAAAGTGAAAGGGACTTCAGTCTTGCAAAACATCTCCAGCCTTCAGAAGGAGTGTCCTTAATCTCTTCTATTCACAGGTGGGCAGGGCAAAACTTCTCTCCTAGAGCTAAACAAAGGCAGTTTAGTCAAGTAGAGGGGCAAGGTCCTCCAGGCAAGCCATTGAGTGTGATTATAATAACAAAAACAGTGAAAAGCAAGTCAAAGAAACATTTTCCAACTTGGAGTCAGAATTGGCTTTCTCCCTGCAACATACACACCTACCTCCTCAACAACCAAAAAAATAAAATTGAGTTGAGTTATAGCAGGAATTATGGTACTGGAGAAGACTTTTGAAAGTCCCTTGGATAGTAAAGAGGTCAAATCAGTCAATCCTAAAGGAAATTAACTCTGAATATTCATTGGAAGTGTGGCTGAGAAGAAGCCATTTCTGATTCCATGTTGGAACTGTTTCTTTGATTTGCTTTTCTTTGCTTTTGTTATTATAAACATACAGAATGGCCTGCCTCAAAGAATTCTTCCCCTCTGCCTTACTGTTAAACTAATCAAAAAGCAAAAGAGTTCCAGAAAAACATCTACTTCTGCTTTATTGACTATGCCAAAGCCTTTGACTGTCTGGACCACAACAAACTGTGGAAAGTTCTTCAAGAGATGGGAATACCAGACCACCTGAACTGCCTCCTGAGAAATCTGTATTCAGGTCAGAAAGCAACAGTTAGAACTGGACATGGAACAACAGTCTGGTTCCAAATAGGGAAACAAGTACATTAAGGCTGTATATTGTCACCCTGCTTATTTAACTTATATGCAGAGTGCATCATGAGAAACACTGGGTGAATGAAGCACAAGCTGAAATCAAGATTGCCTCAGATAAATAACCTCAGATATGTTGATGACACAACCCTTATGGCAGAAAGTAAAGAAGAACTGTAGAGCCTCTTGATGAAAGTGAAAGAGGAGAGTGAAAAAGTTGGCTTAAAACTCAACATTCAGAAAACCAAGATCATGGCATCCGGTCCCATCACTTCATGGCAAATAGATGGGGAAACAATGGAAACAGTGAGAGACTTTATTTTTTGGGTCTCCAGAATCACTACAGATGGTGACTGCAGCCATGAAATTAAAAGATGTATGCTTCCTTGAAAGAAAAGTTATGATCAACCTAGACAGTATATTACAAAGCAGAGACAGTACTTTGTCAACAAAGGTCCATTTAGTCAAAGCTATGGTTTTTCCAATAGTCACATATGGATGTGAGAGTTGGACTACAGAGAAAGTTGAGCACCAAAGAATTGATGCTTTTGAACTGTGGTGTTGGAGAAGACTCTTGAGAGTCCCTTGGACTGCAAGGAGATACGACCAGTCCATCCTAAAGAGAATCAGTCCTGAATATTCACTGAAAGGACTGATGCTGAAGCTGAAACTTCAATACTTTGGCCACCTGATGCGAAGAACTGTTTCATTGGAAAAGACCCTGATGCTGGGAAAGATTGAGGGCAAGAGGAGAAGGGGGCAAAAGAGGATGAGATGGATGGATGGCGTCATCGATGAGTTTGAGCAAAGTATGGAAGATAGGGAAGAACAGGGAAGCATGGTATGTTGCAGTCCATGGGGTCACAAAGAGTTAGACACAACTTAGCGACTGAATAATGAACAACAACAGAAGGAAAGCTCAAGATCACAGACCTCAAGTTAATTAGGGTCAGATCCCAGCTTGAGAAGGAATCAATAGAAACAACAAGTTATGAGGTGGCCAGGAAAAGGATCTGAGGTGGGTCAGCTCTGGTGTAGCATGTTAACTTTCAAGAAGCAGCAATCCCACCAGCTAGCAATTTCTAAGGCACACAGAGCTAGAGATTCTTTTATTGCCAGAATGCCCAGGAACCTGAAGGAGATGGGTTGTGAGACAAGAATAAGTTGAAAGGCCAGGGTGTGAGGTGGAGGAGGAAGAGCACAGAGGCAGGCCTGGGAGCAGGCTGCGTGGATTGCCTACTTGCAGTATCAATATCTCCCACCCACTGATTGTCAGGGTAACACAGTGAGGTCAGCTGCAGCCAGGGCTGTGGTGAGGAGCTAGGAAGAAACATGCAGAGTGCATGAAAGCACCAAAATGCTCTGGGAACAGACCGGATGATGGTCTGGGCCCCAGTTTACGCAGGTAGGCAGGAGGTTCAAAACATTTATTTGGTCAGGTTTGAGACAAAAATGATGATCAAGTTAGAGTTAGATATATTTTGCAAAGTGTGAAAGTAAAGATAAAAATGAGGAGATGACACTTAGCAAGCTCTCCATTTGTCAATATTCATGTGGGTTTTCCCACTTCGTCATTCTCTCCTTATTAAAGTCCCCCCCAAATAAACCAGAGAATAAGACAAGTCTCTCTTCCTCTTGGAGCTGGCCTCATGGCCATGAATGTTGCCTGGAAAGTCTTCTGAGTGCAACTGTTGCTAAGTCTGGCAACCAAGGAAAATATCGCCCACTTTCTCTCATTCCTCGCAGCTCCAGGAAACGTTCTCCCATGGTCTGTCTCCCACTCAGAGGCCCCTCCTTGCCTCCTCCCTCTGCAATATGAAGCCAATCTGTCAGCAGTCTGGGCAGGGCCACAACACAAGAGCCATTTGGCAAAAAAGTGGGTGTTATCTTCAAGCAAAGCAAATTCTTCTGTCTCTGCTGGGTATCAGTCTAAAATTATTCCAGAAGTGTCTGAAGAAACCTGGGTTTTCTCTCTGTCTTGGTTACTGGGGGGGGGGGGGGGGGGGGGGGGGGGGTGTTTGTTTGTTTGTTTTTCTTAGTCATTTGGAACTATTGAACTGAGAAAAGTTGCTAAATAGAAATAAAGACTAGAGCTATGATGAGATATTTTTGAAGTGATATAAGATGATCCCAGAGTCATAAGACTATTAAGGACTTTTGTAACTGCTTTTTGGTGTTGCTGTTTTTATTGCCTCTGTAAGATCCCAGAAAGTTTGTCTCCAGAGTCTCACATTTCAGAGTCTAGTCTAAAGGAATTTCTGTTGCCCTGAGTGGTTTGAGTCAAAGATAGTGGGTTCAGTTTCACCATGGGTTACATTCAGTCAGTTCAGTTTAGTTGCTTAGCCTTATCTGACTCTTTGTGACCCCATGGACTGCAGCATGCCAGGCTTCCCTGTCCATCGCCAACTCCCAGAGCTTGCTTAAACTCATGTCTATTGAGTCAGTGATGCCATCCAACCATCTCATCCTCTGTCATCACCCTCTCCTCCTGCCTTCAATCTTTCCCAGAATCAGGGTCTTTTCTGATGAGTCAGTTCTTCACATCGGGTGGCAGAAGTATTAGAGCTTCATCTTCAGCATCAGTCTTTCCAATGAATATTCAGGACTGATTTCCTTTAGGATTGACTGGTTTGATCTCCTTTCAGTCCAAGGGTCTCTGAAGAGTCTTCTCCAACACTGCATTTTAAAAGCATCAATTCTTTGGCACTCAGCTTTCTTTTTGAGAAAAGAGTGGTTAGTTAAATATCTAGACTTTTATCAGTATAAAGAGGAAATTGGCAGGAAAGACCTTAATCTAACCTGTTGTATATCCTGACATAGAGGCTCGGGAGATGCTACCAATTAGGAAGTTCTCTGTCACCCTTCCACCACTGTACAATAGTTGTACTTCAAGGCATTCAGGGCTGTCTATTCCTCATTTATACTCCTAATCCCACAAACACATTTTAGTTTTCATCTACCTCAGAAATAAACTCTCAGTAACACATCAAGGAGTAAAAGAGTGACAGGATGGCATTCATTGCCCAGTAAGATTTGAGGTCAAAGGGAAACATTCGTATATTCATCACACATTAGGAGCCAAGTTTAGTAATAGCTACAGTGGTAACCATGAAGCTTGTATCACTTGTTCTTCAGTCGTTAAATTGTTCCCAACTCTTAGCGACAAGTAGCAAGCCTGGAGAACAGGCAAGAATACTGGAGTGGATAGCCATTCCCTTCTCCAGGGGATCTTCCCAACCCAGAGATTGAACTTGGGTCTCCTGCATTGCAGGCAGATTCCTCATCATCTGAGCCACCAGGAAAGCCCTTGTATCACTTATTAAGATGCAAAGTTATTGTATTAGTCTGCATAACTGCCATAACAGGGTCAGTTCAGTTGCTCAGTCATGTCCGACTCTTTGCGACCCCATGGACTGCAGTACACTAGGCCTCCCGGTCTATCACCAATTCCCAGAGCTTACTCAAATTCATGTCCATTGAGTCAGTGTTGCCATCCAACCATCTTATCCTCTGTGCATACCACAGACCATATAATAGACAAAGCAACAGATATTCATTTTCCCGTATTTTTGGAGGCTGAAAGTCCAAGGTAATGATACCAGCAGAGGCCTCTGGTGAATCCTCTTTCCTGGGTTTAAAGATGATACCTTCTTGTGTCTTCACATGGCCTTTTCTCTGTGCATGTAATTGAAGAGAGATTTTAGGTGTCTCTCATTTTCTTAAAAGGACACCAATCCTATTGAATTGGGACCTCACCCTTTTGAGCTTATTTCCTAGAGAAGGAAATGGCAAACCACTCCAGTATGCTTGCCTGGAAAATCCCATGGACAGAGGAGCCTGGTGGGCTATAGTCCATGGGATCACAAAGAGTCAGGCACAACTGAATGGCTAACACTTTCACTTTCAACTTTATTTATGTCATTTAATGCCTTATCTGCAATATGGTCACATCAGGGGGTTAAGGCTTTAGTTTATGAATTTTGAGGGACCCAACCTAGTCCATAATACTCTGAATCTGGCCTACAAAATTCATGTTTTTCTGGCATACAAACTATCAATACATTCTCTCTTTCTCAATAGCCCCAAATGTCTTTACTCATTCCTTCATTGATCCCAAATTCAAAGTCTCATCTAAACCAGGTATGGGTGAGACTCAAGTTATGGTTTGTCATGAGGCAAAACTCTTCTCCAGCTGTGAACCTTTGAAGCCAAACAAATTATGTGTTTCCCAAATACAATGGTAGAACAGGCATAGAATAGATATTCCCATTCCAAAAAGACAAAAGAGGTGATGGATCCCAAGAAAGTCTAAAACCTAGCAATACAAATTCCTTTCCATCATAAGACTTGAGAATAACTTCATTTGGCTCAATGCTCTATCCTCTGGGTTCATGGAGGTAGCAGCATTACCCTCACGGCTATAAGTATAAGCCCAGCCTCCTTTACTATGCAGGGATCCTGCCTCCAGGCTATGCAGGAAAGTTTTGTCCCTGAGTCACTGGGCTCTCTGAACCCAGAAAGGAAAACAGCCTTGCTCCCTGGGCTTGTGGTAGGAGTGACAGTCTTGATGATCTCTGAGTCACTTCTAGGTCACATTTCTTTTTTCTTGAAGGATAGCACATGTTCAAAGCCAGATAGCTCTGTTGTCCCAGCCTGTAGAATTTGAGAAGTCTTTTAGACTTCATTTCTTACATCCCATTTTCTGTTTTCCTTAGTCCCAGTTAACAGTGTTTCTGCTGGTATAATCACATCTGTATTAGTTGCTTCAGCTGAAATGGCTAATTAACTCTGAGGGCAATCTCTTTATAGAGTAGTGGTTCTTATTCGCTGCAACCTTGGTGTTCTCATCAGAGCACACTTTCTCTTTTTTGCAATATAGGTAAGATAAGAATTTTCCAACTCTTCAAGATCTGGTCCCTTTTGGCAAAATTAGTTTATCCCTTTTTCCTACATTTTATTGTAAGCAGTAAAGGGAAACCAGGCCATACCTTCAACACTACTTAGAAATTTCCTCTGATAAATATCCAAGGTCATCACTCATATGTCCTATCTTCCGTTAAACACTAGAACATAATTCCAAAAATTCTTTGCCTCTTTAAAATAGGGATTATCTTTCCCCAGTTTCCAAGAAATGTTCATCATTTTCATCTGAGATCTCACCTGAAGCACTTTTCATTTCACATTTTTACCGATATTCTGTTCTTGATGACATATGTATTCTCTCGGATGATAGAGGCTGTCTCTATAGCTCACCTCTTTTCTTTCTGAGCTCTCACCAGATTCACCTTCAACTTCCATGTTTCTACCAAGAGTCCCTTCAGATCTAAGCTTTTTCTAACAGGCCCCCTTACCCTCTTCACCCTCTACCCATCACTCAGTTCCAAGGCCACTTCATTTTTTAGTATTCCTTACAATAGCATTCCGCTTCACATACCAAAGTCTGCGTTAGTATACTCTGACTGCCACAAGAAGAAATTGTAGATCTGGTGGCTTAAACAGCACTCATTTCTGTCTTCATAGTTCTGGATTCTGGGAGTTCAAGATCATGGTGTCAGCAGGGCTGGTTTTTGGTCATACTTCCTTCCTCAGCTTGCAAGTGGTGCCTTCACTCTGCATTCTCATAGCCTTTTCTCTCTGCACCCACAAGGTGAGAGAGAGCTCGGGCGTGTCTCCCTCTCTCCTTACAAAGACATCAATTCTACTGGAATTGGGCTCCACCCTTCTGATCCCATTTGATGGAAATCGACCCTGAATATTCATTAGAAGGACTGACGCTGAAGCTGAAGCTCCAGTACTTTGACCACCTGATGCAAAGAACTGACTCTTTGGAAAAGACCCTGATGCTGGGAAAGATTGAGGGCAGGAGGAGAAGGACACAGCAGAGGATGAGATCACTGGATGGCATCATTGACTCAGTGGACATGAGTTTGAGAAAACTCCGGGAGATGGTGAAGGACAGGGAAGCCTGGAGTGCTGCAGTCCACGGGGTCGCAGAGTCAGACAGGACTGAGCGACTGAACAATGACAGCCTCCTTAAAGGCTCTGTCTCCAACCACAGTCAAATTAAAGGCCAGGGCTTCAATCTATACATTTTTGTGGGGAATACAATTCAGTACTTAACAGTTAACAAAAGATAAAAGCAGAGACAGAAGCAGCTCTGGAGCTGTTTAACTGAATAATTTTTCATATACTACCTCTGGTAAAAGACAATTGCTTAAAATTAGTCAGCAAAGCATACACCTTCCTACATAAGAGAGGAGAAGGCCACAGAAATAAACTATATTCCTCCTGCCTTTGGCTAATACTTTCCAGGCTTGGGAGCATGACTAGTCTGGATATAAATGTCATTCCAGTTCAGGATTAGCCAAAGGGATTTTGAGATCACTCAGGTGATCAGAGAGAAAAAGCACTTCCATTCAACATCACTGGGCCTGAATGGAGGGAGGCATCCTTGTTTGAAAGTGAAATATCAGAGGAAAAACTAATATGAAGTCTATAGAAAGCTCCTTCCACGTGGAAAAACAATCCAAGCATGCAGGTGAAAGAGTAGCCATGCAAAGGGTTTTAGAATACAATCATTTTATTTTCTCAGTGAAATTCTGGAAAACTAGACTAGACTGTGAAAGAGATCAATAAACAACAGGCTGAAAATATTTAATTTCAAATTAAATGGTCATCAATAATGTGGATCAAAAACCTCAAAGAGAAAAAAAGATAAAGAGAATTTTAAATTCTATAAAAGTCTTCTCCTTAAATATCAAGAAATTGAGTTATTAGATAATTCTTGAATCTGAAAAATAGAGGAAAATGTGTAGGCCTGGGAGTTTTACAAAAGTTAGAGACAACCTTCAATTCAGTGGTTCTCAAGGTGTGGGCCCTCAGACCATCATTTCCAGCATCACCTGATATCTAGTTAGTAATGCATTTCCTCAGGTTCACCTGCAGACTGACTGAATCAGAAATCTTGAGAGTGGGACACAGTAATCTGTGGTCCAACAGTCCCTCCAGGTGATTCTGATACATTCTGAGATTTGAGAATGGGAAGTCCCTTCAAAATCAGTAAGTAACTTTAACATAAAAAACAGAAACAATAGCAAGAAACTATTCATGACTCTAATCATTCACTCAACAAATATTCATGGGTTAACTCTCATGCCCATACCACCGTTCTAGGTACTGGGAACACAATAGTAAACACTTCAGTCATAGAGCAGTCTACAAGGTATACAGAAAAATTTAAACAATAAGAGAGCAAGGACATATTAAAAATGGAATACATGAAAAATAACATAAATAAATGTTATTATAATAAATATGTATAATCTAAATTTTGCAAATTTGGACCACTATAATTCTCAGATTGGATAAAAACAAAATTCAACATTTACTGCTTAAGAAGCCCACACCTAACATCAGGAAATCTCAAAATAATAACGATAATAATAATAATTGCTTTGATTAGGATTATGATTGAAGACTTTCTAGGCAAATGCAAAGAAAAATAAGTTAATGGAACAATACTTATTGCAGAGATAATATGACTCTGGATCAAAATAACATCTGGAATTTAGGAGGGAAACCCAGGTACAACTTGAATAGGCAATGCTGTATAGAGTTAGCTTTAAGGACTTATGGGGTTTGATGAGATGGGGTGAGGCCTGGTGTGTCAAAAGAGCTGAGGGCAGAGTAAGAAAAACTAAATTATCTGTCTTTCATACCACTGTAAATACAGATGATTATTTAAATGGTACATGCAAAGTATTTTTAAAATATGCACTTCCTTTAATGGGAATATAATTAGCTCAGCAAGCCTGTGGTTTTATGGGTATTATTGTTTAGAATAAGACTGAATGGGGAAAAAAAAGTTAATTTAAAGAAATTATTGAGAAAAAAATTATATATTCCAATTACTTCTCCTGAATACAAAAGATAATCAGATATGAAAGCTATGCCTTAAAAAAGGAAAACTGAAGTTTAGACGATAGTGTAATAATTGAGGTGAAATCACTATATTGAATGGAATTCATCCATTATTCAGCACTCAGTTCTTTAAAGCCATAGACAAAATTTGCCATTATTATCTCTTCAGGGATTAGAATAGTGACTTTTTTTCCAGAAGCCATTAGGAGTGAAGGAACCCTGGACCTCATTTTATTCTACTGTAACCTGCTTTTGTTTTGAAATTAGTATTGTGTTATGCTTTACGATCACTTATAAAGTAATACAGATATAAAGAGAAAGTAGTTTTGAAGAACCTACTTGACGCTATTCTATGAATTCAAGCTCAGTGTTGTTCAGCTATGAAAAAAATTCCAAATAACATTACATCATACACTGCCTCACTTTGTAAACGGTCCTCTTCTGCGTACAATGCAGCAGCTTTGTCCCTGGTCCTCTGGCCCATCTGCTCTGCTCCTTCACAGCCTTCACACTGCATTTTTCATTAGCTTTTTAAAGAATCTACAATAATAGGATAGGGAAGACTTGGCCTCCCATCTATATTAAAATGCTTCAGGCATAACGTTATTGACCTCTGCGGAATTGTTCTCAGAAAGAATCATAATCACAGTTTTAATCACAACTACTTAGATTTCTGCCCCAAATTGCCAGTTGGAGGCAAATTGACCAGTCACCACAAATATTAGCAATGGATAATACACAACATATGGAGGAAAGCCAGAATATTTCACAAATGTGAGTCACGCAACTCCAGTGATTAGTGAAGCATAATGTATTTTCACCCCTAGAGCTGAGCTGGAATGAGACACTCAGGGAGGGAACGAGAAAGCAAGTCCATATGGTGCCAAGACAGTCTGTTGGGACTATTGAAGGGATGGAAATTCACTGCCTATTGCTGTCCAGACATCATCAAGTCAAAGAACCTCACGCCTCTAAAGGAACTTGCAATTCATCCCAAAAATGAGGATGCTGTGGTAAATGCCTTGCTAAGGTTAAGACAAGCCTAAATCCCAGGAAGTTTTCTTTTCTCCTATCTTCTACTAAATGTTGCTATGCTTTTGGAGACAGTGGAGTTAACACAAAAGTCAAAGGAGATACTTCCCTGGCAGTCCAGTAGCTAAGACTCTGCACTTCTGCTGCAGGGAACATGGGTTTGATCCCTGATCCAGGAACTGATATCCCACAATGTGGAAACAGCTAAAGAAAAACACACAAACAACAACAACAAAAAATGTCAAAGGGACTGGAAGCAGACAACTTTTATTCCAAAGCTGAGGGTTTGGTTGAACACATATCACTAAAGAATCTTTAATGTTCAAATTAAATGTGACCACATAGAGATAATGAGGGGAAATGATTTCAGAATTCATAATAAGTTCAAATTTTGTTTTTTGTACAATTCCTAGAATTGTAAATCAGGAAGAAATTTAAGATAGTCAATTTGGACTTTCACAGCCTCCTAACAGCAACAGCAAAGATTAAAAGTAGGCTAGATATAAGTACAATTAGAGAGATAAATTTTTGTTTTGTTTTGTTTAGGATATTTGTTCTTGAACTGAAGTTTATGTGCCCAGTGCACAATGAGGCCAAACAAATCAAAACAGTGGACTTTGGAGCAGTAAAAGATTTATCACTAGGGTCAAGCAAGGGAAAGAGGCAGCTCATGCTCAAAAAACCCAAATTCCCCTATGGTTTTCAGCAGTTTTTAAAGGCAACATATAGGGTGAGGGCTGCAGAGTGTATGGCTCTTCTGATTGGTTGGTGGTGGGGTGACAGGGTGGTGCCCAGGAATCTCAATCATCAGCCTTCTGGTTCTGACTGATCTGTGGTCTCAGCATGTAGTTACCACTCTTCAACTGAGTGAAGGCCTTGGTTCCCGCAGAACCATTCAAATATATGTGTCAGATTATTTTGCGTTTCCCATGAAGAGGAGCTAAGAACTTGCTTTATAGCTATACTATTATTTCTTTCTTTATTATTTCCTGCTTTGTTTCTGCATTCTCTCCCTTCTCTAATTAGTAACTGTTTGAACTTGCCCTTTGGAATTCAGGAAATATCTAGGAGGCTGAGGGTTTCCCAGGTGGCACTAGTGGTAAAGAATCCACCTGCCAATGCAGGAGACACAAGAGACATGGGTTCAGTTCCTGGGGTGACAAGATCCCCTGGAGAAGGAAATGACAACCCACTCCAGTATTCTTGCCTGGAAAACCCCAGGGACAGAAGAGCCTGATGGGCTACAGTCCATGGGGTCGCAGAGAGTTGGATATGACTTAGCAACTGAGCATGCATGCTAGGAGGCTGAAGGCTTTTACTACAAATAAGAAATGAAGGACATGGAAAGGCTTTTATACCTAGGAGGGCCCCACAGGGGACTTTCTTTGATACTTCTCAATCTTAGGGAGAACAGGTATGGGACAAGAAAGGGAATAAAGTTTTGGATAGAGAGGTTAATCATAAACTTGGCAGAGGAACTCAGTTTTAGGGGGGTTAGGTTTCATGATTTTTAATCATCTGAAAGTCACTTAGGGCTACCAAATATGAAAGCTACCAGCCACACCTGTAGTGGTTGTTCTTGGTGCCCTGTCTGTACCATCTCCCCCTTACCACTTCGGTGCAAGTCAACCTGCCTTCCAACCTCCAGAGCCTCCGCTGATTGCTCCTCTGGCTCTGAGGGCCTATTTTGACCACCTCCAGAGCAGGGCTGAAATATTCATGAGGTAACACCTCTTAGTCATTAGCAATGACATTCTGGATTTGGAGAATAAATACTGGAACTCCCTCCTCAGTGGAGATAACTCTGAGATGCATTCCTACATTGATCCCATTGGGCTCAAGCTTCAATATGTGCGTTGCATGCTTAGTCACTCAGTGGTGTCCCACTCTGTGACCCATGGATGGGAGCCCACCAGACTCCCCTGTCCATAGGACTCTCCAGGCAAAAATAGTGCAGTGGATAGCCATTCCCTTCTCCAGGGGATCTTCCCATCCCAGGGATAGAGCCCAGGTCTCCAGCATTGCGGGCGAGTTCTTTACCATCTGAGCTACCAGGGAAGCCAAGCTTTGCCGGAGCCTGCCGGCAAATGAACCGGTCACAGGCGCAATCGCCGAAATACCTAAGAAATAAAGACTCGGAAAGATGGGGTTGAGAGGGACGGAGTCAGCTCTCGACTGAAACCGACAACCGACAACTTTATTGAGGGGTAACATACATATATATGCTAACAGGACTCACTAAATTTAGATCAAGGACATGTATACTTGCAGAATCGCAGGCATTAGTCTTCGCTCAGGAATTTTATCTCAACTCTTTAAGACTATCAGAGCAAGGGACTGTCGTCTTAGTATGATTACAATCAGTTAAAGATTATCTAAAGATTACCTAGACGTAAACCATACACAGAAGCCTGACAATCTCGTCAGGAAAATGGGTAAAAGGTCGCTACAGCAATTTCCTTGAGGGAGGTAAGAAAAGCCAACCTGCACTTTAATAAATCAGGGGTGGCGGGACAGAGAGGGACCTCTTGATCTCTCTCAGGGCCAAGAAGGAGCCTGAGCAGTCAGGCCGGCTCCCCGCAAAGCTTCAATATATCTGATTTAAACAATCCTTCTTTATTTCCTTCCCTTCCTCACCTGACTTCCTCACTCTCCTACTGGTATTTCCTGAGATTCTAAGTAAAATACCTGACTCAAGTGTTTCAGAATTCATTTCTGGAAGTAGCCAAACTAAGGAAACTGGCCTCAAATGTGGTTCCAGGAAGCGAGTCTCAAAATAGAATATTGACAATCAATCATTTTTTAGGACAACTGGCAGCAATTCTCTCATCTCTGGTGGTGGGGTAGTGATAACCTTTGGTGGGGTGTTACATCAAATTACTAAGAATCTTACCTGTGATTAATTGGTTGGTATAGAATGCCTTGATTTGTCTAATATTGGCAACATTTGAGAAGTATGAAGACAAGCTCCTTGACTGATGTTAAGTGTCATTAGTGCCCCAAAGGAAGAAAATACAGGCTCAGATCAGACAACTCAGGGAATTGCATGAAAACAGTTGAGTTTAATGACAACATTTAAAGAGAACTTCATATCTTGTAAACAAAGGACAAATTATACTGAAAATCAACCATAATATCTGATTTTGAGAGTAACTAGATAACAAAGAAGGTAAATTCATAATCCCTGCAAAGTCTCTATGCTAAAGTAATGGGTCTGATCTGAGATCTGGGATGAAGATATCGGAATAAATGTACTTGAGAACCTTGTACCCCCAGATTCTTTTGCAGTATAAGTATTCCATTTACCCCTGATGAAGCAAGCAGCCTGGAGGCCATGGAAATACCACATTGAATTAGATGCCTTAAGAATAATTCTTGTACTCCTAAAGATAGACCTTCTCATTTTAGGCCAATAAGTAGGGTCAAGTTTTAGCTTGGCCTACTTGGGAAATAATCTCTCACTCATTAAAGAAACAGAGTGGAACTTAGAGAAAATACCTAGAGATGAATGTTAAAAATGCTAGACTGATGATGGAGCTAAGATATAAAGCTGAATATAATATTTTAATGATATGGGGGCCTCCTCCTATATCCTGAGAAGCCTCTGGAGACAATCCTA
Source organism: Odocoileus virginianus (assembly GCF_023699985.2). Taxonomy (NCBI): domain Eukaryota; kingdom Metazoa; phylum Chordata; class Mammalia; order Artiodactyla; family Cervidae; genus Odocoileus; species Odocoileus virginianus. The sequence continues at coordinate 53,693,754 of NC_069675.1, read as the reverse complement.
ACATGTTTTGAGGATAGCTCCTTGGAGCTTTGGAAAAAAAGGTGGCCTACAGTAAATGAGATGGAGATACTAAAACTTCCTTTACAGAATATAAAGGAAGCAGTTAAAAGGCTCAGAAAGATGAAAAAGTTAGACTGCTCTCATTATGTAAGATCAGAGAACCAGTTGACTATGTTCCTCAGAAAGTCTGGAGGAGATTCCCTTCTTGAAAGTGCTAAGAAATACATTAGTATTAGAAGGAGGGTGCCAACAATACTGAGAAATTCATTGCTGGCAATTCTATGTAAGCTCAGGTGGATGGTAAGAAATTCTGCCATGAACTGTCTTACATATATACTGGCTTATGAACTGGCTTACAATGTATATGATAGAATTCCAGATTGAGATAAATCAGGCAGCTACTCTTTAAACATTTTTTAAATTGAAGTATAGTTGATTTATAATATTGCATTTATTTATCTATTTATTTTTTTGATCACACCGTTTGGCATGTAGGATCTTTGTTCCCTGATCAAAGATCAAGCCCACAATCCCTTGCATTGGAAGGCAAATTCTTTACCTACTGGAAGGGAGGTAGGGAAATCCTAAGGTGGCTACTCTTAATCATCAAAGGCAAAGGGTGTATAATTGCCATTACTGAGAGCAAGGTCAGAATGGCAGACAGAGATCTATGGCAATAGAGCCCAGGCCTTGGGGTCTTTAACAATTAGATAGATATACAGCCAGAAAGTCTTGGTTGACCCATTTAACCAAAACAAGATCTATATCTGGTGAGTAAAGGTGAATATCAGCTGTCTCACTGGACAAATCAGAATTTCTCAGCTAGTTTCCAAACATCAGCCAGTTCTTAGACTCAGAGCCTATCACTTGAAAGGTTCTCTGAGTCTCCTTAAGAAAGAACCTTATAATGGCACAGAAATAATTCAGTAGCAATTGGTCCAATACTTTCGCAAAGGACTCCCAACTGTCAGGAAGCTAACAGTTTACTGGGAAAGGGGGAATATTCAGATCTTTCAAGGGCTGCTGGAAATAGGATCTAAGCTGATATTTATATCAGAGAATGACAAAAGGTAGTAAATACAGTCCAGTGAAAAGACTGGGCCAGTGTCACACAAGTTCATTGCTATCGGATGGCCCAAAGTGTCATCATGTCCCTCCCCACTCCGTGGGAACAAATTGAAGTGAGGCAATAATGGGGCAGGGAGAAGCATGTCTGGAACACATAGAATTTCTCAGGATACTTTTTGATGTTTCCTTGTTTAATGATAACTCAATATGGGCAACTGCAATAATCACAGACTAACAGAGGCTTTGGAGCTCTCAGGGTTATCTCAAGAAGTGTGGGTTATCTAGGAAAAGCAACATACACTAGTAGAAATACCAGTTGATAGTAAGGAATAAAAGGGAATTCTATTGTAGAATGGGTTGTAGAAGAGCAATATGATAAATATCAATTACGACTGTGGGACTAATTACAGGAACAGCATTAGGAATCCAGGTTACCTCATTAATCATATATGTACAATTAATACAGGCTTCCCTGAAGGCTCAGATGATAAAGAATCTGCCTGCAATGCAGGAGACACAGGTTCCATCCCTGGGTCATGAAGACCTCCTAGAGAAGGGAATGGCTACCCATTCCCATATTCTTGCCTGGAGAATTCCATGGACAGAGGAGCCTGGCGGGCTATAGTCATGGGTTTGCAAAGAGTCGGACACAGCCAAGCAAATAACATGCATGGACACATATGATTAATACATCATGGTTAATATTATATACATATAATATATTATATACAATGTATATATAGATATCAATCATATAATAATAACCAGAAACTAACTTGAAGAGTCAGGGACAGGACAGAGAGAAGTTATTGAGGAACATGAATGCATGATGTGAGAAGACTGTGCCTCAGCACTCGTAGCAATCTCCTCATTCTTCACATTGCTTATCTCCAATCTTGGCCTAATGTGGTGTGTTCACCTCATTTACTTTCCTATTGAAAAGAGACTATGTTCACATTAGAAAGAAATTCCAATTTAGCAACATCCAGAATAGAGAGAAAAAGAGAGCAATTGAATTCTTCCTTGCTACTACCTCTATAGAGTTAAAAATCCCATGGCCCTAATGGGCCAAATCCCTTGACCAATGATTCTCGCCAAGTAGTTGGAATACCTTTGCTCATGTCAGAAATGGATGTTCGATATAGTCAGATAAGCTTGAACCCTGTCATGTTGGGGCTTGTCCCTTACTTCTTTGCGTGAAGAATTGAAGTATTTTAAGCCACCTCAGAGGGTCCATATCGTGACTAGGGATCTACCCTGGAAGTATGTTAGAAATGCCTGCTGGACTGCTCAGGACACATAGACAATGTTCCAAGGTTTCTTCTCATATGGTGCAGAGGAACCCACAGCTTCCTGGGTATTCCCAGGGGAAAAACAGCTAAGAGACTTAGCACCTCAGGAGTATACACAAGCTTCACAGCAAGTGCTATGAAACTTAACAGCCTAAGTTAGGGGCTAAATGGGGGTTATGGCTGAGAGGTGGCATTTGCAGTGCCAGGCAGAGTAGACCCCAAGTCATTAAGGAAAGACTGCTGAGCCTAATCAAACTGAAGGAAGTGCCACCATGTTCACCAGATACAGACCTCAGCCTTAGGCGTCAGCAATGCTTCCAGTTACCAGCAGAGAAGGGATAGTTCCCAGATGTCTCCAGACGCTAGATAGTGATAGTTTCTCAATCAAGACAGACTCTTTTGCAACTCCACTGATTCCTCCATCCCTGGGATTTCCATGGGTTCCTCTGTCCATGGGATTTCTCAGGCAAGAATACTGGAGTGGGCCATTTCCTTCTCCAGGGGATCTTCCCGATCCAGGGATTTAACCTGAGTCTCCTGGATTGCAGGCAGATTCTTTACCATCTGAGCCACCAGGGAATCTCAGACTCTTAAGAGTTAGTGAGAGGCAGACCAGTACCTCCTATAAAACTCTACTGTGTCCCTTTCTTCCTATGTTCTACCAGCTTATCTTCCTTGCCTCCTTTCTGCTTTGCTCTCAGCCCAAAGATTTTCTGAGGGTGCTTCCCCAACTCTCCTATAGCAGAGTCACCTGGGGTAGCTGGAAAAATATAGACCCTCGACCCCTCCACATACTTACAGAGTCAGAATTTCTGAAGGCATAACCTTGGAATCTCTACTTCTGAAAACAAGAAGTTAAGCATCTATGAGGGAGAAACATACTCTCCTTATGTCAGCCTTCTAGTGAGGAATAACTTGTTCTTTCAGTTATTTTGATTATTAGACATTTTCTTATAACAACAGCAGGATCATGGAGCCATGAGAGAGGTGACATCTATATGGGATTCCGGAGCTTATCTAGATCCTGAAGCTGCTGGTCCCAGGAGGTGGTTTATTATTGCTGGGCACACAGGGGTCCAAACCCTAGCAAAAGAGTTTTGTGACATAACAGATAAGAAAAACAGGGAATTCCTAGAGAGACTGATAGAGAGAAACCATTTACCAGCCACAGCACAGAGAGTGAAGAGGGGGAAATCAAAATGGAGAGGAAATAACAATTTATTCCTTATGAAGTGGCTAATACGATTAGCTTTGTGGTGTGTGTGTGTGAATAGATGAACAGCTGGAGATGCTTTTGATCTCTGGCAGCCTGACTAGAGGATCACAACAGTGGGTGGAGGCAGTTCTCAGATCTCCTGCTCTGGGCAGAAATCCTGGCTCTTTGAAGTGCCCCTCTTTCCACCTTTGCTGCTAACAGACAGGGAAGAAGGAGGTCATGTCCCCAGGGTAGGTTGAGGAGGCCTTGAAGTTTCTCCTGTCTCAGGAAGTGAATAGAAGTGACCTTGGGCAAATTTGCAAAGTAATTCAGGCTAAATTTCAGTGTCTCTCTATCGCTGCTTGGCTCCATTTTCATCCCAGGCAAATAGAGGTGTCTTTGCTTCCCACAATTACAGAAAGCTCTTCCAGGGAGCCCTCCCCAGCTCAGATGATACTCCATGTCATAGCTTTCCTCCTCCATCCAGACTGGCCTGAACCCCTTTTGTCAGAACACTGGCATTAAATGAATTCATCCTAGGCTCCAATAACTTACAATAAAAATACCTAACACTATCAAGGGTGATTATGCATTGGGTCCTATTTTAAGGACTTTAGTCTGATACTCATAATAACCCTATTACAAGGTTGGCAATCTTACTGGCTTAAATCACTTCATGGAGGCAACTTACAACTCTGCTAAGGATAAGGCTCACTAGGTGGTAAGGAGAATTCTAATGATAATTCCCTGAAAACACCAACCTTGCTTTCCCCAATATCTCAGTTCTTTTCCTGGAACTTCCTGAAAGTGTCCTTGTTTGTGTGCCCACTCAGATATAAAAGTGAAAGAAAGTGAAAATGAAGTCACTCAGTCGTGTCCAACTCTTTGCGACCTGGTGGACTCTAGCCCACCAGGCTCCTCCGTCCATGGGATTCTCCATGCAAGAACACCGGAGTGGATTGCTGTTTCCTTCTCCAGGAGATCTTCCTGACCCAGGGAGCAAACCCAGGTCTCCCGCGTTGCAGGCAGAAGGTTTAACCTCTGAGCCAAAAGAGTAGAGTAAAAACAAATTAGCTCACTATTGAAAACTTTGATAAATAAAAAATCAATAACAAAAATACAAAACACAAAAAACAGTTGATAATTCAAATTTATTTTTGTATAATATATGATACAGCATCCCTAGCTCAGGTTGGTCTCTTCTTCCCAAGACTTTTCAGAACAAGAAGAAATAAACTCCCAGTATCATGGCTTCCCTCATAGCTTAGTTGGTAAAGAATCCACCTGCAATGCAGGAGATCCTGGTTTGACCCCTTGGTCAGGAAGTTCTGCTGGAGGAGGGATAGGCTACCCACTCCAGTATTCTTGGGCTTTCCTTGTGGCTCAGCTGGTAAAGAACCCACTTGCAATGCAGGAGATCTGGGTCCAGTCCCTGGGTTAGGAAGATCCCCTGGAGAAGGGAAAGACAACCATTTCGATATTCTGGCCTGGAGAATTCCATGGACTGTATAGTCCATGGGGTCACAAAGAGTCAGACACGACTGAGTAACTTTCATTTCACTTCACTTCACATCAGGTATGAATGTGAGAATTGGATCATAAAGAAAGCTAAACACCAAAAAATTGATGCTTTTGAATTGTGGTGTTGGAGAAGACTCTTGAGAGTCCCTTGGACTGTAAGGATATCAAACCAATCAATCCTAAAGGAAATCAGTCGTGAATATTCATTGGAAGAACTGATGCTAAAGCTGAAGCTCCAATACTTTGGCCACCTGATACAAAGAACTGACTCCTTGGAAAAGACCAGGGTCTTTTCTGGGAAAAGATTGAAGGCAGGAGGAGAAGAGAATGTCAGAGGATGAGATGGTTAGACGGCATCATCGACTCAGTGGACATGAGTTTGAGCAAGCTCTGGGAATTGGTGATGGACAGGGAAGCCTCGTGTGCTGCAGTCCATGGTGTCACAAAGAGCTGAACATGACTGAGCAACTGAACTGAACTGGAATGAATATTTATTATTTTTGTACCAGACACATTACTAGGGCTTGATTATACAATTGATGACCAAGACAGATACAACATCTGTAATGTGGAAGAACATTTTGTATTCTATTACAAGTCAATCACTAACGTGATATTGCCTATAAGCTTAAATTATACATAATGGTCCATCTCTGAGAGCCCTGCCTCCCAGGTAATAAGCATTCAGCTAAAATATCTTCATTTCGCTCATAAGATACATCTTGACCAGTCCTACCTGTGAATGACTGCAGGGAGGAAGAAATTAAACATATCCCCTCCAGAGGTTGATGGGAACCAAGAAATGTTTGGCTTTACTCCCACTGCTTTTAGTATTAAAAAAGTCTGAATTCTAATTCAGGCAAGGTGGGTCTTTGGGGCATAAGCCCACCATCTTCTTGTTTGCTGCCTTTCTAAATAAAGTCATTATTCCTTGCCCCAGCAATTTGCCTCTTGATTTTTATTGGGCTATTGTAGGGTGAGCAATAGGAACTTAGACTCAATGACACATTTGCCCTCAAGAAACTTACAATTTAGGTAAAAGAGCTTTGAGAGCACTTGATACAATTTCTTACTATTTTAATTTTGAGACATAATTAACTAATAACATTATGCTAGTTTCAGATATACAACATAATGATTCCATATTTGTGTGTTGTCAATTGATTACCATAATAAGTTCAGTTGACATGTTCACATGTTAGTTTAGTTGACATGTGCCAACTGACATGTGTTTATTTGACATGCATCACACATTTAGTTGACATGTGTAACGTGTCAATTACAAAAATATTTTTCCTGTGATAAAAACTTTTAAGATCTATACTTTTTAGCAACTTTTAGACATTCAATACAGCATTATCAACTATAGTCATCATGCTGTACATTATATCACCATGATTTATTTTATAACTGGAAGTTTGTACTTGTTGATCCCATTCACCCATTTTGCCCATACCCTATCCCTGACTCTAGAAACCAGAAATCTATATCTATTCACTTTTTTTTTTTTTAGATTCCACATATATGTGAGCTCATACGGTATTTGTCTTTCTCTGTATGACTTATTTCATGTAGCATAATGCCCTTGCGGTCCAACCATATTGTTTCTAATGGCAATATTTTTTTCCTTTCTATGGCTGAGTAATATCCCATTGTATTCATACACAGCACATTTTCTTTATCCATTACTGAACACGTAGGTTGTTTCCATATCCTGGCTATTGTAGCTAATGATGTGATGAGCAGGGGATTGCAATGAACATGAATTGCTGGAATATATGGTAGTTCTATTTTCAATATTTTGAGGAACCTTCATACTGTTTTCCATAGTGGCTATACCAACTTATACTGCTTTAAAGAGTACAGTATGGTTTCCTCTTCCCCACATCATCATCAACATTGCTTATTACTTATTCTATTGATAATGGCCTTCTAACAGATGGGTTTCCCTGGTGGCTCAGCAATAAAGAATCCACTTACCAATGCAGGAGATATGGGTTCAACCCCTGGGTTGGGAAGATCCTCTGGAGATGGAAATTGCAACCTACTCCAGTATTCTTGCCTGGGAAATCCCATGGACAGAGAAACCTGGTGGCCTACAGTCCATGGAGTCACAAAGAGTTGGACACAACTTAGTGACTAAACAACAACATTCTAACAGGTATGATGTGTTAACTTCGTGGCCTTGACTTGCATTTCTCTGATGACTTGCTGATGTTGAGCACATTTTCATGTACCTGTTGGCTATTTATTTGTCTTCTTAGGAAAAAAAAAAAATGTCTATTCAGTTTCTGTGGCCATTTTTTAACCAGATTTTTTTAGTTCATTTTTCCCTATTGAATTGCATGAGCTGTTTATTTATTTTGAATATTAACCCTTTACCAAAGATAGTATTTACACATATTTCCTCACATTTCATAAGTTGCCTTTTCGTTTTGTTGTAGTCTCACTTGTTTATTTTTTCTTTTGTTGCCTTAGTTTGTGGTGTCAAATCCAAAAAAACATCGTTCCTAAGACCTACATCCAGGAGCTTACACTCTATGTTTTCTTTCAGTGACTTTATGGTTTCAGGCCTTAAATTTAAGTTTTAGTACATTTGAGTTGGTTTTTGTACATATATAAGATATGGGTCAAGATTCATTATTTTTCATGTGGCAAAAGTTTTCACAACATTAGTTTTTCCAGTACCATTTATTGAAAAGTCTTTCCTTTTCCCATGGAGTATTCTTGGCTCCTTTGAATTGTAAGTTAATTGGCTGTATATACATGGATTTATTTCTAGTATCTCTGTTTTATTGAATTATGTGTCAATTTTTATGCAAATACCACTCTGTTTTAATTATTATAGCTTTTTAATATAGTTTGAAATCAAGAAGTATGGTATCTCCAAATTTATTTTTCTTTCTCAAGATTACTTTGGCTATTTGGTGTTTTTTGTAGTTTCATATAAGATTAAAACTTTTCTATTTCTTTGAAAATTATTAATTTAAGTAGGAATTGCATTTAATCTGTACTTTGCTATGGATAGAGTGGATACTTTGGCAATAATGAGTCTTCCAATCAGTGAATATCTTTTCATGTTTTTATATCATCTTCAAATTTTCATCAATGTCATAGTTTTCAGAGCACAGACCTTTGATCCCTCTGGTTAAATTTATTTTAGGTATTTTATTCATTTTTTTATCTTTTATTTCCTGTAGTTTGAAAATGATATGCCCAGATAGGTGCAGGTTTGGGGAATTTATCCTGCTTCATTTTCTCTGAGCTTCTTGAATCTGTAATTTGGTGTCTGACATTAATTTGGGAAATTCTCAGTCATTGCTTCAAAAATTTATTCTATTGTTTCAGTTTTCTTCTCCTTTTGGTATCCCCATTATATAATATGTATATTGTACCTTTTGTAGTTACCCCATAGTCCTTGGATATTTTCTTCTATTTTTTTACAGTCTTTGTTCTCACTTTATTCTCACTCTTAGAGTTTCTATTGATAATTCCTCAACCACGGATTCTTTACTCAGCTGTGTCTGGTCTATTAAGACTATCAAGGCTGTTCTTTATTTTTGCTACTCTTTTGATCTCTAGTATTTCTTTTTGGCTATTAAGATTTCCTTGTCTATTGCTTATATTATCCATCAGCTTTCACATGCTGCTACTTCATCCACTACAGTCCTTAGCATATAAACAAGAGTTGTTTTAAATTCCCTGTCTGATAATTCCAGCATTCTTCTATGTCTGACTCGGGCTTGCTTTGTCTCTTCAAACTGTATTTTTTTTTTTTTTTTATCTTTTAGTATCCCTTGTACTTTTTTCTTGATAGCAAGACATGGTGTATCCAGTGGAAAAAAAATCCTATTAATAGCCATTCAGTAATATGGTGGTGAGATGTGGAGGTGGTGGAAGCATCCTATAGTCCTATGATTAGAGATTCCTGGAGGTAAAACTCACAGGAGTGTGGAGGTCCTGCTATGACTTGGTCTCCCTGGAGATTTTAACTCTCAGATGTGTCCACATGGAGCCTCCAACAATTCATTAATCACAGTTCAGTTTTCCCTAACTGGTACTGATTCCTGTAGTGTTTTATGCTTGTAAGTCTCTACTCTGAAAAGCGAAAGTGAAAGTGGCTCAATCATGTCCGACTATTTGCAACCCCATAGACTGAGTCCACAGCATTCTCCAGGCCAGAATACTGGAGTGGGTATCCTTTCCCTTCTCCAGGGGATACTCCAACCCAGGGATCAAACCCAAGTCTCCCACATTGCAGGCAGATTCTTTACCAGTTGAGCCACAGGGAAGCTCAAGAATACTGGAGTGGGTAGCCTATCTCTTCTCCAGCAGATCTTCCCAACACAGGAATTGAGCTGGGGTCTCCTGCATTGCAGGCGGATTCTTTGCCAGCTGAGCCATCAGCTGTAAATCCCTGTGTTCACCTGCCTGTGTCTCCAGTCTTGGGAACAGCAGTTTGCTCAGTGTCCTCACTTCTATTATGAATCCAAGAAGAGTTGTTAATTTTTCTGTGTGTTCAGTTTTTTAGTTGTTAGAATGGAGTGATGATTTCTGAGCTCCTCACATGCAGAATCAACAACCAGAATAGTTTACTAGGGAAAAGTGTGCTCTGGGCACCACCTCAAAAGGAAAGATAGAGATGCCTCTCTGCTTACTTCATGTAAAGAAAGAAGGGCTCCAGTGGGCTGAGTCGTTTCCCTGAAGCAAGGAGCACAGAATAGGGTAGACACTTCCCTAAATTCTCTAAAGTTTTGAGTTGAATTGACTAAAAGCATGAACACAGAAAAGATGGCTGCATTGTTTAGAGTAAATCTCCAGACTGTGTCAGGAAAAAGAATGGCAGAGTACATAGGCTATGCCCAAGAAAACTCACTAAGGTTTACATCTTGTCCAAGAGGACCAACTGGAAGCACACTAAGATTCCAGAAATAAAGATCCTAATTTGGGTGAGTTGACATGGGAATGACTACACAAGTAAAAATATACCAACATATTATAAAACACACAAATTCTGTCACTAGTGACCACTGCTGCTAGGAATTCATAAATATACTGAAGAGAAAATATAAATTTAAACATCTTTCAGGCCCATTAATGATTATCATAATTTAAATAAAAAGTATCATATCCCACCTGTATTTTCCTATCACGAGAAGAAAACACCATCTACATAGAATGAGAATTTTGCCTCATTTTACTCTTTCACTGTGGTCATTGCAAGCCACATTCACATTCCTCTCATCTGAGTATGCACATTCACAAAATTGCACACATGTGCACACACATGCATACACACACACACACACACATCTTGTATTTGCTGTTTTACACAGCTAGGGTTGTACCCACCCACCCAGTTCTTTGCTTTAGTAACAGTGGGTCTTTGAATCTTAGACTAGACAACCATAGAGGAGTAGTCTGCTCAAAAGAAAGTGTAGGGTCACTCCTAAATACATAGTTCTTTGGCTGAAACTTTAACTCAGTCTTCCCCCATCTACTTGCAACAGAATTGCAACATTAGCAGCTCAGGGAGATGTCAGATAGTTTAAAGGAAATTGTATGCCAGAGAATATTCCTTTTTTTTATTAAAGTTTTTATCATTTTTATATTGTTGAGTATGTTGGCTGCTTCTGGCTTGCCTTTTTGAACCCACACAGTTGATTGGATCTCCATCTCATTGTGCTTGCTTATTAAAAGCCCACCCCCAATATCAGCCATGATAACTCTTGTACTAGGGGACAGAGTCCTGCATGGAAATCATGTGAAGAGGACAGGACATAGCCTGAGGCAGCACAGCAACCTGAGATGTCTGGGGGCCTAGGGATCCCCTCATTAGTAGCTTTCTCAAGGAAATAAGAAGTTTCTATTTTTCTCTTCACCAAGTTTTATGCCTATTTATATTATTTGATCTCTACAAAGCCCTATGGCAAAGATACTGTCATCCTCATTTTACATGTAAGATAATGAGTCTCAAAGTTACCCAATTCATCAACTATGGACAGATCCAAGATTCAAACATATGTTTGTCTGGCTTTGAAACTTGCACCCCTCCCTAATAATGCTTTTCAGAAAAGGGCAGGGAGATAGTTATTTGGGGCATCACCATTAAGTAGCTACAGACAGTCTGTTTTTGAGTTTTTATGAACTCAATTTACTGTATTTACCCCACTACTTTCCTTCTTTCCTATTTGAGAAAAGAAGTGCCCTGGATTTAGAGTTGGAAGACCTGGCTTCTATAACCTCTAAACTCTGCAATTTTGAGCACGTTACTAGAATTCCCAGTTTTTTTGTCTGTGAAATGAAAGGTTTGGTGCAATCTGTTATTTTTGAATTGTGCTCTGTAGACATCTAGAGGTTGAAAGTACAGGTGAGGGACCTAAGGTGGCCTACTTTGGGGTCTTGCTGGTCTTTGATTTATTAAATCCTCTGTACATGTTTCACTCGAATATGGGGGCTTCCCTTCTACAGCATACTTGGGTCTGAGTAGGTGGTTGAGGGACTCCATAAGAGGAGACCAGGATACACAGGCTGCTCTAGACCCAAGATGACTCCAACTGTAGCTCCTACTCCATTGCTCGGCCCTATTTGAAAGCCAGCTGACATGGATGCGGAAAGAGGCCAAATGGAAGGAAAGTTTATAGGAACTGGCAAGAATGAGGGATTAAGTGGGTCCTTGTCAGCTGATCCAGGGACAGTGCTGGCAATCACCAATCAAGTCTAAACTGACCAAGGTACATCCAAGTTCTTATCTATATTCATGGGGAGATGTTAGGGAAGAAGCAATGGGCAGGGGCACCCTTTTAGAAGTAGAGAGGGATAAAAACAACAAAAGCATATCTTCAGGTCAGCAAGCGAGAGAGGAGCTGTGTGTGCCTCACAGTCCAAAAATATTGTCTCCAAGCTCAAGAGGGAAAAACGAAAGGTGGTGGTCATAACTTTTTAAACAAGCTTTTCATGAGCTATGCATATTAAAAAGCATGAGTCCTGGTTATACTTGTTTGTTATACTTGTTTGTAATATGGAAAATCATGATTTTTTTTCTGTTTGGTTTGAAAGTAAACATAAGCAAAAGAGTCTCAACTCATTCTAGTAAGATCCTCCCCAACCTCCAGGGTAGTTATTAATATGAACACTAAATGTACATTTCCCCAACCTATGCCAATGAGGAAGAGTGTCAGCAACTGGCTGGATAGTCCCAGTTGAAGCTATCAGACAATAGGTCAGAGAATACCAAGAGCAAAGCCATGGCTTCTATTGTGGCTAGAGTAGAGGACAGACTATGTAGGATAGGGTAGAAAATATACTCAGGAGGAGAGAAAAAGCATCTGAGCATCTCAAGAAGTATCTTCCTGTAGGGACTTTTGCAGACAATGTCAGCTTAACATTCTTTCATTGGAAAAGGCTGGCCAATATGGGGGTGATTATTGGAGATGACCAACAGGTGACTTGGGGTGGGGAGATCAGCTAGGAACAAGGCCAATACAAGAAGTCACAATCACTTGCTGTGTCCCTTAATCTCAATATTTTTAGCATTATCATTTTGAATAATACAATTTTGAATTTCTTAATCCAAGTGTCTGTGTTCTTTACTAAACTCTTTTAAAAGCCCTCAGCCTTTCCTAGGTATCCAGAAGATCCAATTCAAATATTCATTATGCAACCTTCTGGAAAAATGCCTAAGTAATTAAGGCTATCTGCTCCAGTATAGGTGACAGAGTTTAGAAGGCAAGTGTGTACATCATAACAATGTGTCATCCAATGGGGCTGAGGTTGGGTGAGAGAAGGAGTTCCATCAGAAATGCCTACAGCTAATGCTTACCACATGCTCCTCTTTCCAGTACCTAGCATGAGTGTCTGAAAAAATCTCCCTGGGTAGTTCTGATCAACACCCCAAATGTCCAGCTGATTATCTTTGGAACAAAGAGATAGGATTGACATATGCGAGCTGTCACCTCCCTGAGCACACCATAAAAGGGTATAGGTGTGCAGCATGGAATTTTCGAGGTTAACACTAAGGAAAAGGTCTTGATACTATGAAGATCATGATGGCACCATAAGAGGATGCTAAGATCACCCCCCTGACAAACATATCAAAAATATATCTACATATGGAGCAGTTCTCACTGAAAACAAAGAGAAGCCTGGTAGAAAGACTCATACTACCAAGGCTGTAAATAAGAATCACACAGAATCCAGTACAATGGAAAAGGAGTGATTAAGTGGGGACCTGCATCCCTGAGAGGGGACACAGAAGAGGAGGAGTTTGGAGGAACTTAGAGATCCTCCCTAAAGAGTGAGGGGTGAGTTCCCTTAGCTGATCTGAAAACGAGTGGGACTGACAGAGGAGCTGTAAGCATCCTAGACTTGGCTTGTGAAGAGTGCATACATATTTGCTTACTCCCAAAACAAGGTGGAGGAAGCATATTGAAACTGCCCAGTACTCCAGCTGGTTTCCTGTGACTGCCTTGGCAGGTACCCCAGCCTAAGTCCAGCATCCTTTCCAGCTCCACTTGCTCCATGGAGCAGCTTCACATCAGGGTGAGGGGAGGACACAGTATAGACCACCGAGACCCAGCAGGGCATCTGAATGGGGTAAGAATGGACGTTGTTGGCAGTGGATCAGCAGTGGTCTGAAACTCTGACTGGTGCTTGGACTGCCGGAGTCTGTGCTCTGACCTATACCAAGCCCTCATTCTGACCCCTCTTGCTCCAGCATTGTTCTCCTCTGGGGTAAAGTTGGGGCTGCTGAGAGGAGAGAGACCACACACTTGAGGAAATGAAACCTGCTCAGACATGATCCTCAGGACTTATGCTCCAGCAGCTTGGGACCCACCCCCATCCCCAGTAGGGTGGTGCTGGCCAGTGAGGCAGGAGGGAAGCCCCAGCTCACACCTGGTGTCGGTTCTAGCTCCTCCATATCCAGCCCCACTTCCTACCATGATGACAGTTGCCAGCACCTGGGGAAAGCCATGACTTGTGTTGCTATTAGATACAGCTCTCCTACCTGGTGAGAAAGCCATGGGGTGCATGCAGACTGTATATGGAAACTGCCACACAAGGACACCCCTTAAGAACCGGAGAGATAACGTTTTCAGCTAATTTCATAGAGATAGAGAAAGTTAAGTAAAATTAGAAGACAGAGGAACTTGTTTCAAATGAAAGAACAAGAGAAAAATACTGAAAAAAATAATGAAAGAATTTATCAGATAGAGTTTAAAACACTAATAATAAGAATGCTAACTGAATTAAGGAAAATAATACATGAACACATGAAAACTAGGAGATAAGGAACTAGAAAATATAAAAAAACAACCAGCCAAAACTAAGAATAAAATAACTGAAATGAAAAAGCACACTAAAGGGAAGTAAGAACTGACTAGACGATATAGAACACATAAGTGATCTGGAAGAGAGAATAATGGATATCAACCAATTAGAATAGCAAAAAAACCTTCAAATTAAAAAAATTAAGAACAATTTAAAGGACCTCTGAAATAATGTCAAGCATAACAGCATTCACATTATAGGTGACTCTCAGAAGAAGAGAGAGAATATGGTTCAAAAATGTATTTGAGAAAATTATGGCTCAAATATTTCTGAACCTGAAGAAGGAAAGAGACATCACAGTACAGGAAACACAAATGGTCCCAAATAAGATGAACTCAAACACCCTCACACCATATAAATCATAATTAAAATGTCAAAAGTTAAAGACAAAATTCAAAAGACAGAAAGAGAAAAGCAAAGAGCCATATACAAGGGAGCCTCCTCCACAGTGCTATCATCCGATTTCTCTGCAGAAACTTTGTAGGCTAGAAGGAAGTGACATGATAAATTTAAAGTGCTGAAAGAGAAAAACTTGCAACCTGATACTCAATCCAGGAAGCTTATGATTTAGAACAGGAGGAGGAGAGATAAGAACATTTCAGATAGGCAAAAACTAAAAGACTTAGTTCATACTAAGCTTTTCCTCAAAGAAATGCTAGGAACTTCCCTGGTGGTCCAGGGAAGATAATATAATGAGTTAGTGTAATGCACATGTAAGAAATACAAGAAACTTTTCTAAGATCTAGAAGAGATAAGACTGATGGAAGACTAGTTCTTGGGATTCACCAGCATGATGGAAGAAAGTACTTGGAAAGTGATGGCCACCGACCACAGGGCATGCCCTCTATAAACCCTTGGAGCCCAGAAGCAGAGACAATGGTGGCCCATAGAGCAACTAATGCAAGACAAATTCAAGTCATATAATTGCACCAAAGAAACTGGAGGGAGGTTTTATTTCCTGTCCCTCATGGTTTGGATTTGTTTTTGTTTCTATCATGTGGACCAAATTTTATCCATGTCTGATTTGTGACTTCATTCCTGTCACTCAACAGGTAACAGAGAGGCCTCTTCAGCTGCCTGCAGAGGCTGAGTCATGATTCTTCCTCCTTCCTGCACACAGAACTGCTTCGTGAGCATGAAACCAATTCTGTTCTAAAGAGAACACCACTCAGAGAGGCCCCACACTTGCAGTTAATACTCTGGGTTCACTATCTTGAATTCTTAGCTTTATTTTTAAATTTGAGGCTTGTAAGTAAATCTAACTGCACAAGGAACCACACCATGGGAACTTGGAACTAGCACACGTGTGGTTCCTCTTCTAGCCCCCTCCCTACGGTCGATGGACACATTCTCAGCTGCAATTCCTCTGCATGCCCCCCACCCTTATCATTCCCCACCACCCCCCTCACCCACATGCTTTTCCCTGGCGATACTTCCAATAACCATGCCCAACAACCACTGCTGACTTCTGTCTCTGCTGGGAGATTTCCAGTGCATTCACAGAGAGGGTCAGGGTTGAGCATGCATAGCCCACAACATCTCTAGGTGGGGCATGACAGTGACTGTCCCACGCTGGACTGGCAGTCACATGGTAACTTAGGCAGAAGATTTGGCAAAACGGGAGCATTTCAGCCACAGCCGACCCACAAGTCAGCTTTTCCTGGGGCTGAGGATGCAAGCCCTGAGGGTTGCACCTCTGTTGTGGTGCCCCAACTGGAGCATTATTCATGATTCTGGCAACCAGCTGGCAGGGGATGAAGCTGTTGAGTGGGGGGTGGAGACTCGAGTGCCTGTGAAGTTCTGCATTCACCTAGTTAGTACTTCCTGCCCTAGGATGTGCCCTTAAGCAGCAAATAAAAACTACTTGACTAGTTGTGATAGAGACTTTTGAAAAAAATTATATTTCAGTACATTTACCAGCACCTTTTATCCTGCTTTTTGAACAATGGGCTCCAGATTTTGCACTCTGCAGGTAAATTATGCAGTTGGCTCTGCCTGCAAATGTGTGGAGTCGATTGGAAGAATAAAATCTGATCTTTCCTTTTGCTTGAGAAATCCCATTTCCTTTCCTTCCCTAAGACTCTCCTATGAACCCACTTTCCTAGAATGTTCCATTGCATGACAATTTGTTAGTTCCAAATCAAATATACAAACAACCAAGTCAATTAACTTAGAATATGATTAAAAAAAAAAAAATCACTGGAGGAGCAGGTCCTAGTACCACCACAAGACCATTAACACGATACTTAACCTCCCTGGGCTTAAAAACTGGAATAATAAAGATCGTCATCTCACAAAGTGGTTTAAACATTGATGTTGCAATGGACAGTTTACTGCTTTTATTTGCCCAACATCTATTCTTTGTATTTTAATTATCCTTTGAAGAATGTATCTTCCACAACTGCTCAGACCACATTTTGCTCTTTTTTGTGCTTCACCACGGCCCCCTTCTGCAGCTCTTTTTGAACGACTGCCCTTGATCTAATTGGTCTACCAGCACACTTTGCTTGCATGCCCAAACAGAGGAAAGTGCCTGGGGATTTACAAGCCCCCTCTCCAGAGAAAGTCCATAACAAGTGATATTAGTTACAGGATTAGAAAAGCATCGGGATCGCTCTAAGATCCCACTTTCACCCTGGAACTCTCCTGCAGGATCCAGCTGAAGCCACCCTGGAATCCTACTCCTGGCTGACATCCTCCTTGCTGTTCTCCCTCCTCACATTGAGTCAATTCCTAGGTAGGCTGATATGAAGTCCAGGGTTCCCGAGGAGGAGGAGGAGGAGAAGGAGGAGAAAGGGGTCTGGGGCTCTCAAGGAGAAAAGGGAAAATGCTCTTTTCTACATTGCTTTGTCTTAGTCAATGTAACAGTGTATCTTGTTCAAGGATATGTCTCTCCTTTGCCTTCTGACTGATCCTGTCATCTTAAAATGTATATTATGGGAATGGGTCTGGTAAAATCTTTCTATTGCTCATTCTAATCTTGTTAATTTAAGATGTATGTTGTGGGAGTGGGTCGGAAAAAAGTATATAAGGCCTTGATAAGACTAGCGGGGGGGCACTCTCCGTCCCCATCTGATGTCTGTGTCAGAAGCTTTCTCTGTCTGTTTTTATACTTTAATAAAACTCTGCTACACTAAAGTCTGGTCCCTGGTCCTGAAGCTAAATCTTCTTCGGAGATCATGAATCTGACATTGTTCACCTTAAGCTATCAACATCCTTATAGTTTTCTCCCCAGGAACACTTAAAGCATCAGTGGCTCACAAGTCCTCATCTCAGGGTGCACTTCTGGGAAACCTAAACTAAGAAAAGAACCATTATTCCATAACTGTAAGAATTTTTGGTACAACTATCAGTCAGGTGCCCTGTGCTCCACAGGCCAAGGGCCCTCATGACCCAAAGTACAGATCAGATCCTCTTGCCTGGAAATCTGCATCTTGATCAGACGACTCAGAAGAAGCTGGTAATCCAATGACACTAGCCACTTATTCCTACTTCCAGACCTCCAGACCACACTGATTCCTGTCCTTTCATGGGCTCCATTTTCCCCAGCTTTCTTCATTTTTGTGACCTGGCTTATATTCTTAGAATAAATTATTTTTTTGTATTATACTACCAAGAGTTGCTTGTGATTGAATAACCCTCACAGACACAGAAATCAAATAAAATAACAAAGAACTGCTGAGTCAGCTGTAAGTACTCTTCTGAAGTCATCTATTATTATTACACAGGCAGGCCATCTTATTGCTATTCTATTGTTTGCTGTATTGCTTATTTGAAATTTACCAAAACAAACAAACAAAATCTGTATTTGAATTTCCTTGCTTTTACTCGTGCATTTCAGATTTGCAGTAGTTGACAACAGAACTTTCTGTAACTACCAAAGACAAAGCAAACATTCACTCTGCATTTTTTACAGATTGATGTCAGTTTTAGCATTTGCTGGAAACAGAACAAGGTAGTTTCAGACACCTGTGCTTTCTATCTGTCAGTTTATCAATGTTTGGCACAATATCCAGAAGCATATTGGCTCTTAGAGCAGAGATGACTGATATAATTTGGTAAATATATATCAGAAATCACAATTAGCTATTTTCTAAATATTTCCACTAATGTTTCCAAGACTCAGATCAACTTCTGGCTTTGGAAACAACTATAATTTACAGTAGGCATCTGTCAATAAAAATATGACTAATAATACCTTTTGTGTTTTATAAGTGCATGGTTGATCATTATCTAATTTTTAGGTTGATACTCAAGACATCTTTGTCAGATTAGCTTCAGTTGTGATAATTAGAGTTTCTCAGATGAGAAAAATAGAGCTTAGAAAACATCATTTTTAAATGTTCTACAGTTATTAAGTGACACTATATTTTCCTCTTTTCAGTCCTTGGCCTGAAATTACCATCTGTTTGTGTTATCTATTTCTGCATAATAAACAACTCCAAAACTTAGGCTTCCCAAGTGGTGCCCCAGTAAAGAATCTGCCTGCCCATGTAGGAAATGCAAGCGATATGAGTTCAATCCCTGGATTGGGAATATTCCCTGGAGTAGGAAATGGCAACCCACTCCAGTTTCCTTGCCTGGAGAATTCAATGGACAGAGGAGCCTGTGTGGCTACAGTCCATGGGTTTTCAAATATTTGGACATGATTGAGCAAGTAAGCACACAGAAATAAAACCTAGTGCTTAAAATTAAAATCATTAGTATCTCTCATGGCTCTGTGAGTTCACTGGGCTTATAAAGTGCTCCTCACTTGAAAACTTTCATGTGGTTGCAGTCAGATGGTGGGTTTAAGGTTCTGCCTTAGCTTAGGCTTCTATTACATACCATAAATTGAGTGCTTAAAAAGTAGACCTTTATTTCTTAGTGTTCTGAAGGTGGGAACATTCAGGATCAAGGTACTGGCATGTTTGGATCTTGGTGAGGGTTTCCTGTATGGCTTGTAAATGACTACCTTCTGACTGTGTGCTCACTTTGTCTTTTCTTGCCCATGCATATGAAGAGAGAGAGAGAGAGCTCTGCCTCTTCTTCTTGTAAGGGCATTAATCCCACCGTAAGGATACAGAATCGCTAGCTTAATTGCTCAGTCATGTCTGACTCTTTGCTACTCTTTGGACTGTAGCCCACCAGTCTCCTCTGTGCATGGAATTCTCCAGGCAAGAATACTGGAGCAGGTTGCCATTTCTTCCTCCCTGGTATCTTCCAGACACAGGGATGGAACCCACATCTCCTGTCTCCTGCACTGAAGGTGGTTTCTGCACTGCTGACCCATCAAGGAAGCCCCTATCATGAGGATCTCACCCTTAAACTAATTAATTGATTAGTTAGTTAGACTTTGATTAGTCTAGACTTATTTATCTCCAAAAGATCTCACCTGAAAATACTGAAATATCATTACATTGGAAGTTAGGCATTCTCTATGTGAATTTGGAGAGCTCACAAACATTCAGCCCATAACAAGTTCCCTGTCATAATGTTCTAAGGAAGATGAAGTAGAAGTTTCTGATCTTTTAGACTTAAACCTGGTAATTGGCTCAGTGGTACCACCACTGTAATTTGAGTGTCAAAACAGCCACTGCATTTGCCCAGATTCAAAAGGTAAAGATCTAGATGGCACCTCTTAGTGGGAGGAGTGTCAGATGCTTTGTAGCTTTCTTTAATCAGTCACATTATCTTAAACTCCATCACTGGAATTTAAAGTCAATTAGTGCTTTCACAAGCTTATGGAAAAGCTAAAACATGAATTGATAAATTTCCCAAAATTGAAACAAAAAATGAAAATAATTCACTTATCTGAAAATCACTTCCTTTTTTTCCCTTCTATAAGTATGTATTGTGTCTTTTGTCCTGACATATCAAGATAGCAGTTGATGGCTTTACATTTTGTTTTAGAGTAGGATTTTAGGGTCTGGTCTATAAACTGCATTGACTTCTAGGCTGATATAGTGAGAGCTGTCTTTCTGTATCTGAAATAGGGGCCAAATCACATTTTCCTAGGATGGCATCTAACAATTAAAAATTCAATGGAATCTATTTTCTTCCAAATCAAGCCTCTACCTCTCACTGTTTTGTCATTATTGTCTACATGATTCCAGAAGGTGGACGATAGATTCCACCTCCTCAGTCTCACAGAGCTGAGCTGGAGAATATGATTTCTGACAGAGCCAAGAAAAGCAAAGATGCTATTTTCTGTCTTGTTCTTCCTTGGGGGTTGTTTTATTTTGCTTTGTTTCTGTGAGCAGCTTGCACAATTTCCATAAGGTAAATATAGGTTTAATGATGAAGATGAGAAAAGATGTAGGTCTCTGTTAATAAGAATGGAAATTATATTTCTCTCTCTAGTTTTCTATAAATAAATGTGACAAATGGTGAGCTAATGAGTTAATTAGAATTCTGTACTAGTGAAACCAGGGTTACTGCTTAACTCCTTAGTGTTCCTATGTGTTTGGGGGAGAAACTATAGCATTAAATACAATGCCTAGTTGAGAATGGAGGCTCTAGAGTCAAACTGCCTAATTTCCTTTTGCATTGATTGCTAACTTTTCATCTTCAGGCAAGTTATTCAGCCTCTTGGTGTCTCTATTTCCTCTTCTGTGAAATGGGGATATACAATAACTATATAAGAGGGCATATTAGGATTACATAAGATGCTACATGTAAGATGCTCAGAGAAATGCAGTGCCTTGCTAAACATTCAGTAAACATTAGCAGGTATTCAAGTTAAAAATTATTCTGTCCCATGGCTTCAGACTTGCCCTAACTTCTTTCATAAATGAATGATTAACTTCCACCAGAAGCTAAACCCTGACTGACTATGAACTGACCCCTTATGAAGCCCTGACTGTTTTGAAACGCAGCTGATTGTTATGAAAGACAGCTCATACTAAATGAGGGTAAAGATGGACCGGAGAGGCCATTTGCACATAAGAGGCACAGTTCAGTGAAACATTTTTAAGACTGAAAGTACAGTGGAAATAACCCTTCAACCCCTTAATACCTGCCTAGCCACTGATTTGGCTTAAGACAGACCCGACTCTCTTTGATCACTAGTACAATAGAATGTATCAAAAATTCTACTCTTCACTAAGTGGAATTGTTTTTGAGAGTAGAAAGGGTTTGGTGCCTATTTTAGATTCAGAATATAATAAGGATTGAACGACCCCTCCATATCAACCAGTTACTTGTGTCTGGTTTTAACTTTCCCTTGATTTTTATTTTGTTAGGAAATGTCAATATAAATAGTACCTTTAATCCATTAATACCCCCATTTTAATTCCAGGTAAAGAGTATTACAGAGGTAAAGTGAACCCTACATCCATGAACTGGTGGTGATTTTGATCTGTCTACTGTCTGGTCTAAGTTCAGTTCAGTGACTCAGTCCAACCTTTCACGACAACATGAACCACAGCAGGCAAGACCCCCCTGTCCATCACCAACTCCCAGAGTCTACTCAAACTCATCTCCATGCAGTCAGTGATGCCATCCAACCATCTCATCCTCTGTAGTCTCCTTCTCCTCCTGCCCTCAATCTTTTCCAGTATCAGTGTCTTTTCAAATGATTCAGCTCTATGCATCAGGTGGCCAAAGTACTCGAGTTTCAGCTTCACATAGTCCTTCTAATGAATATTCAGGACTGATGTGCTTTAGGATACACTGGTTGGATCTCCTTGCAGTCCAAGGGACTCTCAAGAGTCTTCTCCAACACCACAGTTCAAAAGCATCAATTCTTCAGAATTCAGCTTTCTTTATAGTCCAACTCTCACATCCATACATGACCACTGGAAAAACCATAACCTTGATGGGACAGACCCTGTTAGCAAAGTAATAGCTCTGTTTTTTAATGTTCTGCCTAGGTTGGTCATAAATTTCCTTCCAAGGAATAAGCATCTTTTATTTCATGGCTGCAGTCACCATCTGCAGTGATTTTGGAGCCCAAAAAATAAAGTCAGCCACTGTTTCCTCATCTATTTGCCATGAAGTGATGGGACTGGATGCCATGATCTTAGTTTTCTGAATGTTGAGCTTTAAGCCAACTTTTTCACTCTCCACTTTCACTTTCATCAAGAGGCCTTTTAGTTCCTCTTCACTTTCTGCCATAAGAGTGGTGTCATCTGCATATCTGAGGTTATTGATATTTCTCCGGGCAATCTTGATTCCAGCTTGTGCTTCATCCAGCCCAGTGTTTCTAATGCTGTACTCTGCATGTAAGTCAAATAAGCAGGGTGACAATATACAGCCTTGATGTACTCCTTTTCCAATTTGGAACCAGTCTGTTGTTCCATGTCCAGTTTTAACTGTTGCTTCCAGACCTGCATACAGATTTCTCAAGAGGCAGGTGAGATGGTCTGGTATTACCATCTCTTTCAGAATTTTCCACAGTTTATTGTGATCCACACAGTCAGAGGCTTTGGCTTTTGATGTATAAATGACAATATTCTATCTTGTATTTGAACTCCAAAATTTCCAGGTATCTACCTTCTCCTGTCTCTCTTCTATATCTCTCTTTCATTTCTTCCCTGTAATCATAGGTTTAGGAAACATATTTTCACACCCATTATGGAGTGTGAATGACTTGTGCCCTAAAATATGAGACACTGCATTTACTTAGATGTATGGCTACCAGAACCCACTTTTGCCTTTAATTGCAATCTTTCTCCCAAGGAAGTGAATACACATAAGAACTCACTAATTTGTCAAGTGGTCTGACAATATTATTTGTAAGTAATTTCCTGTCAGTCAGATAGATTATATTCTTTGCAGCTAAAGATGGAGAAGCTCTATAGAGTCAGCAAACACAAGACTCGGAGCTGACTGTGGCTCAGATCATGAGCTCCTCATTGTAAAAGTCAGGCTTGAATTGAAGAAAGTAGGGGAAACCATTAGACCATTCAGGTATGACCTAAATCAAACCCCTTATGATTATACAATGAAAATGGCAAATAGATTCAAGGGATTAGATCTGATAAAAAGAGCACCTGAAGAACTACGGATGGAGGTTTGCATCATCGTATACAATGTGGTGAACAAAACCATGCCCAAGAAAAAGAAATGCAAAAAGGCAAAAGGTTGTCTTAGGAGACCTTACAAATAGCTGAGAAAAGAAGAGACATAAAATGCAAAGGAGAAAGGGAAAGATATACCCATCTGAATACAGAGTTCCAAATATATCAAGGAGAGAAAAGAAAGCTTTCTTAAGTGAACAATGCAAAGAAATAGAAGAGAACAATAGAATGGGAAAGGCTAGAGATTTCTTCCAGAAAATTAGACACCAAAGGAACATTTCATGCAAATATGGGCACAACAAAGGACAGAAATGGTACAGACCTAAAGGAAGTAGAAGAGATTAAGAACAGGTGACAAGAATACACATTGGAATTGAACAAAAAAGATCCTAATGACCCAGATAACCACAATGGCATGATTACTCACCTAGAGCCAGATATCCTTGAGTGTGAAGTCAAGTGGGCTCACGGAAAAATTGCTACAAAAAAATTAGTGGACATGATGAACTACCAGCTGAGTGATTTCAAATCCTAAAAGATGATGCTGTGAAAGTGCTGTACTCAATATGCCAGCAAATTTGGGAAACTCAGCAGTGGCCACAGGTCTGGAAAAGTCAGTTTTCATTGCAGTCCCAAAGAAGGACAATTTCAAAGAATGTTCAAACTACAGCACAATTGCACTCATCTCACGAGCTAGCAAGGTAATGCTCAAAGTCCTTCAAGCTAGGCTTCAACAGTACATGAACCTAAAACTTCCATATGTACAAGCTGGATTCATAAAAGGCAGAAAAGCTGGAGATCAAATTTCCAACATTTACTGGATCATAGAAAAATCAAGAGAATTCTAAAGAAGTCTATTTCTGCTTCACTGACTATGCCATTGCTTTTGACGTGTGGATCACAACAAACTGTAGAAAATTTTTCAAGAAATGGGAATCCCAGACCACCTTATTTACCCCCTGAGAAACTTGTATGCAGGTTAAGAAGCAACAGTTAGAACTGGATGTGGAACAATGGGTGAGTTCAAAACTGGGAAATTAGTATGTCAAGGCTGTGTATTGTCACCCTGCTTATTTAACTTATATGCAGTTTACATTATGCAAAAATTAAAGAGCCTCTTGGTGAAGGTGGAAAAGGAGAGTGAAAAAGCTGACTTGAAACTCAACATTCAAAAAATTAAATCATGGCATCCAGTCCTATCACTTCATGGCAAAGAGGTAGGGAAAAGATAGAATCAATGAAAGACTATTTTCCTGGACTCCAAATTCACTGTGGACAGTGACTGCAGTCATGAGATTAAAAGATGCTAGTTCCTTGGAAGAAAAGCTATGACAAAACTACACAGTGTATTAAAAAGCAGAGACATTACTTTGCCCACCAAGGTCTGTATAGTCAAAGTTAAGGTTTTTCTAGTACTCATGTATGGATGTGAGAGTTGGACCATAAAGAAAGCTGGGTACCAAAGAAATCATGATTTTGAACTGTGCTGGAGAAGACTTGAGAGTCCCTTGGACTGCAAGGAGATCCAACCAGTCAATCCTAAAGGAAATCAACCATGAATAGTCATTGCCAGGACTAACAGTGAAGGTTAAGTTCTAATACTTTGGCCACCTGATACAAAGAGCCATCTCGTTGCAAAAAAACTCTGACACTGGGAGAGATTGAGGGCAGGAAGAGAAGGGGGCAACAGAGGATGAGATGGTTAGGTGACATTATCAACTCAATGGACATGAACTGGAGCAAATTTGGGATAGTAAAGACAAGGAAGCCTGGCATGCTGCAGTTCATTGGGTCATTATATATCAGACACGACTGAGTGACTCAACAACAATGCGGTGACTTGGACACTAGAGAAAATCTAGTCCATGTATCATTTGCCTTCATTTTTATTTCCTTGTATACTTTTTCAAAGAGAAAACTCTACCTGTGCTTTCATAGGGTTCCTACTGCCATGGCAGCCCAGATCTTGTAAACCAAGAAAGAGTGGGAGAGACCAAGACAGCGAACAGAGAAAGAGAGAGAAAGAGAGATCAATAACAGGACTGAGGAGGAAATCCACAGGACCCTGCAGCAACACTTCATTGAGATAATCGGGGCTTTTCATAGGTAGAGCTCACCTGTAGGAGCGGTGGATTGGTTCAATCTCTCGCCTAATCTTAAAAAGAAACAAGGAAACAAGATAAAATGTTGAAACAGTTAGATTAGCAATTAGTGTCCTACAGAAGTTCAGCTCTCATCTTTCTTGACTAGTGCCCTTTTAAAAAATGATGGTTCTTTACATGTTTAATTAAAGTTTGGAATGGCTATTCACCTTTATATGAGATTTCCACTGCCAGAGGAATCAGTGGTTGTGATGGCAGTCAGGGGTAACTAGGGCTACATTGAACTCCCTAGGGCTGAAAATGGAATGTTATTTATTGAAGCACTGGAAGGACATTTTCTAAGCTGAGAGCTATATTTCGCTCTGCAGTCATTGAGAGTTGAGGGTTCTAGCTGAAACTTTAACTAGCTGGTTTTCTTTCAAAGGCCAGCTGGAAGAGAAGTCCATGCACTACAGTGAGGATTGAATGGCTTGAGTCATCACCTAGGTGATCAATTGTAATGTCCTTTAGGGACAAAAAGATGAATCTTTCTTTGAAATTTCCCTATTAATTTTTCTCAGTGTATCTTTAGAAGCAAGGGTGTGGTAAGTGCCGGCACCCCATTTCCCAGGATAGGTCACTGAGGCCCAGATGGAAAGGAATGTTTTCAGAATTACACAGCAAAGGAAAGATGGAAGCAAGAAGGAAAAACAACATTCTGAATTTTGGGTGAATTGATGATTAGAGTTAACAAACTGAGCTTTTATTCCCTAAGCAACTCTGGCTTCTATGCAAGAATTTAACAAAAACCTATTGGCTCCTGTAATCCTTCCCTTTGTTCTGTTGAAGCATTTCTGAGCAGAGACAATGCTGTTGGCCTGGTCAGTATCACATTGGATTGAACACTGCCTTCTCTTTGAAATTCTCTAGTTTAATAACCTTTGTTTTTTCCACAAAGAAAGGTGGTGGAATATTCAAGTCCACAATATTGCCTGCTTTCTGCAACAATCCAAATGTCACCAGTTACCTACATGAGCAGTTTGTCACCTTTCTTTCCCTCTCCACTTCAACTTTTTCTTTCTTTCTTTCTTTCATTCTTTCTTTTATTCTCCAAAGCTTTTTCCTAGGCTATTTGGCAGCATTCCTTCACTCATCAAAATCTGGTGGTTCTTTTTTGAGTGAGCTGTCAAGCTGACCTCCTTTTTGAGATGTCAATTTGCATTCACGAGGCCACCAACGACATCAATGGTTTTTGCAGTATTGAGCCACATTTGGGGTTTTACCTAGAAGATGTGCAGAATATAAATGTTTTCATGAGGTGTGTGGGCCGATTTATCATTCAGGAGGTGAGATGTTTCAGATGAAAAAATTTAGAAACGTAAATTTGCTGCTTAGTTTCCTTGGGCATTTTTCATTCGTTTATTTAATGTGACTACATTAAAGCAATATGTGAAAAAGTTTTGGTAACAGGGAAGCCTGGCAAGCTACAGTCCATTGGGTCACAAAGAGTCCATCGTGACTTAGTCACTGAAAAACAACAAATATTGCTATGGTTTCTCCTCCAGGAGCCCACTCTCCAACTAGGAGAGAAAGCAATGTAACAGAAGTATATTATGAATCAAATAAGTAATATAGACCAAAAGGATTCTATACAGGAATTCAAAGGCAGAAAGAATAGAAAAAGTTGGTGAAGACATTGTAGAGGAAATTGCCATTGGCTGAAGGTCAAATAAAAAATTAGAATGAACATAGAACACTGAATCTAAACTAAAAATACACATACAAAATAACACTATTTTTCAAGGACACATGGGTCAATCACTTATAAAAAACACCAAACAAGTTACGTAGGATACGTGCCTTCGTGCGGGGAGAAAAATTAGTGGGAATGAGGGACAGATAGAAAACAAAAGAAGAGGAAGTCTTGGCTCAAATCGGTGATTATAATGTTCTATGAGATGTAAATAGCTCAGTTTTCTGATTCAGTTTCAGTTTCATTAGGAATAAGAAAGGGAAAATGGGAGAATAAATAAAACCAGCAAATTCTAAACAAAAGCAAAGAGCAGTCAAAAAGTGAAAAGCATTTTGTATAAACATGACCTGGGGGATTGAATACAGAGTGTTATGGGAGCCTTCAAAGTGCCAGTAGTCTTAGGCTCTTGTAAGTGTCCACATAGTGAATATAAATTGACACAACTGCTGTGGAGAACAGTATGGAGATTTCTTAAAATATATATATAACTACCATATGACCCAGCAATCCCACTATTGGGCATACACACAGAGAAAACCATAATTCAAAAAGATACATGCACCCTAATCCTCATTTCATTACTATTTGCAATAGCTAGGACATGGGAGCACCCTAGATGTCTATTGACAGATGAATGGATAAAGATATTGTGGTACATATATACAATGGAACATTACTCAGCCATGAGAAGGAATGAATTTGAGTCACTTCTAGTTAGGTGGATGAACGTAGAGCTTGTTATGCAGAGTGAAGTAGATCAGAAAGAGAAATACCAATATCACATGCAGGGCGGGAATAGAGATACAGATGTAGAGAACAGACTTGTGGAAACAACTAGGAAAGAAGTGGGGGGGGTGAATTTAGAGAGTAGCATTGAAACCTATGCATTACCATATGTAAAACAGACAGCTAATGGGAAGTTGCTATACAACACAGGGGCTCAAGACCGTGCTCTGTGACAATCTCACAGTGTGGGATAGGGTGGAGGGAAAGGAAGGAGGTTCAAGAGGAAGGTCACATATATATATGCTTATGGCTGATTCTCATTGTTGTATGGCAGGAACTAGCACAACATTGTAAAGCAATTAAAAATTAAGAAAATAAAATAAAGTGTCCACATGGAAGAACTCATCATTTCATTGAGTGACTATGTTCTGAGTGTAATTAAGCTCCTCAAAGACAATGTGGAAGAAAAAATTATCAAAAAAACCAAGAATACTTTTCCTAAAGACATGAAAAGGGAAACATCTAGCTTGAATAGGGGCTTTCAAACCTCTGAGTCTGATGGGGAAAGAGTTGCCTTCTCAAGGTTTCCGTCATGTCTGTCTTCAGAGATCCCATAAATCTCATGTTCACTAGGCTAATCAAAACTTTCTTAAGAAACAATTTAGAAGGTAAAGAACACATCTGCTTTCATGAAGCAAAGAAATATTAAGTTTTACTGATCTCTTGTATACCAGAATGAGGCAGATGTTGAAAGCAAATCCCACTACTTGAGAAAATACATGAGTAGTGCATAGTAACATATATGAGACTATTTTTAGAGCCCTTATTAAAAATAACTTTTGATTAAAAGAGAGAAAATTCTCCAGAGAAATAGAAGCAATAGGATATGTGTATAATACATGTGTGGGTTCATGTGTATGTATATTATAAGGAATTGGCTCACTCAATTATGAAGACTGACTAACCCCCAGATCTGCAGTTGGAAAGTTGGAAACTCAGGATTGCTGATGGTATTGTTCCTGAATCTTCAGGACAGTCAATACAGTCCAAATGCCATTAGGCTTGAATCCCAGGAAAAGCCTGTTTGCTTTAGACAAAAAATCAATGTCCCAGCTCAAAGCAGTCAGGCAGAAGGAGCTCCTCCTTATTCCTAGGAGAGTCAGCCATTTGTTTCTATTTAGTCCTTCAACTGATTGGATGAGACCCATTCACATGAGGGAGAGTGATTTACTTCACTCAGTTTACTGATTCAAATATTAATTTCATACAGAAATATCTCCATAGACTCTTTAAGAATAATGTTTGGCTAAATGTCTGAGTATCACATGGCCCAGGCAAGTTGGCACAGAAAACAAGCCATCACAAATCCATTCTTTGTCAACCTCCATAAGCATCTCCCTAAACCATATTTATGGCTTCTTCCGTTGCTAGGGGTAAAGAATCTGCCTGCAATGCAGGAGCAACAGGAGATGTGGTTCAATCCCTAGGTAGGGAAGATTCCCTGGAGGAGGGCATGGCAATTCACTCCAGTATTCTTGCCTGGAGAATCCCATGGACAGAATCCCATGGACTCGTGGGCTACAGTCCACGGGATTCACAAAAAGTGAATCACAACTGAGTCAACTTAGCACACACACAAACCATACTTAATCACTAAATAAAGGCAATAGCAAGTTCATCACAAAGGGGAGAAAAGGGTATAAAAACAGGGAACCAAAGATGAAAGAAATACATAGGGAAAGGTATTTGAAGGTATAATTAAAAAAGAGGTTACGTAGCACCAGAAATAATAGATCAGTTATTCTGCTGAATACAGGCAAATTTGGAGACTACTAGACCTCAAAGAAGGAACATACCTGGAAACCTTTGACTTGCTCTGTGTCATCTTGATCTTAGAAACCAATAGACTTGGAAACTAACAGACCTGAGATTCAAACTCACTTTCAACTGTTATCAGCAATGTGTCCTGAGATATATCCATAAATTATGGTCTTTGGTACAGAACAATGGTCTCAGTTGTAAAATGAGGATAATAATATGCTCCTGTCAGATCTGTTTACAGAAATGAATGAAATCATTTATGGAAAGTAATGACTTATTCAGCTTGGACTGCCATAACAAAATGCTACAGACTACATGGCGTAAACAACAGAAATTTATTTCTCACAGCTTTGGAGGCTGAGAAGTCCAAGATCAAGATGCTGGCTCTCTTTGTGGCTGGCAGATGGTTGCGTTCTCATCGTATCTTCACCAAGGCAGAGAGAGAGGGGAAGATAAAGAGGAAAGGAGAATGAGAGAGAGAGAGAGATGCCAGCTCTCTGGTGTCTCCTTTTAAAAGAATACTAGTACTCTTGTCAAGGTCTCACCCTTGTGAGTTCACTAACCGTAACTGCCTTGTAGGTCCTAGCTCTGAATACAGTTAGGGCTTTAACATACAAATTTAGGGAAGACACAATCCAATCTATAGCAAGTACTTAGCACAGCTCTGAAAAGAGAAGAAATATTCAAAGCTAGTTCTCTGTTCCTTAGGGTATCAACTCCCCATGCTGGCCTTTATTTCCATAGTACTAAATCAGAACAGGATACCAAATAGACACTTAAAATTAGACAGATAACTGACAAAACTTATTAAATAGACTACTGGAAGGATTAAATTTGGCAATGCATTTGAAATTTGGATAAAATTTCACTTACTATTTACACATTTTTTTACAACCTGGAATTTTTTTCAACAACATATTATGAATAATTTTCTATTTCACTAAATGTGAGACAACAACTTTATTTGGTGAATATCATTTTAATCCAAATTCAGGATTATTCTATATTTATTCTCCTCTTCAATGGCATGTGACTTATCTATTTGTTTTTGTATATGATGCCATGATGAATACCCTCATATCTTTGCACTTGGATAGCTAGCTTTGCTCACATTCATCTTCAAGTTTGAAGCAAAATACTAAACAGCCATTCAGAAAATTCATTGTATTCAATATTTTGACTATTCTCGACTTATTTTGTTTCATATTCTTTGCTGTGCAATTATTCAGCTATCAGGGCCATTGCTTCCTACTTGAGGCAGAGTCCACGTTTGTTCTGCTATTTGTTGTTTTAGTCACTCAGCTGTGCCTGACCCTTTGCAACCCCATAGAATGTCACCCGCCAGGGTCCTCTATCCATGGGACTTTTCAGGCAAGCATACTGGAGTAGGTTGCCATTTCCTCCTCCCTAGGAACTTTCCAACCCAGGGATCAAACCCATGTCTCCTGTGTCTCCTGCATTACAGGCAGATTCTTTTCCGCTGAGCCACCAGGGAAACCCTACATTTATTCTATGCCCCAGGATTTACTTCTGCAGATAACCTTGGCACTTACTTTGCTGAGAAAAAATGCTGTCGTTTTCTACAAAGCCACTTATTCAGCTTGTAAGCTTTCTTCTTTTTTAAAATTAAACACTCTGAATTGGGAGAATCTGGTTTCTGCATTAGATATCCTGTGCTAATAAAATTCAAATTAAATGCCAGCTCTAGGCCAGAACTAAAAGGCAATGGACATGAGAAATGATGCCAATTCTTTCTCCCAATCAATGGAAAATGTGCTTTTCTCCACTTGGCTGGCTTTCTTGTTTTTTGGTTCTAGCCTCCCCCAACATAGCTTTTCTTTTATAACTGTACCTATTTTTCTCTTCAGGCATATGTGTTGCACAAAGTAACTCCTTACAAAGCACATTAGCTAGAAAATGCTTATGTGTGTAGCTGGCTGATAGCTGAGGATGGGGATTAAACTACAAATAATGGCATTAGAGAGTATTAAGGGAAGTTACCCCCATCCCCACTTCTCTGTGTATCTAAATTCTGCCAATTCCTTATGATATCCTTTCAGGCCTCTCTTTCTTCCTCCGCTAAATGCCTAAAAGGCCACCTGGATTGCTACAGTACTGAGTCTTTAAGTATACACTCTTTGCCAAATGTTTCTAGAATGTGAATCAAGTTTCCTCCCAACAAACTAGTGAGTTTCCAAAGGCATGAGTTTTGACTTCCTTCTTTTTTGCCTTGCCTCATAGTATACTCAAAAATAATTAATAGTAGAAATTCTGTAAACACTTATTAATAGATTGCTGGAAAGAGTGGGTAGTGGAAAGTGTTGACCTAATTTCCTTAAATTCTATTCCCAGATTATGTAATATCTAGCAGTGGATTCAAGATATAAACACAACTTGAGAGAACATTCTCCACAACAGGGACAAGTAATCATATTGTCTGTATCTAGTTGCAGAATGGAGATACTGAAATATCTGACTTACTGAGTCATAGTGTTCTTTCCTCTGATCTCTTTTAATTTATACAGCACTATTGCCTTTTCAAACTTTCAAAGCATTTCCATCAACATCTTTTACAAGCCAAGAAAGAACTGAAAACTTTAAAAGACATGAAAGAGATTTTCTGCTGGGATAGTAGAGGTTCAATATAAGCTGGGTTTTTTGCATATTAAGCATGCTTGCTCTTTCTCATTTACAGTCTTCATTTGTCCATATCTTAACTCAATACCCTTATTATGCACCTGAGTACCTCCTATGTGCCAGGCACTGTGCTAGACATAGAGTATACTGCAGTAAGACAGACAAGAACCTTTGCTCATGGAGTCCACTGCATCTGATAGTTGAGTGATAAATAAGAACCATATCTAAAAAAGAGGAACTTCCTCCCCACTTTCCACCCCCCAGAGAAAAATGTAATGCTCTCTTTGTAGTACTTTTCCCAGAGGATCTTTCCAAAACCACAGAACCGAACAGTTCTGTGCTTCTGGAAGCTTACAAAGTCATTAACCCCTTAATCCCTAAACAGGTACTGACAAAGTCTTCCAACTTGACCCTACAAGACTCTGCCTTCTGTTCTGCCTTCTCACACTTCCTCCTCCCAAAGGCATGAGTAGGTATTTTGCATTCTTGCTCAGCATTGTGGCTTCCAAATCAATTTATTAATCACCCTTTGAACATCTACTTTGCTGTGTACCATTCAACCATTTTCTTTTCTTCCTTCATTTCTCATTGGCATTGGTCTCTACTCCTTTTCCACTCTCACTTGGGCATCTAGTGCATGAAAATCCCCTCTACTCATGGTCCTGCCTTAGTCCTGAATGCATTTAGTATTTTGATAGCAATCTGTCAATTTCATCTCAATTCCCTCTCAATTCCATCTTAAAAATACTTTGAGGGACCTTGGTCTCCTGTCTACTGCAGCCACCCAATTCCACTAACGTTTTGGATCTGGTCATTGCCTAGAGACATTTCATTTCCAAAATCTTGACCCCCTACTACCACACCTTCTGACAACAATCTCCTTCCTTCTCTGTCCATTCATTTGTGTATGCACAGAATTCTGAAGGAAATTCCTGAAAGACTAATTCTATGGTCCTATCAGATTCATAGTCTCCAAATTACTTCAATACTCTACCTGGCATTACTTTCTCCTATTCTCAGCTAAACCTTATGGTTGATTTCATTATTTCTTCTTCTTTACCCTTAAAGCTCTATATCACCTACTCTGCAACCAAAACTTTAATACAGTCATTTTCTTTCTCCACACCTATTACCACGCTGCTCTTGAAACTCATCCAACATGCAGATCAAAGATAATACAAATTCATCCTATTCCAAAATCTATATATCTATCTATCATCAATCATTTATCTATTCATTGATTTACACTAAACCCTTTTTCAAACTTCCACTCTGTTTCTTTCTTTTTCTTGCAGTCAAATTCTGAGGCAGATTGCTCACACTTACCAGAAACAAATAAGCAGCTGGAATTAGTTACTCATCTATTTTCCATATGATATCCAAATTCTTATAGTCTATTTTTGGCTCCTATCACTTCATGCAACTACTTTAAAAGTTACTCACTCTCTCAATCCCATTATTCCTAAACCAGTCTGTCATCATTATTCTGGGTGCTGCTACAACATTCGAATACCCTATAGCATCCCCCCTCCAAAAAAAAATTGGCTTCTTGATATCATTCATCGATTCCTCTTCCCAACTCTGATTGCTCCATCTCATCTTCTATTCCAGGGGTCTTCTCCCCACCCTTCCTTTGATTATCTTCCCAAACAAGTGTCACCCAAGTTCCTTCCTCTGTCCACTGCTCTCCTCTCTTCATACGGAGTCCTCTCATACACAAAGGCCCAACTCCCCTTCATATGCTGATGTGCCCAAATTTTATATCTAAGTCAAAACTCTCCCCAGAGCTTCAGGTCCATCTGCCTGCTGGGCATCTCCACTGTGATATGCTGTAGGCATTTCAAGATCCAAACACCCAAAACTGAATTCATCTTTTTTTCCTTCAAATAGCCTTTCCACAAATCTGTACCAGGTTCATAGTTGGTGAAACAAATAGATTTTGAATGAGTAGGGAGGACTTTGAACTTGGAATCACTGAGTAATTTATCCAATATAACATCTCCTGATTCTATTCAGATCTCTAAAGCAGAAACTTCATTTGAAGAGTTTAAAATAATTCACCGTCATTCATTATTCTTCTTTAACAACTTCTCCAGCAGTTTTGTTGAGAATACTTCCTCTGAAATAGGCCTTATTTGGGGGGATCTCTAGGCTGGAGCCAAGAATATGGAGATTTCCTCAAGAGCATACAGGAAGTCAGGAGTGGAGCAGGTAACACGGCGGCTTTGTGGATTCATGTATCAGGCAGGATGTGATGGCTTGTCCACACAGTCTGCAGCATTCAGAGCCTTGCTTCTGGAACTCACAGGTAAGATTCACTGGGATGTCTTTAGCAAGTGATGGAAGGACCCAATCTGTGTATGTGCCCCATTAGCTTGTTTAGTCTGTCAGCATTATTTTGATTGTTCAGGGCCATCGTCACAGGTTGCAAAATGCAAAATAGGTGAAGCGGTTAATAAGTTAAGAAAACTCTGATTAGGTTCCGTGAGGATTCATTGAGCATTGTACAGGTTAATTGAATTTTTATAGATTAATTCTCCTTTCTGGATTCTAAGAGGTTGTTCTGTTTCAGAGTTTGCTGCCAAACTGGTGATGGGAGAAATTAGAAATCCCAAACTAAATAAATTGCCCCTGTTTTATAACTTGAGGATCATCGTGCACAAAGCAGCCAACATGAGATGAGCAGGGAAGAAGTAATGACCGAAATCTAAGGTTATGTGGATATACCAATAGCAATATAAAGTAAATGTCTGAACTTATAATAAATAATCAGACAAACTGAGGACTTATTGACTGTCACAACTGGAAGAAGTTTTCCAGAGCTGAAGCAAAAAAGTAAATGTCTGAACTTATAATAAATAATCAGACAAACTGAGGACTTATTGACTGTCACAACTGGAAGAAGTTTTCCATAGCTGAAGCAAAATTCCAGGTGATCTGTGCTTTCCACATCCCCAGTAAGTACATTCCAATGCAATCCTAGAGAACTAAGTCACACTTGGGTATAGCTGAGGCTACTCTACATTAAAAATCTTCCATCAACACTTAGGGAATATATGTGAAGGGAAGGGCTTCCCTTGTAGCTCAGTTGGTAAAGAATCTGCCTGCAATGCAGGAAACCTGGGTTCAATTCCTGGATCAGGAAGATCCCCTGGAGAAGGAAATGGCAGCCCATTCCAGTATTCTTGCCTGGAGAATCCCATGAACAGAGGAGCCTGGCAGGCTACAGTCCATGGGGTCACAAGAGGCAGACATGACTTAGCGACGAAACCACCACCATGTGAAAGGAAATATGTATTTTCTAATTAACAGACTTGTTTTTAAATATGGTTTAGGCTTCTAGTAAAATTGAGAAGAAAACACGGAGAGTTACTGTGCTCCATGTAACTCTCACTCCCTGGCCCTCCACACACACACACACAGAGTTTCCACTAATAGGATTAACAATATTTTTATTTCCATCTTGTATTAGTGTGGTAAGCTTCTTACAATTGATGAACCAATATTATCATTGGTACATATATGATACATTATTATTGAGTAAAGTACACAGTTTATATTAGGGTATATTCTGCCTTCCTCCAGTAGGAAATGGCAACCCTCTCAAGTATTCTTGCCTGGAAAATTCCATGAACATGGGGTCGCAAAAAGTTGGCCATGACTGAGTGACTAAGCACATATCCATACTCTGTGTTGTACATTCTATGGGTTTTGACAAATATGTAACATTATATATTTACTATTACAGTATCATTTGTAATAGTTTAACTGTCCTCAAGTTTTCCTGTCTTCCACCTATTTACCCTTCCTCTCTTTCTCCAAAAATATTTCCAAATAATGATGCTCAGTCATGTCTGACTCTTTGCAACCCCATGGACAGACTTTCCAGGCAAGAGTACTGGAGTGGTTTACCATTTCCTCCTCCAGGGGATCTTCCCAACTCAGAGATCGAACCCAGGTCTCCCACACTGCAGGCAAATTCTTTACTCTCTGAGCCACCAGGGAAGCCCCTGGCAACCACTAAGCTTTTTTACCTAATCCCTAGTTATGCATTTTTCCAGAATGCCATAGAACTGAGATCATATGCAGCCTTTGCTACATACTGAGATTGTCTTATTTTACTTAAATTAAGGTCGAGTCAAAATTTTTCATGACTTGATGGCATATTTCTGTTTACTGTTGAAGATTACTCGATTTATTTCACTGTTGACATTCTACACTAAAATGTAAGATTCATGAGGGCAGAGACTCATTCACCATTAGATTCACCACCCCTGGCACAGATGTAGGTACATATCACAGTTTGCAGATGCTATTTAAATGAATTAAAGAGTTCGCGCCCAAGGGCAAGCTAACTCCTGACAGAACGCTGAGTAGAGCCTTTGTGCTTGAAGTCCCCACCTCCCTCGGTAAGAAGAGCATAATGGAAGATGACTACAATTGACCCAAACTAGAGTCCCGTGCAGAAGACCTTAGATGTACTACAGGATCCCTGATAAGGATTAGATGTTCTATGTCCCTAATTTCTTTGCCAATGTCTTAGAACTTCATTGAAATATCTAGAGATAATTTTTCTCCCTCCTCTTAGCTTGGCATAGACAACATTTTCCCACAGCTCCCCCTTGAATATAGTCACAATGTAATGTCTCTGAAGCTGACCCAACAGAAGACAATTTGAATCATCCCTCAGTTGGCTCTCTTGAGAGTCAGAGGAGTGAGATTTGGGCTTTCTCATTAAATAAGAAGCTTTCCCTCGAGCAGGGAGTTTATTTGAAACAACTTAGTGACTCTAACCCACATCTGAGAGAGTTATCATGACAATACCTGCCTCTCATATTCCCCACTCCTCTCTGCTCTCCAGCTCTGGCTCAGGTTCTTTCTATTCATGTTCTTATGGGCAATGCTGGGCAATGGCATCTCATCTTTCTCTGGGAGAGGCTGTCCATTCTTCTCAGTGTCAAACCACACTGGCTCTGTGCACTCAGGAAACAAAGTATCAGACTCCTTTTTCCCTCTGTCACTTGACTGAAGAGTATCTGCAGGAATGTGGGAGAGGCAAAGGGCAGCTCTGATATGTTTAATCTTATTGCTTTAGGCTTTTCTTTGGAGAGTCTGGGCCATCTTTCTCTTGTCAGGAAATATTCGCTGTCTTCTCAATGAAGATTAAGGTATTTTGGTGAGAGGTCTTTCTAAAATAACTTCTTGGAAATGTGATTACACAATTCCTTAGGACAGGAGGACTGTTTTGTTTTGAAATAGCACTTCTCCAAGTCCTATGTAAATTAGACCCAGGTTTTCTGGTTGCTAAGAAAATAAGAGGTCTCCTATTAATTTCTATTTGGCACTAGGCATAAAGATCAGTGATTTGCATAAATAGCTATCATTTCAATTTTCACAGCAACCATAATAATAATTTTGCCAACATTTATTGAGCTCTAATTATGTGTCAAGCCCTTTATTAACAGATTTACTTGAGCTGCTTTCAGCCCGAAAACCACACATTATATAGATACTTTTAAATTGTCCTTGCTTTATAGATAAGAATAAACAGAAACGGAAATTAATCAACATGTTCAGGAAACACACTTAATAAAATAGGTCTGAGAATTGCCTCCAGGACCATGTTAATTTGTGCCTAAACACAAAGATATTGTGCTATACTGCTTTTAACTATGTAAGATAAGGATTATTATATCCCACAGAAGGAAATAGAAGGAAAGTTTGAAAACAGAAGGAAAGTCAGGTTGGAAAATGAGCTTTGCTTCATCATCAAGTCAAGCTCTTTAACCCACAGCACCCTGTAACAAAGACTAGGGCTCCTGATCCAGAATAGTGTTTTGATCATTTAGGACTTTGTGGATGAGACATAAGCGGAGAAACCACCACATAGTGTGGCCCACGAACATGCCAGGGCAATCTTTCCACCTTCTCCCCTTCCCAGGCTACTTCATTTCTTCACAGTAGATGTTTGTCCAGAAAAGCAGTGGGGAAATTGTCACAGCCATTCCATGCTAGTATTTGAAACTTCTAAATTGGTTGAATCACAGAAAGAGAAATTGAATTTCAATGTGATTTGCACTGTGCCATTTTCACTTACTTTATAAGATTAAATTTTCAAGGCTTGCCTAGGTGAGGCACTCTACTGTTTCCTGTAATACAAATAGGCCATCTGTAATACAAATATTTAATACAAATAGGCTATGCCAGGTGGCTAAACGTGCTTTGATGGAGGATTCATAAGCCAAAGGATTAAGTACATCTTATAGAAAAAGAGGGCTTCCCAGGTGGCTCAATGGGTAAAGAATCTGCCTGCAGTGCAGGAGACACGGGTTCGATTCCTGGGTTGGGAAGATTCCGTGGAGGATGGCATGACAGCCCACCCCACTATTCTTGCCTAGAGAATTCCATGGGCAGAAGCCTGGTGGGCTACAGTTCGTAGGGTTGCAAAGAGTTAGACACAACTGAAGCAACTGAGCATGCACTTAGAGAAAAAGAACCACCAAATGGCTCTTTTTTCAATAGATGGCACTA
Source organism: Odocoileus virginianus (assembly GCF_023699985.2). Classification (NCBI taxonomy): domain Eukaryota; kingdom Metazoa; phylum Chordata; class Mammalia; order Artiodactyla; family Cervidae; genus Odocoileus; species Odocoileus virginianus. Next base: position 53,654,797 of record NC_069675.1, on the reverse strand, counting down.
TTTTAAGAACTAAAAAAAAAAAAAAAAAAAACTGTTTCAAGAAATCAATGAATATCTAGTATGGTTATAATTATCAAAGATTAAACAAAACCAAATTAGGAACCAACTTTGAGTTAACCAGAGATACTTACCCACATGGAAGATATGTAAACAAGACAGATATAGACTCTTTTAAGGGGGCATCTGAGCTCTTAAATATTTTAGACAGTGAGGCACTCAAAAATGAGATGCTGAATGAGTGGTAGATTTTGTTGAATACCAACTGATCTTATTTGATATCAGTACCAATGAACTGTGGAGTAAAACACTTAATGAGATCTCCAGCTTCGCAGAGAAGTTCAAAACATCTTGACTATGACAAGCCACTTTGACAAAGAAAGACTACACCAGGATCTTGTACTAAATGTATGATAATGGGGCACATGGGTAAAAGAGGAGTATCGATGTGGGCAGGTGCAGAACAGAGCACATCAGTTTCCTTGTCAGATTGATTGAGGGAAGAAAGTGTGAAGTCATTTTAATACAAAAACTGAAGTGCATTTAAATGAAAACATAACACATTCTTACGTGACACAAAAAATATATATATACATGTATATATATATTCAGAGACTCGACCTTAATCCTCACTTTTTAAAATTCTATCTTAAATTGCCTGTGTGTACTCTCTCTTCTATGTCTTACTACATTCTTCACTCTTCTTTACTTGGTCTTAAGTTACTAACTTACAGTATTGACATTATTCTATACAATGAATTGTGCTTCTAAGATATCAACATGACAATTTTCTTAAGACCTATCCATATTGATATTTATCTACCCACCTCTCTATGTAAACCAAACTGTTGTTGTTCTGTTGCTAAGTCGTCTCTAACTCTTTTATGACCCCATCCCTCTGTAGGACCAAGCTCCTCTGTTCATGGGATTTCCCAGGCAAGCAAACTGGAGTGGGTCACCATTTCCTTCTCCAGGGCATCTTCCTGACCCAGCGATCAAATCCACATCCTGCATTGGAAAGTGGATTCTTTACCACTTAGCCACCAAGGAAGCCCAAACCAAATATAGGTAGATAGAAAACTAGAGCTCTTTTTTTGCTTATGCATAACACTTCCTACTTCCCAGATAGCAGACTTTTGATGAACACTCAAGCTGTTTCAAATGTTTAGATATTGCAGGCCATGCTGTGATGAATATTCCTGCCCATTCATTCATATTTTTATGTTTCTGTGTGAGAAATTATCTAGGTTCCATATCTAATATAATACATGTGCATATTTAATTATATTAATACTTCCATGTCATTTTGGATATCTGTTTTAGTTTACAATTCCTGTTTTCATATCCTCACCAGAACTCGGTTTTATCTGACTTTAATTTTTGCCAATCAGATGGGTAGAGGCTGGAATATAATTATTGTTTTAATTTGCAATTACCTGATAACTACTGAGATTGGGCATCTCTTTACAACCACATTAGCAATTTGGGATGGATTTTGCTTTTTGTGCATGGTATTTCATATTTTCACAGATACCTATTTAGATTTCTCTCTTCTACTGATTTGCAAATATCCATAAAACATAAAGGATATATGGCAGTCCTTTATTGGCTGTATATATTAACTACTGTTAATCCTCCAATCATACATATAAACATTTATTCTCTGAAGGAATATAATTATTCACAACCTAATTTTGACATGTTCAAATTCATTCTTCCATGTACCGCTTTTCATGTCTTAGGAAATCTTTTCTTTTTGTTACTGTTCAGTCACTCAGTTGTGTCCGACTCTGTGATCCCATGGACTGAAGTGTGCCAGGCTTCCCTGTCCTTCACCATCTCATAGAGTTTGTTCAAACTCATGTCCATTGAGTCAATGATGGCATCCAACCATCTCATCTACTGTACCCTCTTCTCCCCGTGCCCTCAATCGTTCCCAGCATCAGGGTCTTTTCCAATGTGTCGGCTCTCTGCATCAGGTAGCCAAAGTATTGGAGCTTCAGCATCAGTCCTTCCAGTGAATATTCAGGACTGATTTCCTTTAGGACTGTTTGGTTTGATCTCCTTGGTATCCAAGGGAATCTCAAGAGTCATCTCCAGCACCACAATTCAAAAGCATCAATCTTCAACATTCAGCCTTCTTCATGGTCCAACTCTCACATCCATATGTGACTACTGGAAAAACCATAGCTCTGATTACACAGACCTTTGTCAGTAAAGTGATGTCTCTGTTTTTTAATCTGCTGTCTAGGTTGGTCATAGCTTTTCTTCCAAGGAGCTAGTGTCTTTTAATTTCATGGTTGCAATCACCATCTGCAGTGATTTTGGAGCCCAGGAAAATAAAGTCTGTCACTGTTTCCCTGTTTCCCCACCTATCTGCCATGAAATCATGGGACTAGATGCCATGCTCTTAGTTTCTTACTTGATGAGCTTTAAGCCAGCTTTTTCACTCTCCTCTTTCACCTTCAAGAGGTTCTTTAGTTCTTCTTCATTTCCTGCCATTAGAGTGGTGTCATATGCCTGTTGTTAGTTTGTTCAGTTGTGTCTGACTCTTTGCAGCCCCTTTGCCAACCAGGTTACCATATCCATGAGATTTCCCAGGCAAGAATACTGGAGTAGGTTGCCATATCCTTCTCCAGGGGATCTGCCTGACCCAGGTATCAGATTCTGGTGTCCTCCACTGAATGCAGATTCTTTATGGTCTGAGCCACCAGGGAAACCCATGCATATCTAAGGTTATTGGTATTTCTCCTGGCAATCATGAGTTCAGCTTTTGACTCATCCAACATAGAATTTCACATGATGTGCTCTGTATAGAAGTTAAATAAACAGGATGATTATATACAGCCTTGACATACTTCTTTCCCAATTTTGAACCAGTCCATTGTTCCATGTCTGGTTCTATTGCTTCTTGACCTGCCTACAGGTTTCTCAGAAGGTAGGTAAGTTGGTCTAGTATTCCCATCTCTTTAAGAATTTTCCAGAGTTTTCTGTGATCCACACAGTCAAAGGTTTTAGCATAGTCAATGAAGCAGAATTCGATGTGTTTTCTGGAATTCTTTGCTTTCTCTATGATCCACCAGATATTGGCAATCTGATCTCTGGTTCCTCTGCTTTTTCTAAATCCAGTTTGTACATCTGGAAGTTCTCAGTTCATGTACTGTTGAAGCCTAACTTGAAGGATTTTGAGCATTACCTTTTGCAGTAGTTTGAACATTCGTTGGCATTGCTCTTCTTTGGGATTGAAATGAAAACTGAACTTTTCCAGTTTTGTGGCCATTGCTGAGTTTTCCAAATTTGCTGGTATATTGAACGCAGCACTGTAACAGCATCGTCTTTTAGAATTTGAGATAGCTCAGCTGAAATTTCATTGTCTCCACTAGCTTTTTCATAGTAATGCTTCCAAATGCCCACTTGAACTCACACTCCAAGATGTCTGGCTCTAAGTGAGCTACACCATTGTAGCTATCTGGGTCTTTAAGGTCTTTTTGTACAACTCTTCTGTGTATTCTTTCCACCTGTTCTTAATCTCTTCTGCTTATATTAGGGCCTTACTTTTTCTGTCCTTTATTGTGTCCATTTTTGCATGAAATACTTCTTGATATTTCTAATATTCTTGAAGAGATCACTAGTCTTTTCCATTCTATTATTTTCCTCTATTTCTTTGCATTATTCACTTAGGAAGGCTTTCTTATCTCTCCTTGCTATTCTTTGGAACTCTGCTTTCAGATGGACATATCCTTTGCCTTTCTCCTTTGACTTTTGCCTCTCTTCTTTTCTCAGCTATGTAAGGTCTCCTCAGACAACTATTTTGACTTGTTGCATTTCTTTTTCTTGGTGATGGTTCTGATCACCACCTGCTGTACAATGCTATAAACTTCCGTCCATAGTTCTTCAGGCACTTTATTAGATCTAATCCCTTAAATCTATTTGTCATTTCCACTCTATATTTTCAAATGGTTTTCTGGTTTTACACCTAATTTTTCAGTTTTAACCTATACAGAAATTATTTTGGCTTACTCATTGGAGTATAATCCAGTTTTTCTTTTCTCCATGCTGTAAACAAACTTCCCCATGTCCTTTATCAAGCAGTCCCCTCCCCACTGCTTCATACTGTCTCCATTATCAAATGAGAAGTTTCATGCATATGGGTGTATTTCTGGACTTTCCAGACTGTTCTCTTTGTCTGTTTGTCTTTTCTGACCCTGTTCTACACTGCCTTAACTGCCTTGGCTTTGCGATATGGTATAGTGTATCATGTTGTTCATTCTTTTGAGAATTTTTCTTTTTCTTCTGCAACCTTTACTTTTTCTATGTTCATTTTATAACCAGATCATCTAATTTCACTTCAGCATCTAGTGGTATTTCATTTGGAGTTCCACTGTATTTCTGTATTAACTTAGGGAAATTTGACATCTTTACAATATTAAGTCCTCATTCTCATAGATCTGTTGTATCTCTTCATTATTTCAGCTTCTTTATGTTCTTTAGTAACATTTTATAATTTTATTCATAAAATTTGTATATTTTTATCGACTGACTCCTATATACTTTACATTTTTATTCTTATAAATGTCATCTTCTTCCTCAATTACATTTTCTAATCAGTAGTTGCCAATATAAGAATTACATTGATTTTTATATATTGGTTTTTATCTAAGATAATCTTTTATTTAATATGCCTAATAGTCTGTTGATTCTCTTGAGTTTTCTATATGATGGATTATAATATCTGTAAATCAAAAGCTTTACAATATTTTTACAATGCCCATCTTCAAATACTCTTTGTCTGCTTTGGGAAGTCATACTGTATTGATCAGAATTTCCAACATAATGTCAAAGAGAAACGCTGGTAAAATATTTGCCTTCTTGCTAAACTGAGGGAATGTCTCTAAGTTTTCTTCTTGATGTTTGCCATAGGTTTTTGTATACCCTTGATGTGTTAATAAGTTTACTTTTAAGTTTTTCAGAGAGTTTTTTAAATTTTTAATTAGCAAATAAGTGCTGGATTATATCAGATATTCACTCTATAAGTGCTTAAACAACTCTTGAGTTTCTTCCATAAATGCAAATTATTGCCTAAGATTATTCACAGCTTATTAAGGAAATACTGTCCTTGCTCATGCAGTTGTTGGGTCTTGTTGGTCATGTGGGAAATAAGAGTTGAAAACAATTTAAGGAAGCTTGGACAATGGAATTGATTTCTTTAAGAGGGAGATTTCTTTTCTGCTAAAGAGGTAAATCAATACAGAAAGTGAGAAATTTATATAGTGAAAAGTCAGTATAACCTGGGTCCAAAAGAGAACTTGAAAGAGATTAGAGAAAGAAGAAGAGGATCTGGGGGCAATTGTACTGTGATGAATAAGACTTTGAGAAAAAGTCTTATTTTTAGGAAGATTGGCTGAATGTGAAGAGTGTCTTTTCCTGAATAACTGAAAAAAATTAATTGTTCATCATTTCCTTCTGGTTCTTACACTTGTATATTTCTTTAGAGTGGCCATCTGTGCTAAGACCAGGCCACAGGGTAGCTCACCTGGAGGTAACTCACATCTCAGTTAAGAAATTCTCAACTTTCGTACATGTGCAATTTGGGGATTATACTTGGATATTGGATTAACTGGAAAAACACTGTAGCCAGGGGCTCTAGTCATCAACTACTTATGTACGCATATTGTTGTTGTTTAGTCACTAAATTGTGTCTGACTCTTTTGTGCCCCCATGGACTGTAGCCCACCAGGATCCTCTGTCCATGGGATTTCCCAGGCAAGAATACTGGAGTGGGTTGCCATTTCCTTTTCCACTTATGTATGACTTACTCCAGGTACTTAATAGTTTAAATGATTTCTAAGGACTTGGAGCTGAAATTTTGTAATCATTTCTCACTAGTCTTCAGAAAGTAAAACAGTGACCCAAGATATGCAAACTCACTGTATTCCAAAGATATGGTCTGTACCTGCTGGATATTAGTCATTAGAAAGTCAGCAACCTTCTCCTAAATTCTTAATCTCCAATTCAGAGTCAGTCACTTTATCTTCAGGATTTTGTTGCCCTGCAGCTGCTGCAAACCCCGACTCAGTTCTCACCCCATAAGTCTGCTCACCTAGACTTCCACTGTGGGCATCGTACCATCCTTCCACCAGCAAACCTGGTCTAATAGCCATCTTATTTACAGAAGTAGTCCTGAGCTCCTTGGCATGTAGAATAAATCTTCAATCTTTCCCCGTAGAAGTATTTACACCTGAATTATATTCATACATTATTTCCTAAGGGCAGTATATTTTAACCACACCGACGGTTTTCGTCGAACTGTAAAACTTCAGTCAATGGAAAGAAGTGCTAATAGAAATAAATACTTGAGCAACCACTTTTCTAGAGAATTTTCAAATGATACTATACAGTCCATTCTTTTGGCTTACTTATAAAATGAACTGTGTGGGTTTTCATTCTTTTATGAAATCTATTGATCCTTCATTAACTATATGCTTTGTTTTTCTCCCAACAGTGGCACAGGTGTAGACTGAGACAGCAAAACTCCATTAGTCTCATTCATTCATTCATTTATTCAACAGCAATTCATGCATCAGAAATTATGCTAAGATCAGGCCATGAGTAAATTAAAATTCAAACAACCATTAAGGTGAGGAAATTGTTTTTTAACCAGATTTAGTGGATGCCTATTTGAAGGTCAGATAAGAGTGGAGGCTAAAATCAAAGACTGTAGTTAAAGCCTTTGGAAAACTTGATGTTTCATACTCAGGTTAAATCTCACTCTTGACCTTCATTCGCAATTCAGAGTATTTTTCTGGATATTTGTCACAGTTGTAATATCTCTGAAAAGATGAGATGCATGAATCATGTAGCAATCTCATCAAAAAGGTAAGAAAACAAGGGTATGTTTTATCCTGATGAATTTTCCTAGCCTAAATCCAATCATCCTCATTCCTTCATCCTCCTTTCTAAGAAATAAGTTCCTTTTTTTCCCTTTCCTTTTCAAAGCTAGCTGGCTGCTTAACACTCCATGTACAGCTAGTATTAAACCTTATCTCTTTGTAATTAGTGTTTGTGCACAGAGCAATTAATGAGCTTACAGCATTAGCCACGTTTTTACCTCACTCAAAGAACTAAAGGACCAAAACGCCAATGTCTAGAAGAAAAAATTACCTCAATTACTTTGATTAATTTTCTGTAAACCATCCTCAAGTACTTCAACTGACACAATACTTTATTGTCCTCACTTTCCTTCTGCATCATGTAGTTGGGGTTGCTCCTGGACAGGTTTCATATGTATGTGCAATTAATTCTGAGATCAGGGACGGGTGTAGTGCCTTAGACTGTTCCCTCTAGTCTCTGATTTCAGAGTTTTCTATAAACATATTGTAGACAAAATCTTGGCTTTTGGTGCATGGAGAAAAACAGAAATATGGAAACAGAGTTATGAAGGAAAATAGACTGGTTTTGTTTCTTTGCCAGGCAAAGAGGGAACACAGTAGGCTAAGGCCTCAAAAAATGTGTCCCCTTCTGTGGGGAAAGGGAATGTTGCTGAATCCAAGCTCACTCTGCTGGTCCACCGCACAACAGGCCAATAAAATCAGAGATGAGGTGTTGAGGCAAAGAATATGACTTTATTTGGAAAGCCAGCTGACCAAGAAGATGGCAGACTAATGTCTCAAAATAACCATCTTACAGAGTCTGGATGCCAATTTCTTAAGAGAGAAGGAGAGGAGGTGAGAAAGTAAAAAAGGCCATTTATCTTAAAAAACAAGACAAGGGGTGTATATTTCTTTCTTCAGTGATTCACAGGTGGGCTGGGTCAGATTGTCTCTCCATGAGCTGAATAAAGACACTTGTTTAACAATCATGCAGAGGGACAGGGTTCCCTGAGGCAAGCTGTTATGTTTGATTATAACAACAAAAGTAACAAAGAGCAAAAGTTAAAGAAACAGATCCAACAATTTAGTCAGAATTGTCTCTTAGGTGGCCAATGCTGAAATAGATTGATTATATTCTTTGCAGCAGAAGATGAAGACATTCTATACAGTCAGCAAAAATAGGACTGGGAGCTGACTGTGGTTCAGATCATGAATTCCTTATTGCAAAATTCAGACTTGAAGAAAATAGGGAAAACCACTACTCCATTCATGTACGATCTAATATAATCATTTACAATTATGCAGTGGAAATGATAAATGGATTCAAGGGACTAGATCTGATAAATAGAGTGGCTGAAGAACTATGGAGGGAATTTCACAGCATTGTACAGGAGTCAATGATCAAAACCATCCCCAAGAAAAAGACATGCAAAAAGGCAAATTCTTGTCTGAGGAGGCCTTACCAATAGCTGAGAAAGGAAAAGAAGTGAAAGGCAAAGGAGAAAAGGAAAGATATATCCATCTGAATGCAGAATTCTGAACAATAGTAAGGAAAGAGGAAAGCCTTCCTAAGTAAACAATGCAAATAAATAGAGGAGAACAATAGAATGGGAAAGACTAGAGATCTCTTCTAGAAAATTAGAGACAGAAAGAGAACACTTCATGCAAAGATGGGCAGAATAAAAGACAAAAATGGTTTGGACCTAACAGAAGCAGTAGATATTAAGAAGTAGCAAGAATACACAGAACTATATTAAAAAGTTCTTAATAACCCAGATAACCATGATGGTGTGATCACTCACCTACAGCCAGATATCTTGGAGTGAGAAGTCAAGTGAGCTTTAGGAAGCATCATTATGAACAAAGCTAGTGGAGGTGATTGAATTTCAAATGAGCTATTTCAAATCCTAAAGGATGATTCTGTGGAAGTATTGCACTCAGTACGCCAGCAAATTTGGAAAATTCAGCAGTGGTCACAGGACATGAAAAGGTCAGTTTTCATTGTAATTCCAAAGCAGGGCAAGGCCACAGAATGTTCAAATGAGTGCATGATTGCACTCATTTCACATGCTAGCAAAGTAAATTTTCACAAAGTAAATTTTCACATGCTCAAAATTCTCCAGCTAGGCTCCATAGTACATGAACTGTGAATTCCCAGATGTTCAAGCTGGATTTAGAAATGGCAGAAGAACCAGAGATCAAATTGCCAACATCCGTTGGATCATCGAAAAAGCAAGAGAATTGCAGAAAAACATCTACTTCAGCTTCTTTGACTATGCCAATGCCTTTGACTGTGTGGATCACAACCAACTGTGGACAATTCTTAAAGAGATGGGAATACCAGGCCACCTTATTTGCCTCCTGAGAAAGCTGTATGCAGGTCAAGAAACAACAATTAGAACCAGACATGGAACAACAGACTGGTACCAAATTGGGAAAGGAGTACATCAAGGCTGTATATTGTAACCCTGCTTATTTAACTTCTATGTAGAGTACATCATATGAAATGCTGGGCTGGATGAAGCACAAGCTGGAATCAAGATTGCCAGGAGAAATATCAATAACCTTAGATATGCAGATGACACCTGTCTTATGGCAGAAAATGAAGAGGAACAATAGAGCCTCTTGATGAAGGTGAAAGAGCAGAGTGAATAAGCTGGCTTAAAATTCAACATCAAAAAATGAAGATGATGGTTCCTCTCCCATCACTTCATGGCAAGTAGATGGGGAAACAATGGAAACAGTGACAGACTTTATTTTCTTGGCTCCAAAATCACTGCAGATGGCAACTACAGCCATCGAATTAAAAGACTCTTGCTCCTTGGAAGAAAAGCCATGACAATACCTAGACAGCATATTAAAAAGCAGAGACACTATTTTGCCAACAAGGTCCATATAGTCAAAGCCATGGTTTCTCCAGTAAACATGTACAGATGTGAGAGTTGGGCCATAAAGAAAGCTGAGCATCAAACAATTGATGCTTTTGAACTGTGGTGTTGGAGAAGACTCTTAAGAGTCCCTTGGACTGCAAGGAGATCAAACCAGTCAATCCTAAAGGAAGTCAGTCCTGAATATTCTTTGGAAGGACTGACGCTGAAGCTGAAGCTCCAATACTTTGGCCACCTGCTGCAAAGAACTGACTCATTAGAAAAGACCTAATGTTGGCAAAGATTGAAGGCAGGGGAAGAAGGAGACAGTAGAGCATGAGATGGTTGGATGGCTGACTCAACAGACATGAGTTTGCACAAGCTCTAAGAGATGGTGATGAACACGGGAGCCTGGCATGTTGCAGTCTGTGCGGTCACAGAGTTGGACACTGAGCCACTGAACCAAACTGAACTGAAGCTAAAGGTACATGCATATTCACGAAGGGGCTTGAGTGGTCAGCAGAGTTTAAACTTTTGTTGACAGAAGTCATGAGTGTCAGAAAAGGTCAACATCATCATCTCTTAGGTTCCAGTTGATCTGGAGGTTGAACATTAGACTAATCTTTATCACTGAAACAGAATTGAGGGTTCTGTTGTTGTTATTTCTTTTGCTTGATAACAGAAAGTTTATGCATTCTTTTGTTCATTAAGATTGCTAATTACTGAGAACAGTTCAATGGCAAGCATTGTGGCCAGGTTTAGATCACAAAATGTCTTAGGCCAAAAATAGTCTCTCTTATATCAAGAAAGCCATGTCAGTTTCTCTTTCTTTGGGGACCTCCCACCCTGTTTACATACTTTCATGTCCATTGCAGCATTATTTACAATAGCCAAGATGTGGGAGCAACCTAAGCACCATCAGTGAAAAAATAGAAAAAATATATTGTAAAGTATTTATATGCATATATACAGATAAACAGATGCAAATACATATATATATATATATATAGCAAAATATTATACAATGATAAAAAAAGAATGATATCTTGCTATTTACAAAAACATGGATGAATCTTTAGGGCGTTATGCTAACTGAAATAAGTCAGAAAGAGAAAGACAAAGGTTTATATGATCTCACTTATATGTAGAATAAGAAACCTGTATGCAGGGCAAAAGGCAAGAGTTAGAACCAGTCATGGAAAATGGACTGCTTCAAAACTGGGAGGGCAGTACGTCAAGACTGTATATTGTCACCCTGCTTATTTAACTTATATGCAGAGAACATCATGCAAAATATGGGGCTGGGTGAAACACAAGCTGCAATCAACATTGCCAGGAGAATTACTAACAATCTCAGATATGCAGATGATACCACTTTAATGTCAGAAAGTGAAGTGGAACTAAAGAACCTCTTGAAGACAGTGAAAGAGGAGAGTGACAAAGCTGGCTTAAAACTCAACATTCAAAAAACTAAGATCATGACATCCAGTCCCATTACTTCATGGCAGATAGATAGGAGAAAAGTGAAACAGTAACAGATTTCATTTTCTTGAGCTCCAAAATCTCTGCAGACAGTGATGGCACACATGGAATTAAAAGATGCTTGCTACTTGGAAAGAAAGGTATGACAAAACTAGACAGCATATTAAAAAGCAGAGACATCACTTTGCTGACAAAGGTCCATATAGTCTAATTTGCTTTCTTCCATTAGTCATATACAGTTGTGAGAGTTGGACCACAAAGAAAGCTGAGTGTCAAAGAACTGATGCTTTCAAACTGTGGTGCTGGAGAAGACTCTTGAGAATCCCTGGACAGCAAGGAGAGCAAACCAGTCAACCGTAAAAGAAGTCAACCCTGAATATTTATTGGAAATACTGATGTTGAAGAACTGAAGCTCCAACACTTTGCCCACCTGATGCACAGAGCCGACTCATTGGAAAAGTTCCTGATGTTGGAAGAGATTGAGGACAAGAGAAGAAGGTGATGACAGAGGATAAGATGGTTGGGTGGCATCACTGACTCAATTTACATGAGTTTGAGCAAACTCCAGGAGACCATGAAGGGCAGGGAAACCTGGCCTGCTGCAGTTCATGGGGTTGCAAAGAGTTGAACAGGCTTAGTGACTGAACAACAACAACAATATGTGGAATGTTTGAAAAAATGAAGAACTCGTAGATACAGAGAACAGATTGGTGGTTGCCAGAAGCAGGGTGGGAGGTGGACGAAATTGGTGAAGGAGGTCAAAAGGTACAAAGTTCCAGTTATAAAATAAATGAGTCATACATATGTAATGTACAACATGGTGGCTATAGTTAATAATGATTTCGTATTTGAAAGTTGTTGAGACTAAACCTTGAAATTCTCATCACAAAAATAAAATATGTATAGTTATGGTGATGAATGTTAAATAGACAAATTGTGATGATCATTTCACAATGTATATAAATATTGATTTATTATGTTGTACACCTGAAATTAATACAAAGTTTATGTTATTTATATCTCAATTGTTTTAAGTTTTTTAGAAGAAAGGAAGAGCCTTCAGAACTCCACAGAAGTGAAGCCCAAGTCTTGATCAGTATGTGCCTGCAACACGCCAGGCTTCTCTGTCCATTACCAACTCCAGAGCTTGCTCAAACTCATGTCCATTGAGTCAGTGATGCAATCCAACTATCTTATCCTCTGTCATCCCCTTCTCCTCCTGCCTTCAATATTTCCCAGCATCAGGGTCTTTTCTAATGAGTCAGTTCTTTGCATCGGGTGGCCAAAGTATTGGAGCTTCAGCTTCAGCATCAGTTCTTCCACTGAATATTCAGAACTGATTTCCCTTAGGATTGACTGGTTTGATCTCCTTCTAGACTTAGTTGTATGGTATTTGTATGGTATAAGGGTATAAAGTTGTATGATATAATGGACAGGGAAATTAGGCATCAAATGTATAGAGGTCCTTTAGTGTGAGAACCTGATAAGGAAAGTGGTTTGAGTAAGGACTTAATCAACTGCTCAAAAAGGGGAACTGACCTAAGCTCCAGTCAGTGCCTCAAAACTAGATAAGGACAACAAAATTAAGACAAAACAAATCTGTGCTACATCTGGTCAACTGAAGGGAACAACAGCTGCCAAATTTCATCATCTGCCTTTAGACAAACTTCCCAAGGCAGCTCTGGGCATTTCCTTTCTCCACCTCCAGAGCTGTGGGCACTCCAGGATGCTTTGAAGGTCATGGCTCAAAGGCCTAGAGCATACACACACACACACACACACACACACACACACACATGACACATATATGGCAGTCACTTTTCAGTGAAGAATCTTGAACAGTTGGTATCCAGAAGGCACTCTTTATACTCCTTCCAGAGCATGGCAGGAGGCAATATAAGAAGAAGTCACACAATAGCTAGGAACAATCTGATATGGAGATGCCTATAGCCAAGAAAACAGGTCTAGGATAAGCATGAACTGCCACTGCTGGTAAATGGAGCTACACATATCCACCACCCTTCAATAAGTCTAAAATCCCTGGCTTTCTGAATCTGATTTTCAAAGATATCTTCTGAAACACATAGTCTCATTTTTACTGGAAGATTAAAATAAAAGATAAGTTAGAAACCTCCTAAGATCTCCCTGAGGTGCAGAAACCTAGCAGAGAGATTACACCAAAAAAGAAGGGCATTGAACTATGAGAAACAAGAATAGGTGTATCAGTGGAAAAAAATCAAGGATGATTTCCCCCAAAGTTTCTTAAAGCTTAGATTTTGTAGGCTATGAGATTACCTTTTCAAATCATTTTAAAGATGTGTTCTCTTATAATAACCATTCAAATTCAAGCTTCCAGAAAGTAAAAAAGAAACTTAAGAACTCTACCTACAGAGGCACTGAGAATCTATCTAAGAATAAAAGCATCATTATTTTTAGTCTTCTTCAAGTAAAATCTCCGTGTTTGTATGTGCTGCTGGGATGGGCCCTGTACACTAAAAATATAGTAAATAAACATACTTCTTGATGTGTCTTATAATATAAAATAGGTACTATTCAGGTAAAATCAGTCAGGGAAAATTTACTGAGTACAATATCCCCAGTACATTATAAAATGATATCTATGGGATAATGCTGCCCAGCATGATCTGTGGCCAAGTCATGAGTGGATCAAATGAAGCAACATCACATGGCCCAGGCCACACTTCTGAATACCACGTTACCCCTAGGTTCTCCCATTTCACCTTAGGCTTCTCTCATCACAACGTTTATGTTTTGATCATATCCTGTAGGCACTCAGTGTAGTACTGGACTGGCAACAAGCTTAGGAAGTATGTCTCTCTTTCTGCCAACTTTTGATCTCTATGTAGATTTAGTGATAGGTGAAAGACAGCCCAGTATCTGTCTTTGTTTAGGAGTCAGTCTAAGAGAGTTTAGAGTCAGTGTATGAGTAAAAATAAACATTTATGACAAAGAAATACAATTAAGCTATTGGGTTTTCTAGGGATAAAACACAGAAACTTGCCTCTGTCACTCATTATTTCTTCATTTTCTGAGCATGTATTGAGTATGATGCTGCCTTTATGGACTGCACAATCTAGAAATATCTGAGTTGACATTGAACAAGTAATAATAAGGGGGATATGTGATTTGAAAAAAGAAGAATAACCAAAGTGCTAAGGGCCTCAGGAAACATCATACTCATGAATGTGTAATATCATGTTAAAGAATCAAACAATAACAACAACAAAAAAAGTACAGGATATCCAGAAACACAAGTAAGAGATCTGAAGAAAACATTCAAAAGCTAATAATAGACTCTAAACATTTTGGGAGGCCATAAAGACTATTTGAGTGTATTATATGATATAAATTTTTAGAAATTGGCAGAGTATAAGTGCAAAGATGAGAAGTATTCAGAAATCTTTTTTTCCCCAGAAAACTTACATTCTTGTCTATATTTGTCTCCCCCTTTATAATTTAGGAAACATTACAGAAGAATATTCCAGGAATCCTTTAACGCTTGTCTTTCTTGGCCATCTGGTGATTCTGCCCAAGTGCTACATTAATCATGACAGGGGCGCTGATCTACTAATGGCAAAGGGAATTGGATTCAAGTGTCTTGGACTTCCATCTGCTTCTGAAATATGTTGACTGTGTGATTTCAACCCTTCTTTTCTTGAATCTTGATTTTCTTGACTATAAGGTGAATATGATAATACCTGTGCTGCTTGGTTTGATGTCCAGATGTCTCCTTGGAACGCATTCTACATAATCTGAAGTCTAGAAAGAAAGGGGTAAAGTAGTGAACCCATGTTACATCCAAATGAGGAGAGAAATGTGGACAGGCAAGCTTAAAGAAACATGTGGGGCCTCCAGCCAGCTGTATGAGGGATCTGCAGTGAAGGGCAGAAGAGTGGGAAGGAAGAAGTGGAAAGGGCAGCAATATAAAAATATTTCAATTTTTAAGTGTTATGGGGATTGCTAAATTCAACAGATTATATAATGCTGTGCATGCTTAGTCACTCAGTCATGTACAACTCTTTGCAACCCCGTGGACTGTAGACAGCCAAGCTCCTCTGTCCATGGGGTTCTTCAGGCAATAATACAGGAGTAGGTAGCCACTTTCTTCTCCGGGGGATCTTCCTGACCCAGACATTAAACCAGGTCTTCTGCATCACACACAGATTCTTTACCATCTGAGCCACCAGGGGAATCCCCTGTATAATCTCTATATCATTTAACTTGAAAACAGATCTCCACCTTCAGTGCTCTCATTGTTAGGAAAACAATATGCAAATATCTCATAAAAGGTAAAGGTGAAAGACAGTGACAGAAGAGGAAAATGGAAGGCTGTAGGACCACAGAGGAGGGAAGAAAGCATATTTGCAAGGCTGTGAGAAGAAAAGACAGAGGGTCTGGGAAGACTGTGTAGAAGAGATAGATCTTAAAATATGAGAAGGACTTTCTGAGTAAGAGAAAATAGCTTAAAGGAGTAGAGTTTGAAGTGCTCAAGAGAATTCAAAACAGATTGTCAAGTTTCAAAACTAGCTCTTCTCCTTGCTCTATGTGTGAATGTGCGGATTAGCAAAACTCTGTTTTCTATTCTATAAGATGAGCTTCTATCTTTGACGTTATTTTAAGTATTAAATCTCAATGGCTTAGGATGTATTAAACTTAATATGTGTCAGCTCTTGTAATGTTGATGATGATGATGATGACACAATGATAACTAAAAAAGTTATCATCTAAAACTCAGACACTAATATGCAGTCAAGGAAAAAGAAGAAATAGCGAAATTATTTTCAAGCTAAGAAGAAAGATGAATCTCCTGAAAGTGACGCTATGGAATGGTAACATATGATTTAAGTGATAGAGAACTCAAAATGTTGTTCAGTCATTCAGTTGTGTCCAACTTTGTGAACCCATGGACTGCAGCACACCAGGTTTTCTTGTCCTTCACCATCTTCCAGAGCTTGCTCAAACTCATGTCCATTGAGTTGATGATGCCATTCAACCATCACATCCTCTGCAGTCCCTTTCGTTTCCTGCCTTCAATCTTTCCCAGCATCAGGGTCTTTTTTAATGAGTTGGCACTTCATATCAGGTGGCCAAAGTATTGGCACTTCAGCTTCAGCATCAGTCCTTCCAATGAATATTCAGGACTGATTTCCTTTAGGATGGACTGATCGGATCTCCTTGCAGTCCAAGGGACTCTCAAGAGTCTTATCCAACACCACAGTTCAAAAGCATCAATTCTTCAGCTCTCAGCTCTCTTTATGGTCCAATTCTCACATCCATACATGACTACTGGAAAAAACATAGTTTTGACTAGATGGACTTTGGAGGCAAATTAATGTCTCTGCTTTTTAATATGCTATCTAGGTTGGTCATAGCTTTTCTTCTAGGTAGCAAGTGTCTTTTAATTTCATGGCTGTGGTCACCATCTGCAGTGATTTTGGAGGCCAAGAAAATAAAGTCTGGCACTGTTTCCTTTGTTTCCCCATCTATTTGCCATGAAGTGCTGGGACCGGATACCATGAACTTCTTGTTTTGAATGCTTTGCTTTAAGCGAGCTTTTTCCTTCTTGTCTTTCACTTTCATCAAGAGGCTCTTTAGTTCCTTTTTGCTTTCTGCCATAAGGGTGGTGTCATCTGCATATCTGAGGTTAATGATATTTCCCCCAGCAATCTTGATTCCACCTTGTGTTTCATCTAGCCAGGCATTTATCATGATGTACTCTGCATATAAGTTAAATAAATAGAGTGAGAATATACAGCCTTGACAGACTCCTTTCCCAATTTTGAACTAGTCTGTTGTTCCATGCCCAGTTCTAGCTGTTGCTTCTTGATCTGCATACAGGTTTCTCAGGAGGCAGGTAAGATGGTCTGGTATTCCCATCTCTTTAAGAATTTTCCACAGTTTGTTGTGGTCCACATAGTCACAGTGACAAGGCTGTAGTGTAGTCAATGAAGCAGAATTAGATGGGTTGTTTTTTTTTGTTTATTTGTTTGTTTGTTTGTTTTTTAACTCTATTGCATTTTCTATGAGCCAGTGGATGTTGGCAATTTGATCTCTGGTTCTTCTGTCTTTTCTAAATCCAGCTTGAACATCTGAAAGTTCTCTGTTCATGTACTGTTGAATCCTAGCTTGGAGGATCTTGAGCATTACTTTGCTAGTATGTGAGATAAGTGCAATCATTCAGAAGTTTGAACATTCTTTGGCTTTGCCCTTCTTGGGATTGGAATGAAAACTGACCTTTTCCAGTCCTGTGGCCACTGATGAATTTTCCAAATTTGATGGCATATTGAGGGTGGCACTTTCAAAGCATCTTCTTTTAGGATTTGAAATAGTTTATCTGGATATCCATCACCTCCACCAGCTTGATGATTCTAAGGCCCACTTGACTTCACACTCCAGGATGTCTGGCTCTAGGTGGGTGATCACACCATCATGGTTATTTGGGTCATTAAGATCTTTTTTGTATAGTTCCTTTGTGTATTCTTACCACTTTTTAATATCCATACTGTTTTGATCCTTTATTTTGCCCATCTTCCCATGAAACATTCCCTTGGTATCTCTAATTTTCTTGAAGCGATCAGTAGTTTTTTCCATTCTATTATTTTAAAAGTAAATGTCATTAAGAAATCAGTGTGGGAGGAACAGGTGAACAATATATAAACAAAGTGAAAATTTGAAAAAAAGAGGAAAATTTTTTTAATTTCAAAAAATATCAGATATCTGAAGAATACAATAACTAAACTGAAAAATTCATTAAGTCAAAACAGACTAGATCAAGCAGAGTATAAATCCAACAAACTTGAAAACATGTTATTGCAAATCAGTGGAGCAAAAAGAAAAAGAAATGAAAAAGAGTGATGAGAGCTTACACAATGTATTAAGTACCATAAAAGAAACCCAATGTACTCAAGCATATCATAAAGGAGAATACAGAGGGAAAGGGACAGAGAGCCCATTCAAATAAATAATAGCTGAAAACTTCCCAAATCTCAGCAAGGAAATGAGCCTCCAGAAACAGGAAGAAGAATAGATCCCAATTAAGATGAATACAAGGAAATCAAATCCCCATGAGATATATTACAGTCAAGTTGTGAAAAGTAATGACAAATATAATTTTGAAAGTAGCAACATGAAAAGGCAACTCTCAGTCCACCAACCGCCATAAGACTATGAGCTGATTTTCAGTAGAAATATTGCAGACCAGATGGAAAGGGAAAGATATATGCAAAATAAAGAAAGAGTAAAATCTATAGCCAAGATTACCCTACTCAGAAAGGGTCTCATTCAAGACTGATGGAGAAAACAAAAGCTTTACAAATAAGCAACTTTACAACAAACCAACTTTACAACAAATGCTAAATGGACTTCAATAGGCAGGGAACATGAGAAAGAAAGACATACAAAACAAGCACAAAACAATTAAGAAAATGCTGAATGATACATATATATCAACAATTGCTTTCAATATAAATGAATTCAATGCTCCAACCAAGAAACACAGACTGGTTCAGTCAGTTCAGTTCAGTCACTCAGTCGTGTCCGACTCTTTGCGACCCCATGAATCGCAGCACACCAGGCCTCCCTGTCCATCACCAACACTCAGAGTTTACTCAAACTCATGCCCATTGAGTTGGTGATGCCATCCCACCATCTCATCCTCTGTCGTCCCCTTCTCCTCCTGCCCCCAATCCCTCCCAGCATCAGGGTCTTTTCCAATGAGTCAACTCGCATCAGGTGACCAAAGTATTGGAGTTTCAGCTTCAGCATCAGTCCTTCCAATGAACACCCAGGACTGATCTCTTTTAGGATGGACTGGTTGGATCTCCTTGCAGTCCAAGGGACTCTCAAGAGTCTTCTCCAACACCACAGTTCAAAAGCATCAATTCTTCAGTGCTCAGCTTTCTTCACAGTCCGTTGAATGGATACAAAAACAAGACTCATGTGTATTTTGTCTACAAGAGACCCAAATCAGACCTGGAGACACATAAAGACTGAAAGTGAGAGGATGGAAAATGATATTTCATGAAAATGGAAATCAAAAGAAATTCTGAGTAGCAATTCTCATATCAGACAAAATAGATTTTAAAGAATATTACAAGAGACAAGGAAGAATATTAGACAATGATCAATGTATTTATACTAGTAGAAGACATAAGAATTGTAAATATTTGTGTACCCAACTTAGGAGTACCTCAATACATAAGGCAAACACTAACAGACATAAAAACAATAAAACACATTTATTGTGTAACAATAAAACACAATAATAGTAGGGGAGTTTAACACCCTACCTACACCAATGGACAGATCATCCAGACAGAAGATTAATAAGGAAACATAAGCCTTAAGTGACAGATTATACCTGATGGAGTTAACTGATATCCTTGGGATATTTCTTTCAAATTTAGAAGAATACAATCTTCTCACCTGCACGTGGAACATTGTCCAGGATAGAACACATCTTGGGTCACAAATAAAGCCTCAGTAAATTTAAGAAAATTGAAATCACATCAAGTACCCTTTCTCACCACAACACTATGAGACTAGATATAAATTACAGGGGAAAAAATTCGAAAAAAATACAAACACATGGAGCTTGAACAATACACTTCTAAATGACCAACAGGTTATTGAAGAAATCAAAGAGGAAATAAGAAAAATATGACAGCAAAAACAGAGCAACTCAAAATCCATATGAAGCAGCAAAAGCAGTTCTAAGAGGCAAGGTTATAGCAATACAATCCTATCTCAAGAAACTGGAAAAACATTGAATAGATAACCTAATCTCACACCTAAACCAACTGTAAAAAAACCAAAATCCCCCAAATTTAGCAGAAGGAAATAAATCATAAAGGTGAAAATAGAAATACATGGAAAAGAAATGAAGAAAACAGTAGCAAAGATTAATAAAACTAAAAGCTGGTTCTTTGAGAAGATAAAAAACTGACAAACCATTAGCCACACTCATATAGAAAAAAATGGAGAAGACTCAAACAAATTTAGAAATGAAAAATGAGAGGTTGGAACAGACAATACAGAAATACAAAGAATCATAAGAGACTGTTGCAAGCAAGTATATGCCAATAAAATGGACAGTTTGGAAAAAATGGACAAATTCTTAGAAAAGTTCAACCTTCCAAGATTTATCCAGAAAGAAATAAAAATTATGAAAAAACCAATCACAGCCACTGAAATTGAAACTGTGATAAAAAACAATCTCCCAAAAAAACAAAAGCTCAGGGCCAGATGACTTTAATGCCTGTCTTTCAAACTCTTTCAAAAAATTGCAGAGGAAAAACACAAACTCATTCTACAAGGCCACCATCACCCTGACACTGAAACCAGACAAAGACATTACAAAAAAAGAAAATCACATGTCAATAACAATGATAAACATTAAATAGATGCAAAAATCCTCAACAAAATTATAGCAAACAGAATCCAACAACACATGAAAATGATCTTACATCATGATCAAGTGGGATTTATCCCTGTGATGCAAGGATTCCTCAATATATGCAAATCAATCAATGTGATATACTATGCTAACAAACTGAAAGATAAAAATCAGAATAATTTCAATAGATGCAGAAAAAGATTTTGACAAAATTCTGCACCCATTTATGATGAAGACTCTTCAGAAAATGGACATAGAAGGAGCCTACCTGAACATAATAAAAGTCATATGTGACAAACCCATAGGAAATATTATTCTTAATGGTGAAAAAGTGAAATCATTTCCTCTAAGATAAAGAACAAGACAAGGGTGCCTCTGACAACACTTTTATTTAACATAGTTTTGGAAGTCCTTGCCATGGCAATCAGAGAAGAAAAAGAAATAAAAGAATCCAGTTTAGAAAAGAAGAAGTAAAATTCTCACTATTTGAAGATGGTGATACTACACAGAAAATCCTAAAGATGCAACCAGAAAATCATTAGGACTAATCAAGAAATGTTTATTAGGTCCCATTTGTTTATTTTTGCTTTTATTTCTAAAATTCTGGGATGTGGGTCATAGAGGATCCTGCTGTGATTTATGTCAGAGAGTGTTTTGCCTATGTTCTCCTCTAGGAGTTTGATAGTTTCTGGCCCAGCAATCCCACTTCTGGGCATACACACCAAGGAAACCAGATCTGAAAGAGACATGTGCACCCCAATGTTCATCGCAGCACTGTTTATAATTGCCAGGACATGGAAGTAACCCAGATGCCCATCAGCAGACGAATGGATGAGGAAGCTGTGGTACATATACACCATGGAATATTACTCAGCCATTAAAAAGAATTCATTTGAATCAGTTCTAATGAGATGGATGAAACTGGAGCCCATTATACAGAGCGAAGTAAGCCAGAAAGATAAAGACCATTACAGTATACTAACACACATATATGGACTTTAGAAAGATGGTAATGATAACCCTATATGCAAAACAGAAAAAGAGACTCAGATATATAGAACAGACTTGTGGACTCTGGGAGAAGGCAAGGGTGGGATGTTTCAAGAGAACAGCATTGAAACATGTATATTATCTAGGGTGAAACAGATCACCAGCCCAGATTGGGTGCATGAGACAGGTGCTCGGGCCTGGTGCACTGGGAAGACCCAGAAGGATCGGGTGGAGAGGGAGGTGGGAGGGGGGACTGGGATGGGGAATACATGTAAATCCGTGGCTAATTCATTTCAATGTATGACAAAAACTACTGTAATGATGTAAAGTAATTAGCCTATTAAAAATAATAATAATAAAATAAAAAAAATTAAAAAAAAGAAATGTTTATTGATATAATAAATACAAATACAATACAAAATTAATACACAGAAATCCCTTGCATTCCTATACATGAACAATGAAAAATCAGAAAGATAAATTAAGGAATTGATCCCATTGACCATTGCAACAAAAAGGATAAAATACCTAGGAATAAACCTACCTAAGAGGACAAAGTGCTTCCCAGGTGTACTAGTGGCAAGGAACCTGCCTTCCAATGAAGGAGACATAAGAGATGTGGGTTTGATCCCTGGGTAAGGAGAATCCCATAGAGGAGTGTAAGGCAACCCACTCAAGTATTCTTGCCTGGAAAATCCCACAGACAGAAGAGTTTGGTGGGCTACAGTCCACAGGGTTGCAAACAGCTGGATGTGGCTGAAGCAACAGCACAGCACAGCAGAAGGAGACAGAAGACCTGTATACATAAAACTATAAGACACTTATATAAAAAAAAATCAAAGACCACATAAACAGATGGAGAGATAGAACATGTTCTTGGATTGGAAGAATCAATATTATGAAAATGATTATACCACCCTAAGTAATCCACAAATTCAATGTGATCACTATCAAATAACCAGTGGCATTTTTTCACAGAATTAGAACCAAAAACTTCACAATTTGTGTGGAAACAGAAAATATTCCAACCTGCCAAAGCAACCTTAAAAGGAAAAATGGAACTGGAGGAGTTAATCTTTCTGATTTCAGATAAAACTACAAATCTACAATCTTTAAGACAGTATGGTACTGGCTCTGAAACAGAAATATGGACTAATGGAACAAGACAGAAAACCCGGAGATAAACCCATGCACCTATGGCCACCTTATCTTTGACAAAGAAGGCAAGAATTCACAATGGATAAAAAATAGTCTCTTCAATAAATAATTTTGGGAAAACTGGACCACTATTTGTAAAAGAATGAAATTAGAACACTTCTTAGCATCATACAAAAAATAAACTCAGAATGGATTAAAGACCTAAATGTAAGACCAGAAACCATAAAAATTCTAGAGGAAAACATAGGCAGAACATGCTTTGACATAAATCTCAGCAAGATCATCTATGATACATCTCCTAGAGGAATGGAAGTAAAACCCAAAATAAACAAATGGGGCCTAATTAAGCCTAAAAGCTTTTGCACAGCAAAGGAAACCTTAAACATGATGAAAAGACAACACTCAGAATAGAGAAAAATAATTTCAAATGAAGCAACTGACAAAGGATTAATTGCCAAAATACACAACAATTCATACAGCTCAATATCAGAAAAACAAACAACCCAATCAAACAATGGGCAGAAGACTTAAACAGGACATTTCTCTGAAGAAAACATTCAAGTGGCCAATAAACACATGAAAAAGTGCTCAACAGCGCTCCTTATTAGAGAAATGCAAATCAAAACTGCAATGAGGTATCACTTCACACCAATCAGAATGCCCACCATCAAAAAATCTATAAACAATAAATACTGGAGAAGTGGTGGAGAAAAGGAAACCCTCTTGCACCGTTGGTGGGAATGTAAATTGATACAGCCATTAAGGAGAACGGTATGGTGATTTCTTTAAAAAAAAAAAAAAAAAAAAACTAGAAATAAAATTACCACGTGACACAGCAATCCCACTCCTGGGCATATACCTAAGAAAACTGTAATTCAAAAGGACACATGTACCCCAGTGTTCATTGCAGCACTATTTACAATAACTAGGACATGGAAGTGATTTAGATATCCACTGACAGATAATGGATAAAGAAGTTGTAGTAAATAAATTCAGTGGGATATTACTCAACCATAAAAAGGAACAAATTTGAGTCAGTTCTAGGATGAACCTAGAGCCTATTATACAAAGTGAAGCAAGAAAGAGAAAGACAAATATCGCATATTAACACATATATATGGAATCTAGAAAAATGGTACTGATGTAACTATTTGAAGGACAGCAATAGAGAGCAGACATGGAGAACAGACTTGTGGACATAGCTGAGGAAGAAGAGGGTGGAACAAATTGACAGAGTAGCATTGAAACATATACATGACCATATTAAAATAGATAGCCAGTGGGAATGTGCCGTATGACACAGGGAGTCAACCCGTGCTCTCTGACAGCCTAGAGGGTGGGATGGAGTGGTCTGTGGGAGCGAGCTTCAAGAGGAAGGGAACATATGTATACTTAAAGCTGATTTATGTTGTATGTCAGAAACCAGCAAACCATTGCAAAGGTATTATCCTCCAGTTAAAATTTTTCTTACATAGAAGGAGCAATGCACATTAAAATTATGTATAACATAATCACATTTATTTAAAAATGCATTCCAATATCAAAACAGCAAATATCAACAGTGCAAAACCACAGTTACTTTTGCACCAAACTGAATAGTGATAAATAGTGCTGCAATGAACATTGGGATACATGTGTATTTTTGAATTATGGTTTTCTCAGGGTATATGCCTATTAGTGGGATTGTTGGGCCATATGGTAGTTTTGGGGGCTTCTCAGATGGCACTAACTGTAAAGACCCCGCCTGCCAATGCAGGAGACATGAGACATGGATTCGATCTCTGGATTGGGAAAATCCCCTAGAGGAGGACATGGCAACCCACTCCAGTATTCTCGCCTGGAGAATACCCTGGACAGAGGAGCCCGGCAGGCTAGAGTCCGTAGGGTTGTAAGGAGTCAGACACAACTGAAGTGACTTAACACACGGGCACACATTGTAGATTTATTACTAGATTTTAAGGAATCCCGTACTGTTCTCCACAGTGGCTGTATCAGTTTACATTGCCACCAACAGTGTAAGAGGGTTCCCTTTTCTCCACACCCTCCGCAGCATTCATTGTTTGTAGATTTTTTGATGATGACCATTCTGACTGGTGTGAGGTGATACCTAGAAGTATGATTGATTTTTGGGTGTTCTTGTATCTTGTGATAGAACTGAACTCTTTCGTAAGCTTCTGGTAAATTTTGGGGGATTTTATTTGTTTATTTTTAATTGGAGGATAATCGCTGTATATTATTGTGTTGGTTTCTGCCATATATCAACATAAATTAGCCATAGGTATACATATATCCCCTATCTTTTGAACCTCCCTCCCACCTCCCAATCTGAAAGAAATAAAAATAAAAAACTGTCACAGTCTTCCCAAGCTCCAGCAATCACCACCCTGATCAGTCACCAGTAAAAAGATTATGAATCAACAAAGGTTCATTGAGACTTAGCAATAAAGTAATTTTTAACTAGGTATGTACATTTTTTAAACATAATGCGATTGCACACTTCATAGACTACAGTATAGTGTAACATAACTTTTATATGCACTGGGAAACCACAAACCTTTATGTGTAATACTTTATTGTGATATTCACTTTTTTATGGTGTTCTAGAACAAAACCCATAATATAGCTGAAATTCCTGTATGTGGAAACAATCTAGATTTCCATCAGTGCATGAATGGACAAAGGAAATAAGCTATATACATACAACAGAATATTATTCAACATTAAGAAAGAAATCCTTCCATATGTGACAGGATAGATACATAGATACATCATGAGGACATTGAGAAATAAAGTAAGGCAGCCACAGAAGGACAAATACTAAAAGACACTACTTATATGATATGTATAAAATAGTGAAACATAGAGAAAGAGAGTAAAATGATGGTTGCCAGAAGCTGCAGGGAGGTAGAAAGGAGGCATTGCTAGTCAATATGTATAAAGTTTCAGTTACGCTTGATGACTGAGTTCTAGAGATCTGCTTATTGTAAATACTAATGCATTATACGCTTAAAATATGTTGAGTGTAAATCTCATGTTAAGTATTTTCTATACAATGAATTTGAAATACTAAAAATAAGTACAAAATTTAAAAATGAGACTTTTGGGACAGACATGCAGTATTGGTCAATCTTAAGAATAGTGAAAACACACCTAATTGTTTAATGGACGCCTGCTAAAGAAAACAAAAATGATCTTCTAATGATAATATTGCTAAAAACGAATTATGGACACAAACGTATTTGAAGACCCAGAGCTTTTAACCTTTTGAGGAGATAAAGATCTAGGAGCTAATATGGATGGAGTGATTTGTTTATGGTCATAAAGTTAGTTGACTTTACATTGACCATAAAACTATTTGATCATAGAGATGAAGTAACTTGCTCAAGTAATAAAACTAAGTTGGCAGAATCAGAACTTGAGCCCAAGAAGTCTGATTCCAAACAGCATGATTTTCCCACTATACTATGTAGAAAAAGCTGCAAGTTAATTGGATAATGAATGAAAATGTTGGAAGGAGAATCATAACTATGTTGGAGTCGGAAGACAGGCTGATTACTCTGCTGCTAGACCAGGTCCTTTTTGTTTTCATCACTTAGATTATAATTATCCTTAGGGCAGAGCACATATGGGAAAATGGGGTTTGCAAAATTATAGGGGGAAGGATGCAGGGAGATAGAAAAGA
The DNA here is from genome assembly GCF_023699985.2 of Odocoileus virginianus. Classification (NCBI taxonomy): domain Eukaryota; kingdom Metazoa; phylum Chordata; class Mammalia; order Artiodactyla; family Cervidae; genus Odocoileus; species Odocoileus virginianus. The sequence goes on along the minus strand of NC_069675.1, from coordinate 53,628,337 downwards.
AAGAATTATGGAAAGAAAGGGGGAAAGGAAGGTCAGAAATTTAGACTTAAACGAGAGGGCGATTTTTTGGCATAATTTAAAATGATGACAATTTGGTCTGGCAAGGAGAGAAGAGAAAGACTAACTCTCATCATTGCCCTCCTCTGTCATTAGGAAATGGAGGGCACTTTCTTCCTATCTTTAGTGGAACTGGAAAAATGTTATAACTTTCTTGGTCAGCATTCAACTCTGGCCAAGTCAACTGGAAGTCCCTGACAAAATCTGCAAATGTTGAGTAAAATGAACTGAAAATCGTTCAGTCATGTCCGACTCTTTGTGACCCCTGGACTATACAGTCCATGGAATTTTCTGGGCCAGAATACTCCAGGAGTGGGTAGCCTTTCCCTTCTCCAGGAGAACTTCCTGACCCAGGGATTGAACCCAGGTCTCCCACATTGCAGGTGGATTCTTTACCAGCTGAACCACAAGAGAAGCCAAAGGTTGATTAAATGACATACTAAAGGGCCAGTTTAGAAATCCTTCAGAAAGGAAACGTGTGGCGGCGTGGCAATATCGTCCAGTCATAGCAGCGTCCAGCAGAGGAGCTGGCAGAGGGGAGATCAGTGGGATTCCTGGGATGTGAACAGACTGCTCTTAGATTGTTTCCCAGCTCCTGTCAGACCTGAGCCTGCTTCCCCAGCTTTCTCATTAGTTCTCTTATCTCCTTGATATCTGGCAACTGCCTTTCCTGTTTTTGTCAGCCAGAATTCACCTAAGTCATTTATACCAAAAGCCCAGACAGAGCTTGAAGAGTGGCACATTTCTCCGACCAAAGCATTGCTTCTTTGAAATTTCCCTCTCAAAAAATTTATCCGTGGAAAAATATGGAGATAACTTGTTCTGGTTGTGGCACATGCAGGATTGTGACTGGGAGTTGAATGTGTACCAGTATCTCAGCACCTGATCTGCTGCCTGGGATGCACTGTGGTGGATTGGAAAGGATTTTGCAGCTGACAAACTTCCATCTACCATTTGACAAATTATGTTATGCTAGAGAGGTTACCTGAAATATCTTAATTGAAATTTCTTCATTGTTAAAATGGAATTAATTCATTTATTCACTTCATGACTATTTATTAAGCACCTATTACCTGCCTTACATTTATAATAAAATAATGAATCAACCGAGACAGGATCTTTACCTCTGTGCAGCTTATAATTTTGGTGGGAGAGAAATAATCACTTTATCTAATATTTAAAACTGTTTATCCTAAAGGAAATGAACCCTGAATATTCATTAGAAGGATTGATGCTGAGACTGAAGCTGCAGTACTTTGGCCATGTCATGCAAAGAGCCAATTCACTGGAAAAGACCCTGATGCTGGGAAAGACTGAGGGCAGATGACAGAGGATGAGATGTTGGATGGCATCACCGACACAATGGACATGAGTTTGAGTAAACTCTGAGTAAACTTCACTATCTGTGAAGGATAGGGAAGCCTGGCATGCCACAGTCCATGGGGTCACAAAGAGTCAGACAAGACTTAGCAACTGAACAACAGTAATTGTGATAAGTGATATTGAAAGAACAAGAAAGGAGAGAAGGAAACCTCATGAAGTTCTCATTTATTCAGGTATGTAAGAAAAAGTTTTTCCAGAGAACAAATATTTGTGCACAGATAGGATACAATAATAGGCTCTGTGTGTGTGTGTGTGTGTGTGTGTGTGTGTGTATGCAGGGAGAGAAAATATGAGGCAGAGAAAAAATGCAAAGTGTATCCAGTGGTGTGACGGACTGTCAAGGAATGAGAGAAAAGCCAGTGGGCCTCTACCACAAATAATGTAAAAAAGTGGGAGAAGGGACTGGAGGGTTAAATGAGGTCAGAACAGGAAGAGAACAGACAGTTTCTGGTTTTAAGTGGCGAATACAATGATTCACTTTCTTTCTTCTTTTCTCTACTTTCTCTTTGTTCTCATTTTTAAAAATTCCTCTGATTACTTAGCATGAATTTGAGGGAAGGCAAGATACAACGGTGAAAAGCTAAAGGAACTCACTTCAATTACCAGGCAAGAGATGGTCATACCTTGCCCTAGGGTAATGACCACAAAGATAAAAACCTTTGAGAGAAATAAAATCAACAGCACTTGATGGTGAATCAAATAAAATAGTGAGGCATTTCTGAAAGATGAGTTCATAATTTCTGTCTGCAGACATGGTTGGCTAGAACCAACATTCCCTGAGGTAAGGACCCTAGAAGAGAATCTACTTTGGGGGGCAGAATATGAGTTAACATGTTAAGTTTGGGATATCAGTGAGATCCCAAGGGTAGATATTGAAACAGCTAGATATACCATTATGAAACTCAAATAGCAATAGATAGGACATATCTGGATGTCACTCACAAATAGAGGTTACTTGAAACCATAGGTATTGGTGAATTATAATAGTGAAAAGGTGAAGTCGCACAGTCATGTCCTACTCTTTGCGACCCTGTGGACTGTGTCCATGGGATTTTTCCAGGCAACAGTACTGGAGTGTGCTGCCATTTCCTTCTCCAGAGGATTTTCCCCACCCAGGGATGGAACTTAGGTCTCCTGCATTGTAGACAGACACTTTACCATCTGAGCCACCCACCAGGGAAGTCTATAAATCATAACCTGCGCTGCCCGGGAATCGAACCTGGGTTGCAAGAATGGGAATCTTGCATGATACCACTACACCAGTGTCTCAGATGGTAAAGAATTATATAGGCAGAGAATAAATAGTGGAATGAAAGAAGATAAGAAATAACATCAGCACAATGAGGCATAGTTATTTTAAGGGCTCTATGCCCACACCAAGAAACATCCATTTGAACAACTGTGCAAGAAAACACCATCACGAGCACCTAGGATTACAGATGAGAGTGGAGCACCCATTCCACGTGGATAAAGCACATAAGAAAAGACACACGGAAGAGGGTAACAGCACCCTTCCCCTAAGCCAGGCAGCCCAGTGTAGAGAAGAATACCTTTCCTGTGTGTGAGAAGGAGAGTGAAGGGAATGCTCAACTTCAGTGTGGATCCAAGAGCCAGTACACCCTAGTGCAAGGCCAGCTCCCATGGCCCCAGTTGACTTTCATGGCACCAAGCTCCCTGTGCACTCCCGTAAGTGCTCAGTGGCACCAATAGTCCCAAGAGCCTCCTGCAAACCTAGGTTTCTGACCCACAAAGGGGTTAGCTGACTATCATGGCACTAAGCATTGAGTGGGTTTCTGTGAGCCCAGACTCCTGGAATATCCCAGCACCACTAGCTTCCATAACCCTGGGCAGCTCCTATGGTCCCATGTTTCCAAACATCCCCCATGGACCCAAGCTTCAGGTGGACACCTCTGAACCCAGGCTCTAGCACCAGAATGATTATCATGAGACCAAAATCCTAACCTCCCCAAGTAACAGGCCATGATCTATAGACTTAGACTCCAGACTAGCTCAAATATACCCAGGCTCCTACCCTGCCCCCAGACCAGGGCAACCCCTTGGATGCTGCCTTGAAGCTGACTTCCACATACCAAGGATCCTAGCCCTTCCCAACACCAGATCAGCCCCCAACAGACCTAATCTTCAGGATATTCACTGAGGCCCCAGGCTACAGGTTGGCTCCTGCAGCCCCCAAATCCAGGATTGTCCTAGCACCAGGTTGGTCCCCATAGCCCCAACCTCTAGAAGAGTTTTACAAAGTCAGGCTCTTGACTGGCCATTCCAATGTAGGACCAGCTCCCTTGTACCCAGATTTCCAGGCCCACTCCAGGGAAAAACCTCAATACCTGGTTGGTCTCTGTGGACCCAGGAATCAGGCTCACAAATGGATCCCAGGCTTAGCATCATAGACTAAAGCTCTAGCCCCATTCCAGAGACTCCTAGCCCCATCCCAGTGACTCCAGAAGCAAGTTTATTCATGTTGCCCACCAGATAGCCCACCTTGAATCTCTAGGTTAGCTGACTGGTGAAGAGTTTTGTTGCCAAAATCAGTTTGTAAATATTGGAAAGGGTACATGCTTCTTCAAACACACACCAATGCAAGGCCACAAGGATCATGTAAATTACAAGAAAACACCACACTGCAGTGGAAACTAATAAAACTCCAGTAACTGACCCTAAGGAAATGGAGATTTATGACCTGACAAAGAATACAGGGTAATCCTTTTAAAGAAATTAGAGTAATATTCCATGGTGTATATGTACCACAGCTTCCTCATCCATTCGTCTGCTGATGGGCATCTGGGTTGCTTCCATGTCCTGGAATATTACTCAGCCATTAAAAAGAATTCATTTGAATCAGTTCTAACGAGATGGATGAAACTGGAGCCCATTATACAGAGCGAAGTAAGCCAGAAAGATAAAGACCATTACAGTATACTAACACATATATATGGACTTTAGAAAGATGGTAACGATAACCCTATATGCAAAACAGAAAAAGAGACTCAGATGTATGGAACAGACTTGTGGACTCTGGGAGAAGGCGAGGGTGGGATGTTTCAGGAGAACAGCATTGAAACATGTATATTATCTAGGGTGAAACAGATAACCAGCCCAGGTTGGGTACATGAGACAAGTGCTCGGGCCTGGTGCACTGGGAAGACCCAGAGGGATCGGGTGGAGAGGGAGGTGGGAGGGGGGACTGGGATGGGGAGTACATGTAAATCCATGGCTAATTCATATCAATGTATAACAAAAACTACTGTAATGATGTAAAGTAATTAGCCTCCAACTAATAAAAATTAAAAAAAAAAAAAAAGAAATTAGAGAATTACCAAAAAAAAAAATGTATAGAAAACAAAAATAAATTAGGAAAACAATGTACGAACAAAACGAGGAGTTTGAGAAAATACTGTGTGTGTGCGTCAGTCCCTCAATCATGTCCAGTTCTCTGCAACCCCATGGACTGTAGTCTGCCAGGCCCCTCCATCCATAGGACTCTGCAGGCAAGAATACTGGAGTGGGCTGCTATTGACAAAATAATGGAAACCACTTTAAAAAAAAAAAAGAAATCTAGACTCGAAGACCTTGATGACTGAACTGAAGAATAAAGAGTTTCAACAATAAGCTCAAGCAGAATACAGAATTAATGAATTAGAAGAGATGTCATTTAGAATCATCTGGTCATAGAAGCAAATAGAGAAAATGAAAGAGTGACAAAAACCAGTGGGAATCTGATGTATGACATAGGGCCCAAAGCCAGTGCTCTGTAACAATCTGGAGGAATGGAAGGGACCAATGCATGCCTATGGCTGATTCATACTGATATATGACAAAAACCATCATAATATTGTAAAGAAATTCTCCTTCAATGAAAATAAATAAATTCAACAAACCATTTTAAAAAGAAACAAACAAACCAAAAAAAAAAAAAAAACCTACATGAACTATGCAATACCTTTAAAAGAAACAGCTTATGCATTATCACAGTCCCAGATGGAGAAGAAAAGGTTAAAGGAGAGGAACATTTATTTAAATAACAATGGAGAATTTCCTAAATCCGCAGAAAGATTTGGATATCTGAGTTTATGAAGCTAGTAGATCATCTCAAAATCTCAACCCAAAATGATCCTGTCCAAGACACTTTATAATAAAGCTGTCTAAAATCAAAGACAACAGAATTTTAAAATAAAAAAGATTATATATATATATATGAGAACCCCCATACAGTTATCTGTGGATTTATCAGTAAAAACAGTGTAGGTCAGATGTGAGGGGTGATATACTCAAAAGGCTAAGAGAAAAACCTACCAAAAAATAAGCATATTTTGCTCAAATCTGTCTCTCAGGAATAAAGGAGAGCTAGACTTTCACAACAAAGTTGAGGGAGTTTCTCACCACTAGACTTGCCTTACAAGAAATGCTGAAAAGAGCTCTTCAAGTTTAAATGAAAGAATGCTAATCAGTAACTTGAAAATATAAAACATATGGCAAAAGGTAAGTACATAGTTAAGTTCAGAATGCTCTAATATTGTATTATGGTATTGTGTTAGTCACTTGATTCTAGCATAAAAGTTTAAAGGTCCAAAGTATTTAATATAGTAATAGCAATAATATTTGTTGATGGATACACAATATAAAAAGAGAGAGACTGTGACATAAAAGATGGGGGGAGTAAAAGGTAAAATTTTGGTATGTGATCAAAGTTAAATTACAGAGAGAAATTACAGAGAAATTACAGAGAAAAAGAGATTCTTCTAAGGTAAGATATTTTAAATAAACTTTAAGGAAAGCACAAAGCAAGAGCTTATAGTTTACAAATAAAGTGAAGAAAACGGAAATGGAGAGATATTGATCAAAGGGTATGCATTTCCAGTTATAAGATGAATAAGCTTTGGGAATCTGATGTATAGGATGGTTACTGTACTTAACAATATTACATTTTTTAAAGTTGCTCAGTTCAGTTCAGTCGCTCAGTCATGTCTGACTCTGCAGCCCCATGGACTACAGCACGCCAGGCCTCCCTGTCCATCACCAACTCCCGGAGTTTACTTAAACTCATGTCCATTGAGTTGGTAATGCCATCTAACCATCTCATCCTCTGTCGTCTCCTTCTCCTCCTGTCTTCAATCTTTCCCAGCATCACAGTCTTTTAAAATGAGTCAGTTCTTCGCATCAGGTGGTCAAAGTATTGGGGTTTCAGCTAAAGCGGTAATTATGTGCTGGGGTAAAGGTATTAACCAACTTTATTTTGGTAATTATTTTGAAACATATCAAATTTTAAAAAAAAAAATTTAAAAAGTAAAAAGAGAAGATGACCTAGGACTGAACTTTGAGATGTTACAACATAAAAGTTGATAGAAAAAATTTAGCAAAGAATGCTAAGAATGACTAATTAGAGAAGTAGGAGCAAACCAAGGTGAATGTTATTACAGAATCCAAGAGAAAAGTGTTTCAAAGAGGAGTGAATTAGAGTGCTGAATGTTGTCAAGAGGTCAGGAGAGATGATAACTAAAAAATTCCCATTAGAATAAGATACCACAGCAAGAACCAACCTCACAGGGCAACCATCAAGTTACAGGGTATTGTTACCATAGTGTCTGATGTACATATTCAGTGAAGGAAAGAGATAGTACCAAAGGCATATCTAGCCAAGATTCAAAGTGAGGGAAATTTTTTAAATGGTGATTTTATATTATTATGCTTCTTCGTGGTTTTCAATGGTTTTTATGATGTATGCTGTCCCACACAACTGATACATACAATAAGCTTCAAAATTCACATGTATATGATTTGTTCATTACAGGTGATAAAACTGTGACCCAGAAAGGTTAATCAATGTGCCTATTTGTCATACATAGGCTTCCCTGGTGGCTTAGCAGTAAAGAATCCACCTGCAACACAGGAGACCCAGGTCCAATGCACGGGTCAGAAAGATCCCCTGAGGAGGGCATGGAAACCCACTCCAGTATTCTTGCATGGAGAATTCCATGGACGGAGGGGCCTGATGGGCAACAGTCGACAGTCACAGAGTCAGACAAGACTGAAGCGACTAAACACACAATATCGCTCATAGATCCAGAGATGAAGCTTAAATTCTGATATCATGATTCCAGTTTGAGAAGGAGGAAAGAGAGAGTGCTGTTCCATGTTATCTGATTTATAGCCTGAAGAAAAATCTTTGGAAAGAAAAATAAAACAATGTCACTCAAGCTTTCTGGCTTAGAAGACTGTCCCCAAACCCATACAAGGTGATTTTATGGGTTCTAGACGGGCTTTCTGCTCAAAATAAAATGTTTCCTACTAGCTCATTGTCATTTGTCATTCCTTTACCAAAGGTCATCTGAGTCTGCAGACAGTCTTGCTTTGTTTTACTCAGCCAGATCTCTTCCAAAGAATAGTGCTCAATGTTGAACATTACAGTTTAATGGCAACAGGAATAAACTGACAGGGCCCTTCATATCAGGCTGAGGGAATGGAACTGATCCAAGGGGCAATTTGGGACCCTTCTAGGGGCTGTGTGACATATAGAAAAGGATGGGGAGAATGTCATTTATAGAGGAAGAGGAAAAAAAATGAGAAGTATTGGAGGTTATTTTAAATACCTGAGGGATACAATAATTACATGATGCTCTGTTTATCATGAGTAGATGCTGACAAGGAGATAGTTGAATAGATAGATAGATGACAAAACTTTCTAACCATGAGTGCCAAGATGGATGACTTGGAGGTCATATACTCTACATCAGCAGAAGAACAGAATGCACATGTTTATTACTTATATATACCTATTTTATATATATATATAATATATATACCTATTCTGATCAGGGAAAACCGAGTCTATTCATCCCAGGAACTTAGTGGGCCAGGGCAGTAAACTAAGGTTAGGAGAAACAGAATTATCAAGAAACAATGACAGTCATGAAATCATGAACAAAGCCATCAGCACACATGAAGAAAGCAGTAGCTAGAGAACAGAGTAAGATAAAAGGAAAAAGGAATACATGAGAACAGGACCTTGACATCTAGTAAGCAAAATGATTCTACAGAGTAAAAAACACAATTCTTTAAGCATTCAACAAGTATATATCATTATTTTAAAGTAGCTACCATATACACTAAATATGTTAAGCACTATAAATGTAATCTCATTCATTCTTCATAACAAACCTTGAAAATAGCTATTATGAAGTCCATTTTACAAATGAGGAAATATTCTGATATTCCTCAGACAACTGCTGAATAGCTGAGTCATAATTCAAGCTCAGGTATTCTTTAATTCAAAGACTGTTACATCATCAGCCAAGATAACAAGTGGAAATATAAGACTGAACGGATTCAATCCTTAGAGTACTTACAGACGAGAAAGACTAGAAAAATAAGAGAGCAATTAAATGCAGTGTGACTGAATAATTAGTTAGAGACTGGATTTTGACTAGGAGAGAGTTAGTACACATTCTGCACATTTGCCTCATAGGATAATGTTATTTTATGTCTCTTCCACCTCTGTCTTTGATTCTGTACCACAACTTTTCATCTATGAAGGAAGACATTGAATGCAAATAATCCTGGAATAAGAAATAAAATGATTTAGTCACCTCATTTAACTGCCTAGGGGTACATTTGCAATTAGGTGTTGCAAATAAGATTTTATCAAGATGATGCAGTACTTACAATTAGACATGCTGTGGGTACTTTATTAAGATTGGTTTATAGTCATTCTGGTGTTAACAATTGCAAATACATCTCTAGTCACAGAGCACCTCACATTGGCTGGGACACAAATTAACTTGGAAATCTACACACCCTCTTCGGAGCTGAGCATTCATCCTGTGCCCAAGGATGGTCACATTATAACCAGACCAAATATCTCCCCTGTGCCAAGCCAGACAGTGGTCTATAAATACTCTTCAAGGTGCTAGTCTTACGCCTTTGCCTTCCTTTCCCCTGCTCGGTCTTTTCCTTCTGTGGATGTAAATACTTCTATTGAGGGAAATTAGGCCAAATGTATAATTTGGCCACCTGATGCGAAGAACTGACTTATTTGAAAAGGCCCTGATGCTGGGAAAGATTGAAAGTGGGAGAAGGGGACCTCAGAGGATGAAATGGTTGGATGGCATCACTGACTCAATGGACATGAGTTTGAGTAAACTCTGGGAGTTGGCCAAGGACAGGGAGGCCTGGCGTGCGGCAGTTCAATGGGCTCGCAAAGAGTCGTACACAATTGAGAGACTGAACTGAACTGAACTGAATCCTAACAGTATTCACTTGTTTAGACCTGATAATTCTAGGAATTTATCCTGGGAAAATAATTGCAGATGGGTACATAGATTTATGTGCAAGGTTAACAATGACAGTAAGTTAAATTTACTTAAAAACTTTACTGCAGATGAAGATAGAATAAATTATGATAACCCACAATGAAAGTCATTAAAAGCATATTTTTTAAAACATTTAATGATAGGAAATTATTCTAATACAATATTAATGGAGAAAAATTAGGTGTATAATCATAGATGTTAAAAAGAAATAAACCTTTAAATACAAAAATAGAACATACCCATAAAAATGATGTATGTAGGAAAGATAGTTAACTTCTTTTTCCCTTCATGTGTGGAAAGTGTCCAATCTACAGAGAAACTCTGTGGGCTGGTCATTGCTCTAGAGGAACTAAGTACTGCCCTCAGGAATGAAAGTGTACAATCCAATGTGGATGGTTTCCTATGCCCTACATTCTTACAGCTTCTAGAAATAGCATATTGATTTCCCTGTCCCAGATACCACTTCCCCACTATAGGCAATCTTGATGGGGCTATTGATCAAGGTACCACCTTCTTCCTGGTCAAGGAGGCAGGCACAGGACCCAGTCCAGGCCAAACTGAACACTCTCACACTCTCAAGGATTTGAATTATGGAAACAAAAATAAAAGATTAATATTGATCTAACCCTTTACAATAGTGACCTAAAACGATAGACCATTATATTTTGCTACTAAAATCCCTGTTGCTCCTTTGTCTTCTCTTTACTGAACCGTACTCTTTTTCTATTCCTTTAATTCTCAATCTGCCATTTAAACTTTGTGTTTTTATTAAAGTTAACCAGAGTTTGGTTCTTATAAACTGAGTCATAAATTAATAAAGCAAAAAAAAAAAAATCTTATGCTATTTATGTGGCTGAGATCTTAGATCTAAGATCAGTGAAGTTCGTTGGCATTCCCCAACCTGTGACCTCCCTTGCTTTTGGGTCTATAAGCCCCGTATCCATTTCTTACAAGTTTCAGTCCTGGGGTGACGCTTGCAAAATTTAGCTGCCTTCCACTTTTTCTTTAGTGGGTATATTGCCCAAAGGGGCAGTCCTTGCTTGGCAACGTGCCAAAGAAAGCCAACCTGCACAGCTCTTATGGAGCAGCCTCCCACATGTCCCTAAACTGATTTCCTGCAGTGGGTGGCATTGTCATCAGAAAGCAAGGGAACGATGATTCTGGAATTCTGTCTTTCTTTATTTCAATGCAAGAATCATTTTATGCTCATGTAAGATAAATGGATTTTTTTCCTAGTGGCAATTATTGCCCCAATGGTTGGTATTTTCTGTTCATATAGCTTAAATTCAGTGATATTGCAATCTCTAAATAACTGTGAAAAGTCTCAGCTTGACTTTTATGATTTTTCCCCCTTTGGAAAAGTTTGGCACAATAGGTCTTAAATTATACAGGAGCGCATTGAAGCCATAATGAAACACAATAAGATCCAACCAAATGAGGTTGTTAGGAGTTAACTCTAAATTCTCCCTGAATGCTTCTACCAGGAAGGCTTACCATCTTAGTCTTCTCATCCATTCCTAGTTTAAAGCTCAGCTCAAAAATCAACCCTTATAGATTAAAGCTGACAGGGCATAATGTAAAAAAAAATCAATTTTGTATCTGATAGATTGAACCATGGTAGATACTTGCTCAATCTCTCACAAGCTATCATTTTTAACAATTTGTGTAACCTTTCTAAGAATCAGTTTTCAGCCATATGTCTGTCTACATCTTGATATAGCTGTATACAGCTAGATGCACATATATATACATGTGTGTATGTGTGTAAATATATACATAAACTATGTACTTTGTTTTGTGAAGATTAAATAAAGTAATGTGTGTGAAGTGTCTGGTATATGGTAAGGTGTGGAAGTATCCTGTCCATTCTTACCACAGCTCATTTAAGCCAGCATTCAGACAAGTAAGAGTGATCCCTGGGAAGATCTGGGTATAGAGAAGTGAAAGAGAAAGGCAAAGCTGGCTCAGGATACTGCCGAGATCCATTTAAGAGGGACAAAATGTCATGGGCAACATGGAATAAATACCATTGGTAGAACAAAAATTCAAATCTACTCACTTTGAACTCCTATAAAAATAGGTACTCTGTTAAGGACTACTGCATTTTGGGGGCACTATGTTTATTGCTTCACTTTCATTATCTCATTTATTCTTCATGGTAACCCTATGTAGAAGATATTGGTGTGTTTATCATAAGAGGAAACTAAGACGTAGAAAGATTAACTAATCAGGTTGAAGTCTCAGGATTTAGAAGTGGCTGAGTAGGGCTTCCCTGATAGCTCAGCTGGTAAAGAATCCGCCTGCAATGCAGGAGACCCCAGTTCGACTCCTGGGTCAGGAAGATCCCCTGGAGAAGGGACAGGCTACCCACTCCAATGATCTTGGGTTTCCCTTGTGGCTCAGCTGGTAAAGAAACAGCCAGCAATGCTGTAGGCCTGGGTTCAATCCCTAGGTTGGGAAGATCCCCTGGAGAAGGGAAAGGCTACCCACTCCAGTATTCTGGAGTGTAGAATTCCATGGACAGTCCAAGGGGTCCCAAAGAGTCGGACACAACTGAGCGACTTTCACTTTCTTTCGAGTTGTTATGGGAAAATATTTCAGCACTTGGCTCTAAGATACAATAGAGATTGTAGAGAGCTCCCTACAATCTAAACTTTCAGAAGAGGAGGAGTTATCCACTGGAGCCAGGCAGATCTGCAGGGCCACTAAGAGTGAAGACAATAGTGCAGGCAACCTTGAGATATTCAATTCTCTCAGCATTTCCAATATCATGGTATGAGTTGAAGCCCATTCCTAGGCGGCTATGTTTCCATCCAACATTAACTGGGGCATAAAGTTAATTACTTGGGTCTTAGAAGCTCCTAAAATATATATTCATTTAAATATTGGAGGCAAATAATTGAGGCAACAATACTTTTTATGAATTACTCTGACAGTGATTTCCATTTGTATCTATTCTTTTCAGACACCAGTGTCTTTACTTGGTATTTTCTTTTTTTGAGAATCTCTGCACTTCTTGATGTTTCCTTCTCTTGCCCCTTCATACTCTCCTTACCTTGGTCATGGTTAAATACGAAGTAATTGCTGCCCGTGCCCCCTGCCACTTCTCTTGCTATATGGCATATTAGATTTTTGTAAGCCAACAAAAAACTGCAACAGGTAGAGTCCAATTACTTTATCACTGAATATCAATGCAATTTTTAAAGTTATGATATGCAAAATGTAAATTCCTTCTAGCAATAATAACTAAATCACCTTGCCATAGTTTGACATATCATACATATTGATGGTGTAGCCTTCTCTGCATATTCTGATTCAACACTGGGTGGAATGACAGCAAAGGTAAAATGTAGGTAACACATATGGCATTGCATCATCAATGGGAATGAGACTGGGAAATGTGTCAAAGGGTTTCTTGAAGTTCTGTAGCACATGGCTTTTAGGCATCTGTGACATTTGTTAAATGCACTTTTCTTGTTTTAACCTAGAATTTTTATTCCAAATCCCTGGGGTTAGAACCAATGAGTTGCCTCAGGTGATTCTGATTCACTATTAACCATTGTGCTATGTGCTGGAGATAAGGGGAAAAAAACTATTGTGATTGTAAAGGAGGATGCAACCTGGTTAAAGAAATAAGCTATATGTATATATATATGTATATATATTATAATATATTCATATATAATCTATAAGTGATACATATATTCATATATAATCTATAATTGTATAGATTTGAGTACAACATTCAATAATAGCTTTTGGAATTTAGAGGAAAGAGGTTATCACAAGTTTCAATAAATCAGGGAGGCACCAAATCTGCCTAGGTTTAAAAGCGTATGTTTCAAGACATCAGAGTTCTGATAAGGGGGCCAAGAACTGAAGAATCAAGATTTTAGAAAGAAGGGAAGCCCACTGAGTTATGCCCAACAGTTTGCATGTTGCCCTTGCCATCAGGATATTTGCTTAATCTTTCATTAAATTAAGCTAAAATTCAGTTAACATGAAATGACCATTTTAAAGTATACAATTCAGAGGAATTTAGTACATTGGCAGTGCAATGGGAATGTCACTTAAATTGAATTACAAAACATTTTTGTCATGGCAAAACAGATCTCATATAAACTAGTCACTCCATATCCATAGGCTTGGCCCTTGGCAGCCACTAATCTATCTACTTTCTGTCTATATAGATTTACCTAATGCCAATATTTCAAATTAATAGAATCATACAATGTGTATCTTTTTCATGTCTGGCTTCTTTTACTTAGCATTATGTTTTAAGTTTGTTCATGTTGTAACGTGTATCAGTACTTCATTTCTTTTATAACTGAATCAATCAGTTCAGTTCAGTCACTCAATTGTGTCCAACTCTGTGACCCTGTGGACTGCAGCACACCAGGCCTCCCTGTCCATCACCAACTCCTGGAGTTTACTCAAATTCATGTCCATAGAGTCAGTGATGACATCCAACCATCTCATCCTCTGTCATCCCCTTCTCCTCCTGCCTTCGATCTTTCCCATCATCAGCGTCTTTTTAAATGTGTCAATTCTTCAAATCAGGTGGTCAAAGTACTGGAGCTTCAGTTTCAGCATCAATCCTTCCAATGAATATTCAGGACCGATTTCCTTTAGGAAGGACTGGTTGGATCTCCTTGCTGTCCAAGGGACTCTCAAGAGTCTTCTCCAACACCGCAGTTCACACCATCAATTCTTTGGCACTCAGCTTTCTGTATAGTCCAACTCTCACATCCATACATGACTAGAAGAAAAAACATAGCTTTGACTAGACAGACCTTTGTTAGCAAAGTAATGTCTCTGCTTTGTAATATTCTGTCTAGGTTGGTCATAACATTTCTCCCACAGAGTAAGCATCCTTTAATTTCATGGCTGCAGTCACCATCTGCAGTGATTTTGGAGCCCAGGAAAATAAAGTCTGCCACTTTTTCCCAACTAATTTGCCAGGAAGTGATGGGACGGATGCCATGATTTTAGTTTTCTGAATGCTGAGTTTGAAGTCAACTTCTTCACTCTCCTCTCTCACTTTCATTAAGAGGCCCTTTAGTTCTTCTTTGCTTTCTGTCGTAAGGGTGGTGTCATCTGCATATCTGAGGTTATTTGTATTTCTCCCGGCAATCTTGATTCCAGCTTGTGCTTCATTCAGTCCAGCATTTCTCATGATATACTCTGCATAAAAGTTAAATATGCAAGGTGACAATATACAGCTTTGATGTACTCCTTTCCCACTTTGGAACCAGTTTGTTGTTCTATGTTCAGTTCTAACTGTTGCTTCCTGACATGCATACAGATTTCTCAGGACGCAAGTCAGGTGGTCTGGTATTCCCATCTCTTTCAGAATTTTCCACAGTTTGTTGTGATCCACAGAGTCAAAGGCTTTGGCATTGTCAATAAAGCAGAAGTAGATGTTTTTCTGGAACTCTGTTGCTTTTTCAATGATCCAACAGATGTTGGCAATTTGATCTCTGGTTCCTCTGCCTTTCCTAAATCCAGTTTAAACATCTGGAAGTTCACCATTCCCCTACTGTTGAAGCCTGGCTTGGAGAAATTTGAGCATTTCTTTGTTAGCGTGTGAGATGAGTGCAATTGTGCGGTAGTTTGAGCATTCTTTAGTTTGTCTGTCTTTGGGATTGGAATGAGAACTGACCTTTTCCAGTCCTGTGGCCACTGCTGAGTTTTCCAAATTTGCTGGCCTATTGAGTGCAGCACTTTCACAGCATCATCTTTCAGGATTTGAAATAGCTCAACTGCAATTGCATCACCTCCACTATCTTTGTTCGTAGTGATGCTTCCTAAGGCCCACTTGAGCTTGGCATTGCAGGATGTCTGACTCTAGCTGAGTGATCACTCCATCACGATTATCTGAGTCATGAAGATCTTTTTTGTCTAGTTCTTCTGTTTATTCTTGCCACCTCTTCTTAATATCTTATGCTTGTGTTAGATCCACACTATTTCTGTCCTTTATTGAGACTATATTTGCATGAAATACTCCCTTAGCATCTTTAATTTTCTTGAAGAGATCTCTAGTCTTTCCTATTCTATTGTTTCCCTCTATTTCTTTGCATTGATCACTGAGGAAGTCTTTCTTATCTCTCCTTGGTATTCTTTGGAACTCTGCTTCAAATGGATATATCTTTCCTTTTCTCCTTTGCCCTTTGTTTCTCTTCTTTTCATAGCTATTTGTAAGGCCTCCTCAGACAATCATTTTGCCTTTTTGTATTTCTTTTTCTTGGGAATGGTCTTGATACCTGCCTCCTGTACAATGTCACAAAGCTCTGTCCAAAGTTCTTCAGGCACTCTGTCTATCCGATCTAATCCCTTGAATCTATTTGCCACACTGCATAATCATAAGGGATTTGATTTAGGTCATACCTGAGTGGTCTAGTGGTTTTCCCTACTTTCTTCAATTTAAGTCTGAATTTGGCAATAAAGAGTTCATGGTCTGAGCTGCAGTCAGCTCCCTGTCTTGTTTTTGCTGACTGTATAGAGCTTCTCCATCTTTGGCTGCAAAGAATATAATCAATCTGACTTCAGTGTCTACCATCTGGTGATGTCCATGTGTAGAGTCTTCTCGTGTGCTGTTGGGAGAGGATATTTGCTATGTCCAGCACACTATCTTGGCAAAATTCTATTAGCCTTTGCCCTGCTTCATTCTGTACTCAAAACCAAGTTTGCCTGTTACTCCAGGTATTTGTTGACTTCCTACTTTTGCATTCCAGTCCCCTATAATGAAA
Source organism: Odocoileus virginianus (assembly GCF_023699985.2). NCBI lineage: Eukaryota > Metazoa > Chordata > Mammalia > Artiodactyla > Cervidae > Odocoileus > Odocoileus virginianus. The sequence goes on along the minus strand of NC_069675.1, from coordinate 53,611,824 downwards.
AGGACTTTTTTTGTGTTAGTTCTATAAGGTCTTGTAGGTCTTCATAGAACTGTTCAACTTCAGCTTCTTCAGCATTACTGGTCGAGGCAACAACTTGGATTACTGTGATATTAAATGGTTTGCCTTGAAAACAAATAGAGAACATCCTGTTGTTTTTTGAGATTGCATCCAAGTACTGCATTATTGGATTCTCTTGCTGAGTATGATGGCTACTCCATTTCTTCTAAGGGATTGTTGCCCACAGTAGTAGATATAATGGTCATCTGAGTTAAATTCACCCATTCCAGTTCACTGATTCATAAAATGTTGATGTTCACTCTTGCCATCTCCTATTTGACCACTTGCAATTTGCCCTGATTCATGGATCTAACATCCCAGGTTCCCATGCAATATTGCTCTTTACAGCCTTGGACTTTACTTCTATCACCAGTCACATCCACAAATGGGTTTTTTTGCTTTCGTTCTGTCTCTTCATTCTTTCTGGAGTTATTTCTACATAGATCTCTATAACTGAATAGCATTTCATTATATGGATATCAGCACATTTTGTTTATTCATTCACCAATTCGATATTTGGGTTGTTTCTACCCTTGACTATTGACAATGTACTGCTATGAACATTCGTGTCCAAGTATTTGTTTTAATACCTCTTTGTAGTTTGGGGGTATGTACCTAGGAGGGAAATTGCTAGACCATACAGTAATTGTATATTTTACTTTATATAATGAATTTAACTAGCAAATTCTTTTTCAAAGTGGCTACACCACTTTACATTCCCACTAACAATTCCCAGAGGTTCAATGTCTCCATGTCCTTGCCAATACTTGTTAATTTCCTGTTTTAAATTAATAGTCATACTAGTGGAGGTTATGTGATAATTGTGGTTTGGTTTTGGTTTACATTTCCCTAATGATATTGAACATATTTTCACGTGCTTATTTTTCAGCTATGTATCTTCTTCAGAGAAATATATATTCAAGTCCTCTGCCTATTTTTAATTGGGTTGTTTATCTTTTTCTTTGCTAAATTATAATAATTATATATTCTAGACAGTAGACCCTTTTCAGATAGATGAATTGCAAATATTTTCCCTGGTTCCATAGTTGTGTGTTCACTTTCTTAATAGTATCCTTTGATGCACAAACATTTTTAATGTTCATAATGCTGATTTTTTTCTTTTATTGATTGCTTTTTGTTGCTTTATATTTATTCATTCTTAATATGGGGCAAGTGACTGGGATGTAACGTAAAAGTAGATGAAAAGCGGAGCTGAGTTTTGTATTCTTGTTGCTCTAGAAAGAAAAGTATTGGAAGGAGAATTTCCAAGAAGGAGGCTGTTATATGGGGGCAAAAAAAGGAGTTAGGTGAAAAGAATACTCTCCAGCCTCTAGTCAGCTCAGTCACTCATTAACTAAGGTGAACACCCCTACTCCACCTGCCTGACAGAGGAAATCTTGAATCCCACCTATAAAAAGATTGCATTATCCAGAGCACTTCCTACATATGACAAATAGATAATCAAAAACTAACATGAATACCAAGAAATAGGACCAGAAGTTAAAAACCAACAATAACATTGACATATGGGTATTCTAGACAAATGGAGAAGGAAATGGTGACTCACTCCACTATTCTGGTGTGAAAAATCCCATGGACAAATGAGCCTAGTGGGTTATAGTTCAAGGGGCTGCAAAAGTCAGACATGACTGAGTGACGAAACCAGTACCACCATTCTAGATAAAAGATTAGCCAGCAATTTGAAAATAATTTTGATTAAATTTTCAAGAAATTGGATGAAAAGAGAGAATTTCACTAAGGAACTTGAATTCATTTTGTAGATATCAAATGGAAGTTATAGAACTGAAGAATACAATAATTAAACTAAGAACTCAACAGAAAACACAATTAGAGAACTGGAAGATGGGTCAGTAGGAAATTCTCAGATGAAATCAGAGAAAAAAATATGAAAAATTCAGAAAAGACATTTTGAATGATGTGAAACAATCTTACACAAAAGCGATTAAAGCACCAGATGAGAAAGAGAAAGAACTGGCAGGGAATGTTTGAGGAGATAATGACCAAGAATTTCCCCCAAACTGCATAACATCAAACTATATATTCAAAAATCATTACAAATCAGAAGCAGGATAAAAATCAAGAAAATCACACCTGGGTACATCATAGCAAAACTGCTGCAAAACAAAAACAAAAAAAAAAATCTCAAAAGCATCCACATATCAGAGATGTCTTCACTCCCTTGTTCACTGCAGAATTATTCACGATAGGCAAGATGTAGAAACAATGTGTGTTCATTAATGGAGGGATGGATAAAGAAGATGTGGGGAGAGAGAAAGACAGAGATAATCTGAAATGTTTCTATCAAAAATGTGTAAATATGTAAGGTGAAGAATGTAATAATTAACTAGATGGGAACAATTCTTTCATATTGTACACATATCAAATTATCATGATATACACTTTAAACATCTTAAAATTACATCAATATATCTCAGTAAGCAGAAAAAAGCAGACAGAGGGAAAAAGACATAATATCTTCAAATAATTAAGAATAAGGCTGACAGCTGATTTCTGAATAATGGAAGCCAGAAAGAAATAAGAAATATCATTATAAAATTGGAATTCTATGATTCAGAAAAAGAATCTTAAAAAGAGAAGAAAGAACATGAAACCTCTTGGAATTGCCTGCATAGAAATGATTTCTCCTTTGCTGCAACTCTAAATTCTGGCCTTTTCTTGATGCTAGGTCAAGATCCTCCTTTTATTTATGCTTCCGTTAGGTCTTATTATCTTAGAGTCACTATACTGTTGCCCTGTTAGAAATGTTTGGAAAATTTGTTGAAGTTTTTCTCTTAAAAAAAAAAAAAGAAAAGAACATGTGTGTACCTATGGCTGATTCTTGTTGATGTATGACAGAAAACCACAAAATTCTGTAAAGCAATCATCCTTCAATTAAAAAATAATAAAATAAAATTTAAAAAATAATAGGTAAAAAGTGGATATCTGCATAATGTTGGTAGAGCAGCTAAACAGAATGCTTTGAAGACCAAGGACCAAAGCATTAATTTAAAGAAATCGAAGCAGTGACAAATTTGTCTAGATATTCTACATTTATAACTGTCAGTGATTTCCTTTTACAGATGAGTAAACAGAAGCTCAGAGAATTTAAACAACACATTTAAGGTCATTCAGCAATTTAGTGCTAGAGTCAGGACCTGAACTCAAGTTTTTCATATATTTTTTAAAAATGTATTTAATTTCTGTATACGCTACAGTGTGCTTACCATAAAAAGTTTAGTTTCCATCTGTCTCTACAGTGTTGAACCCCTTTAACCATTTCTCCTTCTCCTAACTCCCTTCCCCTCTGGGATCCATTATTATGTTCTTTTCTGTATCTATTTCTCTTTGTGTGGTTTGTTTTGTTCATTTGTTTTGCTTTGTTTTATATGTCATATATGAGTGAAATCATAGTACTTGTTTTCCTCTATCTGGCTTATTTCACTTCATCTAATGCCCTCAGAGTCCAACCACATTGCTGCAAAGTTAACATTTCATCATTTTATGACTTAGTAGTATTTCATTTTATATAAATATACCACATTTTCTTTATCCATTCACCCAGCATTGGGCACTTAAGTTGCTACCATATTTTGGGTATTGTAAATAATGCTGCAGTGAACACAGGAGTGTGTGTATCTCTTTCAAATTAGTGTTTGAATTCATTCTTTGGATAAATACTCAGAAGTGGTATGGCTGGATCATATGGTAGCTCTATTAATTTTTTTTGTACTCTCCATCCTGTTTTCCTTAGATATTGTGAAAAAAAAAAAAAGAAAGAAATGAAAGAATATACAAGGATATATTCATTTGAATCAGTTCTAATGAGATGTGTGAAACTGGAGCCCATTATACAGAGTGAAGTAAGCCAGAAAGATAAAGACCATTACAGTATACTAACACATATATATGGAATTAGAAAGATGGTAACGATAACCTTATATGCAAAAAAAGAAAAAGAGACTCAGATGTATAGAACAGACTTGTGGACTCTGTGGGAGAAGGCGAGGGTGGGATGTTTCAAGAGAACAGCATCGAAACATGTATATCTAGGGTGAAACAGATCACCAGCCCAGGTTGGATGCATGAGACAAGTGCTCAGGCCTGGTGCACTGGGAAGACCCAGAGGGATGGGGTGGAGAGGGAGGTGGGAGGGGGGACCGGGATGGGGAACACATGTAAATCCATGGCTAATTCATTTCAATGTATGACAAAGACCACTGCAATGTTGTAAAGTAATTAGCCTCCAACTAATAAAAATAAATGGAAAAAAAAAAAAGAAATGAAAGAATATACAAGGAAATGGGAGGCTATTCTATTCTAGTGGATTGAAGTAATTAACACTGTTAAAATATCCATTTTACCTAAAGCAGTCTATGGATTCACTGCAATCCCTATAAAAGTTTTTCACAGAAATAGAACAAAAAAATCTTAAAATTTTTATGGAACCAAAGAAATTCTGAGAAAAAAGAACAAAGCTGGAGGTATCATACTTCCTGATTTCAAATTAAAATACAAAGTTGTATAAATCAAAATGGCTTAGTATTGACCTGAAAACATACAGATCAATGGGACAGAACTGAGAATCCAGAAATAAATCTACACAGATATGGGCAATTAATTTACTGCAAAGGAGCAAAGAGCATAGAGTGTGGAAAAGAGTCTCTTCAATAAATGGTGTAGGGAAAACTTGACAGCCACACACAAAAGAATTGAAATAGACCACAATTTTATACTATACACAAAGATCAACCCAATATGGATTAAAGACTTGAATATAAAACCCAAGACCGTGAAACTCATGGAAGAAAACATAGACAGTACAATCTTTAACATGGGTCTTAGCCGTATCTTTCTGGTTATATTTCTTCAGGCAAGAGAAATAAAAGCAAAACCAAAAGTCAATCTGCCAAACAGGAGAAGATATTTTCAAATCATGTATCCAATAAGGAGTTAATATCCAAACTATATAAAGAACTCATACAACTCAACAACAACAAAGAAAAACAAACAATTCAATTAAAAATTAGGCAGAGCGTCTGGTTAGACATTTTTCCATTCACTTTCTGTTTCATTATTCAAAGATTCCTAGGTAGTGTGACTTGTTTTACTGAAAAGCTCCTGACCCAAGCCATCTTACGCACAGAGCTTGCATTGTGATGTAGATTCATGTGAGTCCATTTTTAAAATAACTGCAGGGTATCTACTAAAGGTCACAGTCATAACTGTGAGATATAATATGCTGTTATAAATCTTAGTAACACCATATCATTTATTTTCCTGAGTCAGTTAACTTTAAGCTTTTGAGTGTGGCCTAAGGAAATAGGATATAAGACAGACATCCTTAGATGCAGAAGAAATGGTGTGATGAAGAGAGCTGACTGAAAACCTGGTGTGGGGTGAGGCAAGGTTGTGCACAAGAAGGCCAAGTATGAAGTCACTGGGACAGTGGTGTTATGACATCTATGGGGAAATCAAAGGATCTGGAACTTAATTCTAAAGAACTTTTATGCACTTTATAAATTTGTTTCAATCCTCCCCCTCATAGTTTCATATGTGGCATGATGCAGTCCTGTTCAATACCCCTATAGGGCCCTACTGTGGCACTTCTGGTAAGAGAAACATTATTTCAAATTGATGTCTGAGATTCTCTGTGTTTCCTGCCTTCTTGGCATTGCATATTATCATGTGGATAAATTTATAAACTTAGCCCACAATTTTATAGGCATAGCTGTAACATTTAGGGCCAAGCAGGACAGAGGAACATGGTGGGTCACAGTCCATAGGGTCTCAAAGAGTCAGACATGACTGAAGCAACTTAGCACGCATACCTACAAATTAAGGGTCATCAAGAACGTGAATGCCAAGTGGGAGCAGACTTCTTATATGGGAAGTCCTTGGAATTCTCCAGGCAAGAATGCTGGAATGGGTTGTTATTCCCTTCTCCTATATGGGAAGTCACTAGTGGGCATCATGGTATCCATCCTTTCAGGATCAGGGGCAGGTGCTCAGCCCTAGAAGATGTTGGCCGCACCATCACTTAGCCCCCATTCCTTCAATTTCAGAAGGCTGAAGCCCAGATAAATGTTAAGTGGACATTTGTGGCAGAGAGAGGGTCTGAATCCAGAGCTCTTGACTCAGACCAGGGTCCTTTCTATGGTAGTAGTTTAGTGTTTCCCAAATGTGTTAGGGGGACCCTTAAGCATCTCCTAAACACTCTTCGGGCATCTGTAAGGCACAATAATTTCAAAAAATAACAAGGAATTATTTGCCTTTTACACTTTCTGTACTTTTCCAGTGGCTCCATGGTGTGTGGTGCATTATTACTCTTATAGGTAATGAGTGTATGCTTGAGTATTCTTGTGATTTTAAAAATATCCGGTTAATCTCTAATATGCTCAGTATCAACAGATACCATGTACAAAAGCAAAAGCCCTTTAGACTCCCTAATAATTGTTAAGGACCCTGAAGATAGCAGTCTGTTTCATGTACATGAAGAGAAATAATATAGGAAAACCAAGAATGTAAGATGAGATGAGAGTATGAGGAGATTTGAGCGCCAGACAGAAGAATATGGCTTAATTTTAATGATCATGAGAATTCATTGTGCAGATGAGAGAAAAATAGAAACTTTCCACTATTGCAATCAGAAATTTCTGACAGGGCATCAAACTCCAAGGTATTAATTAAGGGTAAAGATTTTAAAGGAGGAATACAAAAAGTCAAAGGGAAATGTGTAGAAGGGAAGTAAATAAATATACCAGAAACTAAGAGTCAAGGTCCATCTCTGATCCTGACCAGCTGTCTGACTCTAAGCAAATAGATTTCCCTCATTAAGTATCAGGTGACCATAATGCTCACCTAATTCCCCAAACTGCTTTGAAGATAAGGTAGGTAAATGAATAGCAGTCAAATTTGACCGTTATAAATCCTAAAGTGACAGAATGTTTAGTTACCAGATTGTGTTGTCAGCCTCAGAGAAAGGCATTGCTGGAGCTCAAGATGATGGGCGGCCAATGGGTATAAACATGCACAGTCCTGAGGAAACCACAAGACCCTTTTTGCTTTTTCATGGAAGACGAAGGGAACAACCTTTTTGAATATAATGTCTTCCTTGGGAAGATCTTAGTTAAGAAGAAGAAAAAACTTCTTGTGATATCCCTTGAGGTCTGCAGCAGAATGAGTATCCTGGCCCCTTAAGAAATCATTCCAATTTTATTTTGTTTAATCTGTTGTTTGTAACAGATGATACACATACATGTTAAAGATTTAGAAAAGCAAACGAAAATGGTATGTAGTTAAAAGTATGATTTTTTTTAAAAAAGTGAGAGTTGTTCAGTTGTATCTGACTCTTTGTGACCCCATGGACTGTAGCCAGTCAGCCTCCTCTGTCCATGAGATTCTCCAGGCAAGAACACCAGAATGGGTTGCCATTACCTTCTCCAGGGGATCTTCCAGACCCAGGGATAAACCTGGGTCTCCTGCATTGCAGGCAGATTTTTTACCATCTGAGCCACTAGGAAAGCCCACAAGTATCATTAAATTAAAAATAAATTTAACTGCATAGAGAAGTTACACTTTATCAGAATGAAGTCCAACAGAGTTTCCTGTTGGGCTGAAGTCCTGTTGGTGACTGTATCAGAGAGAGAAATGGAAATGGAAGCATAGATTGTGGTTCACTGATATCTTCATAGGATGACTACTTTCTGTCTTTGTCTAGGGGGGATCATGTTATATGGAATTTGAAAAGAAGTTAGCGAGTCATACTCAAGGTTCTGCCTGGCTACAGAAAAGAATCTTTAAGAATCAAAAATTGTCTGTAGGACTCATCAGCATAGAAAAAAATTGTATGCTTACCAAAGGGGAAAAGCCGGGGGAGGGATAAATTAGGAGATGGAGTTAGGGACTAGCAGGTATAAAGTACTATACATGAAATAGGTAAATAAAAAGGTCCTACTGTATTGCTATATTCAATATCTTGTAAAAAAAAAAAAAACTATAGTGGAAAGTAAAAAGTTTAATATACAAAGGAAACTACTGAGAAGAGAAAGAAATTGGCTTTTTCATACTTACCTGGGCTTTAAACTAATATTAGTTGATTAAAATAAGTTATAATTTTAAACCTTGGTTTTCTTTCAGCCTTTAAGTTTAACTAGCAAGTCTTGTTAGTCTATTAATTTAGCAATTTGAGCATAAAATAAAAACAATTGATGGATTCATTAGCTTTAAAAAATGCCTGCAGAATGGCACCATGGTGGTCTGAAAATGTGCCATTATGAGCTTCCTTAGTTTGATTGTTTCAAACTAAGCAATGATTATAGCAGGCCAGCTGTGGTGCAGCCAGGACCAGCGTTCTTTTCCATGCCAGAACATATGACCCAGTCTTGGCGGACACTTCCACTCACCCAATATCTATTCCCAAACACTCCCACAAATATTGCAAATCATAGTCACAGCCTTTGAGCATCCAAGTATCATCTAACTACTCTGATATATCTTCCATGATCAAGTATTAGTAAAAGTGACTAATAGATTACACTCAGTACAGATGAAATCAGTTTTGACATTCTAGACTTAGTAACTCAGTGGGATTTTCATTCCCCCAAAGTGATGTAGTAATCACTAGTGCTATTCACCAAATATCCCCATTTCATTTTACACATGATGGAAATCACTCCCCAGGTCTTTAGTCATCATGAAATGTGAGTCAGAGAAACATGTATCAGTACTGGGCAAAAGCTATAATCACAAGTGTGTGATTTTCCCCTCTGCTGTTGGGAGGGCCACATTCCATCTAGTGGCAGTACCACCAGCCTGGATTCTTGACTAAGGATAACAGAGCATAACCTCCGTCTGATTCAAAGGCAGTATTCCGTTAGGGGAAAATAAAATCTCTTTGTTTCAGGGTACTGAGAGTTAGGAGGTACTTGTTACCACAGCATAAAGTAGCCGAGCCTATCAGATTGACAGGGCAGGGGTGAGACAAGAGACAAAGGCAATGCCATGGGAAAATTGAGGGATACTGCTTAAGGTCAAGTGGAAAAATTACACATAATTTGACATCAGACATATTTAAGCTTTAACCTATCTGTGTTAGCCACTTAGTCATGTCTGTCTCTGCGACCTCACGGACGGTAGCCCTTCAAGCTCCTCTGTCCATGGAATTCTCCAGGCAAGAATACTGGAATGGGTAGCCATTCCCTTTTCCGGGAATCTTCCCCACCCAGAGATTGAACCCGGATCTCTTGTATTGGCAGACAGATTCTTTACCATCTGAGCCACAAGGGAAGCCCAGGTTTTTAACCCTGCTATGCTTCTTAGCTATGTAGTCTTGGGCATCTTAGTTAACCCCTCTGAGCCTGTTTCTTCATCTGTTGTTTTGAGAAATGAACTAACAAATGTAAAATTTTTGTCCCAGTACCTATCACACCGTAAGCATTCATTGGAGATGTGCTTGCATGATCAGTCATGTCCAACTGTTTGCAGCCCCATGGACTGTAGCCTGCTAGGCTCCCCTGTCTACGAGGTTTTTCCAGCAAGAATACAAGAGTGGATTGCTATTTCCTCCTCCAGGAGATCTTCCCAACCCAGGGATCAAACCCACGTCTCCTGCAGCTCCTGCATTGGCAGGCAGATTCTTTACCACTGAGCCACCAGGGAAGCCCAGTTATTCATTACATTTCACTTAATCCTCTGTCCTCCCTCCCACCAACCCATGCACACAACCCCTAGAGGACCCCACAACAAAATGGAACCCTCTTATACTGATCACCAGCCGTAGTTGAAAATTCCCTTCTGACTATAGGTTAGGGACCATCTCTGGCAAAAAGGATTCTCCTTTGCTGTTCTTAATGCTTTAGGGCCAAGGTCTAAACATAGATAGATGTTCAGTTGTGTACACTATATAAGCCAAGTGATTATGGGCCCAAGGAGCAGATGAATTATACAGTACACTGTAATGGCTAAATCAACACCAGGCAAGAAGCGATCCAGGACAGGCAATCATTCTCCTTGGGCCAAGCTAGTATGCAAATGAAAGGCAGAAAGGCAGGTCAAAAAGGACTGAATGTCACCGAGAAAGTCATTGAAAATAGCTGACTTCTTACTCGATCAGAGTTTCAATTCCTCATGTGATTTTGAACCAGAGAGGAAACATTAAGGCTGAAGGTACATTGAGAATGCATGGGCACCACCACACCACAGCAAGTTTGGTTATTAAAGTCTTTCACAGTGAAGATCTTGGGGGAAAAAAAAAAAAAAAAAAAAAAAACTACCAGGGAGTAGGTTTTAAGGTAGGCAGCCCTAAGTTGGTTGGTAAGCAAGAAGAGTAAATTCAAAATGCCCCAACTATTCCCTAGCAAGACAACTGGGCCACCACCAAGACAAGCATTTTTGAAGGTTCATAACTGTGTGTCCCTTTAGGTTTTTTTAGAATGACTTATGAGATGTTTCTTTTTAAATTCCCTAACCTGTATTTAATGAGCAGTGACTTGTAATATGGTTGCTTTAAATTCCTACAAGTCTACTGTCACTAGAGCCAGAGCTAGTCTTGTATATAGGAGATCTACAAACTTATCTGTAGGAAAATCTACTAGTTTAAAATATACAATTTTTCTTTTGCTAATTAGCCTGTGTTAGTTTTCAAAATTCTTTAGGTGAAATAATATTCTTTTCAACTTGCAAAGGAGTGATGCATTAAAACAAGTCAGCAAGTTTGTGGGAATTTGAGCTGACTTTGGAAAGAAGTTGCAAAATCCTCAGCTGCTTTAGGTTGAACAAAATCTAGAGGTAAAAATTTCAAAGACATTTCATTTTACTGGAGCCTCTCTAAGACTCTGAGACTATGTAACCTCATTCTCCATCAACCTCATTGTGTCAAAAGTAGATTTCACATGTAAACTAATAAGTGAACTTTATGAACAGAGGACAGTTCATAGTTTAGGGCAATAGAAGAGGAATAGAAGGTAGAAGGTATTTTTTTTGTTTAAATTTTGCTTTTGTTTTGTTTCTTTGCTTTCAAAGTATAATACATGATCTTTAAAAATGTATTTTTAATCAGAGGATAATTTTTTTTCAATGTAGTGTTGGTTTCAATCATACAACAATGTGAATCAGCCATAAGTGTACACATATCCCACTTCATGGATGATAATCTTGTCTTGGTGAAGGGGCATGCATAATTCAATGAAGCCATGAACCATGCCATGCAGGGCCACCCAAGATGGACAGATCATAATGAAGAGTTCTGACAAAACATGGTCCACTGGATAAGGAAATGGCAAGCCATTGGGTTAAATCTTAAAAATGAAAGAATCATCTCAGATCGTTTCCAAGACAAACCATTCAACATCAGAGTAATCCATTTCTATGCCCCAACCATTAATGCCAAAGAAGCTAAAGTTGACAGGTTATATGAAGACCTACAACACCTTCTAGAACTAACACCAAAAAAGATATCCTTTTCATCATGAGAGATTGGAATGTAGAAGTAAGAAGTCAAGAGATACCCAGAATAACAGGCAAGTTTGGCCTTGGAGTATAAAATGAAGCAAGGCAAAGGGTAACAGAGTTTTGTCAAGAGAACACACTGTTCCCTTGCCTGACAGCAAGCAACCTTTTCCAACAATGCAAAATATAACTCTACATATGGATACCACCAGATTGTCAATACTGAAATCAGACTGATTACGTTTTTCTCAGCCGAAGATGGATAAGCTCTATACAGTCAGCAAAAACAAGACATGGAGGTGACTGTGCCCATGAGCTCCCATACAGTGGAGGTGATGGCGAGATTCAAGGGATTAGCTCTGGTAGGCAGAGTGCCTGAAGAACTATGGATAGAAGTTAATAATATTGTACCAGACGCAGTGATTAAAACTGCACCCAAGATAAAGAAATGCAAGAAGACAAAACGGTTGTCTAAGGAGGTTTTATGAATAGCTGAGAAAAGAAGAAAAGAAAAAGGCAAGGGAGAAATGAAAAGATATATGTAAATGAATAGAGTTCCAGAGAATAGGAAGGAGAGATAAGAAGATCTTCTTAAATGGACAATGCAAAGAAATAGAGGGAAAAAAATAGAATGGGAAAGACTAGAGGTCTCTTCAGGAAAATTGGAGATATCAACATTTGGTACATTTCACACAAGAATGGGCATGATAAAGGACAGAAATGGTAAGGACCTAACAGAAGCAGAAGATATTAAGGAGAGGTGACAAGAATACAAAGAATAACTGTACAAAAAAGGTCTTAATGACCTGGATAACCACGATGGTGTGATCATTCACCTAGAGCTGGACATCCTGGAATGAAGTCAAGTGGACGTTAAGAGCATCACTATGAACAAAGCTAGTGGAGGTGATGGAATTCCAGCTAAACTATTTCAAATCCTAAAAGATGGTGCTGTTAAACTGCTGCACTCAACATGTCAGCAAATTTGGAAAACTCAGCAGCAGTCACATGGGCTGGAAAAGGTCCATTTTCATTCAATCCCAAAGAAGATCAGTGCCAAAGAATGTTTAAGCTACCATACAAATGCACTCATTTCACATGCTATTAATAGTAAGGATATGTTCAAAATCCTTCAAACTAGACTAAAGCAGTACATGAACTGGGAACTTCCAGATGTATAAGCTCGGTTTTGAAGAGGCAGAGAAACCAGAGATCAAATTGTCAACATTCAATGGATCATGGAGAAAGCAAAGGAGTTCCAGCAAAACATCTACTTCTGCTTCATCAACTACAATAAAGCCTTTGACTTTGTGGATCACAACAAACTATTGAAAATTCTTAAAGAGATGGGAGTACTAGATCACCTTACCTGTCTCCTGAGAAACCTATATGGAGGATGAAGCAACAGTTAGAACCAGAAATGGGACAATGGACTGGCTCTAACTTGGTAAAGGAGTGCGACAAGGCTGTATACTGTCACCTTGCTTATTTAATAGAGTACATCATGCGAAATGCCAGGCTAGATGAAGCACAAGCTGGAATCAAGATTGCAGGGAGAAACATCAACAACCTCAGATATGTAGATGACTCCACTCTAATGGCAGAAAGTGAAGAGGAATAGTAGAGCCTCTTTGTGAATGTGAAAGAAGAAAGTGAAAAAGTTGGTGATGGACAGGGAAGCCTGGAGTGCTGCAGTCCATGGGGTCACAAAAAGAGTCAGACACAACTGAGCAACTGAACCATACTGAACTGAAACTCAACATTGAAAAAACTAAGATCATGGCATCTGGTCCCATAACTTCATGGCAAATATAAGGGGAAAAAGTGGAAGCAGTGACAGATTTTATTTCTTGAGCTCCAAAATCACTGCAAATGATGTCTGCAGCCATGAAATTAAAAGATTTCTCCTTGGAAGGAATGCTATGACAAACCTAGACAGTGTTAAAAAGCAGGGACATCACTTTGCCGACAAAGGTCCGTATAATCAAAGCTATGGTTTTTCCAGTAGTCATGTATGGATGTGAGAGATGGACCATAAAAAAGGCTTAGCGCTGAAGAACTGATGTTTTGGAATTACAGTGCTAGAGAAGACGCTTGAGAGTCCCTTGGACTGCAAGGAGATCAAACCAGTCGACCCTAAAAGAAATCAACCCTGAATATTCATTGGAAGGGCTGATGCTGAAGCTGAAACTCCAATACTTTGGCCATTTGATGTGAAGAGCTGACTCATTGGAAAAGACCCTGATGATGGGGAAGATTGAAGGCTGGAGGATGAGATGGTTTGATAGCATCATTGACTCAGTGGACATGTATTTGAGCAAACTCTGGAAGATAGTAGAGGACAGAGGAGAGACAGAGAGCTAGAGTCCATGAGGTTGCAAAGAATCAGACATGACTTAGCAACTGAACAACAGCAGCGTACACATATCCCCCCCACCCCGTACCTCCCTCCCACCCTGTTACCCATCCCTCCCCTCTAGGTAATTAGAGAGCATTGAGTTGAGCTCCTTGTGTTATACAGAAGCTTTGCACTAGCTATCTGTTTTGTACATGGTAATGTATATACATCAATGCTACTCTCTCAATTTGTCCTACCCTCTCCTTCCCTACTTTGTCCACAAGTCTGTTCTTTGTGTCTGAATCTTTATTCCTTCCCTGCAAATAGGTTCATTGGTACCATGATTTTAGCCTTTCTCTTCAAAATCATCTTGACCTGTTGAATCTTGGGCCAGATTTACATTGAAACTTTCCTTGGTATGCATAAAATAAATATTTGCAAACTGCAAATGAGAATGCAGAAAATGAGAAGACATGTCCAGTTATTTTTGTAGTTGGAGATAAGAAAGAAAATAAAATGGCTCCTCTGTAGTTCTTTTAGCCTCAGCTGTGCTTCACCTTGTCCCCTCTGTCCCCTACCAAGAGTGCTCAGGAAATGTAATGTTTCCTGGGGCCTGTGAAATGTTTCAGTAATGGCCACTGTAATTCACAACTTGATTTGTCCGGGGTCACTAGCAAGTATGATGGATTATGATAACTGTACATTTAAAGGTTTTCCCAAGGTTACCCAGTGTGTGTTAATGTTCAATTCACCCACACACTTATGAGGTGGAGAAGGAAGCTTCTATTAGATATTCTTCTGCTTTAACCAAAATGCAGAGTCTTGTGCTCTCAGTAGAAGCCTAATAGTCTGAGGAAAGGCAAGGGCTTTGGCTTACACATACCTGGTGGTCATGGGTATGTGTCCCATGGAGGGCTAAGTAAGGGGATTCCTCAAGCGGATCACCAGGCATTTAGCTTACTTAGGAGCTAGGCAAAGTGGGCACAAGATATGCCATCTGCAAAAGAGAAAAAAAGGGTGGCATATTTCTGAAAGACTCACTTCTGCCCACAATATTTGGAATTAAATTAATTCAATTAATTATGATGTTTTCACACAAGTGGATCACCGCCTGGCTAGAAACAGAGATCTTCTGATCTTCCTCTTTATATTAGGAACAGTGACCTAGTTTTCTGTGTGGAGTGTGGCCTGCTTTGTGTGGGTTGTCATTTCCTAATTATGCTCTTTTGTTGGGCTTTTCTTGGCCAAAAGTCCAGTGAATGCCAAAGGGGAGGAGAAGATGGAGAACTGTTTCTTAGCAGGAACAGAGTCTATAAATCTTGTTCATTTGGGCCACAGGCTGGCTGAATCTGGTTTGTCTAATTTGTAGAGGGTTTCTGAAGGAAAACTGGAAGCAATAACCTGTCCTTGAGTACAGGACACAAAATTCCAGTGTCACGGGAGAGTCATTAGAGGTCAAAGTAAGGTAAAGAATTCATTCATTCAATATTCAACTCAAATTGGGAGCACACAGTATAAGCTGGGTACAGAGAAGGATATTCTACCTTGACATAACATCCATATCAGGGAGGGGAAATCAAGAGCAGACATTTTCATATCTATGTAAAATATATAGTATGTCAGATATAGTTGTTCTGAGAAGAAGGATGAGTTATGCTGGGCAAGCAGAAAGTGCAATTTAAAGGAAGATGATGGGCTTCCCTCATAGCTCAGTTGGTAAATAATCTGTCTGTAATGCAGGAGACCCAGGTTCGATTCCTGAGTCAGGAAGATCCCCTGGAGAAGGAAATCACAACCCACTCCAGTGTTCTTGCCTGGAGAATCCCATAGACAGAGGAGCCTGGCAGGCTACAGTCCATGAGGTCGCAAGAGTCAAGAGCAACTTAGCGACTAAACCACCACCAAAGTGAAGTGAAAGTAAGTTGGTCTGGGAAGGTCTCACTGAGACATTTAAGCAAAAGATCCTAAAGGAAGTGAAAGAAAAGAACAAGCAAATATAAAGGGAGAGTTCCTGGCAGAGGAAGTGGCAAGTGCAAATGTATTGAGATGACAATGTGTCTAATTTTGAAGGGACTGGCAGGGGAAGCCTGTGTGACTGGAGCCAAGTAACAAGGGGTAGAGAAGTAGGATATCAATCTGAAACCTAATGGAGCAGGAAGATGAATCAAGGCTGTGTAGACCTCTGTAGATCTGTGGCAGGAGAGATCTGAGCCTGACATTCCTAACTGCTCAATTGAGAATCTGCCAGAGAAGGCAAAGGTAAAGTGTAACTCTTAGAACATGGTTCCTATAATCTAGATAAGAGACAGGTGGGCTTTGGAGACAGAAAGAAACCGCTGCTTTTGTCATCTAGGTCAGTCTGCTTTTCTACTGACATGGTGCTTTTTACCACCCCTATCATTTTCCCATATGGCCTCCATCCCCTGCCACCGGGAGTACCTTCCCTTCATCACTTATTTAAATTCTGTTTAATATTCAAGCTGCTGCTGCTGCTAAGTCACTTCAGTCGTGTCCGACTCTGTGCGACCCCGTAGACAGCAGCCCACCAGGCTCCCCCGTCCCTGGGATTCTCCAGGCAAGAACACTGGAGTGGGTTGCCATTTCCTTCTCCAATGCCTGAAAGTGAAAAGTGAAGTGAAGTCGCTCAGTCGTGTCTGACCCTTAGCGACCGCATGGACTACAGCCTACCAGGCTCCTCCATCCATGGGATTTTCCAGGCAAGAGTACTGGAGTCGGGTGCCATTGCCTTCTCCTCAACATTCAAGACACAGTTTAATTACCACCCCCAAGCCCCCATGAAACCTCTGGGCTCACTCCAGTCTTCAAAGTTACTAGAACTGGATTATGCACAGTCTGTACAAGGTACAATTATGATCACGACATTGCAGTTTAGCAATCAATTGCCTTCTCCCTGTTTATTTATTTTTTAATTTCTATTCACAAGCTTTATTTTTAAATATAATTTTATTTAATTTTATTATTTATTTCTGACTGCACTGGGTCTCCACTGCTGTGTGAACTTTTCTCCAGTCGCAGTGAGCATGGGTTACT
The DNA here is from genome assembly GCF_023699985.2 of Odocoileus virginianus. Classification (NCBI taxonomy): domain Eukaryota; kingdom Metazoa; phylum Chordata; class Mammalia; order Artiodactyla; family Cervidae; genus Odocoileus; species Odocoileus virginianus. The sequence goes on along the minus strand of NC_069675.1, from coordinate 53,594,912 downwards.
CTTGTAGGGGTCCATGGGCTTCTTGTTGCAGAGCACAGGCTCTAGGGTGTGCAGGTTTCAGTAGCTGAGTCTCCTGGGCTCTAGAGCACAGGCTCCATAGTTGTGACACATGGGCTTCATTGTTCCAGGGCATGGGGGATCTTCCCAGATCAGGGATTGAACCCATGTCTCCTGCATTGACAGGTAGGTTTTTACCACTGAGCCATGAGGAAAGCCCCTGCCTTCTCCCTGTTTAATGTGTCTGAATCTTATCTGCAGGTCGCAAGCTATATGAGAAAAAAAGTGCAGACATTTCACTACTACTTAGCCCAATTCTGGACACAGAGGAGATTCTAAACTTGGTGACCTTACAATTGGTCCAGTACCTTTTGTATGTACACTAGATAACAGAATTTTGATTTCAGTATTAGAGAATCCAAAGATATTTTATGGTCTTTCTCATAAACCAGTGAAAGTCTAAATTCTGTACATGAAAATAATTAGGCTCTCCAGTTTTGTTTGCTGAAATTGTAGAATAATTCTAACTCTGCTCTGTGTAAGGATAGACCACTTGACTTTCAGAATTGAAGAGCAGTTAAGAGATTATATAATCCAAACTTGAGGACTCTGAAACCCAGAGAAATGCAATTTCTTGCCCCACATCAAGAGGAAATGGATGGTAGAATGAGGACCAGGTCCTAAATCCTTCGAATTCCCAGCTAGAACTCCAGAGTGAATCTCCACATCTTGTTCTTTTGCATTTTCTCTCTTTGGAGTCTGGATAACAGCAAGAGAAAAGAGTTTGACAAGTACTCTGTGAATTATTTTCTATGCCCCAGGCTCTGTACTGGGACTTGTGAGACCAAGGAGAAAAGAAAATAAAAATAACATGAATTCAACTCTACATTCAGAACTCCAGAACTCTCTGTATTCTTTTCTAAAGCAATGTTCTTAACCACCTTTTTTTTTTTCTTTTTTTTTTTGAGTCATAAAACCTTCTGAGGATATAATTAAAAAATACATATGTGCACAAATCAACCGGAGACTACATAATTTCAGGGTTTTCCATTGTCTTAAACCTGTAGGTTATAGCCCCTTTTCTGAAAACTTGGCAAGTTATCTCTCAGAACCTTCAAAAGTAGAACTATGGTTTTATATTTCTATAAGTTAGAGTCTGGCTTACTAGGTGATACCAGTGGTAGAGAATCTGCCTGCAAATGCAGATGCAAGAGAGGCAGGTTCAATCCCTGTGTCAGGAAGATCTCCTGGAAGAGACAATGGCAACCCACTCTAGTATTCTTGCCTGAAGAATCGCATGGACAGAGGAGCCTGGTGAGCTACACTCCATGGTGTAGCGAAGAGCTGGACACAACTGAGCACGCATGCGCACAAGTTAGAGACCAGAGGCTAACTGTCATCTGTTCCCTCCGCCCTTTTGAGAGACTGGAGAGAAGGCCGCCGTCAGTTTCTCCTCCCCGCTAAACGCATACACACTTCCTTGACTGCCTCAGATCCCTGGCTCCTGATGCCACAGTGGATGGACCAGGGTTCAGCCAAAGCCAGGTCATGCTCAGACCTGGTCAGCTTTTCTGCGCTCTGCGTTCACCACTCAGAGAAGCTTCCCTTCCACTCTGCCGAGCCACACTCCCACTGAGGGCCTGAGCTGGAGAGGAGGGGTTGGAACGGGCTTCAGATGGTGCTGCTGAAAGGCCTGTGGGGGGTCGAAGCGATGATTCTGGAATGAAAGATGTGATGAAAGGAGCATTTCTCTCAGCAGCCATACATCATGGAACTTCTCCAGGCAGAAAAAAGTGAGAAACAGATGGCAATGAACAGGCAAATGCACCACGGGGACAACGCTTGAGTGGGAGGGCGTGAGGCGGCAGCAGCCCTTGGCAGCAGCAGAAAGAGGGGGAAAGCCCACCCTGTGGTACTCACATAAGGCAAGTCAGAGCTGGAGGCAGAAGACAGGACCACGCGACCAGAGACTGGTGCTCACGACACAGGAGCCAAGGATAGGGCCAGCTGTTTCCCAGGCAGATAGGAGAACCCTTCCCCAGAGGTCCTGGTGAAGACTCATTTCTGCACCTGGGAAAATAAGCTGTTCTAAAATAATTAGGATAGTAGATTTCAGCCACACTGCATAATAATGGCATGATTAAAAACCAGGATCTTCCCACAGAGATTACCAAGCTGTGCTTTGCTTAGTCGATCAGTTGTGTCTGACTCTTTGCGACCCCACAGACTCTTACCTGCCAGGCTCCTCTGTCCATGGGGATTCTCCAGGCAAGAATACTGGAGTGGGTTGCCATGCCCTTCTCCAGGGGAATCTTCCCAACCCAGGGGTCGAACCCAGGTCTCCCGCATTGCAGGCAGATTCTTTACCATCTGAGCCACCAGGGGAGACCCAGAGAATACCATACTAAGTGACATAAGTCAGACAAAGACAAGTAACATATGATATCAATTATATGTGGAATCTAAAGAAGTTATACAAATGAATTGATTTATGAAACAGAAGCAGACTCGCAGACTTTGAAGACAAACTTACGATTACAGAAGAAGAAATGTTATGGGCCATAAATTAGGAGTTTGGGATTAACAAACACATACTACTATATATAAAATAGGTCATCAACAATGACCTACTGTCTAGCACAAGAAACTCTACTGAATGTTCTGTAATAACCTATATAAAAACAGAATCTGAAAAAGAATGCCTATATGTATAACAAGCAGCTGGATACCTGAAAACAACACAACATTGTAAATCAGTTCTACTCCAATATAAGATAAAAATTAAAATTTTTATAAAATATAGCAGTAGAAAAAATTACAATCTTTAAAAAAAGAAAACTTAAATAGTCCTAGAATACCAAACATGCTTGTTTGCCTAAGACTTTTGAACTTCCCTGGTGGCTCAGAAGGTAAAGAATCTGCCTGCAATGCAGGAGACTCAGGTTCAATCCCTGGGTCGTGAAGATCCCCTAGAGAAGGGACTGGCTCCCCGCCTCATCATTCTTATCTGGAGAATTCCTTGGACATAGGAGCCTGGCAGACTAGAGTCCGTGGGGTCACAAAGGTGGCCGGACACAACTGAGCAACATTAACTTCACACTTCCTCGTCTTAACACTGAAGTTCCTAAAATAATTGCCCCTCAGTCCTATGCAAACTGGGACAACCAGTTACCCTATGACCTTTATTCTGATTCTCTCTGAGATGAGACCTAGGAGTCTCTCTCTCCACCCTGCTCTTCTAGGTGATTCTGTTGCTAAGACACTAGCAGGTTAGACACTATATTTAATCCCTGGTGTAACTTGCCAAGTGGGTCTATAAGAGAGAAAAAGGGAGGAAGGAAAGCAAAAAGGGTTGATGGTTTCTGAAAATTCTAAACCACATTTTCTCAACCCTTTGAGTCATGTGGAAAGCTTATAAAGCCACTGGCGCTTGGCCCACGTTCAGGCAACATCAGATTCTATGAGGGTGGGATCTAAGCAGTGGTAGTAGGAGTGAAGACCACTGCACCAGGCGGCCTCTTTATTTCTGGGTTGATGGTATTTGTTGCCAGACAGAAGGAAGTGAGAGAGACTTACTGAGTACCCCACATGTGGACAAAATAGCACTGCACCCCACCTGATAGGAGCCAAGAGGTCCCTCTAAAGTGTGATTTCTACTCCTTGGGGTCAAAGCCCAGAAAATGTCATCAATTGATGGGAATCTTCCCAAATAATATTAGAGAAATCTACACATATGCATTTAACCTTATCCTTCAAGAAGTACAAACAATGAAGCCGCTTCCAGTGGTCTGCAGGGAGTGTGTCCATGCCCTGTCCATGCTTGAGGTAGCTGCATGCCATGAATATAACACAACCAAGTTTCTGCCACTGAGAAACACCGGAAAGATCAGGCATCAGTTCTTTGTTTTCTGTGGCTAATAAGAGAAGAAAAAAAAAAGTTTTCTGAAAAGAAAGGAAAGAACAAAATACAAGATTCTGAAGAAGGAAAGGGAAATCAAACTAGTGAAAGAATATGACAAGAGAGAGAGGGAAAAGGGAGGGGCAGAGAGGAAAAAGGAGGACTCCATTTGACAGGTTCAAGCCTGTCAATTAAGAACACCCTAGATCATAAAGAGGTTCGAAGGCTAAAGACCAAAAAAATGACAAAACAGTTATTTTGCAGGAATAAATGGATATATTATGTGGTGTTGGTTATAGCAAAATCTATGAGGCAGTTGAATGCTAAATTGTCAGAGGCCAATAGAAAGTGTTCTGTCTTCTTGAAGGACATAGAAAGAGAAAGGTGAGGTGGCTGAAACTTAAACTTGCACTTTCCTCCCACTTCCACAGGTTCTTCAGAAGATAAATGACCTCTCAGTTTATACAGCTGGGAAGCGCAGTGCCTTGCAAATGGACAACAACATAGCATAGAAACCTAATAAGAAGTCATAAAAAGGATAACAAGGACAGTGTGGTGGTGGTTTAGTCACCTTGGGAAAATATATAGCAATATGAAATGTTTTATAATAAATTGTTATAATGGTTTGCACTTTGAATTAGAATAGTAAATACTTTGTTACAGAATCCCTGCATTTTCTTTTTTATCTATCACATATGAAAACCAAATATAGGCTTGAGAATTTTATGGTACCTTCTGGCTAAAGACTGCACCTTCATCACTAGAGAAAATTTAATCAGATTTATTTATTAAGCCCATATCTGCAGTTGGCTCTGCACAATACACAGAATTAAATAAATAAGATATTTTTAAGGAAGTCCTGACCTCAAAGACATTACACACCATGGCAAATATCCTACTGAAACATGTAGAATGCTATTAAAGTTAGTGATTCACAACCTGAAGGAGAAAAATAGGCCCTTGTCAGTAGCAGGAGAATACCTAAATGACTACAGAACTAAAGTTGATTACCATCAACATCAACTTGCATTTCTCAAACACTCAGAAAGTACAGGGCAGTGGACCACAGATGGAAATAAAACAAGCATAAAAATTGGACTCTGCCCTAAGTGAATCCACAATCTAGTAGGAGGGAGAGGAAATAAACATACACAAAATGATAATTCCTAGATAATATTTTTTAAGTGACCCAGGCCCTAAATACAGTAGTAATTTGGAGGAGGGTACAATCACCAAAGCAGGGCTCTTCTACAAAATAAGCTAAACTTCAAGAAGAAATGACACAGTAATCAAAATCTTTTACATTTGCTTTATAGCAGTGGTCTCCAATCCCTGGGCCACAAACCAGTACTAGCCTATGGCCTGTTAGGAACCAGGCCTCACAGCAGGAGGTGAGCAAGCAAAGTTTTATTTGTAATTACAGCCACTTGCCATTGCTCACAGCACACTTCAGGTGTCACTGTCTCCCATCACTCCCAGATGGGACCATCTAGCTGAAGGAGAACAAGTTCAGGGCTCCCAGTGATTCTGCCTTATGATAAGTTGTATAATTATTTCATTATATATCAGAATGCAATAATATAAGAAATAAAGTGCACAATAAATGTAATCCACTTGCATCATCCCCAAACCACTCCACCCCTGATCCACTGAAAAATTGTCTTCCATGAAACTGGTCCTTAGTGCCAAAAAGGTTGGCGGCCGCTGCTTTATGGTGTCCAAACATACCCATTAGTGTTAGTCGTTCAGTCACGTCTGACTGCCAGGCTCCTCTGTTCATGATTGTCCAGATAAAAATACTGGAGTGGGTTGCCATTCCCTTCTCCCATTATCAGATTTAATCCTTATAATGCCCTCATTGAAATGAGTGTAATAATCTCATCTTATAGATGAGGAAGTTGAGACTCAAAGAAGTTAAGCAGCTTCCCTGAGGCCACAGAGCCTAAAGCCTCAGAGCCAGGACTTATGATCAGTGCCAGAGGATGCACATCCTTAAAGTCCAAATTGAACATTTTCAGAAGCAGCCTGGTCACAGCAGTGAACTGGTTGTAAATATTTTCTGGCTGATCCTAAAGGCAAGACTCTTAGTTTATCTTATTCAAACTTGTCCATCATCTTGTTTTGCTAAGCCAGTTGAGATGCTCTAATGCTCATAATAGGATTTGCCACCTTCCCCACTTGCCAGGTCCCTGATCTTTCCAGCAGCAACAGCAACAGAAATACTGAAAAGACTACTTTTTCAAATAAAATCTTATGCAGAAGCTCAATGAGCAACATTGCATAACTTCTCTTTTCTCTGGCCCTTTTGTTTTCTGGAATTAACATTTCTGAAAGAATACAGAAAGAGGTGCAAAGAGGAATCAATTCAGTATTTTAGCTCCCACAAAAGAAGCACACACACTCAATAAAGGGGGTCATTGTGTACTTTGGCTGTTATGAATTCTAACACACTGATTCACACACGGAGTGCAGGAAGAAATAAAATATTTTCCTATCTCTTTCCAAAGGGAAAGATTTTCTAAATTTTCTAAGCATAAGCATTGTTTGACCAGTAATACTTTTTTTTCTATTGTGCTTCTTTGGTCCTACATTGAATCAAAATTCTCTGACTCTGGCAATAGGCTTTTTTAAAGTTTTAGTTTCTGATGATGATGTGTATTTTCGTCTTTAGATTTTAGTAGAAATTTGGGAGATGATGCATCAGTGACAACTAGGCAAGCAACGTTTTAAACTAAAATCCAAAGGAAATGTAATTTGACTGCACAACAAATGCTAGCTGCATGAGAATTTTCTTCCAACCAAATGCATCTCTCCTTCCCATCAGGCACATTTGGGTAGAACAAATGGGTGACTTGACTAGAAGCAGAAAGATATTCATTCCATTCCAATTTTGAATATGACAGTTGTGAAGTCAGACTCCTGACCTGTATGCCAATTTGCAAACCAATAAAAATTTAAATGCTTGAATTATTAACAGAGAGCAAGGGATGGAGATGAGGATGGAGACATCTATAATGAGGTGATGATTCCCAGCATAATAGAGTTACTCATTTTAGAATCATCTTACAAGCATATTCCCTGCAGTTTTCATAGCTTATAAATTGTTTGTTGCTGGGACTCGTTTTGAATTCTCTTTACTATTTCATTCTCATCTGCATCAGCAGTCAGAGTAGCTGTGGATAGCCACAAAGTATGATTTTTTTAAAAAAAATTACTCAAGTAAAGCTCAAGCTCTAGAGTCAAACATACTCAGATGCCAATTCTGAAACTGACTTGTACTTGCGTTGTGAGAGCTGATGAAGCTTTCTGCCCATAGCTGAGAACTGCTGAAGTTGGCCAGGTACAACACTGCTCACCTCCCAGCATCTGACCAACTTGTTTTTCTGTATGGATGGTTTCATTCCATAAGCACCCTTTTCTTTGTTTTTAATTGCAGAAGTAATATAGATTAAATTTGCACACATTTAAATACAGATAGGCAAAAAGGGAGAAAGTGCCAAGGATGACTACAGTTAATCTAAGAATTTTTCTATGCATATTAACTATACATGTATATGTTCTATATTATCTAAAAATGGATCCAACTGCATGTACTTTGTGTTGCCCTGATTTTTTTCACTTAACAACATATTATGAACACTGTTCTAAGAGAGTAAATAAATGAATGGCTACAAGCAGCATGGTTGTATAATATTCCATTACACAAATATATTATCATTTATCTGCTAGTTTTTGCAGTTCAAACATATCTGGAAATTTAAAAAAAAACCTTAAGGTTCTTGACCAAATTCCAACATATTTGTTTGAGGAGAGAGTTGCCCACACCAACAATTGTTCAGCACCAGCAGGTGTCCTATATGCTCATGCATGCGTGCGTACTCAGTCGCTTCAGTTGTGTCTGACTCTTTGTGACCCTATGAACTGTATAGCCTGCCAAGCTCCTCTCTCCATGGTGTTCAGGGAAGAATACTGGATTAGGTTGCCATTTACTTCTCCAGATCGTCCCAATCCAGGGATCAAACCCAAATCTCCTGTATTGGCAGGTGAATTCTTATCTGTTGAGCCACTAGGGAAGTTGTGTGTCTACTTAGCTTACTTAAAAAAAAAAAAAATACTTACTCAGTTACTGACATACAGAGGGGTTTTAACATATCTGTTCAACTGAATTGGACAATATCATTGTGGTTAAGATCCTTCTATAAACATTTTTTCACACGTGCCAAATAATTTACTAGAGCCAGCACCTTGAAGTGGAATGTCTGAGTCTCACGTATACAAATACTAAGGTTTTTTATTTATAGAAACTGTTCATTCTTATCACTGTTTCTGGGTAAGATGAACCATCCCTAATTTCTACTCATTTTTTTCCCCTTTTGTCCATGTCACCTTTCTAGAGACAAGAAAAAAATATGGGAAAAGAGAGAAGATGGGTTTTAGAAAGGAAGTAGCTTCCTTCAAGCCCATTCTCAACATCCACAGTAAACATACACTCAATCTTATCATTTATATACACTAGTCCTCAAAATATCCATTTTCACAGACACCCAACCATCCCCAGAGTCCCTTAATTTCCACAATTGGGACAGTTCTGTTAATATTATTTATATATACAGGCTGCTGCAATTTTACTGCATTGCTTTGTTTTGCACGCGGGGAAATTATAAAACTTCTCATAATCTCAGAACTGGACAGAAATTCCATTGCAAAATGATATAGAGTAAGTGTATTATACAGTACCTCGAAGGCACTTGAGCCTCAGAGTCTTGTTTAGAGAAACAGGTATTGCCGGGAATAAAAACTGCAATAAGGCTGAGAAATTTCTGTTATTTCCTTTTTTTTCACGACTCAGAATGAGCAAGTTATCCCAGGTTTTTCAGGGACAAGAGGTTTCACTATTATAACCCTGAAGGCAGTAGGGTTTTAGGCTTGTGCCTCTTCCACTTTATGAAAATGGGTAATTTTGTGGCTTTGGCACACATTTGCCTGTCATACCAACTTGAGCCTAAAGAGATACAATCATCTGTGGCAGCTCCTTCCAATCCAAAACCATACAACGCTGAACATATGATGAACCAGTAATTAGCTTGTGAATTCAGTTACTCTGAGCAGTCTAAATGCATATTTCAAGCTTTGATTACTCCTCCATCAGGGTTTTTATTATTTCTTTCCTTCAATTAAGCAAGCAGCTATAGAAAAAGCAAGATTTGTAAAGGCTTATAACACCTAGATAATGGCAATTAAACATGGTTTCAGAGATAGGGAGTTAGTTCTTCCTGATAAGAATTACCTAGTACATAAAATGAGTAAATTAGCAGATGGTTTTGAATATTGCAAAAAGATTCACCATTTTGTAAAAATCTCATTGTTAACTGATGGCTTCATAGAAGAAGCTCTGAACTATAACTCAGTATACCTGACGTATATGATAAGGGGGCTGAAATCCTTAAGATCCCTTTGAATTTAAATTATATGTGAATTATACTATATAGAGGCTGACACAGGAATCAGGTCAAATTCGGGGGAAATTCTAGTAATTTAGGAAATTACTAGAATTTGGAAATCTTAGAATTTGGGGAAAACAAACAAGCATTGAAGATAGTTGATCAGTAGAAGATTATTTTATTTGGTTTTCATAGAATTTTTCAGGGACAGATTAACAATATCAATCAAAGAAACAACTGATATTTTGCTTTATTTTTTCCAACAAGGTGCTGAAGAACTTTTTCAAGAAATCAGAGTGAGTACATAGAAGGATTCAATAGAGTGCTTAATGACAGAAAATGCCGAGTTTCAAGTAGCTTTGGTGGTTGCTCACTCCAGCTTCCTCAATTTATAACTGAATAAACTCAGACCCACCTACTCAATAACTTAAAAGAGTTAATAAGCAAAACCAAGCCTAGAGACCAGTTCTCACAGATGTCAGGGCCAGGGCTCTTTCAACACACCTCCAATATGTCCTTAGTCAATGAAAATTGTTTTTTTTTCCAACAAAACTTGTATTATAATTTTCAGTTTTCACTGATATATTTACATCTTCATGCATAGCTTTGATTCAATGGGTCAAAAAGCATCAAATCAACTTTAAGTACACCTGGGTTAGATGGACCATTTAACCATTTAATGTCACGGCTTCATTATAGTAACCTGCTTGTTAAATCAAGGCCATTGTTGCCCATGCATCTGTGAAGATTTCTAGATCAAGCAGAGAAGACCACATTGGAGACATTTTATAAAAGTTCATAATTCAGTTGAGAAAAAAACAAGGTTTCCTCTTGATGATAAGTGAATTTTTGTTCTAGACTCCAATACAATGTGACTTCCCTCTATCTATAAAATAAGTGACTGTCCAGGTTCCCAGTTACCTAGGCCAAAATGCACTGCTCAGCAAGCAATTTTGGTTAGAGCTGGAGTTCCTGTTTGATGGAGGTGAAGGGGTGGAGTTGCCTGGTTTCAAAGATGATTGCTTCTTCCTCAGCTGATAGGTTCCTTTCTGATTAAACTCCTAACAATTCATGTTTCTTTGCCTTCAAAAATGTAAGAGAGTGTTATAAACCAGGAAGACTCAACATATATTGTTTCTGAAAGTAGAATATGGCCAATGACTGGAAGTTACTAGAGAATACTAGGGGATCATTAGGAAGAATTCTGTAACATTTAGGGCTCTCCAAAACTGAATTGAATGATTCTGATGTCTAATAAACTTTTTTCTTTGGAAATGTTGAAGCAGAGGCTGGAAAACCACCTGTCAGAGATGTTGTAGAGATGAAAAGAAGTAGTAAAATGCTAAATTGAGAGATTTCACTCAGCTTCCTAATTCCAATATGCTAGCATTCTATGAGTTGTGTTTTTTTTTTTTTTTAAGTTATACACCAAAGTATCAACAAGAATTTGTGAATCTCCTTTGGCAAGTCAAGCCATGGGAGTAAAAGCAGTAGAAAACAGTTTCTTTCAGAACAGAGCTTTTGTTCATGCTTAGGAAACAAGAATAACTCACTCAAAATTTTTATAAAATGACATAACTAAAGTATGAGCACATGTCAAATTAGGCAGTATTATATAAAAATCCTATTAGGATTTGGGAAAGGGGAAAATAATAGAATGGAGAGACTGGGTTTTAGGATGGGCCGAAAGAATAGATCCGTTGTATCATAGAAAAATCCTACATCCACTGGATCCTAGAAAAAGCAAGAGAATTCCAGAAAAACATCTACTTCTACTTCATTGACAGCACTAAAGACTTTGACTATGTGGATCACAACAAACTATGGAAAATTTTTAAAGAGATGGGAATACTAGACCACCTTACCTACCTTCTGAGAAACCTGTATGCAGGTCAAGAAGCAACAGTTAGAACTGGACATGGAACAATGGACTGGTTCCAAAATGGGAAAGGAGTATGTCAAGACTGTATATTGTCACCCTGGTTATTTAATTTATATGCAGATTACATCATGCAAAATGCTGGGCTGGATGAACAATAAGCTGGAATCAAGATTGCCAGGAGAAATATCAATAACATCAGATATGCAGGTGATACCACCCTTAAGGCAGAAAGTAAAGAGGAACTAAAGAGCCTCTTGATGAAAGTGAGAGTGAAAAAGCTGGCTTAAAATTCAACATTCAAAAAACTAAGATCATGGCATCCAGTCCCATCACTTTATGGCAAATAAATGGGAAAACAATGAAAACAGTGCCAGACTTTATTTTCTTGTACTCCAAAATCACTGCAGATGGTGACTGCAGCCATAAAATTAAAAGATGCTTGCTTCTTGGAAGAAAAGCCATAACAATACTAGACAGCATATTAAAAAGCAGAGACTACTTTGCCACCAAAGATCTGTCTAGTCAAAGCTATGGTTTTTCCATTAGTCATGTATGGATGTGAGAGTTGAACCATAAAGAAGGCTGAATGCCAAAGAATTGATGCTTCTGAACTGTGGTGTTGGAGAAGACTCGAGAGTCCCTTGGACTGCAAGGAGACCAAACCAGTCAATCCTAAAGGAAATCAATCCTAAATATTTATTGGAAGGACTGATGCCGAATCTGAAGCTCTAGTACTTTGACTGCCTGATCCGAAGAGCTGACTCATTAGAAAAAACCTGATGCTGTGAAAGATTGAAGGCAGGAGGAGAAGGGGATGACAGGGGATGAGATGGTTGGATGTGACTTTGAACAAGCTCCAAGAGATGGTAAAGGACAGGGAAGCCTGGTGTGCTATAGTCAGGGGGTCACAAAAAGTCAGACACAACAGAGCGACTGAACCACAACAACAAAAGAAGGAATAGAATTTAAATTTAGAGAGAATTATTGTGGAGATGAAAGATAAGAAAGAGGCAGTAGGGAGGTGAGGGAAGGATAGATTGGGAGTTTGAGTTAGTCGATGCAAACAATTGCATATAGAACGGATTAACAACAAGGTCGTACTGTATACACAGGGAACTACTATACAGTAGTTCCCAGAGTCAGACATGACTGAGTGAACAACAAATAAATCAACTATACTTCAATAAAAATTTTTTTCAAAAGATAAAAGAAAAACAAATAAAGAGGAAGCATGAACTACTACACCAAAACATGCTTTAAGAGGATTTTGGTATAAGATACCCAAGACAGTAAGAAGCTATTTGGGGAAGTACCTTTTTATTTTCTAATTTTTTAGTCATACAATGTGGTACATAGCAAAAGGATGTTTAAAAAATAAAACCAACCCCTGAGTTAGTTTTCCCTGTTCTCTGTTTTCTTTTACTTTATTGAGCAATAACTGATAAATATAATTGAATACACTTCAAGTGTACAATGTGGTGATTTGATGTACATATACACTGTGGGATGATTACCAAGATCAAGGTGACTAAGACATCCATCCCACTGCTATTCTGATGCCAGGTTCTAAGTGCTGCCTTAGGCTGTAAAATGTGGTGCAAATAAGTAGATTTCATAGCTGTAACAGCATCATACCCAATTTGATTTTGGAAACCATCACCTGAATTCTATGTGATTTGAAAAGCAGCTTCTTATCAAATACCACTAGCCCTTTGTGGAATTCGGGTGTGTGGTGTTGTCTACCTTTCTGGATGCTATAAATGACACATAGAAAAGCTTTCTTGTGTTTGCATCACATCCCTATTTATGATGGTAACGAACAACTGTTATCTTTGAAAGTAGGACAGAGAGAGACGGAGCCGAGTAGGCACCATTATCCAGGCTCATTCATAGTCATTGCAGTCCAAAGAGTGGAAAGGACAGAGAAAAATTGGACAACTCTTACAGGCCATGCATTATAATGAATGTGAAACATTTAGCAACAAAGATCTGCACAGGGAACGGGGCACTTGGTTTCACAACCTCCCCAGGATTTACTGAAGTTAGGAAGAAGTTTATAATGAAAACAATCAGAGTAAATTGCAGAAACATCTTCCATGCTGCTTTAATTAAAGAGCCTTTCATCATTTCCAGCTTAAACATCTTGCTCAGTCTTAAAAGTAACTACTGAATTTTCTAGTGCTTCTGCATCTGTAGTCAAGAAAATTTAGTTTTCATTTCTAAGAAGTACAAGGGATGAATTTCATATATGTTCCCTGGCAACTCAAATGCATATTTCTTCTCTCTCTTACATCCCTTTCTAGAGTAATGCATGTTCTTTCAGGTGTGTTCAAACCAACTAGAATGTCAAACGCTTTGAAGTAAAGGTTATAAGGAATGTAGATGTCAGAGTCGCACTGATAAAACACTGAGTGGAATGAATATAAACAGTGGATGCATTAGGAGGCACTTAGGATGTTAGGTACTCAAGACAGCTTAGGGGAAATTACCTTGATATCTTTCAAAAGCAGAGGATGTGTGACTGCAAACTGTTTGATATCTCTTCACTTGCTATGCATCCTCTGGGTACATTTGTGTGTACCAACCCCATTGCTCACAACCCTTCCTTCCCTACTTAACCTTGTCAAAATTGACTCAGTTTCAAGTCCAGCCCCCTTGTGTCTATGAGCTCTAATCTCAATGCTTATTAAAGACCAAACTAGTTGACATGAATACAGGTATCTGTCATAATTGTGGTCCAATGTCACATAAAAGTCACATTTAGCAAGTCTTTGTTATTAAAAAGAATAATGATGCTAGTACTACAAAAATGATCATATTTCTTGAGTCATAGATACATTTGTGGGCCTCCCTCATAGCTCAGTTGGTAAAGAATCTGCCTGCCCTGCAGGAGACCAAGGTTCGATCCCTGGGTTGGGAAGATCCCCTGGAGAAGGAAATGGCAACCTACTCCAGTATTCTTGCCTAGAGAATCCCATGGACAGAAGATCTAGAGGGCTACAGTCCACAGGGTGACAAGAGTCGGACACGACTTAGCAAATAGAAAGAGAAAGAAAAGAGAGATGATACATTTATAGGTTCATCACATAAGCTGTGAAATGAACAGCTTAGTTTTCATTTCTAAGAAGTACAAGGGATGAATTTCATATATGTTCCCTGGCAACTGAAATGCATATTTCTTCTCTCTCTTACATCCCTTTCTAGAGTAATGCATGTTCTTTCAGGTGTGTTCAAACCAACTAGAATGTCAAACACTTTGAAGTAAAGGTTATAAGGAATGTAGATGTCAGAGTCGCACTGATAATTCCATGAATTATCATGGAATTTCTATCATCTATTTATATACAGGTAGACCTGGATTTCATCCCTGGATCGGAACTATCCCCTGGAGGAAGAAATGGCAACCCACTTCAGGATTCTTGCCTGGAAAACCCCATGGACAGAGGAGCCTGGGGTCTCAAAAGTGGGACACAGCTGACAGACTAAAACTTCATTTATACTGTGGGGATTTCTTTCACTGTGATCTCATTTTCCTTTCTGAAACTCATTATGTTTCTGGCTTCCTGAGCCATAGTCTTCAAGAGATAAGACGTGGTGAGGAAAGTTGAGCTCCTGCTTGTTGGGTCTTAGAGCCACTGTGCTCTTGTCCTTGTGGAGGTCCATGCCACTCTTTTATGAACATTAAGCATGTACTATTAGGAGAGACCTGAGGCATCCTATTTGCTGGCTACTTCACCATTCATGAAGGTCACCTTTTCACTTTGGAGCAACCCCTACACACATTTCACCTTTCCCTAAATGCCTGCTTTTCTGGTATCTTCCAGCCACAACAGGCTACTTGGATAAAAACCCAAATAAAAGAAAATACAGTCCACAGGAGCTTACAGTATGTACGCGCATGTATGTGTGCTCAGTCACTTCAGTCATATCCAACTCTTTGCAGCCCTATGGACTATAGCCTTCCATCTCCTCTGTCCATGGGATTTTCCAGGCAAGAATACTGGAGCAGGTTGCCATGCCATCCTCCAGGGAATCTTCAGAACCCAGGGATCGAAACCAGGTCTCCCACATTGCAGGCAGGCTCTTTACCGTCTGAGCCACCGGGGCAGCCCTTTTAAGTGTACAATTCAATCATTTACAGGTCTGTAGGTTTACAGAGATGCACTTTCACCACTACTCTCCAGTTCTAGAACATTTCAATCACCTGAAAAAAATCTCATATGCCTGTTGCAGTTAATCCTGATTCTATCCCCCAGTCTTAGGCAATTACTAAGTTCTGTCCTGTCTTTGTAGATTTGTCTTTTCTGGATATTTCACATAAATGTGATCATGCAATATGCAGTCTTTTGCATCTGACTTCTTTTCACTGAGAATGGTGTTTTAAAGTTTCTCCATGGTGTAATATGTATTAATACCTTGATTCTTTTATTGTTAAGTGGCATTCCATTGATGGCTTCTTGTTTATTTATATCACAGGTTGGACAGTTGGGTTGTTTTCACTTTTTGGCTGTTATGAATAATGCTTCCTTTACACAGGATTTTCACATACATTTCTTCTTCATGTCCCTGGAGAATACTACTCCTGCAACAAAGATTCCTAGTGGATTGAGGAGACTTTCAATATTGTGATTCCTTGAGATCTATTTCAACTCCTAAGCCAAAATCCTCATGTCTAAGACCCAGAATTGTTTAATAAGCTACCTGTGAGCAATAAGTATGACCTAACTCTATGAGACAATGTTTGGGAGCCACTAGATTGGGAGATAAACATTTTTTACACCTCCAAGCCTTTGATTATACTCTTTCATCCTCTAGAATATCTTTCCACAATATTCTATTCTAAAAAGCATATGAACTTAAATATTCCTTTAAATAAAAACAACATATTCTCTTAATTTGAAATAAACATCCCTACCCTGCAATCTCTGCAATCCCATAACATTCTCTGTCTTATTTATAAAAGTTTGCCTTATTTAACTTTCTTTTTCTCACATTTGACATTTTTCTCTCCTTTCACATTGATACCAAAAAGCTTCAAATTAAAGAATGCACCCAGGAGAGTGTTTTCTCCCTTAAATATACTGTATACTCAATTGCCACCTCTGTGCTTGCTAACTCCAGTTTATCTAAAAATTTTTCATACTTCTGGCTGCCCTACTTGGTTTTAAGCTTCTTGACAAAAGGAGTCATGTCTTTCTTAGTGAGCAACAGAATCTTCTCATATTCATCTAAATTATCTGGGTTTTAGGAAGTATTAAGTCCTTATATTCATGTTATCAGCACTCCTACATGGTGACACCGAGGCAACTGATGTTTGTTCAACACTTTGTGAAACATTCGTCTATACCAAACGCAAGAGTCAAAAATGGAGTTGTATTCTATCGCATGCTCCCTTAGAGGCTGTCTCTGTTTTAGATTTCCTTTGAAAATAACTCACCCTGCTTTTATTTTGAGGACCTCTCTAAGTTCCCTGGAGAGCTACAGAACTGAGGTCTTTTCTAAGTGCCTGGCCCAGGGTTCCAAGTCCCTATGGAGGCACCTGTCTTGGATTACCTTCCTGGGCTCTGGGCATGGGCATTGGCCAACTCTACTTCTTGATTCTGGGCATTCAAAACCTGAGAGTTTTTCTTTTGTTCTTTCTCCTGACCTTGTTATAATGCTCTTTTGTTGAGCTATTTAATTAGCTCTTTACCTCTAGTTTCACATCAGGGATTCTCTTCTCTATTCTGAACTAGCCTCTGAGTCATTGTGGGTCACATTTTGCCATATGGAACCAGCATGAGAGATGCAAGATCCAGGATCTAGCCCAGAGCTGAGCACCATGGTGAAGTCAACATTTGGAAAATGGATGTAGCATCGGTGCTTGGCCCTAGAGGCACAGCTGCACAGACCTTGTGCCAAGTCCAAGGGAGCACCATCTTCACAGTCTCTTATTTCATCACTAGTTGGCACCAATGCTTTCAACAAGGCCTATCATCCAGCCATGAGTCAGGCTGGTTGCTAGTGGTAAGTTTATAAACTCTGTACAAAGCAAGCAGAACTTAAAAAAACTTGTCTGACAAGAGGGTTAGAGCAATAGATTGACCATGGCGAAGGCAGGCAGTGGGGTTCACTGACATTAAAGTAGACCTTCTGGGAAGTCTCTTGTTCTAGAAAATAGTTGGACTAATAGAATACCATTGAGAACTAAAGATGATAGCAAATCTGTGGAAGTAGCCTCAGTCAGGTATGAGAGAGCGGAAGAAAGAACAGAAGAACCAGATATAACTAGATATAACCAGAGAGTCACATGAAACAGACATTGTGAGAAGTAGTAATAAGCCATCAGATCTGCATCTTGAAGCAGGACTTAATATCTCACTCTCTTGGACAGAAGAATGAGGCTGTTAAAATGAAACTGTAACTCAATTAGAACTGGTCTAGAAACTGGAAAACCTAAAAATACAACAGGGATGTATTTCAGTTGGATAACCTCAGTTATGCTGCTGCTAGGAACCAGCTCCAGAATCTTAATAGTCTGATAGCAGTGATTTATTTGTAATTCACATCACACATCCATTTCATTTTGGAAGGGGGCTGGCAATCTTGCTTTCAGGAAACCAGGCTAATTGATCAGGTCACTGTTTCAGAGGGAAGGAGACTTCCAAAAGGTCTTGAATTGGCAATTAAAGGTCCAGTGCGCAATGTACACATGATTCTTCTGCTTATAACTTATTGGCCAGAACTAGTTACATAGCCTCATTCAACCACAAGGAGACCAGAACTTGTACATAAACTATAGAACTGGAAATCTTTGGTGAACAGTATTTTTGACTGCTTGTGTCTTATTTGGTAGTTACCTGTAGATTTAAAAAGTACTGAACATAAAACATGCTTTGAAATTCAAGAAAACTTTCCAATACAAGGCTTCAAATACAAGTATTAATACAATACATCTCTTCAGGGTACCTATGTATGATCTCATAGCACAATGGTGTCCAAAGTCTATATTCAAGATTTTTCTCACCCTGACTCCCACTCTTGTTATTGGGCTCTGATTGTCTGCATATATTCAAATAGCACACAGGCAGTTACTGGCAACTACTTCATTGCCTAATCTCATTGACTGAGTTGGGTACTAAAATACAGCTACTCTCCTTTTTCTTCCTCTCCTCTCTTTCCCTTACCACCCACTCCCCCCACCAACCACTATCACAAAAGCCTCATCATTTGGGCTTCATCTCAATAATATTTTCTTTTTCCTGCAAAATAAAATTCACCTGCATTTAATCATAAGTAATCTACTTTGGCTCCAGCCAGGCTGGGCACTATCAAATTTAATCTTGTTTATAGTTCTGGGGTTATATACTACATAAATACACAGGAAGACTGTAATCCAAAGAATAATCTTACTTGGAAATTCTCCAGGTTATTACAGAAATAGAAATGTCTTAAAATCATTGTATTTTAAAGAAGAATTTGAGAGAACATATTAATACCAAAAGAATGCAAACAAAAGCATGTATTTTTTTTTAAAATCACCATAATGGTTAACATTATTTATCTTAAGTGCAAATCTGACTTGCTATATAAAGCTTTCCAGTTGGATATACAATTTTCTTTCACCACATAACTAAAAGAAATAGGAAAATAAGACAAAAATTTGACAGATCCAGGGGTTGGTCACAGCCTGAATGTCAAGTGAAATAGAAACTCAGTCACTTAGGTCCTGTACCCTTAAATGTTCATGAGACTAGAAATATGCAAATGAGTTGCTGCACTTCACAGATAAAAAACCAGGGGGAAAATCTGCAGCACTAAGCAATGTTCAGAAACAAACAAGAAAAAAGATACTTTTGCACATTTTATAAATTAAAAACACATTTTTGCCTAGTAAGTATATGTTTTGTTGAAGGTGAATTCTTGTCATCTTCAGTTTCATAGGGAAGCAAGGGTAAATTTATTCAATGTAAGTTTTGTTTTCTCCCACACTTATTTGTGCCATATACAGAAAATGAGGAAACTGATCTTGGTCTGACATCATAACTTATACAATGCAAAATAAGCTGGCTTGGGAGTTTTCAACATCAAAGAAAGAGTGGCATGAATTAAAATCTATCTAATTTACATTATGGTTTAACTACGTGTTTTGTGTTCTCTTATATTTTGAATGAGGCTGTTAGAAAAAGGTGTGTTTCTTCATCCACAGAATAATAATCAATAGTATGTTTTCTATCAGTACTCAATTATATCATCAGCTCATAATGATTATGTAAAGTGTTAATTATTTTCATGATTACTTCAGAATGAACATTCCAGGAAACTGCAATCACTCCCTTAAAAAGCATAAAAGTCTAACTTTACAAACAATCAACAAAATCCTCATTTTTTTCCTCTAAACTGTGGGAAGTACACCTGTTTGTCTTTGCCCTCTGAGTATCTGCTTTAACACGGTCATTCCTCATTCTTCGCATTGACAAGGACCATAAAGAAAGCCAGCTGGAGGCCCAAATAAGAGGTGTGTACCTGGAAACTAATTAAGTTTGATTTATTTCCATATGCAGCATTTTGCATTTCTCTTTTCATGTTTTATTTAAAACTTGATTGCTTAAATAGCAATAAACAAGCCACTAAACAGAGCCCAACTGATAATTATATTGAATTTCATCTATTTATAAGCAATTGGAAGCATGATCTCTAGAATACTGAACCTGACTATCCTTTAAATGTCACACAAATTTACTTTAGGCCCAGATTTAGGAGATTCCTGATTTTCAGATTAGAGAAACAAAGTTAGAGTTTTCTTCTCTTCCATCAAATTATAGTTTCAATCTCACCTCCCCCATTAAATCTTCCATGATTACTTCATTCAGATGAGACATTTTTTTCTCTATCTTAAACCCCAACAATGAATTTATGGTTTTCTTATTGCATGACTTGATATAGCTGCTACTTAAGTAACACTTGGACATTGTTCAATGGCATCAGAGTAAGTCCCCAGGCAATACCTGTTAACATTTATGACGTAACTAACTTTGGTTCTCTTACATAGAAAAGGCATGATACCAGTTTTATCTATATTCCAGAATTACTGTATCTTCCCAGACTTGACAATGTATTTAACAGATCTTCCTAAACCATGGATGTTAGTGTAAAACTCATATTTGTATCTTTAGAAGTAAAACTATCATCCTATCATCCCTGTATCCTGCAAGGAAACTAATGCTTAGCAACTTTAATGAAGAAATGAAAGAACATATGATTGGATTAGTTGATTAAATCATTAATGAAGGAAATAGACGTTCCTAAAGAGGTATCCAGAGAGGAAACCAGTGACTAAAACAGTAGAAGAAAGAGGGATGTCAAAAAACTAAGGAAGAGGGTTCTGAGTATACCCTCAGTTCAGTATACTCTATTGTCCATTTTGCCAATTCCTCTCCCTTCTATCAGGCCTAATATCCTTTCTCCAAAGCTGTAGAAATATCTACGTGGCATCACAATTGTCATTTACACTAACATTTGAGGAGTCTTTATAGTGGATCATTTCATTGAAATGTCTCAATATATATAATAAACCTATGATGTACATACAGTTATTAGCTCAGTTTACAGATGAGGAAACTGTGCCTTAGCCTAATAACTTGCCGAAAGTTTTAGGGTAGCAGAACTATATTTCAAATCCCAACAATCTGATTTCAGCACCTGCATATTTTAAGCTCTATGCTTTGCTATCTCCCTACAAACCACTAAACCAAATATTTATTTATTGTCCAACTTTATAAACCTTTCCACACTGTATTGTGATATTTTACCTGCTGTTGAAGACATCATTACCTGATGGAGATTTATAAGCTCCTAGTGAGATTCCACGGAGAAGGCAATGGCACCCCACTCCAGTACTCTCGCCTGTAAAATCCCATGGATGGAGGAGCCTGGTAGGCTACAGTCCATGGGGTCGCTACGAGTCCAACACTACTGAGCGACTTCACTTTCACTTTTCAGTTTTGTGCATTGGAAGAGGAATTGGCAACCCACTCCAGTGTTCTTGCCTGGAGAATCCCAGGGACGGGAGAGCCTGGTGGGCTGCTGTCTACGGGGTCGCACAGAGTCGGACACGACTGAAGTGACTTAGCAGCAGCAGTGAAATTTCAGCTCTAGGTTGCTGTTTTATTGTATTTGTCTCGTCACAAGAAGGCCCAAGGTCTTCTTTGGTGGCTTAGACAGTAAAGAATCTGCCTGCAATGCAAGAGACCTGGGTTCCATCCCTGGTTCAAGAAATCCCCTGGAGGAGGGCACGGCAACCCACTCCAGTACTCTTGCCTGGAGAACCCCATGCATAGAGGTGCATGGAGGGCTACAGGCCACAGGGCTGCAAAGAGTTGGACGACGGAAATGGCCGAGCAGAGCACAGCAGGGAAGGCCCCAAGGAGCTCTAAAGAACGCTGATGGGAGAGACTGTGTCCACACCTTATACAAGACTACAGGCCGTGAGACTATACCTCTAGGCTTCCTTAGTCCCTCTTATCAGCCTTTGTTGCATCGGATGACCTAATAGCAACACACACATGAGATGTTCTAGACTTTGCTGCTATCCTCCTAACTAGCTAGGCCAACAGCTGTGTGCTGTGATGAACGCTGCCCTCAGCATAGAAGAACGTTCTATCTGGTCAACCACAGAGCTCCACCCTCTTGCCATGACCTGCTAAGTACTTGGTGCTCACTCAAGTTCTTGAGAATATCACCTATGGCAATAGTGAAGGCCTGACTTTAATGCCTTAATTTGCCTCTTATTTGCTGGATAAGTTGTTGCTTGTTAGCCAGCAAATTCAGGTCCTTGGAACCTCAATTTCTTCATCTATAGAATGGGGATGATAATAGGTATTATTTCTGAGGGTTGTTGAATGGACGTAATTTGATTATATAAAGCATTGGCACAGAGATCAAGTTCAATGAGAAATTTATCTTCTCACATTTCTAGAGGCTAGAAATCCAAGATCAAATGTTAGCAGGTTTGTTTTTCCTGAGGTCTCTCTCCTTGGCTTGCAGACTGCCACCTTCTTTGTGTTCTCACATGGTCTTTCCTTTGTGTATACATATCAATGGTGTCCCCTTTGCCTTCCCAAATGTCCGCTTCTTGTTAAGATGCCAGTAAAATTGGATTCGCTCAATCGTATCTGACATTTTGAGACTCCACAGTCTATAGCCTACCAGTCCCCTGGATTCTCCAGGCAAGCGTACTGGAGTGGGTAGCCATTCCCATCTCCAGGGGAATTTTCCTAACCCAGGAATCAAACCCGAGTCTCCTGCATTGCAGGCAGATTCTTTACCATCTGAACCACCAGGAAAGCCTGAGTGGCATAGTGGTAAAGAATCCACCTGCCCTGCAGGAGGCCAAGAATCGCCGGTTCAACCCCTGGGTCAAGAAGATCCTCTGGTGGAGGAAATGGCAAACCACTCTAATATTCTTGCCTGGAAAACCTCATGGACATAGTAGCCTGGCAGGCTACAGTTCATGGGTTCACAAAGAGTTGGACATGATAGAGGACACACAAAATCAGATTAAAGGCCATGTTTATAATCTTATGTAACCTTAATTGCCTCTTTAAGGGCTACATTAACTTTGAAGTTAGGGCTTTCACATGTAAATTTGGTTTGGTGGTGGGGAGCAATTCAATCTGTAACAGTGCCTTTTTCAGAGTTTTTGCTGAGCAACACTTGCCCAAGGAAAAGGGGAAAGTTTTTGGTCAAGGAAGGGGGAGTAGAGTAGTGCTCAGGCTTCAGTGTGGCTGAGATGCCCTGAAGTATCCATTAACGTCACATGCATAAAAGTTACCGTACCCAGAAATGCTAACTCGGGAGCTTTAGAATGAAGCTGATGGCTATGTGATTTTTATTATTTTAATTGGAATATTATTGCTTTAAATGTTGTGTTAATTTCCACTATATAACATCAAAATTTTTAAGAAGCATCCCTAAGGCAGAGAATCTTCAAAAAGGCTCAAAAATATACTAAAGGAGAGGATAGGTAATATCTGAGAAAAAGATTATGCTCATGTCTGAAATCCTAGCTTACTATTTTTTTTTAAAGAAGAATAGATAGTGAGTCTGTTTTTTTTTTGTCTTGTTTTGTTTTTCATCTGTGCCACATATAAAACTGTATTTCTTTTTTTCTTTTTTTTATTTTTTAATTAATTTATTTATTTATTTTACTTTACAACATTGTATTGGTTTTGCCATACTTTGTGTTTTTTTTTAATTGTGTTTTTTTTTTTTATTGTAGTGGTTTTTGTCATACATTGACATGAATCAGCCATGCATTTACATGTATTCCCCATCCCAATCCCCCCTCCCACCTCCCTCTCCACCTGATCCCTCTGGATCTTCCCAGTCCACCAGGCCTGAGCACTTGTCTCATGCACCCAACCTGGGCTGATGATCTGTTTCACCCTAGATAATATACATGTTTCAATGCTGTTCTCTCGAAACATCCCACCTAGCCTTCTCCCACAGAGTCCCAAAGTCTGTTCTGTACATCTGTGTCTCTTTTTCTGTTTTGCATATAGGGTTATCATTACCATCTTTCTAAATTCCATATATATGTGTTAGTATACTGTAATGATCTTTATCTTTCTGGCTTACTTCATTCTGTATAATGGGCTCCAGTTTCATCCATCTCATTAGAACTGATTCAAATGAATTCTTTTTAATGGCTGAGTAATATTCCGTGGTGTATATGTACCACAGCTTCCTCATCCATTCATCTGCTGATGGGCATCTAGGTTGCTTCCATGTCCTGGCTATTATAAACAGTGCTGTGATGAACTTTGGGGTGCACGTGTCTCTTTCAGATCTGGTTTCCTCGGTGTGTATGCCCAGAAGTGGGATTGCTGGGTCATATGGCAGTTTTATTTCCAGTTTTTAAAGAAATCTCCACACTGTTCTCCATAGCGGCTGTACTAGTTTGCATTCCCACCAACAGTGTAAGAGGGTTCCCTTTTCTCCACGCCCTCTCCAGCATTTATTGCTTGTAGACTTTTGGATAGCAGCCATCCTGACTGGCGTGTAATGGTACCTCATTGTGGTTTTGATTTGCATTTCTCTGATAATGAGTGATGTTGAACATCTTTTCATGTGTTTGTTAGCCATCTGTATGTCTTCTTTGGAGAAATGTCTGTTTAGTTCTTTGGCCCATTTTTTGATTGGGTCATTTTTTTTTTTTTTTTTTTGGAGTTGAGCTGGAGGAGTTGCTTGTATATTTTTGAGATTAATCCTTTGTCTGTTCCTTAGTGGTTTTGCCATACATTGACTTGAATCTGCCATGGGTGTACATGTGTTCCCCATTCTGAACCCACCTCCCACCTCCCTCCCCATCCCATCCCTCTCGGTCATCCCAGTGCACCAGCCCCGAGCACCCTTATCATGCATTGATCCTGGACTGGCGATTCATTTCACATATGATAATTTACATGTTTCAATGTCATTCTCCCATTTCATCCCACCCTCGCCCTCTCCCACAGAGTCCAAAAGACTGTTCAATACATCTGTGTCTCTCTTGCTGTCTCACATACAGGGTTATCATTACCATCTTTCTAAATTCCATATATGTGAGTTAGTATACTGTATTGGTGTTTTTCTTTCCGGCTTCACTCTGTATAGTAGGCTCCAGTTTCATCCACCTCATTAGAACAGATTCAAATGTATTCTTTTTAATAGCAGAGTAATATTCCACTGTGTATATGTACCACAGCTTTCTTATCCATTCATCTGCTGATGGGCATCTAGGTTGCTTCCATGTCCTGGCTATTATAAACAGTGCTGCGATGAACATTGGGGTGCATGTGTCTCTTTCAATTCTGGTTTCCTCAGTGTGTATGCCCAGCAGCAGCATTGCTGGGTCATATGGCAGTTTTATTTCCAGTTTTTTAAGAAATCTCCACACCGTTCTCCATAGCGGCTGAACTAGTTTGCATTCCCACCAACAGTGTAAGAGGGTTCCCTTTTCTCCACGCCCTCTCCAGCATTTATTGCTTGTAGACTTTTGGATAGCAGCCATCCTGACTGGCGTGTAATGGTACCTCATTTTGGTTTTGATTTGCATTTCTCTGATAATGAGTGATGTTGAACATCTTTTCATGTGTTTGTTAGCCATCTGTATGTCTTCTTTAGAGAAATGTCTGTTTAGTTCTTTGGTCCACTTTTTCATTGGGTCTTTTAATTTTCTGAAATTTCAGGAGTTGCTGTATATTTTTGAGATTAATTCTTTGTCTTTGCTTCATTTGTTATGACTTTCTCCCATTCTGAATGTTGTCTTTTCACTTTGCTTATCGTCTCCTTTGTTGTCCAGAAGCTTTTAATTTTAATTAGGTCCCATTTGTTTATTAGGAGGTGGGTTATAGAGGATCCTGCTGTGGTTTATGTTGGAGAGTGTTTTGCCTATGTTTTCCTCTAGGAGTTTTATAGTTTCTGATCTTACATTTAGATCTTTAATCCATTTTGAGTTTCTTTTTGCGTATGGTGTTAGAAAGTGTTCTAGTTTCATTCTTTTACAAGTGGTTGACCAGTTTTCCCAGCACCACTTATTAAAGAGATTGTCTTTTCTTCATTGTATATTCTTGCCTCCTTTGTCAAAGATAAGGTGTCCACAGGTGCATGGATTTATCTCTGGGCTTTCTATTTTGTTCCATTGATCTATATTTCTGTCTTTGTGCCAGTACCACACTGTCTTGATGACTGTGGCTTTGTAGTAGAGATTGAAGTCAGGCAGTTTGGTTCATCCAGTTCCATTCTCCTTTCTCTAGCTTACTATTTTTATTTTCAGTCACTTAGGTAACCCAAGAGAAAGTGTGATCTTGTTAAATGATCTGTCATCCTTGGACCAAATGTCAAGCTTTTTTCTTTGGCTGTTAATTTACATGCCCCAAATATAAACAGAAATATTTTAACCTTTTCCTGAAATTTTAGTTCCTCTTTTCATATTTGTCCTCATTGGAAAGAAAACTGCTTTCTCAGGTTTCTTATGTGATTCTATCCAACTGTTCTCAAACACAATGGAAATCTTATAGGATGTCATCATTTCCCCTCAAGTCTTCTGTTGATTCATGTTTCCAATCTCTTTTTTTCTTATTATCCTTAATGATATTTTATGCAGCAGAAGTTCATTTTCATAACTTTCTGAAAGATGAAATCATAAGAAATATAAATCAATTTTTTCTCCAAATAAACAGCTTTTAGTTAAATGGCATTTTGAGGAATTTCCAGATGGTTGAATCCAATTCTGAATATATTTTATTGCTTTATGAATTTTGTAAATTTAACGAGGAAAACCTCACATAATTTTTACAGGTGACCTAACGAAAATCATGACCTTACCTTTGAATTACAGGAGAAAGATTTGGATAAGGATAGGGTCAAAATTTGGGGAAGCCTTGTTCTAGGTCAAAAGCCCACTGAGAAAAACTTACTTTTAAGGTTGGGGCCAGTAGGATGGCAGTGTTGGTCACAAGTTTACCTGAAGCATTACCCAACTCCAGCTAGGTGAGTCAAAGGGGGCCACTCATGATACTAGAACACCAGATAGTAGCATTGTTGTTAAAAACCCCATGGATTTTATGATATTTATGTCCTCTATTATTATCAGTCATAGAAGACTTAGAAACCAAACTAGAGCATAGGTCAGCAAACTGTAGCCTGTGGGCCAAATTAAGATTGCTTGCTTTTAAAATGAAGTGTGATTCAAAAACAGAATACTCCTGTGTTTATGTATTGCTTATGTCTTCCTCATTTATGTCCAACTCTTTGTGACCCCATAGACTGTAGCCTGTCAGCTTCCTCTGTCCACGGAATATCTTCCTCTCATGTTACACTAGCAAAACTGAATAATAATGTAGCAACTGGATAACCACAGAGCTTATGATATTTACTATTAATTTCTGGCCCTTTATGGAAAAATTTGGCAGCCCCTTATCTGGCCTGAGTTCCTCCAACAGTATGAAATATACACACGAGTAATGGAGGGATGAAAGAAGATGCTCACTGAAAAAGAGGAAGCTGTTCCACCAAGCTCTGAATTCCCAGTAACAAGCTGGAGGTAATGACTGGACACATGGACACACCTCATGCTTTTCTTTTCCATAGAACTTACTCACACCCATTCTTCCTCCCAGTTCCAAGCCATGAGGTGGATTGTTTTAGATCAAATATAGGTTTAAATGACCATAAAGCCCTGCTCCCTGCAGGATCACTTCCCATATCACACTCTTCCCTTTAATTTTCTGACTTTTTTCAAGTGCTGCTGGGCTGCCTGGACTCCCAGGCGCCACTTTCTCTGCTCAGGGTCATTCGGCTCCCCTTGGTTCAAGTTCTAACAAAGGGAAACCACTGACCCATGTCATTTAGTTCAATTGCTGACAGAAATCTTATAATCCAAATGCCACTTTCTATTGTGGTCTCTAGATGTGGGTACACAACTTTGTATCATTGATCATTACGGGGCTGAGCAATCAGCCCCCCACTGGTTTACTCACCAGTGGGGAGTTCTGGTGGAGATATAGCCTTTATGTGCATGATACTGCATTCAGGGCCAGGCTCTGAACACAATTCCTATTTCTGTTTTTGTTTTTTTTCACTTCTAACAGTAACTGGATACCTTCTGTTCTCATTCACTACTACCTGAAGGGGAACCTTAAGCATAGGAACGCTCCTGGCGGCATACATGGTCACCCTGGATTTCACATCAGCTCTGGGAAGGTGAAAGCATAGTTGTCTGAGGGTCTTAGAAATATGTCCTTGAAGAAGCTCTAATAAGATAGAGGATTAGCTCTACATATTTACTACCAAGGGTAATAGGCTTCCCTGGTGCCTCAGGCAGTAGAGAATCTGCCCGCAGTGCAAGAAACCTGGAGGGTTCATTCCCTGGGGTTGGGAAGATCCCCTGGAGAAGGGAATGACTGCCCATTCTAGTATTCTTGCCTGAAGAATTCCTTGGATGGAGGAGCCTGGTGGGCTATAGTTCATGGGGTCGCAAAGAGTTGGACATGACTGAGCGACTAAGCAGCACAGTTCAGTTCAGTTCAGTCACTCAGTCGTGTCCGACTCTTTGCAACCCCATGGACTGCAGCACACCAGGCTTCCCTCTCCATCATCAACTCTCAGAGCTTACTCAAACTCATGTCCATTGAGTCGGTGATGCCATCCAACCACCTCATCCTCTGTCATCCCCTTATCGTCCCATCTTCAATCTTTCCCAGCATCAGGGTCTTTTCAAATGATTCAGTTCTTCACATCAGATGGCCAAACTATTGGAGTTTCAGCTTCAGCATCAGTCCTTCCAATGAATATTCAGGACTGATTTCCTTTAGGATGGACTGGTTGGATCTCTTTGCAGTCCAAGGGACTCTCAAGAGTCATCTCCAACATAACAGTTCAAAAGCATCAATTCTTTGGCGCTCAGCTTTCTTTATAGTCCAACTCTCACATCCATACAGGACTACTGGAAAAACTATAACTTTGACTAGACAGACCTTTGTTGGCAAGGTAATGTCTTAGCTTTGTAATATGCTGTCTAGGTTGCTATAACTTTTCTTCCAAGGAGAAAGTGTCTTTTAATTTCGTGGCTGCAGTCACCATCTGCAGTGATTTTGGAGCCCCCAAAAAATAAACTCTGTCACTATTTCCACTGTTTCCCCATCTACTTGCCATGCAGTAGTGGGACCAGTTGCCATGATCTTAGTTTTATGAATATTGAGCTTTAAGCCAACTTTTTCACTCTCCTCTTTCACTTTCATCAAGAGGCTCTTTAGTTCTTCTTCACTTTCTGCCATAAGGGTGGTGTCATCTGTGTATCTGAGATTATTGATATTTCTCCCAGCAATCTTGATTCCAGCTTGTGCTTCATCCAGCACAGCATTTCTCATGATGTATATAAGTAAAATAAGCAGGGTGACTATACAGCCTTGACATACTCCTTTCCCAATTTGGAACCAGTCTGTTGTTTCATGTTCAGTTCTAACTTTTGCTTCTTGACCTGTATACAGATTTCTCAGGAGGCAGGTCAGGTGATCTGGTATTCCCATTTCTTTCAGAATTTTCCGCAGTTTGTTGTGATCCACAAAGTCAAATGCTTTGGCATAGTCAACAAAGCAGAAGTAGATGTTTTTCTGCAACTCTCTTGTTTAAGTACTTGGGTGCACTCTCAAAAACAACATAATGATCTCTGTTCATTTCCAAGGCAAACCATTCAATATCACAGTAATCCAAGTCTACGCCCTGACCAATAATGCTGAAGAAGCTGAAAGACCCAGAAGACTTTCTAGAACTAACACCCAAAAAAGAGGTCCTTTTCATTATAGGGGACTAGAATGCAAAAGTAAGAAGTCAAGAAAAACCTGGAGTGACAGGCAACTTTGGCCTTGGAGTACAGAATGAAGCAGGTCAAAGGCTGATAGAGTTTTGCCAAGAGAATGCACTGGTCATAGCTGACACCCTCTTCCAACAACACAAGAGAAGACTCTACACATGGAGATCACCAGATGGTCCATACTGAAATCAGACTGACTATATTCTTTGCAGCCAAGGATGGAGAAGCTCTATACAGTCAGCAAAAACAAGACTGGGAGCAGACTGTGGCTCAGATCATGAACTCCTTATTGCCAAATTCAGACTTAAATTGAAGAAAGTAGGGAAAACCACTAGCCCATTCAGGTATGACCTAAATTGATCCCTTACGATTATACAGTGGAAGTGACAAATAGATTTAAAGGATTAAATCTGATAGACAGAGTGCCTGAAGAACTATGAATGGAGGTTCATAACATTGTATAGGAGGCAGTGATCAAGTCCATCTCCAAGGGGAAAAAAAAAAAAAGAAATGCAAAAAGAACAGCACAGCAAGGCATAATTAGGTGGAGTCCTCATACTAGACTGCTTACTACCTCATGACCTTGGGTAAACCCTTAATCTCCCTGATTCTCAGTTTTCCCTTCCATAAACTGTATAACACCTACCTGACATGCTTCCATGTGAAAACATAAACAACAGTCTTAACATAAAGCCCAACATATAGTAAGCAATCACATAATCACAGTCATTTTTTTAACTCAAAGTTATTCTTATGCCTCATCTTTACAATATGTCTTAACATTGTTTTCTGTTTTCTAAAATGTAGTATTATATATGCATGAATTCTTAACAAAACAAGGGGTTTGTTGTGTTTGTTCTGTTTTGTTGTTTAACATCATTCTAAAACCTCTGAGATCTTTTTCTACCCTACTGGGTTTTTCTGCCTCAGTACATAATTTAATCTTTTTTTATCATTGGGTTTCTCACAGTCTCTAGGGATGATCATTTGAACTTCATTTCTCATTCTTGCACACTGGAGGAAATGATCGTGGATCCAGAAGATTAGGTTTGAATAGCTTCCAACGTAATACATAATTATTGAATTTTACTTTTCTAGTTAAAACCTCAAGATTGATTTGTTCTCATTGGAACTAATTCAGCGGGTATTTAAAAAGTGCTTCATATGTCGTAAGGCCATCCTAGTGTCATGGTCGGTAAGAGTAATAATAAACATTCCCTCCAGTCTCTGCCTGTCAGAACTCTGACTGTAGGTTGATACTCTTCCCCTCAGTTAATGAGCATGAACGTTCACAACAGACCACTGAATAGGGGGGAAAAAAGTCATCTCATCCCTAATAAGCATGTTACTCTGGAGGAGAGTGTAGGAATTCCATAGATTACCTCTGAAAGTCAAGGGATAGAATTTGTTACAGCCGTGCTTCTCAGCCTTCAGTGCTCAACAGAATTACCTGAGGGGGTTGTTAAAAAATCATACTTCAGGGCCTCAGTCACAGATTTCTGGTGCACTAGGCTATGGTGAGATTTTGCACCTCTAACCAGTATGCTGAAACTGCTGACCCAGTGACTATATTTTGAGAGTATCAACATTCTCTAAAGAGTTGAAATGTTCTCAGCTCAGCTGAGTGTGTCTTCTACAAGAACTGTCCCTTTTACAACCAAGTGGAGTTTTGTTTTTAATAATAGCTTTTTCTCTCCTCCTGTCGGAGCTTTCCCTGAAACTCGTTCTTTACATCTTACGTTCCGTCTCTCTTGCAGCGCATGCATACGTGCTCAGTGGAGTCTTAGTCTTTACGACCCCGTGCACTCCTCTGTCATGGAATTTTCTAGGCAAGGATACTGGAGTGGGTTTCCATTTCTTACTTCAGGGATCTTCCAGACCAGAGGTTGAACCCCTGCATCTCCTGTATTGGCAGGCGGATTCTTTATCAGCGGCGCCACCTAGGAACCCCTCTCTCTTGGAGAGCAGCCTTCAATCTTCCTTGTTCATCTTGATGCAATTGGCTCTCAAATGTCGACTTCTCTAGTTTCCCTAGAGTTCTAGGTTTAGAACTCCACATGTTCTTATTAAATAAGAATTTATGGAACAAATAAATAAATGGATGGATGAATGGGTGCACAATGTCTCGAGCACTAACCAAAGAACTAGAATGCTTCAATGTGAAATTCTCTTCACTCTAAATCCCTGTTATTAATCCAAATTAGCTATAGATATACCTTATAATTCTCTATGAAATTTAATGGAAATAAGGATAGGAGGAAATAGTTGGGAAAGAGTGAAGCTAACCTTTAGTTGCTGTAATTGTATAGATTTGGCAAACAAGCAGGCCTGTGACATTAAAAACCACCACAATGCAGTATAGCTGAACTGTGAGAAATTCTGATTGATCTCTATACCTTTTCTCAACAATTGCCTTTTGTTGTTAATGAATCCCAATAGCAGCTGAAATTTATATGAGCCATTTACCTTAAAACATGCTTTTTCTAATTTCTGTGGCTTTCTGGAGGAATTATAGAGATTAGAGCTATTGCTAGAAAGATTTTTTTTTAGTGTGGGTCTGATAATTCATATCACATGCCCATTAAATTTGTCTCCTTTGTTGCCTCAGTTATACTAATTTATTCTCAGTCATAACATAGTTCTTAGGGATGCTAAGGCTTTGACATTCGAAAGATCATTACCAGGACTACTACACTGATGATGCCACACAATTATGAACCAGGTAAGTAGAAATAAATATGTATGTTAGACTGTACTAAATTTCCTACTAGACACACCTGCCTCAGAGAGGGGAAGAAAAATAACCAAAGTGCTCAGAATATTGGGCTTCCCAGGGGAGTCAGTGGTAAAGAATCCACCTGCCATTGGCAGGAGGTGTGGTTCATTCCCTGAGTTGGAAAGATACCCTGGAGAAGAAAATTGCAACCTACTCCAGTATTCATACCTGGGAAATCCCATGGACAGAGGAGCCTGGCAGGTTATAGTCCATGGGGTCTCAAGAGAGTCAGACATGACTTAGCAACTACACAACAAATCTCAGAGTATTGCTTTATCAGGGAAAGTTTTAGAGGCCCAGTGGTTTTAGAACATTCTAGCAACTTTCTCTAAAGGTAATGGATGGGACACTTTTCCACTTTCAGTTATGGATGAAGCACCGCACTCTGCCATGTGAGATCTACCTTCCAAAACAGCCACCAAGATGGTACAATAAAGAAACATGGGTGCTTTAGGGCCCCGTGGGTAAACCTTAACCAATTAAAAATGCGGACTCCAAAGGAGCTGGGCAGATAAATTCTTCCTCCTTTCTCTAATGTAACCTAATGTAATCATGTAATCAGAGACATGATTTCTCTTTGCAGTGCTGCCAGAGAAATATATGCTAAATAAAAAAGCCAGCTGAGAATCCTGCCAGTCTTTTTAATCCAGAGCTCATGATGAAGCTGGCCAGTGCTAGAATGTATCATACTACGATGCATTGCATCTTCTCTGACCTCAATTTTTCCTTTTCACTAAACCCCACAGTTCTAAACGAGCATCTTCTGAGTAAATTGTTGGCACCTTCATTTTTGTCTCAGTTTTCTTTTTTTTTCTTTTTAGAGGACCCAGCTGTACATTCAGATCATGCAGGGTTTATTCCAAAAACATATGGATAGTTTGATATCATTATATTTGGTGAACTTTGAGGAGGCAATTTTCACAAAGAGGTTAAGAAGGAAAGCTGGATGGTAAAGGGATTAGAGGCACTTACTCCAGAAGAATGCATGAAAAAGAAGGAAAGAATTAGGGAGAAACCTACAGCATCAAATGTGCATTGGAAGTAACAGCAGTAGCATATATTTATAGGCAGTTACTTTAGGTCAACCCTTCTTTGAGCATATTTCACTAAATCCTAAATAGCAGTAAAATAGATTTTACTATTTATACTTGATAAATGAAGCAATTATTTCTAAAACTGTTTATTTGTCTTAAATCTCTCAGCTAATGGGAATCAGGGCCAAGAATTGAACTTGGGCATGTATCTTTCCATAGCTTATAAAACTGATAAGCAATATAACTAAACTTTAATAGATATAAAATTCACGATAACAGCTAATATGGCTAATCAAGGTTTCCTGCATATGGATGTATTCTTGAAAAATTATTCCCTCTCTCATTCCTTCATTTACAAGATAAAACTGAAAGCAAATGACTAGGATTTGTCCATCCATGGGTCCTAAGCTAATCTTCACTACTAATGAGCCCCAGGTTCCAGTCAGTGGTGGGGGAATTGAGAATGAACCTCAGAAATTTCTCATACCTAGAGATTATTTTTTAAAATGGACCTGAGGATCAAAAGAGGAAGATTAATGGACCAAAGTTGAGCTTCCCTAAGTATATTCTTGTAACCCTTAGTCAATGAATTTTCACATGCACATAAACACACTCACAATCAATACATACTACAGTTCCATGGATATAATTAATTTTTAGTAATTGCATAACATTATGTGGTGTAAAAAATTGTTTTATGTAAGTAGTAGTCTAGAAATGGTCACAAATTCTCTGCAGATGCTCCCATCAACAGCAGGATCTTCAATCATGGCAGGCCTTAAAACTTGCTTTGGCCAATAAAATGTAGTGGAAATGCTTTTAAGCAGTATCTGAGCCTTTAGCACAAGGTCTTTAGCTTCCCTCTCACCCTCTTGGACACCCCCTTGCCACTCTGTAAAGAAGTTGAGCTATCTCCTTGAGAATGAGAGGCCGCATGGAGATGGGCCCAGCTGCTGTCAGCACCAACCATCAGAGGTGTGAGTGAGACCATCAAACCCCAGTCAACAGTAGGTGATTTTACCATGTTGGTAACCATAGACAAGACCAGCAGAATTGCCCAGACGACTCATAGGATTATAAGCAAATACAAAATAAATGTATTGTTTTATGCCACGAAATTTTGGGCAAATTCGTTATACAGAAATAGTAAATGATGCAACTTTGTATTAAACATCATTTTGCAAACTGATTTCACCTTGAAATACTTGTTTCATTAAATATTTAATTAATATCTTCAGGTACATACTTTCAGGAATGGGGAGGTAGAAGCTTTCCTACACTGTCACACAGCTTAATTAGAATCTTAAGGAATATTGTCTAGGAAAATAAAAGAGAGTTCACTCCTTACTGAAGTAATCCTTCTCAAGATACTGTTCATTATGTTTGAACATAAGCCTAGTATCTGGAAGAATTATGCTAATAATGTTTTTCTTTTCAATGGAGAATCAAATATGGTCCTCATCATCAATAACTTCATAGGTATATCTGTTCATGGACTTCCCAGGTGGCTCAGTGACACAAATTCAGTTCCTGGGTTGGGAAGATCCCCTGGAGAGGGAGATGGCAACCCACTCTAGTATTCTTGCCTGGGAAACCCCGTGGATGAGGAACCTAGTGGGCTACAGTCAGTAGGGTTGCAAAAGACTTGGACATAACTTAGTGACTAAGCAACAATAACAAATATCTGTTCATACTTTTTATAGGTAAAATTTCCAGGTCTAAAAGTAAATATGAATTACCAGTTGTACAATTCTGGGAGCTATATTTATCATTTCTTGGAAAAATATATTGATATATGATTTGCTTGGCTTTTTGTTGCGTGTGCATGCTTAGTCACTTCAGTCATTTCTGACTCTTTGCAACCCCACAGATGTAGCCCACCAGGCTCCTCTCTCCATGGGATTCTCCAGGTAAGAGTACTGGAGTGGGTTGCCATTTCCATCTCTATTTGTAAATGTTTTTAAACCTCATTGGACTCTGTGGGAGAAGGCGAGGGTGGGATGTTTCGAGGGAACAGCATGTATATTATCTATAGTGAAACAGATCACCAGCCCAGGTGGGATGCATGAGACAAGTGCTTGGGCCTGGTGCACTGGGAAGACCCAGAGGGACCGGGCAGACAGGGAGGTGGGAGGGGGGATCGGGATGGGGAATACATGTAACTCCATGGCTGATTCATGTCAATGTATGACAAAACCCACTGCAATGCTGTGAAGTAATTAGCCTCCAACTAATAAAAATAAATGAAATAAATAAATAAATAAATAAAAATAAATAAAAATTTAAAAAAACTCAATTCTATTTTATTTTATCAGCAAGGATTACAATAAATGTCTCATCATTGAAATTAGATAAACACTCAAGTAAATCACTAAAAACTACGGGCAGCTACTAATAAGACACTTGAATAAGAAATTTTCATGGATTACTTTAGCATTTTTTCCAAAACTACATTACACTGACTATTCTCTGTGCTCCAGAGTCCTAGTCATTTTTCTTCACAGTAAGAGCAGTAATATGTAGCTCCAGTCTCTTTTTCCTTCTTCATCTTTTTACTTTTTGAGGAGAAAATGTTTCCAAGTTAAGAGCACTTCCGTTCTTACACAGTAATTTTGCATCTTGATTCAAATCCATATTCTAAGCTTATTTCAAAGTATTTCTCTAAAACTTTAATCTTTTTCCAACACAAGATTGCTGTTTATAATAACTTTAGTGTATTCAGTATGATTGGCTATAAATAGCAATACGGTGTGTGTTCTTCTAAATAATTTCATCTGATGGAGCACTAGACAGAACACACCCAGTCCTATCCAATTTAATTGCAATCATTGTTTACTCTCTCATTTGGATTTGTACTTTATATGCTTAATATAAAAATTCACTTAGTTCTGGAACATATTAATCCTGTTGAGGATTAACCATTGGATTAACACCTGGTTTAACTGTTAACTATATATTTGACAGTCCCATGAGACTACAGGTTTATAGAACTAAGAGGTACACAAGAGGAGGTCAAAGAACAAAGGAAATATACATTATGCACAGAAAAATATCTTAGGCAATTCTATTCCTCTTCACCTCAACTCAGCCCTTTAATTTACAAATCACCTAAAACACTGAGCCAATTTCTCTCTAAAACCTGAATTCTTAGAGAACTTTCCCCATAACGCTAAGTTCAGTTGAGTTCAGTTGCTCAGTTGTGTCTGACTCTTTGTGACCCCATGAACTGCAGCACGCCAGGCCTCCCTGTCCATCACCAACTCATGGAGCTTAGTCAAACTCAAGTCCATTGAGTCAATGATGCCATCCAATCATCTCATCCTCTGTCATCCCCTTCTCCTCCCGCCCTCAAATCTTTCCCAGCATCAGGGTCTTTTCAAATGAGTCAGCTCTTCGCAACAGGTGACCAAAGTATTGGCATTTCAGCTTCAACATCAGTCCTTCCAATGAACACCCAGGACTGATTTCCTTTAGGATGGACTGTTTGAATCTCCTTGCAATCCAAGGAATTCTCAAGAATCTTCTCCAACACCACAGTTCAAAAGCATCAATTCTTCAGTGCTCAGCTTCCTTTGCAGTCCAAATTTCACATCCATACAAGACCACTGGAAAAACCATAGCTTTGATTAGATGGACCTTTGTTGGCAAAGTAATGTCTCTGCTTTGGGATATGCTGTCTAGTTTGGTCATAACTTTCCTTCCAAGAAGCAAGTATCTTTTAATTTCATGGCTGCAATCACCATCTGCAGTGATTTTGGAGCCCCCAAAAATAAAGTCAGCCACTGTTTCCCCATCTATTTGCCATGAAGTGATGGGACCAGATGCCATGATCTTAGTTTTCTGAATGTTGAGCTTTAAGCCAACTTTTTCACTCTCCTCTTTCACTTTCATCAAGAGGCTCTTTAGTTTTTCGCCTTTTGCCATAAGGGTGGTGTCATCTGCATATCTGAGCTTATTGATATTTCTCCTGGCAATCTTCACTGCAGCTTGTGATTCATACAGCCCAGCGTTTCTCATGCTGTATACTGCATATAAGTTAAATAAGCAGGGTGCAATATACAGCCTTGATGTACTCCTTTTTCTGTTCGGAGCCTGTCTGTTGTTCCATGTTCAGTTCTGTTACTTCCTGACCTGCATACAGGTTTCTCAAGAGGCAGGTCAGGTGGTCTGGTATTCCCACCTCTTTCAGAATATTCCACAGTTTCTTGTGATCCACACAATCAAAGGTTTTGGCATAGTCAATAAAGCAGAAATAGATGTTTTTCCAGAACTCTCTTGCTTTTTCGATGATCCAGCAGATGACGACACTTTGATCTCTGGTTCCTCTGCCTTTTCTAAAACCAATTTGAACATCTGGAATTTCACAGTTCACATATTACTAAAGCCTGGTTTGGAGAATTTTGAGCATTACTTTGCTAGCGTGTGAGATGAGTGCAATTGTGTGGTAGTCTGAGATTATTTGGCATTGCCATTCTTTAGGATTGAAATGAAAACTGACTTTTCCAATCCTATGGCCACTGCTGAGTTTTCCAAATTTGCTGGCATATTGAGTGCAACATTTTCACAGCATCATCTTTTAGGATTTGAAATAGCTCAACTGCAATTCCATCACCCCCACTAGTTTTCTTTGTAGTGATGCTTCCTAAGGCCCACTTGACTTCTCATTCCAGGATGTCTGGCTCTAGGTGAGTGATCACACCATCGTGATTATCTGGGTCGTGAAGATCTTTTCTGTCCAGTTCTTCTGTGTATTCTTGCCACCTCTTCTTAATATCTTCTGCTTCTGTTAGGTCAATACCATTTCTGTCCTTTATCAAACCCATCTTTGCATGAAATGTTCCGTTGGTATCTCTAATTTTCTTGAAGAGATCTCTAGTTTTTCCTATTCTGTTGTTTTCCTCTATTTCTTTGCACTGATGGCTGAGGAAGTCTTTCTTATCTCTCCTGGCTATTCTTTGGAACTCAGCATTCAAATGGGTATATATTTCCTTTTCTCCTTTGCATTTGGCTTCTCTTGTTTTCACAGCTATTTGTAAGACCTCCTCAGAGAGCCATTTTGCTTTTTTGCATTTCTTTTCCATGGGGATGGTCTTGATCCCTGTCTCCTGTACAATGTCACGAACCTCTGTCCATAGTTCATCAGGCACTCTATCAGATCTAGTCCCTTAAATCTATTTCTCACTTCCACTGCATAATCATAAGGGATTTGATTTAGGTCATACCTGAATGGTCTTGTGGTTTTCCCTACTTTCTTCAATTTAAGTCTGGATTTTGCAATAAGGAGTTCATGATCTGAGCCACAGTCAACTCCCAGTCTTGTTTTTGCTGACTGTATAGAGATTCTCCATCCTTGGCTGCAAAGAATATAATCAATCTGATTTTGGTGTTGGCCATCTGGTGATGTTCATGTGTACAGTCTTCTTTTGTGTTGTGGAAGAGGGTGTTTGCTATGACCAGTTCTCTTGGCAAAACTCTATTAGCCTTTGCCCTGCTTCATTCCATACTCCAAAGCAAAATTTGCCTGTTACTCCAGGTGTTTCTTGACTCCCTACTTTTGCATTCCAGTCCCCTATAATGAAAAGGACCTCTTTTTTGGGTGTTAGTTCTAAAAGGCCTTGTAGGTCTTCATAGAACCATTCAACTTCAGCTTCTTCAGCATTACTACTCTAAGACAGCATATTAAATGATCACTAACTAATTCCATCACATATGAGCCCTTGATAATGCCCTGCATGGGGGTGTCACATAAGCACTTATTGATGCACATTCTCTTCTTGTCACCGTAAATCTTATAATGCAAATATATGTGTTACTGAACCTAGATTTTGGGTCCTTTTGCCTGACACCCAGCAAAGCCAATCTATTGACACAGGTTTGAGGGAAGGAAAGTGCAGAGATTATTGCAGGACACCAAGTAAGGAAAACAGGCAGCTCATGCTCAAAAGACCCAAACTTCCTAATAACTTTCAGGGAAGAGTTTTTAATAGTCTGTGGGTTGCAGACTGCCTGATGAGGGTGTGGGTTGCAGAGTGTCTAATCAGCTTGTGGACATTTTTCTTATTGGTTGGTGGTGAGGTAACAGGGTGATGTTCATGAATCAGCATCATCAACCTGGTCCCTGAGGTCTACATGCTTGTAGTCAGTAGTTTCAATCTGGTACAGGACTTATTTCTATAAATCCAGTTTGGGAATGTGTGTCATACAATATTATCTATGTCCTTCAGGGGGAACTAAAGATTCTGTGACTCTGCTGTACTGTTTAAAATAGTTGCCAGTTCTCCTGGACCAATTGTTATTCTTTGTTACGGTACATTCACATTCTTCCAATCATTAACTCCTGAGCCAGCATTTTGGGACTCCAGAGAAACCTGAAGCAAAGCCTTAAACTTCAAGAGAAGGAGGACATAGACATGTATACAAATAGGAATGGTTCATAGCCCCAAGAGATGACCCAAAGTGTCCTGCTAAGTTTCATATTCTAAGACCTTTACTATAAAATATTTTCACCATATTGAACAACATGGAAACTGAAAGAAAAATTGAAGGATATTAATGTAGTTTTGCAGCATAAAAAATATTTTCAACTGCAATTTGGCATATGGAGAAGATTAGAGTAAAGCTCAGTACTAGATTTCAAAATAAGCTTAGGATTTTGGATTTAATGCTAGAGACAAAAGTACTCATCTCAGTATAGAAAACTAAGAATAAAAACATTACTGCAGTTGGAAGCAAACCATTTTGTAAGACTATAAGTATAGGTGTAAAAGGCAACCACGGCTTCTTCTTCAAAAGGTTGAAGCCCTATGTTGTTGATTAAAGAATGAAACAATATAAGAAAGCTTTGTAAAATGTAAAATGGCCTTTGTAAAATGGATAAGTGCTAAGCATTCAGTAGTAGATGGAAGTACAAAGTGATTCAAAGAGTTTACTGGGACACTTATAAAGATTACCTGAAACTTTGTTTTCTAGATTTCTCCACTTTCTTTCCTCTCCCTATCCAAATGCTGACTGTCTTTCAAAGTTTAGTTCAAGCACCATCTTCAGAATGAAGGTTTCTCTGAACACTCTAGCCCACACCTAGTGTCCCTCCCCTGTCAACTTGCACACCATACTTATTAAATACCATCTTAGTAATTTCCACTATTAATTATTTCAGAGATATGGATCTTATCTCTAAGGGTGAAAAGTCCCTTTTGGTCAGGAATTGGCAGCCAGATGGGTGCCTGAATAGTCTATCCCACACTCTAGATACATTGTGTTATAAACCATTCCTTGGCCCAGGCATCAGATGGGTCTAAAAACATCATTACTAGATCAAACAAGTATTTGATGTTGGACCACCCACTTAGACTCTGAGCTTTGGTGTCTTCCTCCATAAATAAGTATGGAAGACCTGCACTCTGCCTTCATCAAAATGTTGTGAAGATTAAAAATATCATATTGCCTTTGATTTTGATTTCAAATCCATGAATGAAATTGCTAATGAGCTACAAATAATTTCTATGATGTAAGATTTTGCTAATATGTTTGGTACCCAGAAGTTACTGACTTGAGTAACAGTGCATGAATCTTATTGCTCTGGAGAGTTGTACAGTATATGCACAGTATACCTTCATACTAAGCAAGTTATACTGAACAATTAAGGTTATTAAAATATACAAGTTATTAACAAGAGCTTTTATTAACTCACAGAGCATTCATGACATAGTTAGCACAATTAGGCATGCCACTATAAGTGGAAGAATTAGACACCATTCTCTGAACCAGCTCCAATCCTTACTCCTTTAAGATACAGATAGTTCACCAAGGCAGAATGGTATTTATTCTTAAAGAGCTCCATACCATGAGAGAAACATTCTCTTTATCAATTCATCTCCTGACCCAGGATCACTTCATGGTTTTTGCTTTTTAATTTCTCCCTGCTTGTGTTACCTACTAGCTGTATGACTTTAGATAATATTTTTCTCTTTCAAAAGCTCAGGTTCCTATTTCAAAGAATACTATTTTAAAAGTGTATCATACAAATATAAAAAGCATTAAACTCGTAAGTGACTATAGAGACATGTCTTGCAGATATTGCAGGTTTGTTTTCAGACCACTGCAAAATAGTGAAAATCACAAAAGGCAAGTCACATGATTTTTTCAGTTTCCCCGTGCATGTAAAAGTTAGGTTTATACTATGCTATACCAACCTAGATAGCATGTTAAAAAGCAGAGACATTACTTTGCCAACAAAGGTCCGTCTGCTATGGTTTTTCCAGTGGTCACGTATGGATGTGAGAGTTGGACTATAAAGAAAGCTGAGCGCCGAAAAAATTGATGCTTTTGAACTGTGGTGTTGGAGAAGACTCTTGAGAGTCCGTTGGACTGCAAGGAGATCCAACCAGTCCATCCTAAAAGAGATCAGTCCTGGGTGTTCATTGGAAGGACTGATGCTGAAGCTGAAACTCCAGTACTTTGGCCACCTCATGCGAAGAGTTGACTCATTGGAAAAGATCCTGATGCTGGGAGGGATTGGGGGCAGGAGGAGAAGGGGATGACAGAGGATGAGATGGCTGGATGGCATCACCGACTTGATGGGCATGAGTCTGAGTAAACTTTGGGAGCTGGGGATGGACAGAGAGGCCTGGCATGCTGCGATTCATGGGGTCGCAAAGAGTCGGACACGACTGAGCGACTGAAGTGAGCTGAACTGAACTAAACTGATAGTCTCTTAAATGTGTAATAGCACTATGCCTTTAAAAAGTGTATACATTTAATTAGAAAACACCTTATTAGGAAAATCTGTTAATCATCATCTGAGCCTTCAGCAAGTGATAATCTTTTGCTGATAGAGTGTCTTGCATTGATGGTGATGGCTGCTAACTAGTGAAGGTGGTGGTTGCTGAAGGCTGGCTGCAGCAGATTCTTGAAGTAAGATAATAATGAAGTTTGCCACATTGATTGACTCTTACTTTCAAAAACAATTTCTCTGTAGTATGTGATGCTCTTTGATGGCACTTTACATACATCTTTCAAAATTAGATTCAATACTCTCAAACCCTTCCACTGCTTTATCAAATAAGTTTATGCAATATTCTAAATTCTTTGTTGTCTTTTCAAGACTCCTCACATCATTTTTGCCAGGAGTAAGTTTCATATCAAGAAACCACTTTCTTTGCTCATCCGAAAAAGCAATTCCTCATTTATTAAAGTTATATCATGAGATTATAGCAATTCAGTTACATATTCAGGATTCACTTGTTTCTTTTGCTAGTTCTACCACATCTGCAGTTACCTTCTCCATTGATGGTTTTAACCCCTCAAAGTCACCCGTGAGAGCTAGAATTAACTTCTTCCAAACTCCTCTTAATATTGATATTTGAGCCACTTCCCATGAATCATGGCTATCCTTCATGGCGTATAGAACAGTGAATCCTTTCCAAAATGTTTTCAATTAATTTTGCTCAAATCCATCAGAGGAAATACTATCCCTAGCAGATATAACTTTACAAAATATATTTATTAATAAGATGATTTGAAAGTTGAAATTATTCCTTACATAATGAATATTGTCTTAGCAGACATGAAAACAACACTAAACTCATTGCACATCTCCATCAGAGTTCTTAGGTGACCAGGTGTGTTGTCAATGAGCAGTAATATTTTGAGAAGAAATTTTGTTTCTGAGCAATAGGTCTCAACAATGGGCTTAAAATAATCAGTAGACTTTTTTGTAAACAGATGTGTTTTTCATCCAGACTTTGTGGTTCCTTTAGAGCATAGGCAGGGTAGATTAAGCATAATTATTAAGGGCCCTGTGATTGTTGAATGATAATTGAGCATTGGCTTCAACTTAAAAATCACCAACTGCATTAGCCTCTGAGAAGGAGGCAATCTGTCCTTTGCCACTTTAAAGTCAGGTATTGACTTCTCTTCTGTAGCTATAAAAGTTCTAGATGGCATCTTATTCTAATAAAAGGCTCTTTTATCTATATTGAAAAATTCATTGTTTGGAGTAGCCACTTTTATTATTTCAGCTAGATCTTCTGGATAAATTTCTGCAGCTTCTACATCAGCATTTGCTGCTCCCTCTTATATTTTTAAATTATGGAGATGACTTCTTCCCTGAAACCTCATGAACCAGCCTCTGTTATCTTTAAACTTTTCTTCTGAAACTTCCTGAGCTCTCTCAGCCTTCATAGCATTAAAGAGAGATAGAGCCTTGATCTGGATTAGGCTTTTGCTTACGGAAACGTTGTAGTTGATTTAATCTTCTATCCATAACACTAAACTTTCTCCATATCAGCAAAAAGGATGCTTCTCTTTCTTATCATTTGTGTGTTCACTGGAGTAGCATTTTTAATTTCATCCAAGAACTTTACTTTCACAACTTGGTTAACTGACAAAGGATGTTTAGCTTACTTTGTATTTCAGCAAGCCTTCTCCCCTAAGCTTAATCAATTTTAGCTTTTGATTTAAAGTGAAACACCTGTGACTCTTCCTTTCACTTGAACACTTAGAGGCCACTGTAGGGTTATTGATTGGCTTAATTTCAATGTATTTGGTGTCTTATAGAATAAGAAAGCCCAAGGAAAGGAGGAGAGACAGGTAATGTAGAGCAATAGGAACACAGACAACATTTATTGGTTAAATTCTCCATCTTACATGTGTGGGGTTTGTGGCACCCCAAACAT
Source organism: Odocoileus virginianus (assembly GCF_023699985.2). Classification (NCBI taxonomy): domain Eukaryota; kingdom Metazoa; phylum Chordata; class Mammalia; order Artiodactyla; family Cervidae; genus Odocoileus; species Odocoileus virginianus. Next base: position 53,550,874 of record NC_069675.1, on the reverse strand, counting down.
CAAAAATCACTGATCACAGGTCACCACAACAAATATTTAATGAAAATAACTGAATTGTCCTAAGAGTTACAAAAATGTGACAAAAAGACTAGCAGTGAGCAAATGCTGTTGTAAAAATTGCATCAATAGACTTGCTTGATACAAGTTTGCCCCAAATCATCAATCTGTAAAAAATTCAATACCCATTAAGCACAATAAAATGAAGTATGCCTGTATCAGTAAGATGGTAACGCTAGTTGAAAAGCACTTGAAGATCTATTATTTATAGTCTTTTAAAATAATAAGATTAGTTAGTAATATGTATCAGGACTCAGCAATTGTAAGAATATACCACACTAATATAATGTGTTTATAGTTAGGGAAACTGGGGCATGTGGGAAAAGAAAATAAAATTCAAATAAGATTGTGAAGTTATTTATAAAACTTGTTCTACAAGACGATAATCCATATCTTTGGGTTTATCTTTTCTAGGAAAAAATTATTTACATCTCTAAGCAGATAAAATTCTACAAATTTACATATAACTTTCCATTCTCCATATTTTAGTCAAATAGTAAGTAGTAAAATCAATACAGTTTCTTATCCTTTAAAATAAAAAAATTGTGGGTTGTCCACTAAATAAGTCTACAGTTTGATACTGAAAGTATGATACTTCCAGTATCATTCCATGCTTTTGTTTAATTTTAAGTTGTCAATAAATTATTATTATTATAATCATCATCATCATCATGGCTTTCCCTCTTGGCTTTCCTATTTCCAACCATGAACTGACTTGGCTTTTCAGCTTTCTTCACATTCAAGGATGCACTCCAGCCTGGTGAGCAAATGGCTGTCACCTTGGTTTATTCACTTGGCATTGGCATCCCAGGGACACTCCTTGACTTCCATTCTTTGCTGGCCTAGTGCCCAGCCTAACCTGTCACTCAGAATCCTGAGAAACTGCAAAGTCAATATCTTAAAAGAAGGACAAGAGACAGCAAGAGCCACAAATTCAAAGAAGTGGAAAGAGCAGAATTCTACTAATTTTACTTCCTGCCCTGTTTTTATAGTCACCTGCATTTCTCCTTTCTCAAGGAAACTATTAACATCATGGACCAGGGATCCAAAGTATGAACCAAATGAAGCTGGACCTGAAATCAGTTGGTCCAATCAACTTGTTGTTGCTGTTCAGTTTCTAAGTTGTGTTCAACTGTTTTGTGAGCCCCATGGACAGTAGCCCACCAGGCTTCTCTGTCCACAGGATTTCCCAGGCAAGAATACTGGAGTAGGTTGCCATTTCCTTTTTCAGGGGGATCTTCTTGACCCAGGGATCAAATCCAAGTCTCCTGCACTGGCAGGTGGAATCTTACTCCATGCCAACTGTGTTAAATTTTTAGGAAGAGTCTATACAAAAGACCAAAATAACATTGGACATTTAATAAAAGATGAAATAGTCATGACAGAAATAGACTAAAAGTATCATGAACTGCCTGAACAAAAAAAGAGAAGATAACTAGGTTCTAGATTCTATTGCACACTAAGTTAGAGGTATAGCTTTGTGATCAAAGAGAAGTTTGTGTCCTGATTATACCAATTAGTAGATATTGAACTTAGGCAAGTTGCTTAACCTATCCACATCTGTTTTCTCAAAAGTAAGATAAGATAGCATTATTACTTAGGACTAAATGTGCTAATGAAGTGAAGTCCTTCAGACATAATAAACACTCAAATCATGTCAAGATAGTCACAAGGTTGGTCTTGAAAGGCTTTCACCATCCCTGGGCCTCATACCTCTCATTTCCCTAACAAAGATAATGTTCTCTTGACCCTCATTCAAGGCTTATATCAGGATCAAATGTGATATATTCCTCATGAGGTATCAGTCTTAAATAAGGGTTTGCGGGGGCGGGGGGGGGGGGGGGTAGTGGTATTATTATGTAATTGAACTGGTCTTTAAGAGAACCATTTCATGTTACACAAGGATGAATATCTTTTGGAACAGATCCATGCAAATATTGTTGTTGTTCATTCGCTAAGTCATGTCCAACTCTTTGCCATGCCATGGACTGCAGCAGGCCAGGGATTCCTGTCCTTCACTAGCTCCTGTAGTTTGCTCAAATTCACGTCCATTGAACTGGTGATGTTATCTAGCCATCTCATCCTCTTCCACCCTCTTTATTCGAGTGCTTTCAATCTTTCCCAGTATCAGGGTCTTTTCTAATGAGTCAGCTCTTTGCATCAAGTGGACAAAGTATTAGAGCTTCAACTTCAACATTGGTCCTTTCAGTGAATATTCAGAGCTGATTTACTTTAGGATTTATAGGTTTGATCTCCTTGCTGTCCAAGGAACTCTCAAGAGTCTTCTCCAGCATAATAATTCAACATCATCAATTCTTTAGCTGCTCTGTCTTCTTTACAGTCCATTTCTCACATCTGTACATGACTATTAGAAAAACCATAGCTTTGACAATAGGGAAACTTGTTGGCAAAGTGATGTCTTTGCTTTTTAATACACTGTTTAGGTTTGTCATGTCTTTCTTTCCAAGGAGCAAACGTCTTTTAATTTCATGGCTGCAGCCACAATCTGCAGCAATTTTGGAGGCCAAGAATATAAAATCTACAACTGATTCCACTTTATCCCCTTCTATTTGCCATGAAGTGATGGGATGGGATGACATGATCTTAGTTTTTTGAATACTGAGTTTTAAGCCAGTATTTTCATTCTCCTCTTTCAGTCTCATCAGGAGTTACTTTAGTTCCTCTTTAGTTTCTTCCATTAGAGTGGAGTTATCTGCTTATCTGAGGTTGTTGATATCTCTCCTGGCAATCTTGAGTCCAGCTTGTGCTTCATCCAGCCTTGCATTTCACATGATTCACTCTACATATAAGTTAAATAAACAGTGTGACAATATATAGCTTTGTCATACTCCTTTCCCAATTTTGAACAGTCCATTGTTTCCTTAAGGTTCTAACTGTTGTTTCTGGACCCACATACAGGTTTCTCAGGAGGCAGGTAAGGTGGTCTGGTATTCCTATCAGAATTTTCCAGTTTGTTTGATCCATACACTTGGGTTTTAGCATAGTCAATGAAACAGATGTGATGTTTTTCTGGAATTTGCTTGCTTTCTCTATGATCCAGTGAATATTGGCAATTTGATCTCTGTTTCCTCTGCCTTTTCTAAACCCAGCTTGTATATATGGAATTTCTCAATTCATGTACTGCTGAAGCCTAGCTTGAAGGATTTTGAGCATTACCTTGCTAATGTGTAAAATGATTGTGTGGTAATTTGAACATTCTTTGGTATTGCCCTTCTTTGGGATTGGAATGAACACTGATCTTTTCCAGTCCTGTGGCCACTGCTGAGTTTTCCAAATTTGCTAGCATATTGAGTTCAGCATTTTAACAACATCATTATTTAGGATTTGAAATAGCTCAGCTGGAATTCCATCACCTCCACTAGCTTTGTTCATAGTAATGCTTCCTAAGTCCCACTTGACTTCATACTCCAGTATATCTGGCTCTTGGTGAGTGACCTCACCATTGTGATTACCTGACTCATTAAGATTTTTTTGATTAGTTCTGTGTATTCTTGCTACCTCGTCTTTATTTCTTCTCCTTCTGTTAGGTCCTTCCTATTTCTGTCCTTTATCATTCCCAAGCTTGCATGAAATATTCCCTTGGTATCTCCAATTTTCTTGAAGAGATCTCCAGTCTTTCCCATTCTGTTGTTTTCCTCTACTTCTTTGCATTCTTCATTTAAGGAGGCCTTCTTATCTCTCTTTGCTATTCTCTGGAACTCTGCGTTCAGTTATGTTTTTCCATTTCTCTCTTGCTTTTCTCTTGTCATCTTTCCTCAGCTATTTGCAAAGCCTCTTCAGCCAACCACTTTGCTTTCTTACATTCTCTTTTCTTTGGAAAGATTTTGATCACTCTCTCCTTAAAACTAAGTAAGAAATCAATTGGATTTTTAACATGCTTAACATTTTTAGCACTCCTTAAAGGGTACTCTATCCTTCCTCACTCTCTCAATTTCCCTAAAGAGGATAGATTTGCTCTCTTTAACCTTTGAGAAAAGTTGTGTAGAAGAGTTTGAAAGGCAATATTTTACTGAAAGCAACTGACTACTCAAAAATATGAAGTGCTCCTAGATGCAGTATCAGAAAGCATTGAATGAGACATGACTAAATATCATGGACAAAAATAAGCCTTTTTCCCATAACTAATAGGAGTTGTCAGATAGTAGCAACTCTGAAGTCAAGTGGAAGTCAAACTGTGAAAGTGCTAGGATTTGAGGAAATGGTGAAAGCAAAATTTATCCTAAATAAATGAAGGATTTAAAAAATGGATCTTTGATATTCTGCTCTAATAATCACTTGAGTCCCAAGTGTTCATAGGACTGGTGAAATTTTAGGACAAGTAAAACCATGGGAATTTTGTTATTTTTGCTCTCATACATGTTGGTAATACCTTGATGGCATAGTGCACTGTAAATGTTGTTTTCAAGGCATATAATGCAAGGTCAAACATGATACAGCATGTAGTTTGTTTCAGAGTCTCCACTAGAACCTAACATTTTTCCTAGGTGAAATCCTCCTTTCCCAATCAGTCACACTTCACTAATAGAACTTCTCTTTCACTGTTGGATTTCTCAGTGTGACAATTAGTCTCATCATTCAACAATAAACCACCATGCCATCTACTTTAAATGGAGCAGGGTGCTTTCAGGACAGAAATCCTCAAAGTTTCAGAAAATGTACATAAAAACACTAAACAGCAAAACCCAAGTTCACACTAAAAAATGACTCAAGAGACCTTAAGAAGGCTGGATTTGGCTGTATATTCACTCTGTATACTGTCTATTTCATATGCAATACCAAGTAGAATAAGACATTCAAGGATAATGGAAGATTGGTTTAACTGGTTTGGAAAGTAAAGCATTTTGTTCCCTAAACTAACCCATTCTATCCATATGTCATTCTATCCATTGTGTGAGTAACATTATTTCCATGTATCTCACAGTCCAGGTCATACTTATATGAACCAATTCCAGGTTATCAAAGTTCTTAGAGAAAACACATTTTGTCATAAAACCTTAAATAACATATTATCAGCTTTATATTAACCATCCAGAAAAAGTCCAATTAATATCAATTATAGCTAGGAAATTTATGACATTGTGATATCAAGATCACATATCTTTTGCCATATGATGATCTGATTAACGAAAATCAGACCTTCCATTGTGCAAACTTAATTAGAAATCAACACCAGAGAGCAGTAAAGTTTAAAGATCAGAAGCAACAGATTTAAGAACCACATGACTCATAACTGGAGAAGTTTATCTACTTTCTTGAAAGATATTTTCTCTAAATATATAATTCTGGGTTGACAGTCTTTTACCTCTAGCACTCATAAAGATACTGTTTCACTGTCTTTTAGTCTCTGTGTTTTTTGATAAGAAAATCACAGTAATTGGAATTGTTGTTCCCCTATATATTAGTAATTTTTCTCTACCTGCTTTCCTTGTTTTTCTATACTTTTGGTTTTTAAGAAATGTGATGACTTGGTTTTCTTAAAATTTCATCTATTTGGCATTTATCAAGCTTTTAAGATCTATAAATTAGTGTCTTCCGTCAAATTTGAAATGTTTACAGCTATTATTTCATCAGTATTTTTTTCAGCACCAATCTTTTTCTCTTCCTCTGTGACACAAATGATCTGTTTGTTAAACTTTTGATATTGTTCCACAGGTTTCTGTGTCTGCACATTTTTATTCAATATTTTATCTCTGTTTTTCAGACTGAATAATTAATATTGCTCTATCTTCAAGTTAAATGATTTTTTCTTTCATTCTTTGTTGAGCTAATCAGGTGAAGTCTTTAAATTTCCATTTTCCAGTTTTAAATTTTATGTTCAGCTCTTTGTTTTAGTGTCAGTGTATCTTCTGAAAATTTCTATTTTTTAATTCATTTCAGGTGTGTTTATCTTATTAAGCATATTTGAAGTAGCTACTTTAAAGACTTTGTATAATAATTCTAATACATGGGTCACTTCAGAGATAGCATCTAATAAATGCTAATTTTTTTCTTAAAATTAAGTCATGTGTTTTCTGTTATTTTTATATTTCAAATAATTTTGGATTTATATTGATAATTTAAAATATAAGGTTATACAGATTTTTTTACTAAATATAGTTTATTTACAATATCATGTTAGTTTCAAGTGTACCACAATGTGAATTTGTTATACAAATACATATATCCTCTCTTTTTTAGATTCTTTTCCCATATAGGCTATTACATAGTATTGAGTAGAGTTCTCTGTGCTAAACAACAGGTCATTATTAGTTTCCTGTTTTATAGATAGCAGTGTGCATGTGTTGATCCCAATCTTCCCATTCATCCCTTCACTTCCCACTTACTCTACTCTAGTACCTATAAATTTGTTTTCCACATCTGTAACTCTATTTTGTTTTCTAGATAAGTTCATTTGTAGCCTTCTTTTAGATTCCACATATAAGCAATATCATATGATATTTGTCTTTCTATGCCTTAGTTACTTCACTCAGTATGAGAATCTCTAGGTTCATTCATGTTGCTGTAAATGGCATTATTTTCTCCTTTTTATGGTTGAGTAATATTCCATTGTATATACGTATATAGGTATCACAACTCTTTTACCCACTCCTCTGTTCATGGACATTTAGGCTGCTTCCATGCTATTGTACAATGAACACTGGGATGCATGCATCTTTTCAAATTATGCTTTTCTTTTTAAAGATGACAAGGAGTGTGATTCCTGGATCATATGGTAGCTCTATGGATCATGGTAGCTTTATTTTCAGTTTTGTAAGGAATCTCCATACTGTTCTCCACAATAGCTATATCAATTTACATTCCCACCAACAGTGTAGGAGTGTTCCTTTATCTCCACACCCTCTCCAGCATTTATTATTTGTAGGCTTTTCAATGATGGTCATTCTAATGGGTGTGAGGTGATACCTCATTATGGTTTTGATTTGCATTTCACCAATAATGAGTTATGTTGAGCATCTTTTGTGTGCTTTCATATGTCTTCTTTGGAGAAATGTTTATTTAGATCTTCTGCTCATTTTTTCATTTTTTTTTTTTTAGCTTCATGAGCTATATCTTTTGAAGATTAATCCCTTCATTTGCAAATAGCAAAAAGGGGATCACAAGAACAGTAAGGTAGAATGATGTATAGATTGTTAGTCCTACTAAAATCTTACCAAAAGTGTCATTCTACTGCTTTCATTGTTGTGTAGTTATTGTTTTATTTTCATTCAGAGTGCAACCTATGCCTTATCTATTGTGGACCATGGCTCTACTCTCAGTTCAGTTTGTAAAACCTTTGTTCTGTTGTCTTGCTCTCTTCAAATATATGCCACTTAGGGCTCAATCTGAAACTTGGATGGTGACATAAAACTTAGTTTAGTTCTTGCAGCCTTATCTTTGCTGATTTGGCCTGTCTTGTGAATGTATAGTTCAGTGAGCCTGGTACCTGTACAGATTCATGTAAAGAATTGGTTGATCTTCTTCTTCAAATTTCTCCTTACTAGAATTCTCCCAATATTCCCTGACCTGCAGAAACCCATTTTCACAGTTCATTTTTTGATTAGACAGATGAGGATTCAATCAGAGCTTAATTTGCTATGCTGCCACTTCCTGCAACTTTGCTACTGTATCTTGTCTTTGTGGAATGCCAGGAGTAAAAAAAAAAAGAAGAAGAAGAAAATTTAACATGATTTGGACCACAGCAGTGCTTTTGCCCAGTCCCTTTGAACATAGAATTTCCATAAGAATTTTTGCTTCCATACATATCCATTTCTGGGGCCTTCCATTAGAAGTCAAGTCAGAAGAAATAATAGAGTGGGAAATTCACCTAAAACAGGCATGTTCTGATATTTAACTTTTGACTCTTGTGTACAACTCATCTGCTTTTGTTTCTTTTAGTGTTCTCAGGTCATCGTTTTTCCATTTTAAAGAAAATTTTTAGTTTTAATTAAGAAAGAAAATGGGTTTCCCTGGTGACTCAGATGGTAAAGAATCTGCCCACAATGCAGAAGACCTGGGTTCCATCCATGGGTCAGGAAGATCCCCTGGAGAAGGCAGTGGCTGCCCACTCCAGTATTCTTGCCTGGAAAATCCCATGGACAAAGGGGTGTGGCGGGCTATGGTTCATAGCATCAAAAAGAGTTGGACACAGCTGAGCACAACTAATACCCAATAAGGAAAACACACTTTCTGGGCTAACTCTATCTTGGTCAGAACTGAGTAGTATTTTTTAAATTTTATAAAGATCTAGCAAATCAATGATCACTTTGCATGTAATTTCTTGAAAATTAAATGGAGATATTTACCTAAAAACCTTTCTGATTGACCAATGGAAGTCAGCAAGGAAGAGGAAAAATGTTGTTTAGGCGCTAAGTAGTGTCTGACTCTTTTGCAACCCCATGGACTGTAGCCTACCCAGATTCTCTGTCCATGGGATTCTCCAGACAAGAATACTGGAGTGGGTTGCCATATCCTTTTTCAGGGGATCTTCCTGACCCACAGATCAAACCTGTATCTCCTCTTTGGCAAGCAAATTCTTTTCCTCTGAGCCACCTAAGAAGTCCCATGTCCTCTAGGACAGGAAGAGACAACTAAATAGATTAGCTAGTGATGAGAGATTATGTATAATCCTACTCTGAGGCCATAGGTCAGGGAAAGGACTTGGGAAATCAGGTTGGGTAGAGTAGTATAGAGTCCATAGGACTCTGGTATTGATAAGTTAAAGAGTAAAGCTTCTGTTTCCTGTGTCAAGATTTTACATATGATCTGTATTTTCACTCGGCAGTAGAATTATTATTTTCATCTTGAACTCTAATGAAGAAATTATTGTTGCTGCTAAAGCAGTGGCTCTAAACAAGAGCTAACTGTGCCCTGGGGCATGTCTGACAATGTCTAAGCTCAGTTGGCACAATGGGAGAGGGTACTGCTACTCACATCTAGTATGTGGAGGCCAAGGATGCAGCTAAACATCTTACACTGCTCAGAACAGTGCTCCACAAGAATCTTACCTCACCCAAAATGCTGATAATGCCAAGACTCAGAAAATTTTTCTAGAGTAAACAGCATTCAAAGTCTCTGATCTCCAAAGACATAGTTTTCAGATAGCCAACAAAATAGAATAAATTATGACATTCTAGAAAAGACAAAACTATGGAGACAATAAAAAGGTCAGTGGCTTCTAGGAGTTGAGCAAGGGATAAATAGAGCATAGAGAATTTTCAGCCAGTCAAAATATTATGTATGATATTATAATGATGGATATACACTTGTGCAAACCCATAAAATGTACAATACTAAGAGGAAATCCTAACATAAACCATGGACTTTGCATGATTATTATGTGTCAGTGTATTGATAGGGTCACTCAGTAAAAAATTTATTGTTCCAGTGGGTGATGATGATAATGTGAGGGCATGTAAGTTGATGATAATGTATGAGGGCAAGAGGTATGTAGGAAATTTCTGTACCTGCCTCTCAAACTTGTGGTAAACCTAAAACTTCTTAAAAAATAAAATCTTGGAACAGAAAAAAACAAGTAGGCAGCACATAACTTAGGAAAGAGCTCAGAAAAAAAGGAATAAGGGCACCATTCCCAGGAATTTGAAGCTGGAAGTCCACACCGCACATAATGTATTGGAAAGAACCAAAATTCCTGTTGAATGACAGTTATAAAGATGGTAAATAAAGTGAATGTTGGACACATGTGAATGAAAACTATAGTTTTCTACAGAAAATAAATACATTGTGATATAAAAGTGATATCCTATAACAAATAGTTATGGAACAAGTCAAGTACCACATGGGGCAGGAAAATTCACAGAATATCACTGTGCAAGAAGAGACACAAGGCCAGTTAAATCATCATTCATTATTTGGGGCTTCCCTGCTGACTCAGACAGTAAAGGTTTTGCCTGCAATTCAGAGTCGGGAAGATCCCCTAGAGAAGCAAATGGCTATCTACTCCAGTGTTCTTGCCTGGAGAATTCCATGGATAGATTCATTCTTTAAGAGGTGGGAAATGAGAGTGTATGCTGAAGTTTATTGTATATATTTTTGTGTACATTCCCATAGACTTCTACAGTTAGTACCATGGAGGGTAAAGATGGTTGCAAATTCTTTGACTCTTCATTTAGAGATGGGTTCATGTCAATTCCACTTGATATTCAGAGAGGTTTGTGATTGTTTAACCAATGAATCACAGTTTCTGGGTCCAGGCCTTCTACTGAATCATGCTTATTGATTTTGAGTATCTTTTCATGTCTGTTGGACATCTGAATGCTTTCTTGGAAAAATGTCTCTTCACATCCTCTGTCCACTTTTTAAAATTCAGGTTAGGTTTATTTATGTTGAGTTGTATGAGTTCATTGTATATTTTGGATATTAACCCCTTATCAGATATATTGCTTGTAAATATCTTCTCCCATTCACTTGGATGGCTATTCATTTTGTTGAATGTTTCCTTCACCATTCAAAGGGTTTTTAGTTTTATTAGATCCCATTTGTTTATTTTGCTTTGTTGCCCTTGCCTGAGAAGACAGAGCAAAAAATTACTGCTAAAACTGATGTCAAAGCGCATACTGCCTATGCTTTCTTCTGAGTTTTATGGTTTCAGTTCTTACTCTTACATTTAAGTATTTAGTCCATTTTAAGTTAATCAGTTTTTCAGGTTGTATGATATTTGACCAAGATTTGTGAATACAGAGGATAGTCATCACCTAGAAGTTAAATATGGATCATTACAGAGGAATATAAAGATTCTCAGGTTATCACCTAGCAGTGGAAACAACTTTGGTCCCCACCAGCTTTTCTATGAGAAGGGCTTCTTCTATAAAATAGAAACTTTAATAACAGAGTTTTTACCCAAGCTCTTCCTCCTGGAAACATTAATGATTAATGATTTTGAGTCTGAAAACTGTCACAGTTCATTTTTTTATTTTTTAAAGAAAATAGCTTTTGATGGTTTGTGAATATCCTTAAGGAAACTTTTTTTTTCTTTTTCTGTTTTTAAAGTGTGAGATGAAACAGGATTTGTGGTTTAAAAAACTATCTTATTTGGGGTAATATTTCAATTTTAGTTTGTTTCCCAGATTTTTCTTAGAAATGAGGGGATTTGGGTTTTTTTGTTTATTTGGTTGGTTGGTTGATTGGTTGGTTTTAGAGGGTACATAAGATTTTGTGTGTTCCCTCCATGGGCAGAGTCCCTGTTTCCTATAATCCTAGGGTTCTTCATAAAGTAAGCTGTTGACTTTCAAATCCCAACTTTCTGATCTTTCTGATGCAGAACCCCTGGAGTAGGAAACCCAATACGCAGCTTGGCTAACTCATGCCTCAGAGGATATCCCCACATAACCTTCTTCATGTTTTCAGGTTGCTAACCTGGGAGTTTGGGCCCTGATTAGACTATGTCTCTACCCCTCCTACCTATCTGGTTGTCGCTCCTATAGTCATGGAAAATCTCAGCTAGTTTTCAGGCCATCTCATAGATAGTTCCTCTGTAAATAAATTTAATTTTGATGTGCCTGTGGCAGATGAGTTCAGGATCTTCATACTCTGTGATCTTGATCCCCTCGCTCTCTGAGTCTTTTATGCAAACTATTTGGGAAATGTTAATAGATAGTCTTTAGTGTTATTCTTTGTAACACTATCCTTTTCACTTCTAAACTTTGCCAGATCTTGATTTATCTTTGATCTTAACCCCAAAACAGACAAAACAAAAACTTCTTTTTATATTTTCCCATGCTTGTGACTTATGCAAAGCAGTGGTCCTCTCCTAGTTTGTTTGTACTGATGGGGAAATTGATTGTATTCTGGACACCAGAAAAAAGAACCCAAAGAGCACTGGGTGAGATGAGGTGATTGGAACAGCCAAAGAGGTATAGCTGTGAAGCCACTGGCGATAATAACTCTTCTTGCTTTGGCTTGTCCATTGCAATAACTCCACATCTGTAATATATTCCAATTTTACCCACTAGAGATGCCCAGAATAAATTTATTCTCTCTTCTGCCTATAAGAAATTCAGAATCATATTCTCCTTGAATGTTTTCTGCCTAGGCGAAACATTCTTTTTCCCTTGAGGTATTGTTTATGCACCTTAATATTTTAATTGTCACATTTTTTTTTTTTAGAAGCATGAGGTTCATTACTTAGTTGGCCAGTATAGAGTAGAGCAGTATTACCATCTTCCATTTTTTAGCCACAATACATAGGTTAATGTAATGTAAGGTTGGGCTTTGTATTTAATGAGCACACTGCTAACCAATAATAAGTCAAAGTTACCATATACTTTTACACTTTTGTATTTTCCTTCACTATGTATGCAGGAATCTGAAAGGATATCTAAATAAGTAAGGACTTTGTTCTGAGAAGTGATTTTTGAAGCCAGTGTGTCGGGGAAAAGGCAATAAGACAAACTCAGTTCTTGATCCTCAGTTCTGCTGGAAAGACCTGACTACTTCAAGCAGGAGGATAGTTCTTTCAGTTTCTGCACCATGGCTTTCATGTGAGTCAAAAGATATAAAACAAATAAATAAAAATGTAATTAGCATCCATGGCTGTCTTAAGTAGCCACATATAGTTGCAAGCAAATTTTTATTGAATTAATGTAGAATTAATTTTGTAAACAAAAAAAATTTGTAAAAAAATAAAAAGAGGAATGAATAGGTCAGATCTACTATCATGTGTGCTTTATAGATGCAAGCTAGTCAGCATCCACATAGAAGGAAAACTTCTTACCTTCAAGTGGGCAACTGATTAAGTTCAGTTCAGTCACTCAGTCATGTCCGACTCTTTACAACCCCATGACTGCAGCACACCAGGCTTCCCTGTCCATTACCAACTCCCAGAGTTTACTCAAATGCATATCCATTGCATCAGTGATGTCATCCAACCATTTCATCCTCTGTCGTCCCTTTCTCCTCCCACCTTCAATCTTTCCCAGCATCAAGGTCTTTTCTAATGAGTCAGTTCTTTGCATCAGGTGGCCAAAGTATTGGAGTTTCAGCTTTAGCAACAGTCCTTCCAATGAATATTCAGGACTGATTTACTTTAGGATGGACTGGTTGGATCTCCTTGCAGTCCAAGGGACTCTCAAGAGTCTTCTCCAATACCACAGTTCAAAAGCATCAATTCTTCAGCACTCAGCTTTCTTTATAGTCCAACTCTCAAGTCCATACATGACCACTGGAAAAACCATAGCTTTGACTAGACAGACCTTTGTTGACAGAGTAATGCCTCTGCTTTTTAATATGCTGTCTAGGTTGATTTAATAAGCTGTCTAGGTTGGCAGCTGATAGTAAAATGAAATTTTGCTTCTCCTGCTAGATTTATATTTGCTAAGCAGAGGGTGAAAAAAAAAAAAACACACTTACTCTTATAGATAGGTAGAAAGATGGATAACTATAGATAAATAGGGATAAATATGTAAGTTAATATAAATATGTAATAGAATACATAGGCAGTAAGAAATTTTGCTGCTACTTTCACTTCTTGGCCAAAGATGAAAGAAAAGGTTTTAAATGAAACTGTAGGCTAACTTGGCTAGGAATGATGATTAACAATAATTTAAAAGATCCCAAAGACTCTTTAACCAGTTGGAAGGCAATGAAGGTCAATTTCTTTATGTATGCACATACCTTAACTCTTTATGTCTACTAACAATTGAAGTGCTCGGGGCTGGTGCACTGGGAAGACCCAGACAGATCGGGTGGAAGGGGAGGTGGGACAGGGGATCCGGATGGGGAATACATGTAAATCCATGGCTGATTCATGTCAATGTATGGCAAAAACCACTACAATAGTGGTTACAATGTAACATAATTAGCCTCCAACTAATAAAAATAAATGGAAAAAAAATTGTGAATTTCACCATCATCAATATCCTCTAACACTAAGGGATGTGCTTACATAATTGTCTTCTTTATGAAATCTTCCCTCATCTACAGTGTATTGTAGTATTTTAAAACCAACATTGTAACATCATGTTAGAAATGAAGAATAAATGTGTTTACCTTTCTCAATAGTCTTCATTACAATGTTTCTAGGTCCCCAGTAGAGAGCAACACCTTACGTGTTGAATTGACTACAGACGTATTGGCAGAGGGAAAACCAATAATATGGAATGGTTATAACTTACATTTGGAAAAGTTTTAATATTGGTCATTTAATGAACATTTTACAACTAAACACTTTAAATGGATGTTAAAACAATGTAACCAAGTGTATCTGGTGAGGCCACTGTCTCCTGAAACACCTTGTGAAATGTATTCACAAAATAACAAAGTTGAGACTTACCTGGCAGTGCAGTTGTTAAGACACTGAAATTCCACTACAGAAGGCATGAGTTCGATCCCTAATTGGGGAGCCAGAATCCCATATGCCATGTGGCATGGCCAAAAAATAGAAAAATGAATATTAGGGTCTCCTGAACAACCTCAACATATAGCAATCCTTTTGAAGCAGCCAAAAGTCTTTGGAGTTTATTTGAGAAAATGTAATAGTCATCAAATTACGTTCTGATGTTTGGGGGAAAAAACCTAGGATACATACAGACACTGAAGAGACTTTACTGTGTGTGACTCTTCAGATGATTCAAAAGGCAGTTCAAAAATTGATGTTCAAAATACTTGAACTATGGTAACAGCATTTAAATGTAGCCTGCTTCCATGGACTAACGATTTATATGGCTACATTCTGAACTTTTCAAAACTTGTAATTATTTTCAAGCAGTTTCTAAATATACTTCAGAGTCATAACTGCCAAAGCCCAAATCATATATTTCTATTAAAAAAAAAAAAACTGTAGTGTCAGATGACACAGACAGTAAGGAACAGGCAGTACATTAACCAGGTATTAAAGAAAATAATCTCTATGCTCAATGAATAAATCATTTCATTATCAGCCTTGATGCCAGGTTATCTGTATCACACTCTTAGGTAGTGAAATTATTTTCACTTTCTGTTACCTGTAATTTTACTTTGTCTCTTTTGTTCCATTAAATAACACATGTCTTAAGGTCTAAATCTGCTGTAGCTTTTTAGCTTCATTTGCCCAGGTCAATACATTTTTATAGAGCATGTGTTGTCAGTCATTGTTCTGATAGACATACAGCTGAGTTATATAGATTAGGTCTTGCCCTTCTCAAGGAGAGTAAATATTTGTGATCTGATTCAGGCAATAGACAAATGAACAAGGCAACCTCATACTATGAAAAGTATGTAAGAAAGAAATATTATGCCACTAAGGAGAATAATGGTGGATGCTAACCATTCACTGCTCTGTGTATAATTTTACCATGAGTGTTCTGGATGTATTCTCCTACTGGAAATTTGTTCTCTAGTATCAATGGGAAGTTGTGAGATTTTTTTTAATCTGTCTTCAAGACTTAGGATGTATTACTCAAACATCATTAATTTCCATTAATATATTTTAAGAACTTTTAATAATGTTTGATTAACATTCTTTGAATGAATCTACTTTATGTATTCTCTATCAGATTCTGTGATCTATAAAGCCAAGTGATCACAAGTCCTTCAGCCTTCTGAGAATATGATTTCCTTTAATATTTAAAGAAAACAAATGAATCGAATACCCTAATAACTGGCCCAACCAGGAAACTGAGTCTCCTCCCAGATTTTCTCATTATTCCCAGGTTATCTTGTGCATCCTAGTTGTCATTTGTTCACTCATACTCTGAGCTCCAGTGACTACTGTTTTCTCCATTTTCTATCATCTTTTCATTCACTTCTTTACATCTTATCATGTCTCCAGGGTGGTTTAGGTCTCATTACTCTATTTCCCTCAAAGTCATTTTGTTATACCTAAAGGAGGGGCTAACTCAAAGCTGATATGATATTGACTAATAAATCTTTGCTGGATATGAAGATGAATCTGGCCTCTGTACCCCAACACTGAATTAAATCTTGGAACAGAGTTTTTCATGAAGTAGAAAATAATAGCTCCATCCCTTTGCCAGGCAGAAGGGTCCATAGTGTGCTAATGTCCTTAAAACTGTGTGTCCCAACCTGGAGGGAAGTACTAAAGAATTTTCTAGTAATGGTTCAAAAAGGATGCAATCCACTCATAGAGCATTTAGTGAGGACATAATCCATAGGTCATATGGATGTAATCCACTCATATAGTGGATGTAATCCACTCATTTCACCACAATATGGTGGTGAGGTAAGTGAAAGTCAGCATCTGTCAACCTTCTGGTTCCAACCAGTTTACATGCTTGTGGGATGTTTGTGGGCAGCATACTTTTGTTAACTTCTCTTACCTGATGGGAATTTCAGTATAAGCAAAATAACTCAGATATTGTGTGTATACCTTAATGGGGAACCAGGACCTTGCCCCAAGGTTGCACTATTGTTTCTCTTAATGTTTTCCCCCTTGTTTCACATCCCCTCCCTTCGCTAATTAACAACTGTTTGAACCTGCTTAATGGAACTCAGGTAAATTCATGTATGCTGAATGAAGCCTGCTTCCTATAATCAAAGAAATGGAAGACACAAAAAGGTTTTGTGCCCAGGAGCCCCACAGGGTCCTGCTCAGTATCTGATACTTGGAAAGAAAATGAAGGGAAATTACAGGGTAGGGTAGGTGCATATCTGACATCAATAGTCTTAAATTCTGTCAGCCTCGCCCTGTCACTCTTCTAATATAGTGCCTTTCTGGCACTCCTTTCCTCAACAATATTAAGAACTCATTCATAGTTTTGTTTTTTATTAAAATCAAGTTTCTTTTAAGGCAGATTTTCTTGATCTGTCCTCAAAACACCAAGGATCATTTTATATTAGGTCAGCTTCTCCTTAATTTTATAACTTTCAGGGCAAGTTATCTCTGTTTTTCCTTGACCAAAAAACTTAATAAATATTTTCCTAATTGAAAGACTAAATTTATTCCTCATGTAAGTTCTAGAGCTTCCTTTGAATATGAAAACATCAGTAGTTAATTCTTTTCGTTGTTTTAAATTGTGATTTTCTTTTCTGCTACATGCCCAGTAATGCTACTAGATAACTCTGTGGTCCTTTCTTCTAGTGCTTCACCCTAGAAGGTGAGAGAATGCAGAAGGATCAGGTCAGCTGGAAAACATCTGGCAACCACTGTGGGCACACCCCAGACACCCTGCTCACCAGAGTACAAAGGGCTATCACACAGGGAGAATTAATCAAGAAAATTTTGCCCTGGGGCCACAGATTGGAAAATACTAGTAGAGAAGGTAGAAACATTTGAAAAAGAATCTAAGATATACGCAGGAAAGGCCCAAGACTTGGGCAAATGTGGTTCCCGGAAACTATGGAATGCAAACTTCATCATGATACACAGTTGGTACCCCACCAAGATATCACAGCCATGAGAGATATTGGGAAAAAAAAAAAAAATCACCCAGGAGACCTGTTCAAAAGTGGGTTAGTAGATAACCATGTCTCTGTAGGGAGTGTCAGCATATACCAACGATGCCCAATAAACACAGGACCACCCTTGAATATGTTGGGGGCAAAGGCCATGTCCAAGACTACTAATTAGTGGAGTGTGAGTAAATGAGAGAGCCAGGCTTTCATGAATCCCAGGGAGAAAAGGGGCTAGTTGCATAAGGCCTGATGTTACCATTAAACAGTGAGGGATGGGTTAGGACTGGGGCAAGAATTCACACAATGACCTTCCTTCCAGTCGGGCTTAGCTATATCAAGCTATTATCAATCAATTGCCTCACTTTTCCCTGTTTATTATTCCTAACCACAATAGATTATCAAGATAGAGCAAATCATTCATTCTTAAAGCGGACCCTCAAAAAATGCTTCATTGTCTATACAATCAAACCAAATTATTTTTTTTAATGGCTATTTGGCTTGAAACATTTTAAACAAAGAAAAAGGTAGACTTGTGGACAGTTTTAACCTATTAATTTTCTGAAGAGCCTGATTTCTCCAATTTTTAGATCTGTTTGACTATTGCAACTAGTGCTCTAAACCTCAGTTTCCTCATTTCTAAAATTTGGATAGTAACAATATCTAACTTAGAAAGCTTTTGTTGAAAATAAATGAGATAAAATGTTTAAATTTATAGCCAACTTAGTGCTGATATGTAGTTTGTAGTCAACAAATATTAGCTATCATCATCAGCATCATGAAACCGTATCACTTTTTCTGTGTTCAGTTAATTTAACTAAACATGCTTGGTCTTTCCCTATGAAAAACTGGAAATCATAATGTATTCTGCAATGACATCATGATTCCAAATTAAACAGAACAATAACAGTTTCACTGTGGATGAAACTATCTTTATAAAACTCAAGAATATTAGGAAACTATGGTGGTAGGTTTTTTGAAGTAGGAAATAGGCAAATTTAAATTAACAAGAGATTTCAATAAAACTCCAAGGGCAAATATGACTTTCTCCCAGAGAAGACCTTGAAAATAATCTAATAATAAAACTGAACTAGTGAAAAATATTGAATATATGAAGTTCAACAAAACTGTCATTAAAATTGACATCTTAAAACCATGTATGTGTGCCTTAAGATTATACCTAACATCTATTTAGAAAGCCAGTCATCTTTATTTCTAAAAAGTATCATTTAACATATTTACAAATGCTATTACTTACAAAAGGCTTTACACCATTTGTCTACATTTCCTCAAACAACAAATACAAAAGGCAGTAAATATGACTTTTCAGCAGAGGAAATGTAAGTAGAGGGAGGTCAAGTGACATATGTAGGGTTATGTGACTTAAGAAAAGCAAGAATCTGAAGCTCTAGGACTGGGATATTATTAGCCCATGTCTTAATCCTTATAAGTCATGGTTTCTGCCTCTGTGAGTGATGATGATTTAAACTACACCAAAAGGGCTATAATTCAGGAAGGTTGTCCAAATGTTCTTGCTTTAAAGGCTTGGGGGATAGAGGGAAAATAATTTTTCTGAAATTGAAACATATCACACATCAAGTCTTCTTATCATAGTCCAACCATTTATAAGCTCTCATCTTCCAAGAGTCGCTAATTTTTGTTGAAGAAATCCAGGACATTCCGTCATAAGAGAAAATTTGTTATTTTTACTTAGAAGGGCTAGAGCAAGCAAAAATGGGTAATTGTTTGAGTTTAAGACAGCACTTTCAAAAACCAAACAAAAACTATACAACAACCAAAGCAACACCACTACCTACAATTTCACCATTAGAGACACATTTATTTGAATTTTAAATATTTGTGGTTGTATTGAATGTCAACTATACACTAAATGTATTCCTAGACCTTTTGAATATACTACCCTCATATTTCTCTAAAGAAAATATTTTCAATTTATATATGTTGAAAATAAGGCATACAGAGGTTATTTGGTGTGCCTAAGGCCACAAAATCCCATGTCTATAAAAATGTCCATGAACATTTTCCAGATCAAGATGGTGGAGTAGAAGGATGTGTGCTCATCTCCTCCTGCAAAAGCACCAAAGTTGCAAATAGTTGTTGAATAATCATCAACAGGAGGACACTGGAACACACCAAAAAAATGATACCTTGTGTCCAAAAACAAAGAAGAAGCTGCAGCAAGACTGAAGAGAGGCACTATCATGATACAACCAAATCCCATAGCTGTCAGGTAGGTGACTCACAGACCAGAAGACTGGAGAACAATAATATCAAAGAAGGTCTCACACAATCTTAAATGTTCCAAACCCCACATCAGGCTTCTCAGCCTGGGGACCCGACAAAGGGACTGGGAATCTCCAGGGAATCTGGCCTTGAGGGTCAATAGGATTTGATTACAGGCCTTCCAAAGGACTGAGGGAAACAGAGACTCCAGGCTTGGAGGGCACAAACAAAATTTTTCATGATCCAAGACCCAGAGGAGAGGAGTAGTACCCCACAGGAGACAGAACCAAAACTACTTGCTAATGTTTGAATGCCTCCTATGGAAGCATGGGTTGACAGGGGCTCACCACAGGGATACAGGCATTGGAAGGTCCCCGTTGGCATAAACCCTCTTGAAGTTCACCATTAACCCTGCAATAGACCCAGCCCTGGGTCTGGATTGCCTCAGGCCAAGCAACTACCAGGGAGGGAATGCAGCCCCACCCATCAGGAGATAGTTGGTTTAAAGATTTGCTGAGTAAGGCCCTGCCTACTAGATAACCTCATCCATCCGAGGGCAGACAGAAGAAACCAGAAGCACAGTCTAACAGCAGCTAAAACAAAAACCATATTACAGAAAGTTAATCATGATAAAAAAGCAGACAGTTATGTCCCAGATGAAGGGGCAAGATAAAATTCCAGGAAAACAACTAAATGAAGTGGAGATGGGCAACCTTCCAGAAAAAGAATTCAGAATAATGATAGTGAAGATGAGTCAGGATCTCGGGAAAAGAATGGAGGTGAAGACTGAGAAGATGCAAAAAATGTTTACCAAAGACCTAGAAGAAGTTAAGAACAAACAAACCGAGAACAACAACACACTAGAAGGAATCAATAGCAGAATAACTGAGGCAGAAAAACAGATAAATGAACTGGAGGACAAAACAGTAGAAATCACTGCCACAAACCAGAATATAGAAAAAAGAATGAAAAGAAATGAAGACATCCTAAGAGATCTCTGGGTCAACATTAAATGCTCCAACATTTGTATTATAGGGGTCCCAGAAGGAGACAAGAGAGGAAAAGAACCTGAAAAAATATTTGAAGAGATAATAGCTAAAAATTTCCTGAATATGGGAAAGGAAATAGTCAACCAAGTGCAGGAGGCACAGGGCATCCCAGGCAGGAAAAACCCGAGGAGGACACACCAAGGCACATAATAATCAAACAGAAAAAATTATAGACAAAGATAAAATATTAAAAGCAAGAAGGGGAAAATGGCCAATAACATACAAAGGAAGTCCCATCAGGCTGCCAGCTGATTTCTCAACAGAAACTCTACAAGCAGGAAGGGAATGGCATGATATATTTAAAGTGATGAAAGAGAAGAACCTACAACTAAGAATATTCTACCCAGCAAGACTCTCTTTCAGATTTGATGGAGAAATCAAAAGCTTTTCAGACAAGCAAAAGTTAAGAGAATTCAGCACCACCAAACCAGCTCTACAACAAATGCTAAAGGAACTTCTCTAGACAGGAAACACAAGAGAAGGAAAAAACCTACAGAAAATAAACCCAAAACAATCAAGAAAATGGTAATAAAGTCATACATATGGATAATTACTTTATGTAAATGGATTAAATACAACAACCAAAAGATATAGACTGACTGGGTAGAGGAAAACATCCACGTACACACACTTACCACATCACACTGCTTGCCCTCCCCCAAATTGTATGCAATTATTTTATATTGTTATGTTAATCATGTTCCCATTATGGCTTGCAATTGTAATTATCTTTTGTTTTTTGTCTGGCTATTGACTGTAAAAACTGGTAAACATCTTTTACTATCGTGATTACGTAAATATTACTCATTTAATACCATCATATCATGATTGGTCAACAGAAAAATAATAGAACTCTATATCGCCAAAACTAGGACCTAATAGAAAAATCTATAATCACTTTTTAAAATCCAGAAGCAAAAAAATAAAAAAATAAAATAAATAAAATAAAATCCAGAAGCATATCAGAATTATCTTCAAATTTTTTGAAAAATACAAATGCTCAGGTATTGCTTTTTTCTCCAGAGCTCCAGATGTTTCTAATGAGCATTCATATTTAAAAACAATTGGACTATATGATGATCTTTTACTTTTATCTAGTTTTTTCACTTTTTCTATTTCATTTTCGGCGCTCCCATTTCATTTAGTTTATGTTCTCCAATTTATCCATCTCTTTTTTGTGTGTGTTCTTTCTCAGGTCTTTATCAAGTGTAGCAGAAAAGCTTTTGTATACATATATATAAATATATATAATATATATTTTAAAAAACATGAATTTTTGCCTAACTAAAAAAATTATGACAGTTTGATTCCACTTGTTTGTCTTAGCATGAATAGAATGTTAGATTTCTAATTATGAAATAGATATGCAACAAGCAACAAAGGTTTACTTTACTATAGGGAACTATAGTCAACTTCTTGTAATAACATGATGGAAATTAATTTCAAAAGTAATATATGTGTATTTGTATAACTGCATCACCTTGCTGTGCACATGAAACATTGTAAGTCAACAATACTTCAATAAAATATATATACTTAAAGAGAAAAAAATATTTTTAATGTCCATGAAGAGTTTTATTCCTTCTCCACTAATTCCTGATTATGCCTACAGTACTTCTCAAGATTCAGTGAAAGACAGCAGCACTCCAGACAAGAAATGCCATAAAGAAGTCATTACATGTAGACTCCATTATACTGTATGTGATATTTTATATATGTCTTTGATATATTAAATGATAAAAGTGCCATGCTTCATTATCATATTTTTATCATTTGTGTGAAGATTTCCTTGTCTGTACCCCTATTAAATGGAAGGCAAGCATTGCTGAAAGACTGAGATTGTCCCTAGTAGTAATGACCAAGGATTAAGAAAGTACTCAGAGAGAAAACAAGAATTATGAAGAGGGTCCTATAAGGCTTGAGAGAAAATTGGGCCTCTCTGAGGATGGATTTGAGGGGTTCAAATAATTAAATATATACTCCCTATTAAGTAAGCTTAAGATTATACCCACCACTTTATCATAACACAAATGATTAAACCCACATTGTGTGTCACACACTTTTCTAGAAACTGGTAAATACTGCTATTTTATTTGATATTCACAATAGCCTCAACTATTGTATCAATCAACTTAGTCTAGGTGATACTGAATGGAACTGAGTTGAACCTTGCAGGACCTCTCTACCTACTTAGCAAATTTGCAGGCAGACTATGCAGGAAAGAGCACATCCAAAAGATCAGG
This sequence comes from Odocoileus virginianus, assembly GCF_023699985.2. Taxonomy (NCBI): domain Eukaryota; kingdom Metazoa; phylum Chordata; class Mammalia; order Artiodactyla; family Cervidae; genus Odocoileus; species Odocoileus virginianus. The sequence goes on along the minus strand of NC_069675.1, from coordinate 53,527,938 downwards.
AGAAGTCAGCAGGACTGCACACAATGGAAAAATGATAAGGAATCTGACCTCTTAACTTAATGACTAACTGAGATTATCTCCTCTTTTTCCTTTTAAAAATTGTCATGACTGTGCATAATCTTCAGAGTTGATCTCTGGACGTGAGTCCACCTTCTCCCTAAATTGCCAACTTTTCTGAAAAAGCATCTTTCTACAGACATTTGTCCCTTGATTATTGACTTCTAAGTGGTGAGCAATTGAACCTGAGTTCAGTAACATGAAGAAGGAAAAGACCCAAAACTTAGTTACATACAACATACAATACAAAGGTTTGTTTTTTATTCTACTCTATATCTAATTCAGATCAGTGTTAGCTCTGCTCCACATTGTTTTGTTATTGTTGCTTTTCTGGAATCCAGATTAGTGTTCCGGAATGTAAGCAGAAAGAACACCTTCTGACTAGAAAACTGCAGAGAAGTGAGAGACACAGTAAATATGTGTTGATTCTTAAACTTCTGCTCATATTTGACACAACACTTCTGCCTTTATTTTGTTGGACAAGTGAGTCAGATAGTCACTCCCAAGTTCTATAGGGAGGAGAAGCATAACCCTTTTGCAGATAAGGAGGTGGGGGGGGGAAATGGAGTACATGGCCAACAGAAATACAATTGGCAGTGCCCTATTCAGTTACTATATACTTGATTCCCCTGTTACATGCAATATACACCCCTTTCCCTAAGGAGACAACCTGAAAGTCCCATTTGGTCACCACTGTTAGCTCAAAATCCAGGATGTCTAGGTGATGCTCAATTTTCTTACCATAAGCCTAGGTTAGTCCTCTTATGAACAAAAAGATATTATCTTCTTTTCCTGATATATAATATAGTATCAACTGTGGAACAAAGAGAATAATTGCGATAGAGCCTGGCATGTGAAAATGTGATACTGTAAGGCACATAGAAGTAACGGGTCCATAGTAATCCCAAAACAGCAGTGGGAAAATATGGGGAACTTTAAACTGGAGATGTGGAATGTTCTTGAGTGGGTCCTCATTCATTAGTTTAGTGCTTTTATTTTGGTTAGCAACCCAGTTTCTCTTGCTTCCCAGGTGGTACAGTGGTAAAGAATCTACCTGCTAAGGCAGGAGATGCAAGAGACATGGTTTCAATCACTGGGTTGGGAAGAGTCCCCTGAAGGAGGAAATGGCTCCAGTATTCTCGCCTAGAAAATTTCATGGATAGAGGATCCTGGCAGGCAGTTCATGGAGTCCCAAAATAAGACACAACTGAGTAACTGAGCATGCACACATCCACCATAGGCTATTTTTTGCTCTGGTAATAGCTGGAAAATCTCCAAAGATGACTTTATAACAATGGATATGGATTAGAATACCAAGTGGAATGCCTGGCAAATAGGATTATGATCAACCACAACTAAAATAAAGTACACTTTGTTATGATGACCACTTAAGCTTGAGAAGATGGTAGCTCAATGAAGTTGTGTGTGTTTAGTCGCTCAGCAGAGTCTGACTCTTTGTGACCCATTGGACTGTAGCCCACCAGGCTCCTCTGTCCATGGGATTTTTCAGGCAAAAATAGTGTAGTGGGTTGCTGTTTCCTACTCCAGGTGATCTTCCTGACCCAGGGATAAAACCTGAGTCTCCTGTGTTTCCTACATTGCAGATACATTCTTTACTCATTTAGCCATCAAGGAAGCCATCAATGAAGTTAACTACCTCATTCAAGGTTAGATAGCCAGAACCAATATTCTGACCCAAATCTGCCTGACTCTAAAATTTATGTCTATTCCACTATACAATGTTTCAGCTACATGGTGAAATATCAATAGTTCTCTGGAGTCCTCTAGAGTAAACTACAAGATAGTTATGGTAACTTTTACAGTGTTAGTTGGAATTATCTAGATTTATGTTGTTACTCTTTTTTCATCTTCTAGTTTTGGGTGAAGCGTCGCTTGAAGGCTTTGGCTATACCTTAGTTGTACTTTCATGGAATTTTCCATTTTTTTCACTTCCTTTTTTTTTGCCAGAGCATTAAAAAAGTACCTCATTGTGGAGGAGACTGGAAACAACAGTCAGGAGAGTTCACAAAGGTAAGGCTAGAAAAGTTTCAGAGTCAAAGATCAACTGTCCCTTCCCACCAGTGTGTTTCTGCTTTAGTGCCAACTTTGGAGATCTGCAGGTTTATTTTCACTTAGGAAGGCTGTGGTGCTGCCAGGAAGTCATCCGAAAGAAACTTATCATCTGTCATAGTTTTATCAGGGGTCAGCTCTGATAAAATTCAAAGTGTTTTTGTATTTTCACCCACTCCCTAATAAGAGAGGTTCTCTTTGACCAATTTAATCTTCAACAGAAAATTGTATCACTATTTAAGAGAGCCTCTAGCCAAACCTAATTGGTCTATGGGAAACAAATGGCAAAGTTGGATAAAGACAACCTGGATTCTTCCTGTTTGTCAGCAAGCCTGTTTTCAAACAGTAATTGGAGTGGAAGCTTCAACTGCAGCTTACACAGAGGATGATGCCAGCATGTGGCATGTGGAAAACTGAGCCAGCTTTCCCGAGATTGTTCCAATGGCTGGATGCCATCCTCCAGTTCACAGCTCACTCTCCTTAGCACCAGCCCTGAAGTTTTTATAGAAATTTACGCTTGCTTCTCATGTTGATTGTGTTTTCAAATCTAGAAACTCTTCCACATCATTCTTTCACTTTGAAAAAGGAACATGTCCTTAGTAAACCTAATTTTTTTAAAATTTTAACCACTTTTTTACAGTTTTGCAAGCAATACAATGCAAAATGTTCATTGCAGACAACTAGAAATACACAAAAATATAAAGTAATTAATAGCCATTCATAATTCCCAGTCTCCCATAGATATCTTTCATTAGCCTTTTGATGTATTTCTTTCTAGCATTTACATACTTTTTTACATGCTGCTGCTACTGCTGCTAAGTCGCTTCAGTCGTGTCCAACTCTGTGCGACCCCATAGACGGCAGCCCACCAGGCTTCCCCATCCCTGGGATTCTGCAGGCAAGAATACTGTAGTGGGTTGCCATTTCCTTCTCCAATGCATGAAAGTAAAAAGTGAGAGTGAAGTTGCTCAGTCATGTCCAACTCTTAGCAACCCCATGGACTGCAGCCTACCAGACTCCTCTGTCCATGGGATTTTCCAGGCAAGAGTACTGGAGTGGGTTGCCATTGTCTTCTCTGATACCAGTTTATTTATTATATGAATCAAATTTTATGTTTCATTTGTAGGTGTCTAATATTTGATTTAAAAAAAGAACACTAGAAGTTATTTTCAACCCAATTCAATTTTATAAAGCTATTCTTTTCTAAGTAATCTAAGATAATTAAAGACTTTCAAAATGTAATTGCTTCAGAAATCAATTTACCTCCCCAGAACACCATTACTGTTTGGCTTTTTGTTTTGCTTTGTTTTATAGAAGTACAGTTGATGTATAATGTTGTATTATTAATAGCTTCCAGAGTACAGCAAAGTGATTCTTTTTCAGATTCTTTTCTATTATAGGTTATTATAAGATATTGAATATAGGTCCCTGTAATTGTTGTTTATCTACATGGGAACAGGACCAAGTCAGGAAGGAACCACTCCTGAGTCTCACATGGAAGGTTCGCTCACAAGCATCAGAGCAAGATTTTAGCTGCAGCAGATACCATGCAGGGCTCCCTGGAAGGTTGCTCCAGTGAGTCACCCTGTACCTAACAGAGAAACTTAATCATATGTGGTTGTTTGCTGCTTTGCTTGTTTTGAAACTACTTATAGACCTTCAGGCCTATGGTAATAAAAGTCTCCTATGATGCTGTTTGAAGCCAATGAGACAAATTATATTTTTGTGAGTTGTTTCATTCCTCTGTACTGAAAAATCACCTCCAAGAGCTTACTCTATGCCTCAGAAGAAAAATAATCTCTTGTCCCAAGAAGAGAACATAAACTGATGCAAGAAAACTTGTAGAAAACTTATAACCAGAAACTTGCAATATTATTGGGGAAACAAGAAAACTTTAAAATGAAAATAAAACTACAAGAGGCCACAGAATGTAGACACTTCGACTCCATGAACCTTTCACTGGTAACAACAAATACAGCTGGAAACTGGAGTCTGGGGATAGTACCCAGAAAATCTAGAGAGGCTGGACAGCAGGGAGGAATGTGGCAGACTGACTCAGGCCTTGGCTTTTGCCTAGGCACCAAAGATATACCTGTCTAGCCTCTTCTGAGGGAGCTGAGAACACACTCACCAATGTGAAGTTCTCAATTCATGCACTTGAGCTGAACATTTTCTAGATACCAAGTTTACCACAAGTTCAATAAAGCTGAGGAAGGGGATGAAGGTATATCTGAAGGTCTAGGTCAGTAGTGTTGTTATATGCATCAGAATCACTTGGATTTTGTCTGAAACAAAGCAGGTCCCCAAACACATCCCAAATCTTCTGTTTCAACAGTCTATGGTGGCACCTGGAGTCAGCATTTTTAAGAAGCACCACAAGTGATATTGAAGTGGTCTAGCCTCAGACTTGAATAACATTCATCATAGATGTTAGAGGTGATGCTACTTTCCACCTGCACTGGAACCAAGAGAGGAAACTTGGACAAAAGTTCGAGAAAATGGAGTAGATTATTGAGCAGGAGGAGGACAAATGGTGTGACTCCAAGTTCAAAGCAAGTGGTTGGTTGAAAATTTGGAGGCAATCGTGAGACAGCTGATGGAGCAGGTACGCAGAGTATCCTGGTAGACCCCTGGATTTGACTGGTGAGGTCAACTGTATTTAAAACAGAGGGTTTAAAACATAGCCACACTGAAATCACCTAGAGATTCTAAGAACACAGTACCAGAGGTTCTGATTTAATTGAACTGGGGTATATCCTGGGTTGTTATTGTTACTTAGTCACTACATTGTGTCTGACTCTTTTGTGACCCCCATGGTCTATATAGCCCACCAGGCTCCTCTGTCCATGGAATTTCCCAGGCAAGAATACTGGAGTGGTTTGCCATTTCCTTCTCCAGGGGATCTTCCTGACCCAGGGATTGAACTTGCACCTCTTGCATTGGCAGGAAGATCATTTACCACTGAGTCACCCAGGAAGCCCATATCTGAGTAGGGGCCTTTCCAGATCTCTTCAAATGATGCTACAGTGTAGTCAGCCTCTGGTTTAGAGGATTAGCCAAAGCATGGGCTCCAGGATTAAATAACCTTCACATCACTTCTGACACTTTAATGTGCACACAATTAAACCAGGGATATTGTCAAAATGCAGATGTTTCAGGGGGCCTGAGAGTCTTCATTTCTCACAACTCCCAGACGATGTGGATGTTCCTGGCCCAGGCTCAACACACTGAGTAGCAAGAATTGGAAAGGCCAGAATCCCTCACCCTTCTCCAGGGCTGGGAAACTTTTAGAAATTTAATTCTCAGCTTTTGCCCCAGATCTACTGAATCAGAAGCCTTGAGTGGGACGCTGGGTTTAAACAAGCCCAGCAGGTGGTTCTGCTCCACACTCAAGTTTGGGAACCTCTGCTCTGTTCCATGACAGAACCATCTGTCGGTGTTTGGCCTGGCTGAGCTGGGTCACAAACACTTCAGTCTCTAAATGTGACTGAACTTTCCCCAGTGGGGCATCTAGGATTTATTTATAAAGGAAAGGGTTTGCTTCTCTTTCTCCATCCTGATGATTGGAAGGCATTATTCTCATACTACCCCCACAGGGTAATGAATTCAACCCACTGCTCTTTGTTCAAGCACTGAGCTGTACAGGCTCCATGAAATGAGAGGTTGAACCCACTCTCCAGGGCCTTTTCTGCTTCTGACAGCCCGTTATCCCACCCTTCTCCAACCAGAGAGGCTGTGATGGTTTCTTTGCTTGTGTCCCTGGACTCCACTCAGCCCACCCCGGGCTGTATTGTGTCTATTATTATACCTCTTTCTAAAGAAAGAACAAGAGAAGCAAAGGCGTCAGCAGGTCTAAAATGTAGGCAGCGGCCAGGCAGTTTCCTTGAAGTCAGTAACCGCTGACAGCTGAGCCCAGCTCACAGTGTGTGGAGACATAGAGAGAAGTCTCTGTGAAGCTCTGATTCCCTGCAGGGGCCTGGTTGGCAGGAAGCACCCTAAAACTCAGAAGGATGAGTGTTAGTGAGTCCATGACAAACTGCCTTTCCATTCCCAGTCTTTATTTCACAGTGTGGGCTTCCTTTCATCCAATGTTTTAAACATCTGAAAGCCTAGGATGACCCCAGCCCTGTGAAGTGGAGTGGTCAACCATCCTGGTTTGCCAGCTGTGTTCCCATGTTTAGCAGTGAAAGTCTCATAACCTGGGAAGCACCCTAGATTCTGGCAAAGAGGATGGCTGGATACCCTAGATCAGGATTTTGTTGTTGTTTTACAATGCTGTCATTATTTGCAATGTGGTCTGGATAATGCTTTCTTGTGAAAGTCTAGCCTGTGTTGTTCATCTCTGGTCTCTATCCACTTGTTGCCAGTTGGACTCCTCCTATTTGTGACGATCAAAAATGTCTCTTGAAGTTGTCAGATGTCCTTTTGGAGGGCAAAATCATCCCTATTTGAGAGTAACTGTCCTAGGTGTAAGTAAAGTCGCTCAGTCGTGTCTGACTCTTTGCAACCCCATGGACTGTATCCTACCAGGTTCCTCCATCCATGGGATTTTCCAGGCAAGTGTACTGGAGTGGGTTGCCATTTCTTTCTCCAGAGGATCTTCCCAACCCAAGGACTGAACCCGGGTCTCCCGCATTATAGGCAGACGCTTTACCGTCTAAGCCACCAGGGAAGTCCTAGGTATAAGTGACTGTGTAATCTGAAACCTCTCCTAGGAGAGATCTTCTCAAATTTTAATGTACACAAAAATCATTTGGGGTTTGGATAGACATTTCTCCAATGAATACAGAAAATGGCCAGAAAATGCATTAAAAAATGTTCAAGCTCATCAGTATTTAGCAAAATGTAAATAAAAATCAAAATGAGATACTACTTCTCATATCCTAGGGCAACTAAAATTTAAAAAGACAATTATAAGCATTGTCAAGGGCATAGAGAAATTGAAACCCTTATACATTGCTAGCATGATTGTTAACTAGAGGAACTACTTTGGAAAATAGTTTAAAAGGTCCTAAAAATGTTAAACATAGAGATATTATATGGTTCAACAATCCTGCTTCTAGGTATGTACCCAAGAGACTGTAAAGCCCAAGTCCAGACAGCACCTGTACACAAATACTAATAACAGGATTACTTATAATAGATAATTGAAACAATCATTAAGTCCATCAACAAATGAACAGGTAAACAACTAGTATGGAATATTGTTGTTGCTCAGTCACCCAGTCATGTCTGACTCATTGTGACCCCCATGGACTGCAGCACTGTAAGCCTCTTATCCCTCACCATCTCCCGAAATTTGCCCAAGTTATGTCCATTGCATCGGTGATGCCATCCAAGCATCTCATCCTCTGATGCCTTCTTCTCCTTCTACCCTCAATCTTTCCCAGCATTTAAGACATTTCCAGTGAGTCAGCTGCTCACATCAGATGACCAAAATACTGAAGCTTCAACTTTAGCATCAGCCTTTCTAATGAGTTTTCAGGGTTGATTTCCCTTAAGATTGACTACTTTGATCTCCTTGCTCTCCAAGGGACTCTCAGGAGTCTTCTCCAGCACCACAGTTTGAAGGGATCAGTTCTTCAGCACTCCGCCTTCTCTATGGTCCAGCTCTCACAACCATATGTGACCACTGGGAAGACCATAGCTTTGAATATTATGCAACCATAAAAAAAGAATGAAGTACTTATGCATGATACAACATGATGCTTCTTTAAAATATTAATATGAGACAGAAACAAGACACAAAAGACCCCATATTGTATGATTTCATTTATATGCAATGCCTAAAATAGACAAATTCCTAGAAATAGAGTAAATCTGTAGTTTCCAAGCTCAAGGAGGGAGAGAAGAGGTGCAGTGTGTCGCTGGTAATGGATTTGAGGTTTCCTTTGAGAATTATGAAAGTGTTCTAAAATTAGATAGAGGTGAGATTTTCCCATTTCTGTGGACATACAAAAACCCACTGAATGGTACATTTTAAATGGGTGAATTGTGTGGCAGGTGAATTACCAATAAAGTTGCTATTTTAAAAGAAGAATTGCTTTATTCACTCATTAAAATGTGCATTCTGATTCACTAAGCCTGGGTTGGGACCTGACTTTCTAGAGAACACATTTTTAGAAACCAGTTCCTAGATGAGTGGTTTCTGAGTATGCTCCCTGACTGGCAGCATAAGAATCACCTGTATACTTACCAGAAACACAGATTCTCAGACTTCACCCAAACCTACTAAATCGGATACTGCAGAGGTGGAGCCCTGCAGTGACCTACATGTGCTATCTAGGTCATTTTGATGTGTGCTAATATTTGAGAACTACTGCCCATACTATCCCCACCTGGATTCTCTTCACCTTGTATGCAAACACACTTTGAGATAAATATTTGAATTTTTATTAAGAAAAAGCAAATTCCTGGAGTAAATCATTAAGTTTAGTAAAGTTTAGTAAATCATATTACTGTAAAGAAATAACCTTCATAACTAAAGAAACCTTAATATAAAGATATTTTATCCTTACAATTTGGGGATCCCAGATTGGCCCCATAATTTTTTTTTCCTACTGTATAGTATAAGACTCTATTGAAAATTACAACTTCCTTGTTTCAAATTTGCTAAATGAGAAAGCATATTTGACTTCCTCTTTGCATAGTGGTATGTGTACTAACATCACATATATGATATTAACTTATGATATGCTGCTTGGTATGAGCAGAGAACAAGAAATGTATAGAGAAGAACGCTTAGAAAGGAAGGGGAAAATGAGAATATTTTGAAGAGAAATGAGAGACTGAGATACTGTCTCTCTCTGGAATAAATTCTCCGCTCTGGAATCAGGGAACTGGAGAGTTCTATCTCTTAGTCATAACATCTTTTTTGTATGTGATGGCTCAGTACTTGATTATTCCTTCCATGCAAGGAAAAGAGAATTTCTATTTTTAATATTAGATCTACTATTATTTTCATTATAAAAAGAAAAAAAATGTTTTGTTTGTTATGTGTTTGTTTTCTGGGTAAGACTGGGGCTGTAATACAGAGATGTAGTACTTAGGGATTCAGTTCCATAGAGAGGAATACATCTGGAATCTCAATAGCAGTCATCCATGCTTCTAAGTGTCCTCACAGCCTAAGTGAGACATCCACTTCATTAAGGCATCCTGAGCTCTTTATTCACTAAAGAGGCTTCTCCTGCCCTGGAGAGTGAGTGTGCTCCACTACATCTCTAATGTGTTGCCAGAGAAGAACTTTAGCTTTGAGAAGACTTGGATGGGTCTGCTCATCATTGACTGACAGCCCCACAAATTGGATAGAACTCCACAACACACAGCCACACGCGACCAGTTTCAAGCTTTGCCCCTCTTAGTCTCTTGGCTTTCCATGAAGCACCATAACGAGATTCATATTTTCCACTTCATTGAAACACAAGCTTCATCTTTTAATAAATTCATTCAAATTCTTTGTACAAGTTAGAGTAACAAGTGGTTTAGTGCCAAGCAATGTTCTCCTGAGAGAAGACTCTGAGAGAAGACTCCAAGCAGGAACTGGCTGATGTAAAAATGTTCACACACTCCAGGATGGACCAATTCACTTCCTGAGCAAGTGCTTTCTAGTTCAGTGAGCTGAGCTAATTTAAATATGAGTATTAGACTATCCCATTCAAGGAATGTTACTCCTCCTGTTGTCTGTGAGGTATCCATCACCTCCTTTAGACTGTGGCTAAGTATCACCTCCTTCAGAAACTATACCAAATTCAACTTTGCAAAGATCTGATATATATGACCTCTGTAACTCAAAACATTTCCATGATTATTATATTTTTATAATTGTATGTAGTGTGTAATATTTGTATTATAAATGTTAACATAATATATTTGAATTCCTAATAATCCTCTACCATGCACATATCTTCAGTTCAGTGAATGATGCTATCATACACTTAGGTACTAAATCATAAAACTTGGAAACAATTTTTTGATTTGTTTTCTTTATCTGATTCAAAGCAGCAGCAAGTCCTAGCAGTTACACTTACTAACATATTTTGAATCTATCCCTTTTGCCCATGGCCAGCACCACCACTTAGACTAAACTACTACCATCTTTTGCCTAGATATCTTCAAAGGTCTGGTCCTATCTTCAGAGCAATCTTCCATGATCAATTATTTCTTACTTTTCTCTATTACTGGCTTCCTTGGTGACTCAGATGGTAAAGAGAAGAGAAGCCTTAGATGCTCAGTTGTTTTCAACTCTTTGCAACTCCACAGACTGTAGCCCGCCAGGGTCCTCTGTCCTGGGATTTCCCAGGCAAGAATACTGGAGTGAGTTGCCGTTTCCTCCTCCAGGGGATTTTTCCAACCCTGGGATTGAACCTGGGTCTCCCTCATTGGAGGTGGGTTCTTTCCCATGGTAAAGAATCTGCCTGCAATGTGGGAGACCCAGGTTCAATCCCTTGGACAGGCATGCACCACACAATTTATTTTTCTTCATTGCACTTTAGTATGATCTATTTTAAATATATATTTGTTTGCTTGTTCATATGTATTTTCCTTACATTAACATATGCTTCACAAGAGAAGGAACTTGTCAATATTTTTTATTTTTTATCCTTGATGATTAGTTCAAATAGCTATCATAAAATAAGCTCTCAATAAATATATATTTAACAAATGAATCAACATATATTTTTGTTCCCCATAAGCTCCTGAAGAAAAACAGTGGTCTATTTATAGTTCAGCACTCCAAGGGTACATATAGTACCACTGGTATAAAGCATATGCTAATTAGTGAACTGACATAAGGAGCGCTCATAGAAGCTGTCAAGGCAATAACGCAAAACCTAATTCTCAAAACTGACTCTGATTTTTGCTCTGCTTTTCCTCTTTTTTGAAAACCATTATAAATATATATGTTCTGTTGTTACAAAATGGTTTACAATGTAGTGTGAGAAATTAAGAACTAGTTTATCTACATCCTTCTTAATCTATGTGGTTAAATTGAAATAAGTATTATTAATGTCACACACTTTAAAAAGGGGTCAGGAACCTATTACTATTAGCTGCAATCGTCAAAATCTAATCAAATAACTGAATCGTTTCTCTTTTCACCCTTGATTATAAAATAAGAGACTCAAAAGAAACATTGTCTCTCAGAACATCATCCATTTTATGTTCAGTGACAACAAGCCTATTTGGACCCTATTTGATTGTTTCGCATGTTTATACAAGGCATGTTACAAAAGGTTGAAAGGCCTGCTATGCACTGCTGTGGCCTGCTATGCACTGCTGCTGCTGCTAAGTCACGTCAGTCGTGTCCAACTCTGTGTGACCCCATAGACGGCAGCCCACCAGGCTCCCATCCCTGGGATTCTCCAGGCAAGAGTACTGGAGTGGGCTGCCATTTCCTTCTCCAGTGCATGAAAGTGAAAAGTGAAAGTGAAGTCACTCAGTCGTATCCGACTCTTCGCGACCCCATGGACTGTAGCCTACCAGGCTCCTCCGTGCACTGAACTTGGCCTTTCTGCAGGACTGTTCCATCATCTCCCAGAGAACTGCCACTTGCATCACACACACATTTATAATCCTGACAATCAAAAACTGGGACAACTCTTTATGGATCCATCCTCATCAGGGCTAATACATGAGAAATGAGGACTTGTCCCTCTTTGACATATTTCATCCTATCAGAGGAGTTGGGGATAGGCTATATTTTCCAATAGTTTATCAGTCTTAACTTCTTTAGAGAGAGAGAATTTGACTAATTGTAGGGTTCAAAATCTTCCCTGACAAAATTGAATTGTCAAATACACATTTCTCTCATATGTATATTTTAAGTAAAACACACTTGCTAGCTAAAACCCAAGCACACTGTGGTAGACAGCTTCTGATCTAGTCCAAAGGTTTCCCACCTTCTGACTTTCAAACCTTTGTGTAATCTCTTTCCTGGAGTGTGAACTGGACCTAGTGACTTTTTTTTTTTTTTAATGAATAGAGTACTGAATAGATGACTGATGTCACTTTCATGAACAGCTTACAAAAGATGGTGAACTTGGTCTTGTTCTCTCTCTCTGAATCTTTTTTTAAATTAATTTTTATTGGAGCATAGTTCCTGTACAATGACGCGCTCATTTCTATTGTGCAGAAAGAGAAATGACCAAACGTGCATAAATATTCCCTTGCTTTTGGACTTCCTTCTCATCCAGGTCCTCACAGAGCATCAAGCAGTAGAGTTCCCTGTGCTGTATGCTGTGTTCTCATTAGTTACCTATTTTATACATAGGATCAATAGTATATACCTGTCAGTCCCAATTTCAGTTCCTCCCACCCCTCTCTCCCCCCTGGTATCCATACATGTGTTCACGTCTGTGTCTCGATTTCTGCTTTGCATAGAAAATAATCTATGCCGTTTTTCTAGACTTCACATATATGCATTAATATATATTTGTTTTCTCTTTCTGACTTACTTCACTATATGTGACTTTCCATGTGTCCATCCACATGTCTACAAATGACCCAATTTTGTTATTTTTTTGGCTTAGTAATATCCAATTATATATATGTACCACATCTTCTCTATCCATTCCTCTATTGATGGACATTTAGGTTGGTTCCATGCACTGGTTACTGTAAATAGTGCTGCAATGAACATTGGGGTGCAAGTATCTTTCTGAATTATGGTTTTCTCTGGGTATATGCTCAGTAGTGGAACTGCTGGGTCATATGGTAGTTCTATTTTTAGTTTCTTAAGTTACCTCCATATTGTTTTCCATAGTGACTGAATCAATTTATACTCCCACCAACAGTGCATAAGGGTTCCCTTTTCCTCACATCCTCTCCAGCATTTACTGTTTGTAGATTTTTTGATGATAACCATCCTGACTGGTGTCAGGTGATACCTCAGTGTAGTTTTGATTTGTATTTCTCTAATAATGAGTCATGTTGAGTATCTTTTCATGTGTTTGTTTGTCATCTCTCTCTCTTTCGAAATATGTCTGTTTAGGTCTTCTACCTATTTTTTAATTGGGTTCTTTGTTTTTCTGATATTGAACTGTATGCTCTGTGTATATATTTTGGATATTGATCCTTTGTCAGTTGCTTTGTTTCCAATTATTTTCTCCCATTCTGAGGGCTGCCTTTTCATCTTATTTTTTCCTTTGCTGTGTGAAAGCTTTTAAGTTCCATTTGTTTATTTTTGTTTTTAACCAGAGCAAACTTGAGAAAGAAAAGTAGAGCTGGAAGACTACAACTTCAGATTATACTACAAAGCTACAGTAATCAAGACAAAATGGTACTGGGCACTGAAACAGAAATATACACCAATGGAACAATATAGAAATCTCAGAGATAAACCCATACGTGTATGGTCACCTAATCTATGACAAAGGAAGCAAGAGTCGACAATGGAGAAAAGACAATCTTCAGTAAATGGTGGTGGGAACACTAGACAGCTACATGTGAAAGAACTAAGAACACTCCCTAACCTGTACACAGAAATAAACTCAAAATGCTAAGCATGCTAAGTTACTTCAGTTGTGTCCAACTCTTTGCTACCCAAAGGACCATAGCCTGCCGGATTCCTCTGTCCATGTGCCCGGCACCTGGGAAAACCTGCTATAAAGTTTTAGAGGAAAACACAGGCAGAATACTCAGAAATAAATTTCAGCAAGATCTTTTTTGACCCACCTGCTAGAGCAATGAAAATAAAAACAAAAATAAACAAATGAAATCTCTTTTGTTCTTCTCACAAGCTTACTCTGATAAAATAACCTAGGGAGACTTACCTGGCAAGAAACTTAAGGCAGCAATAAGTAGTGAGGAACCAAGCCTATCAGTCCATCAGCTCTCAAGAAACTAAGTGAGTGAGTTTGGAAGCTGGCCTTTGTCCAATTGAGCCTTCAGATGAGACCAAAGCTCCAGCTGACATCCTTCTTGCTGTCTATGAGAGACCCTAAAGCACAGGACCTTGCTAAACTGTCCTCAGATTTTTGACCCACAGTATGATTAAATATTAATAATAAATCAGCTACTTTAAGCTGATACATTTAGTAATAAGTTGATCCACAGCAATAAATAACTAATATATATATTATTAATAACTAACATGTACATATATATACATATATATAATGAGGCTTAGCTTTTTTTAAAGGGGATAAAGATATAATAATATTCCATTGGAAAATTTCATGCATAGCTACATAGTCATAAAGAGGAACTTAAGAAATGTTTTATAACAATATGTGCAATTCAAGGAAACAGATGTAACTGTCCCAAAAGGAGGAGTGGAGTAAAAGGGGCAGAGTGTACAGGAACAGAAGTAACTACAAAAATTTCCTTTCCTGTGGCAATTCACAAGGTACCAATAGACACTCTACAAGTGTTACTTTTACTTCTGCTGCTGTCCTCTCTGCCTGGTCTGCCTCTCCATCCCCTTCCTTACCTTATGAGCTCTCTGGGTGGTCTCCAAGAATTTTTTCCTTCTCTAGCTAGCCCTAGTGATCATTTGTCTCCCAAGCACTCTAAATGTGAATATGGGTCAAATAACAAGGTCGTACACAAATCATCTGCAATCTGGTCCAAAAGAGATTGAGAGGAACATGAATATCTCTCCATAGAGAAAAGGGGGGATTAAACCATCACTTTGGGGCTTCCTATAGCCCAACTCTCACATCCATACATGGCTACTGGAAAAACCATAGCTCTGACTAGATGTACCTTTGTTGGCAAAGTAATGTCTCTGCTTTTTAATATACTGTCTAGGTTGGTCATAACTTTTCTCCCAAGAAGCAAGCGTCTTTTAATTTCATGGCTGCAATTACCGTCTGCAGTGATTTTGGAACCCCCCAAAAATAAAGTCTCTATCTGTTTCCACTGTTTCCCCATCTATTTGCCATAAGTGATGGGCCCAGATGCCATGAACTTAGTTTTCTGAATGTTGAGTTTTAAGCCAACTTTTTTACTCTCCTCTTTCACTTTCATCAAGAGGCTCTTTATAAAGAAAGCTGAGTGCCAAAGAATTGATGCTTTTGAAATGTGGTATTGGAGAAGACTCTTGAGAGTCCCTTGGACAGCAAGGAGATCCAACCAGTCCATCCTAAAGGAAATCAGTCCTGAATACTCACTGGAAGGACTGATGCTGAAGCTGAAACTCCAACACTTTGGCCACCTGATGTGAGGAGCTGACTCATTTGTAAAGACCCTGATGCTGGGAAAGATTGAAGGCAAGAGGAGAAGGGGATGACAGAGGATGAGATGGTTGGATGGCATCATCGACTCAATGTACAAGAATTTGAGTAAACTCCAGGAGTTGGTGATGGACAGGGAAGCCTGGCATGCTGCAGTCCATGGGGTCGCAAAGAGTCAGACACGAATGAACAACTGAACTAACTGAACTGAGATCATCACTTAGATGTTCATGATTAAAGTTTTATTGTCACTTGTTTACCTTTGCCCTGGAGTTACATTAGAAAAATGTAAGAACTTGCTTCTTCTCTGAAAAGTTAATTTGTTGACCTGTCTTCCTTGAAAGAAGGGACTAAAAAATGTTGATCCTGGCTAGGTTCTTCTCAATGTTCAACTAGGAGTTATGGTCAAAAAATGTTGCCAGCTACATCAGTACACAAAGGATGTTGTGGCCACCAGGCCAGCAGCCACTGTAGCCGCCCCAAGATGGGCACCATGAAGGACTTTAGAATGAAGAAAAGGAGGATACTGGCCCTAGATAGTTGAGGTGCATATCAAAGGAATGATTTCAATGTGCTCAGACTCTTACATATTTCCATACATAAAAAGGTACTAAATTAACTAACTTGAGATGTCTGGTTTTCTTTAATTAGTAGTAATCTTTTGATGTTTCAACTGCCAGGTTTTTGTTGCAAAACTCCTATATAGCCAGGCTCCTCCCTTACCTCTTCAGAATAGGCCCTCAGAGCTAACTGAGAGACTGCTTCCCAGATTTGATTTCTCAGAAAGTCCACTAAGACATAATTTTCAGCTTTTAGGTTGTGCTTTTTTTCTTGAGTCAACCCAGTACACTAGAATACTGTTGGGATAATTTTAAATGTTATACTTTGCCAAATAAAGCCGTACAACAGCTGGTTAAGAATCCATCTGCAATGCAGGAGACTTCAGTTCGATTCCTGGGTCAGAAAGATCCACTGGAGAAGTGATAGGCTACCACTCTGGTATTCTTGGGCTTCCCTTGTGTCTCAGCTGGTGAAGAATCTGCCAGCAATGCGGGAGACCTGGGCTTGATCCCTGGGTTGGGAAAATCCCCTGGAGAAGGGAACAGCTACCCACTCCAGTATTCTGGCCTGGAGAATGCCATGAACTGTATAGTCCATGAGGTCACAAAGAGTCAGACACTACTAAGCAACTTTCACTTTCATTGGTTGTGAGGATCCTAGACAGGCGTAGTTAATAGATAAATCAGGGGTATAGTACTCTGTATCAGTTTAGTTTCCACTGTGATTCTTTGATACCCTATCTCCCATCCCCCATGTCTTTTGGAAAGTAGGGAGTCTCCAAACAACCTGAAATACAAGTCAGAAAGTTTTGATTTGCAAAGGCCATGGGGACTTTACCAAGGAGCCTAGCTTTTCAAAGACTAGGTCAATTTACAATATGCATTGTCCTCAAAGCAGAGAATTCAAAAGGATCCAAGCTTGCAGAGTTCTGATCTCTACTCTGATACTGAGTTTTTACATGGCCTGGGGCCAGATGTTGAACCTCCCATGGTTCTTCTCCTACTTATCTGTGAAATGGATATGAAAATTCTGAGCTTCAAAGTGACTCAGTGGGAATTAAATAATATCTTAGAGGCCTTTGAAAGAGTGAAGTGATAAGTGTTCCTTTTAAGCTTCTATCAGATGTTATACAATTTTCCATTTAGGTGAAAATTAACTTCAAACATATCAAGCTTCAGTTTCAACCTAATCACTTTTTGACCAGTGGTTCTAAAAATTCAACTGTGGGATGTTTGAAAGAGCAAATATGAGTGACCACACTGCAAGCTAATGTCCAGAGTAGCCTAGGATAAAACTGTGACTTTGATGGCACCCTCCCCCACAGTCCCTCTCACAAATTCTGTCCTCCCAAGAAGATGGTTCATGGAGTTTGCCTGAAATTTAAAATAATGTCTTCTTGGTGATTTAATCATTCCTAGGCAAAACTAGAGTATGTATTTTGAAATTTCCACTAACAGCACAAAATAAAACAAGAGCCATTATGTATTCTATTAGCATTTTTCTTCAAATAATTGTTTTCATTTACATTGTTGAGTAATTCCTATCCATCAAGCCAAGGGAATTCTTTAAATGTTAGAACACAACCCATAGGCAAATTCAAAAGAAGCTAGAAAGACTTTGAGAAGGTGAGGTTCTGATACTTCACTTAAAAGCAGAATAGCAGAGCAGTTAAGACTTTGGATTCTAGGATCAGACTCTGAGCTCAAATCAGTTATACAGGTAGTGTGTACTTAGACAAAGTGTCAGGCGAGTGTATGCTCCTCTATTTTTGTCTGGTCACAACAAAATTTGGAGTGATGGACATTAAAGCTCCCTCAGCATGTTACAGCTCTCGGGTCTTGGACAGACCTCTCAGGTCTCAAACGGACTGTTTTATAGCTCTTAAATAAATCAGTGTTACAGCTCTGTTTTATTTAGATAATAGCAGGAAAATCCATCTTCGAGGCATGAGGGCACGTCGATCCAAAGACGCAAAGAGAAGAGCGCCCCATCGCATGGGAGAGAGAGCGAGAGAAGAGCTTTGGCTCCTATATTTATATGTTTCTCTCTCCCTGGGCCTGTCCTATGTAAATTGGGCCAGCCCAGGAGTGTTTGTTTTACCTGAGGTTCTCACTCCAGTCCTCGGACCTTCCTTTGTTCTATTTTCTTGGGCTTTTCCCTCCCAGGTCTTTGAGCCACCATTCTGGACTCCTTTTCCCTATTCTAACTACCTAACAAAAGGAAACGCTGATATTTTTATTTTATTCTTTTCAGTAGAGAATTTAATGAGGTCCACAAACATGTCTAATTGCTGCTATATCTGAAATATAACACAAACTTGGGCCTTGATAAGCATTTGCAGAACATACTAGATTAATGAATTAGGACTGTGCTGCTTCACAATATTCTTTAAAAAAAAAGAGTGGATTAATTTGACCGCCTAGAGAGACCCAGCATTCAAGATTGGAAAAGGGAAAATGGCTCTCCAGGGTTTTCCCCAAATCTCACAGGCAGTTTTCTAACTATTTGCTTCACCTGGATTTAGAAGAAGCTTCTATCCAGAAGCACATTTGTAACAGATGCAGAATTGCTGCTGAGGAAATCATGTGCCCTAGTAGAGAACACCACAGTGGTTTCTTGAGCAAGCCAGTTTGCTGAGGGAAGTACAAATCTCTCATACAGAAACAGAATAACATTATCCTCAGTCTCGCATAAAACTTAAGTGTAAGCCAAGGCCTCCCAAAGCCTTCTGCTGGCCTATTCCCTTCAGCGATGGAGAATGGTTTCAACGTACCCACAAGGCTGATGTAATGTAATATGCAATTGACTTCTACAGTTCAAAGGGACTCCAGCTTTCAGTTCTGGGAACAAGCTAGGTGGGAAAGGACCTGCAAAACAAACCCGAAACTAATTATGCTGCAGCTGAATACTAATTAAGGCTGAAGCTGTGCCAAAACCTCTAATGCCAACTAAGTCCTATGCCAAGAATCAGAGATGGAGAAGGAAATGGCAACCCACTCCGGTGTTCTTGCCTGGAGAATCCCATGAACAGAGGAGCCTGGCGGGCTACAGTCCATGGGGTCGCAAGAGTCAGACACGACTGAGCGACTAAACCACCGATAATCAGAGAAAGCTCTGTGGGTTACTTTCAGTCAGTTCCGTTCAGTTCAGTCGCTCAGTCGTGTCCGACTTTTTGCGACCCCATGAACAGCAGCACACCAGGTCTCCCTGTCCATCACCAACTCCCGGAGTCCACCCAAACCCATGTTCATTGAGTCGGTGATGCCATCCAACCATCTCATTCTCTGTCATCCCCTTCTCCTCCTGCCCCCCATCCCTCCCAGCATCAGGGTCTTTTCCAATGAGTCCGCTCTTCGCATCAGGTGGCCAAAGCATTGGAGTTTCAGCTTCAGCGTCAGTCCTTCCAGTGAACACCCAGGACTGATCTCCTTTAGAATGGACCGGCTGGATCTTCTTGCAGTCCAAGGGACTCTCAAGAGTCTTCTCCAACACCACAGTTCAAAAGCATCAATTATTCGGTGCTCAGCTTTCTTTATAGTCCAATTCCCACATCCATACATGACCACTGGAAAAACTATAGCCTTGACTAGACGGACCTTTGTTGTCAAAGTAATGTCTCTGCTTTTTAATATGCTATCTAGGTTGGGCATAACTTTCCTTCCAAGGAGTAAGCATCTTTTAATTTCATGGCTGCAATCACCATCTGCAGTGATTTTGGAGCCCAGAAAAATAAAGTCAGCCACTGTTTCCACTGTTTCCCCATCTATTTGCCATGAAATTATGGGACTGGATCCCATGATCTTAAGTCTAATTTTTAAAGCTACTGTTTGGTTTTTTCCTCCAAGTGGAATTAAAGAAAATAAACTTCCAGTTGTTTGTTATCAAATCTGTATTTTGACTCTGTAATGGCTTTGTGAAATAATTCCTAAAAATATAGATGCTCAATTTTAAATAAGAGAACCAACATACTCTTAGAGATCCACTTATACAAAGAGCAATATTGGGTCAACCAATTAAGAAAAAGTCTCATCAGGCAGTCAGGAGTCCTCAGTCTGGGTCCTTGTACCAGCTTTATCCAAGCCATTCTTACAAACTCTCACTGAAGGGACATTTGATTTGTTATAAAAATAATTTTCCAGAAATGCCCGCATTTCATCTTCATGCTCAGTTCTAAAGTAGCACAGCTTTAGGAATGGTATTCCTGCTGTCTTCCCCAAAGACAAGGTAGTTAGACAGTAAGTACCTGAAGAAAGAAAACCAAAAATGTTTTAAGTAGGAGGTCAGCAAAGAAACTGCCTAATATACTGGGGCTATAAAGCAAGCTTTCAAGATTAAGTCTTTTGCTTCCTAGTTAGTTCCTCAAGCAGTTTACCCTCTGCTGTCCAAGATTTTCCCTCTGAATGGGAACTCCAGAAATGCCAAAGACACTGGTTTTCCAATCCCAGGCCTGCCACTCACTACCTGTGACCTCATTTGAAAAGAGAGCAGGAGAACTAATTTACTTGATGCCGGTGAGGGTTGGAAACCACATTCTATAGAAAAGCAATCAGCTAGCAATAGAGCACCAGCACATTTGAATCTAAATCCAGTAAATTCCATTTCCATCACTACTTCTAAACCAGAACTTGTACTGTAAGAGTTTCTGTCAGCATTGATCTAATTGGAGAAAGAGGGAAGAACTTAAATCTCTGTCCCACAGCACTTCTGTAAATAATGCCAAAGAATTTTTGGTCCCAGCAGGGGTTGGGCAATTCTATAGTTGTGGTATAACTGAGAAAGGAGGATAATTTTTGACACAATGTCCTGAAGTTAAACTTCCAGAGTTGCTAGGCTAGGAATATTTCACTAGATTTTTTATTAAACAATTCAAATGATGTTCCTAGATGTATAGAGCACCAATTTAAGATTTGTGGCAATAAAAATAATTTTTTAAATTCTCATAATAGTCCTGATGAGAGCCTGATAAATTTCAAATAAGTGATGCTAAACCCTATCACATATTATTGTAGATTTACATTAAAGAAAACTTTCTCCATATTTTCAGACCTTGATTTCTTCTAAAATCATTTATTATACAATACCTGTATTCTTTGTGAACTGTTTCTTCAAATTCTAGTAGATTTTTCTTATTGGAAGTAAGTAATATTTTGTGTGTAAACTATGTTTTGAAGTATTTATACATTTATTCTATAACTTAGGGAGTAGTAACAATGATTGCTCTAATCATCAAAGGCTTTCAAGTTCTTTCATTTGTGTTCAGAGCATTATTCATTCTTTTTTTGATGACCCAAATGAATATAAAGTGTTATGTCATGCCCATCAAATTAGAAGTTGGTATAGAACAGAAGGAGGAGGGCATGGCAACCCACTCCAGTATTCTTGCCTGGAGAATTCCATGACCAGAGGAGCCTGGTGGACTACAGTCCATGGGGTTGCAAAGAGTCGGACACAACTGAGCAACTAAATACAGCACACAGCACAGCATAGAACAGAAGACCCTAGACCTCCAGTGTGACTGTCAAAAAAAAAAAAAAAAGTATAGCCACAAATAAGACCAGTGACAAGCAGTTCTTAGTTACAGCAGCTGGTTGGTTTCTATTAGTGCCAATATGTGGTGGTTAGAATAGGTTGACAGTATAGTAAGTCTAAGAATACAGAAATAAACAATATTCAGAAATGGAGATAGGCAGTTGGTGATTGACAACTTTGGTTCTCATGACAACTGTTCTGGTACCCCGAAGTGTTATGAGAATTTGATAACTGATTCAAAGGAGTCAATGGATCATGAACTGAGAGCTCAGATTCCATGGATTTAGACTTGTCTGAGTAAGCTTCAAAATACTGTTGAAGTGGGCCCACTAAATGTATATGTGTATCATTAGTCAAGGGGCCTGATGGGAAGTTATCCTAAGGGAGAAGGGTCAACAGCACAGTTTTGACTCACTATCAGTAGATTCTTTTTTTTATTGTTATTAAGTGTTTATTGGAGTCTAGTTGCTCTACAACATTGTGTTAGTGTGCTGTACAGCAAAGTGAATCAGCTATATCTTACACTTCCCCCTCTTTTTTAGCCTTCTTTCACATTTAAGTCACCTCACAGCATTGAGTAGAGTTTCCTGTACTATACAGTAGATTCCCATTAATTATCTATTTTATACATGGTATCAATAGTGTCAGTCACTTCAGTAGATTCTGACTGCAGCAGAGGGCCAATTTAAGGCCAAAGGATGCATTCTATTCATTTTGGCCCACAAAGACAGTTACTGCGACTCATTCCTCAGTGTTTTGAGAAGACTATCAACAATAATTAAAAAAATAATTTTAGAATTAAAGGTCTATCCCACAAAAATCTTTAAAGGAAATTGGGAGTACATGGGAGCAGGACTTCTGACCTTATTAATTAAGTGAAAAGAGATCATTTTTCCCACTTCACTACAAGCAATAAGAAATTGAAAAAAAACATCATTTTTTGGAGTAGAAAAAAGGCAGAAGGTCTTCTGTATATGAATAACAGTATTCTCCAGGGGGCTTGGAGGGAATGAGCTGCATGCCAACACTGGAAGCAAAATGGCAGCACACTGGAGGCATCACCAGTGGGCTGGAATAGCCTTACCTTCCAGCATGTGAGGATGGGGATTGGTGAATCAAGTCTTTTTCCATTGTAAGTCTAGACATCCATTCAGACAAGCACAAGGAACAGGAGGAATGCATTGGCAGATATAGGGGTAGCTCCTGAAAGTTAAATGGGAGAAGGGCCACCAAAATTTACTGGAATGAGAAAATAAAAGAGTTCAGAAGACTGTTCTGTTTTTACCTTTTTTTTCTTCTTCTCAATATAGGATATTTTATTCTCTTTGCAAAATGGCCATTTTTCTTTCAACGAGAGTATTGTAGAAAAGGAGCAACACCATGCACTTCCACATCAACATCTAGCTCCAGAGCCATTAATCCATCAGTATCCCAGTGATGCAAAGAAAAATTCCTATGAGGGAAAATCTAATTATGAGTACAGATGCTACAACATTTACCATCCAGATTTTTCCTATAGTGGTTTCTTCTAGCACCAGTTTAGAGAAAATGGGGGATGGAAAGAATCGGAGGTTTTGCATGCTATAGTTGATGTCTGAAAGAAAGAAAGAAAGTGAAGTTGCTCAGTCGTGTCTAACTCTTTGGGACCCTATAGACTGTAGTCCAGCAGGCTCCTCTGTCCGTGGGATTTTCCAGGTAAGAATACTGCAGTAGGTTAACATTCCCTTCTCCAGAGGATCTTCCTGGCCCAGGGATCGAACCCACAGATCTTACCTCTTCTGCATTGGCAGGTGGGCTCTTTATAACTAATGCTACCTGATACTGAGCACTAATTAAGTAACACATGTTTCTAGAATGATGATCCTCAGAAACATACCATAGAGCTGAGGTCCAGGGGAGGTAGAAAAATCTTTTTTTTTTCTCTTTTTTATTTTTTCTCATAAGTCAAAAAGAAATTAGATACCAGTCTTGAAAAAGTCTGATTATTGTTTAGATATTAAAATGTTAAATAAAGGAATAATTATAAGATTAAACATTAAAGAATCATGCCTTGGTCCCCTTGCATGAAAGTCATATATAAACAAGTGGTTGCTCTATAGACACTAAACAAACCTTCCCATATTTTAGATACATGCTTCACTATATTTTCATGTCAAACATTATGAATATAATAGACCAAGAGATTTTCTAGCATGGTCATTACCATCGTGGCAAACAAAGTTCATATTTTGAGTCTCAGAGAGCATGTATTACACAGCTATTTCATAAAATAGAGTTCACTGGGCCAGGTTTACTTTTCATTTGAATCAAGCCATGGTAGAAATGATGAAATTATCTTCAAATCATATTTATGTTAGAAGTGATTTGAAAGATAATATCTTCAAGTGATTACCAGACTTGTTCAAATATGAGGCACTCTTTCTAAGATCAAAACAAAACAAACTTGTGGATGAGCAGGTGCTGATAGCAATGTAATTGACTGAGAAATTACGTTGTGTGAAATAGCTATCATGAATTGAGAAATGCTTTTCAAAAATTTTTATTATGTTAAATATACTTCATTGAATTGTGCTTAAGTGAGTAAATCATTAGTGAAAATGAAAGTTGCTCAGTCATGTCCAACTCTTTGCGACCCCATGGACTGTAGCCTGCCAAGCTGCTCTGTCCGTGGGATTCTCCAGGCAAGAACACTGGAGTGGATTGCCATTTCCTTCTCCAGAGGGATCTTCCCAACCCACAGATCAAACTAGGGTCTCCTGCATTGTGGACAGAGCCATCAGGGAAACACCCCTCCAAACCTCAACCACTAGACATATCCTCAGATGAAAGTCCACAAGTTACCATACCTCCACCCTCCTCTTGGGAAAAAAAAATGCTTTGAACTAAACTAAGCTTTTCTCCTAGTATTTATTGCCAAGACATCTATATACTAGCAAAATATAATATGATACATAATTTACTTTTATAATAGAAATAATTGCCCAGATATTGAAGATTTTTTTCCTTTCTTTCAAAATGAAAATCAACATTTGGCTCTAATATTTTAAACCCTGCTTTACTATTTGAACCAATTTTGCAAAACTACACATCATCAGAATCATTCACTTCACCACTTGGTAAGCTGCATTCATATCTGCAGCTTATTTTAAAAGATAAGCTTTATGTAATGGCCATGCTGAGTTATAGAGCCTTAAAACATATGAAGGGCAGTGTGGTGAGGCTCCACTTGACTGAACAAGACATTCACATCCTGTTTGTCAAGGTTCCTAATGCATTTTTCATTATCATTCCAGTCACTCATTGACTCCCAGTATAACATATTGATTCGATTTTCAGAAGGAGTCTGGAGATGAGATAATGAAGCAATTAAGTAGTTTTTCAAAGGATAACCACTATCACCTAAAATCATTAAAGAAGAATAAAATACCTACAATCCTCTACCATATCAAAGCTAATTTGTAACTGATTAAAGAGTCAGCTTCCTGAAACACTGAGACTTGGAAAATCAAAAAAATTTGGAAACATATACTAACTGAAATACTTTTTAGAAATGTCTATAGACAGTTAGGATTTGTTGTGAATTCACTTCTGTCCTGGATATGTTCCAATAATAGCTGCAGCTCTGTACCACATCCTTGAAATGTGTTCTTTAAAAATTAATGCCCTATATAAATTCTCTGGGCTTCCCAGGTGGCGCTAGTGGTAAAGAACCCATCTGCCAATGCAGGAGACATAAGAGACACAGGTTCCTGGATTGGGAAGATCACCTGGAGGAGGATATGACAACCCACTCCATTATTCTTGCCTGGAGAATCCCATGAACGGAGGAACCTGGAGGGCTATTGTCAATAGCATCGCAAAGAGTCAGACATGACTGAAGTGACTTAGCACGCATAAATACTTTACACTCTTTGGGCATATTCCTGTAGTAGGGTGTTGCTTTGTGGAAAATTGATGTGAATTTTAAAGCATCCAAATAAGGCTGACTCAGGAGACCAAAAAAAGAAAACAATTATCTCTCCCTAAAAGAAATAGTGAGGCAGAGAGTCTGTTTTAAATAGAAAGTTCCAATATGACTCCTGACCCTGGTACGTTAATTCAAGTCATTGACATGGTTTAAATGTGACAATGAAATGCATAAACAGGAGAAGTAAAAATTTACAAGCTGTCAAAAATGTGTACAACCAGATGAGTTAAAAATCATCCATCCTCTGTAGAATTGCAAGAGAACCCGACTGACCCAGAAGTAAATCTGCTCAGAGCAAGTCCCATGTGACTCTACAAAATTAAGTCTGTTTGACTTTCTGTAAGAGGTAGGGGTTCAGGTACTTCCTTTTCTCAGATGTGGGCAATAATTTACAGGACTGATAACACACATTTTTTAACAAAAGAGAAGGGTGGGTTTCTGTCTAATCAAGACTGAGGCAAGCTTCCATTTAGTCAAACTCTTCCTGCTCTATTCCAAGAATCTTATTCTGAAAAAAATGTCTTAAATCACTAGTAAAGTGGCTTTCAATGTAATCTTTGGATGTGTATTCCAAGAAGTCATGGAAACAAGAATAGGAAAGTAGAGGTAGTTAGAATAGGTAACTGTGCCATGACTCAAACAAGAGCAGTCACCCCAACTGTGGGCTTCTATATAAGATAATAAAGAATGCAGTTGCAAGCATAAGTTTCAAAACCCATTTTTATTATCTTATTATAGATGAAACCTAGACAGCATATTAAAAAGCAGAGACATTACTTTGCCAACAAAGGTCTGTCTAATCAAGGCTATGGTTTTTCCAGTAGTCATGTATGGATGTGAGAGTTGGACTATAAAGGAAGCTGAGCACCAAAGAATTGATGCTTTTGAAATTTCGTGTTGGAGAAGACTCTTGAGAGTCCCCTGGACTGCAAGGAGATCCAACCAGTCCATCCTAAAGGAGATCAGTCCTGGGTATTCATTGGAAGGACTGATGTTGAAGCTGAAATTCCAATACTTTGGCTACCTGATGCGAAGAGCTGACTCATTGGAAAAGACCCTGATGCTGGGAGAGATTGAGGGCAGGAGGAGAAGGGGACAACAAAGGATGCGATGATTGGATGGCATCACCAACTCAATGGACATGAGTTTGAGTAAACTCTGGGAGTTGGTGATGGACAGGGAGGCTTGGTGTGCTGTGGTCCATAATGTCACAAAGAGTTGGACACTGATAGTGACTGAACTGAACCAAATAGATGAAACTTCAGTTCTAGAAGAAAGAAGTTGCACAAAGTCTATTAAGTTATTAGAAAGAGGATCAGGAACAGACGCTAATCCCAGATCATACAGGTAAGTGAGATGGTACAAGGTATGTATATCATCTTTCATGGCCCTAATAGTCTTCAAGTGCAGAACTGTTCCTTTAAGTCCTAGGGAAACTGCAGAAAGCTTTTTGGGACTGAGTAGAGTATAAGTTTTTCTGTCTTGGTGCAGGAAGAATTAAGCAAAAGGCAGAGTGAAAAGTAAGAGTTCATTAGAATAGGATGCTTGTGAGATAGAAGTAGGCAGGCATGGGAGATCTACCCTAAGAACTTCAGTTCAGTTCAATTCAGTTCAGTTGCTCTGTCGTCTCCGACTCTTTGTGACCCCCAGGGACTGTAGCATGCCAGGCTTCCCTGTCCATCACCAACTCCCAGAGCTTGATTAAACTCATGTCCTTCGAGTCGGTGGTGCCATCTAACCATCTCATCCTCTGTTGTCCCCTTCTCCTCCTGCCTTCAATCTTTCCCAGCATTAGGGTCTTGTCAAATGAGTCAGTTCTTCCCATCAGGTGGCCAAAGTATTGGAGTTTCAGCTTCAGCATCAGTCCTTCCAATGAATATTCAGGACTGATTTCCTTTAGGATGGACTGGTTGGATCTCCTTGCTGTCCAAGGGACTCTCAAGAGTCTTCTCCAACACCACAGTTCAAAAGCATCAATTCTTTGGCACTCAGCTTTATAGTCCAACTCTCACATCCATACAGGACTACTGGAAAAACCATAGCTTTGACTGGCCTGACTTTTGTCGGTAAAGTAATATCTCTGCTTTTTAATAGGCTGTCTAGGAACTCAGTGGGCTATAGTTTTATAATCAAAGGAAAAGTGGGGAGGGAGAAAAGACCACCTTCTTCCTCATCCTTGAGTAAACATCAGGCTTAAACCATCAGCTCTTGTTAGGGAATTTAAATATATAGTCTTCTTTAGGCTTCAGAGGCAAAGCAGAGCAGGCCTCTGACCTTGCTTCTAACCTGGCTGGACAAGCCCTGACTGTTAGTGCCCTGACTGCCTGCTGTGAGTGCAAGCCTTGCAACACCATAGATAAGATAAGTGACAAATCTTGAAATTGTTGAGCCCCTGGAAGGACCCTGGTCAACCAAGCCCCAGGCTTAACAACATTCCAAGGTTTACATGACAAAACAAACAGCATTAGCATAAAATCAGAGCTGCAGTTTGCTCACAAGTAGATGATAATATCAGTTTGCATCCTGGGATTGTAAGTGGGAAAATTGAGCTGCAGATTTTGAAATTTCACCCATGGAGCAGACCCACTGCCTGAAACTCTTTCCCAACTGGGACTCCAGATGTGCTTGACATGGGACTTCCCAGCACTGTTTAAGTCTGGATGTTGGTCAAAACAGAATTTGTTGATGTGTCCTGCGCCGCTTCTATTTCTCTTTTCTTTTAATGTTAGTATATTGAAAGTAAGCTAGAAAATTTTCTAATAATTACTGGAATTAATTGTTTATATATAATTAGTGGCTTATTTTGTTAACAAATCCTTTGAACTTGAGACAAAAGTGAAAACTTTTGCAAAACAGCTCCTCCTCAGTGTCAGGTGGTGGAGTCTTCTTGTCCTTACTTGGTCAAACTGGGACTGTCAAGGTGCTGTGGAAATGAGTGAAAAGGGGGTAGCCAGTGCTTAAATATGGTAAATCATGTCAGGTTTCATTATAATGTCACCTTTCACCTATTCTTCCCCATAGTTAGTACATGTAGAACAAGCCCTTTCTCAAGGATCCTTAACTTGCTAACTTCAACAGGCAAGATGCAGGTCATATTCCAACATTGCTTGGTTGTTCGGAGCCATGTCTTGTGTTTCTTTTACATGGTTTTGTCGCCAAGCAAGTCAGCTTGGTTTTGTTGCTAGGCAAGCTTGCTTGGCTTTGTTGTTAAGCAAGACTGTTTTCTTGAGTGATCATTAACTTACAGGGGTCTCCTATATTTTTTCCCTATTTATACTACCCTAGTGGAGAAGGAAATGGCAACCCACTCCAGTATTCTTGCCTGGAGAATCCTGTGGACAGAGGAGCCTGCTGGGCTGCTGTCTGTGGGGTCACAGAGTTGGACACAACTGAAGCGACTTAGCATGCACGCATGCATTGGAGAGGGAAACGGCAACTCACTTCAGTATTCTTGCCTGGAGAATCCCAGGGACAGAAGAGCCTGATGGGCTGCCATCTATGGGGTCAGACATGACTAAAGTGACTTAACAGCAACAACAGTGGAATTAACTATTTAAATAACTTACTCTCTCCCTGTTACTAGGATATAATAATGTCTATCCAACTTCTCCCATGGCTCGCTTGGTTTTATTTTAAATTTTCTTTTGTGAATAATTTCAACCTCATATTCTGATTTATGACTGAATTATGACATATCATTCACAATTTATGTCATTAATTTAATAAAATTTGACAATTCTTAGCTCATTTCCAGTCTCCCACACCCCACTCCTCCAATTTCTCTTTTACACACCTCATATTTCTCTCTTATATACACACACAAACACATGCATTTTATAATTTCATAACTCTCCCATGCCTCTTGCATGTTGTGTTGATAGTATAATAATCTTAACAATAAATTAATATGCTGCAATGTTGGAGAGTATGTGCACTTATTTGGAAAGCATTTGCACATTTTCTCCTAAAAGACTACTGAAAATGGCCTAAAGTTTCTTAGGTAAAACACCCTCCTCAGGATCCTACTCCACTCTTCAAGTCTCAAAATATCACCACTTTAAAGTTATATCTATCTTTCCAGTATGAACTCACACTCACTTCACTTCAGTTCAGTTCAGTTGCTCAGTCGTGTCTGACTCTTTGCGACCCCATGGACTGCAGCACACCAGGCCTCCCTGTCCATCACCAACTTCCAAGTTTACTCAAATGCATGTCCATTGAGTTGGTGATGCCATCCAACCATCTCATTCTCTGTCTTCCCCTTCTCTGCCCTCAATCATTCCCAGCATCAGGGTCTTTACAAATGAGTTAGTTCTTCCCATCAGGTTGCCAAAGTATTGGAGCTTCAGCCTCAGCATCAGTACTTCCTATGAATATTCAGGACTGATTTCCTTTAGGATGGACTGGTTGGATCTCCTTGCAGTCCAAGGGACTCTCAAGAGTCTTATCCAATACCACAGTTCAAAAGCATCAATTATTTGGCTCTCAGCTTTCTTTTTAGTACAACTCTCACATCCATACATGACCGCTGGAAAAAACATAGCCTTGACTAGATGGACCTTTGGTGGCAAAGCAATGAATCTGCTTTTTAATATGCTATCTAGGTTGGTCGTAACTTTTCTTCCAAGGAGTAAGCGTCTTTTAATTTTATGGCTGCAGTCACCATCTACAGTGATTTTGGAGCCCCCAAAAATAAAGTCTGACACTGTTTCCACTGTTTCCCCATCTATTTCCCATGAAGTGATGGGACCAGATGCCATGATCTCAGTTTTCTGAATGTTGAGCTTAAGCCAACTTTTTCACTCTCCTCTTTCACTTTCATCAAGAGGGTTTTTAGTTCCTCTTCACTTTCTGCCATAAGGGTGGTGTCATCTACATATCTGAGGTTATTGATATTTCTCCCGGCAATCTTGATTCCAGCTTGTGCTTCTTCCAGCCCAGCATTTCTCATGATGTACTCTGCATATAAGTTAAATAAGCAAGGTGACAACATACAGCCTTGACGTACTCCTTTTCCTATTTGGAACCAGTCTGTTGCTCCACGTCCAGTTCTAACTGTTGCTTCCTGACCTGCATACAGGTTTCTCAAGAGGCGGGTCAGGTGGCCTAGTATTCCCATCTCTTTCAGAATTTTCCACAGTTTATTGTGATCCACACTGTAAAACACTTTGGCATAGTCAATAAAGCAGAAATAGATGTTTTTCTGAAATTCTCTTGCTTTTTCGGTGATCCAGCAGATGTTGGTAATTTGACCTCTGTTTCCTCTGCCTTTTCTAAAACCAGCTGAACATCTGGACATTCAAGATTCATGCACTGTTTAAGCCTGTCTTGGAGAATTTTGAGCATTACTTTGCTAGTGTGTGAGATGAATGCAATCGTGCAGTAGTTTGAGCATTCTTTGGCATTGCCTTTCTTTGGGATTGGAAGGAAAACTGACCTTTTCCAGTCCTGCGCCACTGCTGAATTTTCCAAATTTGCTTGCATATTGAGTGTAGAACATTCACAGCATCATCTTTTAGGATTTGAAATTGCTCAACTGCAATTCTATCACCTCCACTAGATTTGTTCATAGTGATGCCCTCTAAGGTCCACTTGACTTCACATTCCAGGATGTCTGGCTCTAGGTGAGTGATCACACCATCGTGATTATCTGGGTCGTGAAGATCTTTTCTGTCCAGTTCTTCTGTGTATTCTTGCCACCTCTTCTTAATATCTTCTGCTTCTGTTAGGTCCATACCATTTCTGTCCTTTATCGAACCCATCTTTGCATGAAATGTTCTGTTGGTATCTCTAATTTTCTTGAAGAGATCTCTAGTCTTTCCTATTCTATTGTTTTCTTCTATTTCTTTGCACTGATGGCTGAGGAAGTCTTTCTTATCTCTCCTGGCTATTCTTTGGAATTCATTTGCATTCATATGGGAATATCTTTCCTTTTCTCCTTTGCTTTTCCCTTCTATTCTTTTCACAGCTATTTGTAAGGCCTCCTCAGACAGTCATTTTGCTTTTTTGCATTTCTTTTCCATGGGGATGGTCTTGATCCCTGTCTCCTGTACAATGTCAGAACCTCCGTCCATCAGGCACTCTGTCTATTAGACCTAGTCCCTTAAACCTATTTCTCCCTTCCACTGCATAAGTAAATCTTTAATTCAATATTCTGTTGATAGGTGAAGCTGTGTTCCCTCCCTGCTATTTACCTGGGGCCAAAATATGGTGGAGGTAATGAAGATAACGGCGACCTCCTTCAAAAGATCCCACGCATGTAGTGCTGTATTCAGCATCTCCAACCCTGCAGCAGGCTACCACCAACCCACACCTCTGCTGGAAACTCCTGGATACTCCCGGGCAAGTCTGAGTCAGTCTCTTGTGGGGTCACTGCTGCTTTCTCCTGTGTCCTGGTGTGCACAAGATTCTGTTATATCCTCCAAGAGTGTACTTCCCAGTCCTGGTGGTCTATGGTGGGGTTAATGGTGATCTCCTCAAAGAAGCCTGATGGCATGCCCACGTCTGCTGCACCCAGAGCCCCTGTCCCTGCGTCAGTCCACTACTGACCCGTGCCTCCACAGGAGATGCTCAGACACAGTTCTGTCTCAGCCTCTCAAGGTTTGTTTGCGCCCTCCGAGCACAATGGGATGGGAATGGGGTTTTACTCTAAACATGAATTCGCCTCTCCTACCATCTTGCTGCAGCGTCTCCTTTGCCCTTGGACGTGGGGTATCTCCACATGGCCGATCACCCAGCCGCAGCCGCGGCTCACCGCTGTAGCACCACACTTAGTCAACTCACACTAACTAAACTCAAATGAAAAAACTCTCTCGAGCTTCTGTAATTTAGTCTCCATTGTGAGCCTGTATGTTTTTCACATACAGAGTCTCAGTGAGAGGAGGTAAATGGGTCCCCAGGCTGAGCAGCTGGAGCTTGTTTCCTGCTGACACGCTTGAAGGAAAAGATTAAGGCGGGAACAGAGAGGAGCTGAACTCTGCTTGAGTGAAAAGACAAGACGACTCCACTTTTCCTTTTTTGAAGTCTATTAATTTATTGAGTAAAAACAAGTCATTGTCAAACATATTAAATTCAGTTTTATTCAAATTTGGCTGATGTCCGTTTGCAGCAGAGGTGAATGGGGGGAAAGAAAAGACACAGTGATGCTGGCAAAGGGACACCGAACAAGACCATCTTCCCTTAATTATAAAAGCGGGCATCACACAGCCAGCATGAGCCGTTAGCAAAAGGGAACGTGGTGTTGAATGAACAGCAATAAAACCAAAGTAAGCGCAAGCTCGGGAGAAGAGAAAGGCCAGAGCTTCTAGAAGGCAAAATGCGGCAGGGGCTGCTTGGAGAGCAGCATTGGGCAAGAACTGCCGGCTCACTTGGGGGACACTGTGACCACGTCATAGCCTTCGGGTGGAGTGACCCGCTTCCAGGAATGCTTTTCACAGTAGATCTGATCCTCCACGAAGAAATGGCCCTTCTCTTTCAGGTTGGTGCCACAGACAGTGCACAGGTAACACAAGGTGGCGGTGATGGTCCCGCAGTGTCATGAACACGCCAACGTGGGTGCCACATCTGTCACACATGGGCAGCTTCTGGGCATTTCCAATCGATGCAACCACTTTGGTGACCAGAGCCTTAACACTTCTGAATCCCGAGGACTTGTTGGGATCCCCTTTCTCCTCAGACTCCAGAATTTCCTGCAATACCAGGAACAAAGTGGACTGTTTCAGAGGCTCATTTAACTCCTGTTTCTCCCGGAGCATCTTGTAAACTTCAGATTCTTTGTCGATGAGGAGTCCGCTTGGAAGCTGAGAATGGTCTAAGGCTTTGCCATTTGTCTCCTGCCCTCTGGCTGCTGTCTTTGACTCCAAGGCATTGTTGAAGCTGGAGATATTTTCAAAGGAGTAGGGGCCAGCTGGGTTGTTGTACTGGTTTGTGATGACCCTAGGGGCAGAGCTGGAAGCAAGTGAGGCGGTAAAGGGCCCAGCACTGCGGCTGGGGGTGCTTCCTACATGGAGGGCCTCTTGGGGCTCAGAGGCTGAATTCATCTTGTTTGGGTGACGTCTCTGTCACCAGAGGAGACCAGATTTTCTGTTCAGGTCTGGCTGCTGGGAGAGTCATGTTGTCTGTGCAGCCCTTGATTTTGTTCTGACCTTCCAACTTGTCATATTGCTGGTATGTTCCCCATGGATGGCTGTGGTTACATCTCCAACACATAAATTACCTACAGCAGCCTTCCTTCCAGGAGTGACCCAGGAAATGGAGAGAGGCTGTTCGAAGTCCTTTCCCACCAGGAGGTGGAAGCCCCAGGGTCCTGGGCCCTGGAGGACTGTTTGCTGGGTTGTCATGGAATGGGGACAGTGGGTGGCAACCCGAGGGGACGGGTGGGGCAGGACGCGGAAGGGTGCACTGGGCTCCCTGGGAGCTGCTGGAGAAAGAGCACATGGTGTGGGCCTAGGGAACCTGGGGCGTGTGGGAGCCGGGCAGGAGGAGCCCACATTTTTTTTTTCTTTAGGTCAAAGAGATCTCCCTAACTACCCATTTGCCTAAAGGTTCCTCAGGGGTCAAAAAAGGGAGGAGGCACTAGCCCACATTATGTCTACCAACCTCACAGAGAACCTCATGCTGGAATTCATTTTGGCTAAAAGATGTGAGTGCATATCAGAGAGGGCCCTGAGTCAGACAAAATATGGGCACAAAACAAGATGAAACAACATGGTTGGCCAGAGAGAACTAGGAAAACTGCCCTCTTATAAGCAATTTAAGCCACCACAAAAACACAGCTCTCTCTGAGCCTGCCAGTATGTCTTTCCACATGTACTTTGCTTCTAGTAAATGATTTACTTGCTTCACCACCTTTTGTCTCTTTGATAAATTCTTTCTTCAAAGGAGACAAGCACCAAGGTCCTGCATCAAACCAATGGGTTCTCATGGTCTAATGGTTAGGATTTGGCACTCTCACCTCCATGGCCTGGGTTTGATCTCTGGTCAGGGAACTAAGATCCTGCTTCAAGCTGCCACATCCCATGCCTCCAACCACCCCCTGCAATCAATAGAAGGCCTAATTATAATCAGTTTTCCATTTTATTAATTTAAAGAGAAATATATTGCCTTGAGTGTAGACTCAAGTCTTTTTGGTATTCTGTGAAATAGGCTGCAAAGTTGACACCTTACAGATATAGGTCTATGAAGCTTTGTTCATACCTTTTTTGTTACTCCACAATATTGGGGAATTTCATCTCTGTATTTGTCTTGTCCACCAGACAGTGCAGTGGCAAGATTGGGTCACATAATCTCCTCACCAACAGACCTAAGACTGTTTCTCAACCACAGATTGAGCTCAGTACCTATCACTAAATGAGGTAAAAGTAGAAAAGTTAATTTGAAAGTTAAAGTGGTTAGATATAAAGGGATGCCAGATTAGGTGAGAGTAGAAGGATGAGAGATTTAAAAATCACTATGCTTACCATGCAATACAAGACATAACTAAAAATATGAGTATGAGGCCAGAAAACAAAATTCTTCAGTCATATTTACTCCATATCCAGTCAAAATCTAGAGCACGGGAGCTGTGGCATTTTAAAATTGAGGATGTGCTGAGTCTCTTTTTTATGAACCTGTGTATCTATTCTCCAGTATACAACACAGCACTTTGAGTTGGTTTCAGCCAATAGAGGGCATAGCAGACGATTCAAGGAAAGCAGAAGAATGAGGTTATTGTACCTATTCCTGAGATACCTGGTGAGGGAGCAGGTGGGGAGGGCTCCATGGGCTGGATTTGGCTCATAGCCAATGGTCTCAGATCCTGTCAGACTACTCTCTTATATGCATTTCTCTCCTTCTAGTAAATATACTTGTT
This sequence comes from Odocoileus virginianus, assembly GCF_023699985.2. Classification (NCBI taxonomy): domain Eukaryota; kingdom Metazoa; phylum Chordata; class Mammalia; order Artiodactyla; family Cervidae; genus Odocoileus; species Odocoileus virginianus. The sequence continues at coordinate 53,492,729 of NC_069675.1, read as the reverse complement.
TCTATTCAGGGGTAATGTCAACCTTCCTTCACCAGCTCTGGGGTTCTCTGTTACCTGCACTCACTTTTCCAAATGGTTTATTTAAAACACCCAGTTTGTATATGCCATCAGCTTCCTTCTGGGACTCTGAGACTTTCAAGAGTTAAGAAAATAATTACACAAAAATTGTTGCCTACTTGTACTGGTCATCACAACTATGGCCATTTCCTAAGTATGGTCCATAGGATACTCAAGGTTTGGGGGATTGATATACCATATATAATATTTTATATGCTTGGATACATTTTTTACTGTTGAACTTTGAAATTTGGATAAGTGGGATACATTGAAGTTCAGTTACGGATTTGTTAGGGATCACATCCAGAGATTACTTTAAAATGTAACACTCAGGCCTAGAAATATCTGACAAAGTTGAGGATATCTTGGTAAGGAATTATAATTTAAAAAGCAATTTTTTTCCTTCAAGACAAATTGAAATCCTCTGTCCGGGGGAATTTCCAGGCAAGAAAACAGAAGTAGATAGTCATTTCCATATCCAGGGGATCTTCTCAACCCAAGGATCAAACCCATGTCTCCTACATTCCAGACAGATTTTTACTCGCTGAGGTCCTCGAGGTGAACTGGGTGACAAAAATCACTGGATCAGTCAGCCCACAATATCTCCTAAAGCTGAATTGGTCTTTTGCTCATTACCAGACATGGAAGAATGAACTGGTAAAATTGGGAAAGAGGTATATCAAGGCTATATATTTTCACCCTGTTTATTTAAATTAGATGCAGAGCACATCAAGCAAAATGCTGGAAAGGGTGAAGCTCAAGCTGAAATCAAAACTGCCAGGAGGAATACTGAGAACCACAGGTATGCAGATGGCAGCCCCCTAATGGCAGGAAAGCAAAGGGGAACTAAAGAACCTCTTGACGAAGGTGAAAGAAGAGAGTGAAAAACTCGGCTTAGAACTCAACACTTAAAAAACTGAGATCATGGCATCCAGGCCCATCACTTCAGAGCAAACAGATGGGGAAAAAAATGGAAACATTGATAGACTTGATTTTTGGGCGTTCCAAAATCACTGCAGACAATGACTACAGCCACGAACTTAAAACTCTTGCTCCTTGGAAGAAAAGTTATGACAAACCTAGACAGTGTATTTAAAAAAAGAGACATCACTTTGCTGACAAAAGTGTGTATAGCAAAATGATGGTTTTTCCAGTAGCCATGTACATATGTGAAAGTTGGACATAAAAAAGGCTGAGCACCAAAGAATTGATGCTTTCAAACTGTGGTGCTGGAGAAGACTCTTGAGAGTCCCTTGGCCTGCAAAGAGATCAAGCCAGTCAATCCTAAAGGAATAAACCCTGAATATTGATTGGAAGAACTGATGCTGACCCTGAATCTCCAATACTCTGGCCACCTGATGTGAAGAGCTGACTCACTGGAAAAGACCCTGATGCTGGGAAATATTAAGCGTAAAGTGATAACTCTTCTTTCTAATACATTGTTTATGTTTGTCGTAGCTTTTCTTCCAAGGAGCAAGTGTCTTTTAATTTCATGACTGCAGTCACCACCCACAGTAATTTTGGAGCCCAAGAAAATAAAATCTGTCACTGTTTCCATTTTTCTTCCCATCTATTTGCCATGAAGCGATGGGACCAGATGCCATGATCTTAGTTTTTTGAATGTTTCGTTTTAAGCCAACTTTTTCACTCTCCTCTTTCACCTTCATCAAGAGGTTGTTTTGTTCCTCCTTTCTTTCTGACATTAAAGTGTTATCATCTGCATATCTGACGTTGTTGATATTTCTCCCAGCAATCTTGATTCCAGTCTATGAGTCATCCAGCCCTGCATGTCACATGATGTACTCTGCATATAAGTTAAATAAGCAGGGTGACAATATACAGCCTTGACATACTCCTTTCCCGATTTGGAACTAGTCCATTGTTCCATGTCCACTTCTAACTGTTGCTTCTTTTCCTGCATACAGGTTTCTCAGGAGGTAGGTGAGGTGGTCTGGTATTCCCATTCTTTCAGAATATTCCAGTTTGCTGTGATCCATACACTCAAAGGCTTTAGTACAGTCAATGAAGAGAAGTAGATGTTGCTTTGGAATTTCCTTGCTTTTTCTATGATCCAGCAGATGTTGGCAATTTGATTTCTGATTCCTCTGCCTTTTCTACATTCAGCTTGTACATCTGGAAATTCTCAATTCACATACTGCTAAAACCTAGCTTCAAGCATTTTGAACATTACCTTACGAGCACATAAGGTCATATGCTAGTATTTTAGCTCACTTGTACAGTAGTTTGAACATTCTTTGGCATTGCCCTTCTTTGGGATTAGAAAGAAAATTGACCTTGTCCAGTCCTGTGGCCACTGCTGAGTTTTTCAAATTTGCTGGCTATAAATAGCACCAAAAATTGTTCTTCATTTTTTTGCTATTGACAGTAATTAAACTTCTGTATAGTCAGAAGTTAATGTTTTCTTAAGGCCATTATGTTTTTGCAGTAATTAAATAAATAAACATTAAATACAGCTACAAATCAGTTAGAGATATTTTATGTAGGGGGTGTTTTAAGAAGCTTCTAAAATTACATCTTATTTGGTGTTATAGTAAAACAGAGGGTAAATAGGTACTATTTCTTCTGAGAAATCTTGAACTTTCTCTTGTCTCTCCAAAGCAAACTGACACCAGTGTGTGGATTCTGTTGTACCTTACAGGGTCCGGCTATGGTCTCAAATTTTGGCATGTGTTGTGGAAAGGTTTTTTTTTGCCGCCCTTGAAACAATTGTAATCTAGCGAGTAAAAGGATACTTGCTTAGAATGCTGAAATTGCTAATCCTGTGACCTCAGCACCACAGTTTAATCTACAATAGAGCAATTTCATGTTTGTTTGTTTGTTTGTTCCCCCCTGTGGAACGATGGCATAGACAAGTTTAAATATATGGCATACAGATGGAGTACAAGCAGACGGAAATTTTCAAACAGTTAAATAATAATAATTCAAAGTGTGCAGTTAAAAAAAATATTTTAGGTCCACTGCATTCAAGGAAAGATAAAAGAGATACCATGAAATTCTCTCTTCCCAAAACCTATAGCAAACATGCATATGTAAGATATTTCTTTCAATTCTTATATATATAAGGCCCACAGGTCACAGTAAAGAATGATTTGTTATATTTTTTCTAATTGAAAAAAAAAGTGTGATCTTGATTTTCAAACATGAAAAATGACTGTAAATATAAATAACTCAAACTCTTTATGGGAAAAAAAAGTTTACTGCATTTCATTGTGTTAGATGTGGAACTTTATCAACTTTTGAATCACATGTCCAATGAAACCAGAGACAAAATTATAATGTTCTTCTGGGAAAAATGTATGTTGAAGATTAGCTTTTGGGGAAATTACAAAGCCTTTTTCCTAAATAATGTGTTAATGAAACTTTATTTCCTTAAGATGAAAGAAAGAAACAAAGAAAAAGAGGAAGGAAGGAAAGACGAAAGGAAGGAAGAAAGAAGAGAAGGAAAGAAAGAAAGAGCTAAAGATTGACCAGGTTTAAGAACTTGGTCCATTAGGTTAGTGGAGAGAGAACTGATGACATGAAAGTAAAAGATTACAGATCCACTTGCTCATTTCTCCCTTTCTCTCATCCCATCCTACTTTCACTATCCAACTTCTGATCTGAGGAGCTGCGACCCTGACCTGCAAGCTCCTGAAGACTGGAGACAGGCTAACTCCTGGCTAACAGACTGCTTTTGGTATCATGCCCTTTCCTCACACTGAGGAGGGACAATCTAACATTCAGTTGTAGGCTTTGTAATGGAAATATCCAGAGCAAAAACTATGCTCGGGAAACCTACTCTTAGCCATCATAGGTAACCTCTAGATAAAGTTTGAGCATTTCAGCACAATTGGTTTTGGGGAAGATTAGGACCAAAGCCTCAGTGGAAAATACAGTGTTACTTTGCCTCATTATAGAAAGTTCCTCACAGATTATTAGTACTTTTAGATGTGATGATTTCTCATGTCTTCATATAATTTTAATGTTCCTATTTATGTCCCTTGACAAAATACTAAAACAATACAATTTTATTTCTGTAGTAGTCATGATCCTGTCTCTTTAATGAAATGAGTGAGTTTTGAAGAAAAAATTTCCCTAATATAGCTTAACAACAAGCTTGGCTAGAGTGAGCATCTGTGGCTGCCCATTATCTTTCCTGGGAAACAGTCTTTCTAGACAGCAATTACCTGTGTAAATTAGTGAGGCTTCTATTATAAATATCTTGAATTGAAATAATAAAATTCTTCCACTCACTTGTTTTTCCATCACTATAGGTTTGTCAATAATGATGTGGGTTTTCTCTATTTTAACCTGGCACAAACCCATCAAAAGGCACTTGATGAAATGAAGAGCTGGAGCCCTCTAAGTTCAAAAGGAAAAATATAAAGTTTATTATATATTTTGTATTGAATTATAGTCAAAACTTTCCAGGGAAAATGAGTTTTGTCTGTAACTTTATTTACTTTATTTTTCATCTCACACCATGCAACAAATACCCAGAAAAAAAAAAATGCTTAGGCTCTCCTTCTGCTGAACAAATTTCTTTATCTATTGCATTTTTGCTCAGAAAAAAGATTAATAATCATGTTTCAAAGTGATGCTGCCCACTGTGAAATTTGTTCCCCAGCCATTTCTTAAAAAAAAAATGCATTCCACAGGAAAACTTCTGCCTGGCTAACAGCTAATTCAGAAAATAACTATCCTGACACTATAATTCTTGCCTGTGAAAACAAAATGGATGGAAAGGATTTGGTTTTAATGCACACTTAAATGCATTAACAGTACTAGTAAAACCTGACAGAATTTAAATTATAATTATATCTGAAGTGCATTTAGATGAAAAGTTCTCACACTGATTTTATTCTACGCAACACAGAAAGGCAACTGAACAATGAATTTGAGTTACAAATATCTGAGAATTTTCAAGGTATCGCATTCAACATGAGACAAATACATTGTACATAAAAGTAATTTGGTACTATGAACTTTGATTCATAGTTCTAGGAATATAAAATAACCTAGTTTCCTTTAAAAATCATTGCAATTGTACAGGTAAATATTATCTTCTATAGGTGCAAAGAGAACACTACTTAAGTATCATGACTGAAAATGCTTTTCTTTATTCAAAGAAAGTGACATCATCTACAAAAAATGTATTCTGGAGAGGATGTGGAGAAAAGGAAACCATCCAACACTATTGGTGGGAATGTAAATTGGTTCAGCGACTATGAAGAACAGTGGCTGAAAAACTAAAAATAGAGCTACCCAATGATCCAGCAATTTCACTCTGGAGCATCTATCTAGAGAAAACTTTAATTTGAAAAGATACATGCATTCCAATGTTCACTGCAGAACTATTTACAATAGACAAGACATGTAAGCAACCTAAATGACCATCAACAGATGAATGGGTGACGAAGATGTAGTACATATCAGTTCAGTTCAGCCACTCATCACGTCCAATTCTTTGTGACCCCATGAACTGCAGCATGCCAGGCCTCCCTGTCCATCACTAACTACTGGAATTTACTCAAACTCATGTTCATTGAGTTGGCAATACCATCCAACCATCTCATCCTCTGTTGTCCCCCTCTCCTCCCACATTCAATCTTTCCCAGCAATCAGGATCTTTTCAAAGGACTCAGCTCTTTGTATCAAATGGCCAAAGTACTGGAGTTTCAGCTTCAGCATCAGTCCTTGAAATTAATATTCAGGACTGATTTCTTTAGGATGGACTTGTTGGATCTCCTTGCAGTCCAAGGATACTCTCAAGAGTCTTCTCCAGCACCACAATTCAAAAGCATCAATTCTTTGGTGCTCAGCTTTTTTCACAGTCCAACTCTCACATCCATACATGACTACTGGAAAAACCATAGCCTCGACTAGATGGACCTTTGTTGGCAAGGTAATGTCTCTGCTTTTTAATATGCTGTCTGGGTTAGTCATAAATTTTCTTTCAGGGAGCAAGCGTCTTTTAATTTCATGGCTGTGGTCACCATCTGCAGTGATTTTGGAGCCCCCAAAATTAAATCCGTCACTGTTTCAACTGTTTCCCCATCATCTGCCATGAAGTGATGGGACCAGATGCCATGATCTCAGTTTTCTGAATGTTGAGCTTTAAGCCAACTTTTTCACTCTCCTCTTTCACTTTCATCAAGAGGCTCTTTAGTTCTTCTTCACTTTCTGCCATAAGGGTGGCATCATCTGCATATCTGAGGTTATTGATATTTCTCCCAGCAATCATGATTCCAGTTTATGCTTCATCCAGCCCAGCATTTCTCATGATGTACTTGCATATAAGTTAAATAAGCAGGGTGACAATATACAGCCTTGATGTACTCCTTTTCCTATTTGGAACCAGACTATTTTTCCATATCCATTTCTAACTGTTGCTTCCTGACCTGCATACAGGTTTCTCAGGAGGCAGGTCAAGTGGTCTGGTATTCCCATCTCTTTCAGAATTTTCCAGTTTGTTGTGATCCACACTGTAAAACACTTTGGCATAGTCAATAAAGCAGAAACAGATGTTTTTCGGGAACTCTCTTGCTTTTTTGATGATCCAGCGGATGTTGGCTATTTGATCTCTGTTTCTTCTGCCTTTTCTAAAACCAGCTTGAACATCTGGACATTCAAGATTCATGTACTGTTTAAGCCTGTCTTGGAGAATTTTGAGCATTATTTTACTAGTGTGTGAGATGAGAGCAATTGCGCAGTAGTTTGAGCATTCTTTGGCATTGCCTTTCTTTGGGATTGGAAGGAAAACTGACCTTTTCCAGTCTTGTCGCCACTGCTGAGTTTTCCAAATTTGCTTGCATATTGAGTGCAGAACATTCGCAGCATCATCTTTTAGGATTTGAAATCGCTCAACTGCAATTCCATCACCTCCACTAGCTTTGTTCATAGTGATGCTTTTAAAGGTCCACTTGACTTCACATTCCAGGATGTCTGGCTCTAGGTGAGTGATCACACCATCGTGATTATCTGGGTCATGAAGATCTTTTCTGTCCAGTTCTTCTGTGTATTCTTGCCACCTCTTCTTAATATCTTCTGCTTCACCCTCTTACACTGTTGGTGGGAATGCAAATTAGTACAGCCACTATGGAAAACAGTGTGGAGATTCCTTAAAAAGCTGGAAATAGATCTGCCATATGACCCAGCAATACCACTTCTAGGCATACACACTGAGGAAACCAGATCCGAAAGAGACACGTGCACCCCAGTGTTCATCGCAGCACTATTTATAATAGCCAGAACATGGAAGCAACCTAGATGCCCATCAGCAGACGAATGGATGAGGAAGCTGTGGTACATATACACCATGAAATATTACTCAGCCATTAAAAAGAATTCATTTGAATCAGTTCTAATGAGATGGATGAAACTGGAGCCCATTATACATAGCGAAGTAAGCCAGAAAGATAAAGACCATTACAGTATACTAACACATATATATGGAATTTAGAAAGATGGTAACGATAACCCTATATGCAAAAAAAGAAAAAGAGACTCAGATGTATAGAACAGACTTGTGGACTCTGTGGGAGAAGGCGAGGGTGGGATGTTTCAAGAGAACAGCATCGAAACATATATATCTAGGGTGAAACAGATCACCAGCCCAGGTTGGATGCATGAGACAAGTGCTCAGGCCTGGTGCACTGGGAAGACCCAGAGGGATGGGGTGGAGAGGGAGGTGGGAGGGGGGACCGGGATGGGGAATACATGTAAATCCATGGCTAATTCATTTCAATGTATGACAAAAACCACTGCAATGTTGTAAAGCAATTAGCCTCCAACTAATAAAAATAAATGGAAAAAAAAATATATCTTCTGCTTCTGTTAGGTCAATACCATTTCTGTCCTTTATCGAACCCATCTTTGCATGAAATGTTCCGTTGGTATCTCTAATTTTCTTGAAGAGATCTCTAGTCTTTCCTATTCTATTGTTTTCCTATATTTCTTTGCACTGATCACTGAGGAAGTCTTTCTTATCTCTCCTTGTTATTCTTTGGAACTCTGCATACAAATGGGTATATCTTTCCTTTCCTCCTTTGCTTTTCACTTCTATTCTTTTCACAGCTATTTGTAAGCCCTCCTCAGTCATTTTGCTTTTTTGCATTTGTTTTTCTTGGGGATGGTCTTGATCCCTGTCTCCTGTACAACGTCATGAACCTCAGACCATAGTTCATCAGGCACTTTGTCTATCAGATCTAGTCCCTTGAATCTATTTCTCACTTCCACTGTATAATTGTAAGGTATTTGATTTAGGTCATACCTGAATGGTCTAGTGGTTTTCCCTACTTTCTTCAATTTAAATTTGAATTTGGCAATAAGGCGTTCATGATCTGAGCCACAGTCAGCTCCTGGTCTTGTTTTTACTGATTGTATCGAGCTTCTCCATCTTTGGCTGCAAGGAGTATAATCAATCTGATTTTGTTGTTGGCCATCTGGTGATGTCCATATGTAGAGTCTTCTCTTGTGTTGTTGGAAGAGGGTGTCTGCTATGACTAGTGCATTCTGTTGGCAAAATTCTATTAGCCTTTGCCCTGATTCATTCTGTAGCCCAAGGCTAAATTTGCCTGTTATTTCAGGTTTCTTGACTTCCTACTTTTGCGTTCTTGTCCCCTATAATGAAAAGGGCATTTTTATGTGTGTGTTAGTTCTGGAAGATCTTGTAGGTCTTCATAGAACTGTTCAGCTTCAGCTTCTTCAGCATTACTCATTGGGGCATAGTCTTGGATTACTGTATACATATATAAGATGAAATATTACTCAGCCATAAAAATTGAAATAATGTCTTTTGTGGCCTAAAGAGATGATCATGCTAAGTGAAGTCAGTCAGACAAAGAAAGACAAATATATCACTTATATGTGGAATCTAAAATAAATCAAATGAACTTATTTACAAAACAGATATGTATTCACAGACATAGAAAACAACTTTACAGTTACCAAAGGGGGGGATAAATTAGGACTTGGGGATTAGCAGATATAAAATACAATATATAAAATAAGTAAAAAATAAGACCACAAGGTCTTATTGTATAGCACAAGGAACTATATTCAATGTCTAATAACCTATAGTGGAAAAGAACATGAAAAATAATTCCTTTGTTGTACACAAGAAACTAATATCTTATAAATCAAGTGTATGGCTCAGATGGTAAAGAATCTGCCTGTAATGCAGGAAACCAGGTTTGATCCCTGGGTCATGAACATCCCCTGAAGAAGACAGTGGCTACCCACTTCAGTATTCTTGCCTGGAAAATCCCATGGACAGATGAGCCTGGCAGACTACAGTGCATGGAGTCAAAAAGAGTTGGGCACAACTGAGTGACTTCAATTAACATACTTCAACTAAAAAAGGAATATCAGAAAACATTCATTTTTGTCAAGATGGCTTGAGTGAGCAGGGCTTTCTTTGCCTGAGAAGTGAGATAGCCATAGCTATCTTGGACAAAACATATATAATTTTTAACACCTTTAAAATGGCTCAGTTTTACTTGTGGGAACATTGTGGGAATGAATGAAGAAATATGGTGAGATTTGTCTTAAAATCAGCAATCAGAATGGTAAAGCCAGCATCCCATATGCATACTCTGGCTGTTCTGATTGCCAAGGCAGAGCCATAGACCCTTGAACAAAATCAAGGAGAAGATTTACTTGGCACAGTGGTAAAGAATCCACTTGCCAGTGCAGGAGATACAAGAGACACGGGTTCAGTCCCTGGGTTGAGAAGATCCCCTGGAGAAGGAAATGTAAACCCACTCCAGTATTCTTGCCTGGAAAATTCCATTAACAGAGAAGCCTGGTTGGCTATAGACCATGGGACTGCAAAGAATTGGATGTGACTGAGCACACACACACACACACACACACACACACACACGCACACACAATACTTTTAGCATTGGTCCTTTTGAACAGTCTTACTCGACACAAGAGCCTTCTGGCTCTTGATTTTTCTTCAACTACTTGGATCTCTCTCTCTCTTTGTTTCCTTGCAAATAACTTTTCTCCTTATTCAACTCGTATTTTTGCATTTTTAGGAAGTCTATTCTTGGTCTTTTTTGTAACCGTCTGAAATTATATTACTTGTGTATTTGTCTCTTTAGTTATTACTATATGATACATGAACTTCACCAGAGTAGGAACCTGGCCTTTCTTTCCCCATTACATCCTGTGTACCTAAGACACTGCCTGGCATCTACTACTGGCCCTTTTCCCAGGCATTAGTATGCTACTGACCTTATAATCTGTATCTTCATTTTAACCCTCTCTCTAAACCTCTAATGCCATATATCTAACCTCCACTGAATACCTCTACTGTCCCCTTCTTATCCTCTGCCATCCCCTTCTCCTTTTGATTCAATCTTTCCCAGCATCAGAGTCTATCAGAGAAACTCTATCAAAGTTCTTATGTCATGGATTCAGACATTTGAAACAAGTCAAGTCAAAGATGAGATTGAGTAGTATCAGAGCATTCGTACTCTCCTGGTGCTAGGGAAGCCCTCTTTCCCTGAAAAGTCCAAGGGAAGAGAAGGGGAAATTTTTAAATTCATAATCAACAGTAAGATGGATTGCTCTTTTATTTTTTTAAGGCAGAGTTAGAATAAACACATTTCTTGCATCTTGCTTTAGTGACACAAATTCCATAGAATAATTTCTAAGATGGTTCAGAATACATTTTAAAGCCATTTTTGTTCACTTTGCCATTCTACATAAAATTATTGGCCTGAAGAACTAGCAAAGTAGGCTGGGAAAAATATAAACTGTGCAAGTTGATATTCTTGGTGAAGGTAGAATCAGGGAGACCATGGAGTGAACAGGTGAGAGGGTAGAAATAATTCAGAATCCTTTTGCATCAAAGATCTGATACTAAGTTCACTAAGCCAGATATAAGGAGAATAAAGAGTAGGAAAAATCACTCGGACAAAATTATGGGTAGTAGAACAAAGGAAGAATGAAGGTAGAAATCTCATTGAAGAAGCCATAATTCAGATAGATAACATCAGTTAAAATTCAATAGACACAACTTTGAGCAAACTCTGGGAGGTAATCAAGGACAGGAAAGACTGACGTGCTGTATAGTCCATGGGGTCGCAAAGAGTTGGACACATCTTAGCAACTGAACAACAGCAATAGAGTTTCCATTAATATCATGTGTGGGAGTCCCTGAAGAAGCAGTTGGAACTAGATGGCTTCTGTCCTTTGTTGTTATAAATGTCCCTGGAATCAACACCAATGCACACACATTATTTGCTTAATCAAGACCTGGGTCAGTAATTCTGCCATAACTGAATGATTTAGTTGAGGCCACCACACCTATCTGAGAAGGAGAGCAAGTTAGTATACAAACTTTGGTTGCCCATCAATAGTCATGGTTACCATGGACCACACAGAGATCAAAAACACAGATACCAAAGATACATCTTATCTTGAAAAAAGCATAGAATCAAATCAATAATATAAAGGATAAATTTAATGGAAGAAAAGAATAAAATATTTTTTAAATGAGAAAGAATAAACAAAGCTATTTTAGAAGATATTTTAGAAGCCCTCCATGATTAGGAGATTCATTTCCTAAAATGAAGAACAGTAGATGAGCAAAGGCAGTATTTAATGTGTTAATGCAAAAAATTTTAAGCTGAAAACAAAATTTTCAGTTCATGGGAAGGAGAGACTCATCAGGAAAAATGAAGAATGTAAGCATTTTGTGCATTTATTACCAAATTTTTTAAATTAATTAATTTATTTATTTTACTTTGCAACATAGTATTGGTTTTGCATACATTGACTTGAATCCACCATGGATTTACATGTCTTCCCCATCCTGAACCCACCTCCCACCTCCCTCTCCATCCCATCCCTCGGGGTCATCCCAGTGCACCAGCCCCGAGCACCCTGTATCATGCATCAAACCTGGCTGGACTGGTGATTTGTTTCACATATGATAATTTACATGTTTCAATGCCATTCTCCCATATGATCCCACTCTCGCCCTCTCCCACAGAGTCCAAAAAACTTCAATACATCTGTGTTACCAAATTTTTGAATTTCAATAATAAAGAAACATGAAAGGGATAAATTATTTATAAAAGAGAAAAAAATTAGATTGTTTTCAAATTTTTCTGTCATAAAAATAAATGTCAGAAAACTTCAGAAAATCCCACATAGTTGTGATACAATAGTTATGATCAAAGAATCCTACATCCTGTCAAGGTGGTAATTTCACATAAAGACAACAGAAAAATATTATCAGATATGTAAGGGCTCAAAAAACATACCACTATCAAACATTTCCAGGAAAAAATGATAATTTGAGGACATGTATTTCCTCAAGGTCATCCACCTAGAGACTCAAAGAAAAATGTTCTAGGTGCTGCCTTACCCACAGAACTGTGAAACTACAGTCTGTAAGAGCTGCTGATCTAGTTTGACTCACTAATCATTCATGGAGAATTTCAAATGATAACAGTTCCTAATGACCTTAATTCTTCAATGGACTCTCTGGTTGCATAATACTTTTCATCTAAGTTCACAGAAGCAGCCAGAATGGATGTGACATGAAATAGTAACCAATAAGGTAAACACAGGCAGAAGACACAGTCTGTTTTTCTCGTTGCAACATCCCCAGTAGCTAGCACAATGCCTGGTGCAGATAGATACTCATTAAGTATTTTTGGTTGAATGATTTAAAGGCAATGGGTAAGGGAAACAGCTGTATCTCCTAGCAGCAAGTTCTCTTTAGTAGAATTGAACAAACACATATTGGGTGCCTCTGTTAGGCACTGACTGGAACTAAAAAGCCAATGACTGACGATATAAACAGAGAAAGGGTTCACACTGCCCCTCAGGTGTTAGGTAGTCTTTGGTTGGAAAGTTCACTGCATTGGTTACATTTTGAGTGAAAGCGGGGATGTGCTTGTCCGTGCCAGGCTCCCCAATAAGGAAAGGTCTAAGAGTCACATCATTTTAAAGTGATTAAGTGGAGAGATTGGCTAGAATATTTGTGCTTACCAGCCTTTCCTGGTTGGGAAGCTTTCTCTACTTTCCCAAGTTAGTTTTGGGGCCAGGTGAAAGAGTGTGCTAGTATAATAGTATGATAATGTATAGTAAATGTTAGTTAGGCATTTGACACTTAAGTGAATCAACATATCTGCTAGTAGCTTCCTTATTCAGTGTGTATGCTATGTTTAGCTCCTGGCTGGAAGGGCAGCTATCTAGAAAGCTCTTGGATCTGATCTTATAAGAGTAGGACATGGGAATTCCCTGGTGGCCCAGTGGTTAAGCCTCCTTGCTTCCAAGATAGTGGATGTAGGCTTGTTCCCTGGGGGACTAAAATCCCACATGTGGTAAAGCACAGTCAAAGAATTTTAAAAAATTTTAAAAGGAGTCGACCATTCACCTTTCTTCTTTTCTCAACAGTATAGTCAAATAGGGACGTGAAAACCACTTGGCATATTGGAGATATACATCTTCCTAATCTTTTGAAAAACTGATTATTTGGAAAATGGGGCCTGGCGTTCTTATCTGGTCATGCTTAAGGCTTGAGAGTTGAACTTTCATTTCCAGAAGGGTCAGCACCAGTGTGACTTGTGCCCTTAAAGCCATATATTCCCAACAGTAATTCCCAAAGCATCTCTTCTCAAGAAGCAATTATTTGCTTTGCAAATAAATTCACTATAGAATGGTAGAAATGGAAACATTCTTTATTGTCTTCTATAAAGAAATTGGAAGCTTGGAAAAATAATGCTATCATAATTTAACATGGCTGGGATTAAACAGAGTTCAAGAGGCAGTTTTATCAGTACCAAAAAGTAAATGGATGTCAGGTGACTCGGGATGCAGGAGGTATGCAGTAGCAGAAATTATGATGCAACATCATATATAATGCTTAAATTTGCACACTATTATCAAATCCACTAAAAATTAATCTTATAAAAAAAGAAATTATGATTCAACATCAAAAGATTTTCCAGATATAAATCCAAAGTCTAGAAGTAATGGCAAGTTGAGAAACAAAGGAAAGAGAAGTATTAGAAAAGGCAGGGGATTCAGTAGTGGAGCAGCACGTGTTAATTCTGCAGAGGCTTCCTTTAAGGTTAGAGAGTTCTGCATTTAATGTGAGAGATTTTACAAGAGAAAATGTTGATCCTGAGCCTGAATTCTGATTTTCAACTGGTAATAGTTATCAGAATACAAGAGAACTTATCCCAAAATTGACAGGCTGCATGTTTTTTGTTCCCAAGAATATAACAGTGCATCAAGTATGGTAGGAGCGAAGCTTGGGTGTTTTGAATCACTTCTCTGAGTGGTGGTTCTCATGTATCCATTGTCCTCACCTCTGATTTGGCATCAAGTGATTGGTCTGACTGTTGAAAATATTTCTTGTTTCATTCTCATTAATGTGGAACAGTGTTTCTAAAACTGTAGTTGGCACACACATAGGGTAATTCAGACATATTTTTAAGGTTCTAACAATCTTACAAAATCTTACACTTTGTGTTTCTGCATTTTTGATAGTGTAAAAGGTTAATACAAATATATTCTATGAAGTGGCATTGTGAATATCTGAATATGGCATTGTGAATATTAATAAACATATTCACAATGCCACTTCATAGAATATAACCATATAATTTCTGTGCCTGAGTTTATATTTGTATTTAATATTCATATTAAAGGAAGGTCAAGTGATATCATAGGATGTTGTTAAGGATTGAGGTTTTACAATAATTCAAATAATGAAAATAAATTGTTTCATTAAGTTCTCATAGGACATGTGAATACATAGCTGGACCACGTTTCCAGTAGGCTAGACTGGCCTTTCTCACCTGGCAGTCTCATATACACTTACATAATTCAGAAATTTGAAAAGAGTAGACACATGTGTTTGTATAACTGACTCACTTTGCCGTGCACCTGAAACTAAGACGACATTGTTAATCAACAATACTCCAATATAAAATGAAAAAAAAAACCAACACCTCAAAGCAAGGGACACATACAGACTAAAAGTGAAGGGCTGGAAAAAAATATTCCACGCAAACAGAGACCAAAAGAAAGCAGGAGTCGCAATACTCATATCAGATAAAACAGACTTTCAAATAAAGGCTGTGAAAAGAGACAAAGATGGATACTACATAATGATCAAAGGATCAATCCAAGAAGAAGATATAACAATTATAAATATATATGCACCCAACATAGGAGCACCGCAATATGTAAGGCAAATGCTAACGAGTGTGAAAGAGGAAATAAATAGTAACACAATAATAGTAGGAGACTTTAATACCCCACTCACAACTATGGATAGATCAACTAAACAGAAAATGAACAAGGAAACACAAACTTTAAAGGACACAATGGACCAGCTAGACCTACTTGACATCTATAGGACGTTTCACCCCAAAACAATCAACTTCACCTTTTTCTCAAGTGCACACAGAACCTTCTCCAGAATAGATCACATCCTGGACCATAAAGCTAGTCTTGGTAAATTCAAAAAGATTGAAATCATTCCAGTCATCTTTTCTGACCACAGTGCAGTAAGATTAGATCTCAATTACAGGAAAAAAAATTATTAAAAATTCAAACATATGGAGGCTAAACAACACACTTCTGAATAACCAACAAATCATAGAAGAAATCAAAAAAGAAATCAAAACATGCATAGAAATGAATGAAAATGAAAACACAACAACCCAAAACCTATGGGACA
This sequence comes from Odocoileus virginianus, assembly GCF_023699985.2. Taxonomy (NCBI): domain Eukaryota; kingdom Metazoa; phylum Chordata; class Mammalia; order Artiodactyla; family Cervidae; genus Odocoileus; species Odocoileus virginianus. Next base: position 53,476,951 of record NC_069675.1, on the reverse strand, counting down.
CTGTAAAAGCAGTGCTAAGGGGAAGATTCATAGCATTACAGGCCTACCTCAAGAAACAAGAAAAAAGTCAAATAAATAACCTTACTCTACACCTAAAGCAACTAGAGGAGGAAGAAATGAAGAACCCCAGGGTTAGTAGAAGGAAAGAAATCTTAAAAATTAGGGCAGCAGTAAATGCAAAAGAAACTAAAGAGATCATAGCAAAAATTAACAAAGCTAAAAGCTGGGTTTTTTAAAAAATAAACAAAATTGACAAACCATTAGCAAGACTCATTAAGAAACAAAGGGAGAAGAACCAAATTAACAAAATTAGAAATGAAAATGGAGAGATCACAACAGACAACACTGAAATACAAAGGATCATAAGAGACTACTACCAGCAGCTCTATGCCAATAAAATGGACAACTTGGAAGAAATGGACAAGTTCTTAGAGAAGTATAACTTTCCAAAACTGAACCAGGAAGAAATAGAAGATCTTAACAAACCCATCAGAAGCAAGGAAATCAAAACTGTAATCAGAAATCTTCCAGCAAACAAAAGCCCAGGACCAGATGACTTCACAGCTGAATGCTACCAAAAATTTAGAGAAGAGCTAACACCTATCTTACTCAAACTCTTCCAGAAAATTGCAGAAGAAGGTAAACTTCCAAACTCATTCTATGAGGCCACCATCACCCTAATTCCAAAACCAGACAAAGATGCCACAAAAAAAGAAAACTACAGGCCAATATCACTGATGAACATAGATGCAAAAATCCTTAACAAAATTCTAGCAAACAGAATCCAACAACATATTTAAAAAATCATATACCATGACCAAGTGGGCTTTATCCCAGGAATGCAAGGATTCTTTAATATCCACAAATCAATCAATGTAATACACCACATTAACAAATTGAAAGATAAAAACCATATGATTATCCCAATAGATGCAGAAAAAGCCTTTGACAAAATTCAACATCCATTTATGATTAAAACTCTCCAGAAAGCAGGAATAGAAGGACCATACCTCAACATAATAAAAGCTATATATGACAAACCCACAGCAAGCATCACCCTCAATGGTGAAAAATTGAAAGCATTTCCCCTGAAATCAGGAACAAGACAAGGGTGCCCCTCTCACCACTACTATTCAACATAGTTTTGGAAGTTTTGGCCACAGCAGTCAGGGCAGAAAAAGAAGTAAAAGGAATCCAGATAGGAAAAGAAGAAGTGAAACTCTCTCTGTTTGCAGATGACATGATCCTCTACATAGAAAACCCTAAAGACTCTACCAGAAAATTACTAGAGCTAATCAACGAATACAGTAAAGTTGCAGGATATAAAATTAACACACAGAAATCTCTTGCATTCCTATACACTAACAATGAGAAAACAGAAAGAGAAATTAAGGAAACAATACCATTCACCATTGCAACAAAAGGAATAAAATACTTAGGAGTACATCTACCTAAAGAAACAAAAGACCTATACATAGAAAACTATAAAATACTGATGAAAGAAATCAAAGAGGACACAAACAGATGGAGAAATATACCATGTTCATGGATTGGAAGAATCAATATTGTCAGAATGGCTATACTACCCAAAGCAATCTATAGATTCAATGCAATCCCTATCAAACTACCAACGGTATTTTTCACAGAACTAGAACAAATAATTTCACAATTTGTATGGAAATACAAAAAACCTCGAATAGCCAAAGTAATCTTGAGAAAGAAGAATGGAACTGGAGGAATCAACCTGCCTGACTTCAGACTATACTACAAAGCCACAGTCATCAAGACAGTATGGTACTGGCACAAAGACAGAAATATAGATCAATGGAACAGAATAGAAAGCCCAGAGATAAATCCACGAACCTATGGTCACCTTATCTTCGACAAAAGAGGCAAGGATATACAATGGAAAAAAGACAACCTCTTTAATAAGTGGTGCTGGGAAAACTGGTCAACCACCTGTAAAAGAATGAAACTAGAACACTTTCTAACACCATACACAAAAATAAACTCAAAATGGATTAAAGATCTAAATGTAAGACCAGAAACTATCAAACTCTTAGAGGAGAACATAGGCAAAACACTCTCCGACATAAATCACAGCAGGATCCTCTATGACTCACATCCCAGAATTTTAGAAACAAAAGCAAAAATAAACAAATGGGACCTAATGAAACTTAAAAGCTTTTGCACAAAAAAGGAAACTATAAGCAAGATGAAAAGACAGCCCTCAGATTGGGAGAAAATAATAGCAAACAAAGCAACAGACAAAGGATTAATCTCAAAAATATACAAGCAACTCCTCCAGCTCAACTCCAGAAAAATAAATGACTCAATCAAAAAATGGGCCAAAGAACTAAACAGACATTTCTCCAAGGAAGACATACAGATGGCAAAAAAACACATGAAAAGATGCTCAACATCACTCATTATCAGAGAAATGCAAATCAAAACCACAATGAGATACCATTACATGCCAGTCAGGATGGCTGCTATCCAAAAGTTTACAAGCAATAAATGCTGGAGAGGGTGTGGAGAAAAGGGAACCCTCTTACACTGTTGGTGGGAATGCAAATTAGTACAGCCACTATGGAAAACAGTGTGGAGATTTCTTAAAAAGCTGGAAATAGAACTGCCATATGACCCAACAATCCCACTTCTGGGCATACACACCAAGGAAACCAGATCTGAAAGAGCCACATGCACCCCAATGTTCATCGCAGCACTGTTTATCATAGCCAGGACATGGAAGCAACCTAGATGCCCATCAGCAGACGAATGGATGAGGAAGCTGTGGTACCTATACACCATGGAATATTACTCAGCCATTAAAATGAATTCATTTGAATCAGTTCTAATGAGATGGATGAAACTGGAGCCCATTATACAGAGCGAAGTAAGCCAGAGAGATAAAGACCATTACAGTATACTAACACATATATATGGAATTTAGAAAGATGGTAATGATAACCCTATATGCAAAACAGAAAAAGAGACACAGATGTATAGAACAGACTTGTGGACTCTGGGAGAAGGCGAGGGCCGGATGTTTCAAGAGAACAGTATCGAAACATGTATATTATCTAGGGTGAAACAGATCATCAGCCCAGGTTGGGTGAATGAGACAAGTGCTCGGGCCTGGTGCACTGGGAAGACCCAGAGGGATCGGGTGGAGAGGGAGGTGGGAGGGGAGACCAGGATGGGGAATACATGTAAATCCATGGCTAATTCATTTCAATGTATGACAAAAACCACTGCAATGATGTAAAGTAATTAGCCTCCAACTAATAAAAATAAATGGAAAAAATAAAAAATAAAATAAAATAAAAGACTTTTGCTCCTTGGAAGGAAAGCTATGAAAAAAACTAGACAGCATATTAAAAAGCAGAGACATTGCTTGGCCAACAAAGGTCTGCATAGTCAAAGCTATGTTTTTTTCAGTAGTCATGCACAGATGTGAGAATTGGACCATAAAGAAGTTTGAGAGCCAAAGAATTGATGCTTTTTAATTGTGGTGTTGGAGAAGACATTTGAGAGTCCCTTGGACTGCAAGAAGATCAAACCAGTAAATCCTAAAGGAAATCAACCCTGACTAGTAATTGTAAGGTCTGCTGCTGAAGCTGAAGCTCCAATATTTTGGCTACCTGATGCCAAAAGCTGACTCATTGGAAAAGAATGTGATGCTGGGAAAGATCGAAGGCCAAAGGAGAAGGGGTGGCAGAGGATGAGGTGGTTAGACAGAGGCACCAACTCAGTAGACATGAATTTGAGCAAACTCTGGGAGATAGTGGATGACAGAGGAGCCTGGTATGCTGCAGTGACGGGTTGCAAAGTGTCAGACATGACTTAGCTACTAAACAACAGCAACAACAACAACAGTCATGTTTGGTTATTTAATATTCAACAGATGCCTAGTCTGGGGATTTCCCTGGTGGTCCAGTGGCTCGGACTCCACACTCCCAATGCAAGGGGCCCAGGTTTGATCCCTGGTCAGGGCACTAGATCCCGCTGCCCCAAGTAACAGTTTTCATGCCACAACTAATAAACAAATATCCTGCGTATAACAACTAAGATTCAGTACAGCCAAATAAATAAATAAAATTAACAGTCTTAAAAAGTTTATACAAAATGTGTGTAGTCTGAATTGAGATATTATATAAGTATAGAATAAACATTGTACTGAGAAGCTTTAGAATGAGAAAAAGAATGTAAAATATCCTATTAATATTTTGATATTCATTACATGTTGAATAATATTTGGATGCATCAAGTTAAATAAAGAATAGTGTTACAATTTAAAAAAAAAAGAAAAAAAAACCAACAAAATTCTACTAACAGAAAAAAATGCTTCATACAGAGGCCAGATTTAGACACTGTTGGACAGCACCAGCTTCAAAACCAGCCAGCAGCGAGCTGTTAAGTGAACTACCACGGGTGTCAAGCCCAGCGGAGCCTCCAGGTAACCAAAGTATCAGCTGATGTTTGACTGTGACTGCACATAACCCCAGGTAAGAACTGCCCAGTGAGCCCACACTGCCAATAAAGTCATGAATTATTTTAAGTCACTAAACTTGGACTGGTTTGTTATTCAACAAAATGTAAAACAAATGCACCATTGTAAAACTGCTAAAAGCTAAAGACAAGAGATTTCCAAGAAGCCAATAATGGAAAAAAAGATGTATCACTTTATTTATTTATTTATTTATTTATTTATTTATTGACACATCACTTTAAAAGTAGCAACAATGAAGCGGATAAATGACTTCTAAATAAAAAAGAGGCTAGAAGACTGTGAGATATCTTTAAAGACTTGTAAGAAGACAGTTGCCAATCTAAAATTCTGTAATCAGTGAAAATATTCTTCCTTTATCAAGGTGAAATAATGGAATATTTCCCAAATCTATGCAGTACAAGAAGGCAATAAAAAACAAGGATGAGTGGGGAAAAGTAAATGATATTAAGATTTTTAAGCACTAAATAATGTCTTTTAGAATTCATAATATATGTGAATGTAAAATACCTGACAACAATAGCACAAAAGACAAAAAGATAGTAAATGGATTTAATATGTTGTAAGTTACAGGTATAGTCCAGGAAGTGGTCAAACTGATAAGTTAATACCGATTCTAAACAAGACAAAAGATACGATTGTAATCTCTAGAAAACTCATGACAACAAAAATGCGAAGCTAACAACCTTATTGAGAGAAATAAGTGAAATAAAAACAAATAGCAAGAAAAAGGATAAAGGATCAAGGTTCAGATTATGGGAACCTAGTACTAACATGTATTTGAAAACCTAGATATATCAGTAATTTAATAAACTTCAAATGGACTAAAAATTCCATCCAAGATCATGTTGTCAAACTACAGTAATAAAAGTAAAATTTACCTAATTACAAGACACATATATTAAAGTAATAGAAAAGTTGAAAGTAAAAGTATGGAGGAAAATCATATTCTGCTTCATCGGTATTCAGGAAAATCAAATAAAGCCAAAGTGAGTTATCATTTCACAACTTCATATTGGCCTCGATAAAAAAAGGATATTTGGAGCTGCTGAGAATATACAGTAACCACACCTTTTGTTCTTTGTGTCTATAACAAAGTTTTTTATCAGAGAGCTGAAGTTGCAGGGCAACAAGCCTATCCAAAATATAAAAAAGACAGGTACCTACAAGAGACAGGGCACAAACACTCATTCATCTGCAGCAGATATCCAATAACAAACAAGGTGAAATAATTCAGACAGAATTTTCAAATGGCTAACGGCCAGTCATGTGCCAGTGTGAGGGTATAGAATCCCTGAGTCACATACACCATAGAAACTTGCATCGACTGTCAGACTCATAAGAAAAATTGGAGGTAGTATGAGAATTCTATCTTCTGGTTCAATCCTTGAAGAGAGGAACAAGAGTTTTTGAAGATGTAGCATGAATTGTTTTCTGCGATGTCCTCTATAATAAAACATGTCTTGATGGTTCAGCTGGTAAAGAATCTGCCTGCAATGCAGGAGACCTGGGTTTAATCCCTGGGTTGGGAAAATACCCTGGAGAAGGGAAAGACTACCCATTCCAGTATTCTGGCCTGGAGAATTCCATGGACTATATAGTCCATGGGGTCTCAAAGAGTCGGACATGACTGAGCAACTTTCTCTAAGCTTCTTAGGACAAGGCAGCAAATCTATTACCTTCAGAGTACAGGTGAAGATACCTTACAGCTGGGAGAAGAAAGAATAAAATCCAGTACTCCTACAAGAGAGGTAAAAATACGTTCTGGAAGCAAACCGTTAAATATCACCTTCTTCTGGGCGGCTGCAGGACCTCTGGGAAGGACCTATCGCCAAGACAAATACATCCAATGCTCCCCTAAGACTTCTACTGAGCTATAACTACAGAGAACACCCTTCTCTTCCTTGCTTTCCATAACTAAGCTAGCAAGCATTGACAGTAACAGCAATATACTGCTGGGAGAGATGAAGAACATAGAAGGATACCTTCTCTGAGATATAAGCACAACAGGGAATCTAAAGCTAAAAGTGCAGCAAGCTTGAGATAAAATCTTTTGCAAACCTGCCCCTATCCTAAAGACAAGATAATATGAGAAGAATTTGAAGACTGTGGTGTTCTAATGGTAACTATAGCAACAACAAGAAAAGCGAATCCAATCCAACATCTAACTACATGGGCTCAAACTCCCTCACTAAGGTCTAGAAAAAGACAAAGCAAGTCTATTTCCAGTTATAAATAATTGTTACTCAGATTCTGTTGTCCTGCAAAATATTTCTGAATTTCAACAAAAAAATTGTGACACATATACAAAAAAAAGGTCAGGAAAAAATATCGCATTATCAAAACACAAATCAGGGGATTTCCCTGGTGGTCCAGTGGTTGAATGTTCACCTTCCCATGCAGGGACATGGGTTCAATTCCTAGTGGGGGAGCTAGGATCTCACTCACTGCAGGGTAATTAAGCCCGGGACCACAACTGAACTTATTTACAAAACGGCAACCACTGAGCCCACAGAGCACAACTAGAGAAGACCCCACACTGCAGAGAGAAGCCCATGGACCACAAAGCAAGCCCAGCTGTCTGCCACTCGCGAAAGCCTGCAAGCTACAACCAAGAGCCTGAGCAGCCAAAATAAAAATGAATAAATAAAACAATGTAAAAGGCTATGTACTATTTAAAAAATACAAATCAATAAATAGGACCAGATTCAGATATTGTATTCAATACAGACTATCAGATAGGGGATAACTGTTTAATATGTTAAAGTCCCTAATGAAGAAAAGAGTACAAGATTAACCTGATGAGGAACTTAAGCAGAGAGATAAAAACTATAAAAAAATGAATTAAATTAAGATGTTAACAATGCTAAAAAACAGGATAACTGAGATGAATAATGCCTTTGAAAAGCAAATCAGAACACTCAAGCTAGCAAGGAAAGAATCAACGAACTTAAAAACTGACTAGCAGAAATTACCAAACTAAAACACAAATTAAAAAGAGTAAAAAATATAGAAAAGGACATTTAACAACTATGGAACAAAATGAAATAATTTCTCATACTTGTAATTAGAATGTTAAAAGAAGAAGAGAAAGAGGAAAAGAAAGGTGAAACATTTGAAAAGATAATGCCCAAGAATTTTGGAAAACGAAAGAAAGACACAAACCCACAGATCAAAGAAGCTCAGAGAATAACAAACAAGCTTACATACACACACAGATACAGGTACATACACCACACCCTCACATACATAGACACAATATAGTCACTGCTGAAACACAAAATAAATTTTAAAATCTCAAAGGTGTCCAGAGAAAAAGAGACATGTTATATACAGAGTGACAAAGTTAATAATTATGGCATATTTACATCAGAAATTATGTATGCCAGATCCAAATCAGAAAGATGTAAAATTGCCTGTCTGCATATTACATGATCTTATATATAGAAAACTCTAAAGACCCTGCCAAAAACTTTTAAAACTAATAAAGGAATTCAGTAAAGTTGTAGGATACAAAATTAACCTACAAAAATCAATTCTATTTCTATACATTTCCAATAAACTATTAGGAAAGACAAAAAAAAAAACAATTACAATAGCAGCAAAAAGATCAAAATATTTAGGAAAAATATTAACTAAGAAAGTAAAAAATATATATCCTGAGATGAGGTTGACGAGATGGTGGTGCCTGGTGACAGACATTTATAAGGACATGATCAACTCAAAGGACATGAGTTTGAGCAAACTCCAGGAGCTAGTGAAGGACAAGGAAACTTGACATGCTGCAGTCCATGGGTTGCAAACAGTCAGACACAACTGAGTGACTGGACAATCAATCAATCCATAACTGATGAAAGAAAACAGAGACACAAATCAATTGAATGGAATCCTATGTTTATGGATTGAAAGAATATTACCTATTGCTCATTCTACCTAAAGCAACGCAGAGATTCAAGGCAATCCCTATCAAAATTCCAATCGCATTTTTCATAAAAATAGAAAAAAACAAACTTAAAATTTGTTTGGAACCACAGAAGACCACAAACAGGTAACAGAGCTTTGAGCAAGAACAGAGCTGGAGGTATCACACTTAATAACTTCAAAGTATAGTACAAAGCATATTATTCAAAACATTGTGGTACTGGAAAACAAAACCCAAAAACGTATATACTAATGGAATAGAATAGTGTACATTCCTCAGTCGTTTCAATCATATCTGACTCTCTGTGACCCTATGGACTATAGCCTTCCAGGCTCCTCTGTCCATGGGATTTCTCAGGCAAGAATACTGGAATGTGTTGCCATGCCCTCCTCCAGGGGATCTTCCCAACCCAGGAATAGAATCTGTGTCTCCTATATCTCCTGCATTGGCAGGCGGGTTCTTTACTGCTAGTGCCACCTGGGAAGCCCAGAATAGAGTAGACAGCACCCAAATATACCCATGAATATATGGTTAACCAATTTTCTACAAAGTAACCAAGAATATGCAATGTGAAAGGAATAACCTCTTCAATAAATGGTGTTGGGAAAATAGGATAATAAAAGCAAAAGAATTATATTGGGATCTTATCTTATATCATACACATAAATAAAGTCAACACGGACTAAAGACTTAAGTGCAAGACCTGAGATTCTAAAATTCCTAAAGAAAAACATAAGGGACAATCTCTTTCACATAGGTGTGGCAATGACTTCACACCAAAAGCACAAGCAACAAAAGCAAAAATAAGATTACACCAAACTAAAAAGTTTTTATACAGCAAAAAAAAATAATTAATAGAATGAAAAGGCAACCTGCAGAATGAGGAAAATATTTGTAAATCATATATTTGAATGAAAATGGTATTTATCTACAAAATTTATAAGGAACTACCACAACTTAGCAAATAATAATATCCTGACTTAAAAATGGGTACAGGAGCCAAACAGATATTTTTCTAAAGAAGGTATATGAATGGATAACAGGTACATGAAAAGATGCTTAACATACCTGATCAATAGGGAAATGCAGATCAAAACCATCATGAGATAAATCATCTCACACCTGATGTCATTTAGTTGTTAAGTCCTGCCTGACTCATTCGTGACCCCATGGACTATAGCCTGCCAGGCTCTCCTCTGTCCCTGGGATTTCCTAGGCAAGAATACTGGAAGGAGTAGCCATTTCCTTCTCCAGGGGATCTTCCTGATCCAAAGATCGAGCCTCGTCTCCTGCATTGGCAGGCAGATGGTTAACCACTGAGCCACCAGGGAAGTCCTTCATACATGTTAGGGTGAGTATTAGCAAAAAGTCAAAGAGTAACAGTGTTGGTGAGGATAATAAGAAAAAGAAATACTTGAGCATTATTGGTAAGAATGTAAATTGCTAAAGCCATTAATAGAGAACAGTATGGAGGTACCTCAAAAAATTACAAATAGAGCCACCATCAGTCAGTTCACTTCAGTCGCTCAGTCGTGTCCGACTCTTTGAGACCCCATGAATCTCAGCAGGCCAGGCCTCCCTGTCCATCACCAACTCCCAGACTTTACCCAAACTCATGTCCATCGAGTCGTTGATGCCATCCAGCCATCTCATCCTCTGTCGTCCCCTTCTCCTCCTGCCCCCAATCCCTCCCAGCATCTGGGTCTTTTCCAATGAGTCAACTCTTCACGTGAGGTGGCCAAAGTACTGGAGTTTCAGCTTCAGCATCAGTCCTTCCAATGAACACCCAGGACTGATCTCCTTTAGGGTGGACTGGCTGGATCTTCTTGCAGTCCAAGGGACTCTCAAGAGTCTTCTCCAACACCATAGTTCAAAAGCATCAATTCTTCGGTGATCAGTTTGCTTCACAGTCCCAACTCTAACATCCATACATGACCACTGGAAAAACCATGGCCTTGACTAGACCGACCTTTGTTGGCAAAGTAATGTCTCTGCTTTTTAATATGCTGTCTGGTTTGGTCATAACTTTCCTTCCAAGGAGTAAGTATCTTTTAATTTCATGGCTCCAGTCACCATCCGCAGTGATTTTGGAGCCCCCAAAAATAAACTCTGACACTGTTTCCACTGTTTCCCCATCTATTTGCCATGAAGTGATGGGACCAGATGCCATGATCTTAGTTTTCTGAATGTTGAGCTTTAAGCCAACTTTTTCACTCTCATCTTTCACTTTCATCAAGAGGCTTTTTAGTTCCCTTCACTTTCTGCCATAAGGGTGGTGTCATCTGCATATCTGAGGTTATTGATATTTCTCCCAGCAATCAATATCCAGCAATTTCACTTCTCAGTATAAATCCAAAGGAAATAAAAAATCACTATATTGAAGCATCATCTGCACTTACATGTTAATTGCAGCATTATTCACAGTAGTCAACATATGCAAACAACCTAAATGTTCACTGATAGATGAAAGGATGAAGAAAATTGTATATATATATACAAACACAGAGAGACACAAAGGAATTTTATTCAGTGCTAAAGAAGGAAACTCATATAACAACATGGATAAAGCTGGAAAGATAGTGATAAAGACAAATACAAAAAGAGAAATAAATCTTTATCTTACTTATATGTGGAATCTAAAATATATGCAGAACTCATAGCAATAGACAGTAGGAGATGGATACCAGAAAGTAGGGTTTAGAAGAAACAGGGGCATATTGATCAAAGGATACAGACTTTTCACTACAAGATGAATAAATTTTGCAGACATAATGGGCAGTCTGGTGACTATAGTTAACAATAATGCATTGTTTTCATTGAATTTGCTAACCGAGTAAATCTCAAGTATTCTCACCTCCCTCACACAAGCACATGCACAAGTAAATGTGGAAGGTGATGGGTGTGTTAATTAATTAGTAACCATTTTACACTGTATACATATATCAGAACAACCCATTTGTCAAAAGTAAATAAATAAAAAAAATTGTTTATGCCATAAAACATGGAGTGATATTATTAAAGTGGTAAAAGGAAAAACTCAAAATTGTCAACTAAGAATTCCAAATAAAGTAAAAATAGTCCCTGGTGGTTCAGATGATAAGCAATCTGCCTTCTATGTAGGAGACCCAGGTTCTATCCCTGGGTTGGGAAGATCCCCTGGAGAAGGAATTGGCAACCCACTCCAGTATTTTTGACTGTAGAATTTCATGGATAGAGGCACCTAGTGAACTACAGTCCATGGGGTCGCAAGGTGTCGGACACGTCTGAGCAACTAACACACACAGAGTGAAGAAGAAGCAGAGACTTTTTTGTTAAAATAAGGACTGAGGAAATGTATTGTATGTGTAATTGATTTGCACTACCAAAAAATGTTTAAAAAAATCATTGGGCAGAAGCAATACAATTTTAAACAAACACTTGGATCTACAGAAAGAAATAACATGACAGAAATCAAGTTAATATTCTCTTATTTTCTTAATTTCAGACTCTAAACAACCTTGTCCAATTTTATTTTCTTATAACGGTGTAACTATTTCTCTGCTGTCAATAAGAGTAGCCAGACTGTTGAACACTTGAAATGCGGTATTACTGAGGAACTAAATTTTAAATTTCAGTGAATCTCTATTAATTTAAGTGTAGTCACATGCAGCTAGGGACTGCTTTATTAAATTTTGCAGCTCTAATATTGAACGTTGTTTAAACCAGAAAAGAATCAAGATTGCCAGGAGAAATATCAATAACCTCATATATGCAGATGACACCACCCTTATGGCAGAAAGTGAAGAGGAACTAAAAAGCCTCTTGATGAAAGTGAAAGAGGAGAGTGAAAAAGTTGGCTTAAAGCTCAACATTCAGAAAACTAAGATCATGGCATCTGGTCCCATCACTTCATGGCAAATAGATGGGGAAACAGTGGAAACAGTGGCTGACTTTATTTTTGGGGGCTCCAAAATCACTGTGGATGGTGACTGGAGCCATGAAATTAAAAGATACTTACTCCTTGGAAGGAAAGTTATGACCAAACCAGACAGCATATTAAAAAGCAGAGACATTACTTTGCCAACAAAGGTCGGTCTAGTCAAGGCCATGGTTTTTCCAGTGGTCATGTATGGATGTTAGAGTTGGGACTGTGAAGCAAACTGATCACTGAAGAATTGATGCTTTTGAACTATGGTGTTGGAGAAGACTCTTGAGAGTCCCTTGGACTGCAAGGAGATCCAGCCAGTCCACCCTAAAGGAGATCAGTCCTGGGTGTTCATTGGAAGGACTGATGCTGAAGCTGAAACTCCAGTACTTTGGCCACCTCACGTGAAGAGTTGACTCATTGGAAAAGATCCGGATGATGGGAGGGATTGGGGGCAGGAGGAGAAGGGGACGACAGAGGATGAGATGGCTGGATGGCATCACCAACTCAATGGACATGAGTTTGGGTAAAGTCTGGGAGTTGGTGATGGACAGGGAGGCCTGGCGTGCTGCTATTCATGGGGTCTCAAAGAGTCAGACACAACTGAGTGACTGAACTGAACTGAACTGAAACCAGAAAATGCAGTAAAGTTATAGTGTGTATAAGGTAAACTTCATCATACCTTAGTTATACTTTAAAATGTGAAAAACCCTATCATAGCAAGATTTATAATAGAAGGATCATTATATTTAAATTTTAATATGTATTAATGAAATGCTTTTTTAAAGCCTCCAGTGTCTAGACTATAGTTCATTTCCAAAAGAAATTGTTATGAATCCAGAACAAGCAGTATGGTTTAAAACGCTATTTTACACTTCCAGTTAAGTCACCCATCAATCCTTTTAGGTTGGTATTCTGAGTGTTATTTCTCTTGCTGGTCTTTCCCCATATTCTCCTTACCCCTATCAATGCTTTTACTTTCTCTGGTCTCTCTTCCCTGCTCCTGCTCCAGAACACAGGCCCTCTCCAGCAGAGGAGCGAAGAGTCTTCTGTCTCTCCATGAAAGAAAATCCCACGCAGGCACATCAACTTCAAGGGGCTTTCTTTATTTATCAGCAACGATGAAGATGTCTGAATATGACATTGAACAAAAGTGAACACTACATCTAAGAGAAATAAAGACTCCTAGGAATTCTCCTGTGAATTCATCTCTTTCCTTTGGTTTGTCTCAGAGTTTCCCATAGACTTTTTCACTCTTGAATCTTTTTTTCCAGCCATTTTTTTTCTTAAGACTCTGTGGCACGCATTTTATAGGAAATGCCTGTCTACAGTGTGTTCTTTTCGTAAGTTAGTATAAAGATGGAAACCTCCTACTGGGAGAAGGGCAAGACCAGAAACTTTCTCCTAGATAGAAATAACATATTTTTTTTCCTTTGTTCAAGGTACAAATCCAGGAAAAAAAGGTAAGGTGTAGAAAAGAAGGTGAAAGAAGCTAGTCTCATTTTTTCTCTTTGGGGGTACCTATTCAATATTCTTTATGAACTTTCACTTTCTATGAGCATTAAATAAAGCAGATATGGTCCCTCCCTTTACGGAGGTTATAGTCTCTTAGGAAGCATCAAAGGAGAGGGACAAATCAAAATTCCAAATGAATATGTACCACAAAGTATTGTCAATGCTATAAAAATTGCCCCATTGTGTGAATATTACAGATGTCTTTCAAATACTCCGATTTTGACCGTACCTCAATTTTTAAATTTTTAATGTATTTTTACTTCATCTGGGTTTCTTTCATTATATTCAGTGAAATGTCCCACTTATTCTACTTTTCCACCTATTATAAAGCACCTTAGATGAGATTGAATGTTAACACTTACTACTTCTTTACTGTGTTATGTAATATCAGCATCAGTGAATATACTGAGGTGCAAAAAGGAAAAGCTAAAATAAGATAGATGAAGGACACTTGACCAACCCTGAATTGAATAAATTTTTAGAGTTCCATGCCATGGAAGATTTATTTCCATAAAGAAAATTTTAATAGCTTAATCCAACAGCAATCTAGATTTTTGGAATGATACCATTTATATTCATGGAAATATCAATTATTTTACCATAATTTCCAAATATGCAGAGGGAATCAATGAGTAGGAACTAAGTCTAAGATTGTTGTTATTGTTGTTCAGTAGCCCAGCCGTGTACCACTCTTTGCACCCCCATGGACTGCAACACACCAGGCCTCCTTGTCCCCCACCATCTCCTGAAGTTTTTCATGTCCATTGAATCAGTGATGCCATCCAGCCATCTCATCCTCTGATGCCTTCTTCTTCTGCCCTCAATCTTTCCCAGCATCAGGGACTCATTATCCAATGAGTCAGCTGTTCACATCAGATAACCAAAATACTGGAGCTTCAGCTTTCAGCAACAGTCCACCCAAAAAATATTCAGGGTTAATTTTCTTTAAGATTGACTGGTTGCATCTCCTTGCCATGCAAGGGACTCTCAGAAGACTTCTACAGTACCAGAGTTTGAAAGCATCAATTCTTCAGTGCTCTGCCTTCTTTACGGTCCAGCTCTCACAACCATATATGGCCACTGGGAAGACCATAGCCTTTACTATATGGACCTTTGTCAGCAGAGTAATGTCTTTGCTTTTCAACACACTGTCTAGGTTTGTAATAGCTTTCCTGCCAAGAAGCAATCATCTTCTGATTTCATGCCTGCAGTCACCGTCTGCACCAATTTTAGAGCCCAAGAAAAGGAAATCTGTCACTGCTTCCACCTTTACTCCTTCTCTTTGCCTAGAAGTAATGGGTCCAGATGCCAAGATCATAGATTTTTAATATTTAGTCTTAAGCTGGCTCTTTCACTCTCCTCCTTCACCCTCATCAAGAGGTTCTTTAGTTCCTCTTCACTTTCTGCCATTAGATTGGTATCAACCAAAGTGAAGAAGAGCTAAAGAACCTCTTGATGAAAGTGACAGAGGAGAGTGAAAAAGTTGGCTTAAAGCTCAACATTCAGAAAACTAAGATCATGGCATCTGGTCCCATCACTTCATGGCAAATAGATGGGGAAACAGTGGAAATAGTGTCAGAGTTTATTTTTGGGGCCTTCAAAATCACTGTAGATGGTGCTTGCAGCCATGAAATTAAAAGATGCTTACTCCTTGGAAGGAAAGTTATGATCAACCTAGATAGTGTATTAAAAAGTAGAGACATTACTTTGCCAACAAAGGTCTGTCTAGTCAAAGTTATAGTTTTTCCAGTGATCGTGTATGGATGTGACAGTTGGACTGTAAAGAAAGCTGAGCACAGAAGAATTGATGCTTTTGAACTGTGGTGTTGGAGAAGACTCCTGAGAGTCCCTTGGACTGCAAGAAGATCTGACCAGTCCATCCTAAAGGAGATCAGTTCTGGGTGTTCATTGGAAGGACTGATGCTGAAGCTGAAACTCCAATACTTTGGCCACCTGATGTGAAGAGCTGACTCATTGGAAAAGACCCTGATGCTGGGAAAGATTGAGGGCAGGAGGAGAGGGGGACGACAGAGGATGAGATGGTTGGAGGCATCATCGACTCAATGGACATGAGTTTGGGTGGACTCCGGGAGTTGCTGATGGACAGGGAGGTCTGACATGCTGCAGTTCATGGGGTCGCAAAGAGTCGGACACGACTGAGCGACTGAACTGAAACTAAACATATCTGAGGTTGTTGATGTTTCTCCCAACTCTTTTGATTTTTGTAACTCATCCAGCCCAGCATTTCTCATGATGTGCTCAGCATACATGTTAAACAAATAGGGTGACAGCCGACAGCCCTGTCATACTCCTTTCTCAATCTTGAACCAATCATTTATTCCATACAGTGTTCTGTTGTTTCTTGACCTGCGTACAGGTTTCTTAAGAAACAAGTAAGATGGTCTGGTATTCCCATCCCTTTAAGAGCTTTCCACAGTTTGTTATGATCCACATAGCCACAGATTTTAGCATAGTTGATGAAACAGAGGTCGATGGTTTTCTGGAATTCCCTTGTTTTCTCTATGATCCAGCAAATATTGGCACTTTGCTGTCTAGTTCCTCTGTTTTTTCTAAATCCAGCTTGGACATCTGGAAGTTCTGGGCTTGCATAATGCTGAAGCTTAGCACGCAAGATTTTAAGCGTGACCTTACTAGCTTGGGAGAGGAGTGCAATTGTCCAATGGTTAGCATAATCTCTAGTACTGCCCTTCTAGGTAACTGGGATGAGAATTGACCTTTTCCAGTCCTGTGACCACTGCTGGGTCTTCCAGATGTGCTGACATATTGAATACAACACCTTGATGGCATCGTCCTTTAGAGTTTTGAATTGCTCTCCTGGACTTCTATCCCGTCCACTAGCTTTATGAACAGCAGCACTTCCTAAGGCCCACTTGGCATTGCTCTCCAGAATATCTGGCTCTGGATTACTGCCCACACAATCATGGTAATCCAATTCATTAAGATCTTTTTTGTATAGTTCTTCTATGTATTTTTTTTCATCTCTTCTTTATCTCTTCAGCATCTACTAGGTCTCTACTGTTTATGTCCTTTATTTTACCCATCTTTGGGTGAAATATTCCCTTGATATTTCCAATTTTCCTGAGAAGATCTCTAGTCTTTCCTTTTCTGTCATTCTAGTTTTATCCACTGTTCATTTAAGAAGGCCTTATTGTTTTTCCTTTCTATTCTTTGGAACTCTGCATTTAGTAGGATGTCTAAGATTGTGCATTGTCAAATCAGAAGCTGAGGCAAAAGTAATGTGATTTTTAAAACTCAAGACCAAGATACAGAGTGAAAATCGTAGGAGCATTCTGTAAAAGGACAGGAATACCACCCAGACCATGCAAGGATGATTAAGAAGAGGGCACAGCTCTGCAGGTTTATAAGAAAGGAAGCTGGTAGAAGCAGAAACCTGGAGTATTGGTACAGACTTCTCTGTAACTAACTTCTCAGAAACTAACAGAAGGCACTGCAAAATCCAAGAAAACTGGACAGAGAGGCGCCTACGTGAGAGTATAGCTACATCTCAGGAGCACTTCCCGGAATCCTTAGCTCATATTTTTCTTAAAAGCAAGCTGTTTTAGTTCAGTTGGGCTACTATAACAAATATACCCACAGTCTGGGTGGCTTAAAAAATAAACATTTTTTTCTCATAGTTCTGAAAGTCTAACATCAAATATGCTGGCAGATTTCAGTGTGTGGTGAGGATCTACTCCCTGGTTCATAGTCATCTACCTTCTTAGTGAGTCTTCATGTGGCAGAAGGGGCAAGAGAGCTCTATGTGTCTCCTGTATAAATGCACTAATCTTATTCATGAAGACTCCACCTTCATGACCTAATAACCTCCCTATAGCTCCACCTCCAAATGCCATCACTTTGCAGATTAGGTTTCAGTATATGAATTTGGGAGTGGGGGCACAAACATTCACTCTATATTCCAGTGTTGAGGTTTGGTCCTGAAGTACTGGAGGGAGAGAGGCCATTCCTACTGAGACAAGTTGGAGAACCTGGAGGACCACCCGGGGGCAGGGGTGCCTTTGGAGAACAATAAAGGTGAGATATTAGAAGGACTCAGTCCCAAACCCAAGTTTAATGTCCAGAGGTTGCACATGAAGCCAATCAAGGGATTGAAACACCAGAAGGCTGTAGCCTGGCAAGGCTGAAGGAGAGCAATCTGCTGAGTAACTCCTATGATATGATCTGGGCCATGAGATGGCCACCGCAGATCAGCAGACATGTCAGCTGGCCTTGGAGGTTTAGCATGAGGGATTTGGGGGATGCAGGAAAGCACCTGGGGGTGCCAAGGTTGCTGTGACAGAGGGAGTTCTAGCCAGGAGACATCAGCAGTGGTTATCTGTGACTTCAGCATTTGTGAAGCCTGAAGCTTGAAGACTCTTATTTATGTGCTCCTTTGGCACTAGTGGTAAAGAATCCACCTGCAACGCAGGAGATGTAAGAGACACAGGTTTGATCCCTGGGTAGGATAGATCCTCTGGAGGAGGGCATGGCAACCCATTCCAGTATTCTTTCCTGGAGAATCCTATGTATAGAGAAGCCTGGTGGGCTACAGTCCATAGGGTCACAAAGAGTCAGATACAACTGAAGTGAATTAACATGAACAGTAGCAAAGAATTTTTCAGAAATTTGCTGATAATTTACACTTAAACTTAGGTGTCATACAAGGGCTATGGAACGGGGAGAAAATATAATTGGTCTATGGTGACTTTCATCTACATAAGGAAATACAATACCTGCAATGTTCCAATCTACTACTGCAAACTTGACTCCTATCTCAACTCTGTAGCTCTTAATCACTTTCTGAGACCTCAACCTGTTGTCAGTTCCCTGATTTTGGCTTGTCACCTCCTCTCCCTGAAGTGTCTGCTGCTAAAGTCTCTTTGTTTTGCTCTATAACATTTTTTTCTAGCCATTGGCAGTTTTTTCAGTTACCTTCACATCAGTACACTCACCTGCACTTGACAAAACTCAGTGCCCCAGAAATAGGTTGTTGCTCAGTTGTATTAGACGCTTTGCAACACCATGGACTGCAGCATGCCAGTCTTTCCTGTACTTCACTATCTCCTGGAGTTTGCTCAAACTCATGTCCATTGAATTGATGATGCCATCCAACCATCTCATCCTCTGTCACCCCCTTCTCCTCTTGCCCTCAGTCTTTCCTGCCATCAGAGTCTTCCAATGAGTCAGCTCTTTGCCTCAAGTGGCCAAAGTATTGGACCTTCAGCTTCAGCATCAGTCTTTCCAATGAATATTCAGGGTTGATTTCCTTTAGGATTGACTGATTTGATCTCCTTGCAGTCCAAGGAACTCTCAAGGGTCTTCTCCAGCACCATAATTTGAAAGCATCAGTCCTTTGGTGCTCAGCCTTCTTTATGGTCCAATTCTCACATTCATACATGACTACTGGAAAAACCATAGCTTTGACTATATGAATCTTGACATAGCTCAAACTTTTCTCATGGCTAGAAACCCCAAGATGTCTTTACCAACCTTTCTATGACCTTGGCCAAAGTTTTTCTGCTAATCTGTTGCCTTCAAACTACCCTACATTAAAATATAGAACAGAGACTTCCCTGGTGGTCCAGTGGTTAAGACTCCACACTCCCAATGCAGGATGCCTGGTTTTAATCCTTGGTCAGGGAACTAAGAACCCACATACTGCAACAAGGAACCTGTATTCTGCAATGAAGATCCTGCATGCCAACTAATACTGAGTAGTCATATACTTTTTTTTTTAAGGATACAGAACAAAAGTTTTCTTTAAACTCATATCCCATAAATATTAAGGGGAAAACTGTCATGATATCCATCCCATTGACAGATTCATTCTGGTAAGAAACTGAGTTTCCTGTGTTGCTTCTAAGTCCTTTTTTCACCTCCCAGATCTCTGGTGTGTGTGTGTGTCTGTGTGTGTGTGTACACGCATGTGTGTGTATAAAGGAGTAAAGAAGAATGTCTTGGAAACATGTTCTGCTTCTTTGCATTCCGTAGGCACTCTTTACTGTCTCACAGCTGGATAGTGCCTTTGGTGGCCCAGAAGTCAAGAATCTGTCATCTTTGATCATTGGCCTGTGAGCTTACAACTCCCTCTGGAGTTAATTGAAGCCCAGGGGGCCTCTAGGAATGAATGGGTGTAGGCACAGGGGAAAGGAACAAAATATTCCAGTTACTTTTTCAAGTGAATGAACAAGAATTTATGTAACCAGTATGCTAAACTAGCCCAACTGGTGGGATGTAATCACAAGGCAATTTAATTTTGCTTTTTCACTTTTCTTTAACTACTCAGTGGGACTAGTTTTGCCCCAGCAGTACAAAGTCTGGCATTTATATATTCTTATAGTTATTTTAAAGAGATGTAAAGCACTGAGATTATTTCAAGACACAAACCATAATCTCAAATTGCTACTTAAAATGGCTAATCCCATATATAAGCAAGTCTTCCAAATTCATTTAAAGTTGCAGCAGCTCCCCCACTTCAAATCAAGACTGCTGCAAGTGAAAAAAAAAAAAAAGAAAGACAGGTTTCTGCTCTCATTCTGAATTCCTCCTTTTCCAGTTTTCAACTTTTAAGGTTAGGGCTTGGAAGTTATAGAAGAGAACAGTTACATGCTCATCAAATCCATTTCTTCTTTCTGAGCATTCCACTTCCCTTCATCTAGGTTGGGCCACGTGGGCAGGCTTCCCTCATGGAAGGCAAGTGGAATGGATCATTAGTAGCCAGGGTAGTGAAGATAGGAGTGTGTTGAATATGTTTTCTCCATGTTCTCTTTCATCCTCTCCTAACCAGATGTAAAGAACCCAATGAAGCACTCCAAGTCAGAGTCATAAATGAAAGGAGGCTGATTTTGTCAATCACCAGATGGAAGGCTGCAGACCTAATACTCAACTGAACTATGATGGGCATGAGAAACAAGACATTATTTTATTAAACCATTTAGATTGGGGGTCATGTGTTATGGTAGCTAGAGTAAACTACCCTAAGCAATATTGATATGGAGGAATGGTTAAAAAAGAAAGAAAGAAAGAATATTTATATTTAGCTAGAAGAAATATGGTGGTTCATGGAATATACCCCTTGGACATTGCCTTACACCTCTTGCTAGCAGTTTTCTTGGCTAAGATGATATATTCTTCTCTTACTGATAACTTAGTTTGTCTACAGCTTTTGGGAACCTGGCTTTATAGCTTCTCACTTCTTATCCTAGCCTCATCCTATAAGAAAACACCCACCTGATTCTGTGTCATGCATGGCCCTTATTTGATCCACTGAAAACCTTCACACATCATTTGTTCCAAAAAATCTTGAGAACATAGGTCATCAAACACTATCATCTCCCCTTCACTGCCTTCATCCCCATCTTCAAAGCATCTTTCCAGCCCTTTTGTTTTAGATTTTCCAGAGTCAGAAATCAGCTTAATGTATTTACCTTACTGAACATATCAATAATGTGTATGTGATGTCTGTGTGTGCATTTTCTTTATTAGTATTTTTCATATTGAGAACTTATGGTCTTTCTTTTCTATCTTGAGTGTCTGGTCACATATCACCGATGCTATCTTGCTGAAGCTCATTGAAACATCCAATTAAAATCATTAAATAGGCCTGTTTTCTGGGTTAACTCTGCATTCAATGAAGTTTGTTGACCCTCCTCACTGGTTTTGAGTTGAGGGACAGGGTCCCATGCCCCAGGACCCTCAAATGAGTGAAACTCATAGCACACAATGAGCTTTCTCCAAGATAGCCTCTTCTTTTCACCATGCACCCTTCATGTTCTTTGATTCGGTGTGAGGGGTTCGAGAATTGTGGAAATATTTGTCTAGCTAAATCATTTTAAAATCTCCGTTTTGATCTTGCACCTCTCTTTGGAATGTTCTGTCTATTGTATTTTACTACTTCAGATGACGTTTCAGAGATTAAGCCAGTGCACTTAACAGTATATAGACTAGGTCTCCCAGTGATTCCTTCTCAGAAGTTTTTAGATATTATTTTCTAGCATTTCATGTTGCAAATATAAAATCAACATGGTTAGTTTTGACTTTTTTATTTCTCTCTCTCATTCTTTTTCTTATTGTATGCGTTTAAGAAATTTATTTTTTCCATAGAAATTTATAAACAATCTGAAATTTTCAATTTGAAGACTGAGATCTTTGTTCAACTCAGGGAAATTATCTTCTATTATACTCTTTAAATTATTGATTCCATTGTATTCACATTGTGCTGTTTTTCTGTAAATTCTAGTATAAAGAATGTCTTCCATCTTTCTCATCTTTGTTCTGATTTCATTTCATTATTCCTTTGAATTCTTATACATTGTGTTGGCCAAAAGCCAGGTGAACTTTTTGGCCAGCCCAATAATTCCTCAAGTTAATTTATTAATCTCTTTGTAGCAATGTCCATTCTGTTCATTGCATGTGTGTTTCTGGTTAATTTTGGCAATAACATTCATATTAAACATTCTGATACTCCATTTCCTCTTTTTTCCATGGCAACATGGTCTCTTCTAAAGCAACAGCCTCTCAAATTCCATGGAGAAAATGATTTTCAATTTTCTTAACATTTATCCTGGCTTATTGCATTAATCCTGCCTTTTTGAAGGTCACTTGAACTTAGTGTTATATTGATCCCCTTTCAGCTGATAATTCTTTTCAGTCTTATGATTAATATTTAATTGCCTGGCTATGCACCTTTTCCAAATTAATGTCTTTAATGAAGTTTTTTAAAAAAGGACCGAAGGCAAGTGGCTATCATCTTTTATTTCAGTGAAAATATTATAATTAATTCCAAGAACTGCAAAAGTCACAGTAATTTTTCACATGAATAAAAAAATTTTAAAACCTAATTATGAATAAAGTGAACATTAAAGAGCACTTTCACCAGTCCCCAATTAGAATGCAATTATAATTCTTTAACTGGAAAAAATTAGATGAACTACACAAAATCATTCTGGGTAAAGTGCCTCTGAATTTCCACTTTAGCAAAGTGCATCCTAAAAGTATGTTTTCTCTGTGCTGTGCTTAGTCACTCAGTTGTGTCCGACTCTTTGCTATCCATGGACTGTAGCCCACCAGGCTCCTCTGTCTATGGGGATTCTCCAGACAAGAACACTGGAGTGAGTTGCCATGCCCTCCTCCAGGGGAGCTTCCCAACCCAGGGATCAAACCCAGGCCTCCTGCTTTACAGGAAGATTCTTTACCGTCTGAGCCACCAGGGAAGTCCATGTTTTCTCTAATTAGATATCAATGAAAATATAACAAAAGAGATGCTCTGCTTCTCCTCTTAGTCACTGTCCATTTCCCTCTTTCTTTGTCATTTTCAAAATGATGACAATCTGGAGCAGGCAATTTTTGCTTAGTCATGAGCAAGAGAAATCTAGGTGTGCTGAGGCAGTGAGAGGAGATAGTGGGAAAAATCTATCCTTCTGAGATGATATACAAGACCAAAAAATAGTTAACAGTACTGTATTGTGCATTAAAGTTTTTGTTAAGAGGTTAGATCTTGTGTTAGGCGTTCTTACTATACACACACAGTTACACATAAAAGACCCTAAAAGGGCATGAGGAAACTTTTGGAGGTAATGGACATGTTTATTACCTAGACTGTGACAATGATTTCACAGGTGTTTGTATAAATCCAAACTCATCAGATTGCATAATTTAAATATAAGAGTTTTTTGGGGTATCAGTTAAATTTCAATAAAGCTTTTGTAAACAGATAGATGATAGACTTCCCTGGTGGTTCAGATGGTAAAGAGTCTGCCTGCAGTGCAGGAGACCCAGGTTCGATCCCTGGGTCAGGAAGATGCCCTGGAAAAGGGAATGGCTACCCATTCCAGAATTCTTGCCTGGAGAAGTCCATAGACAGAGGAGACTGGAGGTTTATAGTCTATGGTTTCACTTAGAATTGGACTGACTAACACTTTTACTTTTCAGATAGGTAGGTAAATAGATGGATAGATAGATAGATAGAAGATAGACTTCATAAAATTTTAAAAAGGAAAATGATGCCCAGTTGGAAGAGGTGAGCATTGAAGCCCTCCCTACCACTGACTCCACTCCTCTGAACACAGTCTAGGGCTATCTGTTTGATTTGATTGACAGAAAGTTTAGAGGAGAAAGAAAAACTGTTGAAGAGTGGGCTGCTGTTTCTTATATGGAAGAGGCTAGATATATACAACCTAGCAAAACGAAATCTTAAACCTATTCTAGAATACACCCCAAAATAAAAATGATGTTTTCAGCCAGCTGAGTTGAGTAGATTATATGCTGTGGCACAGATTCAGAGTAAGATTCTTATTCTTCTGCACAGTTGAAAAATATTATGTGGTTATTAAGAAAATGATCAACTGCTATAAAGGATGCTGTGGTGGGTTTACATGTATGTTATTTTCAGTTGAAATTAAAAACAATAGAGACAATTTCCTAAAGAGAAGGTCATCAACTGTTTTTAAATGAAGTGAACAAAAAACTAATCTTGTGATTTTAACCTCTAGCTGGCAACAAAGAGCTAAAAGGATTAGCACTGGAGATTAAAAGAGAAGATCATTTCCTTGAAGAGACAGCCCCACCTCCCTCTCCTACACACACAGGGTTGGAGGGTACCTTCTCCTAATCTCAGCTCTTGTGGGAAGTGATTCAACTTCATCTCTCACACAATGTGAACTGTGATTTGGAAACAATGGTCTGGTTCCTGGTTCAAGCCTGAGACATAGAAAGGGTCAGGAAGGTGGCTGCTCAGTTACTCTTGTATTGGCATATTGGGATCACCCTGAATCACTAAATCTTACCCAAGTAAAATTGTTTTCTTTGAACTAGATGTGGGTCACATGTCCAATAAGGCTAGCATGAAATTGTTCAAATTCTGGTCTCAAGGATTCTACTTGGAGAGGTAGAAAGACCACAATGGAAAGGAGTTAAAGAAGGAATCAGCAGCAACTAGCCAGAGCAAATGAATTCATTTATGCCAAGAGAACTGTGGATGGTGGGAATAAGGGAAAACTGACCTTGTCATTCAAGATAGACTAGAAAGGAACTTCTCATGCAGGGGGTACTCTGCCCTCCGCCCCTCCACCCTGAGACAGCAATGTCTGGAGACAGGTTTGGTTATCACAGTTTGGAGAAATGGGGAATTGTGGGGGCAGTGCTACTGGTATCTAGTGGTGCAAGGCCAGGGATACACCATGCAAGGTACAGGACAGCCCCTCGTAATAGAGATTTGTCCAGCGAAATGGCAATAGTACCAAGGTTGAGAAACCCTGGGCTAGAGCATGATGATTTAACAATCTCCCAAACTAAGTGGTTTATAGCACAAAGATTTCTCATTTGTACAAAGTGTCCATTGCATATTGGCTGTGACTCTGCTTCATGTATCTTCATTGTAGAATCCAGCCTCCATCTAGAATACTACCAGTCAACGTGGTAAAGCAAAAAGAAGCAGGTTTGACAATATACTAATTTTAAAGCTTCAAGTGGAAACAAAAAACATCTTGCTAAAGCAAGTCCCCTTGTCTACTGGTTACCTATTATCATGTAACAAATTACCCCCAAATTCAGTAGCTATTAAAATGATATACAGTTATTATCTACTACTTCTTATGGGTCAATAATCAGGCACATTTTAGCTGATTGTTCTTCTTCAAGGTCTCTTAAGAGATGCAGTCAAAGTGTCAGCTAGGGTCACAGTCATCCCAGATGCCAAATGGGACTGGATCTGCTCTTGAGCTCACTCAGTGATGACTGGCAGGACTCAGTACCTCAGGGCTATTGGACTGAAGGTGTCAGGTGCTTGCTGACTGGTGGCTCAAGGTTGCCCTCAGCTCCTTGCCAAGTGCCGCTCTCCACAGAACAAGCATGTGCACGAAGAGCCAGAAGGAGAATGCCAGCAAGCAGATATCACAGCCTTTCACAGCTTTATAATGGCAGTGACATCATATGACTTTTCTATTAATTTCAAGCAAGCTGCAGTCAAGATGCAGCCCACAGTCAAGAGAAGAGAATTACACAAGGGAATAATTGCCACCTCAGTGCTCCTGAATTCAACAAGGCAGGAAGTTTAATCCCTTCACAGGAAGGGGTGCCGCATGCAGCCAACCTAAAATGAGTAATGCAACCTGCTTTTGCAAGCATTTTCCTCTTCCCTACTTCATTAGACTCAAACTGGGGGAAAAGTGAAGTTCTACCTTTAAATCCTGGCTTTCTGTTTTTGGATATTATGTTGAGCTGGATATATGAATTTCTGAACTGAAAGATGAAACTATGCTTTACGACTCAGAGTAACCAGAGGACCTTATGTCACCTAAGAGCAATCCTAAGGGTTATAGGGCTTCCCACAAATTTCACTCAGGGGAATGATATAAACCAGTTAGTTCCAAGGAATAAATCTAAAGGTGCAGAAGAATGCAAGCATGAAGTTGCAGCATATACATGAGTCCACCTTTTCATTCTTTTACTCAACACTGTGCAATGATTGCCTATTGTGTTCCAGGGTTATTCTAGGGATGGGAAAAACAAACAAATAAAACAGACAAAAATTTCTCTCCTCATAAAGCTTATGTTCAAATAGCGTTGGGGGAAGACAACTCTCCAATAGTTTAGGTATATAGCATTTTAAATTATGATTAGTCCTTTTGAAATATACAAAGGAGGAAAGGGGGAGGGAAATGCTAAGCTTTTCAGAGGTAAAGGAAGTCCGCCATAAGAAAAATGAAACTACGAGCCATGTAAATATCTAAACAAGAGTTTTTCAATGTGATGTTTAGATATTCTTCAAAGGTGCTATTTTGAACATCAACATAAAACAGCATAATTATAAGTCCACAAAGCAAGAGACTTCTGCATTTAAAAACACATGTAAGGTCTTATTTGGACAGTGGCTGATATGATTTTTGTGAGCAGTTATATCAGTTGCTGATTTTTTTTGCAGATCTTGCTTTGACCTCAGATCATGATGAGTTGGGGTCTGTAGTCTGACTTCTACCCTTGACCCATAGAAACTTAATGTAGAATTTTCTCCCCTGTATATAGGTAGGAGCAATGAAGTGTTTTTTTTTTTTTTTTTTAATGTTCCTTTTTTGGTTTCAACATGATTGATCTTCCTTTCAGGGCATCAGCTGAAAGTAGGTAATCCATCTGGGCTTCCTCTGAAAGAATCAGTTGCCTGACACAGACAGATGGACGGCCTTCTCCTCAGGTATGTTGGACAGTAAACCACTCTCACAGGTGAGCACTCCCTGAGGCAGCTGGTGGCTGTGGGTTGTTCTCGGCACAAGAGTCCACAGGAAGCTTCTCTGGAGCTTGGCAGGCAATAATGGGTTGGTGGCACTTTGCTTTCCCTTCCTCACCTCCTCTTACCACATTCTTGCTTGAAAATGCTTTAAGATTTCCACTGGTTGATATAGGTTCTCTTAAAGAGAGCAGAATTTTTCTTTATATTGTCTGTGCTATCTTAACAGGAATTTGGAGGGAAAAAAGATTTTAACCCCTGTATAGGCCATGCTTTTTGTCAAAAAATATTGTTATTGCTATATGAAAAGAGCAGAAAATGAAACATATGCCATATATCTCTGTCTCCATCTGCATGCATGCTTAGTCACTCAGTCATGTGACCCCATGGACTATAGCCTGCCAGGTCCTCTGTCCATAAAATTTTCCAGGCAAGAATGAGTTGGAGTGGGTGCCATTTCCTCCTCCAGGGGACCTTCCCAACCCAGGGATCAAACCCATATCTTCTGCATCTCCCACATTGGCAGGTGGATTCTTTACCATGGAGCCACCTGGGAATCCCTATCTATTTATATGAAGACAGTAGACAGATACATAGAGAAACAGACCAAATGACTAATAATTGTTACTTTGCATATTTAAAATATATATATTTCCTTAAAAAATTTACTTATACATTTAAATTTACCTATTATGGTCAAGCAATGTTTTTATGCTGCTGCTAAGTCGCTTCAGTTGTGTCTGACTCTGTGTGACCCCATAGATGGCAGCCCACCAGGCTCCCCCGTCCCTGGGGTTCTCCAGGCAAGAACACTGGAGTGGGTTGCCATTTCCTTCTCCTGGGCATGAAAGTGAAAAGTGAAGGTGAAGTCGCTCAGTCATGTCCGACTTTTAGCGACCCCATAGACTGCAGCCTACCAGGCTCCTCCATCCATGGGATTTTCCAGGCAAGAGTACATACTGGAGTGGATTGCCATTACCTTCTCCGGCTTTTATGCTAGAAAAAGCAATAAAATTATTCTTTTAATTTAAACAAATTATCGAATCACAGCATGTGATTTATCTGAGGACTATGCATTTAATAGAAAAGCTTCTTTCAGCTAAACGATAACAAGAATTCAGTAAGATTCATGTTAAAGTGTTTCCATTCGTGCTTTACAAAAATGTTTCTACCTAGGAAAATTAACATACTATGCACTGTTTTTGTTGTTGTTTAGTCACTAAGTCACATCTGACTCTTTTGTGAACCCATGGACTGTAGCCCACCAGGCTTCTTTGTCCATGGAATTATCCAGGCAAGAATACTGGAGTGGGTTGCCATTTCCTTCTCCAGAGGATCTTCCTGACCCAGGGATCAAATCCACGTTGCATTGGCAGGCAGATTCTTTACCCCTAAGCCACCAGGGAAACTTTACTATGCACAGTTGTAAATACAACTGTATTTGGAGACAATTTGGAGACAAAAAACACAGTTTTTATGGTGCTTTTGAGTTTGCCAATTGCTTTGACATGTCATTTCATTTGATCATCCTATGACCACATTAAAACAAAATCAGGTTTTATTAACCCTATTCTGATGAGGAAACAGGCATAGAGCATTCCAGGACTTATAGTGACAATAGAAAAGACTGACTGCCTAGTTGTTGCTTTCTACCCGATGACCTTGACTTTCTGCCTGAGTGAGGTGGATGGTAGCATTGGAGGAGGCAAAATTCCCCAGCAACAGGTACGGTCTCATTCCTCAGTATAGGAAGCATCTTACCTTTATCTCAGTTCCGTGAATCTCTTTTCAGGTCTTGAAATGTGATTTTCATGGGAGAAGTCATGTGCACAGTCCTCTCTTTGTAAAGAGGAAATTAATAACTTTTTCATCCTGTATATTCATAAACTATTTCCTAGAGCAAACAAATTTTAAACTAAGAGAAGCTGATGTGTTTCTTTTTTGCTTGTTTGTTTGTTTGGTAACCATGCTACAAATAGAAAATTGAGTAATTTCTGACCACAGAAAACTAAAGAACTGGTTTAAGAGTCAATGAAAAAAAGCAGTATTTAAAATAATTTAATTGTATTAATAGCCTGAAAATTCAGTCGAGACTAACTTCAGTATTTGTGTTTAGTATTAGTAAAGTATTTAGTAGTTAGTCTAATTTAAACAGAGAGCAATATTTTAAGCCTGACTTCTAGTAACAATTTTGAGGAAAAATACTTTTATCAATCATGCTATATAAATATATATATATGTATATATACATAGGTTGCATCATATACAGAAGGAGTAGGTATATATTTACTTCATAGTGTTTAATTATCTACATTACTAAGAGAAAAAATAAATACAAATGTACTTTTAAAATTTTATCCAATAATTCCAAAATAATTTAAAGACATACTAAACTGTAAGCAACTAACTTAACTATTTAGGGATTTAACCAATTCCTGTTTATAAGAACCTATAACAGTAGATTTGATGATTAATATGAAATCAGCAAGAGGCTGATAGCAAGTCTAGGGGGAAGAAAGATTGTTAATATCCTATATGTTGCAAAATAACCTATCTTTAGTTATTTTCATCTTAAGCGGGGTTGGGGGGTAGAAGTTCTCCTGAGAGGGACTCCATCAAGACCTTCTTCCTCATATTCACATGTTGCTGTTGTTCAACCACTAAGTCCTGCTCCTCTGTCCTCCACTGTCTCCAGGAGTTTGCTCAAATTCATGTCCATTGAGTCTGTGATGCCACCCAACCATCTCATCCTCTGCTACCACCGTCTCATTTTGCCTTCAGTCTTACCCATAATCAGCATACAAACGTGCTGCTTTATAATAAGTAGACTAATTCCATTAGCCTTGAATCAGGGATGGCCTGACTTGTTTGTTTGATCAGTTGAACATGATAGGCATTCTGGGTCTCCTTAAGCCTAGCTGACAGTAATTCTTAAAGCTTTCTCTGGAGTCTCTCAAAGCACTTATTTTTAACACTCCATCTGGGAACATGGGTAGCATGCCAGGAGAGGTCCAATGCATCCAGAGAAAAAATATGCTCTCTTGGTCAGCCCCCGCTGAGTTCTTAGCCTTTGGTCAGCATACCATCAGTCGGTTGTCTTGATCATTCAACTTGTTTGGGCTTTCAGAAGACTCCAGTGCAGCTGCCCTGTCATTACAACCAGGCACAACCCTGAGTGAGAATGAACTGGCTCAGTTCAGTCAACAGAGAAAACCAGGAGAGAGAAAAGTAAACAGTTGCTTTAAGCAGTCATTTTTTTTTTTTTGTGGGGGGGGGGAGTTGTTAAATATAGATAGATATAAATTAATGTGGTTTGAATATTTAATAAATAATATGTTTTAAAACTAAGGCAAAATTCTCATTTAACTGAGTATCTCCCAAGATTGCTAGGCCAGTCGCTTGTAGCAATGTAGACATTGGGTCCTTCAGAGACTTGCTGGATTCCACTACAGTTCAGTTCAGTTCACTTCAGTTGTTCAGTTGTGTCCAACTCTTTGTGACCCCATGGACTGCAGCATGCCAGGCTTCCCTGTTCATCACCAACTCCCAGAGCTTGTTCAAACTCATGTCCATCAAGTCAGTGATGCCATCCAACTGTCTCATCCTCTGTTGCCCCCTTCTCCTCCTGCCTTCAATAATTCCCAGCATCAGTGTCTTTTCTAACGAGTCAGTTCTTCAAATCAGGTGGCCAAAGAGTGGAGCTTCAGCTTCACCATCAGTACTGCCAATGAATATCTGGGGTTGATTTTCTTTAGGATGGACTGGTTGGATCTCCTTGCAGTCCAAGGGACTCTCAAGAGTCTTCTTCAACACCACAGTTCAAAAGCATCAATTCTTGGGCACTCAGCTTTCTTTGTGGTCCAACTCTCACAACCACACGTGACTACTGGAAAAACAATAGTTTGACTAAACAGATCTTTGCAGCAAAGTAATGTCTCTGATTTTTAATATGCTATCCAGGTTTGTCATAGCTTTTCTTCCAAGGAGCAAGTGTCTTTTAATTTCATGGCTGCAGTCACCATCTGCAGTGATTTTGGAGTCCAAGAAAATAGTCTCTCACTATTTCCATTGTTTTCCCATCTATTTGCCATGAAGTGATGGGACCGGATGTCATGATCTTAGTTTTTTGAATGTTGAGTTTTAAGCCAACTTTTTCACTCTCTTCTTTCACTTTCATCAAGATGCTCTTTAGTTCCTCTTTACTTTCTCCCATAAGGCTGTTGTCATCCACATATTTGAGGTTATTGATATTTCCCCCAGCATCTTGATTTCAACTTGTGCTTCATCCAGTCCAGCATTTCACATGATGTACAGGGTGACAATATATAGCCTTGATGTAGTCCTTTCCCAATTTGAAACTAGACCATTGTTCCTTTTCTGGTTCTAACTGTTGCTTTTTGACCTGCATACAGATTTCTCAGGAGGCAGGTAAGGTGGTCAGGTATTCCCCTCTCTTGAAGAATTTTCCACAATTTGTTGTGATCCACACAGTCAAAGGTTTTAGTGTAGTCAACAAAGCAGATGTTTTTTATGAAATTATCTTGCTTTTTCTATGATTCAGTGGATTTTGGCCATTTGATCTCTGGTTCTTCTGTCTTTTCTAAATCCAGCTTGAACATCTGGAATTTCTTGGTTCATGTACTATTGAAACCTCGCTTGGAGAACTTTGCCCTTTACTTTACTAGCATGTGAGATGAGTGTTTGGTAGTTTTAACATTCTTTGGCATTGCTTTTCTTTGAGATTGGGATGAAAATTGACCTTTTCCAGTCCTATGGCCACTGCTGAGTTTTCCAAATTTTCTGACATATTGAGTGCAACACTTTCACAGCCTCATCTTTTAGGACTTGAAATAACTCAACTGGAATTTTATCACCTCCACTAGCTTTGTTTATAGTGATGCTTTCTAAAGCTCCCTTGACTTTGCACTCTAGGATGTCTGGTTCTAAGTGAGTGATCACATCATCGTGGTTATCTGGGTCATGAAGATCTTTTTTTATACAGTTCTTATGTATATTCTTGCCATCTCTTATTATCTTCTGCTTCTGTTAGGTCCATACCATTTCTTTCCTTTATTCCACTACAGTTTTTGCATAATGACATATGATATTTATACTGGATCCTTATCCTCAAACAATTCCTTGAAAGTGTTTTTAATCCTATAATGTTTTTCCTTTGACTCCATTCCCATGTTACTGATTTCATCACTGTCTTGTCCCTCCTCAGGAAAACATCATTTTCTCTTCATCCACCAGCTTTTGGCTTCCATTTCCTTGTTTTAGTTATAATTCTTAACTATTGTTTATGCTTCCATCATTCTACTGAAATTGCATCTCCAAAGTTATCTACAACACTTTAGTTGCTAATCTAATTAGCCTTTCCTCTTTTTACATCTCCACTTTATCTCTGCAGCATGTAACCAAGTTGACATCTGCTTTATTCTTTCCTTTATTGACCTCTGTGGTACCTTGGGGCCCCTCTGCTTTGAACTAACTGGTTCTATTCTATTATGTTCTCTGTTTCCTATTGCTTTCTTAAGTGTAAGCATGTTTCATGGTCTCCTTCATTCTCTTATTCTCAGTCTGATCTTTGTCCTGTTGCTCATTCTCATGATTTCCTTTATAAGGATGATGTGCCAACTGGTATCAGCTCCTGTCCACTTTCCTGATCTTTAGGCACAAAATATGTCCTGGAACTACATTTTAACCACAAAAGACTGGAGTCTTATTAGATGGTATTAGTGGCGCTGTACTCAGGAGATCCTGGGATGAATCTTATTTTCATCTAACCATCCTTCCTCTTCATGATTTCACAGGTTAAAGATATATTTATATAAAAATATGACAAGTGGGAAATAAACAACCCTTTTTTATTATGATCTAGCCTCATAACCAGAACCAATGTAGGGCTTTCTGATAAACAGGGCTTAAGGCTGAGGTCTAAGAAAACACTAAATCTTAACATTAACCAGTTCCAACCTTAAATAATGTTTGTTTGGTCTTATTCTTACAGAAGAGAAAATACATGATAACTACATCTACTCCAAGAAGCTGGACCCTGACTCAGTTTGTTCCATTACTTGAGTGAAAAGAATGCCAGAGAATTAGAGAAAGAAAGGAAAACAGAGTGAAGTATGTCTACAAACTTCTGAAGCACTGTAACCCACTTTATATGTAACTATAGCAAAACCATTATTCTGCATTTTGACCTAATTGGATCACTGTTACCTTTACCCAGAAGTGGGGATATGTGGAAAGTGGGCAAGAACAAGAAAGTAGGATTTTCTCCAGTCTCCTGACCCTGGTTTCCTCTTCAAGGACGCCCATGCCTGCCCATCTCATGATGATTATAAGTTTTGTTTTGTGTATTGGGCCCTGCTCTGTACTATGCTCTTTGCTTGCTTAATATTGTGGGACTGAAGCCCAGCTCACTCACCTTGTGGCATAGTTATTGCCAATTTCATCAATAAAATATGCTATGTCTTGTCATTTCCAACCACTCTGTTAGAGACATGCCCTGACATTCCCAGATCTTGATACTGCACTGAATGATTATATATAGTATAAATACTCCCCACAATTTCTTGTTCTGTTACCCACCCACAGAATCAGAATTCAGTATTGCATGAAAATGCAAAAGTTTGACAATTTCTTTGATCTTGTACATTGAAACTCTTGTCTGTCCTTGCCATGGGAAATTCTGCATCTGGGCTGAGTTTTTAAATTTCTCTGGAGATTGAGGCTGTGCTACTCCTTGTTAGTACAGTGGTGAGTAGCCCCACTCGTCACGTGGAGAGACCAAGGTCCAATTGCCCAACGGGGAGGAATGCCAAATGTTGGGTTTCCCAGGTGCTCAGACCGTAAACAATTTGCTTGCAGTGAAGGAGACCAGGGTTTAGCCCCTGGGTTGGGAAGTTCCCTTGGAGAAGGGAATGGCTACCCACTCCAGTATTCCTGCCTGGAGAATTCCATGGACAGAGAGTCCGCTGGGTCACAAAGAGTCAGACCTGACTGAGTGACTAATACTTTGGGATTTCCCTGGTGGCTCAGACAGTAACGAGTCTAGCTGCAATGTGGGACACCCAGGTTAGATCCCTGGGTTGGGAAGAGCCCTTGGAGGAGGAAAGGGCAACCCACTCCAGTATTTTTGCCTGGAGAATTTCATGGACAGAGGAGGCTGGCAGGCTACAGTCCATAGGATCACAAAGAGTTGGACATGACTGGACAACTGAGCACACACATAGGTTGTTTAAAAAGAATTTTAAAAGACAAAATATTGCTCAGAAATATGCAAAAGTGACGGCTATACTTTGAAAACAATTAACTCAAAATGGGTCATAGGTATACATGTAACAGCTAAAATTATGAAGTTAGGCAAAAACATGGATGTGAATATTCGTGATGTTGGATGATGCAATGTTTCATTGATATAACACCAAAAATGTAATAAAAAACTCATGTAAATACACTTATTTAAATATATTTATTTAAAACACATTTATATCTATAACATAGTAATATACTGGCAAATTTCAGGCTTAAATTAAAGAAAGTAGAGAAAACAAATAAGTCATTCAGGTATGACCTAAATCAAGTTCCTTATGATTATACAGTAGAGGTGATAAATAGATTGAAGGGATTAGATCTGCTAGATGGAGTGCCTGAAAAACTATGGACAGAGGTTTGTAACACAGGAGGCAGTGACCAAAACCATTCCAAAGAGAAACACAAGAAGGCAAAGTGGTTGTCTGAGTAGAAGGCTTTACAGATATCTGAGGAAAGAAGAGAAGCAAAACACAAGGGAGAAAGGGAAAGATGTACTCAACTGAATGCAGAGTTCCAGAAAATAGCAAGAAGAGACAAGAAAACCTTCTCATATGGACAATGTAAAGAAATAGAGGAAAACAATAGAATGGGAAAGACTTGAGATCTCGTCAAGAAAATTATAGATATCAAGGGAACATTTCATGCAAAGATGAGCATAATAAAGGATAGAAACAGTAAGGACTTGATATAAGCATTAAAAAGAGGTGGCAAGAATACACAGAAAAAAGTTATACAACAAAAGTCTTAATAACCCAGATAACCATAATAGTGTGGTCACTCATCTAGAGCCAGACATACTGGAGTGTGAAGTCAAGTGGGCCTTAAGAAGCATAACTACAAACAAAGCTAGTGGAGGTCATAGAATTCCAGCTGAGCAATTTAAAATCATGAGATGATGCTCTTAAAGTGCTACACTCAATATGTCAGCAAATTTGGAAAACTCAACAGAGGCCACAGAACGGGAAAAGGTCAATTTTCATTCCAATCGCAAAGACAGGCAATGCCAAAGAAAGTTCAAAGTGTTATTCCTCAGTTGTGTCTAACTCTTTGTGACTCCATGAACTATAGCCCGCTAGGCTCCTCTGTTGGTGGAATTTTCCAGGCAAGAATACTAGAGTGGGCTGCCATTCCCATCTCCAGGGAAGAATGTTCAACCTACCGCACAACTGTGCTCATTTCTCATGCTAGTAAGGTAACGCCCAAAATCCTCCAAGCTAGGCTTCAGCAGTATGTGAACCGAGAACTTCCAAATGTACAAGCTAGATTTAGGAAAGGCAGGGGAACCAGAGGTCAAGTTGACAACATTCATTGGAATTGTAGACAAAGCAAGGGATTCCAAAAAAAAATCTGCTTCTGCTTCACTGACTACGCTAAAGCCTTTGACTATGTGGATCGTAACAAATTGCGGAAAATTCTTGAAGAGATGGGAATACCAGACCACCTTACCAGTCTCCTGAGAAACCTGTGTATAGGACAAAAAGCAACAGTTAGAACTGGACATAGAACAATAGTCTGGTTCAAAACTGAGAAAGGAGTACATCAGGGCTGTCTATTGTCTCCCTGCAGAGTATACATCACGGGAAATGCTGGGCTGGATGAAGTACAAGCTGGAATCAAGATTGCTGGGAGAAATATCAACAACCTCAGACATGTGGATGATATCATTCTAATGTCAGAAAGTAAAGAGGAACTAAAGAGGAACTAAACCCTCTTGATGAGGGTGAAAGACAAGAATGAAAAAGCTGGTTTGAAACTCAATATTCAAAAAACTAATTATGGCAATTGTGAAATAATTGGAAGATTCTTTGGCATTGCCTCACTTTGGGATTGGAATGAAAACTGTCTTTTTCCAGTCTTGTGGCCACTGCTGAGTTTTCCAAATTTGCTGGCATATTGACTGCAACACTTTCACAGCATCATCTTTTAAGACTTGCATAGCAAAAGCTATGACCAACCTAGACAGCATATTAAAAAGCAGAGACATTACTTTGCTGACAAAGTTCTACTCAAAGCTATGGTTTTTTCCAGTAGTCACATATGGATGTGAGAGTTGAACCATAAAAAAAGCTGAGTGCCGAAGAATTGATGCTTTTGATCTGTGGTGTTGGAGAAGACTCTTGAGAGTCCCTTGGACTACAAGGAGATCAAATCAGTCAATCCTAAAGGAAATCAGTCCTGAATGTTCATTGGAAGGACTGATGCTGAAGCTGAAGACTCCAATACTTTGGCCACTTGATGCAAAGAACTGCCTCCTTGGAAAAGACCCTGATGCTGGGAAAGATTGAAGGCAAGAAAAGAAGGGGACGATGGAGGATGAGATGGTTGGATAGCATCACCGACTCAACGGACATGAGTTTGAGCAAGCTCTGGGAGTTGGTAATGGGCCGGGAGGCCTGGCACACTGCAGTACATGGGGTCACAAAGAGTTGGACACAACTGAGTGACTGAACTGAACTGAAGATTATGGCATCCAGTCCCATCATGTCATGGCAAACAGAAGGGGAAAAAGTGGAAACAGTGACAGATGTTATCTTCTTGGGCTTCAAAGTTGCTGAGGATGGTGACTGTGGCCATGAAATTAAAAGATGCTTCTCGTTGGAAGAACAGGTATGACAGACAGTGTATTAAAAAGCAAAAATATCACTTTGCTAACAAAGTTCCATATAGTCAAAGCTATGGTTTTTTCAGTAGCCATGTACAAATGTGAGAGTTGGGTCATAAACAACATTGAGCACCAAAGATTTGATGTTTTCTAGTTGCAGTGCTGGTGAAGACTCTTGAGAGTCACTTGGACTCCAAGGAGAACAAACCAGTTAATCCTAAAAGAAATCAACCCTGAATATTCATTGGAAGGACTGATGCTGAAGCTCCAACACTTTGACCACCTGATGCAATGAGCCAACTCATTGGAAAAGACCCTGATGCTGAGAAAGATTGAGGGCAGGAGGAATAGGGGGAGACAGAGTATGAGATGGTTGGATAGAATCAGGGCCTCAGTGGACATGAATCTGAGCAAACTCTGGGAGACAGTAAAGGATGGGGAAGCCTGGCATGGGTTCACAGAGTCAGACATGACTTAACAATTCAATGACAATATAAATTACATTAGAAAGAAACTGGAAAAACAACTCCTGGAATGGGAGACTATATTTACAAATCTTATATCTGATAAAGGACTTATAAGAAGAATATATTACAACTCAATAACACAAAGAAATGATGGAATTTTTTAAATAGACAAAGAATTTAAAGATGTTTCTCTAGAAAAGGTTTACAGATTGCCAATGAACACATGAAAATATGCTTACCATCATTTATTCATTGAATGCATATCAAAACCACAATGAATATTGACACTTACTATAATAAAAAAGAAAGTAATAACACTTGTTGACAAAGATGTGGGAAAATTGCAACCCTCATACATTACTGATGGGTACGTGAAATGGTGCTGTCATAAACAGTTTGGCAGTTCCTTAAGTTGTTAAACATATCATTACCATGTGACCCTTGACCATTACATTACCATGTAATTCTACCCTAGGTGTATACTCAAGAGGAATTTAAACACAGCTACACAAAAACCACTACACAAATATTCACCTCACCAAAGCATTATTCATAATGACCAAAAGGTGAAACAACCCAAGTGTCTATCAGCTGATGAACGGATAAACAAAGCATGATATATCCATAAAAAGAAATATATTTAGTAATGAAAAAGAATCAAGAGCTGATACTTGCTAACATAGAATATGAAAACATTCTAAGTGTTAAAAGGCAACTTATAAAGACCACATATTTTAATATTACATTTACATAGAATGTCCAGATTAGGCAAATATATAGAGAGAAACAACTAGATTAGAGGGTGCCTAGGTCTGGGGTCAGGAGAGAGTAGGACGAGGAATGATTGCTGATGGGTTTTGGGGGAGATAAAATGTGCTAAAATTGCATAATGGTAAATATATTAAACACTATTCAGCTGTATACTTTAAGTTGGGAAAAAGCAATCTGAACAAATAACCTCCTGAAAAGTACTTTCTGTTGTGCTGTGCCGTGCTTAGCTGCTCAGTCGTGTCTGACTCTTTGCGAGCCCACGGACTGTAGCCCACCAGGCTCCTCTGTCCATGGGGATTCTCCAGGCAAGAACACTGGAGTGGGTTGCCCTGCCCTCCTCCAGGGGATCTTCCCAACCCAGGGGTCTAACCAGGTCTCCTGCACTGCAGGCAAATTCTTTACCATCTGATCCACCAGGGAAGCCCAAGAACACTGGGGTGGGGAGCCCCTACCTTCTCCAGGGGATCTTCCTGACTCAGAACTGAACCGGGGTCTTCTGCACGGCAGGCGGATTTTTTTACCAGCTGAGCTACCAGGGA
This sequence comes from Odocoileus virginianus, assembly GCF_023699985.2. Classification (NCBI taxonomy): domain Eukaryota; kingdom Metazoa; phylum Chordata; class Mammalia; order Artiodactyla; family Cervidae; genus Odocoileus; species Odocoileus virginianus. Next base: position 53,438,161 of record NC_069675.1, on the reverse strand, counting down.
AACCCTACTTTCTGTTAACCAAAGGCAAAAGACACCAAAAACAACCAAATTTAGCACTTGCTCTCCACATTTACAGATTTCAGAATTGTTTTTATATTCAAATTCATCATATATTTCTTAATATAGAAAATTTTCCCTTTGTTCTAATAAAGTAGTAGAAAATCATGAAAATATTGCACATGCTCTAAGAAATATATCCCATATGTTAAACAATGGATCTTCAGTGAATAGCTGCTTTTATTTGCTTTCTTGAAAGTTGGAGAGATAAAAATCTAGAAAGTATAAAATCTATTACAGGAAAAATACTTCTAGAGTGTATTCTTTGACTAATTTTTCATTTATTGGTAAAGTATTTTCTCCTGACTTTGGTTGAAATAATTCACATTCTATATGGTATTTAAAAAGAAAATTATTAAACTTAAATATTCTTGACTTTAGCAGCAACAGAAGAAATACGTGCAGCTGTAGTAATTGCTAAACTTCAGGAAATGGTCTCTTTACCATGAGCAATATCAGTTCCTGAAAAATTTCTCTAAAAATCATCTTCGGTCCCACTCCAGCCTACAGATATCCTGGATTTAGGGGGTGACTCTGCTTTATTTTTGGCCTGCCTAGTGTGGGCCTACACAGTGTTTAACTTTGAATTAGCTGTAAAAATTTATAATAGGCAGATTTGTCATAAAGCTCCGGAGTTCCAGAGTTATCACAAATTGAAAGCTCTGACAATTTCAGCCACCGTACTGCATGGAAGAAGCCTGCCAGCGCTGAGGAGCAGCAGTTTCTTTGAATGAACATGTGTTCTCCCTTTCAGCACAGCCTTCAGCATCTCTTTGTTTCCCCAACACCATGATGGGGTGTCAGTTGCTAGCCGCTATTTATCATTTTACACATTTCTGGCTTTATTGATTCACTTACCCCTAGGCTTCTGATGTTCTGTCTTCAGCTCTGGGCTTATCATTTGCTCTATTAGTTGCCACATCTTTGCCAACCCACTGTTCTTAACATTTGTTCTTGCCGATGCCATCTTCTGTAACACTTATTATCCAGAGGTACCAAATGGTTTTTAGTTCTCTGTCCCTCCAGTTCTTTGCTCTGTACAGAATGATGTTACATCAGATGAAGCCAACCAAACTTTACTTGAATTTAAAGTCTGCAGTGTCTTGTAAACTCACTCCTCTCATTGTCCTGAAGCTAACCTAGGCACACACATGGACGCCGATTCTTCTCTTACTGAAGTAGACTTAGGCTATGTCTCACTAGAAGACCTTACCCTAAATAAGGGTATTATGGTATTTCAAACGCTCTTAGTCTGCCTATAGCTCCTTCCTCTTGTCTTTGGCAAAGTACCACTTTCCTTTCAGTTTCATCTCTTCTAGGAATAGAACTCTGCAATAATTTGCATTTGCATGCAATCCAATTCTTAACCTTGTATATCAATATCAGAATTCAGAATTACAGAGAACCCATTCCAAACCCTCATAAAGTTTCGGACTGAGTTATAGAAAACTTTGGGCTTCCCAGCTGGCTCAGTGGGTAAAGAATCCACTTGCCATGCAGGAGATGAAGGCAAACATGAGTTCAATCCCTGTGTTGGGAAGATCACCTGGAGGAGGGCATAGCAACCCACTCCAGTATTCTTGCCTGGAGAATCCCATGGACAGAAGAGCCTGGTGGGCTTCAGTCCATAGGGTCGCAAAGAGTCGAACACCACTGAAGCAATAAGGACACACACATGAAAACAAAACTTCAGGGTGCGGCAAGTTCTTTCAGTTGTCCTAGTTTTTTTTTTATTGTTTCTGTTCTTTAAACCCTTAAACTATATTCCCTTTTTCTTTGACTTTACCCTAAGGATGTAAATGTATTTAGTGGAAAAATAACTGTGGCTGTCCCTGGTTTCACCCTCATCTACCGTGATATCCATTAGAAGAAAACTAGTAATTAAAAGTTAGAAAAAATTTCATCCAAACATCCAGCAAACCTTTACTTATTCTCATAGCCTGAATTGAGACACAGGACCACTTCTTTAAAAAAATGTGACTAGAGGAATGAAGTAGTACAATCCAAAGAGACAGCTCTGCCCAAACTCACATCCTCAGAAATGAAAATGTAACTCACCTTCATCAGGTAAAGGACCCTGTTAGCTGAGATCCTTGCTGCAGGCAAAGGAAACATGGACTAGGTAGTAGATAAAGAAAGGTATTCATATATGAGTTCTGGAGCATGCCATATATCTGTATACTTTAAAGTGTTAACTAATGTCTTTCTTTTTTTAATATATAGAGTAATGATAGTATCTAAATTTATAATTTACTTACATCTAAGTAAGTAAATCAGTCTCTATGGAAAGAGAGTAGTATAAATTACTCTTCTGGTGATGACTATGTGGAATTTTGTCGTTTTCAGTTTCTAATTTGTGTCCAACTCTTTGCGACCCCATTAAACAGCAAACAGCAACATATAGTTTGGGACGGAGGTCACATGTATTATATGGGTAGGGATGGACATTCATTTTTGAATGAAAATAGTCAATGCTGTGAGAAGGGGAGACTGACAAATAGTAAGCACCCGGCAGTATCACACACAATCCAATGTTTTAACCACTAAACATTCATACACAGCCTTCCTCCTATATATATATATATATGTATATACACTTGCAAGAGTGTCCATGCCCAACAAAACAACCTGAAGCCTTGTCCCTTTCTTCCCTCAGGTCTAGACGTAGCTCTTCATAGTTTGCAGATAATATTCACCCCCCAACATACTGTGGTACTAAGGGGACTGGATGCCATTATTTAAAAAAAAAAAAAACATGAACAATGAATGGATAAAAATTTTAAAAAAGAATACTACTCAGCCATAAAAAAGAATAAAACCATGCCATTTGCAACAACACAGATAGACCTAGAAATTATCATACCAGGTGAAGTCAGAAAGACAAATACTATATGATATCACTTACTTGTAGAATCTGAAATATGATACAAATGAACAAACAGATTCACAGGCACTGAGAACAGACTTGTAGATGCCACAGGAGGGGTGGTAAGGGAGGGCTATATTGGGAGTTTGGAATCAACTGTTATACATAGAATGCAAACTAATATAGGATGCAAACTATTATATATAGAATGGGTTAAACAACAAGGTCCTACAGCATAGCACAGGGAACTGTATTCAATATCCCGTAATAAACCATAATGGAAAAAATGGGAAAGAATATATACATACATATATATATATACACACACACACACACACATATGTACATATATATGTATACATGTGTATATATATATTCTTTTATATACATACATATATATGTATACATATATATATACACATACATATATATATATTCTTTCCCATTTTTTCCATTATGGTTTATTATGGGATATTGAATATAGTTCCCTGTACTATACCGTAGGACCCTGTTTTTTAACCCATTCTATACATAATAGTTTGCATATGTTGATCCCAAACTCCCAATACAGTCCTCCCTCACCCCCCATCCCTTGGCATCTACAGGTCTGTTCTCAGTGCCTGTGAATCTGTTTGTTGGGAAGATCTGCTGGAGAAGGGATAGGCTACCCAGTCCAGCATTCCTGGGCTTCCTCTGTGGCTCAGCTGGTAAAGAAACCGCCTGCAGTGTGTGAGACCTGGGTTCAATCCCTGGGTTTGGAAGATCCCCTAGAGAAGGAAAAGGCTAGCCACTCCAGTCTTCTGGCCTGGAGAATTCAACGGACTGTATAGCCCACGGGGTCACAAAGAGTCAGACACGACTGAGCTTTGAGGTTCTGAATTTTTTGCTGGGTTTGAGAAATCAAAGACTTTTTTAAAGCATGATTTAGAATTTCTTTGGCAGTACCGCTCACTTCAAAAGTTACTAGTTTTTGATTTTTTTTGTTTTCAAAAGTTTCAATTATTGTAACCACACACAGTAGTTTACCTGGTCAAAGTTTGATTCTAATCATTTCATTATCTTAGCAACAAGCTTCTGAGTAATGCTCATTACCTTGGAAATTGAATGGCACTTTCATCTTGGCCTCTGTCTCAGAGCAATTTAAAAAATAAACCTTAGGTGAAAGGGCACCAAAACTCTCATAATTACCCCAGATTAAAGTACCCCCTGCACTTTCACAATGACATGATTAACTACTCCATCAATTGAAAATACTTAGCAGAATTTGCTTGCAAGAGTTCGGAGGAGTTAGGCTCATTTTCTAATCTTGTCACCTTCTAGGTCTCCCACCACCTGTTCTGTTAGCAAAAACCTTAGTTTGGGGGTGGAGATTTGACATTCCCAACTTTATCAAACTCCCTATTAAGCGGATTTGAAATAGTTTGGCTTTCAGTCTATTTGTATACAAAAGAAAGGTATTTTCTTCCATTTCTTCTCTATTTTCAGAAAGTTCATTTTCAGAAGTAAACCAGCCATCTATCTTGTAGACCTCACTGGAGACTGGAAGACTAATACAACATAGTTTAACATCCTGAATTTTCCTTCTCAATCACACTATATAAATATGGTTTTCCCCCTAAGGTAGGGGAAGTATCATTTAGCTAACTTTTCTGTAATTTTATAACAAATATTGTCAGCTTTCTAGTTCAAGAGGGAAAGGTTTTTTTTCACTGACCTCTTTCTGCCTTGGTTCAGCACCATACACTTGGTACCAAATTTTATATCAGCCAAGATCAGTTTAGCTGCAACTTAGAAAATTCAAGTCAAGCTACATTAAACAACAAAGAATCATATCAATAGAGGTAGGATGGACTTCACAAAGCCACCACATCTTGCCTAGATTGATACAATGTTCTGCTACCTTGTATCTCTGTTTACAAATGGGTCCCTTAAGTCCCTTCTCCATTTAGTAGTCACATGGCAATCTGTTGAAATCAGGTTATGTCACTCCCCTAACCAAAACACTTCGTGGCTTCCCATCAAATTAAGAAAAAAAAAATCCATAGTCCTCTCCATAGCCTCAGATGCTCTCAGCCTCTCCAGGCCTATCTCCTTTGCTCTTTTCTGACTCACTCCACTCCACCACACTATTCCATTTCAGCGTTCTTTCAGTGTGATACCCTCGTTCCTACATTAGGGCTTTAACATTTGCTGCTTCTTTTTTTTTTTAAATGTTTATTACACTTACTACTTCTTATGCCCAAAACGATCATACATAGAGCCTTGCAAGCTTCATTCATTGTACTAGTGAGGGTTCTCCAAAGAAACAGAACCAATAGAAGATATAAATATTATAAAGCATTGGCTCACACAACTATGAATGCTGGCAAGTCCAAAATCTGTACTGTAGGCCAGCAGTCGACAGCCTGCTGGAGAATTTCTTCCTCTGAGAAACTGGTCTTTTTATTTTTTTCAGCCCTTCATTTGATTCAGTAAGGCCCCCACACATTATGAAAGGCAATCTTTTTTACTGAGTTCATCAGTTTAAATGTTAATCTCATCCTACAGCACCCTTCATACTGACACATAAAGTTAACCATCGTACTTACATACTTTTTCAGATCTGTGCTCATCTGTCACCTTCTCTGATAGAAATTCCCTAATGCTCCTATTAAAAACCTATACCAATTCCTGTTCTCTATCTATTTACCACATTTTACTTTTCTTCACGGCTTTTATTGACACTGAAATTATACTATGTATTTATTTGTTATGTGATTTTCATCTGTCTCCATTTCTAGAGCATCAATATTATTCTATAATTTGCCACAGTTTCTATGGAATATAAACAGCTTTTCCTATATAACATATGCTTAACAATCTTGGTTTTGATTTTTATATTCACCTAGAAGGACAAACCAATCTTTCTTACCCAAAAGAAGATAACTTATGCACAAAAATAACTGCAACACTATTCTACGTCATAATGGCTGCAATGTCTATTGACCTGCAGAACTTCAACCCACTTATTTGCTCTGAAATGCTGGGGATGATGTCTACAACGTACATTCCTTAGCCTTCCTTCCGAGCTAATCTCCAGTTAGATTCTCCCAATGGAAGGCACTATTGGGACATCGGATAGTTGGAGGAATAGAGAAACTATTGTGATATTTCTCTCACTTTTCTTCTTGAAATGTATTTGAGAAACCACATTCTTCCATCCATCAGCAATGTGGTCTCAGCTTTCATGGCACCTCTTCCATCCTTGTGCTATCTAGATATCACCCTACCAGCGAAGCACTGAGTGTTTTTGGGAATCTGATTACACCATCTTATTCTTTTTGTTCAGCAGGAACTAGATGAAGTAGCTGCTTTTAGCTGTTACTAACCTCTAGTGTACTATCCTTTTTAAAAATATCTTCAGAACTTCTAATAAATATGTAATAATATGCTTGAATTAGATCCCTGAATTAAAGTCTGTTGTTTGAAATCATTAGAGTGCTGGTGTTTTTGTTTTTTTTCGGGTTCCAAGAAAGAGACTTTCAAAGTGAGATTCTTGGGTTGGGTACCTTAACTATCTGGAATATACTGTTGACCTTATCACCAGTGGAAAATTGAGCAGGAGATGTAAAAGATGCAGATTTGATCCCTGGGTCAGGAAGATCCCCTGGAGGAGGGCATGGCAACTTACTCCAGCACTCTTGCCTGGAGAATCCCATGGACAGAGGAGCCTGGTGGTCTATAGTCCATACAATTGCAAAGAGTTGGACATGAATGAAATCACTTAACACAAACACACAGTCCATAACATGGGCTTCCCAGGTGACTCAGGCAAAAAGCCCACCTGCCAAGTAGTGGTAAAGTCCACCTGTCAAGCAGGAGATGCAGGTTTGATCCCTGAGTCAAGAAGATCCCCTAGAGAAGCAAATGGCAACCCCTCCAGTATTCTTGCTTGAGAAATTCCATAGACAGACAAACCTGGTGGGCTGTAGTCCATGGTGTCATAAAAGAGTTCAACATGACTTAGTGACTAAACAACAACAACAACAACCAATAACATGCAGAGGCATCTCATTAACCAAATTCTTATTTGTTGTTGCTTTAGATGACAAGCCTACTGAAGGCAAAACTCTGGAAAACCAAGTGGTTAATGCATTTGACCACTATAGTGGTAATGATGACAAAGGCTGTGGGGCAAGGCTTTTTGAGACTGCACTTGATTGTTATAGAGAGAAACTGACAAGCCCAGGACTTTAATGTCTTAGTTCAAGGCAAATCATAGACTCACAGAGGTTTTATTGTGCCCTTAAAATAATGTCTCAATTTTTGTAGCTGTAAGGAGATCCTGAATCTTATCCCATATTTAAAACTGAAAATTCTAGAACTATAATGTAAATTGAATTCATTGCCTCAGAAAGAATCTTATATGAAATTTAAAGCATTTATTGGGAAAGAAAGGAAATATGGGACTTGACCTAGGAACATCTGGCTAGATATGGATGAATCTGAGGACCTTGAATCTGCAAATCTACTTGAACTTTCATTGAGCTTCCACTGATTGCAGAAATAATCTCCCATATCAAAAGCTATTAGTCTTTTAGACCCTGTAATAAACTCCTGTAAGAAAGTTGCTTTGCAAATGGATACCTATTGATACTGATTTCCACCAAGCCTCACTGCCTCCAAACCTATAACTTGAGTCAGCTTCTGGCATACATAGGAAACAAAAGCAGGTCTTTCCAGGTGGTACCAGTGGTGAAGAACATGCCTGCCAGTGCAGGTGATGTAAGAGATGCAAGTTCGAGTTCAATCCCTGAGTTAGGAAGATCCCCTGGAGAAAGGTGTGGCAACCCACTGCAGTATTTTTTCCTGGAAAATCCCATAGACAGAGGAGCCTGGCAGGTTACAGTCCATATGGTCACAATGAGTCAGACATGACTGAAGCGACTTAGCAGGTAGGCAGGAGGCAAAAGCAAAATCTTATCTAGGGAGATATGACATATAGAAAAAGAAATTGTAATAGTATTATTACAATTATACTATTGTATACAAGTATACAATTATACTATTATTACTTACTTATATTAACTTAAAGTTGGGGTATATGTGTGGGAAGTGATTCTCAGTATTTTGGAACAAATAGTGCTTTACAGAGATGCTCTATCCAATATGCTATCTTAAGTAGTGCAGCTCTGAATACATTAGATTCTAATGTGACCTATCAGTTCAGTTCAGTTCAGTCTCTCAGTTGTGTCAGACTCTTTGTGACCCCGGGAACCACAGCACACCAGGCCTCCCTGTCCATCAGCAACTCCCAGAGTTTACTCAAACTCATGCCCATTGAGTCAGTAATGCCATCCAACCATCTCATCCTCTGTCGTCCCCTTCTCCTCTGGCCCTCAATCTTTCCCAGCATTAGGGTCTTTTCAAATGAGTCAGCTCTTCACATCAGGTGGCCAAAGTATTGGAGTTTCAGCTTCAGCATCAGTCCTTCCGATGAACACCCAGGACTGATCTCCTTTAGGATGGACTGGTTGGATTTCCTTGCAGTCCAAGGGACTCTCAAGAGTCTTCTCCTACTTCACAGTTTAAAAGCATCAATTCTTTGGCACTAAGCTTTCTTTATAGTCCAACTGTCACATCCATACACGACCACTGGAAAAACCATAGCCTTGACTAGACTGACCTTTGTTGGCAAAGTAATGTCTCTGCTTTTTAATATTCTATCTAGATTGGTCACAACTTTTCTTCCAAAGAGTAAACATCTTTTAATTTCATGGCTGCAATCATCATCTGCAGTGATTTTGGAGCCCCCCAAAATAAAGTCTGACACTGTTTCCAATGTTTCCCCATCTATTTCCCATGAAGTGATGGGAACAGATGATCTTAGTTTTCTGAATGTTGAGCTTTAATCCAACCTTTTCACTCTCCTCTTTCACTTTCATCAAGAGGCCTTTTAGTTCCTCTTTACTTTCTGCCATAAGGGTGGTGTCATCTGCATATCTGAGGTTATTGATATTTCTGCCAGCAATCTTGACATCAGCTTGTGCTTCCTCCAGCCCAGCGTTTCTCATGATGTACTCTGCATATAAGTTAAATAAACAGGGTGACAATATACAGCCTTGATGTACTCCTTTTCCTATTTTGAACCAGTTTGTTGTTCCATGTCCAGTTCTAACTGTTGCTTCCTGACCTGCATACAGGTTTCTAAAGAGGCAGGTCAGGTGGTCTGGTATGCCCATCTCTTTCAGAATTTTCCACAGTTTATTGTGATCCACACAGTCAAAGGCTCTATCTTAAGTAGTTCAGCTCTGAATAATCAGACTCTAACGTGACCTATAGTCAATGATATTCAGAGTCTACAATGTCCCTGACATAATGAAGAAATATTACAAGGTTTAAGGAAGTAGAAGTAACAAAGTGTATCTATTATTTGCAAGTTGGCCATCCCCTTGTATATTTATGTATGAGTTTAAAGAATACTCCATTCAAGATGTTGAGAAATGTATCAGTGAGAGAAGTAAAGACTCCACAAATAAGGAAGCTGCGGTACATATACACCATGGAATATTACTCAGCCATTAAAAAGAATTCATTTGAATCAGTTCTAATGAGATGGATGAAACTGGAGCCCATTATACAGAATGAAGTAAGCCAGAAAGATAAAGACCAATGCAGTATACTAATGCATATATATATGGAATTTAGAAAGATGGTAACGATAACCCTATATGCAAAACAGAAAAAGAGACACAGATGTACAGAACAGACTTTTGGACTCTGTGGGAGAAGGCGAGGGTGGGATGTTTTGAGAGAACAGCAATGAAACATGTATATTATCAAGGGTGAAACAGATCACCCACCCAGGTTGGATGCATGAGACAAGTGCTCAGGGCTGGTGCACTGGGAAGACCCAGAGGGATGGGGTGGGGAAGGAGGTGGGAGGGGGGATCGGGATGGGGAATACATGTAAATCCATGGCTGATTCATGTCAATGTATGGCAAAAACCACTACAATATTGTAAAGTAATTAGCCTCCAACTAATAAAAATAAATGGGGAAAAAAAAGAAATTAAAAAAAAAAGACTCCACAAAAACTCTGATTCAGAGGGTGCATATCAGTAAGGTGGAAGAAGATTGATGACTGTGAACTTAAATTACTGAAGTTGAGTGATAGATAGTAGTGGATTTATTACACTTTTCCTCTTTTTACGTATTTTTTACTTATCCAAAATAAAATTAAAGAAAATGAGTTTTATAGTGGCTGTCTTTTTCTCTCTGGGGATGGCATTGCAAGAGGCTAGCTTTGAAACAGATTCTTGGATTTCAGTGGAAACATGGGATCCCTGAATGGCAGGAGCTGAGTAACAGTGCTTAACTCCTAGAGAAAGGTGTGCACGATGACCTGGTCTGTGTATGTCACTCAGACACCAATTTTCTAGCCTCTTCATTGCTTGATCAATGGGCTTGTTTGCAAGGCAGCAGAGAGGTTCTTCAAGGGCTCTACCGTACAGTCCTTCTTTACAAAGATATTTGACTATATCCTTGCTGAGTGTGCAAGAGCCACAGGGTCAAATTTAGACCTTGATATGGCACTATTTCCTGGGGAGACCAGCCAACTACAAGGTATCAATTTGATTGCTTTGGACTTCTTCCAGCTAGAAATGGTAAATGACTTTGTCCTCAGTGGAACTGAAACTTATTCTGCATGTTGGATCTGCTTTCCTGCTTCCAATACCTTTCAGCACCAATATCAAAAGACTTTTGGAGTGACTTTTTCATCATCAATATATTCCACACAATATTGCTTCTGACTTAGGAACTCACTACAAAACAAAAGGAGGGTAGCTATGGCATCAAACAATTCACTGATCTTACCATATACCTCTTGGCTTAGAAGTAGCTCCCTTAACAGAAACATAGAATGTCTTCCTGGATCATTAGATGAAGTGCCAGCTAAGAGACAATAATTTTAATATTTGGGTTATTTTATTACATCACATAGTATCAACCTCCACAAGACACTACATATGAAATCATTTTACCATTAATCCATTTATTAAGAAAAGAAGTGGACTTCCTAATTTTTTTTTAATTCTGTTGGTTGAAAGGTCTTCTTTGCATAATGAAAATTGTCTTAATCAGAAGACATAATTCTTTCAATGAAATGAAAGTTAAGTCTGCCACCTGATTATTTTGGGCCTCTTATTCCCCTGAAACAACAAATACTGGGGTACTGTAGAGTCATTATAGAGTCATTACCAAGAAGGTAGTTTGCTCCTCTCTAGAGGAGACAAGTATATTATATCTGAAACAAAAGAGGTTTCCTGGGGTAGGTCTTAGTACTTTAATGTTCAGTAGAAAAGTTAATGAAAGTCAGTACAATCCGAAGAGACAGCTCTGTCCAAAACTCACATTCTCAAAAATGAAATGTAACTCACCTTCATTAGGTAAAGGACCCCATTAGCTGAGATCCTTGCTGCAGGCAAAGGAAACATGGAATGGGTAGCAGATAAAGAACGTTATTCATATGTGAGTTCTGGAGCATGCCATATATCTGTATACTTTAAAGTGTTAAACTAATTTCTTTTTTTTTAAATATATGGAGTAATGATAGTATCTAAATTTACAGTTTAATCTTTAGGAAACAGATTATCCAAGTGGACTTGTGACTTTGAATGAAAACTCATAAATCAATAGGTAAGTGATAGGATTTTGTGTTTTCCGTTTTTCGCAGGGAAAAGAGATTATCTTTCATTATGAAAAAAGTAGCTGCATCTTGATAAGGAGAAGCATTGCACAACCATCATTTTTGTTAGTCTTGATTAAACAACCTCCTCCTTTGTGATCCCTACCCTGGCCCTAGTAAATTCTTCCTAAGTTTGCTAAGGGCTTCCCTGGTGGCTCAGATGTTTAAGAATCTGCCTGCAATGTGGGAGACCTGGGTTCGATACCTGGGTTGGGAGGCTCTCCTAGAGAAGGAAATAGTAACCCACTCCAGTATTCTGGTGGGAGAATTCCCTGATCAGAGGAGCCAACGGGACTATAATCCATGGGGTGGTAGAGAGTTGGACACAACTGAATGACTAACAACAAAGTTGCTAATCTTTGGTTTACTTCATTTTCTTTCACTCAGACTTTGCAACACCTGTGTAATTAATTCCCTGTAGTAAATCCCTTTTGTTTGAGCTATCTGTAGTTTTCCTTTTCTTTCCTCTACCTAAAAAAAAAAAAAAAAAAAAAAGCTTCATTTCCTTACTTTAATTCCATTTGCCATTTAAATTCATTTTCTTCCTAAATCTGAAGAAAAGTAGACATTTCTTCTGCCAGCTGTCTTGAAAAGAAAGTTATTTCTTGGAAGCCACTGAAAAATGTTGTTTTGTCCCTTTTGCACAAATTCCATCATATGTTAATTCGTAAATCAACCTCTAGAGCAAGAGAATGAAGTAGGACTTTGAGTTTAGTCCTGAACTTTTGAACTAATACCTGTGACAGGTTAATGACATTCCCTTTAGAACAGGTCTGATCTTGGACCAGTGGTGAGGTTAACCTCAGCCTAAAGAAAGCACCTGGGTTGCATGGTGAAGAGGTATAGAGCTTTTAGAATTGAAACAGTGCCAAATGGATACTAGGTAAGCAATAGTAGTGTGCTCTGTAAACTCTTATTACATTATACTGCACTTCTCGCTTTGTCAGTTTGCTTCATTAAACTATGATGGCACAAATTGTGTCTTTTATCTAAATAATCCGCACTGAGAATTTTGACTGTCACTTAATAGGAGAGTGTCAAGAATTTCTTGAATGGATGAATAAATCAATGTGCCAAAGCTTTTGAATTGTTTTTAACAAGGATGAATTTGAACCTTTACATAGAGCATTACAATACTAGACAATGCACAAAGGCACTTGGGACAATAGTAGTTGTAGAATTGAAGATCTGCTTGTTCACTGACCCTTATATTTCTGGTTGTCACTGAATATTTCCAAACCAAATGTTAGAGGAGAAGGACGTGTGCATCTGTGAATGCATTTGTACATAGAATAAGGTCTGTAGACATTTCTCAGGTAATATAAATCTTCTGCTTGATGAAATATTAGTTTTATTTTTTAAATTCCTAAAGCTCCTTCATAATGTGTTTTGAAGATTCAAAAAAGAAATGAATCAGTTTTAGCTGCCTCAGAGCTGAACTAAGAACTTAGTGTTTGGATTGTAGGAAGGAGTTATTTTCCTTCCACCAGTAGGAAAGCAGTAGAGTGCTTGAAGAGCGGTGTGGACCCTGGAGCCAGACTGCATGGATTAAAAACTCACCTCCACTACCTATCAACTCTATGACCTGGTGCAAGAATTATACCCAGGGCCTTAAACATATGAGGCACCTTTAATGTACAGTCAGGGGACAAGTCTTATTAAAACAATTTGTGTTTCACATTCCTCATTGTAAAATTGTGGCTAAAATTAGTATAATCTCCACACAAGTCAATATGTGGAAATTTCTTACTAAGTCCTTGTTATTGTTGTTGTTTGGTCGTTGTGTCTGACTCTTTGTGACCTCAGGGACTGTAGCCCACCAGGGCCCTCTGTCCATGGGATTTCCCAGGCAAGACTACTAGAGTGGGTTGCCGTTTCTTTTCCAGGGGGTCTTCCTGACCCAGGGTTTGACCCTGCATCTTCTGCATTAGAGGGTGGATTCTTTAGCACTGAATCATATAGGAAGCCCTAATAAGTCCTTAGCATTAGTATACTCTGCAAATGATAGCTACTTTTTATCATTGTGTACCATCAAACCACATTTGGAAATCAAAAGTGGTAGAGGGAGGTAAGTCAGAAAGTTCTCTCCCAACATATTTTCCCCTATGGTAATCAAGATTGTCTACCAAACATTTCAGCGTTCTTATCTTTCTAGGCTCATGGAAGCTTTGCACTTCAAAGCTTGTTGTGTTTGTGTGGGCTGTGTGAGTACCTTGGATCTAGTACACAAGTTATTCCTGGGCCAGATCAGTTAACTGCTTTCTTTCCCTCTGTAATGATGATGATTTAAGAATCTGTGTAGCAGCTATGCAATTAGCTTGGATTTCAGAAAGAGAATGACATAACACACAGCTACCACAAGACCCTCTGAGATCTAGGGGTTATTTGTTGCCTCAGCATCACCTAGTCTAGATGAGTCATATAGCAATTGACTAGTTCCATGATGATAGGAGAAAACACATGAGTCTTAGTTTCTCCATCTGCAGAAAAAGGAAGCAGTAGATGAAAGGTTATCACTAAAGTCTCTTTGAGTTCTATAATAATAATAATAATAATAGCAATGAGGATAAGACATTTTATAAATCAAGGAAGAATGAAAATACTCTCATTGATAAACTCTGAGAATCAAAGAATAGCAGAGGGAGGCAAAATCTAAGGTCATCTCTTCCCAAAACAGGTTTTTTAGAACTCTAGTCACAAGAGATGGTTTGTATCAGACAGTTCCCTGACCAAGTAAGTATGGGAAACACTGCATATGATAGCTATCTGTTAAACAATTTTCATGCATATTATCATAGTCTAAGGACTCACGAAGGAAACCTTTTTTAAAAAAAATAATGATGATTGATTTGGCTGCATCAGGTCTTTGCTCAGGATGCCAGATGTTTCCTTGTGGTGTGTGGGCTTGTCTCTAGTTGTGGCACGTGGGCTTAGCAGTTGTGGCACACACAAGCTTAGCTGCCCCAGGGCATGCGGGAGCTTAGTTCCCTGACGAGGGATCAAACCCATGTCTTCTGCACTGAAAGGCGGGTTCTTAACACTGGACTACCAGGGAAGCTCCATGGAAATCTTTAAAACACATTTCACCTAGAATTTACCAATAAAAAATCATGGTGGCAATCACTTTCACAATGAACTGGGATGCTGTACTTTTCATTTGTACAGTAGGCTTTCTCATGCCATACTTCAAAGTCTTTTAGGTTCCTTCTCCTGCATGTAGTCACAAGAGTGGGCATATGGACAAGAGCATCTCATTTCTCTGATCATAGTAATGGGTTCATTTATGAACATGAGGCCTCTGCATAGCCAATCAGAGCCGTCACCATGAGTAATAGTTTTGATGACGCCCTGGATCTAGCTGAACCTCACTGAGATACACTTCAGACTTCTCAGGTATGTGAGTCAAAATGTTCCTTTTGCTCAAACTAGTTTAAATTGGATTGTAGCCATTTGCTATTGAAAGAATTTAGGTTGGAACTCTTCCTCCTTAGAACAGTGTTTAGAAGAATGCTCTTCCAGGATAACAGAGAGTAAAATGATACAATTTTGAAGCTTATTAAGCAATTGCCCCATCTTCCTCTAAGGGAACTTGGGTCTACTGGAGAGCCTGAAGATAGGAGTGGCAAATTTAGCTTGAGAAGACATATCACAGGTGCTTTTTCTTTTTAAAAAATAATTTAGAAATAAAAAATGATGCAAACAGACACAAAGTAGTCAAAATATATTGATACCAAGGAATAATCTTAATGTCTGATTCATTTTCTCATTCATATAAAAAACATTAGTTAAATAAAGAGCACATCTATTTATGGACAGTCTACTTCTCACAGCAAAGTCAGGAGCACAGATAAAAATGGTGGTCAATTTACAGACTGTGAAACTAAGTTAGACTGACATTAAGTAATTTGCCCAATGTCACAACTAGAATATGGTAATGCTGGAATTTAAAAGCACTCATAAGTGCTATCCAATGAATTTTTTTTTTTTTTGCAGATAACATAACTGATATAAAATCTCTCTGTATTTGTTTTCTATCACTGCCTTAACAAATTCCCCTAAATGGAACGACTTAAATTTATCTCACAGTTCTGTGGTTCAAAAATCTTGTGGGCTAGACTGGTTTGTCTGTTTAAAGTCTCAAAAAACCAGTATCAAAGTGTTGGCAGGTCTATGTTCTTTTCTAGAAGCCTTGGTGAACAAGTCATTTCTAGGCTCATTCAAGTGGTTGGTGAAATTCATTTCCATTTGCCTGTAGGACTGAGGCCTGTGTCCTTGCTGGCTGTCAGCCAGGGGTTGTTCTCACCTTCTAGAGGCTACCCTCATTCCCTGCTTTATGGTCCCCATCAAATTCAGCTAAGCCATTCAAGTCACTATCCTGCTTGGAATTCCTCTGACTCTTCTGCCTTATCACTCTGCTATATCTCTTGAATTTAGCCAAGGAAATATTCTCCACTTTTAACAGCTCATGTGATTGTACTGAACCCACTGTATAATCCTGGAAAATCTCCCATTTTCAAATCATGTTGAAATTCATGGGGTTCCAAAGAGTCAGATAAGAGGGAGCAACTGAACAACAACAGTCACATCTTCAAAGTTCCTTTTGTAACATATTCACAGGTTCAAGGGAGCAGTGCCTGGAAATCTTGATGAGTCCATTATTCTGTCTACCATAATCTATCTATATAACGGTGCAGTTGGAAAGTTTTAAAATGCAAAAGGAAGAAATTTTATTCATGTGATTTGTAAAATACCCATTGTATTTATTTGGAAACATTAAAATGGCATAGAAAATATATATTATATATACAGTCCACGGGGTCCCAAGAGTGAGACACGACTGAGTGAGGAACACTTTCACTTTTGCCTCCAAAGAAGGAGAATCTCTATACAGTCAGCAAAAACAAGACAGGGAGCTGACTGTGGCTCAGAGAATGGCCTCCTTATTGCAAAGTGAAAGTGTTCATCACTCAGGCATGTCTGACTGTGACTCCTTGGACTGTAGCCCACTAGTCTCCTCTGTCCATGGAGTTTTCCAGACAAGAATACAGGAGAGGATTGCCATTTCCATCTCCAATATTGCAAAAATTAGGCTTAAATTGAAGCAGGGAAAACCACTAGGCCATTCAGGTGTGACCTAAATCAAATCCTTTATGATTATACAGTGGAGGTGACAAATAGATTCAAAGGATTAGATCTGGTAGATAGAGTGGCCGAAAAACTATGGATGGAGGTCTGTATTACTGTAGAGGAGGCAGTGACCAAAACCACCCCCAAGAACAATAAATGCAAGAAGGCAGAGTGGTTGTCCGAGGAGGAGGCTTTACAAACAGCTGAGGAAAGAAGACAAGCAAAAAGCAAGAGAGAAAGGGAAAGATGCACCTAACGGCATGTAGAGTTCCAGAGACTAGCAAGATAGACAAGAAGGTCTTCTTAAATGAACAGTGCAAAGAAATAGAGGTAAACAATACAATGGGAAAACTAGAGATCTCTTCAAGAAAATTAGAGACATCAAGGGAATATTTCATGCAAGGATGGGCACAATAAAGGACAGAAATGGTAAGGACCTAATAAAAGCAGCATAGGTTAAGAACAGGTGGAAAGGATACATAGAATAAATATACAAAAAAGGACTTATTGACCCGGATAACCATGATGGTTTGGTAGAGCTGGATCAATGTCACTTAAAGCCGGACATTCTGGAGTGTAAATTCACATGGACCTTAGGAAGCATTACTACAAACAAAGCTAGTGGAAGGGACAGATTTTCAGCTGAGCTTTTTCAAATTGTGGAAGATGATGTTGTTAAAATGTTGCACTCAGTTCAGTTCAGTTCAGTCGCTCAGTCGTGTCTGACTCTTTCCGATCCCATGAGTCACAGCATGCCAGGCCTCCCTGTCCATCAAAATGCTAGCAAATTTGGAAAACTCAGCAGTGGCCACAGGACTGGAAAAGGTCAGTTTTCATTTGTATCCCAAAGAGGTGCAATGCCTAAGAATGTACAAACTACTGAACAGTTGTGCTCATTTCATATGCTAGCAGGGTAATGCTCAAAATCCTTCAAGCCAGGCTTCAGCAGTGTGTGAACTGAGAACTTCCAGATGTACAAGCTGGGTTTATAAATGGCAGGGGAACCAGAAATCAAATTGCCAACATTTGTTGGATCATGGAGAAATCAAGAGAATTCCAGAAAAAAACATCTTCTGCCTCATTGACTATGCTAAAACCTTTGACTGTGTGGATCACAATGAACTGTGGAAAATTCTTCAAAAGATGGGAGTACCAAACCACCTTAATTGCCTCTTCAGAAACCTGTATGTGGGTCAAGAAGCAACAGTTAGAATCAGACATGGAACAACTGACCAGTGCCAAATTGGGAAAGGAGTAGTACATCAAGGCTGTATGTTGTCACCGTGCTTATTTAACTTATATGCACAGTACATCACGTGAAATGCCTGGCTGGATGAATCACAAGTTGGAATCAAGACTGCTGAAACTAATATCAACAACCTCAGATATGCAGGTGTTACCTCTGATGGCAGAAATTGAAGAGGAACTAAAGAACCTCTTAATGTACATGAAAGGGGAGACTGAAAAAGCTGACTTGAAACTCAACATCAAAAATCTAAGATTATGGCATCTTATCCCATCACTACATGGCAAATCAAAGAGGAAAAAGCAGAAGCAGTGACAGATTTTATTTTCTTAGGCTACAAAATCACTGCTGATGGTGACCGCAGCCATGAAATTAAAAGATGCTTGCTTCTTGGAAGGAAAGCTATGACAAAGCTAGATAGAGTATTAAAAAATGCACAGAGACACCACTTTGCTGACAAGGGTCTGTATAGACAAAGCTGTGGTTTTTCCAGTAGTCATGTACACTTGTGTGAGCTGGACCATAAAAAAGGGTCGGCGCCAAAGAATTTGTGTTTTTGAATTGTGGTGCTGGAGAAGACTCTTGAGAGTCCCTTGAACTCCAAGGAGATCAAAGAAGTCAATTCTAAAGGAAATCAACCCTGAATATTCATTGGAAGGACTGATGCAGAAGCTGAAGCTCCAATGCTTTGGCTACTTGATGTGAAGAGCCTTACTCACTGGAAAACCTCCTAATATTGGGAAAGACAAAAGGCAAAAGGAGAAAAGGGCAGCAGAGGATGAGATCTTTAGATCTCAATGGACATGAATTTGAGCAAACTTCAGGAGATAGTGGAGGAGAAAGGAGGCTGGTGTGCTGCAGTCCATGGGGTTGCAAAGAATTGAACACAACTTAACAACTAATGAATGATAAATATATTTGAAGATGGAAAGTTATAGTTGATAGAATCTGCAGAAAACAAGAATTCTAATGCTTTCTAAAATAATGGAGTACATAAAAACAACAAAAGTGAAAGCTTCATTGGCCGATATTTTATAGACAATAGAAGTAGTCTGTTGCAAGGCTTGTGAAAATAAGCTGAAACATTTAAGACGTCTTTGGGTACTACTCAGATGGGGCTTCCCTGGTGGCTCAGGCAGTGAAGAATCTGCCTGTGATGGAGGAAGACCCAGATTCAATTCCTTGGTTGGGAAGATCCCCTGGAGAAGGAAATGTCAACCTACTCCAGCATTCTTGCCTGGAGAATTCCATGGACAGAGGAGCCTGGCAGCTACAGTCCACGGGATCACAAAGAGTCGGACATGGCTGAGAGACTAAAACTTACACTGACTTACTTACTTACTACTCACATGCAGCAATATCCATGATAAGGTCTGACATATTTTGGAGGATCTTAAAAAGTAAACTTTCTATGTTGTTTTTATTCATAATGGCCAAAAGTTGGAAGCATCTAAGATGTCCTTTAGCGGTTGAATGGACTGTAGAACACCTAGACAATGGAGTGATATTATTCAGCTGGAGAACACCCACACATTGGAGTATTACTATTTAGCACTGAAAAGAAATGTCATGAAGTCATGAAAAGACATGCAGGGAACTTCGATGTGCGTTACTATGAAAGAAGCGAATCTGAAAGACTGCATACTGTATGATTCCCGTTATATGTCATTCTGGAAAAGGAAAAACTATGGAAGATCAGAGGTCACCAGGGGTTGAAGGGAAGAATGAATAGGCAGAGTATAGAAGAATTTTAGGCTAGCGAAATGAGTATGTATCAAACAGTGGTGAATACATTGTTTATACATTTGTCAAAACCCAAAAAATTTCAGCAAGAGTGAACTTTAGTGCAAACTATGGACTTAAAGTGATAATGATACGTCAATGAAGGTTCACAGATTTTAACAAATGTTTCCTTGTGGTGAGCTATCAATAGTGTGGAGAGGCTTTGCCTGTGTGTTTGAAGGAGGTATATGGATACTCTGTACTTCCTTCTCAACTTTGCTATGAATCTAAAACTGCTATAAAATATAAAGTCTACTTAAAATATGAATTGCTCAGGAGGATTTGACTGAAAAATTTCGGAAGCTGACAGACTGAATGAGGGCCCCAGTGTGTAGAGACCTGATACTTAAATATATAAGCACTAGGGATGGTTTTACTTAAATGTATAAGCACTAGGGATGGTTTTACTTAGGATTCACTAGATTTGGTTTGGAGTTTGTTCTAAAAACCTAGATGTCATATCACTGCATGTTAAATATATACAGTGTTTTTTCCATTTGTATACAATAATGCACTTTAAACAGTACTCTTCTGCTTCGTACTTAGGTTGACATGTCTTTAATATGAGTGGGGGAGGGGAAAACTTGTTTTCTTAGGGCTGTATATGTTTATGTCATTGAAATGAAGGACGACACTTAAATCAAGAAAACTGAAAACAGCCAGACTCACAAGTGGTCTCAAAACAAAAGCAATAAAGTTAAAAATTTTCCTCTTGGTTTAGAATGGGAACAAATAAAATGATAGCTTTTCAGTATCAAATAATAGCCATTATTTATTCAAGGATGTTTATACTATTATCTGAGAGAAATAAATAAATACTCAATTTGGATGTTTCCATAGAATAGGTAGGGGTTGGAGGTTTCCCTTCAATCAAAACATGAAAGAAAGTGCTAGCAAATTTTTGGGAGACAGAGAAAAAAAATTCAGCTGTCCTTTGCCTGTTGGTTACTTAAATGGATTGCCTGAGTAATTTCTTATAATTATTTGACTGACAAACAGTTGGTTGCATTTTGAAGGAAGAGTGAGAAAGATCAGGGGGCTGAGAAAGAAGAGATGGCATTTACGCAGTTATTTTTTACTAATTCTAATTTAAAGTAATTGTGTGGACCAAAAAAAAAAAAAAAAAAGATAAGTATTTTACAACTAACTTAAAAAATTTCCCCCAATAATATCTAATATTTTAAAAAGTCACTAAAAGACAAAAACCAAGGCCATCTCATTTTGACAAGATAACACTTGGTTTACATTAGGTTTTTTTTTTCCCCTGTCTGCTGCCAGTTAAAACATAGAATTATAAATTTAAGCCTAATCTAAAACAATGTACAAAGCTATAAATGAATGTTCTCAACCCAATGAAAGGGAGGTTTCATAACCCTTCGATCTGTATGTTTTGGTTTATTCCATCAGCCTGACCAGAGAATAAGAAATCAGAGTAACAGCAACAAAACCTCCTTGAGAGAGTATTGTATCTCATTTAACCGGGACTGCTTTTAACCTTTCCATGTTTTTGGATCATCTGAACTCAGAGGTGTTCTCCAACTCCAGGAAGATACTTCCTATTTTTATTCAAGCACCTCCCTGACAGACAGAACTATTCTCCTCTCACCACTTTAGGGTCCTCTGATGCTTCCCTAAATCTTACCCATTTTTTACTCAAAATCTAGCTGAGCCCACTTGCTTCCTACTTGCTCCAGTCCACGGTACGCGCTTCTCGTTTTCTACTCTGTTCCTGTGTTTTATCAGAAATCATTTGGCACTCTGAATTTACTTCTTGAAGCACGCTCAATACTTTCTTAGCATCTTTCTCCAGAATCCATAGGCTGAGCCCAGGATCTAGCTGGGTGGGAGGAGCATGCGACAGCACTGTCCATGGTCCTGAAGCACCGTTCCAGGTTGAGGGATTTTTTTTTTTTTCTTAATCCTACATCTGGTGACTTCTGTCCACTTTATCCCACGGATTTTTAAAAAATGGCTAAGTGGTGATGACAATAGAAAAGAAAGGCAAAAATATATTGGGAGAGAAAGATAGAGGAATAGACAGAGATAGAAGTATAAAGTAATCGCCTGGAGAGAATAAATTACAGGGGCTTGACAATCTTAAAACAATTGCAGCTGATACCAGGTTGGGAATGAGAGGGGGGTGTAACATATCTGACGCTGCCAGTGAAGAAGTGTAAAAAATGCGTGCACCATGTGATATAAATCCGTGCATGAACAAACACACTGATGCTTGTAGGCGAGGAGGCCAGTTTGTATGTTGTATATACAGTATCACGTCTATCATACCAAACTGCCATTGGTTTGTTTGTCTTTATTTTTCTCTCTTGATTTAGAAAATCACTCGGCACTGTGGCAGAACAAAGGCAGCTATAACTTACCTTTCACGTTTGATATAGCTGTGCATCTTTTCCGGTTCTAGCACTTCTGTAACAGTTACATTCCACTATCATCAAGCCCCAGCTGATGGTGGTAGGCGGAGCACGTGCTCCATGAAATCTCCATGTAAGTTCCTCAACTAAAGCATAACCTCCACGAGGACGAACACCTTATACTATACATTATTGGATATCTCAAAATGCCTAAGTTGAGTGCCTGGTACAAATTAGGGTCTCAGTAATAGTCTTTGAATTGATAAAAGACTCACAACGTCCTTTTCAGAGACAGCACTCAATACAGGCGTGTGAAATGAGCACGTTTCACTTGTTTTAATACTTCCATCCTCTTTTAGTCCCTTTTAAAGTGCAGCCCCCTCTTCTTTGTCCCCCCAAACCTCACTCCTGCGTCGGTCACTGCCTTCACTGCACCGGAGCCCTGCCCCCCGCCTTCTCCCGCTCACCCTTTCTTCCTGCTCTGCAAGCCCTATAACCTTCTCCCCTGGGACGTCTCCTGCACTCGGTGGGTGTCTGTCCCTGGTCTTCGGGCGGCTCACTGCGTCCCCGCCCGCAGAGTAACGCTGTTGTCATGGACACGGCACCTGCGCCCTTCGGCAGTGCCCCTTCGCCACTGTCCCCTCCCCCCACCTGCGGCGCTGCCGGCTCGCTCCCCAGCACTGCCCCGCCCAGCCCCGCCCAGCCCCGCCTGCTCGGCGCTCCCCAGGCCGCGCGCGCCCGTGGCCCCCGCCCCGAGCCTGTCCTAGCCCCGCGGAGCGCCGAGCCGCGGGGGCCGCGGGGCCGCGGGGGCGCGCAAGAGAGCAGGCGGCCGCGCCTGCGCACTGGCCGCTTCCCCTAGCGGCGATCCGGGCCGCTGCCGCTCGCGCTTGGGCAGGACGCGGGGCGGGCGGGGGGAGGGGGGAGCGGCTTTGCTTCCAGCCGCGAGTGAGGCGGAGACCCGGGCTGGCGGGCGGAGCGGGAGGCACCGCACCTCGGCCAGAGGCGGCTGCTGCAGCTGCTGCCCTCTTCCCCGCCGCCGCTTCTCCAGTCCCGTCAGTGGTTTCCCCGCCAGCTGCTGGGAACGGACGAGAGAGAGGAGGAGGGCGAGAAACTCCCACCGACCCACAGAGGTGAGTCCCGGGCAGAGCATCCTCCATCCTTGCTGCCTCCCTCCCTCCCTGTCTCCCTCCCATCCTCTGCGTCCTCCCCTCCCTCCCTGCTCCCCAACCCTCCCGCCCTCATCCTTCCCAACATCCCTCTCTCCTCTCCCCTTCCAGCCTTTCTTTCATCCCTTTCTTCTTTTCTCCCAGCCCCGCTTCCTTCCCACCCTTTCTTTCTTCCCTATCTTCCTTTCAGCCAGTCGCTATAGAGCGCAGCTCTGCCTCGCTTTCCTCTTGTCTCCATCTCTTTTTTTTCCTCCTTTCTTCACCCCTTCCCCAGTGGGAGATCCCTTGCCTGGTACAACTGTCCGGATTCAGGGGCTTCCAAAAAATTGGGCACATCTACTGAGAGACACGCTCTTGCATAGCGGATGCCCTGTGGATCTCTGTGTTGTTTGGATTAAGGGTCAAGTTGGATAGAGTACCGGGAACTGGAAGGAGAAGAGGGTCGGGGAAGAATCTGTGGATTTGTGCTGTATTAGGGTGGGGGTGGGGAGGGCTGTCACTTAGACATGTTGCCAACAACCCCCCACGCCCCTCTGTAGCAGTTTCTTTTTTCCTTCTGGGGAATTACATATTCCCAGTGTGTGTGTCACTGATTTAAAACCCAGTTTTCCCGGCTTTGATTGTCTCTGTCAGGAGCCACAAGGAGGGACGAGGAGAGAGGAGGAGAACAAGAGAGGGAGAGGGGAGGGGAGAGGGAGGGTGGTGGCGGTGGATGCCTGTATCTCTCTTCCCTAGGCCTCTTTGAATTGATATTTTCAAACCACCCGCCCAATATTTGCCTTGAAATTGAACCCGTGTGTCCTTAGTTCTGCCACGGTCTACTTTAGAGGCAGAAACTCTCTAAAACTTTCGTGTGTGCACCCCAGCATTATTTGTGGAATGTTTGGGTCAGCATACAAAACGCTAGGCTGGATGGATTTGGGAAAACAGAGAGCAGAGGAGTGGAAGAGAGGGACTTTTGTTCATCATGAGTTAACTTCTAAAGGAGCACAATAGACTGGAGTGATGAGGTTATACTCCACAGGCTTAGAAATATATCGTTTTGATAGAATTAGCTGCATGATACCTTTAGCAGATACCCTTACCTTTTCTCATGCACCTTACAGAAATCGTGAAGATGTTTGAAAAGTACTGTGTGATTCTGTTTGTGGTGTACACCAATGGGAAAGTTGAATTATCTTTGGGACCGTTGTGAACAATTTAAAATTTCAGTTGGTTTTGCATTGTTTATTTTCACCAAATGATATATTTTACTCTGCTTTCTTTAGCTTACAGTCTAACCTCTTCTATTATATATATATTAATAGTGATTTGGCAGTGCTCCTTTTAGCAAGAGTTGCTGCTGAAAGTTTATTCATACCTGGTGGGATAGCCCTGCCTCAGAATTTTTAGTGTATTCATCATTTCAGAAAGATCCAACAAGTAGGATAAGTATAACTCAGAAATGGAGTGTTTAGAAGCCTGTATTTTGTTTTATCTATACTCATCTTTAAAAAAAAACACAAAAATAAAAACCCTTAATTTCTACAGAGAGCTGTATTTTATGTTTAATGAGTGTTTGGGGAGGGACTGAAATTAATGGTGGATTCAATGAAGCGTCCAGTAAGAAACTATGCTGTGGAGCAAATTGTTGATTTTTTTTTTCTTTTAAGTTATTATATGCCAGTGGTGCAATATGCACTTTCATATTTTATGGGAATGTAAAGTAGGAGTTGAGTTAAAGAGAATTACCTTCCAAAGTGATTGAGTGCTGATTTGACAAAGAGCTGACACAGTTAATCATCTGAATCAGTTTTTTTGGGGGGAAGTGCATGATATTAGGAATGATGGATCCACCCCTTGCCCCAACTCCCCTTGATAGGATTGCAATTCCATTAATGGCTTGGCTGAAGCTGGGTGGCATTGTCAGTGTTACCCTGATGCAGAATTGCTGTCAACCCTATCCATATTTGAGTGGTTACATTACTTAAGAGCTAACACAATTGTAGGCAGGGCTCTTCTGTTTTTGTTTTTGTTCATTTCCCGGGAATGCCATGACGCTAGTGAAAACCTTTGATAGTAGTTATATATGAACACAATCCGTTAGTTTTGTCCTAATTTACTTTCAAATGACTTTCCCCGCTTCTAACAGCTCTACTGTGCTTTCTCTGTGGAGCTTCGGGGTTGTAAGCTAGGGGAGGAGGCAGCCCCTCAGACAGCCCTGCTCTTTCCTGATCGCAGTTTTGCTTTACAGAGTGATGTGGGTGTATGCCTCTGTTTTTAATATTGTGCTGACTATGGAAAGAAAAATACTGTTTATCTGTTTCCTTTGTAAACATTCATCTACTGAGTGAAAACAAAATTTACAAGTTATTAGCAGATAGAAGAGAAAATAACATTTGTTTACAGCGGGATTTTGAGAGAGACTTGAGTAAAATGAGCAAAATATGAAACTGAAGAACTAGTGGCTTAAAAAGCAGCCCTGCTACTCTCATCATTATTCACTTTACAGATAAAGTCCAGCCAACTTCCTCAGAAGAATTTAACTTCTGGAGACTTCTTGCTTTACTTGACTAGACCTTTAACAATGTATGGTACAGATAAAAACCCAGTAGTACATCTTATGGACCCTGTAGCAAATATTCTGGAACATTCTCTGTGGTTTTCTCAGCGTTCTTAAAACCGCTTAACCCTAAGCTTAAGTGTATGAGGTTTTCAAAAGAAGTAAAAAGACACTGCCTTTGACCTTAGCTTACAGCCTAGTTGAGGAGAACAGGCTTTTGCATGAGGTCATATTTCACAGTGGTAAAGAGCAAGATCTTTGGAGAGAGCTTTATATATGAGTGCATGCTCTACTTACGTACTAGTGTTATACCCTTGTATATTATTTAAGCCCTTCCCCTCATTTGCAAAATGGGAATTATGGTAGACCTTGATTCTTAGGATTACTGAAAGGGTTAAATGTGTTAATTACAGTACTTGGAGTAAACAAAGCATATCTTAAACAGTATTATAATTAGGAAGTTGATTTAAAACAATCTAAGACAATATATGATTATGTGCTGGAAAGAAATTAAGTGGTTACAGGGATTGTGGAGAGGACAGTTATTTATGTAGTCTAAGAACGATTATATTCAGGAGTCGCAGTGGGGCTTGGACAGACTCGTGGGAAGGTTTCATGCAGGGTGGGTACACAGCTGGAACAAAAGTAGAGGGGAGAAACACCAGTGTGTTTGGGAAGACTGATTACTTGACTACTGGGGAGTGTATTAAACAGTGTTAAACACATACGGTCAGAGTAATTAGCCTCTCACTTGGGACAAGACAACTTGTTGTATTGTGGGATCCATTTTATCACAGAATATGCAGCTACCCAGAGGACCTGTTTCAGTTCTTTGTCTCACACAAAACCCCACACCAAGACACAGGATTCAAGGTCTGTGTCATAGTGAGGACCCAGAGTATTCTTTCTGTCTCTTTTCTTTAAACTTCAAGACAGAAAGTTGACCTTTCTAGATAATAAAGATTTAATATCATGATTATCTCAGCTCTCTCTTGTTTTGCCTTAACCCAGGAATATTCCAGAATACATACTTGGAGAATAGTAGCCATGATTATTTTGTCATACATAAAGCTGGGCATTATTAGGGTAATTGTATTTCCTGGAACTTTCTTTTTCTTTCTTTTTCTTTGTTTTGGTGTTTGAGGTTATTAATGATTCCCAGTGAGTTATGCTCTTTGCAAGTGTTTGCTGGGAGACTAGGGTGTGATGGCAAACAGAGGGTCTGTCTGGGATTGTGCATTGAGCAAGGTAAACACCCGCTCAGCGTGGGGTGATAGTTGCCCATTGGCTAGGTCTGTTGACACGTCTTTATTTTTGACTGGTGTTTATTGGATCCAAAAGCATAAATGATTTGTGTTATTTTATCGAAAAAATTTCCAGAAAAATTTACCTGCAAGTTACAAGTTTCAGTACTCATATTTAATTTATTTTTAATAGATAGACATAATTTCATTCTTTTCTCCAAAATAGTAAAATACTCTATAATTATTTTTTGTAGTTCTAATATACACAAAATTAATCTCATGAATATTATCTTAAGATATATATGGTTAAAAACATGAATGTATTTCCCCAAACTAGAAGTTTAACAAACATAGACTGTAGCATTCTTATTTTCCATTTTGGAAATTTTCTTAATATTCTGATGTTTTAAGGATGCAACAGATGTAAATAAAACATTTTCCAATGTGCCACTTCTAGTCAGTTTCATATTAAAGAACCAGTGATTTTTGAAAAACTACTTTCAGATGCTTTAATTTTCCTCATATGTGGATTTTTACTTTGGACCTGAGTTCGAACTCAACCACAAATATGCATTCCACAGCTCTTTGAGATTGTAACTCATTATACAAAAGTGATAGTCTGACCTTATACAGCTTAATTTTATAGGGCTTTTATTCATTCTTATTTAAAGGCCATATCTGTATATACAACTCAGACTATTATTTTTCATATGTGAAGATAGTGTACATTAACAGGAATGAAAAAGAAGCAACTATGTTCTCTGTAAATTAAGCAGTGACCTTAACTTATAGAGAACATGGAAAAGTAGAATAAGGATGAGATAAAGTTAATTTCATTTCATCTATTGAGCTGAAAAATTTTTAACTGCCTGTTCAGTTAATAGGACACTTTTAATATGCTCATATGTGTAAATTGGGCTTATATTGCTCGTTACACATCTGCAGTAAATCCAAGATCCTTTTTTTCATGGCACCTTGATATTTCACAACTCAAGCCGTGAACTCCAATGGGGGGTATGTCAGTTCTTTGACAGCTACTCAGAAACCACAGTGACTCCATAAAAGACCAGAGAATCTGACATTTGTACCAGAGCAAGTGGGCAAAATGCAGATGTGTCTCCATCAACTTTTGAGTTGGGTATTTATTTTGTAAGTAGAGAGCAAGAGGGCAAGAGGGCCCAGAAGTGATGGGTGGAAAGAAAGTGTAAATTTCGTGTTTGTTTTTGGAGCTCTCTGCCCAGCAGTTTCAGCTGTCCTTTTTCCCTCTTTCCTGCATCGTCACTGGTGGCATGTGTAATTTCCAAGGTGGGGAAGCCGATTTTCTTATGTAACATGGGATCAGCTTGTGACATCTAAAGCTCGCTATCAGTCATTCTAGTCCCTCTGTGTGCCTGTGGGAGGGACTGTCAGCAAGTTTTTTCCTAATCTGTTTCTCTGGTACATTGCAAAGCAACCCTGATGTTCTCTGTGTATCATTTTATTTCTTACTGTTTCTTTGTATCTATCTTATTTCTACCTATGGTTCTTGAACTTTAAGATAACAGGGTATGGTTCATTCTCTTCTGATTTTGTGATTAGACAACATTTTGGTGAGAAGAATACAGTCTTAAAATTTTATTTTTAATTCATTGGGCTTGAGTTCAGTTCAGTCAGTTCTGTCCAGTTGCTCAGTCATGTCTGACTCTTTGTGACCCATGGACAGCAACTCACCAGGCTTTACTGTCCATCACCAACTCCTGGACCCTACTCAAACTCATGTCCATTGCGTCGGTGATGCCATCCAACCATCTCATCCTCTGTCGTCCCCTTCTCCTCCCGGCTTCAATCTTTCCCAGCATCAGGGTCTTTTCAAGTGAATCAGTTCTTCGCAGCAGGTGGCCAAAGTTTTGGAGTTTCAGCTTCAGCATCTGTCCTTCCAGTGAATATTCAGGACTGACTTCCTTTAGGATTGACTGGTTGAATTGAGGCAGTTTTTAAATGTTGTTGATGCATCTTTTAGTAAGGAGATAGAAATGTCCATTAACTACCTCATAAAGCTAATTGCCCTCAAATATTTCTTAGAAAAGGTGTCCCGTAACTCTTAAGAGTTTACCAGTTGTCCCCAGTATTTTTCTTTAGACATTGATACCTGCCAGAGTAATTTCACAAAATGTGCTTCTGTTTTCCTTCTTAAATGCAGAAATAGTATAAAGAAGTATATACAGAACTCATTGGGGGAAAAAAAGTGCCATCATCTAAATTTATCCCTCTGTTCAGTTATGCTTTCTCTGTATTTTTAAAATCACATTTATCTAACATGAATTCATTCAACAGGTATTTTTTTTTTAATGTCTGCTCCATGCAGAGCATTGGGCTAGAAATTACAATTTTATCACAAAACTGAATAAGGAATCAGGACACCTGGGTTTTTACTCCAGATTTTCAACTGATTGACTAAGTGAAGTGAAGTGAACGTCTCCCAGTTGTGTCTGACTCTTTATGACCCCATGGACTGTAACCTGCTAGGCTCCTCTGTCCATGGGTTTCTACAGGCAAGAACATTGGAGTGGGTACCTATTCCCTTCTACAGGGGACCTTCCCGACCTAGGTTTTGAATCCGAGTCTTCTGAATTGCAGGCAGATTCTTTACTGTGTGACTAAACAAACCTGAAACCCTCTAAGGCTTATTAATTTAATCTGTACCTTTTTTAAGTGACTTGGAGTGGACATGATGATATAGAGTATCTTCTAGGTATAAAATTCTATAATTTCACATGTGAATTTCCCTTAAAACTTCAAGGCCTAATGATTTATTTCTTACTGTGTCCTATTTGTTTTTTTCTTTTCTTTTGAAATGTATACTGCTGCTGCATGAGAAAAATCTTTACCTTCAGTGTCATATGCTTTCCCTTTCCCAAGAAAACTTCAAATTTAGGTTCATAGAGTCTCTGGGCCAAGGGAGAACTAAAGGATCTGTCCCTTTATTAACCTCTCCATCCTTCCCTTTTTCTCCTTTTTAAAAAAATCCTTCCTGGACTGGAGATACAAATCAGTTGCTACCTCCAGATAGGGACTAGCCTAGTATATGTTTGGCTTATTGGAGTAATGCCACTGTCTTTGAAACACTATATGGCATTAATGAGTTTAGAATTAGGAAATATTTATAAAAGTAGTTACATATACTCTAAGGTTAATATTTTTGCCTTGGACACATGCAAAATTTTGCTTATTGCTTAAATCCTATCCCATAGGACTGTTTGGTTGTCTGTCTTTCAACCAATCCAGCTGCATTAAATTTTTTTATGATCAAATTTGTTGAGATAGTTTATATATAAGAAGTGCATCCATTTAGCTTACTATTGTGTATTGATAAATACACCTATGTAACCACTACTGCAATTAAGATAGAGAATATTTTCATTGCCCTGAAAAATGACCTTCTGCTTGATTTTCTTTCTGTCTCTATAGACTAGTTCCAAAAGTGAATATTGCTGTTCCAAAAGTGATTATAGATTGAATCATAGAATATGTACTCATTTATGTCTTCTCCTTTTGATGAATATAATGTGTTTGGGATTTGTCTGTGGTTAGACTTCCCAGCAGCAGCAGCAGCAGACTTCCCAGATGGCGCAATGGTAAAGAACCTGCCTGCCAGTGCAGGAGTTACAGGAAACATGGGTTCGATCCTGGGTCAGGAAGATCCCCTGGAGGAAGGCATGGCAACCCACTCCAGTATTCTTGTCTGGGAAATCCCATGGACAGAGGAGTCTGGTGGGCTACAGTCCATGGGGTCGCGAAGAGTTGGACATGACTGAGTACAAAAAAGAAGAGTTTAGAGTTTATAAACTTCTAGAAGAAATTACAGGAGAAACTCCTTGTGATTTGGGTTAGATAAAGATTAGTTAGATAAAGTAGGTCCTAAAAGCATTAATAATAAAGTTAAAGGAAAAAGATAAACGAGACTTTATCAAAATTAAAAAAAAGCAAAAAACTTTTGTTCTTCAAAAGACTCCAGATTTGCTAGACCTATGTATCTCTATTTCTGTCTCTATATATCTGGAAATGGAATAGTTGTTCTGATTGTTTATAGAACGCTTACATCTCAGTAAGACAATCCAACCAAAACAAAATATCTGAAGAAATATTTCACAAAAAGATATATGAATGAGCAGTAAGCATATGAGAGGTGATTGTCTGTTGTTCACTCAAATAATAAAATATAAAAGCCACAATATGCTACCACTGTACAAACACTAGAATGGCTAAATTTAATAATACTGACAATATCAAGCTTTGGAGAGGATCTGAAGCAAATGAAGCCCTCATACCTTGGTGGGATGTAACACTTTAGGAGACATATTCTTCCTACTGTTAAAAATACTCTTACAGTACAACCACTCCCAGATGAAATGAAAACCTGCACAAAGGCATTTACATGAAAATTAATAGTGGCATTACTCATAATAGCTTCAAACTAAAAACAACCCAAATAGCCAACCAATCCCTATGTTAAAGTTACTTTTTTGAAGTAGAAAACAAAACTGCTGAGATATGGCCTTTACTTATCTGTAGCCTGGCAGCAGAGGAAAGGGAATGCATTCAAAAGAATTTGTAAAAATGACAAGAAATGCAGAGGATGGGTGGCTCCGGGGGCAGACCTTGGGTCAGCATCCCCTCTCTGCTCTTCCCCCTGATCCCTCTGCATCTAGACTTCATCCTTAGCTTTGGTGTTGTCTTGGCTGCTGCAGTTTTGAGCACACCGTCATGCAGTAGTGATGTCTGCCAGCAAAAAAAGAGGAAACTTTGCCAGAAGTCCTCCCTTATCTCTGATCTCACTGGCCAGCACAGGATCCCCAGTCCAGCTAGCTGTAGGGGCTGAGATGGGTCAGCTTTCCATGAAGCTCCTGGCTGTTGGGAGGAGGTGAAGAGAATGGCTGAGTTAAATGGAAGTTCAATAAAGAAAAGAAAATGAACAGTTGGGTCAGCAAGCAACAGTGTTTGTTTCAAGTTGATTTAGAGGCCTGCCATGATGTTGTCAGTCTTGTGGGAAAGAGATTGAAGCAGAAAACGAGGATTGTAGTCACAGCTTGTTATTGTGGGTATGTACATAGAAGCAGGTGACAGAGGTACCCTGGGAAAAGAGGAAGGGAGAAATTTAGATCCTAGATCACAGCTTGAACCGGAGAGGGAGGGAGTCTAGATCCAAGGGAATTGTGCATAGTGGGCAAGCATACAAATGATGACAGGCAGAGCCAGGCACACGGGCCCGCGGAGTTGGGACAGGAGGCAAAAGTCAGCACTGGCAGTAGTCTGGAATCCAGGCAGGCAAACTCAATTGCAGTTTGCCCATCTGTGAAATCAGGACCTCAGGCAAGAAGATTTTCATGTTTTGCTTGTTAAGGCAGAAGCTAAAACAGTAATTATTCTTTTTTTTTTTTTTTAAGTTGTCAACCACTTTAGATTTTAACTGTGTCAAGGAGAGGAGCCATACCTTTGCTGATTCTAATATTTCCCTGTTACAAGCCTGGGCCCCCATTGGTTTCTTGATAAATGCTAGCTGATTATATTAAGTCTGCAAACTCATTCTGCCTTTGAACAAATCAGACAAGTTTCTGGTTCAACAAATGTTGCAGTCATTCATCAGATACTTTCTTACAAATTATTCAAAATGCTGTTTTGGGGGGCATAGCCCTGGCTGTGTATATGAGTAAGAATAGTATTAATATTTGATCCCCATAAGTTGACAATCTAGTAAAGGTGAAAAGTGCCTGAGTGGTTTAAATGCCAGAGTATAATACAGTGTGTATTACAGTGTGGTACTGACTTCTCAGGGGCATGGATCAAAAGTCTAGGCAGACTTTTCCACAAATTGGAAACATTGCTTTAGCAGAGGATGGGGCAGAGATGGGGAACGAGCAGACCTTGTGTTAGTACTTTTCAGTTCAGTCCTGCCTTGGTCTGGGAACTGGGACAGGGCTGAGCCAGCAGGAAGATGGGATCAATGAGCACAGCAGTGGGAGAGGTGAAGTCATAACCAGAACTGAAGCAGGGATGCTGCTAACTGCTAAGTAGGCAGCTGACAAGTGGGACTGAAATGAAGGGCAGAGGCTGGGAGTAGAGAAATATTTTGGCATTATCTGTATAAAGGCACCTCAAGAATGCAATAACAGAAAACACACTGTTTCAGAAAGAACATGTTTTGTCTTTGATCCTTCGACAATACATGCCCACTGTAGAACATCTAGAAAGCAACCAGAAAAAGAAACGTGAGAATAAAAATTATTGCCATCCAACTATTTATTGAACATTGAGTGAATTTTGAGCTTTTACCCCTTTGAGTGTATCTGAGTTTGGTGGGGGACTTGTTAAAGCAAAGCTGAGATACAATTTTGTGTCCTATTTTTTTAAACTAAACATACCAAAGCACTTACTGGGATAATAAAAAATCTTCCTCTATGTTAATTTCTATATAATGTTACATTGGTTAGAATTTAAGTTTCTAGTTTTTGGCTGTCTACAGAGATGAAATGTTTCATCGATCTACTTTCAACTGTGGGCTGTGTTATGGGCAGGAAGTTGACTTTGGTGGCCCCATGGGAGTGCCTCAAAGATATAGATGGTCAATATCTTTGGGCCATATATATAATTAATATAATGTATATTACGTATTATATATATATACATATATATAATCAGTATAATATATATCATGTATAATATATAATACTTAAGTAATAGCATGGCTGTATACATCATTTTTGATTCACATACACCTTAGCTGGTAGCATGAGTTATCACTATTATTTTTTCACTGCTGCCTGTTTTTTATAGTATGATTATACCATGGTTTATTTAATCTGTATGTTTTCATAGACAGTTTGTTCCTGTTATTTTCCTTTGTGCCTTTTATTTTACTTTTATTTCAAACTTTGCTGTGGTGAATATTCTTGTCACTTTCTTACCCACCTACATATTTTTGAAGGGTAGCTTGATACCTGTTAATTTTGGGTCATGAGATCTATGCATTCTAGATTTTAATAGTTGATGCCTAATTGCTCTTCAAATTAGTTGTACTGAATTATATTCCATAAATAGGTGTGAAGGTGCTTATTTCCTTGTTCTTCTAATAAAACATAAAAGTTTTAAACTTGGAAAATTGACCACTGGTACGTAAACATGGTATTGTTACTGAAAGGTATGTGGGGTCTAGCTGTTTGCTTCTCAGAGGCCAATAAAAAGCCAGGTTAGCGGGAAGAAAAGTTTGCTTTGGACTTCCCTGGTGGCTCAGATGGTAAAGAGTCTGCCTACAATACTGGAGACACAAGTTCGGTCCCTGGGTCAGGAAGATCTCCGGGAGAAGGGAATGGCAACCCACTACAGTACACTTGCCTGGAGAATTCCATGGATGGAGGAGTTTGGTGGGCTGCAGTCCATGGGGTCACAAAGAGTTGGACATGACTAAGTTACACACACACACACACACACACACACACACACACACAAAGTCTGCTTGATTTCAGATGATGTCTGCTCTCCCTTCAAGTTGCCAGCATCTGAAATAAAGCAAACTTTCCTTTCCACCATCCTGGGCTGTTTATTGGCTCTTGCATGGTGAGCAGCCAGACCCCACGTGCCTTTTGGTAACAGTATCCTTGTCATAGAGCTTATTTCTCTGGTTTTTAGGAAGGTTGATTATCTTTCCTTTTTTTTTTTTTTTTTTTTTTGTGCCTAATGGCCAAGTTTTGCCTCTCTTCTGATGAGTGTGTTCATATTTCTGCACATGTTTTTCTGGTGAGTTATTTATCTTAAGTTATAGGACTTTTTTACTCTCTGGGTATAAAAAATTTGTTGTTGTTATACTGTTATAACTGCTATTGATAGGAGTATACTGTGATATCCAGTAAGTGATGGCTTACCTTTTTCCAAAGTTCCTTATCTATTTTTGTACCTTTCCTTCAGAAGACTATGATAACAAGGTTATCAAATTCGTAAATAACACCTTTGGTATTTTAATTGGTATTGTACTTAAGTTGAGGGAGGAGTAACAATTTTCTAATTCATAGTCTTTCCATTGCCATGTCACTCCATTTATTAAGGCCTTTTTTTTTTTTTTTTTGGTGCCCTTTAGTACTATAAATTGTTTTCTTCCTAGTAGAAAGTCTTTCTCATTTCATCTTAAGTTTATTACTGTCTTGTTTGTAGTTTCTTCTGCTGTTAGGAAAAGGTTTACTTTTTTTTTACATTTCCTGAAAAGGTATTGCTGATATAGAAAATATTCCTTTTGATTTTTGTGTTTGGTTTTAAACCGAATCACCTTGTTGAAATATTTTATCCTAAAATTTGTTTTTTATCCTGTGTTTTTCTTACAGTTTTGTATGACCTCTTTGTATGCTATAACAATTTATGGTTCAATTAATATACATATATACATATGAAAAGAATAGTACTCATTTTTTTCTTAGTATTTATCTATTTCTTAATTAAAAAAAATTTTTTTTGAGCCGTGCCACACAGCATGTGGATCTTAGTTCCCTGACAGGAATCAAGCCGGCACTCCCTGCAGTGGAAGTTCATTGTCTTAACCACTGGACCACCAAGGAGGTCCTTAGTTTTTTCCTAAATTTAAGTAAAATATTTTTTCTTCTGTTTGATGTATGAATGGTTCATTCTTCATATATGAAATACATTATACTGTAGTCTAAACACACATTTTTGTTTTAAAAATTGTTCTCAATATTTCTTTCTTCCATGGTAAGCCAAACAAATTATTATATATATACCAATATCAGTAAGCCAAGCAAATTATTATGTGTATACCAATATCAGTATTTATTTATTTATTTGACTGTGCCAGATCTTACTTGTGGCACGCAGGATCTTCAGTCTTCCTTTTGGCATGCAGGATCTTTAGTGGACTCAGTTAAGGCATGTGGGGTCTATTCCCCCACCAGGGATCGAACCTGGGCCGTCTGCGTTGGCAGGTGGTGTCTTAGCCACCGAATCACCAGAGGAGTGCCAGTATCAGTATGTGTTGAGCCTTTCTCTGCATACCCAGGGTATGCATAGATTTCTTGTACTCACTTCCAGATATTCACTAAGTGCATTTCTAGGCCTGTATGAACATTTTCCTTTGTGACCCTGCAGGCCTGGGTTTTGTCTTCTCTCGATCTTGGACTGAGTTGATTAAACAGTGTTCTGAATATAGTATTAACATGCTTATGATAATGCTCGTGGTATTAAACTTTAAAAACTTATCTAAATGACTTTATTATTTAGCTGTTTGATACATTAAGTATTATGTTGTCATCACTTTCATATCGAAGCTGTTATAAGACATACTCTTTCCATCTTTCAGGCAGCATTGTTTTTTAGAAATGCGTAAATCCTGACACTGGCCAGTTCAGCACCAGTAAGAAGCTTTGGAAGTCTCCAGTTCCTGCCCAAAATTAAATTTTTTGGCACTAGATCTTCCTTTTCAAACCTCGGGGGATGGTTAACTTTAGTTATTTTCATGATCTTTTATCATGGGAAATTGTTATTTGAATGGAAACCCTTCACTAACTCTGCAAATTGAGAATATGGGCAAATTGCCTTGAACTGTAATTATTCATCTGGTCTAGGCTTTATGCATACATATCAGTATTGATTTGTCATTAATGAACCCATCACCTTAAGATCCTGTGATCCATACTAACATACTGTAATAGATGATATAAATTTACTATTGAAAACTGGAAATTTTTTCACTGTAGAATGTTGATTGTGGATGTAAAATTTGTAGCAAGTGGCAAGTAATGATTCATAGGGTTGTAAGATATTTGCATTAATGCTGAATCACTAAATCTAGCTCTCAAAAATGTGGTTAACTTTATAATAATTCTGTATTTCCTTAAGAATTACACAAATAAATATCAATTCAGTTTAGTTCAGTTCAGTCGCTCAGTCGTGTCTGACTCTTTGAGACCTCATGAATTGCAGCACGCCAGGCCTCCCTGTCCATCACCAACTCCTGGAATTTACTAAAACTCATGTCCATCGAGTTGGTGATGCCATCCAACCATCTCATCCTCTGTCATACCCTTCTCCTCCTGTCCCCAATCCCTCCCAGCATCAGGGTGTTTTCTAATGAGTTAACTCTTCGCATGAGGTGGCCAAAGTATTGGAGTTTCAGCTTCAGCATCAGTCCTTCCGATGAACAGCCGGGACTGATCTCCTTTAGGATGGACTGGTTGGATCTCCTTGCAGTCCAAGGGACTCTCAAGAGTCTTCTCCAACACCACAGTTCAAGAGCATCAATTTTTTGGCGCTCAGCTTTCTTCACAGTCCAACTCTCACATCCATACATGACCACTGGAAAAACCATAGCCTTGACTAGATGGAACTTTGTTGGCAAAGTAATGTCTCTGCTTTTTAATATGCTGTCTAGGTTGGGCATAACTTTCCTTCCAAGGAGTAAGCGTCTTTTAATTTCACAGCTGCAGTCACCATCTGCAGTGATTTTGGAGACCCCCAAAATAAAGTCTGACACTGTTTCCACTGTTTCCCCATCTATTTGCCATGAAGTATAAGTTACAAAGTAATCAATATAAGCTAGAATAAAAATATCCATGAGCAGCATATATGTGTTTTCTATTGTAGTCCGCTTAAAAAATTTGAGATATATCTGTATATCTGAGGAAATTTTCTTAATGCCTGGCTGCCAGTGAAAGAAAGGTTGTTGCCGTTGCTGTTATGAATAGCTGACCTCCTAAGTCCAGATATATTACATTTTATTTTTGCTTGCCTAACTTGTAGTTGCAGAATTGCTCTTAACAATAACAAGTTATTGTACAAAAATAAATACTCATTTTGGGTATTTATTTAAAATATTCATATCAAAAATTTATAAATATATGACATCATAAAAGTTTTATTAGAACATTAACTTTGAACAGATTTGATTTCTATTCTTATTATAATTATAAAGCAAGTTATACTGTTACAGTTTTGCCTTTCATTCAAGAAAGTGCAAATATCTAACAGTATAAAAATATCAAACACTTACATGCTGGAAATCACCGCCTAATATTGAAAGAAATTGAGGCAGTTCTAAAGACATCCATGTTCACAGATGAGAAGACTTAATATTGTTAAGATGATAGTTTCCCCCAGTTAATCTACAGTGTCAGTGCTATTGCTGTCAGAATCCCAGCTGCCTTTTTTTTTTCTGAAATTGACAAACAAATTCTCAAATTCATGCGGAATCAAGAATGCCAAGTACAGTTCTTAAAAAGAAGAACAAAATTTGAGGATTCAAGTTCTCCATTTCAAAATGTACTATAATACTACTAATCAAGTTTGAGTGGTAGTGGTGTTGGTCTAGACATATAGATCTATGGAATAGAATTGAGCAGCTATAAATAATCTCATATATTTATAACCAATTTATTTTTCAACAAGAGTGAAAAGACAGTTAGGAGAAAGGTAGTCTTTTCAACAGTTGATTCTGTGACAACTGAATTGTTATTGTTGTTGTTCAGTTGCCCAGTCATGTCCGACTCTTTGCGACCTCATGTACTGCAGCACACCAGGCATCTCTGTCCCTCACCAATTCCCGAAATTTGCCCAAGTTCATTGTATCAGTGATGCCATCCAGCCATCTCATCCTTTGATTTCCTGTTTTCCTTCTGCCCTCAATCTTTCTAGCATCAGGAACTTTTCCAATGAATTTGCTCTTCATGTCAGATAAAAATACTGGAATTTCAGCTTCAGCATCAGTCCTTCCAATGAGTATTCAGGGTTGATTTCCCTTAAGATTAACTGGTTTGATCTCCTTGCTGTCCAAGGGACTCTCAGGAGTCTTCTCCAGCACCACAGTTTGAAGGCATCAATTCTTCCGTGCTCTGCCTTATTCATGGTCCAGCTCTCACAACCATATGTGACCACTGGGAAGACCATAGCCTTGACTATATGGATCTTTATCATCAGAGTAATGTCTCTGCTTTTCAACACACTGTCTAGGTTTGTCATAGCTTTTCTGCCAAGATGCAGACATCTTCTGATTTCATGGCTGTAGTCACTTTCCACAGTGATTTTAGAGCCCAAGAGGAAATCTCACTACTTTCACCTTTTCTCCTTCTATTTGCCATGAAGAAATGGGGCCAGGTGCCATGGTCTTAGTTTTTTTAATATTCACTTTTAAGCCAACTCTTTCACTCTCCTCCTTCACCCTCATTGAGAGGCTCTTTAGTTCCTCTTTGCTTTCTACCATTAGAGTGATATCATCTGTGTATCTGAGGTTGTTGATGTTTCTCCCACCTATCTTGATTCTGGCTTGTAACTCATCCAGCCTGGCATTTCTCATGATGTGCTCAGCATAGAGATTAAACATACAGGGTGACAACAGACAGTCCTGTTGTACTCCTTTCTCAATCTTGAACTAATCAGTTATTCTATACAGGGTTCTAAGTGTTGCTCCTTGACCTACATAAGGTTTCTCAGGAGACAGGTTAGATGGTCTGGTATTCCCAACTCATTAAGAGCTTTCCACAGTTTATCATGATTCATACTGTCGAAGGCATTCGTGTAGTCAGTGAGACAGAGGTAGATGTTTTCTTGGAATTCCCTATCTTTGTCTGTGATCTGTGAATGTTGGCAATTTGATCTCTGGTTCCTCTTTCTTTGGCTTCCCAGGTAGTGGTAAAGAACCTACCTGCCAATGCAGGAGACATCAGAGATGTGAGTTCGATCCCTGGGTTGGGAAGATTCCCTGGAGGAGGGCATGACAACCCACTCCAGTACTCTTGCCTGGGGAATCCCATGGACAGAGGAGCCTGGCAGGCTACAGTCCATAGGGCTGCAAAGAGTCGGACCCGACTGAAATGACTTAGCACACATGCACGTGGACATTTGGAAGTTCTTGGTTCGTGTAATGCTGAAGCCTAACATGCAAGATTTTTAGCATGACCTTACTAGCATGGGAGAGGAGTGCAATTGTCCAGTGGTTAGCATATTCTTTATACAACCCTTCTTGGGAATTGGGATGAGGATTGACCTTTTCCAGTCCTGTGGCCATTGCTGGGTCTTCCAAATTCTCTGACATACTGAGTGCTGCACCTTGATGGCATCATCCGTTAGGGTTTTGATTAGCCCTACTGGAATTCTGTAGCATCCACTAGCTTTATTAACAGCAGTGGTTCCCAAGGCCCCCTTGACTTTGCTCCTAGGATGTCTGCCTCTAGGTTGCTGACCACATCATTGTAGTAATCTGGTTCATTTGGATTTCTTTTTATACATTTCTTTTGTGTGTTCTTTGCATCTCTTCTTGATTTCTTCAGTGTCTGCTAGGTCTCTACTGTTTATATTCTTTATTGTGCCCATCTTTGGGCAAAGTGTTCCCTCAATATCTCCTGTTTTCCTGAACAGATCTCTAGTCTTTCCTCATCTGTTGTTTCCTTCTAGTTTTATACACTGTTCATTGAAGAAGGCCTTTTTGTCTCTCAGTGTTGTTCTTTGGAAATCTGCGTTTAGGTGGATATACCTTTCCCTTTCTCCCTCGCTTTTCACTTCTTGTCTTCCTTTAGCTATTTGTAAACCCTCCTCAGATGATCACTTTGCCTTCTTGCTTTTCTTTGGGATGGTTTTGTTGGCTGCCTCCTGTACAATGTTAGTTCTTCAGGCATACTGTTTACAAGTTCTAATCCCTTGATCTATTCATTACCTTCACTACGTATTCATAGGGGATTTGATTTAAGCTGTTCCTGTATGGCCTGGTGGTTTTCCCCATTTTCTCTAGTTGAAGCCTGAATTTTGCTATGAGAAGCTGAAGGTCTGAGCCACAGTCACTCCAGGTCTTGTTTTTGCTGACTTTATACAGCTTTTCCATCTTCGGCTACAAAGAATGTAATCGATTTAATTTTGGTATTGGCCATTGGGTGATTTCTGTGTGTAAGTTCATCTCTTGTGTTGTTGGAAAAGGGTATTTGCCATGACCAAGCATTCTCTTGGCAGAATTCAGTTAGCCTTTGCTCTGTTTCATTTTGTTCTCCAAGGCCAGGCTTGCCTGTTACTCCTGGTATCTCTTTACTTCGTACTTTTGCATTCCAACCCCCAGTGATGAATAGAACATCTCTTTATGGTGTTAGTTCTAGGAGGTCTTGCAGGTCTTAATAGAACTGATGACCTTCAGCTTCTTCAGCACTTGTGGTAGGGACATAGACTTGGATTACTGTGATGTTGAGTGGCTTGCCTGGGAAACGAGCTGAGATCATTCTGTCATTTTTGAGGTTGCACCCAAGTATTGCATTTTGGACTCTTTTGTTGGTTATGAGGGCTACTCTATTTCTTCTATGGGATTCTAGCCCACAGTAGTAGATACAGTGGTCATCTGAATTAAGTTTGCCCATTCCATTCCATTTTAGTTCACTGATTCCTAAGATGTTGATGTTTATTCTTACCACCCCTTTCTTGACCACATCTAATTTACCTTGATTTATGGACCTAATATTCCAAGTTCCTATGCAGTATTTTTCTTTGCAGCATCAGATTTTACTTTCATCACCAGACATATCCACAGCTGAGCATCATTTCTGCTTTGGTCCAGTCACTTCATTCTTTCTGGGGCTATTAGTAGTTCTCCTCCCCAGTAGCATACTGGACACCTTTAGACCTGGGGGGCTCATCTTTCAGTGTCATGCCTTTTTGTCTTAAACTGAATATTTGCAGGCAAAAGGATGATACTGGACCCCATCTCAGCCCATATAGGAAGCATAGCTTCAAGTATATCATAGATCTTTATAAAACTCTTGGAAGAAAAACTGATGTAAAGCTTCATGACCTTGGATCAAACAATGGATTCTTAAATATGACACCAAAGAGAAGAACAGAGATAAATTGAATTTCATCAAAATTGAAAACTTTTGTGCTTCAAAAGACACCATCATGTAAGTGAAATGACAGTCAACAGAATGGGAGAAACTGTTTGTAATCATATACCTGATGAGAAAGTGAATATTATATTAAGAATTATTATAATTTAATTGTAAAAAGACAAATGCCTTGTTTGTCCTGGGAAAAGGATTAGAATAGATATTTTTCCAAAGAATATATACAAAGAGTAAATAAGCACATAAAAAGATACCCAGCATCATTAATCACTAGGTAAATGCTAATCTAAAACATAATGAGATAGCTATACATACCCACTAGGCTGATTCTAATAAAAAAGAAGGACCTGTCAAATGTTGATGGGGGTGTGGAGAAATTGGGATCCCCATAGATTGCTGTGGGGTGTAAAATGGGGCAGCCTGTTTGGGAAACAGTTTGGTACTTCCTCAAGAACAGAGTTGCCTGTGATCCAACAATTCAACTCCTAGGTTTACACCCAAGAGAAATAAAGACATCAGTTTACACAAAGCCCTGTATACCATCATTCGTAGCAGTGTTATTTGTTGTAGCCAAAAAGTGAAACTAACTGATGACCATCAATTGAAGAACAGATAAACAATGTGATATATCCATCTCTGTGTTAGTCACTCAGGTATCTGTGAGGCTGTTGACTGCAGCCCTCCAGTCTCCTTTGTTCATGGAATTGTCCAGGCAAGAATGCTAGAGTGGGTAGTCATTCCCTTCTCCTCTCCGGGGGATCCTCCCGACCCAGGGGTCAAACCTGGGTCTCCTGTATTACAGGCTGATTTTTTACTGTCTGAGCCACCATACTTTGGGGTAATATTCAGTCATAAACAGGAATAAGTACTAGTACATGTGAAAACATGAATAACCTTGAAATCATTTTATTAAATAAGTGAAAGAAGCCAGGAATAAAATGTTTGACCCCATTTAAATAAAGTGCTCAGAATATGCAAATTTATAAGGACAGAAAATAGCATAGTGATTACCAGGGTTGGGGAGAGTAGAATGGTGAGTGAATATGAATGGGTATGAGTTTTCTTTTTGGGTGATGAAAATTCTGAAAGTATATATCATTGTGATGGTTGCAACTGCTGGTTGTGCATATACAGAAAAAAAATCACTGAATTTTACACTTTAAAATGGTGAATATTATAGCATGTGAATCATATCTCAGTAAAAAATGTAAGGTTAGCAATTTGAATAATTATTTGTGGTTTTAGTGTTTCTATTTAGAAAGTAAAAATTACTCCTTGTAATAATTTTAAATCATACATTTTTTTCACAAGAGATGAACTGAAAGTTAATACACATTATAGAGTAGAATTTTACTGTGTCTCTGTAATCATGAAAAGGAATATTTTACTTTGAAAATTGATATTTAACTATTGTACTCACATTTAGCTGTAATATAGCTGAAAAAACATTTTAAGTTGCCTTTCTTATGTAAGATGCCCTATTTATAATACCAGTATGAGTGAGATGTGCTTTCTACTCTTAGGATATCTAGTAGGAAAGACAGACTTTAAACAAATAACTGAAGAATATGACTAGGAGTAGGGCTTTCCAGTGGCGCTATGAGCCCTGGGTTGGGAAGATCCCTTGAAGGAGGGCGTGGCAACCACTTCAATATTCTTCCCTGGAGAATCCCATGGACAAAAGAGCCTGGTCGGCTACAGTCCATAGGGTCGCAAAGAGTCAGACATGACTGAAGTGACTTAGCACGTATGCAGAGGTTTACACAGAGTTCTGGGTAGCAATAATGAAAGAGTATTTAAGGTTAAACAAAATTAGAAAAATGTCAAGAAGATTCACATTTGAATGGAATTTGAAGAACATATAGAACTTTCTTGTAAAGCAAAATCAGAAAATGGCATTCCAGGGATCAACGGATAATATAGTTGCCATGGTGCTTAGAGGAAGGCTGATGTATGAGGTGGCGGGAAGGATGGAGAAAACAGCACTGATTATACAGGACTCAGAGGACTTAGGGACCATCTAGATGTAAGAGACAGGGGGCAAAGGCAAAGACAAGGGTAACTGCTTTTTATCATTTGTCCTCATATAATAGTTTGGGAGCAAGCTGATGTTTGGTTTGGATGATGTTAAATTTGAGGAGCTTAGAGATGCCAGTTTGCAATAGACATTTATGAATAAGGTCTGGACTTCTGAAGTTATTTGTATTCAAATTTGAAATTTAGGTGCAAAGACGAGGCAGTTAAAACCATGGAAGTAGACGAATCATCCAAGAGGTTGTCTGAAGTGCTCTAACAAGTGTGGAATCCTGATCCTCAAGAACACCAATCATTTAAGAGATAAACAAAAA
Source organism: Odocoileus virginianus (assembly GCF_023699985.2). Taxonomy (NCBI): domain Eukaryota; kingdom Metazoa; phylum Chordata; class Mammalia; order Artiodactyla; family Cervidae; genus Odocoileus; species Odocoileus virginianus. Next base: position 53,393,843 of record NC_069675.1, on the reverse strand, counting down.
ATGAAAAACATTTGATGAGAAAGGAAGTGAGGAAACAACAGGGTATTTACCACTGAAGTCAAGGAAATCAGCAAAGTGAAAAAAACAAAACCTGGCAGAGAGAGAACTGTTACTCTCGCTTCAAACGCTTAGTTCAAAATTTTACAGAGGCAAAGAAAGGCAATTTGTAAGATCAAATCTTTACATCTGTTCATTACTTCCACCCATGAGGTCTCTGGGTTTTGAGAACCAGTGGGAGGAAGGAGGGTAAGAGGTGGCACAACCAGCTGGGAGGTTCTTCTGTGGCCAAAGCTTTAGGATTTCAGCGGTCATACAGTCTGGTCTCAGGGACCTCTGAACTCAGCTGGCCGTGAGAAGAGGCAGTGAGAAGTGGCCAGATGAGCAGCCAAATGATGCGTGGTCTGCTTCTCAGGCTGCAGTGGTGTTAGATTTGATCTGCCTTTATGCTGATTTCTGATGTTTAAGCCAACAGAATTTTCCTTCTAGTTACATTCTTCTTTCTTATACTCACTGATCAATTATTGGCACCGGTAAAAATGTAGCTTGCTAAACAAAACTGCAACTCTTATGAGTTTAGTGGTTTGTGCGAAATATGCTTTCAGTAAGAGGGAAAAGCAGTATCTCTTGTTAATAGTGTGTGTCACGTTTCTAGCAAAAATAGAGATATTTTTCTAATAGTGCCTATATAACTAGCAGAAATAGTCTTATCAGTAAAAAGGAAACTTCTCTATATATCTGGCCCTTGCCAAACTGTTCTCACACCGTTGTTCTGTGCACAGGCTGAGCAACCACTTGATTTTATTGTAGGAGGCAGGGCGGAGGTGAGCCCTCCATTAGTTCCTCAACTTTTTTCTTGGATGAGCAGAGTTTCCCAAGAGTGCAGTGTTTCTAGGGATGAAAGGCAATCACCAAATGCTGTCCAGAGATCAGGGAGGGTCAAGATTAAAGAGAGGCCACTATATTTGTTCAGTAAGAAGTTGATCTCATGTTGATCTTTGCCAGAATAGCTTCAGGAAAATGGTCAGCTCAGAAATCTGAAGTAGTATTGAACTGAGAAGTGAATAAGAAGAAAATGAAAGAATCGCTAGAATACTGGAGTGGGTAGCCTTTACCTTCTCCAGGGGATCTTCCCAACCCCAGGATCAAACCCAGGTCTCCTGCATTGCAGGCGGGTTCTTTACCAACAGGGCTCTCAGGAAAGCTGGGAAGGCAAGGGAGGAGGGAAGCAGAAAGGGAAAGGTTAGTTTGCTTTATTTTCAGTGAAGCAGCTCAAGCAGGAGAAACCATCCTGAGTGGGGAGTTCACTGGCAAATCAGGCAGTAGGTAGAAAGCAATGAGTTTTAGAATGGTACCACTTTTTAAAGTTTTATGCTTTATCTGCACAATTACCACCACTTACTACCTGATTGCAAAGTTCAAATTAGAGAAAACTTGATGGAAGGGTGGAAAGATATCAGTTATGCCTTTCTTGATATGACAGGTAACTTGCTGACATCGTTTTATAACTATCATAGCCTATTGTGAATCCTAAGTATAAGGGAAGTAATGATTTAAAGAAATCCCTTTTTTAAAGTTAATGCCACAACTTTTTTTGTTGTTGTTAGTAAACAGATATTTTCATATAGTTTAGGGAGAAGTAATGACTTACATATGTTTTTTGTTCCATTCTCTCATTTCTCTTGTGTACAACAAATCAATTTGTAAACATTAAAATGCAAGACAGGTTAAGCTCTTAATTCTTACTTAAAAGAACTGTTGAAAACATTAGATGTTTGTCCTCAGATGTGAACAGTAGAATCAGATGCCACATTTGGTAAATAAGCAAATGTTATGGCTTGGCATTTATATACCTACGAATTAGGAAATTAAATGATATTTCCTTAGCAGCAAAAACAGTCACCTTGTTCACACTTGCTTTATGCCAACAATAATACACAACAGGTGTCTAGAAATAATAGCCTAAGGTCCTAGACAGGCAAGGTGTGTAGGTATTGACACATGAGTACGCAGGCAGGGGAGGTCACTGCAATTCTAAAAATGATATTTGAGTTGCTGAAATCATAAGGCAATGCCAAAGAATGATCAAACTACTGCACAATTGTACTCATCTCACATGCTAGTAAAGTAATGGTCAAAATTCTCCAAGACAGGCTTCAATAGTACGTGAACCGTGAACTTCCAGGCGTTCAAGCTGATTTTAGAAAAGGCAGAGGAACCACAGATCAAGTTGCCAACCTCTGTTGGATCATCGAAAAAGCAAGAGAGTTTCAGAAAAACATCTACTTCTGCTTTATTGACTATGCCAAAGTCTTTGACTGTGTGGACTACAAGAAACTGGAAATTCTGAAAGAGATGGGAATACCAGACCCCTTGACCTGCCTCCTGAGAAATCTGTATGCAGGTCAGGAAGCAACAGTTAGAACTGGACATGGAACAACAGACTGGTTCCAAATAGGAAAAGGAGTATGTCAAGGCTGTATATAGTCACCCTGCTTATTTAACTTATATGCAGAGTACATCATGAGAAACGCTGGGCTGGAAGAAGCACAAGCTGGAATCAAGATTGCCCGGAGAAATATCAATAACCTCAGATATGCAGATGACACCACCCTTATGGCAGAAAGCGAAGAACAACTAAAGAGCCTCTTGATGAAAGTGAAAGAGGAGTGTGCAAAAGTTGTCTTAAAGCTCAACATTCAGAAAACGAAGATCATGGCATCTGGTCCTATTACTTCATGGCAAAGTGATTGGGGAAACAGTGGAAACAGTGATAGACTATTTTTGGGGGCTCCAAAGTCACTGCAGATGGTGACTGCAGCCATGAAATTAAAAGATGCTACTCCTTGGAAGAAAAGTTATGACCAACCTAGACAGCATATTAAAAAGCAGAGACATTACTTTGCCAACAAAGTTCCATTTAGTCAAAGCTATGGTTTTTCTAGTAGTCCTGTATGGATGTGAGAGTTAGACTATAAAGAAATCTGAGTGCCGAAGAATTGATGCTTTTGAACTGTGGTGTTGGAGAAGACTCTTGAGAGTTCCTTGGACTGCAAGGAGATCTAACCAGTTCATCCTACAGGAAATCAGTCCTAAATATTCATTGGAAGGACTGATGGTGAAGCTGAAACTTAAGTACTTTGGCCACCTGATGTGAAGAACTGACTCATTTGAAAAGACCCTGATGCTGGGAAAGATTGAAGGTGGGAGTAGAAGAGGACAGCAGAGGATGAGATGGTTGGATGGCATCACTGACTTAGTGGACATGAGTTTGAGTAAACTCCCAGAGTTGGTGATAGACAGGGAGGCCTGGCATGCTGCAGTCCACAGGGTCGTAAAGAGTCAGACACGACTGAGCGACTGAACTGAACTGAAAATCATATTAGTAAATATTTTAAATATTAACCCACCAAATGATTAAGGATATTAAAAAGACTTAAGAACTTTCCTGAAAGGTGTCACATACCCTGGATTTGATAACTGATTTCCTCTAGCTTCAAGAGTTCTCCCATCATGTCACGATGTGCTTGAAGATGCTGAAGTAACCAATTTCTGTTCCACTTCTCTTGAAATAGACAGAGTTAATGGATAAACAGATGTTACCCTCTCAACCTGTTACATTTCAGTAAATAAAATTATAGAGGTGGACTCAAATCCCTAGGTAGTAATTCAGCCCTGGGGATTAGGGAGTGACTTCACAGATGCTTGAACAAGCTTTCTGGAGCTTTCTGACCCCTGTGATTTTGTCAGGTGAGAGAAAATATTCTCTTATCTTACTTCTTTCTAGCCTTTGTCCCACATGTGTATTATGATTGTGTTATTTTGCAAAAGTGCTACTGTGATAGCATTAAATATGATTCTAGATGGATTCATTGAATGTGCTTCAGTCCTGGTAAAATTTCCTTCCTGACCACATTCCCCTACTTAAGTAATTGATTTCTTTTCAACATCATTGATTATTCTTGACATATGAACTTTCTAACCTCTTTTCTCTTGCTGGTTTTGTGATGCCAGATTTTTGAGCCATCCAAAAACTTTCAGACTGCTGCTTAATTCTCTACTGTCCTCCTGTCACAGAATTTAATCTCCACTCTCTCTCTCCCCTTCTCTCTCCCCTCCTTTCCCCTCTCTCTTTTCCTGAGTGTCAGTTTTCCAGTGTTATATCTCCTAATCATGACACACACCTGCAGCAGATTAGTCTTTCATAATTTTAAGTTTTCCTTGCTTTTCAACATTTGGTGCACTTCTGTGGCTACCAAATTAAATCTAAGTACCTTAGCCTGCCACTCAGAGTGCCCGTGTTTCAAACTCAAGCTCATGTTCCAAAAAGATATTCCCATGCTCCTCTGCGTGAACCTTCTGTGCTGGCATGCACGGCGTTGCTGTCTCATTATGCCCCTTTTCTCCTTCACAGCTGCCTGTGAGACTCATTTTGCTTCCTACTCAGGAGACATTCTACGTGTTCTTTGAATGTGTCCTAGTGTGCATCCTCCCTTCTTGATCACTCTGACTCCTTAAGATGATTCCCTCTCATTCTTTTAACTTCTAGATCCCTTTTTGTATCCCACCTATGTTACACCTCATTTAGATTTGTTTCTGTAGTTGTTGCCCTGCCTCCATATCCCACTACACAGCCTGCACACTTGACTGTGGATGGGTTTAAAGCTAGGATAAGTTATATTCATCTAAGTATCACTTTCAGTATATATCCGTAATTTAGTTTATGTTCGGTTAGTATGGGAGTAATTTAGTAAACATACCGAATTTGAATATGTTCACCCTTCTAAGACAGGAAGTGAATGGAAGTTTGTATAAATTTGAGGGTGTTTGGAAATGTCAGCTTTGCAATATTTAAAAAGTTAAGAGTTATTCTTGGAGAATTAGAAAAAACACAGTGAGTTCCCATGAGTTATCATATTGCATAGTTTGCATAATTATCTAAGAACATAACCTTTGCATTTCATCAACCAGAGTATATTAAAGAATACCTGATTTGGTAATTATGAACAATAGAGTAACCCCTAGACTGATTAGGTCTTAATAATGCTGTATGTTTGTAGTGATTTGAAAATATCTACAGGAGCATAGGGCTTCCTTGGTGGCTCAGCGGTAAAGAATCTGCCTACAATGCAGAAGATACAGGAGACCTGGGTTCGATCCCTGGGTGGGGAAAATTCCCTGTAGAAGGGCATGGCAACCCACTCCAGTATTCTTGCCTGGAGTATCCCATGGGCAGAGGAGCCTGAGAGGCTACAGTCCATAGGGTCGCAAAGAGTCGGGCATGACTAAAGTGACCAAGCACACAGAGGAGCATAAAACCTGTCTTCGGTGGGAGATTAGTCCTGACCATTGTTTCATTCAAACAGATGCTATATACAAGTAAACTCTGGAAATGATGTTTTTGCTTTTTAAAATAGTGTTTGAAAGTTTCTGTCAGTTAACAGGCAAACAGCCAGAAAAGCAAACAAAAAAATTCAGTTGAACTGCCTTTAAATATCAGATATCTAAATGCCTATATTCATTTAGCAAAACAAAGCAAAATGAAGCAAAACAAAAAACTCTAATAGCTTCTCCCTTGTGCCCAATCCTGCTGGAATAGCTATATCCTTCAAAATACACCAGAGGAAATACTGTTCTGAGGTATTTATAAAGCTTTCTATTGATTATTTTTGTTGCACAAATAATATTGTAGTCAAGTAAATTTTTCTAGACAGAGAGATTGTAATCCTTGGGTCTCCATCATGGCATATGTTGTTTGCATTTCTGTGTTGGCTTTCTTGAACATGCTGTTGATGTTCATTTTCAGCATGATTGTAACCATAGCACACATATGGTTATTTCTAAAATTTATAAGTAGTCTCCTATTGTTCTATACTTTGGTAATTATCATTTAATGGCTATGTATTTCACTGCATTTAAAAATATTTAGATTGTTTCTGATTCTTATTTGCAAACACTTTAGAAATGAACAACTTTTTGTGCATAGCTCTCTATTAAGAAGCTGTTGTTTAGTCACTAAGTTGTGTCTGACTCTTTGGGACCCCATGGACTGTGGCCTGCCAAGCTCCTCTGTCCATGGGATTTTTCCAAGCAAGAATACTGGAGTGAAGTGCCATTTCCTTCTTCAGGGGATCTTCTGAACCCAGGGATCAACCCTGCGCCACCAGTGTCTCCTGCATTGGCAGGTGGATTCTTTACCTCTGAGCCACCAGGGAAACTCTTCTATTAAGAAATCAGTATGCAAATCCTGAGACTACAGATAGGAATCAAGGGCTCTAGTGATTATAACCATATTGTTTGCTGTTAAGTGTTGAATTGGTTTATATAGCTTCCTGCGGAGTTTGATTATACCCAGGACTTCTGCAGTCATGCTACCAACAGATATTCTATTCAACTTAATTGACATGAAATAGAAACTTGTGAACAGGCATTTTTATTCTACAGACTGATATAGATTAAAATTAGTTTATTATAAAAATGGTTTACAGATAGCATTTGCTGCTCTTAACCCATGACCACCATCTAGATGTAGATGTGTGTGTTCTAGTACCTACAGAGCTTTTTATCCTGAGCTACTCATTGCAAAACAATATTATGCTCGTTTTGTCCAATTTCTTAGATATACATTGTTCATGATTTTGTGATAACTTCTTATATTTTAAGTTGCTTTCCATTTGTGTCATTATGGGATCTTCTTAAAAATATCAGGATTTTTTCTTTTTTTCCATTTATGGACTTCTGTTAGCTCATTATAGCCAATTGGTAAAAATTAATTGAAAAACTATTTTGTGAAAAATTCTTGCAAAAATAACCTAGAAAGAAATACATGTGACTTTGATATCATGTAGGGGAAGCCTTTCTAAGCATTAGAAAAGAAAATAATTTAAAAGTAAACACCTGGTAGGTTGACTATGATGTACACTTTTAAATAGTAAAAAAATAAGACAAAATAAAGTAGTAAGTTAGTGTTAAGTCACTCAGTTGTGTCTGACTCTTTTCAACCCCATGGACTGTAGCCTGCGGCTCCTCTGTCCATGGAATTCTCCAGGCAAGAATTCTGGAGTGGGTAGCCATTCTCTTCTCCAGAAGATCTTCCTGACCCAGGGATCGAACCTAAGTCTCCTGTGTTGCAGGTGAATTCTTTACCATCTGAGCTGTAGAGGAGCCCAAAGTGGTACACTATACATGCAAAAATTTTGAACTGTATTATATACAAAGTCTTATTACTCTATTTCATAGTTAATGGCCTCTTACAGATCAGTAAGTAAAAGGCCCCTTGAGAAAAAAAGATAAGTTTTTTTCTCTAATGAACATGTTTTGCTTTTATAATCTGGAAAAAAAGAAAATTTATTTCAGGAAAGGGTTGTAATAAATAGAACATAAAGGTGGGAATTTTGCAGTTGTGCATCTTTTTAAGTCATTTACTCTTACTATATAATGACACAATCTTATTTTAAGTAAGCAGTAATCTTTTTTAGAGGCTTCCCTCGTGGCTCAGCTGTGAAGAATCCACTTGCCAATGCAGGAGATGCATGTTTTATCTCTGGGTTAGGTAGATACCCTAGAGAAGGAAATGACAATCCACTCCTGTATTCTTGCCTGGGAAATCCCATGGACAGAGGAACCTGGCAGGCTACAGTCCATGGGGTCCTGAAGAATCAGACACAACAACTAAACCACAACAACAACAACAACAATGACAACAAATCTTTCTTAATATAAACAGTATCGTCCTATATAAATGCCGGGGAAGTTTAAGTTTCAAACAATCGATGAAATATGAAGAGAGAGCAAAATAAAGTGTTAATGGGTATTTCTGAAAAGAATTTGAGATAGTAATGGTTAGTTAGGGCCTCCCTGGTACCTCAGTGGTAAAGAATCTACCTGCAATGCAGGAGACAAATTTCGATCCCTCGGTCGGGAAGATCCACTGTAGAAGGAAATGGCAACCCAATCCACTGTTCTTGCCTGGAGAATTCCTTGGACAGTGGAGCCTGGTGGGCTGCAGTCCGTGGATTGCAAAAGGGTCAGACACAACTTAGCGACCACACAATAATGGTGAGTTAAGATTTTTATTTTCTGTTTCTCCCAGTTCTTGTATGATTACACATTGTCAGCTCTGTCAAAGAGGTGAGAAAATACCCACTCAATTATCATGATTAGACTTTCCTTCCCAGAAAGTATCACTAATGTTACTGGAATGTCTCTAAGGACACATAAGTGACTTGTTCTCAATTTCTTTCCTGATTTAGGCATTTATCATGTTAACTAGATAGTACCCAAGCTCCTTGAAGAAAGCCCCCTGGATAAATACTTTTCAGAGAGGACAAACCTGGAATGACTGGCCCAGCGTGATAGGGCACTGAGCATTGTTTGCTGAAAGGGGAAGTGAGGTTGCCAAAAAGTCAGACACCAAATAAAACTGTACCTGAATTCACCTCGCTAGCCTCACTTTCCCGAGTAGCTAGGTTTTTTGTAGTTTATCAAGAGTTGAGTGGTGGAATTAATCAGGGGAGAGCATGATCAGTGTTCTGTTGAGTTTTTATATATATATCATCCCTATTAGGGCTTCCCTGATAGCTCAGTTGGTAAAGAATCTGCCTGCAATGTAGGAGACCTCAGTTCGATTCCTGGGTTGGGAAGATCTGCTGGAGAAGGGATAGGCTACCCACTCCAGTATTCTTGGGTTTCCTTTGTGACTCAGCTGGTAAAGAAGCCATCTGCAATAAGGTAACGTGGGTTAAATCCTTGGGTTGGGAAGATCCCCTGGAGAAGGGAACGGCTCCCCCCTCCAGTATTCTGGCCTGGAGAATTCCATGGACTGTATAGTCCATGGGGTTGCAAAGAGTTGAACATGACTGAGTGACTTTCACTTTCACTTTCATCATCCCTATTAAGATGCAAACTCTATGGTTTGTCACTATCCAGATTGGTAGCAGAAGTGTGGGCACATTCACTCAGCCTGACTCCTCAATAGGCCATCCTAGCTGATAATAGCCTCATAGTGAAATGGCAAGTTCAAATATATTCAGCTATTCCTGATTCTATAGTACCATTTTAAAATTCCAAAATTGTGACAAGTATTTTTGACTAGTAAAATTTTCAGTATGAATGAAAATTATAGCAAGATTTGCTGAGTGATTAAGTATATCTATCTATCTACACACACACATATGTATATCTAAGTATAAGAAAGATGTGTGTGTGTGTATGTTTGTGTGGTGGAAGAGGTGGTGTGTGTACACATTTGCTTTTGGCTCATTCTCTCCTACTTCCATTGGCCCCATGGTTTTTAATGGCAGTTCACTTGTGCCTCTTGATCTTCATACTTGCCTTTTGTTCTTCACCTGGGATTCTTATGTTGCTCATCTCACTTTGTCTTTGTCGACTGAATTGGCCATTCTTTCCGACAATGTCTCTGCCATTTTTATGTGCACATAGAGGGCTTAGAAAACTCCACTGGTTCTGTTGGTGAATTGAGAAAATAACTCCTTTACCAAGTGATTTGACCTGTTTGATTCACTGATCTGCCTTACCATGAAATGACTACTATTTCAAGAAATTAGAACCTAAAACTAATAAGCCTACTTTGTTTCCCAATGTTTTCCCCCAGATTTCTGCTCTTCTGAGATTTTGCCATATGGTCTCTCAGAATACTATTCCTTATGTCCTTGCATCACATTTATTCATCTTATCCTTTTGTTCTTATGGTTCCAGTGACTATGTTTGATATTTTTTTCTACATTTTCCAACAGTGAGAGGAATCGCATATTTCACTGTAGGAAAACCCAACCTAAGTAGAAGAGTACTGGCTTCTGGCAGGGCAATTAAGGTGTTTTTCCTAATCCAAATCCAATTTGGTGATTGGAAATCACTCTTTCTCAAATTCAAGGGTTCCCTCAGTATCTAAGACTATTTGCTGCCCACACCACATGAAAATAGAACTTGGGAACCATCAGAACCCACTTTTACATTTATACCATAAATACTCATGTCATTATTTTTACATTCTAGAAGAATATAATTATTTTGTTTAACACATTTAGTGTGTCTTTCTTTTCCTCTCCATAGGAAGTTATGCATATAACTTCCTTGGATACCAGTAAGATTTTAGATAATAGTTTTGTAATTTTATACTCCAGATTCTAAATGTAGGATCATTTTACATGGTTTAGTTCAGCTTCATTCAATAAGAGAATATAAGAATTACTGATTAAACTTTTGCTAGAAAAAAATAGGTGACCATTTTCATGCCAAGAGAGAGAACTGCTATTTAAACTCTATTTATTCAGTATCCAGGTATAAGACCAGAGTCACAAACATACTCTTTAAACACAAGGATAATATGTAAAAACCTAATAATGCATGCATGCAGGCATGCTAAGTCACTTCAGTCATATCCAACTCTTTGTGACCCCATGGACTGTAACCTGCCATGCTCCTCTGTCTGTGGAATTTTCCAGGCAAGAATGCTGGATTGGGTTGCCATTTCCTACTCCAGGGGATCTTCTCGACCCAAGGCTCTAACCTGAGTTTCTTATATTTCCTGCATTGTCAGATGGGTTCTTTACCACGAGAGCCACACAAATTAAAATTTTTATAACCTGAAAATTGTGGCTTTATCAGCTTCTGAAAGAATGACACTGAAGCAATAGTCAGTTAAAGAAGATTATTTGAAAAACATGTGTACTCTGAACCAAAATGTATCAAAAAGAGGTTTATTTTTGAAAACCTTATACTAATTTTATAATCTACAACTATTAACTTTTTTCCTATTTGCCACTTATTTTCCCCCAGAACTTGAACAGGCCAGTCCTGTTATTCCAACCATTGTGTTTAGTGACCCTTAGAATCCTTGAGGAACTACTGGTTTGGGATAGTGACGCAAAGTACTGTGGAAGCACAGTGGATGCTAGGGCATGTTGAATGGGGTTATTGGGAAAAATATGCAATATGGCCTTAACATTGAAAAGATTTATAGAGTAGAAATAAAGGGTAGGGCTGGGAATGGTGGCATTCTGGAAAAACAGAGAGCATGAAAAAAACCAGTGGAGCTCAGAGAATGTTGTGGAGAGGTGAGGAGTCTTGTGTGCTTGATATTTAGGCTAGGTGGGGGTCAGAATTTAGGAGAAAAAAGGTTGGGTGCAGACACAGAGGCTTTTGAATGTTAGTCTAAGGGATTGGAGCTTCATTTTTCCATAAGGGGAAGCTGTCTAATTATTGTGTTCTGATGTCTGAAGCATGCCATGATGACTGTACAAGGCAAGGATCATCATTGGGAAAGGTAGTGGCAGAGAAATCAGTTAGGAGGCCTTGGAAGTAAGTCAGGTGAGGCCTTATGGGGACCCGAAAAGTGTAGCATGCTTAAAAATGGCGTAATCTAGAGAAGTAATGTGCTAGAACCATAATCAGAATCAATAAGGATAAATCCAAGGCTCTTGTAGGCATGAAAACATCCAACTAATTTCACAGAGAACGGTTAAGAAAAGACTAACTAGGCAGGCACAAGTGCAGCAGACAGAGACCTGGGAGTCCAAGAGGACCATATGGTGAATGTGAGTCAGCAGTGTTGTGCTGTTATTAAAAAACAGAACCAACACTATGGAGAAATATATTAATAGGAGTGAGGCGTGCACATGGCAGGAAGTGGCCTTTCTGCTGTTTGCATCACTGTTCAAACTTTTACTTTTCTTGTGGACCCTGTTGGTCTTCACATTTCAAGAGGGTGTTTAGGAAGTCAGAGAGGCCTAGAAAAGTCCCTTTCCAATTCTAGAAGTAACAGAACATCCTGGGTCCTTGGGATAAAATTGTGCAAGCTAATTCACAGTAAACCTTTTTGACCTTGTGAGATCCGTTTGTGCCATGGAAGTAGTTAATGTCCATTCTAGCAGTTGAAAGAATGAATCTTTCACAAAAATCTCCTAGCATTATTCACAACATAGTAAGTAGTTGAGGGGGGGTGCTTTAATAGGAGAGGAAGAGACAAGGAGGCCTCCAAGCAATGCCTTTACCCCCACATGGGCCTGTGTTTGCCCTGACTCATCTGGGCCTGTCATCTCATTGTATTTGTATGGACACCTTTGCTAGACAGTGTCTAGAAATCCTTAAGATATGGATTAGATCAATCTGTCTTCTCACTCCTGCAGCAAGGAACTCCTCAGCTGGCCTCACTGCACGGACATTAGAGGAATTGTAAATTTCCAGCCCTCTCGCTTCTTCATCTGCTTAATGACAATGCATTTAGTGCTCCGCTTGATGTCACGTTTCGAGGAAACCTTCCCTGACTGCCGAGACCATATCAGGTTCCTTGTCATGTGCTTTGAGAGAACCTGCCTTTTTCTCAGAGCACTTACCCTAATTAGCAATTTCACACTCATTTGTGTAATTATTTTGTAATGCCTGTCTTCCCCAGCAGACTGCAACCTCCATGAGAACAAGAACAATGTCTGCTTTTGCCTGCTGTTCCTTAAGAACCTATATAAAGATTGGTTGATGAAATAATAATTGTGCCAGTATCACAAAACGGAATGTAAGACAAAGAGGGGATGCAGAAATGCACATCAAGTAGGGGGCAGGCTTGGACCATTCAAAGGGGCCAGTGCATTCTACTGGTTGGGGGTGTGTGGACTCTGTTTGGGTCCTGGCTCTGCCGCTTATTCTCTTGGGCAATTTGCTGAGTCTCTCTGTGCCTCAGTTGTCTCATCTGTGAAATGGACATGATAATACAACTTACCTCCTAGGGTTGCTGTGATGCTCAAAAGCTTACTGTTTGTAAAGCACCTACAAGAGTACTTGACACAGTGTAAGTGCAATAAATGTCCTTCAGATGAATAGAACAGAAGCAAAGTTTTGCTCTTGAGCTGACTCTATCCATTTGGAATAGCCACACTGTAAGTCTTCCCCACAAAAATTACACTAATCTTCACTGCATACTTGTTGCAGTCTTTTACACTGGACGCCCCTAAAGTATGGCTTGATGCCACTTGCTTTGCACAAGGGAAGCGTTCCATTATTTTAGCTAATTCATAGGATAAATAAAATTTTAAATAATAGTTACATGTTCATCACTAGTACATTAAATAGATGATTTCATTACAGTGAAGCTAAAAACATTTTTCATGGTAAATATATAAATGAATCAATTTTCTTGAATATTAATGAAGTCATATATAAGTTTTAAAAAGTTTCATTCTATGAGTTTGCTTTGTGTAGTTTTTGTACCCCATTTAAGTCATTAATGATTTTTTTTTTCTGAATATTTTTTAGTATTGAAAAATTTTCCTACTTCCCACAGGTTTGACCAGAGAAGCTGCTTTAGGCATCTTAATGCTGTCTGGAGAGTAGGAAATCGGTACTTTTTCCTTAACAGCTTTCTGAGTGGTGTGTTAAATGTCTGATTTTAATGTATCGATCAAAGGGTTTTAGCTTGTTTGCTTGTGATTTTGTACCTTGTAAAATGTTCATGAAACATGGCCTAAAGCAATATTTCTTTGTTAGGTGTTAACTCTAAAATTATAATTGTCTTTATCTATGTGTGTTTTGTCAACATTTTCAACTTTGGAAGTTTATTCTAGACAATATGCTTAATAACAGAGTGGATTCCCAATACCCAGCCCTGGTTCCTAGGGCTTAGGAGGTGACTGAATAGATAGCATAGCGCTCAGTGCCTCAGTTTACTAGAATGGTACCTTTGAGAATATCTGGAATTTGCATTTCCCCGATCTTTATGATCTTTATGGAATATTTGATCTGGTCCTTATGATAATTTTTCATCATTCTAGAAAACTAATAAGGCCATTCAACTGAAAGCTTTCTGACCTTCCAACTTCTTTATGTCTTTACCCTTTAAAAACCCTGTTTTATATTTCTGTAACTGAAATATACCCAACATTTTAGACTGAAAGTACTGTGTATTGTGTGAACATTCTTAGTATTGTTATTGTTTGTCTGCCTGCTGCAATTTCCTTTTGCCAGTATTAGCCCTCATTTTCATTCCCCTGTATAGGCTGTTGTCTTCAGTCTTTCAATGTTGAAAGAAAGAAATTTTGTATTACAAAATGGACTGTAATATTATCTGACATTAAAAACAACAAAAAAAAAATATGCATTTAAAATAATTATTCAGTTTAGAATTCTTTATGTTGAGTTTTGCAGACTTAAGCAGCAGAACTTACTTTTCCTTTGTGTATGTATTGTTTGACTTTTTTTGTTCCTATGAATCAAATGTTTTGAAATTAAGTTGCAAGCTTTTAAACAGAGTATCTCCATTTTTTGTATGTCTTGAGCTTTGGAGCAGAACCCCTAGATTCCAATCTTAGCTCCACTGTACAGTAGCACTGGGCAGATTTGATGAGCATTTCTGAGCCCTAATTAACTTATCTGTAGAAGGAAGTAATAATGCTAACTTGCAGAGTTGTCATAATGATTAGAGAGAATGCATATAAAATTCATAGCATAGTACTTGAAACATTATCATAAATTATCATCTTACCTATTTTAGAATAGAATGTAACTGTTTTTAACTTTGGAAATCTTACACATACATCTATTCATTTCAAAAAGTTAATCTCACTATATCCTAGTAAGTTAGTCAAAACTTTCAAGAAGAAACATTTGTTTTATATTTTAATGTCTTTTTTTATCATGATGCATTTATGTCCTTAATATACTACTAAGAAATTTTAATATATTAGAATTTGGAGGAGTTTAATAAACTTAATGAATATCAAAATAGTTTTATTTTGGCATTTAGAAATTAGAATTCCTATGTTTTTAAAAACTTCTAATTTCAACCATTTATAAATGCTCTCTTTTTATTTATGGCCAGTTATTTTAATTGCCTTGTATTGGCCATTTTCCCTCTGCCACCTTGTTTTCAATAATTCAACTGCTTCCATCAACATGGTTGAACCTTTTTTTTTTTTAGTTTTATACTTGACTGACAAATGAACAGATCACTTTACTGATGTCCATATTGGGAAAATGTTATTTTATAATAGAAATTATTCATAATAATTGCAGTATTGCAGAACTCTCTAGAAATAGTACATTGTGTCTGTCTTGCTAGGTCCACTCTGTACCTTTATCATAAAGTCAAAATTTTATCAGCATAAAATTTTTGGAAATATTAAATAATAAAGAAGAGACTACTTAATTTAAAATTCTTTTTATAAAATTATTAAAATAGTAAAAGATAGCTATAGTAGTTGCAATGCATCAGTTGAATTTATAGGTCAAGTCCAGCAAAGTCAGTCTAAACCTCTTGAGATTAAGATACATAGCACACAGTGGCTTTCTTGGCATGAGAATCTATAAATATGACATTCTTTTTGTAAGTGAAGCAGTTGAAAGAAATTCTTTTGGATAAAGGGAGTGGGTGGGTCAAAAATCAATTTGTTAGTTCCATCAAGTGAGGAGATTTCTGAGATTAGAAGATAACTCTTGCCATTACAAGTCTCTTCTATGGCATAGAAGATACAAGCAAGTTCACCTGGCTTTTATGGATATAGCTACAGTAGAGACATAGCTCAACTCGGCTTCGGTGACTTGGTAGGATTATATAATATATTTAGAGCTATTTCATGATGACACTAAGAGGGTGCATTTTTCATGGGACTCAGAATGAAGATGGATCAGTTCTTAAATTCTGTAAGTCACACAAGGAAAATGCTTAGAGTTCAGGTGGCCTACCAGGAATATTTCTTTGACTTTCTTCTTTTCTTGAGTTCTGGGTGGACTGCCAATTTCAGACAGGTGGACATTGGACTGTGAAGCAAGTGAATTAAATGACTCTATTCGAAGACCATCAGTTTACTCTAAATAGAGGAGCCAATTATACTTCAGTTGGAGCATAAGATAGTGGTTCTGTTTAATTAGCAACAGTTCAGGGATATATGGAAGGAAGATAAAAGGAAAGAGAATGAAAAAATGGAATCCCTGAATTGGACATAGGTTAACACATACCCCAGCCTCCCTTGCATCTAGACATGATCATTGACTGTGTTATGTCCAATAAAGTGTAGACTGTGGTGTATGCAATTTCTTTGCTGTATGGTTAGAGATGAGGCATGCCTCCTGTTCTCCTTCCGTGCTACCCACAGGCTGGATTGTTATGGGAAAAGGTTTAGAGCACAAGATAGAAGCTACTTACTGAGTAATAAGATAGAAGGAGCCTGATCCATGGAGTAACCATAGCAATTGTGAACTGCATTCACTCCAGATGTTACATGAGAGACAAGAACCTTCTTTAATCCTTACTCTGTTGGCCTTTGTCATAGCAGCTGACTCAGTATCATAACTGCATCAACACTTTCAACACTTTAAGTATCAATGTATCAAAGTATCAACATTAAGTATCAATGCACTAAAATGGTAAAATGGTAAAACAATACTTTTGTGTAATTAGATAATTTTTTTCCTTTTAAAAATAATGTTAGAAGTGGTTTATTGATTTTCAGAAGTGAATGTATGTACCCACAAGGGGTGAGGGATCTCCCAAGTTAATAACTCCTGATTTAGGCAAAAGGGCAGAACATGTGTGACTGGAAGTGAAGTAAGTAAGTACTCAAGCAGATTTAAATTAGAGTAGGCAAAAGGAGAAGAGGGTGGCAGAGGATGAGATGGTTAGATAGCATCACTGACTCAGTGGACATGAATTTGAGCAAACTCCAGGAACTAGTGAGGGACAGCAAAGCCTGAGATGCTGTAGTCCATGGGGTTGCAAAGAGTTGGACACAATTTAGTGACTGAACAATAATAACAAAGGCAATAATAATAATAAACATATATAGTAATTATAAGCACTAATACATGTCAAACATTATTCTAAACCATTTGTGTGTTTACTGATTTAATACAATAAGTCTGTGCAATCAGTACTATTTTAAGAAACAGGGAGATGTGTCATTCACACCTCGGCACATGGCCGAGGTCACCCAGCTG
Source organism: Odocoileus virginianus (assembly GCF_023699985.2). Classification (NCBI taxonomy): domain Eukaryota; kingdom Metazoa; phylum Chordata; class Mammalia; order Artiodactyla; family Cervidae; genus Odocoileus; species Odocoileus virginianus. The sequence continues at coordinate 53,376,905 of NC_069675.1, read as the reverse complement.
GTTAGGGGAAGAGGTGGGATTTTAACCCGGGCAGTGGGGCTCAAGTCTCTCCTCTTAACTATGTTTTGCTTTTGAAGAATAAAGACCTTTGAGAATGGTGGTGGTGGGGCAGCTTTTGCAATGTTATGTTCATCATTTGAGCACAATTACTATGTATGGAGAAGGAAATGGCAATCCACTCCAGTGTTCTTGCCTGGAAAATCCTGTGGACAGAGGTGCTTGGTGGGCTATGGTCCATGGGGTTGCAAGAGTTGGACACGACTTAGCGACTAAACCACCACCATTACCACCACCATGTATGTTATCCAAGCGCATGTTCCCACTCAGATGACACCTTTCCATGAGCTGTCTGTTGTTTCCTCTAGGTCCCAAATTGTAGAGAATTACCTGGTTGTCAAATTCTCAGGAGTTTTAAAACCATGTCTCAGAGAGTAGTACACTGTAACTTAAAACAACATAATTCACAGGACAGTTTCCTAGCAAGTTGTATCCAAGCTTCCTTGACCTTATTATAGACAAACTAGATATCCCTTCTTTAAATATTTAAATTTTTATTCAAAATATTATTACAGGAGTTCTGAATAAACTATAAAAAGAAACTTCTTTATAATCTCTTTATTTACTAAATTATTTCTGTTCATTAATCTGTAGGTGTTTATTCAATCCTTATCCATATGCTGATATATTTAAAACAGATACTAAGACTAGTATATATTTGTTTGTTGCCTTACATTTCCTTGCTGCTAACCAGAATGTAGTTTAGAGCAGACACATATATTAAAACCTATTAAATATCTCAAAGGGGAAGCAGTCACATAAACAGTTGCTTATTAACTCCCTGGAATATTGTTTTCCTACTTTTATTGTAAGAACTATATACAGTTCTTGGCCTTCTCAGCAACAACATGTCCTACAGTGGCATTTTTATTTCTTTTTCTCTCTGAGGAGAGAATGAACCTGGATCACTTCTCAACAACAACTTCCCTGTTAAATGACTCTTTCTCAAAATCTAAGCTTAAGATTTGGTCAGGAATGCTTTAGAACAGCAACCTGTGTCCATCAACAGAAGAATGGATAAAAAAGATGCAATATGTGGTATATATAGTCTCAAATGGCATAGTACTCAGCCATAAGCAAGCACAAAGTCTTGCCACTTGGAAAACATGGAGATTATTATGGTAAGTGAAATAAGTCAGACAGAGAAAAACAAATGCCATGTAATCTCACTTCTATGTGGAATTTAATAAAATAAAGAAGCAACCAAAATAAAATAGAAAGCCTTATAGCAAGCAAACTGTTGAATGCCAGAGAGAAGTGGGTGAGGGGTTGGGCAAATATGTGAAAGAGATTGAGAGGTACAAAATTCCAGTTATAAGATAAGTCATGGGAGTGTATTTCAGTGAAAAGAGTATAGTCAATAATGTATAATAATTTTGTATGGTGACACATAGTTACAGAAAGGAGTGATCATCTCAATGTATTTAAATGTTGAATCACTATGTGGTATACATGAAATTAACATTATGTATATCAACTTCATGTGCATGCCAAGTCACTTGAGTTGTATGTGACTCTTTGCGCTCCTATGGACTGTAACCCTCTAGGCTCCTCTGTTCATGGGATTCTTCCCAACCCAGGGCCTGAACCTGTGTCTCTAACATCTCCTGACTGGCAGACAGATTCTTTAGCACTAGCGCCACCTGGGAAGTCCATGTCAACTGTATCTCAACTAAAATGACTTCAAGGCCAGTCACAGTTATATGAATTTATGGAATTTTTGAAAAGAAGAAAATCTGATGTCTGTGTTTACTGAAGTGTGTGTGTGTGTGTGTGTGTGTGTGTGTGTGAGTGTGTGCACATGCACACACACGCATTTCTCTCCAGTACCAGTTCTCAAATGCATTGTAGGGTAATAACATGATTTATTGCTTTAAAATATTTCTACATAGATGAAGCTTACAGAGCTTCTCTCCAAAATAATGTCTTTGATAAAAAATAAAATTATTGGTGACTAATTTTTCATATTTATTATATTAGTGTTTTCTCTAATATGACTTTCAGTACCTTATAATGTTAAAGCCATTAAGTACAAATTGAGAATTCTGGCTGAAGAAAATTCCACCTTGATTACATACTCTTTCAGTATATGTTATTTGATGCTCAGTAAGGTTTTTCTTATGGATAAAGTCTTTCCAACATTTGACAACATCTTATAATTGCTTTCCATATGAATTTTTCAATGAAAAATTAGGGCAGAAGTCTGGCTCAAACATTTTCCACACTGATGGCATTCATATGACTTCTCTTCTTTATGGGTTGTCTGGTGTGAGAAAAGGTGGCAGTTTCAATAAAATTGTTTTCCATAATCTTCCCACTCGTGGTTTCATCCAGTTGTGAATTTTGTAATGCTTAGTGAGATGAGATCTCTGTTTTTTAAGAGTTCCCACATTCATTTCATTCATAGGGACGCCCTCTTATATATGAGTTCTCTGATACATAATGAAATAGGTGTTCTGTCTGAAAGATTCTTCACATTCAGGACTTTCCTAAGGTTTCTTTCTGGTATGAGTTATCTTATATCTAATAAGCTTATAGATAGGAAAAATGCTTTTCCTCACTGATTGTGTGTATACAGTTTGTCTCCAGTATGAGTTCTCTAATGTGCAAAAAAAGCATAGAAGCAGCCAAAGACTTTTCCATAGACTTCCACGTTCTTTATATGCATAGGTTCCTCACCAGTATGATTTATGTGGTGTCAGTGTGGTAACAACTGCATTCAGGCACCCCTCACTTTATCATTATTCAGTGTATTGAGGTTTTTTTTTTTCTTTGAAGCTTTGTGGCAACCCTTCCCCAAGGTCTATCAATGCCATTTTTACCCAACAGTATTTGTTTACTTCCTGTCTGTTTCACATTTTGGCTAATTCTCAAAATATTTCACCCTCTACCAGCAACAATAAGCAGGGTGACAACATACAGACTTGACGTACTCCTTTTCCTGTTTGGAACCAGTCTGTTGTTCCATGTCCAGTTCTAACTGTTGCTTCCTGACCTGCATACAGGTTTCTCAAGAGGCAGGTCAGGTAGTCTGGTATTCCCATCTCCTTCAGAATTTTCCACAGTTTATTGTGATCCACACAGTCAAAGGCTTTGGCATAGTCAATACAGCAGAAATAGATGTTTTTCTGAAACTCTTGCTTTTTTGATGATCCAGCGGATGTTGGCAATTTGATCTCTGGTTCCTCTGCCTTTTCTAAATCCAGCTTGAACATCTGGAAGTTCACGGTTCACATACTGTTGAAGCCTGAATTGGAGAATTTTGAGCATTACTTTACTAGCGTGTGAGATGAGTGCAATTGTATAATAGTATGAGCATTCTTTGGCATCACCTTTCTTTGTGATTGGAGTGAAAACTGACTTTTTCCAGTCCTGTGGCCACTGCTGAGTTTTCCAAAATGCTGGCATATTGAGTGCAGCAATTTCACAGCATCATCTTTTAGGATTTGAAATTTCTCAACTGCAATTCCATCACCTCCCCTAGCTTTGTTTGTAGTGATGCTTCCTAAGGCCCACTTGGCTTCACATTCCAGGATGTCTGGCTCTAGGTGAGTGATCACACCATTGTGATTATCTGGGTCATGAAGATCTTTTTTGTACAGTTCTTCTGTGTATTTTTGCCACCTCTTCTTAATATCTTCTGCTTCTGTTAGGTCCATACCATTTCTGTCCTTTATTGTGTCCATCTTTGCATGAAATGTTCCCTTGGTATCTCTAATTATCTTGAAGATATTTCTAGTCTTTCCCATTCTATTGTTTTCCTGTATTTCTTTGCACTGATCACTGAGGAAGGCTTTCTTATCTGTCCTCGCTATTCTTTGGAACTCTGCCTTCAAATGAGTATATCTTTCCTTTTCTCCTTTGCTTTTCACTTCTCTTCTTTTCACAGCTATTTGTAAGGCCTCCTCAGACAGCCATTTTGCTTTTTTGCATTTCTTTTTCTTGGGGATGGTCTTGATCCCTGTCTCCTATACAATGTTATGAATCTCTGTCCATAGTTCATCAGGCACTCTATCAGACCTAATCCCTTGAATCTATTTGTTACTTCCACTGTATAATCACAAGGGGTTTGATTTAGGTCATACCTTAATGGTCTAGTGGTTTTCCTTACTTTCTTCAATTTAAGTCTGAATTTGACAATAAAGAGTTCATGGTCTGTGCCACAGCCAGCTCCTGGTCTTGTTTTTGCTGGCTGTGTAGAACTTCTCCATCTTTGGCCACAAAGAATATGAAAGGAGTACATTAAGGCTATATGTTGTCACCTTGCTTATTTAACTTATATGCAGAGTACATCATGAGAAACGCTGGGCTGGATGAAGCACAAGCTGGAATCAAGATTGCCAGGAGACATATCAATAACCTCAGATATGCAGATGACACCACACTTATGACAGAAAGTGAAGAACTAAAGAGCCTCTTGATGAAAGTGAAAGAGGAGAGTGAAAAAGTTGGCTTAAAACTCAATATCCAGAAAACTGAGATCATGGCACCTGGTCCCATCACTTCATGACAAATAGATGGGAAACAATAGAAACAGTGATGGACTTTATTTCCGGGGGCTCCAAAATCACTGCAGATGGTGATTGCAGCCATGAAATTAAAAGACACTTGCTCCTTGAAGGAAAACTATGACAAACCTAGACAGCATATTAAAAAGCAGAGACATTACTTTGCCAACAAAAGTCCCTCTAGTCAAAGGTATGGTTTTTCCAGTAGTCATGTATGTATGAGAGCGTTGGACTATAAAGAAAGCTGAGTGCCGAAGAGTTGACGCTTTTGAACTGTGGTGTTGGAGAAGAGTCTTGAGAGTCCCTTGGACTGCAAGGAGATCCAACCAGTCCATCCTAAAGGAAATCAGTCCTGAATATTCATTGGAAGGACTGATGCTGAAGCTGAAACTCCAATACTTTGACCACCTGATGTGAAGAACTGACTCATTTGAAAAGACCCTAATTCTGGGAAAGATTGAGGAGGGCAGGATGAGAAGGGGACAACAGAGGATGAGATGGTTGGATGGTATCACCGACTCAATGGACATGAGTTTGAGTAATCTCTGGGAGTTGGCGATGGACAGGGAGCTTGCTGTGCTGCGATTCATGGGGTCACAAAGAGTCAGACATGACTGAGTGACTGAACTGAACTGAACCAGAAAAAGAACAAACTATGACTTGCTGAAGGCTCAGATAGTGGTTAGCATTTTTTAAGCAATAAAATACTTTTTACTTAATGGATATATTCTTTTTTTAGACTGTGTGCTATTGCACACTTAATAGCATACAGTATAATGTAAACATGTACAGTATAATATACACATATTATATGCACCAAGGGCTTCCCAGCTGGTGCCAGAGGTAAAGAATCTGCCTGCCAGTGTAGGAGATGCAGAAGACACAGGTTTGATCCCTCTGTCGGGAAGATCCTCTGGAAAAGGAAATGGCATCCTACTGCAGTATTATTGCCTGGGAAATCCCATGGACCGAGGAACCTGGCAGGTTACTGTCCATGGGGTCACAAAGAGTTGGATTCAGTGGAGCACAACACAGCAGCATATGCACCAAAAATTCATGTGACTTATTGTGTTGCAGTATTTGCTTTATTGCATTGATCTGGAACTAAAGTTGCAGTTTCTCTGAGGTATGCCTGTGTTGTTTATATTCATTGGGCTTGTGTTTTTATTTATACCCTCAGATGTACCAAGGGATGTACTATTAGTAAAAAATATATATATATTGCTATCATTTATACAGTTATCTCCTGCTGGAGTTCTTGCAAATTGAACAAAATGACTGTTTTTACAAAATATTTGGCTATATTTATTTTTTCTTAATTACATAGCTTTCCTTATGTCCGCTAAGTTAAACTGTATTTTAAACTTTTAACACGTGAGTCATATTTATAGACCTACTCCCTAAGCATAGCTAAGCAGGAAGAATGCGCTCTCCTTAGTATTTACCATTTCCGTAGACTCTCCTAAGTACTTTCTTTCGGGTGAATGCAACTTGCCTGAAATGTCTGTCCTCATTCTTGCAATAATTGTTCAACTTGCCTTTATATTTCCAGGCTCTTAATGATAGGTACTAGAAATCATTTCTTACCATTTCTTCCATTTAAATGCCATAGAACTATTTATCTTCAAAAGTGTATTATTGAAGATTAATGATTTAATTTCAGCTACAGTCTCTGAGTCTGGCCAGGTCTTTTGGTGACTCGTTCTATCAGCCTTGGTTATTCCAAGTAGAGGGTTTACTTCTGTTTGGAAAGCTGATACCCCAAGGAGTCCATGTTCTTATATTTATCAAGCATCACATTTTTGTAAACGACCTGTTGAGCAGTGGGTTCAGCAGCTTTTGCTCCTCCTTGGTGCAGTTCACAACCATTTACTAAAGGGTACCCATGTGTGGAATTAGACAGTTATTGACTCAGCTTCTGGTCCCTCATCTTTCTTGATGGATTTCTTGAGTTGGTGGAGAGACCTGAAAATGCAACACTTCCCATCAAGCCGGGGCAGTTTGGCTTGGCCTATGCCTGCATGTCTTGACCTGATTCACACGTGGCAAGGTCCAGCTGCTGTAGCCTTCTCCACGTCACCTCTCTAGTCCCACTCCAAGGCACTTGGACTGACCCATGCAAGTGCTGCCAACTTGCATAGAAATGTCTTAAAAAAAGGGCTATTCATCCTGATAAACATTATTGTAATATGAGGCTTATGTGTCCACAGGTCATGCAAGATATAAGAATGTTTTGGAACTCAAATCTACTTCTGATTACTCATACAAAAACTACTGATTGTAAATTCTTCTTTTTATATTTCAGTTTACTCACTTAAAAATAAGGTATTATAGCATAGGGATTAGAAATCTGATTTAGACAGCAGAGTGTTTTTAAAACAATGAACTTAAAAGTCTTTGGGTGGAGGTTTATTGTCTAGTTCCTCTGGTTGCCATAACTACTCTGACACTTAGCACATGGGTCAGGGCAGGATTCATACGTGTGGAATGTGCTGACTGCAGAGCCCAAAACATTTCTTCTTCTTGCTCATCTGGCCTGACTAACTTGATTTCACTGACATAGGAGACAAGTGTCATGTTTTTCAGAACTTCCAGGATGATTCAGCTCTCTTCAGAATTCAGTATGACAGAAGACAAGAGAGTTAATATAGCCCTAGTGCAAGGCCATAAATATATGTTGTTTTTCTTCCTGTGTAAATATAAATGGCTTCTGAACAGACTTCTTAACAGAGTTAGTAAAGAATCTATTAACTAGTTCAGTAACTGTATACATAACTCTGTGTTAATCGGTTGTAGTTAGAATACTGTATTTCACACTGTGGCTGCACTTGGGGTTACATCTTGATTATGTTTGTGGTAGTTTACTGTCACGTTCCAGGTCCCAGAGTTTGTTTGTAGAAGTCAGTCTTCTGAAATAAATAGGGACATGATGGGGATCATTTCCCCTGGATTCTTTAGATCTTTATAGTTCACACTAACTTCTGCTATTCACCCTATCAGCAGATATTGTTTGTTGTATGACATCTTGAAAGAACCAGGAGGAAGGCAGTATCTAAGACTTTGACTGGCTCTTTTCTTCTGTATTATCTGAAAATAAAATAAGCATTTTATTTTAAAGGACAGTGAGCCAGACTGGGAGTTCAGGCGTCTGCAAGTGTGTTTATTTCAGTTATACTTTCAGACCACTGACTCTCACCACTGACTGGATCTGTAGACCCAGTGGACCTGCTGTGAACCAGACCTGAGCTAGGATTCCTTCTGTTGAAAGTGAAAGTCGCTCAGTCGTGTCCGACTCTTTGCGACGCAATGGACTATATAGTCCGTGGAATTCTCCAGGCCAGAATGCTGGAGTCGGTAGCCTTTCCCTTATCCAGGGAGTCTTCCCAACCCAGGGATTGAACCCAGTCTACCCACATTGCAGGTGAATTCTTTATCAGCTGAGCCACAAGGGAAGCCCAACACTCTAGTGGAGGGTGGACGTGATGGTGTTTCCAGTCCCCAGAGAGCAATGCTAATTCATAGTCTGTGTCTACCAGTTCTCAGAATGTCTAGTTTGCACCTTTCTCTACTAGGTGGCTACATTGATCCTCAGCTGATCTCACTCGGAGCTGTGAAGTTAGAATGGTCTCTCAGAGTTATTCTGTTTGAGGTAAAAGGATCACATCGTTGAACCCCTAGATTGACCAGTCACTGAATGCAATCTTTTCCTGGGAAGAATGCATAATTGTGGCAGGTTATGTTCCTGCAGTCAAATAAAGAGACTCAGACATAAACCATCAATAAATATCTCTCCAGATATCTGGCAAAATGAGTATTTTGTCCCTGAGAAGGAGATCTGGGCAGCACACCACAGCATCCCCTGCAAAATCACCACCAAATTATAATAGCAGAACATGATGAAATATAAGAAAAGAAGTAAGGTAGTGAGAAGGCCAAATATCAGAACACTTCACCTTGTAGTGTTATCACAGCATCACTGAATATAACATTCATTCATTAATTGATAGTTTACACCAAGTACCTCACATTGTGACCACGGTTAGGGATTCTGCCATTATTTGGTTGAGTGACAAAAGAACCCAAGTCTGCTTCCAAGGACTGCTGTGCCCTTTCTACTAAAATTAAAGGTCTTTTAGAAAACTTTAACCAAAGTAATTGCCTAAAGGTGGAGAAATAAAGTACCTTGGATCAGTGATTCAAGTCAGTGTGAGACATTTAGATAAATAAAAATTATTATTATTCCAGGAAGTGAGAGCAATTTGGAACTTGTTCTTACAATTGTATCTTTTAATATTTTATACTATTTGGCGCTCTCCCCCCCCACCCTCTCTCCATATATATATATGTATACACACACACACACACACACACACATATATTCAAATAGCTTTTGATTGTTGAATGATTATATTTGATCTGCTGTCTTATGCTTCAGTGTGACATACTGTTAATGTAAAGCCTTTGCTACATTTAGCAAAGGTGAATGGAGAACTATTTGTCACTTATCTGCTGGCCCCTCTTCATGAACCTTGATGTCCAATGGGATGTGAAATTTTGTTTTGAGTGACTGTTAACAGTATTAATAACTTCTTATATGTTGAAGTGAAATGACATTGCAGTATCATTTGAGGAAAATCCCTGAACATCAGTTTGCATTAATTCCTAGAAATATCTCCTTTAAGATTGTTTAGGGGAAAAAATGTATGGAGATGCTTAACATATTGAGAGGACATGTGCTACATAATGTTAAAGTATAGTTTTGAACACTTTAGTTTGGAGAACAGTGAGATCAGCCCAGGGATAGTTCTAGATGTTGTCTTCTAACTGGACTGACACATTGAGTTATTGAGGTTAGTTTTGGTATACCAGAGTCAACTAGCCCAGAAAATCTGGATTCAACTTCTTTTCAGTTGTCAAGGTTCCTATATGAATATCTCTGTAAAAAAAAATAAAAATAGGTTATTAGGAAAGGAGACCTGACTTAACCTCATCCAAAGTGTCAGATTGCACTAGATATTCTGTTGATCTAAATGAATCCTCTTCTCAAAACAGTCCCACAAAAATGGGAATTATTGTTCTTATTTCATAACTGAGAAAAATGGTGATAATGTCCATGGTCTTGGATTTGTTCTTTTTATTTTCTTTCTTTGTAGCTTTGCCTTGTCCTGTCCAAAAGAGGTATGAAACAAAATCCAGAGAGCTAAATGGGTATTAAATCTATTGATATTTGGTATCAGGGTATTTTAAAGATCATTTTGAAATGATATACAGTTGACCCTTGAACAATATGTGTTTGAACGCCATGGGTCCATCTACACGTGGATTTTTTTCAATAAATAGGTACTATAGTCCTACAAGATGGATGGTTGCTTGAATCCTCAGCTATGGAACCACAGATACGGAGGGTTGACTAAAGTTATACAGGGCTTACAGGGATTTTTTACTTGGATTGGGGATGTTCAGTGCCCCCAATCCTTGCATTGTTCATGCATGTGTGCTCCATGCATGCCAAGTCGCTTCAGTGCTGTCCAACTCTTTGCGACCCCATGGACTGTAGCCCTCCAGGCTCCTCTGTCCATGGAATTCTCTAGGCAAGAGTACTGGAGTGGGTTGCTGTCTCTCTTGCAGGGGATCTTCCCAACCCAGGGATCGAACCCGTGTCTCTGACATTTCCCACATTGGCAGGTGGGTTCTTTACCACTAGTGCCACCTGGGAAGCCCAAGTACATTGTTCATGGGGCAGCTGTAATTGTCTTTCCCTATTTAGAGCTAAAAACCTAAAGAGCCCTGCAGAGTCTGAGGCCCCCTGTCACTCAGCTGGTTAGTAGGTGGGTGTGCCGTCCTTATTGCATCAGAGCCCATTCCTTTGTGAGTTACATTTTTGTACGCAGATAGGATTGCAGAGCAACAAGGGCTTTAAGCTTTGTAGGTGACAAAACAAAACAACAAACAAAAACTGTTCCTCTTTCCTTTTTTTTATTGGCAAATTTTCTTTTGCCTTTTCAAGAGCAATATGTGAAAACTGTTGTTTAAGGGCATGCATTGGAATATAGAGTAGCTGAGAAAACAGCCAACAGCATGACCTCTGGTTCTTTCCCCATAATGTGTCCCTCTGAATGGCGAGGTGTTGAGTGCTGGGAAGGAGAGGTGGGTGTGCGATCAGCTTCACGTTAAGCCTTGAAAGAGAGTCTTCAAATCTACTTCAAATCTCCCAGGCATGTTGTAAGTTTCAGTAATTAATATGGGTCTGTCACTAATTTAGGAAAGGCTATCAGCCATCTCATTCAAGAAGTTCCTTATTTTGTTTTAATATTTCACCTGCTCTGTTTTATTTGAATTGTATCTGAACATAACAACTTTATTTTCATACTTTCAAAAGTATTACTTTTCATGTAACAAACAGATACTTTATCCTCTATCCTGGGCAGAATTCTGACTGGAGCACTGGTTCTCATTGTTGGCTATATACTGTTTCCGCTTGGCAACAGTGTTTTACATTAGGCTTTGCCAAGGTCGCTAATGTAACAATTACTCAGAAGATAAGAGAGATGCTCATTCTTCAAGCATAGTTCACTGTTTCCCACTGACCTTGACTAAAGAAAGACTTCATGCAGTTCCTTTCAAAGATTGAGCTCAACAAAGTAAACTGATGTGAAAAATGTAAATCTTTTCCTTGGCACTTGTGAGAATTTAATTTCTCAATGAAATTTAAGAAATACACCTACTGTGACACCGTTCTGGTTCTATAAATTGGTCTATTACAATTTTTGTAAAGGTCTCTTTTTTGAATCTAATTATTGTCAAAACATGTTAACTTCAAGTTTCAAAGAGAATAGGACTGTCCTTGTAGTTTTATTTACCATTTTTTCCATTGCCTTATTTTTCTGATGACGTAGTGTATTATCCTTCACATAATGGAATATTCTGACTCATCATTAATAGAACAGATTCTAAGAGTTAATTTTCTAATAATAATGAGAGATGCTATGGTCTGAATGTTTGTGTCCTAAAATTCATATGTTGACATTCTACTGCCCAATTTGTTAGTATTAGAAGGTGGGGCTTTTGGGAGGTGATTAAGGCATGAGTGCAGAACCCTCATGAATGAGATTCATGTCATTATAAAGGACAGGGAGCTGGTTTGTACCTTCTATCATGTGAGAATACAGAGGAAAGTCAGTGGTCTGTGACCCAAAAGAGGACTTTCACCAGATCCTGACCATGCTGGCATCCTGATCTTAGACCTCCAGCCTTTGGAACTGTGAGAAATAAATTCCTGTTGTTTATAAGCTACCCAGTCTGTTATATTTTGTTACAGCATCCTGAATGGACTAAGACTATAGGGCTTCCCTGGTGGCATGGTGGTAAAGAATCCTCCTGCCCATGCAGGAGACATGGGTTCAATCCCTGTGCGGGAATATCTCCCAGAGTAGGAAATGGCAACCCAACCTAGTATTCTGTCCTGGAAAATTCTATGGACAGAGTGAAATTGGGGCTATAGTCCATGGAGTCTCAAAGAGTTGGATACGACTGAGCAACTGAGCGCATGCATAGGTTGTACTGAGCTGTCCCAGTTCTCTCATCTAATGTGATCTGCCACCGTTGTTTGCTTAGAAACTTGGCAGGGTTACAGTTGAGCCTATGGTAAGCTTTAGAAATACTCTTCCGTGTAATTCTGTCTAGTTCATAGAAGATTTGTAGTGGTAAACTTCACCTCCCTGGCAGAATGCAACATTGTGCATACTGATGCATCTAGCCCTTTTATTCTTGGTTCGACATGCATCTGAAAAGTAGGAGGCGGGACTGACTTTTTGGTCTAGAAAATCTTCAAACATACTTGATCGTGATGGCCTCTTGTAGTGCTTGACATAAAACCAGTGCCCTGATATATTCCTTAGTTAGAGTGCTATGTGTAAACTGGGCACTCGAATGATGTGTGATGAGTATGTGTTCTGAAGATCTCTGGCGCTCAGACATGCTTCTCTGAAATGTAACCCCTGATACTTTATGTATTTGCCAATGCAAAAGTAGAAAAGTGTTAACATCTGTTGTTTTCATCTATGTGGAATAGTGCAATGAAATGGGATTTGAAGTCAGACAAGCATAGCTTTAAATACTAACCCCTCCAAATGATGGTAATTTTGTAACCTCTCTTTGAGTTACATAATGCCAGTTTTAAAATCTGGAAATAGTATTATATATATATATGTGTCTGTGTGTGTGTGTGTCTGTGTGTGTGTGTGTGTGTATGTATATATATATGGGCTTCCCAGGTGGCTTAGTGGAAAAGAATCTGTCTGTGATGCAGAAGATGTAGGAGACACTGCGGGTTCAATCCCTGGGCCAGGAAGATCACCTGGAGGAGGGCATGGCCATCCACTCTAGTGTTCTTGCCTGGAGAATTCCATGGACGGAGGAGCCTGGCGGACTACAGTTCATAGAGTCGCACAGATTCGGACACAAATGCAGCAGCTGAGCATATACACACATATATACATACATATACACATACACACACATATATTTTGGTAATATATATGACACATATATATGATTTTATGTATATATACAAGTACTGACTCAATGGACATGAATTTGAGCAAATCCAGGAGATAGTGGAGGACAGATGAGCCTGGTGTGTTGCAGTCCATGGGGTCAAATAGATTTGGACACAGCTTAGCGACTGAACAATGACAAATATATGTGTGTGTGTTTGTGTGTGTAAAATAGATTGGTCTTAATATTAAATGATAAAAGCAAGTGTTTGGAAATGTTAGTTTTTATTGGAAGAAGTAGAAAAGTTTTCTTGAATTACCTAGCTTTTAAGAATATAAAATAAAATTAGAAGGACCTCTGAGTCACTGAAATTTCCTATCTTTATCTTCTGGGTTGAGTCACCTTACATAGATGCAAAGATCTTAAAGATCTTCAGAGAGGGGAACACCAAACTCTTTTTGGCAGATTATTCTAGAACCTAATATTACTCATAGTCAACAATGTAACCAGGAATATATCAGGGCATTGGTTTTACTTTAAGCACTAGAAGAAGCCATCATTATATATGTTTGAAGATGCTCGATAGCAAAAAGTCAGTCATGCCTCCTACTTTTCAGATGCATCCGAACTCTTTCTCATATCTAGTCTGAATCTGTGCTGATGCTAAAATTTAAATTCACTTTTCCTTGCAACTTATGTTTATTATGCTCATAGTAATCCTGAAAATGGATTTAAATGATGACTTAGTTATCCTTCAGATTATGTTTCTTTGTAACCTAAAACCTTTGCCTGTCAAGATAGTTCAGGGCCTCAGGTAACCCTCTTAATTTTGATGTAATGCATTTATTTTCTTGGCGTATATTGTCCTTGATGTTTGTCAGTGAGAAGCTCTTTGTTTCAGTAACGGGAGACAATGTATTGGGTGAGCTTTCAATGCTGAAATTTAAGTCACTATCCAGGAGAGAGTTCTGGCAGGAGCTAGTAGCAATGTATATTTGAAATTAAACATATTTCCATTTTTAGGTCTCCTTAGTTTAAAAAAAACAAACAACCTAACCCATGTTTACAACTTGTCTGTTTAGTATTAAACTCATTGCCTTTCTAATGGTTTGAACCCCTTATTCATTGGGTATGAAAGACAGTTATGCAACATTTATGAGCTCTTGGAAGATTATGTTAGGTTCTTCAGTTCTGGCTACCTTTTGCTTTCAAAGTTTTGGCTCTGGTTATGGTGGCATATTCTATATGAAGTCCTGTGACTGTAAAATGCATTATGTAATTTATTTCTTTTAACCCTATGTTCATATGTGTAGATTAACTATCTGCTCTGCACCTGTAATTAATATGGTTGGCTCCTCAAATGGCATTAACATCGCTTATTTTGCATGCATGCTACTGAGGTATAAACACAATTAAGTGAAAATTTCCTGTTCAGTAGAATTACTTATTTAGCTGTGCATAGGATTTTCCTAGTGAGGCCTGGGCTTGATTTTGTTTTACTTTGTTTTTAAGTATGAAGCTCAATTGACAACATTGCACAGAAGCTCCAGAGTATTTATACATATCCAGATATACACACATATAAACATTTGAGATACACCCTCACATTTCAGACCAGATTATAGTCATTAGCAGATTCTAGTTCTGTGTAAGTTTTCTCAAGAAATTTAGATAATATTCTTGGTGTGTGTATTCTTGGTAGTTTCTTACACAACGCTTAGTTTGCAAGCAAGCATGCACATGATTGTTACTAACACTGCTAAACGTGGCACAACTATGCAGATTGATCCAGCCATCTGATGATAAGGAAATGATTATACCCATATCTCATTTTTAACTATAGCTGAATCAACTATCAGTTTGTATTGATAATGTCATTTTAGTGAACTTTTTTCTCTTCAAATAAAGCTAATAGGTATTAGAATTCAGATTTTTAAAAGTATTAGCTATATATCTATGTTCATTAATTAAACACACATTTATGAGTTGTAGGCTTCCGTGGTGGCTCAGACGGTAAAGGATCTGCCTACAATGCAGGAGACTGAGATTGATCCCTAGGTTTGGAAGATCCCCTGGAGAAGGGAATGGCTACTCACTCCAGTACTCTTGCTGGGGAGTTCCATGAACAGAGGAGCCTGGTAGGCTACAGTCCATGGAGTCGCAAAGAGTTGAACATGACTGAGTGATTAACACTTTCAGTTTCACTTTTTACGTTATGGGTTACAGTAGGTGCTGTGAGGGTTTAATGAAAGACCCATTATGAATCTTGCCTAAAGGGGCTTTTGATGTAATAGGAAAGATAATGAATATGAAATATTTATTGATACTGCATAGTATAGAAGGTACCCAGTACTGCATGGAGCTTAAGAAGCTTGAAATAACAGGAAAAACTAATTTCCTGTTTGGGGAGTTAATAAAGGCTTAGCGTGGACTTAAAAGATGAAATAGACTAGTATAGGGAGATGTTCTAGCTGGAGAGCAAACTATAAGCCACAATTTATGCAGTTTTGTGGAAACTGTGTGAACCCTTCCTTTTGATTGGAGCTTGGGTAATGGTGGTAAATAAGGATGAAGCCTGATGGTGAGGGCTTTGAACACCAAGCTAAGGAGGAGGTTAGTTGCAACTGTACATCCTTTGTTTAGCATGTTAATCAGTTCAGTTCACTCCCTCAGTCATGTTTGACTCTTTGCGACCCCATGGACTGCAGCACGCCAGGCCTCCCTGTCCATCATCAACTCCCAGAGTTTACTCAAACTCATGTCCATTGAGTCGGTGATGTCATCCAGCTAATCCCATCCTCTATCATCCCCTTCTCCTCCTGCCTTCCATCTTTCCCAGCATCCGGGTCTTTTCAAATGAGTCAGTTCTTCACATCAGGTGGTCAAAGTATTGGAGTTTCAGCTTCATATGTCCTCCCAATGAATATTCAGGACTGATTTCCTTTTGAATGGACTGGTTGGATCTCCTTGCTGTCCAAGGAAATCTCAAGAGTCTTCTCCAACACCACAGTTCAAAAGCATCAATTCTTTGGCACTCAGCTTTCTTATGGTCCAACTCTCACATCCATACATGATCATTGGAAAAACCAAAGCTTTGACTAGAGTGACCTTTGTTGGCAAAGTAATGTCTCTGCTTTTTAATAGGCCGTTTAGGTTGCTATAACTTTTCTTCCAAGGAGTAAGCATCTTTTAATTTCATGGCTGCAGTCACCATCTGCAGTGATTTTGGAGCACCCAAAAATGAAGTCTGTCACTGTTTCCACTGTGTCCCCATCTATTTGCCATATAATGAGGAGACCAGAACCATGATCTTAGTTTTCTGAATGTTGAATTTTAAGGCAACTTTTTGACTCTTCTCTTTAACTTTCATCAGGGGGCTCTTTAGTTCTTTGCTTTCTGCCATAAGGGTGGTGTCATCTGCATATCTGAGGTCATTGATATTTCTCCCAGCAATCTTGATTCCAGCTTGTGCTTCTTCCAGCCCAGTGTTTCTCATGATGTACTCTGCATGTAAGTTAAATAAGCAGGATGACAATATACAGCCTTGACATACTCCTTTTCCTATTTGGATTCAGTCTGTTGTTCCATGTCCAGTTCTAACTGTTGCTTCCTGACCTGCATACAGATTTCTCAGGAGGCAGATCAAGGGGTCTGGTATTCCCATCTCTTTCAGAATTTTCCACAGTTTATTGTGATCCACACAGTCAAAGGCTTTGGCATAGTCAATAAAGCAGAAATAGATGTTTTTCTGGAACTTTCTTGCTTTTACGATGATACAATAGATGATGGCAATTTGATCTCTGAATCTGCTGCCTTTTCTAAATCTAGCTTGAACATCTGGAAGTTCACAACTCACGTACAGTTGAAGCCTGGCTTGGAAAATATTGAGCATTACTTTCCTTGCATGTGAGATGAGTGCAATGGTGCAGTAGTTTGAGCATTCTTTGGCATGGGATTGAAATTGGGATTGGAATGAATTAGTATGGTATAGGTACTGAATCGATGCCTGTATATTCTTCATCATCTGGGGATGTCCATGTGTAGAGTCTTCTCTTGTATTGTTGGAAGAGGGCATTTGCTATGACCAGTGCATTCATTGGTAAAACTCTATTAGCCTTTGCCCTGCTTCATTCCAATTATATTCTTTGCAGCCAAAGATGGAGAAGCTCTATACGGTCAGCAAAAACAAGACCAGGAGCTGACTGTGGCTCAGATCCTGAACTCCTTATTGCCAAATTCAGACTTAAACTGAAGAAAGTAGGGATAACCACTAGACCATTCAGGTATGAACTAAATCAAATCCCTTATGACTATACAGTGGAAGTGAGAAATAGATTTAAGGGACTAGATCTGATAGACAGAGAGCCTGATGAACTATGGACGGAGGTTCGTGACATTGTACAGGAGACAGAGATCAAGACCATCCCCATGGAAAAGAAATGCAAAAAGGCAAAATGGTTGCCTGAGGAAGCCTTACAAATAGCTGTGAAATGAAGAGAAGCGAAAAGCAAAGGAGAAAAGGAAAGATATTCCCATTTGAATGCAGAGTTCCAAAGAATAGGCAGGAGAGATAAGAAAGCACTCCTCAGTGATCAGTGCAAAGAAATAGAGGGAAACAACAGAACGGGAAAGACTAGAGATCTCTTCAAGAAAATTAGAGATCCCAAGGGAACATTTCATGCAAAAATGGGCTCAATAAAAGACAGAAATGGTATGGACCTAATAGAAGCAGAAGATATTAAGAAGAGGTGGCAAGAATACACAGAAGATCTTCACAACCCAGATAATCACAATGGTGTGATCACTTACCTAGAGAACCAGACATCCTGGAATGTGAAGTCAAGTGGGCCTTAAAAAGCATCACTACAAACAAAGCTAGTGGATGTGATGGAATTCAAGTTGAGTTGTTTCAAATTCTGAAAGATGATGCTGTGAAAGTGCTACACTCAACATGCCAGCAAATCTGGAAAACTCAGCAGTGGCCACAGGACTGGAAAGGGTCAGTTTTCATTCCAATCTCTAAGAAAGGCAATCCCAAAGAATGCTCAAACTACCGCACAATTGCACTCATCTCACATGCTAGTAAGGAGTGCTCAAAATTCTCCAAGCCAGGCTTCAGCAATACGGGAACTGAGAACTTGCAGATGTTCAAGCTGGATTTAGAAAAGGTAGAGGAACCAGAGATCAAATTGCCAATATCTGCTGGATCATCAAAAAAGCAAGAGAGTTCCAGAAAAACATCTATTTCTGCTGTATTGACTATGCCAAAGCCTTTGACTGTGTGGATCACAATAAACTGTGGAAAATTCTGAAGGAGATGGGAATACCAAACCACCTGATCTGCCTCTTGAGAAACCTATATGCAGGTCAGGAAGCAACAGTTGGAACTGGACATGGAACAACATAGTGGATCCAAATAGGAAAAGGAGTATGTCAAGGCTGTCTATTGTCACCTTGCTTATTTATCTTATATGCAGAGTACATCATGAGAAACGCTGGGCTGGAAGAAGCACAAGCTGGAATCAAGATTGCTGGGAGAAATATCAATGACCTCAGATATGCAGATGACACCATCCTTATGGCAGAAAGTGAAGAGGAACTAAAAAGCCTCTTGATGAAAGTGAAAGAGGAGAGTGAAAAATTTGGCTTAAGGCTTAACATTCAGAAAACTAAGATCATGGCATTTGGTCCCATCACCTCATGGGAAATAGATGGGGAGACAGTGGAAACAGCATCAGACTTTATTTTTTTGGGCTCCAAAATCACTGCAGATGGTGATTGCAGCCATGAAATTAAAAGACGCTTTCTCCTTGGAAGGAAAGTTATGACCAACCTAGATAGCATATTAAAAAGCAGAGACATTACTTTGCCAACAAAGGTCTGTCTGGTCAATACTATGGTTTTTTCAGTGGTCATGTATGGATGTGAGAGTTGAACTATGAGGAAAGCTGAGCACCAAAAAATTGATGCTTTTGAACTGTGGTGTTGGAGAAGACTCTTGAGAGTCCCTTGGACTGAAAGGAGATCCAACCAGTCCATCCTGAAGGAGATCAGTCCTGGGTGTTCATTGGCTGATGTTGAAGCTGAAACTCCAATACTTTGGCTACCTCATGCGAAGCGTTGATTCATTGGAAAAGACTCTGATGCTAGGAGGGATTGGGGGCAGGAGGAGAAGGGGACGACAGAGGATGAGATGGCTGGATGGCATCACCAACTCGCTGGGCATGAGTTTGAGTAAACTCCAGGAGTTTGTGATGGACAGGGAGGCCTGACGTGCTGCAATTTTGGGGTCACAAAGAGTCAGACACGAATGAGTGACTGAACTGAACTGATACTCCTCATATCTCTCTCTTTTCTCACTTTCTTTTTTTTTCCTCACTCCCTTTCTGTCCTTACATTCCTATACTTCTGCCTCTTTCTTCCCATCTTTAGATTATTGGGTCATCCAGGCTTTAATCTTTGGTCTTTATATACTCAGGCATCTAATATTGGAGATGATAAAACAGATATTGAGGAGTGAATGTCAGTTAATCAAGATGCAACTTTATAGGTGGTTGAGAGTGCATATTTTAGGCTCAGACTTTGGGAAGTTGAAATTTTGGCAAAAAAAGCTGGCATTGTTGGGTAAGAAGAGCTGATACCCAAGTTACACTGTTAAAGGTTGTTTCCCAAGTGTATAGCACTAACTTCTACATCTGGAAGTTTATGCTGATCACTTGGAAATTTTTCAGTCTGATTGATTTCTAAGCTTTACTCTTTGGAGATTATGATTTTGCAGATGTAGAGTGGTGCCAAAGATCTGGATTTGAGTGTGACATTTTGCCAAGTCCAGGAACCATTTATAAGTGAGATGTAATGAGGGCCTGGCCTCATTTTCCTGTGGAAATCGAGGACAGAGGAGGCACTCAGAAAATGTTACAGAGATAGTGTTGAGCAGACTTGTGAACAAATTCCTTCCTAATAGTAGGAAAGAATCAAAACTGGCACGAGGCTTTCAGTCCTGATGGTGGGATGCTGGTAATATCATCAGCAAAGTATTGGTGTTTAATGATTGTTGACAGAGATGACTGATTGTGCTTTTGATCGACAGAGAGTGAGATCTAGAAGGACATCCTGTATCTCTGTCCAGAAGAGGAGTCCAAGGTTGCTTGGAAGAGAGGACAGCACAGAGCTCAAGAGTTTAAAGTTGAGTCTTATTAAAGTGTATATGAGGACTTCCCTGGTGGTCCAGTGGTTAAGAATCCACCAATGCAATGCAGAGGTCATGGATTCAATCTCTGGTCCAGGAGGATCCCACATGCCACAGGACAGCTAAGCCCTTGCACCGCAACTGCTGGGCCTGTGATTTCGAGCTTGTGGTCCACAACAAAAGATGTCAATACAGTGAGAAGCCTATACACCACAACTAGAGAGTAGCTCCCACTCACCACAACTAAGGAAAGACCCAGCACAGCCATAAGATTATGCCAGCACAGCCGGCAGAGATTATGATGATATGAAAATATAAATACTACTCATCATTATAAGGGCTTCCCTTGTAGCTCAGCCTGGTGAAGAATCTGCTGCAATGCAGGATACGCAGGTTTGATCCCAGAGTTGGGAAGATCCCCTGGAGAAGGGAACAGCTACCCACTCCAGTATTCTGGCCTAGAGAATTCCTTGGACTGTATAGTCCATTGGGTCACAAAGAGACAGACATGACTGAGTTACTTTCACTTTCTTTCTCTTTCATCATTATAAAAACTACCATTTATGTAATAGGATACTACTAAGAAATTTACATTCAATGTCTAATGTCATCCTTACAAAACCTTGGAGATCCCCAATTTGTAGAAAAAAAATCAAGACTCAGCTTTTTCTTTTCCTGTGATCAACTAGTTCAGTGTACATGTTTTGATGACTCTAGCACTTGACACCTGACTCTAAAAAAATCCTTTGTACCATAGTGACAAAGTGACAAAATAGTGAAGAAGGATCAGCTAGAGATTTTTCTCTTACTTAAAAGAGAAAATGACAACTTGGACAAAGTGGTTTTCTTAAACAGCAATAATTGCTTCAGAGAAGTAAATTTGTACTTCTTCAGAACTTGAGAAAAATCTTTACCAGTTTGGGCAATTAGGGGGTTTTTAGCAATCTCTGAGATTAGAATTTCAGAGAAATAGAGATGAAAGAAGACAGATTAAAAGGTATGGTAAGTGTGTCTTCTGAGACCAGGAGAGATTGAGTATAGCAGCTCTATCAGCAAGTTGGTGTTTATGGAAAAGCGAGAAGAGAGACCCTATCTGTGAATGTTCAAGGTGAAAATATTCACACATTCTTAAAATATAGAAATAGACTTGGAAGAGTCTGATTGTTGCATAACTGTAAAAGTGTCACTGAAATTGGCTTTAATTCAGGTTGCTGGCTTCTACGGGTAGGAAAACAATTGGAGAATGTGGCAAGTGTGGGTGGTTGGATGGATAATGATGTGATTTTTGTCTCTTTAGACTCTTGCTATTAAGTAGAAAAAGAGGATAAATATTGGAAAGGCAAAAGAATGTGTTTTCCTAGAAAAGGCATACCTCTTAAACCTCTCAATTAGAGAGAATAGAGTGTGAATGTGGTAGAAAAAGAAAGGTAAGCACAGAATGATCTGAAGAGCCCCAGACAGAAGCTGAGTTGTGACTATAGATCAGAAGTACCTTAACTAGAAGGATATGTTCACAATGAGCTATTTATTCAATCTTGGAACTGGGCATTTATGGAAAAAAGGATCCCAGATTTCACCTCCTTGGATCTACATTTCCCGAATTTTATCATTTCAATACTGCTTTTTCTCGTTTTTTATTGAGCTGTAACTGACATACCATAAAACTCACTTTAATGTGTACAATAGAGCAATTTTTAGAATATGTGCAAAGTTATAGAACCATCACCACTATCTAATTCCAGAACCTTTTTCTAACCCCTAAAAGAGACTCCAAACTTACTAACAGTCATCATCCATTTCCCCTTCCCTTCAGCCCCACTATCTATACAGTGTTTTGACACTGTTCCAGACATTTCATGTAAATGGAGTCATACAATATGTGATCTTTTGTATCTTTTTTTCCTTACCATATTGTTTTCAAGGCTCATCCATGCTGTAACATTTATTTGCACTTTATTTCTATTTATGGATGAATGCTATTCCACTAATTTTATTTACCAGTTTTCAGTTGATGGACATTTAGGTTTTTATTTTGGAATTATTGTGAATGATTATTATACAATGAGCATTAGAACATAAGTTTTATCTTGAGGGGAAGATGTGCTTTTGTTTCTCTTTGATATATACAAAGTTTGGAAGTAGCAACTTCCAAATTATTTTTTAAAGCCAAGGTACCCTTTTACATTCTGTCCATCAATCTATGAAAGTTACAATTTCTCCACATTCTTTCTGACACTTATTTTCCATCTTTGTGATGATAGCTATCTTAGTGGGTGTGAAGAAGTATCTCATTTTGGCTTTTATTTGCATTTCCTTACTGAATAATGATGTTGAGCATCATTTCCTGTTCTTATTAGCTGTTATATCTATTTTTTAAAAGACAGTTCTATTCAAATTCTTTGCCCACTTTTAATTCCACAAGGAAGGGAAAATCTATTTTGTCTGATATGATTGTTGTTGTTTAGTCCGTAAGTTGTGTCCGACTCTGTGAACCATGGATTGTAGCCTGCCGGGCTCCTCTGTCCATGGGATTTCCCAGGCAAGAATACTGGAGTGGGCTGCCACTTCCTACTCCAGGGGATCTTCCCGACCCATGGATTGAACCCGCATCTTGTGCATTAGCAGGCGGATTCTTTACCACTGAACCACCTGGGAAACCCGATATGACTGTTGCTACCCCCAATTCCTCATCATTTCTGTTTGTATTATATATTTTTCCATCCCCTCACTTTCATTTGTGTGTGTATTTAGCTCTGAGGTGAGTCTCTTGTAAGCAACGTATAAATGGGTCTTATTTTTTGTATCCAATCAGCTGCCATAAATGTCCTTTTGATTAGAGCATCTAGTCCATTGACATTTAAAGTGATTATTGGTAGGTATGTGTATTTACTGCTATTTTTTTTTTCTTGTTCTCTGATTGTTTTTGTATTAATAGTTCTTTGGTTTTAATATCTTTTAGTCTCTTCCTTTGTGTTTTGATGTTTTTATTTAGTGGTATACATTTGTTCCTTTCTCTCTAGTTTTTTGTATCTATTGTAGGTTCTTGACTTGTGACTGCCATAGGGTTTGTATATGTTGACCTGTATCTACTTGTTTTACACTGGTAGTCATTTAATTTAAACATATTTTAAAAGATCTACCTTTTTACTCCCCTTCCCCACATTTTGTGTTTTTCGTGCCATATTTTACATCTTTATGTTAACCCCTTCACTCTTTATTATAAACATTATTTTTTATAATAATGATGATCCCTAGCCCTTACTATATATTTGCCTTTCATAGTGGAGTGTTTCTTTTTCCATAGGTACTTCTTGTTCTGGCCTTTTCAGCTGGGAAAGATCCTTTAAATTCCTTTGGGGTTGGTTTAGTATTGATGAACTCTTCATTTTTGCTTCTCTGAGAGGTTCTTTCTCTTTCCTCCAATTCTGAATGATAACCTTGCTGAATAGAGTATCTTAGATTACAGGTTTTTTCCTCTCAGTACTTTGAATATATCATGCTGTTCCCTTTTAGTCTTCAAAGTTTCTTCAGGGAAATCAGCAGATAGCCTTATGGGAGTTCCCTTGTAAATGACTCTGTTTTTTATTTCTGTCTTTAGAATCCCCTGTGTAACTTTTGCTATTTTAATTGTGATATGTCTTGGTGTGGGTCTGCTTAGGTGCATCTTGTTTCCTTCCTGAGATTTGGGAAGTCTTCAGCTGTAATTTCATCAAATATATTTTCAGCCCCCATCTGTCTCTTTTTCTGAGACCCCTATAATGCAGATGTTGTTTTCTCAGAAATTTCCTAAACTTGCAGATGTTGTTTTCTCAGAAAATTCCTAAACTGTTCTCATTTTTTTCATGTTTTTTCTTTTCTTTTTGGATCACTTCCATTATTCTATCTTCCAGATCACTTATGTGTTCTGTATGACTTAGTCTGCTATTTATTTCTTGTAGAGTGTTTTTCACTTCAATTATTGTATTCTTCGGTTCATTTTCTTTTAATATGTTCTAGTTTCTTGTTAAAATTCTTAGTGTGTTCATCTATTCTTTTTCCTTATTCAGTTACCATTCTTATTACTAATACTTTGAATTCTTTACCTGGTAAGTTGCTTTTTCTGTTTCATCATTTAAATTTTCAGAGATTTTCTCTTGCTCTTTCAATCGAGAATAGTTCATCTGTCTTTCCATTTTATTTCAGCTTTTCTGTCTCTGTGGATTTATTGATAGGTGGAGCAGCTCCCTATAACAGTCTTAAAGGCGTGTCTTCATGTGGAAGTGTCCTAAGCAGTCTGTGTGGGCCGAGGGCCCTTGGTGGGAAAGCTGGATTCGATGTGGACAGAAGTTCTTTCCTCAGGGTGTGCCGGCAGCTGTCACCACTGTGAGAGATAGGGCTGGAGACGGAAGGTCTCTGGCTGGAACCGCGTGTAAGGTGGGGTGTCCCCTCCGCTTAGTGGCCGTCACTGCCCTCTGAGGGGAGCATCACATCCCAAATAGATGGGGCAGAAGTCCTGGGGCTCCGGTCTGAGCTGGCTCTGTTTTCCTTAAGCATGTTCTCTTTCCGCCCAGGCACCCTCACCCCCGAGGAGAGCAGTGATGGCGCAGGAGAGGCCCGTGTAGACTCGCAGCTCGCGTCCGTTTGTGAGCAGCAGTGTGTTGGCTCTAGACCGAGGTCTGAGCTGCCCCCAGCGCCGCCTGCCGTACCTGAGTCGGCCTTGTCTCACAGCTGGCCGCTCCCCACAGCGCTGCCCACCGCCCTCAGTTACGGAGCCCCAAAGCAGAGCAGGTGCAGCACGCAGGCCACACGGGCTCCGGATAGGTGTCAGTGCACAAGCCGTGGCGGCCTGGCTGCCGCCGCAGACCGCGAGCTCCTCTGCCGCGCCGCCTGCGTCAGCCTCAGCCAGTGGCAGTGCCCGCCGCGCGACCGTCCCGTCAGATGCCGCCCAGGGTCCCAGTTGCCTCTTTGTCCCCCTGCTGAGCTCTCTGCCTGGTCTGGGCCGTCCTGCTCCAGTGCAGGGCTGTGGGGTGAAGGAAGCAGGACTGGGGTATTCATTGCTCAGACGGGGACATGTCCTGGAGTGATCATAGAAAACTGCAGCCGCTGGATCAGTCCTCAGTCCGTGCTCTGTCCCATAGGGGAGCAAACCAGCTTTCCCATGCCTCTAACAAGTGGAGCCCAAGGTTCCTACCCCCCTTCCGTGAGTTCTGCTGGCTCTCCAACCACCCAAGTAGGCTTGTCTTCCCTGTGTCAGATTCCAGTAAGAGGGCACCGGATGTGTGGTTTGGAAAGCTCACTCCCCAGGGCAGATCTCTGGGTCCTCTCCCAGGGACACAGGTCCTGATCTTACTGCTTCTCTTTCCTTCTTACCTGATTCCATGTGGCTCTTTCTTACAGCCTTCTTTGTACAGGAGAGTTTCTTGCAGTTTTGAGTTAGTTTTCAGTGAGAATTGTTCCACATAAAGGTGTATTTTTATGTGTTTGTTAGAAGAGGCAAGTTCCACCTCTTCTACTCTACCATCTGGATCAATTCCCCCCATCTTTTTACTTATTGGTGATTTCTTTCAAAGCACAAATATTGATGAGGTCAAATTTATCTCTTTTTTTTCCGGGGATGGGAGGTGGGTGGGGTGTTGCTTGCCCTTTTGGTATCGTATCTGAAAAATAGTTGCCTAATCCAAAATCACAAAGATTCACAGCTATGTTTCTTTTTAAGAGTTTCTTAGTTTTAGTTATATTTACATCTTTGATCTATTCAGTTAATTTTTGTACATGGTGTGAGGTAGCTGTCTACTTGCATACTTATGCATGTGGATTTCCAGTTGTTTCAGTACTATTTGTCTTCAAAAATTAATTGACCATAAATGTAAGACTTATTTCTGGACTTTCAATTCAAATCAGCTTATCAGTAAGTCTATTTTTGTGTCAGTGCCAAATTGTTTTGATTATAGCAGCCTTGTAAGTTTTGAAATACTACTACCTTTTAACATTAAATACCATAATACTTATGACTGCCATTTTTAATTTTATATTTTTCTATAATTAAATTTGTTTTTAATTTATTTTTGGCTCTGCTGGGTCTTTGTTTCTGTGCTAGATTTCTCTAGTTGCGGCAGGTGGAGTTTACTCTTTAGTTACAGCGCACAGCTTCTCATTGCGGCGGCTTCTCTTGTTGCAGAGCAGGGTGCTAGGGCTCACCTGCTTTTTAGTCGTTGCCTGCAGGTGGGTTCAGTAGTTGAGGCTCAGGGCCTCTAGAGCACAGACTCTTAGTTATGGTGCACAGACTTAGTTGCTTCAAGACATGTGGGATTTTCCTGGACCAGGGGTTGAACCCCTGTCTCTGGCATTGGCATGCTGATTCTTTACCACTGAGCCGTTAGGGAAGCCCACGTTTGTGTTTTTTAATAATATAATTAGGTGGAATCATTTGATAGTTTCTGTCCTTAATCACCTTGGTTGAAAGTTGATTTTTAGTCTTCCTGGCTGAAAACTTGATATGACTTTGCAGCCCTTAAGTTTTCTGAATGGAGACAGAAGAAAAGTGCCTAGATGGAGACTATAATTCTGAAGAGAAATTGGTGGCTGTGGTCAATAGAAATTCTAGAAAAAATAAAATGTTAGCATTTCAGGTCTGTAATTTATATATTATTTGTTGCTTATTAGATTATAAAAGTTTTAAACTGAACATTTATGGGTTTCCTTTTGGAAACATGTATAGCATGAAAAGAGAAACTTTGGATATATATTATTTATATATTGTATCCATATTTTGTTTAGCTGTACCCAGGCAGTTATGCATATGTGCAACTTGATCAGCATGATATCACTTTCCTTTTTATTAATCTGAAAGAATGCATCTAGATAAATTGGAGTTAGAGGTTATTAATAAAAAGCCAGAGTCCTTGTTTGATGATAAAATCGTAATGTATTTGTGTGTGACAAAGAAAGAGACAACAAGAATACTAATTCTCTAAGAATTTATTCTCTAAGATACTGCTGTTTTCTAAGATATGAATGTGAGTAATAAAATATGCAAACAACATATGCACTCACATGCCAGTAATGTGTTTTTTCAAGGTGTAGTACATTGAGTGTGATGTGTGAAGTGCAAATCCAGCTGCTACAATCAGGTATGTGATTCATCATATTTTACAAACATTATTTTGCATATGGGGAAAAATTTCATTTAATAATAGGATCTGTATATTCTTTCCTTCTCTCGATGTTGTTTTCTCTTCCAATTGTATGCCATTTATTTAGTGTATGAACATATATTTAGTGTACGAACATATATTTATATGAAAAATGTGTTCATTATTCTCATATAATTTACGATGGGATTTAGAGTTGTTTGGTCTGAATAGACACCCCCTCTCATCAGGCTGAAGGTAATAACATATCTTTTTCTCTTTACAGCAAAAATAGATTAAAAAAATAAAGGTTGTATTGTGCATATAATCAACAAGACCATATACTACAATTAATTGATTTTGTTTTAAATGCATTGTGTAGGAAATGGAGTAATTACACTGCTCCAATTGCATTCCTTTCTCTCAACATTCTTGCTCTTCTCCAGTGGATTGTGGTCAGTAATATTCATTTTAAAATCCTGTGCTAAAGGTGGACAGGTCTTGAATTGCATGTTGTCCTTTAAACCAGCTCATAACTGTGCTCTGTCACACCAAGTATACTGATGCAACATTTACTTGTTATCATTAATTTGGAAACTGCATGATTTGCTAAATTATACACTGGTCATTCAGAGTCATCATATCAGGTGTAGTCAAAGGCCGGATTGAATGGCATGTTTCTGCTCCCAGTTTGCAGTCTTTATTGAAATAGAGCATGCAGAGTTGTTTTTGATCTTCATAATGAAGGCCATCTCCAGGAGACATTCCTGGAGCCCAGTCTGACCAGAGTGCACCTGTTGTAAGAAGCATTCCCTTCCTTCTAGCCCATTTTGACTCTGCCACTTGTAGATTTATGCACATATTACTGACTTTCACCATCACTCAGAATAGGAATGTAGCTACCTTGTTACAGGAAGGTGGTAAAAAATGCATTCTGAGCCAATGTTGTAAAATATCCTATTAGATTTCATTTTAGTATTTTTAATATGTAATTTTGAAGATTTAACTGTTTGTTTTGGTTTTTTTTTTTAGATAAACACCAATGGCATAGTCAGGTCTTTACTCTGTGCAACTCCATATTCCATAATGTAACATACATGTTAGTGGAAGACAGTCTCCAAAAGGTGAACTGACAATAGTCACTGCTTGCTGCCACATTTTAAATAGAGGTGTCTAAGGAGATAGACAGAATATTTTAAGCTGAGAGAGGTGAAGATGATTGAATATTCTTTTTAAATGGAGAGGTTTGCCCATTCTTTGTTTATTTTATAAATCCTACTCTGCAGCCTATACACATTTGCATTGATTTTTGTAGGTCAAAAGTGAAATTGATTCATAACACATCACATTAATGTAATTTATAATGTCTTTTTTTTTTGCACATTAAAGCTTTTCTAAATGATGAGCTCACACTTTTTTCACAAGTTTGACTAAATTTAATTTAATATGTGGGGTGAAGAGTAGAAAGAATGGCATCTCAGTGATTGTTCCTTAGAATATATCATAAATTTTTTTTTCCTTTTTTGTTTTGGAGTTCAAGCACCATGCTAGTGATATTAACAGCTAATAGTTTGTAAGTTCTGCCATCTCTTCAGGTTTTTATTTCACTTGAGATGTTTTAATCAAGCACTGTTTTATTTACTTATTTTTTTTAATCTTCTTCTTCCACTGAAACAGCAAACTCCATATGGGTAGGAACTTATAGTGATCATAAAGAATCTGGCAGATCACAAGATATTATATACCATTATCTTGTGGGGAGTGAGGGGGGGACAGGGATTGAAGTGGGGCAATAACCTGATCCGATTTGCATCTTAAAGACAGCCAAAGTTCAGAGCAGGATCATGATGGTCTGGTGGTGGGGGCACATCTGGGGTCAGGGAGAGGACTTAGAAAGTTGATCCAACAAGAAATAATGATAGCCCAATTTAAGATATTGATAGTAGATTCGAAAGTCATGGACTAATTTAAGCAATATTAAGGAGGTAGAATCTATGGGACTGGGTGGTTGAGAAATGTAATTAGTGGGGGAAAGGTAGAGTCCAGGAACATCTTCGGGTTTCTTTTTGTGCAATTGGTGGAATCATGTGTGAAGAGAAGCAAATATTTTTTTCTAAAATAAAATGAATTCAACTAGGAGTTTGTTTCATGTGAAGCACCTGAAGGCTGTCAAGAAGAAATACCCAGTAGGTTATTAGAGATAGGAATCTAGAACTCAGGAGACAGATATGTGCTGAGGATAATAGGGTTTAAGTTTATCAAGATGTAAGTGGCTGTTGAAGCCATAGTTTGGGAGATTTTCCAGGAGAAACATCACAAAGAGAATAAGGACTATGGGTTGAATCCTGAGAATTGGCAGTTATTCCATAAATTGAGCCCAGGAAGACAAAATGAGTAGCATCCACAGAAGCAGACAAGGCAAGAACTAGGCACGTGATACGCCATAAGAAGAACATACCAGAGTGTTTGTGTCTAATAGTGTGTGTGTGTGCTAAGTCACTTCAGTTGTGTCCAACTCTTTGCGACCCTGTAGACCGTAGCCTGGCAGGCTCCTCTGTTCATGGGATTCTCCAGGCAAGAAGAGAGTGGATTGCCATGCCCTCCTCCTGGGGATTTTCCTGGCCCAGGGATTGAACTCGCCTTTCTTTTATCTTTTGCATTGTCTGGCAGGTTCTTTACCCCTGGTGTCACCTGGGAAGACCCTGTGGGAAACAGCACACGATGATACAGAGAAGCAAGGGGGATAAATCTATTAGACAATCGCTGAAGCTGCGTTCATTGGGGTCTTACTGTGTGAGTGTGGTCTGTAAATGCATGCTTATCACCAGCTTTCAAAGTAGTTCATTAAAGAAAAATCACTGCAAAATTAATTCCCGATAATCTAATAACAGGTTGTGCCTTCTGACTCTTTCCACCCCTTAAAAGACCTTTCCCATGGAGCAAGGGGGAGGAAAAAAACAGGTAAATGAAGAGCCGTCTTTTCAGTATTCAGGTCCAAATGTCTACTTCTCTCAGGAAAACATTCTTTTCCTTGAAGAATTATTTCATTCATTAAGAGAAAAGTAGAAATTTTCATAGTGTTGCCAATCAAAGTGGTTCTCTACTTTTATTTTCAGCAAAGCTAAACCTACTGCATATTGAAATTGTATCTTGATATGCAGAGACCCAAAAAATGAAATGCTGACACACCTAACTGATTTTTTTCATTTCACTTTCTTAATATTGGCTGTGCACACAGGCAGACAGTCATGTGAGATAGTTATGATTATTTGGATGAAAGAAAATATGATATTTTGCATAATATGATGAGAAAATACTAACTGGAAAACTGAAAGAAAATAGAAATTCAATCCTAGTCTTATTTTCTTCTCTTTAGTATGGTACTCTGTGTAGAATTCATACCTGTCCATTGTGATGCAATGAAATGCTTTTAAGTTGTGTTGTATTTGGAAAGTAAACCCTACTTTAATTTCTTGCCATTAGGATACCTCCTGTACTTAAAATTCTTACTAAAATGATATATTAAAAACAGAAGTAACATTTTTTATTTGCTTTAATCAATGAAACACATAATAAAATGGTAAATACTAAATATTAACAAGAATTTAAATGAAAATACTAAAAAGTTTGGATAAACATGTAGAAAAGGCATAACAAATTAAAAAATTATAATTTTAAATTATAATTTACAAAGAAAATTACTTATAGATGAAAAAGCTGAGTTGGAAGAAGCAAATTTATTTGACTAAGGTACCTTGACAAGTAAATAGACTTGAGATTGCATAAGGCCAATTTCATGAAGTCGCAGAGTTCCTTTTTTCTGAAGGTGTTATTATTTGTAACACATTCTCCTTTGCCAAATGGATTTCATCTCTTTTCTCTAAAAGATGAAATTTTTCCAGAATTTCTTATAAACCTTAATCTGGCCCTCCTAGGTATTTTACAACATTTTAATGTTTCCACATTTACTGGGTATGTGATTGAGTGTGACTAAAGCACGCGAGTCTGCATGACTTCCCCTGCACAGGCCTTTCAGTTTTATATTTTATACCATTACTCAAGCAGGAAGGCACCTCTGCTTTCTGCCTCTTATTTTCTCCACCTGCACTAAGAGGTAAAGACTGATTTAAATGTTGTTGCCCGTGTATAGCCTTCACTTTTCCTCCTGGTCAGAGTAAGTTAAATCTTCTTCTTTACTGGCTCAACCAGTACCCCTTTTCCAGTCAAGTAAAGGCAGAGATGTTAGATGAATTCCTTGGAATTGCAGTCTGAGGTCAGGTGGCCATTGTTTATGGAAAGGCCACAGAACGGGGAGCCGGGGGTTGTTGTTTTACAATACAGCATCCTGGGAAGAAGCCAAAATTAGGCAATGACTCATCAACCCCAGATGGTTAGGCTTTGAGGAAAGGTACAAACTAGAGGCTCCAGTCGGATCAGAACAAATGGTTTGAAATAAAGGAGAGAGATGGCAGCTGAAAAAAGAAGCACTGTTCCAGAGAAAATTCTTAGCCTGTCTGCAGACTTGGTGGGGAAGAAGGTAGGCATTACAGACACTGACCTGGGAAAGACAGGAGACCTTTTTACAGACATCATGTAGTGCTGCTTATACCATTTACATATAGTAGGTAAATAAGTTCTTATCTGATAAATGTCAATGTCTTCAGAGTTATGTTTTTGTATATTCTTCTTTGTATCTTTTCTTCACTACAGTATAGTGAAGTATATAGTATAGTATAATGTCTGACATAATTGCTAGGTATATTTGCTTCATTTATTTAGTAAATGTCGAACCCATTATATATGTAAGTATGATATATTGACATTTCTAATTTTATAAATTCACTTAATCATTCATTTATTTAAAAGACCTACTAACTATATATTGGGAATTATACAAAAAAGCAAAATTAGAGCTAACTTATCTGGAGGATAAGGCAAACAGTAAATTGTTGCCTTGGTTGCATTAGGTATGGTGACAGGTTTCTGTACAGGTCATTATGGAAGCCCTTCTGGGAGTACCTATATTCTCAGGGAGTGGTTATGGTTAGAGTCCTTTTAAGCTGAGTGGAGGAATCTGCAGGAGGCTGCCAGGAGAGTCATGGGGCATGAATGCATGTAAATGTAGGGGAAATGTTTTAGTAGGTGAATGTGCTGGGGATTGAGAAGGTAGGAGAAAGCAAATATGAAGAGGGTTCAGGTCCTGAAGGCATGGTGTACTAAAGCATTTGAACTTGATTGTTTGTCTTGAGAAGCACTGAACGATTTATAAAGGAATTCTAAGTGCATTTCTTTTGTTCTTCACTGCTTTATTTTCTACCTAATTTTTAATGTCCTATCCCATATGTGTTTCTAGGAATCTGGTAGGTCTTAGAACATTAAACCATCCAAGAATTAATGGAGAACTTGATACCATTGTCACAAATATAATCACCAAAGTCACTAACTTAATGGTTGTGTCTGCATTGGAAACACCATGTTCCTATTTAATGACTTCTGGAGCAAATACAAATTTAGTGTCAGTTAGGCTTAGGCAACATATGTAGACTGAGACTTTCAGAAAATCTATTAAGGTACAAATAAAACATTTTAATTACTTCTCATGCCAAAGCTCTTTTGGAATTGAATGTATTGATATTTATTGTGGAGAAAACCAGGCCATAAATTCTAAAAACCCATTTTATTACTTTCTAAATTAACACAGCTGAACTAAAATGAGGCCATGGTTTATAATGACTGGTTAAATTGCAGTAATGTGCTCTTGAACCCAGTAAATTGGAATCATTATGTACAATTCTCACATTATAACAGCATTACTTTATAATACTTAGAGATTTTTATTCTATATCTTGACTTGTAAATGTTTTAAACTAGGAGTTTCAACTGATGGATAAGTTTAAATTCACATGTGTCAATGATGTTGCCATTTATAATTAAGGATAGAACTTCAGGGTTTTTACAGCTATCATTTGCTCCTGATATCTAAAGAAAGGTGGAATTGCTCTACTCTTCATTGGTGTTCTGCAGATTTTATTCTTCAGGAATTTTTAATGAGCTAGAATTATATAAGAAAATGTGTCATTTATTTTTATTTATTTTAAAAATGATTATTTATTTGGCTCTTCCGGGTCTTAGTTGTGGCACCCAAACTCTAAGTTTGTGGCATGTGGCATCTAGTTCCCTGATCAGGGATCAAACCTTGGCCCCTTGCATTGGAAGCACAGTCTTAGCCACTGGACCACCAGGGAAGTCCCAGTATATGGTTTTGAATTATGACAGATGGATGTCTAATTAACCCAGAGCAGATAGTTGCCTCTCCCAATCTATTATTTCTTGAAAGGTTTTCAAGAACATAGGTCCAGCACTCTCTGAAGTTGATCAATTTAGTGTTTTATTCCCCTAGTATCAGGTTTCCTTCTGATGAGATAGCTTTGTTGCTGTTCATTTACTCGGTCCTGTCCAGCTCTTTGCGACCCCATGGACTGCAGCAGGCTAGGCTTCCCTGTCCTTCACTATCTTCCAGAGTTTGCTCACACTCATGTTCATTGAGTTGGTGATGCCACCTATCATCTCATCCTCTGTCATCCCGTCTCCTTTTGCCTTCAATCTTTCCCAGCATCAGGGTCTTTTCCATTGAGTCGACTGTTCACATCAGGTGGCCAGAGTATTGGGGCCTCAGCTTCAGCATCTGTCCTTCCAGTGAATATTCAGGGTTGATTTCCATTAGGATCGACTGTTTTGATCCTGCAGTCCAAGGAACTCTCAAGAATCTTTACCAGCACCACAATTCGAAAGTATCATTATGGACCTAGTATCTCTTAAATTGTGTTCTGTAAGGACTTAATATCACAATCCATGGTGTTTAAATAGATCCCAGGAATAATTTTTCTTTATGTATTTCTGGGATATAAAGTGAGATACTGTGCTGAACCTTCTGTAAACATGGAAAAGAATTTTTCATGAATAACTGTATAGAAAGTGTATGATCCAATTCAGATAAAGGAATTAAGAACCTGATGATGAAATTTGCTGATTGTAACCTGTCAGCGTAGGAAGTATGATGGTACTTGTAGATCCTACTGGGAATACTTCAGGCTAAATGTAGAATTCAAAGCACTTTTATAAATTGAAAAAGAGATGGGAAAATTTGATAGTAAATTTCATTGGGGGCACATTCAGGGAAGTACCCTGCAGAATAATAATAAGCTATGAATGTAGAAAATGAGAATGACTCACTATAAGTTTAATAAGTGAAAAGAGATCTGGAGATGATAGTGAACTAAAATTGAAGATGAATTAGTCACTCTTTGCATAGAACATATAGATTAAGTGCTGCGCACAGTTACAAAGAAAATGAAAAAGTATAATGCTGCCCTCAGGAGACCAATGAACTAATGAAAAAAATATAAATATGAAACATCCAAACTATAAAGTATGTATGTTGTTCTCATTCATACTTAGGGTAATTTTCCTACTGTTGAGTGCCTATGTGGCTGGTTGAAAAGACCAAATGTTTAATGATTTTGCTCTATTTTATATCAGTACTGATAACAACCTAGTTCACTTTCTTCTGAGCTATCTCCTTGATGTGTATAACCTGGGAAAATGCGGGTCATTAAATCATTAGAAGCACTTGAATCTAGAGGATTATGTGCTACAATATGCTACTTGAATTTTTTTGGCTTAAATTATTTCAGCATTTTAAAAGAAATCAGGCCTACTTTCTGTTTCTTTTTTAGAATTGATATCTCACCTTAGAAATGATATCCATCATTCATGTAGTCACCCAAGTTTAAACTTAATTTTTGGCCACTACCCATGCCACCTTATCAGCATATTCAGTCTGTTACTTAAAATTTTAATTTCAGAATTGGAGAGGAACCTTAGAGTTCATGTAGTTCAATTATCGTCTGAAGTATGCATACCCTTTACAAGATTTCTGGTAAATATCCAGTGTGTTTTTCTAATATCTAGAATGACAGGTAACTTTTGAAGTCCTTTTAAATCTTCCTTCTTTCATATATATATATGTATGTATGCATTCATATATATATATATATATACACATATATGTATGGTGATGGTTTAGTCACTCAGTCTTGTCTGACTCTTGGGACCTCATGGACTGTAACCTGCTAGACTCCTCTGTTTATGGGATTTCCCAGGCAAGAATAGTGGAGTGGTTGTCATTTCCTTTTCCAGGAATATAATATAATACTTTATATATAAATTATTATATATATATATATATACATATATATACATATACATACATATATATATATATATATATATATATATTCCTTTAGCTTTTAACCTGGTTTTGATTGTTATCATGCCTGGATGTCTTCAAATAACCTCCTAACTGATCTTTCTCTTCTAGTTTTTTTCTTTCCGAGAATATCTTCACACCAGTTTCAATAAAACTCCTTAAACACTTTGATCACATTGCTACCTTGATTCAAAAACCTTCAGTAATTCCCTGTAGCCTGCAGGATAAAGTCGGAACTCATTAGCTTGAAATAATCTAACCCAACATATGTTTCAGGGTTTAACTTCACCTTTTTCAGCTTTCCCAGCCTATCTTTTGAGCTTATTTGGTCTGCTTACTCTCTGTTGTGAAAATTATATTGTTCTTGTTCCAGTGCTATTGCTGATGCTTTTTTTCTTAATACTTCCTCGTCCACTGCTACCCTCCTCTTATTTAAGTATTAACTATATTTTAAGACTCAAACTGACCTTGGAGAGACAGCAGTGAATGGTGTTAAAGCAGGATCTTAGTTCCCTGCCTAGGAAGTGAATCTGGGAAGCCTGTAGGAAAACCAGGAATCCTAGCCACTAGACCACCAGGGGCTAGATGCTGTAAGCAAAGCTGCCCTGGTTCTTGCCCCCATTGAAAACAAAAATATTTCAAGCAGGCAAAAACTATAAAAACAGGTACAAAATTTATTATTATTAGCACAACATAACATGTAGAAGAGCATGCAGTTCAGTTCAGTTCAGTCGCTCAGTTGTGTCGCTCTTTGCTACCCCATGAACCACAGCACGCCAGGCTTCCCTGTCCATCACCAACTCCCAGAGTTTACCCAAACTCATGTCCATCGAGTCGGTGGACCATCTCATCCTCTGTTGTCCCCTTCTCCTCCTGCCCTCAATCTTTCCTAGCATCAGTGTCTTTTAAAATGAGTCAGCTCCGAATGGATGAGGAAGCTGTGGTACATATACACCATGGAATATTACTCAGCCATTAAAAAGAATTCATTTGAATCAGTTCTAATGAGATGGATGAAACTGGAGCCCATTATACAGAGTGAAGTAAGCCAGAAAGATAAAGACCATTACAGTATACTAACACATATATATGGAATTTAGAAAGATGGTAACGATAACCCTATATGCAAAACAGAAAAAGAGACTCAGATGTATAGAACAGACTTGTGGACTCTGGGAGAAGGCGAGGGTGGGAATGTTTCAAGAGAACAGCATCGAAACATGTATATTATCTAGGGTGAAACAGATCACCAGCCCAGATTGGGTGCATGAGACAAGTGCTCGGGCCTGGTGCACTGGGAAGACCCAGAGGGATTGGGTGGAGAGGGAGGTGGGAGGGGGGACCGGGATGGGGAAAATAAATAAATAAATAAAATGAGTCAGCTCTTTGCATCAGGTGGCCAAAGTATTGGAGTTTCAGCTTCAGCATCAGTCCTTCTGATGAACACCCAGGACTGATCTCCTTTAGGATGGACAGGTTGGCTCTCCTTGCAGTCCAAGGGACTCTCAAGAAGACTCTTAAGAGTCTTCTCCAACACCACAGTTCAAAAGCATCAATTCTTCGGCACTCAGCTTTCTTTATAGTCCAACTCTCACATCCATACATGACCACTGGGAAAACTATAGCCTTGACTAGACGGACCTTTGTTGGCAAAGTAATGTCTCTGCTTTTTAATATGTTTTCTAGGTTGGTCATAACTTTCTTTCCAAGGAGTAAGTGTCTTTTAATTTCATGGCTGCAGTCACCATCTGCAGTGATTTTGGAGCCCAAAAACATAAAGTCAGCCACTGTTTCCACTGTTTCCTCATCTATTTGCCATGAAGTGATGGGACCAGATGCTATGATCTTAGTTTTCTGAATGTTGAGCTTTAAACCAACTTTTTCACTCTCCTCTTTCACTTTCAGAGACACAGTTTATTTAGACAGAAGTGAAGCAGGAATATACACCCAGAGGGAAAGGGTGTAGGTGAACTCTTTGTTGAGGAGGAGCTCAATAAAGAGGCAGTTAAACCATTTACATAGGGTTTTTTTGGTCTTTGTTCACCTCTGGTCAATTATCTCACTTCTTTTCTCACAATTGACCTATCTTAGGACCTTCATCAATATGTGTGCGGGACTTCCCTCATAGTTCAGTTGGTAAAGAATCTGCCTGCAATGCAGGAGACCCAGGTTCGATTCCTGAGTTGGGAAGATCCTCTGGA
Organism: Odocoileus virginianus; assembly: GCF_023699985.2. Classification (NCBI taxonomy): domain Eukaryota; kingdom Metazoa; phylum Chordata; class Mammalia; order Artiodactyla; family Cervidae; genus Odocoileus; species Odocoileus virginianus. The sequence goes on along the minus strand of NC_069675.1, from coordinate 53,339,076 downwards.
GAAGGAAATGGCAACCCACTCCAGTATTCTTGCCTGGAGAACCCCGTGGACAGAGGAGCCTGGCAGGCTACAGTCCACGGGATTGCAAGAATCGGACACGACAGCGACTAAACCACCACCACCAATACGTGTGCACATCTTTTTTCTAAGATGGATTCCAGTGTAAAGGCCTATGGGAAGGTGATACCACCTATTATGGTGTGGCGCCTCCTCCCTTGCTGACCCCCAAGGAGCCTTCTTCTGCACGTGTAGTCAGGGAGGTTTCCTTGACCTCAGGAGTGATTGACATGATTGTCTTATTCTTTATTCCAGCAGAGCTTAGCTCCTGCCGTTAACTTCGTCCTTGAAGTGTTCAGGGATAACAAAGCTACAATTTACTCCATTGATAAACTCCAGTTGTTCAGTTCAGGGACCCATCTACCTCCTACTCAAAGGCAGTCCTCTCTTACATAACTCACTCCACACCATGGCCAGAACACTGTGGTGTTTTCTTTTCTGAACTCTTAGGGGTACTCATATTCATCCTCATTCATTTGGTGCTTGCTTATAAACTAGCCTGGCACAGTTCTCATATTGTTATATTGAAATGCAGTCTCTCTTTTGTATTGATGTTTTAATTCATTTTCATGTTTTAAAACTTGAGAATTTTCCAGGTTTATTTTATGAGTTGATATGATGTAGAACATATGACTTTCTAACTGTATTCCACCAAATCTTAGGGACTTCTGAAAATATGACTGGGGATGGAAAGAGAGTAGAATGGAACTTGTAATTCCCCAGCAGCTTCTACCCCAAATATGTCTGCTTTGATCTGTTTTTATACCCCACCTCTGTATTTGATTGCTTTTGAGGAAAGCATTGAGACTAAAGTTACTTGAAAACTGGAGATGAGATTTTGCAGAAAACTTAGAGAGGAACTGACACTTGGAGTAGGATAGTGGACTTTGTATCCAATTTTGACTCCTTATTATTCTCTGTTTTAGTTGCCCTATTTAAAAAATTACAAGGTCAATATATTTTACCTTATGCCTCTTAACACTGTAGAAGTCTCTGATGCTAAGAAATTTAGCAAGAGTACTGGAATGGGCTGCCATTTCCTTCTCCAGGTGATCTTCCCAACCCAGAGATTGAACCCAGATTTCCTGCATTGCCGACAGATGCTTTACCACTTGAGCCACCAGGGAAGCCTATTAAAATATAGGGACATTTTATTTTCTATTTCTAAAAGTATTTATGGGAAGTATTTATTTATTTAGCCCATTCTATTATGAAGTTGTTTGTGGGTTTTAGTTGCTGTTATGACCAGAATGTTCTTCATGTGGCATATTAACTACATGATAATTAAATACGAGAAAGGCAAATTCTTTTTAACTCTCTCCTTTTGATCAGAACATTATGTATGGCATTCATGTATCTTTTGCTCTTTGGTGCCACTTGCAAACTCTTCATTAGCATCACACCAGAAATCACTGTGTAAACATTAAAACCTTAAGAACATTGTCTTCAGAAACCACCGAATTTAAAACATGATAAGTGTTGAGTGTAAAAGTGGTTTTAAAAACATAAAGGATAAATTGTGTAAACTTATGGAAAGCCATTCCTTACATCAATCTTTTTTGCAGTACCCCTTTCAAAGTAGGAGGCCACCATAAAATAGGTAACAGATATAAGGCAGAGGAAAGATAACCTAATCTTTCTTGTTTTGCTTGCCTTTAAATCATACCTACAAAGTTACAAATATGTAAGGATGCCAAGAGTTAGCACCAACAGAAGAGTGGAATCATTGAAAGTCTGAAATTTACCTAGTTTGAGGTCTGCTAGGAAATTACCTAGCAGAGACATTACTTTGCCAACAAAGGTCCATATTCTCAAAGCTATGGTTTTTCCAGTAGTCACATATGGATGTGAGAGTTGGACCATAAAGAAAACTGAGTGCCAAAGAATTGATGCTTTTGAACTGTGGTGTTGGAGAAGACTCTTGAGAGTCCCTTGGACAGAAAGGAGGTCAAACCAGCCAATCCTAAAGGAAATCAATCCTGAATATTCATTGGAAGGACTGATGCTGAAGCTGAAACTCCAATACTTTGGTCACCTGATGTGAAGAGCTGACTCATTTGAAAAGACCCCGATGTTGGGAAAGATTGAAGGCAGGAGGAGAACGGGATAACAGAGGATGAGATGGTGGATGGCATCACCCCTGGATGGACATGAGTTTGAGCAAGCTCTGGGAGTTGGTGATGGGCAGGGAGGCCTGGTGTGCTGCAGTCCATGGGGTCGCAAAATCGAACACAACTGAATGACTGAACTGAACTGAGGAAATTACCACTTAACTCAAATCATTATAGCTATAGTGAAACTGATCAAAGCCTGCCCTTTGCAGATATTGGCACTGGATTGTGCAACAGATTTCAGTGATAAACCAAAGTCTGCAGATAAAGGACTGTTTCCAAGAAGTTAAGCATAGAATCAAGATTTTTCTACTTCTTGTTTTAAACACTTGTCTTGAGAAATGAAACAGAAAGCCATTAAAAATGTGAAAAGATATTAATACTAGAATTGAAAGTCTTTTGTGCATCACAGTAGCATTTGGTGCTTAAAGTTATCATGAAGAATAGTACTTGGCATGTATCAGAAAATAAGGCAGGTGTTTCCATGTTGATAGTACTATGAGACACTGGTGTATGAGCTTCTGCAGCTGGTTCTGGCATTGTTAACAGCAACATCCAGTCAGGAAATTTTGGATGTCCTTTAAGTAATGAAGAGCCCCTTCGAATTTTAAGAAATAAGCTCTGGTGCTCACTGTTTCCACTTTCTCCTCAAGCAAGTCTCTCTTATTTAAGAAGAAAATTATGATGACACTGCTGAAGACCTGGATATTGATAATCACGTTTCAGAAATGCTCAGAGATTCTTTAAGGATTTGGTGATCTACCTTCCATACCATCTGGTCAGATTCTCTTGAGGAAATAAGGAAGCACTGATGTCATATTCTGGAAGGAAGCATGAAAAAACCAACATTTTCTGTTTGATTACCTACATAAGCATTTTGAAAGGAACATAGTAAGTTTCAGTGTTATACTTAGAAATATTTTGTTAGGCATTCTGCAAAGCAAAGTATCTTCTTACAGTGGAAAGCCCTTAGCTCTTTGAGTTTATCTGTTCTCAAGGAAATAGTTTACTGATTCACCCAGTTGAAATTACCATGCCTGTCATGTGCCTCCATCTGCCTCCTGTGCCCTCATAGAAGAAAAATATTGGAAAAACATAACAAAAACCTGGCATTGTTATCCTTCTCTGGGCTGCCATGGGTGACTGAGGTTGTCAACTGTCATCATCTTGTCTCTATTGAGCTGGTTTGAGTCATTTCCCCAAGGAATATGAAGTGTCGCTTAAAATCCTACAAGCAACGTCATACTCTTTGTCATGTGACTGGAGAGAGTGGGGTGGAATTCCTCACCAGTCTTCTTAGAACACTGCCTGTGGATGATCCAGTCAGCTCCAGAAAGATGGCTCTGCTGCTCTGGTTTGCTCCCAGACATCCAGTTTTCATGAACTGCTTCAAGTTGGTCTGACTTTTCCCAGGACCAGCATCGCTTTTCTCCTTAGACTTCTGCGGCTGCCTGGCTTGCCTCCCATCACCACACAAAGGGTAAGTGTACTAACAGGCTGGAGAGATTGAAAGGAAGCCCTGAGGCTTCGTTTTTCACTCCAAACAGTATTAACCACTGCATAGTGTCTCCTTGGAGTGTAGTACAAGAGTGTCTGTTTTGGAGGAAAAGATCTGAACTTGAATCCTGGGTCTACAAATGAGGAATCCTGGCTAAATTGCTTCATATTGTTGAATCTCAGTTTCTTCATTTCCAGAATAAGGATAATCATTACTGTCTCTTAAGGTTGCTATGAACAGCACATGTGAGCATTGGTCTAAAATGGTTAGCTCACTCCATGGCACTTGGGTATCTGGACTATGTTACCTCCTTTTTCTTCTCTGTAATTATCTTTTTTTTTTTTTTTTTAGGACTTATTTATGAATGACTTTGGGGATTTTTTTCTCAATAATTAAACATTTAAAAGATGAGAGTTTACTAGTCACGTTCTGAAAACACTTCAAAATGAGATTAAAAATTTGTTAGTAACGGTGATTTCAATTCAGCAAAATTGCTGATTGAGCTATCTAGATACATAGTTCTATTTGCTTTGTTAAAAAAGTCAACCACATTTATCTGGGTTTGGGAGGAGTAGAATTAAATCGAAGGAAGTGAAGGGGATTGTATGGGAGATGACCATTTTCTCTATCTTTTACTGTTTTATTTTAGGTGGTAGTTACACAGGTGTATAAAATTTTTGAAACTAAACATGCTAAAAATATCTGTAATTTATATTAGCAAACAAAAAAAGCACCTACATTACTTTAAAAAGGGTATATCTTCTACTTTAGTTTAATTCCATCTGAAGAGCCTAGAACAAAAATCTCATCATTTTGTTAGTCAAGGCTCATATATTTATGTGTTGTTCATAAGACCAGGTATTAGTATATCTGAGATTAAATTTATGGTGTGTGCATGCTCATTGATAGATGATATCATTCATTTTTAGTATTTGCTTTTCTCTTGTTCTTGAAGCTACAGCTTCACTAGGCATTGAGCCTGTCGTAAAATATGTGGGTCAGTTATTTATAGAGTCTAAATTAAAAGCCTTATGAATTTAAACATGGTATTAAAATAAATTAGAGTCATTCATAATTGGAGAAGGTCAGAGATTGCCTTGTTTTCTTAAATTGTTTTTTTATCCATCATTTAGGAAAAAATGTCTACTAAAAACTTGAAACATGACTTCCATTTTAACTTAATTTTACTTAAGTTTACTCATTTGAGAATATGAGTATGCCAGTTTGTAGTCATGTTCTTCATTTTGGTTTTACATTTTAAGGTTTCTTTGAGTTCATTATTTTCCTTTTGATCTTAGTGCATATCAAATATTCCTATGAAAACCATAGTTCACATGCTTAAGGCATGTGTTTTACATAGCGTTAAGATAGTGAAAAAGTTGGCTTAAAGCTCAACATTTAGAAAATTAAGATCATGGCATCTGGTCCCATCACTTCATGGCAAATAGATGGGGAAACAGTGGAAACAGTGGCTGACTTTATTTTTCTGGGCTCCAAAATCACTGCAGATGGTGATTGCAGCCATAAAATTAAAAGACACTTACTCCTTGGAAGGAAAGTTATGACCAACCTAGACAACGTATTAAAAAGCAGAGACATTACTTTGCCAACAAAGGTCCATCTAGTCAAGGCTATGGTTTTTCCAGTGGTCATGTATGGGTGTGAGAGTTGGACTATAAAGAAATCTAAACGCCGAAGAATTGATGCTTTTGAACTGTGGTATTGGAGAAGACTCTTAAGAGTCTTCTTGAGAGTCCCTTGGACTTCAAGGAGATCCAGCCAGTCCATCCTAAAGGAGATCTGTCCTGGGTGCTCATTGGAAAGACTAATGTTGACGCTGAAACTCCAATACTTTGGCCACCTGATGCAAAGAGCTGACTCATTGGAAAAGACCCTGATGCTGGGAAAGGTTGAGGACAGGAGGAGAAGGGGACAACAGAGGATGAGATGGTTGGATGGCATCACCAATTCAATGGACATGGGTTTGGGTGAACTCTGGGAGTTGGTGATGGACAGGGAGGCCTAGTGTGCTGCGTTTCATGGGATCGCAAGGAGTCAGACACGACTGAGCTACTAAACTGCACTGAAGATAGTATGGTCACCTGTAAGTTCTTATAATTTGACTCCATTGTAGGATTGTTGTTTAACAACCCTAAGTATTTTCAGAAATGTTTAATGCTGTCTTCATTCTTTGAAGCAATGTTGCATTTTTAATTTCACTAATTTGTTTTTATGTAAAAATTTCCAGTACTCTATTAAATGATATTTAATGACATCAAAATGTAGTTAGGAATTTAGAAAAGATGTCTTTATTTAGCCGAGTTTTGTGAAAATATGGATTCATATCTAAGACATACCTTTCTTTTAGAAATGTTATTTAAGGTTATTTTGCAATGATATATCAAGGTACTGGTTACGTTTGTCTTTTCAAGCTATAGGAAAACTATTACAAAATGAAAAAAATTATAAAAAAATATGTAATATTTTTGATTAGTAGAAGAATTACCTTCATCCTTTCTAAATCATTTTTTGTAGATAGTCTAAAATTTAATTTGCAACATTAGTTACTTTGGTGCTTTAGCATAACACTTTTCCCCCCATGATTTTGAAATCCAATTAGGTCACGTGTATAAAGGTAAGTGGTATTTTAAGATGTTACCAATTTAATAGTGTTGGCACTCTGCATGTGTTTATGACAGTTTTGCTTCATGCAGTCACTCACAACTGAATACATTTGCTGTTCTAAAAATGGGAGGGTCTATGTTTAGTTCAATCCCAACGTTTAAGAAGGTGATATTGTGTCCTTTTTATCTGATACTTTAATATAAATAACATTTTACAAATTCATTTGATAAATGTAAGTGGAAAATGTTTGAATAGATTATTTAAATGATGCTTTGGTAAACTAATGTCATCACTGCCTTTAATCAGGAGTGGTTATTGAGCTATGAATATCTGCCATGTGGAAATCCTTACCTGTACTAGTGGGCCTAGACAGCCCAACAGCTGAATGAAAATTGTAAATAAGTGAAGAATACTCCAACACTCAGTAGCTCCATAAATAGAAGTACATATTTCATTATTATTTTGCTTTTTAGCTTTCCTGTTTAGATATTTTTGCCTTTTTTCTATTAGATCATCTGTCTTTTTCGTATTAGTATGTGGGCTTTCATTGTAATTTCAAGATAATATTCCTTTGTCAGTTGCATAAAGTTCAAATGTTTTCTGTTATTTTTTTCATTTAATGGGGCCTTTTGACACCACTATAATTTATCATTGTTTAAACTTGCATTTTGTGGATTTCTTTTTTAGTGGAGGGCATCTTGTTTAAGAATTCTAATCTTAAAGACAGAAAAATATTCTCCGATGTTTTATTTTTAGTTTAATTTTTTTTTTCATTTTATATTCAGATATATCGTTTGTCTGGAAAATATTTTTAATCTATGGGTCAGGTAGGAATCTAATGATGTTTTTCATAGTGTGGTTAAATGACCAGTTGTCCCAGTAGCATCTGTAGTCTGTGTTTTCAAGCTCCCCTGCCATAAACCTCTGTCCACAGTGACTTCCCATATAGCACAGATCTGTTTGTAGACTCTCTGTTCTGCCCTGGTTTTTTGGGCAATCTCCAAGTCAGTACATTCTATCTTAATTGCTAGGTTATTATTACCTACCCAGATATGTATTGTATCTAATCTTCCAAGTGGTACATATTTTCTTTCCTTTCAGTCTTTTTGTGATTTAGATATGTTTTCTGTATATAATATGTATCTATGCATTTCAGAGCCACACTGATTATCTCTGCTTTTTTGGCATAGTCTGTCTTTATTATTTTTATTTTATATTGGAGGATAGCTGAGCTGTTAAGTTGAGTAACGATGTGGTGTTAGTTTTGGGTGTACAGCAGAGTGATTTGATCATACATATACATGTATCTATTCTTTTTCAAATTCTTTTCCCTTAAGTTTTTACAGAATATTTACCTACTGTGCTATACGGTAGATACTTGTTGGTTCTCTATTTTAAATATAGTAGTGTGCATATCAATCCCAACTTGCATTTTTATCTCTGCTTTTTAATAATTACTTAGCCCTTCTTCATTTTGTTTGGGGCTCCTGTCATGTTTGACGTCACTACTAATACCATTTTCTGTACTTCAATGCTGTTTTTTTTTTTTAACCTTGCATTTTATTTTCTTCTTAGGATTCCCTTCATTTTGTAATCAGGTACCAGGCCAGGTTGGAAACCATATGTAATAATGCTGGTATGTCTTGAGGGCATGGATTTCCTTCATGGTGATAGAAGTTCGCTGTTCTTTTCAGGGCCTCATTAAAGATTTAATCCTTTGTCTAAAGGTGCCTATAGGGCTTATGAGACATCTGAACTCCTCCACCAGTGGGTCAGTTTTATATAATTTTTCTTCAGTCCCCTCTTTGTCATCAAATTAAATGTTTGGGTTGCTTTGGCTTTTAAAATAGAAATCTGTTTGTTTGGTGGTGAAATCAGGACGATATGGTTTAACTTCCAAATCTCAGATGTTCTTCATCACGAAAGAAGGGTACTTCTTCTGAGCAGAGTTGCCACAAGCTTGTGGGCCATCTGACACTGAACACAAAGAATTTAATGGCAAATGCTCTGCTCTCAGATGTTACTACAGAAATTGCCATTAACACAGAAAAGGCACAAGTAGGTCTGAACTATACCTGTGGTCAAGAAAGGCCCATTATAGTTATCCCATCTCATGTTGAGATTTTGCTTCTTGATGTCAAAGATGGAGAAATTTCATATCATATGATATCCCTTATATGCAGAATCTAAAAAGAAATTATACAGGTGAACTTACACACAGAACAGAAACAGACTCACAGAGAATGAACTTCTGGTTACCGGTCAGGGAAAGAATGAGGGGAAGGGATAATTAGGGAGTTTGGGATGGACATGTACACACTACTATATTTAAAATGGATAACCACCAAGGACCTACTGTATAGCCCATGCAGCTCTGCTCAATGTTATGTGGCAGCCTGGATGGGAAGGGAGTTTGGGGGAAAATAGATGTATGTATATGTGTGGCTGAGTCGCTTTGCTGTTTAGCTGAAACCGTTAAAACATTTTTAATTGGCTTATACTTCAATATGAAATAAAAAGCTAAACAAAAAGATGGAGAAACTAGAAATCCACCAGTCACTCTGTGTCTTTTTGAGACATCTTTATCTTATCTTTGGTTTTATCAAATCCTAAATTCCTGAGCATGGGGTCACAAAGAGTTGGACACAACTGAGCAACTGAACTGAACTGAAATTCCAGTGTTATGCCTGACTCCCAGACATCATTAAATAAATGTGTTTTGGAAAACTAAAAAGGGTGTGGGATGGAATGCTGACAAGAAGATATCTAAGTGACAAAAATTAGGCAGAAATGAAAAATAGTTTCACCCTTTCACCTCTAGAGGGAGAAAAATACCACTATGATAATGGAGTTTTATATACAACAGCTTTGGCAGTTTCCCAGGGATGTGAATTTTAGGAACACACAACTAATCTAATTTTTGGCTGCTGTTCCTCTCAGAGAAGAAACTGATTTATTACACTTTAAAACTGATGTTTTGATTTTCAGGGATGCCAGAGGGATTGAATACTGGCAGCTGTGAAATATCTTTCCATACCAGTTTGTGAGAATCTTAGCGGCCAGTGAATTTAGCAATAATTTCAGTATTTCAAGAAAACTAGTGGCAACTGTACCTTTATATAGCATACATATGAGAATCACCTGAAGCAATTGTCTTCTTTGTGCTTGCATGAAATTTTATAAAGGCGGCATGCGTGCGGGCGTGATCAGTCGCTTCAGTCGTGTCCAACTCTTTGTGACCTACTAGGCTGCAGTGAGGCTCCTCTGTTAGTGGGATTCTCCAGATAAGAATACTAGAGTGAGTTGCCATGCCCTCCTCCAGGGGATCTTCCGGACCCAGGGATTGAAGCAGCATCTCTTACATCCCCTGCATTGGCAGGCAGGTTCCTTACCACTAGTGCCACCTGGGAAGCCATATGATTAAGGTTAGAGATCATGAGTTGGAGAAATAATCCAGGATTATGTGGGTTGGTCCAGTCTAATCACATGAGTTCTTCAAAGTAGAAAAAGTTGTCTGAAGAGAGAAATGTAATGACAGAAGAAAGTCAAAGAGATACAATGTGAAATGGATTCCATCTGCCAGTTCTGGTTTAGACAATGAGAGAAGGAGCCATGAGCCAGGGAATGCAGTGGCATTTAAAGCTGGAGATGGCCCGCAGCTGATTGCCAGCAAGAAACCACAGACTACAACCTCTAGGAACTAGATTCAGGCAACAACCACAATGGACAAAGATGCATATTCTTTTTTATAGCCTCTGAAAAGGATGCAACTCTGCTGACATCTTGAGTTTTGTCTGTCGAGACTCATTTTGGTATTCTGACCTACAGTACTTTAAGATTATAAATTTGTGTTTGCTTGACTCACTCAATTTGTAGTAATCTGTTAGAGCAGTAATAGATAATTAACACAAAAGGTGACTGATTTTCCCTTTAAAATGGTCATGGATACAAAGGAGAGATCTAATAAAATGTATGAAGTTGACTCATTCTTAAATGTAATGTTTTTCTTATGTGAACAAGAACCACATGTTGGCTAATTTATATAATCTGAATTACATAATATTTTCCTAGAGTGTTTCTTTCTGATGAATGGGTAGTATTAATATGGAAGTATGAGGGGAAAAGTCATAAACCTCCATTTAAATAAAACTTCTATCATAGTTTTGAGTTTTGATGCCAAGTGATTTGATTTTCCCACAGTATTCACTTTTGTGTCAAAAAGTAATTTTTTGGTAGCCCCTCTGAAAAGCAAACTGCTATTAGAATTGCCCCAAATTATTCCATAGATCAGTGTGTCTTAGTTCAACTTTCATGTGTAAATTAAATCCCTGCATAATCTTGTTTTTAAATATTCCTCTTGGAGATGTACCTCAGAGAAGGATCACATATACAACCCTGTGTTATTTTTAACTTCCGGTCAGTGGAGACAAATCCAGAAAGAGAAACCTTAGTCTTTGCTGTGACTTTGATTTTGCTTGATTTCAGTTTCTAATTTTTCTCAGGGATAGAAAAGACAAAGAGAAGTGAAAGTCTCTAAGTGGACGAATCCTTTACCATTTCCCATTTTTTCACCTGACGGTGATTAGCCGTCTCTGTACAGAAACATCTTACTTATTCATGAGCATGTTCAGGATAGTTTTCTGGTGTAGAATGCTTCTTTGTTTCAGTAATAGAAATGGCAGATGGAAAATGGAATTGAAGGTATGTGTATGAAACTTAAAGGGAACTAGTGGAATAGTCAGTTTTATAATTTACTAAATCATTCTTCTGGCCAAAAAAAAAAAGAAAATACAATGATTCAAATGGCTTTATCTTACTCCAAATGATATACAAATTAACTTTCACACTTTGTTTCTTCCACATCTAACTAGGTATTTTGCTACAATTTAGAGAATTACAGATGGTATGGTTTCTCTACTTTAGTGTGAAATTACAGAATTAAAAAAATGATCAGCATGAATATATATAGCCAGATGTGTCAACATGATAACCAAATTAAGAGGAATAATATAGACAGACTACAAGCAAACTTTGTAACCTATGTTGTGACTTAGGAAGTGTTAAGAATGTTGGATGAGCCTGCTTGCCTGTACTGGCTACTTCATTTGGGAAGTATTTTAATCTTCAGAATATCTTAGTCCTCCCATGTATAAAATGGGGATAATAATTATGCTTAGCCTTGTGATGATCTTAACTGTGTTAACACATAAAGTAGTTAAAACATTGCCAGACTCGGGATAAATGCTGAACAAATATTTACCATGATTATTTTAATATTGAATTATAAACATTTTCAAGCATATACAAAATAAAGTTGCTTGTATGACTAGCTTCTTTCTTTTTTGTAATAAACTGTCATATAGTCCTTACCTGGGTGCTGCTGCTGCTGCTAAGTCACATTAGTCGTGTCCGACTCTGTGAGACCCCATAGACGGCAGCCCACCAGGCTCCGCCGTCCCTGGGATTCTCTGGGCAAGAACACTGGAGTGGGTTGCCATTTCCTTCTCCAATGAGTTATACAAATGTTGCTAGTTTTAAAATGTGACTCTTTTGTGCATCTTGGTTTTTTTCTGGATGATATATAAAGCATATCACTTTACCCCTACATGCTATCATACACATTTCTTAAAATTATGAAATATGGGCTTTAAAAGGACATAACCATGATGTCATTGCCCAATCTAGCAAAATGTAAATTTATTGGTTATAGCTAATATTCAGGTCAAAATTAAGTGTTCTAGTTTGCTTGAAAATTATATTTTCATAGTTATTTGTTTGATCAGAATCCAAACAAATTCTATGTATTGTATTTGTGGTCATGTCTCCTAGGCTCTTCTTCCTTTCTCTCTCACTCTCTTTTAAGAGTAAGGTTTATTAAGATGTAATTTATACTCAGGAAGTTTTGCTTCATTTAGGCGTGCAGACCTATGGATTTTGACAAACCTATCTGTATAACCACCAGTTTAATCAAGAAGGTCTATTCCCTCCCTGTTATCATAGTTACTTGAAGCAAATGATATTTTTATCTATCCCCATAGTTTTTTCTTTTCCAGAATATCCTATGAGTTGACCATGCAGTGTATAACCTTTTGAATCTAGCTCCTTTCACTTAGCATAATTATTCTGAAATTGGTCATGTTGTTCCCTTTATCAGTGCTAAGTTGCTTCAGTCATGTCTGACTCTTTGCAACCCTATGCACTGTAGCCCACCAGGCTCCTCAGTCCATGGGATTCTCCAGGCAAAAATACTGGAGTGCGGTGCCATTCCCTTCTCTATCCTTTTATCAGTAGCTGTTCTTTTTCCATTGCTGAGCATTTTTCCATTGTATGGATGATGGGTGTTGCCAGTATGTTTGTCCAGTCACAAGTTGATAGACATTTAGAATGTTTTGTCACTTGGATCATTTTGGGTGATCATGAATAAATCTCAATATAAACATTTGCAATAGGTTTTGTATGTATATGTGTCTTCTCTTGGGGCTTCCCTCGTGGCTCAGTGGTAAAGAATCCATCCATTTGCAGGCAGGAGCCACAGGAGACAGGTTCCATCCCTGGGTTGGGAGGACCCCCTGGAGGAGGGAGCGGCAACCACTCCAGTATTCTTGCCTGGAGCATCTCATGGACAGAGGAGCCTGGTGGGCTACAGTCTGTAGGATCTCAGAGTTGGACACAACTGAAGTGCCTTAGCACACATACGCACATGTCTTTTCTTTGAGGGAAACACCTAGGGTATTTACCTAGGTTTGCTGGGTCACATGGTAAGTATGTGTTTAACTTTATTCAACATCACAAACTATTTTCCAGAGTGGCTGCACCATTTGTATTTCCCAAAGCAATGTATAAGAGTTCTGGTTGCTCTATATCTTAGTCACAATTGTTATTTTCAGTATTTTTTGTTATTATTTAACCATTCAAAAAGGTATACAAAGATGCCTTAACAGCAGCAATTGCTGAGGACCTTGAGAATCTTTAAATGTGACCTTTATTCTGACCCTTGTTTTAGTCAAGACCGGCCTCTCTCCCACATATTTATTTTATTAATTTTATTGTTTGGTTGAGGAAACTGAAAATCTTTTTTTCTTCATTTTGTTGTTTAATTTGTTCCTCAATACTTCATCTTTCTTATAAGCAGAAAAGCAGCTTATAAAACTTGATTAGGGTTCAATTTTTTTTTTTGATGAAATGCTTCATAGGCCATTTGTTTCGTATTGTATCACTTCTGGAGGCAGATAGCACATGAGTGACACTGGGTTCAGATGCTGCCTGTGTTACCCTTCATCTAAAATTTCCCATCACTGTTCATCTAATAGTTTCATTCATTTACCTTTGCCTGAATCAGTTATTTTGTTAGGTGTTACAAAGTTATGTATACTAATGTTCTCCTTTGTCTGTATTTATCAGTTGATTTTCTTCTGTAAATGAAGACTTTTCCTCACTTACTAGGGCTACCCAGTTACCCTAGAGTTTATATAGAAAAGCTGGAATTGATAACTTTTAGAGGAAGGAGTTTCCTTGAAATTTGTAATGATAATTAATGGGTGGTGGTAGTGGTAGGAGTATATTTTTTTTTTGCTTTCCTGTCACCTTTATCATTGCATGCCATTATGAATTCATGAGTTTTTTATATATAATGTGTTTCAGTTAATTTCAGTGATTCTTGCTAATTTCAAATTCAGATCATATTAATATAATAAAGAAAAAAGTATAAAAGTACATAGATTTTTATATGTATTTGCATCTGGTTTCTGCACTTTTTTTATGGTTATTTCAGTTCAGTTCAGTCTCTCAGTCGTGTCCGACTCTTTGCGACCCCATAAGCTGCAGCACGCCAGGTCTCCCTGTCCATTGCCAACTCCCAGAGTCCACCCAAGCCCACGTCCATTGAGTCGGTGATGCCATCCCACCATCTCATCCTCTGTCGTCCCCTTCTTCTCCTGCCCTCAATCTTTCCCAGCATTATGGTCTTTTCAAATGAGTCAGCTCTTTGCATCAGGTGGCCAAAGTATTGGAGTTTCAGCTTCAACATCAGTCCTTATTTGATCTATATATATATTAATGCATGTACTGATCCCACCTTCATGAAATTATCTAGCTCCAGAAGAAGAAAGCCAGTCTGGTAGTATTTCATGGGGATCAATATAAATTAGGAAGAATTGACATTGTTATAATACTGGGTATTTCTATCTGAGAATAGATCATTTCTTTCTGTTCTTTCAAGTCTATTTTTTGATCTTTAAGGAGTGTTTAAATATTTTTCTTATGTAAAATGTCCACATTTCCAAGTAGTTTGTCTTTTTTATTACTAAGTCATGACTTTTATTCCATGAGATTTTAAAATTGTTTGTCTTTTAAGAGTATTTTTGTTTGTATGTATGAAGGCTAAGGATGAGGTCATCAAGGTTTTGCATTCATTATGTCAACAAGTCTGGAAGATCCAGCAGTGGCCACACTGGAAAAGGTCTGTCCTCATCCCAGTTCCCTAAAAGGGTTGTACCAAAGAATGTGCTAACCACTGGGCAATTACACTCCTCTTCCATGCTAGTAAGGCCAAGCTTAAAGTCTTGCATGCAGGGCTTCAGCATTATGTGAACCAAGAAATTCCAAATGTCCAAGCTGGGTTTAGAAAAGGAAGAGGAACTAAATATCAAGGTGCCAACATTTGCTGGATTATAGAGAAAGTGAGGGAAAACATCTACCTCTGTTTCGTCAACTACACTAAAGCCTTTGACTGTGTGGATCATGACAAACTGTGGAAAGATACTAGAGATGGGAATACCAGACCATCTTACCTGTCTGCTGAGAAACCCACATGCGGGTCAAGAAGCTGCAGTTAGAATACTGTATGAACTAATTTGCATTCCCACCAACAGTGTAAGAGGGTTCCCTTTTCTCCACACCCTCTCCAGAAACAATTGATTGGTTCAAGATCAAGAAAGGAGCATGATAGGGCGTCTGCTGTCACCCTGTTTGTTTAACCTATATTCTGAGTATATCATGAGAAATGCCAGGCTGGATGAGTTACAAGCTGGAATCAAGATAGGCAGGAGAAACATCAACAACCTCAGATATGTGGATGATACCACTCTAATGGCAGAAAGTGAAGAGGAACTAAAGAGCCTCTTGATGAGGGTGAAGGAGGAGAGTGAAAGAGCCGACTTAAGGCTAAATATTAAAAGAAAAATTAAGATCCTGTCATCCATCCCAATTACTGCATGCCAAAACAGTGAAAGTAGTGACAGATTTCTTCTTCTTGGGCTCTAAAATCACTGCAGATAGTGACTGCAGCCATAAAATCAGAAGACAGTTACTTCTTGGCAGGAAAGTGATGAAAAACCTGGACAGTGTGTTGAAAAGCAGAGATTATTCTGTCAACAAAGTATAGTCAAGGCTATGGTCTTCCCTGTGGTCTTGTAGTGTTGTGAGAGCTGGACCATAAAAAAGGCAGAATGCCAAATAATTAATACATTTAAACTGTGGTGCTGAAGAAGACTCGTGAAAGTCCCTTGGACAGCAAGGAGATCAAACCAGTCAATCTTAAGGGAGATCAACCCTGAATATTCACTGGAAGGACTGATGCTGAAGTTGAAGCTACAGTATTCTGCTCATCTAATGGAAAAAGACGACTTATTTAAAAAGTCCCTGATGCTGGGAAAGATTGCGGAAGGAGAAGAGGGCATTAGAGAATGAGATGGCCGGATGGCATCACCGATTCTATGTACATGAGCTTGGGCAAACAGTGGGACATGGTGAGGGACAGGGAGGCCTGGCGTGCTGCAGTCCATGGGGTTGCAAAGATTCGGACACAAATGGGCAGCTAAATGAGAGCAACAACAACGAAGCCTATTATTTTCTATATGTTAATTCATAAATTTTCTAATTTACTGGTATTTCTTATTTTTGGGGCTTCTTTGGCGGCTCAGATGGTAAAGAATCTGCCTGCAATGCAGGAGACCTGGGTTCAATCCCTGGGTCGGGAAGATCTCCTGTAGAAGGGAATGGCAACCCACTCCAGTATTCTTGCCTGGGGAATTCCGTGGACAGAGGAGCCTGGAGGGCTACATTCCACGGGGTCGCAAAGAGTCAGACACAGCTGAGCAACTAACACTTTCGCACTTTTCTTATTCTTTGCAGTAGTCTTTTTTTTTTTTTTAACTTGGTCTTCAAGACGCTTATTTGTAGTGTGACAGAATCCTGCCTTTTCTTTTCTAATTCCCATGCCTCTGTTTGCTTTGTCTTAACTGAGTTGGGTTACACTACCAAGGCAACATTAAATAAATAGGGATGGCAATAGCGGACATACATTTCTTATTCCTGAGTTTACTGTGAGTATTTCTGGCCTTTTCCCATTAAGTAAGAGTCAGCTTTTATTGTTACAGGACTATAATATGTAAAGAATGGGAACATGGAACTGGTTTCAGTATGTGGTACTCTGTCTCAGAGCTGGCCTGCAAATACAGATGGCATTTTGGTGAGAAAATGTGTCAAGGATGTGATTTTTTCCTTTTCAGTTCCCGATGCAGCAGCGAATGCATTTGCACGGTTGGGCTGATCCCTCACTTGGTTTGCACTCTGCCTGGTTTGGCTGCCTCTCACCCCACCTGTCCTCTGTTTTGTAGGGGCAACAGGTCCAGACTTGCCTCTGGAGTCAGTCCTCATTTTACCCTCCTCTTAGCCTATGTTCTGGTTTTCTTCCCTTCGAAGAGACTCAGAAAATAGATTATACAAATGTACTTGTGACTAAAACTCTTTAAAAAACAAACCCCTGGTTTTTAGAGGAATACAGATCCCTGGAGGGAGATGGAAGTCCTGAAGTGGTCTCTGGCCCGTTGGGCATCCGGCGCCCCCACTTTCTCGCTCACTGTTGGTGTGGGTGCTGAGGGCACTGGCGGTCTCTGCACACACCTGCTGTCCGCTTCTCCGCTGTGTAGTAAATCCTCAAATATTACCCAACTGTCAAGAGTGTAGCATTCTTTTGATTATTTTCTGTCAAGAATGTCATCTCCTAAAACCAAGGCCTCCCTTCTTATTTATTATTGTCAGTGTTGTCAGCCTTGTGGTCAGATGTGTTCTATTTTGGAGTCTGGCCCCCTGCTTCTTCAGCCTCTGGCAGGTCCCTTTTTATTTTTTTTTAACCTGTAACACAGAAGTGTTTTATCCCTTGTTTTCAATGTTTATAGTTTTTATTTTCCATAAAGCATTTCTCTTTTTAGTTTAGGGTTTTCGGTTTTCCTCCCAGCACTTTTATTTTTTGTTGTTATTTTGGTTTCTGATTTAAATGTGAAAGTTCACTTGGACAAGCCTTTATTATCTTCTTCATCACCTTTTATAATTTCACTTCTTACCATTAAATTCTCATAAGAGTAGATCTTTAGCTTTGGGTTGAGCTTCCTAGTTAAGATATATTTGCATCTATTTTAGCAATTTTGTACTTCTTTGTATCAGAAAATCTGTCTTGAGTTTTTGCTGTTCTCAATTATCTTGTGGCTAAATGAAATCTTTAAAGTTGATAATCCTTTCCAGAAATTGATAAAAATATAGCCTCTTAAGGAATTGGAAAAATGTTTCCAGATAGATATGTGGGTTTTATGCAGTAAGCAATTGTACAAAAAATGTACTGAGAAAAAGTTGTATAATTACCTTGAAAGGAAAAGAGATGGTAAGCACCATCCATAAACAAGTATGTGGAGTTTTGTGTCCTATGAAACTCTGATTGTACATGCCTTGAAGGCTCCTGCAGCAACAGTAGAGTTAAGATTGAGACACGGAATGCTGGGAAACATTATTGGTACTTAGATAAATACATATGAGAGGTACAGAGGATAGCATCTATTCAGATGTATATAAGACCTTTTAGCCTTTGATGATCCAGATAAATTAAGAAAGGGACGATGAAAAGAGGAAACTAATAGTATTTTCTCCATAGGGTATTGGAGGGCTCAGTGGGCAGTGGCTCAAAGAGCTCAGCAAAGTGATAGCACATAGTAGTAGCTCAATAAATATTAGCAACCAGTATTACTAATGATCAATGGGTTTGAAATATTCTTAGTTCTGTATTATGAGCTGTGCATTTTAAACTGTAGCCTGGGAAGAATAACACTAGGCTACAGTTTAAGATGTGCATCTAAGCAGGACATATACCTGTGTAGAAGCCCATTATACTTTCTTCCAAAGTAAGCCAAGGGCAATGCCTGCAGTAAGCCAAAACTACTCTCCAGAAATAGTTTCAGGTCTGTGGTGAGAACAGTGCTTAGAACAAGTGATGAGAAAGTCAGAGTTTTGAGTATTAGCATATATGTTATGTAATTTTAGCCTGGAAAAATTATTTATCGTTTTTGTTTTAAAATAAATAATTTTTTAGTTTTCCTCATCACAATATCCGTTGGTTTATAAATTAGAAGTGTGTGTTTTGTGTTCTAAATTTCATCCTTACACGCTCAACAGAATGATCTAAATTGTCTCCACTACTATCCTTTTTTTCCGCTATGGTAAACTTCGCTAACCTCCATTGCCATTTAGAAGATAGGAAGCATATTGTTGGGAAGAACTGTGTTTAGGATATGTCCTAGACTAAGGTTGGCCAAGAAAATGAAAAGTCAGGATCTTGACTCTGTTCTATAAAGAAAGAAGTGAAATATATGCTAAATAGTATTCTTGTGGATTAAGGAAACAATGATGTTCATCCCTAATCACAGTTGGTTTTCTGTAGCAATTTCCATTTTTTCCCCTCTGAGGTACCAGTGTACGCCTCAGAGTATCAGAAAGAGTGGAAACTAAGCAAGATTATTGAAGGCTTAAATCAAACTGACAAAGATCACTATCTCATTGAGCTGCAGGTATCTTCTAACGTCTGTCTAGGAATTTGAAGACTGATCTTGGCAAGAACAGAAATGTGTTCAATCTTCAAATTTAATTAGAAAGCAAAGCTTATAAGCTTATAACTTCCTTTTATAGGTACACACAATCAAAATGAGTATTTTCACTGTGGAGGACTCTTGGCTTTCTGTAACCTCTGAGTACTTAACTCTTTACATCCCTCCCCCAACCCTTCTCTACCCCGCTTCCCCCAGAGGTTACAAGTTTGATTGCGAAGGGATTAAAAAGGTAAAGGTTTCTGTAAATCCAAGCGAAAACGGGTTTCATTTGTTATACCTGCTGTAACTGCTCCTTTGAGGAGACCTGTGAGCTTTTTCCCCCCTTAAGACTTTTTGAAACACATACATTTAATCATGCTGTTGCAGCGGTTTAGTTTCTCAGTCATTTCTGACTCTTTGCAGCCCCATGGATTGTAGGCCGCCAGGCTCCTCTGTCCATTCTTGATTTCCCAGTCAAGAATACTGGAGTGGGTTGCCATTTCCTCCTCCAGGGGATCTTCTTGTTAATCATGCTATGCTGGTCCATATTTTAAAAACATATGTGTTTTTGTGGAAGGACTTTTTCTTGTCCCTAGGTTTTTTGTAGCTTTTCTGAGGGAATGGAAAGATGACTGTACTTTAAAATAGTTCGTCAGCTACTGTCCTTATTTATTCAAATATGATGAAAGCCCACTGCAGTTTAGTTTATTGAATTTCTTTAGCTATTCAGGATCATTTGATATTTTGTAACTAGTGGGGAAGTGCTTAATATAATACATTGATATGAACTTTGCATTTCAAGGGAATTATTAGATTGCAAGATATCCTTCATTAGTCTTGTCTAGGATTTTCTTAGTCTGAGGTATTTTTATAGACACACTATACTCCTATTTTAAAACTTATACTTTTGTTATTTAAATCCCTTGCCCCCTAAAAACAACAACATTACGTTTACACTTTTAGGAAAAGACTTTTTCTCTGGCTGATAGAGGCCTGTTTGTCAGGATATGTGACCCTTTTACTTTTTTCTTTTTTTTTTTTTTTTTGGTTACATTTATCTTCTTTTTTTTTTTTAATTTTTATTAGTTGGAGGCTAATTACTTTACATCATTACAGTAGTTTTTGTTATACATTGAAATGAATTAGCCATGGATTTACATGTATTCCCCATCCCAGTCCCCCCTCCCACCTCCCTCTCCACCCGATCCCTCTGGGTCTTCCCAGTGCACCAGGCCCGAGCACTTGTCTCATGTACCCAACCTGGGCAGGTTATCTGTTTCACCCTAGATAATATACATGTTTCAGTGCTGTTCTATTGAAACATCCCACCCTCGCCTTCTCCCAGAGTCCACAAGTCTGTTCTATACATCTGAGTCTCTTTTTCTGTTTTGCATATAGGGTTATCGTTATCATCTTTCTAAAGTCCATATATGTGTGTTAGTATACTGTAATGGTCTTTATCTTTCTGGCTTACTTCGCTCTGTATAATGGGCTCCAGTTTCATCCATCTCATTAGAACTGATTCAAATGAATTCTTTTTAATGGCTGAGTAATATTCCATGGTATATATGTACCACAGCTTCCTCATCCATTGGTCTGCTGATGGGCATCTGGGTTGCTTCCATGTCCTGGCTATTATAAACAGTGCTGCGATGAACATTGGGGTGCACGTGTCTCTTTCAGATCTGGTTTCCTTGGTGTGTATGCCCAGAAGTGGGATTGCTGGGTCATATGGCAGTTCTATTTCCAGCTTTTTAAGAAATCTCCACACTGTTTTCCATAGTGGCTGTACTAATTTGCATTCCCACCAACAATGTAAGAGGGTTCCCTTTTCTCCACACCCTCTCCAGCATTTATTGCTTGTAGACTTTTGGATAGCAGCCATCCTGACTGGCGTATAATGGTACCTCATTGTGGTTTTGATTTGCATTTCTCTGATAATGAGTGATGTTGAGCATCTTTTCATGTGTTTGTTAGCCATCTGTATGTCTTCCTTGGAGAAATGTCTGTTGAGTTCTTTGGCCCATTTTTGGATTGGGTCATTTATTTTTCTGGAGTTGAGCTGGAGAAGTTGCTTGTATATTTTTGAGATTAATCCTTTGTCTGTTGCTTCGTTTGCTATTATTTTCTCCCAATCTGAGGGCTGTCTTTTCACCTTGCTTATAGTTTCCTTTGTTGTGCAAAAGCTTTTAAGTTTCATTAGGTCCCATTTGTTTATTTTTGCTTTTATTTCTGAAATTCTGGGATGTGGGTCATAGAGGATCCTGCTGTGATTTATGTCGGAGAGTGTTTTGCCTATGTTCTCCTCTAGGAGTTTTATAGTTTCTGGTCTTACATTTAGATCTTTAATCCATTTTGAGTTTATTTTTGTGTATGGTGTTAGAAAGTGTTCTAGTTTCATTCTTTTACAGGTGGTTGACCAGTTTTCCCAGCACCACTTGTTAAAGAGGTTGTCTTTTTTCCATTGTATATCCTTGCCTCCTTTGTCGAAGATAAGGTGACCATAGGTTCGTGGATTTATCTCTGGGCTTTCTATTCTGTTCCATTGATCTATATTTCTGTCTTTGTACCAGTACCATACTGTCTTGATGACTGTGGCTTTGTAGTAGAGTCTGAAGTCAGGCAGATTGATTCCTCCAGTTCCATTTTTCTTTCTCAGGATTACTTTGGCTATTCGAGGTTTTTTGTATTTCCATACAAATTGTGAAATTATTTGTTCTAGTTCTGTGAAAAATACTGTTGGTAGTTTGATAGGGATTGCATTGAATCTATAGATTACTTTGGGTAGTATAGCCATTTTGACAATATTGATTCTTCCAATCCATGAACACAGTATATTTCTCCATCTGTTTGTGTCCTCTTTGATTTCTTTCATCAGTGTTTTATAGTTTTCTATGTATAGGTCTTTTGTTTCTTTAGGTAGATATACTCCTAAGTATTTTATTCTTTTTGTTGCAATGGTGAATGGTATTGTTTCCTTAATTTCTCTTTCTGTTTTCTCATTGTTAGTGTATAGGAATGCAAGAGAGTTCTGTGTGTTAATTTTATATCTGGCAACTTGACTGTATTCGTTGATTAGCTCTAGTAATTTTCTGGTAGAGTCTTTAGGGTTTTCTATGTAGAGGATCATGTCATCTGCAAACAGCGAGAGTTTCACTTCTTCTTTTCCTATCTGGATTCCTTTTACTTCTTTTTCTGCCCTGATTGCTGTGGCCAAGATTTCCAAAACTATGTTGAATAGGAGTGGTGAGAGTGGGCACCCTTGTCTTGTTCCTGATTTCAGGGGAAATGCTTTCAATTTTTCACCATTGAGGGTGATGCTTGCTGTGGGTTTGTCATATATAGCTTTTATTATGTTGAGGTATGTTCCTTCTATTCCTCCTTTCTGGAGAGTTTTAATCATAAATGGATGTTGAATTTTGTCAAAGGCTTTTTCTGCATCTATTGAGATAATCATATGGTTTTTATCTTTCAATTTGTTAATGTGGTGTATTACATTGATTGATTTGCGGATATTAAAGAATCCTTGCATTCCTGGGATAAAGCCCACTTGGTCATGATGAATGATTTTTTTAATATGTTGTTGGATTCTGTTTGCTAGAATTTTGTTAAGGATTTTTGCATCTATGTTCATCAGTGATATTGGCCTGTAGTTTTCTTTTTTTGTGGCATCTTTGTCTGGTTTTGGAATTAGGGTGATGGTGGCCTCATAGAATGAGTTTGGAAGTTTACCTTCTTCTGCAATTTTCTGGAAGAGTTTGTGTAAGATAGGTGTTAGCTCTTCTCTAAATTTTTGGTAGAATTCAGCTGTGAAGCCATCTGGTCCTGGGCTTTTGTTTGCTGGAAGATTTCTGATTACAGTTTCGATTTCCTTGCTTGTGATGGGTTTGTTAAGATCTTCTATTTCTTCCTGGTTCAGTTTTGGAAAGTTATACTTCTCTAAGAACTTGTCCATTTCTTTCAAGTTGTCCATTTTATTGGCATAGAGCTGCTGGTAGTAGTCTCTTATGATCCTTTGTATTTCAGTGTTGTCTGTTGTGATCTCTCCATTTTCATTTCTAATTTTGTTAATTTGGTTCTTCTCCCTTTGTTTCTTAATGAGTCTTGCTAATGGTTTGTCAATTTTGTTAATTTTTTCAAAAAACCAGCTTTTAGCTTTGTTAATTTTTGCTATGATCTCTTTAGTTTCTTTTGCATTTATTTCTGCCCTAATTTTTAAGATTTCTTTCCTTCTACTAACCTTCTTCATTTCTTCTTCCTCTAGTTGCTTGAGGTGTAGAGTTAGGTTATTTATTTGACTTTTTTCTTGTTTCTTGAGGTAGGCCTGTAATGCTATGAATCTTCCCCTTAGCACTGCTTTTACAGTGTTCCATAGGTTTTGGGTTGTTGTGTTATCATTTTCATTCATTTCTATGCATATTTTGATTTCTTTTTTGATTTCTTCTATGATTTGTTGGTTATTCAGAAGCGTGTTGTTTAGCCTCCATATGTTTGAATTTTTAATAATTTTTTTCCTGTAATTGAGATCTAATCTTACTGCACTGTGGTCAGAAAAGATGACTGGAATGATTTCAATCTTTTTGAATTTACCAAGACTAGATTTATGGCCCAGGATGTGATCTATTCTGGAGAAGGTTCCGTGTGCACTTGAGGAAAAGGTGAAGTTGATTTTTTTGGGGTGAAACGTCCTATAGATGTCAATTAGGTCTAGCTGGTCCATTGTGTCCATTAAAGTTTGTGTTTCCTTGTTCATTTTCTGTTTAGTTGATCTATCCATAGTTGTGAGTGGGGTATTAAAGTCCCCTACTATTATTGTGTTACTATTAATTTCCTCTTTCATACTCGTTAGCGTTTGCCTTACATATTGCGGTGCTCCTATGTTGGGTGCATATATATTTATAATTGTTATATCTTCTTCTTGGATTGATCCTTTGATCATTATGTAGTGTCCATCTTTGTCTCTTTTCACAGACTTAATTTGAAAGTCTATTTTATCTGATATGAGTATTGCGACTCCTGCTTTCTTTTGGTCTCTGTTTACGTGGAATATTTTTTTCCAGCCCTTCACTTTTAGTCTGTATGTGTCCCTTGCTTTGAGGTGGGTCTCTTGTAGACAGCATATATAGGGGTCTTGCTTTTGTATCCATTCAGCCAGCCTTTGTCTTTTGGTTGGGGCATTCAACCCACTTACATTTAAGGTAATTATTGATAGGTATGGTCCCATTGCCATTTATTTTGTTGTTTGCTTTTTTTCTTGATACAGAAAAACTAGAGTTACAAAAAACATGATTGTCTTGCAGTGCTGATAATTTGATTTTAGAAAATGTATCAGATGAGGGAAAAGTTGTATTTTATTTGAAAATTAAATGTAAAATAAAGTATTATCTAGACCTTTTTATATAAAAATGACTTAATTTTTCATCATTTCAGATTAAATCCCTCTTTCTGAGTAATCAGTTTCACCATTTTGTTTTGCTCTAAGCACAAGGACTGAATGTAGTGTGTTGTTTTATCCCCTTCTTCTCTGTTTTTCGGTAGTGTATTGGTATTACTTTAGGAGATATGGGTCATATTTCTGTTAGTGTATAAATTCAGAAGTTCAGCATAAAAATGAGTGCAATAACCAGGGCTTTAATTGTTAAAAAGAAGCACACTATCGTAAAATTCTACCACTAATGAATATGATCATTTTAATTTTTCCTGTGTAATTTTAATTTGAATTACTTGAATTCTTGAACCTAGTATTCTGGTTTGTACCAGAACACTACCTCGGAATGTACTGGATCAAAGGAGACAGTTTATGTGAGAGAAGCTTGACAGTAGAATATATTTGTAAATGTTATTTTGAGGAATTTTTAACCATGACTAAGCAAAACACATGAAAGGGGTGTTAGAATGTTTCTGACATTAATGTAGTTATCAGCCCCAAGGACATGGGGTGACTGTATATTAGACACATTCATGAAGAAAGACACCTTGCAGGGGCAAAACAGCAACTGTGTCATAAGATTCCACTTCAATTTTTAAGCTTCACGTCATTGTTTTGCATTTATTTTCATAATAGTCTTCCAGTGATATTTCTTATATAGGTTTTTCTCTGCTATCCATAAGTAGAATATTCTTCTGAAACCTTTCGTAAGCTGAAATGGCATCAAACAAAGAAAATACCTTAGAACACAACTTGCTAACAGGATGCACGAAACAGAGGTAAACCACAGATGATCACAGACACAGTTCAAGGCTTGATACTGAGTTGCGGAGTGTAGTTCCGGGAATGAGCTTGGCAGGACCGTTCTTGCTGCTTAGGATGTTTCTGTAAGGGCTCACTGCAAACCATGTGCTGAATGTACTGGTTTTGATTTTCACCTTTGTCTGTAAAAGCAAAAATCCTTTTAAGACCTCTTTCTATTGGCAAAAGCAGATACTAATGTAGGTCTTTTATAAAAAGTGAGGTGGCAAAAAAGTGAACTTTCAAAAAGTGGAAGATACCTATGTTGAGTTCCTTCCCAGAAGTATCCTAGAAAGAACTCTGCTCTGACTGCTTGTCAGTGGATCACATTTCCTTCTTATTTTATCTTTGCCAGTCTTCTGGAGCTTAAAAGGCTAACCGTTCTGAGGAGATATTAATGTCCTGAGGGAGATTTTGAGAGATGGTGGTATTGCTTCAGAAAAACAAATCTGCATTTTATATATGAGTAGGCTGTTCTAATCATACATAAAATAAGTAGATTTCTCGTAGCTCAAACGGTAAAGAATCTGCCTGCAATACAGGAGACCTGGGTTCTATCCCTGGGTTGGGAAGATCCTCTAGAGAAGGAAATGGCAGTCCACTCCAGTATTCTTGCCTGAAGAATCCCGTGGACAGAGGAGCCTGGCGGGTTATAATCTGTGGGATTGCAAAAAGTCGGACAGTACTGAGTGACTAACACACACACAGCCTGTTCTGAGAGTATGTTCTTACAGAAATGATTTATTTTATTAGTTGTTTCTTTTGATATTGACTAACTTGTTTGTTTTATTTTTACTTCCTTTTCATTTTTTACCCCCTTTTCATGTTTTACCCCAAAGGCGATCATTAGAGCTGGCTTTAATATATTTCTTTCCTGGATTGGGAAAGTTAAACCATCTCTCTTTCTCCCACTCACTGTCATTTCCCCTCTCTGCTCTCTCTTGAAAGAATGTGAGGCAGTGAGGTGCTTTTTGCTGCAGTGTCAGATGCATAGTTGTTTGTGTGTGGTGGCTCAGAAGGTAAAGAGTCTATCTGCAATGCAGGAGAGCCAGATTCAACCCTGGGTGGGAAGATCTCCTGAAGAAGGGCATGGCTACCCACTGCAGTATTCTTGCCTGGAGAATTCCATGGACAGAGGAGCCTGGTGGGCTACAGTCCACGGGGTCAGAAAAAATCAGACACAACTGAGCAACTAACACGTGGGGAAATTCTCTTCTGTGCTGTGAGAAAATTTTGAGATTGGAGTAGTTTTATTTTTTAAAGTTTAATTTTCTGATCTTCCACATTCAAAAGCACCATCTCTCTCTCTCACACACACACCCAAGCAAACTCTTACCTTTAAGAGTCAGGAAATTTTTTTTCTTAATGCAAAAAAGGGATTTCTTAAGCTTTTGTCACCATAATGGCCAAGGGTTGCATGGCTTTAGGCTTGGTTGAACCTTGGTCTGTTTTTACCTCAGGTTTGCTTTCAGCTCTGTTACCTTCATTCTCAAGCTCTTTGTGGTAATTTCACCTGCTTGCTCACCTCTGGAAGCTCCAACAGAAAGAGACCATCTCTTCCAAAAGTTCCAACAGTATCACAACCAGTCTCAGATTGTTGCTAAGCCACATGCTGGTTTTGAACCTATTGCTGTGGCAGCCAGCTGCCATGCTCTAATTGGCCAGGCTTGGTCACATGGCATGGTGGTGGCCTTAGCCTGTTCTGAACTGTGATGATTGAAAGGAGAATACCAGAATTCCCCAGGTGCAGTTAACAGTGGAAAAAACAGCCATGTCCATTTAGAGACATCAAGCCATGTCATAATAGAAATGATGTGCAACTTCTAGATTTTTAAATACATAGATGTGATTCAGGGCCTCAGATCTTTCATTTGAGGTTTCTAGGGGATTTGCCGTCTCAGTTTGGGGCCACGAGCTGGTCTGAGACATATAGGGAGCCAGTGATAGCTCTCAAGATCCCGGGGGAATCTTTATGTCCAATGACTGCAAGTTGGGGAAAGGACGAGTAGATAACTACTGCTAGAATGCGTTGTCTGTTCTAAAGGAATGCAAAGTCTATGCTGCTGTAATGCTATGTTAATTTGTGTATGGACCCAAAGAAAAAGTTTATGAGTAATATAGGAAAAAGGAGAAAATCAATGATTGTCCCATGACACTCGGTCTGAATCTGCATCTAACTCATTTTTCTATAGAAGTCAAGTCCCCCTGAGCTTCCTTTCTGATTTGCAGGAGGAGTGGATTCCCAAAGGATCTTTTTTAAGGAGCCTCTCAGTGGTAAGTTCAGTGATATGTTCATCCCAGCAAGTATTTATTTAGTACTTATGCAATAGCCTCAGAATATTAGGATATGGGGAAGCCAAATTGTGCATAGTTTTCTGTCCTTACAAGGGCATCTAGGCAAAAGAATAAACACAGGAAAAACTTGACAAGATGGAACTATATTTTTAACTTTTCTGTAAAATTCTTGTGAGGGCTTCCTTGGTTGCCCAGTGGTTAAAAAAAAAAGAAAAGTCCACCTGGGAGATGTGAGTTTGATCCCTGGGTCAGGAGGATCCCCTGGAGTAGGAAATGACAACCCGCTCCAGTATCCTCATCTGTAAAATCCCATGAACAGAGGAGCCTAGCAGGGATCATAGGATCAGAAAGAGTTGGATGCGACTGAGCATGCAAAATTCTTACAAATATTCTAATTCCACCATAATTCAGTCCTTTGGGACTCTCCCAAATTCTTTTTCCCCTTGACTGTACCTGGACATCACAGTCGAATTTCTTAGTTCGATCTAGTCCCAGTTGTTTATTTTTGCTTTTGTTGCTCTGCTTTTGCTGTCATATTCATAAAATCATTGCCAAGACCAATGTGGTAAAACTTTTTCTCTGTTTTTTTCTAGGGGCTTTACAGTTTAAGATCTTATGTTTAAGTCTTTAATCCTTTTCTCTCTCTTTCTGTTTTTAATTTCTTCTTTATTGGTCTGTGCCAGAACATTTCCTTAGGTTTTTTCCCAGAATCTCCCTACTGATTCCTACCTCCTTACGTTTGATACAGCAGCAGTTTAAAGCAGAAGTATAACCAGAGTTTAGGAACAGGGGCTCACCCTCTAGGCAGGGTTCAAGACCTTGGTCTGCAAGTCATTTTGTAACCCCAGGGAAATAATTTAACTTCCTTTGTCTCTCTTTCTTCATCAATAAAATGAAGATAATAATAACATCTATTGATAGAGATGTTGTCCAGGATCAAATAAGTTAATGTTGGTAACTAAGCGCTTAAAATAGCACCTGACACATACTATGAACTGTGCAAGTAGTGGTTATTTATTTATGATAATACTGACGCTTTCAGGCCTTACATCCCTGTTTCCATCCCCTGGACCTATGATTTTGTCAACAACTCATCCACTCTCACTGCACTTTCTTCATTCTCAGAAATGATACATTAAAAGATCCTCCTCCTTGCTTCTTCCTGCCTCTGGCCTAGTTTTATATCTATCATTCTCTTTCTTCTACATCTTAAATCTATTCCTTGATGCAAAATCCATATCCTGAGCCTATAAACGTACTAAAATTTCTCCCATTCGAAAAACAATAAAAACATCGTACATATCATCATCACCATCCTTATCAGAAAATAAGCAAGAAAGTAAAAGGTATCTTCCTCTGAGAATTCCTCATATTCCTAGGTCCTTTATTTTTCTTCTTCTTCACTCATATAGGTGTTTTTGAAAAGATTGATCTTCCTCCTTAATGCACTGCCATCTGTGTCTGACTGCATTTTGCTGATACTGAACAAGGAAGCCAAAAATTAGTTGTTTGCCACATTCAAAGATTTGCTGTCTGTCCTTGGTCCACTCCGACCCTCTTCTGGATCTCACACTATAGCCAGTTTTGGCTTTCCTGACTTAAGTTTTCAGGTTCAGTCATCCCCCCCTCACCTGGTTCTGCTTCATGCCTGACTCTCTCCTTGTCTCCTTTCTTAGGTCTTTCTCACATTTCCTAAATATGTGCTTCCTTCTACCTGACATGTCTCCCTCTTATCCTTACTTTATGTATGTTCCTGTGGTAATTTAGTCTATTCCATGATTTATGTAGTGTTCACCAGATGTGCTCATGACTCACAAATCTCTGTTTCTAGCCCCAAATTTCTCCTGAATTTTCAGACCTCTTTCCAGCTAGTTCATAGATGTGAACACCCATAGGCATCCCAAACTCAGTACATCTAAAATTAAAATTTCTGTTCCCATCTGTCACCTTGTTCCAGAATTTTATCTTAGTGGA
The DNA here is from genome assembly GCF_023699985.2 of Odocoileus virginianus. Taxonomy (NCBI): domain Eukaryota; kingdom Metazoa; phylum Chordata; class Mammalia; order Artiodactyla; family Cervidae; genus Odocoileus; species Odocoileus virginianus. The sequence goes on along the minus strand of NC_069675.1, from coordinate 53,309,436 downwards.
TGTCTTCACCATCAACCTAAAGAGCCCAGGCCAGAAACCAGGTTTTCCTCTTAGAGTCCTTCCTTTCCTTGTATGCAACATAGAAGCTCTTATTTAAACTGCAGTACTTAAAATTGTGTCTCATATCTCTCTCTTCCTCATTCTTTGCTGTCACTGCCTTACCTGGAGTCTTTATTTTATGATCCAGATCTTGAAATATGCAGTATTCTCCACCATCCATTCCCAACATTTTCTTCTAACTTCATTTCTGATTAGAACCCCTGAATTAACAAATGGCAGCGATCTGTTCCTCCATATGATGCTCTTTCCTAAGTACCTTCATGCCTCATTTTTACCAAATGCAAGTTCATGTGTCTGACACACAGTGAGGCCAAATATTACCAAAATGTTGGGGTTTGGAGCAGAGTTTATTGCAGGACCATGGAAGGAAAACAGTTAGCTCATGTCCCCCAAACTGCCTGAAACCACAGCAAAGTGAGGGAGGGCTGTGGTTGATTGTGGCAGATTTCCTGGTGGTGTAATCCTTTGTTCTTGCAACTGTCCAAATAGATCAGGTCAGGATGTTACTAGAAATCTCCAACAAGACAAATGATATTCTCTATTATGCAACTTTTTATCTCTGTATGAATGGAAACTCATTATACTCTTAAAAATCAGAGCCTTGAGAATGGGCTCTCCTGTGTATTTCAGGCTTTAGGCAACATTCTTAACTGGAAGCAAAGGCAATAGAATACAAAAGTGAAAGAAACAGGTCTAATGTAGAGTCAGATTTGTTCTTCTCTATTTTGTTGTCTTTGACTGTGCTAGACTTACCTATTTCTATTCTCTGACAACCTTTTATTTATTCTTCCAGGTCAAGCCCAATTATTCTCTTTGGGGAAGTCTTTCACAAATCATTCATAAATTGTAGACATTGATTTACTCTTTTACTTTTCATAGTGCTTTGTAGGTGGTAGTTATCACACTGGCTTGAAACTATTTAAATTCCCAAAAGGCTCTATGCTTTCCTGTATTACTAACACCAGAAACACTGCCTGGAACTTAGTAGACATTTAGTGAATGTTTAAGTGAATTTTAGAACTAAGATGTTTTTGAAGGAGATAGCTTATCTTTGTAGCTCAGAGTAAAGGTAGGAAAAATGGTGGAAAAGAGTATCAACAAAGAAAGAAAACTGTCAGTAGATCAAATGATATGGGTTCCACATGGAGAAGGAAGAAAGCTTGAACAAATAGATCCTTGGGTAGGAGAACAATGGGCAGTGGCACTGGAAAAGGAAGGAAAAGATACCGTTGAAGTGCCGCTGACCAGTATGCCTGAAGAATGACAGGGAAGAGATGGCAACAAAAAGGAAAGGACTACCTTGTGAGCAAGAAAACTCTGAGTAGTACAAATGTCAGAGAGCATCCAGAGAAGAAAGGAAAGGACCTTTCCTTGCGGCTGCTTTGCATGTTTCTGCTAAGTAATGATACTAAAAACTCAGATACTTTCCTGTCTCTCTATAAATCATGCAAAGAGCCCTGAGCTCGTTATGTTCTCTCTAAGCTGCACGGAAAACATCCTTGACCTACAGCCAGTCTCCAATGCAAAAACCTTTCCGTGCTCTCCTCTTCTCCAAGGCTTTTCTTGCAGAAGACAAGTAAACAGAGAAAAGCCAAAGTAGTGTTTTACAGAATTGTTGAGCATTGTTCTTGTTTCTTGAACGATACTAGGGAATCTATATCTTGGAGGATCATGAGAATCACTCTGCTCAGTGTTTGTAAAGGGTAGGTGGGCAGTCCTGCTTTCCCTGAAGAGGCAGAAGGCTTCACTGTTATGCTTATGGGGCCTCTGATATATGATGGGCCAGTTAGAAATAATATTAAATATTCATAAAATAAATTGCATTTGTGTGTACATATGTATGTATATATATGCATTTGTTGTGTGAGAAGATGCTCCTTAGAAAGGTTCACATAGAGAAGATGTTCAGGAATGGGAACTGAGCCAAGTTAGTTTTAAAAACAGGATACTTCGGCCTTAGGTCAACTTTGTATCTCTTCCATTGCAAGATCCTCTGAATTTTTTTAAATAAATAAACTTTATTTTTAAAGTAATTTTAGTCAAAAGTGAGCAGAAGGTACACATATTTCCCGTATATTCCATACCCCACACACAACTTTCTTCATTATCAACATCCCCCAACAGAGGGGTATATTTGTTATAAGTGATAAAAGTACATTGACATGTTGTCATCACCCAAAGTCCGTAGTTTACATTAGGGTTTATTCATGGTACTGTATATTCACATTGGTGTTATATATGGGTTTGCACATATGTGTAATGATATATACCCACCACTGTTGTATCATGTAAGAGTTTCACTGCCCTAAAAATGTTCTGTCCTCCACCTATTTTATGAAATCCTCCTTCCCCCTAAATCCCGTAACCTCTCTACTACATAATGTTTCTATGGTCTCCATAGTTTTTCCTTTTCTATAATGTTATATAGTTGGAATTATACAAAATGTGGTCTTTTCAGATGGGATTCTTTGATTTGGCAATATGTATTTAAGGTTCCTTCATATGTTTTCATGGCTTGATAGCTCAGTTCTTTTTGGTGTTGAATAGTATTTTGTTGACAAGTAAAAATAGTATTTTATTGACAAGACAATTATTTCACCTACTAAAAGACACCTCGATTCAGTCAGTTTCTGGCAGCTCAGAATAAAATTGCCATTAACATTCCTGTACAGTTTTGTGTGTGTGTGTGTGTGTGTGTGTAGATATAAGCTAGAGTATATAGCAAGGATTTTGATGGTTGAATCAGTTGATAAGAGTATGTTTAGTTTTGTAAGAAACTGCCAGATTGTTATCCAAAGTGGTGTACTGAGTGGCTGTACCATTTTGCATTCTCACCAGCAACGAATAAAAGAGTTCCTATTGTTTTATGTCCTCACCAGCATTTGATGTCAGTGTTCAAAATTTGGCCATCTTAATAGGTGTGTAGTACCATCTTATTGTAGTTTTAATTTCGTTTTCCCAATGATACATGATTTGGAGCATCTTTTCATATGCCTATTTACCACGTGTATGTTTTTTGTGGTATCTGTTAAAGTCTCTGGCGTGTATTTTAATTGGGTTGTTCATTTCTTTATTATTGAGTTTTAAATGTTCTTTGTATATTTTGGATAATAGTTCTTTATAGGATGTACCTTTTGCAGATGTTTTCTCTCAGTCTGTGACTTGTCTTCTCAATGGGTTCCCAGTCAGAATTTCTTAACTTCAGTGAAGATCATCTTGTTTATCCTTTCTTTCATGGATCATGCCTTTGGTGTTTTATCTAAGAAGTCATCACTGTATCCAGGTTTATCTCGGTTTACTCCTCTGTTATCTTCTAGTAGTTTTTTGTTTTGTATTCTGTTTGGACTTCCCTGGTGGCACAGATTTGTAAGAATCTGCCTGCAATGCAGTAGACCTGGATTCGATCCCTGAATCGGGAAGTTCCCCTAGAGGAGGGCATGGCAACCCACTCCAGTATTCTTGTCTGGAGAATCCCATGGACGGAGGAGCCTGGCGGGCTACGGTCCATGGGGTCACAAAGAGTCGGACATGACTGAGCATACAACATTCTATGGTTAGGTCTGCGATTCATTTGGAGTTAGTTTTTGTGAAGGGTACCGAGTCTGTGTCTAGATTCATTTTCTTTTCTTTTTTTGCTTGTGGATGTCCAGTTGTTTCAGCACCAATCGTTGAAGTGACTGTCTTTGCTCTATTGCATTACTTTCATCCCTTTATCAAAGATCAGTTGACATATTTGTGGGAGTCTATTTCTGGCCTTCTTATTCTCTTCCATTTATATGTTTGTTTATTCTTTTGTCAATACTACATCATCTTGATAACTCTAGATTTATAATAAGTCTTGAAGTTGGATGTATCAGTCCCCTTACTTTGTTTTTTTTTTAAGTATAGAGTTGGCTAGCCTGTGTTTAAAATATTTTTTAAAGTGTATCAAGATTATGTGCAAAATAAGTCTATAAATATTAAGGATATAAACACAAAAGTATGAATAAATATTTAGTATGCTGCTGTCTGTATAACATTGACAAAATAAATCTGCTCATGATAATATGTTTATGAATAAATAATGCACAGGACTAAATTTCATTTTATTATTGATTACCAAAAGATTTTCTGGGACCTATTAATCTTAGGAAATTTAATGTGATTTTATCTGCAATAATGTTTTAGACATCATCGCTTTATGGAATTATATCTTTGAACTGAATACCTTCTCCAGCATTCTTAAATAAATTTGCAAAATAAATTAATTGTCAGAAATGGTGGAAATAGAAACTGTGTATATATAGGATGCTGAAAATCAATTTAGAGAAATCTGAATTTTAAGTAAGATATTTTAGAATTTTTGAAGTATTTTAGGCAATGAATTTTCCTTTTACTCCAGGAAAATGTCCTTTGCCATTTTTCCTTTGACTTTTGAAAAAGCATCCTTTAGAACCTGGCTGACTAGATGTTAAAGAGATGTTAATTGAATTCCTAACCATGTCTTGTGAGGAACAATTGAAGGATTTAAGAATGTTTTGGCCTGGACATCAGAAAACTTCAGGGAGTGAAATAGGAAGACTGAGGAAAGTGATCTGTTTTTCAACATATCTCAAGAGGCATTAGTGTAACAGATAGATTAGACTGATTTTGTGTTACTTTCGAAATTTAGATGAAGATGGCCATTCTGACTGGTGTGAGGTGATAACCACACTGTAGTTTTGATTTGCATTTCTCTAGGAGAAGGAAATGGCAACCCACTCCAGTACTCTTGCCTGGAAAGTCCCATGGACGGAGGAGCCTGGTAGGCTGCAGTCCATGGGGTTGCTAAGAGTTGGCGCAACTGAGCGGACTTCACTTTCACTTTTCACTTTCATGCATTGGAGAAGGAAATGGCAACCCACTCCAGTGTTCTTGCCTGGAGAATCCTAGGGACGGGGGAGCCTGGTGGGCTGCTGTGTATGGGGTTGCACAGAGTTGGACACGACTGAAGCAACTTAGCAACAGCAGTAATTAGTGATGTTGAGCATCTTTTCATGTGTTTTTTGGCCATCTGTATGTCTTCTTTGAAGAAGTGTCTGTTTAGGTCTTCTGCCCATATTTTGATTGGGCTATTTGTTTTTCTGATATTGAGCTGTAAGAACTGCTTATACATTCTGGAGATTAATCCTTTGTCAGTTGTTTCATTTGCAGTTATTTTCTCCCATTCTGAGTGGTGTCTTTAAAAAATCTATAAACAATAAATATTGGAGAGGATGTGGAGAAAAGGGAACCATCTTGTACTGTTGTCAGCTGTTAAATGCAAAATCTTCTAAAGACACAACGTTGGGAAAAAGCAGTTCAAGCGTATCTAGGTGAAGCTTGGCATTGATTAGTATAAATATTCATTACCTGATAAATACCGTATTATTTAACAGAGCAAAAGTGTTTGACACTGGACACTGAAGCAGGCTGCTGATAAAATACAAATATTTCAGCTATGTAGCTAGACACAAAAATCTTCCTCATGGCATGGAAACTCTCAAAGAGTAAATACTGTGTATGATACAATTCTAATTAAAAATATACTGCATAGATAGATAGACATATGTAAAAAAATGAAGGATAATGACCACATAGAGTTTACTTCAGGAATTCAAGATTGATTGGGTTTTATAAATGCCAACAATTCATCACAATCAAATAGTGTTTGAAATGACAATCATCCTATTAGCCATTTAATAAAAGCACTTATTTAAATTTAATGCCTATTCATGAGTAAAAAGGAAAAACAATAGTTGTGTAATAAAGAGGATCAGCTAAACATCTATATCAAATAACACAACTATAAAGACAGGATAATTTTTCATTGAAATTGGAAGAAAGTGAAACCCATTATCATTCATTTTACTTACCACTGACTCAAGATTCTGCCCTCGGTATTGAGACATGAAAAATACAAAAGTTATAAGAATTCAAAGCAAATAATGAAAACTGATAGCAGTTTTCTTAAAATTAAAAAACATGGCCAAGCTAATAACTAATTATTAGTTATTATAATAATTATAATATTATAACCTTAATTATAATATTAATTACAACCTTAATTAAAAATTAAGGTTGCTGGACATTAGATCAACATATAAATAATAGTAGCACTCTCTGTACCTGAAACAAATAATTGAAGACTATTAATAAATGTAGTAAACATTTTATAAGACCATCATGAAAACAATTATAAAACTTTATTCAAAAACATAAAAGAATAGCTAAAGAAACAAGAAATGTATATAATATTTGTGAATAAGAGAAATCAGTATGGTAATGATATCAGTTCTTCAAAGGTTAATCCACAAATTTAAAATTGTTTCAATAAAAGTCCAAACAAATTGTTCTTAGGATGTGATGATATGAATCTGAAATTCCCGTAGAAGTAAAAATTCCCCAGGTAGTCAAAATTTGCTTTTCCACTAATGGAACTTTATTTTAAACCTTTAGTAGTGAAGGCAGTGAGGTATTAGTGAAGACTAACAGGCTAACTAAACAAAAGAGCCAAGGAATGTTTCTATGTAAATAAATGAGAGACGTTGTGTAGTATGGAAAAGTGCTTGAGTAAATGATGCTGGGACTTTTGGCTATTCTTATGGAAAAAAGATAATATAGATCCACAACATATCAAAAATTGGTTGCAGATGGTTTAAAGACAATATGAAAAGTAAATATTTTATGTTTTATTTTTAATTTTAAAATTATAATTGATTTGCAATATTAGGTTAGTTAAAGATGTACAGCATAGTGATTCAAATTGTTATGTATCATGCACCATAGAAAATTGCTATAATATTATCGACAACATTCCCTATGCTGTACCGAGCATTCCTGTGGCTTATTTTATAACTGAGAGTTTGCATCTCTTAGGCCCCTTAACCTATTTTTTGCTTATCCCTCTACCTCTGTCCCATTTGGAAACCAGCGGTATGGTCTTTGTAAGTCTGTTTCCATTTTGTTATATTTATTTGCTTGGTTTGTTTTTTATATAATTTAAGTAATTAATTTGACTGCACACGTCTTAATCGCAGCATTCTGGATCTTTGATCTTTGCTGTGGCATGCAGGATCTTTAGTTACAGTATGTAAACTCTTGGTTGTGGCAAAGTGTGTTAGTTGCTCAGTCCTTTCTGACTCTTTGGGACCCCATGGACTGTAGCCCACCAGGCCCCTCTGCCCATGGGGCAAGAATACTGGAGTGGGGTGCTATTTCCTACTCCAGGGGATCTCTGACCCAGTGATCAAACCCAAGTCTGCTGTGTCTCCTGCATTGCAAGGAGATTCTTTACCACCTGAGCCAGCAGGGAAACTGGTTGTGGCATCTGGGCTCTTACTCCCTCTTGTTGGTCAGTCACTAAGTCACGGCCCACTCTTTGCAGCCCCATGTACTGCAGCACGCCAGGCTTCTCTGTCCTTCACTGTCTCCCAGCGTTTGCTCAGATTCATGTCCATTGAGTTGGTGATGCTACCTAAGCACCTCATTCTCTGCTGCCCCCTTCTCCTCCCGCCTTCTATCTTTCTTAACTTCAGGGTCTTTCCCACTGATTGACTCTTTGCATCAGGTGCCCAAAGTATTGGAGCATCAGCTTCAGCATCGGTCCTTCCAGTGAATATTCAGGGTTGATTTCCTTCAGGATTGATTTGATCTCCTTGCAGTCCAAGGGACTCTCAGGAGTCTTCTCCAACACCACAGTTCAAAAGCCTCAATTCTTTGGCTCTCAGCCTTCTTTATGGTTCAACTCTCACATCTGTACATGACCACTGGAAAAACCATAGTTTATTCAGGTAACTCTGCAGACTTTGTCAGCAAAGTACTGTCTCTGCTAATACTGTCTAGGTTTGTCGTAGCTTTCCTCCAGAGAAGCAAGCATCTTTTAATTTCATGGCTACAGGAAAATGGAGCCTAGGATGCTAAAATCTGACACTTCACAGTTTTTCCTCTTCTACCTGCCATGAAGTAATGGGATTGGTGGCACTGATCTTAGTTGCTTGAGTGTTAAGCCATCCTTTTCTCTCTCCTCTTTCAGCTTCATCAAGAGACTCTAGTTCCTCTTCACTTTCTGCCATGGAGTGGTATCATATACATCTCTAAAGTTGTTGATATTTCTCCATACATCTTGGTTCCAGCTTGTATTCAGCTAGCCTGGCATTTTGCATGTACTCTGCATGTAAGTTAAATAAGCAGGGTGACAATATACTGCCTTGTCGTACTGCATTCCCAATTTTGAACCAGAACATTGTTCCATGTCTGGTTCTGACTATTATTTCTTGACCTGCATACAGGTTTCTCTGGAGACTGGTAAGGTGGTTGGGTTTCTTTAAGAATTTTCACAGTGTTTTTTTTACTATCCACATAGTCAAAGGCTTCAGTGTAGCTATTGAAGCAGAAGTAGATTTTTTTTTTTTTTCTGGAACTCCCTTGCTTTCTCCATGATCCTACAAATGTTGGCAATTTGATCTCTGGTTCCTCTGCCTCTTGAAACCCAGCTATCCATCTATAAGTTCTCTGTTCACATAGGGCTGAAACCTAGGTTGGAGGATTTTGAGCATAATCTTGCTATCATGTGAAATGAGCACAGTTGTATGGTAGTTTGATCATTCTTGAGCATTGCCCTTCTTTGAGATTGAAGTGAAACCTCACATTTTCCGGTCCTGTGGCCACTGCTGAGTTTTCAAAATTTGCTGACATATTGAGTGCAGCACTTTAACTGCATCATCTCTGATGATTTTAAATAGCTCAACTGGAATTCCATCACTTCCACTACTTTTGTTCACAGTAATGCTTCCTGAGGCCCCCTTGCATTCACGCTCCTGGATATCTGGCTCCGGGTGAGTGACCACACTGTTGTGGTTCATTAAGACCTTTTATGTACAGTTCTTCTGTGTATTCTTGCTACCTCTTCTTAATCTATTCTGCTTCTGTTTGGTCCTTACCACTTCTGTCTTTTATCGTGCCCATTCTTGCATGAAATGTTCCCTCGATCTCTCCAGTTTCCTTGAAGAGATCTCTAGTCTTACCCATTCTATTGTCTTCCTCTGTTTCTCTGCATTGTTCATTAAAGAAGACCTTCTTATCTCTCTTTGCTATTCTCTGGAACTCTGCATCTAATAGCATATATCTTTCCTTTTGCTTCTTCTTCTTTCCTCATATGTTTGTAAGGCCTCCTCAGACAACCACTTCGCCTTCTTGCATTGCCTTTTCTTTGGGATTCTTTTGATCATTGCCTTCTGTACAGTGTTACAAATTTCCATCCATAGTTCCTTAGTCATTTTGTCTATGAGATCTAATCTATTCTTCACCCTCCACTGTATAAATAATTGGGATTTGATTTAGGTCATATCTGAATGGCCTAGTGGCTTTCCCTACTTTCTGCATTTTAAGCCTGAAATTGCAATACGAGCTCATGATCTGAGCCACAGTTAATCTGTGAAATGGATACTAATTCAGGTAGTTGTATGTACCATAATGTTCATTGAAACGTTTTTATTATTTATGAAAGCAAACATTGTAGAGAAAACTTAGAAGATAGAATTCAAATCCCAAATTAGGGAAGAAGTCACTACACAAGAAAAACACAGATTATAAAAAGAGAAAATGATGTATTCAACTATTTTAAAATTGAAAACTTCTGAATGACAAAACATTTAATTTAAAAACTAAGTGGGTTTTGATTTGCATTTCTCAGATAATGAGTGATGTTGAGCATCTTTGCAAATCAAAACCACAATGAGGTACCATTACACGCGAGTCAGGATGGCTGCTATCCAAAAGTCTACAAGCAATAAATGCTGGAGAGGGTGTGGAGAAAAGGGAACCCTCTTACACTGTCGGTGGGGATGCAAACTAGTACAACGGCTATGGAGAACAGTGTGGAGATTTCTTAAAAAACTGGAATTAGAACTGCCATATGACCCAGCAATCCCACTTCTGGGCATACACACTGAGGAAACCAGATCTGAAAGAGACACGTGCACCCCAGTGTTCATCACAGCACTGTTTATAATAGCCAGAACATGGAAGCAACCTAGATGCCCATCAGCAGACGAATGGATAAGGAAGCTGTGGTACATATACACCATGGGATATTACTCAGCCATTAAAAAGAATTCATTTGAATCAGTTCTAATGAGATGGATGAAACTGGAGCCCATCATACAGAGTAAAGTAAGCCAGAAAGATAAAGACCGATACAGTATACTAACACATATATATGGAATTTAGAAAGATGGTAATGATAACCCTATATGCAAAACAGAAAAAGAGACACAGATGTATAGAACAGAATTTTGGACTCTGTGGGAGAAGGCAAGGGTGAGATGTTTCGAGAGAACAGCATCGAAACATGTATATTATCTAGGGTGAAACATCACCAGCCCAGGCTGGATGCATGAGACAAGTGCTCTGGCCTGGTGCACTGGGAAGACCCAGAGGAATCGGGTCGAGAGGGAGGTGGGAGGGGGGATCGGGATGGGGAATACATGTAACTCCATGGCTGATTCATGTCAATGTATGACAAAAACCACTACAATATTGTAAAGTAATTAGCCTCCAACTAATAAAAATAAGTAGAAAAAAAAAAAAAAAAAAACTAAGTGGGAGATTTCCCTGTTGGTCCAGTGGTTGAGAGTCTACCTTCCAATGCAGGAGATGTAGATTTGATACCTGGCCAGGGAACTGAGGTTTCACATGGCTTCAGGCAACTAAGGCTGCACACCCCAGCTACTGAGTTTGTGCCCTCTGGATTCTGTGTGGTAGAAGTAGAAATTTTAAAAACATAACTCAAAATGTCTTATCACTCATCTTATATTAAGAATTACAAATAACCATGCATGGAAGCAATGAGTGCTTTAAGAATCATCCTTTAGGAAAAGTGAACTCTCGTACACTGTTGTGGGAAGGAAATTAGTGTAGTCACTATGGAGAACAGTATGAATGTTCCTTAAAAAGTAAAAATAGTGTTACTATATGATCTTGCAATCTGATTCCTGAGCATATATGGAGAAAACTGTAATGCAAAAAGATACATTCACCTTTATGTTTATAGCATCACTGTTTATAATAGCCAAGACAAGGAAGCAGCCTAAATGTCCATTGAAGGATGCATGGATAAAGAAGATGTGGTGTGTGTGTATTACTCAGCTGTGAAAAAGGATAAAATAATGCCATGTGCAGCAACATTGATGGACCTAGAGATTTTCATATTAAGTGAAAACAGAAAGACAAATACCATATGATATGACTTATATGTAGAATCTAAAATAATTATACAGAGAACTTATTTACAAAACACAAATAGACTGACAAACATAGAAAATAAATTTATGGATAGCAGGGGTGGGGGAGGGAGAGATAAATTAGGAGTTTGGGATTAACATGTATACACTACTATATATAAAATAGATAACCAACAAGAACATATTGTAAAGCACAGTGAACTATATTCAATATTTTGTAATAACCTGTAATAAAAAATGGGCTTCCCTGGGGTCTCAGTGATAAAGAACATACCTGCCAATGCAGAAGAGACAGGTTTAATCCCTGGGTCTGGAAGATCCCTTAGAGAAGGAAATGATAACCCACTCCAGTATTCTTGCCTGGGAAATATCATCGACAGTGGAGCCTAGTGGGTAGCTGTCTGTAGGGTCACATAGTGTCAGATATGACTTAGTGACTGAGCATAAGTATGGTGATAATGAAAAATAATCTGGAAAAGAGTATTTATTTATATGTATATACTATCTGAGGCATCAGGAAAGCCTGATATATATATATGTATGTATATATATATGTATATATATATAATATAAACTGAATCACTGTGTTATACACCTGAAACTAAATAAATTAACTATACTTCAATAAAAAAATGGGCTAAGGTTTTGAATAGGCAACTTTCTAAGGAAGAAATTCCAATATATATTAAACTAACTGATATCTGGGCAATGCAAATTGCAAATTAGTATAAACTAATAAAACTATAGGTAGAACATTAATGAACATATGTGGGAACTCTAATTACCATAAGTTATTGGTAGCAATACAGATTGGAACAGCTGAGTTTGAGAATAATTTTTCAGTAAAGATGTATGTGCTTGTGATAGTAAAATTCAATTCTTAGTTATATACCCTGGAGACAAGAGCCATGTAGGCATGTTGATTGCAACACCATTTTTGTAGTGAAAATTAACCATGTTCTCATTTGGAGGAAGAAGAGGCTTACTCAGTGAGGATTACTATTCCAGTTTAAGATGCAGTAACAGTGACCGGATTTAGCTCCTGTGTTGAATTATGTGTGACAGCAGTTTATAAGACAATAGCAGTTACACATCAATGTACAGTGATTCTTGAGAGGTGGGCAGTAAAAGATATGAGCCATAATATTGCCCATATTTCTACATTGGCAGAGTTTTAAGGCACAGTGGAGACACATGATTGTCATCATACTCTGGTGGACTTGCTGAGTTAAGGAAACCAAGCTGTGATTATGGGCAAACTGAGGCACCTAGCATTTGCAGGACAGAATACTGGAAAAGAGAGTGTAGGACAGAGAGAGAATTCTGGAGATCTTCAGAGAGTTCCCTACTTGTAACCAGCCGAGTGCTGATGAGTATATATGTGTGAGGAAAAGACCTGAGGCTGGTAAAGAATCCCTAAAATAATTAGAAGGAAGTGTGTTTGGTTCTCACAGACATTCATTGATAAAACAGTTTACGCTAGCAAGATTGGAAAAATCTCATGACTTATGAGACACTGGTTTCAGGACTCGAGAGGAATTTACCTCAGTATTAAGGAGTAATTAACTCTAAATTTGCCAACACTTTGGTATTGCCTAATAACTTTTGAGAGCAAGATATAAAAGGCTCAATCTTTTGCAAATGACTTACCTGTGTCCCAGTACAAAGCTCAAGAACACATATAGAAATACAAAAATAACCAGCACCCAACAAAGTAGAATTCACAGTGTCTGGAATCTCATCACAAATTACACAGTGAGGAAAGAAGTAGAAAGCATGACCCATAATTAGGACAATGAAAACAATTGATCAACTCTGATTTAGAGTTGACATAGATGTTAGAAGTAGCAGAAATGGATGTTATAATAGCTATTATAACTGTATTTCAGATGCTTGAATAGATAGAGATATGAAAGAAATTATAAAGATCCAAACTAACTTCTAGAAATGAGAACTATAATGAATGAGATGAAAAAATACATTGAATAGTATTAATGGTCAGTTAGAGATGACACAAAAAGAAAGATTAATGAACTTTAGAACACAGGAATAGAAACTTTTCATAATGACAAAGCATGACAGAGATGACATGAACAGATGACAAAGCACAGACAGAGAAAAGAAAGAAACATTATATGCAGTGTAACAAAGATAAATATGACAGCATATTTCCCATTTGAAACACTAAAAAAGAAGATAGAACAATAATGCCTTTCAAGTGATAAAAGAAAAAAAAACAACCTACACTTCTATACCCAGCCAAAATATAGTTTAAAAAGAAGGGAAAAAGAAAGTTGTTTTTCAGACATATTAAGCTGAAAGATTCCAGTTGAGCTATTTCAAATCCTAAAAGATGCTACTATGAAAATTGTACACTCAATATGTCAGCAAATTTTGAAAACTCAGCAGTGGCCACAGGGCTGGAAAAGGTCAGTTTTCATTCCAGTCCCTAAGAAAGGCAATGTGAAAGAATGCTCAAACTACTGCACAATTGCACTCATCTCACAGGTTAGCAAAGTAATGCTCAAAATTCTCCAAGTGAGGCTTCAGCAATACATGAACCATGAACTTCCAGATCTTCAAACTGCTTTTAGAAAGGCAGAGGAACCAGAGATCAAATTGCCAATATCCTCTAGATCATAGAAAAAGCAAGAGAGTTTCAGAAAAGCATCTATTTCTGCTTTATTGATTATGCCACAGCCTTTGACTGTGTGGATCACAATAAACTGTGGAAAATTCTGAAAGAGATAGGAATACCAGACTACTTGACCTGCCTCTTGAGAAACCTGTACGCAGGTCAAGAAGCAACAGTTAGAACTGTTAGAACATGGACCAACAGACTGGTTCCAAATAGGAAAAGGAGTACATCAAGGCTGTATATTGTCACCCTGCTTATTTAATTTATATGCAGAGTATATCACGAGAAACGCTGGGCTGGAGGAAGCACAAGCTGGAATCAGGATTTCTGGGAGAAATATCAATAACCTCAGATATGCAGATGACACCATCCTTATGGCAGAAAGTGAAGAAGAACTAAAGAGCCTCGATGAAAGTGAAAGAGGAAAGTGAAAAAGTTGGCTTAAGGCTTAACATTCAGAAAACTGAGATCATGGCATCCGGTCCCATCAGTTCAGTTCAGTACAGTTGCTCAGTCATGCCCGACTCTTTGCGACCCCATGAACGGCAGCACACCAGGCTTCTCTGTCCATTACCAACTCCTGGAGTCCACCCAAACCCATGTCTATTGAGTCGGTGATGCCATCCAGCCATCTCATCCTCAGTCCCCTTCTCCTCCTGCCCTCAATCTTTCCCAGCATCAGGGTCTTTGCAAATCAGTCAGGTCTTCACATCAGGTGGCCGGAGTATTGGAGTTTCAACTTCAACATCAGTCCCTCCAATGAATGCCCAGGACTGATCTCCTTGCAGTCCAGGGGACTCTCAAGAGTCTTCTCCAACACCACAGTTCAGAAGCATCAATTCTTTAGCACTCAGCTTTCTTTATAGTCCAACTCTCACATCCGGTCCCATCACTTCATGGCAAATAGATGGGGAAACAGTGGCTGACTTTATTTTTGGGGGCTCCAAAATCACTGCAGATGCTGGTTGCAGCCATGAAATTAAAAGAGCTTACTCCTTGGAAGAAAAGAAGTTGTGAGAGTTGGACTATAAAGAAAGCTGAGCAATGAAGAATTGATGCTTTTGAACTGTGGTGTTGGAGAAGACTCTTGAGAGTCCCCTGAACTGCAAGGAGATCCAACCAGTCCATCCTAAAGGAAATCAGTCCTGAATATTCATTGGAAGGACTGATGCTGAAGCTGAAACTGCAATACTTTGGCCACCTGATGCGAAGACCTGACTCATTGGAAAAGACCCTGATGCTGGGAAAGATTGAAGGCAGGAGGATAAGGGGATGACAGAGGATGAGATGGTTGGATGGTAAAACCAACTTGATGGACATGAGTTTGAGCAAGATCCGGGAGTTGGTGATGGACAGGGAAGTCTGGTGTGCTGCAGTCCATGGGCTCACAATGAGTCAGACACAAATGAGAGATTGAATTGAACTGAAAAAGATATAAGAATGGCAAATAAGCACATGAGAATAAGTTCACCATTTTTGCCATTATGGATATGCCAATCAGAATCACAATGTGGTATATACTATTCAAATAGCTAAAATTAAAAAGACTAATAATGCTGTTTGTGTTTTTGTGAGAAGTTCCAGTGCAACAACTGGAACTCTTAAACACCGCTAGGAAAGTAAAATGATAAAAACATTTAGAAAGCAGTCTGTCAGTTTATTCAGAAGTTAAAGATATACTTAGCATATGTCTACACAAAGACTTACAAGTGCATATTTATGGCAACTTTTCTATAATAGCCAAAACCGGAAATCAGTCTAATGTGTATCAACAGGGGAATGGAAAACAAATTGTGGTACATGCCTGTAATGAAATCTTACTCAGCATTTAAAATGTATGAACTCAGATACAAACAGCATGTATAAATCTCAGTTATGTTGAATGAAAGAAAACAGAAAAAAAAGAGCACACAGTGTATGCTTCCATTAATAGAAAATTCTAGACATTTAAGGTAACTTCTGACAGAAAATACATCAATCATTATCTAGGTAGAAGGGACTAGGATGGAAGTGGGAGTGAGTGAGTGAAAGTCCCTCAGTCGTGTCTGACTCTTTGCGACCCCATGGACTGTACAATCCATGGAATTCTCCAGGCCAGAATACTGGAGTGGGTAGCTGTTCCCTTCTCCAGGATATCTTCCCATTCCAGGGATCGAACACAGGTCTCCCACATTTTAGGCTGATTCTTTAACAGCTGAGCCACGAGGGAAGCCCAGGAATACTGGGGTGGGCAGCCTATCCCTTCTCCAGGGGATCATCCTGACCCAGGAATTGAACCGGGGTCTCCTGCATTGCAGGCAATTCTTTACCAGCTGAGCTGTGGGAGAGAGGAAGGAAATTACAAAGAAGCAGAAAAGTTTTGGAGGTAAAGGCTATGTTTATACTGTTGCTCATGGTTATGGTTTCACATATGCCACAAGTCAACAAATTGTACACTTTGAATATGTGCATTTATACCTGAATAAAGGTGTTAAAATAAAGTAACATGAAAAATAATGGATACAGTATAATTATGTAGAACCAATAACACCTGTACATAAAGCAATTATCTAATGTATATGT
This sequence comes from Odocoileus virginianus, assembly GCF_023699985.2. Classification (NCBI taxonomy): domain Eukaryota; kingdom Metazoa; phylum Chordata; class Mammalia; order Artiodactyla; family Cervidae; genus Odocoileus; species Odocoileus virginianus. The sequence continues at coordinate 53,292,936 of NC_069675.1, read as the reverse complement.
ATCCAACATAGATAAAGGGCTTCCCAGTTGGTGCTAGTGGTAAAGAATCTGCCTGCCAATGCTGGAGACCCTGGTTAAATCCCTGAATTGGGAAGATTCCCTGGAAGAAGAAATTATAACCCACTCCAGGATTCTTGTAGGGAGAATCCCATGGGCAGAGGAGCCTGGCGGGCTACAGTCCATGGGGTTTCAAAAGCATGGACTATACTGAGCATCTGAGCAAAACATAGATAAATCTTAAAAATATACTAACTGCAAATGAATACAAAGAGTACACCATTTATGTAAGTTTCAATTTAGCTGAACCGTGGTCTGTATTCCTAATAAATACATAGGTGTCTGCTGAGTTCTGGAAATCATTTGCTGTAAAACATGGGGTTTCTGTGTAATGGAGCATGGCACCCCTCAGCCTTTCACATGTGGACATTGCTGGGTGCTGTTACCCCTGGCCTCAGCCATAGGGTGAGCTGGGGGTGCCACAGAGCAGGCTGCAGGCTGTGACCTCAGGGCTCCAGAGCCCTTGACAAGCTGCCCACTGGCTGGGCCCAGGCCTTGAGGTTGCAGTGACCCTCTCCCCCTTCCCCACCTAATCAACCTAATGGCAGTGGCAGTCACCCCGGTCGTAGTCTGTGGAACCTGTCCCTGTTGTTTGGGCGGCTTGAGAAGTTTGAGGGCTCACTGGGTCCCGGAGCCTGGCTCCCTCAGCCATGACAGCTGGATAGCGTCTGGGGAGTTGGCCCTGAGGGAGTGGCCAACTGAGATCTGCTTCCGCTTTGACAGGAATTGGACCGCAGAACTGAAAATTGTCCCTGGAGATCTTGCCCTTTCTGGTCAGAACAGAGATAATATTCCTTTGGTAGAGATTTACAGGAACTTAGTTACCTAGTTACCTGACCAGGACTTCCCTGGCGGCTCAGCTGGTAAAAAATCCACCTGCTGAAGACCCTCGTTCAATTCCTGAGTTGGGAAGATCCCCTGAAGAAGGGAAAGGCTACTCACTGCAGTATTCATGGGCTTCCTTGGTGGCTCAGATGGTAAAGAATCTGCCTCAAATGTGGGAGGCCTTGTTTTGATCCCTGGGTTGGGAAGATCCCCTGGAGGAGGGCATGGCAACCCACTCCAGTATTCTAGCCTGGAGGATCCCCATGGACAGAGGAGCCTGGTGGGCTACAGTCCATGGGATCGCGAAGAGTCAGACACGACTGAGCTACTGAACTGAACTAACCTGACCTCAAGAACGAAGGATCTCATACCAGGAAGTTTCCAACAACTAAACATGCCCCTCCTTCACCTTTCGTGGAAAAGGGTTTTGCTGAGAGTTTTCTGTTAATTTGAGGGTTTTAGAGCATAAGCCACCCACCTGCTTTCAGGGTCTTGCAATAAACCTTTCTCTGTTCCAAACTGACATTTTGGTATTGTTTGACCTCACTGTGTGTCAGGCACATGGACTTGTGTTTTGAAAGCAGATACATATCAGCTGAAGCAAGAGATCACTTTTGGAAAGGAGTGAGATGAGATAGGATGAAACCTTAGGTGTTTCAAAATAATTCTTTTTAAAAAATATCTTTAAAAATTTGGCACACTCTTAATAGTTGTTTTGAGGATGGGAGCATAGGTAAGCTGCTGTTCTGTTCATGCCCATACTTTTTCTAAGCTGGCTGGGTTCACAGTTTACAGCCATCAACAACCTGTGTGAGGATTTGTGTCTGGTGGGCCCTGGCCAGGAGTGTTTGGTACGTTCAGGGAAGAAGGGAGGGGCTGCCACTGCCTTCATAGAGCTGCTCATCTAGGGAGGAGGGAGACATGAAGTACAGAATTAAGCAGACAATTATCCATTTACATTTGTGAACAGCACTATAAAAGTGTGAGATCTTATCTTGGGGGTACCTAATAACTGGAGGTCAGGAAAAGCTGCTGTGAATGGGCTAGATGTTTATAGTCAGATAATGCGGAAAAATCTTAAGTAGTGGGGCTAGTAAGTGCAGTTGCAAGTTTTGAAGAGTGAATTTGAAGAGGTAACCACAACTGGGTTCATTCACCTAGCTGCTTCCACAGTCATTTTTGGGGGGAGCATTTAATTCCCTCTAGTAGGAGAGGTGTAAACCTTGATGTTATTAAGAATGTATTTTTCATCTTTTTCACTTGACTTATACAAGTCAGTGATATAAATAACCATTCACACTTTTGAAAAACAGTGATCAGTTGCTCAATTGTGTCCAACTGTTTGTGATCCCATGGACTGCTACCCCCTGGCAACCCCAGGCTCCTTTGCCCATGGAATTTTCCAGGCAAGAATACTGGAGTGGGTAATGATCCTTTCTCCAGGGGATCTTCCCAACCCAGGTTTAAAACCTGTGTCTCCCGCATTGAGGCAGATTCTTTACTGTCTGAGCCACCATGGTTAACCCAGATTTTTGTCATTCTGAGTTAATCATGCATTGAAAATCAGTATATTGACATGTGAAGGCTGTCGGTTACCTCCCTTGCCTGTGGTAGACTTGTCTTAGATGCCAAAGTTTAACTGCTTGAACCCTGTAGAACCAGCCAAGTTTTCACCTATGGTGCAGAAAATGTTATTCCAGAATGCTTTACAGTCAGCACATTTTCCACAGTGCTGATGGAAAGTGATCTTAGCAACTGTTTGATTATTTCAAAAGCATGTTTATGGTTGAGTAGACAATACTGGTAGAATAAATGTATCTTGAGTACAGTATTCCATGTGTCAGAGACTGGCCCAAATGGTCATTCTTCCTTTAATGCCTTCTGATTAATCCAAATCAGACCAAGATATATATTGTAGCACACTTTTTATATTTGTTTTACTGATAACTAAGAGGAAGCTGTTTGGATTTTAATAAATGCTGTCCTCAAATACTTTTGAACAGCAGTTGCTAGATTAGAATCCCTGGCTTGTTTTTGTGGGGGACATGGGTGTTTTTATTGTTAGGTAGACCGTTTTCATCATAAACCAGTGTATGAGCACCTGCTTTATAAGTCTTGCCTCGTTAGTGTAGAGGCAACCCACACTTTGTAGTACTAAAGATTCACTCCCAGGATACAATGTGCTGTGCTTTGTTAAATCACTTCACTCATGTCTGACTCTTTGCAACCCTATGGATTGTAGCTCACCAGGCTCCTCTGTTCATGGGGCAAGAATACTGGATTGGGTTTGCCATGTTCTCCTCCAGGGGATCTTCCCAACCCAGGGATCGAAGTTGCCTCTCTTATGTCTCCTGCATTAGTAGGTGAGTTCTTTACCACTAGTGCCACCTGGGAAGACCAAGATATAATATAGTACACTGTTTATTTTATTTCTAGCTATTTTATTTTTTATTTTCTTTTAAACTCATAGCCAATTAAAAATGTTGTGGTAGTTTCAGGTGGGCAGCAAAGGGATTCAGCCATACATATACATGTATCCACTTTCCGTACAATACACTATTTAAAAAGCTGTTTCTTTAAAAAGGTAAGTGAGGGTTGCACATTGAATGTTAATTTATACTTGTTTTAAGGTTTAAAAAATCTATTCAGATTACTCTTAAACAAGTTTTGTTGCTTGACATCAGTTACCAGCAATGAGAGCATGGAATAAGTAAAGCATTACTTGATTTTTAAAAATGATTTCGGCCTAATATCAATAGAAAAATAACCTAGCAATTTAAAGAATGAATCAAATTTGGAAAATGTTAAGAAAATCTGATGGATTTCCCATTTTAACTGTCAGTGCAGAAAATGGTGATTTATGTTCTCTTTTGTTACATTTGCTGTGAATCATTCAAACTGAAGAAGTCATGAATCCAGGATTTATAAAGATGAAAATTTAAATCCTTGAATCAGAGAAATTAATCTTCATATTTTTGTCAATAAATATTTGTGAGAATGGCAGATTTATTTTTATATGATTTGTGTAGCATTGTTTTCCTAAATTTGTAAGCATGGCAAAAGAGGGTAAAATATCAACCTTTAAGAAACATTCTTATGTGAATATTAATAAATTTCATTGAAATACAGTGGCATTTGTTAGTGATTCAAGTTAATTTTACATGATTTTGTAACTAAACCATCTTGATATACTACTCTTTTTGCTTGAGCATTGACTTCAATTGATTTCTTCACAAATAAATACTGAAAACAATTTTGTAGTGCTCCTGTTGGCCACCCAATTTTGCTAAAATGAACACATCCACCATTATAGTAAAACTGTCTAATGTTTAGGTCAAAAAATGCTTGTTTACATGAATGCCGAGTCATATCTCCTTTTTAGAATGAGAATGTGTGATTAAGCTTCAACCTGAGAAAGTTATATCAGCCTTACAAATCTTTTCTGGGCTTATTTGTCACCCTGCAGTTTTCCGGAAGACTATTTCCAAACTTTCAGAATGTGTACATAACATGGTCTTTGGGGTGTCATAGTCCTTTTTTAATAGGAAGAGATAACTAAAAGTTTTAGAGGTTGTTCTAATACCTTTACTCAACAGCCTGTAGTTCTTGGTGTTAAAAAAATATAGATAATATAACAATAGTTGAATCAGATTTACTGTGTTCAGGAGGAAACAAACTTCCTATGCTTGCTTCTCTGTATTTCAGGTACTGTATCATGAATGAAAGTCACTCAGTGTGACTGATTCTTTGTGACCCCATGGACTATACAGACCATGGAATTCTCCAGGCCAGAATACTGGGGTGGGTAGCTGTTCCCTTCTCCAGGGGATATTCCCAACCCAGGGGTCGAATCCAGGTCTCCCACATTGCAGGCGTATTCTTTACCAGCTGAACCACCAGGGAATCATGTGGTTGGCTTTTTACTTTAAACACTCTAGATAAGAATTAGAGACCAGTGGATAGAGAGGGATTGCGATTAATAATAATAAAAGATGGCATTTGTTAGGAGTTTACTATGTGCCATATTCTTTTTTAAGCAATATACTTGGATTATCCTTTTTGATCTCCACTACAGTCTCATTATATTGGCTCTATTATTGCCAGCCTCATTTTATTGTTGGGAAGTGAAATAGAGTCAGATAACTTGCTTAAGGTCAGTGAGCTATCACATGCAAGATCTGAATTCAAACAAGAGCAAGCTATCTGACTGTATAGCCTGGCCTCTTCACACGAGGCTGTATTGCTGCTGACCAACACCTTGGATTTGTGAAACTCTGCATGCATGTGTCCTAAATTGCTTTAGTTGTGTCTGACTCTTTGTGACTATTGACCGGTAGCCTGTCAGGTGCCTTTGACCTTGAGATTCTCCAGGCAAAATACTGGAATGGGTTGCCATGCCCTCCTCCAGGGGATCTTCCCATCCCAGGGATAGAACCCATATCTCTCTTAACATCTCCTGCATTAACAGACATGTTCTTTACTGCTCGTTACCACCTGGGAAACCCTTATGAAGCTCTAGTACTGAGTAAATGTACTGAGTTCACTGAATATACATTATTGTAAATGGGATGACTTTGTAGCTAAATGTAGGTCAAATCTCACTTTATGCCTATTCATATTTTTGCATTTTTCATGGGAAATATAGGATAGAGAATCCCATTTACTCTAAACCTTATGAAAAGAGAATGAACAAAATAAAGAAGTACTAAATTCAATTCAGCAAGCAATCTGCTCTTGAAACTCTTGTTTTGGGAGACCTAGGAATACTTCTGGAAGATGTGACCAAAGAAATAATACACAGAGATTAAAAATAAAACATATCATGGTGTAATTGGAAGACTGGTGGTGGGTGTATAGCATTGAAAAGTAAGCCGAATGTTAACAGAAATGTCTTTTTTTGTTGTGTTATTTTATTTGTCTTGTCTCTTTTATTCATTGTGTTATTTATTTCTGCTAACTCATGGTATAAGGATAACACGTTGTTGAAACAAGAAAATCATAGTACATTTCAGAGATATTTTTTCTTTCAGTTTGAGATGTAATTGACATATACTACTATAATTTTAAGGTATACAGTGTAATGATTTAACTTACATATATCATGACATGATTATCACAATAAGTTTAGTGAACATCCATTATCTCATACAGATACAAGATTAAAGAAAGAAAAATAATATTTTTCCTTGTGATGACAACTTCTAGGATTTACCCTTATTAACAACTTTCATGTATAACATACAGCAATGTTAGTTATATTTACTGTGTTGTACATTATGTCCCTAGTACTTATTTATCTTATAATTGCAAGTTTGTGCCTTTTGAATTCTGATTCTCCCTCCCCCCACCTCTGACTGCGATAACCACAAATCTGACCCCTTTTTCTATGAGTTTGTGTTTGAAATATAATTGACTTGTAAAACTATATTAATTCCTGTTATGCAACACAGTGATTTGATACTTCTATACATTTTGAAGTATAAGGATAAGTCTAGTTATAATATGTTACCATACGAAGGTATCACATAGCTGTTGACTTTATTCCCCACATTGTATGCTTCATACCCATGGCTCATTTATTTTGAAACTCTGAATATCACACCATCTGACCTGCCTCTTGAGAAATCTGTATGCAGGTCAGAAAGCAACAGTTAGAACTGGACATGGAACAACAGACTGGTTCCAAATAGAAAAAGGAGTACGTCAAGGCTGTATATTGTCACCCTGCTTATTTGACTTCTATCAGAGTACATCATGAGAAATGTTGGGCTGGAGGAAGCATAATTGGAATCAAGATTGCCAGGAGAAATATCAATAACCTCAGATATGCAGATGACACCACCCTTATGGCAGAAAGTGAAGAAGAACTAAAGAGCCTCTTGATAAAAGTGAAAGAAGAGAGTGAAAAAGTTGGCTTAAAGCTCAACATTCAGAAAACTGAGATCATGGCATCTGGTCCCATCATTTCATAGCAAATTGATGGGGAAGCAGTGGAAACAGTGGCTGACTTTATGTTTTTGGGCTCCAAAATCACTGCAGATGGTGATTGCAGCCATGAAATCAAAAGACAAGACAGTCCTTGGAAGAAAAGTTATGACCAACCTAGATAGCATATTAAAAAGCAGAGACATTACTTTGCCAACAAAGGTCCCTCTAGTCAAGGCTATGGTTTTTCCAGTGGTCATGTATGGATGTGAGAGTTGGACTATAAAAAAAGCTGAGGCACAGAAGAAATGATGCTTTTGAACTGTGGTGTTGGAGAAAACTCTTTGAGAGTCCCTTGGACTACAAGGAGATCCAACCAGTCCATCCTGAAGGAGATCAGTTCTGGGTGTTCATTGGAAGGACTGATGTTGAAGCTGAAACTCCAGTACTTTAGCCCCCTGATGCAAAGAGCTGACTCATTGGAAAATACCCTGATGCTGGGAAAGATTGAGGGCAGGAGGAGAAGGGGATGACTGAGGATGAGATGGTTGGATGGCATCACCAACTCAATGGACATGGGTTTGGTTGGACTCCGGGAGTTGGTGATGGACAAGGAGACCTGACGTGCTGTGGTTCATGGGGTCTCAAAGAGTTGGACACAACTGAGCAACTGAACTGAACTGAACCAAATCTCCTTCACCTGTTTCTTTCTTCCTCTCGCCTCCTTCCTCTCTGGCAACCACCAGTTTGTTCTCTCTGTATACTAATATAGCTGTTTATATTATGTTTATTCACTTGTTTTTTTATAGATTCCCCATATAAGTGAAATGATATAGTATTTGTCTTTTTCTGGCTTATTTCACTTAGCATCATACCCTTTGGTCCATCCATGTTGCAGAAAGTGGCACTAATTTCATTCTTTTTTTTTATGGCTGAGTTTTATATCTGTATCTGAATATCTGTAACTATATATATAAAGAAGTTGTATACTTATATATAAATTCTTTATCTATTCTTTTATTGATAGATGGGGCTTCCCTGGTAGCTCAGTTGGTACCCTGGTGGCTTAGCTGGTAAAGAATCCGCCTGCAATGTGGGAAACCTGGGTTCAATCCAGTTTGGGGAGATCCCCTGGAGAAGGGAACAGCTCCCCACTCCAGTATTCTGGCCTGGAGAATTCCATGGACTGTATAGTCCATGAGGTCGCAAAGAGTTGGACATGACTGAGTGCCTTTCACTTTCACTTTAGATTGCTTCCATAACTTAACTATTGTAAATAATGCTGTAGTGAACACAGGCATATATCTTTTCAAATTATTTCTGTTTTCTTCAGATAAATACCCAGGAGTGGAATTGCTGGGTCATATAATGGTTCTATTTTTAATGCTTTGCGGAATCTCCATACTATTTTCCATTGTGGCTGCACCTGTTTACATTCCCACCAATAGTGTGAGGGTTCTCTTTTCCCATGTTGTCTCCAACACTGTTATTTCTTGTCTTTTTTCCATTCTGACAAATATGAGGTGATAGCTCAATGTGGTTTTGATTTGCATTTCCCTGATGCTTAGTCACATTAATCATCTTTTTCATGTGACTGTTGGCCATCTATATGTTTGTGCAAGCATGTCTGGTCAGATCCTCTGTCCATTTAATTGCTTTTTTCTTCATATTGAGTTACATGAATTCTTTGCATATTTTGGATAGTGATTCCTTATTGGACGTATCATTTGCAAACATCTTCTCCCATTAAGTAGTTTGCCTTTTCATTTTGTTTCTAGTTTCCTTCCCTGTGCAAAAGCACTTTAGTTTGACCTAGTCCCACTTGTTTATTTTTGCTTTTGTTTCTCTTGCCTAAGGATGCTGCTGCTGCTAAGTTGCTTCAGTTGTGTCCAACTCTGTGCGACCCCATAGATGGCAGCACACCAGGCTCTGCCGTCCCTGGTATTCTCCAGGCAAGAATACTAGAGTGGGTTGCCATTTCTTTCTCCAATGCATGAAAGTGAAAAGTGAAAGTGAAGTCGCTCAGTCATGTCTGACTCTTCGCTACTCCATGGACTGCGCCTACGAGGCTCCTCCATCCATGGGATTTTCCAGGGAAGAGTACTGGAGTGGGTTGCCATTGCCTTCTCTGCTTGCCTAAGGAGATGTATTCCCTGCCCCCCAAAATTACTAAGACTTATGCCAAAGAGTTTACTGCCTATTTTTCTTCTAGAAATTTTATGATTTCAAGTGTTACATTTAAATCTTTAATCCATTTTGAATTTATTTTTGTGCATGTTATGAGAAAGTAGTCCAGTTTGATTCTTTTGCATATAGTTGTCCAATTTTCCCAACACCATTTATTAAAGAGTCTGTCATTTCTTCATTGCATATTCTTGGCCTCCTTTGTCATAGATTAATCGCCCATATATGTGTGGGTTCATTTCCGGGCTGGGAGATATTTTTGCATGGTTATTAACTAACTTGACTAGGAAGCACTTTGGATTTTATAATATGTATTCAATGTTCCGAAATGTCAAAATCACTTAATCTGAAGATATTAAATTTTCCATTTTAATACTTTGCAAGCATTTTCCTAAGAATCGATTGGTTATAACCAATTCTTTCTCTGGGAGAGATCCACATTTTGTGAACCCTAGAAAATACTCAATTTGAAGCCCTCATTACTCAAGAAAATGAATAAGAATTAGGAATATGAAAACAGGTAGAAATATGGATGTTTATGTAGAATGAGAAGAAGTCACAACAAAATATGAATTTTAGAAGACTGATAAATATTACAAATATCATAAAATTCAGAAAATTTAATAGTATTCTTATTAACTACCTAACATCAATGTTATACTTTTTTTCTACATTTTTTGGCTGCATACCTTTTGATACCTCTTCATATGAAAAGTTTAAAATGTTTTCTATAGAAAAAATAAACGATAATCTTTCCTTTAGCATGGTTGAAGTGTGTGTGTATAATTATTGACAGCTAGGAAAAGTGTCTTTTAGCTTTACAGCTAATTATTGATACTGCTATATATAAATTTATAAGATTGTTTTCAAATTTGGGTTAACCTCTCTCAGGTTTCTTTCATGTATCAGCTATTACATTTCATGGGATTTCAGGGTTCCCTGAGCATTAACTAATCCTAAATACACTGATTTTATGACACTTGTTAGTCAGCTGGTGGCTGAAAAGAAAGCATATTTAGTGTATTCTGTAATATTTGTTGACATCAATGTTTTGTGTAAAATTATCAAGAAATTTAATGTTTTTTCTAGTATATGCATAAATAAGTCCTCTTTCTAATTGGATTCTCAAATAACCATCATGCCTGTTAATTACTTTTATGTGAAAACTTTTTCTTTTAGTAACTTTAGCTTATGTATAATCTGACAAAGTTTGGTATAATTTATTTTTAAATGCCAGAATAATTTCTTTTGACTTGATTTCATTGCTATGTTTGTCATCTTTGTCCCATATCCATTAAATTTTCTCCTGAATATTCTTTCTGTTTTTTGAAAAACACATTTAAAAATGACTTAAACCGCTGACCTTTCTATACAAAGAAGTTGAGTCCATATCACCCTCTCACTTTATTGAAATATTCCATGATTTAAAAGGCAGTGGACTAATTGGACTTCATTAAATATTTCACTTTGATCAAAAACTTATACTAAAAATATATTTTAAATTATATGTGCTGTGTTATGGAATATATTCCTGACATTCCTCTTCTGACAGGAGAAACTGTTTTGCCAAGGTGGAATTGGAAACTCATCATTGTGTACAAGTTTACACCTCTCATGTTTGGAGGAATTGTCCCCAGTCTAAGTTGTGATGTTGTACATTTTAAACTTTATTTCTCCTACATTATACACATATATACACTTCTATATATGTGTATATACAGGCTTCTCAGGTGGTTTAGCAGTAAAGAATCCACCTGCAATGCAGGAGATGTGGGTTCGAACCCTGAGTTGGGAAGGTTCGCTGGAGGAGGGCATGGCAACCCACTCCAGTATTCTTGCCTGGAGAATCCCATGGACAGAGGAGCCTGGCGGGCTACTGTCCACAGGGTTGCAGAATCGGACACAACTGAAACCAGTTAGCATGCATGCACATTAGGTTTATATTGGAGCCACTTAATATATTCTCTTTTAACTTTTCTTTATTTTTCATTTGTTTATCTTTCTATGTTTTCTTCATCCATTTTCTCTGTAGTTTGGCATTTGTCTGGTCTACTTCATTAATGTTTACAATTTTCATTTTCAGATTTCTGTTTGGCTGTATTTAATCAGGTAGCTGTATCTGACTCATATTCACCATTTTGCTACTTAATTCATGGTTTGCTTTATGTTTTTTACTCCTTTCTTTATATTTCTAAAGGCTGTAAATCTGCTGTGTAAGTTTGAATGAACTTAACCAATGGTGATAAGATCATGGAACCTTTCTTGTTCCTGAGTGAGAAGTCTAGAGGAAAGCAGGCCGGGTTAGTTAGAGGCTCCATGAGGCCATCAGGGGCCCAGCCGCATGTTCTTCTGTCACCACTCTAGAGTGTAAGTGCGTCTTAGGGGTCAGAAATCGCCTGTTCTCATATGAAAGTTGCTTTTAAAGCACTAAGTAAGGTAAATAGTGTCAAAAATTCTTTTTCTCTCCAGAGAGGAACATCTCTCCAGTAAATTGTTGCTGCTGCTGCCGCTAAGTCGCTTCAGTCGTGTCCGACTCTATGTCACCCCATAGATGGCAGCCCACCAGGCTCCCCCATCCCTGGGATTCTCCAGGCAAGAACACTGGAGTGGGTTGCCATTTCCTTCTCCAATGCATGAAAGGGAAAAGTGAAAGTGAAGTCGCTCAGTCCTGTCCAACTATCAGCGACCCCATGGACTGCAGCCTACCCGGCTCCTCCGTCCATGGGATTTTCCAGGCAAGAGTACTGGTAAATTGTTAGACCCCAATAAATCTCCTCTCATGTCCCTTTGATCAGAGTAAGGCCTGCACGCAGGACATATACAGACACACACCCTTAGCCCAGTGACTGACAGACCCGAAGGGGCTGGGTAAGCCTTAAGCCTCGAGGAATGTGCCGAGGCTGGGCACCTAATGCCTAGGGCATGGAGGAAGGGGGTGTATTCTGTGGGCAACAACCAATATGTCTGCTACATGCTTATTTAAACATTTTTTTCAGAAGATCCCACTTTGACTTTCCTCAGAGGTGAATTTTCCCAATGTATATTAATTTTTGCTTAAGATTTTCTCATATTCCATCTCTTTTCCCTGAAAGCATTCTTCTTTTTACAATAGTTAAAGGATTGCTTCCATCTGCCTGATGTTCAGAACCAGTTTTAGGGGTGATGGTTTGAGGTAACTTATGAGGTATTAATATGTGTCAGTGAGAGGTTTAGTTTGCTGACAAAGCAAAAGAAAATAAAACGCCTGAGAGTTTGGAATTAGCAGATGCAAACTATTATGTGGAGAATGGGTAAAGAACAAGTCAAAGTGTTAGCTGCTCAGTTTTGTCCAACTCTTTGCGACCCCATGGACTGTTGCTCTTGAGCCTGCTCTGTCCATGCAGTTCTCCCGACAAGAATACTAGAGTGGATCGCCAGTCCCTTCTCCAGGGGATCTTTACCATCTGAGCCACCCTGGTTAATTCAGACTTATTGTCATTCTGAGTTAATCATGGGTTAAAAATCAAGAATACTGGACTGAGTAGCCATTCCCTTCTCCAGGGGATCTTCGTGACCCACAGTTCAAACCTGGGTCTCCTGCATCGCAGGCAGCTTCTGTATCATCTGAGCCACAAGGGAAGCCCCATAAATGACAAGATCCTACTGTATAGCACAGGGAACTATATTCAGTGGTATAATATCTGCCAATTTAATATCAGTAGAGCAGGCAACAGCAGCAGGGGTATTTTTCATGACATACCTATTGAAATGTGATGCTATGTTTAGACAATTTATTAACAACAACTGTTCACCTACAATATTAAGGAGCCTCAAATAAGGTGTGGAAAGAATATGATAAAGGATGGATTCTAGAAAAATGATACTGATGAACCTATTTACAGGGCAGAAATAGAGACACAGACATAGAGAACAGATTTGTGGATACAGTGAGGGAAGGAGAGTGTGGGATGAATTAAGAGATTAGCACTGGCGTATATACACTATCATGTGTAAAATACATAAGCTGTGTCCTGTGATGACCTAGAGGGGTAGGATAGGGGAGCAATGGGAGGGTGACTCAAGAAGAAGGGTTATAGCTGATTCATGTTTTTGTACAGCAGAAAGCAACATAGCATTGTAAAGCAATTATCCTCCAATTAAAAAAAAATATATATGCATGGGTATATGTATGTATATATATATAGAGAGGGGGTTGCTTCCCTGGTAGCTCAGAGGTTAAAGCGTCTGCCTGCAATGTGAGAGACCCTGGTTCGATCCCTGGGTCGGGAAGATCCCCTGGAGAAGGAAATGGCAACCCACTCCAGTATTCCTGCCTGGGAAATCCCACGACTGGGGGAGCCTGGTGACCTACAGTCCACAGGGTTGCAAAGAGTCAGACACGACTGAGCGATTTCATTTATACTCACATATATATGTATATATATATATGTCTGTGTGTGTGTCTGTGTGTGTGTGTGTGCGTGTGTGTGTGTGTAACTGAATCACTGTGCTGTACAGCAGACATTAACACAATGTTGAAATCAACTATACTTGAATAAAATGAATTTTTTAAAAAATGCCTGAGGTTTGCCTCTTAAACCCTGAAAGCAGTGCTCTTAAATGTTCTTTCCTATAAGTTCTGTAACATTTGTTCCCTGAATAAATGCCTTTTCTGCCCTCTTGTTTTTCTTCTCCAGGTTTTCCGAATATTTATGTGTGTTCCTTTCTTATTTCTGAGATCTAAAATTGTCATTCAGTAAATCAAGTCTTATAGTACTTTAGAGCTAGAGTACATATAAGGGCCCGTCCCTGTGTTAGATGCTATGAAAGTTCATAAGTTTATCAGTCACAGGCTAATCTTCCTGAAGCTGTTTGGAGTTAGAGAGAACGAGTGTGCACACAAACATATGTGTACCACTATACTCCATTAGGTTTGAAGAGAATGAGCACATTCTCTCCTTACCTGGTGATGAAAATTGTAAAAGAAAGGCACTGCAGTGCCAGATCCTACACAAAGAGTGATAATTGGGTATCAGTTCCAGCTGTCTGAGGTTACGCCCACAACAGTGATGCTAGCATGACTTCGGGTCTCATTGCCTTAATAATACCTGAAGAACAGATTGTTTAACCTTGGCTGCAGTGGGCCCTGCTGACATTATTTATTGCAGTTTTCTGATTTTATTACTTTCCTGGTTTCCAAATAGTCATTTTCACTTTACACCTTGAGTTGTTTTGACACAAGAGTTGAATCTCCAGATTTTAAAACATCTTATTTGAGGCTCCTTAATATTGTGGGTGAATGGTTGTCATTAAGAAAGTGTTTGAATATAGCATCACATTTCAATAGGTGTGTCATGAAAAATACCCCTGCTGATGTTGCCTGCTTCACTGATATTAAATGGCTCAGACAGATTCTGCATCTCATAATCTCCTTGACTTAAAAGCAGATGCATCTTATGTGAGAGCCAGAAAATTTGCACAGCAATATAGTACTTAACTGCAGGCTTAAACATTTTCTACCTTGCAGATAGGAGGGGTGCTTCTAAAGAAAAGAACATAAAATTCTCTTTTTTACTGACTCAGTTGATTTTCAGATTGAAAAAAAATTTTTTTGCAGTTTAAATTGTATCAATCTACAGTAAGTAACATGAGTAGGATGCTAGACTATGGGAGTCTTTTTCCTAGTAAGTAAAAAAAAAAAAATCATCATGATGGAGTCTAATCTGGCTTTGTTGTGCTCTGTACCCACCAGCAGTTAAATGTTTGTAGCCAAGACTTGCAGATCTATTTATGTCATTGTATGGCTTAATATGCCTCACAAACTTCAACATCCATTGATAATTTACAACTCCTGATCATGCCTATGAAGCCCACTAATTCCAGCCCCTTCCAACTTTCTGATTCTTCACCCCAGTTGATCCAAGGTCATGGCTGTGCCTTTGAACTTGACCCAGGCCCTCCTTGAAGGCTGTGGCACGAGACCATTGAAGAAGAGTGCTGTTGGCAGTGCTGACCAAAATATATTGCCTGTCTGTCACATTGCATTTCGTGAAAGGAGTATAGAATATTTGAATCACTAATTTTTTTTTCTCATGACTAGACTGAAGTTATGGGTTTTGGTGAGGAAGACCACAGACAGGCAAGAGCTGGAATAAATCATGTTTACTTAATATAGATAAAGGTGGTAACCAACAAAAATGTTTATAGATTTGGGTATATTCCTGGGTTAGTATACACATGCAGTTCTGGTAGCTGAGAGGGCTTAGAAACAGTGCGCACACACAGCACTCAGAACTTGGTCTCTAATACATTCTTCAGTGAAAGGAACTACGACTCCTTGGAGAAATAGTTGATTGTAGGTTTGAGCCAGA